>NC_090311.1:76081517-78539850 GCF_039906515.1 Pseudorca crassidens
TCTCTCCCGGCTAGCCGCGGCGCACCAACGCCCTGCAGGCCGTGTTCACGCCGCCAACCCCAGTCCTCTCCCGGCGCTCCGACAAAAGCCGGAGCCTCAGCTCCCAGTCCCGCCCGCCCCGGCGGGCGAGCAGACAAGCCTCTCGGCTGGTGAGTGCCGGTCGGCCCGATCCTCTGCGCTGGAATCTGTCCGCTTTGCCCTCCGCACCCCTGTTGCTGTGGTCTCCTCCGCGGCTCCCAGGCTCCCCCACTCCGCCTCCCGCAGTCTCCACCTGCGAAGGGGCTTCCTAGTGTGTGGACACTTTTCCTCCTTCACAGCTCTCTCCCGCTGGTGCAGGACCCGTCCCTATCCTTTTGTCTCTGTTTAGTTTTTTCTTTTGCCCTAACCAGGTACGTGGGGGGTTCCTTGCCTTTTGGGAGGTCTGCGTTCAGTAGGTGCTCCTGCCAGCGTTCAGTAGGTGCTCCGTAGGTGTTGTTCCACGCGTAGATGTATTTCTGGTGTATCTGTGGGGAGGAAGGTGATCTCCGCGTCTTCCTCTTCCGCCATCTTCCCGGAAGTCAGCCAACATGATGTTTTCATATATGTATACATTGTGAAAAGAATCTCCCCTATCGAGTTAATTAACACATCCATCACCTCGCATATTTCCATTTTTGTTTTTTCTGTGGACGTTTAAGTTCTCTCTTAGCAAAGTTCAATCATACAATATAGTATTAACAATGGTAGTCTTCATGTTATACATTAGATCCCCTGACTTTAACCATATTATAGCTGAAAGTTTGTGCTCTTTTATTTCCTATTTTAGTTTTTAATTTGAAATAGTCTCCATCCACATCAAATACTTTGTTGTGTTTAACTATGAAAATGGTAAATAGCAAGAAGAGTACAACCTTTTCAATGGAATTAAGCCACACGTTTCAAATAATTCTGACGTAATTCAGATGACCTTAAATATATTAGAATATTTTATGTCAAATTCAGCAGTAGAAAAGTCATTTGAGTCATGTAATAAAAGAAAAAATAATAATGACCAAGGGAAAATACCCCCAAAAAATAGATTTGGTGTAGAAGAATCAAGTAGATTAGTAATTGATCTAGTAGACATAGTGTTAATAGAACATAGTGAATAATAGAGGAATACCTAAGGTAAATTTCAAACTTTCCACTATGCAATAGAAGTTCTTTATTTGATTTTTCTTTACCTTTCTAATCTTTTTTACTACCTGTTATGAACTGAGTTTTGTCTCCCAAGAATTCATATATTGAAATCCTAACCTCTAATGTGACTGTATTTGGGGATAGAGGGTTTAGGAGGTAATTAAGGTTGAATGAGTTTATAAGGATGGGGTCCTTATCCCATAAGACTGCTGAAGATGCAGAGACTCCAAATCTCTCTCTCTCTCTCTCTCTCTGTCTCTCTTTCTCTCTCTCTCTGTCTCTCTCACGCGCTCTCTACACACACAGAGAAAAGACCATGTGAGATCACAGCAGGAAGGCAACTATTGGCAAGCCAGGAAGAGAGTCCTTACTGGAAAACAAACTCTCCAGCACCTTGGTCTTGGACTTCTAGCCTGCAGAAGTCTGAGAAAATAAATTTCTGTTACACCACCCAGTCAGTGGCATTGTGTTATGGCAGCCCTAGCAGACTGATACACTACCTATTGTCCCCACTAACCATTTTTAACTCCCAGAATAGAGCCTACTGTCCCTTTTACTTTGTCATATATTCCCAGATATATTCTGTATGTTGGATATTGTTTCCATTACTAGGAATATAGCAGTGTACTAAACCTATAAAAGTTCCAACCTCATAGAACTTATATTCTAGTAGGAAAGAGAAAAGAAAATAGATCAATAATTTTACAAGTATATGATCAATTAAATGTTAAGACAGTAATGATAAATAATAAGAAGGAAATAATGGTAGGGGTTGTTACTATAAAGAATCAGAGAGTCCTTCCTGAGAAGACAGTTAGACAGAAACGTGAATGAAAGGAGCGAGGGGGTCATGTGACTGTGGAGTGGCAGAGGATACATAGCAAGTGCAAAACCTTGGGGCAGTAATATGCTTGGTATCAGAAGAATCACCCAAAGGCTGAAGTCTTGAGTTCTTTGAGCAAGTGAGAGCGTAAGATCGACAATTAAGAGAGTATCAGGCTTTGGTAAGAACTTTGGAAAGAGTGTTGGAAGAGGTGTGACCATGATCTGATAGAGTATTAAAGGATTATTTGGGCAACAGTATGAATAATTGAGTTTAAGGAGGGGTAAAAGGGGAATGAAGGAAAAGAACCAGGGTATTATTAATAAGAAACACTCATACTTTATTTTCTCATTCTTAATTATTCAACAGTGGCTAATGGGGGCTAGCCCCTCAAAGGTTGCAGTTGAAGAATAAGAAGAAATAAGAAAAAAACTGATACAGCATGAATTAATTCTCTGAAGTGAATTGTCCCATAAACAAATTTACTTCAATCCCTCAGAGATTTAGGGAGGCCAGCATCAATAGTGTGATAAAATTAAATCCTTATTATACTGAGAAACTGTGATTCTGAAATCAGTAGTTGCACATATGCACTTTTAAAATACAGCTGCGTGTTTTAATAGCCTTTGGTTGTTCATTAAAAAAGCCAATTATGTAAGGTTATTAGCAATTTTTACAGTCATATGAAGTACTATCAACTGAATTATGCCTAACATCAAATAAGAAATTCCATCTTGAAAAAAAAGGGAATAGCATCCTGTTTTTCAAACAACTAGGAAGAAATAGTATCTTTGATACATCACACAGTAAACATGAAGTTTTTATGTGTTTGTGTTGTGTGTGTGTCTGAGTTTTCCATATACTGAAATGTTTGCATTCATGTAGCTTAGAATATACACTTCTGAAGTAACTGTTAGGCAATGAAATATCAAGAATCATAGTCAATTTTATGGCTATATTGTATTAAATTATTAAAAAATTGTGTCTAAATGACACAATAATGCCAGTATTTCCAAAATTGATTTCATTGCCTTTCCTCAAAAAACTTATTCATTAATTGTCCTTGATAGCTCACATTTTGTCAGGCCAAAAATTATGAGAGATACAGTATTTTATTAATAATAATAGTCAATATTCTTTCTGGCTTCACCTGAATCTACAAAATTTCCTGAATTATTTTCAATATCTAAGCACTGTTCACATATACTACCATACGTAATTGTACTTCTTTCCTCTTTTCCTATCAGCAGTGATCACGTGGATCACTCTTGTTTCTGATGCAAAACTCTTCCCTCATTATCCAATAGGTTTTAACAGTGTCTGTACTGGAAAGTACTGCCCATCAAAACCTTATGAGACTTTAATTCACAGTCTGTCTATGTTGTCAGTGCCCAATCAGAATCTTAAAGACACCAGTGTTTGGTCCCTTTTCTTCCAGAGGCTTCCTCTGTTTGGAGAAAACTGGGCTAGTGGAGTCTCCAAATAATGTGCACTCTGTTGTATCCAAATGTAAACTACTCCATCTTTTTATTTAAACATGATGTGCCTGCACATCAATTCTGTTAGAATGAATTTCTTTTTTTTTTAAATTGGGGTAGAGCTGTTTTACAATGTTGTGTTAGTTTCTGCTATACAGTGAAGTGGAGTCCCTGTGCTATACAGCAGGTTTTCATTAGTTATCTATTTTATACATATTAGTGCATATACGTCAATCCCAATCTCCCAATTCATCCCACACACACCCCTCCCGCCTTGGTGTCCATCCGTTCTCACATCTGTGTCTCTATTTCTGCCTTGCAGGCCTGTTCATCTGTACCATTTTTCTAGATTCCACATATACGTGTTACTATACGATATTCGTTTTTCGCTTTCAGACTTACTTCACTATGTATGACAGTCTCTGGGTCCATCCACGTCTCTACAAATGACAGAATTTCGTTCCTTTTTATGGCTGAGTAATATTCCATTGTATATATGTACCACATCTTCTTTATACATTTGTCTGTCAATGGACATTTAGGTTGCTTCCATGACCTGGCTATTGTAAATGGTGCTGCAGTGAACATTGGGGTGCATGTGTCTTTTTGAATTATGATTTTCCCTGGGTATATGCCCAGTAGTGGGGTTGCTGGGTCATATGGTAATTCTATTTTTAGTTTTTTGAGGAACCACCATACTGTTCTCCATAGCAGATTAAAGACCTAAATGTAAGAATGGACACTATAAAACTCTTAGAGGAAAACAGAACACTCTGACATAAATCACAGACAGATCTTTTATTGACTCACCTCTGAGAGTAATGGAAATAAAAACAAAAATAAACAAAGGGAACCTAATGAAACTTAAAAGCTTTTGCACAGCAAAGAAAATCATAAACAAGACGAAAAGACAACCCTCAGAATAGGAGAAAATATTTGCAAACAAATCAAATGACAGAGGATTAGTCTCCAAAATATATAAACAGCTTGTGGAGCTCAATATCAAAAAAACAAACAACCCAGTCAAAAAATGGGTGGAAGACCTAAATAGACATTTTTCCAAAGAATACATACAGATGGCCAAGAGGCACGCGAAAAGATGCTCAACATCACTAATTATTACAGAAATGCAAATCAAAATTACAGTAAGGTATCACCTCACACTGGTCAGAATGGCCATATCAAAAAATCTACAAACAATAATTGCTGGAGAGGGTGTGGAGAAAAGGGTACCCTCCTGCACTGTTTTTGGGAATGTAAATTGATAGAATGAATTTCTTACCATGAAAATCCTTAGCCCTCACATCTCTGAATGAGCAAAAAGAATGAAATATAACTCAGAATGAGTCAAAATGGCTGAATCTCAAACATCTGTATCATCCCCAATTATAAATCTAAGAATCCAGGTCACCTAGGTAAACCATGACCCCATAAATGAGTGGATTAGGGATGCTGACAGGACAAAATCTTGACCAATAAGACATAAAGTCAATCTAAGGAGGAGATTCTGGAAAAATATACTTATTTCTAAAATGGAACAGTATAACAAATAATTCCTCTTATCTGGATTTATCATACATCAGTATAATTCCTGGAACTGCTACAGCTATCTGTGACCACAAGAGAACCCTCTCCCTCATCCCTGAAGATGGCAGCAGGGAGAAATGGAAAGTACCTGGGGCAGTAAGAAGCAAGCTGGGTATTGAGCCTCAGAGCTAGTATTACTCTTAGCTCTCCCAGTGTTACCATGAAATGGGAATATATAATTAATAAAACAATCAGGTATTAATACCAAAACTATTTTTATTTATTAATATTTATTGAATCATTAACTGAGCATAAATTGCATGGTATAATAGCTAGTCTCAATGAGCTTTGGGTATGGTAGAATGAGTTAATATGTATCTTAAAGAAACTCAACAGCTAAGAAACCAAGGATTTTGACAATGCCTGTTTAAAGACATATCTAATCAGGATTGAAGAATATCATAATATAAATATATTTTCCTCCCCAGATGGAAAGAGTCTAATATTTGCATGTAATTTATTTAGCTCTCTGTCTTCCATATTGGTTTCTAAAAATTCCCAGAGCTGCAATCTGTTTTATTATTCTTTTTATTCCTAATAGTCCCCCAATAATTGATCAATAGTAGGCATTAATAAATATCTGATGAATGAGTGAATAAAATTCTTGAACCTGAATTAGTAAAAAGAAAACAAAACATAACTACTAAAACTTAATTCAGTACTTTAATTGGAGAAAAAATAGATTATTTCTATTTACTTAATAATGAGCTTATGAGATCAGGATGAAGTATAAATTATATTATTTTGAGCTTTTTTATAAAAGCCATATTTTAATTTCATTATCAAAAAAAAATTTTTAGAAATTCATCTAAAAATGAAGTAGTAGCTTTCTTGTTTGCAGCAGTCATTATCTCATATCTATTCTTATATTGTCCTAGTTTTATGCTTATTTAAACCCACATTTGATTGGTAAAATTAGTCATCCTATGCTTTTATTTCCTAAAACAAGCTTACTAAAATTTAGTGGTACTTTAATTAATATCAACATTTTTTTTTTTTTGCAAATCAATATATGGTTGAGATTTTTTTTAATTTTGCAGATGATGGTGATTTGCAAATTTCAGTTAGTAAGCTCAGAGTCAGAGGTCCTTCTATAGTTAAATCAGATTTCAGTGGTAATAGTCTACCTGGCATCTCTGCAGAGATTCTTGGCATTGATGTAAAATCTGCCATGGCAATCTAGACATTCTTCCTTTGTTGTCTCTGCGAATTGGCTCTGTTCTTATTTTCTGCCATCATCCCAGTGAGACATTCAGAGAAATTGCCAGATGGCTCATCCTGTGAAGAATTCTATGTAATCAGGAAGAATTTTGAAATAAAGCGAGCCTTGGCAGAAAGCAGGTAACAGAACTCATCATTATTGCTGTTGTTTGAAGATCTGTTTTCCTGTTCTGAAGGCGAAAATGCAGTAGCTGAAAGCCCAGATTTCCACAGAGTTAGATACCATAAGTTTATTTTATTTTATGGGAAACTTTACTAATTATCCTATATAAAACAAGATTAGTCCTTAGCACATACCTAGTAGAAATGTCCAATTCAAACCAAAGAAGAAAGCTTTCAGATTATCTCTATGTTCAATACTTCATTTATGAAGGAAATCAATCATCCGAAAATCTGGTAATTGAATACAATTTGTGTATCATTTTGTATCATTGTATGATTCTGTATGTAAGCACCTAATTTTGCCTATTTATTTACCAAATCAAATACAAACTCTGAAACTTGAGCTATTTCTTATTTTATATTCATCCTTGTTTCAACTCCTTACACACCCCTATGTCTACTATCAATTCACTGTAGCTTTTTTATTCCCATCATCCTGCTGTTTCCTTTTCCTGTGATGCCAAAAACTCAGCGTCTGTGTACCAGGGCCAAATCGAATCTCAGAGACAGAATTTTGGGTGAAATAGAAAAAAATAGCTTTATTGCTTTGCCAGGAAAAGGGGGACACAGCAGGCTCATGCTCTCAAAACTGTGTGTCCCAACCTGGGGGGATTTGATGAGGCGTTTTATACCAATGGTTCAAGGGCAGGGTTGCTGATAAGGATCAGGTGTGCCCAGGGCCTGCACTCCTTTAATCTGGCCTCAGGTGGTCTCCTGATGAGCTTCTGTGGTTCTCAAGGTTATCAAACTGTGACTTTCTCTCTGGAATAAAGAATGCTTCATAAAGTCATTAACATCTTCCATTTGGGGAGGTTTTAGTTCTCAGAAGAGCTCAAAGATACTGTTATGTGTATCCCTTGAGGGGGAACCAGGACCTGCCCCAAGGCTGCACTATTGTTTCTTGACTGCTCCTCCTTTGTTTCTGCATCCCATCCCTTCCCTGATTAGCAACTGTTTTAAACTGCCCCCTTTGGAACCTAGGGAGGGTCATGGAGGCTGAAGCCTATTCCCTACAAACAAGAAACAGGGGACACAGAAAGGCTTCTGTGCCCAGGAGCCCCACAGGGTCCCACTTGGTTTCACCTGGAGTATACTTTCTCCTTAATGCCCAAATCCTATGCTTACTTCATAATTAATTTTTCCATTAAGTTTGTCAAATCCACAGCCACTAAAAATGACGATATTTTTCCTCTGAATTCCTTACACAATTGTGTATATGCTGCACAGCATTTGCAAATATTCTACTTTAAAACAATCCTTAACAATTCTTAAACAGAGCAGAAGACTCACAGGCTTCTGCACTACCAGTCTTCCCCATGTTTTCATTTATTCTCTCAGCCAAACATCACATTACTAACAATCCAGAAGCAACTGAGGATTGTGACTCTTTCTTGCTCTAAAGCAGAACCTCACTCTTCAATTTCTATAGAAAAAATTCCACAGTTCTGAGTTTAGGATTTCTAGGTCTGCTTTTTAAAATAGTTACTCATTTGTATACTGTAGGGGAACAAAGTTTGTCACCCCAAAATGTCTCTTTGGCATATGGATTATTTCAAACTGAAAACAGTCAAGGTCATAAAGACTCAGGAAGAAAGTTTGAGTTTCCCCTGACTAAAGAATGTAGATGGAGGACCTGTTCCAGGAAGGGGGCTATCACCATAGATAACTAGAGTGTGAACTAGGTATAGAGACAGGGAGGAACCTAGCAAAGTCTGTTAAAATTCCTCTCTGTGTCCATTGTCTCAGCCTGGGCCAAGCAAACATTTGTTTTCCAAACATTTGCTTTTCATCTTTATGTGAATTGCCTTCCTCCCCTTTGAAGTCCCAAACCACTACCCCCAACATCCTCTTTTGTCTTTAGCTGAAGATGGTATTTAAGGTGAGGGTTTCAGCCATTTGAGTGAGTTACCCTTTTCTCCTGGGTCTCTCCCACACATACATGTTATTAAGCTTTTGTTTGATTTTATCTTGTTAATCTGTCTCATGTCAATTTAATTCTTAGACCAACCAAAAGAACCTAGTGTTACGAGCCAGGCCCACTTGCCCCATGTTCAGTAAGCCAAATGCCAGGATGCTGAGGTTTACAACCAAGGTAGAGTTTATGCACAAGGCAGCCAAGCGAGGAGACGGGAGGACAATTCTCAGATCTGCCTCCCCAAAGGCAAGGGGGTTGGGATATTTATGGTATAAGCAAGGTAGTCTTAAGTGCTGGGAAAAGTGATTGGAGGTAAGGAAAATGTGAGGTAATCGGTGTTCTGCACAGGTGCACCTCAGTTTCATGCTTCTGCATATTCAAAATGGTGCCTCTTAGCATGATCTGAGGGTGGAGTTTTCCAGCCTCTGAAGTCAAAAGACCATTCATTGACATCTTTGCAGGCCCAGTTTTAGGGTTGGAGGTCCCAATCAGCCCCCAGCCAGCTTGCACTGGGCAGGGGCTGATTCCAAGTTCCTGTAAAACAACTGGGCTATGTGAAGCTGGGAAGGTTTGCAATTAAAGAGAGAAAAAAAGAAAGGGAAGAAAAAAAAAAAACCCTAATGTGAAATTAATCCATGAAGGCAGTTTACAAGCAAAGGGGTTTTAACCAGCTGATCCCTTATCTCTTATTCTGTAACACAAGTTTGAGAATTTCTATTAGTTATCAGCTTCTGTTAACTCCAGGAGGCACCGTTCTTCACTAGAAGAGTAGAGGAAAATTTCTTTCTCTCTGACACCTGCTAAAAATGTGACTTTGAAGCAAATAAAACATTTTGCTTTTTGTTACTTGGTTTTCATTTCTGTTCCTGGAAAAATTTTAAGTCCTTGAACTAATTAATTTCAATGTCAGAGATTAGACAATTACGAGAGAAAATTAAAAAAAAAATCCCACATAATGATATGAAAAAAGATTAAAAAATATAAAGACTTCTTTGGGAAGTTATTAATTTGGAAATTATACTCAATTTACCAGAAAAAAAAAACAAAAAAAAAGGCATACAGCTTTGCCAGGTATAAAACTATATAGTAGCAATGTTCAACATTTCTTTATTTTCAAATATGTGAACCACTTATTTAATGTGTTAGATCTCTGTCATTCTTTTGAAATAAATACCTTGCTGTATCAGAGGTCTTTAGCAAGGTCATCTACAAAACCATTATTAATAGAAATAACTACATGCATAATTTTTGAAGTGAAACTAATAGAAATAGCTACATGCATAATTTTTGAAATTCAGAACAAAATGTACTCAGCATTGTAAGCTAAACGGACGCGCAGGCCCAGCGGCCACGGCCCACGGGCCCAGCCGCTCCACGGCACGTGGGATCCTCCCGGACCGGGGCACGAACCCGCGTCCCCCGCATCGGCAGGCGGACTCCCAACCACTGCGCCACCAGGGAAGCCCTAAAGTTTATTTTTAACGTTTTATTTGATCTCACCTAGACAGTTTCAATGCAGTTTCTTCTGTGATAATTAACTTTATCTTCTCAAAGATTTTGTGAATATTTTGTTTGTGTGAAGCTAAGCATTTTATATATGTTTTAATCTATTTTGCATAAAACAACTTACAGTAAATATAACCTATCAATGTGATATTTGTATTTTCTTTACTGTAAATATATATGCTTTTGAACAATGTATTCTGATAAAAAACAAATCAGGCAGATTTTTATTTTTAATTGCTGGTTTTTACTTCATCATTTAGCAGAAAGAAAAAATAATTCTTTGCAGCACAAATCACATAAATGTATAAACATCATGTTAAAACAGGATTGAACATATTTTTATCTGTATTGTTTTGAATCATTTGAAAATATCTGAGTGGCAAATCTAGAATTTGCATCACATCTGAGTTTTGAACAAAATTAGTGCCAGCATGTTTAATTTAATATTCTTTAGATGAGATGTCCCTTAGAGTTAGTTTTCTCATTCTTTTCCAAAATGGATACACATTTGCTGAATTGCCACATTGTGGGAGGTGAAAGTTACATTGTTGGAATATATTACAACAGGTTATTAGGTACTATTATTATATTAGAGGTCTAAAATATAGACTGTGTCTTCAAAGTATTATCCACAGTTTATACATTAACTAAGGGAATATGTGTTAACAACTTTGTATGGGCATAAGATTCCATACTGTGCCTTCAAGTAATTTATGCTATATTTGAAGTTAATAAAACTTGTATCAGTAACATGATGTTGTCTGTAATTTTGATGATTCTTATTTGATATACAAACCCGAATGAAATTGTGACCAAACCTAAGCCATGGCAACTAAGCGTGAGTAATATACTGAGGTTTGTAAGTGTTCTAAGAATCCAAAGAATAGATTTGTCAATGAAACTTGTTGTATCAATAGTTAATGGCTCCATTTTAATGTAAGCATGAATGAGCTGAGCTTTAAAGGATAAAAATCTTTCCAGAAAACATACTCTTTCTGCAGTCCCCATTCTTTCCTCAGTGACTCCTGCCTACCATTTCTCTTCCTTTTCTTAAGCTCCCTCACCCAATAAATTCAACCTATCCAGATTCATCTGAAAACTGTCCTTCGGCTCAATCAGAAACCTTAGTAGGATTTTATTCATTGTATCGTATCATCAGTAATCATGAATGTTTAATTGTATAAGTTGTGATTGTCTTTAATAGTTTCCACAAGTTAAACACTCCATAATTCTAGCTGAAGATATTGCCCATCGTCAGCCACATCCTTTGCTGGGCTCATCTGTAAATTCATCCATAGTCACATTACCTACGAATTATGCATTTCCAGCCTTTCCCAAGCTATACACTGTAGCCTTTATGTTGTCCACCATAACTGTTCTTGAAATGGCAAAGTGTTGCCAAATGCAAGTTCACGTGCCCCACCCACAGTGAGGTCAGAGAAACTGAAATGTCAGAGTTTGGAGCCAAGAAAGGTTTACTGCAGGGCCATGCAAGAACGGCTGGCTAATGCTCAGAAAAACCCTCAACTCCCCGAAGGGTTTTAGCAAGCATTTTTAAAGGCCAGGTGAGGGAGTGATGTCCCAGGGTATGTGATCAGCTCAAGCACAGTTCTGATTGGTTGATGTTGAGGTAACAGGCCGGGACCAGGAATGTAATTTTATCAGTCCTTAGGCACCAGAAGGTCTGGGGCTACATGCTCATGATCATCAAGTAAGTTAATTTCTTCCATTTGATGGTGGGTTTTAGCAGCTGAAAAAGTCAGGAAATACGCGAGAGATACTATTATCTGAATACTTCAGAGAGGAGCTACAGCAGAGGATATGCGGGGAAGGGTCTGTCCCAGGAAGGCCCCATAGGGTCCTGCTTGGTTACACAACCACCCAACTTCTCTTTTATATTTTGGCAGAGATTGGTAGTTTTTCATCAAAACCCACCTCCATTCTTCCTGCGCACATAGCTGAACCACGTTTCCCAATCTCTTTTGCAGTTAGGTGTGGCCACATCAGTGATATCTAAACAATGCCTTTGTGAGCAAAACTGAACCCTGCTACTCCTAAATTTGTTCCATAAATCTCTACAACACACGATTCTTCATCACTTTCTCTTTTCAGTCAGATTGAAGTGGAAACAACACAGGAGTGACCACGGCACACACACGGAAAATAGAATTCCTGTCAATCTGGAACTATACTGATCTGTTATATAATAAAGAAAAGAACCTACTATTATATTGAGCTATTGTTTGTAGACCAACATGTTTAGAGTAGAGGGGAGCAGAATTTGCCACCCCAAAATATGTCTCTTTGGCATATTAATTATTTTAAACTGGTTATTTTCTAAGAAACAGCAGACAGGGGAAAAACTCTGAAAACCAAGTAGGAGTTACCCTTTCATAGTAAACATTTACATTTGTAAGGGAACTTTCCATTAGTAAGTGTGCATTCCTTGTGTACTAAAAAAGATGACCAAATCTCTACAAACTGTTATCAGTGAAGTCAATGACTGAAATCTGTTTACAACCTTACCCTAGTTTATTGTGCTTTCCTTGGTAACCTTCTATAACTGACTCTCCCCACCCCTAACATCCTCTTTGTCTTTCACTGAGGATGGTATTTAAGGCGAGGGTTTCTACCATTTTGGTGAGTTACTCAGTTTTCTTGGGTCTCTTCTATGTATACATGTTATTAAACTTTCATTTGGTTTTCTCCTGTTAATTTTCTCCTGTTAAATTTCTCATGTCAATTTAATTCTTAGTCCAGTCAGGAGACCCTAGAAGGGTAGAGGAAAATGTCTTCCTCCCTAACAAGATTTATACCAGAACTAAAATTCACATAGACCTTAACATTTGTTGCTAATTTAGCTTTCTGTGTCTGTTACCTAATCTAAACTTCCATTGTTTGCAACAACTACATATCTTAGTTGATGTGCTAATGCAGTCTGCCCTAACCTAGCAAATATAAATATGGACCCTAAAATTGTTGCAAACTTTTGTAACAATTGCGATCTTTGGTGATGACCCAGGGTCTTTGAACTGCTTCACTAAACAGTGAGTTCAAGCACTTTTTGGCTTTCTTATTCAGTTCCAAATTCTCAAAGCTAAAGCCTGCAATTAGGATTTCTGATGATGCTCTTGTGGCCAGGGTCCCTGATTTGTTTTGGGATGCACAAACCCAAGTCTATAATTTGAAACTGAACTACATAGAAGGAGGGCACAGCATGCAGCCTCCATTTTCTTTTGTCATGGATCATGGCCAGGGCAGAATTTTTTAGGTTTTGCCGGTGGTTTCCTAAGTCAGTGCCTTCCTGATCATAGCAGAGGCGGAGCTGTTGTGCAGTTGCAGCTTTTTACCTACAGCCTCCTGGGTGAGGTAGAAAAATCAGCTTCTTTGAAATCCCTATTGTATGGTGGATTTTAACAAACATTCTCTGAGGTTTAGCTTAGAATCTGTTTTCAGTCCTCTCTCTCTTTATGTTCTGATCTCTTTCTACCCAGTACAGTGTAATCCCTGTCTACAAGTAAGAGCTCTCACCAACGCAGTGACCTATATTTCCTAGACCCACTATTCAGCTCCCTCTCTTCCATAGTGTCCAGCACCACCATCTATACGTTCTCTGCTGAATCTTTCCCAGGGTACTGTCATTGAAAATCACAGTTGGCTGAGAGGGGAATGGCTGGTGCAGATGTTGATATCAATAATTAAACCAGTGTTTATTGAATCCATATTTTATTCTATTTTGTCCAGAATGTAATTGTACTTCAACACTTTGCATCTATTTCCTATGCACTAGCTTTTCTTTATGGAGGTCATAATCATTTAGAACCAAATATGCCCTGGCTCTTAATTTATTTTAATGTAACAGCCATTTGTTTTCGTAAGACAGAAATAGTTCAAAATTAGAGAAAATGCACAAGTATTACCAAAAAAAAGGAAAATAACTTACCTGGATATTTCAATTTACATTTTGATTTTTTAAAAATTAATAAACGTTACTGAGATAATTTATAATAAAAAAGCAACGCTTTTGGGCTTCCCTGGTGGCGCAGTGGTTGAGAGTCCGCCTGCTGATGCAGGGGACGTGGGTTCGTGCCCCAGTCTGGGAAGATCCCGCATGCCGCGGAGCGGCTGGGCCCGTGAGCCATGGCCACTGAGCCTGCGCGTCCAGAGCCTGTGCTCCGCAACAGGAGAAGCCACAACAGTGAGAGGCCCGTGTACCACACTTTTTTAAAATTTTTACAGTGAATTTGCCCACATAACTACCATTACAATCAAGATATAGAACATTTTCATCACTTAAGAGTGAATTCCATGTATCCACTGGCCAAGACAAAAATAGATCAGCTTTCTGCCACCAGTTATTAGAGTTTCATACAAATTTTTAAATTAATTTTTATTAGAGTATAGTTGCTTTATAATGTTGTGTTAATTTCTACTGTACAGCAAAGTGAATCGGCTATACATATATATATATATATATATATATATATATATATATATATATCCCCTCTTTTTTGGATTTCCTTCCCATTTAGATCACCACAGAGCATTGAGTAGAGTTCCCTGTGCTGTACAGTAGGTTCTCTTTAGTTATGTATTTTGTACATAATATCAACAGTGTATATATATCAATACCAATCTCTCAGTTCATCCCATCCCCCCTTACCCCCTTGGTATCCATATGTTTGTTCTCTATGTCTGTATCTCTGTTTCTGCTTTGTAAATATTTATAAGATCATCTATACCAGTGTTTTCAGATTCCACATATATGAATTATTATACGATATTTTTTTTCTCTTTCTGACTTATTTCTCTCTGTATGACAGTCTCAAGGTCCATCCTTGTCTCTACAAATGACCCAATTTCGTTCCTTTTTATGGCTGAGTAATATTCCATTGTATATATGTACCACATCTTCTGTATCCATTCCTCTGTTGGTGGACATTTAGGTTGCATCCATGTCCTGGCTGTTGTAAATAGTGCTGCAATGAACATTGAGTGCCTGTATCTTTATCAATTATGTTTTTCTCCAGGTATATGCCCAGGGTCATACAAATTAAATCATTCATTTTCCCTATTGTTTTTCTATTTCTTTGAGTTCTTCTCTGGTCTCTATTTTTTTCCTTTCTTATACTTATTTTCATTTAACTTTCTCTCCTATTCCTAGTTTCCTAAAGTGAAAACTTAGATCATCAATTTGAGACTTTTTTCCTCTTCTAGTATAAGAATGTGATGCCACAAATTTCCCTCTAAGCACTTTTTTGGTTGCATCCCACAAATTTTAATATGTTTTGTTTTCATTACCTTTCAGTTCTTGTATTTTCCAATATCCTTGTGATTTCTTCTGTGACACATGGGCTATTTAGAAATGAGTTTTTTACATTTCCAGTTATCCATGATTTTTTTCTAGAAATCTTTCTGCTAATGATTTCCAGTTTAATTCTCTTGGGATCAGAGAGCTATGCCAAATGATTTCCATTTTTTTAAGTTTATTGAGTATATTTTCATGGCATAACATATGGTCTATCTTGATAAATTTTCCATATGTATGTGAAAAGAATGTAGCACATTCTGTGCATTTTGTGGTTGTTGTGTCAAGTGTTCTAATATGGCAGTTAGAAAAGTTGGTTGGTAGTATTTTTTGAGTTTTTTATATACTTCATTGATTTTCAGTAATTGTTCCACCAATTACTGAGAAATAAATGGTGATATATCCAAACATATCTATCAGTTGACCTATTTTTCTTAGTAGGTTGGTCAGTTTTTCCTCTATATTTTTTGAAGTCCTATTGTTAGGGGTATTCACATTTAGAATTTTTATGTCTTCTCAATGAATTTACCCTACATCATTAGGAAATGTCCTTCTTTATTCTAATACTACTACTTCTTCTGACATTTACATTGACTGATATGTGTACAGCCACTCCAACTTTGTTATGTTTAGCGTTTGCTTGTCTTCTTTCATCTTATATATTTTAATTCAAACATAAAGTGGGAAAGTAAGTTGGTTGTAAATAGTATACAGTTGGGTCTTTCTTGTTCAGTCTAACTATGTCTAATTTTTACTTCACTTTTTAGATCATTTTCATTAATGTAATTATCAATTTGGTTTAAATCTATTAGCTTGCTAATTTTTTTTTCTGTGCTCCTTATTTCCTTTTGTTTTGCATTCATTTGAATAAAATAAATTTTTTATGATTTGTCCTATATGTTATAATTATTGGTTTATTATTTTTTAGCAGTTTCTCTAGGGTTTATAATACACACCTTTAGTTTATCACACTCTCTCTTTAGATTATATTATACCGGTTCACACCAAATATGAAAACCTTAATCTCTATTTTTTGATTTTCTTCTTCCTGCCCCTTGTGCTATTATTGCCATACATTTTGGTCCTATATGTTATAAAACCCACTGCACTATTGTTTTTTACTTTGTCAATTCTCTTTTAAATACATTTTTTAAATGCAGAAAATATCTTATATATTTGCCAGTTTTAGTGCTTTTATGTAGATCCATGTGAAGACCTATTTTTGACATTTCTTATAATGCAAGTTTCCTGGCAACAGATTCTTTCACTTTGCTTGTCTGACAAAAGTTATTATTCTTATTTCATTTCTGAATGACTTTTTTATTGAATATAAAATTCTAATTTCAGAGGATTTTTTTCCTGGAAATTTGTTATGATGTATTGTGATCTTGTTGGCAGAAAAAAAAAAAAAAAAGCATAATGTGAGAGTTGTGAGTTAAGTTTTATTGGGGAGCAAAATGAGGACTATAGCCTGGGAGACAGCACTTAAGATAGCTCTGAGAAACTGCTCAAAAGAGGTAGAGGGGAAGGTCAGTATATATGTGATCTGGTGAAGGGGGACTACATGCAATCAAGCACACATTTTTACAGAAGGTTGCTGCTAGTCTCATGAAGGCTACTGCTAGTCACAAGGAGCAGCTGTCGCCATGAAGGATTTAGGAGATGCAAGAGTTGGGCTCATAAAGTCTTCTCCTAAAAATATCTAACTATCTGAAGACCTGTTCTTCCAGTTTTTCTGAGAGCACTGAGTCCCTCATTCCTGATCCGCACCTTGAACTCCTTTCAGGGGGTATTGAAGGTCAGAAGCTGCAGCAGCTCATGAGTTAATCCTTGTAGAGGTAGATGGAAAGTGCCAGTTTGTAGTTGGCAGTCTGATTTATTTTTGTTTGTGTTTTTATCTTACTTGGAGTTTGTTGAGCTTCTTAAATATGTTGGTTTATTGTTTTCATAAGATTACTAGTCATTATTTCTTTAAGTATTTTCCATCCCACCCTTTTCTCCTAATATTAGAATTACTTGCATATTTTGCCACTTAATATTGTCTCACGTATTACTGAAGTGCTGTGCCTTTGTTTGCAGTTTTCTCTCTATTTTGGCTCAGAAGAGTACTATTTGTAAGACTTCAAGTCATCATTTTTACTGCATTGTCTAATATGTTATTGACTTAACTAATTTTAAAATTTCTATTGTATTATTCTACTATAGAAATTTTATTTAAAAAATATCTTCTATTTCTCTTCTCATGTGTCATCTTTGACATTCCTGAATCTATTTCTATTGACTCATTTTTCTTTTGATTTAAGTCACATTTTTATGCTTCTGTTTCTCCTACATGTTCAATAATGAGTCTCCTTTCTGGCTGATACAAACTTAAATGTTGTCCAGTACTATTTTACAGAACTTTGGTAATTAATTTTCCCTGCTTGCTCTCATGGAGGTTTATTCTATGCTTGTGGAGTCCAGTATGCACAGAAACAGAAAATAGGATTGCCATGAAGATTTCGAGATGTCTCTGTCAATGGATTTTTTTTTCTTTGCTTTACCCTGCCCTGTACAGCTGCCTTAAGCTTCCTGAATGGCATCTCTGCCTCTTCACCTCATTAACATCAGGACTTGTTGTACCCACCCCACCCCCACCCCCACCTTCCAACCCCCATCACATTCAGGAATTTGCTTCCATATAGAAAGCCACCGTGATCATAGGATCATGGAATTTACTTACCTTCTCTTGGGGGGTTACAGCTGTCTACTTCCTGTTGTCTAATGTATTTTCTAGTTGTTTATCATGGAAGGAAAATTACGGAGCCTGAAATTCCCTCATAGCTGACACTTTTGTCCAATTTTAATTTACTTTGATATTTTACATTAGAAAAATTATGAAGAGGAAAACAAATAATTTATGAAAAAGATTATGATATTAGGTAACTTACTCATTTTAGAATTGCAACATAGAGATTACCAGGCTGAAAAAAAACGTAAATAGAACTGTGTCATGTTACATTTTATGTGCATCTAATCAGTCTCCTAGAGCTAGTCGGCTTCTGTGACAGGATAACATGACTGCTATTTGTTTCCTAATTTATAAAATGTCTCTAAAATAAATACCATATGGGCCATACACAAAGTTATTAATTTTATATAAATGAATTTTTATATAATTCACTTAATGATGTTATTCTGCATGTAATTTATACTTAAAGTTATATATCTAAGACTTCATTGAGCACTTGCATAATTCCTTATACAGCAAAATAGCAAAGTAATTATACTACCACCTAACCTCTCCTCCTCAAATACTTTTTATTATTTTTGGAAAATGTCAATTTAAGATACTTTTATTCTTATGACAGTAATGCATTTTGGAAGTTGCCTAGAATTAAAAGACTAGAATGAATTTTTGTTATCCACTCAAAGTCTCTCCTATTGTGATAGATAGATAGATAGATAGACAGATAGATAGATAGATAGATGTTAAATTTAAAATAGCTCATTATGACATAAATACCAGTACTCAGTTACAAAATTCAAGGCACATTAAATTGCTTTTAAGTGAATAAGTGAGTAGTTTTCAGTAAATTTAAGGCAGAAATTGTTTTGATGATTTCCTCACAAGAGGAATGCTCCATTCTGTGGCAATAGAAAATCAGTTTGCCACAGAGCAGTCTGATTACATAGACAAGGCTTATGAAATGCCCCATGTGATTTTAAGTGCAGTGTAGAACTACTGTGGTAAACAGCCAGTAAACATTTTAAATTAAATTAAGAAGCAATCTGTCAGAAATTTAAAAATGTACTTTTCAGATCTGCTGTTCAACACAATAAGTGTGTCATCTCAATTCACTAGGGATATGAATCACTCCTATTAACTGTTGCCCATATGTTCAACTGCTATGTACTAAATTATCCCAAATTTAGTGGCTTAAAGTAAAAAAGTTATTATTTTGGTAATGAATCTAAAATTTGGATAAACTCATCATGGAAAGATGTTCTCTTAACTACACAGCATTACCTACAGACAAACTGAAGGTTAAAATGACATGACAGCTGAGGGCTGGAATCTGTTGAAAGATTATCACTTCACATATCTGATGACAATGGCTGGCTATCAGAGGGGACCTCTCTGAGGCCGTCTGACAAAGCACCTTCAAAATGTCTTTCTATTTGGCTATTTGGCTTTCTCACAACATGTTGGCTGGTTTATGAGTGAAGAGCCCAAGAAAAGGTAGAGTGCATGGCATTTTTATGACCTGGTTTAAATGTTTAAAGTAATATAACATCACATCTACTGTACTCTATTGATCAAAATAGTCATAAAAGTGAACTCTGTTTCAAGATGAAGTAACTTACATACCATGACTTAAGAAGTAGTTTCAATGTCACATTTTAAGAAGTATGTGTATATGTATGTATAGTATGTTGTAATGAACATTTTTGGAAAATAGTTTGCTCTCTAGCCACAATTCACATCCCTCTCACATGCAAAACAAAACAAAACAAAAAGTTCTCAAAGCTCCCAGTTTCATCCTGTCATTTATGGCATTATGTAAAATTTCAGGTTCTCATCATCTGCATCAGATCCATGTGCAGATGAGGTTCATTGCGTGTGATTCATAAGACACAGACTTTTGAGTGCAAGTTCTCTTTATTTACATTTTGGGAACTAAATGTAGAAGTTATCCAACATAAAATGGTGGGACAGGGATAGAGAAACTACTAGAGACACTTCTATTTAAAAGTAGTGTGGGAGAGGGAGTGGGGAGCAAACAGCAATTACTGGTCCATAACAATTCTGAAATCTTGCCAGACACTCTTTTCTTGATTAGGGCTTATGCCTGGAAGTGGTTCTTCAGGACCCTGAACTCTGGCATCCGGACTCTTAGTCTAGCCTTCTGAGTCATTCTTTCTTTCCCTTAAGACGCAGCACGTGTTTGCAGGGGAGTACTTTGAAGTTCCAAAGTCATCTTTTCCTTTTGTATAGACACTGTTTCTTTAGTCCACGCTGATGTAATTAATTTGAAAACTTTAAGAGCATTATGGAAATCAATGGAAATTTACTCTGGTAAACAAAAAGCATGTGGGATAATAGTTTTAGGATTATATGAAGCCCCACTGTTTAGCAGAGAAGATCTAGAGAGCTCACCTTTCAGATTTTTAGAAGGCCGTTGTCTGTCTCAAAAGGTACAGTCCTTGCAAATGTTTTATTAAATTTATTCTTTTTTTTTTTTTTTTTT
The DNA here is from genome assembly GCF_039906515.1 of Pseudorca crassidens. Lineage (NCBI taxonomy): Eukaryota > Metazoa > Chordata > Mammalia > Artiodactyla > Delphinidae > Pseudorca > Pseudorca crassidens. The sequence goes on from NC_090311.1 coordinate 76,101,907, forward strand.
TTTTTTTGCGGTACGTGGGCCTCTCACCGCTGTGGCCTCTCCCGCCACGGAGCACAGGCTCCGGACGCGCAGGCTCAGAGACCAGCCATGGCCCATGGGCCCAGCTGCTCCATGGCATATGGGATCCTCCCGGACCGGGGCACGAACCCATGTCCCCCGCATCAGCAGGCAGACCCTCAACCACTGCACCACCAGGGAAGCCCATATTTTATTAAATTTATTCTTAAATATTTTATTTTTGATACAATTATAGGTGTTATTGTTTTATTAATTTAATTTTTCAGTTCATTTCTAGCATATAGAAATATAACTGATTTTTGTCTAATCACCTTATACATGCAACCTTGCTCAATTCACATATTACTTACAGTAGCTGCTTTTAGACATTAGGACATAATCATGTCTTCTGCAACTAGAAGTGATATGTGTAGTCATACATTTTTTGTAAGTTTTCTTAGAGACAGTTTTCAATATTTCATCATAAAATATGGTATTAGTTGTAGTGTTTTGTAGGAGACTTTTATAAGCCTAAAGAAATGTTTTTTTTTTTTCTTTTCTTTGGAACGAGGGCCTCTCACTGTTGTAGCCTCTCCCGTTGTAGAGCACAGGCTCTGGACGCGCAGGCTCAGCGGCCATGGCTCACGGGCCCAGCCGTTCCACAGAATGTGGGATCTTGGCAGACCGGGACATGAACCCATGACCCCTGCATCGGCAGGCAGACTCTCAACCACTGCGCCACCAGGGAAGCCCAAGAAATGTTTTTATATTCGTAATTTTCTCATAGTTTTCATCTGAAATGAACTTTGAATTTCTTAAATTTTTTCCTCCACATATCTGTTGGTTTTGATTTTCTCCCTTATTTTGTAAATATGGTGAATGCCAGTCATTCTGGATGTCCAATGTTAAACTTTCATTTCTGGGAATAAGCCACCTTGATCTCAATATAATATCATCTGAATATATCTTGAATTAAATTTGCTAAAATATTTTAAGGAGGTGTCTCTATTCATAGCTGCCATTGATCTGTATTAATAATGTCTTTATTTTTGATAGCAGGTTAATATCGACCTCATAAAATGATTTGCAAACCATTTCCTCTTCCTTTGCTTTCTAAAAGAATTTGTTTATATTTGGTACAATGTGTTATGTAAATAGTTAAAAGAATTCACCGGTGAAACCATCTGGTCCTTGTGTTTACTCTGGGGAAGGATTTAATTATTAATTAACTTTCTTCAATTTATATAAAGCTATTTATATTCTTTATTTCTATTTCACCTTAAATCAGTTTTCATAATTCTGTCTTCCAGTAAATTAGTTCATTTAACCTAATTTATCAAAATTAATTACCTTAAAATGTTTACAGTATTTTTTAACCTCTTTATTGGAGTATAATTGCTTTACAATGGTGTGTTAGTTTCTGCTTTATAACAAAGTGAATCAGTTATACATATACATATGTTCCCATATCTCTTCCCTCTTGCATCTCCCTCCCTCCCACCCTCCCTGTCCCACCCCTCTAGGTGGTCACAGAGCACCGAACTGATCTCCGTGTGCTATGCGGCTGCTTCCCACTAGCTATCTATTTTACGTTTGGTAGTGGATATATGTCCATGCCACTCTCACATTGTCACAGCTTCCCCTTCCCAATCTCATATCCTCAAGTCCATTCTGTAGTAGGTCTGTGTCTTTATTCCTGTCTTACCCCTAGGCTCTTCATGACATTTTTTTTTTTTCTTAAATTCCATATATATGTGTTAGCATGCGGTATTTGTCTTTCTCTTTCTGACTTACTTCACTCTGTATAACAGACTCTAGTTCCATCCACCTCATTACAAATAGCTCAATTTCGTTTCTTTTTATGGCTGAGTAATATTCCATTGTATATATGTGCCACATCTTCTTTATCCATTCATCCGATGATGGACACTTAGGTTGTTGCCATCTCCTGGCTATTGTAAATAGAGCTGCAATGAACATTCTGGTACATGACTCTTTTTGAATTATGGTTTTCTCAGGGTATATGCCCAGTAGTGGGATTGCTGGGTCGTATGGTAGTTCTACTTGTACTTTTCTAAGGAACCTCCATACTGTTCTTCATAGTGGCTGTACCAATTCACATTCCCACCAGCAGTGCAAGAGGGTTCCCTTTTCTCCACACCCTCTCTAACGTTTATTGTTTCTAGATTTTTTGATGACGGCCATTCTGACTGCTGTGAGATGACTTCTCATTGTAGTTTTGATTTGTATTTCTCTAATGATTAATGATGTTGAGCATTCTTTCATGAGTTTGTTGCCAGTCTGTATGTCTTCTTTGGAGAAATGTGTATTTAGGTCTTCTGCCCATTTTTGGATTGGGTTTTTGCTTTTTTGTTATTGAGCTGCATGAGCTGCTTCTAAGTTTTGGAAATTAATCCTTTGTCAGTTGCTTCATTTGCAAATATTTTCTCCCATTCTGAGGGTTGTCTTTTCGTCTTGTTTATGGTTTCCTTTGCTGTGCAACAGCTTTTAAGTTTCATTAGGTCCCATCTGTTTATTTTTGTTTTTATTTCCATTTCTCTAGGAGGTGGATCAAAAAGGATCTTGCTGTGATTTATGTCATAGAGTGTTCTGCCTATGTTTTCCTCTAAGAGTTTGATAGTTTCTGGCCTTACATTTAGGTCTTTAATCCATTTGGAGCTTATTTTTGTGTATGGTGTTAGGGAGTGATCTCATCTCATACTTTTACATGTAGCTGTCCAGTTTTCCCAGCACCACTTATTGAAGAGGCTGTCCTTGCTCCACTGTACATTCCTGCCTCCTTTGTCAAAGATAAGGTGACCATATGTGTGTGGGTTTATCTCTGGGCTTTCTATCCTGTTCCATTGATCTATCTGTTTTTGTGCCACTACCATACTGTCTTGATTACTGTAGCTTTGTAGTTGAGTCTGAAGTCAGAAAGCCTGATTCCCCCTGGTCCATTTTTCGTTCTCAAGATTGCATTGGCTATTTGGGGTCTTTTGTGTTTCCATACAAATTTTGAAATTTTTTGTTCTAGTTCTGTGAAAAATGCCAGTGGTAGTTTGATAGGGATTGCATTGGGTAGATTGCTTTGGGTAATAGAGTCATTTTCACAATGTTGATTCTTCCAATCCAAGAACATGGTATATCTCTCCATCTATTTGTATCATCTTTAATTTCTTTCATCAGTGTCTTATAATTTACTGCATACAGGTCTTTTGTCTCCTTAGGTAGGTTTATTCCTAGATATTTTATTGTTTTTGTTGCAATGGTAAATGGGAGTGTGTTCTTGATTCCACTTTCAGATTTTTCATCATTAGTGTATAGGAATGCCAGAGATTTCTGTGCATTAATTTTGTATCCTGCAACTTTACCAAATTCATTGATTAGCTCTTGTAGTTTTCTAGTGGCATCTTTAGGATTCTCTATGTATGGTATCATGTCATCTGCAAACAGTGACAGCTTTACTTCATCTTTTCCAATTTGGATTCCTTTTATTTCCTTTTCCTCTCTGATTGCTGTGGCTAAAACTTCCAAAACTATGTTCAGTAAGAATGGTGAGAGTGGGCAACCTTGTCTTGTTCCTGATCTTAGTGGAAATGCTTTCAGTTTTTCACCATTGAGGGCGATGTTGCCTGTGGGTTTGTCATATATGGCCTTTATTATGTTGAGGAAAGTTCCCTCTATGCCTACTTTCTGCAGGGTTTTTATCATAAATGGGTGTTGAATTTTGTCAAAAGCTTTCTCTGCATCTATTGAGATGATCATATGGTTTTTCTCCTTCAGTTTATTAATACGGTGTATCACATTGATTGATTTGCGTATACTGAAGAATCCTTGCATTTGTGGGATAAACCCCACTTGATCATGGTGTGTGATCCTTTTAATGTGCTGTTGGATTCTGTTTGCTAGTATTTTGTTGAGGATTTTTGCATCTATGTTCATCAGTAATACTGGCCTGTAGTTTTCTTTCTTTGTGACATCCTTCTCTTGTTTTGGTATCAATGTGATGGTGGCCTCGTAGAATGAGTTTGGGAGTATTCCTCCTCTGCTATATTTTGGAAGAGTTTGAGAAGGATAGGTGTTAGCTCTTCTCTAGTTTTTGATAGAATTCGCCTGTGAAGCCATCTGGTCCTGGGCTTTTGTTTGTTGGAAGATTTTTAATCACAGTTTCAATTTCAGTGCTTGTGATTGGTCTGTTCATATTTTCTATTTCTTCCTGATTCAGTCTTGGCAGGTTGTGCTTTTCTAAGAATGTGTCCATTTCTTCCAGGTTGTCCATTTTATTGGCATAGAGTTGCTTGTAGTAATCTCTCATGATCTTTTTGTATTTCTGCAGTGTCATCTGTTACTTCTCCTTTTTCATTTCCAATTCTATGGATTTGAGTCTTCTCCCCTTTTTTCTTGATGAGTCTGGCTAATGGTTTATCAATTTTGTCTATCTTCTTAAAGAACCAGCTTTTAGTTTTATTGATCTTTGCTATCATTCCCTTCATTTCTTTTTCATTTATTTCTGATCTGATCTTTATGATTTCTTTCCTTCTGCTAATTTTGGGGTTTTTTTGTTCTTCTTTCTCTAATTCCTTTAGGTGCAAGGTTAGGTTTTTTTATTCGAGGTGTTTCCTCTTTCTTAAGGTAGGATTATATTGCTGTAAACTTCCCTCTTAGAACTGCTTTTGCTGCATCCCATAGGTTTTGGGTCATCGTGTCTCCATTGTCATTTGTTTCTAGGCATTTTTTGATTTCCTCTTTGATTTCTTCAGTGATCACTTCGTTATTCAGTAGTGTATTGTTTAGCCTCCATGTGTTTGTATTTTTTACAGACTTTTCCTGTAATTGATACATAGTCTCCTAGCGTAGGGTTTGTTAAAGATACTTGATACAATTTCAATTTTATTAAATTTACCAAGGCTTGATTTGTGACCCAAGATATGATCTATCCTGGAGAATGTTCCATGAGCACTTGAGAAAAGTGTGTATTCTGTTGTTTTTGGATGGAATGTACTATAAATATCAATTAAGTCCATCTTGTTTAATGTATCATTTAAAGCTTGTGTTTCCTTATTTATTTTCATTTTGGATGATCTATCCATTGGTGAAAGTGGGGTGTTAAAGTCCCCTACTATGAATGTGTTACTGTTGATTTCCCCTTTTATGGCTGTTAGTATTTGCCTTATGTATTGAGGGGCTCCTATGTTGGGTGCATAAATATTTACAATTGTTATATCTTCTTGGATTGATCCCTTGATTATTATGTAGTGTCCTTCTTTGTCTCTTCTAATAGTCTTTGTTTTAAAGTCTATTTTGTCTGATATGAGAATTGCTACTCCAGCTTTCTTTTGCGTTCCATTTGCATGGAATATCTATTTCCATCCCCTTACTTTCAGTCTGTATGTGTCTCTAGGTCTGAAGTGAGTCTCTTGTAGACATCATATATACGGCTCTTGTTTTTTATCCATTCAGCCAGTCTGTGTCTTTTGGTGGGAGCATTTAATCCATTTACATTTAAGGTAATTATCGATATGTATGTTCCTATTTCTATTTTCTTAATTGTTTTGAGTTTGTTATTGTATGTCTTTTCCTTCTCTTGTGTTTCTTGCCTTTAGCATTTGTTGTAAAGCTGGTTTGGTGGTGCTGAACTCTCTCAGCTTTTGCTTGTCTCTAAAGGTTTTAAATTCTCCATCAAGTCTGAATGAGATCCTTGCTAGGTAGAGTAATCTTGGTTGTAGGTTTTTCCCTTCATCACTTTAAATATGTCCTGCCAGTCCCTTCTGGCTTGCAGAGATTCTGCTGAAAGATCAGCTGTTAACCTTATGGGGATTCCCTTGTGTGTTATTTGTTGTTTTTCCCTTGCTGCTTTTAATATGTTTTCTTTGTATTTAATTTTTGACAGTTTGATTAATATGTGTCTTGGCGTGTTTCTCCTTGGATGTATCCTGTGTGGGACTCTCTGTGCTTCCTGGGCTTGATTAACTATTTCCTTTCCCATATTAGGGAAGTTTTCAACTATAATCTCTCCAATATTTTCTCAGTCTCTTTCTTTTTCTATTCTTCTTCTGGGACCCCTATAATTCGAATGTTTGTGCGTTTAATGTTGTCCAGAGTTTTCTGAGACTGTCCTCGTTTCTTTTCATTCTTTTTTCTTTATTCTGCTCTGCAGTAGTTATTTCTACTACTTTATCTTCCAGATCACTTATCCGTTCTTCTGCCTTGGTTATTCTGCTATTGATCCCATCTAGGGTATTTTTAATTTCATTTATTGTGTTGTTCATCGTTGCTTGTTTCATCTTTATTTCTTCTAGGTCCTCGTTAAATGATTCTTGCATTTTCTGTATTCTATTTCCAAGATTTTGGATCATCTTTACTATCATTATTCTGAATTCTTTTTCAGGTAGACTGCCTGTTTCCTCTTCATTAGTTAGGTCTGGTGGGTTTTTATCTTGCTCTATCATCTGCTGTGTGTTTTTCTGTCTTCTCATTTTGCTTATCTTACTGTGTTTGGGGTCTGCCTTTTGGAAGGCTGCAGGTTCATAGTTCCTGTTGTTTTTGGTGTCTGTCCCCAGTGGCTAAGGTTGGTTCAGTGGGTTGTGTAGGCTTCCTGGTGGAGGGGATGATGCTTGTGTTCTGATGGATGAAGCTGGATCTTGTCTTTTTGGTGGGCAGGTCCACGTCTGGTGGTGTGTTTTGGGGTGTCTGTGGACTTATTATAATTTTAGGCAGCCTCTCTGCTAATGGGTGGGGTTGTGTTCCTGTCTTGCTAGTTGTTTGGCATAGGGTGTCCAGCACTGTAGCTTGCTGGTCATTGAGTGAAGCTGGGTGCTGCTGTTGAGATGTAGATCTCTGGGAGATTTTCACCATTTGATATTATGTGGAGCTGGGAGGTCTCTTGTGGACCAGTGTCCTGAAGTTGGTTCTCCTACCTCAGAGGCACAGCTCTGACTCCTGGCTGCAGCACCTAGAGCCTTTCATCCACACGGCTCAGAATAAAAGGGAGAAAAATTAGAAAGAAAGAACGAAAGAAAGAAAGAGGATAAAATAAAGTAAGATAAAATAAAATAAAGTTATTAAAATAAAAAATAATTATTAAGCAAATAAATTTTTTAAAAAAATAAAATTGGACGGATAGAACCCTAGGACAAATGGTGAAAGCAAAGCTGTACAGACAAAATCTCACACAGAAGCATACACACTCACAAAAAGAGGAAAAGGTGAAAAAAATAATAAACCTTGCTCTCAAAGTCCACCTCCTCAATTTGGGATGATTTGTTGTCTATTCATATATTCCACGGATGGAGGGTACATCAAGTTGATTGTGGAGCTTTAATCCGCTGCTTTTGAGGCTGCTGGGAGAGATTCCCCTTTCTCTTCTTTGTTCGCACAGCTCCCGGGGATCACCTTTGGATTTGGCCCCGCCTCTGCATGTAGGTCGCCGGAGGGCATCTGTTCTTCGCTCAGACAGGACGGGGTTAAAGGAGAAGCTGCTTCGGGGGCTCTGGCTCACTCAGCCCGGGGGGAGGGAGGGGTGTGGACGCGGGGCGAGCCTGCAGCGGCAGAGGCCAGTGTGACGTTGCACCAGCCTGAGGCGCGCCGTGTGTTCTCTCGGGGAAGTTGTCCCTGGATCCCGGGACCCTGGCAGTGGCTGGCTGTACAGGCTCCCCGGAAGGGAGGTGTGGAGAGTGACCTGTGCTCACACACAGGCTTCTTGGTGGCAGCAGCGGCAGCCTTAGCGTCTCATGCCCGTATCTGGGGTCCGCTCTGTTAGCCGCGGCTCGTGCCTGTCTCTGGAGCTCCTTTAAGCAGCGCTGTTAACCCCCTCTCCTCGCACACCAGGAAACAAAGAGGGAAGAAAAAAGTCTCTTGCCTCTTCGGCAGGCCCAGACTTTTCCCCGAACTCCCTCCTGGCTAGCCGTGGTGCACTAACCCCCTACAGGCTGTGTTTGCACCGCCAACCCCAGTCCTCTCCCTGTGCTCCGACCGAAGCCCAAGCCTCAGCTCCCAGCCCCGCCCGCCCCGGCGGGTGAGCAAACAAGCCTCTCGGGCTGATGAGTGCCGGTCCACACCAATCCTCTGTGCGGGAATCTCTCCGCTTTGCCCTTCGGACCCCTGTTGCTGTGCTCTCCACCGCCGCTCTGAAGCTTCCCCCCTCCACCCGCCCACAATGGGCTTCCTAGTGTGTGGAAACATTTCCTCCTTCACAGCTCCCTCCCACTGGTGCGGGTCCCGTCCCTATTCTTTTGTCTCTGTTTATTCTTTTTTCTTTTGCCCTACCCAGGTACGTGGGGAGTTTCTTGCCTTTTGGGAGTTCTGATGTCTTCTGCCAGCGTTCAGTAGGTGTTCTATAGGAGTTGTTCCACATGTAGATGTATTTCTGGTGTATCTGTGGGGAGCAAGGTGATCTCCGCGTTTTACTCTTCCACTATCTTCCCCGATCTCCTAAAATACTTTCTTAATATACATTTAATATCTGTAACATCTACAGACATATCCCTTCTTTCATTCCTGATATTGGGAGGTTTGTCATTTCTTTCTTTGTTCATGATCAGGAGTTCATCAATCTTACAGATCTTTAGGAAAGAAAAATCTTTTGGATTCATTGATTTTCTCTGTGTCCTTTGCATTTGATATACACTATTTTTTTTCATTCACTTCCTCGTGGTGGAAACAAATTATTGATTTTTAGACCTTTTTACTCTAGTCAAATACAAACATTTAAAGTTGCAAAATTTCCTCTAAGCTCTGCTCTAGCTGTATCTCATGATTTTGATATGTTGTGTTATTGTCCAATTTTCAAATTATTTTCTAATTCCACTTGTATCTTGTTATTTGACAATGGACTATTTAGAGTGCATTCTTTTTTTTTCTTCCAGTTTTACTGAACTATAATTGACATAGAGCACTGTATATGTTTAAGATGTACAGCATAAAGATTTGACTTACATACATCACAAACTGATTACACCAGTGAGTTTAGTGAATATCCATCATCTCATATAAATACAAAAGAAAAGAAAGAGAAAAAAATTTTTTTCTTGTGATGAGAACTCTGTGATTTCCTGTCTTAACACAGAGCAGTGTTGTTTACATTAATCAACATTGTACATTACATCCCCATTACTTACCTGACAACTGGAAAATTGTGCATTGTTTAATCTCCAAATATGTCAGGATTTTTCAGATTCTTTTATCTTACTGATTTTTATTTACCTATGAATTGGAAAACTTACTGTTTGTGATTTAAATCTTCTTGTATTTATGAAGATGTGTTATTGCCCAGAGTGTGGTCTTTTTTGTGTGTGAATGTTTTATATGCATCTGAAAAGAATATTCTGATGTTATTGGGTGGAGTGCCCTATAAATGTCAATTATTAGTAGTAGTGTTCAAATCTTCTATAAGCTTGATAAGCTTCACTTTAGTTATACTGTCAAATACCAGGAAGAGTATTGAAATGTTCACATCTAATTTTGGATTTTTCAATTTTTCCTTCAATTCTTGTTTCAGATGTTTTAAAGTTTAGTTATGATGTCCATACATACATATTTAGAATAGTTTTGTGTTCAAGATGAACTGAGCCTTTATTATTAGGAAATATCCATTTATAGCCCTGGCAATACTACTTGTTTAAAGACCATTTTATCTGAAGTTAATACAGGACCTGGAATTTTTTTTCCACGGAACTGCATATTCCATCATTTTACTTTTAAAATCTCTGTATCTTATATTTAAAGTGAGCTCCTTGTAGACAACGTATGATTGGGTCTCATGTCTTTATCTAGGCTGTATTCGCTACTTTGTTTTTTTGAGTGTTTAGGACATTTACATGTAATAAAATTATCAACTGTTATAATCTTGCTATTAGTTTTTTAAAGCATGGAAGAAAACCTCTAAAACCTTCTATTTGTTATTGTTTTCTTTGTCTCCTCTAATCTCTTTTTCTTCTTTGTTGAATTTTTAGTTGAATTGAGTTCATAATCAATTATTATTTATCTCTCCTATTGGCGTATTGTTTATAACCTTTGTTTGAAATTTTTAGTCATTACTCTACAGCAGGGGTTGGTAACTATGGCCTTGAGATGGCAGTGTGGTTTGCAGATTAAGTTTTAAAGGAACAGAGCCAAACACATTAGTTTACATATTGTCTCTGTAGTTGTCTAAGGATGCTTTTGTGCTACTCTGCCAGAGTTGAGTGGGTAAGACAGAGAATGATTGGCCTGCAAGCCTACAGCACTTACTGTCTAGCCCTTTGAAGGAAAGTTTGCAGACTCCTATCTAAAGGTTTTCAACGTGCATCTTTAATTTATTTCGGCTGGCCAAAAACTTCGTTCGGGTTTTTTGATGTTACAGAATATTATCTTCTACTTCCTTGTAACATCATGTCAATTCAAGTATAATGTAACAATCTTTCACCTGTACATACCCCACCTGATTCTTTGTTCTGTTTTGTCAAATATCTTCTTTCTGCATGTGTTAAAACTTTAGAGTGTACTTTCATTGAAATTAATTTTCTTTAAACAGTAAATACTTCTTTATGGAATTTTAGAAAATAAGAAAAAGTCCTTTTAATTTATCCAAATATTTATTATTTCCAGCATTCTTCATTTATTTTTGCAGATCCAGATTTCCACTTGGTATTATTTTCTATTTCCTTAAAGAAATTCCTGTTTAATTTCTTGTAGTTCAGATCTACTACTAACTCTTTCTCTAAACTTTTGTTTGAATACAAATGTCTTTATTTCACCTTTATTTTTGAAGGATATATTCCAACAATATAGGATGTTGAAGTAACAGGCCTTTTTTTCAGCACTTTAAAAATATTGTTCCATAATATTCTGACTTGCTTTGCTTCTTGTAAGAAGATTGTGATATTCTTATATTTCTTTCTCTATGTATTATTTCTTTATTCTTTGGCTGTTTTTTCAGTTGTTTTTACACAATTTGTTTATGATATACCTTGGTCTGTTTTTCTTTGTTTTAATCTGTTTTGTGGTCAATGAATTGAGGTCTTCTGTTTTCAGCAAATTTGGTAAAAATTGTTAACATATAACAATAAAAATTGTTATAATATATATAAATATTTTTTCTAACACTCCACTCTGACTCAAATTACACATAACATTTAACTACCTGATATGGGATTCTTGATAACTTGGTTTTTTTTTCAGTCGTTTTACTCTTTGTAATTCAATATGGATATTTTCCACTTATACATTGTCAAGCTCAACTATTTTCTTTTATTATGCAATGTCTAATCTGCCATTAACTTCATCAAGTACATTTTTCATCTGAGAGATTGTATTTTTCATTCGTAATAGGATTTTAAAAAATGTTCTATGTGCCTTTTCAATACAGTTGACCCTGGGACTTCCGGGAAGATGGCGGAAGAGTAAGACGCGGAGATCACGTTCCTCCCCACAGATACACCAGAAATACATCTACGCATGGAACAACTCCTACAGAGCATCTACTGAACGCTGGCAGAAGACCTCAGACCTCCCAAAAGGCAAGAAACCCCCCACGTACCTGGTTAGGGCAAAAGAAAAAACTAAACAGAGACAAAAGGATAGGGACGGGTCCTGCACCAGCGGGAGAGAGCTGTGAAGGAGGAAAAGTGTCCACACACTAGGAAGCCCCTTCGCGGGTGGAGGCTTCGGGAGGCGGAGTGGGGGAGCCTGGGAGCCGCGGAGGAGAGCACAGCAACAGGGGTGCGGAGGGCAAAGCGGACAAATTCCAGCGCAGAGAATCCGGCCGACCGGAACTCGCCAGCCGAGAGGCTTGTCTGCTCGCCCGCCGAGGCGGGCGGGACTGGGAGCTGAGGCTCCGGCTTTTGTCGGAGCGCCGGGAGAGGACTGAGGTTGGCGGCGTGAACACGGCCTGCAGGGCGTTAGTGCACCGCGGCTGGCCGGGAGAGAGTCCGGGGAGAAGTCTGGAACTGCCGAAGAGGCAAGAGACTTTTACGTCCCTCTTTGTTTCCTGGTGCACGAGGAGAGGGGATTAAGAACGCTGCTTGAGAGAGCTCCAGGGACGGGCGCGAGCCGCGGCTAAAAGTGCGGAGCCCAGAGACAGACATGAGACGCTAGGGCCGCTGCTGCCGCCACCGGGAGGCCTGTGTGCGAACACAGGTCACTAGCCACACGCCCTTCCGGGGAGCCTGTGCAGCCCGCCACTGCCAGGGTCCCGGGATCCAGGGACAACTCCCCCGGGAGAACGCACAGGCGCGCCTCAGGCTGCAACGTCTCGCCGGCCTCTGCCGCCGCAGGCCCGCCCCACACTCCGTGCCCCTCCCTACCCCCGGGCCTGAGTGAGCCAGAGCCTCCGAATCAGCGGCTCCTTTAACCCCGTCCTGTCTGAGCAAAGAACAGACGCCCTCCGGCGACCTACACGCACAGGCGGGGCTAAATCCAAAGCTGAGCCCCTGGGAGCTGTGAGAACAAAGAAGAGAAAGGGAAATCTCTCCCAGCAGCCTCAGAAGCAGCGGATTAAAGCTCCACAATCAACTTGATATACCCTGCATCTGTGGAATACCTGAATAGACAACCAATCATCCCAAATTAAGGAGCCCTGTGGATGAAAGGCTCTTGGTGCTGCAGCCAGGAGTCAGTGCTGTGCCTCTGAGGTGGGAGAGCCAACTTCAGGACACTGATCCACAAGAGACCTCCCAGCTGCACATAATATCAAACAGCAAAAATTTCCGAGAGATCTCCATCTCAACGCCAGCACCCAGCTTCACTCAACGACCAGCAAGCTACAGTGCTGGACATCCTATGCCAAACAACTAGCAAGACAGGAACACAACCCCACCCATTAGCAGAGAGGCGGCCCAAAATCATAAGTCTACAGACACCCCAAAACACACCACCAGACGTGGACCTGCCCACCAGAAAGACAAGATCCAGCCTCATCCACCAGAACACAGGCACTAGTACCCTCCACCAGGAAGCCTACACAACCCACTGAACCAACCTTAGCCACTGGGGACAGACACAAAAAACAACAGGAACTATGAACCTTCAGCCTGCAAAAAAGGAGACCCCAAACACAGTAAGATAAGCAAAATGAAAAGACAGAAAAACACACCGCAGATGAAGGAGCAAGATAAAAACCCATCAGACCTAACAAATGAAGAGGAAATAGGCAGTCTACCTGAAACAGAATTCAGAATAATGATAGTAAGGTTGATCCGAAATCTTGGAGATAGAATGGACAATAGAATGGACAAAATGCAAGAATCAGTTAACAAGGACCTAGAAGAACTAAAGATGAAACAAGCAACGATGAACACCACAATAAATGAAATTAAAAGTACTCTAGATGGGATCAATAGCAGAATAACTGAGGCAGAAGAACGGATAAGTGACCTGGAAGATAAAATAGTGGAAATAACTACTGCAGAGCAGAATAAAAAAAAAGAATGAAAAGAACTGAGGACAGTCTCAGAGACCTCTGGGACAACATTAAACGCACCAACATTCGAATTATAGGGGTTCCAGAAGAAGAAGAGAAAAAGAAAGGGACTGAGAAAATATTTGAAGAGATTATAGTTGAAAACTTCCCTAATACGGGAAAGGAAATAGTTAATCAAGTCCAGGAAGCACAGAGAGTCCCATACAGGATAAATCCAAGGAGAAATACGCCAAGACACATATTAATCAAACTGTCAAAAATTAAATACAAAGAAAACATATTAAAAGCAGCAAGGGAAAAACAACAAATAACACACAAGGGAATCCCCATAAGGTTAACAGCTGATCTTTCAGCAGAAACTCTGCAAGCCAGAAGGGAGTGGCAGGACATATTGAAAGTGTTGAAGGAGAAAAACCTGCAGCCAAGATTACTCTACCCAGCAAGGATCTCATTCAGATTTGATGGAGAAATTAAAACCTTTACAGACAAGCAAAAGCTGAGAGAGTTCAGCACCACCAAACCAGCTCTACAACAACTGCTAAAGGAACTTCTCTAGGCAAGAAACACAAAAGAAGGAAAAGACCTACAATAACGAACCCAAAACAATTAAGAAAATGGGAATGGGAACACATATATCGATAATTACCTTAAATGTAAATGGACTAAATGCTCCCACCAAAAGACACAGATTGGCTGAATGGATACAAAAACAAGACCCATATATTTGCTGTCTACAAGAGACCCACTTCAGACCTAGAGACACATACAGACTGAAAGTAAGGGGATGGAAAAAGATAATCCATGCAAATGGAAACCAAAAGAAAGCTGGAGTAGCAATTCTCATATCAGACAAAATAGACTTTAAAACAAAGACTATTAGAAGAGACAAAGAAGGACACTACATAATGATCAAGGGATTGATCCAAGAGGAAGATATAACAATTGTAAATATTTATGCACCCAACATAGGTGCACCTCAATACATAAGGCAAATACTGACAACCATAAAAGGGGAAATCGACAGTAACACATTCATAGTAGGGGACTTTAACACCCCACTTTCACCAATGGACAGATCATCCAAAATGAAAATAAATAAGGAAACACAAGCTTTAAATGATACATTAAACGAGTTGGAGTTAATTGATATTTATAGGACATTCCATCCAAAAACAACAGAATACACATTTTTCTCAAGTGCTCATGGAACATTCTCCAGGATAGATCATATCTTGGGTCACAAATCAAGCCTTGGTAAATTTAAGAAAATTGAAATTGTATCAAGTATCTTTTCCGACCACAACACTATGAGACTCGATATCAATTACAGGAAAAGATCTGTAAAAAATACAAACACATGGAGGCTAAACAATACACTACTTAATAACGAAGTGATCACTGAAGAAATCAAAGAGGAAATCAAAAAATACCTAGAAACAAATGACAATGGAGACACGACGACTCAAAATCTATGGGATGCAGCAAAAGCAGTTCTAAGAGGGAAGTTTATAGGAATACAAACTTACCTTAAGAAACAGGAAACATCTCGAATAAACAACCTAACCTTGCACCTAAAGCAATTAGAGAAAGAAGAACAAAAAAACCCCAAAGTTAGCAGGAGGAAAGAAATCATAAAAATCAGATCAGAAATAAATGAAAAAGAAATGAAGGAAACGATAGCAAAGATCAATAAAACTAAAAGCTGGTTCTTTGAAAGGATAAACAAAATTGATAAACCATTAGCCAGACTCATCAAGAAAAAAAGGGAGAAGACTCAAATGAATAGAATTAGAAATCAAAAAGGAGAAGTAACGACTGACACTGCAGAAATACAAAAGATCATGAGAGATTACTACAAGCAACTCTATGCCAATAAAATGGACAACCTGGAAGAAATGGACAAATTCTTAGAAAGGCACAACCTGCCAAGACTGAATCAGGAAGAAATAGAAAATATGAACAGACCAATCACAAGCACTGAAATTGAAACTGTGATTAAAAATCTTCCAACAAGCAAAAGCCCAGGACCAGATGGCTTCACAGGCGAATTCTATCAAACATTTAGAGAAGAGCTATCACCTATCCTTCTCAGACTCTTGCAAAATATAGCAGAGGGAGGAACACTCCCCAACTCATTCTACGAGGCCACCATCACCCTGATACCAAAACCAGACAAGGATGTCACAAAGAAAGAAAACTACAGGCCAGTATCACTGATGAACATAGATGCAAAGATCCTCAACAAAATACTAGCAAACAGAATCCAACAGCACATTAAAAGGATCATACACCATGATCAAGTGGGGTTTATTCCAGGAATGCAAGGATTCTTCAATATACGCAAATCAATCAACGTGATACACCATATTAACAAATTGAAAGAGAAAAACCATATGATCATCTCAATAGATGCAGAGAAAGCTTTTGACAAAATTCAACACCCATTTATGATAAAAACCCTGCAGAAAGTAGGCATAGAGGGAACTTTCCTCAACATAATAAAGGCCATATATGACAAACCCACAGCCAACATCATCCTCAATGGTGAAAAACTGAAAGCATTTCCACTAAGATCAGGAACAAGACAAGGTTGCCCACTCTCACCACTCTTATTCAACATAGTTTTGGAAGTTTTAGCCACAGCAATCAGAGAAGAAAAGGAAATAAAAGGACTCCAAATCGGAAAAGAAGAAGTAAAACTGTCACTGTTTGCAGATGACATGATACTATACATACAGAACCCTAAAGATGCTACCAGAAAACTACTAGAGCTAATCAATGAATTTGGTAAAGTAGCAGGATACAAAATTAATGCACAGAAATCTCTGGCATTCCTATACACTAAGGATGAAAAATCTGAAAGTGAAATCAAGAAAACACTCCCATTTACCATTGCAACAAAAAGAATAAAATACCTAGGAATAAACCTACCTAAGGAGACAAAAGACCTGTATGCAGAAAATTATAAGACACTGATGAAAGAAATTAAAAATGATACAAATAGATGGAGAGATATACCATGTTCTTGGATTGGAAGAATCAACATAGTGAAAATGACTCTACTACCCAAAGCAATCTACAGATTCAATGCAATCCCTATGAAACTACCACTGGCATTTTTCACAGAACTAGAACAAAAAATCTCACAATTTGTATGGAAACACAAAAGACCCCGAATAGCCAAAGCAATTTTGAGAACGAAAAATGGAGCTGGAGGAATCAGGCTTCCTGACTTCAGACTATACTACAAAGCTACAGTAATCAAGACAGTATGGTACTGGCACAAAAACAGAAATATAGATCAATGGAACAGGATAGAAAGCCCAGAGATAAACCCACGCACATATGGTCACCTTATCTTTGACAAAGGAGGCAGAAATGTACAGTGGAGAAAGGACAGCCTATTCAATAAGTGGTGCTGGGAAAACTGGACAGCTACATGTAAAAGTATGAGATGAGATCACTCCCTAACACCATACACAAAAATAAGCTCAAAATGGATTAAAGACCTAAATGTAAGGCCAGAAACTATCAAACTCTTAGAGGAAAACATAGGCAGAACACTCTATGACATAAATCACAGCAAGGTCCTTTTTGACCCACCTCCTAGAGAAATGGAAATAAAAACAAAAGTAAACAAATGGGACCTAATGAAACTTAAAAGCTTTTGCGCAGCAAAGGAAACCATAAAGAAGACCAAAAGACAACCCTCAGAATGGGAGAAAATATTTGCAAATGAAGCAACTGACAAAGCATTAATCTCCAAAATTTACAAACAGCTCATGCAGCTTAATAACAAAAGAACAAACAACCCAATCCAAAAATGGGCAGAAGACCTAAATAGACATTTCTCCAAAGAAGATATACAGAGTGCCAACAAACACATGAAAGAATGCTCAACATCACTAATCATTAGAGAAATGCAAATCAAAACTACAATGAGATATCATCTCACACCAGTCAGAATGGCCATCATCAAAAAATCTAGAAACAATAAATGCTGGAGAGGGTGTGGAGAAAAGGGAACCCTCTTACACTGTTGGTGGGAATGTAAATTGATACAGCCACTGTATGGAGGTTCCTTAAAAAGCTACAAATAGAACTACCATATGACCCAGCAATCCCACTACTGGGCATATACCCTGAGAAAACCATAATTCAAAAAGAGTCATGTACCAAAATGTTCATTGCACCTCTATTTACAATAGCCCAGAGATGGAAACAACCTAAGTGTCCATCATCGGATGAATGGATAAAGAAGATGTGGCACATATATACAATGGAGTATTACTCAGCCATAAAAAGAGACGAAATTGAGCTATTTGTAATGAGGTGGATAGACCTAGAGTCTGTCATACAGAGTGAAGTAAGTCAGAAAGAGAGAGACAAATACCGTATGCTAACACATATATATGGAATTTAAGAAAAAAAAAATGTCATGAAAAACCTAGGGGTGAAACAGGAATAAAGACACAGACTTACTAGAGAATGGACTTGAGGCTATGGGGAGGGGGAAGGGTAAACGGTGACAAAGCGAGAGAGAGGCATGGACATATATACACTACCAAACGTAAGGTAGATAGCTAGTGGGAAGCAGCCGCATAGCACAGGGAGATCAGCGCGCTGCTGTGTGACCGCCTGGAGGGGTGGGATAGGGAGGGTGGGAGGGAGGGTGACGCAAGCGGGAAGAGATATGGGAACATATGTATATATATAACTGATTCATTTTGTTGTGAAGCTGAAACTAACATACCATTGTAAAGCAATTATGCTCCAATAAAGATGTTTTAAAAAAAAAAAAATACAGTTGACCCTGGAACAACACAGGTTTGAACTTGCACAGGTCCACTTACACTGAGAGTTTTTTCAATTGTAAATACTACACAATCTGTTGTTGGTTGAATGTACAGATGTGGAACCACAGATACAGAACCACAGATGCAGAGGAACTACATATACTGATGCCTGACTATAAGTTAGTTATATGTGGCTTTTCAGTTGCTCTAGAGGGTTGGTGCTCCTAATCCCCAAGTTGTTCAAGGGTCAACTGTATATTAAGTTTTTCTCTAAATCCAGGTGCATGTTTATACTAGTTCTTTTAGAGTTGTTGTTTGCCAGTCCATCAACTCTATCCTCTGTGCATCTGCTTCTGTTGGCTGATTTTTCTTGGTTCTGGGTCACATATTCCTGCTTCCTTTCATACCTAGTAATTTTGATTAAATGCTGAACATT
Organism: Pseudorca crassidens; assembly: GCF_039906515.1. Lineage (NCBI taxonomy): Eukaryota > Metazoa > Chordata > Mammalia > Artiodactyla > Delphinidae > Pseudorca > Pseudorca crassidens. The sequence goes on from NC_090311.1 coordinate 76,120,535, forward strand.
GCTATTATAACTTTGAGTGCTTGGATCTTATTGTGTTCTTTTAAGGAATATTGGATATGTTTTTGCAAGAAGCTAATTAACTTGTGGATCAATTCAGTAATTTTAACCATTTTTTTTTTAAGCTTTGTTAAGGCAGGTTTAAAGTAGCCTTTTTACTCTAGCCCTCCTACTCAGGAGTGAGCTATCTGGAACCCCTATTGTATAGCCTGGATATTTCATGATGTCTCTCCTCTATAGTTTATTGAAACTCAGTAGCCTTTCAGGCCTGGAAAACTCTTGGAATTGTTCAGTTTACATCTCCTGAGAAATACTTTTCCTGGTCTGCTACATTTCATCCAACATATGTGCAGATAATTCTTTAGTAACAGATTCAAAGGGATTCTTATGCAGAGATGTGGAGGTGTTTCTCAGAGTAACTCCCTCTTCACCCATATTCTTCCCTATAAATTCCAGCTGACTCATGGTCTGTAAAGTTGAATCTGTTTTATTCAATTGTGCAATACCAAAATGCTCTACTTGGTCTCATCTCCCCATTCTACTGTCTAGAATTTACTTCCAGAAAAGAAAATCCAAGTGTATCATAAATATCACCTCATTTCATTCGATTTTATTTTGGAATTATAGTCTTATGCTGGATGGAATTTAATGCCTGAAAAACTGCTGTTTCATATATAGTGTCCAGTTTTCCAGTTCTTTATGATGAAAAGGCAGTAACATGGACAGCAGTAGAAATTATACTTCACTGATTTCTATTCATTCCTTTATTATTTTCTTCTTTCCAGACTAAAAATAATGCTCTTATTTTTCTAACCTCTTGAGTAAAAACTAGTTTGATTTTAAACTTGCCTTTTTTTCTAATTATTGTATTTATAGGAAATTTCCCTTTCATTAATTCTTTTAGCTTAATCTCAAAATTCTATTATTTCATTATCATATTAATTCAAAATATTTAAAATTTTCTCTTTTACTTCTTGCACTCACCTTATTTTATGTTTGTTGTTTAATTTCCACATATTTGGGCATTTTTCTAGTTAACTTTTCATTATTGATTTTGACTTTAAATCCTGTGAACTTAGAGGGAATATTTGAATGAATTCAATCTTTTCTAATTATTTATACTTGCTTTGGAGCCCAGTATGTGGTCTATTTTTGTGAATGCTCCACATACACTTGAAAAAAATATGTATTCTACAGTGTTTGATGTGCATTCTAAAAATGTTAATAATGTCATTTGTTAAGATTCACTGCAAATCTCCCATATTCTGATTATTTTTGTTATCTTCTCATTATCTCAGTAACTAAAACAGTTGTTTAAAAAGCTTTAAACATGGGCTTCCCTGGTGGTGCAGTGGTTGAGAGTCCGCCTGCCGATGCAGGGGACACGGGTTCGTGCCCCGGTCCGGGAAGATCCGACATGCCGCGGAGCGGCTGGGCCCGTGAGCCATGGCCGCTGAGCCTGCGCGTCCGGAGCCTGTGCTCCGCAAAGGGAGAGGCCACAACAGTGAGAGGCCTGTGTACCACAAAAAAAAAGAAAAATCTTTAAACACGACTGTAGATTTGTCTATTTCTCCTTTCATTCTGTCGATTTTTCAGGTATTTTTAAAGTATATCATTGAGCATAAACAATTTAGGATTATTATTTTACTATATTGGTTTGTCTTTTAAAATTTTTTATTGTACTTTTTTTAATTGACATAGAATTGATTTACAATGTTGTATTAATTACTCTTGTACAACAAAGTGATTCAGTTATACATATATATACATTTTAAAAAATATTATTTTCCATTATGTTTTATCATAGGATATTGAATATAGTTCTCTGTGCTAAACCTTGACCTACAACAGTAGGACCTTGTTGTTTATCCTTTCTATATATAATAATTTGCATCTTCTAACCCCAACCTCCCACTCCATCCCTCCCCCAGCCCCCTCCCCCTTGGCAACTACAGGTCTGTTCTCTACGTCTGTGAGTCTGTTTCTGTTTCATACGTAGGTTCATTTGTGTAATATTTTAGGTTCCACATATAATTGATATCATACGGCATTTGTCTTTCTCTTTCTGATTTACTTCACTTAGTATGATAATACATTGTCCATCCATGTTGCTGCAAATGGCATTCTTTCTTTTTTTTTTTTTTTATGGCTGAGTAGTATCCCATTGTATATATGTACCACATCTTCTTTATACATTCCTCTGTCAATGGACATTTACGTTGTTTCCATGTCTTGGCTATTGTCAGTAGTCCTGCTGTAAACATAGGGATACATGTATCTTTTTGAATTAGAGTTTTGTCTGGATATATGCCCAGGAGTGGGATTGCTGGATCATATGACAAGTCTCTTTAGTTTTCTGAGAAACTGCCATACTGTTTTCCATAGTGGCTGCACCAGCTTACATTCATACCAGTAGTGAAGAAAGGTTCCCTTTTCTCCACACCCTCTCCAGCATTTGTTATTTGTAGACTTTTAATAATGGCCATTCTGACCAGTGTGAGGTGGTACCCCATTGTAGTTGTGATTTGTATTTCTCTAATAATTAGCTATGTTGAGCATATTTTCATGTGCCTATTGGCCATCTATAGTATTTTGTCTTTTTATATACACAAAATTATAGTGAGTGAAAAAAGCTAATGCCAAATGTTATTTATTTATATACTTGAAATGACAAAATTTTAGAAATGGAGGACAGACTAGTGGTTGCTAGGGAAAGTGTGGGGAGGGATGGAAGTAGGTGTGACTATAAAAGTGCAACATGAGGGACTCTGGTTGAGATATTGTAATATAATATAGTAATATAGTTTTGTAAGATGTTACCAGTGGGGGAACTGAGTAAAGCATATCTGATATCTCTCTGTATTACTTCTTACAATTGCATGTGAACTTATAATTATCTCAAAATAAAAACTTTAATTAAAAACTTCCTCCTAACATTTTAAAATGATAACAGTGACCTCTATATTTTAAAAAATTCTACATTTATATATTTTATTTGCTTTTTCTTTCATCAAGAAGAATTTTTTTGAAAATTACATAATTGTTTTTATACTTATTTTGATTTTTTTGAAGATAACAATGCACAGTTCTTCCTTTTTGTGGCTTTTTTATATTTAAGAATAGGAATTGTTCTCCCCCAGAATAGGAATTATTCTTCTACTCCCTAATTCTTAATTCTGTTGCTGGATTAGTATTTAACCTGTTGTGAATTAAAAGTAATATATATGATTACTAGAGATTGGCAGTTGATCATAGGGAACACAGCAATTTATTGATGTTTAACTACCAGTTGTGTAGCTAATAACTTGTGATCTTGAAGTGAAAATTGCTGTTTGTAATATAAAATATAGCTTTATGTTATTTTCTACAGTCTCTCTAATGCAAAAACTAATTAGGTGGTATTTATGCCCTAGGCGAAGAATAGCAAACAGTTGCTTTGATATGTCTCTGTCTTGAGATTTTGTACATTTTATATACAGTAGTAGTGTACACTGGTAAGGGTTCATGGAAATCCTTTTCCTCTAATTCTGGGCTCATAATTAGATTACATTTCCAGGATCCCTTGTAGTTAGTTCTTGTCATGTTGTCAAGTCTGCTGAATGGAATGAGGGTAGACAAAAGTCAACTTTATCATTTCAAGGTCTGCCCCACTTTCTCTTCCCCTGGCATGGTGCAGAAGATCAGTGGAGGACACAAAGGCTCTGGTCATTGGCAGGTCCATGGGATGGAAAGAGGCCAAGTTCCTGAGTGACCAGAAGGAAGACTGCCTATGAATTACAAACATCAGCATTAATCACTGAATGAGCTGAAAATTACTTTATTGTTTTATGCTGCTCATATTTTTAGAGGTTTTTTTTTTAAGCAGTCAGTTTTACACTAATACAATTACATTATATTTTTGTTTAACTTTGTAAGAAACTGATTTTTTTCTCCCTAAGTGGCCAGGTTGCCTTGCTTTTATACCAACAATGTGTGCTGTCTTCAGTTGTTCCATATCCTTGTCAGTACTTAGCATTGTCAGTCTTTTCAGTTTTTGCAGTTCTAATGGGTATGTGGTTGCATGTCATTATTCCTTTTAACTTTATATTCTTTATTAAGTAATTATTTTATATTATATATTTTTCATGTGCTTCTTTGCCATCCATATACCTTCTCTTTTGAAGTGTCTATTCATATTTTTTTTCCTATTTTATTAGGTTGCTTGAAGTACTATTGAGATGTAAGAGTATGACTAGTATATTTTGAACACAAATACATTAGTAGATATATATTTTTAAATTTTTTCAGGTCTGTGACTTGCATCTTCATCTCTTAGAAGTCTTTTTATTAGAACAAAAGTTGCTAATTTTGATGAGACCCTTATGAATATTTCTTTTATAATTCCAGTATTTGTATCCTATCAAGGATGTTTTTGCCTAACCTAAAATCACTAAGATTTTTCTCCTATGTTGCCTTTAAAGGGTTTATAGTTTTAACACTTAAATTCAGGTATATGATCTATATGAATTAGTTTTTGTCTGTGGTAGGAGGTTGTGTGTTTGTTGTTTCTTTGCATAGGGAAATCCAAGTGTCCCACCTCCATTGTTGAAAAGATTCTTTCTTGCTCATTGAATTGACATGTGCATCTACTTAGAAGTGAAATATTTCTGGACTTTGTATTCAGTTCCATTTATCTATATATTTCTTTCTTATCCTTTTGCCAATATTGCACTGTGCTGATTACTGTAGTTTTATAATATGTTTGAAATTGGGTGACGTAAGTACTCAGCTTTATCTTCCTTTTTAAAATTGCTTTGGTTATTTTATATGTGTGTATGTGTGTGTGTGTGTGTGTGTGTATATATATATATAAAACAAGTTATTATTTTCCACTTTAAGAACACCTGTTGTGAATTTAATTGGAACTTCATTGAATTTATAGAATATTTTGGGGAGAAATTACCTTTTAAACATATCAAATCTTCTGAGTAATGAGCATGAGATATGTCTCCATTAATTTAGGTCTTTTAAATTTCTCTGAGCAATATTTTATGATTTTCATTGCATTGGTCTTTGGTCTTGGTTTAAATGGTATTGTAAATGGTATTTACTTTAAATTGAATTTCATTTCTATTTTTTTAATTGATAGCTATATAAAAATAATGGGTTTTGTATATTAAAATTGTATCTTGTGTCTTTGGGTAACTCATATTATTTCCAGTAGCTGTTTTGAGGATTCCTTATCATTTTCTACAGAATTGATCATTTCTTCTATAAATAAAGGTAGTTTCTCTCTCTTTTCTTCTATCTATATAATTTCATTCTTTACTGAAATAGTTAGAACTCTTATCACAATATTAAATGGAAGTAGTGAGAGAGAACATCCTTGCCTTTGTCCTAATTCTGAGGGAAATGTATTTAGTTGCTTTTCCCATTTTAGACTGTTAAAATTCGAAGTCTAGTAGAGTATTAGGTGTAGGTTCTCCATAAATTGCCTTTAGCAGTTTTTTATTCTTAGTTTTCTGTGAGGATTTTATTCAACATAATGAATTCATGTTGAATTTTGTTTCTTTTCAATCTGTTGATAAGATGAATTATATTAATTATTATTTTTCTGGGGGAGGGTGGAAACTCACTGGTCATAATATATTTATCCTTTATATACAATTTAACAATATAATTCATTCAAATTTCATGTTTTTAATTATTTTTTTATGAAAATGTTTAAAATTTTTTAAACTTAACAATATTAACATTTAACTTTTGCATGCCTAAAGCATTTTAACAATATATAGAATCAGTAAAAAGAGCAAAACATGGCCAAGTAAAGAGAAGCATACAAAATGTTAAGGATGTGACTACACCTAGATTGGAAATCAAATTTTAAAACGTTAACGGTAATTTCAACAACAATATCAGTAATACACATAATAAACCTTCAAGAAAACACTTAGTCCTTTCCTACAAAGGACACCATGAGAATGAGAGGCACCTTTAGTTCTTCTGAAATAAAAAGTTTTATGTACTTTTATTACTGCATTTTTTTCAATTCCATTGCAAGTGCCAGAGAAGTTTGATTTGTAGTTCATGAGGCAGAACAGTGGGCATAAACTTGGGCCCAATCTATGTAATTACAGGATCTGATTAAAGAATTTGTCTAATCTAGATTTATAGGTGTGGTTTTATAATAATTAAAGCAAATAGCATCTTTTGTTTCTCTTAAAAGGTATTTTCCCACATGTAATATCCAGTGTTGGCTTCTGCAAAACCGTCTAAACTGCTGTGAAAAATGTTTACCTTTATTTTTAGTAAGGAAATGAAAGCATGAGTTACAGCACAGTGCCTTTTGGCATATCTTTAGAATTGCATTTACTACATTGTACCTACAAATCCCTAAATTTGTATTACATCCTTATGTGATTGCAAACTCATTGAGGACAGGGAACATGCTTTTTATTTGTCTTTGTATTTCTAGCATCTAGCACATTGAAAAATATTTTATATTAACAAATTATGTGAAATGAACTAACTTATTCAAGCTGACTGCTTAAGGTCAACAGTAGAGTTTTTATGCAGGGAGATTATTTCTAAATATCCTATGCCAAGTCAACTAACATTTTAAATGAAAGAAAAACCCTTTCATTATGCTCTTCAGATATTAAATTATCCTTTAAGATAATTTAATGAATTTTTAGAAGAGGAGATTTTAATTTCATGTGAGATAATGTATCTCTGCCTTAAAGTTATTTTGTAACCGAATCATTAGTTATTTAAATGATTATAAGAGTGTATTTGCAGTTCTTTGCTTGAATGTTTTAATCTGCTGAAATTAATAGGAAATGCAGTATGTGTAATATACATATACACATACATACGAATACTTTTCCAGAATATTCAGAATGCCCACACCACAAGCAGGTAGCTCTCTGGAGACAAGACAGTGCTTTGAAACTGATTAAAATTTTGAGTATTTAATAAAGTGCATAAACATCTATAACATTTGTAATGGTCAACGTAATTAATGTTTCTCTTTTTGTACAGATGTAAGTTTAATGTCTAAGCTAGTTTCTCACCTCGTTTGCTCATAGGTAAAGATTTTCATCATTTGAAAAGAAATATCACTTGGTGACTGTGTAGTAAATATCATCTATTTTGGTACTCAGCTTTTATTTCAAAATGTTACATTTTCTATTTTGATCTTAGAGACCATAGAAAATATCTCATAATGTTTTAGAGCCTACAAATAAGAAATATCTATCTTTTGTAACAATGGAAATCCATGGAAAGTGTTTCATTGACTGTTCATTTGTTTGTTGTTAAAGATTGTCAATGAAAGACTCAAAGTGCTTCTTAAGGAATACAGGGGTACAATTGCTTAGAGGTTAGACCATCCAAGTTTGGCTGGAAGTGTTTTCACTTTAGGAAGTAAAACCTTTTCCTACCTTGGAGGCCATCAATGGGAGTGAGATAAATTAGGAAGTGAGCTAACACTAGTTTGAACATCACAGCAGTTTGCCAAGAGACCTGGATGTCTTTGCTCATTTTTATATGTGGCCATGGCTGGATTCACAGCTTAACTGGTGTGCAGCACCACGAAACAGAACACTCAACAATCCAACCAAGGAAGATAATGTCAGGAAAGGAAAAATGAAAGACATTGGGAACCCATAAAAATCAGTGAGAGTTATGCAATTTTAAACTATGCTCTGGATTGTTTTCTAATTGGTATTGCTTCCAGGTTAAAAATGAAAACCTTAAAGTAACCAGGGAGCCAATTAGTGGCAGATAAGTTAGTCTGAATTTTATATAAGGTAGTTAGTTGTCATTATGTGCAGCCCAGAAGTTGTATAGTATTCTACATTATATTTCTCAGTGTCCTTAGTTACTATTTCATGAGATTCTCTGTATTAAAACTCATTTATTTCATCTACAAAAGCAGAAATCTGTACAAGGTCATGTAGAAAACCGAAAAATATTTTCATCTTAAGTATTTTGGACTTATTATCACTTCCTAGAGTCACAGAACGTAATGTAAACATCATTTATTTTGTACTCAGTAAGCTTTTATTTCAAATGTTACATTTTTCTATTTTGATCTCAGAGACCATAGACAATGTCTCATAGCATTTTAGAGGCTAGGGATTGACAAATAAGAAATTTCTATCTTTTGTAGATAGAAATCCATGGAAAATCCATGGAAAATATTTTACTGACTTAATTTCACAACTTAATAATATCTTCTATAACAACTTCATTATTTTACAAATGAGAAGAAAAAGACACAAATGTTACAGATAAGCTAGGTTTTTTTTCCCTTCGGTTGAGCATTTTTCCTCCCTTCTACTTTTTCTCCTTTTCTCCTTATTCAATATTTATTTTATAGGCAGGTTTTTAACTATTATTTATCACAATAACCTTATTTTTTTCTTAAATAGTGTCTTAGATTATTGATTTTTCTCTCTGCATTTTGTGTGTGTCTGTTCAGGAAGTAACCATTCCTTAGTTTTCCTAAGAATGCCTTTCGGGGACAGCAGCCCAGTGAGAGATGACGATAGCATGTGAACCAATGGAAATTATTGTGGTTTATCAATGCAAAACTGCTTTTATAATTTCATTCAGATTGAAATGCTCTTATTTATATCTGCATAATTCTCTAATTTTCCACACAGATCTAATTGCAACCCCAGATACATTTTGATCAAATATCAATTTATATTTAGCCTGAGGAAACAAAACACTCAAACTCTATAAATCACAAGAGTGCTCGTATGCCATATGTTTTAGGAATGGTATTGGCAAATGACAATTATAAACTCAAATCTCCATTAATAAACTTCAATATCAGTCTATGAATAATGCAAAATCACATTTCCATCCTAAGCAAACAAATGCTCTTCCCTTCTAGAAACATTCATTTATTTAAAGATTTTTATCATATCCCAATTTTAGATTTTTTTCCCTGAGAGTCATACCATAAATTTTTAAACCTTCAGTGGAATAGACAATTGTCTAGAAAAACTATGGGGAAAGAGAAATATATCACTTACTCATTAAATAAATTGAATCAATATTTAAAATTACTCAACAATATAACTCAAAATATTAACTTGTCCCCACATATTTTATGGGTTAAGTCTTCCAATTAAAGGGATAGAAATAGATGAAAGAGGATCAGTAAAATATTTACTTCATGAAATTATTATCTTGACATCAAAATTAGGTAAGAAAAGTGCTAAAGAATATACTTAGGGCATCCCTGGTGGCACAGTGGTTAAGAATCCGCCTACCAATGCAGGGGACATGGGTTCGAGCCCTGGGCTGGGAAGATCCCACATGCCGTGGAGCAACTAGGCCGTGCGCCACAACTACTGAGCCTGTGCTCTAAAGCCCATGAGCCTCAACTACTGAAGCCTGTGCACCTAGAGCCCGTGCTCTGCAACAAGAGAAGCCACCACAATGAGAAGCCTGCGAACCACAACAAAGAGTGGCCACCACTCACCACAACTACAAAAAGCCTGCGAGTAGCAACGAAGACCCAACGCAGCCTAAATAAATATATTTATTAAAAAAAAAAGAATATATTTAAAGGGCAATCTCCCTCATGAATGTAGGTGCAGATATCCTAAGCAAAATGTCAGTAAATAAAATGCAACAAAATTATAGGAAAAAAAACTTAGAACACTTGAAACACACACATACACACGTCTAATATACTGATACTGGAGTGTGTGGTAAAACCACTTTGGAAAAATATGTCTAAGAAAATTTATAGCAACAATATTAAAACTTACCAAAACTAAACAAAATATGAATTAATAGTAATATGAATAATTATCGTAATATATTCAAACATAAAGACTATATGACAGTGGAAAAATAATGAACTTACTCGATGAGTAAACGTGTGAATATCAAAGAAAAAGAGTGAAACAAATGACACAAAAAAGTCCATGCCAGGCACTTCCCTGGCAGTCCAGTGGTTAAAACTTCACCTTCCAGGAACTTCCCTCGTGGTCCAGTGGGTAAGACTCTGCTCTCCCAGTGCACGGGGCCCAGGTGAATCCCTGGTCAGGGAACTGGATCCTGCACGCATGCCACAACTAAAAAAAAAATCAGATCCCACGTGCCGCAGCTAAGACCCAGTGCAGCCTAAATAAATTAGTTAATTAAAAAAAAAAAGTCTTCGCCTTCCAGTGCAGGGTGTGCATGTTCGATCCCTGGGCAGGGAATTAAGATTTCACATGCCTCATGGCCAAAAAACCAAAACATTAAAAAAAAGAAGCAATATTGTAACAACTTCAATAAAGACTTTTTTAAAACATGACAAATTCTGACTGATTAGAAAAAAAGAGTGCATGCTGTATAACTTACATTATAAAATGTTCAAAAACAGGTAAAACTAAACTATGCTTCAAAAAGAATAGTGGTTACTTTGTGGAGGTGATGACTAGGATGGGCCACTTAAGAGGTATCTGGAGTGCTAGCTGGTTTCTGTATCTTGATCTGTGAGTTGGTCACACAGATGGGCAAAGTTTCATGGAGCAGTACACTTAAGATATGCACACCTCACAATAAGTATGTAGTATGTTGCACTTCAATAAAAACCTTTAAAGAAAAGAGAAAGAAAATTAAAGAAGAAAATATAGGGCTTCCCTGGTGGCGCAGTGGTTGGGAGCCCGCCTGCTGATGCAGGGTACACGGGTTCGTGCCCCGGTCCGGGAAGATTCCACATGCCACGGAGCGGCTGGGCCCGTGACCCATGGCCGCTGAGCCTGCGCGTCCGGAGCCTGTGCTCCGCAACAGGAGAGGCCACAACAGTGAGAGGCCCGCGTACTGCAAAAAAATATATATATATAAATAAGTATATAAAACAAATGACAGGCTGAGAGAAAATGTAGTATATTCATGTATCCAGATTATATTATTGTAAAAAAAAATATGCAAACTAGCACACATTAAAAGCTCTCTCACATCGAATGGAAAATGGACAGTTTATATAAAAAGGGATTACACAGACAATACTTAATGATTTGTGGATAAAAGTTGCTTAACCACTAGAATCAGAAAAGTGCAAATTTAAAAGGGACACATCCATCAGATTATTAAAATTAAGCCCAAACTAAGTCTGGCAATAGCACATGACCAAAGTGTAAATTGGTATTGCTTTGAAGAAAATTTAGCAGTATCTTATAAAATTGCAAATGTACATGCCCCGTGGCCCAGCAATTCCATTTCTGTATCTAGAGGCATACTCAGAATAATATTCAAGAGAATATTTATAAGGATATTTGCTGCAGCATTATTCATATCAGAAAAAAATCAGAGATATATTAAGTATCAATTTTTTAAATGTATAAATACGACATTTTTTCCCAAGTGCAATTGTTATACAACAATAAAAGAATTTTACTATATCCATGTGTATAATTTGGGATACATTTCCAAAATTAATTGTCAATGAATAAAATAAAAGCCAAATGAGATTCATAACACACTTATGTAATTTTTTACATATTAATGTAAATTTAAACACACATAAACCCATACAGAATAAAATTATATATTTTCATAGGTATCCATCAATATGAAAATATATTTGCAGAATATTTGAACAGCATACATTGAAAGTATGTCAAGCTGCATGTTGATGCATGTGCATGTCAATGGAAGGCTAGAGAATAGGACTGGGGGTATTAGATGCAGGCAGAAAAATGAAAATAATGTAGAATTAGACAGTAAAACAATGACATTGGAGACTTCCAGTCTGTCAAGGTTGAAGGAGCCCCATTCCTCTCAGGTCCTCCCTTTTCTTACTAAAAAACCTTTAGTTTTTACAGTGTAAACAGCACAACAAGCATAAGAACACTCTGACAGGTATAAGGAAGAAAGTGGACCACCTAGGCAAGCTTGAGACTTTTCGTGTTGAATTTCTGATAGGACCTTGCTGGATTTTCTTAATGGCTCCCATGTATCCCAGACAGGGTTTTGCAGTAGTCTCCAACATTAAACCATCAAAGAGGCATAGACAAAGACAATTCCAAGAAAAATCTGTCTTCCCCTGCCAACCACCCTAACAACATAAAATCTTTTTGGCAACACCGGCCTAATTCTAGCCAACACCAAGAGAAAAACTGCATCACCTCCCCTGAGGTTTCAGTGAGCCAAGTGGGGAGTTGATCTTCCAACCAAGTGATGTTCCAATTTCCCTGACTGGTGGACTCTGTAGGACCCAGTAGGTAGCTGATCTTGCTTCACTCACCCTGTCAGAAGCAGGCGGTGCTGTGATCCTCCACTCCTACACAGTAATGGCGAAACTTAACAAGGTAGTGTCTACAAAATTTCACCTCCCCCTATACACACACACACACACACACACACACGGTATCAGTGGAGCTTGGGGAGCTGAGCCTTTTTACTCACATAACATCAGAGAATCTGAACAAGGTGGTGCAGGTCAGAGGTATTAAGCACATCACTTTCCCCTCTCCATAGTGTCGGAAAGGCTTATTATGAGGCTGAACCTCCACACCCACCTGGCAGGAACAAGACTGAACAAGGCAGTGTGAAGTATGATTGTACCCTCCCCTGGTTTCAGTGAGACCTTTCCACCCGCACCTGGCATCAGTGAGACAGGGCGACTGGGCCTTCCTCTTCCCCACTCCCTTCCCCTGGTGTCATGGTGGGGGGTGGTGGGGGACAGCAGGGAGGCGGGGACCTGAATTCCTATTCCACCCAACAGCATCAAAGCAGAATTTGTCAGCCCTCCATTTTCCCACCCCCTTCGTTGCAGGACAGCCTGATAAGGCAGTGAAAGTAGGTACCTACTTTAACCAGGAAGGTGTCAGTGGGGGCAAGGGGCAGCTAAACTTCCACCCCACCTGTCTGCAGTGAGGCAGCATAAGTCAATGTCCTGCTTTGCTGGGGTGGTGTTTCCGGTCCAGCAGGAAGCTAAACATACACACCTGCAAGGCCCTCACCTACACGTAATCATAAAAAAAGATTAAATAGGATCCTGGGTCTCCTAATAGAATATCCAAAATGTCCAGGATAGAATAAAACAAATCACTCTTCATATCGTCAACCAAAAAAAATATATCAATAAGAATAAGAAAAGACAATGTCAAAATCCACGTTAAGCAGACGTTAGAATTAACTGACAAGGATTTTAAAGTAGTCATCACAAAAATGCTTCAACAAGCAATTGTGGATTCTTTTGAAAAAAATAGAAACTTTTAGGAATGAAACAAATTTAAAAAAGAACTCAATGCAAATTATGGAATTGAAAAATACGATAACCAAAATAAAAATCTGTTTGATCAATAGCTCGGTGGAGATGGCATATGATAGGACCAGTGAAATTGACAACAGCTCAGTGGAACTTAGCCAATATGAAGAGAAAAAAATGAAATAAAAAAAAGGTTTAGGGGCCTCTGGGGTAATAATAAAAGAGCTAATGTTTGTGTCATCAGAGTCTCAGAAGGAGAGGAGAGGGAAAGTGGGATTAAAACATATTTGAAGACATGATGGTTAAAAACTTCCCAAACTTGGTCAAAACCAAATTTAATCTAAACTCATACTTCACACAAAAATTAACTTAAAATGGATCATAGATTTATGTAGAAACTGTAACCATTTTTTACAAAGAAATGATAAAAAAAAAGAGTCAGGATATAGGTTTAGGCAAAAGGTCTTACATTTGGCACCAAAAACTATCCCTTAAGAGAAAAACGGGTGTTTGACCTTATTAAGTTAAAAACTAGTCTGTGAAAGCACATGTGAAAAGAAGGAAAAGTCAAGTAACAGACTGAGAGAAAGTATTCACAAACCAAATATCCAGCAAAGCACTTATATATAGAATATATAAAGAACTTCAAATTCCATAGGAAAATAAAAATCAATTAGAAAATAGTCAAGGGCTTCCCTGGTGGCGCAGTGGTTGAGAGTCTGTCTGCTAATGCAGGGGACACGGGTTCGAGCCCTGGTCTGGGAGGATCCCACATGCCGTGGAGTGGCTAGGCCCATGAGCTACAACTACTGAGCCTGCACATCTGGAGCCTGTGCTCCACAACAAGAGAGGCCGTGATAGTGAGAGGCCCGTGCACCGCGATGAAGAGTGCCCCCGCTTGCCACAACTAGAGAAAGCCCTCGCACGGAAACGAAGACCCAACACAGCAAAAATTAATAAATTAATTAATAAACTCCTACCCCCAACATCATCTTAAAAAAAAAAAAAGAATTGGAAGAAATACTAAAAAAAAAGAATAAGAAAATAGTGAAAAGACATGAGGAGGCATTACACACACACACACACACACACACACACACCCCCCACACACAAAAGAGTGACCACACCAAATCCTGGCAAGATTGAGGAGAAACTGGATCACACAGTCATTGATGTTGAGATGGAAAAATGGTACAGTCACTATGGAAAACTGTTCAGCAGTTTCTTGAAAAACCAAACTAACCATATGACTTAGCAATTGTACTCTTGAGCATTTATACCAGAAGAAACATTTATGCTCACATAGAAACCTGTACACAAATGTTCACAGAATTTTTTTTTAACTTGAAGTACAGTTGATTTACAGTGTTGTATTAGTTACAAGTGTACAGCAAAGTGATTCAGTTTTATATATATATATATACACACACACATATACATATATATATATACACACATATATACATATATATATATACACACATATATATAATCTCTATTCTTTTTCAGATTCTTTTCCTGTATAGGTTATTACAAAATAGTATAGTTCTTTTGCTATAGAGCAGGTCCTTGTTGGTTATCTATTTTATATATAGTAGTGTATATATGTTCATCGCAAACTCCTAATTTCATAATGGCCCCAAACCGAAAGCAACCTTCAATTGGTTAAGTAAATGTGGTGCACCCATTCCATGCAACACTACTAATACGTTCAATGGAGGTGGGAGTGGCTATAAAAGAACAAGATGAGGGATGCTCTTAGTGATGGAATTGTTCTGTACCTTGACTGTATTAATGACAATATCCTAGCTGTGATATTGTGCTATAGTTTTATGAGATATTACCCTTGGGGAAACTGGATAAAAAGTACATGTGCTCTATGAGTATTATTTCTTAAAAGTCCATGTGAATCTATAATTTTCTAAAAAACAAAAATCAATTAAAATATATAGCTTTGTGTTCACAACTGTGATAGCCTGCCATGAACGGAGGTTTAAGCTCAATTAAATTCTATGCATTTAATTTTAAAAGAGGAATAATGGACAGGGACAGGACTCCTTTTCTATTTGAACTAGCTCCTGTTCAAATATATATGTGTGGGCTCCACCCCAGCCTCCAGACGTTCAAGTCATGTTTTCTGAGGATCTCTAGAGCTGCCGTGTTGAGAACAGCTTGAAGGGACCAACAGCATAAGCTGGGAGAGACAGGAGGCTACTGCAGTAATCCAGCTAGAAGGGATGGTGGCTTGGACCAGAAGGGGGTCTGATTCTGGATGTATTCGGAAGGCAGAGTCGGCTGCATTTACTGATTGGATAAGTGTGACAGCCAGGAGTCAGTGCTGTGTCTCTGAGGTGGGAGAGCCAACTTCAGGACACTGGTCCACAAGAGACCTCCCAGCTCCACATAATATCAAATGGCGAAAATCTCCCGGAGATCTCCATCTCAACACCAGCACCCAGCTTCACTCAACAACCAGCAAGCTACAGTGCTGGACACCCTATGCCAAACAACTAGCAAAACAGGAACACAACCCCACCCATTAGCAGAGAGGCTGCCTAAAATTATAATAAGTCCACAGACACCCCAAAACACACCACAAGACATGGACCTGGCCACCAGAAAGACAAGATCCAGCCTCATCCACCAGAACACAGGCAGTAGTCCCCTCGACCAGGAAGCCTACACAACCCACTGAACAAATTTAGCCACTGGGGACAGACACCAAAAACAACAGAAACTACGAACCTGCAGCCTGCAAAAAGGAGACCCCAAATACAATAAGATAAACAAAATGAGAAGACAGAAAAACACACTGCAGATGAAGGAGCAAGATAAAAACCCACCAGACCTAACAAATGAAGAGGAAATAGGCAGTCTACCTGAAAAAGAATTCAGAATAATGATAGTAAAGATGATCCAAAATCTTGGAAATAGAATACAGAAAATGCAAGAATCATTTAAGAAGGACCTAGAAAAACTAAAGATGAAACAAGCAGCGATGAACAACACAATAAATGAAATTAAAAATACTCCAGATGGGATCAAAAGCAGAATAACTGAGGCAGAAGAACGGATAAGTGACCTGGAAGATAAAATAGTGGAAATAACTACTGCAGAGCAGAATAAAGAAAAAAGAATGAAAAGAACTGAGGACAGTCTCAGAGACCTCTGGGACAACATTAAACGCACAAACATTCGAATTATAGGGGTTCTAGAAGAAGAAGAGACAAAAAAAGGGACTGAGAAAATATTTGAAGAGATTATAGTTGAAAACTTCCCTAATATGGGAAAGGAAATAGTTAATCAAGTCCAGGAAGCACAGAGACTCCCATACAGGATACATCCAAGGAGAAACATGCCAGGACACATATTAATCAAACTGTCAAAAATTAAATACAAAGAAAACATATTAAAAGCAGCAAGGGAAAAACAACAAATAACACACAAGGGAATCCCCATAAGGTTAACAGCTGATCTTTCAGCAGAATCTCTGCAAGCCAGAAGGCAGTGGCAGGACATATTGAAAGTGTTGAAGGAGAAAAACCTGCAACCAAGATTACTCTACCCAGCAAGGATCTCATTCAGATTTGATGGAGAAATTAAAACCTTTACAGACAAGCAAAAGCTGAGAGAGTTCAGCACCACCAAACCAGCTTTACAACAATGCTAAAGGAACTTCTCTAGGCAAGAAACACAGGAGAAGGAAAAGACCTACAATAACAAACTCAAAACAATTAAGAAAATGGGAATAGGAGCATACATATCGATAATTACCTTAAATGTAAATGGATTAAATGCTCCCACCAAAAGACACAGATTGGCTGAATGGATACAAAAACAAGACCCATATATTTGCTGTCTACAAGAGACCCACTTCAGACCTAGAGACACATACAGACTGAAAGTAAGGGGATGGAAAAAGATAATCCATGCAAATGGAAATCAAAAGAAAGCTGGAGTAGCAATTCTCATATCAGACAAAATAGACTTTAAAATAAAGACTATTAGAAGAGACAAAGAAGGACACTACCTAATGATCAAGGGATCGATCCAAGAGAAGATATAACAATTGTAAATATTCATGCACCCAACATAGGAGCCCCTCAATACATAAGGCAAATACTAACAGCCATAAAAGGGGAAATTGACAGTAACACATTCATAGTAGGGGACTTTAACACCCCATTTTCACCAATGGACAGATCATCCAAAATGAAAATAAATAAGGAAACACAAGCTTTAAATGATACATTAAACAAGATGGACTTAATTGATATTTATAGGACATCCCATCCAAAAACAACAGAATACATATTTTTATCAAGTGCTCATGGAACATTCTCCAGGACAGATCATATCTTGGGTCACAAATCAAGCCTTGCTAACTTTAAGAAAATTGAAACTGTATCAAGTATCTTTTCCGACCACAACGCTATGAGACTAGATATCAATTATGGGAAAAGATCTGTAAAAAATACAAACACATGGAGGCTAAACAATACACTACTGAATAACGAAGTGATCACTGAAGAAATCAAAGAGGAAATCAAAAAATACCTAGAAACAAATGACAATGGAGACACGACGACCCAAAACCTATGGGATGCAGCAATAGCACTTCTAAGAGGGAAGTGTATAGCAATACAGTCCTACCTTAAGAAACAGGAAACATCTCGAATAAACAACCTAACCTTGCACCTCAAGCAATTAGAGAAAGAAGAACAAAAAAACCCCAAAGTTAGCAGAAGGAAAGAAATCTTAAAGATCAGATCAGAAATAAATGAAAAAGAAATGAAGGAAACAATAGCAAAGACCAATAAAACTAAAAGCTGGTTCTTTGAGAAGATAAACAAAATTGATAAACCATTAGCCAGACTCATCAAGAAAAAAGGGAGAAGAGTCAAATCCATTGAATTGGAAATGAAAAAGGAGAAGTAACAGATGACACTGCAGAAATACAAAAGATCATGAGAGATTACTACAAGCAACTCTATGCCAATAAAATGGACAACCTGGAAGAAATGGACAAATTCTTAGAAAGGCACAACCTGCCAAGACTGAATCAGGAAGAAATAGAAAATATGAACAGACCAATCACAAGCACTGAAATTGAAACTGTGATTAAATATCTTCCAACAAACAAAAGCCCAGGACCAGATGGCTTCACAGGCGAATTCTATCAAACATTTAGAGAAGAGCTAACACCTATCCTTCTCAAACTCTTCCAAAATATAGCAGAGGGAGGAACACTCCCAAACTCATTCTATGAGGCCACCATCACCCTGATACCAAAACCAGACAAGGATGTCACAAAGAAAGAAAACTACAGGCCAATATCACTGATGAACATAGATGCAAAAATCCTCAACAAAATACTAGCAAACAGAATCCAAGAGCACAGTAAAAGGATCATACACCAAGATCAAGTGGGGTTTATTCCAGGAATGCAAGGATTCTTCAATATATGCAAATGAATCAACATGATACACCATATTAACAAATTGAAGGAGAAAAACCATATGATCATCTCAATAGATGCAGAGAAAGCTTTTGACAAAATTCAACACCATTTATGATAAAAAACCCTGCAGAAAGTAGGCATAGAGGGAACTTTCCTCGACATCATAAAGGCCATATATGAGAAACCCACAGCCAACATCATCCTCAAAAGTGAAAAACTGAAAGCATTTCCACTAAGATCAGGAACAAGACAAGGTTGCCCACTCTCACCATTCTTACTGAATATAGTTTTGGAAGTTTTAGCCACCACAAGCAGAGACGAAAAGGAAATAAAAGGAATCCAAATCGGAAAAGAAGAAGTAAAACTGTCACTGTTTGCAGATGACATGATACTATACATAGAGAATCCTAAAGATGCTACCAGTAAACTACTAGAGCTAATCAATGAATTTGGTAAAGTAGCAGGATACAAAAATACACAGAAATCTCTGGCATTCATATACACTAATGATGACAAATCTGAAAGTGAAATCAAGAAAACACTCCCATTTACCACTGCAACAAAAAGAATAAAATATCTAGGAATAAACCTACCTAAGGAGACAAAAGACCTGTATGCAGAAAATTATAAGACACTGATGAAAGAAATTAAAGATGATACAAATAGATGGAGAGATATACCATGTTCTTGGATTGGAAGAATCAACATTGTGAAAACGACTCTACTACCCAAAGCAATCTACAGATTCAATGCAATCCCTATCAAACTGCCACTGGCATTTTTCACAGTACTAGAACAAAAAATTTCACAATTTGTATGGAAACACAAAAGACCCCGAAGAGCCAAAGCAATCTTGAGAACGAAAAACAGAGCTGGAGGAATCAGGCTCCCTGACTTCAGACTATACTGCAAAGCTACAGTAATCAAGACAGTATGGTACTGGCACAAAAACAGAAAGGTAGATCAACGGAACAGGATAGAAAGCCCAGAGATAAACCCACACACATATGGTCACCTTATCTTTGATAAAGGAGGCAGGAAAGAACAGTTGAGAAAGGACAGCCTCTTCAATAAGTGTTGCTGGGAAAACTGGACAGGTACATGTAAAAGTATGAGATTAGATCACTCCCTAACACCATACACAAAAATAAGCTCAAAATGGATTAAAGACCTAAATGTAAGGCCAGAAACTATCAAACTCTTATTTGAAAACATAGGCAGAACACTCTGTGACATAAATCACAGCAAGATCCTTTTTGACCCGCTTCCTAGAGAAATGGAAATAAAAACAAAAATAAACAAATGGGACCTAATGAAACTTCAAAGCTTTTTCACAGCAAAGGAAACCATAAACAAGACCAAAAGACAACCCTCAGAATAGGAGAAAATATTTGCAAATGAAGCAACTGACAAAGCATTAATCTCCAAAATTTACAAACAGCTCATGCAGCTCAATAACAAAAAAACAAACAACCGAATCCAAAAATGGGCAGAACACCTAAATAGACATTTCTCCAAAGAAGTTATACAGACTGGCAACAAACTCATGAAAGAATGCTCAACATCATTAATCATTAGAGAAATGCAAATCAAAACTACAGTGAGATATCATCTCACAGCAGTCAGATTGACCATCATTAAAAAATCTAGAAACAATAAATGCTGGAGAGGGTGTGGAGAAAAGGGAACCCTCTTGCACTGCTGGTGGGAATGTGAATTGGTACAGCCACTATGGAGAACAGTATGGAGGTTTCTTAAAAAACTACAAATAGAACTACCATATGACCCAGCAATCCCACTACTGGGCATATACCCTGAGAAAACCATAATTCAAGAAGAGTCATGTACCACAGTGTTCATTGCAGCATGAAGACCTGTATTACATAACCAAAACTGACATCTCCCAGAAAAATATACAATGTTCATAGCCAGGAGATGGAAACAACCTAAGTGTCCATCATCAGGTGAATGAATAAAGAAGGTGTGGCACATATATACAATGGAATATTACTCAGCCATGAAAAGAAACGAAATTGAGCTATTTGTAATGAGGTGGATGGACCTAGAGTCTGTCATACAGAGTGAAGTAAGTCAGAAAGAGTAAGACAAATACCGTATGCTAACACATATATATAGAATTTACGGGAAAAAAAATGTCATGAAGAGCCTAGGTGTAAGAGAGGAATAAAGACACAGACCTACTAGAGAATGGACCTGAGGATATGGGGAAGGGTAAGCGTAAGCTGTTACAAAGTGAGAGAGTGGCATGTACATATATACAATACCAAACGTAAAATAGATAGCTACTAGGAAGCAGCCGCATAGCACAGGGAGATCAGCTTCGTGCTTTGTGACCACCTAGAGGGGTGGGATAGGGAGGGTGCTAGGGAGGGAGACGCAGGAGGGAAGAGATATGGGAACATATGTATATTTGTAACTGATTCACTTTGTTATAAAGCAGAAAGTAACACACCACTGTAAAGCAATTATAGTCCAATAAAGATTTAAACAAAAATGAACAATAAAAAATATATATGTGTGTGTGTATATATATATGTTTATATGTTTTATATATAAGTTTATATACGTGTATATGTGTGTATATATATAAATATATGTGTGTATATACATATATATGTTTATATTAGAAACATAAAATCATCTTCCAGTCTTTTACATTTCAGAACCCAAGGTCAGCATCTTTTTCCCATTGGAAACAAAAAGCGAAAAGCAACAAGGCCACAAAACAAATAGTAACAGCAGCCTAAAAGAACAGGGGCTGCATGAGTCTGCAAACCAAAATCTGGTTTTCTTATAAACAGTTAGGATTTGTTTCCCAGACTTGGATACATTCCTTTTCATCCTAAGGCTAATCACAACCTCACCTAGCGCCAGGCTCACCAGATGATCGCAGTTAATTGTGTGTGTCTGTTAACAAATTGGTCATATGGACCCCAACTTGGGCCCTAGCTCAGCCAATGCCCCCTGCCTTAGTGGGGAAGGTTCTTTTCCTGTTTGGATTCACATAGCCAATAACAAAACAAATGCAGAGACTGAAACAGCACAAACTTTATTCAATGACCAGACAATGCACAGGCAGGAACTTAGTTCGCAAATCAACTTCTTGTTGGGAGGCAATCAAGGCAAGATTTTAAAGGCAAGGTTACTGAGGGGGAGGCATATGTGTAGGTTTTCTGGGAAAAGGCAGTGTTTTTCCTGGCACTGGGGTGCCACCTCTTTTCTGCCCTTGTATGGTCCTTTGGCATCTGGGTTCAAAGCAGGTCAAACCATCATGGCGTGGATGGGCAGAGAGCTTACTATTATAATGAGATGATAATGAGCTGTAGAGCAACCTTCGTTCCACTTTTGGAGCTAAACCAGCTTGTACCAGTTTTCTTGTGGTTAGAATCCCTCTTCCTGTGATGTAAACACAGCTAGAGGATATGGTTAGTTTCAGTTTACCTGGAGGAAGGGGCAGATATATGATTCTGGGCTATCAGCCATGGTAATACTTCTTTAGGTTAAGGACACCGGTTTCTTCTTCTTTGTATTTCCACTTGAACTCAAACTCAAACTGAAACTCAAGTTCCAACTGAAACGCAAATAAAAATATATTGAAAATGAAACAAAGATTATAGGAATTAATTCACTATAAATTATTGTAACGGCCACGAAATGCATAATATGCAATAGCCATTAGATTTCTTTTTGCAGAAAAGTCTACATGGAACTTACATCAGAATGATAATAAATGTGTTTATTTAAAATGAAAAATAATAACTGTGGTGTCTTAAATATATAAGAAAATCAGATTTTCTTTCAGAAGATTATAGGTTTTTAGGCTGTAGCTCGTACACAGACTTCAATGACCCTCTAATCTTCTGAAAAATATTTTGTGAATGTGTACATAATTGTATATTTTTCTGGGAGATGTTAGTTTTGGTTATGTAATACAGGTCTTCATGCTGCCCCAAAAGTTGAGAATTACTGTAGAGACAGACTTATACAAAAACCAGTAATATTTCAGTGTTTTCTATGAGTGTGGAAATGGGTCAAGAATTAGGTATAAATACACTGTAATACAGTTGCACAGTATAATAATAGTCCAAGATTTCGAGAGTTTGCTATTTCTGTGCTGAGGCAAGCATTAATTAATATGAGTGTTCCTAGAATTTCTCTCTATCTGCTTTCCCTTGGAGCTGTTTTCTCCGCCCTTTCTTAAATTTCCTGTGCTTGGTATGCTTGCTGTGTCAGACTCCCTGGTGGCTATTGGAATGAGAATTGGAAAGAAACGGAGATAGGAGAAATAAAATGGGGTTTTAGAGTTGAGGCCAGAAGGTTATTCTTCAGTACATTTTAAAAAAGAGCAAAAGGTCACATGATCCCATGCACACTTTGTTTTACTGATTTCTCATTTGGGGAGGTGGAAACTAATTCACTGTCATTTCCAAAACAAGAATAAAAAGCTAACAGGTTTGTTCACATTTTAACTTTAATCACTGATCACTAATAAGTACAGATAAGTGCCTCATTTATAATGAGCCTTACAGCAGCAACACAGTAAATGATGAAATACTTTCAAAATTTCTAAGCAGTTACCTCTTTTATCAAAGATTTTACATACTGATAAATAGGACACCATATACACAACATACTCAATAACATGTGCCTGATACATAGTATGTATGGAACATATATTTGATAAGTACATGAATATTTTACATGCTGTAATTACATACTGTATAGTATATTTCAAAATATTTTTATGTTTAAAACATTTTAAAAAATATACAATAGGGTATGTAATTATAGCATGTAATTTAAAAATAAAATTATATATATTATTTATTATATACTAAATATATATAAAAATATAATAGATTTTTAAATAAACCATAGCAGCAGTAAAGAATTAAAAGAATTTGTAGGGGCTTCCCTGGTGGCGCAGTGGTTGAGAGTCCACCTGCCGCTGCAGGGGACACGGGTTCGTGCCCCAGTCCGGGAAGATCCCACATGCCGCGGAGCGGCTAGGCTCGTGAGCCATGGCCGCTGAGCCTGCGCTTCCGGAGCCTGTGCTCCACAACGGGAGAGGCCACAACAGTGAGAGGCCCGCGTACCGCAAAAAAAAAAAAAAAAAAAAAAAAAAAATTTGTAAGTTGGAACTTCCTCCTCATTTTTCTACTTGGAGTCACAATGTCTTTTTATGCTGAGGTCTACAAGAAGTCCTCAAAAATATTACTGTTGTTTCTACCATTCAAAGATTTCATTTTCTTTTCTTTTTTGTTTTTGATATGGTGTTGGTATGGAAAGGAGGAATAGGAACAGGACTTTTAAGAAGATACTGCAAACAGACATTTCAACTACCACCTGTGGGATGGTCTGGGAGCAGCTAACTATGCCTTATCATATGAACCCTGTTACTTAATTCAATGTAGTGAATCAGAGTTGCCAAATTAAGTATCCTATGATTTGCTCTTCCAGTCAATCCCCTGATGACTCATCTTGTTTTCAGAGTTGTAGTTAAGTTTCCGACAGATTAATGGCAGCCATGCCTTTGCCACCTTGGCTGCTCTTTGAAACTCTTTATTTCCATTGACTTGTTCAAAACATTTTCTTGCCTACATCTGTCATGCTTCCAAAAAAATTAAGTAAGTAAAATTTTTAATAATTTAAGGCTTTTAAAAGCTCTTATTTTAGAATATGTGCAAATAATAAGAGGAAAAATTACTACTTCTCTCCATTTATATCTAATATCGAAGTACAAGCCACTTTTATGAGAGAAGAAAAAGAATTAAGCTACTCAAATCATTTTATCAAAGCCAAATTTGGTAACAAAAACAAAAAGGGACAATTACTATTGTTATTAATTATACATTTAATGTTTGCTTATGATAAAATAATAAGTAATACAAAAGAACAAAATATGCAGTTAATAATGTACTTTTTCTTCAAATATCCAGAAACCTTCAGTGTTAAATTTTTCTTATGTAAGCTACATGGAATTTTATAAGCACATACCTAAAAATAGATATTTAATATAAATATGGTGTTTATGTTTTGAATATTGTGGTATAACCTGCCTAATCTCTGTGCAATATATCTTTGTAAAATTTCATGATATTTGTTTACATTTTATCCTAATTTGAAAAAAAAATTTCAGTATTAAGATATACCTAGTTTCCGGTATTTTTATTACTGAAGGCATGGTCAAAATGAACATATTGGTATAATAACAAATAGCTTTTAATATGTGTATTAACCAAATCAAAGAAAATTTATATTTAAGATCTATAAAATTTGTATTTGAGAATTAATGTAGAAACATATTTGTTTATTATTTAATATATTTTATTATTAGAAAAATAATTCAAGCTTAGCTCGTATTAACAATGCCAAACAAAACTAAAAAAACAAATGTATTCTGGAAAAAATAATCTCTCTAGTGCTGGTGTCTACCAGTCCCTCTCTTTTAATAGAAACAAAATTTAGCAGTAATTTCTACATTCTACAAAAAATTTCCATTAATTCACTACATTAAAATTTTTGGATCAATTATGGTCACATTTACATATTTACAATATTTAGACTTATTATTATTAAGATTTTTTCTTCTCATAGGAACTCTTGTTACTTTTGTTGTTGTTGTGTGATGCTTGTAAATAGAATAATTAATTTCACTGTATTTAAAAATTGATCACATGTAGCTATCCATTTTTCCCAGCACCACTTATTGAAGAGACTGTCTTTTCTCCACTGTATATTCTTGCCTCCTTTGCTGTAGATTAATTGGCCATAAGTGCATGGATTTATTTCTGGACTTTCTCTCCTGTTCCATTGATCTATGTTTCTGTTTTTGTGCCCATACCATACTTTTTTTGATTACGGTAGCTTTGTAATACAGTCTGAAGTCAGGGAGTATGATTCCTCCAGCTCCATTCTTCTTTCTCAAGATTGTTTTAGCTATTTGGGGTCTTTTGTGTTTCCATACAAATTTAAACATTTTTTGTTCCAGTTCTGTGAAAAATGCCATTGGTAGTTTACTAGGGATTGCATTGAATCTGTAGATTGTCTTGGGTAGTATGGTCATTTTAACAATATTGATTCTTCCAATCCAAGAACACAGTATAACTTTCCATCTGTTTGCATTGTCTTCAATTTCTTTCATTAGAATCTTACAGTTTTCAGAGTACAGGCCTTTTGCCTCCTTAGGTAGGTTTATTCCTAGTTATTTTATTCTTTTTGATGCAGTGGTGAATAGGATTGTTTCCTTAACTTCTCTTTCTGATATTTTGTTGTTAGTATATAGAAATGCAACAGATTTCTGTATATTAACTTTGTATTCTGCAACTACCGAATTCCTTGATGAGTGCTAGTAGTTTTCTGCAGTTTCTTTGGGATTTTCATTGTATAGTATCATGTCATCTGCAAACAGTGACAGTGTTACTTCTTCCTTTCCAATTTGGATTCCTTTTATTTCTTTTTCTTCTCTGATTCCTGTGCCTAGGACTTCCAAAATATATTGAATAAAAGTGGCGAGAGTAGGCATTCTCTAACATCATACACAAAAATAAACTAAAAGTGAATTAAAGATCTAAATGTAAGACTGGATACTATAAAATTACTAGAGGAGAACATAGAACACCGTTTGACATAAATTTCAGCAATATTTTTTTGGATCTGTCTCCTAGACTAAAGGAAACAAAAGCAAAAATAAATGGGACCTAAGTAAACTTAAATGCTTTTGCACAGCAAAGGAAACTATGTACATAATGAAAATACAAACTATGGGACAGAAATCTTTGCAATGATGCAACTGACAAAGGATCAATTTCCAAAATATACAAACAGCTCATACAGCTCAATATGAAAAAAAACCTGAAACATTGTAAATCAATTACTCTTCAGTTTTTAAAAATTGAAAACCTAAACTGGCCAAGGTGTCTTTCATTGTTTGTTTTTTGCTTGCTTTTAATGTTTTATCTACCTCCTTGCAGTAATTAAACATTATTCTACAGTTACAAACATGGGTGGTAGGTAAATTTTCACTTTTAGGTGGGCGTATGAGTTTTGGTCACTTTCTAGAATTGATGTGGGTCTTCATGGTGTCTTTCAGGGATCTGAGAAATGTTGCATCAGGGATGTTTGGCCTGATATTATTAAGAACTAAAACACAGTACTTCTTTCAAAGTAGCATGTATATCGACTAATTCTTATTAAATTAATCACCATTTAATTGTTAAAATAAATTAATTCTTATTAAAATAATTCTTATAAAGAATATAATTATATCAGATATTTGGTATATTTTCTATAGATTAGACAAGTACCACTTAACTGAATTGTCAATTCATTTATTCCATTATATCATTGTTATCAGTAATTAAGTTCCTTGCAATTTAAATGTATCATGTTAAGATTGTTTTATTATATTATCTTGCTTTTTCAGTGTGCATCCTTAACTTGGTTATTCCTCACTGTGTTTCTAATTTCTTTTCATCTCTTTTTATTATTTTGTTGAGTTCCCTAGTGTTTGCAAACTTTTGCATCTGGGTATAATTGGCTATCATAATTAACATGTTGTTTATTCTCTTTGCAGCAAGTTCTGTAGATCTAGGTCTACAGAGTATTTTGTTGATTCTCAGAGCAAAATTTTAAACTTCATCGTTCAAAAAAATAGCTACTGAATTATTTACATAAAAAAGCATTTGTTTATTTCTAATGGAAATGTGTTTTTGATTTACACTTTTCTGAGTGTTACAAAGCATGGTGGATACCTAAGATACTGCTTTAACTGATGTTCATATTTTTATCTCCCTATTGTCTGACTAAATAACTGAACTGTACAGGTAACTATGAAGAGCTTTCCTACTCTGGGGTATGGTACATTGGCACACAGCTTTCAAACCGTCCCCTACTGTACATGTTTTTGTATTGCAGAATACATTTCTCAGACGTTTGCTCAACATGATGTTTGTGAAATCCATCTTTGTGTTCAGCAGTAGTTTGCTCACTTTCATTGCTCTATAGTATCCCATCATCCACTTAAATTATTTATCTTTTCTATTGTAGGTAGACAGTTGAGCTTTTTCTAGGTTTTGCCAATTACAAATAATGTTACTATATACATCCTTGTTCATGTATGTTAGATCAAATATGTTTGCATATCCATTGGATACATGCCTAAGATAAAATTTTTAAATATTTTACTATTCACATAACTAAATTAAATAGAAATGTAAAGCATTTTCCCAAAATGTATTACTTTGCACTTCTACTCATGTGCAAAATTGCCAATTGTTCCACCTCCACCCCAACGTGTGACATGGTAGGTAATTTTAATGTCTGCCTATTTTGGAAGTGTGTAATAGAATCTCCTTGAATCATTTTCATTTGTCTGATAACTCATGAGACTGAGAAAACAGATATCATCTTGTACAGAGTGGCTGTTAAGGCCTTTATCCATTTTTATATTGAGTAGCCTGTGCTTTTCTTATTGATTTGTCATCAAACTCAACTTAAGGGCCAGATATAGCCAGATGCCTAGTTTTGTGTGTGTGTGTGTCCCATGAGCTAAAAACGGTTTTTACATTTTTAAATGGTTACATTTTAAATGGCTGTATAAGAGCCTGTATAATACCCACAGATGGAAATTGTCTCAAAGCATAAAATATTTGCTATCTTGCCCTGTAAAAAATTTGCCAGTCTTGAATATGGAAGATGGTATTATCCCAAAGTTAAATTTTATTTTTTCCACATAGTTACCCAAATGACCCAGCAATACTTATTGAAAGTACTATCATTTCCCTACTGCTTTTCACTGTCATGCTGTCAAAAATAAAATCTAGTGTCTATATATGCACAGCTGTGTTTCTGAATTCTCTATTAAGTTCCATAGTTTGATTTGTCTATATTTGTACCAATATTACACTATACTAATTAATGCCATTATAATAAATTAAAACATCTGGTAAAATAGGTCCTCAGCTTTTAAATTTTTCTTCAATATTCTTGAGGCTGAATTTGGTCCTTTTAATTTTAATAGCAAAAATTATAATAAGTTTATAAATTTTATAAATTCTGCTAGAATTTTGATTAGGATCATATTGAAACCATAAATCAATTTGAGGAGAATTGATATTTCTATAATACTGAAACATTCAATTTAGATACATGAGACATTATTTATTTAGAATGACTTTAGTTTTTTCTCACTGTTTTTTATTTTATTTTTTAATGTTTCTTCCCACATAGTTCATGTTTGATGCCTCTGTAAATGATATATATTTTTAAGTGTTCTTTTTCTATTTGTTTTCTAATGGAGAATAGAAGTATATTAATTTTTGGATATAGATCTTAGTTTCAGTAAACTTGCTAAATCCATTTGTTACACTTAATAGTTTTTATGTAGATTATTTTGACATTTCTACATTTATAAGTTCATTGTCTGTGAAAATAATATTAAAGCTTTCTTTTCATTCTTGATATTTTTCGTCCTTTCATTGCACTGGTGAATACCTAAAGTAAAATATTGAATAGAAACGGTAGTGTCCTTTCTTATCTGAGTACCAAACCTGGATGTGAGTTCTTCAGTATTAAATGTACCATTTACATTGTTTTTTGTAGATGACCTCTGCTAAACTTAGGGTATTTCCTTCATCAATTCTCACACAGATTGAACGATCAGTAAAAGTTGGGTTTAGATTTATCTCAAATCCATGGGGAGCTCTGGATTTCACTCATCACCAAGATTCTGTAAATTTTAGAAGTGGAAAGGAGAGACAGCACAGATGTATTGTAATAACACAGCAGAGGATTCTTGAGTCTCATGTGCAGCTTCTGATGTCCCCAAATTATATCACACACTTAGGGATCACATTGTCAACAGAGATGGCACTGAGTGGGTATCTACCATCTCAGCCCAGGAAATACATGAGATCTGCAGTTTCTTCAGCTTTTATTCATAACTAAATAAATACATAGCCCCACATAGTGTATTACTTATTTCTGTTTTCTCTTCAGCTGTACCTAATCAATAACATATGACTTAATAAACAATCTGAGTCAGTACATAGCAAATTCATCATACCCTCATTTAATTTTGACCCAACATATTTTTTCTGTTTTTTAATTGAAGTATGGTTGATTTACAATATTGTGTTAGTTTCAGGTGTACAGCAAAGTGATTCAGTTTTTTATATATATATATAAAATTCAGTTTATTTTCCATTGTAGGTTATTACAAGGTATTGAATATAGTTCCCTGTGTTATACAGTAAATCCGTGTTGCTTATCTATTATATGTATAGTAGTTTGTATCTGTTAATCCCATACTCCTAATTTATCCCTCAGCCCCTCGGTTTCCCCCTTGGTAACCATAATGTTATTTTCTATGTCTGTGAGTCTGTTTCTGTTTTGTATATAGATTCATTTGTATTATTTTTTAGATTCTACATATAAGTGATATCATATAATATTTGTCTTTCTCTGCCTGGCTCACTTCACTTAGTGTGATCATCTCTAGGTCCATCCATTTGGCTGCAAATGGCAATATTTCATTATGTTTTATGGCAGAGTAATAATCCATTATATCTATTATATCCATATATATATCTTCTTAAGCCAGTCATCTGTTGATGGGCATTTGGATTGTTTCCACGTCTTGGCTATAGTAAATAGCGCTGCTGTGAGCATTGTGGTGCATGTATATTTTCGAACTTGAGTTTTTATCTTTTCTGAACATATGTCCAGGATGGCTCACCTAATATTTAAATGCAATCCATATTGAATCTGTTAGGTATATTTTTTCCTAGAAATTTGTTGATTTCACCTAATTTTTGAGATTTACTGGCCAAAAATTATTTCCTATTTTTAATTATTTTAATTCAGCTGTGGCTGTAATTTTGCAACAACTTTTTATTCCCAAGTGTGTTTATTATTTCATGTCCCATATGCACTGCGTTCTTTTTTATTTTGGAATCAATGCTTAGAACCTCAGTTTGCTGTCTTTAGCATTTGGAAGAGCACACCTGTCTACTCACTTCATCACCATCAAAATAGAAAAGCCTTAATAAATTATGTTTGATGATTATGTCACTAAGGAGAATGGCATTCTCTATGTGAGATAGGCTATTGATTGTGTACTTTAAAAATATTTATTAACATCTTTATTGGAGTATAATTGCTTTACAATGGTATGTTAGTTTCTGCTTTGTAACAAAGTGAATCAGCTATACATATACATATAATCCCCATATCTCCTTCATTTTGTGTCTCCCTCCCACCCTCCCTATCCCACCCCTCTAGGTGGACACAAAGCACAGAGCTGATCTCCCTGTGCCATGCAGCTGCTTCCCACTAGCTATCTATCTTACATTTGGTAGTGTATATATGTCAGTGCTACTCTCTCACTTCGTCCCAGCTTACCCGTCTGCCTCCCCGTGTCCATTCTGTATGTCTATGTCTTTGTTCCTGTCCTGCCCCTCGGTTCTTTAGAACCATTTTTGTTTTAGATGAAAAACAAATATATACGGTATTTGTTTTTCTCTTTCTGACATACTTCACTCTGTATGAGAGACTCTGGGTCCATCCACCTCACTACAAATAACTCAATTTCAATTCTTTTCATGGCTGAGTAATATTCCATTGTATATATGTGCCACATCTTCTTTATCCATTCATCTGTTGATGGACACTTAGGTTGCTTCCATGTCCTGGTTATTGTAAACAGAGCTGCAATGAACATTGTGGTACATGACTCTTTTTGAATTACAGTTTGTTCAAGGCATATGCCCAGTAGTGGTATTGCTGGGTCATATGGTAGTTCTATTTTTAGTTTTTTAAGGAACCTCCATGCTGTTCTCCATAGTGGCTGTATCAATTTACATTCTCACCAACAGTGCAAGAGGGTTCCCTTTTCTCCACACCCTCTCCAGCATTTGTTGTTTGTAGATTTTTTGATGGTGGCCACTCTGACAGGTGTGATGTGATACCTCATTGTAGTTTTGATTTGCATTTCTCTAATGATTAGTGATATTGAGCATCGTTTCATGTGTTTGTTGGCAATCTGTATACATCTTCGCTGGAGAAATGTCTATTTAGGTCTTCTGCCCATTTTTGGATTGGGTTGTTTGTTTTTTTGATATTGAGCTGCATGTGCTGCTTGTATATTTTGGAAATTAATCCTTTGTCAGTTGCTTTGTTTCCAAATATTTTCTCCCATACTGAGAGTTATCTTTTCCTCTTGTTTATGGTTTCCTTTGCTTTTTGAAAACTTTGAAGTTTCATTAGGTCCCATTTGTTTATTTTTGTTTTTATTTCCATTCTAGGAGGTGGGTCAAAAAGGATGTTACTGTGATTTATGTCATAGAGTGTTCTGCCTATGTTTTCCTCTAAGAGGTTTATAGTGTCTGGTCTTATATTTTGGTCTTCAACCCATTTTGAGTTTTTATTTGTGTATGGTGTTAGGGAGTGTTCTAACTTCATTCTTTTACATATACCTGTCCAGTTTTCCCAGCACCACTTATTGAAGAGGCTGTCTTTTCTACATTGTATATGCTTGCTTCCTTTATCAAAATAAGGTGACCATATGTCTGTGGGTTTATCTCTGGGACTTCTCTCCTGTCTATTGATCTGTATTTCTTTTTTTGTGCCAGTACCATACTGTCTAGATTACTGTAGCTATGTAGTCAGTTAGACTGTACTTCAGACAGTCTGAAATCCAGGAGCCTGATTCCTCCAGCTCTATTTTCCTTTCTCAAGAGTGCTTTGCCTGTTTGGGGTCTTCTGTGTTTTCATACAAATTGTGAAATTTTTTGTTTTAGTTCTGTGAAAAATGCCATTGGTAGTTTCATAGGGATTGCATTGAATCTGTTGATTGCTTTGGGTAGTATAGTCATTTTCACAATGTTGATTCTTCCAATGAAGAATGTGGTATATCTCTCCGTCTGTTTGTATCATCTTTAATTTCCTTCATCACTGTCTTATAATTTTCTGCATACAGGTCTTTTGTCTCCTTAGGTAGGTTTACTCCTAGGTGTTTTATTCTTTTTCTTGCAATGGTAAATGGGAGTGTTTCCTTAATTTCTCTTACAAATTGTTCATCATTAGTGTATAGGAATGCAAGAGATTTCTGTGCATTAATTTTGTATCCTGCTACTTTTCCAAATTCATTGATTAGCTCTAGTAGTTTTCTGGTAGCATCTTTAGGATTCTCTATGCATAGTATCATGTCATCTGCAAACAGTGACAATTTTACTTCTTCTTTTACAATTTGGATTCCTTTTATTTCTCTTTTTTCTCTGATTGCTGTGGCTAAAACTTCCAAAACTATGTTGAATAATAGTGGTGAGAGTGAGCAACCTTGTCTTGTTCCTGATCTTAGTGGAAATGGTTTCAGTTTTTCACCATTGAGAACAACATTGGCAGTGCGTTTGTCATATATTGCCTTTATTATGTTGAGGAAAGTTCCCTCTATGCCTGCTTTCTGGAGGGTTTTTATCATAAATAGGTGTTGAATTTTGTCGAAAGCTTTTTCTGCATCTCTTGAGATGATCATATGGTTTTTCTCCTTCAGTTTGTTAATATGGTGTATCACATTGATTGAGTTGCATATGTTGAAGAATCCTTGCATTCCTGGGATAAACTCCACTTGATCATGGTGTATGATCCTTTTAATGTGCTGTTGGATTCTGTTTGCTAGTATTTTGTTGAGGATTTTTGCATCTGTTTTCATCAGTGATACTGGCCTATAGTTTTCTTTCTCTGTGGCATCCTTTTCTGGTTTTGGTATCAGAGTGATGGTGGCCTCGTAGAATGAGTTTGGGAGTGTTCCTCCCTCTGCTATATTTTGGAAGAGTTTGAGAAGGATAGGTGTGAGCTCTTCTGTAATTGTTTGATAGCATTCGCCTGTGAAGCCGTCTGATCCTGGGCTTTTGTTTGTTGGAAGATTTTTAATCACAGTTTCAATTTCAGTGCTTGTGTTTGGTCTTTTTATATTTTCTATTTCTTCCTGATTTAGTCTTGGCAGGTTGTTCTTTTCTAAGAATTTGTCCATTTCTTCCAGGTTGTCCATTTTATTGGCATAGAATGCTTGTAGTAATCTCTCATGATTGTTTGTATTTGTGCAGTGTCAGTCCTTACTTCTCCTTTTTCATTTCTAATTCTGTTGATTTGAGTCTTCTCTCTTTTTTTTTGATGAATCTGGCTAATGGTTTATCAATTTTGTTTATCTTCTCAAAGAACCAGCTTTTAGTTTTGTTGATCTTTGCTATCATTTCCTCATTTCTTTTTCATTTATCTCTGATCTGATCTTTATGATTTCTTTCCTTCTGCTAACTTTGGGGGTTGCTTTAGGTGTGATGTTAGGTTGTTTATTTGAGTTGTTTTTTGTTTCTTGAGGTAGTATTATATTGCTATAAACTTCCCTCTTAGAACTGCTTTTGCTGAATCCTATCGGTTTTGGGTCGTCGTGTTTTCATTGTTATTTGTTTCTAGGTATTTTTTGATTTCCTCTTTGATTTCTTCAGTGATCTCTTGGTTATTTAGTAGTGTATTGATCAGCCTCCATGTGTTTGTATTTTTTACAGTTTTTTTCCTGTAATTGATATCTAGTCTCATAGCATTGTGGTTGGAAAAGATACTTAATATGATTTCAATTTCCTTAAATTTACCAGCGCTTGATTTGTGACCCAAAATGTGGTACGCTGGAGAATGTTCCATGAGCATTTGAAAAGGAAATATGTTGTTTTTGGATGGGATGTCCTATAAATATCAATTAAGTCCATCCTGTTTAATGTATCATTAAAGGTTGTGTTTCCTTATTTATTTTCATGTTGAATGATCTGTCCATTGATGAAAGTGGGATGTCAAAGTCCCCTACTATTATTGTGTTATTGTTGATTTCCCCTTATATGGCTGTTAGCATTTGCCTTATGTATTAGGGTCCTCCTATGTTGGCTGCATAAGTATTTACAATTGTTATATCTTCTTCTTGGATTGATCCCTTGATCATTATGTAGTGTCCTTCTTTGTTTCTTGTAATAGTCTTTGTTTTAAAGTCTATTTTATCTGGTATGAAAATTGCTACTCTAGCTTTCTTTTGATTTCCATTTGCATGGAATATCTTTTTCCACCCCCTCACTTTCAGTCTGTATGTGCGTCTCTTATAGACAGCATATATACAAGTCTTGTTTTTGTATCTATTCGGCCAGTCTATGTCTTTTGGTTGGAGCATTTAATCCATTTACATTTAAGGTAATTATTGATATGTGTGTTCCTATTACCATTTTCTTAATTGTTTTGGGGTGTTATTGTAGGTGTTTTCCTGCTCTTGTGTTTCCTGCCTAGAGAAGTTCCTTTAGCATTTGTTGTAAAGCTGGTTTGGTGGTGGTGAATTCTCTTAGCTTTTGCTTGTCTTTGATGTTTTTAATTTCTCCGTCGAACCTGAATGAGATCCTTGCTGCATAGAGTAATATTGGTAGTAAGTTTTTCCCTTTCATCAGTTTAAATTTGTCCTGCCACTCCTTTCTGGCTTGCAGAGTTTCTGCTTAAAGATCCACTGTTAACCTTATGGAGATTCCCTTGTATGTTATTTGTTGCTTTTCCCTTTGCTGCTTTTAATATATTTTCTTTGTATTTAATTTTTTTTTTTTTTTTTTTTTTTTTTTTTTTTGCGTTATGCAGGCCTCTCACAGTTGTGGCCTCTCCCATTGCGGAGCACAGGCTCCGAACGCGCAGGCTCTGGACGCGCAGGCTCAGCGGCCCAGCCGCTCCACATGTGGGATCCTCCCGGACTGGGGCACGAACCCGTGTCCCCTGAATCGGCATTCGGACTCCCAACCACTGCGCCACCAGGGAAGCCCCTGTATTTAATTTTTGATAGTTTGATTAATATGTGTCTTGGCCTGTTTCTCCTTGGATTTTTCCTGTATGGGACTCTCTGCTCTTCCTGAATTTGATTAACTATTTCCTTTCCCATATTAGGGAAGTTTTCAACTATAATCTCTTCAAATATTTTCTCAGTCTGCTTTGTTCTCTTCTTCTAGGACCCCTATAATTCAAATGTTGGTGTGTTTAATATTGTCTCAGAGGTCTCTGAAACTGTCCTCAATTCTTTTCATTCTTTTTTTTTTTTTTTTTTTTTTAATGCAGCACGTGGGCCTCTCACTGCCGTGGCCCCTCCCGCTGCGGAGCACAGGCTCAGCGGCCATGGCTCACGGGCCCAGCCACTCCGCGGCATGTGGGATCCTCCCGGACTGGGGCACAAACCCGCGTCCCCTGCATCGGCAGGCGGACTCTCAACCACTGCGCCACCAGGGAAGCCCCTCATTCTTTTTTCTTTATTCTGCTCTGCTGTAGTTATTTCCACTATCTTATCTTCCAGGTCACTTATCCGTTCTTCTGTCTTAGTTATTCTACTATTGATTCCTTCCAGAGAATTTTAAATTTCATTTATTGTATTGTTCATCATTGTTAGTTTGCTCTTTATTTCTTCTAGATCCTTGTTAAATGTTTGTTGTATTTTCTCCATCCTATTTCCAGGATTTTGAATCATCTATACTCTGAATTCTTTTCCAGGTAGACTGCCTATTTCCTCTTCATTTGTTTGGTCTGGTTGGTTTTTATCTTGCTCCTTCATCTGCTGTGTATTTCTCTGTCTTCTCATTTTGCTTATCTTACTGTGTTTGGGGTCTCCTTTCGCAGGCTGCAGGTTTGTAGTTCCCATTGCTTTTGTTGTCTGCCCCCAGTGGCTAAAGTTGGTTCAGTGGTTTGTGTAGGCTTCCTAATGGAGGGGACTGTTGTCTGTGTTCTGGTGGTTGAGTCTGGGCCTTGTCTTTCGGATGGGCAGGACCACGTTTGGTGTTTCGGAGTGTCTGTGACCTTATTATGATTTTAGGCAGCTTCTCTGCTAATGGGTGAGATTGTGTTCCTGTCTTGCTACTTGGTTGGCATAGGGTGTCCAGCACTGTAGCTTGCTGGTCGTTGAGTGGAGCTTGGTCTTAGTGTTGAGATGGAGATCTCTTGGAGAGCTTTTGCCATTTGCTATCATGTGGAGCCAGGAGGTCTCTGGTTGTCGTCCAGTGTCCTGAACTCTGCTCTCCCCTGTCAGAGTCTCAGGCCTGACACCTGGCTGGAGCACCAAGACCCTGGCAGCCGCATGGCTCAGAAGAAAAGGGAGGAAAAAAAAAGAAAGAAACAAATAAAATAAATAAAGTTATTAAAATAAAATTTAAAACAATAATAAGGTAATTAAAAGAAGAAAGAAAGAAGAGAGCAACCAAACCAAAGAACCAATCCACCAATGATAACAAGTGCTACAAACTATAGTAAAAATAAACCCCAAAATATGGACAGACAGAACCCTAGGACAAATGGTAAAAGCAAAGCTATATAGACAAAATTATACAATGAAGCATACACATACACACTGACTAAAAGAGAAAAAGGAAAAAGAAATATATATACATATATATAAAAAAAAGGAAGAGAACAACCAAAGCAATAAACAAATCTACCAATGACAGTAAGCTCTGAATATTAAACTAAGATAAACATAAAACCAGAAACAAATTAGATGCAGAAAGTAATCCCCAAGTCTACAGGTGCTCCCAAAGTCCACCGCCTCAATTTTTGGATGATTCGCTGTCTATTCAGGTATTCCAGAGATGCAGGGTACATCAGGTTGATTGTGGAGATTTAATCCGCTGCTCCTGAGGCTGCACAGAGAAATTCCCTTTCTCTTCTTTGTTCACACAGCTGCTGGGATTCAGCTTTGGAATGGCCTCACCTCTGCGTGTAGGTCGCCTCAGGGCATGTGTTCTTTGCTCAGACAGGATGGGGTTAAAGGAGCAGCTGCTTCGGGGGCTCTGGCTCACTCAGGCAGGGGGAGGGAGGGGTACGGAATGCGGGGTGAGCCTGCAGTGGCAGAGGCCAGCGTGACATTGTACCAGCCTGAGGTGTGCCGTGTGTTCTCCCGGGGAAGTTGTCCCGGGATCACAGGACCCTGGCAGTGGCGGGCTACACAGGCTCCCGGGAGTGGAGGTGTGGAGAGTGACCTGTGCTCGCACACAGGTTTCTTGGTGGCTGCAGCAGCAGCCTTAGTGTTTCATGCCCACCTCTGGTGTCTGCACTGATAGCCACAGCTTGCGCCCGTCTCTGGAGCTTGTTTAGGTGGTGTTCTGCATCCCTCTCCTTGCTCACCCCAATACAATGGTCTCTTGCCTCTTAGGCCGTTCCAGACTTTTTCCCAGACTCCCTCCCGGCTAGCCGTGGTGCACTAGCCCCCTTCAGGCTGTGTTCACACAGCCAACCCCAGTCCTCTCCCTGGAATCTGACCTCCAAAGCGAGAGCCTCAGCTCCCAGCCTCCGCCTGCCCCGGCGGGTGAGCAGACAAGCCTCTGGGGCTGGTGAGCACTGGTCGGCACCGATCCTCTGTGCAGGAATCTCTCCGCTTTGCCCTCTGAACTCCTTTTGCTGCGTTCTCCTCCGTGGCTCCAAAGCTTCCCCCTCTGCCCACCCCCTGTCTCCACCAGTGAAGGGGCTTCCTAGTGTGTGGAAACATTTCCTCCTTCACAGCTCCCTCTCAGAGGTGCAGGTCCCGTCCCTATTCTTCTGTCTGTGTTTTTTTCTTTTTTCTTTTGCCCTACCCAGGTACATGGGGAGTTTCTTGCCTTTTGGGAAGTCTGAGGTCTTCTGCCAGCATTCAGTAGGTGTTCTGTAGGAGTTATTCCACATGTAGGTGTATTTTTGATGTATTTGTGGGGAAAAAGGTGATCTCCATGTCTTACTTCTCCTTCATCATGAAGGTCCCCCCAGTTGTGTACTTTTGAATATAAATTTCTTTGTCCAGTCAGCACAGTTTCAGAAATATTGATCACCAAGTCAGAAGTGAATTTACAAAGCCCTTTGACATGTTTGATAGGAATAGTCAAATTATTCACAAAGCATCATTTTTTAATTAATTAATTAATTTTTGGCTGTGTTGGGTTTTCATTTCTGTGAGAGGGCTTTCTCTAGTTGTGGCAAGTGGGGGCCACTCTTCATCGCGATGTGCAGGCCTCTCACTGTCGCAGCCTCTCTTGTTGCGGAGCACAGGCTCCAGATGCGCAGGCTCAGTAGTTGTGGCTCACGGGCCTAGTTGCTCAGCGGCATGTGGGATCTTCCTAGACCAGGGCTCAAACCCGTGTCCCCTGCATTGGCAGACAGATTCTCAACCACTACGCCACCAGGGAAGCCCAAAGCATCATTTTTAATGTTATTATTTTTGAGTAGTTCAGTACTTTCAGAAATATTAGACATAAGGAATCAAATAAAATATTGTTTACAAGTTTTTTTCTCTATGAAAATCACTGATCACAGCACTATTTTACTTTTGGTTCAAGTGAAAGTATGCTGAGCATTCTTACTTTTCCTAAAACATTTGAAATCTGGTAGTTTATTTAGAAAATTATAGTTTCTTGATCATTTCTGGGAAATATAGGGTTACTGTTAACAGATTATAATATATCATAAATATTACATCCAATTCTAAAATTTTTAAGGTACACACGTTGTTCAATTGTAGTGTTACCAAAGCAAATAAATATTTGACACAATTGTGTATGTTTACTTTGAGGACAGGAGGAATTTTTGGAGGGTTAATGAGTGAGTATAATAGAAAAGAGCTTGTCTTTGTTGCTTTCACAATATTTGAAAGCCAGTATAGAACCAGTTTATCATAGTTACAGATCATCTTCAACAAAAAGGATTATCTCAAGAGGGATGGTTAGGGGAAAGCCAATGCAGAGCAGAAACTCAGATCTCTGATGATAATTCAGGAGCTCAAAAGTGGAAACCTGTGGGCCTACTGATAGGGTGTTGCCCATCTTCTGGTACGTCTGAGACTGGTTCTGGAAGTGCTCGGTGTAAGAATCTAACTGGAACCAATCTCTCCTACTGGGACAAGCTCGCAGAACCAGATGGCAAATACGGAGGAGCAAGTCCTTTCTTCCCTCTCCTGTTTTCTAGTCTCCCACTGGTGCTCTACTGGCACTACCTGTGAGAAACACACCTGGCAAAGGTAGAAATACAGTTTGCAGATTATGACTCCCAGACTACAGAGCACAGTCAAAAGGTAATCAGGTAAATAGGCCTCCAATGTGAGGCAGATTTATATTAATCTGGCTAGATGTTTGGCTGTGTTTAATGTTATCATAGCTGTAGGTGCCAGAGATTTCAGTTTTTTCTAAGGTCCTTGTTTTTGTCTTTCCTGTTGGTTTTATGGATTCCACTTTGACTGCTCTGCAAAGGAAGTCTGTGCCATGTATATCATTCATCTTTAGTTCACTGTTTCTGTGCTGGAGGTGTGCTGGTGGGCTGGCAGCTTGTGGGGGCTGTAGGTGGCAGTGTCCTATATCCTAATTAAGTCAGTCTTCAGTGGGACTGTGTCTCTGGGGTGTGGCCTTCACAAGTGTTTTTTTTCCCTTCTCCTAGAGTATAGCTTTTTCCTGATTTCTACTCCCTTCATTAATATACTACACTCTAGATACTTTCATCAGAGCCCCTGTAACACTTTGAGTTATTTTCATATTGTTCATACCTGTCTGTCACTTCAAGTCTCAGCTATGTCTAATTCATCCTTTTACCCCCTTGAGTTTTCCAATATCAGTCAATAACATGTGCTCACTAAATATTTTTGAGTTGGGAAGTTAAAGAATGTATTATTTTAAATGTGTTGCATTACTTGACTTTAAAATTATTTAGTCACACTTACCTGAGATTTATTGAATTAATGTTTTCATTTTACTTGTTTTACATTCTGAATTTAATAAACATGCTGTGAAAATATCATCAATGAGAGAAAAACATATATTTCACCACTGTGAGGAAGAGAGATGTGACATTTCTTTAAGAAATTTCTCACTCAGCAGCTAAAAATAAAAGGGACATTTGTATGGTTATAGGAAAATAACAAAAGAAAGAAAAGCATGCTTGTCTGCAGTAATGATTTGTTGTTGCTAGAAGATTACATTTATTGATGTTTCTAAAAATAACTTTAGAAACATTTGGATCAATATTTGGATCATTCTATCAAAAATCTGATAACAGTGAGTTTTACTCTTTTCAGATATTTTCATTTGAATAGAGGTCATAATGTGCTAGAAGAAAAACACTCTTTTTATTCTTAACCTTGAAGCAGCATGTTTGTAAAATTTTCACTACAACTATTTTATTAGCAAGGCATTTATCTAAACTAGAATTTTAGGCAACCTCTTGAGGTGTCACAATGGTTAGAATAGTAAAGTCAGATTCAGTACAGATTTGATTGTCTCCAAGGCTTATCATGCTTCCAGACAAATTCATGCATCTTTAAAAGAGGATAAAGGAAAAGGAGTCAAACAAAAGAAGAAGAAGAAAAGATAGAAACAAAGTTGTGATATTAACCTTTCTGCAGAGATAATTAAATTCAAATATTCCTTTGCCTTTGATCCAAAAGGCAATAGTTTCAGATGAAAGGAAAGGACATTTGATCTCCTTTTCTAAGATATTAACTCAGTAGTCTTTAAATAAATTTCTGTCACTTACAGTTTTGGGATAAACTGTTTGGTCAGGAGAACATATTAATAGAAGAAATAGATGATCTCTTAGTGATGTTGCAGTGAATTAAAGAACAATCTGACTGTTCTTACTTTAGAAGAAAAAACAAGGTTAAGAGCAGGTGATCAGCAGTCACTCCTTTCTCTCTTGCTCTTTCCTTGTTGTCTTTCTTATCTCCCTTGCCTTGGAAATCCAGAGGTGCTTTATATGCAGCAGGTCACGTAGGGAAACGCCATGTTAGATTCATTTACTACCAGCAGAAATATTCTCCTTCCACATAAATATATAATAAAAAAAAGCCTTGGGCTTCCCTGGTGGCACAGTGGTTAAGAATCCGCCTGCCAATGCAGGGGACACGGGTTCGAGCCCTGGTCCGGGAAGATCCCACATACTGTGGAGCAATTAAGCCCGTGCACCACAGCTACTGAGCCTGCGTGCTAGAGCC
Source organism: Pseudorca crassidens (assembly GCF_039906515.1). Classification (NCBI taxonomy): domain Eukaryota; kingdom Metazoa; phylum Chordata; class Mammalia; order Artiodactyla; family Delphinidae; genus Pseudorca; species Pseudorca crassidens. The sequence goes on from NC_090311.1 coordinate 76,162,214, forward strand.
CCCAAACCGCAACTACTGAGCCCACGTGCCACAACTACTGAAGCCCACGTGCCTGAAGCCCGTGCTCTGCAACAAGAGAAGCCACCACAATGAGAAGCCCACACACTGCAATGAAGAGTGGCCCCCGCTCTCTGCAACTTGAGAGAGCCCACGAGCAGCAACAAAGACCCAATGCAGCCAAAAATAAATAAATAAATAAATAAAATAATGAAAAAAACCCTAAGACAATGTGTTTTTTAAAAAAAACCCTTATATGCTTACTGAAAATTTTCGGGAGGGGTTGGAAATATCTGCAAAGAAGGCAGTTTTACAGAGCTATGGTTGATTTTACTTGGCCACTAAAATGCAAAAATAGTGAGTTTCTCAAATGAGTAGTATTGCATATATAGGCAGAAGATAAAAATGGAAGAATATAAATTAGTTTCTTTTCCCCAATATGAGAGAGAGAAATATCCATAGAGGTGATGGTACTTAATGGTAATATATAGGAAAGGCATGTTTAATGTCAGCCTGCCAATATTTCAAAATAGAGAGTGACAAAAAATATTGATGATCACCACCATGTTTCAAAAGATTAATAATACATTTCATGAAATATATAAAAGTTACTTCTTGTGCATTAAAATGCATCAGCAATGTATAGTTATATAATCCATATTAATAAAAAAAATTGACGTTCTTATGCCTTGAGCTATGCAGGCAAACTCTGTCTTCTCCAAAGTTGTATGGACTGAAATTGCATTATGTTTAATTATCATTAGTAACAGGCATAGTAAAAACAATATCTAATTTCCTGAGTGGTTACACAGTTGACAAAGACAAAACCAAAACTGAATCTCATTCCAAAGCCTAGTCTTGTATTTATGTGGCATAATAATAATTAACATTTGCTCTGATGAACTTAAGCAATTTCAAGGCATTTAATAGCTTTAAAAATCGAAAGCGTATCAAATCACATACTGTAGGGTTTTAGTGTTAAATGAATTGTTCTTTATTTCATGTATTGTTAAATACTGATTATTTTTTCCATGCTTAATCACCTTTGATTTGTGGTAGAATTTCTAATTTTTACTACTTTTAAATGAATGATTCTGTAGTGTATTGTTATTATTTGGGTACATTTTTCTCATCTTAGCCTGTAATGGCAAAGACCTTAAGAGTCATTATTTTATTCTGCATATTGCCAAACATAGTGCCTTACAAAAACAAATCCTCAATATTTATTTTAAAACAATGAATGAAGAATGGACTATTGGAGTAGGAAGTTCCTGGTTAAGTTTGTAGCTTAGTAGTTTCAATGTACCTCTTGTTTTAAATAATTATTTGAATTATCAATGTTTGTGAAAATTAAAAGAATTTGAGGTTTTCTTGTGAGTACCTTTATAATGATAAAATAAAAACAATAAGAAAGCATGATTTGTTTAAAAATTGGATGATGTTTAATTGGTTTAAAGATATTCTTAATGGCAAATTTAAAAATAATATTAAAAACATATAATTATGGTTGCTATTTATAGCCATTCATTATGTACATTTTTTCTACCTAGGAATATTTAGATTTAATAAGATTAGACGCACAAATAAATAAAAATTGTTTGTATTGATTGATTTTGGCATACTTGAAAATAATTGTCTGATAAGCCTTACATTTTAACATGAAAATAGGTATTAAAAGGAAAGTATAACATGTATGTAAAAAAGCAAAAAATCTAATGATGCTGAAGAAGTAATGCAGCTTTTTGTTGTTTTTTTTTTTTTTTTTTTTGCGGTACACGGGCCTCTCACCATTGTGGCCTCTCCCGTTGCGGAGCACAGGCTCCGGACGCGCAGGCTCAGCATCCATGGCTCATAGGCCCAGCCACTCCGCGGCATGTGGGATCTTTCCGGACCGGGGCACGAACCCGTGTCCCCTGCATTGCCAGGCAGACTCTCAACCACTGCGCCACCAGGGAAGCCCCCCATCCAACTTTTTGCACATGGCAGAATTTCATTCTTTTTATAGCTGAGTAATATCCCATTATATGTTGGTATATATATACTATGTATATATATACCACATCTTCTTTATCCATTCATCTGTTGATGGATACTTGGATTGCTTACATTATTGGCTATTGTAAATAACACTGCTGTGAATATTGGAGTACAAGATCTTCTTTTTTTTTTTCAAATTTTATTTATTTAGCTCATGCCTTGCAGCATGCGGGATTTTAGTTCCCTGACCAGGGATCAAACCTGTGTTCCCTGCATTGGGAGCACAGAGTCTTAACTACAGGATTGTCAGCTAAGTCCCAGGATCTTCTTATTTTTAGTTCTGAAGCAGCTACCAGAACTGCATCTTATTTTATATTTAACTCCATAAATATGGATTCATCTAAAAGTAAAGAAAATGCATCACCTTATTTTAAAAGCTGATTACTTCCTCTTGATTCTAAACTTAACTCAGATGAATCTGTTTTGGTCTATCCTGTTTTTTTCTCATTTTTCCATAAAATTCTATGTACTTTGCTTTTAACAGTCCTATCCTCAATTCGTTAACTTGCTTTCTGAGCACTTCTAAATTATCCAAATACCATTTTACATTTAAATTTAATGCGGAAATGGAGTTTGTAACAATTAACATTCAATTATAAATTTCTCATTCTTTCATGAAGAATTCAAATGTTTAAACATTCTCTTGAGATTCTCAACTCTTCTCGAAAGGTAGTCAATGAGGCACTATTATAATCAATGCATATTTGTGTTTATAAATGTATATATCCCATTCTACATGTTATACTCCCTTTTTTCACTTAATAAAATATCTCAGAGATGGAGACCTTGTACTGTTACTGCAAACACATCTTTTACCATAGGACCATAAAGAAGGACCAACATAGGAGATGAATTAATTAATTTATTTTGAATTGCTGTAACCATTTCAAATAATCTTTCCACCATGATTTAATTCCACAACCTTAAACAATGTTTTAGATCAGCTTGATAAATGGTTGCTGACAATCTATGTAAATCTTGAATAAAGTAAGAGATATTAGGAGACAAGTTGATAGGTGTCTAGAACTTCAAAATTAAGAAAATTTTGAAATTTTCTTACAACTGAAAATTGTTACTCCAATTCATAAGAAATATAATGATTTATTAGAAGTTTTATTCATGTATCTAGTTAAGTGAAGGTCCAAGGGTGCAGAATGTGTTCCTTAAGAATAAATACTCCAAAACATATTCAATTTTTAGTAATTGGACTTGGAAATCATGGCTCCATTTTTAATGTAATGAATGCTGAATTTAGCTAGACCATTTGTTAGATTCCTCATTGGAAAAAATTCAAAGTATTGTTTCTCTTACAATGTGCTTAGCTAATTTAATAGACAGTTCCTATGAATTGGTTCTGTTCCTATGAATGTCTTTAGGATATTAATGAATAGATTGATATCAACATGAGGGCATCTAATAAAGAACTTTGTCTTTGACCTCATTCTCTTCAATGGCTTTTAATAAATTATTGATTAGACAGTAAGGGTAGGAAACATAGCAGTAAGTGGAATATTTCTCAGGAAAGAAAAGAACAATGGAAAGGAGAAGAAATGTGCATGAAGGAGATCGCGTAAGATCCTGGTCCACATAGCTTAGTATCCTTTAACCTTTTCAATTTCAGCATTTTTTTAACATCTTTATTGGAGTTTAATTGCTTTACAATGGTGTGTTAGTTTCTGCTTTATAACAAAATGAATCAGCTATACATATACATATAGCACCATGTCTCCTCCCTCTTGCGGCTCCCTCCCTCCCACCCTCCCTATCCCACCCCTCTAGGTGGTCACAAACCACCTAGCTGATCTCCCTGTGCTATGCAGCTGCTTCCCACTAGCTATCTATTTTAGATTTGGTAGTATTTGTAAGTCCATGTCACTCTCTCACTTCGTCCCAGCATGTTTTGAAGAAATTATTTTGTGGCTCTTTTCTTACTTTGATAACAGATTATCATGTCAGTTAAGTATTATTCAAAAGAAGCCTTCCTACCATAAAAGAGTCCCCATTTTCTTAAAAGTGTAAAGTGATGGCTTATAATGTTGTGTCATTCCTGTGAGCATTTTCCCCTAAATTTTATATACATTATTATACTTATTTTGAAATACAGAAATAGCAAAACTGAAGCACTCTTGGTTTAACCATCAGCAGCTGATAATGGATAACACTCTGTATGAAAGCTCAAAACCAGTATTCACTGAACATTGGCTTTGCCAAAGGCCTAGCAATTACACATTACACTTCTAGATTTATATCAAGTAGGAAGCCTTGCAGAGTGTACTAAGATATACAGAACCACTTTGCGTAAGTACGAAAAACTTGAAAACTGTTCTCATAACTGCAAAATATGACGAAAACAGCAAGATGTTGTGTAGTCATATGATTTAATATTATACAGCAAGGAAAATGTAATAACTAAAGTTACATTTAACCAATATAGAAGAACCTTAGAGATGTATAATTCATGAAAGTGCCAGAATATTTCACGTAGTTAGATGGTTTTGTATAAAGTTAAAGCAAAAGTAAACAATATTTTTGGCACATACATGCGTAAGTGATGAAACTATAAGCCATGGTATACAAATTACAAAAAATAAGAAAAAAAAAAAAAGTAATTCTATTAGGCCTATAAGAAAGAATAGTCAGGACAATTGTTTCAGTATTTGCAGATATATACGTAGAAGTGAGTTTCTCTTTTAACTCTAGAGGGCAGAACTAACATCAATGAGTAGGGATTATAGGAACTTAAATTTTGACTCAGTACAGTAGAATCTTCTAAAATGTAGAGCTTTCTGAAGAAGTAATGTACTGCCCATTTAAGCCTTGATTTTTCTGTCTCTGAATATGTTTTTCCAAAAAATGAAATTTCAAGAATTTGATTACTTTTAAATTAAAAAACACTTCAGTTGTCAAAATACACTGCAATCTCAAAATTTTCCTTGTAACATATAAAAATGATGTGAACTATTTACTCAAATTTACCTGAACCTGGAAAATAGTAAAATATGGCTAAACATTACACTTCTTTAGAAAAAAATTAAATGACCTTGAAATAAGAATTTTCTAAAATCTTAGAATTCTCAAAGACATTGAATAAGACTACTGATGGCAGATGCATTAGGTAAAAGTGGCAGGAGGCTGACTGCAGTAAAGTTTCTAATCCTTTTCTCTGGGGTAGTTTTCTCTGCTGTGTTCTTGAGTAATCCTTGTTAACAATCAGATTGACAGAAATGAGTACCACGGTTCTAAATGCTCATGTGTCTCTCTCTCTTTCCAGGGTTCCACTTATCTCAGCACCAGGTATCCCTGCTCAGCCAGCCCCTGCAGGCCTTTTCCAGATTTTAATCAGGTATTGGCACTTGGCGCTTAGTGATTTGGCTTCAGAGGAACTTTCCGTGCAATGCTGGAGAGTTCATTTAACCTTGATCACAGTTTATCATCATGTTTTGTTGTTCGCTTAGTTTATCCCTGGGGAAAGAGTTGTTACTGATAACTCTATTCACAATCATCAATAGATTATACCAAACAAAAAATACATGTGAAGTGACACTAGCCATCCTCTGCAATTCCTAACCAAGTTCAGTGAAAACTCAGAAAAGACTACACAACCTACCCTTGCATTTGTTCATAGCAATATCTGCAAACAAAAATAGGCTTTCTTGATGGCATAGATTATTAATATTAAAGGTTTTGATCCATATTTTCTTCCCATATTTAGATATATTTTTTGCACTGGGACAATTCCCTCATAAGAGTCTTACTTCAAAACAAAAAAAGTATATCTTAAACATGTAGTTTAAGGTAAAAAAAAAAATATTTCAGATTTTAAATGTTTAGTGTGCTTTTTTCTTTCATTCTTTTCAAAAAATGTTTAAAGGAGGATGGTTGAGGTATATATTAACAATTTAATCCTAATTAGTATATTTAGTTTGGAAGATCTTGGTTTCCATATAGAGCTAAGAATTATCCTGACTTTTAATGACCTTTCTCAAGGCTACAAAATCCATTTGATAAATACGATATGAAGGAGCTTTAAAATATGGTAACTGTATAAACCTCACATATTTCAAACTGAAATAATAAACTAGTACTGAAAAGCACATCCAAATTAGCAGCAGTAGATCTGCAATGTATCCACAATGTCAGGTAACTAATATTAGAATGAGCATTAGGTTTCATTTTTATTTTTTGTGTCCCAGGACTTTATACAATTCCTGAAAGACTATTTTAATAATGAAGTAAATAAATTATAATTTATTCTGTCTAAGAGATAGAAAATACTAGAAGTATTTAACAAATCAAACTAAGAAATAATTACTAACTCATGTATAGTAGTAAATGTGTTGATTAATAAAGTATCCTGTCTGTATATATATGTGTGCATGTGTGTGTGTATAAATGATATATATGATTGCATACATACATATCCTTTAATTTTATTACAAATTCAATAGTACTATGAGAAATTATAAATATTTTGGTTTATATAAACATTTCCTAATAATAAAAATAGATTTTATTTATTTCAGTGCTTAAAATTAATTTAAATATTCTATAATACATTATTAAATATGCCCCATATTTTACAAAACTGTGAATATATAATTTTAAGAATTACTTTTTAAATGAAGATATAATTTTATTATTTACAGTGATAGACTGATTATTTTTAAAATGTATTCTAAGATTTTAAAAACTAAGTAAATATAATCAGATCACCTATAATTTTAGACAATAATACATTTTTATTTAAGTCAAAAGGCAAAATTCATTGGGATTGACATATATACACTAATATGTATAAAATGGATAACTAGTAAGAACTTGCTGTATAAAAAAATAAATTAAATTAAATTTAAAAAAAAGCAAAATTCAGGGCAGAGCTAATTCCTTCTGTAATGAGGTAAGCTCAGTTTTAAAGGATTTTAATCCAACATTTAAGAATAATAAAACTTTGATTAAAATTTATTAAAGTTTTTGCTACGACTCCAAAAGACAAATTCAGACTTCTAAAACTTACTTAAAAGAAAAATCTGACTTTCTTTCTTTTTTTTTTTTTTTGCGGTACGCGGGCCTCTCACTGCTGTGGCTTCTCCCGTTGCGGAGCACAGGCTCCGGACGCGCAGGCTCAGTGGCCATGGCTTACAGGCCTAGCCGCTCCGCGGCATGTGGGATCTTCCCGGACCGGGGCACGAACCCGTGTCCCCTACATCGGCAGGTGGACTCTCAACCACTGTGCCACCAGGGAAGCCCTGAGTCACTTAATGCTTTAGAGTGTACTAGGAGAAAAGTAATATTTATTTTATAAAATTATAAAATAACAAAAATATTTCTGATTATTATTTCCTTACTTTTGAAAGGCATATATACACATTAGGTAGTTGATTATTACTCATACAACCAGGACAGCATAAGCACATGATCAATTTTTTTTAAAGAGCAGGTACTGTTTTGAAACCTGGAGAGCAATGGAAGTAACTAGATGAAAAACAGTGGTAGAGGTTGACTTTGAAGATAAGGAGTACAGCCAATTCTCCAAGATTAAAAAGAAAGAAGGGGAGTGTCTGTGGTTAACTTATACAGGAAATAAGGAAAATGGTGGAGGTTCATATTTTATAGCTTTCATTTTTTAAATAAACTTGACAACTATATTTCCAAAAGAGCATAATACATTTTTATAGTACACCAGGCCTAATCAGGAACATTTCCTTACTGCTCCTATCCATAGCCATTTATGGATAAATAGTGTGTGTATCATATAAGGGATAAGGCAAGTGGTGAACAGGGAAGGGGGTAAATTAAAAGCTCACAAATAGCCCTCCACTTAAAAACAAACAAACAAAAAACAGAGCAAAGTGCAGGAAAAGATCCTCTCAATCACTTCCATTTCTTACCAGCAACAGAAAAAAGTAAATAAAATTTTACTTTGTTTTGATTTCCACAAACAAGAGATGAAAAAGAAAAAATGTGTTTTCTGATTTAAAAGTCTACAGGGTAGGTGACATCATAGAAAATAGCAGACTAGGTAGTTCCATGGGCCTATCCTTCCATAAAAAGATTAAAAAAATCCAGCAAACATTCTATGAATAAACTTTGTCAGAACTCTGGAAAGCAGTCAGAGGTTTACAGGAACCAAGATAGTGCTGAATCAACACAAAGGCAACTTCAGATAGTAGGGAAGCTTTGTGACCTTTGTGCTTGCTTCTACCCCAACCCCACCCCTGGCTCAGTGGTGATCTTGAGGATGGAGGCCTGTGTTCCTAGTATGGGATGCTGGTCACTGGTTCTGAAGGGAGAAGAGCCGACTTTACGTTCAATGAATCGTGTTTGTCTGTTCTACTATGTCTGGGGACACTACTTAAAAGGGTGATACAAGGAGCTTGTCTTTGTTTCAGCTAACTCAGAACCCATGAAAGTTGAAAAAGTGGTGAGAATTCCTTGAGAACAAAATAATACGAAAAAACAGTATGTAGCCACCTGGGGCAAAATATTGCAGTTGAGGAAAATAAGAGCACTGAAAACCTGGGGGGAAAGTTGGGGAGAAAGTGTCTGGGAAATTAAGGCACTCAAAAGCACTTGTGTATGCAGGGGAATTTAAAAAGCCACATGCATGCCCAAAGTAGTACACATGTTCAGAAAAGGCCAGAAAGACACTAAGTTTTCAACCATGGATGGCTGATCTATGGACTCAGTGAAAGTAAGAATTGAAAGCTAAGGCAGATTTGTAAATAGAAAATAGACTGGCTAAGTGTTGAAGTGGCTGAGCACAGAGCCAATTTTCAGGGACTATAGAGGTTTCTTTTTTCTTTTCCATATATCTATCTTCATCTTCTTTTGGCTCCTGGAATTGATGAAAATCTTTGTCAAAACACTAGCTGACAAGCTAAGGAACCGAGAATTCAGAGGCCACACATGACACAGAATATAGACTTTACAAGAATAGTTTAGAAACAAACAGCCACAGACCAAAGCAAGACACAAAACAAACCCTGAGGAGGGGAAATAATCTGACTTTTAGAGTTACTGCATTATAACATCCAAAAGGTCAAGTTTTCAACAAAACATTAGGAAGCATACAAAGAAACAAAAAATAAGGGCTATCAGAGAAAAAATAACTTAAATGTCCCTGTGGAAATACACATGGGATTTAAATCAACTATCGTATATATGTTCATAGACTAACAGAAACCACGGACAAAGAGTTAAAGGAAACCAGGAGAATAATGTGTGAACAAATCGGGAATTTCAATAAAGAGATATTAAATATAAAAAGAAACTAAATAAAAAATCTGGGGCTGAACAAGTACAATAATTGAAGTGAAAAACTCACTAGAGGGTATCAAGAGCAGGTTTGCATAGGTAGAAGAAAAAATCTGTGAATTTGAAGATAGGTAAGTTGAAATTATTTACTCTGAAGAGCAGTAAGAAAAAAGAATGAAGTAAAATGAACCAAGCCTAAGAGACCTCTGTGACACCATCTAGCATAACAACATACACATAAAACGAATCTCAGAAGTAAAGGAGAGAGAGAAAAGCTCACAAAGATTTGAGAAATAATGGCAGAAAACTTCTCAAGTTTGATAAAAGACACAAATGTCTATATTCAAGCAGCTTACAACTTTCAAGAATAATAAATGCGAAGAGAACCATGCTGAGACATATTATAATCAAATTATCAAAAGACAGAGCCCCTCAAAAAATCTTGAAAGCAGCAAGAGAGAAGCAATTCATCAGTGTAAGGGACCCTCAAAAGATTAAAGTCTGATTTCTGAACAGAAACTATAAGGGCCAGAAGGGAGTGTGATGATGTGCTTCAAGTGCTAAAGAAGAAAAAAAAAAAAAAAATACAACTGTCAACCAAGAATTCTACATCTGGCCATACTATCCTTTACAATGAGGGATCAATTAAGACATTCTCAGATAAACCAAGCTGAGGGAGTTTGTGACTAGCAGACCTGCCCAACAAGAAATGCTGCAGGGGTTCCTTCGGTATGAAATAAAAGGACAAGAGACACTAATTTGAAGCCAGAAGAAGAAATAAGGAATCCTGGTACAGTTAACAACAAAAGGCAAAGATAAAGCCAGTATTATTGTGTTTTGGGCTTGTAAATTCTCTTTTTATTTCCTGTGTATCTCTGGAAGACGAAGAATGATTAAGTGGTAATTGTATGATCACTAGAAGGCAGGATCCTTTATGGGAAGAAGAGGAGCATCAGAATTATGGGAAGAACTACTTCTAAGTTCAGATTACTGGACCTTGATTCATGAGACTGCTTCACCTGATTTTGAGTGGAGCCTAAGAATTTGAAAACCTTTAGTTTTTGAAAGCTTATACGATTCTTTTGTGCAGATAGTTTCTCTTAGAGACGGCTTCATCAAGAATTAATTTTGATGGGAAAGTCTGGGCTTGGCTTTGTTTATGCCTTGCTCACAAGTTTAAAAAATGTCAATTCTATGTATTGTAGTTATTGAAATAAAAACTAATTGAGTGATTTTCATCCCAACATTCCACATTATTATGAGTGATAAAGAGATTTAGATAAAATTCTTTGAGCAAGCCAGAGGGATCTAATTCATAAATGAAAAAAGTATATATATATAAATCAAAGGAGAGAGATTTTCCTGCCCCCTTTATAGTGAAAAACACAAAAATGAAGATCTGTGTATCCATATAATTTCACAGCTTGATTTTATATTTCAGAAACCCACAGAAATGTATTGGAAGAAAAAAGAATTACAGGCATTATTATTTAACACAGCAGGAGTGACTTGTTAGGAGTTCTTCTGAGATCAAGGAGTTGCTTACTACAAAGTACATTTTACTGTGCCTGCATTGTAAAATCTATTGAGCCAAACAAAAGCAATGTGGTATGAATCACGCTGTCAAAATGAGGCAACTGTCAAAGCTGATAGGTTGAGCGGTTCTAGTAAATACTATTTGGACGTAATGGATCTAGTTAACTTTTTCTTTTCTATTATACTTAATAAGCATAATAAAGGAAAAATTAGTGTCCCATATTTGTATTTGTATCTGTTTTTTATGTTAGATTTCAATTTACCCATGAAGGTGATCCTTAAGGATATACTATATGGAAGTCATTATAAGAAATAGTTTCTGTTTAGCAAGCCTGCATACATGGAAATTATTTGAAAGGCCAGTGTATATATGGTACAGTTTTGGCTGACTAGAACTCATGTTACCTGGAAGAGACAAAGAAATTGTATTCACATAAGGAAAAACTGATCCTTTGAATATTATTTTTTGATTGACTTAGTCTCTTATCTACTACAGAACTCACTAACTTAACACAAATTATTGGTCAAGAACCAGCTTCCAACATATAGTTATTTAACTAAAGGTAAAAAGCAGCAATTCATAAATGATACTGATTGACTGGAAAAATAGATACTTTTTATAGAAAAAATTGTAGAAAATTTTAAAATAAGTTTAAAAAGTAGCACATACATATAAGTTAAATCCTGAATTGACTGATTTTTATTTCTAGATTTATTTTCATATTTAAATATACAGCATTCAGAACTTTTATATGCAGATTGCAAGAACCACCACAGGTTTGTATTAGAACACTTTTGTCATTAATATACACAGTCCCATAATTTGGGTTTTAATGAGAAACATTTAAAATTACTTTGATGGTAATATGAAGATTCAGTGGCAAAATGAGCTCATTTTTCTAGGGGCAATGTTGTCCTTATAATTTTATCACTTTTTATTCCCATATTCAATGAAAACATGTAGCATTGGAAGATAAGGCATTTTCACTACCACTCGGTACCGTGTGTTCTGGATCTATCTATAGAAAGGAGAAGCTTATTCTAAAAATACTTTCTGAAGATTAAAATAATTTTTCCTCTGTTTTCCTGTTCCAGTAGGGTTCATGGATCACAATGATTCATGAATGGCTTTAAAGATTTCTAAAACTTCCTGAAATTACATGTAGAAATGTTGTCTGAAAATGCTCTTTTGTTTGAGAGCTCCTGTTATCACATTTTCAAAGAGGTTGTGACTACTAAATACTGACAAAAACAATTGGCAAAAAAAAAATCTGATCTAGATATTAGAACAATACTATTCAATATCTCTCTGTAGTAGATATTTAGAAACAGGCATAACTGAATTCATCACTCATACCACACACAAAAGAATTACTCCAAATGTATCAGAAATCTAAATCTAAATACTAAAGCCCTGCAAGTCTTGGAAGAAAATAAATGTAAAAAATAATGTTGATTCTCTTATAACATAGCTATGATGGCAAGTATTTTAACTATGACTTAAAAATCTAGATGCAATTATCCTGTGTGTTTTATCTGGCTTTAAGCTTATGGCTTTAAGCTTAAAGCTTTAAGCTTATGGCTTTAAGTTTTATCTGGCTTTAAGCTTATGCTTTAAATTTATGCTTTTAAGATGTTTGTGGAACAGAATAAACTACAAACCAAAAGTAGTGAATTATCAAACTGAAGACACGAAGAATTTTGATTAATTTATTTATGTCCATGTGTGACAAAGTGTTTTGAGAGCACAAAAATTCAAAATGCTTTTTCTAAATATTTGAGTGAAATTAATTTTCCCAGGAGAATATCCATATTCAATATTTATTCTCTGGTTTTCTGTACAGGGATATAGTTCCAGGACCCTTCTTTTGAGAAGCAAGGAAGCGTATGAATCAGAGGGTGCATGACCCAAAAGCAGTCCGGTTACCATGCACACCTTTGTCTGATATGGGGATCAGAGAGACATTTCTCTGCGGATCTGTCACAGGAAAAGTGGTATGTAACGTCAAAGCAACAAATAACTTAGGGATGTTTCTTTTACTATCCCTCACTGTATGATGATGGCATTTCGCCAAAAGGCAATTCTGTAAATGCTGTTGTACTAGGAGGTGGTAAAATTACGTGGTCTAAGCTGCTAGTGCACTTATACTATGGAATAATTTATGGGTAGCTATTAGAGCATTTAGAGATATGAGTCTGCTGCTTACCATTCAGAAATTTTCCCATAAATATTGTGTTCTCTCAACTGTGGTTTTCATAAATATTGAGCAATAGCAGATTTGAGGTTATATTCCCTGACAAGTAATTGGATTGCAACCATTCCATACTGATGATTCAGTACAGAGTGGCATTCATTGACAGTCAGCTAATCTGGGAAAAGAATGAAAATGACTTGTGAAAGCCAAGGTACTAGAGGGGGAAACAAACAAAAAGCAAACAAAAACAAAAAAACAAACAAAAAATAAACAAACAAAAAAATCTCCCTAATACTGTCCAGAGGTTGTCTAAGCAAATACAAAAGGGCAGGTATAAATTTCTTCCAAAAACAATTATAAAAGAAAGAGATCTATTTTCAGGATTTTAATGATCATACCAAGGTCACAATGAGCATAAAACATTTGCCCCTGTATAAAACTTATTTCATAATTCTTGTGCTGACATACTGTTTGGGAGGATAAACAGACTCTTTTACAAAAAAATATATATAAGATTTATAACTTCTTTAATGTATTAGAAAATATGGCTATGCTGGATTCAAAATCCTTCATGACAGCATTTGTCTGGATCTGCACACAGTGTGTCGAATCTAGATGGTACATGTTATTTCACCAGCCTTTAGAGATATTTGCTTTCATTGCCCCTATGAAAAACATGGCTTAGTAAATACAAACCAGGAAAACTTTGTAATATTTTATTTGATGTATAACATACATATAATAAATTGCACATATCATAAATCTACAGCCCAGTAATTTTTTACAAGGTAAACAAAGCCATACAACCATATAAAATATTTTCAATACCCAGAGGCTACTCTAATGCTCATCACAGTTAACTTGTCTGCAAACATAAACAATATTATGAACACTAAAGTCATAAAATAGTTATACTTGTTGAACTTTATATAAATTGGATTATAAAGCACATACTAAATATTATCATGCAGTAGACAAAGTATTACCTCATTCCTTTTCATTGATGTTTAGCATTTGATTTAATGAGTATACTAAAACGTATTTATCCATTTTACTGTTGATATACATTTTAATTGATTCCCGGTTTTGTCTCTAAGCAATGAAGCCACTATAAACATTAATGTAAATGTCTGTTGGTGAGTTATGGCCTCATTTGTGTTTGGTAGAGTCATAGAAGTGAATTTGATATTGTATATGTCAGGATTTATTTCTGAACTGTATTCTATTCCATTAGTCTAAATGTCTGTCTTGATGCCAGTACCACAATCTTTGGATTACTGTAGTTTTGTAGTAAGTTTTGAAATCAGTAAGTGTGAGTCCCCCAGCTCTGTTCTTCTTTTTCAGGATTGTTTAGGCCACTCAGGGTTCTGTAAGATTCCATATGAGTTTTATGATGAGTTTTCCTATATCTGCAAAAATATCATTGGGATTTTGATAGGGATTGAATTGAATCTATATATTGTTTTGGGTAGTATTGACATCTTAACAATATTAAGACTTCTAATCCCTGAACACTGGTTGTGTTTCTATTTATTTATGTCTTCTTCTATTTCTTTTAGCAATGTTTGTAGTTTTCAATCGTGCAAATCATTTACCTTGTAAGTTAATTCCTTAGTATATTTTTTCTTGTTGATGATATTGTAAATGGAATTGTTTTCTTAATTTACTTTTTGGTGTTCTCTCTCTTCAGTTTTCTGGAAAAGTTTAGGAAAGACTGATATTACTTCTTCTTGAAATGTTAGTAGAATTTACCATCAGGTCCAAGACTTTTTTTGTTGGGAAGTTTTTGATTATTGATTCAGTCACCTAACTAGTAATAGGGCTGTGCAGATTTTCTGTTTTTTCACACATTGATATTGGTTGGTTTTGTGTTTTTAGGAGTTTGTCTATTTCATCTGGGTTATCCAATTTATTGGCTTAGAGTGTTCACAGTACTCTTTTGTAATCCTTTTATTTCTGTAGCATCAGTAGCAAAATCCACAACTTGATTTCTGATTTTAGTAATTTGAATATTTTCTCCTTTTTTTTTAGTCCATTTAGCTAAAGGTATGTTACTTTTGTTGATCTTTTCAGAGAACCAACTTTTGGTTTTCTTGATTTTTCTCTATGATTTTTCTATTCTCTGTTTTGTTTATACTTATGCTAATCTTTATTATTTCCTTCTTTCTAAAGACTTTGGGTATAGTTTGTTATTCTTTTTTAATTCTTCAAGCTACAAAGTTAGGTTGTTGATTTGAGGTTTTAGTTTTTCTTTATTGTAATTGTTTAAACCTATAATTTCCCCCTTAGCACTGCTTACTCTCTGTCTGTAAGTTTTGGTATGTTATATTTTGATTTTCATTCATCTCTAAGTATTTTCTAATTTCCCTTTAATGTGATTGGACATGCGAACACACGTTCACAACTTTGAAAGTTTGCAACCTGAAGGTATGTAGGGGACTTACTGTATTATTTAGCTATTTTCTTTGTGGATACCATGGGGATTGTATTTAGTATCATAAAGTTATAACACTCTAATTTGCATTTATACCAACTTAACTTCAATAACATATGAAAGGTCTGCTCCTTTGACAGCTCCATCCCCACCCCTTTCAGTATTGATGTCACAAAATTACATGTTTATAACTTGTTTCTCAAAAATATAAACTAATAATTTTAATGCATCAATCTCTTATATTATGTAGAAAATAAAATGAGAAGTTACAAACCAAAGTTATGAAAATACTTTTAGACTAATATATCATTTACTTTTTAATGTATTAGTCTCTCAATTCATGTAAAAAACAAAAAGTGGAGTTACGTATCATTGTTACAATAATACTAGCTTTTATAATTTCCCATTTATTTACCTTTACTGAAATCTTTATTTCTTCATATGGCTTCAAGTTACTGTCTGGCGTCCTTTCATCCTGAAGGAGCTCCCTTAGCATTCTTGCAGGGCAGATCTAATCTTAGTGATCTCCCTCAGCTCTTGTTTACCTGGGAGTACCCTCACTTTTGAAGGACAGTTTTTCTGGATATAGGATTCATGGTTAATAGTTCTTTTCTTTTCTTTTAGCATTTTGAATATATATAATTCCACTTCCTGCTCTCCTACAAAGATTTTAATGAGAACCTATTGATAATCTTACTGATTGTATGGGATAATTCACTTCTCTCTTGCTCCTTCCAAAATTCTTTTTGTCCTTGTCTTTCAGCAGTTTCATTACCATGTGTCATTGTGGGTCTCTTTGAGTTCGTCCTACGTGGAGTTCATTAAGCTTCTTGGATGCTTATAGTCACATCTTTCTTCAAATATGGGAAGATTTCAGCCATTATTTTTTCAAATATTCTGTTTTTTCTCTCTTACATCCCAATCTGGGACTCCCACGACACATATGTTGGTTCACTTGATGGAGTCCTACAGGTCCCTTAGGCTCTATTCACTTTTGTTCAGTCTTTTTGTTTGCTGTTCCTCACACCTGATAATTTTCATCATCTTGACTTCAAGTTCACTGATTCTTTTTTCTGCCTGCTCAAATATGACTTTGAATCCCTCTAGTGAATTTTTTTATATCAGTCATTACACTTTTCAGTTCCAAATTTATTTTTGGTTCATTATGTTTTCTGTCTCTTTATTGATATTTCTGTCTGTTCATACATCATTTTCTTGACTTTCTCCTTGTTGTGCTTTAGTTCTTCAGCTGTCTTTAAGGTAGTTGTTTTAACATCTTTGTCTAGAAGATTCATGGTCAAGTATTTTTCAGGGACAGTTTTTGTTGGTTTATTTTTTTTTCCTTTGAATGAACCATATTTTCCTGTTTCTTTGTATGCTTTGAATTTTTTTTGTTTAAAACTGAATATCTGAATTGAATAATGTGGTAAACCTGGAAATCAGATTCACCCCCTTCCTCAGAGTTTTGTTGTCGGGTATTTTGTTTGTTTGCTTGTTTGTCTTATTGTTGTAGACTGTCTCGGTGCTGAAGAGTGGCCTTAAGTGTAAACTTAAGGTCTTCTCAGGTTGTTTCTGAGTCTGTGCTTTCCCATAGTCACGCACAGTGTCTTTCTAATTTCCTCTACTAATGCAGTCAGCTTTAAATATCTTGGTCTTTAATGTCTGGCTCCCAAAAGGGAAAAAGAGAAAAATGAAGATAGAAGAAATGTGCTGCCCCTTAAATCCCCTAGAAGTCACTTCAGTCAGAGGGGAAAGGGCTTGCAACCATGGGCACAGGTGCAAAAACAATGGCTGTCCCCTCTTTGTCTGAATCTCATGATCAGAAACAACAGTCAGTCATCAGAGAGTCCTAGTATTTAAAGAACAGAGTTCTTTTTGCCCACCCTGGTTCCCACAAGGTGTGTGCAAGCTGCTCCAGGAACATGTACACATTTGCCTGGGATAGGAATTAAATAGCTGCTACTGTGTTAAGAGTTAAAATTGACCAAATTTAACTGTGACTCACTGTGCAAGTCTTCCCTTGGAAACTTCAATAAAATCCAGAGTTCTAAAATAGTTGCACCAGGCAGATTCTGTCAGTGCAATTGTTGTCTCAGTGGGAAGACAGATTTCTGATGCTTCCTACTCCATCTTCCTGGATTCCCTCAAATGATTTTTGTTTAATTTCTTTTTTTCTCCTCTCAGTTACTGAAAAAAATGTGCTAAAATCACCTATCTTAAGTTCACATTTATCTACTTCACTTTTTAGTGTTGTCAGTTTCACCCTTCTTTCCTAGGCACGTAGAATGAGGAACTGATTGCCTTAATTCAGTCATGTATTGACTAAACTGTGGGTAAGCTTGCATGCCTGTTAGGGCTCTGTTTACTTCTAAGTAATTCCACTACTTGAGTTTAGTCAACTGAGAATGTCATCCAACTTGGAGACTGGGTATCCAGTAACACCAGTAATATCCAATAATACCCTATCAGCAGGGTATTACCTGCTGGTTTCAGGTCCAACAAGTAAAGACCTTAGAAGTCATCATACATATCCCTAGAACAAGTAAAAGTTGAACAAATTAATTATCAATGATTTTTCTTGAAATCAACAGAGAATTAAAGTAGCAAAGTAAACTACCACCTAAAATTCTAGAGAGTCAGGCAAATACATAGAACATAGACAATATCATCTAACCTTGATCAGAAGCCACTGGAGCAATAAACTGGTAAGAACACTTACATGATCATTTTGACAAATTCCTGTTGACCTTGTATGAAGGAAACTCTTGTAGTCTTAGGAGACCTCCACACTTCTGTGGGTTTTACCTCCAGGTAAAACATAATTTCTCACTGTAAAGAGCGGAGAGAAAAAAATCCCCTACTGGCTCTGGCAGGAGGAGGGAAAAGTGGAGTGTTATCATGAACAAAAGCCTACTCTCCATGGAGAAAACTTTACCAGAGCCTTGTCTCACATAGCGGAAAGGGCATTTACCCATCTCCAGTCCCCTTCAGGCTTCCTGACTCACACTTGTGAAGGTTATAACCTAGGGACATAGGACTTCAAAAGACTAAGACCCATATAGAAGATTATAGAATGCTTCACCTCCCACATACCTTAGCATCACAACCACAGATTTCTACCATAACAATACTGGATTACAGATAGAAGGAAGATTATGCCAGATGGAAATATTCATCTATACAAAGGATTGAAGAACATCAGAAATGATAACTACATACAAGATTTTTTTCTTTTCATTTAAATTTACTCTTTGTTTAAAAATAATAACCATGGAGTGTGCAATGAATAACATATATAAAAAATAAAGCAAAAGGCAATAATAGTACAGATATCTGGATGGGAGAAAAAAAGTAGTATTTACGAAAATATTTTTAATGACTGGTTTAAAGTCTTTCACTCTCAATTCCAACATCTGTGCCAATTCTGACTCTGTTAAACTGATTATTTTTTCTCTTTATTCTTGATCTTATTTTCCTTCTTTCTTGTAGGCCTGGTAATCTTTTGCTGGATACCAGATATTGTAAATTTTACCTTGTCAGTGTCCTGCATGTTTTGTATTTCTAAAAATATTGAGCTTTTTTCTGGGATATAGTTAAGTTACTTGGAAACAGCTTGATTCTGATATTGGTTTTATGATTTGTTAGGTGACACTAAAGCAGTGTCAGTCTAAAGGTAACTATTCTTGCCTACTGAGGTAAGACTCTTCTGTACAATCGTCCCCAATGTCTTGTACATCAAGAAATTTTCCAGTCTGGCTAATGGAAGCACGCACTGTTCCTGGTCCTGTCTTAGGATCAGGCACTGTCACCTCTTATTCTTTCAGGTCATTCTTTCCCAAGCCATTTACTAGCTAGATAAACTTTATTTCACCAACCTGGCTATTAGATTCTTAATCCTTACTATTTGGATAATAATATTAATGTTTCAGAATAGTTTTAATTAAATGATATAATACATAACAAGAAACTAATGTAAAACCTGCCACAGGAAAAACGAATAGATGGATATTTTTATTGTAACATTAGCCTAAATCATGTGACAGCTGATTTTTACAACAATAAAAAAAGTACTATTAGGAGCCAAAAAGAAAAGGATTATTTGAAGGCTGAGAAAGTCACATAAAGTTTGTAGAACTGGAAAATATACTGAAGATAAAAGAAATAGTAAATCTAAAGGATAACCCTAAAAGAAAAGTCCAGAGATGAAGAGAAGGGAAGCAGCCTAAACAAGAAGGGGTTTAGTGATTTCAAGGAGTATATATTATATAGATCTTGATTCCTGAAAACACCATCCTCACTTAAGCAATGACTATTTCTCTCTCATTATTCTGATTGGGGTTAGAGAAGTAATGAATGATGTTCTGTGATTTAAGCTATACACACACACACACACACACAAAGCCTTGCTAATATTACACATATAATTCCACTGGCTGCTAAGGAAAAAAATGTCTAACTGAAAGCTGCTCTATAAGTAGTAAGATATAACTATGCTAATGGCTATGGGACAGGGCATAAATCTACAGGTAATACCTAATCAGAGACATTTACCTAACGTTTGCTAGCTCTGGCTACTGTTCCTTTTGCTTATCAACAAGAGGAATTATTTTCTCAGACAGTAGGGAAAATTCAGAGGTACTGTGCAAATAAATCATCATAGGGATATAAACGTTTTGGTAGACAACAAGTGTTGTTGACGATACGGAGAAAAGGAAGCCATTGTCCACTGTTGGTGGGAATGTAAATTGGTGCAGCCACCAGAGAAAACAGTATGGAGGTTCCTCAAAAAATTGAAAATAGAGCTACCTTATGATCCAGCAATTCCACTTATGGGTATTTAACTGAAGAAAACATTAATTTGAAAAGATATATGCACCTCTATTTTCATTATAGCATTATTTATAATAGCCAAGATATGGAAACAACCTAAGTGTCAATGGATGGACGAATGGATAAAGAAGTGACACACACACACACACACACACACACACACATATACACACACATACACACACACACAATGGAACACTATTCAGCTCTAAAAAGAATGAAATCTTGCCATTTGCGACAACATGGATGAGCCTTGAGTGTTATGCTAAATGGAATAATCAGACTGAGAAGACAAATACCATATGATTCCATTCGTATGTCAAATCTAAAAAACAAATGAACAAATAAAACTTATAGATACAGAGAACAGATTGGTGGTTGCCAAAATGGAGGGTGGTTGAGGGGTGGGCAAAATGGGTGAAGAGGATTAAGAGGTATAAATTTCCAGACATAAAATAAATAAGTCATGTAAAGAGAAGTGAGAAATAATCTTTTTCTGTAATGTTTTACAACAGTACTTTTGCTGTTTTTATCAAAAAAGCAATTGATCATATTCCAATAGTGCCAGAAGACTAACATAATTATTCTGAATTCTTCATACTGTATAGAAAAAGGGACTGTGTTTTTTTAATTTATTTTTGGCTGCATTGGGTCTTCGTTGCATTGGGCTTTCTCTAGTTGCGGCGAGTGGGGGCTACTCTTCGTTGTGTTGCGCAGGCTTCTCATTGCGGTGGCTTCTCATTGCGGAGCATAGACTCTAGGCACGTGGGCTTCAGTAGTTGTGGAACGTGGGCTCAGTAGTTGTGGCTCACGGGCTCCAGAGCTCAGGCTCAGTAGTTCTGGCACACGGGCTTAGTTGCTCTGAGGCATGTGGGATCTTCCTGGACCAGGGCTCGAACCCGTGTCCCCTGCATTGACAGGCGGATTCTTAGCCACTGCACCACCAGGGAAGTCCAGAACTGTGTTTTTTACACATTTTGGTGGATATGACAGACTTCATAGACTAAAAAGATGCAAAGTGCTCAGTGCTTATTTAGGGAATTTGTTAGGACAATGTTTATCTAAGTTATGAACTTTACCTTTGAAATGCTTGCAGCAAGAAAGTTTGCCTCCAGAGACCATACCTTAACTTTTTCTGCATATTGGCAAGGACAGCAGTAACACTTGCAATAAAATATGTAGGTCATTTTAAGGAGGGTTATATCTAGAGAGTGAGTAGAGAAATATGAAAGAGGTTATAGAATATTGATATAAACAACAACCTCAAATGTCTTAAAAGAGCAATTCTGTAAAATTAGAGCTGTCAAATTAAATGAATTGTTCAACAAATGAAAAACAGTTGCATATGAAACATGAACTAGCAAATAAATTTCACCAATACATTTGACAGTTTTAATAGAGCTATCAATTTACATTTGTGACATAATATTGTACAAAGTAAGTAAAGCAGACATGACCACATATTTGATGCACGATATGAGAGAGAAAATTCTCTTTTCTATATAATTTCTCTGGGTATAATATTTATGTTTTCACATTTATTCTGGAATCATCAGAGTATATAGGATATTTTATTCATCTGAGGTTTCAAATATGTTTCTAATACATTTTGATTTGCAGGTAGATATTGATGGTTGGCATTTTTATAAGCAAGTCTCATTCATCTTTGCAAAGTATACCATTCTACTTTAAGAACTTTCTCAAGCACGTTTTTCCTTAGGATGGCAGAATGATAAAACTGAGTCAAGGGCTTCCCTGGTGGCGCAGTGGTTGAGAATCTGCCTGCTAATGCAGGGGACACGGGTTCGAGCCCTGGGCTGGGAGGATCCCACATGCCGCGGAGCAACTAGGCCCGTGAGCCACAACTACTGAGCCTGCGCGTCTGGAGCCTGTGCTCCGCAACAAGAGAGGCCGCTATAGTGAGAGGCCCGCGCACCGCGATGAAGAGTGGCCCCCACTTGCCACAACTAGAGAAAGCCCTCGCACAGAAATGAAGACCCAACACAGCAAAAATAAATTAATTAATAAAACCTCCTACTCCCAACATTTAAAAAAAAAAAAAAAACTGAGTCAAACCGACGTGTTAGGAGAGTGGCCTAAAACTTTTAATATACAAAATTAAATTAAAAGTCATAATTTGGTTTGGCCCAACTCTAAAAAAAAATTTATATATAACCCCAGTTTCTCCTCTCATAATACACATATTTTGCTTTTTCATAAGTGTACCTACTCTTTCTGAACAACTTTAAACTATGTAGAGTCATACCATCAAATCCTGCACTTAGAAATTTTGTTATCAATTATTCACTAAATGGATATTTAATTAAATATGCTACTTTTCAACGAGATTACAGTTTGGCTTTTATTAAATGCAAAACCCTATAGTAAAAGAATGTGGAAAGCTAGTAAAGACACAGAAGGCAATGATAGGAGTATCATTATTTTGTAAAGACAAATCAAATTGTCAGAACTTTTTTGTTTTTTTATAATTTCTAACGACTAGTCCTAGTTCCCTGTGTTAGAGCCATGTGTTAGTCAAATAAATTTCAGGTTATCCTCTATATCAGCAGTCCCCAACATTTTTGGCCTCAGGGACTGATTTCGTGGAAGACAATTTTTCCACGGACGGGGAGTGGGGGATGGTTTTGGGATGATTCAAACACACCACTTTTATTGTGCACTTTATTTCTATTATTATTACATTGTAATATATAATGAAATAACTATACAACTCATCATAATGCTGACAGGAGGTGGAGCTCAGGCAGTAATGCGAGCGATGGGGAGTGGCTGTAAATGTGGATGAAGCTTCACTCGCTCACCCGCCACTCACCTCCTGCTGTGTGGCCCGGTTCCCAACAGGCCACAGACCAGTATCGGTCCGTGGCCCAGGGGTTTGGGACCCCTGCTCTATATG
This sequence comes from Pseudorca crassidens, assembly GCF_039906515.1. Classification (NCBI taxonomy): domain Eukaryota; kingdom Metazoa; phylum Chordata; class Mammalia; order Artiodactyla; family Delphinidae; genus Pseudorca; species Pseudorca crassidens. The sequence goes on from NC_090311.1 coordinate 76,185,414, forward strand.
ATATCAAACAAAAAAAAAAAACCCTGCCTTTACTAAAATAAATAAGTTGACTTGTGTTACAGAGACAATTAGCTAAAGATCCCAAATGACAAAGAAATATAAAAGCAAAATTACAAGGTAAGGTGAGGGATAACAATCAGTGCTTTCAATCTAACTTTGATAGCTCACTCTATAACTTCCTTCATGCATTTTTACCACCTTTTCTCATTGCCTGTGCTAATAGTACAAAAATAGGGGAAACATATTTCCTATCATTGCTAGTTTTGGCTTCTGTGATTCCTTCTTGATTTCTGACTGATCCAAGAGTGCAGCTACATCTCCCAAAAGACCTTTCAATCATAATGTTTTAAATATTTCTGATCATTAATAAACTTCTAAATCCCATCCTTCACACACACACACACACATACAGACACACACACAGACACACACACACACAAAACTGAGCCTTGCAAAGAAACTGTGGACTTGCTGGGTTAGGATACTGTTTGGTTTGGCACCTAATTTAATAGGGTCCCACTGGGATTAACTTTGTATAGGAAATATCTAATTTCTGCAAGAGAGAAGTCAAAGGGAGGCAAAACAAAGCAAAGCTATTAACCTGGAGCCAACTTTCCAGCTTAATAACTGGTGTTATATACTTTTAGTTCAATCTAATAGTAAAGGTCTAAATACATACATATGTGTATATATACGTGCATGTACACATATATACATACTTTAATAAAAGGAATTTAGGTTTTCTACCCTTTATCTCCCTGATTGAGAATGTGAGCTATCCCTCACAGCCTGAAGCAGAGTGGGAATAAATCAGTCACCAGACCATAAACTTAATCTCTTGGCAGCCAAACAGGAGCTAAGGGAATGAAGTGCATCCTTGCATAGAAACGTCTTCAAATGAGCAATGGACCAAAGCAATTCACACAGAGTGAATATAAATTTTCTTTTCCATTAGCATGTGAAGCTGTTTTTCCCACCACCCATACAAACCACAAATCTCGATTGATTTCTCACAATTGCCCATATGACATTTAATCCAGTTTTCTTACTACTGGGCAATTTGTCTAAAGACCTACATAGTAATAGTCATAAATTTCAGAACTCATTGTGGATTTTAAATTTAGCTTTGATATAAGATGCATAACATTAGAAGACCAACCTTCTCTATTTCTTCTCTACTTTGAATACTAGACTTCTATTGATAAAATATGCATAGGTTAACCTTTTGTCAGGTAAGTCAGCTTTGTTTGACTCATTGATTTACTTGACTAAATCATAGCTACCCTTTGCACATGTTGGTAGATGAATTCCTTCTATGATTCAATAGTTTGTTAAGCCTAACTGCAAAAATGTATTTGTATCCCCTCAAAATCTCATGGTCATATTTAGCCCTTTCCTGTAGATTACTGGGATTTTAAAAAAAATGAAGTATAGTCTAAATAAATAGAAAATAAAAATAAAACACCAAATACAGGAGAGGCAGCAACTTAAAAGAGAAGAAAGTCATCAATATAGGTAGTAACTGAGGTATTTTTTAGGAATAAGGAAAGGACGTATTCTTCATTAAATGAATAAAATAGTTGACTACTCATTAAGAAAGAAATACAGCAATAGTCCTAGCTCAAAATGTACCATATACATTTCAGAAAGATTAAATGTATAAACACTAAGAAAATTTAAAAGCTCATTTTTATAATCTTACAGTAGTGAAATAATTAACTTTTTTAAGCCTTTGTGATTACTTACTTATGAGTTACTGAGAGAACGCTGGCATGTGGCTCGGGCGCCGTGAAGGCATGTCTCAATCTATCTGGCCTTAGTTTCCTCCTCTGTAAAGTGAGATGTAGACTAATAATCCACAAGCCCCCTTCCAGGAGAGCGCCTGGCATAATTTATATAGACTTTTCTAACCTGGCCTGACAAGTCTCACGGTCATTCCACTGCATTCTAAATATTTGTTCAAGGGAAATTAGTAATGCTAGACCATATTAAAGAGGACTGGATTAGATACCACCTCTGTCCAGTTTTTAATTGGATTGTTTAGGGGTTTTTTTGTTTTGTTTGCTGTTGAGCTGTATGAATTCTTTATATATTTTGGATATTAACCCCTTATCAGATATAAGATTTGCAAATAATTTTCACAATCAGTAGGTTATTTTTAAATTTTTTGGTGATCTCCTTTGCTCTACACAAGCTTTGTAGTTTGATGTAGCCCTACTTGTTTATTTTTGCTTTTGTTGCCTTTGCTTTTGGAGTCAGATCCAAAAAATCATTGATAAGACCTATGTCAAGGAGCTCACTGCCTATTCTTTCTTCTAGGCATTTTATGTTTTAGGTCTTACATTCAAGTATTTAATCCATTTTGGGTTAATTTTTGTATATGGTGTAAGATAGTAGGTCTAGTTTCATTCTTTTGCATGTGTATGTGGCGCATGTATATTTTCTGGGGGAAAGAGTTTATAATACCCAACAGATTCTCATATTTTTATTGCAAGAAGAGATAGTCACAGCTTTAGAATTTTGAGGACATTTTGAAATTCTGAATTGTATGATATGACTACAGACTGTGGCATTGGAAGAGTAAGGTGGCAACACATTTTGCACAAACCTGTGTCTTAATTTGTGGCATTTGGAGGCTGTACTCTGAGTCAATATCAGCAAAACCAAATGTCGCTTCTATTACGCTTAATTTTGTGTCATTTTGACTGGCTGAGGGATACCCTGATAGCTAGTAAAACATTTCTGATGTGTGTATGAGGGTATTTCTGGAAAAGATTAACATTTGAATCAGTAGACTAAGTAAAGAAGATTGCCCTCACCCATGCTTGTGGGCATCATCCAAACTGTTGAGAGTCCAAATAGAACAAAAAGGTGAAGAAGTATGAATTTTCTTTTTGGCATGAGCTGGGATATCCATCTCTTGTCTTGGATATTGGTGCTCCTGGTTTTTGAACCTTTAGACCAAGACCAGGACTTACATCATTGGCCCCCAGATTCTCAGATTATCAAGTCTTTGGACTCAAATTTATACCATTGGCTTCATTGGTTCTCCACCTTCAGACTTGGACTAAATTATACCATTAGCTTTCCAGGTTCTCTTGCTTCCAAACAGCAGATCATGTATACTGCTGCTTTTGGATGACAATTTTATATCTATTAAGTTTACCTGGTCTAATGTATAATTTAATAATTTCCTATTGATTTTCTGTCTGATGTGTCCATTGATGTAACTGGGGTGTTAAAGTCCCCTACTATTATCATTATCTCCATTTATGTTTGTTTACATTTTCTTTATGTGTTGAGGTGGTCCTATGGTGGGTGCATGTATATTTACAACTGTTATGTCTTCTTTTTGGATTGATCTCTCTATAATTATGTATCGTCCTTCTTTGTCTCTTCTTAGAGTCATTGTTTTAAAGTATATTTTATTTGATATATGTATTGTTACCCAGCTTTCTTTTTGTTTCCATATGCATGGAATACTTTTTCCACCCCCTCACCTGAAGTGAGTTTCTTGTAGGCAGCATATATAAGGGTCCTGTTCTTGTATTCATTCAGCCACTCTATGTCTTTTGATTGGAACATTTAGTCCATTTACATTTAAAGTAATTATTGATAGATATGTACTTATTGCCATTTTGTATTTTACTTTCTGGTTGTTTTTGCAGTTCTTTTTTGTTCCTTTTTTCTTCTTTTGCTCTCTTCCCTTGTGATTTGATGACTATCTTTAGTGTTATGTTTGGATTCCTTTCTCTTTTGTGTGTGTGTGTATCTATATAGATTTTTGGTTTTTGGTTACCATGAGGTAGGTTTATATACAGCATTCTATATACGTACATGATTATTTTAAGTTGATGACTTCTTAAGTTCGAACACATTTTAAAAACCCTGTGTTTTTATTCCCCCATCCACAGTTTTAATGTTTTTGAGATCATACTTTACATCTTTCTGTTTGTGTATTCCTTAACTACTTATTGTAGATATAGATGGTTTTACTACTTTTGTCAGTTAGTCATTCTATTGATACTAGCTTTATAAGTGGTTGATGCACTACCTTTACTGTATATTTGCCTTTACCAATGAGATTATTTTCCTTTCATAATTATCATATTTCTAATCGTGGTCCTTTCTTTCCCCCTTAAAGAAGTCCCTTTAATACTTCTTGTAAAGCTGGTTCATTGGTACTGAACTCTTTTACCCTTTGCTTATCTGTAACACTCTTTATCTCTCCTTCAAATCTGAATGATAGCCTTGCCAGATAGAACTTTATTGGGTTTTGGTTCATTTCTTTCATTACTTTAGACATATGCCACTCCCTTCTGGCCTATAGAGTTTCTGCTGAAGAGTCAGCTGATAGCCTCATATGTAGTTAGGTACCTTTCCCTTACTGCTTTTAATATTATCTCTTTATATTTAATTTTTGCCATTTTAATTACAACGTGTCTTGGTCTGAGCCACTTTGGATTGATCTTGTTTGGGACTCCTTGTGCTTTCCGGACTTGGATGTCTGTTTCCTTTCCCAGCTTAGGGAAGTTTTCAGCTCTTATATCTTGAAATATGTTATCTGCCCCTTTCCCTCTCTCTTTTCATTTAGATCCCTATAATGCAAAGGTTAGTACATTTGATGGTGTCCCATAAGTCTCTTAAACTGTCCTCATTTTTTAAAATTCCTTTTTCTGTTCTGGTCGAGTGATTTCCATGACTTTGTCTTCCAGTTTTCTGATCCCATTCCTCTGTATCATCTAATCTACTTTTGATTTCTTCTGGTGTGTTTTTTATATCAATTATTGTGTTCTGTAACTCTGGTTCTTTTTTGTATTTTTTAACTCTTTGTTAAGCTTCTCACTGTGTTCATACATTCTTATCTTGAGTTCATTGAGCATCTTTTTTTGTGTGTGTGTGTGGTACACGGACCTCTCACTGTTGTGGCCTCTCCCATTGTGGAGCACGGGCTCTGGACGCGTAGGCTCAGCAGCCATGGCTCATGGGCCCAGCCGCTCCGCGGCATGTGCCCCGGACCAGGGCACAAACCCACGTCCCCTGCATCGGCAGGCGGACTCTCAACCACTGCGCCACCAGGGAAGCCCTGTTGAGCATCTTTAGGATCATTACCTTGAACTGTTTATTGGGTAGATTGCTTATCTCCATTTTGCTTAGCTCTCCTGTGTTCTTACCTTGTTCCTTCATTTAAAAAATATTACTTTGTCACCTCATTTTGCCTGATTCTGTGTTTTTATTTCTATATATTAGGCAAGTCAGTTACATTTCCTGACCTTGAAGAAGTGGCCTTATTTAGGAGATGACCTGTGGGGCCCAGCCAGCCGCACACTCCCCTCTGTTCACCAGATCTATATGCTTTAGGGGTGCCCCCTATGTGGGCTGTGTGGGCCCTTCTTTTATGGTGGGGAATGACTACTCTGGGTATGCTGGTAGGCATGGCTGGACCCTGGACAGGTTGGTTGCCAAGTTCTGCCTAGTGCCTAGGCTGCCAGTGGCTGGGGCCAGGTTCTGACATGGCAGGCTGCATCAGCTGGGGAGTCCCAGCCCTGGAGCCAGCAACATTGTCCATGTTTTATTTTATGGTCGCATATTTAAAATGGAATACATCTTACTTAAGGAATAGACTTTACACTTTTATCTGCTTCTAGCCCTAGGATAGTTCATACACATAGTACATTTTCAGTAAATAGCTGTTTGGTTGCTTAATTGATATCTTATCAAAAGTTGTAGTTTTTCTCATTAATCTTGATGAGCTTTCAAATTGATATTGATGAGCAACAATACATCAGATTGTTTAATTCTTTTGTCCTACAAAAAAGATCAATCAACTTGGAAAATTGAAGATTCAACTGCTCAAACATGAAATTATGAAATATTTCAAGAAGTGTTTGGAAATAGTTCAAAATTGAAAGGAACATTGTTAATATATTTCTGGCCTCAAATCACTGAATATTTTCAATGCTATTATCTCCAGATTTGACCTAAAAGTTCCAATTTTATCTTGGTGCTTAATTGATTGTTTGAATATTCAGATTACTAGCATAAACATATTTCAGAATTATTTGAACTTCAGATTACTAGCATAAACAGATTGCTTCTAGAGTAATATCATTAAAGTAATAATGCAAATGTGACTACTATCTGGTTAGCTGTACTTTTGTGACTGAAGGTGGTAATTAGTCATCAACAGGTATGGGACTTAAAAGGATTCATGGCCAGCTGGCGTCTATCTCAGTAATTATTTTAAATCACTATTCTGTCTGCCACTAATTTTTCTTCTCCTACTCGCCTAATGTTATTCCTTTTCCTGTCATCTTAGATACCAGCCACAGCAGAAGAAATGAATTATAAGTGCACAATTCCTTTTGAAATAGAATAATGTTGTATCTAAATCACCTTGAGCTCTGTTTCTGAGTAATGAGAGATACTTTATTCCTGAGGAGATAAACACCATTCACATATACTAGGAACAAACAAACTGAAAATAAAAATGATTTACAAGGATATGAAGTCCTTGGATACTATAGTTCCTTTACTGTACTAGACTTTATTTATCAATTCTGGCACATTTTAAAATTATAAAATGAGTCAAATATTATTTTGATCCAATCTAGGAACAGATATATTTCTTTCAATTGTTCTTTATAGATCAACTAATATAATGCTAAGAACAGTGAAGGTCATTACTCTGTCCTGTGTTCCTTTTGCCTTCCAGAATAGATTCTGAGGCCCTCCAGGGGAAAATGTTACCATAATAACATTTCCTGAAAGAGAAAGCTGAACTTGGTTGAATTCTGTTCTTTCAAAACAATGAATTTTGGTCTAATGTTAGGTGCTAAGACAAAATAAATATACTGTAGCTGTAAATAATTTTTACTCTAGTAGCTTGCTTATAGGATTAATGTATACAGTTGTATCCAATGGTTTGTCACAATAACTGTATAAAGCTCTTCTAATTTATAAATCAACAAAATCTTTAGAGCATACCTAGATAAGTGCAAGTTAAAGGACAAAAGTTCTGGTGTCAGAAGACTCAGATTAGATCACCAAAACTGCCTCATGACCACATTTATCCCCCGCATTACTACCCCTAGCCTATTATTGATACTTCTTCTATAAAATAAGTGTAGTTATTAGTAAAGAATAAATGAGATCATATATATAATGCATTCAATATGGTTTTGATACTTACAAAGTAGTAACTCAATATTAACTATTATTTCTCCAGAAGGCATCATTATTGTTTTATTCATTCTGCAAATATTTATTGAATGCCTACAGTGAAAAACTCACTGCTCCAGCAGCTGAGGTTTCAGCAGGCTGGAAGATAAATACTAGCCATTGCTTTCATGGAGCTTGCATTTTCCAGTATGGGAAATAGCAACAAAGAAAACAGTAATAAATAGTGTAGGCCAGAAAGTGAATAGAATTAAACACACCACACACACACACAGAAAAAAAAAGCAAAGAAGAAGAATAAAAGTGTGTATGTATGGGTGGGTGTGAAGATTTTTGGTAAGAGAGAAAAAAAGTCCACATTGGATAAATGTCTGGAAGATGTGAGTGAGTGAGTCATACAGACACAGAAGAACATTTAGGGTAGAGGGAACAAGTCCAAAGCCGTGATGTAGGCATCTATTTTGTGTGTCCAGGGAAGAGTGAAGGCCCCCAGGACTGGAGTGGAATAAGAGGGGAGCAAAGGAAGAATTGAACTGAGGTCACTTTCAGGACTCCTGATCTTGAGAGGCTTCAGTAAGAGGAAGGATCTTGACTTGATGGTGAGCATTGGAGCAATGTGCAGTGTATGGTCTGACTTGAGCTTTTGTGGATTCCCCTTCGCTGCTGTGTAGATAATAGACTGACAGCAATTAAGGTCTGAAGATGGGTCAGCAATGAGGAGGCAATTGCTGTATACTCCCAGTGAAGACCAGGTCTAAAAGCCCATGATGGTAGTAGCAGTGTGCTTTATCATGGTCATAACATGGATGCATTTTGAAGATAAAGCTGATGGGATTTACTGACAAGAGATGGGAGGTGTGAAAGATATTAAGGTGATGCCAAAGTTTCGTCCTGAGCAACAGAAAGATGTGTTAGCATATGTTTTAGGCATATTAAATTTGAGGTACTTATTATACACCAAAGTGAAGATGCATATGTTGTGTCTGCAGCTTCATTTTTTAAATATTTATTTATCTATCTATTTATTTATTTATTTATTTACTTAGGCTGCTCCGGGTCTTAGTTGTGGCACGTGGGATCTTTTAGTTGCAGCATGCGGACTTCTTAGTTGTGGCACGCAGACTCTTAGTTGCCGCATGCGAACTCTTAGTTCCCGACCAGTGATCAAACCTGGGCCCCCTGCATTGGGAGCGTGGAGTCTTATCCACTGGACCACCAGGGAAGTCCCTGATGTGTCTGCAACTTCTAAGAGCAACCCAGACATTCTGATTGATCACATGCAACTCGTTTTCTGGTATCGTTTACCCAACTAGTGACTATAGTGACTTATTTTAGATCTTGTCATATTTTGCTATTTACACATAAATCTAAAGCTGTTATTTTGAATAAATCTGGAAATTTTAATAATATTGGAATATATACATACTTATATATGTGTGTAAACATGAATGCACGCGTATGTGTGTGTGTACTCACACGTACACATGTGTATTTCTTTGTCCTCTGAGTTTTAACAGGTTCCTGAGACTTAATTGCATCTATATCCACCACATCTCTGATACTAATGAAAGACAGTGATTAGTATTATTGGTTTTAAATTCAGAAAACTGGTTTGAAACCTTGTGTCTGATGCATACTGATTATTTGTGTGGTCTTACATAATTATGAATTTCAGTTTGATCATTTGTAGGAAAGGTAAATATAGTTTGTTATAGGTGTTTTATTAGGATTACATAGGATAGGTTAAGAAAAGTGCCTATTATACAGCAACTAGCACATAGTAGTTAAATTGTAGTCATTACAATATCATTATTATTGTCACTAATATTATTTTAACATCTTTATTTTGAACCTGTAGTACACCTTTTTAAGCTGTACTGCCTGTGTTTCTCTTCATAACTGAACATTTTATCTTGGCTAACATACTTTTATCACCCTTTCTATAGATAGGTCTCAAATGATGCAGTCAAAATAATATTTTCAGTCAAATGTCTTTGAAATGCTTCATTTTATTTGCATGGATTTTCTGAATCAGTACCCCTCTCCCCATCCCACCCCTGCTTCTATTCATGAAGTCTTCAGTGGAACCTTTATTCCTTGCCTTTACTGTTCTTCCACACACTCTCTTCTTATTACACTCCCCATCAGGGAATCTTTTAGTTCTCTTCACTTGTCTTTTTTGCTCCTTTGGAAGTTCCATCCGGCCAGAACCATAGTTTAAAAATCAGAGTTCCCGAATAGAGCACCTTTAAGGGCAAAAGAAAACAAACTGAATCTCCATGTCTGGCTCTCTTCCTGACTGCTTCTTTGCTCTTTATCACTCACTGTCTGTCATCACAAATACATGAGTCATCGTATTAAACCTCCAGTTAACCTATAAGAGAATTCTTTGTGTAATACATAGGAGATAAGGACTTAAAATTTTATATTTTATACTACATACCAATTATTCTTCAACCTATATTGCTAAAATGAAAAATGTAAACATTTAAGCAGAATAGAAACACAGATTCTGAATTTAGAAAGAATGGCATCTCTGGTAGCAGCATTGCAATTTTCAGTCCCCACATTTTGAGGAATTAAGGCCTTTCGGAAAGAATGTATGCTCCATAAATTTATTTTTTAATAAAAATGATTCTTTATACTTTAAATGAGTTAAATAAACCATCATATCATGCAACCACGGCTCACATTTGAATTTTGTTTTTCTTAAATTCTGGTTTCTAATGTTTTCCGGAAGTGTCCTTTTAATGACAGCTATTGAAAGCTGCTTGAATGTTCTAGTCGTAAGTTAATAGACTAAGGAAATTTAAACTGATAAAGAAAGATATGTAGCTATTTTGTTGACAGTTCAAAAATCCAATGACTTGAAGAGGCATAAATACATAAAATATATATTTAAATGAGTTTTTTTTTTTTTTTTTTTTTTTTTGCCGTACTCGGGCCTCTCACTGTTGTGGCCTCTCCCATTGCAGAGCACAGGCTTCCCTGGACGCGCAGGCTCAGCGGCCATGGCTCACGGGCCCAGCCGCTCCGCGGCATGTGGGATCTTCCCGGGCCGGGGCACGAACCCATGTCCCCTGCATTGGCAGGTGGACTCTCAACACTGCGCCACCAGGGAAGCCCTAAATGGGATTTTTGTTTGATATGCACTTCACATAGCATGGACTAGAGTTTGGAAAGTGAGACTGCTCTAACATGGATTGTTTTGCAATCATGTTTTTGGGAGAGGCGTTTGCATTGTTAGAAATGTCCCCTAACCACACTTAAGGATGTCTTGAGCCTCACAGGGAGGCCTGACTGTGGTCACAGAAGCCGTGTGGCTGCTGTCACTATTGCTCTGTCTACCCCCAGTGGTTAAGGAGACCCTGCCATCTGTATGCAATAGCAGCATGAAATGAGAACATGAAAGGAAAATGGTAGCACTGGACATGGAAGGATAGGGAAATGTCTGTTACTCTCACTAATTCATTGTTGAGACAGTTAGGTCTCCAAAACTTGGGGTTATATTTTATCATTTTATATCATAGAATGTTGTTCTTTACTTTGATGATAAAATCATATGAACAATTGAGGAAAGCAACTGCCTTCTTTTTTCTAACTACTTCCTGACCCTCCAAACCCCCTCTCCCCAGTCCTCTCCAAAAATATATATATATATGTTGATTTATATAGCATATTACACACAAATGATTAAGGGCAGAATACATCAATGTTAGAAAATTGTTCTTAATTTCAGGGTTACAAGTAAACAGTAGTTCCCCAGTCTTTCAGAGATTCCTGTATGGCAAACATTGATCTGGGTGGTTAGGCTGGTCAGGAAATTCTTGGAAGCTGAAGAACACTCAGGTCTAAGGAACCTTTATTATATACAGGGAACTCCAGAAACCATCTGCTGGAGCAGTGACTGCATATTAATATTACCTGATATAATGGTTTCCTATCCTGATGTAACAAATTATCAGAGGCAGAGTGTCTTGAAACTTATCATCTTAGCATGAAACCTGATAGGTGTCTCATATGGATAAAATGAGGGTGTCGGTAGAGCTGAATCCTTTTCTGGAGACTCCAGGAGAGAATCTACTTCCTTGTCTTTTCCAGCTTCTAGAGGCTGCCTTCATTCCTTGGCTTGTGGCCCCATCCATCCATTTTCAAAGCCTGCAAGGATGGGTGGGGAGAGTCCTTTTCACGTGCACCTCTGTCTCCCTTCTTCTGTCATCAAATCTCTCTGACCACAGCTGGGAAGCATTCTCTGCTTTTACACGCTCTTGTGACTACCTTGGACCCACCTAGGTAATTCAGGATAAACTCCCCATCTCAAGACCATTTTGACATTAATCACATCTGCAAAGTCACTGTTACCATATAAGATAATCACAGGTTATAAGGATTAGGACATGAACATCTTTGAGAGGCCATTATTTGGAGAACTTTTGGAAAATATGTGGTTACTTGGGTTATACCCCACAATTACTAATGTATTGGTTCCAGACTAAGACCAAATAATCAGATTTTATTCAAACTTTCTAGATGATTATAAAGTACAGCCAGAGTTGTGAATCACTGTATATCATTGCCATCAGTGGTTCTCAAACTTTTACATGTGCCTAAGAATCACCCACGCATCTTGTTAAAAATACAGATTTAGGTTCCAGGGGTCTGCGTGGAGGTGCTTTACTATTCAAAGTGCGGGCAATGGACCAGCATTACCTAGGAGCTTGTTAGAAACACAGAAATGCGGACCTACTAAGTCAGAATCTGCATTTTTACAAATTCCCCAGGCGATGTGTAGGAACACTGACACTTGAGAAGCATTGCCTTATGTGTGAGATTCAGGTAACAGTAATAACAGGAAATAGCTAAGTATGATCATCTTAACAAGAAACATTCATCTTAAAGGCACCTTGTTCTTACATTGTTCTGATGTAGTAATTTACAAGCAATGTTTTTTTCAGGGAATATTAGAAGTTTGGTTATCCAATACGTTCTTTCCAATTAGAAGTAATCCCCACCGTGATGACAGAATTATAAAACACCTTGCTCTGAATAATTAAGGGCAATATTACCTACCCCCACCCCACACACAAATACCTCTAACACAAGACTAGATGAGAAGGAGCATTTGATGAACAAGCCCAAGATGTTCCTATTCTCAGAGCTCTAGAATTTCCCACACTGCCATTCAGCCCTCCTGCTGCGGTGACCACCACAGTCTCCCCACACCCTAGTGATGGACTCACAAGTGGAAATGCTCAGAACTGGTTTGGGAGAGCTTATGATTATGAATATCATTTCCTTAACCTCTCTTTCCCATGAAGCCCTGTGCATAATTTTGTTAGAAGGAAACTCTCCTGAGATGGAAATCTCTGGTAAAACAATCATAAAATTATCTAGCCACTTCCATAACGTTGATATTCTTCCTCCAGGAGAAATGATTTCAAATTACTTTGAGGGCAGAGGTTTTCAAAAGTTAGTGGGCATCAGAGAAACCAAGAAGGCTTGTTAATGCACAGATGGCTCAGCAGTACCTGCAGAATGTCTTTCTTAGTAGGCAGAACTTTAAACATTAGGGCTTAATTTCCCACTCACATTTCTGTGTTTGGATTATTATCCAATCTTTATCTAAAAGCACTTACTCTTTATTATTTCAAATCACAGTAATGTCGTTGATATAAAGGAAAAGAGGACCTTATAGGTTCTAGCTAGATCTTAGCACACTATATAGTAATAACTGCTGGACTTTTTTTTGACCTGTAGTGGTACAATTAACTGTACATTTTGCAGTGAGGCAGATTAGGGTATGCATTGGTCAAATCGAATAGAAAATAAATTATTGATCAAATAAGTCCCTCAACACATTTATATATGCAAAACATTATTATGTTAACATGTAACTAATACAGTGTTATTAATGACATATTTTACATGCTTTTATCCTACTAAATTTTTGGATTCCAGTGCATTTTACTCTGAGAGCACATCTCAGTTCAGACCAGCCACATTTCAAGTGCTCAGTAGGGACAGTGGCTAATAGCTCCATAGTGGGCAGTGCAGGTTTATAAGATACTTTCAGGCACCACTTGTCATTAGTGTTCTTAACAGGCCCTGCCGGAGCACTAAATATCAAGTTAAGTGAAACACAGTTCATTTTTAAGTAAATATCGATGGGACAAAAAAATGTATCTGCTCCTCCTACCTTTCAATACTGTTTCAAGTTTGTGCTGCCTTGTGCTTCTGGCACTTTTATTAACCATTCTCCACATCCCTGGATGGAACATAGAATTGTAAGTCTGACAGAGACAGATCCTTGCCCCCACTATTATGAATGATCAATTAAAATCCTGTTATTTAATTATTTTTACTAGCCCATAAAGTCTTCCCTAAGGAAACCTAGCTTGTAAGTCTGCATATAGGAGGTATTGGTTGCTTCCCCTTGATATCAGCCATTTCCACAAATAAGGGATGTGGGTACCTAGGTACACCCTCAGTTATGTCTTATTGATGTTTTGTGAAAGTGGCTCTTCTCTAGACCTCTCTAGTCACTGACAAGACTTTGTGACTAGACCTGTGATTCTGTCTCTCCTCATGCACTTTCACCTTACTGGGCATTGTTTACTAATTGCCTTACAAATCAAATATATTCCGGGAATGAAAATGCAGCATAAATGGAGGTGTAAGCGGGTAATCTCATAACTACTATATTTGATTATATGCACGTCAGTTCATCCTCCTGTGGTCCAGATACTTCCTGCTGAACATCATCACGCTCCGTAGTGAATTCATATATGCCCAGTAATGTTGATCTTTGAGCATACTATTCTCTGATCTATTCATTTAACAACTCATTTTAGGGGCTTCCCTGGTGGCGCAGTGGTTGAGAGTCTGCCTGCCGATGCAAGGGACGTGGGTTCGTGCCCCGGTCCGGGAAGATCCCATATGCCGCGGAGCGGCTAGGCCCGTGAGCCAGGGCCACTGAGCCTGTGTGTCCGGAGCCTGTGCTCCGCAATGGGAGAGGCCACAACAGCAAAAACAAAAAACAAAAAACAAAAAAAACTCATTTTATTTCAAACCCTTCTGAAAAGTACAGAAGTAAAAAATATTTTTGAGTTCAAATTAAGATAGACATGGCATTGTTTACTAAGTTTCATTTCTAATATGAAATGCTCAAGTACAAGGAATATCTCTCTTTCCTGTCATTGGGAGAATCTAGTTAACAGTTTTATTATCTCATCAGTTACTGGATTCCGGGGGAATATATCTGTCCAGAGGCCTTCAATAACCCTAATAATTACCATACCTTTTCTTTAAAAACTATCAATTTATTCAAGGATACAACTGCTACCTTTTGAGAGAGATGATGATTCATTATTTGTCATGCAAATGAATAAACTTACTAACTAGTATGTCAACATTAGCTAACTAACAGGTTATTTGTATTAGGAATATAGATATAGAAATGAAGTATTTTGCCGCTCTCCTGAGCTCCCACAGTGCCTTGGTAATCTACTACTCCACCAGTACTCTCCAATAGAGAGAGTTATTTCTTTCTGAGATAAAGAAAACATTCTGTACCTACAGTGCCCAGTATGGAAGCCACTAGTCACATGTGGCTCTTGAGCACTTAAAATATACCTAGTTGGGTTGAGGAATGGGATTTTTATTTCATTAATTGTAATATGAATTTTAATTTGAATAGCCACACATGGCTGGTGGCCATCATAATACTAGACTGTGCACTAAGATCTGAACCACATTAGCTAATCCCAAAGTCTACAATCAATGGGAGCATGTGGAGCTCTCAGCAGAGCTGAGAAAACCCAGGATTCAGTCATCAACTTCCTCCTATATTCCATGAGACATATGGTACCTATCAATTAACAAAACTAGGACATTCCTGGACACATTTAGCTTAATCCAAGAAACTTCATTTACAGAAATTATGTTTTACATTTAGATAATTCCTGGAGCTAAGGGGTTTAGAATCTGAGCATCCACTCCACATGAATCATTTCTATTCCAGACTGCACATGTGTTGACAAGAACACATTTTTTTCTTCCCTTATTCTGAACATAATCTCCTCGCCATCAAACTCTTAGTGTTTTCCTACAAAGTAGATTCAACCTTGCTGAGACTCATCTGTTTCCTCGAAGCTGTCAATCTCATCCTGTCTTCAGTTTTATTGACTTAGAGTCAATGATTCATCTTTTGAACTTACCAATACACTTATTACCACCCCCAGGATTTTTGGTCTTCTCTTGTATAATTTGAAAAAAAGAAAAGAAAAAATGTGGCTCACTCTGCTTCGGTGCTCCCACACCTAACAAATTGAGTACAGCTGAAGAAAATTGCTTTCATTCATTTGTTCATCCACTCACAGAGATTTTTTTTTTAATATTGATTATCTACTAGATCAAGGCACTGCACTGGTGTTAAGGAAATGTTACTGAACAAAACAAAGACCCTTCTTTAATGGAGCCTATATTCTAGTAGAAGTGCATGGCAATTCACAAAGAAACGCCTAAATAAATAAATTTGTCAGTCCAAAATAACTGATAAAAAGAAAAAGAAAATAGAATAAAAGGCAAAGAATGTCAGTAGTGTGTGTACCATTTGATATATTGTGATAAAGGAAAGCCAAGTGGTATTTGAGTGGACAGCTGAATGCAGTGATGGAATGAGCCATAAGGATACCTGAAGTAGGGCATTCCTGGCAAGTGCACAGGTTCTGTGGCGGGAGCATCCTTGGTGTGTTTTAAGAGAAAAGAGCAGAGTGAATGAGGTGCATTTAGAATAGTAAAGGCTAAAGTCAGAGGGGAGAGATGTAGGCCAGGGTAGCGATGTTATATTTTATGCTGAGAGAGATGGGAGTTATTGGAGGCCTTGAGTGGATGAGTGATGCGATATGACTTCTATCTGTGTGAAGAATATGGAAGGAGATCAAGAGTGAAAGTCTGTTATAGTAACATACACGGGAGTCATAAACGTGAACTCATCCGGTGGCTGTGGAAATTATAAAACTTAGTCAAATTGTAAACATATTTTACATTGACAACCAGTAAAATTTGCTGATGGATTCTGAAATGTGACAAGAGTCCAGGATAACTCCAAGGTTTTGAATGTAAGAATTATAAAATCTTGAAGATTCTTTTGTATATTAGAATGTATTCACAGTCTCCACTCTTAAACAAGCAGAAATTCTTCATAGCTCAAGTCCATTATCTTTCCTATTTTCTAACCATGACTATTTCAAAATTCTATGGCTCTGCCAAAACTTCCTCATATTGAGAAGACAAGCTTTGCTACTTCGGAGTATTTCTAAGCTACAGTATCCTCATCTGAGAAATGAATTTAATAACAACAACAGTAATAGTGAGCACACTGAATGTTACGCTCAGAATGTAAACTACATGGTCAGAAGTCTGTATGTTTCTGTTTGTTTAAAAATGTAACTTAAGTGCTTAGAAGAGTATGTGACATATATTAGGTACTCTACGATTATTTTTTTAACATCTTTATTGGAGTATAATTGCTTTACAATAGTGTGTTAGTTTCTGATTTATAACAAAGTGAATCAGTTATACATATACATGTGTTCCCATAATTCTTCCCTCTTGCGTCTGCCTCCCTCCCAACCTCCCTATCCCACCCATCAAGGTGGTCACAAACCACCTAGCTGATCTCCCTGTGCTATGCGGCTACTTCCCACTAGCTATCAATTTTACTTTTGGTAGTATATATATGTCCATGCCACTCTCTCACTTTGTAACAGTTTACCCTTCCCCCTCCCGATATCCTCAAGTCCATGCTCTAGTAGGTCTGTGTCTTTCTTCCCGTCTTACCCTAGGTTCTTCATGACCATTTTTTTTCTTTCTTAGATTCCATATATATGTGTTAGCATACGGTATTTGTTTTTCTCTTTCTGACTTAACTTCACTCTGGATGACAGACTCTAGGTCCATCTACCTCACTACAAATAACTCAATTTTGTTTCTTTTTATGGCTGAGTAATATTCCATTGTATATACGTGCCACATCTTCTTTATCCATTCATCTGTTGATGAACACTTAGGTTGCTTCCATGTCCTGGCTAATATAAATAGAGCTGCAATGAACATTGTGGTACATGACTCTTTTTGAATTATGGTTTTCTCAGGGTATATGCCCAGTAGTGGGATTGCTGGGTTGTATGGTAGTTCTATTTTTATTTTTTATTTTTTATTATTTTGGCGGTACGTGGGCCTCTCACTGTTGTGGCCTCTCCCGTTGCGGAGCACAGGTTCCGGACGCGCAGGCCCAGCAGCCATGGCTCACGGGCCCAGCCGCTCCGCAGCACGTGGGATCCTCCCAGACCGGGGCACGAACCCACGTCGCCTGCATCGGCAGGCAGACTCTCAACTACTGTGCCGCCAGGGAAGCCCCTATTTTTAGTTTTTTAAGGAACCTCCATACTGTTCTCCAAAGTGTCTGTATCAATTTACATTCCCACCAACAGTGCAAGAGGGTTCCCTTTTCTCCACACCCTCTCCAACATTTATTGTTTGTAGATTTTTTGATGATGGCCATTCTGACTGGTGTGAGATGATATCTCATTGTAGTTTTGATTTGCATTTCTCTAATGATTAATGATGTTGAGCATTCTTTCATGTGCTTGTTGGCAATCTGTATATCTTCTCTGGAGAAATGTCTATTTAGGTCTTCTGCCCATTTTTGGATTGGGTTGTTTGTTTTTTTGTTATTGAGCTGCATGAGCTGCTTGTAAATTTTGGAGATTAATTCTTTGTCACTTGCTTCATTTGCAAATATTTTCTCCCATTCTGAGGGTTGTCTTTTCGTCTTGTTTATGGTTTCCTTTGCTGTGCAAAAGCTTTGAATTTTCATTAGGTCCCATTTGTTTATTTTTGTTTTTATTTCCCTTACTCTAGGAGGTGGGTCAAAAAGGATCTTGCTGTGATTTATGTCATAGAGTGTTCTGCCTATGTTTTCCTCTAAGAGTTTGATGCTCTCTGCCCTTACATTTAGGTCTTCAATCCATTTTGAGTTTATTTTTGTGTATGGTGTTAGGGAGTGTCCTAATTTCATACTTCTACTTGAAGATGTCCAGTTTTTCCAGCACCACTTATTGAAGAGGATGTCTTTTCTCCATTGGATATTCTTGCCTAGTTTATCAAAGATAAGGTGACCATATGTGCATGGATTTATCTCTGGGCTTTCTATCCTGTTCCATTGATCTATATTTCTGTTTTTGTGCCAGTACCATACTGACTTGATTACTATAGCTTTATAGTATACTCTGAAGTCAGGGAGCCTGATTCCTCCTGCTCCATTTTTCGTTCTCAAGATTGCTTTGGATATTCGGGGTCCTTTGTGTTTCCATACAAATAGTGAAACTTTTTTTTCTAGTTCTGTGAAAAATGCCAGTGGTATTTTGATACAGATTGCATTGAATCTTTAGATTACTTTGTGTTGTAGAGTCATTTTCACAATGTTGATTCTTCCAATCCAAGAACATGGTATATCTCTCCATCTATTTGTATCATCTTTAATTTCTTTCATCAGTGTCTTATAACTTTCTGCAATCAGGTCTTTTGTCTCCCTAGGTAGGTTTATTCCTAGATATTTTATTATTTTTGTTGCAATGGTAAATGGGAGTGTTTTCTTAATTTCACTTTCAGATTTTCCATCACTAGTGTATAAGAATACCAGAGATTTCTGTGCATTAATTTTGTATCCTGCAACTTTACCAAATTCACTGATTAGCTCTAGCAGTTTTCTAGTGGCATCTTTAGGATTCTCTATGTATAGTATCATGTCATCTGCAAACAGTGACAGTTTTACTTCTTCTTTTCCAATTTGTATTCCTTTTATTTCATTTTTTTCTGTGATTGCTGTGGCTAAAACCTCCAAAACTATGTTGAGTAAGAGTGGTGAGAGTGGGCAACCTTGTCTTGTTCCTGATCTTAGTGGAAATGCTTTCAGTTTTTCACCATTGAGGATGACGTTGGCTGTGCGTTTCTCATATATGGCCTTTACGATGTTGAGGAAAGTTCCCTCTATGCCTACTTTCTGCACGGTTTTTATCATAAATGGGTGTTGAATTTTTTTGAAAGCTTTCTCTGCATCTATTGAGATAATCATATGGTTTTTCTCCTTCAATTTATTAATACGATGTATCACGTTGATTGAGTTACATATGTTGAAGAATCCTTGCATTCCTGGGATAAACCCCACTTGATCATGGTGTATGATCCTTATAAGGTGCTGTTGGATTCTGTTTGCTAGTATTTCGTTGACGATTTTTGCATCTATTTTCATCAGTGATATTGGCCTGTAGTTTTCTTTCTTTGTGACATCCTTCTCTGGTTTTGGTATCAGGTGATGGTGGCCTCGTAGAATGAGTTTGGGAGTATTCCTCCTTCTGGTATATTTTGGAAGAGTTTGAGAAGGATAGGTGTTAGCTCTTCTCTAACTGTTTGATAGAATTCGCCTGTGGATCCATCTGGTCCTGGGCTTTTGTTTGTTGGAAGATTTTTAATCACAGTTTCAATTTCAGTGCTTGTGATTGGTCTGTTCATATTTTCTATTTCTTCCTGGTTCAGTCTCGGCAGGTTGTGCATTTCTAAGAATTTGTCCATTTCTTCCAGGTTGTCCATTTTATTGGCACAGAGTTGCTAGTAGTAATCTCTCATGATCCTTTGTATTTCTGCAGTGTCAGTTGTTACTTCTCCTTTTTCATTTCTAATTCTATGGATTTGAGTCTTCTCCCTTTTTTTCTTGATGAGTCTGGCTAATGGTTTACTTTTTTTTTTTTTTTTTTTCCCCATGCGCGGGCCTCTCACTGTTGTGGCTTCTCCAGTTGCGGAGCACAGGCTCCGGATGCGCAGCCTCAACGGTCATGGCTCACGGGCCCAGCCGCTTCGTGGCATGTTGGTTCTTCCTGGACTGGGGCACGAACCCGTGTCCCCTGCATCGGCAGGCAGACTCTCAACCACTGTGCCACCAGGGAAGCCTGGTTTATCAATTTTGTTTATCTTCTCAAAGAACCAGCTTTTGGTTTATTGATCTTTGCTATCGTTTCCTTCATTTCTTTTTCATTTATTTCTGATCGGATCTTTAAGATTTCTTTCATTCTGCTAATTTTGGGGGTTTTTTGTTCTTCTTTCTCTAATTGCTTTAGGTGCAAGGTTAGGTTGTTTACTTGAGATGTTTCCTGTTTCTTAAGGTAGGATTGTATTGCTATAAACTTCCCTCTTAGAACTGCTTTTGCTGCATCCCATAGATTTTGGGTTGTCATGTCTCCATTGTCATTTGTTTCTAGGTATTTTTAATTTCCTCTTTGACTTTTTCAGTGATTACTTCGTTATTAAGTAGTGTATTGTTTAGCCTC
The DNA here is from genome assembly GCF_039906515.1 of Pseudorca crassidens. Taxonomy (NCBI): domain Eukaryota; kingdom Metazoa; phylum Chordata; class Mammalia; order Artiodactyla; family Delphinidae; genus Pseudorca; species Pseudorca crassidens. Next base: position 76,205,978 of record NC_090311.1, read on the forward strand.
CATGTGTTTGTATTTTTTACAGATCTTTTCCCGTAATTGATATCTAGTCTCATAGCGTTGTGGTCAGAAAAGATACTTGATATGATTTCAATTTTCTTAAATTTACCAAGGCTAGATTTGTGACCCAAGATATGATCTATCCTGGAGAATGTTCCATGAGCACTTGAGAAAAATGTGTATTCTGTTGTTTTTGGATGGAATGTCCTATAAATATCAATTAAGTCCATCTTGTTTAATGTATCATTTAAAGCTTGTGTTTCCTTATTTATTTTCATTTTGGATGATCTGTCCATTGGTGAAAGTGGGGTGTTAAAGTCCCCTACTATGAATGTGTTACTGTCGATTTCCCCATTATTGGCTGTTAGTATTTGCCTTATGTATTGAGGTGCTCCTATGTGGGGTGCATAAATATTTACAATTGTTATATCTTCCTCTTGGATCAATCCCTTGATCATTATGTAGTGTCCTTCTTTGTCTCTTCTAATAGTCTTTATTTTAAAGTCTATTTTGTCTGATAAGAGAATTGCTACTCCAGCTTTCTTCTGATTTCCTTTTGCATGGAATACCTTTTTCCATCCCTTTACTTTCAGTCTGTATGTGTCCCTAGGTCTGAAGTGTGTCTCTTGTAGACAGCATATATACGGGTCATGTTTTGTATCCAATCAGCCAATCTGTGTCTTTTGGTGGGAACATTTAATCCATTTACATTTAAGGTAATTATCGATATGTATGTTCCTATTACCATTTTCTTAATTGTTTGGGGTTTCTTATTGTAGGTCTTTTCCTTCTCTTTTTATTCTTGTCTAGAGAAGTTCCTTTAACATTTGTTGTAAAGCTGGTTTGGTGGTGCTGAACTCTCTCACCTTTTGCTTGTTGTAAAGGTTTTAATTTCTCCATGAAATATGAATGAGATCCTTGCTGGGTGGAGTAATCTTAGTTGTAGGTTTTTCTCCTTCATCACTTTAAATATGTCCTGCCACTCCCTTCTGGCTTGCAGAGTTTCTTCTGAAAGATCAGCTGTTAACCTTATGGAGATTCCCTTGTGTGTGATTTGTTGCCTTTCCCTTGCTGCTTTTAATATGTTTTCTTTGTACTTAATTTTTGATAGTTTGATTAATATGTGTCTTGGTGTGTTTCTCCTTGGATTTATCCTATATGGGACTCTCTGTGCTTCCTGGACTTGATTAACTATTTCCTTTCCCATATTAGGGAAGTTTTCAACTGTAATTTCTTCAAATATTTTCTCAGTCACTTTCTTTTTCTCTTCTTCTTCTGGGACCCCTATAATTTGAATGTTGGTGCGTTTAATGTTGTCCCAGAGGTCTCTGAGACTGTCGTCATTTCTTTTCATTCTTTTGTCTTTATTCTGCTCTGCAGTAGTTATTTCCACTATTTATCTTCCAGGTCACTTATCCGTTCTTCTGCCTCAGTTATTCTGCTATTGATCCCTTCTAGAGTATTTTTAATTTCATTTTTTGTGTTGTTCATCATTGCTTGTTTCCTCTTTAGTTCTTCTAGGTCCTTGTTAAATGTTTCTTGCATTTTCTCTATTCTATTTCCAAGATTTTGTATCATCTTTACTGTCATTATTCTGAATTCTTTTTCAGGTAGACTGCCTATTTCCTCTTCATTTGTTAGGTCTTGTGGGTTTTTATCTTGCTCCTTCATCTGCTGTGTGGTTTTCTATCTTTTCATTTTGCTTATCTTACTGTGTTTGGGGTCTCCTTTTCACAGGCTGTAGGTTCGTAGTTCCTGTTGTGTGTTTTTTTTTTTTTTTTTTTTTTTTTGCGGTACACAGGCCTCTCACTGTTGTGGCCTCTCCCATTGCAGAGCACAGGCTCCGGATGCGCAGGCTCGGCAGCCATGGCTCACGGGCCCCGCCGCTCTGCGGCATGTGGGATCTTCCCGGACCGGGGCACGAACCCGTGTCCCCTGCATCGGCAGGCGGACTCTCAACCACTGCGCCACCAGGGAAGCCCGTTCCCGTTGTTTTTGATGTCTGTCCCCAGTGGCTAAGGTTCGTTCAGTGGGTTGTGTAGGCTTCCTGGTGGAGGGGACTAGTGCCTGTGTTCTGGTGGATGAGGCTGGATCTTGTCTTTCTGGTGGGCAGATTGACGTCTGGTGGTGTGTTTTGGGGTGTTTGTGGAATTATTATGACTTTAGGCAGCCTCTCTGCTAATGGATGGGGCTATGTTTCTGTCTTGCTAGTTGTTTGGAATAGGGTGTCCAGCACTGTAGCTTGCTGGTCGTTGAGTGAAGCTAGGTGTTGGTGTTGAGATGGAGATCTGTGGGAGATTTTCACCGTTTGATCTTACATGGAGCTGGGAGGTCTCTTGTGGACCAGTGTCCTGAAGTTGGCTCTCCCACCTCAGTGACACAGCCCTGACGCCTGGCTTGAACACCAAGAGACTGTTTCCACACGGCTCAGAATAAGAGAGAAAAATTAGAAAGAAGGAAAGAAAGAAAGAGGATAAAATAAAATAAAGTTATTAAAATAAAAAATAATTATTAAGAAAAAATTTTTTAAAGTAAAGAAAAAATTTTTTAAAGTAAAAAAAAAACAGACAGAACCCTAGGACAAATGGTGAAAGCAAAGCTGTACAGACAAAATCTCACACAGAAGCATACACATACACAGTCACCAAAAGAGGAAAAGGGGAAAAAATAATGTATCTTGCTCCCAAAGTCCACCTCCTCAATTTGGGATGATTCGTTGTCTATTCATGTATTCCACAGATGCAGGGTACATCAAGTTGATTGTGGAGCTTTAATCCATTGCTCCTGAGGCTGCTGGGAGAGATTTCCCTTTCTCTTCTTTGTTCGAACAGCTCTTGGGGTTCAAGCTTTGGATTTGGCCCCGCCTCTGCGTGTAGTTCCCCTGAGGGCGTCTGTTCTTTGCAGAACCGGGTTAAAGGAGCTGCTGATTCGGGGGCTCTGGCTCACTCAGGCCGGCGGGGAGGGAGGGATACGGATGCAGGGCGAGCCTGCGGCGGCAGAGGCCAGCGTGACATTGCACCAGCGTGAGGCGCGCTGTGCGTTCTCCCGGGGAAGTTGTCCCTGGATCCCGGGACCCTAGCAGTGGCGGGCTGCACAGGCTCCCCGGAAGGGCGGTGTGGATAGTGACCTGTGCTCGCACACAGGCTTCTTGGTGGCGGCAGCAGCAGCCTTAGCATCTCATGCCCGTCTCTGGGGTCCGCGCTGTTAGCCGCGGCTCGCGCCCGTCTCTGGAGCTCCTTTAAGCAGCGCTCTTAATCCCCTCTCCTCGCACACCAGGAAACAAAGAGGGAAGAAAAAGTCTTTTGGCTCTTCGGCAGGTCCAGACTTTTCCCCGGACTCCCTCCCAGCTAGCCGTGGCGCTAGCCCTCTGCAGGCTGTGTTCACTCCGCCAACCCCAGTCCTCTCCCTGGGATCCAACCGAAGCCCGAGACTCAGCTCCCAGCCCCGCCCGCCCGAGCGGGTGAGCAGACAAACCTCTCGGGCTGGTGAGTGCTGGTCGGCACCGATCCTCTGTGCCAGCATCTCCCTGCTTTGCCCTCTGCATCCCTGTGGCTGTGCTCTCCTCCGTGGCTCCGAAGCTTCCCCCCTCTGCCACCCGCAGTCTCCGCCTGTGAAGGGGCTTCTAGTGTGTGGAAACCTTTCCTCCTTCACAGCTCCGTCCCACTGGTGCAGGTCCTGTCCCTATTCTTTTGTCTGTTTTTTTCTTTTTTCTTTTGCCTTACCCAGGTTCATGGGGAGTTTCTTGCCTTTGGGATGGCCTGAAGTCTTCTGCCAGTGTTCAGTGTATGTTCTATAGGAGCAGTGCCACTGTACATGTATTTCTGATGTATCTGTGGGGAGGAAGGTGATCTCCGCGTCCTACTCTTCCACAATCTTTTCCTGTCTATTTTTTTTTGTTTTAATGAGGTTTTATTTTGTAACAGTTGACTAACTGTATATTAATTCATTTAACCTTCATTACAAATTTATGAGTAGGGTAAAGATTTACAGCTGAGAAAACTGAGGTAAATAGGGATTAAAGAATAGCCCAAGGTCACATAATCAGTAAGTAGTAAAGCTAGGATTGGACCCAGGTAATTTGGTTCCTGAACTCATGGTTTTTCTGTGTGGTACTACCTTTCATGTGCTGTATAACGTTTGAATGCAATGATACGATTATGTTTCTTAGCACAATGCTTGGCAAATATTAAGCACCAGCACATGCTAGCGATCTATTGTTATTATTACTAATAATACAAATAATTGCTCCCTTACCCCATCCACACATCATATCTGTCTTAGATATGTGCTTTCTTCTTTAGCTTCACTAGTTGTATCAGTTGGGACCACTTTCAGATCCCCTACAGAACAACCCATCACACTTTCACTGATCTATGTTTGCTGTCTCCAAATAAGCAGCATCCCACAATTCATGTTTTAAGCATCATCTCTCTACCTCAGTTTCCAGGGTATGAAGATGATGGGTTATGGCTTATGAATAAATTGGGTGGAGTCAGGGATGGCTTGAGAAGGGAGGGTCAGGAAACTGGAAAACTGTTAAGTACAGAATAAAGCTCATGGGTAGGGTTGGCATTAGAGTTGAGATATGAATCCTGGATTGGATGGGGATAAAAATTTTAAGTATCATTTGATAACAGTGAAGGTGAAACATTTAATTGTGTGTGTGTGTGTGTGTGTGTGTGTGTTTATATGGGTATGCACGCATATACCATACAGTCTCTCTAGCCTCAAAACAATTCTGTTTTATCCCAGAAAGGGATGTCTTTATAATTTATATTAATGATGAAAATTCTATATATGTATTAAAAAAGCTATTTGCTTGGTAGTATTAGCAATAGTGGCAGCGAAAATAGAAAACTCTAAATTTTAACTTTAAAAAAAAAGTGTCCTCTTACACAGCAGCATTTTGGTCAATTTCCATAAGAATACTTACTTTAGCATTAATGAATGTTAACTAAACATATCGTGATGATCATTCCACAATACATACAAATATCAAATCATTATACTGCATACATGAAACAAATATAATGGAGTATGCCAATTATATCTCAATTAAAAAATAATAAAAAAGAATTAATTTAATTGACAATTTTATGAGCATATTTCTACTGGTTAATATATGATCTTACTACAAAAATTATTAATATAAGTTATTTTTCACCTAAATATTCTCCCAACTTAAGCGTTAGCATTTTAGATCTATGAGAATTTTGTCATAGTTCAAATATACAAGTGGAATGCCTTTTTAATTAATTTGTTAAAAAAAACTTTTTTTTTTTTTTGACTGCACTGAGTCTTTGTTGTTGCACATGGGCTTTCTCTAGTTGTGGCAAGCAGGGGCCACTCTTCATTGCGGTGTGCAGGCTTCTCATTGCAGTGGCTTCTCTTGTTGTGGATCACGGGCTGTAGGCACGCGAGCTTCAGTAGTTGTGGCATACAGGCTTAATTGCTCCAAGGCATGTGGGATCTTCCCAGACCAGGGCTGTGTGGGATCTTCCCGGACCAGGGCTCGAACCCATGTCCCCTGCATTGGCAGGCGGATTCTTAACAACTGCACCACCAGGGAAACCCCCAAGTGGAATACCTTTAATTCTGATTCTAGACAGTCTGAGATGAGCACACTCTCAGTGTATGGTAATAGAAAAGTGACTTGCAATTTAACATAACATCATCAGTATGCAAATATGCATCAACAACAGCTTTGTGTATCAAAAGTCAATCAATATTGGGTCATTTCAGTATCAGGATGTCAGAAAGATTGCTGTTTCAGTAGAATAACACTTCATCTGGTCTTATGCAGATATATATGTAAATATTGCATTAAAATGTAATTTGGGACTTAAAAGCTTTTGCACAGCAAAGGAAACCATAAACAAGACAAAAAGACAGCCCTCAGAATGGGAGAAAATATTTGCAAATGAAACAGTGGACAAAGGATTAATCTCCAAAATATACAAACAGCTCATGGAGCTCAATATCAAAAAAACAATCCAGTTAAAAAATGGGCAGAAGAGGGGCTTCCCTGGTGGCACAGTGGTTGAGAGTCCGCCTGCTGATGCAGGGGACGTGGGTTCGTGCCCCGGTCCGGGAAGATCCCACATGCAGTGGAGCGGCTAGGCCCGTGAGCCATGGCCGCTAAGCCTGCGTGTCTGGAGCCTGTGCTCTGCAATGGGAGAGGCCACAGCAGTGAGAGGCCCACGTACCGCAAAAAAAAAAAAAAAAAAGAGCAGAAGACCTAAATAGACATTTTACCAAGGAAGACATACAGATGGCCAAGAGGCACATGAAAAGATGCACAACATCACTAAGTATTAGAGAAATGCAAATCATAACTACAATGATGTATCACCTCACGCCAGTCAGAATGGCCATTATAAAAATATCTAGAAACAATAAATGCTGGAAAGGGTGTGGTGAAAAGGGAACCCTCCTACACTGTTGGTGGGAATGTAAATTGATACAACCACTATGGAGAACAGTATGGAGGTTCCTTAAAAACAAAAAAATAGAACTACCATATGACCCAGCAACCCCACTGCTGAGCATTTATCCTGAGAATACCATAATTCAAAAAGAGACATGCACCACAATATTCATTGCAGCATTATTTACAATAGCCAGGACATGGAACCAACCTAGATGTCCATCGACAGATGAATGGATGAAGAAAATGTGGCACATATATACAATGGAATATTACTCAGCCATAAAAGGAAATGAAATTGAACTATTTGTAGTGAGGTAGATGGACCTAGAGTCTGTCATACAGAGTGAAGTAAGTCAGAAAGAGAAAAACAAATAGCGTATGCTAACGCAAATATATGGAATTTAAAAAAATGGTACTGATGAACCTAGTTGCAGGGCAGGAATAAAGAGGTAGACATAGAGAATGGACTTGATGACATGGGGTGGGAGGGTGAAGCTGGGGCTAAGTGAGAGTAGCATTGACATATATACACTACCGAAAGTAAAATAATCGGCTGGTGGGAAGCAGCAGCACAGGGAGATTGATCGGCTCGGTGCTTTGCGATGACCTAGACGGGTGAGATAGAGAGGATGGGATGGAGGCTCAAGAGGGAGGGGACATGGGGACATGTGTATGCATATGGCTGATTCACTTTGTTGTGCAACAGAAACTAACACAGTATTGTGAAGCAGTTATACTCCAATAAAGATCTATTTAAAAAATGTAATTAGATTTCTTCCCCCTCTAGTAGGAGACAAACAACAAAAAATATATCTGATTAAAATTAATGATGATATATTGAATAAGTAAAAGTTACATAATTACCACTCTAGTTTAAACAACATCTAAGCTACATAGTCAAATATTTAATGCCTCTTCCTTAAAAGACAAATGCTATTGAATTGCTGCTTTACCCACTCTGCTGTCTCAGTGATAGTCATTTTTAAAGTTCAACCAATTGAGAGAGTGCTTTTGTTCTGACAAATAAAATTGAAGTGAAGTTAAACCGTTCAGATTATTTGAATCATGATATGTCATAGAGAATCAATTTATGTCCATCTCCCTCCCTCTTCTAGCTTGGACCACAATTAATTTGTAGATTTATAAAAGTAATTCATAAACTTTCTCCCATGACTTTTCCTTATAGTGGAAGAATATAAGTTGGAGTAGGAGGTGAAGGACAGAGACTAAGGGAAAAAAATCACAGACTTCTCAGGTTCTCATTATAAGCCTTAAAAGAGTTGTAATTTGCATAAATAGAAGGAAGCTAGCACTTTTTCTGGGAGAGCATCAGTGGAGGTCTGCCTTTGGGATGTTATTATAAGTCGGAGATGAGTTTGCTTTTATTTGTGCACTCAGAATGGAAAAAACAATGGAGGATAAATTACTATTAAATGATGAGTCAGTGTTTTATTTTATTTATTTACACTAAGTTATAACTGCCAAGGAGCAGTGAAGCGAGCTAGTCAGCCTAATCACCATCTCATAGAAAAATCTACTTGGGAGACCAACTTACTGTGAGAAACCCCCTTAGTTAATATAAAATATGAATAACGAGACTTGGATGCTCTTAAGGAGTGGTGTTAAAAATTATAGTAATTTGATCCATATCTGGCAGAAAGACTGAAGTGCCAAACATGCACAACTTGTGCTGTTAGCAATCATAGTTTCAACTCCCTTTGGTCCTTAGAAACACAATTAGCTGACTTTGCTAATCGTATGTAAAAATGTATACAAAAATATTGATGAAGCTTTTTAGCTTATTAGTAATCAAAAGTTTTTGTTCTCATAATGTTACTTCACATTACCCATGTTAAAATTAAAGTGATTCCAACATTTAAAAATAATATTATGCATTTATCTTTCTAAATACTAAATCTAAAAAAAGCATTATCTTCAGGTACATTTGTGACTCACCACTTTACTTTGTTATCTGATTGGAAGCAATCTGCAAAGAGTTATATTTCTTCCACTTTCTATTTACTTTATTCAATTTCAGAACATGGCATTTCTGGCCTATCTCTAAATTTCGGGGTTTCACCCTTGTGGGGCACTGCTCTTTTCAAAGCATTGCTTTTCCTTATCTGACAATATGACAACCAAGAAATTCAGAGAGAACTTAACCCGGAGATAGGTAACAATCTGAGTTGAAAGTACCTTCTAAGTTTGGGCCATTTTTCCCATCGAGGCAAACAAAAAGGGTTTTTATTGAATTAACACATAGAAAATATATAAAAACATTAAGTTCTTTTTTTTTTTTTTTTTTTCCGCAGTACGTGGGCCTCTCACCGTTGTGGCCTCTCCCATTGCGGAGCACAGGCTCCGGACGCGCAGGCTCAGCAGCCATGGCTCACGGGCCCAGCTGCTCCGCCGCATGTGGGATCCTCCCGGACCGGGGCACGAACCTGCGTCCCCTGCATGGGCAGGCAGACTCTCAACCACTGCGCCACCAGGGAAGCCCAACATTAAGTTCTTGAATATTTTTCAAAAAATATTCAAATTAGCTTGTAAGTTTACTTCACTAAGTAATCATAGATAAGTCTAGTAAATTGTAGATAAGAACTCAGAATTTTAGGGCAGGAAGTTACTTCAGAAACCTAAATGCCACAGGGATCTAATAAGTTGGACAACGTCCTGAAGCTAGTGGTGTAGGCAAGACTGTGATTTTTCTATCCTGATTCCAAGACAATTGCTTTTGCATTGTGGATTTTTTCTGACTATTCTTTGGTTATATTTTTAAAACGTCTCTAGCTAACTCAGAGTATGAGTAATTATAATGGCGAAATAAAACTCCAAATAGTTTGACAGATCACTCTATATGCTGTTAGTGAACTTCATTTATTATCTTTTGGCAATATGACAAACAGTTATTCACTGACAGTGGAGGCAGCACTTTGTAAAGGAAAGAAGAGGTGATGTGGAGTCATTCAAACCTAGCCCCTGAGGCCTATTTCCCCACTTACTAGCTGCATGTTCTGTGCTAAGTATTTACTTTTTTGAGCCTCAGTTCCCTGATCCTACAACAGTTGTCTTATGGCACTTAACTTTAAACATTTTATGTCTTGCACAATACTTGACACACAGTAGGTCTGCAAATAATAGGATTTTCTTCTCCCCAAGATCATGGCTCAGGATAAGAGTGAGGACCATATGTCCTCATATTTTTACAATGAATAATTACAGATATTTAGCAATACTGCGAACTCTGTGAAACATTTCATCTCTGTGAATTCAGAGGTAAAAGAAGCACAATGAAGAAATCCAAGGGTTTTAAAAATTAATTAATGAGGGTAGTAAGTAATTAAATTTGAGATGTATTGATATTACATTGCACACTTTATTAACAATATGACCCCTTTACAACATGGGAAATAGAATTAGAAAATAAGAAATTTTAAATTTTTATTTCTTTGGTGGTGAAAGATCGAAGAGGTAACTATTAAGAAGTCTCATACCATTTCTTAATTATTAGCACGAGCCTTAGGGATAGTTAGCCCTAATATTTAGACCTCTCCAGGATGAAATCATGTCCTCTACTATGAGATTCCAAACTACATTAAAGCATGACAACATTAAGATATCCTACAAGTACATCACTGCCATGTTTTCCTTAAATATGTCAAGTAAAGAAATGCACTATTTAATGGGCTTTAGTTTGTGTGTCTCTTCATAGGTTACTAATTGTATTGGATTTGTCCATCTATTCCATGTATTACCCCCAATTTAATTATTTTCCTATGCTTTCTCTTCACCCCATTCTACCTTTAAAACAACAATGATGTGGGGCACGTGAAATATTAAAACTGTCCTTATTTTATGGCTATAAATAAGCTCCCAGATGAGTAGTATAGATCCATTTAATGTCAAACACATTTTTACAAATGGGAAAATTAGATAATATGCCTGAACATAGATTAAAATAAGGTGTACAGAAATCAAGACCAATAATATAAAACCCACCCATTATATAGACCTACTAAAGGAAGGCACCGTTTTTCCCACTATCTTCCCATTGAATAGCCCAATGTTGCCAATGATCAAGCCTAACAAAAATGAATGGTACCTAACAGTGGATTATCATACCCTTAATACCTTGGTTTCCCCAATTAAAGCTCTCATATCCACTATGATTGAAATTACTGGTTCCATACGGTCATCAACTGGAAAATATACTTTGCTGTTAAAACTATGACTAGCATGTTTCACTCAGTCCCTATTTCAATAGCTTCTCACTAGCAGTTTGCATTTACATTCAAAGTGACACAGTACGCCTTTACCTGGCCACCCAGGTGGTAGCTCAACAACACTTTCATCTCAATCTTCCAGGCAAGATTTTAATCACACCCAGCTTTCTCCAGGATCATGGGAATGACATTACACTGATGACATCCTTCTCTGAGGAGTTTCATTTGACACACTCAAGACATACACATATTCACAAAGCAGCTCACAAAGGGGAGGGACCATCACCCTCCTATGCATAATACAAGGCCCTACCATCTCAGTTAAATCCTGGGCATCATTTGGTCAGTCAAGTATGGCTTCATCCCTGATACTGTCAAGAAATAACTATTACCCCGGCAAAATCCACAATATTAAAATAAGCCCAATGTCTTTTAGGCCTTTTTGGCTTCTAGAGGCAACGTATTCCTTATTTCTAAATTTTACTTAAGTGAATTTATACTGTTACTCTCAAATTGGGCCACTTTAAATGGGATCCCCAAATAACAAAGCATCTAGAATCTTTACAAAATGAACAATTAAAAGAAAAAAAGAACTCCCATTAGCACTCCTCAGACACTCCTTCACTGTAGAGGATTTGGTGACTTTCTCTCATGCATCCTGGGGTCTCTGGATTACTCATGATGGCCATAAGTTGCTTATAGGCTTCTGGAGCAAAACACCCTCTTCTTTGGCCCCAGATATACTTCATTAGCCCAAGCAGTGAAGGTTGCATATTGGACTTTTGGGGAGACTTAAGCTAACTGGTCCTGACTGATGAGCTGTAGGACCCAAGTGCCTATTATGCTTTGGTACATATGGAGGCAGAACCCCACAGATTCAGCACAGTCACAAAAGCCTTCTTATTGAAATGAAAATGGTACTTACAGGAAAAAGTCTTGGCATATCTTACTTACAGAAAGAAGTGGCTTCCTTTGTCCTCAGTCTCTTGTTAGATGCAATGGTGTTGGAGGAGTTGGAGGAGGTCACCTCTCTCCTGGACTAACTGGCTACCTGGAGAGCCCCTTGGGATCCACTGAGCAACCAGGAAAAGTGATTTGTATCCTTTACTGAATAGCATCACCATTGCATGTGGTGGAGTCACAAGAGGTTTGCTCTTGTCCATCCCTAAAAGGATGTCCCTGACCAGGGAAAGTACCCCATGATCAACACAGTTAGCCAAGTTTCAAGCAGTCTTCTTAGCACTAGAAAAGCCCTGGCCAAAAATCGGTCCCATCTGCACATTTTTCAGACTCCTCAGCCATTGCCTATGGTCTGGCTGTCTGGTCCAACCAATCACAACAATTCCTTATCCAAAGTCACCCTATTCAGGATAAAAAGTTCTGAGAATACTCTCACAGATACCAAAAATAAAAATCAAAGTCACATATGTCTCTGCAGATACCAAAGCTACAATTCAAGTCTTCACCAGATACTTCTTAATCTTTTTGAGGTTCTGCACATTACTGATAGTGACCAAGGAACTCATTTTACTTCTCAAAATACTCAAGGCACAATATGGACTTTAGAACGGGGCATTGAATAGAGTTTTCACTTCCCTTATCAGCTTTAGACACTGGGCTTCTTAGAGTACCATAATGGCTTACTTAAATGAGTTCAAATACAGTTAAATTAAACATTACACATTGTACTCATCACTCAAATATCAGGGGTGAATTTTAATAGATTTTGACTCTATATTTGATGTTAGACCTCTCAAACCTTTCAGACTCCAACCTTCCTTCCTCTTTTTTGCTCCACATCTGGGGAAGCCAATAAGAAAGTCCATGTGCTCCTTCTCTGGACACTGGGAAAGTTGAAACTATGAAAAACCAGTCCCCTGTGGTGGGGGGAACCTTCACACCAACTGTACCCCTTAACTGCAATCAAAAGTAGTCACTCTCCTCCCTTCACTCAAACCATTTTCTACCAGCTTGGGTGCTTTCCCTGCTCTAACTAGAAAGTCTCAAGCATGTGAGTAATCTTTCCTGTCTCTTGGTATGGGTATAGGGTCATCAGCTTTAACATTGGAAACAATTTTGGGCTGGGGATTATTAATCCTCCCTTCTGTGGGGCAGCTGTAAGACAATTTATTATTTGGAATATAATTAGAATTTATTATTTGGAATACAATTAGAATATAAGCTCCTTAAGATTAGAGGTTTGGGGCATGTTGTGCAATCCTGTATCTTTGGGACATAGAACAGTGCTAACTTAAAACATTCAAAAAAAATTTGTTGAATGAATTAATGAATCCACATCAAAGCCTCCTGACACTTAGCCTAGTCAATCTTCCTTCCAAATCTGAAAACCACCAGTGATTGAGTGATAAATTGTTAGCTAAAATTAGGCAAGAGATTTATGAACTAAGCTGGAGATGATTTTTTTTCATTAATCAGAAGAAAATAAATTGGTTTCTTCCTACCCATTTCTACCAGTAGTTGTAAGGGGAATATATTGAACTTGTCAAAAAAGAAGTGAGAGAAAAAGCAATGATAATTTTGTTTAATAGTTTAAAATATTTTCAGAGGCTTTGTAATGCCTCTAGGTATTCACATATTTTTTTTTAGGTATTCACATTTATTTCTTAATAAGTCATGCAAAAAATCCTACACAAAGCTACCTGAGCTCACAAACCATATGCCAGTATTCTTAGCTTGGTTGTATTGAAATACTGCCAGATTATTACTGATTTAGTCTCATCATATTTCTACAACATACAGAGTGATATAAGATGAAAATTAGCTGTGGAAGGGTGTTCTAAGATGATGATTTCTTTATTTTTAAATATTTATTTATTTAGTTGCACTGGGTCTTAGTTGCGGCAGGCAGGCTCCTCAGTTGTGGCATGCAAACTCTTAGTTGCAGCATGCATGTGGGATCTAGTTCCCTGACCAGGGATCAAACCCGAGCCCCATGCATTTGGAGCACAGAGTCTTATCCACTGCACCACCAGGGAAGTCCCAAATATGATTATTTCTTGAAATGTAACATTTCATAGGCAGTTGTGTTTTACTATCCATGCAAAATCAATTTGCACATTCCAGTATCAAATTAAATTTGAAGCATGAAACAAATCAGTAAGAATCCATGGTGTGATTCTACAAAATTAAAAGTGTTTAAGTGGGAGAAAAAGAGGGTTTAAAAATCATTTATTTGGGCTTCCCTGGTGGCGCAGTGGCTAAGAATCTGCCTGCCAATGCAGGGGACACGGTTCAATCCCTGCTCCGGGAAGATCCCACATGCCGTGGAGCAACTAAGTCCATGTGCCACAACTACTGAGCCTGTGCGCCACAACTACTGAACCTGTGTGCCACAACTACTGAAGCCTGCATGCCTAGAGCCCATGCTCCACAACAAGAGAAGCCACCGCAACGCGAAGCCCCAGAACCGCAATGAGAAGCCCAGGCACCACAAAGAAGAGTAGCCCCCGCTCGCCACCGCTAAAGAAAGCCTGCACAGCAACAAAGTCCCAATGCAGCCCAATAAATAAATTAATTAATTAAAATTAAGTTCCCTTTAAAAAAAGTCGTTTATTCATTTAGAGATAAAAAGGCTCTTAGCTAAAGTGACACAGTGAGAGATACACAGGATTTGTGCTCCATGGATTCTTAGATTAGTATCCCTTATAACTCATTACCTGATCCTGAATTATCCCTGAGTTTATTAGGCTGTGTATGACTCAGGCTTTTTGTCTTATTGCTACTTATACTATATCTTCTCTTTCCCAACATATGTGCCTCAAATCTCTATCCCGTTACGCGCCAGAAAAGGAAATGAGCTGTATAGTCAGACTATCCAGCTAGAGCAATTGATGTGAAAGATAGAAATTTAAGTTAGAAGAAAACTGTGTGTCTACACAAGTTATCTATTTAGGTGCAACAAACCACTCTAAAATTTACTGACTTTAAGTAACAGTCATTTATTTGCTCATGATTTTGAAGACTTAGATTGGGCTTAGCGAGGCAATTCTTTAATTCTTCTCATCTAGACTTATACTCACAACTGGGGCTGGCTTTTGTTCCTGACTATGGGACCAAGCACCTCAGTTCTCCTTGTAATCTCTTATATTCCAGAAGGTTAGATTGGACTTCTTTAAATAGTTGTCTTATGGCAGTATTTTAAGAGGTTAAGACCAGTGCATAAACCCTAATCGAGTTTCTACTTGTATCATAACTGATCATTTGCCATTTGTTCAAAGGTGGTCCCACTGGAAAACCCAAAGTCAATGGAGATATGGACTATACTTGGGCTTGGAAAATAATTAATTTTGACCAAGTCGTGCTTCTCAAAAGATCATATAACCTTGATGAATCCAATAAATGCATTAAGAAATGTATCCTAAGTTGAAATACACAGAACAAGGCTTTGTTTGTTTATGATTGTTTGTTTTTGAAATAAGAATATTAAGAAGTCATATTACCATTATAAACAAGTAGTCTATGTGTATACCACATATAATTCAGGAATTATAACCAAAGACTAAGATAAAGGTGAAAAACTTTCAATACTTGTAGGAATTGAATACACTTGATGCTTATGAGAGATGTGTCCCAGCATTCTAACCGAGACAAAACTGAACTTTTTTTATCTAACTGAAATTTAAACATCATCAAAAGATAATTCAATTCATGATATTCTCCCCTTAGAGACCTTTGTGCATATAGGACAATAATCTTTCTTTAATCTGAATTCAAATCAAGGCACTTTAACATCCCTCAATTCTCATTTCTTTCTGCCTATTAAATGTTAAATTTATTTAATTGACTACTTAAATTCTATTGGAGCTAACCTCAATAGTATTAATTTGCCTTGAAAAGAGTCATGTTTTTATGAATTACTATCACTTGCTCCTTTTTAATTATTGTAGTTTCCACTGTGGATTTTGTCCAAAGGGAGGGCAACCAAGGATCTTGCCAATTATTGGAGATCATGGAAAGTTAAATTCATTTTTATTTCTACTTTTACATGCTCTCTTAAACTATGAATTAATAGGTTTTCATACATCGAAATAATCTTATAGAATGACATGATTGCACCAAGATTAGGAAATGCTAACACTCAAGTCCAGCTCTTTTCATAATTTCCTAGACTTGTAGCCAACCATTGATCCTTTAAACATCACAAGATCTCAAATTTAGACTGAGAAAGATGCTTATTTTTTACCGATGGAATTTTATGAAAATAATTTAGTGTTGGAATAAGAATCTTTGCTCCTAGTGTGAAAGGCACCATCTCAATTCAGTTTACCAGTAAGGGTTAGAGTAAGACTGAATTTCTTCCAAGTTCAGAGAGCAAATTCACATATGCATTTTAAGGGATTTTATGAAAGAAGATTAAAATTAAAGGAGGAAACTCCCAATTACATCCAATACTTGATATAATTCTTGTATCACACGGACTTAAATTGTGGCAAAAGTAGGTGAAGATGATGTTTCAACTATGCTAGTCTGTATCTCTAAAGACAGGTTCTTAATTGCACAGAGTGGAAGGCTGTCGCCCCTGTGAACATGCACACACACACACACACACATACACACACATCCTACATGGAATATTTGAAGACATCCTGGCATTCCATTCACTGTTCCACATGAGTCTCACAGTTCTTTTTTGTTCTTAGCCGATTTACTCTCCATTTAAATGATCACTAGATGTTTGAAATGAAAATAATTTACCAACTCTTCAACTGAACATCACAGAGAAAGTTCTGACAGTTTCTAGAATTTAGAGAAGGTGAGGAAGAAGTAAAACAGCTAACTTGAAATCAAAGGAACATGCAGCTACCAAGTGATTTATATTGGTTGAGTCTTCTGCTGATTCTTATTCCAAGTATAGTTAAACATTTTCAATTACTTTTTAGGAGTATATATCACATTTTGCTTTTCAAAATGCTTGATTGTATTATTTTCTCCAGAAGTTTTAAATAGATTTTAAAATTAATCGGATCTTTTTAGAATCTACTGAATCCTAGAGATACCTGTTATATATAATTAAAAATAAATGAAACAGGCACTTGTTTTAAATTAAAATGTTATCTTTCCTATATGTTGTACTTTTAATTATAACTAAAAAGTATTAAAATATTTGATTTGTCAGACTTTGAAAGAACATGGAAAGTTTTTAAAATATCCTATTGACAATTTTTAGTAAATATTTAAACAAACTTATCGATGATATTTCCACGTAGTACATTTTATGTGACAACCAATGAAATTAAAGTCAATTAAAAAGGTACCAGTGTTGTTGTAAATGGTGGAATTACCCTTAAACTCAGTATTAAATTCCAGTGTGGTGAAACATAGTTGAAATTCACTTGAATCTTATTGATTTATAAGTTTTCTCTGTAAAGATGTTTCCCAACTTTCAGACAATTAGCTTTCTAGTTACCTATTGATTTATTAATTCTTACTTCTCCTTCTCTATCTCCTCTGCTTCCAAAGAGACTTTGCTGAGGCTATTACGAAAAATTTGTCAAGTATGGAATGTAATGAACATTTTGTTGATTGTTTCCTTTGCTGTGCAGAGGCTTTTTAGGTTGATAGTCCCAATTGTTTATTTTTGCTTTTGTTGCTTGTAATTTTGGTGTCAAATCCAAAAATTTCTTTGCAAGGCCAATGTCAAGGACCTTTTCACCTATGTTTTTTTTTCTAGGGTTTTTATGGTTTCATATCTCATGTGAAGTTATTTAATCCATTTTGAGTTGATTTTTCTGTATATATAAGATAAAGGTCCAATTTCATTCCTTTGCATATGGATATCCAGTTTTACCAGTACCATTTATTGAAGGGACTATGTTTTCTTCTCAAAAGAGTATTTTCTTATACCACAAGACATCTCTTTACTTTGTTTTATTATGCCTAAATTCTAATATCTAAGAGATCATAAAAACATATAATATTTTAAAGTTAATTATTGAAATAATAAAAGGTTTCAGTCATGTGTATAGTACTGAATTAATTACAGCATATTCTTTTTTCTCCTGATTGAGATAAACTGCACTGAACAGCTGATATCGAAACTTAAAGCATATTGAACAATTCAAATCTGGATTCTTAGTAGGACATGAGGATAATTAGGATTTTGGTAATTGAGAAGAAAAATTATGGAAATTATACATCCACAAATATATACACATCCCCTTATGTGTGTGTGTGTGTGTGTGTGTATATATATATATATAAATTTTTTTTTTCTCAATACAAAATTTTACCTGGAGTTAACTGTTTAAAAATGTGCCTAGAGTTAACTGTGCCCAGAAGAAAGCACAATTTCTTTCTTTATTCTTGCCTTTCTTTAAATTTTCAGGGCCTCAATTCCTAGGTGGATATTATTATGCAAATTATATTTATACTTGGGGGTCATGTAATATGCAAAATGCTAATGGAAGAAATTAACTTCCTCCCAAAAAAACTTTACAAAATCACACTCTAATCAATAAGAATTTTTTTTCTATAAATAGTTGCCATATGGGATTTTAGATACGTACTTTTTAATCTTTACCAAGTTGATAGAAATTATCTGTGTTTATGTTCAATTTGCTGCTGGAGAGGTTCATCCTTTTCTTATTGATTTGAAAGGGCATTTATATAATATGTTTATTAATCAATTTTTGTTATACTTATTTTCGGATGTGCTTAACAAACTGAAATTTTCAATGTTTATAAAATCTATCTTTAATCTTGTTATCTTTATATTTGAGCCATACTTCGAAAATCATCATCTACTGAAACATTATCAGCATGATCATCTATATCTTCTTGTATTAATTATTATTGATCCAGTTCTGGATACACACACACACACACAGACACACACACAGTTTGTGAAATACTTTCTGGAGATAATTTCTGTAATAATTCAGAAGGGTTTAAAAAAAAGACATTTGAAATAAATTTTAGTGCATTTAAATTTATACTGTCTCTAAAATTTTTAAATGCCAAGATTTGAAAACAATCTCTAATGCAAAATAATTCCGAAATGTACACCATATCTAAATAAAGAACAAAGGAACAATATATTTTTGTTTCATGCTCTTTGCAATGTAGATATATCTTATATATAAATTTCATGAAATAACAAGTAATAGTACTTTAAGTCTGCTATATGTCAAAATATACAATACGAAAGGAAAAAAGATACAAACAACCATGCAAACCAAAAATACCTAGATATCTAGTTTATACTGTGTCAAACATTTACATATATTTTTGTCAATATACTCATATTTTCTGCATGGTACATTTTCATAAAAGCAAAGAATGAAGCCTCTGGTATAATCTATTTGCCCTCTTCTTTATTTCATTTCATTCATGAATCACACATTTATTAATATACTAATCATTAGATTATTTGCAAACTGCTGGGGTAACTTTGAGCCTATAAAGACCATACAAGCCTAGATATCAAGCAATTCACAGCTTATCATTATGCTTTGAGTTAAACTCTTTGTCAGGCATTTAATCTCTTTGTGATTCCTTTTTCCATTCCAAGAAAATACCGAGTTGCTTTATGCTCCCTCCTTCCACTCAGAGGAAGTTTGCTATGCAAAGCTAAAATCAGACTCTGATTGCAGACAACAAATCTTCATATCTTGATTTTTCAAATTAATCTTGAGCTATTTGACTAGATTATAGTGTAGGGGAGGGAAGGAGGCTCATTTCTTTGAAGTCAGCAATGAAGAAATTTTCCATTGTCTAGAAGGGGAATAGAGGATGCACAGAGGGAGTTTGGATTCTGAGTCTGACTGCTTCCAGCCCTGGCAAAGAATTCTGTGCCTCACATAGAATAGAGGCAACAGAATCACCAACTGTAAAGTGACTTCCAGCTTTGGACAAAGGGTATTTCAGGAAACCAGTATACTCAGATGATCAGATACCATGTTGCTATACAAGATCTCTAAGAGCATTGTATGACTTTTCCAGGTGGGGGGTATAGAGTCTAGATAATGACTGTGATTGAATTTCCTGCTGACTCACTAGGATAGGGTCATGGAATCAGATTCAGCTTGATTTAGAAGAAATGATAGCATGTGCTATTTTTATGGAACCAAGTTAGTGAAGGAATAATCACAATCACCACAGGTAGATTCTGAATATCAATGACAGATGAGTTTGACTGCAGTCCAGGGCATGGTTCTAAACAGACTTTGTGAGTGTCAGGGCATTCACAAAAAAAGAAAATCATGTCCTAATGAAATCTGGAATATGCATATTACTTTATAAATTCTCTCATGAGAGCCTTGAAAATCAGATAGAAAAACATGCTAAAGGGACTTCCCTCGTGGTGCAGTGGTTAAGAATCCACCTGCCAATGCAGGGGACACAGGTTCGAGCCCTGGCCTGGGAAGGTCCCTCATGCCACGGAACAACTAAGCCTGTGTGCCACAACTAATGAGCCTGTGCTCTAGAGCCCGCATGCCACAACTACTGAAACCCACGTGCCTAGAGCCCATGCTCCACAACAAGAGAAGCCACTGCAATGAGAAGCCCGCACACTGCAATGAAGAGTAGCCCCCACTAGCTGCAACTGGAGAAAGCCCGCGTGCAGCAACGAAGACCTAACACAACCAAAAAATAAATAAATAAAATAAAAATTAAAAAAAGAAAAACGTGCTAGAATCTAGCAGCTGGATGATAAACCAATAGCTGGTTGAATCACCAGACCAAAAGATGATGGTTAGGGTTAGGGTTCATCTGTCATAGCATCTGTAGTGACATTCTTCATGGTTTTAATAGCATTGCTGAACATGCTGATGGTACTTTATTCATTCACTCAGTCATTCATTCAATAATATTCTTTAGTTCTTTCAACATGTCAAACACTCTTTGTAGGTCAGATCAAATCTTTGTTCTTATTATCATCAAGCCTTCAAAATACTTGAGGTAATAGATAACTAGATCAATAACACTGAACAGTGAGATCCGTAATGTATGCTAAAGTGAGGTATATCAGCTGGAATCATAGCAGGAAACAAATGGCATACTCAAAAGATTTAATTAAAATGATGTAGTAAAGGTGCCATGTAAAGTGATGTGAGCAGATTTAAGGGATGGTGACATTCCCAGGAACTGGCAGCGGACAATTGTTAGGGACACTCAGTCTGAAATATCAAGGAGAGCCCACTGTGAGCTTGAGCTATCAAAGAAGAACCACTCAACAAAAACTACAGCCAGAAAGGGACGCAGGCATAACCCAGAAAATGGTGTGAGCCTAACTGTAATCTAAAGAGCAGTAAAGTTAATCAAGGTAAATCAAATCCACCTCATAGAGCGAACATCAGGGCAACAAATGGCAAAAATGGTTCGGGAAACAAAGAGAGAACAACCAGCACAGCTTGCCAATTGTGTCAATGCTTTTTGCCCTATTTGATTTCATCTGTTCTTGCTCTCAATTGATATCAGTTAAAAGAAGTTGTGTACTGAATATAGAAGAAATAAAGTTTCTTCACATACCTGGAAAATGATGTCAGTTTAGTCTTTGCTCACACTGAAATCTGAATTTAATGTTAACCACCGTCAAACTTGTTCTTGTGAAACAAAGCGAGTCAGAGAGAGATGAAGAATGAATGGATCTGAAGGGTGAAAGAAGAATAACCAGCACAAATGGCATGGTCAAAATACCAAGGAGGATGCTATCAAATTAGATGGCCAGGGGGCTGGAGGGGTAATAGGGAGCGAATCAAGAAAGAGTTCACAGAACAGGAAATCCTTAATCAAAACCAGGAAAATGAGTTGTAGTCCATAAAGCAAATGAAGAAAGTTCACGCAAAATCAAAAAGGTCTGGGGCTTCCCTGGTGGCGCAGTAGTTGAGAGTCCGCCTGCCGATGCAGGGGACATGGGTTCGTGCCCCAGTCCGGGAAGATCCCACATGCCGCGGAGCGGCTGGGCCCATGAGCCATGGCTGCTGAGCCTGCGCATCCGGAGCCTGTGCTCCGCAACGGGAGAGGCCACAACAGTGAGAGGCCTGCGTACCGGAAAAAAAAAAAAAAAAAAAAGTTAGCTCAGACTGAGGAAGTACAGATCTGCTCAGTCATTCACTAGACGGGAATACCTAACAAAGATAAAGCCAGTTGATAGGAAACGTATTGCTCCCAAATACATGCCACATTTGTAAAGTGCCATGATAATCCCTTTTTTGATTAATCATTGCTTTCTTACTGTACAAATTTGTTCTCTAAAGTCATGGGCCACTAGAAACTTTGGCATGACCAGAAGATCTAAGTCTGTTTGACACAGACAAGTGGTTCTATCTCCAGCCCAGATGCATAGCTTCAGATAATGGGGTTTCTGCACACACAATTCCATACCTATCTTAATTTTGTAGTTTCCAAGGAAACAGGAACCTGACTTCACTTTGCAGTCCAGATCTGGTGTTGATATCTTTACAATGCCTAACTTTATTCTGAGTCTTTCAAAATCAATGTTTTATTTTTTAAAAAAAAAGAAAACTGATTTAGTTAAATGTTACCACTTCCCCAAATCCTACAAAACTTCTATCTGTTCCTTTGCTTGGTTCCTCTGGTGTTCTTACAATGGATCAATTAACCAGATTTTGCTGGGCTGCAGGTTTCCGCCTAGTGGTCATGGGCTGATTGGACCAGGGAAGTTGCTTAAGAAGATCAAAAACAAACCAAATTTTATGCTTCAATTAAATACATTTCTAACTATTATGTGTAGAGCCTGTTTGAGCTTGAAGTCTCTTCAAAATTCCTCTCCTTTATCCTCAAACTGTGAATTCCTCTTTCCACTGTTTCCTCAATGGAATCTGCTTGAAAATCTACTAGAATATTTATCACATGGTTTCTCCTTTCCTCATATTTGTACACCACATGAAATGGTATTCCCTCATTTTAATATAAATCTTTGTCAGTCTGGAATTTTTTTCTTATATAGCTTACCTATCCCAGCGATAAGAATAAAGTGCTATTCATCAATATGCACAGAATGAGTGCATTCTAGCAAGAACAATGTGGTCAAATCAATAAGATACATTTAATCATTTCAGTAGATCCATAACACCAACAATACAAATATACAATAGACACCAGTGCTTAACAGCAAAATGATTCAGTTTTCTTTGCCTGACAAACAAAAATGAGTAAATTAATGTGATATGGCTACCAGGAAAATAAAAGAACTATTAGAACAATTTCAAAAAAAGTAAATAAAATTTTAAATACCTATCTTAGACTGTCTTAACTGAAGTATAAATTCCAGATTAAATGATACAATAAACACAACTTTCTTTTTCTGATCAAGTATTTTCAGTAACTCTTGCTTTAAGAGGAATATGAAAAACTGAAGTTCATACCAAGTGACTAAGTACATGCAGAATCTTAAGGTTATAATATGAAGAGATGAAAAAGATACTCGTGTGCTTGGAGAAGCAAAAATCAACAGGGACAAATTTATAAGGGAACATTTATAAAGCCATTACACCGGGGCTTCCCTGGTGGCACAGTGGTTAAGAATCCGCCTGCCAATGCAGGGGACATGGGTTAGAGCCCTGGTCCAGGAAGATCCCACATGCTGTGGAGCAACTAAGCCCATTTGCCACAACTACTGAACCTGCACTCTAGAGCCTGCGAGCCACAACTACTGAGCCACGTGCCACAACTGAAGCCCGCACGCCTAGATCCAGTCAGTGCTCCACAACGAGAAGCCACTGCAGTGAGAAGCCCATGCACCTCAATGAAGAGTAGCCCCCACTCGCTGCATTTAGAGAAAACCCGCACGCAGCAACGAAGACCCAACACAGCCAAAAATAATAAATAAATAAAATAACTTTTTAAAAAAGATATTATATCAAATAAAGACTACATTTGTTTTATGTTGTTTTGGGGTTTAAAACGATCTGGTGTGTAGAAGCTAAAGGGAGGAAGACTGGAACTCAACACAGGGAATAACTTGGTAATAATTAGCGTCACTTGCAAATGGAAGAGATGACCTTAATGGTTGTGAAGATTTCATGAGTAGGCATATTAAAAACATTCAGAGAAGGTCAAACACTGGAATGAAAAATGAGCTGGATGACCACCTCGATTCTTTGTAGCATTTGAGGGTAACGGGGGAGGTTGTTGGTTTTATAATTGTTATTGTTAATTCTCCAGGTATCTTTATTTGGATCGGGGGACAACCCCAGGGGATGTGAAATATTCCACATTTTTGCTTTTTACAAAAATGTTGAAATATGGGTACTCACACAATTACTGGAGTAAGTTTGAGGATATTTCTGCAGTAAAGATTGATCTATACAATGAACTCACTACTCAAAGAAACATGCCCAATCCTCCAATGTCCTACAATCACATTAGTTTTGCTCTGAGGGCCAAAGAATAAGTGGGACCCTGAATTAAACTAGATGAATGCCACTGATTAGTAAAACATACCAGATAGGAATTTTTCTTTTTCTTTTTTTTTTTTTGTGGCACGCGGGCCTCTCACGGTTGTGGCCCCCCCCACAGCGGAGCACAGGCTCCGGACGCGCAGGCCCCGTGGCCATGGCCCACGGGCCCAGCCGCTCCGCGGCATGTGGGATCTTCCCGGACCAGGGCATGAACCCGCGTCCCCTGCATTGGCAGGCGGACTCTCAACCACTGCGCCACCAGGGAAGCCCCCAGATAGGAATTTGATTAAATTGAACCTATTTTCATAAATCTTTCAAGTTCATAAAACTTTAACACCTAGATTCTATCTGTAAGTACAGTCACTCAAATTCACTATTCAGAAAACCATGTTGGATGTTTGTTAAAATTCACCTCTGAGTTTCAGCCCCAGGAGTTCTAATATTGTAGGATGGGATAACTGAGATAGGGTCCAGGAATCTGTACAATCAACAAGCATCTCAGATTAATCTGGTCCATGCTGTTCTTTAAGACACAATGATCCAGAAATGCAGCAACAAGGAGAAGGAAACAAAGCCAGAAAACTCAAGCTAGGTATAAACTACAAGTTGAAATATGTGCTAATGGCAAATTTCTGAGTTTTTCCAACGTATTAATGAAAGAACATCATACTGCTACTAACATAAGACAACACTCATTATGTATCTATTCCATATATAGAGTTGAAAGCATATAGTGACAAAAAGAGCTATTTATAAGTAGAATATCATTACTTAAAAACTGCACATTCTTATTCGTGTCTTTTTCTTTTAAAAGTATTAGTTGTTCAAACCAGCTCCCTACAGAATCTATTTCAGATATCTTTTAGTGTTAAGAAAAAAATAGTTTCATTCCCAGCTTACATTCCAAAAAGAGTTGTTATTTCAATTCAAATCTGAAAAAATATATAACTTCCTGAAAATATCATCTCTCTGATGTCTTATTTTATTTCACTTGAAAATGTTTGTGTTCATTTAGATAATTCCTGGTGTTGCTTAAAAGAAAATTGGATTTGTGCATTAAAAGAAAGCTATGATGGGGTGTATTACAAAAGGGATTAACTGAAGGAAAAAACAGCAGTGTATTGGGAGCTGGCATTATCAACTGGAATTGAAAACCAATCTTTTGAACATTGCTAAAAAAGCCACTTCATCTTGATAATACTTCAAACTTACTTGTTAAGAGTGAGAAAGAAACAAAGTAATGAGGACATACTGAAAGAAGGTCACAGGCGTTTCAGCACCTATTCATTTGCTTTACAAATTCAGAATGAAATAGGCCATTTTTAATTAAAGGATTACCTTGATTCTGGAATCAGCACTTCTCCCATTGTTCAAGATGATGTCTTGAACATCAGCATTCGTGTGCATGCACACAAGTATACCACATCTATCGCCTTTCTCTCCATGAAACTTAATTAATTTAACTTTATTAATTGAATCCATTAAATTATATATTTACATTTTTATTTATTAGCTGTCAGCTTCAACCAAGTGAAAAGATGAAATTAAATCAAGGAAGATTTTTTGAGATCCTCCTTCCACTAATATCAGATTGTCTTCTGAAAAATTATATTTCTGGATCACTCTGTTTTTTCCTTGATGCATGTGCCTGATGCACTCATATATAATTCTCCTTCTTCCACATAAAAGGAGGACTTCTTGCTTGAGGGTGGAAGACTGGTGTACATACCCAAATATCCATCACGTAGGGCATCGACTATATTGTCTTCAGACCCCTTTTGCCCTTTTCTGTAGACTGTGTCATCACTTTCTGGGATCCTGTCTCCTACCCACTTCCCAGTGTTTCAGTAGAAGTAGTCATACCATGTATGATGAACCTACTAACTGGGCACAAGTGATGGATCCAGGGATGGGCACCTAAATCAAATACTCCCCAAATTTGAGATTAAACTATTATATGCTAGTCTTGGTCTGTCTGCTCTCTTCAACAAAGTTGTCAACATCAGAGTTGTGTGATAAAGCCACCTTCTACCATATGGACTGAGAAACATAGAAATCAAGTTTGCTCCTCATAGCCTTAAACTTATCATTTAAACACTTTTTTATTTTGTTATTTTTTTAGTTGTCTTCTAGACAAGTAATGTCCATTCAGAAATGTACAATGTGTAAATACCAGTATAAATATCAGTTGGAATTAGTCCTCTTCCGTGAGCAGTTTTGTATTGCCCTACTGGATTTTGTAGAATAAATGAAAGAGGTTATATTCTAATAGTGACCACTTGGCATGGCTCTGACATCGCTGGGTCCCAAAGGACTGACTGTAAAGTTCCGGTGCCCTCACACCTATACATGCCAGCTGGACATCAGCCCCCATGAGCTGCATAGTTTACCGCCTTTACTGGAAAGGGAACAAAAGAGTGAGCAGCATTAATCGGGCTCAGAGGCTCTGCTTAGAGGATCTGCAAGTTATTCAGTATGAGGTGGTGGGTTTTGTTTCTTTATTTTTAGGTTCACTCCTTTTAAAAGGTTGGTTCAATGTGGCATTTAGTGTGTAAAGCAGTGATCAAGATACTGAAGGAATTTTTTAAAATGAGAGAGATGTGCTCTTATCCTCAAGGAGTTTACACCTTAATGAGGGAAATAAATAATTAATTCAATCATAAATCAGAACAGAATAAATGCTAAGGCTATACAAGTGAACCTCACACATTTGGTAATGGCGATTTGGTTATATTAAATAATTTAAATTAATTATGCCATTTTTATGGCACTGATGAAATTAACCAACCATGCTTGATTTGTTGAACTGTGCAAGAGATAAAATGTAGAACAAATATACGATAAGGCAAACTGTAGCTTTCTGATTTCTGCCTTTGTGAATCATGCATACTCTATGAAGATAAACCTTCTAGACCATCAAAGTACACTGTTGAAAGATTTCAATAAGATAAGAGTATATTAGACTACTCAAAATTTAGTCTGTTTGGTTAGGAAACTCTAAACAGACATTTACTGCAAAGAATCAGCCACCTAGGAAGGCTGCTGCAATGAAATTTAGGCCTGTGCGCAGGAAGCCTAATTAGAGTTAATGAGGCTTGATTTCCATTTTTCGAGAATCTACAATTTTGAACTTTCTAGTTCTGCAAGCTTGGCACATTTTGTCCCTGCTTCGTTTTGTTTTTTAACACATAATACATTTTAGAATTTGAGAATGATAGACAAGGCCATTTTTTATAGTTAATGTCATTATGTCAGAGTAATGCAGAAAACTGAATTTGTCTACAAATTAATGTTTGTTCTTATAACCAATGTATTATTTTTAATCAGTGGAAGATGTGCCATTCAGTTTTTTCCACAAATTAATAGCAGTTGCTATTCACTTATAAGGATATAAGACTGAATTTATCCTATTTCCTATTAGGGAATCTGGAGAATGAGAAATTGTAGGAAAATGTTCAAGAATAATGAAACCTCTACAACATCCTGAAATGTAAGTTTCTGAACAAACAGAGGTAGTGCTTTTCATTCCTCTTTCGAAGGCCAATCCTAGTTTTATTTTTCTGGCTCTGTATGTTAGTTAGAAATAGTTTTGGCTAGAAATGACTGAAATTTTCAAATAGTATGTCTTTTGTGAGATACAAACATAGTTATCACTCTTATAAAAGTCTGGTTGGACAAAACAAGGCTGGTTTGGATGTTGGTGATTTCAAAGGCACAGGGTCTTTTTATTTTTGTCTTTAGTTTTCATAAGTTTAATTATGATGTATCTTAGTAAGATTTCTTTGAGTTACTCTTAATTGGGTGGAGATCACTTAGTTTTTTGTATGTGTACGTGTGTTTCTTTCATCAAGTAGAAAAACTTTAAGCCATTATTTCTTCAAATACTTTTTCAGTTCCATTTTCTTTCTTCCCTCCTTCTGGAATGCTAATTTTAACAATATTGGATATTTTGTTACTGTCCAAAAGGTGCCTGAAGCTCTATTTATTTTTTTAAGTCTCTTTTTGAAGTTTTGATACAACTTTTTTTTTTTTTTTTACTTGTATGGAATAATCTGAGGGATTTGAAGAGCCTGACATTTTAATTCCTATTAGTCTCTGAAAAATACTGTCAGTAAATTAGGCTTTGAATTTTTCTTCCCAGTGATTGTTAATGGTTATATGAAAGAACATTATAACTAAATGGCCACATATGTTAAAATTCTAAATCACATTCAAGAGGTAATTCCTTAACTAAAGAAGTAACTCCAATGTTATTATGTTTGGCTTTTTCTAATGTTATTATGTTTGGTCAGAGCATGAAATACAGTTTCTAATATATAAAACACCAAGTATCTTGCTTAACTTATGTTTTTGAAAAATAAATCAGTTTTCACACATTCAGTTTGCAAGAAATGCTCATTCTCAAGACAATAGTGCCACTTCCTCTGAGGTTTATTTCATGACTGGAATGTCTTCCATAAAATCGTTTGTAATCAGTCTTGTTTATTGTGGATGATTAAATCAACTACCACGAGATTGGAAACTTTATGCCTTACAGTAAGAAAAATATAAGTTATATCTCACTAATTCAACAACTACTAACAACTATTAATTTTTCCTGAATCACTTAATATATATGTATATATTTTTGTTCCACTTAACTTTTTAACAAACTTATTTTATTTTGAAATAATTTTAGCTCTATAGAAAAGTGCCAAAGATAGTTCTCACCCAGTTCTGATCATCCATCTAGTTTCCCTTAATTGTTTATACCTCACATATCCTTGTTATGCTTGTCAAACTAAGAACTTAATATTGGTATATTAGCTAAACTACAGACTTTATTTGGATTTTGTCAGCTTTTCTACTAACGCCTTTTTTTCTTTTCTAGGCCCAGTAAGAATACCATATTCCATTTAATTGCTATGCTTTCTGTGGTCTATGACAGTTTCTCAGTCTTTTCTTATTTTTCATGACCTTGAAAGTACTGGTCAGGTGTTTTGCAGAAATTCATTTAATATGAGTTTTTCTAATACTGCCTCATGATTAGACTGAGATTTTTGAAAAACATTAACAGAGAGGCTGTTATGTTATCATCATAATCATATCCAAGGTATGTAATGTCAACATGACATCACTTTTGATGTTGACTTTGATACTTGGTTAAAGCAGTGCTTGTCAAGTTTCTCCACTTTAAAGTTACTATGTTTTTACCTTTCTATATTTAATTGTTTAGAAGTAAGCAGCTGAATTCAGCATGTACTTGAAGGGTGTGAGGGAGTAGATTAAGCTCTACCTCTCAGAGGGAGGTATCTGCATATATTATCTGGAATTCTACTTTAGGGAAAATTTGTTCCTTCTCTCTCATGTATTTATTTATTTAGTCATTTATATCAGTATGGACTCGTGTATTTTACATTTTGAGTTATAGCATTTTGTTACTCAAATTGTTCTAGCTTTGATTATTGGAACCTCTTTTAGTTTGGCTTCTGTGGCCTTTCCAAGGTTTCTTTTATTGGACAATGGTATTTAGAAACCAAGACCTGGATGCTAGTTGTGCTTATTATTGAGGTATAACTGCTTCTAGACACTCTCAATGGAAGATTTCTGACACTATTTCTTTAAACATTTCTTCTGCCCTAGTCTCTTTTTTTTCTTATTCTGGGATTCCAATTATGTCTCTGTTAGAATATTTAATATCACCCACAGGTCTTAGATACTCTGGTCTGTTTCCTTACCCTCCACCCCACCTTTTCTCTCTTTGTAATTTCTATTGACCTATCTTCAAGTTCATTCATTCTTTTTTTTTAACAGATCTTTATTGGAGTATAATTGCTTTACAATACTGTGTTAGTTTCTGTTGTGTAACAAAGTTAATCAGCCATATGCATACATATGTCCCCATATCCCCTCTCTCTTGAACCTCCCTCACATCCTCCCTATCCCACCCCTCTAGGTCATCACAAAGCACCGAGCTGAACTCCCTATGCTGTGCCGCTGCTTCCCACTAGCTAACTATTTAACATTCGGGAGTGTACATATGTCAGTGGTACTCTCACTTCGCCCCAGCTTCCCCCTCCCACCCTGTGTCCTCAAGTCCATTCTCTATATCTGTGTCTTTATTCCTGCCCTGCAACTAAGTTCATCAGTACCAGTTTTTTTTTTTTTTAGATTCCATATGGTATTTGTTTTTCTCTTTCTGACTTACTTCACTCTGTATAACACACTCTAGGTCCATTCACCTCACTACAATGAACTCAATTTTGTTTCTTTCTGTGGCTGAGTAATATTCCATCATATATATGTACCCCATCTTCTTTATCCATTCACCTGTCGATGGACATTTAGGTTGGTTCCATGTCCTGGCTATTGTAAATAGTGCTGCAATGAACATTGTTGTACATGTCTCTTTTTGAATTATGGTTTTCTCAGGGTATATGCCCAGTAGTGGGATTGCTTGGTCATATAGTAGTCCTATTTTAAGTTTTTTAAGGAACCTCCATACTGTTTTCCATAGTGGTTGTATCAATTTACATTCCCACCAACAGTGTGGGAGGGTTCCCTTTTCACCACACCCTTTCCAGCATTTATTGTTGCTAGATTTTTTTATAATGGCCGTTCAGACTGGTGTGAGGTGATATCTCACTGTAGTTTTGATTTACATTTCTCTAATAATTAGTGATGTTGAGCATCTTTTCATGTGCCTCTTGGCCATCTGTATGTCTTCCTTGGTGAAATGTCTATTTAGGTCTTCTGCCCATTTTTTTTTTTTTTTTGCGGTATGTGGGCCTCTCACTGTTGTGGCCTCTCCCATTGTGGAGCACAGGCTCCAGACGCGCAGGCTTAGTGGCCATGGCTCACGGGCCCAGCCGCTCCACGGCATGTGAGATCATCCCGGACCAGGGCACGAACCCGTGTCTCCTGCATCGGCAGGTGGACTCTCAACCACTGCACCACCAGGGAAGCCCCCTTCTTCCCATTTTTTAATTGTATTGTTTGTTTTTTTGATATTGAGCTCTGTGAGCTGTTTGTATATTTTGGAGATTAATCCGTTGTCCATTGTTTCATTTGCAAATATTTTCTCCCATTCTGAGGGTTGTCTTTTTCTTTTGTTTATGGTTTCTTTTACTGTGCAAACACTTTTAAGTTTAATTAAGTCCCATTTGTTTATTTTTGTTTTTATTTCCATTTCTCTAGGAGGTGGGTCAAAAAAGATCTTGCTGTGGTTTACATCAAAGTGTGTTTTTCCTATGTTTTCCTCTAAGAGTTTTATAGTGTCTAGCTTTACATTTAGGTCTTTAATCCATTTGGAGTTTATTTTTGTGTATGGTGTTAGGTAGTGTTTTAATTTCATTCTTTTACAAGTAGCTGTCCAGTTTTCCCAGCACCACTTATTGAAGAGGCTGTCTTTTCTCCATTGTATGTTCTTGCCTCCTTTGTTGTAAATTAGGTGACCGTATGTGCATGGGTTTATCTCTGGGCATTCTATCCTGTACCATTTATCTATATTTCTGTTTTTGTGCCAGTACCATACTGTCTTGATTACTGTAGCTTTGTGGTATAGTTTGAAGTCAGGGAGCCTGATTCCTCCAGCTCTGTTTTTCTTTCTCAAGATTCCTTTGGCTATTCAGGGTCTTTTGTGTTTCCGTATTAATTGTAAAATTTTTTGTCCTAATTCTATTAAGAATGCCATTGGTAGTTTGATAGGGATTGCAGTGAATCTGTAAATTGCTTTGGGTAATATAGTCATTTTCACAATATTGATTCTTCCAATCCAAGAACATGGTGTATTTCTCTACCTGTTTATGTCATTTTTGATATCTGTCATCAGTGTTTTATAGTTCTCTGAGTATAAGCCTTTCGCCTCCTTAGGCAGGTTTATGCTGAGGTATTTTATTTTTTTTGTTGCGATGGTAAATGGGATTGTTTCCTTAATTTCTCTTTCTAATTTTTCATTGTTGATGTATAGGAATGCCAGAGATTTCTGTGCATTAATTTTGTATCCTGTAATCTTACCAAATTCACTGATTAGTTTTTGTGATTTTCTGGTGGCGTCTTAAGGATTTCCTATGTATAGTATCCTGTCATCTGTAAACAGTGACAGTTTTACTTCTTCTTTTCCAATTTGTATTCTTTTTATTTATTTTTCTTCTCTGATTGCCATGGCTAGGACTTCCAAAACTATGTTGAATAAGAGTGGCAAGAGTGGACATCCTTATCTTCTTCCTGATCTTAGAGGAAATGCTTTCAGTATTTCACCATTCAGTATGATGTTTGCTGTGGGTTTGTCATATATGGCCTTTATTATGTTGAGGTAGGTTCCCTCTATGCCCATTTTATGGAGAGTTTTTATCATAAATGGGTGTCAAATTTTGTCAAAACTTTTTCTGTATCTATTGAGATGATCATATGGTTTTTATTCCTTAATTTGTTAATGTGGTGTATCACATTGATTGATTTGCATATATTGAAGAATCCTTGCATCCCTGGGATAAATCCCACTTGATCATGGTGTATGATCCTTTTAATGTGTTGTTGGATTCTGTTTGCTAGTATTTTGTTCAGGATTTTTGCATCTATGTCCATCATGGTATTGGTCTATAATTTTCTTTTTTTGTGATATCTTTTTCTGGTTTTGGTATCAGGGTGATGGTGGCTTCGTAGAATGAATTTGGGAGTGTTTCTCCCTCTGCAATTTTTTGGAAGAGTTTAAGAAGGATGGGTGTTAGCTCTTCTCTAAATATTTGATAGAATTCTCCTGTGAAGCCGTCTGTTCCTGGACTTCTGTTTGTTGGAAGATTTTAAATTATGGTTTCAATTTCATTACTGGTGATAGGCTTGTTTATATTTTCTAATTCTTTCTGGTTCAGTCTTGGAAAATTGTCCCATTCCAAGAATTTGTCCATTTCTTCGTGGTTGTCCATTTTATTGGCATATAGCTGTTTGTAGTAGTCTTTTGTAATCCTTTGCATTTCTGCTGTGTCAGTTGTGATTTCTCCTTTTTCATTTCTAATTTTACTGATTTGCATCCTCTCCCTTTTTTTCTTGATGAGTCTGGCTAAGGGTTTATCAATTTTATTTATGAGATTCTGGATCATCTTTACTGTCATTACTCTGAATTCTTTTTCAGGTAGATTGTCTATTTCCTCTTCATTTATTTGGTCTTGTAGTTTTTACCTTGCTCCTTCATCTGTGACTATTTTTTTGCCATCTCATTTATTTATTTATTTTTTAATAAGTAGGATTGTATTCCTGTCTTACTGTTTGTTTGACCTGAGGCTTCCAACACTGGCGTTTGTAGGCTGTTGGGTAGAGCTGAGTCTTGGTGCTGAGATGAGGACCTCCGTGAGACCTCACTCTGATGAATATTCCCTGGGGTCTGAGGTTCTCTATTAGTCCAGCGGTTCAGACTCGGACCTCCCACCTCAGGAGCTTTGGCCTGACCCCCGGCTCATGAACCAAGATCCTGCAAGCCACGTGGGGTGGCCAAAAACAAAAAAAAAGAGAGAACAATAACAAAGTAAAAAATAAAATTAGACTAGGAAACTAGCAGATATGTTAGAAAGAATATAAAAATAAAAATATAGAGGAAAGGACAACCAGAAGGTACAACAGTACCACAATAGTCCACTCATTCTTTCCTTGGCAGTATCTACTGACGAGCTTGTCAAGGGCATTCTTCATTTTTTGTTACTGTGTTTTAATTTTAATATTTCTGTTTGACTCTTTCTTACAATTTCTAACTTTCTACTAAATTTACCTATCTAATATTGCATGCTACCTACCTTTTCCATTAAATTCTTCAGCATATTAATCATAATTATAAATTACTTATTTAAAAGTGTCAAGTCATTATCTGTATTATATCTGAGTGTAGTTCCAGTGATTGTTTATTTCTTTTAGCTACACTGTATCTTGTTTTTTGCCATGCTATGCTTGGATTTTTCTTGTCAAAATTTGTATATAATGTTTATGACAGTGGATACTGAGGTAAGTGTATTTTAGTTTTGGAGATGAGTACCCTTCCTTCTAGTAGGGCTTTAGTATGCAGTTTGTGTTAATCTAGCCAGGATTTTGGATGGGTTTGACTTCTGTTGTTGCTATGGTTACAAGAGATAGAGTTCATTGCTAAGAGCACCAGAGACTTCAAACCCCTGTAGTGATATTTCATGTTTGTCTTCTTGCTTGATTTGGGTCTTTCCTCAGAGTCTTTCTTTGCCTCTGTTCAACTGTATCCCTTTGTCATTTGCGGGGAGGCTTGTTAGCATGATGTTGAAGGTGAGGGGAGGATAAGCATTCCCTGATGTTCTGATTAACTTCAGTCACAGACAAATAATGTGGACTTGTATCTCAGAGGTGTGGCCTTCACAAGTGTTTCTGTCCCTCCTCCAGGGCTGGAGCTTCTATATTTTCCCCTTGCTCCCCTCCCTTTGCTGCAGTAGGTATCCACCAGTATCCTTAGGCTACAGTTGTGATGCCCTTTTTCCTGCAGATTAAGCTGCTTTTTGTTTGTGTATGTATTTGTTTTTACTTAGGAAAAGTGGAGATTATGGCCTCTGTTCCCCACCCCCACATGCAATGGAATTGTATCCTGAAGGTTAAGTCTACTTTCTGTAGTAGAGATGAGGGGAGGGGGAGGGAGGGGACAGTTTGATTATATTGTGGCAGTGTCTGCTGTTTCCCTCCACCATGGGAGAAGCTTCCTCTAGATTCTCACCAAACATCCCCACAAAAGTCTAGTGGGTTTCCTGGAAGAAAGCACTGCACAAGGGTGAGAAACCATCTATGCCTGCGTTTTCCAGGGGGTTCACACTCTCATGAAAACCCACACTCTACCTTTCCAGTTTAATCTTTCAACGGACTTAGGTAGCATTCGAGTCATCTTTCCTGTCTGTTTCTCCTTTCTGATGCCTGACTTTCTTGAGATGTCTGATTAATGGTCTGCCCTGTAACCTCAGATCTTCTATGGGTTTACTAAAAGGCCTTCATTTGAAGTTTGTTAACATTTTCTTTTATTGTGTTATTGGACCGAAGCTCTTTCCAGCTCTCTACATCTTAGTGCTGATACCAAGAGTCCTCAAAACTTCCCAGCCTACTAAAACTAGTAAAAATATTCATATACATATATATCATTAAAATATAAATATTAGGGACTTCCCTGGTGGTCCAGTGGTTGGGACTTCACCTTCCAATTCCAGGGGTGCAGGTTCGACCCCTGGTCAGGGAGCTAGGATCCCACATGCTTTGTGGCCAAAAAACCAAAACATAAAACAGAAACAATATTGTAACAAAAAAAATTCAATAAAGACTTTAAAAATGGTCCATATCAAAAAAAAATCTAAAAAAATAAAATACAAATATTAATAATAGTTTCACATAAATGTTCTGAAAGTTCTGAGAGAATCAGGACTACTTCTAATTGGACCAAATTAGGACATAGCTTCATTTGAAATTTAAGTACTTGATAAAAGCTGAAGATAAATGTTTTACATAAACAAATATTTATCATAATTTTACTTAATTATTTTCTCTCAGCATGTTATAGCTATTTATGATCTTCTCTTCTAGTTACACTTACCTTATTGTCCTAAAATCATTATTTAATAAACCAATATAAACAATGATGGGAGGAATAAAATAGAGGGTATGTTTTGTAATTGTAATGCAATCAGTAAAAGACTCACTTTTTTATTGAAGTAGTTGATTTACAATGTTGTGTCAATTTCTGCTGTACAGCAAAGGGATTCAGTTATACATATATGTACAATCTTTTTCATATTATTTTTCATTATGGTTTATCACAGGATAGTGAATATAGTTTCCTGTGCTAAAAAGTAGGACCTTGTTGTTTATCCATCCTATATATATAATACTTTGCATCCACTAAGCCCAAACTCCCAATCCATCCCTCCCACCCCCACCCCACCACTTGGCAACCACAAGTCTGTTCTCTATGTCTGTGAGCCTGTTTCTGTTTCGTAAATAAGTTCATTTGTGTCATGTTTTGCATTCCACATGTAAATGATATCATATGGTATTTTTCTTTCTCTGTCTGACTTACTTCACTTAGTATGATAATCTCTAGTTGCATCCCTGTTGCTGAAAATGGCATTATTTCATTCTTTTTTATGGCTGAGTAATATTCCATTGTATATATGTACCACATCTTCTTTATCCATTCATCTGTCATTGGACATTTAGGATGTTTCTGTGTCTTGGCTATTGTGAACAGTGCCGCTATGAACATAGGGGTGCACGTATCTTGAATTATAGTTTTGTCTGTGTATATGCCCAGGGGTGGTGTTGCTGGATCACACGGTAACTCTATATTTAGTTTTCTGATGAATCTCCATACTGTTTTCCATAGTGGCGACACCAACTTACATTCCTGCCAACAGTGTAGGAGGGTTCCCTTTTCTCCGCACCCTTTCCAGCATTTGTTATTTGCTGACTTTTTAATAATGGCCATTCTGACCGGTGTGAAGTGGTACCTCATTGTAGTTTTGATTTGCATTTCTCTAATAATTCGTGATGCAGAGCATCTTTTCATGTGCCTGTTGGCCATATGTATGAAAATACTCACTCTTAAAATTTATTTAATTTACATCTGAATCAAGAGTTGATGGACATTTCAATGAAAGATAATGGTCAAATCGAATTTTCAGTTAAATCAAAGTTCGCTCCAACATACACACACACACACACACACACACACACACACACACACTCACAGTCATGCTATGACTTGCAAAATGAAAATAAATGCCTAAAAGTTGTCGTTTTATTTGAAAAAAGTTTTAATTTTTAAGTTTACAATTTATTACAGTAATAGGCTTGGAATGGCCAACCCAACACACATTCTGTTGGACTAACTGTTCCTTTTCATTGCTGAACATGCCCAATTTGGTTTCAAGATAAATTTTTTCCAGAGAAAATAATGTCTGCATAATTTTATTAAAATATTTTTATTATAAAATACATACTTTTGAAAATTCTTCAGGAAATGAGGAAATGTCAAGCAGATAATAAAAATTACCTACAATCCTACAACTCAGTGGCATACATGTGGAGAACTATCTGATTTCCTGCTCCTCTAAATTTACACTGACACCCTTGCTTCCTGTTTTTAAGGACTAGCCCTCTCCCTCCAGATTTCTTCTTTGAATCAATAATTCTGAAAAAACAGAACATAACTGACTGAAATGGGTAAAATCACAAAGAAAAAGTCCTTTGTGATGCCTCTCTGACCTGCCAACCAAATTTACTGTTGATAATATGTACTTTTATTTCTTTCTCCTATAAATCCCCTTTAATGCCTCATATTTGATTGTCTGCCCTATCACAGCTACCTGAATAAAATATCTATTCTCTTGCAGTTTTAATCTTGGAAAAATTTTGAGAGTTCAGCACAACAATAATACATAATAATATGTTGTTTTCTAGTCTTCATTATATGTGCATATATACTGACAGGTATATAGATGTACTCTATATATTTATTTGTGTATATATTTATATATGTAAATGTTATATAAATATAATATACTTTAAACAATAGTGTAATATAGATAGAGTTTTGTAATCTGTTCTTTTATATTAACCCTACAGACTGGACATCTGTGTGTGTGTGTGTGTGTGTGTGTGTGTGTGTGTGTATTCATATATGTCCATATCACAAATTTTAAAGCAAACTATTTGCATATCATTTGTATGTACCATAACTTTTAAAGTTAAAATTTATTTTTATATTCATCAACATTTGGATTGTTTTCTTCATGGCAGAAGATGGAAAGGTGGAAGAAGCTAATCATAAACCACTTACTAATGAACATGCTCAAATTTGCTTGATTATTTTCTTAGAATGTATTTTAAGAAATCACATTATAATGGGGCTTCCCTGGTGGCGCAGTGGTTGGGAGTCCGCCTGCTGATGCAGGGGGCGCGGGTTTGTGCCCCGGTGCGAGAGGATCCCACGTGCCACGGAGCGGCTGGGCCCATGGGCCGTGGCCGCTGGGCCTGCGCGTCCGGAGCCTGTGCCCCGTGGCGGGAGAGACAGCAGCAGTGGGGGGCCCGTGCGCCGCAAAAAAGAAAAAAAAAAAATAGAAATCACATTATTAAGGTAATACATGTGCTCTCTTTTGGAGTATTTGTTATGTATTGCCAATATGTCCTCAAAATTTATTATACTTATTAAGAATCAAATTAAAAAATGAGGGGGGATAGAGGAGCTAGTTGAAAAAGAATAAACATTTCCTAATATTAGCTAATTTCTAGTAATTTACTAAATGGGTGATTAGAAGCATAGATACTAGGAGTGAATATGGGAGAAAAGAAGGAAGGCAAGTTTCTGTGAGCAATTTTTTAAGTAGAATACAAAACGAAAGAAAGATTATAACAGTGTTTGCTGAACCATTTTGTCTGCTGTTATTCCACCACAATTTTGGATTCTTTCTTGAAAAGCATTTTTTACTTTGGCGGTTTTATTTTTGTGAGCAGCAATTTACTAAACTGCGAATCAGGGAACACTCACTGTGAAGCCAAGAAGCGTAAGTGGCAAAGGGAAGCAGTGAGCGAAAAGACAGAGTTATAAGATATTTCAATCCACAGGAGGAAAATGTTTCCAGTAAAAATCAACAAGAAACTATTGCATTGCAGCAAAAAGCAATATTGATTCCAGAAAAATGCTAAAGGCACAAATGTTATGATTACTAAAACAGAATTTGAAAGGTGGGGAATAATGTTACAAACACAGGTAAGTTGTTATACAAAAATACAGGAAACATTTGTGAGGATATGAATATATTATTTTGAGACAGAATTAGTTATAGATATAACATATTTCTTTATAAATCCCAAAGACCAAGCTGGGTATCTTTTGAAAAAGCAAATGCTAGGCTTCCTGTACCCATAGGACTAGTCAATTCACTTCCTTGGATCATTATTATTAATCATTTTGTTTTCTTTATCTAAATAGTTAGGATGAAGTTTTCATGAATGTGGACATAACATGATTAAACAATAAATTTCTGATAAGTGCTGTTCAGTAATGTTCACAGGAATAGCATAGAATTCAGTGGGAGAGCTGAATTTGAGTTACAAACCAAGAACTGCTTCCTCCTTCCCAAGGTTAGAGTGAAGAATAATTTTATTTCACTTGGAGCACAGAGTGTGCTAGAAAAACAGAATTCTGCATGGCTGTCCTGCACAAACACAAAGATGCTCATCCTGTAGGCACAAATAACTGCAAATAACATCAAGGAAAAGCAACCTTTTTCTAAGCAGATCCGATGGTGTTACAATAAAAGTGTGATAGTTGGAAAATTGTAGGAGGAACATTGTGATGCATTTGCATTTATTCACTAAATGATTCTGAACAGGACTCTGTGGTACAGTCAAGGTCCTTAATTATAGCAGGATGATAAAACAAGAGAAAAGATGTGGTATAATCTTCAACATAAATATTTTCCTTACACCATTTTGGAAAGCTAATGAGTATTTATATGGTTTCATATTAATTTTACTAATTTACTAGGTTATTCTTTAATTATATGATAACCATATAGATCATATACAGTTACATTAATTAGTGTGTAAGTTTTTCTACTACTTCTGTTTTATTTTTAAATTCCTACCACAAATATCTCATAATATTATAAGTAGAAGTAGCACTGTGTTCACACATAGGTTTGTCAGACTTGATAGGTGCAACTTCAGCCTTTCAGTTGAAATTGCTTGGGTGGCATTTTGGGAGGCTCTGAGGAATTCCGGTTCTTTATGTCTCAGCACAGAAAGAATTCAGCAAGAGGCAACGTGATAGATAGGAAGTGATTTATTAGAATAGGATGCTTGTGAGGCTTATAAGCAGGCGGGCAAGAGGCTGCTGCCCTGAGAACTTAGTGCGCTACAGTTTTATAATCAAAGGAAAAGTGGGGAGGGGGAGAAGACCACCTTCTTCCTCATTCTTGAGTACATGTTACCCTTCCATCATTGGTTCCTCCTCGACGTCGGGTGGGGGAGTTTTCTTGTCCCTACATGGTCTGGCTGGGACTGTCATGGCACAGTGGAAATGAGCAAAAAGCTGGTAATATATACTAAAAATGGTAAATCATCTCAGGTTTCGGTATAATGTCACCTTTTCTTTTTCTTTTTGTTTTTAGTGTGCACAGAGGAGCATGTGCTAGGAATCATTAACTTACTGAGCTCACTGGGCAGGATATGGGTCTCATGCCACCATTGTTTTGTTGTTTTGGGGCGTGTCTCATGCTTCTGTTGCTTGTTTTTGTTTCTAAGCAAGCCTGCTTGGTTTTGTGGTTAAGCAAATCTGCTTTCTTGAGTGATCATTAACTTACAGGGTTTTCCCATACTTTCTTCTTTACTTACAATCCCCTAGTGGGATTAATTATTTAATTACCTGCTTTGTCCCTTTACTCTGTCCTTATCACAGTTACTCTGGAGGGTCAAAACTTTGTAGTCACCTTGACTCCTGTCCCTCACACACCACATCCAATCTCAGGAAAACTCTTCCTCCAAAATATATACTGATTATATTAGGAAAAGGAGGAAGGAAATTTTCCTCTACATGTCTAGGTTCTTCTGGCTGGTCTAAGAATTAAATTGACATAAGACAGATTAACAGGAGAAAAATCAAACAAAATTTAATAACATGTGTACCTGGGAGAGACCCAGGAGAAATGAGTAACTCACCGAAAAGCCTGAAACCCTCACGTTAAATATTATCTTCAGCAGAAGTCAAAGGAGGAGGTTGGGAATAGTAGTTTCGGGCTTCATAGAGGTGGAAGGTAATTCACATGGAGATGGAAGGGAAGTGTTTGGTAAATGTCAAATGTTTGCTGTGTTATGCAGAGCCTGGAACACAAAGTGGACTGTCACCTCTAGGCCCTGCAGAGTTTCTCTCACCACACCTAGCCTAAATTCTATGCAGATATCTCTGGTGATAGCTCTATTCTGGGAACATGCCCTCTATCCAAATTCTTTTAGGTATTTAGAGGAAAGATCAGAGTTTTTTCCTGAGTCTTTTGAGCCTTGATTGTTTTGACCATGAAATAATCCACATGCCAAAGAGACATTCTCCCCTACATGACCCTTGCTCATCAGTGCCCCTGCTTCCACCCTCTTGCAAACCACCAACAGATCTCCTTTGGATCATTACATCACCCCAGCTGGTCTCTTTGCTTCCTCTCTGGTCCTGTACAATCTTTCTCAAAATCACAACCAGAATGGGAAAAAAATTCCAGATGGCAACATTCCTCTGCTTGAAATCTTCTAAGACGCCTCATTCCCTTCAGAGTAAAAAACAAAGTCCCCACGATGCCCGGTTCTCCCCAGTGTGATTTGGCTCCTCCATCACCTCTTGGATCTCATGGCCAACAAGTCCTCCCATTGTTTACTCAGTTCTACCCCTACCAACCTACCGTGCATCATATGTGCCAAATAGTCATCCCTGGGGTTTGCACTGTGTAGTTCCCGTCTCAGGGAAATATTCCCCAAAGATTGCTTCTGAACTACTCCCTCAAATCTTCAATGAAATGGTACCTCCTCAGTGACACCTATGCAAAATTGCAAACAGCATCACCTTCCCATTCTGAAGCTCCTTTTTCCCTTGTCTAGTTTTCCACATTGCACCATCTGATATGTTGTGATATTTATTGAGATGAGTTTTAACTGTCTCTTCCTGCATTGGAGTTTAAGTTGGTGAGGGCACTGATATTTGTCTGCATTGTTTCCTGATGTATACCTGTTGAGCTGAAAACACTGCCTGGAACATGGCAGAGACTCAAATATTTCCTGTATTAATGTAGTTTTAAAGATCACTTATAAATCAAAGAGAAAATTACAAATAACCTGAAAAATGGGCAAAATTAGTTAGCTGATATGTTACAAAATGACAGTTTATCATATGAATCTATAGGCGATTTCATTAGGAATTAAGGAAACACAATGTAAAAATCACAATGAAATAACACTTCATACCCACCAGATTGGCAGAAACAAAAAACGTGACAATATCAAGTATCAGTCTGTGAGTAAAGTAGACATACGTATTTTATAAACTGTCATTTGTATTGATTATATTTCACAAATTATTATTTTGGGTCTGAAAAATATGGGCTTCAATTGTTCATGAAATTTGATGAAATACTTTAATGTTTTTCTGGAATTTTGCTACTTACGGTGTTAACATCAAATTAACTTAAATTGTATCAAGACTCCATGTGAGAATTACTATGGACAAAGGGAAATGAGT
This sequence comes from Pseudorca crassidens, assembly GCF_039906515.1. Taxonomy (NCBI): domain Eukaryota; kingdom Metazoa; phylum Chordata; class Mammalia; order Artiodactyla; family Delphinidae; genus Pseudorca; species Pseudorca crassidens. The sequence goes on from NC_090311.1 coordinate 76,248,257, forward strand.
AAAATTAATTTGGTGTAGTAAAATAAATGCTAACAAATTCTCGATGGTTAAAATACTCACTAAATATGAACAGGTTAATTATACAAACTCACAACAGAAATAAATCTATCAAAACTTTTAACTAATGAGGATAGCTAATTCATTCACTAATGGGCTTTTATAAAGTGAAAACATTATAAAAGAGATGGATCCGTTCATTGTTTTGTTTTGTTTTGTTTTGTTTTGTTTTGTTTTGTTTTGTTTGTGGTACACGGGCCTCTCACTGCCGTGGCCTCTCCCGTTGTGGAGCGCAGGCTCCGAACGCGCAGGCTTGGCGGCCATGGCTCACGGGCCCAGCCGCTCCACGGCATGTGGGATCTTCCCGGACCAGGGCACGAACCTGTGTCCCCCGCATCAGCAGGCAGACTCTCAACCACTGCGCCACCAGGGAAGCCCAGTTCATTGTTTTTTTCCTCTTTGATGGGTAAAGATGTAACATAAGGGCTAACTTCCATTATTTGACATAATCTGCATAAATATGTTATTATTTTTATGAATAGTCATGTTTTGCATTTTTAATCCTGTATATATTTATTTCTGATTTCTGTTTTTGTTTTGGCACCAATTGGGGTCACTTGCATGCTTAATATAAAAACAATTAAGGTTAAATTTATGAGGTTAATTAGCCTAGAATAGCTGAGGAAGAAATCCTAAATCAAGTAAATGTTGCTTATTCAACACTCCTCCTCAAGTTAGTTTTGAAATATTATCTTCACATGTACACTTGAATAATATTTGAATTAGCTTCACATGTACATTTGAAAATAGTTTTCAGACTAGTTTGGCTAGGACCCCATTCCACATCCGCTGCCTCAGCCCCATGACTGAGCTTCTTCCCCAAGGCCTGGGATTTGATTCTAGTTTATCTCCTTCAATTACAGCTGTATTGCACACATTTGTGGTTCTGTTCTCCCTTCTACTTTTCTCTCCCAACTCTAAATTTACCCCTTCTGCACCACAAAGGAAACCATCAACAAAAGACAACCTACTGAATGGGAGAAGATACTTACAAATCATGTATTTCATAAGGGGTTAATAGAAAAAACGACTAAAGAATTCATACAACTCAACAACAAAAAAACATACAACCTGAGTAAGAAATGGGCAGAGGACCCATTTTACCTGAGTAAAACATGGGCAGAGGAGCTGAACAGACATACAGATGGCCAAAAGGCATGTGAAAAGATGCTCAACATTACTAATCATCAGAGAAATGCAAATCAAAACCACAATGATGTATCGTCTCATGCCTGTTAGAATGGCTGTTATCAAAAAGACAACAAATAACAAGTGGTGGCGAGGATGTGGAGAAAAGGGAAACCTCATGCACTGTCAGGGGGAATGTACACTGATGCAGTCACTGTGGAAAAAAATATGGAGATCCCTCAAAAAATTAAGAATAAAACTACCATATGATCCAGCTATTCCACTTCTGGGTATTTATTTGAAGAGGGCTCTTCAATTTTAATAAACAATTAGGAAAATGTTTATTTCATTATTTTTATTTCCTACCCAATTTAATGACCCCAAAGCTATAAAACATCAGTGGAAATACACATCATTCCTAACTGCAATTTACATGTAATGAAAAATTCTGTTTCACCTCACATGCATTTTTTAGTATGACAGCTCAACTCCCCTCATGAGAAGTGGCTACCCAGAGGAAGACAGTCCCTTAGTGATTCTGCTAGGTAGTACTTCCTTTCCCAGTCAGATACAAAAGCCCAACCTCAAAACAAATCAGTTTCTTAATAAAAAAATTGTTTAGTTGAAAATCCCTTTCAGATGATAATCCTTGAAGAATTTCAGAAAAAGTATATTTTTTCTGACTTAATGCAGAATATAAATATATTTTTAAATCAATACAATTTTTCTCTATGTTAAATGAGGTCAACTGATTCATAGAACATTTTTTTTGCAAGTGTCAGCTGAGATCTTGAAGTAAGTGTACCAAACAAATATTATACCAGGGTGGAAAAATATTGGGTAGTATTAAAAAGAACAGATTGCAAATACTTGTTTCTGCCAACAGACTTGCTTTGTTACTTGGAGAACTCATATACATTCCCCATCTTTTGGTTATCCCAAGAATAAGAAAAAGCATATCCAAATTTTGTACGTTATGCTAAAACTAGGTTCTATTTTTTTTTAAATAAGAGTAATTGGCACAACTATGGAGACAGCTAAAAGATCAGTAGTTTCCAGGAGTTAGGAGGAATAGAGGGATGAATAGGCAGAGCACAGAGGATTTTTAGGGCAATGGAAATACTCTGAATGGTACTATATTGGTGAATACATGCCATTATATGTTTGTTTGAACCCAGAGAATATACAAAACCAAGGGGGCCCCCTAATGTAAACTATGATTTTGGGTGATAACGATGTGTCAACGTAGGTTCATCAGTTGTAACAAATGTACCACTCTGGAGGGGATGTTGCATGTGCAGAGGCAAGGGGTGTATGGAAAAGCTTCTTACCTTCCTCTCAAGTTTGCTGTGAATCCAAAGCTGTTCTAAAAAAAAATTGTCTGAAAAAAAGTTTAAAAACAAACTTTAAAAATTTAAGATTAATTGAATAATTATTTTTCTGTATATTTATATTATGCTATTGATGCTATTTTTGAAATGATGCTTTCCCTATTTAAGACAAAAATATAATTTGGAAATTTCTTTCATAATATAATCCATTTCAAGAAAGTATATATAAAAATGAAATTTCTATAAGCACAAAATGTAATCACAGGATTCATTATTATCAGAATAAAAGTGAAAGTCATATATTTGTTTAGGTAGCAGCCTTACATTTAATTAAGCAGTTTGAATTGTCCTCAGTATTGTCAGATTATTGTATTAGATTAGTTATTAATATTATCTGCATACTCTCAGTTACTCTTATTATAATGTAATGGGTAGATAATTTACAGGAAGAAAATAATTTGAGATCATAGACTGTCAAATATGAACTCTATTAGTATGAAAAATATTGTAAAACATATTAGTAAGTATGTCTATATGGCAAATCCATAATAATGATGGCAAATAATGGCAAAAACATGAGTATTAATTCCCAACTGCTGTCTCATAAACATGACTAACTTGGTTTTGTCTAACATTATCAGTCATTATCAGAGTGGTTGAAAATCAATTGCAAAAGCACGAAGTGGTGGGCACCTGACTCTTCTGCATCTTTTTAGAGGAAAATTGTCTGAAATTATTCTATTAAAGTACACAGCTGCTTTCTGTTTTAGTATGTAATAATGTGACCCATCTGCAAAAATTGGCATTTGTCCTGATCTGTTTTGAGGACAGTGAAGCTTCTTGAAACTCAAAAATATCAGTTCTTTACCCAGGGAAATCAGCATGCTCAAGAGAATTTTCATTCTGAACTACAGCAGTGAGACTCACTAACAGGTGGTCCTTGCCTCTTTTTTTTTTTTTTTTTTTTTTTTTGCAAACTGTCTAGTGTCATTGACTTACTATGAAAACTTGACTGAGATCTTGTGACGATACCAAACCACAAACAAACAAAATCAACCTTGTAAATGTCAGGGTTGGAAATGATTTTGTAAGATTTTGTAAAGTATCAATCATTCACTTAAGAATTTTGTAGGTATAGTCTCCCATACCTGGAAGACCACTTAGATATTAGGCCAGTAAGGGAACAAGCCCCCAGGGGACAGTACTTGCCCAAGGCTGCTTACTTGCTGTCAGAGCAGGGTCACCATCCAGTCTAGTGCTTGTTTCAAAAGACCTCATCATCCATCATTTCTTGGAAATCCAGCAGTGCATGTGAATATCTCACTATCTGTTAAAACACTTAACCAATAGTCCAAGTTGACTGAAGAATTAAATTTTTATTTGGATCACAAGGAAATATTGTGATTCTTGGTTGTGTTTTGACAAGATTTAATGGATGTTTAATTTACTTGGGCCCATTTGTCCAGTATACACTTACGAAGGGAATAGTAAAAATATAATCATACAAAATATGATTGTACCATGTGGATATTTTCTGTTTCTTTGTATGCTTTTTTACTTTTCAAATTAAATAAGTATATAATGCTTAGAGCTTAGAAAATGGTCTGGCACATAAAAAACACTCAGTATTTTAGCTGCTTCTGTTTCTTCTTTTTCTTCTTCTTTTCAAGCCATGTTTGTCTGCTAAACCATTATTATAATGATTGTGCTTACCATTATTGATTGCTATTTATTTTTATTAAAAAAATTTTTAATTAAAGTCCAATTGATTTACAATGTCATGTTAGTTTCAGGTGTACAGCACAGTGATTCAGTTTACATGTATATATATTCTTTTTCAGAATCTTTTCCCACACAACATCTAGTTCCCTGTGCTATACAGTAGGTCATTACACAACATCGAGTACAGGTTATTAAACAACATCGAGTATAGTTTCCTGTGCTATACAGTAGGTCATTGTTGGCCGTATGTTTGAGATATATACACACACACACACACACACACACACACACACACACATATATATAGATATATATATATGACTGTGTATATGCCAATCCCAACCTCCCAATTTATCCCTCCACTCTTTTCCCCTTGGTAACCATAAGATTGTTTTTTATGTCTGTGAGTCTCTTTCTGTATTGTAAATAAGCTCATTTGTTTCTCTCTTTTTTTAGGTTTCACATATAAGTGCTGTCATATGATATTTGTCTTTCTCTGTGTGGCTAACTTCACTTAGCATGATAATCTCTAGGTCCATCCATGCTGCTGCTAATGGTACTAGTTCATTCTTTTTTATGGCTAGTAATATGCCATTGTGTGTGTATGTGTGTGTGTGTGTGTGTGTGTGTGTGTGTATGTGTGTGTGTATGTAAATAAATAAATAAATATATATATATACCACATCTTCCTAATCCATTCCTCTGTCTATGAACATTTAGGTTGCTTCTGTATCTTGGCTATTGTGCTTAGTGCTGCTATAAACCTTGGGGTGCATGTACGTTTATGAATTATAGTTTTTTCCAGATATATGCTCAGGAGTGGGATTGCAGAATCATATGGTAACTCAATTTTTAGTTTTTTAAGGAACCTCCATACTGTTCTCCATAGTGGCTGCACCAATTTACATCCCCAGCAACAGTGCAGGAGGGTTCCCTTTTCTCCACACCCTCTCCAGCATTTGTAGACTTGCTGTCTTCCCAGGAGTCCACACATCCCACCACAGTTGCTCAACATCCTCACATGTTTCAGAAACATTTAAAAATAAAAATGTTGAGGGCTTCCCTGGTGGCGCAGTGGTTGAGAGTCTGCCTGCCGATGCAGGGGACACGGGTTCGTGCCGCGGTCCGGGAAGATCCCACATGCCGCGGAGCGGCCGGAGCCTGTGCTCCGCAACGGGAGAGGCCACAACAGTGAGAGGCCTGCGTACCGCAAAAAATAAATAAATAAATAAATAAATAAATAAATAAATAAAAATGTTGACTATTTCCCTACCAAAAACAAATTTGCATACTACAAATTCAAAATTATTGATCTAAAATATAACGACCTGGTCAAAAATCATTAGAATTTTTTCCACAATTTTAAGCACATGTTTTCTGTGACTCTGTGCATTTGTATGTCTTATCTATTTATGAAAGCCTCACTTTTACTTCTCAATGATAGTCTGTTATTTTGAAAGCACTACAAGACCAATTATATTAAATCATTCCCTAATTCAATAGTTTTTTTATTATTTCAGGCTGGCTTAATGTCACTTTGTTCAAGAGAGCAGCAAAAAATTAGTATGTCATTATTAAAATTACACATTTACCTCATAATAAAAGCATAAAATACAAAAGAATAAATTTAAGTAGTACCACATTACTTATGTATTTTGAATATGGAATGAATCTGTTATTGAGGTTCTAGAATGCAAGACAGTTGTTTTTCAGTAAGTTGTTCTCCCTCAGATTATATCTTAATTTGAATTTAGAATAAGTCCATTTAAAGAATATAATTACTATTATTTCCTTAAAAACTTGCCATTATCAGCTAATTGAAAATTTTAAATAAATTGGATCAGTCTTCAGGAGCTGTTGTTACAAAAATAGACATACCCATACAAACAATTAATGTGCATGAAATAATACATTTTTAGAAAAGGGTAATGTGATACTGTGATTTATAATAAGAAATATACATTCAGTCTTCATCCTCTTCTGGCATAGAACTCTAAAAACCCTTGAAATTTCCTAAGTGATAAGAGCCATAAAGTTCTCTTTTGTTATTCATAAAAAGCCCCTTTCAACTACACCTGAATTTATGTTAATGAGGTGACTTTTGGAAATTCCCTAAAGATGGGGGCTAGGTGCCAGGGGAACCAACTGTATTAGAGGGTTGGAACTTCCAGCCCCACCTTCTGACCTCTAGGGAGGAGAGAGGCACTAGAGATTGAGTCACTTTGGCCATTGAGTCACATGGCCAAAGATTAAATCAATCATGCCTATGTAATGAAGCCTCCATAAAACCCCACAAGGATGGTGTTCAGAGAACCTTTGAGTTTGTGGACACTTGAAGGTGCTGGGAGAGTGGAGAACTCAGAAAGTGTATAGAGCTCTCTGCCCCTTCCCACATATCTTGCCCTATACATCTCTTCCATCAGCAGTTTTGTGAGCTACTCTAACAAAAGGTCCATGATTGGAGGTGGGTGTGGGAGCCTCCAACTTATAGTTGGTGGATCAGAAATATAGATAGCAAACTGGACTTGGCTACTGGCCACTGGCTAAAATAATGAACACGCAGTTCGTTATTTTGTGGTTTTATTTTATTTTACTTTGTACTTGTGTTTGCTTAAACGAAGTGACTGGTTTATAAACACATTGAATGTGCTTTATTGCCCGTGGGATATGTGGTGTATATCCTTCAGAAAAATTTTAAAAAGGAGGTGGTAGGGGGAGAGGGATTGGATGAGTGTTGAGGAGGTAGTAGTCTGTAGGACTAAGCCTTTTACCTATAGGATCTGATATTATCTCCAGGTAGATCGAGTCAGAACTGAATTGAATTGTAGGACACCCAGCTGGTATTGCAGAATTGCTTGGTACAGGAAAAATTCCCACAAATTTGGTGATCAGAAGTGAATTAGAGTATTGGGAGTAGAGGAAACACCCAGAAGGAGAGTTTTTCCTTTACAGATGTTAAACAATTATATATTTTTTAACATCTTTGTTGGAGTATGTTTACAATGTTGTGTTAGTTTCTACTATATAATAAAGTGAATCAGTTATATGTATACATATATCCCCGTATCCCCTCCCTCTTGCATCTCCCTCCCACCCTCCCTACCCCACCCCTCTAGGTGGTCACAAAACAATTATATTTTTGAAGAGTCTATTTGAGCAAACATCAGTTTGACTCGAGCAGAACCAATTCAAAAGTGGTTGGGATGCTCCATGGGCAGGAGTTACAGAAAGACCTTTTTAATAAAGCAGACTGGAAAGCAAAGCAAGGAAGTTATCTGATTGGCTCTAGCTTAAGCAACTGCCTTATTTGGGAAAGTGTAGTTGGCTGTTTATGATTAGTTCTTCTTAAGTTTTGATTTCTTAACCTTGAGGCACGTAGAAAAATTGACTCTGACTTAGGTTTCATTTAGCTTAAGTAGCCTCCTTGTTTAATTATTTTAACACAGATAAATAAATGTATATAATATTGCTGAAAATTTGTTCATGTTCCAGAAACATCTAAAAACAAAGTGATGTTTTGTCTTATTTTTTCAGCATCATATACCATTTTTTAAAGGCAATATATGAAGGTATACAAATAGAGGTATATGGATTCATGCCATGATTTGTGTATTAATGTTTAATGACATGTTTCTATGAAATTACAAAAAAATATTCCACATGCCTTTGGCATTCTAGCTTCTTCTGGAATCTGTCCAAATTTTGTATATGTTGAATACACACACAAATACATAAACTATATGCTTGGATTTGGATGTTAGGAATTTATTTTTATATAGTTAAATATGGCAGATTTGTCAAAGACAAACAACCTGGGCCATTTGGATGGTTTTTCCCAAGCAGTAGGTCTTAGGAGATTTAATTTGTCCCTTCTAGTGTAAAAGCATATCATCTACTCTTGTTAACACACTGTAGATGATCTCTTTTTGGGAAGATGCCCAATCATGCTGCAGCAGAATTACCTTAAACTGTGACCTAGCAAGGTAAATAAAAGGGGGTTTCTGAGCACACTGCCAGATTGGTATCAGATATTCAAGAGTCAGTGCTTGCTGATGCCAGGGTACCCAACAGACCATGTACATGGCTGATCTCATGAGAGCATCCATGAAGGTCCCTTAGAGCAAACGACCTCCTGACTTTCCCAGGGGACTCAACAGACCACGTACAAGGATGATGTGTAGGAAGCTGTGGCCAGGTCATTGACAAATAAGACTTTACCCACATTCGATCACTAGGGATCTGATCTGAGCCCTGGTGAGAGATCTTACATTGTCCTGACCTGTAAATTTGAATCGGGAGAAACGGATCACTGTCAAGTGTACCCTACAGTTATTGTTCAGGCAAGCTATACACAGGCAACAATAACAACTACAACAACAACACAACTACAACTTTTCCAATCAAAATTGTTCTTTTGTTCCTATAGAAATTTAAAAATTGCTTTTGCAGTGGGCACTTATCTGCCAAATCAAGAAAGATGTTTAGCTACTACCATACATATCAGCGTATGGTGTGCAGGTGGGCTAGCACTTATGTCCCCTATTTGCTTAATTATGGTGGCTCATATTTCTCCTTATACGTTTCTCTGTATACTATTTCTGATACCACAAGCATCTAGCAGGAGAAGCTTCCTTTGCTGAGCAAAATTGGACCAGGGGAAGGTAGGAATAGAAGTGGAGTATCACCTAGAGTTGAGCGCATGGTCACACTACATTACACGGTACATTTACCTCACCCACTAGGGAAATACTTAACAAAATTTAAAATCCCATGCCCTAGGGAACACTTCATGTAAACTTATGTCTTTTAAGGGGATTCTCTGTTTGTTGACTCTCCAAAATGAAAGTGCCCTCTCATTCATCTATCTTCTTTATTGTTCACATCCTATTCATCACCAAATTCTGTTATTCTGCCTTTTAAATATTTATTACTCAGTCTCCTACTGGCCATTTTCACTGCCACTGCCTTAGCTGAGACAGTTGTTTCTAATGTGGATTACTACAGTGTTCCAGGCATTGTACAAAACCCTGGAGATTAACACAAATGGTTAAAGCTATTGTTGTCCTCCCTCAAGAAGATCACCATAGAATTCATATTATAGGGTCTCCACCTTGCCCAAGAGCCTTTACTCTTAAAATTAGTCTCTCATGTGAAGAGGGGTAAGTGTATAGCCATATTTGTACTATGTATAACCCTCCTTCTCTGGGCAAGGAAGAGGGCTCAGGGCTGAATCCTTACCTCACTGGGAACAAAATCCTCAGTCCCAGGAGCCCAGATTTAGGACAGAGTGATTTCATTTAATGTCTGTTGGAACATGGACCAAGGCAACTATTTTATACCAGGTATGAACACAGAGTATCTGATACATCAGTTTGCAGAAAATATCATAGTACAACATAGGCAAGGAAAGAGAAGCAAACCTGTGGGGCTAGAGGTAGATTTGTTTTGGTTCATGGACTCCCAGCCCTGGTCCCAGTGCCTCAAGAGGCCCAGAGGCCTTATTCTCTATGGAAGTCTGGACGTCATAGAAAATAAAAGCAATACAAGTGTAAAGTATTTTGCAATATTAAGTAAAAGAATTCTGGAACTAAAATATTTCTGGTTCATTTTTGAATGTTTGTATATATATATTTTTAATTATTATCGCTTTAATCTTCTTGGATGATCTATGGCATAGGCTTTCAAAGAGTGACCTCTGGAACCCAAGGGTTCCTCAGGGTGTGATGCCATGTTAGAAATGTGAAGGCCATCTTGCATGGTTTCCACCAGTTTCTCCAGCTTAAACCAGAGTGCTCTGCATTCAGGTCCCAGATATTGAGAGTTTGTATGGGATTTTCTTTGGAAAAATGTCTTGCATGCTAAAAAATATTGTCATTTAAAGTTATGGGATTTGTGAACTATGTATCCCTCAGGGCTGTATAAGATTTATGATAGTGATAAGCCAGTTAGCCAGACAGTTACAAACTCAGACAAATGTCAACCTGATCCCTTCTAGAACCACATATATAAAGGTATGTTTGATATAATATTTTCAATTTGTTGTCTCCATGTAAGTACCCCAAATATGTTTTTTAATTAAAAGTAGATTTTCTAGGTATAGTCTGTAAACTGAGTTTATGTTGTCTCTCACCCCATCCAAAAAGTAATAAATTAAACATACGCACGCACACAACACACACAACACTCCTAAACAAGCTGGGGAATGAGAACATAAGCATGAGGAATGAGAAATTTTGAGATATGCCTGGAAAATTGAAATCAGAAGAGATTAACTTAAGGAATGGAGCCCTAACCTATTTTCCCATAGGAAAATATTGGTGGAAAACAGGGAATAGCAGCAAGAGTGCTTTATTATGTGCTTCACATACCCAGAAGTACCAGAGAGGAAGGAAAGAGGGAAGAATGGAAGCAAAGGGCAGATGATTAGCTGAGGGGCAAGAGATGATGCAAAAAAGTCATCACACTATCTACAAAGCTCACACCGTACTTCTGGATCCAACCTGTACTAGCAGGGCATTCTACCTCCAGGCAGGTAGAGGCGGTGAGGATGTGAGCTTTAGTCAGAGAAACAGGGCAGTTCTCCTTATACTTGGTGTAACACCCAGGAGAAAGAGATAGAGGTCTAGCAACCAAGGTACCCAGCCAGCTGTTAAGCAAAAACTTTCAGATAAGTGCTCATTCTCATTAAAACAGGATGGAATAGAAGCACCAGAGATGTATATGGCACCTTCCCTACATGGTTGTACAGTTCTCCAAATTACTTTGTAAGAAGAATAAGAACATAAGAAAAGATACCCCAGTAAACGAGTAGATGACACTACATCCTAGGAAAATATTAACAGGGTAAGCAGGATCAGTATGATTTCATCAAACAGTATCAGTATGATTTCATGAAAATTAAAGTTATGGTCATTGGATTAAAAAGATCTCAATACATGGATTGATTTTCCAAATGTACAAAAAGAAATACAAGTTAGCATTAGGAAGACTGGGTGGAGGAATTCTTCCTGAATAGAAAACAATAAAATATAAATAAGAATAGCAAAAATAAACTTTAAAATTTGGAAGTTAGACCCCAAAACTTAGCCAGATTTCTTTTAGGTATTCTAGAAGAAATGAGTGAATAGAGGAGAGACGTACATTCATGAAAACTCAATAAATTAGATTGATTATCTAACAAGTAATTAGCAAATTTTTTTTTTTTTTACATATGTTCCCATATCTCTTCCCGCTTGCATCTCCCTCCCTCCCACCCTCCCTATCCCACCCCTCCAGGCGGTCACAAAGCACCGAGCTGATCTCCCTGTGCTATGCGGCTGCTTCCCACTAGCTATCTACCTTACGTTTGGTAGTGTATATATGTCCATGCCTCTCTCTCGCTTTGTCACCGTTTACCCTTCCCCCTCCCCATAGCCTCAAGTCCATTCTCTAGTAAGTCTGTGTCTTTATTCCTGTTTCACCCGTAGGTTTTTCATGACAATTTTTTTTCTTAAATTCCATATATATGTGTTAGCATATGGTATTTGTCTCTCTCTTTCTGACTTACTTCACTCTGTATGACAGACTCTAGGTCTATCCACCTCATTACAAATAGCTCAATTTCGTCTCTTTTTATGGCTGAGTAATATTCCATTGTATATATGTGCCACATCTTCTTTATCCATTCATCCGATGATGGACACGTAGGTTGTTTCCATCTCTGGGCTATTGTAAATAGAGCTAAAATGAACATTTTGGTACATGACTCTTTTTGAATTATGGTTTTCTCAGGGTATATGCCCAGTAGTGGGATTGCTGGGTCATATGGTAGTTCTATTTGTAGTTTTTTAAGGAAGCTCCATACTGTTCTCCACAGTGGCTGTATCAATTTACATTCCCACCAACAGTGTAAGAGGGTTCCCTTTTCTCCACACCCTCTCCAGCATTTATTGTTTCTAGATTTTTTGATGATGGCCATTCTGACTGGTGTGAGATGATATCTCATTGTAGTTTTGATTTGCATTTCTCTAATGATTAGTGATGTTGAGCATTCTTTCATGTGTTTGTTGGCACTCTGTATATCTTCTTTGGAGAAATGTCTATTTAGGTCTTCTGCCCATTTTTGGATTGGGTTGTTTGTTTTTTTATTATTAAGCTGCATGAGCTCCTTATAAACTTTGGAGATTAATCCTTTGTCAGTTGCTTCATTTGCAAATATTTTCTCCCATTCTGGGGTTGTCTTTTGGTCTTCTTTATGGTTTCCTTTGCTACGCAAAAGCTTTTAAGTTTCATTAGGTCCCATTTGTTTACTTTTGTTTTTATTTCCATTTATCTAGGAGGTGGGTCAAAAAGGACCTTGCTGTGATTTATGTCATAGAGTGTCCTGCCTTTGTTTTCCTCTAAGAGTTTGATAGTTTCTGGCCTTACATTTAGGTCTTTAATCCATTTGGACCTTATTTTTGTGTATGGTGTTAGGTAGTGATCTAATCTCATACTTTTACATGTAGCTGTCCAGTTTTCCCAGCACCACTTATTAAAGAGGCTGTCCTTTCTCCACTGTACATTCCTGCCTCCTTTATCAAAGATAAGGTGACCATATGTGCGTGGGTTTATCTCTGGGCTTTCTATCCTGTTCCATTGATCTATCTTTCTGTTTTTGTGCCAGTACCATACTGTCTTGATTACTGTAGCTTTGTAGTATAGTCTGAAGTCAGGAAGCCTGATTCCTCCAGCTCTGTTTTTCGTTCTCAAGATTGCTTTGGCTATTCGGGGTCTTTTGTGTTTCCACAGAAATTGTGAAATTTTTTGTTCTAGTTCTGTGAAATATGCCAGTGGTAGTTTGATAGGGATTGCATTGAATCTGTAGATTGCTTTGGGTAGTAGAGTCATTTTCACTATGTTGATTCTTCCAATCCAAGAACATGGTAAATCTCTCCATCTATTTGTATCATCTTTAATTTCTTTAATCAGTGTCTTACAATTTTCTGCATACAGGTCTTTTGTCTCCTTAGGTAGGTTTATTCCTAGGTATTCTATTCTTTTTGTTGCAATGGTAAATGGGAGTGTTTTCTTGATTTCACTTTCAGATTTTTCATCCTTAGTGTATAGGGATGCCAGAGATTTCTGTGCATTAATTTTGTATCCTGCTACTTTACCAAATTCATTGATTAGCTCTAGTAATTTTCTGGTGGCATCTTTAGAATTCTCTATGTATAGTATCATGTCATCTGCAAAGAGTGACAGCTTTACTTCTTCCTTTCTGATTTGGATTCCTTTTATTTCCTTTTCTTCTCTGATTGCTGTGGCTAAAACTTCCAAAACTATGTTGAATAAGAGTGGTGAGAGTGGGCAACCTTGTCTTGTTCCTGATCTTAGTGGAAATGCTTTCAGTTTTTCACCATTGAGGATGATGTTGGCTGTGGGTTTGTCATATATGGCCTTTATGATGTTGAGGAAAGTTCCCTCTATGCCTACTTTCTGCAGGGTTTTTATCATAAATCGGTGTTGAATTTTGTCAAAAGCTTTCTCTGCATCTATTGAGATGATCATATGGTTTTTCTCCTTCAATTTGTTAATATGGTGTATCACGTTGATTGATTTGCGTATATTGAAGAATCCTTGCATTCCTGGAATAAACCCCACTTGATCATGGTGTATGATCCTTTTAATGTGCTGTTGGATTCTGTTTGCTAGTATTTTGTTGACGATTTTTGCATCTATGTTCATCAGTGATATTGGCCTGTAGTTTTCTTTCTTTGTGACATCCTTGTCTGGTTTTGGTATCAGGGTGATGGTGGCCTCGTAGAATGAGTTTGGGAGTGTTCCTCCCTCTGCTATATTTTGGAAGAGTTTGAGAAGGATAGATGATAGCTCTTCCCTAAATGTTTTATAGAATTCGCCTGTGAAGCCATCTGGTCCTGGGCTTTTGTTTGTTGGAAGATTTTTAATCACAGTTTCAGTTTCACTGCTTGTGATTGGTCTGTTCATATTTTCTATTTCTTCTTGATTCAGTCTTGGCAGGTTGTGCCTTTCTAAGAATTTGTCCATTTCTTCCAGGTTGTCCATTTTATTGGCATAGAGTTGCTTGTAGTAATCTCTCATGATCTTTTGTATTTCTGCAGTGTCAGTTGTTACTTCTCCTTTTTCATTTCTAATTCTATTGATTTGAGTCTTCTTCCTTTTTTTCTTGATGAGTCTGGCTAATGGTTTATCAATTTTGTTTATCCTTTCAAAGAACCACCTTTTAGTGTTATTGATCTTTGCTATTGTTTCCTTCATTTTTTTTTCATTTATTTCTGATCTGATTTTTATGATTTCTTTCCTTCTGCTAACTTTGGGGTTTTTTTGTTCTTCTTTCTCTAATTGCTTTAGGTGCAAGGTTAGGTTGTTTATTCGAGATGTTTCCTGTTTCTTAAGGTAGGATTGTATTGCTATAAACTTCCCTCTTAGAACTGCTTTTGCTGCATCCCATAGATTTTGAGTCGTCGTGTCTCCATTGTCATTTGTTTCTAGGTATTTTTTGATTTCCTCTTTGATTTCTTCAGTGATCACTTCGTTATTAAGTAGTGTATTGTTTAGCCTCCATGTGTTTGTATTTTTTACAGATCTTTTCCTGTAATTGATATCGAGTCTCATAGCGTTGTGGTCGGAAAAGATACTTGATACAACATCAATTTTCTTAAATTTACCAAGGCTTGATTTGTGACCCAAGATATGATCTATCCTGGAGCATGTTCCATGAGCACTTGAGAAAAATGTGTATTCTGTTGTTTTTGGATGGAATGTCCTATAAATATCAATTAAGTCCATCTTGTTTAATGTATCATTTAAAGCTTGTGTTTCCTTACTTATTTTCATTTTGGATGATCTGTCCATGGGTGAAAGTGGGGTGTTAAAGTCCCCTACTATGAATGTGTTACTGTCGATTTCCCTTTTTATGGCTGTCAGTATTTGCCTTATGTATTGAGGTGCTCCTTTGTTGGGTGCATAAATATTTACAATTGTTATATCTTCTTCTTGGATCAATCCCTTGATCATTATGTAGTGTCCTTCTTTGTCTCTTCTAATAGTCTTTAAAGTCTATTTTGTCTGATATGAGAATTGCTACTCCAGCTTTCTTTTGGTTTCCATTTGCATGAAATACCTTTTTCCATCCCCTTACTTTCAGTCTGTACGTGTCTCTAGGTCTGAAGTGGGTCTCTTGTAGACAGCAAATATATGCGTCTTGTTTTTGTATCCATTCAGCCAATCTGTGTCTTTTGGTGGGAGCATTTAGTCCATTTACATTTAAGGTAATTATCGATATGTGTGTTCCCATTTTCTTAATTGTTTTGGGTTCGTTATTGTAGGTATTTTCCTTTTTTTGTGTTTCTTGCCTAGAGAAGTTCCTTTAGCAGTTGTTGTAGAGCTGGTTTGGTGGTGCTGAACTCTCTCAGCTTTTGCTTGTCTGTAAAGGTTTTAATTTCTCCATCAAATCTGAATGAGATCCTTGCTGGGTAGAGTAATCTTGGTTGCAGGTTTTTCTCCTTCAACACTTTCAATATGTCCTGCCACTGCCTTCTGGCTTGCAGAGTTTCTGCTGAAAGATCAGCTGTTAACCTTATGGGGATTCCCTTGTGTGTTATTTGTTGTTTTTCCCTTGCTGCTTTTAATATGTTTTCTTTGTATTTAATTTTTGACAGTTTGATTAATATGTCTTGGCGTATTTCTCCTTGGATTTATCCTGTATGGGACTCTCTGTGCTTCCTGGACTTGATTAACTATTTCCTTTCCCATATTAGGGAAGTTTTCATCTATAATCTCTTCAAATATTTTCTCAGTCCCTTTCTTTTTCTCTTCTTCTTCTGGAACCCCTATAATTCGAATGTTGGTGCGTTTAATGTTGTCCCAGAGGTCTCTGAGACTGTCCTCAGTTCTTTTCATTCTTTTTTCTTTATTCTGCTCTGCAGTAGTTATTTCCACTATTTTATCTTCCAGGTCACTTATCCGTTCTTCTGCCTCAGTTATTCTGCTACTGATCCCATCTAGAGTATTTTTCATTTCATTTATTGTGTTGTTCATCATTGTTTGTTTCATCTTTAGTTCTTCTAGGTCCTTGTTAACTGATTCTTGCATTTTGTCTATTCTATTTCCAAGATTTTGATTCATCTTTACTATCATTATTCTGAATTCTTTCTCAGGTAGACTGCCTATTTCCTCTTCATTTGTTAGGTCTGATGGGTATTTATCTTGCTCCTTCATCTGCTGTGT
The DNA here is from genome assembly GCF_039906515.1 of Pseudorca crassidens. Taxonomy (NCBI): domain Eukaryota; kingdom Metazoa; phylum Chordata; class Mammalia; order Artiodactyla; family Delphinidae; genus Pseudorca; species Pseudorca crassidens. The sequence goes on from NC_090311.1 coordinate 76,264,723, forward strand.
GTTTTTCTGTCTTTTCATTTTGCTTACCTTACTGTGTTTGGGATCTCCTTTTTGCAGGCTGAAGGTTCGTAGTTCCTGTTGTTTTTTGTGTCTGTCCCCAGTGGCTAAGGTTGGTTCAGTGGGTTGTGTAGGCTTCCTGGTGGAGGGTACTAGTGCCTGTGTTCTGGTGGATGAGGCTGGATCTTGTCTTTCTGGTGGGCAGGTTCACGTCTGGTGGTGTGTTTTGGGGTGTCTGTAGACTTATTATGATTTTGGGCCGCCTCTCTGCTAATGGGTGGGGTTGTGTTCCTGTCTTGCTAGTTGTTTGGCATGGGATGTCCAGCACTGTAGCTTGCTGGTCGTTGAGTGAAGCTGCGTGCTGGCGTTGAGATGGAGATCTCTGGGAGATTTTTGCCGTTTGATATTATGTGCAGCTGGGAGGCCTCTTGTGGACCAGTGTCCTGAAGTTGGCTCTCCCACCTCAGAGGCACAGCACTAACTCCTGGCTGCAGCACCAAGAGCCTTTCATACACACCGCTCCTTAATTTGGGATGATTCGTTGTCTATTCATGTATTCCACAGATGCAGGGTACATCAAGTTGATTGTGGAGCTTTAATCCGCTGCTTCTGAGGCTGCTGGGAGAGATTTCCCTTTCTCTTCTTTGTTCTCACAGCTCCCAGGGGCTCAGCTTTGGATTTGGCCCCGCCTGTGCGTGTAGGTCGCCGGGGGGCGTCTGTTCTTTGCTCAGACAGGACAGGCTTAAAGGAGCCGCTTATTCGGAGGCTCTGGCTCACTCAGGCCGGGGGTAGGGAGGGTCACGGAGTGTGGGGCGGGCCTGCGGCGGCAGAGACCAGCGTGACGTTGCTAGCCTGAGGCGCGCCGTGCGTTCTCCCGGGGGAGTTGTCCCTGGATCCCGGGACCCTGGCGGGCTGCACAGGCTCCCCGGAAGGGGGTGTGGATAGTGACCTGTGTTCGCACACAGGCTTCTTGGTGGCGGCAGCAGCAGCCTTAGCGTCTCATGTCTGTCTCTGGGCTCCGCACTTTTAGCCGCGGCTCGCACCCGTCTCTGGAGCTCTCTTAAGCAGCGTTCTTAATCCCCTCTCCTCGTGCACCAGGAAACAAAGAGGGAAGAAAAAGTCTCTTGCCTCTTTGGCAGGTCCAGACTTTTCCCCGGACTCCCTCCTGGCTAGCCGTGGTGCACTAACGCCCTGCAGGCTGTGTTCACGCCGCCAACCTCAGTCCTCTCCCGGGCGCTCCGACAGAAGCCGGAGACTCAGCTCCCAGCCCCGCCCGCCCCGGTGGGCGAGCAGACAAGCCTCTCGGCTGGTGAGTGCCAGTCGGCCCCGATCCTCTGCGCTGGAATCTGTCCGCTTTGCCCTCCGCACCCCTGTGGCTGCGCTCTCCTCCGCGGCCCCGAAGCTCCCCCACTCCGCCACCTGCAGTCTCCGCCCGCGAGGGGCTTCCTAGTGTGTGGACACTTTTCCTCCTTCACAGCTTCCTCTCACTGGTGCGGGTGCCGTCCCTATCCTTTTGTCTCTATTTTTTTTCTTTTGCCCTAACCAGGTACGTGGGGGGTTCCTTGCCTTTTGGGAGGTCTGAGGTCTTCTGCCAGCGTTCAGTAGGTGCTCCGTAGGAGTTGTTCCACGCATAGATGTATTTCTGGTGTATCTGTGGGGAGGAAGGTGATCTCTGCGTCTTACTCTTCCTCCATCTTCCCGGAAGTCTCTTCAGCAAATTTTTTAATAAAAATGATCTGTATGTCTAGATGCATTGTAATATTATTTAGGGACATTAAGGATAAAAAGTCATTCTGAGAGCTTCTAAGAACAAAAGAACAGATTCAATAAAACAGTGATTTTAAAAATGAGTACCTAGTTAGAATTCTCAATATATCATAAATGACTATAAGGAGAAATCCAGTAGATGATGCTGCTAAGAACTTTTTTCCTGAAACAATCATGTAAAACAGTTACATTTTGATTACTGCTATGGGCTGAATTGTGCCCCTCCAAATTCATAAGTTAAAGTCCTAACCCCAGTAAGTCACACTGTGACTTGTATTTGGAGATAGGGTTTTTAAAGAGATAATTAAGGTTAAATGAGGTCATTAGGGTGGGTCCTAATCCAGTATGACTGATGTCCTTATAAGACAGGAGCACACATAGAGGGAAGACCTTTGTGTGGGGAAATAGTGAGAAGGTGGCCATTGCAAGGAAGGAGAGAAGCCTCAGAAAACAACAAACCTGCCCACATCTTGATCTTAATTTTCTAGCCTTCAGAATATGAGCAAATATATTTTTGTTGTTTAAGCCACCCAGTCTGTGGTCTTTTATTATGGCAGCCCTAGCAAATTAACACAGTACCTAATTTAAAAATTAAATTAAAATAATTTTCAAATAAAAATCCATATTTGCTAAAAAAGACAACTTTAATAATAATAATAAAATCTAAAGGAATATGCAGTTAAGTTAATTATATAAAAATTTAAAAGTATGTGTCATGAAAGAAAAATACAAATGAGTGCTGGAACAAACCACTGAACTTTATACTACATTTAAGCAAAAAAGTATCAGTATTCTATGCATGACTAAGAATTTTCATTTTTCCCCTCTAAAATGCAAATTAACATTTAAAACTTTTCCTCTTGGGCAGTGGGGCCTAAGTAGGGTGACATTCAAGCATGGGGTGGAGCCTCTACTTAGGCACAGAAGGGGAGTGGCAGCACGTGTGGAAAGGAGGGCCTCTGGAGTGTGGAGTTCTGGAGTTTGGAGGATCATATGTTCCAGCAGAATATGCTTCCTTTAGAATTGCTGAAAAGATTTTTACAAGAATAAGTACTGATGATGATATTGAAAAAAATCATCAACATTTATGAAAGAAATGAAAGAGCCATCATCTATTAGATGAGAAAATGAGTCACCATAATAATGATGAATGAAAATACTGCTCGTTATAAAGTCAGGGAAGCTACCCTGTAAAACTGGGCTATCATTTGGCAGTGTTGTTGAGTTTTCCCTTCTAAATTCAGCCTGAACCAAGATGGCAGAGTAGAAGGATGTGCTCTCACTCCCTCTTGCAAGAACACCAGAATCACAACTAATTGCTGAACAATCATCGACAGGAAGACACTGGAACGCACCAAAAAAGATACCCCACATCCAAAGACAAAGGAGAAGCCACAATGAGATGGTAGGAGGGGTGCAATCACAATAAAATCAAATCCCATAACTGCTGGGTGGGTGACTCACAAACTGGAGAACACTTATACCACAGAAGTCCACCCACTGGAGTGAAGGTTCTGAGTCCCACATCAGCCTTCTGAACCTGGGGGTCTGGCAACGGAGGAGGAATTCCTAGAGAATCAGACTTTGAAGCCTAGTGGGATTTGATTGCAGGACTCTGACAGGACTGGGGGGAACAGAGACTCCACTCTTGGAGGGCACACACAAAGTAGTGTGCGCATCAGCACCCAGAGGAAGGAGCAGTGACCCCAGGGGAGACTGAACCAGACCTACCTGCTAGTGTTGGAGGGTCTCCTGCAGAGGTGGTGGGTGGCTGTGGCTCACCATGAGGACAAGGACACTGGAAGCAGAAGTTCTGGGAAGTACTCCTGGGCGTGAGCCCTCCCAGAGTCCGCCATTAGCCCCACCAAAGAGCCTGCAGGCTCCAGTGTTGGGTCACCTCAGGCCAAACAACCAACAGGGAGGGAACCCAGCCCCACCCATCAGCAGTCAAATGGATTAAAGTTTTACTGAACTCTGCCCACCAGAGCAACAGCCAGCTCTACCCACCACCAGTCCCTCCCATCAGGAAACTTGCACAAGCCTCTTAGATAGCCTCCTCCACCAGAGGGCAGACAGCAGAAGCAAGAAGAACTACAACCCTACAGCCTGTGGAAAAAGACCACACTCACAGAAAGATAGATAAGATGAAAAGGCACCTCAGTACATAAGACAACTGCTAACAGCTATAAAAGAGGAGATCGACAGTAACACAATAATAGTGGGGGTTTTTAACACCTCACTTACACCAATGGACAGATCATCCAAAATGAAAATAAATAAGGAAACAGAAGCTTTAAATGATACAATAGACCAGGTAGATTTAATTGATATTTATAGTATATTCCATCCAAAAATAGCAGATTACACTTTCTTCTCAAGTGTGCACGGAACATTCTCCAGGATAGATCACATCTTGGGTCACAAATCAAGCCTCAGTACATTTAAGAAAATTGAAATCATATCAAGCATCTTTTCTGACCACAACGCTGTGAGATTAGCAATGAATTACAGGGAGAAAAACGTAAAAAACACAAAGACATGGAGGCTAAACAATACGTTACTAAATAACCAAGAGATCACTGAAGAAATCAAAGAGAAAATCAAAAAATACCTAGAGACAAATGACAATGAAAGCATGATGATCCAAAACCTATGGGATGCAGCAAAAGCAGTTCTAAGATAGAAGTTTATAGCTATACAAGCCTACCTCAAGAAACAAGAAAAATCTCAAATAAACAATATAACCTTACACCTAAAGGAACTAGTGAAAGAACAAACAAAACCCAAAGTTAGCAGAAGGAAAGAAATCATAAAAATCAGAGCAGAAATAAATGAAATAGAAACAAAGAAAACAATAGCAAAGATCAATAAAACTAAAAGCTGGTTCTTTGAGAAGATAAACAAAATTGATAAACTACTAGCCAGACTCATCAAGAGGGAGAGGACTCAAATCAATAAAATTAGAAATGAAAAAGGAGAAGTTACAACAGACACCACAGAAATACAAAGCATCTTAAGAGACTACTACAAGCAACTCTATGCCAATAAAATGGACAACCTGGAAGAAATGGACAAATTCTTACAAAGGTACAATCTCCCAAGACTGAATCAGGAAGAAATAGAAAATATGAACAGACCAGTCACAAGTAATGAAATTGAAACTGTGATTAAAAATCTTCCAACAAACAAAAGTCTAGGACCAGATGGCTTCACAGGTGAATTCTATCAAACATTTAGAAAAGAGCTAACACCCATCCTTCTCAAACTCTTCCAAAAAATAGCAGAGGAACACTCCCAAACTCATTCTATGAGGCCACCATCACCCTGATACCAAAACGAGACAGAGATGTCACAAAAAAGGAAAACTACAGAGCAATATCACTGATGAACATAGATGCAAATATCCCCAACCAAATACTAGCAAAGAGAATCCAACAGCACGTTAAAAGGATCATACACCATGATCAAGTGGGATTTAACCCAGGGATGCACAGATTCTTCAATATACTCAAATCAATGTGATAGACCATATTAACAAATTGAAGAAGAAAGACCATATGCTCATCTCAATAGATGCAGAAAAAGCTTTTGACAAAATTCAACACCCATTTGTAATAAAAACTCACCAGAAAGTGGGCATAAAGGGAACCTACCTCAACATAATAAAGGCCATATACGACAAACCCACAGCAAACATCATTCTCAATGGTGAAAACCTGAAAGCATTTCCTCTAAGATCAGGAACAATACAAGGATGTCCACTCTCACCACTATTATTCAACATAGTTTTGGAAGTCCTAGCCATGGCAATCAGAGAAGAAAAAGAAATAAAAAGAATCCAAATTGGAAAAGAAGAAGTAAAACTGTCACTGTTTGCAGATGACATGATACAATACATAGAGAATCCTAAAGATGCCACCAGAAAACTACTAGAGCTAATCAATGAATTTGGTAAAGTTGCAGGATACAAAATTAATGCCCAGAAATCTCCTGCATTCCTATACACTGATGATGAAAAATCTGAAAAAGAAATTAAGGAAACACTCCCATTTACCTTTGCAACAAAAAGTATAAAATACCTAGGAATAAACCTACCTAGGGAGACAAAAGACCTGTATGCAGAAAACTATAAGACACTGATGAACGAAATTAAAGATGATACTGACAGATGGAGAGATATACCATGTTCTTGGATTGGAAGAATCAATATTGTGAAAATGACTATACTACCCAAAGCAATCTACAGATTCAGTGCAATCCCTATCAAACTACCAATGGAATTCTTTACAGAACTAGAACAAAAAATCTTAAAATTTGTATGGTGACACAAAAGACCCTGAATAGCCAAAGCAGTATTGAGGGGAAAAAAGCGGAGCTGGAGGAATCAAACCCCCTGACTTCAGACTATACTCTAAAACTACAGTAATCAACACAATATGGTACTGGCACAAAAACAGAAATATAAATCAATGGAACAAGATAGAAAGCCCAGAGATAAACCCAGGCATCTATGGTCAGCTAATCTGTGACAAAGGAGGCAAGGATGTACAATGGAGAAAAGACAGTCTCTTCAATAAGTGGTGCTGGGAAAACTGGACCAGCTACATGTAAAAGAATGAAATTAGAACAGTCCCTAACACCATAAACAAAAATGGATTTGAGTCCTAAATGTAAGTTTGGACACTGTAAAACTGTTAGAGGAAGACATAGGAGGAACAGTCTTTGACATAAATCACAGCAAGATATTTTTTGATCCACCTCTTAGAGTAATGGAAATAAAAACAAAAATAAACAAATGGGACCTAATGAAACTTCAAAGCTTTTGCACAGCAAAGGAAACCGTAAACAAGACAAAAAGACAACCCTCAGAATAGGAGAAAATATTTGCAAATGAATCAGTGGACAAAGGATTAATCTCCAAAACATATAAACAGCTCATGCAGCTCAATATTAAAAAAACAACCCAATCCAAAAATGGGCAGAAGACCTAAATAGACATTTCTCCAAAGAAGACTTACAGATGGCCAAGAAACACATGAAAATATACTAAACATCACTAATTATTAGAGAAATGTAAATCAAAAGTAAAATGAGGTATCACCTCACACCAGTTAGAATGGGCATCATCAGAAAATCTACAAAGAACAAATGCTGAGGGTGTGGAGAAAAGGGAACCCTCTTGCACTGTTGGTGGGAATGTAAATTGATACAGCCATTATGGAGAACAGTATGGAGGTTCCTTAAAAAACTAAAAATAGAATTACCATATGATCCAGCAATCCCACTGCTGGGCATATACCCAGAGAAAACCATAATTCAGAAAGACACATGCACCGCAATGTTCGCTGCAGCACCATTTACGATAGCCAGGTCATGGAAGCAACTTAAATGCCCATTGACAGAGGAATGGATACAGAAGATGTTGTACATATATACAATGGAATATTACTCAGCCACAAAAAGGAACAAAATTGGGTCATTTGTTGAGACGTGGATGGATCTAGAGACTGTCATACAGAGTGAAGTAAGTCAGCAAGAAAAAAACAAGTATCGTATATTAACGCATATATGTGGAACCTAGAGAGATCGTACAGGAGAATGGGTTTGCAGGGCAGAAAAAGAGACACAGATGTAGAGAAGAAACGTAAGGATATCAAGGGGGGAAAGCGGCTGCGGGGTGGGGGATGGTGGTGTGGTGAATTGGGAGATTGGGATTGACATGTATACACTGATGTGTATAAAACTGATGACTAATAAGAACATGCTGTATAAAAAAATAAATAAAATAGAAAAAAGAGAACTTTTCCTCTTTATCATGTATGCCAATGGTAATTAGTGAAATATAATAAATTTAACATTTATTATATAACATAATAAATATAAATTTATAACAAATATATATTATATTATTATATAAGTATAATAATGTCTATTTCAAATGATATTTTATAGTGAAAAACAGTTTAGTTGTATATAATAATTACTAAAAGTATTCTCACATGCCGGTTATTTTCTGTATAATATATCCCTATTATTTATATTTTATTTTTTATATTTATTTATTTATATTTTATTTACTTAAGGATGAATTTAACACCAACCAGAGAGAATCATCAAATTCAAAATTATTTTTATTTAATTAATCAATTAATTTGTTTATTAATTTTTGGCTGCGTTGGGTCTTCGTTGCTGCACAGGGGCTGTCTCTAGTTGCGGCGAGCGGGGCTACTCTGAGTGGGGGCTACTCTTCATTGTCGTGTGCAGGCCTCTCACTGTGGTGGCTTCTCCTGTTACGGAGCACTGGCTCTAGGCGCGCAGGCTCTAGAGCGCAGGCTGAGTAGTTGTGGCACACGGGCCCCGTTGCTCCATGGCATGTGGGATCTTCCCGGACCAGGGATCGAACATGTGTCCCCTGCATTGGCGGGTGGATTCTTAAGCACTGTGCCACCAGGGAAGTCCCCAATTCAAAATTCTTTACAGACATATTTTACTTTGGAATATTTTCAGATCTCAAGTTGGCATAAGCAGAAGCATATACTTAGAAATTCCAAATTCTCAACCATATGTAAGGTTAAAACAAAATAACAAAAGAAAACACCAACAAAGGGAGCAAAACGAAAACACATAAACCCAGAGATGGTCAAATTATTTATCTCATATTATTTGTATAAAGAGACTCCAACTCATCCCAAAAAAGGGTTTAGTTTTTTAAATTTAGGTCTAAACAGAAACATCTTAAACTTGCTTCCAAATATCTCATTGCTTCCACTATTACGATTGAGTTATCTTTTGTATTATATGTTTAAATTAAAAACAGCATTTGATTCAGTATATTTAACAAGAAACAAATTGTTCTTAAGTAGATATATATATTATGTATATAAAATTGATTCTTTCTTAATACTATTTTCTTTAAATTTCTCTCTCCATGTCACAGAAAAACAAACCTTGTCATCATTTTCTAGGGCACATGATAAGGCTGTAATGTTGTGTTTGTGTTCATGCATATGTATAAAAAAAAAATAGCATTAGCTACATACCTTTGTATACACAGCAGTTTATAACAGTGAACATGTTAAATTATAAGATACTTATTATGCAGATTATTTTTCCTTCTTTCCTTTTTGTTTCATATACTAATATAGCAAGGATCCAGATAGCAACAGGAAAATGCCTTATATATAATATTATATGTATTAAATAGGTATTTATATATATATAACTATATATATACACATTTATATACATTTATATATGAAATATGTGCAATATAAAAATATATGGTAAAAATGATGTGCAGATTGTATATCATATAATATCAATGGGAATGAAAATATTTGATACTTGGAGACATTATTATTATTAAGACTAAATGGACCTTTAGCTGGTCAACTAGACTGAGAAGGAGTTTGGAGAATTTATGATCAAAACTTTTAAATGACTCCTATGCCTTCACCTTTTGCGATTGTTTACTTCTTCCATTACAAGATCATGAACAGCGTAGGAGATGTAGGTTTGAGAGAAGACAGCCATTCTGCTGCTACACTCAAAATTGGGTAATTGCTTGACTCCCTGGGAACAAGCCATAATTAAAAAAAAAATTCTCCCTGAGATTCTTTAGAATTTGCTCCTTGCTATGCATGCATGCACGCATGCACACACGCTTACTCACTCACACCTCAGTTCACAAAATAAAAAGAAACATTCCATACTGGGGGGGAAAAGAAACCAAGAATTAAAAGCATAGTAACAACTGAGTGTGCCCTTAGGAAGATTAAATTTATTTCTTTTCCCAAAAGGATAAGTATTTTCTATCTTGGGGGAGGTTGAGACTACCAGATGGAAGATAATTGAAATAATTATTTGATAGGTTTCTTCCTTCCCCTTTATCTCCCAGCATCCAAAGTCTTTAAATTCTGCATTGTCTATTTGTATTTATGGTTTTCCATAAAAATATAATATTTTAAGTCAACTATATGACAATAAATAAATATATATGCAGTATAAAATTTTATCTGTCAGATCCTAAGATTTAAAGTGACTTCTAAAATATATATGTCATGTCCTACAGTTGTTTACAAAAATGCCGGTTCTCCTCTCACAAGGAGAACAGACAAACCTTCCCAGTAAAAGCTTTAATAGAGTAAATGGGTTTACTTTCCCCAAAGTCATTTAAAGTTTGGAAAAAGAATGCTTCCTAATTAGCGTTTCAATGGTTCTGTTTGAGCAGTTCATAGCAACTTTCATATTGAAAGCTTTAGGAATTCCTAATTTATATACAGACAGCTGAGACAAGTTTGTCATACCAGAGCAATCTCAGTGGAGTTTGTGAGTCACAGGGCTGTCACTTCTGCTTTACTAAATTTCAAAGTGCTATACCAGGTTACAAGAAAACTGTCACATGCAAGAGATATGCTCTCTGAGCCAGGGGAAAGAATAAAATAATCCCTCTACTCTCAGTCCAAAACACTTCTTTTTCTCTAGCTCATCTTTATATAACCAACACTTAGCACCTCAAACCGATCAAAGAGATCAATAAATGAAAATTGAATTGCACATGATTGGACTGAGTTGACTTATCTGGAAGACATGAAAAACCTATAGTTCCACTGGCACACAGAGACTGTAGAACTTTTTGCTGCACACAGTTTAAGTTGCTAAGGGGAAGTTACATTCAGCGACCTTTTATAAGGCAGTATGGCCCTGGAGTAAGAGTGACCTGGTTTTGAATCCCATCTCCACCACTCTTGTGACCTTTGGTAAATAATTTAAACTCTCTGAGCCTCACTTTTCTCACTGATGTGGGATGGGAAAAGAAGTTGATTTTCCAGTGGTATAATTCGGGGATAAGATCTTATTCCTAGACTCTGCTTATTGAAGTCATTCTTCTTGCCAGATCTTTGGAGAAATGAGGGGACTTGATTGACACTTAGCCTCAAAATTGTTAAAACATAATAACTATGGTAGAGGCTGCAAAATCTGTCACTTTGAAAATGCAAAAGTTGCCTTTGAATTATCGCTTTAGGACAGAGTATCTCTATCACTGTGGTTTTTTTGAGGAATTATTCCCAAGTTCAGAAACCAAGACCTGGAAAACTACAGGAAGAATATGCAAATATTCATCTTGACCTAATAATGGACAAAAATTTATAAAAATGAAATTAAAAAATGAATATATATTTCTAAATAAGCTTGAAATTTGGAAAATCTACCAATATTAGTTTATTGTTTCCTACAGGATTACCTTATAGGGTTACGTTGTGAGAGCTTGTAAGAGATGAAGTTTAACCATAGAAAATGAGGATTGTGAAGGGATTCATGAGAGTGGGGGAGGCAGGATTATACTCATAGCAGATTGAGGGTCTTCCTGAATTGCGCGCACACACACACACACACACACACACACACACACACACACACGTGGTTAAGCTGCTCCTACATGGAGGAAGGATTATTAAAAGACTTCAAAGAAGTAAATTATGGCTGAGCACTGTGGGCTTTAAGATCAAATATTTATCTGGTTCTAAACTTATCTGGACTCTAATGCAATTCACAGGCCATCAGATACTAAAGAGGAGAGAGCATTAAAATCATGTATACTAGGTATTTCCTTGTCTCGCTAAAACTTCTTGTATGAATTTCATACCACAAATAAGCATCGAGTTATGCTTGCCGACATTCATAGATTCTTTCCTGTAATTCCAAGGTAACTGTTTCTGCCGATACAGGGTGTCTGTTTCTTCAAATGCAGAATGAGAATGCCCAGTCATAGAAGCAGTATTTCTTAGCTTTCCATTCTGAAGTCTCTTAGAATTCTACTCAAGGGAAGTGCCCTGGTGGCCTAGTGGTTAGGATTCCAGGCTTGCACTGCCATGGCCTGGGTTTGATCCCTGGGCAGGGAACTGAGATCCTGCAAGCCATGCGGTGCAGCCAAAGAAAAAAACAGTGAATTAATTAAACTTGCAATTAAAAAAAGACAATTAAAAAAAAGGGTTCTACTGAAAGTAAAACAGACATCGTTTAACAAAACTATTAACTGCTCATCCTCCCCCAAATTAAAACTTTAAATATTTTGTAAAAAACTAATGAAAATTTTTTAAAAGATAGATAAGGTTTTCCTCATGCCTGCACTATAACTCATGTAGTACTCACAAAAACTCTTCTGGAATGTAGTGTGTTAATATCTCAAAATTTCAGAATTCTTTTATCCAGGTTCTCATACCTCATATATTGTGTAGGTAGATTTTGAACCATAGTTTGTTGGAATCCTTTCAATCTTGTATGTTATATGTACTCATTCATCAATTATTTTTGAGTATTTATATTTTATTACGTTTGGTAAAAATTGGGAAAGTGTATGGACACATTGAATGACTTCACTTTTAGCAGAACAACTACAGGATAGCTTAAGATAGTTGAGAGTAGTTGATCCATATAATATTTGTCTTTCTCTGTCTGACTTACTTCACGTAGTATGACAATCTCTAGATCCATCCATGTTGCTGCAGATGACATTATTTCATTCTTTTTTATGGCTGAGTATTCCATTATATATGTATACACACACCACATCTTCTTTATCCATTCATCTGTCAATGGACATTTAGGTTGCTTCCATGTCTTGGCTATTGTAAACAGTGCTGCAATGACAATTGGGATGCATGTATCCTTTTGAGCCATGTTTTTCTCTGGATATATGCCCAGGAGTGGGATTGCTGGATAATTTGGTAGCTCTATTTTTAGTTTTTTACTGTTCTCCATAGTGGCTATACCAATTTACATACCCACCAACAGTGTAGGAGGGTTCTGATTCAAGATAGTTCTCAAACTTTGGGAGAGAATTAGTAGTCCTATTTTGTGTAAATACATCTTTGAAATCTGAAAATGAAATTTAATGTTGCATTTATGTGAAAGTTTTAAAATAATTCCATTAGAAATATATGAAGGAAATAATTAGCACACACATTTTTGTTACTAGTGAAAATAAAATATCTAATTAGAAAACTTGAAAAAAAAGAAATAAATTATGAATACCTCATAGTTTGAGGATGGGAATATAAAATAATATAATCCCTTTGGAAAAAAATTAATTAATTTAAATGTATACATACACTTACCCTATGTCCTAGTAATTCTACTTATAGGTATTTACTCCATATGTATACATCAAGATGTAAATCCAATTGTTCATAGCAGTTTTATTCACAGTAACAAAAAATTAGAAACAATTCAGACTTCCATTGGAAGACAAATGGCTAAAGTAAATTATGGTGTTGCAGTACTATTCAGCAATGAAAATGAATAAACTACTTATACCAACAACAACATGAATCTTTAAAAAATTATGCTGAGTGAAAGATTTCAGACATAAAATGCAACCTACCGTAGATACTTTGTATGAAATTCTAGAGGAGGCACAATTTATAATGGCAGAAAGCAAATTTTTGGTTGCCTACACCTGGGAAATTACAGGAATTGACTTCAAGGTGGCCAGAAAAAACTTTTTGAAGTGATGGAAATATTCTGTCTTTTTTTTTATGGTGTTTACATGAATGTATATATTTGTGTATACACTGAAAATGGGTACATTTTATTATATGTAAATTATTTCCTAAAAATACATACAATTATCTGATTTTCAAAGAAATACCTGGCATTTTTGTTTGAAATTTTTTTAGCATTTTTCAGTCATCATCTCTAATAAAGAAGTAAAAGAATCAGAAAACCAAGCATATGAATTCAACTTGAAGGAGAACCCATTTGTAATTGGAAAAAAACAACATTCTCAGGTGTCACTAATTTAGGACAACTTTAAACATGTATGAAAATATCATCTATAGGTTAACATGATTTGGTTTATAACATGTGTTCAAACTTGACATCAGAAATCAAGATGTCATTTTAACCTTAATTTTTTTTGTTTACTGTCCTTCATTTTGGTACCATGAGTAAATATAGCCAGTGATACAAAATATAATGGCAATAACAATCAGTCACTTCAAAACTTGAACTCTTCTTCTACAGAGAGAAGAAATTAAAACTTCTTATTGTAAAATTCTTATATAGGTGAACCTGGATTTCTCTTTTTATTATTCATTTTTTTCAAGTTATATATAATTTAAAATATTTAAAATTCACATACCTCTTAATAATCCCTAAGACTAGTCATTGCTTTTGATCTTCCTGAAGCTGTGTGCGTAGAGCTACATACCAACAGGGAATCTGTGAGGTTATGTATGATTGATAACTAGTACAAAGGACCCTAATCTGTTCAATAAGGTCAAATCTAATAAAATTTTTTAAAATACTGGAGATATCTCAACTCAGTGAATGTTCCATAGGGTCATATTGTTATTGCCACCTTTTGAACTTTGAACAAAATATACACATACATTTTGAAGCATGTAAACTGAGTTTTGAAGATTTTACTTCCAGCTTGGGTCATTGAAAAACATATATATTTTAGGGAAAGAGAAACCTCATGCCTTGGAGTGATCCTTACTAAGTGATGAAGAAACTGGAGTTTTAATGTACCAGCTCACCGTCTCTTTTCAGTTGAGACCCATTTCCAGAATGAAATCTCTGGCACTTACAGTTTACCCTGTGCTCAAGCGCAGTTTGTTCCTGAAAGCCAGAAAAAAACATCTTCAGTCAGATTTGCATGAAGCTGTTTTCAGTCAAGCGTTCAGCTTTGAAGATGTGTGCTGAGGGGCCAGAGGCCAAGCACCTGTAGCATTTGCTACAGCCCACACTTTGTATTGCTCAGGTCCATTCATGACCCATGCTAAGTCCACTCACTTTCTCTCCAAAAGTCTTCCTATTAATGGCTGCTTATAGTTCCTGAAAAATGGCTTGTAATAGGAAGGATAGTAAATTCTAAAAATGTAATTGATAGCCATGATCTCCGTGTTCTACCAGCCATTCTAAGTTTCTTTTCCAGCTCTCAGCACTTATGTTCCTTAGCCTGCTTGCCATCCATAGACTCCAACTCTGCCCCATAGTTACACCATTTATGGGCACAATACCGAAGCATGGAGCTGGCTGAAGATAGAGCCTGGATGACCTTCCATGCTCAAGTCATTCTATCCACGTGGTTTTTCAGTGGCTCCACTGTGGAGGACACTTTCTGGTGGACATCGATGGGAAGCATGAAGATCCACACGCTTTGTGCCCACTCCCATGGCTCCTATGTACATGTCTCTCCCCCTAGTCTTCTTTGTCCCCAATCTTACAGTCTTGCTCTTTGAGACCCTGGTCAACTGAGCCAAAGCAATTTGCCCTTGCCCAAGAGTCAGTATATTTATTTCTTTTCCTCAAGCCATTTCTCCCTTTACACCATGTAAAGACCATGTGTCCATTTCAAATCTCTGCCCACTGTAGGGGCATTTCTCTTTACTTCCTTCTTTAAGGGACACCTCTGAGTTGGGCTATTTTATAGGAACAACCGTGTTCTGCTCACACCAATCTATAGAACTTATCTTTCTGCAAACTAGGTTTACTCCATCATCATCTGGTTGTAATCCTGCGAAAGGACTTAGATGTGACCTAGGGAAGAGATGTCTGTGCAATGGGATAGGTGACAGAGGGGCAAGGGCTGCCTGTTTGTGTTCTCATTAGTGCCTTTAAAGCCTATTGGAACCAATTCCAAATCTACCATTTCCATCATATGATGGATTGTTGCTGTGCCTACCCAAAGTCGCAAATTTGTTGATCTGTTTCTACCATGCTCAAGATGAGCAGTTCTAGTTGCGTAATCATTTGACGGTGCATGATCAGAAATTGCTGTGTTTGATGCCCCCAAAGCTTGGAGTTGCTTCTTAAGGAGCTGTGCTGTAGATGGCATGGCCTTGATTCAGACCCTAGGTCCACACTGTGGCTCTCCTACCGTGGCTTACTAGAGAGTCCACACAGCATCCTTACCTATCCCTGATAGCTCTAACGCCGTGGAATCTGCCCATTCACACGGTCCTAGTGGCAGGGATGGTTTTCTTTAAGCTGAACCTGCTGAAGAGCATTCTTTGGCCAAAGCTTACTAAAGCAGTATTCCTAAGCATTACATGTAATCCTCCAAAATCCAAAGCGGTGTAGTAAGCCTGTACCTCAGGAGCCCTTGGTTTCCATCCTGGTCTTGTTTCTGAGTACAGTAAAGGTACCTACTCTTCTTCTGTTATTTGCCGCTATCCTGGAATTCTCTCATTCCCATTGACCTTCGGAAGCCCAGTTTCATCAAAAACTCCCCTATCAACAGCCCAGCCTGTCGAGTATAGTTACCTCTGAGATTCTCAATATGACTGTGCCCTCCCACTAAGGTGTTCCTTAATGCTTTATGGAGTGAGCATCATCCGGGTCTCTGGGGAAAATAAGTAACTACAGGGTTGGTTCTCTGATCTCACATAATCAGTCTATTCTCACATGCCTCAGTCTATGAGCATTTCCACCTCTTCCTCAGTACTCTGCTATGGCACTTCCAGAAATGCCATCTCACTTACTGTAGGCTATCTTCTTCCCAAGCTTTAAGAAACCATTCTGGCACTGTGTCACTAACAACTCCAGGTTTCCTTGTTTAGGAGTGAATTTCTGTGTCATGAAAGACCACCCCATTTCAATAAATACCCTTATCAAGTGTTATATTTCATCTCTAACCCTGAACCAGCACACACCAGATTTATTCCTAGGATCTCAGTTCCCTACTTATCAGCTAAATCCTGCAGTTATTTTGGTGAATATTTTTTTCTTTTGTAACAGGAATAGTACTTCTGCTATTGGATCATGCTGAGATCTGACTTTGGTTATTGGTCTAGATGAAATGAAGGGAGATGGTAGCATTTCTTGAGGAGGGCCTTTACCTTGGATCAAACTTTTGCATGGTCTTCAGGCCAGTGGAGTTACCACTAGAAAGAGAAAGGAACACAGGAATTATCAAATAATCTGGGCATTAAATACTATCAAGCATATCTACCCTGTTGTCTCCATCTCAGGTACCAAGGTATTAACCTCTGCTATGCAAAATTTTGTGCTAACTACTCCTAAGGCATCCTTGTCATACATAAAATAGGTGGTATAGCACACTTCTGCAATTTCCAAAGTTAATATAGCTAACAATCAAAGAATCAGGATAATATTATTCTAATTTTCCAGTAATTGAATACTAGTATTTGTTTGCTCATTTGAAACTATTACATGATAAATAGAACATATATAAATGCTACAGGCACCAAACTTATATTTGGTAACCCCACAAAAAGGGAGCTTTTCAAGTCTGTAGACAAATTGTACTACGAATAAGTATTTATTTAATCATTATCAATATAATGCTCTTCATATCCAGGAACTGCATATTAAAGATGCTAGAATTTTTCTGCTATTATTTGACCAGCGTCTGTGGTAAGACTGCAGAAAACTAAACCGCAAAAGGCTCAGTTATCCTTGAGTTCTTCTCTTCCATAAGAGTTAGCTCTCTATAAAATCCTAAGACTACTTCCTTTGATAAAGAAAGATTCTAGAAAAGACTCAAAATAGCCAATACGATATTGAAGGAAAAGAACAAAATTGGAGGACTGACACTCACTGACTTCAAGGCTTACTATAAAGCCACAGTAATCAAGCTAGTGTGGTATTGGCAAAAGAATAGAAAAATAGGTCAAAAGAATATAATAGAGAGCCCAGAAATAGACCCCCGTAAATATAGTCAGTTGATCTTTGACAAAGGAGCAAAGGCAGTACAATGGTGAAAAGATAGTCTTTTCAACAAATGGTGTAAAATAATCATGCGAAGTAATGAATCTGGACACTTTATCTTTCACAAAAACTAACTCAAAATGGATCACAGACCTAAATGTAAAAATGCAAAATTATATAACTTCTGAATTATAACATAGGAGAAACCTAGATGACTTTGGGTGTGGTAATGAATTTTAGGTATAACAACAAAGGCACAATTCATGAAGGAAAAAATTGATAAGCTGGACTTCATTAAATTTAAAATGTCTGCTTTGTGAAAGACAGCATCAAGAGAATGAGAAGATAAGCCACAGAATGGGAGAAAATATTTGTGACAGATACATCTGGTAAAGAACCATTTGGACTGTCATTCAAAATATACAAAGAAGTCTGAAAACTCACAATCAGAAAACAACTCAATTAAAAAATAAGCCAAAGATCCTAACAGACACATCACCAAAGTAGATATATGATGGCAAATAAGGATATGAAAACATGCTTCATATCAGGGAAATGCAAATTAAAACAACAGTAGGATACCACTAGATACCTATTAGAATGGCCAAAATCTGCAACACTGACAACAACAAATGCTGACAAGGATGCAGAGCAACAGGAACTCTCACACATTGCTGGTGGGGATGCAAAATGGTACAGCCACATTGGAAAACAGTTTGGAAGTTTCTTACAAAATATTTCCTTACCATATGACATAGCAATCACACTCCTTGGTATTTACCCAAAGGAATTGAAAACTTATGCCCTCATAAAGTCTACAAATGGATGTTTATAGCAGCTTTATTCATAATTTATAAAACTTGGAATCAATCAGATGTCCTTCAAAAATATGAATGGATAAATAAACTGTGGAACACTAAGACAATGTCAGACAATATCTTTCAGCACTAAAAAGAGATGAGCTATCAAGCCTTGAGAAGACATGGAGGAATCTCCAGTGCATATTAAAAAGTGAAAGAAACCAATCTGAAAAGGCTACATACTGTATGATTCCAACTATATGACATTCTGGAAATGGCAAAACTATGAAGATAATAAGATCAGGGCTTGCAGGGGGCAGAAGGAGATTAATAGACAGAACACAGGATTTTTAGGTCTGGCAATACTCTCCCTGCTATTATAATGGTGGATATATGTCATTATACTTTTGTCCAAGTCCATAGAAGGTAAAGCATCAAGAGGAACCTTAAGGGAGACTATAGACTTTGAGTGATTACGATGTGTCTGTGTAGGTTCACTCTTGTTAAAAGAATGGCTATAATTGTTCAAGGAGAGAGTCTTTGTCAGTATGTTTCAATAAAGTTATACAGGTTCACTGTATATTTTTTATATTTATAGTTAGTCTCTCTTCAGGATTAAATACCTTTTAAAATATTTTTAATGGTTTCTAAGACTTCTCTCAAAATCTATAGATTGGTGTTCTGTTATTTCACCCAAGATGTTGCTACATGCAGGTTTCTTTATACTTGTCTTGTTTTGGATTTTATTTGTTTGTTTCTTTCCCTTTTTTTGTTTTTTTTTTTTTCCCCTTTTTAAATCAATTGGAAAATTCTTAGTCATTTTCTGTAAAAATGACTCATTTTTCTCATCTGATTCTCATCTGATTATATATACATCCATTTAGTAAGTTTATAACTTCAATTATGTCATTAAAACAAACAGTATCTCAAAATTCCAATAAGTGAAGTGCTTTGGTATCTTCTGTTGTTTCTGCTGATTCTTGCTTAGAGTGTCTTTGGTGTTTTGAATCTCTGATTTTCATAAATTTCATTAGGTAGAAGGCTATTACATTTTTTTCAGAATGGTAAATTTTCCTTCAGAGATGTTGATGGATGCCTGTAATTAAAAGTGTAATGATTTCTACAAATATAAAATCCATGAATACATGATATATACATGTGAATATGTGTATGTCTGTGTGTGTGTGTGTATAACAGAGCAGAGTGTAATCTGTGCATTACAGAGCTGCTTCCAAAAATAAAAGTACAACTTTGTCATTTAACTTCATTTGCATTATAAAAGTCAAGAACTCAAGAGAAAGCTCTCTTGCTTGGGAGTTGTATGACTTGCAAACTCCTCTACTCTGCTATTTCATTAAATTTTTAAAGTATTTATCACCATATTGTTGATGATAAAATTAAGGCTTATGGAGGTATAGTGTTTATCCATGCATAGTAATATGAAGAGTCAGTCCTATCTATAGCTTCTTAGTAAACCAGCTCGTCTATAAAGGAGAACTGTGTTGGTTGTATTAATGTAGCAATGATCGCCTAATTATTTCAGAGAGTCCTTCTCACCCTCTGTGATATTTGTAATTCTTTACAATTTTCAAAGATATAAGAAATTTTATTATTCCAAGCCAGTCTTCTGTCTGTTGCTTAAACTGTGGTTGCTGACAAGCCTTGTGTGCTTGTAATGGGGATCACTTCCACAAAGCTTCTCCCTCAACCTCACTGCTTTGCTCTGATCTTCTTTCAATGCATCGTCTCAAGTTGCTCTGTCTCCTTGGAATTGCACCTAAGTCATTTTCCCCACATAGTTTCTCACTGTAATTGTTTTCTAACATTGGAATTGTCAGGAGTCATTGCAAGTGTCAGGGGAAGCACACGGAATGATAAATGTGTGAATTCTCCACTCTGTCACCCTGTCACCTGCAGCAGGATTATTACAAGTGAGACCTGCAGGGAGGTCAAATCCATTGACACAAGCAGAAACACATAGGTTAGTCAAACAGAGGCTAAAAAGCAAGTAATTCTGGTCATGAATAAGTGAGAGATGTTGTTTTTATAAACATATTAGTATTACCCTTGAGATGTAGTTTTTATTGTGGGCAGGATTTTAATAAGTCAGAGAGTCAATTTTTTAAACTCATATTTGTTCACAGTAAAATATGTCATACTGTCCTTGAATATATAGCTTATTCACCATTTCTTAGAACATTTTCTATAAAGGGCTTACAATTATGAATCCTTCCTTTGTCTCTTTGAGTTGTATCTCCTGCAACTCAAGAGTGTCTTACTCTAGGACGTGAAAGCCATTTCTTTGGAATATAATAATTAGGAAGGATGGTACCTCTACTTCTCAGTCTCTGTGGGAGAGTAGAATCCTAACTTAGGGATTTTCCAGCTGGTAAACCCAGCTGGCCTAATAGGCATTTACACTGACCAACCTCCTTGAACAATTAATTATAAAATATATATTTTTTTTAAAAAGATTTATTTAGGTAGTTAATTTATGTTTGGCTGCATTGGGTCTTAGTTGAGGCACACAGGATCTTTGTTGAGGCATGTGGGATATTTTGTTGCAGCGCACGGGTTTCTATCTAGTTGTGGCATGCAGGTTTTCTCTTCTCTAGTTGTGGCGCATGGGCTCCAAGGAATGTGGCCTCTGTTGTTGTGGTGCGAAGGTTCCAGAGCGCGTGGGCTCTGTGGTTTGCCGCACGCAGGGTCTTTTAGTTGCCCCGCGGCATGTGGGATCGAACCCGCGTCCCCTGCATTGTAAGGCGGATTCTTTGCCGCTGACCCCCAGGGAAGTCCCTAGGAAAAAGAAAGCAAATACCAGTGATTACATTTCAAGGAATAAGAGAGTCTGAGAGACCAGAACAATAAATAAGTTTTTAAAAGTGAAACATTTTCTTTAAACTGTTATTGCAATAGATTAAAACTTTCCATATGTTGAGAACTAGAATAAAAGAGTTTGTAATGTAACCTTTTTTTTTAAGAAAAAGGAAATCAACAAGGAATCATGTTAATTAAAAAGTAAATAACAAAAGTTAAGTTAGAGCAAAACCATATCACTTAGGAATTTATTAGTTCTTAATTTCATATTTAGAAGTTGTCATACTTGCAAATAGTTTAGGGTTTTGCATTGGGCGTAACTTATCTCACTATTGATTTAGTAGGTGATTTTTCTTTTAACTGAGGATGGTTTTGCTCTGACTGGAAAAGGATTTGATTTACTTTTCTAGTTCATGTGACTTAATCATCACTGAATTTAAGCTTCCATAGGGGGAGTTGCTCGGCTTATTTTCTGTGAAACAAGTGGAGGGAATAAATAAGATTGTAGTGACTTCTGGGTATTTCAGTTCATAATGCGTCATCCCCCTTTTCACAGCATTAGCTTGTTCCCCCAGGATATAATTTTGCATTGAGAACAGCGTTCAGGGTGTACATTTCTTTTTTTTTTTAATCAGTCTTTTTGTTTGTTTTCTTTCATTTTTTTTAACATCTTTATTGGAGTATAATTGCTTTACAATGGTGTATTAGTTTCTGCTTTATCACAGGGTGTACATTTCAATTTAGTGGAGAAGAGTAGAGTGAACTTCTGATTTTCAGAAGTCATATTCTATCCCCTTCCACTGAACCAAACACTCTAAGAGTCAATATTACTACCATTCTTTTGACTGAAGCTATTTTCATTCCAGCTCAAGATAAGACAATAACTATTGTCTACCTACAAATTTGGTATCATTCTTGTATTTGTCGTCACAAATGGATTCATTAAGAACAAAGACATCCCACATAACATAGTTTGACATAGAAGTAGATGTAATTTGGACCTTTGTCCCAGAATATCTCCAAAGGACTTTCTCTATATTAGTCACTTGTGTGCAGTTACATTTCTGTCAATAGTCTTCTGTTTTCTGCATGTAGCCTAATACCAAAAGCAAATATGTTATTTAACTTTCCGCAAACTTTGCTCTGATCATAGTTGTTTGGATTTAAAAAGCAATTTTGTTCTTTCATTCTGTAGCATACATTGGTTTAATACACCAAACAGATCTGAATCACCACTGCTATTTTCAACTTATCCAGTGCTCCTTTGTCCTAGTTAAGAGTCACTCCTTTCTTAAATTTTTTTTCTTTTTCTTGACTACTGTCTCCATTTCAGAAGAATTAACACTTACAAGATAACGAAGGAAAATGGTGGCAATCCTAAAGTGAGAATGCTGGATGTCTATCTGGATTTTTCTTAAGTCACTCTCTAAATGTCTCAATCCAATGCCCAGTCACTTTGGTTTAAATCTTGACTCAGGAACATTACAAGTTACTATGGTCCTTGACCTTCTGGATTACTCACAAATAATAAAAACAACAAATTGTCAACTTACATAAGTTCATATAGCACATATATACCAGGGTAAAAAATACACCTAAAACCATAGCTGGGCTGGATGAAACATGATTATGACATCACCTACATGTACTTATTGGTTCCTTTTCTTGTAACCATATCCCTTTTCTCACCATCTCTTGATACCAAGTGCTTCTGTTTGCCCAGAGCCTTCCAGGTTTTGGCCAGTTTACCTGAGGGGCACATCTAAATCCAGAATTTTGATGACAAACTACAACCGACCACTGAAAGTTTTTTCTCCACTGTTCTTTGTGGTTCTGGGATTTATAACAAATGGACTTATTTTATAACATTTATTATCATATCTTTTGGAGATAATGATTTGCATATTCCCCACAAGAAATTTATTTATTTAATTTAAAGAAATTCCTTTATTTATTACATTTATAAATTTGTTTATTTTGAGCCTTCTCTTCCTTAAAAACCATGGAAAACAGCAAAACTAATGAAAAATAGAGGCTAATTCCATCTTCAATGAAACAAAGCTGAAGACACAACTTGAAACCATCAACTATGAAGCATTTCCCCCAAAAGCTGTCATCTCTGAACCAAAATGAAGCAAGAGGCTGAGACTCACCATAGACCTCAGACTCTAGACAAAAGCAGATTTGCCTAAGAAGAAAGAGATAGTTCTTAAAACCCTGTCAACATCCCTTTGATTTTTAAAAGAGGAACACCCACAGGCTCTGGAAGATGTGAGGTACAGTCTGTTCAACAGTAAAGTCTAAGGGGCATTTAATAATCATATTGCAACATTAAAAAAATAATCTTCTACAATCTAAAGAGGCAGATTAAAGGATGGATAATAAAGCAAAAATTGCCATACTTAGGGAATTCTGGGAACTACCCTGGAAGTTCAAATGTGAAAGAAAGTATGACTGGCGGTCAAAGAACATCAATTAAGAGAGAGATTTCAGCAGGGGTGGGGATGGGTAATTAGATTCAGGGCTGGAGCCTGCCTCAGGTTACTCCCCGCCTACTCCGCAGTCCAGAATTTAGAAAGACCTATCCTGTTCCAAGATTAATGTTACTAAGAAAGGAACCAGTGGAGAAACTATACATAATTCAATCAAAGTGGAGGGAATGGTCTCAACAAATAGTTCTCCATAATTTCAAAACTTGTGCAAACAACAAACTGAATCTTTTTAAAAACAGAAAGAAAAAAGGTTGAAGGAAGAAATATAAGGCTTTAGAGAAGAAATTATAAAGCAATCCAAGGAGATTTTTTTAAATCTTGGGAAAGCTCAGGATAACACTGAAAGGCAAAATAAAAACATTGCAGAGATCAAACATATTTAAAGCAACAAAGTAAAAAGAACACTGTTAATCTGGTAATGGTAGACAGGCTTCAGGAAGCTACACAGACACAATGGAAAAAAAAAAGATTAAAAAGTGATTAGAAGAAAATATACAAGACAAAGGAGGTCAAATATATACATAGTATATTTACGGAGAAGAGAGTAGAACAGATAGGTTAGAAAAGTATTAAAATGTAAGTGATCAATATTATGGTTTAAAGAAAAATCTTTATAAATTAGTTTGGCAAAAATTTTAATGTCTGCTAACCTCAAGTGTTTCAAGATTGTGAGGAAGAAGCTTCACAGAGTTTTGTATTTGGGTAGGAAAACAGTAAAACTAAGTTGCAGGCTATTTGACAATATGTAGTACAAGTTAAAATGGGTAGTTCCTGTGATTCAGCAGTACTATATTAACTTATAAAGAAAGGCTCACAGAGAAGCTTAAGTTATACATTGAACTATGTTTATTGTAACATTGTTTATAATAGAGAAACAGAATAAACAGCCCAGATAACCATTACAGGTATGGAACCAGTGTTATATGGTTCAACATATATGATATATATGGCATCAGTCATAGATTGAGCTCAAAACACAAGTTAATGATTAAAAAAAAATCATTAGAGGGATAGATATAGTGAGATCACATGCATGTAAAGTTTAAAAAGACACACAGGGCTTCCCTGGTGGCACAGTGGTTGAGAGTCCGCCTGCCAATGCAGGGGACATGGGTTCGTGCCCCGGTCCAGGAAGATCCCACATGCCGTGGAGAGGCTAGGCCCATGAGCCATGGCCGCTGAGCCTGCGCGTCCGGAGCCTGTGCTCCGCAACGGGAGAGGTCACAACAGTGAGAGGCCCGCGTACCGCAAAAAAAAAATAAAATTAAATAAAATTAAAAGACACACAAACATAATCAGAAACCAGTACTATGTATATAATTCTATAAACTTAAAGAATATACACAATAGTATAAAAGTGAAGTATATGTAATAAATGTATCATACAGACTGATTATAAATAAAGGAAGAGGGGATAATGGTTATATTTAATGTTCAAAAGGAGACATCAAAAATCTCTCTAATGTTTTAATTATTTAAAGGAATATTGTATTCACACAGCACATGAGATATATTTTAAAAGTTATTTAGCTTTAAATTAAAAGACAAATTACTGGCATTTTAAAGAATATAATTTGGAAAATATCATACAGATAAGAACAAACTCAAAGAAGAAAACACTTCTAAACAGTGAATGCCATCCAAAAAGCAATAACACCAAGTAAAAAAACTCAGAAGTGGAGAATGCTAATTTGCGGTAAACATAGAATCAATTTAAATATAGGAAGGGTAAGCTGGGACGAAGTGAGAGAGTGGCATGGACTTATAAATACTACCAAATGTAAAATAGATAGCTACTGGGAAGCAGCCACATAGCACAGGGAGATCAGCTCGGTGCTTTGTGACCACCTAGAGGGGTGGGACAGGGAGAGTGGGAGGGAGATGCAAGAGGGAAGAGATATGGGGATATATGTATACATATAGCTGATTCACTTTGTTATACAGCAGAAACTAACACACCATTGTAAAGCAATTATACTCCAATAAAGATGTTAAAAAAATTTAATATAAACTTTAAAAGTGATAAAATTATATTACAAAACAAAGAATACATATTATAAACCCTAAAAATTTTAAACCAACTACGTATGTAATAACATAGAGATATGGGCGAATGAGAAAACGGGAATTAATAGATGTTGTTTAAAGTTGCAGTTAAAAACACCTAAGGAGTTCATATTCTTAGTGATTTCATAATTTCCTCATTAATAGTTCCAAAAATATAGTTGTTGGAATAATAATCTCTTTTGACGATTTTTTTCTGAAATTTAAAAACTCCCAGATTTTGGCTATAGGTCATTTTTTTTTGTTCAAATTGAGTAAAAGGTATCCATACATTACTAAAATTGTGTTATAGTAATATGGTCCTACTATCTATCATAATAGATGGATAGATGATAGATAGCACTCTCTCTATATGTGTATATATATATTTAGAAATATATTAATAATTATGTCAAATAAAAGTTAAAAGGTTTCTGCAAGGAGAATTTTCTTTTATTTTACTTTTTAAATTAATTTTTATTGGAGTATAGTTGCTTTATTGATACTATGTATCAAATAGACGACTAATGAGAACATACTGTATAGCACAGGAAACTGCACTGTGGTGCAGTGCACTGTGGTGACCTAAATGGGAGGGAAATCCAAAAAGGAGGGGATGTATGTATGTGTGTGGCTGATTCATTTTGCTGTACAGTAGAAACTAATGCAAGGAGAATTTTGAGGATTGGGGAGGAGGGGTTTGCTTTCTTCTTTGCACCTTCTTATATAGCTTAATTTTAAAATATATAGTGAATACTTGTTATTTTTATAACAATGATAATTTTACCTTTAAAAGGTAAATTGGAATATATATATAAAACAAACATTCATATGTAAAATGTGTAGTGCCTAATTTGTTGGCAGTAAGGATGGAGACAAAGTACTAGGTACTGGAGATATTTTATGAAGAGAAATTAAGTAGTTCACAAGGATTTGGGTATTTGGGAGGATGAGAAGAATAACGCTGAGGAACCAAAAGGACTGAGAAAGACACGTAGGATGACTGAACAGTGATATTCTTTGGAGGAGGAAAAATATTCGTGGAGTTGTTAAAGTTTAGGTGTTCAGGAAGCAGCTGGATATGATATTTTAATGGAGGCCAGGAAAAAATCTAGGAGTTTGGGAGTCAGTAGGGAATTATTTCCTGAATCCTTTAGCTATAATACACTTAGTGATGGCAATACAATTTATTGCATTTCAAAGGTGCATATAAGTTACTATGTAGGTTTTAGACTACTTTGTGTCTTTTTAATACTTTTTATTATGAACTACTTTTGATAATCACAAAATCCATAGAATAAGATGATGTTCATCAGTGACCCAAACCCAGAATTAAAATATGTTAGTAACATTTTGCTTCATTTGCTTCAGGTGTCATTTAAGAGGTAAAACATTTCAAACAGTCAAAGCCAATTTTGCTCATACCCACCCAGCCCTTCATTCTCTCAAATGTAATCAATATCCCGACATTAGTATAGATCCTTTCTAACCATGCTTTTGTACAAGACTGCATATGTATGCCTCCATGAAATCTTAGAACAGGTGTGCCTACTGTTACCCTTAATATTAATGTCATTCTACAGTTTGAATCACTCAGCAATTTTTTTTATCACTTCAGTTATTCCAGAGGTTTATTCCTGTTTATACACGTACATCTAGTTCATTCATATTAATTATCACATAGTCTCTTGTATCATTATGTCACATTTTATCTATCTCCTATTAATGTATTTTCAGACTTTTTTCAAATATTGCTATTACAAATAGTTTTATTTTGAACATTCTTAAGCATATCTCCTTGGTTTTGCATAGAAATGGAGTTCCTGAATCAAAGGAAGGTATTATAAAATTGAGTCTAAGAAGTTTTACCAATTTATTTTTGTACCAGCAAGTTACAGTAGCTCTTTTCAACATCCTGGCTGAAGCTTGTTATTGTCAGACTTTTATATACTGGCTAATCTGATAAGATATAAATTATTTTTATTATTCTCTCATCTTTTAATTATTTCTTTCAGTTAATCTATTTCTGTACCAAATAATATTGATATAATGCCTGATGTAACTTTTGCAAACTTGGAATTCATCTTGCATGGTTATACATATATTTTACATACAGTGTGTTTTCAGCAAGCTAATATGTCATTAGGACTTCTGCATTTTTGTTCAAAGTGAAATTTGTCTAGTGATTTCTTATACTGTCATTTTCCAGGTTCGTTATATATGTTAAACTATATACTTAAAAAATGAGTTAGGCAGAACTCCCTATTTTCCTGTCTCTTAAAAAATTATATCAGGGGACTTCCCTGGTGGTCCAGTGGTTAAGACTCAGCACTTCCAATGTAGGGGGCTCAGGTTCAATCCCTGGTCGGGGAGCTAAGATCCCACATGCTATGCGGCACAGCAAAAAAAAGAAAAAAAAAAGTCAAATTAGGACTAACTGTTCCTTAAAGGTCTGGTAAAATTCAGCTATTTCTGTATCTATCCTTATAGGCCTGGTACTTTTGGTGGAGTGTGAATTTTTAGACTACTCATTTACTTAAACAGGTAGTGATATATACAATTATCCTTCTTCTGACTTAGGATGCACAATTCATCCTAGGTTTCCCCTTAACTTTCCCAGTTTTAGCACTGAAGTTTCCATATCCTTGGAAATCCATCAGTCTCATTCAAACCAGATAGTTGGTGGGGTGGAGTGGTATGAGGGGAGTCAATATTGGCCATTTATGTTGTTTAGAAATGTACACAATTTAAGTAACTTGTAAAATTTACTGGAATGAATGTTTCCAATCTTGTCTTACGTCAGCATCTTCTGTACTGTAGTTAGATCCCCATTTGTTCATAGAACATGTTAATTGCATCTGCTCACTTACGTGTAAATTCAGACATGCTTGGAGTTTCACTGTTTTGTTATTCTTTATAAGGAATCAGCCTTGGGTTTATTGATTATTTCTGTTGTCTTCTTATTCTTGATTTCATTTATCTCTGCCCTACTATTTCCATTTCATTTCATCAACTTCTTCTGGATTCTTGTTCTGGATATTATTCATATGGATAGCTCTATTCACTTATCACCTAGCTGGGAGCCAGAACATAAAAGCAGAGGACACATGTCAATTGTAATTAAAAGGACAATAAAAATTAGAAAACTCTTGCAAAAATCAGATGGAAAGGCACTGAATGATTGAAAAAGAAAGAATGATAAATTAAAAAATAATTTACCTAAGTTAACTACTCTTAACCTTTCTCTTAGGAAACAAAGTTTATATTTTTGCTCAGGGTACTCAGGTATGTATCCCCAACTATTTTGCCAATTAACTGTCCTCAATATTAAAACTGTTGGAACACTAGCCTTTGGTCAACAAAAGCTATTCAAAGACATTTAATGAACACAGTCCTTAGTCGTTGGACCTCAAGTCTTACTTTGAACTATCTCCATTCTTTACTTTTATGATAAATTATCTTTTTCTTAGTGTGCAGATCTCTCTTCAGTTGGAGCATAAGCAGTAGATTGATGAATGACACGTCTTTAGAGGTAGAAATACATGGCAACTTGTTGACATAAATATTTATCATCTCACACTGAGGAAGAGTAAAATTAAAGGCAGCTAATGTAATAGAAATGTCAAAAGAAGGTTTGGACATTCATTCATTTTTGGTCACTCTTCAGATGTTCTGGCTTTCCACTGATTGCTTATATATTTGGTACTGTATCTCAGAGCGAGGTTTAGACACGTGTTGCTGTGATTTTTTTGGAAAGCTTTCCTCACTCTCACACCCCAGCAAATAAAGAAATGTGAGGGTTTGTGTGTGTGTGTGTATGTGTGTTTGTGGTTTTTGTTTTTGTTTGTTTTTGTTTGTTCATTTGTTGTTTTTGTTTTTGTTTTTTTGCTGATTTTAAGCAAGGGCAAACAGATAAGGAAGGAAAAAGATTTTATTAATGCATTTGTTAGAATATTTGCTGTATTTGCTATCTATTATACATTGTACCTTATTCTGATAATAACACACATGTGTTTCTTTGATTAAACCTTCCTTCCCATGCTTTGTCCCGTGGCATATGAGTTTAATATTTCTACCCATAGATTCAGAGCTGGACATTCATTAAAATTTCCAATCCCTTGGTCAAACTAATTGGTTCAGAGATGTATATTATCCAAAGTGGTTCATTTATCTGTCAGGAAAATATCTTTTTGCTGAACTAGAACCCCCGTGGAGTTTGACAATACAATTTTTCAATTTTAAGATTTCCATAAAATTGTTACACCAGACTGTCTTGAATCAATGCAAAATTAACTTTATTGTTGGACAAAATTAATATCTTTGTGTTCAACGTAGAGTTGTTAAAATTCAAGTTTTGTAGTTTATTAAATATAACAAATTTGCTTATAATTGAAGAATAGTAAATAGTACGCTTATCTCCAGAAACAGGGAGGCGGAAAAAGGAAAGACACGCTGCAATTAACGATTTACTTTACTTTTTTAAAAATTACTGATTTAACTCTTAAAAATTAAGTTCTTAAATAAAATTTTCTAACTTTTGTAAGACAAGTTTTTGTCTTTTTATATTTCAACATATTTGATATTTTTTCTGGGCTGAGGAATAGTTATGTCACCAATGCATAAGCAACTATTTAAAATGCAAAGATAATTTCCAGGGAGACAGTTTCAGACTTTCAAGGAAGTCAGTCTTCCATATTTTCTTTATCCCTGGGTAAACAAATGCATAAAAAGAAAGTGACAAAATGTTCTTTTTCTCTTTTCCAAATCCTATTTGCTTACATGCACACATACAGTACACACGTGCAGGCACATAATTTCCCACAATATTTGCAGAAATAATTCTGCAAGTTATTTCTTGGTGACAAGTTAATGGAATTAGAATATACTGGCTGCTGGCTGAATATTAGAAATGATCCCAGGTGAATAATGACATAAAACTTCAAAACTAGATTTTATTTTTAACCTAACGTAATTTGTTTTTCAAAAACATGAAATATTTTCGCCAATATTAGGCTATTTCATCAAAGTTTTTTAGTGTACTTAACAGTAACCATATTTATTTTTAAAAAATTTTATTGAAATATAGTTGATTTACCATGTTGTGTTAGTTTCAGGTGTACAGCAATGTGATTCAGTTTACATGCATATACATATATATATATATATATATATATATATATATACTTTCTATATTCTTTGATTCTTTTCCATTATAGGCTATTATAAGATATGGAGTATAGGGTATAGTTCCCTGTGCTATACAGTAGGTCCTTGTTGGTTATCCTATTTTATCCCTCCCCCCCGCTTCCCCTTCGGTAACCATAAGTTTGTTTTCTATGTCTGTAGGTCTGTTTCTGTTTTGTAAATAAGTTCATTTGTATCATTTTTTAGATTCCACATATAAGTGATACGATATATGTCTTTCTCTATCTGATTTACTTCACTTAGGATGATAATCTCTAGGTCCATCCATGTTGCTGCAAATGGCATTATTTCATTCTTTTTTATGGCTGAGTAGTATTCCATTGTATATATGTACTACATCTTCTTTATCCATTCCTCTGCTGATGGACATTTAGGTTGCTTCCATGTCTTGGCTATTGTAAATAGTGCTGCTATGAACATTGGGGTACATGTATCTTTATGAATTATAGTTTTCTTCAGTTATATGCCCAGGAGTCAGATTGCCAGGTCATATGGTAACTCTATTTTTCCATTTCTAAGGCAACAGTCACTATATTTAAACACAGAGCCCCTGAGACTAACTTCTTATCATCTTAGCATCTGATTAATCATCAGCAGGGCTTTCTTGGCAGCTAAGAAAAAGCAAGGATATGTAGGGTTTTTCTCATCCTACTCCAGGCTTCATCTCAAGAGGATGTTAATTTGATTCTAAGTGATGGGCAGTGAGCTAAAGGCCATGAGTATGACTGTTGACTAACATCTTTTCTGCTTTATCTCTTCAAGCAGCTCCAACTCTAGTTATTCTCTCTATCGCTCTTTCTTATCATTCTGTCTTGGTCTCTGCTTCTGTCTCTCTCTGTGGCACTCTCTTTCTCTCTTCCTTTCCCCTCCTCTTTCTTCCTTCCTCTGTTTCTTATCTTTACCTAGGTACCACAACAGTCTTCACTGTATCTCTTCCAACCATGGTCATAGATCTGGGTCTTTGGAGGTTAGGCATACCAGACAACAAATTGGAAAGGGAATTTCTCTTTGCTGTTGCTGCTTGCTCACTAATCTCTTTTGAAACATCAAAGAAATGATAGTCATGGTTCACGTCAAGTTTCTTTTTTTAATAAATTTATTTATTTATTTACTTATTTATCTTGGTAACATTGGGTCTTTGTTGCTGCGCACGGGCTTTCTCTAGTTGCGGCGAGTGGGAGCTACTCTTTGTTGCAGTGTGCTGGCTTCTTATTGCAGTGGTTGCTCTTGATGCAGAGCGTGAGCTCTAGGTGCACGGGCTTCAGTAGTTGTGGCATGTGGGCTCGGTAGTTGTGGCTCATGGGCTCTAGAGCACAGGCTCAGTAGTTGTGGTGCACAGGCTTAGTTGCTATGCGGCATGTGGGATCTTCCTGCACCAGGGATCGAACCCGTGTCCCCTGCATTGGCAGGCAGATTCTTAACCACTGTGCCACTAGGGAAGTCCCTACATCAAGTTTTTATATTCTTAGATTTTCTGCGCATTGAACTCCACACAACTCCACAAAGATAACTAACTGAGGGTACCTGAGGTATGACAGAATAACACTTGAGGAATGGATAGGAGACTTAGAAGGAGAAAGTTCATTTGCTTCCCAATCTTGGGTAAAATTAGCCCCAGATAAAATTCTAATCGCAGAACCATTATCCCCAAAATACCAGCCTACACCTAGAAATGCATATCTGCTGTGACCTAAAAGGAATAAATACTCCAGAAGTATTTCTAATACAATATTAGAAAGGTGCTTAATACTGCTGTCAGCTAGAGAATCTCAAAAAAGATACCTAATGAAGCCCTCAGTCAATGCAGGAACCATAGGTTTCATAAGTGATATTTCAGCAAACACAGGGTATGCATCAACTTGTGATGTGTATTTCAAGGTTCAGGGCTAGTATTGAAAGACATTTAAAATTATATTCTTCATATTCTCTCCTGATTCTATTTTTATCAGTATCAATATTTGAGAGTATTTCCACAGATTA
This sequence comes from Pseudorca crassidens, assembly GCF_039906515.1. Taxonomy (NCBI): domain Eukaryota; kingdom Metazoa; phylum Chordata; class Mammalia; order Artiodactyla; family Delphinidae; genus Pseudorca; species Pseudorca crassidens. The sequence goes on from NC_090311.1 coordinate 76,297,502, forward strand.
AATTAATTCCCCAAAGTAGTTACAGGGGGAATAAATCATGCACAGTGTACCTCACAGATATTCAAACTTTGGAAGGTATTTGCAAAGTAGGGAAGTTATGCAATGCTTGATGTGAAAATGGTTTAAACAACTCAGCATGAAATTGACTTACGTGGTCTCTTGGTCTTGGTAACTGTACATTTGTTCACAGAATTATCTTCCTAAAGTGCCGAATCATCCACTCCCTATACACCCTGTCCTGAGATAAAGAGAAATGAACACTAAACACAGTTTAGAAATGAACACAGCAAGCCACACAGTTTAACAATATTTTATCCAAGCGATTTTGTTTATCCAGTTATAATTGACCATTTCACACTTCAATATGTTTCATCCAGAGCTGAAAGTATTCAGCAATAAAATACAGTAACAGCCCTGTAGAAAATGGTTTTAGAACTAAATCTAGTGACAGGGTGGACAGTGCATGGGCATTAATGCAGTTTCTCACTTGCATGCTGGTACAGTCAGTAACATTCTATTGCAGACACTTAGATCATTAAGGATTACACATTTTCCCCACTCCTACAGTGCCAGACTGAAGAAATTGGTTTCCCAGTGTCTCTTCTGCATTACTCTTCTGCCCTATACACCACAGCAAATGTCTGGTCCGGGTGAATAGGAAAACTTAAAGAGGAATCTACCTCCTTAGGAAAGAGATCTGAACTTGTAGCCTTCCACAGCATCTAAGTCCAAGCCTAACGGGAGAGTATCTCAGCCTTCAGATCATGGTCATAAATCAGGAGCTTTCCAGGGCTTGAAATCAAATCTGGAGAAGGTTGTGATGGTTTGCTGTGGGGGGAAACAAGATGGATATCTGGACAAGAGAAGAGGAAGAGCTTCTGGAAAATGTGAGGGCAAGCAAGGAGGAGAGAATTATAATCTATTCCTGATTAACACCACCCTCCACCAAAAAGAAAAAAAGAACTGTGCTCTGCACCTGAAGGAACTGTTAATGGACTCTTTTAGTTTAAAAGTTATATTTTTTTATTATGAAATAATTAAGATACAAAAATATATGAAGAGTTGTTTCAAACAAGGAAACCTGAGGGAAAGGAAGGTTTATCTTCATTAACCCGTGGATAGAGAAGAGAGGCTCTAAAAGAAACTGCTTTGCAACAATTAAGCAGGGGAGGATTTTTATAGGCTTTGGGGAGATGGGCACACTCTGAGGACAAGTAACAGAGGTTCTGGGGATGGAAACATGTTTCAAGAACTCATGACTGTTCAGCAAAACAGGATGTTGGTTGGCGTGAAGGGGAACAAAGTGATGCTTCCACTGTTCCCTTGAGAAAGACACAGTCATGTATATGACCTTTTCATCCTTGCGTTGGGTCTCTACCTGAAAAAGAGACCCAACGCAAGGGTCTCTTTTGGAATCCAGTACCCTTTTTGATATAATCATATGTAAAAAAGCATACCCACCACATCAGCTAGAGCTAAATATTTCCTCCCGAATGTCTATCTCCCTTCCTTTCTCTGTCTCTCTGTCTCTGTCTCTGCCTCTCTCTCTCTCTCACACACACACATACACACATACACACACACACACACACACACACACGCATGCACGCTATCAACCTGGAAATCTCTTAAGAGACTCTTGCTTGTTCATTCCTCCTCTCATACAGGAAGGAGAGGAGTTTGGATCTAGAATGCAGACCTTTATAAAAAATTAGTCCTAACTCCTCCCTTTCCCCTAGTTTACAAATGAGAGTTAGAAGAAGGATCTTAACTTGCTTTGGGAAAACAACTTATGATTTCAAATTTACGTACGAGATCAGAATTCAATTAGAGTCAATAGATATTGTTTTCTATTTGTAATTTTTCACCTCCAATTCAGAAATTTAATGGAAGTTCAAACAAAATTTTAATGGTCGTGGGAGTAGGGGAAAAATGACCGATTTAGAATAGAAATTCATTTTAAATTTCTTGAGAAACAAAAAGTTATAAATATCTTAGGAAATTTTTTAAAAAGTAATCACAATTTTTTTTTTTTTTTTTTTTTTGCGGTACGCAGGCCTTTTACTGCTGTGGCCTCTCCCGTCGCGGAGCACAGGCTCCGGACGCACAGCCCCAGGGGCCATCGCTCACGGGCCCAGCCGCTCCGCGGCACGTGGTGTCCTCCCGGACCGGGGCACAAACCTGCATCCCCTGCATTGGCAGGCGGACTCCCAACCACTGCGCCACCAGGGAAGCCCAGTAATCACAATTTTTAATACTAGATATTAACTATTTTATTAAGGAACAACCATCCATACTGCAGAGCTGCAGCACAGATAGTGAAATGGAATAAGAAAAAATCCCAGGAACAAACACAAGTATATAATAAGAGAAGATTTTATAATAGTGAGGGTCAACCTCTTATAAATAGTGCTGTAATAGCAACTTGATTAATGATTATATTATAATGATTTGGGGACAATATTCTCTAGCTAACATCAGTAAAATTATTTCCAAAGAAGCAGTAGCATTATGAAAACTGAATCAATGATATAACTCAAAGAAAGTTATAATGTTTATAAGCTATTTGAGTTGGAATGATTTTAATGAATAAATTCAATGGAAGTATAAAATGATATGTTTAAATATATAAAAATTGAAAATGTGGTATACAAATAAAACCATGAATCAATTAAACAGCAACTGAAGAAGCTGACAAATATTTGCAAAATTTTTCAAAGTAATATATTTTATGTAGTGTATATCATATAAAATTAATAATACTCATAAACTATGAAATATATACTGTAAATCTACCAATATATACATAATATACTATATATTTAATATAACATTAAAATATAATCATATAAGCTATATAACATAAAATATATATCCATAACTATTACATAAATATATTACTTTATGATATATAAATGCATTAAATTAAATTATATGAATTTATGTATAAACATGCAGTTTTGTTATAAAATGCACTGATTTAAGGGATGCAATATTATATATTTTATTTAATTTACAATTTTGCAATTTTAATTTTATTCTTAAATATTAGGTGTTTCTTCAAATTAGTACAAAAATGTTGAAGCATCTTTAGGGAACGTTTAGGAAAGTCCATGAGTGAAATAATCATCCACACTCTATAAACAGAAGATTAAAAATATATATTTAAAAAATATATATATTTGTATATTTAAAATATTTTACCATACTGCTAATTAAGTAAATGGAAAATAGTATATTAATACTGTTCAGATATTTTCCAAAAATATACAATTTTAAAATGGCCATAGTGAAATGGCACCCCCATATTGTGGTGGTGTAAATTTACATGAACATTCTATAATATTTAATTAAAACCCATTCACTGTATATATTTCATAGAGGAATTTATTAAATAAAAAAAATCAGATGTCCCTAAAGACATATGATTGAAAATCTTCATTAAAGTGTTATATCAAAATGTTCCATAAACAAGTTATATTGGAAACCAACTAAATTTTGACAGAGAAAATGGTGGTAGATGAAAGACTATCTGTACATTGTAACACCATGAAATGGAAATTTGATGTGTTAGAAAATGCTTATGATATAATAGTAAGTAAAAAGCAAATTTACACACACACACAAGTTTTAGAGGGCATATATTACCAGTTATCCCCAGATATAGAACTTTGAATTCTTTATCAGTTTTTATTTTTCAGTATTTTCTGTGATTTCCAAAATTGTTATGTCTGTATAGTTATTTTACAGCAAGAAAAAATTGGAAACTTCAAACTTGTAAGGAGAAAGAGATATTTTAGTGTTGGAAAGAAAAAGGTTAGCAGAAGGCCTACAGTCTATTTCATCTTTTTTTAAAATAAGTTTATTTATTTCATTTTATTTATTTATTTATTGGCTACTTTGGGTCTTTGTTGTTGTGAGGCGAGCAGGGGCTACTCGCACAGGCTTCTCATTGCGGTGGCTTCTCTTGTTGCGGAGCACGCGTTCTAGGCGCATGGGCTTCAGTAGTTGTGGCTCGCGGGCTCTAGAGTGCAAACTCAGTAGTTGTGGCGCACAGGCTTAGTGGCTCTGCGGCATGTGGGATCTTCCCGGACCAGGGCTTGAACCCATGTCCCCTGCATTGGCAGGTGGATTCTTAACCACTGCGCCACCAGGGAAGCCCTATTTCATCTTTATAAGGGATGCCTGGGAAAGAAAGAAAGAGATGAGGTGGTCAATCACTTGCAAAGATGTGCATGACAGCCCACTAATGGTGTGTGGTCGTCAGACAGTCCTTATCTATGGAATGCTTTTAGCAGAACGTACCTAGTCAATGTACATTAATGGAATATTAGAAGGAGATGATCCAACCAAAGGGGTTCACTTTGTGCAAACGACGCCCTGATAAATCTATTAGGCTCTCACATGTTAATTTTTAAATAAAGCAAGTGGTAGTGGGAGAAGGAAGAAGACCAGCACTGTTAGACTCAGATCTCATGTTTCTGTTTCTTACAGTTGCATGTATCCTTTGTACTGATGCTAAAATTTTAAGTGGTACGATTCCTGTAAGTTTGATTTGATTTGACAAGTTGTGCTGTCTAATAATAAAGTTTTTAAAGCAGGCTAGCATAAGGCATGAACTAGAGTTACTTTGTACACTGATGATTTGGAAACACTAGGTAATGCTTTCCACCCTTACTGAGTGGAGGATATTATGTGTGAAAATTGTAAACAGACTAGATGCTCCTGCCCAGTGAAACTTCACCATGTTGACCCCAAAGGGCCCCACTGTCAAGATTTGTGTGGGAGATGCAAAGGCAAATGTCTGTCCTGTGATAACACTTTCAACTTCAAACATATTATTTAAATGAATGTGGGGGGAAAATCACCATCCTTCTGAAGGTGTGCTGGTGGAACAGACAAGAGAACCTTTTTCCACACCCCTTCTCCTTTCTGCCTCTTCCTCCTAAAAATACTTCATGAATGGCTGTATGTGATAAAGACTTTTAAAAAAGTATTGCAAAACAATTGAAAACAGTCTACATTGATACGATCAATATATATTTGTGTTGGTTTGCTACAGCTCTTATGGTTCCCACATTACTTACTTCAATTTTGTATTGTTTCTCACAGAATCTCTTTCTATATTTTTATTCCCTTTTTTCCATGCTTAATTCTATTTTATATAAAATTAGAGAGAAGTGAATCATCCAATCCTGAAAACATGGCAGGGAGAGAGATTTGGTTTGATCCATGGGAGAGGGATGTGTGAAGGAGGCACTTTTGTTCTCCATCTGGGGTCCGTTTATATCTCAGTAAAGATCAATGAAGAAGAGATGTACATGTATCATGTGCAACATGCTATGTGACCCTTGAAGTGGTTTCATAGCATTTAAGACATTTTAGAGAATTGTTTATCCCTTAGTCAATGTAAGATGTTTATTCAGAGCAATTTAGCCCAGCTAGAAGTTCTTCTAAGTCCTGGAAAAAGAAGCAATTATAACCTCACAGCCAAAGAATAAACAATGATTTTTTTCCCCTCTAATAAGTTGAGTAGTATATTTTAGCAAGGCAGCAACTGGGAATTTACAGTAAGAATTTGTTAAAGAAATAAGTACTAAATAAAAGTCCCTGGGAAGCCATCCCTATTACTTAGTATAATACATGTATATAAACTTCTAATTATTCTTATCAGATAATTGTATGTACAATTAGATAATTGTCTCTTACACACACACACACACACACACACACACTCACTTAACAGAGAAAGTGATTTTTTTTTCCTGGCCCACAAAAGGTGTTTGTTTGATGTAACAAAACAATACAGTTAGCATTAGATACAACCAACCACAAGGAGTATAATGAATGAAAAATTTGTACAATGCACGTAGAAAAACAGGATGTTTACTGTGACAACTATTATTTCTAAAACAATGCTTCTAAAATTACTGAATTATTGAAATCTATATAAAAATAGAAGGATCTTAATAGCAACAAAGTGCATAAAACCAAACATCAAATTTCGAGCAAATTAACATACTAAGCAATTTTGCTAACTAAGCATGATTTTTTTCTCTTGTTCACAATATGCTTAAAATAACTTCATACCAACAGGGTGGGCAGAACATTTAGGTTTCATATCAACTACATGTATGAGCATAAAGTTCCATAACTACAGATAGAGTATTGTTTTCTTTTGAGCTGACAAAGCGACTACTAGTTTCAGATAGTTGTCTGAAATGCTTTACCAGTTGGACATTTTAACCAAGATGCCCACAAACCATGCATCTCTGTACATAGTATTTAAATTGCCATCTCTCCCATCTTTGCCTTCCTTCTAGGAGATATTTCACTTTTAATAAGCACTTTTTGAGCACATACCATGAGTAGGTACCTATCACATCATAGCAGGTACTGAGATAGGCATCTGGAATGAGCATGTTTATTCAGAAATTGTATTTATTCATATTGTACTTATAACTAACATTGAATTTTAAACTATTCTAAGGAAACCAGAGTTTTCTTCACCTCTAGCTTGAGATCATTAAATGCTTCACATATGTAACTAAATGAAAACATTGTAGGGCTCCACTTTTTGTTCATGGTTTAAAATAGGTTCTCAAAAATTGTAGGACCAACACGTACTACTAAGTATATACTTCATTGTGTTGAAATGCCAAGAGATGATGCATCTAGTCGTGAATTAAATACCTCAAGAGAGTTTTACTTCTGGAATTATTTTCTGAAAAACATAGAAAATAGAATTTAAGGAAGTTTTTTCACATGAAAAGAAATTGTTCAGTTACTATTAAATGATAAAAATCAATACTTGTTTCAATTTGAGATTGAAAGAGCCTTGGTAGGGATACTGATATTATAATTCTTGTCATTTCCCCTATAAATTATTGAATAAATAAATAGGGAAGACATTTCACAATTGCTTTAGTAGAGAATGATTGGAAAAAATTTATTTGAACAAATATATTTTGAACATTTACTTTCCTTTGAGAACAATGTTACCAGAATATTTTTTATGTATTCTAATGGAAGCAAATTTAAATTTCATAGTTCAGTATTTTGAGCATTTAGCATATTAAATTTACATCTGATTTCTTTATTGATTTTTTGCCTGTCTATCTGGCAGATTCTGGTTTTTGCCTCCATCTCTGTGAACCTGAAATTAATCTGATTCCTTTGTCCGGGCACTCAGTGCTATGGTTGTGTGGTTTAATCTCTGTCCCCAGGAGCACAACCCAATTCATCTCCACTAAAATCTTGACTCCTTTGTGACTTGGCTTTGCATCTGTGTTTCCATCTGCCAGGCATTTCACTGGGTTCTCTTTATTCTTTTCTGGCAGGCTGTTTGAAAATAATAAGAAAAATATCATAGTGGACCCAGAGATGCTCAGCTGCTACAATCATAATAAGGCATCTCGAGATTGCAGTGATTCCCACCCATTAGATAAATAAAAAATGGAACTCAAGAAACATTATAAGTTAATCAATGAATTGATCTGTATTGAATATTTTTGAAGGGTTTTTTTTTTCTCTGCTAAATAGACAAAGCTTAAATTTTAAGCTTGACACATTCTTTTAATTCTCACGTGTCTGAAATCATCTAATTAAGGATCTAATAACAAAACTTTCTTACTTCTCTCAAAACTTTGATATTAAGGTACTGCAGGCCTCTAGGCTTCTCACAATCAATGCAAGGACTTTTTATATCACTCAAGAGAGCAATGTGGTGATATATTCCTGATACTTAGTGTTCTTATACCATTGTTAATTTCTTTATAATAATAATAAGAGGAATAATAAGAATCTAATAGGAATTAGAATATTGCTGTTGCTGTTTATACGTTGAGTCCAACAGGGAGATACCGAATTCAGTGTTATGTTCACAGCAATGCCCAAATGTTACATTTTATTTAATATTCAGTTTATGTGATGCCAAAATAATCTATTAATTATGCAAAAATAAATCAATTTGTTGTTCATGCCATAAATTTGAAAAACTAGGCAGGTCATCCCTTATTTTTTCTCTGGGTAAAAACTTGAGAGGAGATTTTAATTTAATCATTGCAAAAGTGAACAGCTATATTTTTGTCTACATAGTTACAGCTATTGTATATCAGCGATTTTTATTTGCTAGTTTTATTGTGGAAAACATTTCTGCGTTAATTCCTACAGGCGTCAGAAAATATACAAAGGAAATTCAAGGGAAATTAACAAAGATAAAGGGACATAGCCTCTCACAAGTGAAGCAGGAATAGGAAGCATTCATAACTGCCAGGCTCTTTGGAAGAGTGTAAGTACCATCTCACTACCTTACAGCAGTCTCTCCCTCTCTCTATGTCTCTCTATCTCTGGTTTTTAAAATGCTATTGATTTCTTGGATTAGAAAACATTTCGGCTATGGCTTTTCGTCTAAAGATTTGATTTCTATGCATATATTAGCAAACTGGCAGATGTAGAATTATTACCTGGATTATAAGCAGAGCTAGAACCCTCATATCACCCCTAGCTGGTGCTCATTTCTATAGCTTGTCTGGGAGAAGGAGACTTTTTCATTGTCTGTGGGGTCATCCAACAGCATGTATGTACATGCTAGAAAGGAACACAATTGACAGTATAAAAGATCTCCCCAAATAAATTTTTCTCTGCAAAATTCATATTAGTGGATTTTGAGCTCTGAACTCTTGTATTCATACAAAAGAACTCTCATATTTCACACAGTGTTAATCCTTTGTGCCTTCTAACTTAGAAATCTGCTTTGAAAGATCAGTTCAGTAGTTTTGCTTCTAACTTTTTCATTAAAAATTAGTGGAATGCTTTCAGCTAGCCCTTGTTTATCCTCTGATGTGTGATGTGTTTTCTGGGTTCTTCCTTGCAAAACCTGATCCTCTTCTTTCAGTCAGCTACAAAGTGTTAGAATGTTAAATGGCTGTGTTTGCCAATATCACACTGTACTCTAGAAATACAGACTGCTAAGAGTTACAGAAGATGGCATGTTATCAAGTTTCTAGCAGCTTCAAAAGCATAAAAATATTGGCACATCAAAGATTCTGATTCACTTTTAAAGTAACACAGAGCACGTTTTCAAACTTAATAATAAATTGGCAATTTGAAATAAGTAAACTATGGAATGCCGATCTGCTTTGAGCCTGCAGTAATGATTACAGGAAAATGCCCTATCCTGAGGAATGAGTAGAAACCAGCAAATAAAAAAGCCTGACATGCACTCTCCCTCAAGTTTGCTTGCTAGCACAACTCATCTGCATTAAAACCCTAAGCCCATTAAACAATTAAATACAAAGCAATTTATTCCACAGTTAATCGTGCTGCTTTAGGCATATTAAATTAACTGTTCAGAAAGGCATGATTTTCTCTAAGTCCATAGCCTCAGAAAATAGTACCTGGGAATTGGGAGTATCATATGGATTGAAAATTGATCAGAAAGGAAATGGAGATGGACTTTAGAAAATAAAAGTCACTCCATTTTCTAGTTAGAAGATATAAAACCCCCAACATTAGCTTGATATCCTTTTGGGCTTAGGTTATATTAATTCATTGGCATATCACGCAATCAGAGAGTACATTGAATGACCATTATGCCATGTGCACTATACAATAATGACCATTGTACAATGTGCAAAGCTTTGCAATGCATTTGGAAATACAGAAACAAGTAAAAAATAATAAAACATTTCCAAAGTTGCAGCCCATACAGATAGTACCTAGGAAAAGAGATGTGAGAATGGGGAGAGGATAAACAGAGAAGTCTGATTTGAAGTATATTTTGAAGTGAGGAAATGAAAACAATTGGTATAGAAAAGAGAAATAAATTCAACATAGTTCACACTTATCTAGTACACAGTTTGTGCCAGGCATCGAGCTAGTTACTAGGGATGACAATCTAAGCTATACTTCATACCTCTAATAACAGGTGTAAAGGAAAAAGAGAAAACTTGTCATTAGGATACTGCAAGCATTTTTGCTTGGATGATGAATCAACATTGGGTGGTATGCAGAAATAAGACAGATAAGATAGGAAGCTTCAACTATATACTTGACATTTTAAACAACCATGTGATTATAGATGAAGAGACAAAATTGATTGGCCTGGAAATACATTTGAACGTTGTGTCATTAAAATGACACTCAGGGACTTCCCTGGTGGCCCAGTGGTTAAGAACCTGCCTGCCAGTGCAGGGGACACGGGTTTGAGCCCTGGTCCAGGAAGATCCCACATGCCTCGGAGCAACAGAGTCCGTGAGCCACAACTACTGAGCCCGTGTGCCACAACTACTGAAGCCTGCGTGCCTAGAGCCCATGCTCTGCAACAAGAGAAGCCACCGCAATGAGAAGCCAGCGCACTGCAATGAAGAGTAGCCCCCACCCGACGCAACTAGAGAAAGCCCACCCACAGCAACGAAGACCCAACGCAACCAAAAATAAATTAATTAAATTAATTAATTAAAAAAAAAGAATGACACTCAATTGGCAGTGGCATGGTAGATTCTGTAGTCAAGAACCCATCAGTATTCAATGATCACTCAGTCTGTCACAATGACCATATGGCAATTCAAATCAAGCCTTAAGGAAACCAGGGTAACACATGTTTCTAATGAGATGTTGTATTCCAGCATGGCCTGGTGCACTTCACTTCATGAAACGGGCTGCCAGCTCTGATTCTATATAGCAGAAACCAATGTGAAGAGTCCAAAATTAAAAGCAAAACATCTCTTCTCCATATTACTACTACAGAGTCCTTGAATCACTGGCATGCAATCAAGTTATGCGAGTCAGTAGTGGGGAATCAGATAATAAATGTACACTTCATAACCAAGTTAAAGAATGCTTTTCACAGATGGCTGAGCACTGCAGGGGTATGAATTGTCGTAAGACTAAGCTAACTCCTTCGCCTTATGTGGGAGGAATTTGCTTCAGTTCTGTACCTCAGTACTTCTCCAGCAATACTGGATAACAGAATCAAGACTAATGCCATTTTCAAATTAAATGCTGCCACATCAAGCTCCCAGGACAAGTTCCCCACACTAAGGAAGCAGCTTTGAATGAGACAGAGCAAATCCATACCCTGAGGGAATCACACCAGTGGCCTGGCATCTGAGCTATGCTGATGTGTTTAGGGAGCAACATTTAGACTCCTTGAAATACGTTACACAGGTATATACTTAACTTATTAATGAATGAGCCAGCAGGTAGATTAAGGAGCTTTCCCTCCACACCTCACCCACGCTGCACAGGGTCCTAACCACTGGACTTGAACCCGGGATTGAACCCGGGCCTTCAGCAGTGAAAGTGCACAGGGTCCTAACCACTGGACTGCCAGGGTTCTAAGGAGCTATTTTAAAAAGCACTTGAAGAATGGAGATTTACGTAGTTTTGAAAGGGATGCCTAAATAAGTTTGCTAAATTAGTTAGAAGCCTGGCCCACTTCTTACAGGTCATGAAGTTACAGCATCTTATCAATTTTTGCAGATTAACTTCTAACTTTGGAGGATGTACTGGCTGAAGATTGTTGGCCAAATTGACTGGGATGAAATTTCATTTTATCAGGAATATCTATTTGATTTTCTTCTTTCTACCATACATGTTCCTGATAACGCAGACATGGCCTCAGGCTCAGAAAAGTTTACACACTAAACTCCAAAAATCAGAGCAAACTTAGAAGAAACCTTGTCATCCCCTTCATTCTTTTCATGTGAAAGTTTATGGCAAGAGAGGCTTAACCTGTTACCTTGATGCACAGCCTTTCAGAAGCAGGAATGGAACTGAACTTGAGGGTTCCTGACTTGCCTTTAGAGCTCTACCCAACGTACCCTGCTGTTCATTTGTATAAAAATTATAAACCTTTTGATGCATTTCGTGTAGGATTAAGGAGGAAAAACACCTTTATAATAGAGTTCTAGTATGCTATGTGATTCTCATGGTGCTTCCTTTCTGTACATCTTAGGTACATTATAACTAAATTTTTGAAGCTGAAATAAAAGGGATAAGCAGGTAAAGTGCTAATTGCTACCACACATAGCTAGTATGTAAACCATAGACAGTTGGGCCCTACGAGCATTTTCTACTCAGAATTCCTATTTTGGACCCTAATAACTCTTTATTCCAAGCAGAATATAGCTAAAAACAAACAGTGGGAGTCATAAAACTTCTAGTACAATTAAAGACATGTAATTCTGGGGAGGAAAATTGAGAACCAGTGGCCACAGCAGTGAGTCATCTGTTAGCATATCGACGCTGTAAACCATTGCCTTTAGGAAGAAAAACAAACATCCTAATTTTCCAATCTTAAATTTCAAAGCTAAAATGTTTCTGGCCCTGCATTTTCGAATCTATTTTCTCAGAAAAAAATTAAATGGATTGTTTCCTCAAGTTGTATCATGAGGTAGAGCATCAAAGCCTTATATTTAATCAGTTCTAAACTAAACAAATGACGGTTTTCATATGGAGTAAAAGTTCATAGTTGAACAAGTAGTAATGAGGGTTCCAGACAATAAATACAAAAGCATTTTCCAAACTTAAATACAAAAATTGACATTATAGGATCTCTAGACTCTCTTCATATTTTACTTTGTTTCGTTGTGGGATGGACTTTCATAGTTAAAGTAAACATCTTTATCTATTGAATGTGCCACGTGAATATGAATGGTCACTAAAACCTGTTTTCTTTCATAGTAATGTAATTTCAGGAAAGTGAGCTATTCTAGAATTCTGAAATTGAGAAAAATCGAAGGAGAGAAGGAGAAACTATAAATGAAAGTCTAAATCTCACTTTCTTCATCTGAATTGTTAGTTATTGTTTATGCATAAAAAATTCATTTCCCTTCTCCATTTCCTTCTTATCAGCTAATAAAAGATAGATGAAATGAATGGATATAATTTACCTTCCTGTGGATGATACACTGTGGAAGTCCATCTAATTATGTGATTTTTTTTATTATTTGTACCATTTTAAATAACTAACTTGACTATTAAGTGCCCACAACACAAAGTACTGTATTCTATAACTCATAATATATGTTTAAAATTATGTATAGACATTATCATCATTATCTTCATAATTATCACTAAAGAATAAAATTCTTTTTGAAATAGTACCCTGTAACTTCAGCAGTTCTCCACTTCTTAGAATTTCTGCTATCCACTGAGAGATCGATATAGGCTATTGTTCATGGGTAAACCAGTCAGGTACTGCTTGAAGTCATCAAACATAGATATACTTTTATTTCTTGTGTAATGGTACCAGTGAGAAACATAACATTCACTAACTGTCAGTTATAACAACTGTTCACATCCTAGTGCTTTTATTTAAAACAACACTTTTTACACAGCCTTGAGCCCAGAGCACGGGCACCTTCATCTTAGAATAAGAAACATAAAGCTACACCGGGCAAACAGGACAGAAACTGGATTTCATGTTTTGTAGTGTTAATCAGAATAAAGCCTCCTTTCATTCCTATCACTGGTCTAACAAAATCCCAAAGATGCCAGCCCTCTTGGACTATTTTCCTTTTTTTATTTTAGCTCTGAAATCCCTTGATAATGCTGTCATTCATTTATGTCATTCACTTCACAAATACTTATTGCCGCACACGATATGCTAACACTGTGAATGAGAAAATGATCCAGCTTTCACCAAGTTGACATTCTAGTAGGAGAGATAGACAGTAAATAATGAAATATAACTTAAGACAGTGATTAGTGCCCAGAGGAAACAATAAAGCAGGTAAATCAATAAGAAGTAACCTACCAGTATGGAGGAAAGACTATATAGTGTCTTTATGGAAACCGCTCCTCCCCACCTTGAGGGAACAATATTTAAACAGAGACCTAACTGAAGTAAAAGAAACTAAATCTTGGGGAAAAGAGTGCAGATAGTGAGAACACTCAATGTAAAGGCCCTGAATTAGAGAAAGCAAAAGGAAAACCAGTAGGGCTAGACAGAAGGGGTCTCAGTGGATGGTGGGGAGGAATGGTGAATGTAGCATAAGATGTCTGAGACTTAGGAAGGGATAATTTTAAGCAGGATTTATAAGCTATGCACAGAGTTTGAATTGTATTCCAAATGTGCTGGCAAAGCCACTGAGGGTTTTGAAAAAGCAGTGATGTCGTCTGATTTACATTTTAAAAGATCACTGTGCTGCTCTGTGTAATATTGAACGTAGAAGGGAAGAGCAGAGGATGAATACAAATTAACATTTTGGTAGATGAGAATGTTGGTAGATTAGTCTAGAATTTGGCCATGAAGGCAGTGAGATGCAGTTGATCGTTGGATACCTTTTTGAGGTAAGCTCACAGGACTGACTGAGAAATTTAGTATCAGGTGGTAAGCAGGAAGGTTGAAGCCAAATAACATGTATATTTTTGGCAAGAGTAACTGGGTTACTGTTGGTGCCATTTATTGAGACAGAGACTGAGAGTTGAGAATCAGGGGGAAGCGGGTAAACGTAATTCTGATTTTGATGTATTAGGTGTGGGAAACTTACTAGACACAAAAGTGAAGTTTTTGAGTAGGTTATATTCTGGGCTATCCAGCAGAACTTTGTGTGATAACAGAAATGAATAATAGAGTAGCTATTACCACCTGTGGTTATTAAGTGATTGAAATGACTCATGTGTGGCTGAGGGAATTTAATTTTAATTATGTTTATTTTAATTAGTTTAAATCTAATTAGTTATATGTGCTGCCGTACTGGACAGATCAAGTTTAGAAAGATGGAAGGGGAGGAAGAACCAGCCAAGGAGAATACGGAGACTCAAGACGGCAGCAGGAAAATCAGGAGAATGTTACACATGTAAAGGTACTTTCCCAAAGGGAGGTGGAGAGAAATGAGGAGGAAAAGAGGTCCAGTTGACCCTTGAACAACACAAGTTTGAACTGCGAGAGTCTGTGGGTATGAAGGAACTCCAGTTAAGGAAGGCCAACTATAAATTATAGGCAGATCAATCCCTGTGTTGTTCAAGGATCAACTGTATAAGTGGGACCAAATGTAAATATATGTGTATGTGTGTATATATATACAGCTATGTAAACATTACGGTATTTGTTAGCTAATGGCGATGAGTCACTAGTGAAGAACTAAAACTTTGATTATGCCAAAGGTGGAAAACTGACCTAGTTCTCTTCTCTTCTTATTGATTCTGGTTTCCTCAGTAAAATAATCTCTTTAGTTTAGGACTGTAGGGTGGAGCTCTGACTCTCCAGTACACCTTTTGCAATCCTAACTCCATCTCAGCTTCTACCTCCCAGAGAACCTAACACCACACAGCTAGGATCAGGAGTAGTCCAAGAAAACAAGAGGTAAAAAGGTGTTTGGGAACCAGATTGCATCCTACAGGGCTGGTAGAGAGGACCTCCACCTACTGATAGTGGGTGATGCCTTCCCTCCTCAACACCCCAACTCTTGGGAAACTTTTCCTTGCAATCAGTGCTTTTCATGATGTAATCGTTTTTGGTCTTCAGATTATGTGACCTCAGCATAGTGCTACAGAGATAACGTGATATTCTTTCTTGATATATTCTTGTCTTTTTTGCCATAGTATCACTTCCCTTTCCTATTCTTCCTGATTCTTCTTTGTTCTGTCTTCCACCCAACTGCTAAATAATGTCACCCTTCGGGGACTGTTCCCAGGCCTCTTCTTACTACTAAGTCCCATAACTCCCATGATTCGGTCATGCCCTTTTTCACCCAACAGCAAGATTGCTGTTCTGAAAAAACTAAGTAAGACCAGGACATTTCACTAATTAAAGCCCTCCAGTAGATTGAAATACATTTTGATCTCATACTCAACTATCTCACTAGTCCCTCACCCACTTTGGGTTTCTTTCTGTTGCTTGAATATGCCACACTTCGTTTAGTTCAGGATTTTTGTTCATGCTATTAACATTGCCTAGAATGCCCTTTCCTGCAAAGTTCGCATCAACTCGTCTTTTACTTATCAATGTACTAGTTCTTTTAAATGTCACCATTCCAGGTAGAGAAGTTACTACCATTTTCATTTATTTGAGCATCTTTTTATTTCCTCTGTACCTTTTATTATAATTTGTAATTATTTTATGTATTTAACTATGAATCATTCCCATCTCGCAACAAAAACAAAAAGTGTAAACCCCATGAAGGCAAGAATTTGTTTCCTGTTAAATCCTTTGTCTACCGAAAATATAGCTTTAATAAACATTGGTGAAATGCATGCATGAATAAGTCAATAATGATTTTACTGCTTAGAATTTAATGTTTAAAATGGAATATGAATACTTAACTAAAATTTTTGTTAACAATATTAAGTGTATGCAAGGCACCTATCGCAGTGTCTAGGGCATAGTATTGTGCCATGTAAGTCTCATAGGCTTTCTTCATTCTTTTTCATTCTTTTATCATTTTACCTCTCTGACTGGATAATTTCTAACATTCTATCCTCCAGGTCACTGATTCTTTCTTCTGAAAAGTTCACTATGCTTTTGAAAGTGTTGAATTCTTCAGTTCAGTTATCGTATTTTTCACCTCTAGGATTTCTGTTTCTTTGTGGGCTGTTTTTGTCTAACACTTTATAGATCTCCATTTCTTTAAGACCAGTTATGAGAGCTTTATTAGTTTCCTTTGGTGGTGTCACATTTACCTGGCTTTTTGTGCTCTTTAAGTCCTTACATTGGTATCTCTGTATTTAAGTAATTAGGTTCCTTTTCCAGTCTTTACAGGTTTTCTTTGGAAGACACAGATCTTCACTAGTCAGCTCAGTTTGGGTTTCTGGGTATGTCTGTGGGTAATGTCCTTGGGCAGTGGAGGCTGCTATAATTGTCTGTTTTAGGGTTCAAGCTCTATTTTTTATTTATTTTGGTCTATTTTGGGGTTCAAGCTCTGAGTTTGGGGATGGGGGGCCACTGGCTGAGAACTGTTGGATGGAACTTCTGGCTTGGTTCCCTATCCAAGTAAGGCTGTAGAATGGGCTTCACTGTTGCCTGATTCCTCTGGTCAGGCTTACTAGATGTTTGGGACTGGGTATTACATTCCTTTGTAGATGGGACTATGAACTGGCTTTCCTGCCCTAACAGGGCAGCAAGACAAGACCCAGGACCTATACAACTCATTGTTTAGGGACCCAAATCAGGCAAGAATATGCACTGAATTCCCTGGTCAGATGAGCCACTGATTTTGCTTTGTAGACGGAGGAAACCATATGCTGTGCTCTCTGTTCAAGTGCTGTTGTATGTAGGGCAGTTGAATAGGCTTTGCTGCTTCCCATATGCTCCAACCAGCTGAAGGCTATATTGAGCAATGAGCAGGACTATGAATTAGGTTCTCTGCCCAGGAGAAGCAGGAGAAGCAGCTCGAAAACCCATAAAGCTCTTTGTTGTCTTAACTCAGGCTGACCCATACCCCAAATTCTCTGGCCGAAGAGGGCACTGGCTTTATCCTGGAAACTACTGGCTCTGTCTGTCCTTCACTCAGCTCTAGTTCTGCTGGGCCACACACCGTTCAGGTGTTTTTGCCAGCCCTTCTGGTCAGGTGGGGCTGGGGGTCACTGTGGATGCCGCTATGTCCCTGCTGCCTTACCTGGACAGGAAGGGGAGGGGCCACTCCAGGCTACTCTCAGTTTACCCAAACTGGTTCTGTGGTTGGGAGGGGCTGGGAGCTACTCTCAGCCTTGACTATAAATTAATCCCCCTGCCTATGGGGAAACATAGGGAAGCCTCCACACCCAGCACTGGCTTTGTTCTGCCAGCCTGCCTCTCAGAAGGAACACAGCTAGGCCACACAGCTTCCAGGAGTTGCTGCCAGCCCTTCTGGTCAGATGGGGCTGGAAGGTGCTCTTCACAGTAGGTGGGGCTGTGACTCAGCACCTTGCTTAGGTGTGGGCAAACCAGGCTCTAGGGTCAGCAAAATTCCTCATCTGAGCATCCGAATCAGACAGATCTGTACCCCGCTGAATTCCCTGGTCAGAGTCCACCCCCGACTTGGTTCTGCAGGTGAGCAGAGCTGCTGACTGGGACTACTACTTGGGCACTGCAGGTAGGAACTCCATCTGCCAAAATCCAGATGCTGGTTGTTGCAAGCCCCTCCCGCTTTCTCCATCACAGTCAGCTTCGCGGTGATTGAACCACACAGATTCCCCTGAAATCCCCAGAGTGAGAATCAGAATAGGGGCTCCCACAAAGCAACCCACAATCCTGTTGGTGAGTTGGTTGTCCCCGCTGGGTTCTCTTTTTCACTGGAGGAGCCAGAGGCTCAGGAGAGACGTGTCCATGTGCTGCTGCACTGGCCTGGGGGAGGAGGAAGGAGGTTAATGTGTAGCTCCCCCCCTCCCCTTCTAAGTCTGCCTTGGTCTCTGAGGTGCAAAGCGTGGTTCAGTTCATTCCTGTGTTCTGTGATTCTCAGTGGTGTGTTGCTCTTGAACGGTTGTTGGTTGTTCTTGTAAGGGGGAGTGAAGTCAGAAATAATCTATCTTTGTGATGTCACCTCCCACGTCTGTCTTTATTAGATGAATTCAGGCCAAAGCCAAGGGAAGAATATTTATTGTCCGCAAATGACCAGGAATAAAATTTTCTTAAAGGAAATCCAAAGTCAAACCAAGCCTAACTTTTTGGAAATCCTGGTTTGCAAAACTGAAGACAATAGTTCCTCAGGACCTCCCTCTCTCTTTCTGTTTTCCTTTTTGAACCCCACAAAATTCACACAGATTCAGCTCTTCTAATTCCTGAAGGTGGAGCTGTACCTCAGCCCTGTCTTAGTCAAAGAACTGTTTGGCATCCATAGGAGGTAATCTGGAGGGATACCCTCAGAGAAGGGTCTTGAAGCAACTCTGAATTGAGACTAAGACATATGTGCATTGCAAGAAAGAATCTAAAGAAATGGGCTGTCATTGCTGTTTTTTCCTTTCCTCCTTTATTTTCTTAGAGAAAGCATGCCTAAAACTCAGTAATGACTCTTCTAGATGTATAGTATATCTAACTAGGAACGTATCTGTTTTTAGGTATAGCTATAGATATACCTTTCTGCTACCCAAATATGCTGTCAGTCATTGGTACTATCAGGCATTTTCTAGTATTTTACTTAATTCACCTGGAGAAACAAATGATGTCTGATCAACTTACACAAAACTAATTCTAGATGTTCAACTAACCATAGAGTACTAGGCAATTTAATGCTTGTTTTCTACAATAAGAAAACTGATTTCTTGCTTGAATGTAATACTAGATGCTTCCCTTGACCAGTAAATATTTCAGTGGCAGCTTTTTAGCATGGAAATGCTTTTCACTTACCAGCATTTGATGAGGTTTTGTTCCCTGGGCAATCTTTTCTATCACTGAGGAAGCACCCCATGCAGCCTGATTAGTGCTAAGCTGAACCAATTCCAAATGAATTTCTTTCCTTTTTACCACTTACAATACTTTCAAATTATCTCTTTCCTCCATACTCCCACTCGCATAGGATTCTGTAGAATAAAGAGTAGGCAGTATGGGCAAGTACAAAAATGGTTAACTGCTAAGAAGTGTTTTCTTGCATAAAACATCTCAGTAGCAATGCTTGCTGAGAAATGCTGTTAATAACACTTCAGCAACCTCAGTATCTAGTAACTTATTTTCTAGAAAATATCCATATTTCTTGTCCGAATGGAAAATTATCATTCTTAATTTTTAATGGTCCTGTTGAAGGTGGCATTAAAGACTATTTCCTTGATAGACTATAAAAGGCGAGTCCTTCGAGTAACACATTTGTTTTATATTCAGCAGCTGATTCCATTCACAGTATTAAAACTAACTCCAGTCTACATGCTATTGAACCATAGTTGACTGATACGTTATAACTAATAAAAGTATAGATAAAATATTCAAAGTATAAAATTATTTAGTACATTTATTATAGAGGTTTTTATTTTATATTTTTTGGCAAGTCAAAAATTCAATAAAATTCAAATATATTTTGATCAATATTATTCCTTTTCTGGGCTATTTGAAGTATAATATTCAAACTCTTACTTTCCTAATTTTGAATTTGACCTGAAGTCTCATTAACTTTTTATTTTTGGCCAAATACATAAAAATGCTAGCATAATTGAATAAAGAAAGCTAGTAATTATTTTCCATGTGGCAGAAAGAATCAGAGCCAGATAAAACGTAGAATAATTTGAAGCCTGTTGAGAGAAGGAATGCTTCTTTCAATGGGACAAGAAAACTAAGTAAAGAATTAAATATATTCACAAGGTGAATAGGAGATGAATTGATTATCATCATCCTTAAAGAAGTCTGAATTTTGTGTGGAGGATGCTGATTCATCTCTTGAGAGTACACTGGGGAGACCTTAGATTGTATGTGTTCTTAGAACCACAGAATTTTATTTTAGGAAGTATGGATTTATCTCTTACAAACTCCGAGTAATGTTCCAAACTTTTCATTATCTCTTTAACTTGGCTAATGCTTTATTATTGGAAGATGTGTCTTGTATTTTCTTTGATCTTTCTTATTCATCAGTTCTAGGCTTTATCTAATTTTCTTGAGATAATATTTGCTTTCTTCACTTCCTTTTGTTGCCTGGAAGAGATCTTGGCTCAAAGATGGAAATCTGTACAGATAAGATCTAGAGCATTTTCCTTTAACACTCAATTGGCAGGGGAGAGCAGTGGGCACCAGCACATTTTTTAAAGTAATCTGCATTATTCAGGTTTTTTTCTTAATCATGTCCTTTTTCCAATCTACTTTATGAAAAGAAATAGGGCTTTTCTTTTACTTTATTATGTAATATCTACATAGTTTCATGTAAATAGAATATCTTGAACTAAGCTTACTACCTCTGTGATTATTAAATATACATATGCTTAGTTTAAAATTAAAATATCAAATTATGGATCTAATGAGTATTAGTACTTGCTTATACTGTAATAATAAAAATTCTTCTAAAGTACTTGAAAATAATGTGTTCTGTTATAGGATACACTCTCTTAATATGTGGTTTATATTTGTTGTTATATTTCCTCTCTTCAGATAGTATATAAATTGCTCTAATAGCCCTGTTTTAGAGATTATAAGTTCTTAATTAGTAAAGTCCAAATTTATGGGACTTACAATTTTGATATGTTTGCTTATCTCACATATTGTTGAGACTAACATACATGAAGTGTTGATTTTCCTTCTCTTGGTTACTATTGTGGATAAATCAAAGCTGAAAATTTGGAAAGGAGCTAGTTTCTCTCTGCACGTTAAGCTTCTTAAGCAAATACATATTTGGCTGCAGTGACTGCCATCCATTTGAGGAAATGTGAAAACAGAACTCAGAACTGTATTTTTAACACAATCTACTACAGATTTTTTAATGCTTAGTAATTATAAAGGAATAGTTGATATGCTAGGTAGTTGGTATTTGAAACCATTTTCATTTTTGTCCAAGCATTTAAGTATATATATCTCTTTAATGATTATGTTTCCACTTGTTAGTTTTTATGATTTTTGTACAATCTTTACCTAGTTTTATCTTGAGATAAAATCTTTATTATTTTTAATAGAACACAAAAGTTATATCATATTTTTTAAATTCTCATTTTTCAAATTGAATCTTTATATTAGGAATAAAGAAGAGATGAGTGACAAACTTTTAACAATGGAAGTAACTTCATCAAATATTTTCATTTTACACAGACATTAAGGTACATGTCAGAGGATCGTATGGTCCATTTTTGCTTGTCTGATTTGTCCCATCATAATCAAGATTGAGGAAGGTGTGAGCTGATTAAACTTTTTTTCTACTTTTCTTATTTATGTTTCCCAAAATCTTGAACCAAAGTTCACCTCACATTACTTCCAATTCAATAAATATTTATTGAATTTCTACATAGCATATATAGAATTCCCCAGCTTTATATAATGATAATATTTTAAGTCTTAAGCATAAGTTTTAAAATTTTGTAGTCTCTTATTGTTTTCAAATAAATCTTTCAAGGTAAAAATAAAAATAGATGCAAAGGGATAGAGATGACTGGTAAACTGACTTAAAGAGAGCAAACACCAAGCCCACTGTAGTAAATATTTTGGATTTTTAAAATATTTGCACAAGTAATGATGTTTGAAAACTGCTTGCAAATCTGCTTTAGAATCAGGAGACTGTAGTAAGTAGTCTAAATTTAAATAAAATGTAACTGTGCAGTGCAGCAAACATGTAATCCAAAATGTACTTTTTTCTAATGTTAAATTTAATTTTTGTTTCCCATTAGAGGGGTCTGGGATGCATTATTCACTCTCCCACATATCATTGTTTCTATTTAATATCAGAAAGGAAAGGGAGGAAAATCTTGGAGGCCTGTCTTATTCCCTAAGAGCAGCAATAGGGTAGCAGTGTCCTGACTCTTAACTTTTGTATAAATTTTTAGCTGCCTCTGTCAGGCTCATAGAAGTTTACTGATGAGGATTTTGCTACAATGCCTGTGAACATGGTACAGATCATTGCATCACTCAGTTCTGCTTTTTAAGATACATATCTCCATCTTTAAAAATTCATCATGTAGAAAATATTAGTTTTACAGAAGAGATGTAGTGGAAGAGATTTATTCATTTGATAAAAGGATTCTTCACTAACCTGAAGGCTTCACTTTTTATTAGTAGGTTTCCTTGGACATCACATAGTTTTCTGCAAATGATTTATTACTTATTTTATAGAAATCCATCTCTTAAGAATTTTAAAGTATACCAAGTATAAAATATATACTATACTTGACCTTCAATACATTGCTGTGTACTTTGATTTCCCACCGCTTACATTTTAGGAGGCTTACGTCTTAACTGTGTATGGTTGAAGCAACCAGCATTAGCATGGTTACCAGCAATTTGGAAATGTATCATCTACGGAATTAAAAGTATTTTTTACTAAATTTGAAATTATTTGGCCAAATAATCAAATGAATATAAAACTCAGTAGAGCCTAACCTTGGTATCTTTGAAGAGTTTTAGGATAATTGTTTAAATTTGAAAGAATTTTTATGCTTATACCTACTAAAAACAGCTCTAAACTGAATTGGAGCTTTGAAGTTATAGTGCTCAAAGTTCATGGTTAACTAGTTCTTGAAAAATAACTGCCTAAAAGGTCATCCATGCATCCCAATATCTAAATATTCTTTCTCAAATGTACAGCCTCTGAAAATCTTCTCCAATGAATAATTTTTCATTTTTTAAAAGCTTTTACAGAGACAGTGAGAGACACTGTGTGATGACTGTGATCTGGTTGAGCATTCCTGTTTGGCTTGTCATTAAACGACTAATATTTACACTGAGAATTCATGTTATCCGTGACTTGAAATTAAAAAGCTTCTTGGAACGTTTTTTTTTTTTTTTTTTACTTGAAATTTTATAAACAATTAAAAAGGGGCTAGAAGTTGCATTACAGATAGAAATACAAGGAAGTTTTTAATCATGTATTTTAATGAATTATATACTTCTTACCAGTAATGTATTCAATAACATGAATAAAGATGGCTATCAAAACCAACAAAGATAGATAGCAAGGAACAATTAGTCTCTTATAATCTTCCATTTGGTTGCAGAGTAATGAATATTTCTTTTTTGCATATTTTAGTTTATTTTTGTTAACTTAAAAATGAATTAGATATCTACTATTTGGATGCAAAATACTGTCACTTTATTCTATATTTAAGTATAAAAAGCATTTTTAAAAAAGCTAGGTAGCTAATGATACACTGTTTTTGATGCTAGCAATATATTATATTAAAGCTACAGTCCACTTTGTAGCGGCAGTGTTGTCTTGAGGCTCTAAAAACTTCTTAAAGTACAACAATAAATTCTGTTTTGTTGACCCAATTTAAATATAAGTTGTTTATACAGAATTTTCTTCCTGTTAGTTTCATTTTATGTTGTCAAGATCATTAACAATCAGGGTAAATGTAAATTTCTTATTCACACTATAAGAAAAAGAGGGTGAATTTCACATGTACATAGCTTGGTATTCGATTTACCACAAAACACACTAGGTCCATTCATTCAATAAACAGACATGGAGAACCTACTAAATGCCAGCCACAGACTTAACCACTGAGAAAAACCGCCATCACTTTTTAACTGAAAAACAGGTTTATTCATATGTGTGCTGATTTAGTTATGGTGTGTCACTCCACTAAAATATAAGTACATAATAAATCCCTGACACATTTGCAGTTTGAAGGAAAGAAAGCTGTCAATCAGTCCATGGCTTTTAGTCCAAGACCTATGTTCACATCTGTGTTAGAGACACAGATTCAGCTAAAAACATACTATAAACCCAATCTCTTCTAATGGTTATGTTTCTTTCTAAAAGTTCCTTTATACTCTTTATTAATTACTACTATTTTCTGTTTGGAACACTGTTGTTTTCCAAGTCCTAACATTTTTAAAAGATTTTTAAAAACCAGTTTGGGGGACTTCCCTGGTGGCGCGATGGTTTAGAATCTGCCTGCCAATGCAGGGGACACGGGGTCGATCCCTGGTCGGGGAAGATCCCACACACTGCAGAGCCCGTGCGCCACAACTACTGAGTCCGTGCTCTAGAGCCCGTGAGCCACAACTACTGAAGGCCACGTGCCTAGAGCCCGTGCTCCGCAACAAGAGAAGCCACCACAAACGAGAAGCCTGCTCACTGCAACTAGAGAAAGCCCACATGCAACAACAAAGACCCAATGCAGGCAAAAATAAATAAAATTTAAAAATAATAATAATTAAAAAAAAAAAGTTTGGCTTGCGGGGGAAGGATGTTGCATCAAGCAATTCTTAAAAGCAGTACATTTGACAACTTTTAAACTGTCTGTATGATTACAGCTGTATGATGACACAAAGCTAAAAGAGCAAGTCACTCCTACATACACACACACTCTGTCTTACACACACTTTAATAGTATTATTGGCAATATCATGACTGTAAAGGTGATTGAAATGTAGAGATCAACTATGTTTACAATATAATTCTTTTCATCAAAATGTCAAGATATCACTGTTGCCCACAGGACTTAAGGAAGAGCCCCAATAAAAAATGTGAAATATATATAATTTTCATCATAAATACACAGAAAGTTCAGATCACTATTCTAATCCAAGAGCACAAAAGACAATGATTCTATTGATACTACACCCTAATTGGTTTGTAGATTTCAACCTCAGCCAATGCTCATCATCTCAATAATTGCATCAATTTAAAAATGCCCAAAGTGGAAGTATTTATAACATTTCGTTCCTGTATAACGTTTATTATCCTACATGGTATAGTAGGATTAGATTTTCTAACCTCAGTGGTATATAATTGTGATAGAAAATGAACAAACTTTCCTTTAGTGTGGTAGCACTGAGGTTAGAAAATCTAACCATTAAATAAAATGACCTCAATAAAATGGTGACTTGTTCCAGGTAATCCACTTAAAGGAATTTCTAAAACACTTAGGGGAATTACTTTAACACATTTAATTGAAGACTGAACCCACCCTCCCACCCCACCCCACCCCACCCCCCCCCACACACAAAACTGTTATATCTTTGGATTTCAGGTAAAAACTACCAAAAGACACCACTGTAAGGAGTAGAACAAATTTAATCAGAAGAAGTAATAGTGAATATAAATCAAAGATGAAATGACAATTAGAGGAACCACAGTATCTTGATGAGTTGATATGAGGAAGATCTAGGATATATATTAGAAAATCTAGGATCCTATATACTGTGCAATGGGAAGACATGATACCTTCTTAGGGAGAAAGGCAAAAGTCAATCCCATGGTCAAGAAAGAAAGTAGTATTAGAGAACCAAAGGATCACTTGGGCACCTGGTGGAAATATATTCTGGCCTTAGATTAAAGTTTTAGTACTTTAAGGAGACAAGGCAATCATGGAATAAAGCAAGATAGGAAGGGAGAAAATACTGAAGTAACATAATCTGTCTTTGCGTGCAAGTTCATAATGAATGAGAATAAGCACTAAAATTACATTTCAGTTACCCAACTGGAATGAGATTAATGAAGTACATTCATTTAATTTGCCAATATGAAGATGAGGATATTTACAAAGAACCAATAGAGAAAAGTTGAGCAACTCTATTTTGATGTTTATGATTAGAATTGTGGATTGCGTATTGAATTTCAGCTGTCCAGTGGAATCACTTCAGTTTGAAATCATTTTAATAGGCTATTTCATTAAAAGTCTATGGAGAATTTGGCATTCTTGGCTTTCTTTTAATAACTAGTCTATAATTAAATATGGAACTTTAATGATGAAGAACAAAGATTCAAGTTGATAAACAGAACAAAATTATTTATGTGCTAATCGAGTGTGTCAGAGCAATGAATTGAAAGCAATCAGAATTGCTCTGATCTTATGGGAATAAGAACGCTGAGTTACGGGCATGCAGAGATACACAGATCACACTGTAATTGCAATTCTTGATTAGATTGGGGCATCGTGTCCCAATGTGCTTTCTAATCCCTCTATGATGTATATCAAAGATCTATTTTTCTTGGGTTAGTTGTGAACAGATCCATGGTGTTATATTGAAAACCCTCAAAGGGCTTTCTTTAAAAAGGAATTTAATCATTGAATGTGCAAATGAGAAATTTTAATTTTTTTAACAAAAAAGGCAACAAAGAAGAGAATATCTGGAGAATTTTAGGAAATATTTTGATACTTAAACTTAGGAAAAACAAATGTAAAATGAATGAATTATGTCCTATACATAATCAGCTCTCATTAAACATGTACATATCGAAGGAAGAGCTGAAATGCATGAGAAAATACATGGAAATATAAGGTAGATGATACCATGAGTATGTGGAATTTGACAAGTGAAATGAAAATAGGAAAAAAGTTAGAAAGTAGACAAAAATCACAGGGAACACAAGGTGAATTGTTTGACATATGTTTGGCGAAGGGAACAAAATGAAAAATCAGTACTGGGTGCTCAAAGAAGCAAAGCAGAACAAAATGGAAATCAGCATATTAGTTGGAGATAAATGGGGAGTGGCCTTAATGATCAGAATAAACCCACCCTCAGTTATCTGCTGTGTTTGCTGTTGATATTTACTGAAGCAGAATGTCTGTATTTTTATATTCTTGTGGATTCTCTTTCCCAGAATTAACTTTATAGTTTTGTAAACATTCAAATAACTCTCATCTTAATTTCTTTTCATTTTCCAATCCTTCTGCAGTGCCATTAAATGATTTGCTATTTAAAATTTGCCATTCATTCTCTCTAGAATTATTCAGTTATCTCAGTATTACTTGCTGATAGTTGAGAGTGTTCATTCTCTTAATTGGGTTCCTTTTATCATACCCTTTTATGTTTATTAAATTATCTAAAATTTCCTGTGTTTTGAATTGATAGACAAGAAGATTACACATACTTGCTTTCTGTTTTAATTGCTCCAAATCAGTTTTGATGACAAGGTATTAGAAAAAAATTCTTTCAAAGGAAATTCCCAAAACCCACAGGCTCCAATTTACTTTTTGGCCTACATCTTTTCAATTTAAACAGGTGATTTCTTCTTTTCCTCTTGATGTGAGGAACACATGCCAGCTCCATTCTCTCATTGATTAACCCCCCTCCCCCGTATTCCATGTGCTTGTGCCTATACATGCGTGCGCTCACACGCGCGCACACACACACACACCATTTGGTAAGTAATTAAAACTTTGGGTTTCAATCTATATATTTAAAATTAAACTGATGTGACATGTCAGTTGTATCTCAATAAACCTGAAAAATTAAACATTTTTTTCCATCTTTGTAGTTACTGAAGAAAACAAATTGTGTGTATATATAGCATTTGACAATGATCCTATTGAACAATATGAGTTGGTCAATCATATATTTACATTGATTAATGTAAACTACAAGCAGGGATGTGATTTTACTGAGGCTGCATAACAATTATGCTATTGGCTAAAAAGGGGAGATGCTGCCCCTGCTCACAGCCTGTCACCTCAGGCACAAAATTCAACTCAGAGGCGAACAACAAACGTTCCCGAGAAATGTGATTTCTTTTTATCAGATGGTCCCTTAGTAGAATTCTGTTTTCTTCCCCAAATGATAAAATGGGCTACATTGGCTCCAACTCATGGATACACTTAGTAGTAAACTCCACAATCAAAACTTCACCTAAAAGTCAATCCATAGCTCTGCAGCAGTAATGCTGAGTCTTTCCATTCTCGAAGTGGAAAAAAAATGGTCCATTTCTCATGAGAGAAGCTCAAGTTTAAAGATACATTTATGACACATAATCTGTTAAATAAATAGATACATTTATTAAGTATATCAAATATTATCTCTTTGGCCTTCAAGAGATAATATTAGGAGAAAAATGTAAGAAATCTCCGAAGTAAGAAAGCTAAAAATAACTGGCTTCACTTTTGTAGCCTCCCATGGCAGTCAGGCCACAGGCCTTGCTTCAAGCAACATAATTGCTATAAAGCACAAGAACCTTTAATTGTTCCCCTCAGGTACTAGACATCTATAACCATCAAATTTCCCTTTTCTATGAAAATAAAATCCTGGGCATTTTCTGCCTTCTAGAGAAATGACCAATTTCAAGGTTTAAATGTATTTTCCATTGACCTTTCTGAAGCACCAATTGACGGGCCCCTGTTTCTGCTTTTCTCGTGCTCAATTTGGTGTTCCAGGTTTTACCAAACAATGTGCTTGCCTGAGTTGTTCCATGAAGTGAACAAACTGTGACTACATTCAAACAGTAGTTTGTGTGTTGCTTACATTAGCACAAAATGAAGCTTAGATCAACAAATTATAATCCTACAAAATAGTTGAAGTAATCTTTGTTGTACATAATATAAAATGTGTAAGAATTTGTCACAGTTAATATAAATGGCTCAAAAGACAGGGTAACTACAAGGCATGAACACAATCACTTATTTTCATTAGCTGTCTCACAGAATAAAACAGCCCTCAATATGACCTACTTTCATTTCTTTTTGATATCATGCTCATAAGTAACTTTATTATTGTGAAGCTTTCCCAGGTCTATTAAGAGAGGAAACATTGATTTATATATCCTCCTCTAGTGGGTTTTATTAGCAAGGGGCAGTTCTTAAGGGCTTGAGCTCTTTTGAGGACCCTGAAACAACTGCATTTCTGGACAAATGATTCTGAGAAACACACTAGGGTTTCTGGAGACAGCACCAAGTGGCTTTGTCAGAGCAACAACAGGTCCCCCATAGTATTACTCTCTTTGCAAGTGTAGTAGTATTATTATTTCTTCCCTTACTTTACAACATACCTGGACTGTCAAATCTGATATAACGATATTATATTATTCCCTATTGCTTTCAACAAAGATGTAACAAGACAAAATCTAAAGGAATTGTTGACTTTGAGATCAAAATATGGATTGTGCGTATAAACACTTCATTTGAAAAAGAAAAATACAAAAATCTCTCAAACCACTAAGATTATTTGGAAAATTTTTGCATTTTTCTTAAATCGATGTGAAATTCTCATACAACAGTGTGCACAGATTTTAAGAGTACAGCTCAATAAGTTTTATGTGCACTCTTGCAGAGACCTGCCAATAAAGTTATCCTTGTGACTAAGATGAGGAAGAGCCAACTTGCTAGAAGACTATTGGATGAAGGTGTTCTAAGAAGTTGAGTGATTGTAATTACAAGTACTCTGGAGCCCTGGTTTAAGGGATTACTCAGTGAACATTTGAGTGAGGGTCATGAACCTTCCTAGCATTTTAGATTCAGAATTTTACACATAAATGTCTTCCTTGAAAAGGGGCCCCTTAGGGAGTATCTAGATCTTTTTCCCAGGTGAATAAAGCTCTAAATTGAAAGGCTAAGCAATTATCTCTGCAGAACATCAGTTCCTACTTCTTACTTCTTTATTCAGGCATGCAGTCTGTGGTGTTCTGATTCCCACTCTGGTGTCTACAGGTGCATGTGGTGTTCAGAAAGTAATAACTAAAGAACCCTTGTGAGAGACATCTGATTGACTCTGATCACCTTGTAATCCGACTCAGAAGGAATGTCTGCTCCACAGAACAATCGGTAGGTTGCCGATAACATTCCACTGAGGAGGCAATCTAAGATGATTTCTGGTGCATGCATGCAGCAACCTGGATATAGATAGCACTGATAATAACACCTAGAGAACCACAGATGATTGGAGAACGGAGAACCAACAACAATGTGTCAGCTGACCCCTACACAGTCAGTTTCATTGCTGTTTCTGTTTCAGTTGCGAAAACCTAATGCTTTCCATTTCCAGCCCAACTGTGCCCCTTTAATTCCTTAGCACTCTTTTTTTAAATTAAAATTTTCAACTTTCTTGAGGTATAATTACATGAAGAGCCGTAGCTATTTAAAATGTGCCATTTAATGTGATTTACCAGATGTGTACACCTGCGCTCCCTGCTTCCCGCAGCCATCCGCCCCCCCCCCCCCAATCACTGATGAAGAATAATTTCATTGTTAACACTTCCAGATGTCCAAGTTTGTCCTGCTTGCTGCACAGGCCAGTAAGTCAGGAGATGAGTTGTTGGGTCAAGGAATAGCGACTGGTTAGTTGTTGCACACTTCCTGGTGTCAGAATCCTTTGCTCTTGCAGCTGTCCATGTAGGTCAGGTCATGATGTTTCTCTGTACCTCCAACAAGACAAATGTTATTCTCTGTTCTGAAACTTTTTAATCTCTCTATGAATGGAAAAGTGTTACACCTGTAAAGGTCAGAGCCTTGAGAATGGGTTCTCCTGTATATTTCAAGCTATAGGCAACATTTTTAACTTGTAGAAAAAGCAATAAGATATAAAGGTTAAAGTAAAAGAAACAGATCTAATATGGAGTCAGATTTGTTCTTCCCTGTTACATCATCACTCACGAAATTTCCTAGAACTCCATGAGAGTCTACATTTCTGTGAGCAGCAGTCTTTATTATTTTGTCAAGTTTCAATATCAGGATATGTTGGCTTCTTAAAATGAGTTCAGCAGTGTTCCTTTCTCCTTTATTTTTTGAAAGAGTCTGTACGTGATTGGTGTTGTTTTTGTTGTTTTTCTTGACTGACAGAATGTACTACTGATATCACTGGAGCATAACATTTTCTTTATGGGGAGGTTTGAAGTAACAGATTCACTCTCTTTAATAGATATAGGGCTCTTCGAATTTGTTTCATCTCATGTTAATGTTGGTAAGCTGGGTTTTTCAGGCAATTTGGTTGTTTCACCAAAGTTTGAAAAGTGTTGGCGTAACATTTTTCATAATATTCTTTATCACCCTATTCATGAAGGGTCTTTGGTGATAACTCTCTTACTCCTAATATAGTGATTTGTGCTCTTTTCCTTTCTTGATCAGTGCATCTAGGGATTTATACATTTTGCTGCTCTTTTAAAAGAATCAGCTTTTTGCTTAAATTTTCTTTATTATTCTCCTTTCCTTATTTTGTGGATTTCTGCTCTTATCTTTACATTATCTTTCTTCAAATTACTTTGTTATATCACTAATTGGGTTCTTTTAAGGTGCTTTTTACTTTTTTAAAAATTTTTATTATTTTTATTTTTTGGCCACACTGCACAGCACGTGGGATCTTAGTTCCCCGACCAGGAATCGAACTTGCCTCCCCTGTAAGGGAAGCGTGGAGTCCTAACCACTGGACCACCAAGGAAGTCCCTTCAAATACTTTGTATTTATTTTGTTGTTTTTTCTCTAGCTGCTTAAAATATAACCTTATGTCATTGATTTTGGGTTTCTCTTCTTTTTAAATATAAATTTGTGTTATAAATTTCTCTGAAGTGCTGCTTTTGCTGCATCCTCAAAATTTTGATATGTTTTATTTTCACTGTTATTTAGTTCAAATTATTTTATAATTTTCCGTGTTGTATTTTGTCTTTAATTCATGGATTATATACAAATTTGTTCAGAAATATTTGTTATTTTGATGTATATTTTATTGTTATTGATATTTTATTTGATTCAGTGGTTGTCAGAAAATATTCTCCATACAGACTTCAATTTCAATCAGTAAGACTTTTTTATGGCCTAGCACATAGTCCATCCGCCTTATTTCTGGGCATCTTCTTCTCCATCCCGATCCCAGGTAGTGGTAACATGGCAACCCCTAAGCAAGAATCCCTGTGTAGTGCACTTAGGGAGACTGCAACCTAGTACAGATGTTGTCAGTCCCACCAAAGATTTCTCTTCCGCAATGGTGGCCTAGAAGCAGAGAACCTCAAGACATTGGGGAAATTCAAGGCATGGTGGGACTAGGCATCCTCAGGCCACATCAGGGTCCTCTCCAGTGTCCAGTGTTACAGCTCATGACCTCAGTGAAAACCAAATATTGAGGAATCGAGTGGAGTGACTGAGATTGAATCTCCTGACAGTACAGGCTCATCAATGAAAGATGAAGGCTGAAAATCTGAGATAAGGTGAACTTTTAAAAGGATGAAATTCCTATTTCTTGCACATACCCAAGCATATAGATTGAGATTCCTACCTACTCTGTCATTTGAAAAATTCAAAGAAATAATGTACGTATATTTTTGGTCTCTAGTGAGTGTCCAGTAAATATGATCCTTCTATGCTTCTGAAATAGATTGAATTTACTTATAGATGAAAGAGTCCACTGCCAGTATTTCTGATTTAAGGTGTATGGAAATGTTATAGAAATGTCCTTGTGCCTCAAAGTAATTTGCTTGCATTTTGGGATATTCTGTGCAATAGCTCAATAGCTAAATTATAGGTGCTCCTGAAAGATTATTATTGCAAATCTAACAAAAAGTCTTTCACACTTTAATGACATGTAATTTAGTCATACCGTTTTCTGTCAATAATGTGTTGAATTATCCTTCTTTTGATGAAGTGATAAGGTGGAATATGGAGTAATTTTGAAGCAAAGAAACCTGAGTATGGATACTTCAATAAGATTCTGGATAGTCGGACAAAGACAAAGGGAACAGGAAAATAGCAAGGGTCCACTGATGAATGGAAGGGGCGAAAAGAGAAAGAAGGAGGGAAATATGGAATAAATTGGGACAACACAAAATTACTGTTCTCCTAATTTTGCTGAAGGCTAATACTGCTGACTGCCAAATCTAAGTCGTAACAAAACTGAAATTCTCCTCCAGACCCTACACTGCCTCTTATCTACACCAAAATGATCAGTATAGGAACATGGACATGAAATGTAAAATGAAATTACCCTGAATATTTTTTTAAAAAGGCATGAGAAGGACACAGGGATAAATAAGAGGACAGTAGCTGTGATAAAGCCCAGAGTCACCTCTGCTGCATTTGACAGCACCCTCTAGTGCCTGGGAAGTACTGGATGATTTTATCCTCACTTGTGCTTTGTCAACTGTAAATGCATAGTTGAGATGTACTTGCTCTTCATCATGTTTCTGAGTAATGATTGAAAACTCAATTCTTAGTCAAAATACTTGAAGCCTGTTGTGAACAGTTCATGTGCTATGGAAAATCGTTGCTTCTCCATAGATAGTTGGAAATGACAGTTGTTTCCCCATTGTTACTTTCTTCTTTAGAAAGTGTGGGTTGAAATTTGACCCAAAAAAAGGAAAGAAAAGAAAAGAAATGAGAGAAAAAATTATTTAAAAGATTAATAAACATTTCTACATGCACTGCCGGATTCAGAGATCATTCTTCAACTATTTACTCCTCCGTAAGTGTATAGCAAAAACCTTGAGTTTAAAAATTAATGAGAATAAACAACAAAAGTAGATTTAACAAAAGTTCCTCAGTCTATGCTTGTTTGCCAAAAAAAAACTACTAAACTGCTCAACAAACTTACACCTCTTCAAAAAAAAAAAAAAAAAAAAAAACAAATTACACCTCTTGTTGTAAAGAAGAGGTTTAAGGAAACATGTGCTGGAAATTTTACCTTGCCTATGTGTTCTTTTTTTTTTTTTTTTTTGCGGTACGCGGGCCTCTCACTGTTGTGGCCTCTCCCGCTGTGGAGCACAGGCTCCGGACGCACAGGCTCAGCGGCCATGGCTCACGGGCCCAGCCGCTCCGCGGCATGTGGGATCTTCCCAGACCGGGGCACGAACCCGTGTCCCCTGCATCGGCAGGCGGACTCCCAACCACTGTGCCACCAGGGAAGCCTGCCTATGTGTTCTTTAAGCTTTGCTTTTGAAAAGTTTCCTGGAAATAAAAGCAATAGATATGCATTCAACCTGGTATTCTTAAGGTACCATAACACCTCATCAGATTATCCCTGATGTCTAGGAAAAGTTAGAGACTAAAAACAAAAAGAGACCAATGAATGGCATGTACCTGATGACAAGGGTTGGAAAATAGTTCAAATTAGAAGTTAAACTGTAAAAGTCCAATGAGATGTATTGGAGTTTAAAAATCCACTGGTTTAGTGCAGTGTGTACTTCAGCCCTTCGAACTCATTTCATTACTAATGGTGAAAAGAGAGATTTAAAATGCCACATTAACAAAGCTCCGTATTTTAGAGATGATATATCTTCCTAATTAAAGTGTCGTGTGTGTGTGTGTGTGTGTGTGTGTGTGTACGTGTGTACGCAGATATCCATTCACTTATGCTTCCTGGTGAATCACAGCAGCTCCTTAAAAGCCTCAGTGTTTTCTAATTAATAAAACAAAGAGCAATTAAACAGAGAAACACAAATCAGTAAAAACGGTTTCTTCCTGGCATGCATCACTACCTGACAGTAAATTTTGTACCCATTTGTTTGGTCAGTTGTAGTTTGTCAGCCTCACTGGAATTAAGTGTCATGAGGGGAGCTTTTGCTCTGCTGTGTGCTGTCACTCTAGTACCTGAAACATTGTCAGTCATACAGTAGATGTTCAGAAACTTACAAATAAATGAAAGTATATTTTTAATAAAAGAAAGGAAAGAAATCTAAGTAGTTACTATAGTTCTTGTTTCTGCTACTGGTAAAGAGAAGATAATTGGTATTCATAACCTCACGCCTCCACTACCAAGTCCATGTTCCCTTGACTTTAGCCTGCATCTCAGTTGGTTAAAGATCTTTATTGTGTGGAGTGACCCAGGTTTTTTATTCTTGAAGAGTCTGAGTCTATAGTGGTCCTGCTATGGGGTTGCTGGGCTTCTATTAAATTTTGCCACAAGGGCTTCCCTGGTGGCACAGTGGTTAAGAATCCGCCTGCCAATACAGGGGACACGGGTTCAGTCCCTGGTCCGGGAAGGTCCCACATGCCGCAGAGCAACAAAGCCGTGCACCACAACTACTGAGCCTGCACTCTAGAGCCCACGAGCCAGAACTACTGAAGCCTGCATGCCACAACTACTGAAGCCCGCATGCCTAGAGCCGGCGCTCCGCAACAAGAGAAGCCACCGCAATGAGAAGCCCACACACCGCAACGAAGAGGAGCCCCTGCTCGCCACAACTAGAGAAAGCCCGCACGCAGCAACAAAGACCCAACGCTGCCAAAAATAAATAAATAAATTTATTTTTTAAAAAATTTTATCACTGGATATAGAAATATCAGGAAGAATTCTAGATGATAACCTCATTCTTTTCACAGTGCCCATTGTATAGTGGCAATTTCCCCTTGATAATCAGAGCTAATAGTCCCTGTCAATACAGTAATCACTTTCTGTACCTATTGGTTCAGTGGCATAAGGAGTCAAAATGGCCAGGTAGCAGTCTCAATCGCCAATCCAATGCAAGTATTGTATATCCCCCAGTGGAAGCATTTTTTTTTTCTTGGAACTGAGCCCAAATTAATAGGATAAAAAGCAAAAAAATGTTATGAGGTGGTCAAGATATAATAGAGAGACATGTCACTTCTACATCTAACCTTTGGTTTCTGGACCCATGAGCTCAGCATATGCTTTTAACAAGAACTCATGAGTTCAGTGTGTGCTTTTTTTTTTTTTTTCATTTATTTTTGGCTGTGTCGGGTCCTAGCTGCAGCACGCAGAATCTTCGTTGAGGCATGCCGGATCTTTTGTTGCAGCACGCGGACTCTTCGTTGTAGTGCACGGGCTTCTCTCTAGTTGCGGCGTGTGGGTGTTCTATTCTCTAGTTGTGGTGCACAGGCTCCAGGGCACACGAGCTCAGCAGTTGTGGCGCGCGGGCCTAGTTGCCCCGTGGCACGTGGCATCTTAGTTCCCTGGCCAGGGATTGGACCCGTGTTCCCTGCATTGTAAGGCGGATTCTTTACCACTGGACCACCAGGAAAGTCCTTCAGTGTGTGCTCTTCACTTGCAGCTTACTGTTACTCAAAAGAAATAGTAAGTTGCTTGTTAAAAGCATATATTGTATCTTGTAGGATAGCACCGCAACCTTGAAAAAACTAAATATTCAATTAGCTCAGCTGTTTCTGGTTAATAGGGACAGGATAAGATCAGTGAATCCCATGATTTTTAGCCAGTTGTCTCATTTATTTCTTCATAAAATAAGTTCCTTAGGCAGAACTGTTGTGTGAGACACTGTGATGGTGAATAAGTCATTCAGTTATTCTGTGGATGGTGATACTGGCAGATTTACTGTCAGCAAGGTAAGCAATTCCATGTCTAGAATAAGCAAACCTTGAAGTGGTGAAACACATTCTCCCCTTTGTATAGGAAAACTGTTTTCCCCTTGATCCCTCAAGTGGTGGAATGGTCACCACTGAGTGTGGTCTCAGCATTTATCTGTTCTTTGAAGACTGGGAATCAGTAATGATGGTAACCAGTTCACCTTTGGTGAGGGAAAGTCCATGGAGTTAAGTTTATAGTAGATAATTTCTCTGTCTCTCACCAAAGGCACCTTGTTCTTGAGCCTGTAAATAAGCACAGGGGAAGGAGCCTTAACAGGCATCACACAATATGGTATTTGGTCAACCTTGACAATTGAGAGACACCTCTACATTTGAAACATTTGGGGGAACATTAATATAAGGTACAAATCTCCTCATACTCTGTGGCTGTTTGAAGTCCATCTTTTTTTTTCAAATTTTTATTGGAGTATAGTTGCTTTACAATGTTGTGTTAGTTTCTGCTGTACAGCAAAGTGAATCAGTTATACATATACATATATCCCCTTTTTTTAGATTTCCTTCCCTTTTAGGTCACCACAGAGCACTGAGTAGAGTTCCCTGTGCTATACAGTAGGTTCTCACTAGTCATCTGTTTTATACATAGTAGTGTACGTATGTCATTCCCTATCTCCCCATTCATCCCACCCCCCTTCCCCCCTTGATATCCAGATGTTCTCTACATCTGTGTCTCGAAGTCCATCTTCATGCCATTTCATCAGAACTTCTTGTCACCAATATTCCAGTTTTGTTCTTGCTTCAACCTGTATGTCTTTTTGCCCCTTTGTGTGTCTCTGTTGGTTCTCATATTTTTTAAATTCCCTAAGCATCTCTGTGTTTTAACTGGTGAGTTTAACTTGCTAACAATTATTATATTTATTGTTACACTAAGATTTAGTTATGCCATTCACATTTTCATTTAATAATATTGACTTTATTATATATTTCTTCATTTCTGTTTTCTGTCAGATAAATCAACTTATATGCTGCTGGTTTAAAAGTTGCATATTATATTTTAGTTTTTATAGTAGTAGCTTATAACTTAAAACCCATAAGTGTGTTTATTGATTTCTTAGAGTTATCCATATCTTTATCTTCCTCCTAATAAGGCAAGTCCTTAGCGAGGCCTCATTTATTTTGGTCTATATATTCCTTCCATGCAAGTTTTTAGAAGAGCTCCTTGATCTGGTCTTCTAACACAGTAATTACATATCTATTTACCTCATTTAAGGCATTCTTTATTTCAATCAGTAAGTTTCTCAGATCTGATGTTTTCACACAGTTCTTTTTTTATGATTTTTTTTGTTTCATAATACTAAGTTTTTTCTTTTCTTCTTTGTGTATATTTGGCTTACTTATTTTAAAAGTTTGGTCTGTCAGTCCTAAAACTCTTTGAGTGAGTTCATGACATACATTAGCAATGTTTTTCCACACTTGGCTCCCATCTTTTTCCAGATGTCCAGAAATTCACATTTCTCCCACACCCTTAAAGGTAGACACAGCCATATGTTTTGTGCTGGGCAATGAAATGAGTGGAAGGTACATGTGTCTGTTTCAGGATGACTGCCAGTACTTCATTTTCCAGTCCTCCTTTACTCTTCTTTGGTGACCCAGATGCCCTGTGTTTCAAATGGTGCAGATAGAAGATGTGTTCATCAGCCTAGGTCTGTGAGTGAGAGGAGCAGAGACCCCTCCCCCCAAACACAGGCTTGTCATGTAACATGAGTGGCCAACAGTATCTATTGTTTCCACATGACTGAGATTTTTGCACTTTTTGTTATCACAGAAAAACCTTTCCCATTCTGACTGATACAGGCATTGTCTCTCTTTAGTATTGTAATTATATTGGCCTTTGAGCTTATGATCTTCAGGGGCATGAGAGTACAGATATTCTATTTGGTATTATATACTGAAGAAAAGACCATTTATTTTTTAAATTTATTTTTATTGAAGTATAGTTGATTTACAATATTAGTTTCAGGTGTACAACATAGTGATTCAATATTTTTATAGATTATACTCCATTTAAAGTTATTACAAAATAATAACTTTATTATTTTGTAGGCTCTAGTTCCCTGTGCTGTACAGGCTCTAGTTCCCTGTGCTGTACAATATATACTTGCTGCCTATTTATTTTGTACATAGTTATTTGTATCTCTTAATCTCATACCCCTATCTTGCCCAAGAGCCAATTGAAACGGAGGAAAGGGAATGAACCCCATTGGAGAGAGCCTGACCCCTCAGCATTCCCATTGTCAACCTTAATTACTATCACTCATTCAGATAATTACTCTGGTGAGATTATGCCCTTGAGGGGATAAACCCTCAAGGTAAAGAAACAATGGCTGGTATATCTCTCCATCTGTTTGTATCATCATTAATTTCTTTCGTCAGTGTCTTATAGTTTTCTGCATACAGGTCTTTGTCTGGAGAGATATACCATGTTCTTGAATTGGAAGAATCAACATTGTGAAAATGACTATACTACCCAAAGCAATCTACAGATTCAGTGCAATCCCTATCAAACTACCACTGGCATATTTCACAGAACTAGAACAAAAAATTTCACAATTTCTGTGGAAACACAAAAGACCCCGAATAGCCAAAGCAATCTTAAGAAAGAAAAACGGAGCTGGAGGAATCAAGCTCCCAGACTTCAGACTATACTACAAAGCTACAGTCATCAAGAAAGTATGGTACTGGCACAAAAACAGAAATATAGATCAATGGAACAAGATAGAAAGCCCAGAGACAAACCCATGCACATGTGGTCACCTTATTTTTGATAAAGGAGGCCAGAATATACAATGGAGAAAAGACAGCCTTTTCTTTTAATAAGTGGTGCTGGGAAAACTGGACAGCTACATGTAAAAGAATGAAATTAGAACACTCCCTAACACCATATACAAAAATAAACTCAAAATGGATTAAAGACCTAAATGTAAGGCCAGACACTATAAAACTCTTAGAGGAAAACATAGGCAGAACACTCTATGACATAAATCACAGCAAGATCCTTTTTGACCCACTTCCTGGAGAAATGGAAATAAAAACAAAAATAAACAAATGGGACCTAATGAAACTTCAAAGCTTTTTCACAGCAAAGGAAACCATAAACAAGACCAAAAGACAACCTTCAGAATGGGAGAAAATATTTGCAAATGAAGCAACTGACAAAGGATTAATCTCCAAAATTTACAAGCAGCTCATGCAGCTCAATATCATAAAAAAAAAAACCCAATCCAAAAATGGGCAGAAGACCTAAGTAGACATTTCTCCAAAGAAGATATACAAATTGCTGACAAACACATGAAAGAATGCTCAACATCATTAATCATTAGAGAAATGCAAATCAAAACTACAATGAGATATCATCTCACACCAGTCAGAATGGCCATCATCAAAAAATCTAGAAACAATAAATGCTCTAGAGGGTGTGGAGAAAAGGGAAGCCACTTGCACTGTTTTGATACAGCCACTATGGAGAACAGTATGGATGTTCCTTAAAAAACTAAAAATAGAACTGCCATATGACCCAGCAATCCCACTATCGGGCATATACCCTGAGAAAACCATAATTCAAAAAGGGTCGTGTACCAAAATGTTCATTGCAGCTCTATTTACAATAGCCAGGACATGGAAGCAACCTAAGTGTCCATCAACAGATGAATGGATAAAGAAGATGTGGCACATACGTACAATGGAATATTACTCATCCATAAAAAGAAACGAAATTGAGTTATTTGTAGTGAGGTAGATGGACCTAGAGACTGTCATACAGAGTGAAGTAAGTAAGAAAGAGAAAAACAAATACCACATGCTAACACATATATATGGAATCTAGAAAAAAAAAAAAAAGGTCATGAAGAACCTAGGAGCGAGATGGGAATAAAGACACAGACCTACTAGAGAATGGACTTGAGGACACGAGGAGGGAGAGGGGTAAGCTGGGACCAAGTGAGAGAGTGGCATGGACATATATACACTACCAAGTGTAAAATGGGTAGCTAGTGGGAAGCAGCTGCATAGCACAGGGAGATCAGCTCAGTGCTTTGTGACCACCTAAGAGGGGTGGGATAGGGAGGGCAGGAGGGAGACGCAAGAGGGAAGAGATATGGGGATATATGTATATGTATAGCTGATTCACTTTGTTATAAAGCAGAAACCTACAC
The DNA here is from genome assembly GCF_039906515.1 of Pseudorca crassidens. Lineage (NCBI taxonomy): Eukaryota > Metazoa > Chordata > Mammalia > Artiodactyla > Delphinidae > Pseudorca > Pseudorca crassidens. Next base: position 76,338,169 of record NC_090311.1, read on the forward strand.
ACCACTGTAAAGCAATTATACTCCAATAAAGATGTTTAAAAAAAAAAGAAACAATGGCTGGAAGCAGCCTCAAAGTTATAGATTTGTTTGGGGAATAATGTAGGGAGTGAATGCCCAAGGGCAGCCGGTCAGTTTCCATCAGTTCTCATCAAATCTTCACATGAGCAGAGCATTTGTGAGGCACTGATATAATCAAGGCTCCAGTTCTAGTGATCTGGGTCATTCCTATTAATTTATTCAGTAAATGGTGAGGCAATGACAAAAAGTTGAGGAAAGGACATGCCTGTAAGCTATTTAAATTTTGACCCCAAATGAACAGTTTTTAGAACATTTTGAGGAAATGAGCTGCATGTCTTTTATGTGGCACTTTACACAAGGATAATAATGTCTTTAAAGTTGTTATTACATAAATTTTGTCTTCTTATAGTTTACCATGAGACATCTAAAGGTCACAGCTACTGTCGCATCCAAAGGTCACAGCTACTGAAAGTGGTGTCATAGAACTGATAACAGTCATGTTTTATAGAAGTTGATCTATTACAGTCTACTATAGTGTTGCTGTTGTTTTATACAGAACCTCATATAGTCAATATATGGGGTTTATATAGAACCCCATATAGACGATGGTTCAGTGGACATTTCTGAGTACAAGCATAAATTTTGAAATGAATAATTTGTATCTGCTCCATTGTTGTAGTCAATATCACACCAGAAATTTAGTGCTTTAAAAGCCTGATAAACGATGAAATGATTCCACAAACCAAAAAGAGTTGGAATAAAACACTGCACCCATCCCTAAGTGTATTTTATATTGTAATATAGGCAACATTTGTAGAGTGTGAATACACTAGTTTGTTTTTCTTAGAACATTTGTCAAGATTTTCCTTAGCGCCTACATTAGTTGGGACTTAATTTTAGTGTTACGTTAGTAGATTGATTGCATCAGTGGCCCTAATTCTTTACGCTTCGTATATCCCTTCCCTCTGTCATATATCATTGTAGTGCCTTCCCAAACTGACTCTGCACCACGATGGGACTTGCTTTAGTCAGCGGAGCATTAACGAGCATGATGTCAGCAGAAGCTTGCAGATTGCATTGTGGGTCCTTCTTGCTTACACATTTGCCACCTATCATGGCAGTAGGTAACTGACACAGTTAGTAAAGGATATTTAGCCCAGTATTTGAGAATACCAAAGGAAGATCATTGCTGATGAAGAAATGGTAACCATTCAGTGGAGAAAATGAACCTTCACATAATGATCAAAATTAACATCAGTAATAAGGAACAAATGAACACATGTGCCTCTGGATAGGATACCCTGAAAATATTTAATGTGTGGTGATGTTTCCATAGAGAGATAACACAGTTTAGGACATATTTTGTGAATGTGTTTGCTGAGATTTAAGAAATGTTGACATACAAGTCAAAGAAGATGATGGGAATATATTTTTAGGAATTTGTTTTCCCTGAGCTATCATAGTGCTTTGTGCCTCCTTCTATAGCACGCATTGGTCCTTGTCTCTGTTCCTCCATTACAGTGGGTTCTCCGTTAAGGGAGTACCACTTGGAGTCTGTTTATTCTCACCACCTCTTCAAATGCCTTCAATAGAACCTGCAGCCTAATCCACTTAGTAAGCATCTATTAAGATAATAACTTGGTAACTGTTTATTAAGGAAGATAATAAATGAATTAACAAAATGAAACTTAAGAAAACGATCATCCAATAAAAGCACTTATCATGTGCCATACAGTCTTGTAAACAAAGCATTTACATGAATTCTATCTTTTAATCCACTCAATAGCTACACTGGGAGTATACATTATCATCATTTTCATTTCACAGATGAGGAAATTAAGGTCAAGAGCAGTTACAGAAGCTGCTACGGTCACACAGCTGATAAGTGGTGATCTGTGTTCACAAGTGCTCCGCTACAAACTGATTTATGGTTCATCAGTTTGAAGTAATATTATAGTAAGTGAAGGGAAGTGATACACACAGAGCAAATATGAATGGAGATTGATAGGGAGGGTCTGTCAGTGTATCTCCAGAATACGGAGAGAAGTTTTGATGAACAGGTTTTCATGTAGGACTTTAGTGTAACTGTCCCAGCCTGGCTGTTAGGAACATTCAATGTCACCTAGCAGTGAATGGTAATTTGACATCCTGCAAAGGTGTATTTACGAACAGCATAGTTCAGAGTCAAACGGTTAATCAGTTGCATTGCTTGAATGTTTTTTCTCCTGGCAACTTATACTGTTATCTTACAAGTTTTGTTAACACACACGAGTCCTTTAAGCCGCTTAATTCTGTATCAGTTTAATAGAATTCATAACACCAAAACCCTGAAAAATAGTTCCAACCATGGTAAGGATGCCTGGTGTGAACTTACAAACAGAAGTCTGCTAACATCACCCTGTATCTCACGTTATCTGTCACAAGTTATGTCAGTGCTATTTAGCATTTTGGATGAGCAACAATTGTGAACCAATGCTCTTTCAAGGATTCAGAATAAAATTTTTAATTTCTTTTTTACTTTCTTTACTGAACCTGGAAGCATGAGTTGTTTAAAGAGTAGTATTAGCAATGATTAAACAGAACAGACTAGAACACTGCAGTAGCAGTCTGCACACCTCACTAGACATGCTTGTGCATCAGGGAATCAGTAGTCATGTTTACTTTTGTTAACTGGGTGTGTGTGTGTGTGTGTGTGTGTGTGTGTGTGTGCAGTTTTAACCTGAATACTGTAGTAGAGCAAACATTGCACTTTTAAAAAGGAAAATATTTATAGAAGAAGAAAATGGACTAATTAACATTCTCTAGCTTATAATGAATTAAGAATTAAAGAGAAAAATGCAGTCCTCTGAGAAAAAAATCCTTATTAGAGTTAAGTTGTTTTCTTCTCAGTAAATGAGGAAATACAAAGAAAATTTTTTATTAGGTAAAGACATTTGACCGGAACAGTTGAAGAGATGCACAAATCACTTTGGGCTCTTTGGCAACCCAAAATGGAAGCAACCAAAGCCCTTGAGTTTAACGTATCTCTCAGAGAAAACTGGTTGGTCATATTTTAAACACAGAAGCTCATTCCTATGTTATGCTACTTTGTAAATTTCTCTGGGGTAGAACCTTTGTCTTGTTCTTCTCCCCCTTCCCCACTGTAGTTTGTAAAGTGCTCTACACAAAATAGCTATTCATTCCACATCTCTTGACTTCTCAGTTGTCATGACTACAGGAAGATTACTATGGTCTATATTACATAAGAGACCTGGAGTCAATGATACTATGAATCTTCATATTCCCATCGTTTCATAGCTAGCTTGAATCACATCATGAATTAATAAAGGCTTCTGAGTCTCTTATAGGAATAGACGTTAAACACTTTCTAATTAGGATAATATTTATAGAGTTCCCTTATGAGTATGGTGTTGCCAATAGATGTAAAACAGAATTCATTGAAGAGATTCATAGTTCTTTGAGAACAATATTTTAACACAACATGCTTTAATTTACCAAAAAACAAAACCAATATATTTCCATAAATTATGCTTGAAAGATGCCTATTACAGTTACAAGTTCACTTTCAAAAATTCCTGAAAGAATGGCACACTTCTCCTTTAAGCCTGCACTCTATGACCCCTGCTTCTTGTATTCTGCTTAAATTAATACTCTGGAGTTGGCATAGTGGACTCAGGGGAAGTATGAAGAGTCTCTGTCAATGAAAGAGCAACCTCAGACACCAAAATGAGTTACCACCTATGCAGTCCCTGAGTGGCCGCAGCATATATGTGGAGCAGGGTTCCCCGCCTCCTTCCCTCAAGGAGCCCTACTGCCTACTGGTTCTAGATTCTTAAATGTGCCTTGTGAGACAGTTGTGTTGTTATTAACACTAGCATGTGAAACTTCAGTACATTTGGCATTGAATAAAGTTAATAAATGTCAATCAAATTGGTATCAAATAAATACTATTTAATAGTCAACATTGTGTGCCTCAAGAAAGCCAGCATCCTTTCTAAGTCGTTCTCTACTCCTCTCAGCACCCTGCATCCTCTAATCTTACCCATGGCCTCTATCGCAGGTTACATAACAGCATGTGGCTATTGTGTTTGCGTTTAACGTGTTTCTTCTCTAGGCTACATTTTTTTAAATTAATTAATCAGATATGGTTCTTTCTTTTTAAAACTTAGGCTCCAAACCCTCTCCAGTCTCCCATCCAATTTCTGCTTTGAGAGCTTTGTAAATGACTCATTTCTGCACCTCACTTCAACCTCCTTTTTCTGTCTGGAATGCCTTCTTCTCTTTCCTTTCTTATCATCTCTGTCGGACTCCTGCCCATTTAGTAAGACACCGCAACTCCCTTAGCAAGGACATTGTTCTCTCTTTCTCTCTCTCTCTCTCTCTCTCTCTCTCTCTCTCTCTCTCTCTCTCTCTCTCCCTCTCCCTCTCCCTTATCAAGCTGCACCCTCTACAGAATATGCTCTTTCCTTCCTTAGATGTCCTCAAAGCACTGCAAACATTCTGAATCGAATTTTCCATAATCAGTCTTGTACTAGAGCCCTGTTTGTGCTTGTCTAAGTTCTTTCTAACCTTCATATAGAAAGAGATTGAGTTCTGATTATCTATAAACTCCCTAGAGAAATTTTGTGTCCTACACTCATTTTCAAAATAGAACTTGTTGAATTGAATTGCTCTGTCCGACCTAGGATTTGGATGCATTTTGTCTAGCCTATGAAGCTCCGCAAGGGCATAGACCTTAAGGTACTGTCTTTTGAAGAATTACGGTTTAGAGTGAAGAGGAAAGGCTCTGGGCTGAGATGTACCTTAGGATGGAATTCTACTGCATTTTTTGATAGTGCTGTGATCTTTGGCAAGTTCTTTAGCCACTATAAAACCCCCTTCACATTATATTCAACGTCGAGCTGTCTTGAGGATTAAATGAAATAATGCAAGTAAAGTAGCACTACCACCACCGATGAAGTTATTGTTACTAGCTAGTTGGTAGTCATTATCACTGAACCAATTAGCACTTTAAATATTTCTTAACAGTTCTACAAGGTAAATGATGTGTTTCTACTTTATATATTCTAATCAATGTATATGGCATTAATTTGGCTAATAGTATATTGAGGAAAGCTTTTATTGCTAAATGTTGTAGGGCTAGGTTATGTAAGTGAAAACGTGAAAGTGACATCTGAAAGGTGGTTAGACAAACTAAAATCAAAAAGAGGCCTCAGGCTGCATTGTGTGTTTTGCTCAAACTTTGATAAGGATTTTAAAATATTGTTATGTAATTCACAGATATTTACTCATGCAATCTTCTAGCAGTCTGCTAAGGACTTTGGGTTACCAGAGTGAATACGATACAGTGTCTGACCTCCAGAAGCACACAGTTCCTGTGTAATTTGCTGCCTGCTACTCTTCAAATTCTTCAGTCCACTTCTAGAGATAGCCATTAAAAGGTGGTGTGCATAACATAAAGGTGGCTAGATTGCAGAACTAGAATTAGCAAATTGAAATAAAAGTTTTTGCTAAGTTTATGGCTCTCATACATTTTAGTGAGTCAGGGGCAAAAGAGGGAAGAAGTAAATTGTTTCTGAGAGGAGAACATTTGTGATGGTATGTGAATGGAAGCCACAGATGAAATTACCCAGAAACACACAATGTAACTTGCTTCTATTCACAGCTCAAAACAATTGTGTTCACAGCTCTGTCTCTCTGAACATTTGCTGAATTATATAAATGAGACAGCTGCAGTGCACTGGCCTGTAAGACAATGGATACAGAGAAGGCAGGCAGGGATAGAGACAATCAAGGCAATTAAAGGAAGGTCAAAGATTTGTATCCAAAAAACGGAGCAACAAGCTTTTGCCTAAAAATAGTGGGAACCTCCTATTAGTATCTATGTCTACCATATAATTTCTAGAAAATATCCTATAATCAAAGTCAAGGAGCATTCAGAACTGGGAAAGACTTGAGTAATGGGAGACGAGAAACATGCAAGAAATATGAAAAGAATGGAAATATAAATAGTGAAAGAACCAGGGACGCATTGCATTGTTGTTTCAGAGTCAATAAATTTTTATATCTTTAACACCTGCTCTCAAATCTCACTGGATTCACCTCAGTCCTTTCTTTATCCCGACCCTAATAGTTCTTCTTGGCTTCATTCCTTTTCACGTTGCCTGCTTTCCTGCATTTCTATGAAAATTTAATAGGTCATCTTTTATCTCTAGGAAGAGCATTCAAATGATAGTTTTCAATGGTTTAAAAACAAAGGATCTTGCAAATATAAAGACTTAACTTACAACTAGTTGTTTTGAACATGATCATGAATAAAAATAGTGTTAGACATATACCTTCAGTGTGTCTAACAGAGATAGCAAAATTCTTAAGAATAAATCCCACGCATTTCATATTGTTCCATCTCCAGTGTTAATTCATGGTAACACTCAATAATCTTTAGTGAATCAATTTTAAATGCTGGGAAAGAAAGGAAGGAAAAAACTGAGTATTTGTAGAACTCTTTTTTAATCACCATTCAGTAGACAAAAAGTTTGGGGGAATTTTCTACAAATTTCATAAAGTAAAAAGTTATCATTATTTATATTTTCATTGAATTATGCAGTAACATGGATTTAGAGTGATAGGATTTAGGGCTGTCTGACTAATCTTATACAAGTCACTTTACAGTAGATTTATAGTGGATTAGTAGATTTTATTTAACTCTTTATAGTAGATTATTCATACATGAATTAGAGATAAATTTTTATAATGTAGGTTATAGCTTTGTTATGAGGTTAAAATAAGCTTCTATTGTAAAAATGTTTACAGATTGGAGAGTACACCAAAGAGTCATTCTTTAGCAAATAATTTTGAGAACTATTCTGTTTTGGGGACCATCAGTTTATAGAATGCATTTTAAAGCAATGAGACTGGATGAGACCACCAGAAGAGTAAAGAGTCAATAAAGGAAAACAATCAGAAATCCAAGGACCGAGCACGGTGACGTTTGAATATTTAGAATAGATGATGAGAAATCTGCAAAGGCAGACCAATAGAAGAAAACTCAGGAGAGTATGATGTTCTAGAAGCCAAGTGAAGATAGTCCTTTGAGGCAGGATAAACGTTATCAAACCCAAGTTCATGTGCCCGATGCACAGTGAGGCCAAACAAAACTAATGTCGGAGTTTGGAATAGAAAGGATTTATTGCAAGGAGAACGGGCCTGTCACGCTCAAAGGACCGGAACTCCCTGATGGTTTTCAGGGAAGCGTTTTTAAAGGCCACATTTCGGGGTGGGGGCTGTAGGATGCATGACTTTCTTCTCATTGGTTGGTGGTGAGGTAAGAGGGTGATGTTTCTGGAATCTCAGTCATCAGACTTCTGGTTCCCATCAGTCTGGGGTCTACATGCTTGTGGACAGCATATAGTCACCATCCTCCACCTGCATGGGGGCCGTCTTAGTTCCTGTAGAAGAACTCAAAGATTTGTATCATATTGTTATGTTATATCCCTTGAGGAGGAAATAGGGCTCTGCTTTACAGCTGAACTGTTGTTCCTTGACCGCCTTTCCTCCGTTTCTGCATTCCCTCACTTGCCCAATCAGTATCTATTTGAATCTGCCCTTTGGAACTCAGGGAAGCTCTAGGAGGCTGAAACCTTTTTCCTACAAACCAGAATCCGGGGACATGGAAAGGCTTTTGTACCCAGGAGGGCCCCGCAGGGTCTTGCCGGGTTTTGTAAGGTGTACTGTTTAGACACATCATATGCTGATAAATCAAGTAAGATGATGGAGGAAAACTGACTGTTGGATTACAGCGTGGGTGTTATGGTGACCATGAAAAGAGCAGTCTAGTGGAGAGAAAGGAGGAAAATCAATTGCAGTTTAATCCAGAAAGGAGAAGAGTTGGAAAAACAAAACACCCTAACCCCATAACTCTTTCATGAAGTTTTATTTCAGGGATGGGAGTGGGTAGGAGATGCAGTGAGACAAAGGCTGAAGGGACTGTGGCATCTTTGTTTTTAGATGAAAGATATTGCGGTGTGTGTTTATGTTGATAGCAGTGACCCAGCAGGGAAAGAAAATTTGATGATGCATAGAGAGAAAAGCATGAATAGCTGAAGTGATGACCTTAAGTGGGAGATGCATTACAGTTTAAAAGTGCAAAGATTGGCTCTGGATAGGAACAAAGATCTTTATCACGGTTACAAGAGAATTGGCATAAGATACAGACGGTAGGTGTGGTCCGACAACAGAGCATAAGGAAGAGTGTTCTTCTGATTGAGTGTTTTCACTGTGAAATAAGAATCCCAGCCATCAACTTCCATAGCTCCTGCTATGCTTCAGGCACTATTCTAAGGGCTATATCTTTATTAGCTTTTAAAAATTCTATTAAAAACCTTCTGAGGTGAGTATTATTATTATTCTCGGTTTATAGATGAGAAAACCAAGACAGAGAGTTTAAGTGACTTGCCTGAAGTCACACAGCTAGTCAGTGACAGCCAATTAGGAAAAGGGAGGTGATGGATGTGAAAAGCATAAGAGGATTGCAAGGTACACTGAGGACCTCTGTGAGGTTAGAGATCGTGAAATTAGAGGCATGGGTGTAATTTACTGTGACAGAGAGAAAACTAAGTTCAGTCACAGACCAGCCACTTACTATATGTTTCACACTAGGTATGAAGCTTAAGTTCAGTTTCTTCATTTGTAAAAACATAGATAAAGATTAAAAGTAACAACATATGTTAACTGAGTAGGTTCGCAATTCGTAGAATTTTTTGTCTGTCCTTTCAATTCAGACAACCTTGCCCTTGCCAATTATGTCTTGACTTTTATTGGCCAAAAGCCCCAAACTTGCTTTATTCCAGAGGTTAAGGCTTCTTCTTTTGGCATATATTTCAGGACTGGAATTTTGTTTTCAAGACTTTTCCGCAAATAGCTCTTCAGGGTAAATCAGTTCTCAGGCCCCCCAGTGAGCTAGGAGCCACAAAATTGCGACTGGATGTAACTTTAAGCCTGCAGAGCAGCTGATGTAATTTTAAAGGAGTTTTAACTCCTGGTCCCAGCACTCTGCAGAAGCACTATGCGTGAGTGACATTCCTCAGTCGCGCAGAACTTGGTTCTCTGCCTCTTCCCCTCATGTGAGAAGCTCCTGCTCTGAGCCGGTTCATTCACCCTTGGTGGAGTTTCCAAGTCTCCTTGAGAAATGAGCACAAGTCATTTACTAGTTTATTTATTGTTTTTAACAACCTTGTGAGGTTGAGGTGAGCATTATTATTATTCTCAGTTTATAGATGTGTAGTAATATAATATAAAATCCATAGTAATAGAGGTTATTATTATTGTCCTTAAGGTTTGAAGCGGTACAGCAGTGCTGGCTTCATTAAAATCAGGAAACACAGAGCCAGCAGCCAAGTTTGTTATAAAAATGATAATAGAAAAGAAATCCCAACGACCGTTAATTAACGTTTTGGCAACTCTTAAAGTGATTCTGGGAAAAGAGTACTTGTGTTATGCTACTGAAAAATAAAGATGAGTAAAAGCAAAAACATAGACTCTTTAACCTGTGGCTCATCTGGATGGAGACAGCTAACTTATTCAACCAGACATTTAATCCTTCTTTATATAATTAAAGGTTAATTTCTTGAATTATTTATGGAATTACAGAGTCATCTATCATTTGGCAGTGAAGTTATCTAGAATTTGATTTTAGTCACCTTAAGTCAAAACTCATCCTTTAATTATTAATTCTTCCACACATACTATCAAATCATTCAAGTAACTATTGATTTTAAAGATACATTTAATGTGCAACATTGATGAAAATTTAAAGTACATCTGTCCCTTCATTTTCCGTACTGTATTAGAAATAATACTGGCACAGGTGTAGAAAATAGATGATATTTAAGAACTCATTTCTTACCCAAAAACATAGAAGTCAAGTGTGGAAACAAACATCCGAGTTTGAAATCCAGCTCTGACACTTACATGCTCTGTGACTTCAAGCAAGTGACTTTCTTCTCTGTGCCTCAGTTTTCTAATCTGTAAGATGAGAAAAAATAATTACTCCCACTTCAGAGAATCATTAAAAGGATTAAAAGAGGTAGTACCTCTAAAGCACTTAAAACACTCCCAGCCCATAGTAAGTACTTAATAAGAATTAGCTGGGTTTAAAAAATAATTATTATTGTTATTTAATTATTACTATTTGATTATGTATCCCCATTACCTACCACATTCTCATATGTTTGATGACTGTGAATCAAATGTGGAAGAGAATCATGATGGTAGAAAGGTGCTAACATTAGTCAGATCACCCAGAACCCCTAGTGTGAAAGGGGTACATTGATGTTGGAGGGACACACCAGGATTTATAGCTAACTTGTCTCGCTTTGGGGCAAATCATCAATGATGTAGCACCAAGTTTGTCCTTGGGTACCCTTTCCTAGGTTATCCTCCCTGCCTCACAGCATCCTGTGGAATAAATGTGTGTGTTGTGGGGAGGGCAATTGAGAGGGGTGGCCCTAAAAACCACTCAAGAGATTGTAGACAGTCAGGGCTAAGCTTGTATTCAAGAAAAAACACCATTTTGTGCTGTTTATGATAAAATATAGAATTACAGCATTATCAATAATATTGTATTTTTTTAAAACAGAATAGATTGTGAAATATAGTATAAATATGAAAGAGTGAATTAAACATGTATTAGTGCAGTTTAACAAACAAAATGACCACCCATGTAAACACCACCCGGGTCAAGAAATAGAACACTGCCATTGCTCCAGAAGCACCAGCACCCCACACCCTGCCAAACCACAGCACCATCACTGCCCTTTAAGGTGGACCATCATCCCCCCATTGGTCTTTATCATTTCATATGTTTTTTGTGTGGTTTTAACAATTAGGTATGCACTGCTAATCAATATACATTAGTTTTGCCTATTTTGAACTATGAATGACTCATACCATTTATTTTGTTTTGTTTCTTGATTATTTTGTTCAACATGATGTTTATTTTCATCCAGGTTGGTTGGTTAGTTTGTTGGTTTGTTGATTGTTGGATTTTTTTTAGGGAAAAAGCTGGAGTGTACAAAGATGATGGAAATTTTATTACATATGCAGCTTGGTGCATATAAGTGAGATTTTCTCTAGTGTAAACAAATAGGGATGGAGTTGTTATGCCATAGAATGTGCCTGTATTTGACTTTATTAGATAATGCCAAATAATTTCCCAAAGTAATTTTACCAAATATCAACAATGTTGGGTAGTTTCATTGGTCCACATACTCAACAGCATGATGTGTTTTAGACTTTGCGGTTTTACATGATCTGTTGAGATATTTATGGTTTCTTGCTGTGGTTTTAATCTATATTTATTTATTTATTTATTTTAACAAAATCTATATTTATTAATCGTAAGTTAACAACTATTTTGATTGCCTTTTGGTGAAATGTCCACTCAATTATTTTGCTTAATGTTTGTTTTGTGTTGCCTGGTCATTTTTTTAAAAATTGGTGTTTAAGAGTTCTTTGTATGGTTTGAAAACTAGTCCTTTTTCAAGTATATGTGTTGCAAATATCATCTTGCACTCAGTAACTCATTTATTTTGCCCTCCTACTGCAAGGAAGAAATTCCTTCTCTGACCATGGGCAAGTGCTGGTATATCTTCCAGATGATGCAGAGGACATGGCAATTGACAACTCTAAAAACAATCCCCAATCAGTGATGTATGGAAGTTGGTGGAGAATACCTGTTTCCTTGTCTCTCTGAGGAAGTTCTGCACAGCCTCCCAGGGCTCCCCAGTCAGGTTGAGCCACAGCTTGACACTACTATATTGACCCTCTTCCCTTCCCTGGCTCATATCCCTGTGCTCTGGGATAACTTCCTGCCAGTTTGGTTTCCCAGGAAACAAACTCTGGGGCTCTGAGATTTTATATAAAGGAGGCTTATTCAAGTGTACTTTCAGGGAATTCCCTGGCAGTTCAGGGGTTAGGATGTGGTGCTTTCACTGCCGGCGGCACGGATTCAAACCCTGGTCAGGGAACTAAAATCCCGCAAGCCACGCGGCATGGCCAAAAAAAAAAAAAAAAGAGAGAGAGAGAGTACTTTCACCATATGTGAAGACAGATCAAGCAAGATTGGGCAGAGAGAAAAGTTGAACCTTAATGCAGTTGCCCCAGGGACCCCAAATGACCCCAAAAAGAGCTCTGGAGTTAGAACAGCCTTCAGAGATTTCCCACTTTGAGACAAAGATGGAAGACACCAGTCACTGAATGTGGGCTGCTGTCAGGGAGGCGATGACCTTGCATGAGACGCTCTCTTCAGCTGAGGGCAAGTTCTGAAGAGGGACTCACCCTAGAGCCAGCTGCAGCCCACATTCACAGGTGTAGTGGAATGAGTGTGTCATTTCCGAAGGAGGGATATAGGCTGTGTAGTATAGCATCCACTACACCTGCCAATAAACTGCTGGTACTCAGATCTGACTCTAACCTCTGTGGAAACCCGACCTAAGACACAAAGCAACCATTTCCTTGATGTTCCCTGTGGTGGATGGTATAGGGGTAGATCTAACTCATCTCTACTGAGATTCATGTGAAGTGTTCTCTGTTTGATGCCTCTCTTTGAGCAGCCAAGGGCTCGTGATCCCTGAGATCCACCAGTAACCTCAGAGCTAAAGTAGCTGTGCTTACCTGGTGCTCTGGTTATCTCTTTCTCTTTCAGCTCCTCTTAGATGTTAGCCAAGGAGCTCCTTGCTTTCTTGTCAGCAATTTGATATTTTTAAAGAGTTTTTAAGCATTTTCACTGAAGGCTTGATCTGAATATCCCAGTTTGACATTACTGGAAATGAGAATCTCTGATAAAATCTTAAATGAAGTATTTTTAGTAGTCAGTCAGTAGTAAAATGGGCCAGACCATTTGGTATTGAAAAATGCTACACACAATTCAATTCTTTCTAGCAGACCTCTACCAGCTTAAAAAAAAAAAAAAAAAAAAGATGCATTTTCTTGAGCCAGTGTCAATGATTTCTGCCCTTCCCTCTTTATACCCCTAGGAAAGAATGATTAGATGTCTGAGAAAAGGACCTGCAGGAACTGTATAAAATCAATCTGTGTAGTAGAGATCAGATAAATCGTTTATGGGGATTACTGCAAAGGTTTAGAGTATATGACCTATGTGTTTTCTGCAGCCAATACCTCAGAAGCAAAGCCCTGGGCTGAAACTGAACAAATATAACTCAGGATGTAAAAGTATGCTAATATCTTATTTTTTTAATATTGTAACGTATTTAAAAGACAATAACAAAAAGTTACATTACCAACCTTACTATCAGCTCTACTATGAATTTAATTAACAATGTTACCTATTGTGTTGCGTAGTTCTACATGCTTTGCAAGTACTCCCTTATTTTATGATTTCCAGTAGAGACCTAACTGTTATCTTGATGCCTGTGTATCTTTCTCTCTAAACTCTCTCAGTGTAGCATAAGCAAGTTACAAGCTCCAAGTACATGTTCACTGAGTTATAATATAGAGAAAATCCAATAATATTTAAATAAATAAATAAAATCCCATAAAGATATAACTGCAAAAATATTGAAAAGGGTGGTATGAAAAACCAAGAAGAATTAAGAAGAAATTTTTGACAGCAGGTAAGTGATTTTTCTGTTCAGTGTTTCCTAGCTTGGCATTGTTTTTCTTTTTTGCTTTAGATTTTAATGCCAATAAACCAAAACCAAAAATAAAATTAAACGGTTTAAAATCCTATTTGTGACTTGTTCCTCTCTGGTTTCCTTTGATTCTATGATTTTATTTTATTTTTTTCAATTTGTTTATTTTCTTTATTTTGGGGGCTGCATCAGGTCTTAGTTGCTACACGCGGGATGTTCGTTGAGGCATGCAGGATGTTTCTCTGCGGCACTCGGGCTTCTCTCTAGTTGTGGTGCACGGGCTTCTCTCTAGTTGTGGTGTGCGGGTTTTTTTCTCTCTAGTTTTGGCTCATGGGCTCCAGAGTGCGTAGGCTCTGTAGTTTGCAGCACGCAGGCTCTCTTGTTGAGGCACTCGAGCTCTGTAACTGTGGCGCATGGGCTTAGTTGCTCTGCGGCATGTGGGATCTTAGTTCCCCAACCAGGGATCGAACCTGTGTCCCCTGCATTGGAAGCCAGATTCTTTACCACTGGATCACTAGGGAAGTCCTGATTCGATGATTTTAATAACATATTTGCTTTACTAAAACTGTAGGAAAACAGTTTCAGAGCAATGGGACTTTACCTTGATTATTTAAGTCAGTAGTAAGGAGTGCATTCTCTAAAGAGATCCATTTCAGGATGAACTTTTCAGAAATAAACCTATTGTAGTAACAGTAAAACCCGTGTGATTGCGTATCATACGTAAAACAAATACTTCTCTTTCCCTGAGTCACTGTAATCGTGTGCCTAAGAGCCTTCTCTGTGAGCTCTCACTGTGCACTAGGTGAGCGCTCCCCACTGCCTCACGCAATCCTGATGCTCGTCCTCTGAGTTAGCAGCTAGTGCATATAGGCCTGAACTTGATAGAGGGTAGAGTGGGCGGAGAGGGTTGAGAATTAGAAGAAACTGGCAAAAAGTTGTTGATACTGGTTCATTCAACTGTCAATACCCTTCATTCCAAAGCTGTGTGTCAGAGAACAGGTGAGTTTCTCCAAGTGGCACTTCCCACACACACACACACACACACACACACACACACACCCAGCATCTTCTGCACTGTGGTTTCCCAAAAGGGGCAGCGGGCTTTGCCTGATATCTCAAGGCTTCCCTGCCACCGGTTCTATCCACACATCTAACTTGACTCTTGTGGCTAAAATTTCCTCCTCATTTAATAGCATCCAGTGGGTCCACAGGAAATGCATGTATTCTTGCCAAATGGTGAGAGTGCAGCCCCATCGAGATCCTTTTCTTCTCACTTTGCAGGCCTCCCCGAGTCACTGTATCCTCACATGGACCTCACTTCTAAGGGCAAACTTCAGGGCCTTCCGGAACATTCTCATCTTGCCCCATACCACCTCCACCCAGGACATCTCTGTGAGTATCTTCTTGAGATCTTGCCCTACTAATTTGAACCAGCGTGGGGAGCACACCCTCCATGCTTGATAGAAAGAAGAGACAGAATGCCTTAGCATTGCCACCGCCTGACACTCTACTTCCATGATATTTTCCAAATTCTCTAGTCTTCTCTCCTTATAGGCGTATTGGGACGGGGGCATTGAAGGTCATAGTAAACCCTAGAGAGGCTCCTAGGCTTCTGCTCAGCTTACTCTTTAGAATAAAAGAGGATTCATCTATCACCTATTGTTCTCAGGTTTGCAACTTTTGCTGAAACTCCAAGGTAAAAGGAAAAGTATCTTTTAACAATCAAATAAAGTAAGAATTATTATTCCATTTTATTCCCAAGAAAACTGATGCCCAAATGGTGAGATAATATTTCAAGGTCACTTGATTATCAGCAGCTAATATTGTCTCTACTTAAACAAACTTCAGGCTTTCAGTCACATTAAATTTCAGTAAAAACAAACACACAAACCAAAAAAAAGGCTGGACACATACCAAGCATTCATAAATAAACATTTGTTGAAAGTTTGCGTTGCTTTTGTTCTAAGTAGGCACTTACAAACTTCTTTCCAACCTGGATTTGGATATGACCCTTTAGTGACTTTTTAAAAGAGGAAGATCTTTATATGACCTATCTCAGAATTGAAAGATTTCTTCGATCAATAGTCTCCCATTAGAATTCCCCCACACACACACAGGAGCTAGCCACCCTCCTCTATGATTTCTGTTGCTGGTATGGAATAACACAGCTCTACGAGCCCTTTTCCTCACAACCAAAGAACTAATTCAAATTCAGTGGGACACCCCAGATTGAAATCCTGAGCTCGCCTGACCCAACTAATGATTGTTCTCTCCAGCAGCCTGTGAGCTCTGAAACTGCAGTGTCAGAGCCAGAGTCTGAACAACTTTCACCCGTGCTTCCACTTGTTCCATTTAACAGAAAGTGGCAGGACAAAACCCTCAGTAAATGAGGTTCTGAATTGCCATTGGTTCTAAGAATAAAGGGCAAGTTTATTGGTCTCTGGCTATACTAGACTAAACATGTTAAAAAAGAAACAACAGGTAAAACCTTAATATAGAGACAACCATCTTGGTGAATTGAAAGAGGGCAATTGGACAGAAGTCAGGACGGAGAAAGGTGTAGGGAATATGCCATAGCACAGTTCAGACAGGGCCACCGGAATATTCGTAATGGAGAAACCTCGGAGCAACTCTGCCCCATTCATACAGCAGTCAGAACGTTGGCCCTTCCCTCTGGTCCAAAGCTCTGCACTCCCTAGAGTTCTGGATACAGCAGATTCCTCAGCAGGCAACAGACCTAGATGCAGCGGGCAGCATTTCCCTGCTAAGGAGCCATCGGAAGTAGCTTGCGAAAGCATGTCATAGTCATATACACATTGTCAAACGAACGACTTCTCTAAGGCAAATTTAGTCTTTAACTTCTTTATTTCGAAAATAAAAAATTATTTGTGGGCTCTCTACGCCCCAGACTGTGAGCTCACACTTTGACAGAAACAAAGGTAAAGATATGCTTCCTTCCCTTAAACGTTTAATGAGGGAGCAAGGACATAATGACAGTATCATAATGTGTGCAACCCTTTTTGAGCTTTAAGGCAATTACTTTGTTGACATATTGACTTGAGGCAATATTTCCCTTTCTCAGCAGTCATGAAAATATCTGAAATCCAAGACTACATATAGATATGGAAACCTTCTGGATGACTTATGTTTGTAAATCCCTTTCACCTTGACTAAACCCAGTAATATTTTCCCACCTTTCCAGTCCATGAAACCCAAATCATCTTGACTCCTACTGACCTGGCACTGATGCCACAGTTCATAGAATCCTTTAAGTTTGGTGAGGATAATTACCGTAATTTTCAGATTTAAGGTTGATATAGACATGATCCTGTTTGCTTTATGGGTGATCTCTTTCTCCTTTCTCAAAACAACTGCCATGTTTGTATTTATTTCTTATCTAAGTCCATTTTTGACCAAATCAGTAAAACTTCTAGAGCAGAGAGAGATTCCTTGTTTTGACCAGATAACTTATTTTCCCCAAGCTCTTCCAGGGGATTCTCAGCTTGCTGAGTCACCCGGTACTAATACATTGCATATTATGGTCTTATAATGGTAGAACAGTGCTTTAAATGTTATATATGTTATATCACGCCATTTTTATGACCCTCCTAGGGAAGTGTTTCTGCCCTGTTTGACAAATGAGAAGATAGAAACTCAGAGAGGTAAGGAATTGGGTATGCTCGTAGAAGTGAATAATTAGTAAAGTTAACACAAAAATAATGCTCTCTGTTGTAAGTCTCATCTTGCAATGTAGCAGAAGTTAGAATGTGACCCATTGCCTGTGTCAACTCAGCTGATGATGGAACTCTAGGGAATGGTGAGTTAACCTTGAAGAAGGGAGTGAGATTTTGATGGAAGGGGCTTGAGCACCGGATGGGGTGGAAGCAGAGAACGCAGCCTCCTCCAAAGTCTCTTTGTGTCAAACTTCATGGGCTTTTTTCTAAATGCTAGTGAGGATGGGGCTGCAACTCCAAACTGAGAGGCATGTTTCTCTTGGGAGACTTTGGGGTGTAGACCCCTGTAACAAGATGTGAGCACAGTTGCTGGTGAGGTAGCGTTCTTCCCATGCAGCACAGCTCCATCCTTCTGCTGGTGATTCTGGAGAACGAGAATGTGCTGCTTTGACACTCCCTGAGTGTGAAGCATCTGCAGTGGTGTTGGTAGTGGTAACAGTGGAAACAGGAACTGAGCCAAAATGGGAGAGTCAATTGAGGATTACACTTGGAACTTAATAAGACCATCTCATAAGCATCCTTGAAACATGATTTAAGAGACTCACAAAAATAAATGCAGATATTGCTCAGAGGTTGGAGATGCTGAAACTGCTGGTGCGGGCAAATGTCAAAGTAATAAGAGATTATTGCTAGCTTGGCCCCATTTTAACCCCTAAGATGATGTGATCTGAGGCATAGAGTATAGAAAGGTTCAAAGAATTGTAGAGATTCATAGTGTTTGAAGGAAACCCTATCATCATCCTCATTACCTCATCATCCTCATAACCAGTGACAGAAAGACTTGCATCTGAGAGGGTTATAAATGTTTTTATAATTTTAACTTTCACATTAAAGAAGAAAAGTAAAGTACACATTTAGGGCAGTTAAGTTCATCATGTCCTTGATTCTCCCTCCTTTTCGTGCCCATTCACCTCTACCCTCGATCCCCTCAGCATTCCCACATGGCAAAGGTCTTAGGTGTTTGCTGAATGTGAGTTTTTGTAGTTTTGCTCTGGCTGTAACCTCCCCAGATTGATAAACTCAAAGCGTGGTCCAGAAGAATCATTCCTATGTTGTTGGAAAGCAAAAACTTTCCCTTGAACAGACTTCAAAGGAAAACTACAGTGCCCTTGCAGCGTAATAAGTGCTCTTGTTTCAGGAGGGTTAGTCTGCAAATCCACTTCCACACGATATTCTGAGTTGTAATTCAGTCAGAAAAAAGAGAATCAAAGGCAGACTCCTCCAAGGGCAAGTGCGCCTGACCACATCCCTGAATAACAGTGCTGGGAGTAAAATGCTCACTTACATGAGCCCCCAGGAGGAAAACCCTCCTCACGCAATTAATGAGAGTCTCTGTAGCACACTGGGGGCATTTGCTTTCATCGTGGCAGCCATACTTTATTACAGAAGAATCCCCAGTTGCTCTGTGATCTTTTTTTCAACGATTTCCATAGTCTTACTGTAGGTTTACCACAAATGTCCATAGATTACCAGGGACTAAGATATAATATCCTGTATTACTTGTTTTTAACAGACCAATACGTTGGGGATAAAGTCTTGTTAATGATTAAAACACATTTTTGTTACTTACCTAAAGTTCCCAGTTAGAATTTTTTTTAGCTTCCATTGCAATGGGACCAAAATATGGAATAACGTTTACATCACTAACTGACCATATGCAGCAGCAGTAGAAGTATTTGCATTAAAAATAAACAAATAAACATGTTTAACCACTAACAAAGTAATGAAGGTTATTATAGAAAATGTGAGAATATATAAATGAAGAATGAACGTTATAGTCATCTGTAGTCTCAGCACAGAAAAGTAACTATTCTGGTACGTTTCTTTATAGACTTTTTACTGACATACTTTTTTACATAGCTGCAATCTCGTCAAAAATAACAATTGTTAGGTGCCTTCCTAGAGGACCTGGAGTAGTTGATACATGGTAAAAGGACTCAGAAATGTAACACACAGAAATGAGATTAGCATAGTTAATACACAATCAATAAGATTTTTTAAATGAAGAAAACATTCTAAACGTCATGAATTATTATTTCAGTCAATATTTATTAAGTGTCTACTACATCCCCCGGCATTGTACTGGGTGTATTTAATATTTATTTGAATGTTTTGTGATTCATAAAGGAATGTGTTGATTATTATGAACACTATATCCGCAGGTTTCCGATTACGTTACTCTTTAGCATCTAATCATAATACGTATATTGATTGTATGAATCCTCTTGTTTGGGAAAGGTTGAGTGGAGTATGTGACTTGCCCCTTGTTCACTCTAACTCTTCCTGAGCCACAGGATGACTGTGTAAATAAGTAGATAGCAGAGACTTCGTGGAATACAAAAGTTTATTAAAGACCCTAAGAAAGTTTTTTTTTTCCTTCCAGTGAGGCAAGAATATTAGAATTCTAATATCATAGACATTAGGAATATTTGAAGCATGGTATTCTGATTGCATAGTTCATGGTGACAAATACCAAAAGCATGGGTGGATTATACAAAGTAGGCCACTGTTTATAACTTATGCCAAAAACCTCAAATTCAAACACTTCTAGTGCTGGCCTAGTTTATCCTCCCTCCAATCTTTGAAGAAAATGTGAAGTGAAATTCCTATCAAAGGAGTTATGTTTTGTTAGAAAACGAAACTCACCAAAGCTGAAACAATTTGAACAAAATACATAAAATTCTATTGGATTGTAACCCAAGGTATAGAATAAATATCCATGAGCCCATACTGATATTTTAAAAATGATTGACAGTCTCTAGATCCATCCACGTCTCAACAAATGACTCAATTTGTAATATTCCATTGTATGTATGTACCACAACTTCTTTATCCATTCGTCTGTTAATGGGCATTTAGGTTGCTTCCATGCTTCTGTCATACAGAGTGAAGTAAGTCAGAAACAGAAAAACAAATATTGTATATTAATGCATGTATGTGGAACCTAGAAAAATGGTACAGATGAACTGGTTTGCAGGGCAGAAGTTGAGACACAGATATAGAGAACAAACGTGTGGACGGGAAAACCGCGGTGAGGTGGGGATGGTGGTGTGCTGAATTGGGCGATTGGGATTGACATGTATACACTGATATGTATAAAATTGATGACTAATAAGAACCTGCTGTATAAAAAAACAAAACAAAAAAACAACTAATACTAAACTTTCTTTTGGTTATTTGTATGGAAATATGTTAATATAAACGTTTCAGACATTACATGAAATTTCTAAAAATCTTATATGTTCTGGTATAATGTTATAAGTCATAATTCTAGTTATTACTTTAAAATGTATATCTCAGAAATAACTAAAACAAAAATGATTGAATAGGGCTTCCCTGGTGGCGCAGTGGTTGGGCGTCCGCGTGCGGATGCAGGGGACGTGGGTTCGTGCCCTGGTCCGGGAGGATCCCACGTGCCGCGAGCCTGTGCTCCGCAACGGGAGAGGTCACAACAGTGAGAGGCCCGCGTACCGCAAAAAAAAAAAAAAAAAAAGATTGAATAAACAAATAAATGAATAGAAGAGACAAATATCCTTTACAGAATTCCAAATATGTATGTAGGTATCCTGCTCTCAAGGAGGCGGAGCATAACCCCCTACTCATTAAGTGTGGGCTGGCAGTGGCTTCCTTCCGATGAGTACAGGATAGGAATGGGGGAGGCGAGGAAGAGTATCTTTATGGTGGAGAAATCTGGCAAACACTGCTGTGGCCAGGTGATCAAGGTTAACATCAACAGTGAGGAGTCATGTTGTTAAGTGTGAACCCTTGACATGATGTGAAGAAAATGACACTTTACATCTGCGGTCTTCTTCCTCAAAACTCAACCTCAGTCTAATCATGAGAAAACATCAGGAAATCCCTAGTGGGGGTCACTCTACAAAATACTTGACCATTACTCTTCAAAACTGTCAAGGTCACCACAAACAAGGAAAGTCTGAGAAACTGTCGTAGCAAAGAGAAGCCTAAGGAGACATGACAGTTAAATAGAATGTATCATCCTCAATAGGATACTGGAGCAGAAAAGGATTTTTAAAAGAGCCCGAGGAAAAATAAAATAAAATGTATTAGTTTTTAAAAAGTCCAGAGAATTTTCCTCAGAAAGCAGGTGCCCCTGTGGTGAACCCTAACAGAGCAATGGAGCTGTACCCCTTAAGTTAACGGACCCACATGATACACGAACCGGCAGGAATTCCGTCTTCCAGGAGCCACTCTCACTCTGACAGATGAAAGCACCACAGAGGAAGGAGTTAGGACCTGAGAAGTCTTTTGTTTGTTTGTGTGTTTGTACAGGAAAGAAAAGAAAAACTCTTTGAGTTAAGAAAAAACAGGACTATTACGTTCTGTGAGATGAATGACAAATTACGGGAAATGCTGGCTAGTTAAAGGGATGTCAGTAGAATCCAGTTGCATTATTCACTACAGAAATCAAAAGCAAGCATAGATGGAAGAGTGACGTGAAATTCTGACCCGGCAGAAGAGCTGCAGTCAGCCCCAGAAAATCAGTATCTGAGGTGCAGGAGACAAGGGGTGAGACAAGAGGTCAGGAGACAGGGCAACCAGAGCAAATAAAGAACAAGAGTACAAAGCTTGCAAGGGAAAATGGTTCAGAATATAAGCCATGGATAAAGCAGGACTCTTGACATCTCATCGCTGTTTGGATTCTGCCAGCTGGGTGGCCAGGGTTCCTATCGGCTTATTTAAAAGCTCGAGGTGCGAATGGAGAGCGGCAGAAAACATTATAACACCTGAATGTAAATTATGGACATCACGACGTACTTTTTACTATTTAGTCTCATGATGAGAGGCTAAGAAAAGAAAGAACCATTTTCTGGTTCTAATTTAGCAAATATTACTCAATTGCTGCAATTTTGAGTGTGTGCAAACTGCTTCAGTGTAATCGCCTTGTCATTCACTCTTGTGAATGACACCCTCCACCCTCCCCTCAAAGTGTGATGTGTGGAATTTGGGGAAAAATGTTTGGGAGCTAGGATTGTCTTCAAGAAATGAGGCCTTTATGGTTTGTTTTTCCCTCTCTCTTCCTAAATTCTGTAAGGTTCATTCTCATGTATTCATCACTTCCACAGTTATTCGATCCCTGTCTTCAATACCTAGTGTATTGATGAAGACAAAGTGACAGAAAATACAGAAATATGAGTTGAGTAATTTTTCATAGCTCTGTCTAATGTAATAAAAACTGATAAGTAAATTCAAAATGGAGACTAGGTTAGACCCACTTTGTGGGTAGGGGCTGCTAGAGATCTAGGTGGAGAAGATTTGTAAAATGATGTTAGTCTTTGGTAAAAAAAAAAAAAAAGGGTGCTGCAGTCAAGCAGCTGCACCTGCCATGTGTGTGAGGGGGGCAAGTGGAAGCACTCGGGTCACAATTTACAATACTTGTGCTTTACACTTGGTAAAGTAAGGAAAATATTTGATTCACACTTAAAACTTAAGTTCTCATTTTTCTTCTTATTTTTTCCAGTTCACACCACTATTTATATAGAGATTGACCAAATTTAGAGTCCTAAACATTCCTAATAAACCACACTGTTGGTGCATGATAATATCCATGTACTGAAGCATCATGATGGAGTCACACGCAATGATGTATTAGACCACATCTTGGTAAAACAAAGGATCTGTTCTTTTACTCCAAATGCATGAAATGTAACACCCTAATGAGACTGCTCAATGGTATAGTAGAACATGTAATGGTCATCACTTAGGGTGATGTAGGGTAGGGTTTATTTGCAGAAAGAATTCTTCTTCACTTTGCATTATAGCTGTAGGGCGTAAAAACATAAAACACATCCCTGGACCTGTTAGCTTTTTATCCAGCTTGTCAAACTGGATTGGCTTAATTGGTTCATTACAAATTATGCACATCAGTATGTCAGCCTCTCCCCGTTCCCAGTTTCCCTCAACTGTTAACAATATTAGATAACTATTAATTAGATAACTGATGAATTCAATTCACATGAAGTACATTTGCTACCTAATGATAAAGAAGAATCAATGAGCCTTCAAATAAAAAACACCCAACAACAAGTGAATCCATACGGCTCATTGGATGTTCACTGTCGTGGAGCAAATCCTGTAGTTTGTATTCATTCTCTAACCAAGACTTCGTGGATCTACCTTTGCTTTCTACAGATTCAACAGGGATTTCCATTAGAAGATCAGTGATTAATTAAGCTCATCTATAAATTAATTAAATAATGGTGCTTAATGTAAGAAATAAGTTTTTTAAAACCCCAGTAAGAGAGCAAGGGCTTTGAATTATAGATGAATAACGTATAGCTCTAAATACAATTCAGCTTGGCTTTATCTCCAAGTCGGTAAATTCCTGATGTGGGGATGTTTGTTACTTTGAATCTGTTTCTCCTCTGTTGATTTCTTCTTTTATCACCCACTCCTGAGTTTTTGTTGGTTCTCTTTCATGTACCAGGATGACACATGCTTTTCCACTTGAACTGAGCGTATTCTTGTGCGCCTATCAATACACCAACTGCAGACAAATATCCAACACCCTCACTTACTGAAAGTCAAGAAATTAAGTACAGAGTCTTCTAAGTCAAATTCTTCCAGTGTACATTCTGCTAGATTTTATGTTGGGCATGCCTACTAATACTTTCAACTTTGTTTCTCCTTTTCTATTATGGCTACAAATGATGGGCAGACTTGACACTTGCCAGAAATGTATCTTCTACATGAAGTAACATTGTCGTTAAAACATCCTATTAGTCCCCCAAATTATTGCTCTGTAGCAGTATCAAACAACATGTTACCTCAAAACTCTCCAGGCTAAAGATTTACCATTCGGCAGTTCCCTTCTGCTTTAAAAAGCATCCTTGCTAGGCTCTGTGGAGATATAAGGCATAAAAGACAAAGCGTCTTGTGGCATTGAAAACCCATTGGAGGAAATAAGTACCCAAGAATTAAGTTTTGCCAACCACAAGAAAGTTATGAAAAATGTTGGATTATTTCCTTGAAAATTCAGTTTAAAGAATAATCACTTGGAGTGCCTCTTAAAATCTCAGCTTCTACATGCACCCAGAAATGAAATACTCTATATTTGGATGCTATCATCTGTCTCCTTAAAGCCCACCCAATCCACATAATAATAATAATAGTATTTGATATCAAACACTGTTCTTACATAATGTTTGTATAAACATTATGTTTATACAAAATACAAATGTTTCTATTAATTTGTATCACCCAATCCAAGTACAACTAGTGTCTATAATATGTTGATGCTACATTAAGGCAGATCCTTCAGGCACTGTAACTCCCAAACACATTTTAAGAGGGCATCTTCTGTGAGCACTTTTTTATAGGAGTGCTGAAACTGCCTCCAGGACAGGAATCTGTATTTTTAATAAGCTTCTTCCTGCCGTTTTCAGGTGGGCCTGGTGTCAACTGAAAAAGTGCACAACCTAGAAGTTGAAAGTTATGTTTTATTCAGCGGACAAAACTGAGAACTTAAGCTGGGGGCACAGCATCTCAGATAACTCTGAGACACTGCCCTGAAGAGGTGAGGGAGGAGCCAGGATATAGAGGAGTTTTTGCAACAAAGACCAGGTAGTCAGAACATCAGATGATTATTGTTAATTAAAGAAAACTGGATCTCTCAAGTTAAGGAATTTAACACTTTTCTGTATGTGGGAAGACGCAAGAGTCTGAGTTCACTGATATCATTCCTTTGATATATACCTCAGCTATCTGGGGCCAGCATCCTTTGCTTTTCCATTCTGAGTTCCCTCAGGGCTCACCATCAGGGCAGCTGTAATGTGATGGCTTGATGGCTGCAATATCCATTACTGATATGGCAGGCAATATTTTTCGTTCACCCCGGGAAACCCTAGGGTAAAGAGATCAGCAAAATCTTCATAGACACGTAGAAAGTTTCTAGTTGAGGAATTTCATGAGAACGAGACAGTGCAAAATGTGTTCTGAAAAAAGTACATAGATTAATTTATCTGGAGTGTAATTCAAAGGCTATATGGTGGACTAGACATGAAAAGGTAACTTACAGACACAGGACAGATGACCTTGGGCACAAACCTACAGCTTGGACCGTGAGGAACTGTGACATTTTGAGCAGGTAAAGGACATGATCAGAAGTATGCGTTAGGAACTGTGGGTGGTTGGACTGGAGTGGCAAGAAAACACATGGAAATACTGGTTTCAAGGATAATTGTAGCTCCCACTTGGGAGAGAGCAATGACCTAGAGTCAGGGAGAGAGGAAAGCGGCAGGTGGTTATGAGACAAAGCTCCAGGTGAATCTGCGCCCAGTCAACCAGAAGAGGCCTCACACCTGGGCAGGCATTGGCTTCCACAGATAGGAACCACTTCAAAAGTACGCCATCTAATCTAGGGGTCCTTTTTTTTGCTTTTCTCTTTGAGAAGATTTGCTTTCTCTCTTTGCCTTAAGGTGGACTCTTTGATCAGTGTGTCAAGGTTCTCAGTATTGAAGTCTTAATCAGAAAAACAGCAAGTATTTACATTCCAGGGCACAAATGTTGCAGAAAAAACGCCTATATCTGGTTTTGATGGTCAGGCAAAGAGCAGTTTTTGCCTTCCGACTGCAGCGTGTAGACTGCTCAAGTAATACTTAACCTCAGAATAGAGACATTTTCTGAAATGTCACAAAGGACAAGCTGAAAATGTCTTAATCATATTTGGTTCCACTCTACCACTTGAATTTATTTTCCAGCATTCATTTTTAATGTGACATTTTCATAAGACATGAGATACTGGGGGGAAAAAAACCCCTCAAACAGAAGTCAGACAATGAAAATATTGGTCCTCATCCTTCACTCTTATTCAGTGCAGTATCTTAAACACATGCCAGGAACTGGGTGAGGGTCTAGGGAAGAGGATAAATAAGACAGTCTTTGCCTTTGGGAAGCTCACTGTCTGGAAAGGGACAGAAACAAACATGAAGATGGAATTGCATTAGGATACAGTAAGTGCTGGGCAGAAGTTTGCACATCATGTTCTAGGATCACAGAGGAGGAGTCTATTGACTTTTTCTTAAATTGAAGTAGAGTTGACTTATAATGTTGTGTTAGTTTCAGGTGTAAAGCAAAAGTGATTCAGTTATACATATACATGTATATCTATTCTTTTTCAGATTCTTTTCCCTTATAGGTTATTACAAGGTATTGAATATAGTTCCCTGTGTTATACAGCAGGATCTTGTTGTTTATCTATTATACATATAGTAGTGTGTATATGTTAATTCCAAACTCCTAATTTATCCCTCCTCTTCCTTTCCCCTTTGGTAACCATAGGTTTGTTTTCTATGTCTGTGAATCTATTTCTGTTTTGTAAATAAGTTCATTTCTGTCCTATTTTAGATTCCATATATAAGCGATATCATATGATATTTGTCTTTCTCTTGTCTGGCTTACTTCACTTAGTATGATAATCTCTAGATCCATTCATATTACTGCAAATGGCATTATTTCATTCTTTTTTAGGGCTGAGTAACATTCCATTGTGTGTGTGTGTGTGTGTGTGTGTATATATATATATATATATATATATATATATATACCACATCTACTTTATCCATTCCTCTGTCGATGGACATTTAGGTTGCTTCCATGTCTTGGCTATTGTGAATAGTGCTGCTATGAACATAGGGGTGCATGTATATTTTCAAATTAGAGTTTTCTCTGAATATATGCCCAGGAGTGGGATCCCTCGATCATATGGTAGCTCAGGAGCCTGTTGACTTTAGGTGAAGGCTTTAAGAGGAGATGGCTGAGCTGAGGCTGAAAGGAGGGAGAAAAAGAGAGAAGTCATGAGATGGAGGGTGTTCCTTGTAGAGACAGCAATGAGCAGAGCTGACAAGCAGCATGTTGTGTGCAGAGGAGAAGCAAATGTTTTTGTTCTTGCTTTCAGAAAAAGCTCAATTGCCTTGTAAAGTGGTCTTAGATGAAACTGAAAATATAGGAAGGAATAAGACCTTGAGGGACCTTGAGTGCCCTGCTCAGGGCCTTTGAATCTATCCTAGAGACACGAGGAGCCATTGAAGGATTTTAAGCAGAGAAGTCACCCTCTACAATTTGTGTCTTAGATGTATCACTATGAGGGAAGGATGAGAGACAAAACACACAAAAGGACAATGGCCAGACCATATGCAAAAACAGAATTCTGACTCACAACCTGCAGCTTCCTGCCCAGAACACTGACCCCTTATGTACAATAAACGGACCAGGAAAACTATACGTCTGCTATAGGTCAGACTTATAGGAAGTCAGACTGCTATGTCTAGTAATAAACCAGGAAGCAACACAGTAACTGTTGCAAAATTGGCCCAAAGTAGTCAGGACTTGATTAATAACTGACAGCTTTCCTAATCTGTGTCCCTGTTTCCAATTGAGGACCAACCAAAGCCAAACATGCTCCCCTAACCACAGGAAGCCCCACTTCTAGTCAGCCTTTCTACAGCTTCCCCAGGTCAACAGCCTACAATCAGGACATATCTGAAGCTTCCCCTTCTCTCCACTCTAAAGTTTTCCCAGTCCGCTGACTGCCTCTGAGTCTCTACCAAAATGCATGCGATGGTGAATGACTTCCTTGCTATTGTAAGCTCTGAATAAATAGCCTTTGCTTTTCTCATTTGGTTGGTCTTCATGCATTTCCTCAAAAGTCAAGAATAGATGGTAAATACTAAAGAGTAAACCTGGAGGCAAGGGGGGGGGGATCAGAAAAGAGGTGATCATAATCAATAACAAAATAATAAAACTAAATAACATGTGCTAAGCATTTACTATGTATCTGCACCATACAAATCACTCTACCTCTTAGAATCTCACTTAATTCTTGAAACAACCCTACTGAATGTACTGTTACCCACATTTTAAGGTAGCAGAAAATAAGACTTAGAAAGATAAATAACTAGTTCATCTCAATTTTTACTTATTTATTTATTTTGTGTATCTATTTTGGCTGCATTGGGTCTTCGTTGCTGTGCATGGGCTTTCTCTAGTTGCGGGAGTTCGTTGCGGTGCATGGGCTTCTCATTGCGGTGGCTTCTCTTGTTGTGGAGCACGGGCTCTAGGCATGCAGGCTCAGTAGTTGTGGCGCACGGGCATAGTTGCTCCGCGGCATGTGGGATCTTCCCAGACCAGGGCTCAAACCCGTCTCCCCTGCAATGGCAGGTGGATTCTTAACCACTGCACCACCGGGGAAGCCCTATGTCAATTTTTACATCTAGTTAGTAACTGCAACCAAGTCTTTTTGACAACAAGGCATATGCACTAAACAATTCTGGAACCTGCCTCAAAATCAAAGTCAATTGAGAATCAGACCTTAAACTTGAGTTTGCACTTTACTACCTCTCTGTGTAGCAGGAACTCAGATGAGAGATTAAAAATGATAAAGTGGTAAAATATTTGGGAAGTAAGACATCAGAATTTGGAAAGTGGCAGGATATGGTTGGTGATAGAGGACTGGGTAAGGAATCCAAGGTAATTCCATGCCTTTAGTGGCTGGTTGTTCCCCGATTTACCATCCCCCAAGGGCCTCCTCCCCGACACACACACAAGCTCAGAGAGGGGAACAAGGGGCTTAGGGGTATCTTTTTCTGGGCCCTTGGGCTAGTCACTTAATTTCTCTAAATATCAATTTCATCTGTAAAATGGGAAGAATGACTGCCTTGCCTATCTCTCCTGATTGTGTTTCATATAAAATAAAACAATGGATACAAAAATAATGAAAAGCTGTATACAGATACATGTTTCAGATCGTTTCTGATAATTTTTTGTAAAAACAACATTTTGTAACATATCTGGTGATATATTAGAAGGGTTCTATTGTTTTTAAAAATTAAGATGGAGTGTCAAAAAATTTAATGTTTGTTTCTCACAAAGTTATGTGATTTAACAATTCCTTTTATTTTGCATGGTCACTTCTGTCTTTTGTCTCTATAATAAGGAGCTAAGAAATTGCCTGAAAATATTTTTGCTTTCCTAGCAAGTAAACACAGCTGAGAATTCTGACATGAGATTATATAAAATGTCAAATCTCACGTGCCCAGTGCTA
Source organism: Pseudorca crassidens (assembly GCF_039906515.1). Classification (NCBI taxonomy): domain Eukaryota; kingdom Metazoa; phylum Chordata; class Mammalia; order Artiodactyla; family Delphinidae; genus Pseudorca; species Pseudorca crassidens. Next base: position 76,367,628 of record NC_090311.1, read on the forward strand.
TGTGTAACATCAGGAAAATAAAACAGTTTAAAAGATATAAACATGCAGAGCCACCCAGCACGTGAGTCTTTGCCTCAAAATGGCCACAGTACTTGAACTCTTTCCCCTCTTGACTATTTAGCTTGCCTTCCTTGTCACAATATAGTCCTTATTTTACACAATAGTAAATATATAGAGATATGTATTTGTATACATAAATATAGGTATGTAGATATAGATGTATATTATTTTCCAAACTAAGTAGATAATATAAAAATAAATAATACATACACACACACATTCCTTTCTTTGTAATTCAACATTCAGTTCAAAACTGCTTATAAAATCCAATCAAAAGCAGGCATCTAGAGCACAAAGGAACAATACGCTAGAGTACTTTTAGGAACTGCTCTGTAGGTAACTTCAGACATATTGATCTGAACCCTGTGTTCTGTGAATCCTTTCCCTTCTTGTTTTGGCCAGACAGCAGATGTCGGAAGCAAGGCTAAGTCACACAATAAGTGGGTATCAAAGGATTATGACGGTGACAGTAGCAACACAACCACATCGTACCAACAACTGCACCATTCCATTCAATTTTTTTTTTCTTATTTCATGGGGTCTTAATAACCCTAAGAACTAGGTGCTGTTGTTTCCCCTATTGCGTAGTTAAAGAAACAGAATAAGAGAAGTCGAGTAGCTAGCTGAAGTTCATGGAGCTAGTAAATTGTGAAGTAGGTGGTGAACCATTTATATGTCAAAACAGGTAGGTTATATTGCTGCACAAAATAAAACCCAAAATTTCAATGACTTAGAACAACAAAAATGTATTTCTCTTTCATGCTGTATGTCCATTATGGGCTGATAGCAGGGGCTTTCTCATCACATTTTTTCAAGGATCCAGGCTCATGGAGCAACTACTGTCTCTAAGTTTACCATCTTATAACAGAGAGGCAGGAAATATTGAAACAACAGTTAAATGCTCCAGTCCAAAATGAACCAAGTCAACTCACTGCCCACAGCTTATCACATGATCCCATTACTGACTCACAAAGAGGCCAGGAAGTGCCATCCAGAAAGCTGGAAACATTTGGAGAAAAGCACTAACAACTATCATAATTCATATTTATCCAGAGCCTGTAGCAGTGCTCTTTCCACTGTACAGTGTCAGACATAATAATCACTCCAGGGGGCTTCCCTGGTGGCGCAGTGGTTGAGAGTCCGCCTGCCGATGCAGGGGACACAGGTTTGCGCCCCGGTCCGGGAAGATCCCACATGCCGCGGAGCAGCTGGGCCCGTGAGCCATGGCCGCTGAGCCTGGGCGTCCAGAAGCCTGTGCTCCGCAGCGGAAGAGGCCACAACAGTGAGAGGCCTGCGTACCGCAAAAAAACAAAAAAAAATCACTCCATAAAGCATCTGAGTCTTGTATAGCATAAAAAAATTATTCCTTTTGTAGACTATTGATTACTTTGACCTGAAGTAAATAGACTGCCTGATATATCTCCAGCAGTGATGGGTTTATTTGGGATCAGCAGACAATTGCGATTCAGGGTCTGCAACCATGGTGAGCTATGAGCAAGTTTACCCACAGCAAGGAGAGGAGAAAGTTGGGAGAGCTATAGTAAACAAAGGGTCCATGATTTTTTGCTGAGTCCTTGCCAGGAAAGAAGAGGAGTCTTTCTTCTTCCTTTTGGGCTCTGCTAGCCTCACAGGCTTGAGAGCTCCCCCTTCTAATCTCATGATTCTACTTAACTGAGGTTTCTGTTTATTAATTGTTTATAATTTTAATATATACAATATTACAATAATTGTCTGGTCTTCATTTCATATAAACAATAACCTCTCAACATAAAGATCTAATTGGGTCAATTATTTTCTTCTTCTTCTTTTTCCCCTTAAACTTTACTTTTTTATTTTTTCAGAGGAATCATTCCAAAAATATTGGTATCAACTGTATTAGGTTTGTATTGCCATATAACAGATTATCACAAACATAGTGGTCTACAAAGATGCACACTATCTCACAGCTTCCATGGGTCAGGAGTCTGGGCATGGCTTAGCTGGGACTTCTACACAGTGTCTCACAAGACTGCAGTCAAGATGATGGCCAGGATGTGTTCTCAGCTGGAGGTTTGAATGGGGAAGAATTCTCTTCCAAGCTTAATCAGATTACTGGCAGAACTCACTTTGTTGGCACTGTAGGCTGGAGGGCCCTGGCTTTTTGCAGCCTGTTGCCTTAGGGCTGCCCTTAAGTTCTGCACTGTGCCTGTAGTTCCCTGCCACATGTCCTTCTACATAGGTAGTTCAGAACATAACACCTCGCTTCTTCAATTTGAGCAAGAGAGTCTCTCACCAGTCTGCTCAGACAGATTCTTATATAATGTAATAAATTCATGGGAGTGGGGATTTCCCTGGTGGCACAGTGGTTAAAAATCCGCCTGCCAATGCAGAGGACACAGGTTCGATCCCTGGTCCAGGAAGATCCCACATGCTGCAGAGCAACTAAGCCTGTGCACCTCAACTACTGAGCCTGAGCTCTAGAGCCTGCGAGCCACAACTACTGAGCCCATGGCTGCAACTACTGAAGCCCACATGCTCTAGGGCCCACGTGCCACAACTACTGAGCCTGCATGCTGCAACTATGGAAGCCTGCGTGCCTAGAGCCCGTGCTCCACAACAAGAGAAGCCACTGCAATGAGAAGCCCACGCACTGCTACAAAGCGTAGCCCCCGCTAACCACAACTAGGGAAAGCCCGTGCAGAGCAATGAAGACCCAACACAGCCAAATAAATGAATAAATAAAATCATAGGAGTGATATTCCATCACCTGTGTCATATAATAGGTTAGAATCAAGTCACAGATTCCACTGAGTAGATTACACTAAATTGGGAAGGGGGACACCAGGGAGCAGGAATTATTGGGGATCAACTTATGGTGTGTCCATCAAATCGACAACATAGAATATGGAAAACTGGTTCTTTTTATGATAATATCTGGTCTGCCCAAGTCATCTTTGACTTACACTTTATAGATCTCTGTTGCTATATCCCTATTCATTATATAAATTAACTCTTTATGAGCTAATTACCTCTTACTTAGCAATATCTATAAATAATCATAATTAAGCCCAGAATGTCTTAGTCTTTGAATTAGTCTTTAAAGAATATCTCTTCCCCTCTCTCTCTGTCTCTCTCTTGCTCTGTCTCTATCCTTAACTTTCTGAGAATCAAGGACACCTATTACCTTAACATTTAATGGTCCTTTATTTTAAAAAATCATTAGTGCTACTTCTGATTTCAGCTCTAACATGTAAAGTTCTTAGAAGTCATCACTCCTTGCACAGGAAAGAATCGGACAATGAATTTTCATGTACCTATCAAAGAAATGAGGTTGCAGGGCAAATGGCCATCCCCAAATCTGGAGAGACAGGGGCACCCAGAGAGATGTAGCTGAGATCTGCTTACCTGGGAGCAGGAGCCACTGGAGCCGTAAATTGGTTGGAGCACTTAAATGGTGATGTTGATAAATTGCTGGAAGCCACTGTGTACTAGCATGAGAGTGAGAGACTCCTGGGGGTCTCAGACTGTGGGCCAAGGTATCATGATTTTACCTTCAAGAATCATAGCAGGTTCTCATGGTGAAGATTCAAGAAAGTTCAACTTGTGGCTCTAGCAAGAGGGAGGGAAAGAGTAATTATTATAATGCATACCTGAATCCTTCTTCACAAAGGCCTACTCTCCAGGGTAAAAAACTTTTGTAGAACATTATCCCACTATTCCTTTCACTTTAGCCTCTCTGTCACTTAAGGAAGGAAAAAAAATAGTCAGTGGGAGAACAGGGCACCAAGGAAATAGATTAGGAGCCCTGTAGCATGGGAAGGGAAGAGAGGGCAATAAGGGGAAAAGTAAACTGACTAGAGGAGTACTTTTGAAGTTTACAGCATGCAAGATAAGATAGGTAATAAAAACAGAGAGATGGAAACTCTAAGAAAGTATGAACAGGTAATGGTAGAAATTTTAAAAAATAACCTAAAGAAAAATGAAAGATACTTTCCACTGGCTCATCAGTAGACTTGGCAGGGCCAAGGAAAGAATCAGTGAACTGCAAGCTAGGTCTATAAAAATTCCCAAACATACATGCAAAGAGAAAAAGAGAATGCAGGGAAAAAAAACAACCAACAGCAGAACAGAACATTCAAGAACTGTAGGGTATTTTCAAAAACTGTAATATAGGTGTGATTGTAATACCAGAGGAAAGAAAATCTTGAAAGAAGTCTGGGGAGAGAGAAAGCTTAACTATAGAGGGAAAAGAATGAGAAATTAAGTGACCATCTTGTCAGCAACAACACAGACAAAAGGAGAATAGGATGAAATACATGTATTAAAAGAAAATAAAACAGGGAAATTGTTCTTAAAAATTGAAAGCGAAGTAGTGACTTTCTTAGACAAACAAAAACTGAGGGAGGGACTTCCCTGGTGGTGCAGTGGTTGAGAGTCCGCCTGCCGATGCAGGGGACGCGGGTTCGTGCCCCGGTCCGGGAAGATCCCACATGCTGCGGAGCGGCTAGGCCCATGAGCCATGGCCGCTGAGCCTGCGCATCTGGAGCCTGTGCTCCGCAACGGGAGAGGCCACAACAGTGAGAGGCTCGCGTACCGCAAAAAAAAAAAAAAAAAAAAAAAAAAAACTGAGGGGATTCATCATCAGCAGACCTCCCTTCAATAAACGTTAAAAGTTTTTCCAGTGGAATGGAAATGATATAGGTAACAGACTTGGATTTACACAAGGAAAAGAAGTGTAACAAAAAGGAATAAATGAAGGTGAAATAAAATATTTTTCTTATCTTTAATTTATCTAAAATACATATTTTTGTTTAAAGCAATGAAAGTAATAATGTATCAGGTGATTATAGCATATGGATAAGTTAAATGATTGACAGCCATGTCCTAAAGGATGTGAAGGAGGAATTGGGAATATTCTGCTATAATAGGCCAGCACTGCACAGAAAGCAGTATGTGTTATTTGAAGGAGGGCTTGTGTTAGTCCATGTATGATGATTCCAACCAGTAGATTATTTTAAAGTATAATTGATACACAAAGAAAGGAGCTAAAAATGAAATATATAAATACTCAATTAGGCCCATATAAGGGGGAAAAAAGATACACAAAAATTCAGTGGATAGGAAATAGTTAAAATATGGTAGCTATCAATCCAACAATATCAAAGATATCTTTAAATATGAATGATAAACATACAGCAATTAAAAGATAGAGGTTATCAGAGTAGATAGGGAACAAGGCCCAACAATATGTTGTGTACAAAAAAAAAAAAAACCTTAAAATACATAGTTTAAAAGTAAGGGCACACTGGGACTTCCCTGGTGGTCCAGTGGTTAAGACTCTACGCTCCCAATGCAGGGGCCCAGGGTTCGATCCCTGGTCAGGGAACTAGATCCTGCATGCTGCAATGACAATCTTGCACGCGGCAACGAAGATCCCGCCTGTCGCAGCTAAGACCCAGTGAAGCCAAATAAATAAATAAATAAATTTAGATAAATAAAAGTAAGGGTACACCATACTCTCACCAAGTGAAGGAAAGCTGGAGTGGCTATATTAATTTCAGACAAATCAGACTTCACAAAAGATTATTAGCATTAAAGAGAGGCATTACATAATAGTAAAGGAGTCAGTGTCATTAGATTCCAAATGTATATGTATGTAATAACAGAATGTCAAAATACATTAGAGAAAAACTCATATTACTGAAAGGAGAAATGGATAATTCCAACTACTATAATTGGAGTCTTCAGTATCCTCTATCAGTAATAATAGATCAAACAGACAGTAAATATGTAGAGTAAATATGTAGAGGACTTGAAAAATACTGTCAATGAACTTTAATTGACATTTGTAGAATATTCCATCCAACAAGAGCAGAATATACATTCTTCTCACACTTGCATGGAACATTCACCAGTATAGACACACAACATCCTGGGTCATAAAACACACCTTAACCAAAGAGATATTGCTGCAATTTATGTCAAAGAGTGTCCTGCCTGTGTTTTCCTCTAATAGTTTTTATATTATCTGGTCTTACATTTAGGTCTTTAATCCATTTTGAGTTAATTTTTGTGTATGGTGTTAGAGAATGTTCTAATTTCATTCTTTTACATGTAGCTGTCCAGTAGCACCACAGATTGAAGGGACTGTCTTTTCTCCATTGTATATTCTTGCCTCCTTCGTTTTGGATTAATTGACCATAGGTGCATGGGTTTATTTCTGGGCTTTCTATCCTGTTCCATTGATCTATATTTCTGTTTTTGTGCCAGTACCACACTGTTTTGATTATTGATGCTTTGTAGTATAGTCTGAAGTCAGGGAGCCTGATTCCTCCAGCTCCATGTTTCTTTCTCAAGATTGCTTTGGCTATACAGGGTCTTTTGTGTTTCCATACAAATTGTGAAATTTTTCGTTCCAGTTCTGTGAAAAGTGCCATTGGTAGTTTGACAGGGATTGCATTGAATCTGTAGATTGCCTTGGATAGTATAGTCATTTTGACAGTATTGATTCTTTCAATCCAAGAACATGGTATATCTTTCCATCTGTTTGTGTCATCTTTGTTTTTGTTTTTTGTTTTGTTTTGTTTTTGCAGTACGTGGGCCTCTCACTGTTGTGGCCTCTCCCGTTGCGGAGCACAGGCTTCAGACGTGCAGGCTCAGTGGCCATGGCTCACGGGCCCAGCCACTCTGCGGCATGTGGGATCTTCCTGGACCGGGTCATGAGCCCGTGTCCCCTGCATCGGCAGGTGGACTCTCAACCACTGTGCCACCAGGGGAGCCCTGTGTCATCTTTGATTTCTCTCATCAGCATCTTAATAGTTTTCAGAGTACAAGTCTTTTGCCTCATTAGGTAGGTTTATTCCTAGGTATATTATTCTTTTAGATGCTATGGTAAATTGGATTGTTTCCTTAATTTCCCTTTCTGATCTTCTGCTGTTAGTGTATAGAAAAGCAATATCCTTTTGGATCTGCCTCTTAGAGTAATGGAAATAAAAACAAAAACAAAAATAAACAAATGGGACCTAATTAAGCTTCAAAGATTCTTCACAGGGAAGGAAACCATAAACAAGACAAAAAGACAACCCACATAATGGGAGAAAATATTTGTTAATGATGCAACTGACAAGGGATTAATCCCCAAAATGTACAAACAGCTCATACAGCTCAATATGATAAAAACAAACAATACAATCAAAAAATGGGCAGAAGTTCTAAATAGACATTTCTCCAAAGATGACATACAGATGGCCAAAAGGCACATGAAAAGATGTTCAACATTGCTAATTATTAGAGAAATGCAAATCAAAACTAAAACAAGGTATCACCTCACACCAGTCAGAATGGCCATCATCAAAAAAAATCTACAATAAATGCTGGAGAGGGTGTGGAGAAAAGTGAACCCTCCTACACTGTTGGCAGGAATGTAAATTGATGCAGCCACTATAGAGAACAGTATGGAGGTTCCTTAAAAGCTAAAAATAGAGCTACCATATGATCCTACAATCCACCTCCTGGGCATATATCCACTGAAAACTCTAATTTGAAAAAATACATGCACCCCAATGTTCATTGCAGCACAATTTACAATAGCCAAGACATGGAAGCAACCTAAATGTCCATTGACAGATGAATGGATAAAGATGTGGTGTATACACACACACACACACACACACACACACACACACACACACAATGGAATATTACTCAGCCATAAAAAAGAACAAAATAATGCCATTTGCAGCAACATGGATGGACCTAGAGATTATCATACTAAGTAATTCAGACAGAAAAAGACAAATATCATATGATATCACTTATATGTTGAATCTAAAAACTGATAAAAAAATGAACTTATTTACAAAATGGAAACCGACTCACAGACATAGAAAACAAACTTATGGCTACCAAAGGGGAAAGGTGGGGGGAGGGATAAATTAGGAATTTGGGAATAACATTTACATATACACTCTACTAGTTATAAAATAGATAAATAACAAGGAACTACAATATAACACAGGGACCTATACTCAATATTTTGTAATAACCTATTTGGGAAAAGAATCTGAAAATGAATATATATATTATATGTCATATATATATTTATATACATAAATGAATCACTTTGCTGTCACTTGAAACTAACACAACATTGTAAATCAACTGTACTTCAATAAATAAAACACACCTTAACCAATGAAATAATGGAAATCATGAAACATTCTTACAGTACAATGAAATTCAACTAGAAATCAATAACACAAAGATAGTTGCCGAATTCTAAAATTGTGGAATAAACAACATCTAACACATGGATCAAAGATTAAGTCTCAAGAGAAAGATAAAAATATATTGAACTAAATGAAAATGAAAATACAGCTTTGACATTTGTTAAGCAAAAACAGTGCTTAGATGGAAATGCATAGCATTAAGTATGTTAAAACTTATTATAATCTAAAGTTAATAGCTTACGTCTTAGGAAACTAGAGAAAGAAGATCAAATAAATCCTGAAGCAAGCAGAAGAAAAAAATTTTTTGAAGTTAGAGCAATATCAGTAAGTTGAGGGACTTCCCTGGTGGCACAGTGGATAAGACTTCGCACTCCCAATGCAGGGAGCCTGGGTTCGATCCCTGGTGAGGGAACTAGATCCCACATGCATGCCACAACTATGAGTTCACATACCACAACTAAGGAGGCCGCCTGCCACAACTGAGACCAGGTCCCACCAAATAAATAAATAAATAAACAAATATTTAACATAAAGTAAAAGAAATCATGTTATAGAAAAAATAAAATAAATTGAAAACAGGAAAACAGTAAAGAAAATCAAGGAAAACAAAACGTTGTTCTTTGAAAAGATCAATAAAATTAATAACAGTGGGGATGATAGTCAAAGTGTATAGGATTTCTTTTGGGGACTGTGAAAATGTTCTAAAATGGATTGTGTTTGTTGGTGCACAGTTCTATGAATATACTAAAAGCCATGGAATTGTACAGTTTGGATGAGTAAATTAGATGATCGTGAACCATCTCTCTTATGTCTTGGTAAAGAAACCTGTTTGAGGAAAAGCAGCGTCACAACAAATGTGCCCAGGAAATATTTGTAAAGTGCTTAGAACAGTGCCTGAAATAAAGTTAAGTACTATTCGTATTTTCTAACTAAATAATTTTGTATTTACAACACTAAAAATAATTGACTTTGGAATTAGACATCAGAAAAATGTAGTTTGTCTTCCTCATCTGACAAATGGGAGCACTGATATTTGGGAAGCTGAAGTGATTTTTCTTTTCTCACATCAGTAATTGAAGTTTATTCGAGACCTAAATCTCAACTTCCTGATTTCTATCCCAGTGCTCCTTGCTCTACACCATATAGTGCTACTTTGTGATTGGGGGTGTGGGGTTAAGGGGTGGTGATTTTCAGTCCGCTACTCATGATATTACCATTAGGTTGATTTAGAAGGTTATTTCATAAAATACCTTTTGTTTTCAGGTTTCTTTTATTGAATATAGTTGTACATGGATTGGTACACCAATATGGTTAGAACTGTGCAAAATATGAAATATTTGTTAAATTGATTGTTTACTAGAGTCCTTTTAAGTATACAATGATTTATGATGGACAGTATTGAAATGATATTGTTTAACTATAATTTTATGGATTTAAATTGTTTCATTGGATGAATAGCAATTTAAATCTGAATTTCAAGTAACTACCTGTCACAAAAACTATTCAGACTGAGCTTGCAAATTGCAACATTTGTCTAAAATGACATTCCAGTTATTTCATTCTTACTATAACGATCCTGTGGGTTCTGGAGATTGAAGTCATAATGCATAATGATAAAGACCTTAGAAGACGGAAGAGAATAAATGTGAAACCTCATGTTTTTTAATGTGGTCTTTAGTAAGCAGAAGAAGCTGTTTTGATGAAAAGGACTGAAACTGCTTCAGCCTTGAGGTGTCAAACTGAAGGAGGTTTTCTTATCTCTTTATTTTTCTATAAGTGTGAGTTTATATTAATTACTTCATGGATTGCCTTAACTAGATCTCCAATGAGATATTCTAGTGTGTTTTTACAAATACTTCTACTAACAGTCTTTATGTGATCTACTCTAATCTTATAAATTACTGGTAATCATAATGTTATAATAAACATTAATTGCTTTCTTAATCTTTAAAACTGAAATCTAAGCACAGTAATAATAATGAAGTAGATAAAGTCTAAGATTGATCAGTGAATACTAAAGGATTTTTCCTCTAGCAGTAGTATTTGTCCCACTCAAGCAATTATACTGAGTCATAAGTGGAGCTGCCAATTATAGAAGTTATCTATTTACTTTATTCACAAATAGGAATATGTCAGAATCATGCTAGAAAACAAGGACTTGAGTCTATATTTTGATCTCTAAACTGCTTATGCATCTTTCCTTGAAGACAAAATCCATATTTTACAGCCATAAAACCCATTCATCTATCAAATGTTTTTCTACCTTGTATCTTTAAATTTTGTAATGTTTTCTATAATTTGTCAATGATAAATCATTGGGGAAAACTCTACTTAGCCTAAGACCTTTTATAACTTTAGACTCACACAAATTCATAAATAATAAACAGTATGTTTGAACTGCAATGCTTCATAGCAAATATAACACTTTATAAATAGATAGTATTTCTTTGTGTAAAAGTGTGAAACTGTGTAGACTGTGTGGAAATGTGCTTTTGGTTAAAAAAAAAAAAAACTTCTGTGTTAACCTAGCCACTAACTAGCTACACGACCTTGGGCAAACCCTTTGACAAACACTACCATTCATGCTAGGTAAAAACAAATATTACTTCAAAATTTTCTAAAGATCAGGGAAGGGTACTGAGAAAGCCATAAGAACCTCTACAACTCCATGGTTTTATAAGTACATGTGAAATCTTAGGTTAATAGTAGACTAAAACGAGTGGAGAATTCGAAGTAAAAATAAAACAAAACAAAAACCTTGTATTCAAATTCTGCTTGTGTGTTTTAGTTGCTGACTGGCTTTTGGGTCAGTTATAAAATCTTTGTAAAAACCAGTTTCCTCATGTAAAAATAGTGCCGATACCCAAGTAATAGTTATATAAATCCCTTAGTGTTGATGTGAATTTGGTAAAGCAGCCCTACTCTGGCTCTTGGTGGCCCCTTGGAATCTTCCTCTGCATAGTTAGTTGTCGGTATCCATAGCCTCTGCCTATCCTGCTCAAGGCAAACTTCTCCCATGTTTGGGCCTAGACTCTCTACTCTTTCCCCTGTTCCAGAGATTTCATTTACACTCATGGTTTCACAACTTCTAAATAGATGAAAACCTGAAATCCAACATTGAGGCCCTAAGTCAGTTGGACCATGATGATGCATGAAGATAGATACTAATAATGAAAGGTATCATGTAATTAGTGAAATAAATAAAAAATGAATACCCATAAAGTGTTTTTAAAATTTTAATTTTATATTGGAGTATAGTTGATTAACAGTGTTGTGTTAGTTTCAGGTGTACAGCAAAATGATTCAGTTATATATATACGTGCATCTATTCTTTTTCAAATTCTTTTCCCATTTAGGTTATTACAGAATACTGAGTAGAGTTCCCTGTGCTATACAGTAGGTCCTTGTTAGTTATCTATTTTAAATATAGTAGTGTGTATATGTAAATCCCAAACTCCCAACCAGATTCCCTTTAACAGAAGGAGAGACAATATATAGTATTAATAATAGAAAGACTCTTCATCCTTATCCCAATGTGTGTTCTGAGATACTCCTTCCACAAAGTTTTCTATGATCAAAAAGGTTTCATAAATGTTCCATATTGTATTCCCTGATTTTAATTCACTTTAGAGAACCAAAGTCTCTCAGAAATGTTCCAAGAGAGAAACATATTAGCCTTGTTTAATCCAGAATTTCCAAAATTATTTGGTAACAGACCCCTTTTTTATATAGTACCTAATAATATATTGTATCAATACTATACAATTTAAGAAATGTTATCAAAACTTGCTCTTTTTAAAAACTTTGATTTACACATGAGAAAGTCAACAGATCTTGAAAGATGTCATTAGCCATACCATCCAGTTTAGGAGAAGCACAACTGGAACTCCCATTGGTTATAAAGTAGACAGTGAATTCAGAGTATAATTTGATCTGAATTCTCTGCTGTCATTTTGATGAAATATTAGTTTATATATTGCAATGAATAAAATTTGAAATATTCCTTAAATGCCAGCTCTTCCCACCAGTGGGCCTGCACTAGCTGTGGGACAGGCATTACCCACCAGTGGGCCATCACAAGCCTAGGAAGCCCCCAGGCTCTGGCCACACCCATCAATGTGTCAACATTAGCTCCAGGACACCTTGGGCCCCTCAGCCAGCCATGTCAAGAACACAGTAACGGTAGGGGAATTTAACGCCTCACTTCCATCAATGGACAGATTATCCATACAGAAAATCAATAAGGAGATACTGGCCTGAAACTACACATCAGACCAAGTGGACAAATGGACTTTAATTTGGTTAATTAAAGTCATTAAGGTCAGCCCTAATCCAGTATGGCTGGTGTCCTTACAGAAAATGAGATTAGGATAGAGACACACATGGAGGGAAGACCATGTAAGGACATAGGGAGATGACAGTCATCTACTTGCAAAGGAGGAAAGCCTCAGAAAAAACCAGTCCTGCTGACTTCAAGCCTCCAGAATTGTGAGAAAATAATTTTCCATCCAGTCTGTGCTATTTATTATTGCAGCCATAGCAGACTAAAACTATCCACATAAAAAATTAATAACAATAATTAATAAAATATTACATGAAAGTTAACTTAGTAACAGAATCTTAATCACTTGAAAAAATTAAATGCCTCTATCCGTGAAAAGATGAAAATACAAGGTGCGCAAAGTTACCACATCAGAGGTACCATTTTTCTTGCTATCCATCCTCTCCTCTCTATAAGGACCAATCCCTGCAGTATCAGCCCTAGCATTTCCTATGTTTTTCAACCCTTTAGTCTATGCACTGTTGTACATCTTAGAATCATCGGGACTATGGGAGAGTTATTCAAGATATTTCACAGAAAACAAATTCAGCGCCATTCATTTCATAACTTATGGATGTTTGCTGAACTGCTAATTAAATTTGTACCAGTTTGATAAGACTAACATTCTCATAAACTTAGATCAAAACAATGCAAATATCTATGCTTAACAAATTTTATACTTTTCCCTAAGTATACTTAGGGAAAATTCACGAGCCAACATGTTTGACATTTTACCCCAGAATTAATCACAGGACAATTGCAATATGATTTAGTTGATACTATTAAACATACCCAGAGCTCTTCAAGAATATACCCTTTAAAGTTAAGGTAGACCTCTCATCCCAGAGGTTCTTCTCAGACCTACAGGTTATTTAGCTTCCTCCATCCAAACTTCTGTTCTTCTACCCTGATTTTGATAACCACATACTTATTATACGATAAATTACACCTTATTTTAAAGGCTTAATATTTTGATATTGCAGATGTTTATATGACATAGCAAAGTGATTTAAAATTTATTTTGATACTTAATTACTTTAATTATAATTGTTCATATTATCTTTCATCTATGCAACTCAGAAACCTTCTGTATTAGTTTACTGGGGCTACTCTAACAAATTACCACAAACTGGATGGTTAAAAACAACAGAAATTTATTCTCTCACCATTCTGAATATCTTAAGTTCAAAATCAAGGTATCAGCAGAACCACATTCCTTCTGAAAGCTCTAGAAGAGAATCCATTCTTTGCCTCTTCCAGCTTCTAGTGGCTCTCCACATTCCTTGACTTACAGCCCCATCACTTCAATTTCTGCCTTTATGGTCATGTTTCATCCTCCTCTTCTGTCTGCGTTATCTTCCTTTGTCTCTCTCTTATGAGGACATATGATTGCATTTATGGTCCACTTGAATAATCCAGGATAATCTATCCATCTCAAGATGTCTATCCTGATTGTGTCTGCAAACACCCTTTTTTCAAATAAAGTAACATCTCCACTTCCATAATCATGACCTTGATATCTTAGGATGTCCTTTATTCAACCTATTATAGTTTCTTCCTTCACTTAAGAGAAAGTAATAATACTTCTATATTGACTACATTATTATTATTATTTACATCTTTATTGGAGTATAATTGCTTTACAATGGTGTGTTAGTTTCTGCTTTATAACAAAGTGAATCAGTTATACATATACATATGTTCCCATATCTCTTCCCTCTTGCATCACCCTCCCTCCCACCCTCCGTATCCCACCCCTCTAGGTGGTCACAAAGCACCGAGCTGATCTCCCTGTGCTATGCGGCTGCTTCCCACTAGCTATCTATTTTATGTTTGGGAGTGTATACATGTCCATGCCACTCTCTCACTTTGTCACAGCTTACCTTTCCCCCTCCCCGTATCCTCAAGTCCATTCTCTAGTAGGTCTGTGTCTTTATTCCTGTCTTACCCCTAGGTTCTTCATGACATTTTTTTCTTAGATTCCATATATATGTGTTAGCATATGGTATTTGTCTTTCCCTTTCTGACTTACTTCACTCTGTATGACAGACTCTAGGTCCATCCACCTCATTACAAATAGCTCAATTTCATTTCTTTTTATGGCTGAGTAATATTCCATTGTATATATGTGCCACATCTTCTTTATCCATTCATCCGATGATGGACACTTAGGTTGTTTCCATCTCCTGGCTATTGTAAATAGAGCTACAATGAACATTTTGGTACATGACTCTTTTTCAATTATGGTTTTCTCAGGGTATATGCCCAGTAGTGGGATTGCTGGGTCCTATGGTAGCTCTATTTGTAGTTTTTTAAGGAACCTCCATACTGTTCTCCATAGTGGCTGTACCAATTCACATTCCCACCAGCAGTGCAAGAGGGTTCCCTTGTCTTGATTCAGCTGGATCAAAGTTTTTACATGGTGGTAAATAAATTATTTTATTCAAGTTCTTCATAACTAGAAAGGAAAGAAGTACTATCTAGAAATGCTTTTTCTAAGTTATTTTTTCTTTAAGTATTTAACAAAACGTTTAAATCCATGAAAACCTTTGAATACTCTAGAATCAATTCATACTTATTTTTGTAAGAATAGGAAATTGGAAAAGATAAATCATAAAAAGTTTTGAAAGCCTTAAGATTTAGTGATTTTCTGATGAGTACAGCAATAAAAAGAAAAATAAATAAATGAAATCTGTAATTTGTAAGCTCGGGTTGGATTGCTACAGGTGTCGCCTTTGATTTATAATTTTTTAATTTGTTTTGATTTTGCTCTGATTTTTGTGTTATCTTTTAGGGTGGAATTAAACTTTATACGCTTTGACCCATATTTGAAGTCATTCTTCAGTTGAGATTAATCAACTGTTTAACCTCTATTTTTGAACACAGGTATCAGTGAATAATTTTGTTATCTCATTAGTACTCAGTAAATGGATACTGTGGGTTTTTGGTTTTTTTCCTAATGCCTATACCACCCATATTTTTTTTATTTTTTTTGCGATACGCGGGCCTCTCACTGCTGTGGCCTCTCCCGCTGCGGAGCACAGGCTCCAGACACGCAGGCCCAGCAGCCATGGCTCACGGGCCCAGCCGCTCCGCGGCATGTGGGATCTTCCCGGACCGGGGCACAAACCCGTGTCCCCTGCATCGGCAGGCGGACTCCGAACCACTGCGCCACCAGGGAAGCCCAACACCCATATTTTGATGTAAAACATTGGCTCTGAAAATCTTCATTGGAAGGCATAAGTTGGTTCATTGACTATGCTTTATCGATGAGAGTTCCATATTGTGTGTGTGTGTGTAAATTACACCTATAATGCACTGTGTTCCATTTTTTAGCTTCAGTTTCTGCAGTACAGAGTAGGAAATGGTAGAAAATTGTCAAGGTATCTGGAATCTTATATTTTTTACAGGATTTTCTTACCTAATTCAATACCAATATTTTAGATCCTTAATTTTATTGTGTTTTTCTAGAATCAGTACAACTTCTTTGTTATCGCACTCACATATCATCATTTTTTAATATATAATTAAATTAGAATACCTACAATAACGAAAACAACCAATACTGGGGATTAGGAACAACAAAACTGCCTCTGTGTTTTATAAAGTGGAAATCTTCTAGTGCAGGGATTGAAAACTTTCTCTTAATGCTTAGGTAATAAAAACTTTTGGCTTTGTGGCAGAGATCTCTTACACAGCCAATTCAGCTCTGCTGTTTTAGTGTAAGAAGACTCATAGACAAGCAAATGAATGGTTGTAGATGTGTTCCAATAATAATTTACTTGTAAAAACAGGCAGGGGGCTGTGTTTTGTTCATGGACCCTATTTGCCAACACTTGTTCTACGGCTTAGGCCTCTAGTCACAAGTTTCTTTGTGTCATATTTTAGAGAGGGAACACACAGCATCAATTAATCCAGAGAGAGTAGATTAAGTGAAGCACAGTTAAGAGTTTTCTGTTGTACTTAGCATCAAGACACGGAGCTTCACTCACACTACAAGAAAACAATGACCTTGATGTTTAATAGAGTCAGTGTAAATAAGATGCTGATTGGTAACTTGCACTTTTTCCAGTCTGAGATCTTTGACCCTTATTTTGACTTTGGCCCATAGCCTCATACAATTAAGCATATGCTTCACAAAGCTGTTTTGTATTTGAACTTTATTTCATTTTTGAAAACATAGGATTTTAAAAAGTAGAACCAAAAGTTTAACTTTCTTTAGGCATAAGGGGTACATTTTAAGAAATGACCCTTCCAAACATTTGCGAGAAGGAAGTTTGGCTGCCGTGCAGCGTCTGTTTTATGATGTATCAGTCATCACTTCATTAGAAATGGTGCTTAATCTTTAGGATGTGAGTCATCTCATACTCATAGCCTCCAGAAATTTATCATAGAGACATACAATATAGGAAGCCATTAGCTGAGGAACAGCAACTTTAAAATGACGCATATATGCTACTGCCAGCTCCTATATCATGCCCCTTCGGCAGAGCCTTATCGTAATTCCAGTGCCCTTTATATTGAAAAACCTTTCCATGCTGATGGAGCCCTCATCTAACCGAGATTTATGTGCTGTTTCTTTGGTTCTAACTTAGCCTTTAACAAACCCACTATGCTGCTCAAGTTTTCTCTCTTTTTCAACATACAGCTGGAACTTCCTACCTTAGTTTGCGGACCATATTCCTTCAAAAATTTACCTTAAGGTCTGAAGTTAAACTAAAATGCTGAAGTTTTCATAGTTCAGGGTTGCTTTTATAAGGGCAAAACTCTAGACTCTTGGGCTGTTCATTCAACAAATATGTACTTAGTGCCAACTATGTAGTAGGGTCTTTTCAGGTGCTGAGGGATCAATATATTGCCCCCGCCCTCACAATGCATAGTTAATGTATGCGTTTATGTGTGTGAAATAAACATGTGAATCAATTATGACAGTAACATTACAATATTACAGCGTACCATTGTGTGGTAAAAAGGCACAGTGAGAGCGCAAATAGTAAATCATTATCATCCTGGCCTGGAGCAGTGCAGAGAGGTGTAGGTCTGAGGCCTCACAAAGGAAGTGAAATAGACTGAGCTTTAAAGATGAGAAGGAAGTTAAAGAGAAAAGAGTACTACAGAGAGAGGGAGCAACATGCATAAAGGCTCAGAGGTGTGACATAGCATGGTGTGGTTTGACGGAGAAATGAAAAATAATTTGTATGAGTGAGCTAAGAGTATAGGTAAAGAAGGGACAAGAAATAAAGCTGGAAAAGTAAGCAGGGCTTAGAGTTAATGGGTTAATAACTTTTAGACTAAAAGTAATAGGGAACTTTGAAAACTTGAGGCAGGGTAATGTGGTTAGTTTGGTGATTTCTGTTGATTACTAAGTGATATCCAAGTAAATGTGTTGGAGGTAGAACTCACCAGAGAGGGTTCTAGATTGGAGATTTGCATCTGGGGAGTCACCTGCATATATATGATTTCTGAAAATGTGGACCTAAAGAGTAAATAAATAAATTAATAAGCACACACAGCAAGAAATGAAATTTTAAGGAACACACACCTCTAGCATGGACAAGGGAAATTGGTGAGCAGTGAGCATAAAACAAACAAAAAATGAAAACCAGGTAAGAACATTTCTAGAATGTGGTCATAACTTACAGGTGTGTAAAAGATGTTAATGTGAAAAGATGACACAATGTGACCATTACTTTGTCAAGAGAGTTATATGAAATGAGAAGCATGAATGTTAGACAGCAACCTGTTGGGAGATGAGTGGGAAGTAAGGAAGTATAGAGAGTAATTTTAAATTACCCTGCTTCAACTTTCAAAAATCAGTGTAATTCACCACATTAAAACATGAATGAAGAAAAAACGTATGACTTTCTCAATAGATACAGAAAAATCATTTGACGAAAATTCAACATCCATTCTTGATAGAACAAACAAAAAACTTATAGCAACCTAGGAATAGAATTTTAAACTGCCTAACCTGATAAACGGTATCTGTGAAATACTTTAGATTTAACATCATACTTAATGGAGAGATTGAAATTTTTCTATTAAGTTTAGGAGCAAGAGAAGGATATCTTCTCTCACCGGTCCTATTTTACATTGTACTGGAAGTTCTAGCCAATGTGCCCATAAAAGGATCCAGGGCTCATTGGAAAAGTGGTTGTTGATTCCAGGACTGCAGCAGGAAAAAGATGCTCCTGGATTGTAGTGTATGTTGAAAAGTAAGGAAGTGTCAAAAAATAAGAGAGACAGAGAAAGAGACGTAGAGAGAAACAGAGACAGAGAGAAACAGAAAGTCACCATTTAAATATCCTACTAATAATGGCCACAGGCAATATCTACCAATGAACACTAAAATCCAGTTTTGAGCTACATCAGTTCTAATGCAGTATTACAGGACAATAAGACAGGACAACACTGTGCTAGTTGCACGAAACAATGAGTAACTTCAAATAATTCACTGAAAATACATTTCAAAATCTATTTAGAAATAGCTATTAGAACATCTATGAGAAACAGAAGAAAAATGGGCAATTCAGAATTACTTTATACATATATGATAAATATATTGAGTTTAAAGTTTGAAATTTGCGTGGATTAAGTGATGGCTAACTTCATGACCATTTCATTTCAAACTTGACTTTACTTATAGAGTCACATAAAAATTAATTGTTTCAGATACACTGAGAAAGTCAGTCTGGTTCATTCATTGACTAGAAATAATTACCAAATATTATTAAAGAAGTGAAATGACCTTAAATGACACCATTCTCTACTTCTATGCCCACACTCGCTTCCCCTAACCTCGTGCCTCTTCCTGCATTCCTTATTTGGTGAACAATAATGCCACCTACAGAGTTGTTCCAGCCAGAAATCCTGACTCATTTCTCTCCTCCTGGGTTCATTCACTCTGTTTCCAAGTTATGTGGATTCTCACTAAACAAATCACAGGCCTCTATCCTGTGCTGCTAAAACTTCAGTCTGAGGCTGTGCCTTTTTACTGGGTTACAGCAACCACCTCATAACTTGTCTTCCTGACTCCTGTCTCGCTCCACTCAATTGTCAAAGTGACCTTTCAAAGACACCAGCCTGAATGTTCCACTTCCTTGCTTGAAATCTTCCAGTGACTCACGACTTCATGCATGGAAGCTCCTCATGGGTCACCCTTCCATATCACTTCTATTTATGCTGCCGGCCCTATTTGCAGTTCCCTGAAGGTCACATTTTTCCTAAAATGGCCTCTGAACCTGCTCTTCCTCTCCAAGGAGACCTTGCAACACCCCTTCCCCACTGCCAGTGGCTGTCAAAATCCAACTTTCCCTTAAAGTTCTGCTTGGCTGTCAGCTCCTCTCGAGTCCACTCTTGGGATCCATCAGCCAAGGATTGGTGCCCCATCTACTGATCCCACTCCACACCAACTTCTCACACTTGTTTATAACTGCTTGTTTATTTATGGCTCCCCTCCAGACTGTGAAATCTTCTAAAATAATGCCATACTTATTATTACGTTGAATCTGCTGAGCCTAGAACTGTGCCTGTCTTAATACACATTTAACAATGAAGGAAAGAATGAGTTTAAAACCTAAAGCACATTGTGAGCGAATCTGCTTGTCACCACTCCAGATCTGTTAGTTTGCAATATAGGAATGATTTAAAATGACAGTCTTAGCGTACACCTGTGGTTACAATTATCTTTAATAACGAAGATTTTCTTATAGACCCCAAATTAAAATAGAGAAGTTTTTTTATATGTGGATTGGTCCTCAAGGAAGTTACTGTTGGATGCTATCCCAGGTGAAGAGTGTTAGCTTGGTTCTACTAATTAAAGAGCTTATGCAACAGCCACTTAAAATTGCATTAAACTTTATTCACCTTAAGTACTAACCTTACAACTTTTTCATTTAGCAATATGCTCTAATGGTCTGGTTAAATATTCTCTTTCTAAAATCTGGAGGATTGAAGAAAGGGATTCACATTCATGGACTAATGAGCTTGTAAAGGATGGACCACGAATCTTTTTTTTTTTTTTTTTTGCGGTACGCGGGCCTCTCACTGTTGTGGCCTCTCCCGTTCCGGAGCACAGGCTCCGGACGCGCAGGCTCAGCAGCCATGGCTCACAGGCCCAGCCGCTCCGCAGCATGTGGGATCCTCCCGGACCGGGGCACGAACCCGTGTCCCCTGCATCGGCAGGCGGACTCTCAACCACTGCGCCACCAGGGACGCCCTGGACCACGAATCTTGAGCGCATTCTTCCATTGAAGTCCCAAGCCTCTTAGGCTCTTGAGCTTCCCTCTCTCCTGTTGGAGCTCTGAGGAGGCTCTAACTGTCTTTGCACAGATGCAGTCTATCAGGACCTCCCCTCCTGCCTTCCTGGCAGACTTCTAACCCACCACCATGGAGCTTCCCTCTCAGTGCTGCTTCAGGATCCTGCTTGGTACTCATGCTGGCTAGTGCAGGCACAACTTGGAAGTTCAGACTGATTACTGTCCCTCCGGATAAACATTTAACCACTAGGAAAAGGGGGTTGGTACATAAAGCAGATAAAGGGGGTTAGTAGATCAGTCCCCCTTTGCTCTCCCGAGTGACGGTCCTGACCTGTGTGATGCCCTCATACCAGCAGTCAGTCATGCTAGAAGTGGCCAGTTTTGTGATTCATCTTTGTAGTGACTCTCCCTCCCTGCCTTGGTCCCATCACCCCTCACTTCTGCTTCCTGGGTTGGGCATTCCACTAAAGCCCATAAACCCCCTGCCTCCAGATGTGCTTTCTGGGAATCCCAGTCTTAAGACAGCTTGTATAGGTAATATTTTGTCTTTCTATGTGTCTCCTCTCTGGGTTAACTCAGGAGTCGATAAAACGCTCAGTTTCAGCAAAAATCTTTAATGAAGGATCATTTCTTCCTTGCCTAGCATTCTAAACTCTGAATTTACTTTCTGTCCCTAATTTAAAGGAAGTAGACTCGTAATTTTGCACCCTGTTCTTGTTGGCATTTAACACTATTCTGTGTAGCTCAATTTCAAAGATCTGGCCAAGACCTATTCTCCCTATTCCTTTTAATTTGATAGGACCTCTAGACATGGCCCAAATCTCTAAAATTCTGCATTAATGTAGAATTTAATTCCACATAAATGCACTTCAACTTGGCATCGTTGTTGTTGCTACTGCTGTTGATGTTATTGCTGTTTCTATATGCAAGATATTTTGTCAGTACCAGATGTGGATTGCAACACTGAGTCAGGGACTTTTCCTGTTCCCTCAGTAACTTCTCAATACAGGCAGTATATATAATTCCACGAATCAGCCCCACATGCTGTAACAGGTACCTGAAAAGGGAGGCTAAGGGAGCAGAGAGGGTGTGGGGCTTCATCACCCAAACTGACTAGAGAAAGCAGAAAGAATTTCAAAGGGGGGTACTGGTAAGCAAAGTTTTCCTACATGTGCGCAAGAAGGCTATAGTTAATAAATACTTAACAGTGATCCACATAATGTAAAAGTCAGCTGAATTGCTGACATGACCTTAACTCCCAAAGAGTCCCTGAAGAGCACAAATAAAATGTTTCTTAAAGTCCAGGACAGTTTCTCCACAAAAAAAACTAACATGTGTTAGTCTTCTGCATACTAATAGGACGATAATTGTTTACTGGATAGAATCATGCATAAGTGGTAACAGAAACATACACAGTAGCCTCTCTCCTCAATGTCATTCCCCTCGTGGCAACCTGCAGCCCAACACAGGTGCTTCTAGCCGCCCTACCCCTGTCGACAGTAATCTACACTCTCAGTCCCATAAGGTTTGAATGATATCAGCTCGGCTTGGTGCAAAGCAAAAGAGAAAGCGAAAACTTTTCACTCTACTCAGAAAGGCTCAAAGGAGATCTTAAATAAATGTTAGACACTCTCTTTAGATTTTTTTTTTCCCTCTGTAAAGAAAAACTGGTATTTATTTGAAGATTAGAGCCATGTCATGCTGATTTCAAAAGCTAGGATGGAAAGATTATTTGGATAACATATAACACAACTCAACTCTAATCCTTAATATTTAAAATGTCTTTAATTTGGACGGTTGTGAGCATTTCTCCAATCACTTTTTGCCATTTTCTAGTTTTGTTTCTATGTAGAACTTTGGAAAATATAGTCTCGATAATTTTTTTGCTTTCCTTATTCACAACATGTTCATAGTTTTTGGCTTACTTAGTGTTCTTACTAAAGTCATTTCTTCTATTGTGTTAACTGTTATCCCCCTAGGCACTGGGTAACTATGAATAGTCCATGTCTATGTACAGTCTCAATACTGGGAATAAAATACCCTTATGATACTTTGTATCCTCTCCTAATGGATCAGTATGGATTGTTTGAGACTCCTAGTCTTAAACAAATCAAACAATGACAAGAAGTCTGTATATAATATCCTACAATATATTATATTGTACTAAATATCCCATTTTCCTCTTTGCATTGACCTTCACTGGTAGGGGGGTCATGGAGGTGGGATTCCACAAACCATGTGACTTGCTTCAGCCAATAACATGGGAGAGTGATGTGTGTCATTTCTGGGCAGAAGTGTTTGATGACTCAGCATTTCCCTTTTTACTCTGCCTTGATCACTGGCAATGTTCCAGATAAAGGATGCTTTGTCCCTTTGGGTCCTAGAGAGAAGGTGATGCAGGGCAGAACAGAAATCAAACTTTGATGAAACATGATTCAGAAAAAAAGTTTTATTTTCATAAGCTGTGGAGATTTTGAGGGCATTTGTTATTACAGCATAATCAGGCCAATTCTGAAATATATACCTTTCTTCAAAGAATTCTCTAAGAAAGGTGTCCTGCCAGGTGTGGTAGAATGGCCCCAAAAGATGTCCATCCTAAAGGTGTTTCCTAATCTCTGGAACCTGAGAATTTGTTACCTTCCTCAGAAAAAGGGACTTTGCAGATGTAACTAAAGCAATGAACCTTAGAAGAGTGAGGTTTTCTGGATATTCCAGGTGGTCCCAATCTAACAACATGCGCCTTTAAAAAAAGAAGTTTCTCTGGCAGGAGGTCAGGGCAGCTGAAGATGAAGTTAGAGAGGTGATTCAAGGTGTGAGAAGGACTCCATTGAGCAGGTGCTGATTTGAAGATGGAGGTCGAGGGGGAAGGGGGGTTGCAGCTAGGGGCTCAGGTGGCCTGAAGGAGCTGAGAGAGCCTTCCACAGACAGGCAGCAAGGAAAAGGGGACCTCAGCTCCACAACCACAAAGAACTGAGTTTAGCCAACAGGTTGAATAAGCTTAAGAGCGGATTGATTCCTAGCGCCTCAAGAAAGAATGCGTGCATCATAAAAACTTGAGAATTGGGTCTTGTGACATTCTAAGCAAAGAGCCTAGCTGAGGCACACTGGACCCAGCATTCTAAGCAACAGAATTGTGAGATAATAAATTTGTATTCTATTTTACAACTACATTTGTGTTCATTTGTTATGACAGTGATAGAAAATAAATACACTAGTTTTGTGATTTAAGTAATGATGGGCACGGACACACACTTTTCCAGTAAGAGTAAATGATTTAACTGAATGGTGGTTTAACCTGGTGGTCGGTGATAGAAAAAAGCAAAGGCTAATAATGGAATCTCATCTCTCACTTACTGGCCACTACACCTATGGCAATGTTTGTATTTGTAAGAGTTTCCTAACCTACAAAAGAAAACTAAACATGTTTACTTCACAAAGCTCATGGATATTTTTTTAAAGTAAACTTGCATAATCTAGTCCCTGATATATGCTAAGTGATCAGTTATTGCTAGTTAAATAAATGAAAAAACTTAACAGTAAGTGAAAAGTGGCTGAATCTGCCAGATGACCCAATTCATAGGAATATTCGGTTTCCTCTATCAAGATTGAGCAATTCTCTATCCCAATCAGTGTCTGCCTTTGACATTTATAGCAGACCTGCTTGACAAAAAAGACAGCACTGCAGTTTTCAAAATAGGACAAAAATATCTTACCAATATCATATACTCAATAAAATGAATTTATCTATTAGCCTTTTAAATCCACTTTATCATGAAACTATTAGTAATTTCAACATTTGTCATGCCTTCAGGTAATGTTTACAAATAAGACAGTATCATCATTTCTAAGCATGCCAGGTTAGCCTGTTAATCGAGAATATTTCCCAAAATTCTGAAAGAATACAATGAATAGAAATACTAAAGTCAACCTTTCACTGGATTGTAGTTTCTTACTTACAACTCACCCTTTCTCTCAACTAGCAATTATTGAGCACCTAGCATTTATTCAGCTCTATTGTAAGTGTTAGGGTCTGCAAAAAATAAAATAAAATATGCTCCTTGTCCCAGTAAAGATTATAATTTAATTAGAAAGCCAAACATTTAAACAACCATTAATGTTTCCACTGTTAGAACAGTGCTTTATAATAAAGCACAAAGGAGAAAGAAAATTAACTTTGCTGGGAGAGTAGGGAAAACCTTACAGAAGAGGAGAAATTAGATTTGGTTCTTGAGTGAATATTTGCAGTTATTCATTTGCACATGCCAACTCAAAAGTGTTGTCTTATGACCCATAATTTCAATGTTAGAAGGCTACCAGTGTAAAAGATTTTTTGTCATAATGTCTTCTGTTTATATCTGGGCTGGGCAAAGTTTTCTCTAAAAAGTTACGTAGTAAATACTTTAAACTTTGCAGCTGCATGGTCTCTGTCACAATTACTCAACTCTGCAGTCCTAGGGAAAAGGCAGCCACAGACAATATGTAAACAATAATATGTAAACAATTGGGCATGGCTGTGTTCCAATAAAACTTTATTTACAAAAACAGGCAGCTAGTCAGATTTTGTCTGCAAGCTGCAGATTACCAACCCCTGTCTTAGATAAATAATATACACACAGAAATAATTGACAAGTATTATGCTTTGTGCCAGGGCTTGTGAAGACACATAAAAAGAAAATGAATGGTTCTTCCCTTCAAAAACTTTACTAATGTACGATATTCATGTTAAAGGAATTCTACAACGATTTCAGTTTATCGTTTTAGCCTTTGACTCTTAGTGACCAAATTGAATTAGGAAACCACACTTAATCTGGTTTCATCTAATTTTGATATATTGCTTCAGATATTAACTAACATTAGGGATTGTTGACTTATTTGCCTATTTCAATGAATCTGTGTCTGTTCTAGAGACTTCAGCTTTTTGGCTGCAGGAAAACATTCATACCCTCCTATTGACTCATGACGCCCAGATAATCAAGTCAGGCATAAATTTACGTAAGACTGTGTTTCTAGATTAGAATCAGAAGTAGTGATGAGAAAGAAGAACCAAAAGGAATTTCGTTTTTATATGTAGTCAGATTTCGTAAAGGAAGGAACAGCTTGTGTTATAGAGAAACGAAGGATGGGGCTGGAGAGGCAGGTCACCAGGCAGTAAGGTACGGAGGCCTAGAGTCCTAGGATCCAGCAGACTCCAGGTTAAACTGTACATGCTCAGGCAAACTTTCAGTGTGTAATACTAACACTATCTTAAGGTTATAATTCCGTGCCTATCGAGAATAAGGCTGGGGTTATTAAAGGAGTTAAGAGATGTGAGAAACTTGAAAACCAGGCTAGTTGTCTAAGCTTCAAATTTGAGATAGGATAGAATCAGGGCACTGAGGAATGAAAAAGAAAACATACTAAATTTGAGGAGAATAAAGATCCTGGTCCTATCAGTGTAGAAGCTTCACATTGGACAATATTGGGAAATAAGCTGAAAAACAGGACACATAGAGATGCTGGTGACATTTGCAAGAAGAACTTCGATTAAAAATGTTATGGAGGCACAATGTAGACTTTTCAGCAAGAAAGTGACATGTTGCTTAAGAGATACTTATTTGGTGTCAAAATTAGAGATGGGTTGTGATGTGGCGACAATATTCTTGAAATCCAGTCAAATTGTTTGCTGAGTGGAATGAAAATGAATCATGTAGGCCTGGATTTAGAAGGTGTCAGGGGGAACAGTGGGAAATTTTTAATTTTTAACATAGTGAGCAAAGGAGAGAGATCTGTCACAGAGAACTCCAAGGTTTTGAGTGAAAGTAATTGGAAAAATGGTAATATTTTTAGAATAGACAAGGAAATTGAGGAGTGAATCTAATTTGGAGCATAGAAGGCACATTCACCTAAAGAGATGTCTAGAGGAAGAACTTTCTATTAATGTTCAATCTGGTGCAAATGTGCAAGAGACTTTTTTTAATAGAGAAGTAACCTTGGGGGGAAAAAAAGCACTGACTTTCCCAGCAGCCTCTCTGTCCAACATCAGGAGTATTTGATTACAAAAGGTGATGTGGTAACACGTGCCTGCTGCTCAGGCCTGACAAACCCACTTCACACAGACTGCTGTTAGCAGGATGTGGACCAAATATGGCTTCAGGGGACGGGAGACTCTGGGGGGCTGTGTAGCCAAACGTCAGCTGTCCAGATGCAACAAGCGGTATCATTTGTTACCTGAGTAAATATTTAAATAAATGTCTGTGTGTCAGTGTTTTCATCATGGGATATAATTCATAACTGTTTAGTGCTCACTATTAAAGGGAGCATAGTGATTAATTTTATGTGTACTGATTTTATTAAGAAAAATTACATAAAAGTGTAAAGGTCCCATGTATAGATTGAGGCATGAGAGTGGACATTTTCTAAGATGTGAAGGCTAGAATCATATATTTGGGTAGCCATGGAATTTGAAACTATAGGAGTGGGTGAATTCTTTAAGTGTGTAGAGGGGGGAGCAGACGAGTGGGGACCGAACACAGGAAGTGCTTTCATTGACGTGCCCTCGAAATGAAACTTGTACACAAGGGAAATTTCCCATACAAAGAGCAAAAGCTAGTGCTATGATACCCTGCCAGGAAAAAAAAAAAAAAAAAAAAGACGGTTGAAATGTACTGAATGAACTCTGCAAAGTTTACATAAAATGACACAACTATAAACTATATAAGATAAGTGAACTGTGTTTTTTCACTGAAAATTATTTTCCAACTATTTTAATTATTTCAGTAACTTTTAGTGAAATAGAGTTAGAAATCAACCACAAATCTCTCTAGGAATCTTACTATCCTGATATCAAAAACTTTTTGAGGCAATAATAAATTTTCTTAATGATACCCTTAAAATCTTTAGTAATAGGATTAAACAAGTAAGAGGAGATCTTCTTAACAAGAGGGGAAGTAAAGAGAGGATGGAGACAGCTGAAGAGTACAGAAGTTGAGACTAAGAATCTCAGGGAATAAGTCAGGAGACCATAGACTCATCCCAACCAGTTTGGTGTTGTTTCTACACTACCCTGCCCTCTTTATTCTGTCCAGATTTTTCCTGGATTTAGATTCTGCCACAGAAGACACTTGCATTGACATTTGCCTCATTTGACAAACTATCAAACTGTGCTCCAAACAGATGTATTTTTGTTCCATAGGCAGATTGGATGTTCAAATATGTATTAGTGATGCTGCTTTGTCTAAAGAATAATCAGACAATTATCTTGGAACAAAATTGTCTGTTGACAATACCTTTTTGCTGAGAATAAATATATTTGCTCAAATTGTACATTTTCCCAAACTGACTTGAAAGAGAATTGGCTTTATCTTTTATAAAACCAGCATCCGTGGTTGAGAGAATTAGCTCCTCCAACGTGGTCCTGGTGAATGTAAAATATGTGCGCTGTCAACCACCCATATGTTTCCTTTCTCTTGAACTTGAACAGAATCTATGTTGTCATATTTTATCCTGACAATTCTCACTTCAGTCAGAAGAGAAGCCAAAGCTTCTCTGAAAACAGGGAAAGAACAAATGGAAAAAAATATATGAACAACTTTATTTACTGAAATAATAAGAAAGTGCAATTAAAAGCAGTAAAATGCTAGAAGGTGGAAATGGTATTTGTTAGGTTGATTTGCTAAGGAAGTGGAGGATGTGAAGAGAGAAATGATGTTATGTTGTAAGAAAGCGGGTGGTTAAAGAGAAAGAAATAAATTAAATCAAATTAAACTAAATTAAAAGGGAAGCTGAAAAAGACAAGGGAAATTTTTGTGCATATGTGTGAAAAAAAATAAAAAGAAAGGGAAGTGGAAGATTTGGTGATTTGGTGAAGAGCCAGCAGTATGACAAAGTTTGTGTAAAAGAAAAGGAAAAAGGAGAATCTTTGATGGACTCGAGTCCAGAATAATGACGAAAATAGGCAGATGACTAAGCTTTAGAAAGGAAAACGTCTCTTTTTCTTTTGAGATGAGGAAGGTAGAGTAATTAGTGGTAATGACACTGGGGAATTTTGAGGTGGAAGGGGAAACTTTTAAAAGCTCAAATCAACTTGCTTCTCTCTCTTCTTGTGGGAGTAGGAAGAGTGGCCATGATGGAAAATGGGATTGGCCCTTTGAGGAGAGTGAAAAACAATTCAGGGAGCCATTATACAGTGTGGTATAGAAGTGCTGCAGAGCAATTTCATTTAGAAGAAGAGTTGTTTATCTGGGATTAGATATAGACATGCGAGCTGATAGACCACATGAATGAGAGGGATATCAGAGAAGACACAGACATAAAGAGCAGAGTTAGTGGGAGGGCAGAGGTGGGAAAGGTAAAAAGAGGCAAGTTTTCATGGAGAAATCATGAAAGTGGTCAAGGCCCCTGGCAGCACCATGAGTGAGGGACACTGAGAGAGAAGGAAAATGAAAGTTATCGAAATTGAAGAATTTGAGGGACTGTCAGTTTACACAAACCCTCTAACTGAAAGGGTGGAGACAGAACATGAGTGCACATGGCCATCCAACTGTGCTCTTTACAGCAACATGAAGACCTCTAGCTTCTGACCTTAGTGCCTTCTCTGGGCTAACGGTACATAAGTTTCTCAAAAGCTTATTCATTAATATGTGTTACCTTGGTTTGCTGTTTATCTGCAACTCTGTGCTTTTGACCGTGGAATGCCTCTCCGCACTCGTTCTGGATGATCTGGTCCTGATTCCAGTATCTCTTTCTGCTAAATAGTGGTCTCTCCCTTCCCCAGCCTCTGGCTGACAGGCAGAGCAAAACAGCATCAGTGTGATGATACAGTACCCCAGAAAGATGGCAGGAGAGAGACAGATTATAGAAACAGTGGATAAGGACCAAAGGTATTCAAGAAATATGGAGGCCCATCTAGGTGGGCAAAAGGTGGTTCTGAAGAATGACTAGAAAAAATAAATTAGCATGGACTTAAATGGAGAATGGTAAAAGAGTATAGAAGCCTAGATTGGGTTAAAATTATGTTGTCCTCTCCTGATATCTGAAGATGTATGCAAATTTTCACACACATCTCTTTTTTTAAATTAATTTTTACTGGAGTATAGTTGATTTACAATGTTGTGTTTATTTCTGCTGTACAGCAGAGTGAATCAGTTATATGTATACATATATACCCTCTTTTATAGATTATTTTCCCATATAGGCCATTACAGAGTATTGAGTAGAGTTCCCTGTGCTATACAGTAGGTCCTTATTCATTATCTATTTTATATATAGTAGTGTGTACATGTCAATCCCAATCTCCCAGTTTATCCCTCCTCACATCTTTTCTTATATAGTCAAAACCTTAATACATAATCCTGCCACTTTAAACAAGAGTCAAATTTTGTTTCCTCAAAACAAATAGAACCAGGAAAACTATTTAATAGCCAAATGATACATAAGATTTATTTATAAAATCATAATTTAGATCTCAAAAGGACCAAGCAAATTCTGTACCCACCTCCATAGAGATGCCCCACCAATCTTTCTAAAATCTTCATCTGATTATTTCCCTGCCCTCCTTCAAAGATCTCTGACAACTCCCCCTGACTTCTGAGAGTCAACCTCCTTAGAGAGAGCAGAGTACCTTACATCCCAGTGTCCTGGGACAGTCCCAGGACTGTCTTGTCATAATTACCGATAGCTTCCTCCTCACTCTAAAAAGCACACCAGTTAAGAAAATAAATCACATGGTCACCACGTGTTTAAGGATTTTGATATCTCATCCCAACCCACCTCTTCAGCTTCATATGCTGATATTCCTTCAAAAGTCCTTCAGACATAGGGACTGTTCTGTAACTTCTGAACACACACTTAGTACTTCCACACCTGTATTCTTCGTAACGCACGAAGTCCACTCTTTCTACTGCCCCTAGTGCTTCTTTCCAAGCCTTAACCCTATTTCTATTTATCCATCCAGCAAACGACAACTTACTCTTCAAATCCTGGGTTTACCAGAAGGGCTTCTCAAAGCTTCAGCTGAAAATGTCAGAAACCAGATGTCATTCTTGACGCTTCTCACTCACCCTTTCCTTTTTCACTCCACCAAAAAATCTTATAAATTTTATCTGTATTTGTGGGGGTGCAAGATCCTGACCCCCTTGCCTCAGTCGAAACAGCTCTGAATAACTATCTATGTAGTTTGCTATAGCTGCGGTAACAAAGTACCACAGACTGAATGACACAAATGAGGGAAATACATTCTCACAGGTCTGAGGACACGATTTGAAAGATTTGTTCTTTCTGAGGCCTTTGAGGAAGAATCTGCACTATGCTTCTAGAGGCTTGCTGGCAATGGTTGGTGTTCTTTGGTTTCTGCTGCATCACCTGATCTCTCCCTTCATTTTCATATAGCTTTCTTCTTATGTGCATGTTTGTATCCAGATGTCCCCTGTTTGTAAGGACATGGCGTCATATGGGATTAGGGACCTACCCTATTCCAGTATTCCCTCATCTTACCTAATTACATCTGCAATGATGCTATTTCCAAGTGAAGTCACACTCTGAGGTACTACTAGGGGGTTAGGACATCAACATGTATATTTGGAGGATACAGTTCAACCCATAATATTATCCTAATATTAATTACTAATGCTTACTACTTCTTAATATGACAAATCTATATCTTAGTATCTGTTTCCCAAAAATCCAACATAAGATAAATCACCACCAATGTAATGACATTTTGGAGGTTAAAATATTAATACTGTATTAAATACATAATTTCATTTTTAGTCTTTCAACAGAAATGTGTCAAATACCTGCAATGTTCCAGGAACTGTCCTAAGATTTGGAGAAATCAGTGGACAACAAAATAGACAAGGTCTTTACTAACAGCTTACATTTTAGTGGGTAGAGATAGACAATAAACCAGTAAACTAATTAACTGTGATAAGGGCTTGCACCGAATTAAAATAAGGTGATATATTAGTAAATAATTGGAGGGTTACAGTGTACTAAAAATGTAGTGCTCGCTTTGACAGCACATACAATAAGATGTAGTCGTTTTCTCTAAGTGGTATCACTAGCATCATTTTTAGAAAATAGTGATTCTTAGCAATCAATATGAATCAGTAATTAGTCATTGCTAAATTACTTTCTGCATAGGTGACATTTAAACCTGGAGTCTAAATAACAAGGAGCCAGCCAGGCAAAAAGGGCTTCGGCTGAGAGAGTGGTTACAGCTAAAAGCCTGCCCATAGAACGAGCTTGTCACATATAAGGAACAAAAATAAGCCAGTGTTTCCAGAGGGTGGTGAGTGAGAGGCAAAGTAGACAGAGCCGAGGCTGGAGAGAAATGGAAGACTCATCTCATGTGGGCATCAATTAGCGGGTTAAGGAAATCGGATACTAATCTAAATATGAAAGGGGTAGCTGGGAGTAATATCATCTGTCTTACATTTATACACATAACTGGTTAATGACTAGTGCTGCAAAAGTGGGTACAGGAAGACCAGTTGAGGCTCTTTTGCAATAAACTAGCCTACTAATCACGCTATTCTTCCCTGGATGTTATCAATGGAGATGGAGAGGTGTAAACGCATTCAGAATGTTTCAAAGCTACAGGTAACAGGAGTCAGCATGACTTGCTGATAGATTGAATGTAGGAGTGAGGAAATGAGGTGAATTAAGGCTAATCCATCTGAACTGGCCAATTTGGTGGGGAGTGGAGCCAGTTACTGAGTTGAAAGCCATAGGAAAAGCAGGAGCAGGATCTCTGGGGATAGATTAAGAATTCTTCATTGGCCATGGTAAGTCACAGATGCAGATTGGATAGTAAAATAAATATATCAAGTGTTAGCAGTTGATATATGAGTCTAGAGTTCTGGGAAGTGGGCTTGGCTGGAGATACGGGTTTGGGAGACATCTATATATAAGAAAGTATTTAAAGCCTTGTGTTTGTTATGAGGCCACCTAGGAAGGGAGTGTAGTGAGAGAAGCCCTCATGCACTCCAGGGTTCAGAGGATAATTGTTCATAAAATTAAAACAGAGAAGTCATCAATGAATTTGCCAACATATAACGTCTTTGGCAATGTCTGTGGAGTATTGGAGACAGAAGTTCTGTTGAACGGGATGGAAGAGAGAAAGTGAAAATGAGAAAGCAAAGACAGGGTATAAACTCCTTCAACAAGTTTTAAATGGTATAAGAGAATGGAATGGTAGTTAAAAAGGAATGTAGGGGGTCAAAGAAAAATTCTGTGTTATTGTTTGTGGGGTTTTTTGAGATGGCATCACTGATGACAGTGACCTAGTCGAGGGGGTAGAATGTGCAGATGCAGAAGCAACAATCTCAGCACGGGCTTTTCCTACAGCATGAAAATAGGCATTCTTTATCTGTCACAGGCTGATGCATTCATATTGAATTTCAGATTTCAGAATTTTTGTTTCTGAAATTTACCCATCAACTGTTTTTTTACTTTCTCTATCACCTTGGTGACAATTACAAACATAAGACCTTAGTATCTAACTTGAGTTTCCACACCCAAGTTCTCCCTTCATTAGAAGGCATGTATCAGTTACCATCCTGCCAGGAAACAGAAGGCTCACTGAAACGGGATTTTTTTGTAGACGTTTGAATGCTATTAGAAACTTGGGTGGTAGTTAGAAAAGAAAAGGGGCAAAGGGAGTGTTCTTTGTTAGTTTGTTGTTGTTGTCGTTGTTTTATTGGAGTATAACTGCTGTACAATGTTGTGTTAGTTTCTGCTGTACAACGAAGTGAATCAGCTATATGTGTACATATGTTCCGTCCCTCTTGAGCCTCCCTCCCACACTCCCCATCCCACCCCTCTAGATCATCACAGAGCACCAAGCTGAGCTCCCTGTGCTATGCAGCAGCTTTCCACTAGCTATCTATTTTACACATGGTAGTGTATTTATGTCAATCCTAATCTCCCAGTTCGCCCCACCCTCCCCTTCCTTCCATGTCCACATGTCCATTCTCTACGTCTGCATATCTATTTCTGCCCTGCAAGTAAGTTCATCAGTACCATTTTTCTAGATTCCACATATATGGGTTAATATATGATATTTGTTTTTCTCTTTCTGACTTACTTCACTCTGTATGACAGACTCTATGTCCATCCACATCTCTACAAATGACCCAATTTTGTTCCTTTTTGTGGCTGAGTAATATTCCATTGTATGTACCACATCTTCTTTATCCATTCCTCCATCAATGGACATTTAGGTTGCTTCCATATCCTAACTATTGTAAATAGTGCTGCAGTGAACATTGGGGTACATGTGTCTTTTTTGAATTATGGTTTTCTCAGGGTATATACCCAGTAGTGGGATTGCTGGGTCGTACGGTAGTTCTATTTTTAGTTTTTTAAGGAACCTCCATACTGTTCTCCATAGTGGCTGTATCAATTTACATTCCCACCACCAGTGCAAGAGGGTTCCCTTTTCTCCACACCCTCTCCAGCATTTATTGTTTCTAGATTTTTTGATGATGGCCATTCTGACCGGTGTGAGATGATATCTCATTGTAGTTTTGATTTGCATTTCTCTAAAGATTAATGATGTTGAGCATTCTTTCATGTGTTTGTTGGCCATCTGTATGTCTTTGTCGGAGAAATGTCTATTTAGGTCTTCCACCCATTTTTTGATTGGGTTGTTTGTTTGTTTGTTTTCAGTATGCGGGCCTCACTGCTGCGGCCTCTCCCATCGCGGAGCACAGGCTCCGGATGCACAGGCTCAGCGGCCATGGCTCACGGGCCCAGCTGCCCCACGGCACGTGGGATCCTCCTGGACCGGGGCACGAACCCGCGTCCCCTGCATCGGCAGGCGGACTCCCAACCACTGTGCCACCAGGGAAGCCCGGGTTGTTTGTTTTTTTGATATTGACCTGCGTGAGCTGTTTATGACAGGAGATATAAGAACATGAGACCATGTTTATGTACTAACAGTAATGATCTAATGGAAGAAGGGAAATTGCTTAGGAGGGACAAATAGTGATTTTAGAAGTAGAGCTCTGATAAGTTGAGCAAGGACAGAGCACAGAGTTCAAGTAAAGGGGCTTGTGTTTTACAGGGAAAAGAATGCTTCTTCTATGACGTGGCCGACCAAGCACCAAGTCACTTCCTCTTTCTGATTGTACAATCCTATTTTCCGTTTGTCTTGCATACAGATAGGGCCGTGTGATTGGTTTCCACAAAAGGATCCTAGAAATAAAATGTCACATCTGAGCTAAAGCAGTTAAGCCTTCTCTACCATCTCTCTTTTTCCCCTGTGGTGACCACAAAGGCCATGTGTTGAAGATGGCCTCCAACAGGAATGTGATCTGAATCTCTAAAGCATTGCTTGAAGGATAGATGCCCAGAAAAGCCACACAACTGGAAGAGCTCCGCTGGACTTAATTTACATGATATGTAATCTTTCATATGGGAAAAAATTGCAAGGCTGGAGTTCTTTCTCTTAGTTGTCTACCTACCGTAGTAAATATTCAAAGGACAGAGGGCATACCTAGGGGCACATATGGCTTCGTAGGCTTCATAGAGGGAAGATGGGGATAGCTTCTAAATTTGTGTTATTGAAAAATGAAGCAAGTTTGTAAGTTAGAAAGTGGGAAAGGAGCGTTGGTATTGGATGTTTGAGGAGGAGAGTAGGCATAAATATGTCATTTTGGCGAATGAGAAAGTGAACTTGAGGAGTTTAGTAGAATTGCCGGGTGGTGGCAAAATCCTATTTGAAATTTGGGTTCACAAATTTAAAGTCTCTAGTATTGCTTGTAAGACATCCTAATTTGTGAAGCATTAAAATAAATAAACAAGCAAACACGTTTGTCTTACAATTAAGGTAAAGAATACAGACTTCATTTAGTTACACGCTGATGAAAAAGAAGATATTATAAGATTAAAGGATAGGATAATTCAGGTGGACCTAAGGAAACGTCAAGAAAGGCAGAGCAGTGGACAATGGCCTTTGTTGCTATAAATAGCACTGGGAATCTAAAGAGGAGAGAGAGTGGTGCAGCAAGTTTGAAATATCTACTGAAGAATTTACCTCTTGAAACAGGCATTTCCTATGCTTGGTTGCTTCCCCCATTTTAAGCCTGCCAACACCACTCTGCTCTTTATTGCTATTAACTTTCCATATACTGAAGCTTCCCAAGGTAGCCTAATAGCTCCTTGCTTGACAGAGATGATGTAGAACACTTCTTTGAGTTTTGCAGTACCAACAATTCTATTATGAAGAAATGCTCAAAAACCCTTTCTTGGTAGAACATTTCCTGGGGAATAATAACATCTCCAGTTTGCTGAATTACGACCACGTGCCACTGGTGCCCTGAGGAGGTTACAAATATTACTCTATATAATCCTCCCTGTGAACCTGTGGAGCTAGTATCGATTTTAATGTTCTCATTTTAAGTATGAGTAAATGAAGGCTTAGTGAGCTTAAGAGATTTGCCCAATGATAATGTATCAGAAAGTGGTAGAGTGAGATTCCACCCTATACAACTGATGCTAGAACCGGTTGGTTTTCAGAAGCTTTGATACCCACTACCTGTCGGCTGAGGGCTTTCCGGTAAGATACTCAGCACTTATTTTTTTCATTATGTCACTACTCTGAGGCCAGAAAAGGGGCTGAGGGAAATGGGAGCATACAAGAAGAACTGTGCTTCCATCGGCATTTCCACAAAAATAAATGAAACTTTAACCTTGAAAAATAAAATCATAAAAAAGCACAGAAGGATGGACCTAGAGTCTGTCATACAGAGTGAAGTAAGTCAGAAAGAGAAAAACAAATATTGTATATTAACACATATATGTGGAATCTAGAAAAATGGTATAGATGAACCAGTTTGCAAGGCAGAAATAGAGACACAGGTGTAGAGAACAAACATATGGACATGACGGGGGAAAAGCGGGTGGCGGGGGAGTGGTGGTGGGATGAACTGGTAGATTGGGATTGACATGTATACACTAATATGTATAAAATAGAGAACTAATAAGAACGTGCTGTATAAAAAATAAATTAAATTTTTAAAAAAAGGACAAAAAAAATTACACTTGTCTCCTACTCAAGTCAGTCATCCTCTCACTGCTTTAAAGCAATTAACTTTGTTATGTCAATTTTAGTGTAAAATAATTTGCTCTAGAATGATTTTGTTTCTTGAAAATTAATTAGAAATTCAAGGTGCCATGAGTGCACCTGTATGTCTTCTGTCAAGCATACTTCAGTAAAGCAAAAATTTCACGGATTTTTGTGAAATTTGAGCAAAAAATGTGAGCAAAACATTCACCAAAGTTAAAATTGACTTTATGACCTAAATCACCACCTGTGTAGACAATTCACAAAGAAAAACAATTGCACTATCAGTTTCCTCTGCTTCTGGCACTGTCTCCTATCAAATGTTTTAGTCTTGAAAGAGCTAAGATTTCAATATTACCTTTTTGAAAGAGCTAAGATTTCAATATTACCTTTCCTGTTCTGTCTTCCATATCTATAATTCTTTTCATCCATCCA
Source organism: Pseudorca crassidens (assembly GCF_039906515.1). NCBI lineage: Eukaryota > Metazoa > Chordata > Mammalia > Artiodactyla > Delphinidae > Pseudorca > Pseudorca crassidens. The sequence goes on from NC_090311.1 coordinate 76,404,954, forward strand.
TATCCTCTGTTGTACATAAAAAAAAAATATATATATATATATATATATATATATATATATATATATATATATATATATATATTCCTTTTCAGATTATTTTCCCTTATAGGTTATTACAAAATATTGAGTATAGTTCCCTGTGCTGTACAGTAGGTCCTTGTTGGTTATTTTATATACAGTAGTGTGTATATGTTAGTCACAACCTCCTGATTTATTCCTCCCCCTGGTCATTTTACATTTAAACCCTTAACCCATTACAAGTTACTTTTGTGACTAGTATAAGGTAAGGGTTCAGTTTCATTCTTGTGTGTATGGCTGTAAAATTTTCTCAGCACCATTTATTGAAGAGACTATCTTTTCCCAATTAAGTATTCTTGGCTCCCTTAATCAAATATTAGTTGACCAGGGCTTCCCTGGTGGGGCAGTGGTTGAGAGTCCGCCTGCCGATGCAGGGGACACGGGTTTGTGCCCCGGTCTGGGAAGATTCCCACAAGCCACAGAGCGGCTGGGCCCATGAGCCATGGCCGCTGAGCCTGCACATCTGGAGCCTGTGCTCGGCAACGGGAGAGGCCACAACAGTGAGAGGCCCGTGTACTGCAAAAAAAAAAAAAATTAGTTGACCATATACGTGTGGATTTATGTCTGGGCTCTTGACTCTATTTCATTGGTCTATGTGTCTGTTTTTATGCCAGCAACATACTGTTTTGATTACTATAGCCTTTCAATATAGTGTGAAATCAGGAAGTATGATGCCTCCTACTTTGCTCCCCTTTCTCAAGACTGCTCTGGTAATTTGGAGTCTTTTTTGGTTCCAAGGAAAAATAGCTCAAGGTAAAAAAAATCTCTGGGCTATCAGTAGTGGAACTCCATAATCTCAGCTTCTCAAAATGCCTCTCTACTTGCAGCCTTATCTCTCACTGTTCTCTTTCCAAGCACCCCATGTTTCTTTAAAATTGAACTATTGGGGCTTCCCTGGTGACGCAGTGGTTGAGAGTCCTCCTGCCGATGCAGGGGACACAGGTTCTTGCCCCGGTCCGGGAAGATCTCACATGCCACAGAGCAGCTAGGCCCGTGAGCCATGGCTGCTGAGCCTGTGCTCCGCAACGGGAGAGGCCACAACAGTGAGAGGCCCGCGTACCACAAAAAACAAAAACAAAAAACAACAACAACAACAAAAAAACCCCCACTATTTTCTGACTCAATGTATCTCTTTATCATCGTCCTTCTGCCTGTATGGCCATGTCTGTCATTAGCATTTTAGATATCCTTAAAAGCCCATCTAATAATCCACTAGTTGCTTTTTTCTTTACCCAGTTCCTTTCAAATCACCAGAGAAGGAAGGCAATTCACATGTAAATGGAAAAGCAGATGTTTGGTAAACAGATGTTTGCTGGGCCAGGCAGAGACAATGGGGCACAGAGTGTACTCTTGAGTTTCTCACCACACATAGCCCACGTTCTTTGCACATGTCTCTGGTGATATCTGTATACCAGGAACAGGCCCTCTTTCTAAAATTTTTTCAGGCAGTTCGGGGGAAAGTCAAAATTTCTTTGAATCTTTTGGGTCTTGATTATTTTCAGCTCGAAATAATCTGCATGCCAAAGAGGCATTTTGGGGTGGCAAATTTTGCTCCCCTACAAGTGGCATTAATTACATTCATAATGCTCTGTGTCCATCACCGTGGTCTATGTCCAAAACTTTTTCATTATCTCCAACATAGATAAACTCAGTATTCATTAAACAATATTTCCTCTTTCTTTCCCCACAGCCCTTGGTAACCTTACTCTGCTCTCTGTCTCTATGAATTTTCCTATTCATAGGAAATTCCACCTCATATAAGTGGAATTATTTAATATTTGTCTATGTCTGGCTTATTTTACTTAGTATAATGTGTTCAGGGTTCATCTGTATTATAGCATATATCAAAATTTTGTTCCTCTTTATGACTTAATAGTATTATATTGTATGTATATGCCACAATTTTTTAATCCATTCATCTGTTGATGGACACTTGGGTTGTTCCCACCTTTGGCTGTTGTGAATATTATTGCAATGAATGTGGTTGTACAGATAACTCTTCCAGTCCCAGATCTCAATTATTTTGGATATATACCTTTGTTGATGAAAAATTAGTCAATCTAAGAAAGAAGGGGAAATTTTTATTTGAGCCAAATTTGAGGATTATAATCCAGGAAATGCACCTCAGAAAACTATGCGAACTGTTCCACCCATTAGAAGTCAAGGCACAGTTACATAAGTTTTTTGAGACGGGGGCTGTACATTAAATTATGTGTTTTTGACAGTTTACATAATCCAGATCTAAGCACCATGTAACCACTTATGAGATCAAGAAGGAATGTTACTTTTAAGGAGTTGTCTTATTGATGCTAGGAGGAGAATGTTGCTTTTTATGGTTGAGCAGGTATTTCTGCCAATGGAAGGTTTGGTCCATGCATAATGCAGATGCACAATGCAGTTGGGGAAGAGAGGAGGCCAAAGGGCAGAAAAGATTTTTTTGTTTAAATTTTTCTTGTCTTGCCATTCATAAAATTCATGAATGTTATTCCACACTTAGGAGTGTATTGCTGAGTCAATACGGTAGTTTGCTGTTTAACTTTTTAAGAAATTGCCAAACTGTCTTCCACAGTGGCTACACCATTTTACAAAGAAAAAGAAAAAAACTTTTTATAACTGATACATGCCTTTTAAACTCAAAGTATTTTCTTTGTTGTACTGATTTGTAACATTCTTAGAATCATGAAAATATGTCATTTGATTTAACGTCCTGTTCTCAAAGAGGATGGGTAACAAATATATCTTTTAAAGTGTTAACATTTTTATAGTTTGTGATTTTATTGGTCATAACATGGAGGTATCTACAGGAATCCCAAAGTAGCTAAAGTCACTAGATAAAATACAGATTTAGTAAACTATATGATATATAAATACATAAAATGGCATAAACATATCTAATGATTCTAAACAAATAAATATTAACAAAACAATCTGAATATTAGATATGTCTTGAAGAAGATATTGTTGAAACCCACAAAATTCCATTTAACTTTTATTATATTATATATAGGTTAACCAATTTCAATAAACTGAGAAATGTACAGTGTTAAACATTCTGTAGTTTTTTCCAGTTAGGTCAATTTATATATTTTTCTATGCAAAAAGAGTTATTGTGTTCATGCTGGTATAATTTAGAGCACAGGAAAACAGAGTTCACATTCAGCAGTGTCTCACTGTTGGTGTAATTAATTTATTTGCATTGTCATACTTAGTTAAATAAGAAACCAGAATATTTTAATTAAATGATAGTATCATGGAATTTTTTATGCTGCACCTTCTGACTTAAAAATATTCTAACATTGAATATAATTTTAAAATTAAAACATTGGTATCTTGATTATCCAAGAATAAATATTAAAATACTAGAAATGTGCTGTCTAGGTCAGCAGTCCTATGCCACTGTCATTGAGGTATAATAACAAAATTATCTTTTATATTATCTTCAGAGGTCAGTAAGAGAAAATTTACTCAAATGTGCTTAAGGAGTTTGAATGTTTCTAACTGAGAATGTCACAGGACTAATTTACTATAAAGCCTCCTCCTTCAATAAATAGAAAGCACTTATACTTCATAAAAAAACTTTTCCAGCTGCTTAACCATCTCTTAAGACTGTTGATGGTTGTTCATCTCAATCACTTACAGCTATAGCAACTGGTGACTTTCTTCCCCAGACTAGGACTTGCCCCGGTGCTAAGCCAGTCTTGACCAGGACAGGAGGCTGCTTAAGTATCCTTGGGCCCACCAACTGGAAGAGTCTGAATTAATCTGCCAGTCAGCCTGGTATTTGAATCACTAAGGATGAGCCCTGGGTTTCCATGTACAGTCAAGGGGCTCCACGTTTCCCTCCCCCTGACAAACTAGCTTCGGCAACTAACCAAATTTCTCCAAAAGCACTTCTGTGTTTCATAATGACTTGATACTTTGCCCAACTTCCTAGCTGAAACCCTGTTTTGTTTGTGGTTGAAAAGAAATGAAAAGGTAGATAAAACTGTTATACGTAGTACATGTAGTCATTTCAACCGTGTGGGTCTAGTTCTTCTCAACTGACCCTTTAGTTAACTTTATAAACTTCAAAATGAAAATAATACCTTTACATAAAACCAAGAAGAAGGGCCTTAGCTGACATTTATTGTATCCTGACTGTCACCAAGTCCAAGCTTGTACTGCTCACTGCACAACAGGCCAACAAATTAAGAGATGAGGTATTGGGGCAAGGAGTAGCAACTTTATTCAGAAAGCCAGCAGACCAAGAAGATGGTGGACTAGTGTCCCAAAGAACCATCTTACCCGAGTTACAAGTCAGGTTTCTTTTATATGAAAAGGGGAGGGGTATGGCTGGCTGTCCCAGACTTCTTGGTGCTAGAATACTTTATTCTTGCAGCTGTCCATGTAGGTCTGATCACAATGTTTCTTTAAACCTCCAACAAGACAAATGCTATTCTCTGTTCTGCAACTCTTTAATCTCTATATGAATGGAAAAGTGTTATACTTTTAAAGGTCAGAGCCTTGAGAATGGGCTATCCTGTATATTTCAGGCTATAGACAACATTCTTTTACAAAAGGTGCAGAGCCAGAATGACTAAGCACAGGCAACAGAGCACAAGGGTTAGAGCTAAAGGAATGCATTCAATACGGAGTCAGGTGTTTTTCTTCTCTGTTACATGGCCAGTAAATTTATCTCTTCAAAACAGTGTCCAAAAGGGAGCCTAATTATTTATGCCACTCTCTCTTCTATCCAGTCTTATCCTCTGAGCAGTCTTATCCTCATTTTGCACCTCACCCTTTTGCATTCTGTGCACTTCTCTTCCCACTGTGTTCCTGGGAACACTGACGTCATCCCCTCTTCTGATTTAGTTGGGCCAGTGGGATGCACCTGCAAGAGGCTAGGGATAGGAGACAGAGTTCTGGATATTTCTTCCCCAGCAATTTCCCTATTCTGGCATTATGCTTCCAGAGGTGGCTGTATCCAAACGACCAATATGCTTACTAGGGAGCCACTTCTCCATGGTTCCATCTTTTACCTCTTAAGGGTCTAGGACTGAAATGGGTTCCCAGTTTCTGCAGTCACTAATTCCTGGGTGCCTCAGCATCCCCTGTTGACTTCCTAATCCCTGAACATGCCTTGGAAATCATTCCTTTATTAATTTGTCTTCAGAATCTGATCTCCATGTGCCCTGTGCCTCCTGTCAGAACTCTGATTGATATATCTCCCAAAAGATCTTCCTTGAAGGGGAAAACTTGGACTAGAAACTCAGGTTGGATCTCTAAGGTCTTATATCTATATCCAGGACACTTAGGAAAGAAAACAAAAGGAATTGGTGGGAACACTTCAAAGGTAATATCGAGATCACATTCAATGCAAAGGCATCAGACTGTGACAGAGAGCACACAGAATACTTATTTTCACCCTCTGCAAAGCCCAGCCAACTGATATGGAGAAAAAAGACAGCACATTCACTGAGTACATTTCACCTCCCTTCAATCCCAGTATGTCATGCTCTGAATCAGTTAGCTCTGATAGGTCTCAAATGTAAAGCTGTGCCAATCTCACTGGTCAACATTTTTGAACAACCTATAACTATAACCCTTTCGAAAGCCCTTTTAATAAGAAACTCAACAACTCTTCTCCGTGTATAAAAATCTGTTATTTACCCTGGCTAAAGTAGGTCCTGCATTGTAAGTAACATTAAACTTTACACCCCCCATGACTTTATAATTTTAAACACTTGACAGATAGGTAATGAGGATTTTGCCTCCCTCTTCCTGCAGAGTTCTTCTCAGTAATATGTGGTTATCTTATCCACCACGTGTCTGTCCATGCAATAAAAATGAATACAAATGATTTTTCATTATGCTAGCCATTTGAATCATAATTCTGTTTCACTTCCATTTACAGAAGCAGCATGATGAAATGATGAAACTAAATCATTGTCCTCTAGACAAAACATCATTACAATTGGAACTTAAAACATACTCTCAATTTTACTGTGTTAATAAATTGTTTCATGGTTACTGTTGCCTGATTCTTTTGAAGGAATTATTAAGTGATGGGAACTGGTTTTCAGTCCTTTGGTGATGTCATGAATACCTTACCTGCCACTGATAGAGTTTTTTTTTTGTTGTTGGGGCAAGGTAAAGCAACTTTATTCGGAAAGCAGCAGACCCAGAAGATGGTGGACTAGTGTCCCAAAGAACCATTTTACCCGAGTTAGAATTCAGGCTTCTTTTATACTAAAAGGGGAGGGTGTGTGTCTGGTTGTTGCAGACTTCTTGGTGCTGGAATCCTTTGTTCTTACAGGTCTGGTCACAGTGTTCCTATAAACCTCACAACAGGACAGATATCATTCTCTGTTTATCTCTATATGAATGACAAAGTATTATACCTCTAAAGGTCAGAGCCTTGAGAATGGGCTGTCCTGTATATTTCAGGCTATAGGCAACATTCTTTTACAAAAGACACAGAGCCAGCATGACTAAGCAGAGGCAACAGAGCACAAAGTTTAGCGCTAATGGAATAGATTCAACAGGAGAGCCAGGAGCTATGGAATCTGGGGGACCTGGATCCTCTTCTGACCCAAACACTTATGAGCTGGGTGATATTGGACAACTCACTTCTGTAAGCTTCAGGCCACTTCGTTTATAATTAGACCTCATAGGGATGCAGTGAGGATTACAGGAGGGGACAAGTGAAAGGCACAGAGCCTTTGTAAGAAACAGATTTGTTAAATGTGTCATAGGTTTTTCATGCATATATTTTTTAGAAATTCAACTGCAGGAACCCTCCCCTGACTTCCACCACCCCGCAGCCTTCTGTGTCTTTCATATACTCATCAAATGGGTCATCTTGGTTTCCACCACTGACACTGAGCTCCTAGGAGGCTAGATCTAGTCTGTTAGCTCACCTCTCCTGCATCCATTATCTTCTACAGTGCTTGGGGCATAGTAGATGATCAATGAATATATATATAAATCAGATGAAATGCATGTAGAAGCTGTATCAGTAATTCTCAACCCAGGTTACACATGACAACTACCCGGGATACATCTCAGAAATTCTGATTTAATTAACCAGAGGCAGTGTTTCTCAACCTTGGCTGTACATCAGAATCACTTGGGAAAAATTTTAAATCCACATGCTCAAGCCACATCCCTAACCAGCTACATAAGAATCTCTTGGGATGGGACCCAAACAACTGGTAGAGTATTGAATAAACATTGTGCATAAGATCCATAAGGAACAAAAACTGCACGTGCATTTACAAGGAACGTTTCCCAAGAAGGGGTGTGTGTGTGTGTGTGTGTGTGTGTGTGTGTGTGTGTGTGTGAGAGAGAGAGAGAGAGAGAGAGAGAGTGTGTGTGTGTGACTGGCACAGGATATTTCACTACAAAGTCTGTTGAGATGCTAGTGCAATTCACTTCAGTCAGTTCAGAGGGTACAGAATTTTTTTAACAAATAAAGAAAGCCTTCCAAGTGGAATCAGACAGTGGACCTAAATGGAAAGAAGCAAAGACAGCTTTATGTTCCCCAGGGGGTCTTTCCAACTCTCATCTCCCCAGAAATGTTAGTCTGGTGCCTCTACTCTGCACAGGATCCCACCAGCCCAGCCTCTCATAAACCAGAGTTGGAATCATCAGGGAACCTTTTACAAAGGAATGGGAATTTTATTCTAAGTGGGTGAAGGACTCTATTTTTAACCATTTGCCTTTGGTGTCTTGTGTTTCTCCCAGTTATTTGCCCCTTGAAGCAATACTCTGGCTATGCCAAGAAACACCAGTCTGCAGTTACTTCCCTGCAAGAACCCATGAAATGTTTATGTGATTATGGCACAGAGTCTGGTTCATCAAAGCTATCCCATGTAGGCCGTCAAATTTCTTATCTTGAATGTTACCACGATGAATTGATACACTTTCATCTCAGATCAAGTGAATTAGGTATTTCACTTAGCAGTGCATTCTTTATACAGTTGAATGAATAATGTCTATTAAGTTTTTGACATGCTGAAAATATCTAAAGTAATGAGGATCCTTGAGTAAGTAGCTAATTGGCACAGGATGGAATTATACATGACTCCTTTTCTTAGTAGCTATAGTTTCTTGGTATTCCTGGATAATTTAGAGTCAGAAAAAGACCTGTTTGATCAAAATATACTTTAAAATATGATTAATCATGGGCAATTCACCACGCCACAGGGAACAGCTTGACAACTTTCTGTGGATCTCCTCTGAACCCATCACTCCCCTAGCATAGGGCCCAGGGAGCGAGAGGAAGGTATCCCTGGTGCTGTCCTGTTCTGAGCCTCCTGTCTGTAGAATTTTCCACAGTGAACACAACCACCATGGTGATTTCAGGTTGTCAATTCACTTAAAGTACATGTATCAGTATTACTTTGTTCCTATCAAGAGGATAAGGGAAACAGTGGACACCTTTTAAATAAAGTAAGTGGGACATCAGAAATAGCAAAAAGAATAACAGGAAAGTCATTCTGATTTTAGAAGAGAGTATAAAAATGTCCTACCATTACCAAATTTTCCCTAACTTAGTTTAAATATCAAGCTTCTATATGATTATTGATATTCCTTAATAACTAACATTCCAGGGATATAATCTTCTCTGCCCTTAAGTGCCTGTAGCATAACTACAGTTCACACTTGCCTTATCCTTTCTGCTAGTATTTTATTCGTGTATCACCTTTGATTTACTCACATGATTTCCTACTAGACTATGTGTTCCTTCGGGAAAGAGGACTGTGTCTTTTACCACTAGTGACTTTAAATAACAAAATGATAGACAAGATGGGATCTCAAGAAATAGTTATCATATTAGCGAGATATATTTAAACAAATGAATAATGACATTTTTATTACAAAAGAGAGCCTGGACTGTAGCCTCCTGTGCCTGATTAAAATATGGAGTCAAGTTAAAACAAGTGTTTTTTATGCAACCTCGCCTCCAGATGCCACCCTGTAATAGAAAGGGACACTATATGAATAATGCAAAGAAACTTGGAAAGTCATCTGATCCAACCTTTTCATTTAACAAATGAGAAAGCAGGTACAGAATATGAAGTGATTGGTGCAGGGCCACAACAGCCCTTCTCTCTGAATGGGGTAGGGACAGGGGTTAGGCAGGTAATGGTATATGACGATCTGGGCAATGAGTAGGGCAGTTGTAATACCAGCTCCTCTCTTAACAGCGACAGCAGGAGTGGTAGCAGCCAAGCTTTCTCTTCACAGTCATAACTTTTGAAGATGCTCCTCCTAGTTTGTTTCTTTGTTTGTTTTTCTTGGAGTGTGATTCTCTGACTTATTAAGAGCATAATCATTAGCTACAAATTTTAAAACATAGAAAGACCCATGTTACACATTGTTTTTGCCTACCCACCTGCCTCTGTTTTGTTCAGATAGCTGTTAGGGGTTAGTGGTTTGGAAAACCAACAGTTTTCAAACTTGAGCTTGCATCAGACTCAACAGGACAGCTTGTTAAAACACAAGTTGTTGGGCCTTAAACCCAGAGGTTCTGATTCAGTAGGTCTGGGGTGAGACCCAACAAGTGCCAGGTTCCAGGTAATGCTCATGCCACGGGTGTGGGAACCACACTTTGAGAAGCACTTGTCTAAACATATCAGGATAATTCTACTGCCAGTGATTGGTTTAGACATGGATTTATGGAATAACTCTGATGGAGTCACTCAGTAACTATTTACTGTGCACATATTATGTACCAGACGTTGCCCTGTGCACTTACGATGCATCAGTCAGTGAAACAATGATCCTCACTCTGGTGGATCTTATGTTATGATAGGGGAAATAGACAATGAATAATAAACATAATAAATAAAAATTTAAGATAATGGAAAAAAGAAAAAGTAGAACCAAGTACTCTTACCTGGATCACGGATGGTGGAGAAGCAGGTGGTGTAGTTTATGGAATTGAATGTGGTAGTCACTGTCTGCCATATTGAAAGGGTGAGACATGGCCTGAAGGAGCAGAGGAAATTCAGCAAGAGGTTATCTGGGGAGGAGCATGCCACGCAGAGGGAATGGCTAGAGCAAAGACCCTGCTATGGGCTGAATGTTTGTGCCCCCACAGAATCCATATGTCTAAACCCTAACTCCCAATGTGATGGCATTTGGAAGTGGGGCTTTGGGAAGGTCATTGGGTTTAGATGAGGTCAGGAGAGTGAAGCCCCCATGATGGGATTAGTATCCTTATACTAAGAAGGTGAAGAGACTGGAGCCCTTTCTCTCTCCACCATTTGAGGACCCAGCAAGAAGGTGGTTGCCTGCCAGTCAGGAAGAGAGCCCTCACCAGAGCTCAACCATACTGACACCCTGATCTCAGAATTTTCAGTCTCCAGAACTGGAAAGTAAATGTTTGTTATTTAAGCCACCCAGTCTATGGTATCTTGTTATAGCAGCCTGAACTGACTAGGACAAGACTTTAGGCTGGAGTATGCATGGTGTGTAAGAGGAACAACAAAGAGGTGGGTGTGGTGGCATAAAGGTATGGAACGTGCAATGCTTGGGCTCTTGATAGTCTACAGGACTGATCGATTGATCAGCAAAGTGAGTATAAGTGTGTCCCACTGTGTGCTGACCTTCCCATCAAATAGACAGCTACACTTATGAGGCTCTACAAACCAAAAGCAGGATTCCTACACAGCAGCTGTTGAGTTGCAGTGGCTGGGAGTCAAAGACCAGGGTCCTCATAATGATTTTGCCATTAATTACACAGCTGATATTAGGATAATTACTTGGGCTCTCTGGGGCCCAGTTTACTCAGTTATGAAATGAAGGGGCTGGACTGCATCATCTCACAAGCTCCTTTTCAGCTCGAACATGCTCTTTCACCCCTAACAATTCTCTTAGGGCTGTAGCGTAGCTATCATAGCAGTGAAGTCAAGAATATACTGTTACAGGTCCACAGAATGAAGTGGCCTGACTGTGTGTGGCTGGGAAAGGCCATTGGCTGATGGATCACAAGTCTGAGAGATATAGTCACATTGTCAAGAAGACTTCAGGTCCAATTTAAAAGCCAAGTCAGAAATAAGGAAAGGCATTCCAGAGATCGGTGCCAACTGTAACAAAAATACGCCTTGTGCTGAAATGTGATAATGACTATTGATCCTGAGTTAGATTTTCAAGTCACAATTGCACCTATAGATCTTAGTCAACACCACTGTATTTTAAATAGATTATACAAAGAATTCCCCAGCTGTTAACTCTCTTCAATCTCACATATACTATATGTGTATGTATGTCCATTGTTTGCAGCCTTTTTCTGAGCCATATGAACAAGTTATAGATGGGATGCCTCATCACCCTCACTATATAACCCTCCAACTTAGGAAATCATCACTGATGTGACATAATCTTCCAATCCTCAGATACCATTCAAATTTCACCGACTATGCCAGTGAAATCTCTTTTTTCCCTGGTTCAGAATTCCATTCAGAGGTACATATTGCATTTAGTTGTCATTCTTCTTTTGTTTTCTCCCAACTGGAAGACTTCCTCTGTCTTCTGTGTTCTTGAGCCTCACAGCTTTAAAAATGTAAATCGTAATTATTGTCAGATGGCCCTGAATCTGGGTCCACCCAAGGTTTCCTCATTACTAGACTCAAGATGTGCTTTCTTGGCAGGGAAACTACAGAAATCGTGCACTTTTTTCTGTGCTTCGCATAAGGGGCCCACAATGTTGATGCTGCCGACCAGTGGGAAGGTTAAACTTTAAAACCTGGTCATGTTCTTTTAACCAGCTTTCTCCATATAATCACCATCCTCCCCCACCTTTGTAACTGATATATTCAATTTAGGGGGTGATAGTCCAAGGTTATATTAGTATCCTATTTCCCATCAACCGCCACCCATCAGCTCAGCCTCCATTGACAACTCTCTTCTGAATCAATTACCACGATGATAGTAAGCCTGTGGTATCTTTGTAGTCTATCGTTTTTTTCTATAAAACATTTAATATTAACTTTCTACTGTACAGAAAAGCTTTTCATTTTCCCCAATTATTTTGATTCATTCATTTCAGTTCATTTAGTTATATCGGTGTAGACATATTTATGTTTTTATTCAGTGGGTTATATTCTATCCCTACCATTATCCAGTTTTCCTAAATTTTGGCCAGTGAGAATTCTGAAAGTGATATTGTGGCATGTTCCTATCATTCTTTGAGCATTTTCTTACTTTCTGTCACAAGGTGTTCCAAGAAAAGTTGGACTTCCAGTGCCCTAACCCAGAGTCAACAATTTCTCCAAAGAATCTTGGTTCTGTCAATGTAGGGTTTGTATTTAGAAACCAAGGACTAGGTGTTTATTGTGCTCATTGCTGCCCAAGTGTCAGTGCTTCTAGGCCTTCTTGGTGGACAGAGCCAGGTCATGTGTATATACATGCATGCACACACATACATACATGTACACACGTATATCTCTGAGTCTGTATCTCTGGACATAGATATAGTTATGGATATAGATATATTTTAAGCATGAGTTCACACTGATATATGCATCCAATTTCAATCCATCACCTCATCATTCTTTTCAGCCTTACTTGTAAATACTTATTGTCATTCTCAACATACTGACTTATGTGATCAGTTTACATATTTGCTTGAGCCAAGCAGATTCCCTACTCACCCCAAGGTAGGCACACTGCTACACGAGACAGCTTTCAGCTCTGAGGCTAGTCCAGGTCACCTCTCTTTTGGTCCATTATAACATCTCTACCCCCACTGACCCTCCTCCTCCCCCTTTCTACTCACCCACACTTGCCACCATATTTCTACTGAACTCATACTATTTATCTTCCTGCCTCAACAATAGCCCAGTTCAGGGACTTTTTGGCGGTCCAGTGGGTAAGACTCCACACTCCCAATGCAGGGGGCATGGGTGTGATCCCTGGTTGGGGAGCTAAGATCCTCCTGCATGCCACACAGTGTGGCAAAAAAAAAAAAAAAAAAAAAGACCAGAAAACAAAAAAACCAATAGCCCAGTTTAGACTAACTTTTTTGTGTGACCATAAAACTTCCATTAGCAAGAAACAGTCTCTCACTTCAATCTTAATGAAATAATTTGCTGTGTTCAGTTTTTCTCTGATTTCCCAACTTCAGAGCAGTGGATTGGATGAGAGTAAATAAAGCTAGGCCCTAAGCTTGTGAAGATCTATACTTTAATAGAGCCAGATGCAACCCCTGAAGCATTGGTACAATCTGTGGATTTTTACCATTTCTCTGAGTCTGCGATCTAATCCATTATGTCAGTTTCCTGTAGTTATTCAGACTCTATCGATATCCAAAAAAGCATTTTGACTGAATATCAATGTTTCAACCCAAATGTAGAAATCAGCAGAATCAGGACTTTTGCAAGTTCTTGAATTCACCTGGTCTCTTACACAACTATTATAACTGAACATCAATATCAACACAGGATTTTTGCAGAAGTTTATAAAAACACAAGGTACATCTTAACATACTTACTATAACATTACTATAACCTGTGTTGGCTGGAAACGAACCCTCATCCCCAAAATTCAAACTACAACATTTTCCCCTTCATTTGAAATACAAAGAACCTCCTTTTAAAGTGACATTAAGTAATCCTAAATGAGTTTTTCTAAACTTGTGCCAACTTTATCTCGTAAGCAAATAGACAAATTATTGATACCATCTTTTATGTAAATAATTTGTTTTTACATTTTTCTCTCCCCTTGTGTCATTTCTAGTACATTAGAAATAGTAATAAAAATAGTGTCTAAAAAAATAGTGTCTAGTATAATTCAAATAATAATATTTTCCTAAATTTTTCTTACCTACTATAAGCTGGAACCAATACATTTATTATTGATATTACCCCCCCCCAGTGCTTAGATGTTATTATAACCTGATATCTATGATAGAATTGAGGTTCATAAAAGTTAAAGATGATTTTCCCAAAATTATACATACAGTAAGACTTTGTTTTTCCCTCTGCTCTATCCCATGCATTAAATAATGCTTTCACATGGTAAGATGACCATAAATATTTGTTTAATGAATAAATGAATATGAATGAGTACAGGTTTGGCTATGTCTAAAGCCTTTACTTACCCTATCTTGTGTTCAGCTTCATCCTCTTGTGTCTAATAAACCTTTTAACAGTCAAGTGGTAAAATGGGAGCATAATTCTAAATAAAGAAAAGAATGCACAGGTATGGATTGCTGATGCCAAAATATTCTAATTTACAGTATCACAATCAAAGTGCATTCTGTCTATGCCCATTTCGCTGTTTTTCAAGGAAATTGCAAACTAAAATTTGACACCATTAATGAACTATGACCAGCAGTCCACACTCCAGCGTAGATCAGCACCCTGATAATTCCTGAGCCGTGTCTCCATAGCTCAGGAGCCCTACCTGTTAGCCAATAGTAGCCAGTACTGCTAACATCAAGATTTACAGAGCAGTTATTTGTGGCTCTCAAAGAGAAGATAGTGTGTAATTCATCAGTCTATGCCTTTCCCTTGAATCAGAAATTTTTGTTGCTATGATCACAGCTATTCGAAAAAGAATGTGGCAGTAGTGAAGGTCATAAGTTTTCCACTTGTGTGCATTAGTCAGATAGAAAGCAACATACAGTAACACAAGCAAAGAATGGTTTTCCAGCTTGACGGTGCTTTTTGGTAGAGTTGGAGTTAAAATATACCCATTGAAGCTGACCTGCCCTGCTTAGAAGGATTCTGTTATAGACAATGTTGATTTCCTCTCCCTGGATGGATGGTTGGGAAACTGGAGACTTCATCGTGTTCAGTTCTCTTCATGGGCATATGGCACCCGCAGAGGACCAACTTACTGACAGATCTCCTGAGCTGCCCACAAGTCTATTGACAAGAGAGAAAACACATCAATAAGCTGCACAGGAAAAACAAAGTTTGCCACCTCTTTTATATTTTGAAATGACAGTTTTATGTTATGAGAAAATATTAGGCAGAGTTTTGTTCTTTACCAGCTATAAAGAGTGCCATCCAGATTCTTACAATGACAAGATGATTATCCATCGATTGGGATGATAATTTCCTCTAATGTTCTGAGGTTTTGTCATATAGAAAATGTGTATCTTCCAATTCATTCTAAAATATTATTTTTAAGGGGAGAGAACACAGACCATTGTCTTTTTTATTAACAGTCACAATTATTACAGTTGCAGAAACACACAAACCTACCATATTTTCATGAGAATTCCTCATTTTAGAAGTAATGTTGGTTTTTCTGTCACTCAAGGCATAAGTTTGTAAACTGGAAAGTTGGGAAGGTACTGGTTATTTCCATCATAAGTATTTTATTAAAATGTCACAGGTGAAAATATTGTTTTTATAGAATGCAGAAATATGAAAGAAACCTGTAATAAATCTGTATCAAACAAAGGTAGAGATATTTTCAAAATGGAAAAAAAGTATTGAAAGTATTTTATTTCCCTTTCACATTTTTATTTAAATTTTTATTTTGAAATTTAAAAAATGGAATCATTGGTTATTATGTAGAGCAAAGAAATAGTCAACTGGGCTTCCTTCGTGGCGCAATGGTTAAGAATCCACCTGCCAATGCAGGGGACACGGGTTCGAGCCCTGGTCCGGGAAGATCCCACATGCTGTGGAACAACTAAGCCCGTGCACCACAACTACTGAACCTGTGCTCTAGAGCCCGTGAGCCACAACTACTGAGCCTTCGAGCCACAACTACTGAAGCCCTTGTGCCTAAAGTCCGCAACAAGAGAAGCCACTGCAATGAGAAGCCCGCACACCACAACGAAGAGTAGCCCCCGCTCGCCGCAACTAGAGAAAAGACCGCGCACAGCAACAAAGACCCATCACAGCCAATAATAAATAAACGCAGACCCAAGCACCATAAACACAAAGTGACCACTGAGTTTATTGCTGTGACAGTGCCTGAGAACCCAGTAGAGAGTCTATTGAGATGTGATTTGAAAACTCATCACAGGTCCGAGGAGAAACTGCTGCTTCCCTCACACCTCAAGCTTGGATGGGTGCATCCTGGCCTGACAATACTCAAGAGCAGCATTGACTCAGTTTAGCAATCCTGACATGTAGATTGAAGAAAAACAGCCTAGTCGTGTGGTTACCCATATGGATTCTAAAGGCAGATTTGAAGACATACTGGGTGACCTTGAGCGAGTAAGTTATTTACACTTGTTTCCCAATTGGAGACATTTATGTTAAAATGTGCTACAAATATACATACACACTTTTGCATATACATAATTTATTGTTTTAAAATGTAGGTTTTATTATTATTCAGAGGTGATGAGACCAACAGACTAGGAGACAACTGCCATTGAAAAGATGGTTTGTTAATTGCAGTTCCCAGTGGGAGGGCATGCCATGCCATGGGTGGGCAGGGGGCACGGGAGGAAGTACCAGGCTCAATCAGGAGGCAGAGGGGAGCAGGAGGAAACCATGACAAGGACATTTATTATGGTTTATGTGGGAAGAAACATGTAAGTGAAAGCAGGCTTAGAATCAGCTAGTTTGAATGAATTCAGTGGCTCTCAGGTATAGGGGCTGCACTGAATTGTCTGGCACTGGCCCTGAGAGATCAGGCAGGGTACAGAATGTAGGAGCCTTGTGAGAACCCAATAAAGGAGGTAGTTGGGGGACATGGGCTTTGGATTGTTTGGTCTGCATATGAAAGTTGCACTCACAGGGAAGTAGTTTGCTACCTCTAGGAATTAGTGAGCCATGGGAGATGCAATCTCCCAGGCCCCAGATGTCAAGGAATCATAAAATACCAAAAAATAAAAAACATGATTTTTATAAAGATGCCTTGTATTTTTTGTATCACTGTGTTATATAGACAATTAGACTGCACTGGTTAGACACAGTTTAGGCTCTATTTTTAAGGTGATTGAAGGGGTAATTTCACCCCAGTATTATTCTAATTTGTAGCCTTTTCTACCCACAAATGAGGAAAACAAACAAACAGCCCATTCTCTTGGCATTTTAGTTGATTCATTTGGCAAGACTTCCACAGTCTCCTTTGATTTTAGCTCTTATTTTTAAAGTATAATTCCACAAAGTTAACCTGAACGTTTCCAATACACTGTAGTTCCTGCAGTCAAATAGCAAAAGGAATCTCTCCAAAGATAATTGTTAAAAGGTTCCAAGTGACCATTTTTTACTGAATTTCTGAATGATTTTAGAACCTCTGATGGGTTAATTTTATGTGTCAGGTTGACTGGGCCACAGGATGACCAGGTATTTGGTCAAATATTATCCTGGGTATGTCTGTGAGGGCGTTTTTTGATGAGTTTAACATTTAAATAGATAGACTGAGTAAAGCAGATTTGCCCTCCCTAATGTGGGTGGGCCTCACCCAATCAGTGGAAGGCCTGAATAGAACAAAAAGCCTGACCATTCCCCAAGTAAGAGAGCATTCTTCTTGGCTGATGGCTTATGAACTAAAACATTGGTTCCTTGGGTCTCCAGCTTGCCTTAGAGATCTTGAGGCTTACCAGCCTCCATAGTCAAAGGAATCAATTTCATATAATAAATTTACTTTTATTATATATAAACATAAATATATATATTATATATTATATTAAATATAAATATATAATATTTGTAAATATATAATATATATATTATATATATTATATTTATATCATATTGGTTCTGTTTCTTGGGAGAACCCTGACTAATGTAGTGCTATTGTAGTGGTGCTAATAATTTATCCCTGATAAAACTGATAATGTCATGAGTAGACTCTCTGACTTTTGTTTTTGTGGACCCAAATTTCTATTAAGATTCCTCCTAAGTCTGGGATTTGATGACAATTAATTCTAAAACTGCCAAGGTAAAAGTGGCTCTTTTTTTCAGTCTGTTAAATATTCCTTTAAGGAAACAACATAAATATTAATAAATAAGTAAAATTATCATATTCCCACATTTTGGAACAAGAACTTGCTAACTCACACCTACAGACTCCCTCAAGGAAATACTAGGCAGTGATCTTGGTGATAATCATAAGATTACTTATATATTACAGACACAAGTACAGTACTTAAGATCTTTGATGGATAAAAATATCTATTAAGCATAACAACAGATATGCCAAATAAGTGTATTTTACTTTCTCAGTAAGTAAAGTCTTACTAAGTAAGTCTTGCTAAGTTAGTACTCACTTTCACGAGGACTTCTCATGATTGAATAAGTGGAAAAAAGCCACAAGTGTAAGCACAAAGAACAGACACCACTAGAAGCACAGTGAGGGATATGCAGAATAGAACTGAAAAGCAAGTAGCTTAATCTAGAAATGAAGAAACTTCTTTAGTATTAGAATGAAAATTATAGCTCTGGGAGACAGAAATGGAGATCTCATATACACAAAACTGAAGGTGCAAAAAAGTGAAAAGCAAAGGAGAAAATATGCAAAGACGTACTAATCTACTCAGGTATTTTATTGACATCTTAATTAAAGACCCCGTACTTTCTGGTTATGTGTCCCATCTAAATTTAAACTCCTCCATAACAAACGCCAGCCTTGCATCCACCACAAGATTTACCCAGGTCATACACATGAGAGGCAAATGTATTGGGTTAGTATAGCGTAGTCTGAAACTCAACCAATAATATTTAGGTTTTCTTAATTAAAAGTCTGAAGTTGATATTAAGCACGTCCAATAATTTTTGAAATTAATATGTTAACAGGAAAGCTGTCAGGAAGCATAGCATGAATTTTATAATTTGAAATCTACTGAGATGCAGAAGCATAATTTTATTGCAGACATTTTCAACTACATAGAACACTCACTTCCCAGTTTCCTAATGTAAAGCAGGCTAATGTCCCATCTGTCATGCAGCATTCTGCCTCAACGTGTGATCTTGGTGATTTCTGAAAGAGTGAGTTGCTGGATTGGAAGCAAATATTTTTTTTTTGACATGTAAAATGCTTCTTGTGAATATTCATTTGTGGATTCCTCACATATTCCAATCCTAACTGTAGAATCCTCCTGTACTTAAACTATTAAACGAGATCTGAGGTGACTTGAAAAAGAGTCATATTTCTTTTACAGTTAGGGTTGTTAGATTTAGCAAATAAAAAATATGGAATAAGCAGTTAAATTTGAATATCAAATAAACAATAAATATTTTTTTCAGGATACGTATGCCCTATGCAATATTTAGGGTACACTTATACAAATCTGTTTACCTGAAATTCAAATTTACCTGGGTAACCTGTATTTTCTTTAACAATTCTACTTATAATAGAATAAAGTCTTTTCCTTATGTGTGTTGTGATACAATCTACTGTATTCCTTGAATATAAATCATGTAGACCCCATATTTTTTTGTCAAGGACAAACATGAAAGGATTACTTGTACTGGTAAGTACAGAAAGAAAGAAAATAAGGTGTGTAGCAAGTGACATGGGGGCTCAGCTATGGCCATTGGAGGACATCCAGCCAGATGGCCAGGAAATGGTGTCCAAGAATATGAAGCAATGGACAATGGAAGAAAGGATAGACAAACTGGAATAAAACATAAAGCCATAACAAAGGTGTCCACAGCAGGCAGTGTGATACTGGGGAATCAGGGCCTCCCAGGTTGTTTCTGATGCATACGACTTCACCCAGAGGGGAAAGCAGTCCTTTGGGCGATGGGGGGAAAAAAAACCCTATACCTGATGGTCAGGACTCCCAGATTCATGCTGGTGTCATTTTAGGCTTGTCTTTTACTGTCTCTGATCATCCATCACTTTGTAAGTAATAAAAGGATAATATTATCTGCATTGCCAAGGGCCGGGAGGACGAAATAAGATAAGAACTGTAATCCATGTGATTATTATACAAATACCAGTTGTTATTCTTATTCCATGGCTGATGGTATTATCGAGACTAAATTCTAAGCATACAAGACAGTAAAGGTAAAAGGGATTTATAATGTGGCTTTTTCATTAGTCAATGTAATTATATATTCAGGTTCAAACTAGCTTATTTGGCTCATGTTAGAATTATTAGGGAAAATTCTTCCTTTTGTTCTCTTAATTTATTATGTGGGTAGAATTTTTATTTCACAATCTTAGTTCTTTCAGGCGGAATATCTAAAATACCTTATCATTGGCTTGTCTACCAGCCAACCGAAATATTTTACTTCGTTCAAATTTATATTATTCTATATGAGGAATTTAGTTTTCCTCTATTATAAAAAAGAGATATTTCATAAAAGAAAATTTGATTTTCCACTATCCCAAGAAATCTCAAAAATATGGGGAAAAGGTATATATAATCAAGCTGCCTCTATTGACATTAATCTTTTATGAATTTGAACATTATTCATGAAGCTCATTATCACTCAGTAAAGAGTAACACATCCTCTTTTTTTTAACATTTTTATTGGAGTATAATTGCTTTACAATGGTGTGTTAGTTTCTGCTTTATAACAAAGTAAATCAGTTATACATATACATATATCCCCATATCTCTTCCCTCTTGCATCTCCCTCCCTCCCAACCTCCCTATCCCACCCTTCTCGCTGTCACAAAACACCAAGTTGATCTCCCTGTGCTATGCAACTGCTTCCCACTAGCTGTCTATTTTACATTTCGTAGTGTATATGTGTCCGTATATATACTACCACTCTCTCACTTTGTCCCAGTTTACCCTTCCTCCTCCCCGTGTCCTTAGATCCATTCTCTAGCAGGTCTGCGTCTTTATTCCGGTCTTGCCCCTAGGTTCATCAGGACCTGCCCCTAGGTTCATCAGGACCTTTTTTTTTTTTTTTTTTTTAGATTCCATATATATGTGTTAGCTTATGGTATTTGTTATTCTCTTTCTGACTTACTTCACTCTGTATGACAGACTCTACATCCATCCACCTCACTACAAATAACTCAATTTCGTTTCTTTTTATGGCTGAGTAATATTCCATTGTATATATGTGCCACATCTTCTTTATCCATTCATCTGTTGATGGACACTTAGGTTGCTTCCATGTCCTGCCTATTGTAAATAGAGCTGCAATGAACATTGTGCTACATGACTCTTTTTGAATTATGGTTTTCTCAGGGTATATGCCCAGTAGTGGGATGGCTGGGTCGTATGGTAGTTCTATTTTTAGTTTTATAAGGAACCTCCATACTGTTCTCCATAGTGGCTGTATCAATTTACATTCCCACCAACAGTGTATGAGAGTTCCCTTTTCTCCACACCCCCTCCAGCATTTACTGTTTGTAGAAGTTTTGATGATGGCCATTCTGACTGGTGTGAGATGACATCTCATTGCAGTTTTGATTTGCATTTCTCTAATGATTAATGATGTTGAGCATTCTTTCATGTGTTTGTTGGCAATCTGTATATGTTCTTTGGAGGAATGTCTATTTAGGTCTTCTGCCCATTTTTGGATTGGGTTGTTTATTTTCTTCTTCTTATTTTTTTTTTGTGGTACGCGATCCTCTCACTGCTGTGGCCTCTCCCATTGTAGAGCACAGGCTCCGGACGCGCAGGTTCAGCGGCCATGGCTCATGGGCCCAGCCGCTCTGCGGCATGTGGGATCTTCCCGGACCGGGGCATGAACCCGCGTCCCCTGCATCGGCAGGCAGACTCTCAACCACTGCGCCACCAGGGAAGCCCTGGGTTGTTTATTTTTTTGAAAATGAGCTGCTTGTAAATTTTAGAGATTAATCCTTTGTCAGTTGCTTCATTTGCAAATATTTTCTCCCATTCTGAGTGTTGTCTTTTTGTCTTGTTTGTGGTTTCCTTTGCTGTGCAAAAGCTTTGAAGTTTCATTAGGTTCCATTTGTTTATTTTTGTTTTTATTTTTATTTCTCTAGAAGTGTCAGAAAGGATCTTGCTGTGATTTATGTCATAAAATGTTCTGCCTATGTTTTCCTCTAAGCGTTTTATAGTGTCTGGATTTACATGTAGGTCTTTAATCCATTTTGAGTTTATTTTTGTGTATGGTGTTAGGGAGTGTTCTAATTTCATTCTTTTACATGTAGCTGCCCAGTTTTCCCAGCACCACTTATTGAAGAGGCTGTCTTTTCTCCATTGTATATTCTTGCCTCCTTTATCAAAGATAAGGTGACCATATGTGCATGGGTTTATCTCTGGGCTTTCTATCCTGTTCCATTCGTCTATATTTCTGTTTTTGTCCCAGTACCATACTGTCCAGATGACAATAGCTTTGTAGTATAGTCTGAAGTCAGGGAGCCTGATTCCTCCGGCACCATTTTTCTTTCTCAAGACTGCTTTGGCTCTTTGGAGTCTTTGTGTTTCCATACAAATTGTGAATTTTTTTGTTCTAGTTCTGTGAAAAATGCCAGTGGTAGTTTGATAGGGATTGCGTTGAATCTGTAGATTGCTTTGGGTTGTAGAGTCATTTTCACAATGTTGAGTCTTCCAATCCAAGAACATGGTATATCTCTCCATCTATTTGCATTATCTTTAATTTCTTTCATCAGTGTGTTATAATTTTTCGCATACAGGTCTTTTGTCTCCTTAGGTAGGTTTATTCCTAGGTATTTTATTATTTTTGTTGCAATGGCAAATGGGCGTGTTTTCTTACTTTCACTTTCAGGTTTTTCATCATTAGTGTATAGGAATGCAAGAGATCTGTGCATTAATTTTGTATACTGCTACTTTACCAAATTCATTGATTAGCTCTAGTAGTTTTCTGGTAGCATCTTTAGGATTCTCTATAGTATCATGTCATCTGCAAACAGTGACAGCTTTACTTCTTCTTTTCTGATTTGGATTCCTTTTATTTCTTTTTCTTCTCTGATTGCTGTGGCTAAAACTTCCAAAACTATTTTGAATAATAGTGGTGAGAGTGGACAACCTTGTCTTATTCCTGATCTTAGTGGAAATAATTTCAGTTTTTCACCATTGAGGATGATGTTGGCTGTGCATTTGTCTTATATGGCCTTTATTATGTTGTGGTAAGTTCCCTCTATGCCTATTTTCTGGAGGGTTTTTATCGTAAATGGGTGTTGAATTTTGTCAAAAGCTTTCTCTGCATCTGTTGAGAGGATCATATGGTTTTTCTCCTTCAATTTGTTAATATGGTGTATCACATTGATTGATTTGCCTATATGAAACATTCCTTGCATTCCTGAGATAAACCCCACTTGATCATGGTGTATGATCCTTTTAAGGAGCTGTTGGATTCTGTTTGCTAGTATTTTGTTGAGGATTTTTGCATCTATGTTCATCAGTGATATTGGTCTGTAGTTTTCCTTTTTTGTGACATCTTTGTCTGGTTTTGGTGTCAGGGTGATGGTGGCCTCATAGAATGAGTTTGGAAGTGTTCCTCCCTCTGCTATATTTTGGAAGAGTTTGAGAAGGATAGGTGTTAGCTCTTCTCTAAATGTTTGATAGAATTCTCCTGTGAAGCCATCTGGTCCTGGACTTTTGTTTGTTGGAAGATTTTTAATCATAGTTTCAATTTCAGTGCTTGTGATTGGTCTGTTAATATTTTCTATTTCTTCCTGGTTCAGTCTTGGAAGGTTTTGCTTTTCTAAGGATTTGTCCATTTCTTCCAGGTTGTCCATTTTATTGGCATAGAGTTGCGTATAGTAATCTCTCGTGATCCTTTGTATTTCTGCAGTGTCAGTTGTTTCTTCTTCTTTTTCATTTCTAATTCTGTTGATTTCAGTCTTCCTCCTTTTTTCCTTGATTAGTCTGGCTAATGGTTTATCAATTTTGTTTATCTTCTCAAAGAACCAGCTTTTAGTTCTTTTGCTCTCTGCTATCATTTCCTTCATTTCTTTTTCATTTATTTCTGATCTGATCTTTATGATTTCTTTCCTTCTGCTAATTTTGGGTTTTTTTGTTCTTTGTCTAATTGCTTTAGGTGTAAGGTTAGGTTATTTATTTGAGATGTTTCTTGTTTCTTAAGGTAGGATTGTATTGCTATAAAGTTCCCTCTTAGAACTGCTTTTGCTGCATCCCATAGGTTTTGGGTTGTTGTGTTTTCATTGTCATTTGTTTCTAGGTATTTTTTAATTTCCTCTTTGATTTCTTCAGTGATCTCTTGGTTATTAAGTAGTGTATTGTTTAGCCTCCATGTGTTTGTAATTTTTACAGAGTTTTTCCGGTAATTGATATCTAGTCTCATAGCGTTGTGGTCAGAAAAGATACTTGATACGATTTCAATTGTTTTAAATTTACCAAGACTTTACTTGGTGAAACATCCTCTTAAAAAGAACTGCCATAATAGAAGTAGCTACAATCAGCTCATTTCATGTAGAAAGCCAGGGTCCCATTTTTCCTTGGTACTCATCTGCTGAACAAGGTCAGGAAGATATTGATAGTGATTTCACGTATATTTGTTCCAGTAAAATGGTGAAACAAAATGTGACGTGACTGATAAAGACAGAATAGAAAAATCAAGTAGAGTGTGATTATCAAATCTTGGCTATATTTCCTAGCTTCAGAATATAAAATAATTGTGGGATTTTTTTTTCCTTGACATTTAGCTCAGTAAATGTTTCTGATAATTCAAATGCAAATTTCCAATTTCTGAGATAATTTATTTTCATTATATTGTTAACACTTAAGGTAAGCTTCATTATGCTTTCCATTTCACAAAAGATTTCCCTCCCTGGAAGAACTTATTTGCATTATTCAGATCTGAGAGTTATAAATGTCAGTGAAGCTTGACAGTTGTTTAAAACAAAATGCAAAGAGCAGGACGCTCATGGGTCTCAGCCCTGTGCATCACGTGAGCTTTCCTCTGTTGCGTAACTATAGCCTGTACAATGTATCTTGGTCCACTATGTACATAGCCATGTTCAAGTAGGACACACAACATAATAAAGTGTGAAAGGTAATGCAGTGGGCTTGCTTAGCAAATATGAATGAGTGTCTCCTCTGAAATGGGCACTTTGCTGAGTGCTGGAAATGTGCCCATGGATGAGACAGATGGAAACTACATTCTAATAGGAGAGTGAGGGAGGGGAAGAAGGAAGGGAGAGAGGGAGGGACGGAGGGAGCAATCACAGATCAACAGCTACAGATTTAGAGAAAAAGGATTAGTAAGTGATATGAACGTTAATAAAGAACTGAAAACTCAAATTTGGAAATGAGCTAGCCATTCCCACTATTTGGATGACAGTTCAAATTTTATACCTTATGCGTTCTTCCTTGTGTATTATTGTATCTATTATATATCTAGCATGCCAAATTAAGCCAGATCTTGTTTGTCAGAGAACTCAAATTTTGAATCTGAGCTGAGACTGGACTTGAAGTGGAGTTTACCCGCAAAAAAGGGGGATTAGGAAATGAATATGATAAACAAGATAAAAGATAAAAAGTATAAGTTGCTTTGAGGAGCAGTCTTATTTAAAATACTGATAAAAACTAGGCAAATACATCAAAGGCTAACTACAAATATTTCCTATGCCAGGTTTGGGCTAGTTTGCTTGAGCTGCCACCCGACCACTCCTCATCTAATCTTCTGTAGGGACCACTGGTTGTCTTCCCTCAGCCTTTCCCCCAGACCATCTTGACAGCCCCAGGTTTCTGTAGAGGATTTCATAATGTAAAGGAGAAATATAGATTTTCCTGATGTGGAACCCATGAACTAGGTGAGGCCAAATAGAACATTTCACTCCCCTTGACAAAAAATAAAATTAGTTAAGAGTTGGCATTATGACTTAAACTGATCCAAGGACGGAATTTTGAGGCTTTTTTTTCTGAAAAATTGGGGACCAACATGCTCACTCTCCTTATGAATGGCGTGATATATGGTAGTGAAGACAGGAACTGCTAA
The DNA here is from genome assembly GCF_039906515.1 of Pseudorca crassidens. Taxonomy (NCBI): domain Eukaryota; kingdom Metazoa; phylum Chordata; class Mammalia; order Artiodactyla; family Delphinidae; genus Pseudorca; species Pseudorca crassidens. The sequence goes on from NC_090311.1 coordinate 76,430,795, forward strand.
AACTATTTTATTACACATAGGGAAGGAGGATGACACAAGAACAAGAGAGGAGCTGAATGAATCAGAGGTAAAAGCTGGAACCTGAATCAGATCACACCTGAAATTTGCACTATTTTCACCCTTTTCAGTTGCTGGCTTCTTAGCTGAGCCTGTCATTTCTGTGAATCATTTAATCCAGTTGAGTTCAGTTTTCTAATTAAAATTTCTTCTGTCTATCCATGACGGAATCCTCTTTGTTTAGATTTTTATACATATGGAGACTGTTTGTCCCCTTCATTGGCTCTGCTATCCTGGGCAGACAATGGATTTCTTTTCTAGCCTCACCCATTCTTTCCATCTCCCTGACCTCCTACCACAGGGAACTGCTCAGCTATGTGTCTTAATACCCTCCATGAATCAACAGCGCAGACCAATTTTCGTGGAATCACTCTGGCATCAGGAACCCATATTCTCTGACACCGGTAGGCTTTGAGGGAAATAGCTATAAATTACTAAAACTTCTTTCCTAGACTACAGCAGGGTTGAAAACTGGATGTCCTTGGCCTATCGGCATATATTCTGAGTTTAATGTGATGTTTCTATAAGCAAGTTATATTTTAGAAATGAATTACTTTCTCTTCAAGTTTGAAGATTTTGGTTATTGAAATTAAATGACTGCCTAAGTCCTGCATGAACACAAATCTAGCTTAAATATTGTGTCTCCAGGTAGATGAGACTTTCTTACAGCATCCAGTTGGAGGAACACTTCTGGATGAATTAAAAAATACATGGATATGATATGAATAATTATTCATGAAACAGACATTTATTAGTGTTCCACCTTGTAGCACACACTACTCTAGATCCTATGAAGTCCATATTAGGAATTATAAAAACTCATGTCTGCTCTCAAGGAACTCATATACAAACAACAAATAATAGTGCAGTGGGATAAAAGCGTCACCATCATAGAGACACCAGTCATACAAATGAGCCAAAGACGGTTCCTATATATTGGCCTTTGTTTATTTCTTTAGATCAGACTGAGATGTATTCCCTGAAAGCTCAACAGTGACAAACTCAAATTTTTACCCATCCAATTGTTAGCTTGTTAAACATCACTAAATTAAGCAGATTTTTAGCCTTTTAGAGTCTCTCTGCTTTCATATCCCACAAAACTGCACCTAATGCCTGCTAGCCAAAGATAAGATAAAACCACAAGACAACAAAAAACACAAAGCCACTATTTCCCTTGGGAGCCGTCTGCCTCGAGAGTCTTTGCCAGGCTGCTGAGCACATCCTCTAGAGGTAGAAGGCTCTCTCTGAGCCCCTTGCCCTCGAGGTCTCGCCCCCTCCCCTTCTAGACGGTGGCTCCCACCCCTTAAGCCTCCAGACTTCTGATGCTGGAAAGTACCTCCTCTGCATGCATTCCATCAAAATAAAGATTATGAGTACTACTGCCAGGTCATATCTGTTTTCCTGCTTATCCCTGAAATCCTCAAACACTGCCTAAGCACATAATCCAGATTCAGTGAGAGAGAAGAATATAGGAAAGCTGAGAGGACAAAGAAGGGGATAAAGGCAATCACAGTCATGGGGACAGAATGTACAAAGTTCTGAAATGTAGTACATTCTGGATATGAACTTTCAGGAATTCAGTGTGATTGGAGTGTCAAAAGCAGAATGTGAGAAATGAGATTAGACAGGTACACAGCAGATAGAGCATGTCATGCCAAGAGGTTTGTATTTATCCTGGCAGCAATGGAGGTCTGTTAAGGAATGTTAAGCGAGGGAGTAAGTGATCAGAATTGTATTTTAGAAAGATCCACCTGGAAGCAGTGTGGAGAATGGTTTTGAGGAAAATCAGCACCAGAAAAAGTTTGCCCAAATAAGAAACCATTACAGTAACATCAGTGAGAAATTATGAGGCCTTGGACAAAGGTGTGAGAGAGATATGGAAACAATGAGTGTTTTGGGTTTTTTGTCTTTTTTTTAAGAACAAGAATCGAGAGGATTTTTTGATTGACTTGACATAATGGGTGAGAGGATATGAAGAGAAAAAGATGACTTCCTGGAATCTGGTTTGGGTGAATGGCTGCATTGTAGTGTATAAATTAAAGCTGAAAGAGAAATCTCAGAAGAAGGAACGGACAGATTTTCTGGTTGGAGGGCCAACATTAATTTCAACTTTGGACATGTTGAATTTGAGGTCTTTGGAGTCATTTAGTCATTACCATTAGAGAACTGAATAGAGCTGGGAGTCCAAAATTCAGAAAAAATCTGTATATGATAAAAATTTGGATCTAGCCTATGAGCAGTGGTTGAAGACACAGAAGTGATGGGATTGTCCAAAAATAGTTATGAAATATAAGAATCCCGGATGGATTCCAAGGTACAGTGATATATTAAATGAATGACTATAGAGAGAAGAATATACAGAGGAGAGGTATCCAGGAAAGAGAGGTGACATGGACGTGAAAAGAGAAGAAATATACAGAAAGAAAGAGAGAAATGAAAAGTTTCCACAACCTCCTTATAAGATCAACTATTCAATAATTTTACATTTAAATAATTTTTTGTTCTTTATTTTGAAATATCAAAATAATTGTGATCTCATTAGTATCTTTGAGCTATGCTCTTCAGATGGTGAAGTGTGGTCCACATGCATCAAAATCACCTAGGAGTGTGGTTTAAAATTCAACTCTACTCCAGAAATCTGAGTCAGTGATAAGGGATGTGGATCCAGGAATCTGACTTTCCTAGCTTTCCAGGTTTAGTCCTACTGTCTTACAAGGAATTTGGGGTAAGAGCTCCATTGACGTGAAACTAAAAACTAGGATTTAGGATGTGAGGTTTGATGTTTAAAGATCTTTAATCCTGCTTTCTGCAGTGCTCAGACCAAGACTGTAAAAAATGGTTAACTGTATAAGAAAGATCAACCTAGTCATCAGTTTCTGAATCAAACTGAGAAGTTGATATATTTAGAAAACAAAATAGTTTCCTTTCATGAACCATTATCTATATATTTTTAATGATCAAAGTAAGTTCCATAAAATGTCGATCTGTGTTGTAATTAATTAACAAAAGGAAATGAGAGTTTCAGCTATTCCAGCCAAAGCCAGTAGATTTAAACTGTACACTAATTTTTAAGTGAACAGAAACCTTTAAAATATATGTCAAACTGTTCTTTTTTTTTTTTTTAACATGAGGGTTAAAGAATAAATAAGGAGTTGAATGACCAACTCCTGTAATACAAATAATTACATAAGACACTTCATAAGAACAGGACAGATGTCTGGTTTGTCACAGCATGCCCACATTTAGCACAGTGCCTGGTATATAAGCTACTCAATAAATGGGTTTGAGATTCAAACAGAACAGTGTTCAAATACACATCTACCACACAGCAATCCTTTGACCTTGAAAAATAATTGTAACCTCTCTGTTTTAGCCAGGGTTCTCTAGAGAAACAAAGCTAATAGAATATATTCAGATATATAGAATGAGATTATGAGGCATTGGCTCAGCAATTATGAAGGCTGAGAAGTCCCACAATCTGCCATCTGCAAGCTGGAGGCCCAGGAAAGCTGGCAGTGTGGTTCCAGTCCAAACTGACAGGCCTGAGAACCAGGGGAGCCAATGGTGTAAGTCCCAGTCTGAGTCTGAAGGCCCCCAAACCAGGAGCACTGATTTCCAAGGGCAGAAGAAGACAGCTGTTCCAGCTCAAGCAGAGAGAGCAAATTTGCCCTTCCTTCTTCTTTTTGTTCTATTCAGGCCCTCAACAGATTGGATGATGACCACTTGCACTGGTGAGGGCCATCTTCTTTACTCTGTTGTCTACCGTTTCAAATATTAATCTTTTCAGGCGACACCCTTACAGACACACCCAGAAATCATGTTTTACCAGCTGTTTGGACATCCCTTTGTCCATCAAGCTGATGCATAAAGTTAACCATCACATTCTCTCAGTTAATTTTCCTGTAAGCTTGTTCTGGCCTTACATGGTGCAGTGTGTGAAAAGTGACTCACAGAGCACAAGCAGTCAAAATATGCAGAGGTAAATTGACCTTGAAGCTATCATAGCTTAAGTCAGGGCCTCTTACTTGCATGTGCCCCTTCCAAAGCCTTGTATGGGGCTCTACTCATCGGTTAACGTGATCTGGCTTTTTGTAATGTTTGCAAAAGTAACATATATTTTATATTATTTTTATAAGAAAGGGTCCCCTAAATGAGCTTTAGGCCTCACAAAACTTGGCTTTGTCCATGAATATATGATAAGTAGTAGTAGTATTCGAAAAAGAAAATTTATACAACCTATAGAAAATTCCTAGCACATTACTGGCACACAGTAAATGTGTTATTTTTTCATATGTTATAAATTGCTTATGTATAATATAGACTGTTCCAGCAATGTACATGGTAGTTTATAAATATACATAAAATATATAAAAATAAAAAGTGGAAGAAGATATGATAGACGTTTTCTAACAGAAGAGAGGTAAGATGAATCCATACACATTCTAGCAGTCAAAGCAAAATGCAGTAAAATTGGGTATTTATTTCACAGTGTGCATGAGCAGAGGAAGTGCTAAGTAGAAACTCAACTATTTCCAGTATGAAGTAAAATATTTAGGAGTTTTTCATTAAAAGAAAACTGTAGTGTACTGAACAATGTCTTTAGGGCATCTTTAGAGTAAAATCAGCAAATGATATCATACATATGTTAAAGACCCCATAAGAAAAGTGTGATAATAATTTTAGCCCTACTTTTTAGATTGTATAAATTCTTTGTAAAAGGATGTGAAAAAAGGAAAATTTGTGTGTTTCTGAAGGTAGGTACGGAGTTAGTTGTTGAATAAAGATTCTCATTGAGGAGCTAGGAAACGCCAGTTGATTACAAGAGATTTGCATTGTGAGATGGGGTCACAGTCGGATAGTAATTTTATAGCCAAAAAAGGAAAAATTTATTGTGCAGCGACCTGAGTGGTGGGGAGGTAGTTAAAAACTGATACAAACATTTGGGCTGGAGAAATTGACTCCGGAAGTCGTTACACAGAATCCTACGGAGGTGGTGCGTACCCGCCCTGTGCCCGTCCCGCCCCTCACGTCCCTCACGCCTTCGCAACCTCACGCCCCACCCCGCCCCACGCCCTTCACGATGCCGCGCCCGTCACGCCCGTCACGCCCGTCGCGCCCCTCACGTCCCTCGCGCCCTCGCGCCCTCGCGACCTCACGCCCCTCACGCCATCATGACCTCGCGCCCCTCGCTCCCTTCATGCTGTCGCGCTCCCGGCGCCGTCGCGCTGGGCGGGAAGCGCTGAGAGCCAGGCACTGGAGAACGTTCGCCGCTAGTGCAGCTCAGCAAGGGCCAGGCCGGAGAAGGCGAAGGCGGCTGCGTCTCAGAGACCTGGGCGCCGCCAGCTCCGGCCCGGAAGATGATTGAGGAAACTGGGAGCAAGCGTAACATGGCAGAGAAGAGGCAGCTGTTCGTAGAAATGCGTGCTCAGAATTTTGATGTCCTATGACTATGAATTGACAGATTGCAAAGCACGATTTGTACAAAAAACGATGCAGCCTCCATTTTGCTGGTCTCTGGAACATGCTGGAAGCCTTTCGAGACGACGGCCTTGATACACTGGACTCATGCCCTGAGATCAGTGTGTCCCGCCTCGGGACCGACCCTCATCCATCTACTGCCAGCGGAGCACGTGCCTTCCTTCTCATGAGTCGGCGTGGACCAGCGCCTCAGCTCCTCCTCGACTTCGTGATTGCCGCTGTGACAGTGAGGCCCGAGGCAAGTTGATGGTATTTTCTGTTAAAGCTGTGTTAGCATGTGTGGTGGGAAAATGCTGGACAAGCTGAGATATGTTTTCTCCCAGATGTCGGATTCCAGTGGCTTAATGCTATTTAGCAGGTCTGACCCGTTTCTGAAGGAAGTTCTAAAGTTGCCAGCAGCAGTCTTTGAAGGGCCATCTTTTGGTTACACAGAGCACTCAGCCTGCACCTGTTTTCCACAGCCGAAAAAGAGAATGCTGAGTATGCCTTTAGACACAGCAATGGCTGATCCTCCTCCCCGGGGCCTTGTCTGGCTACCTCTCAAGCACAGGCTCGCCCACATGGAGGCGGTCTGCCATCCCGTTGAGTGCTCGAGTTTCCGGTGTGAGGCGGAGTGTTCCTGTTCCTGCTTTGAGCATGGGATGGGTTTCTGGTACCCGGCAGTTGCCACACCCCCAGCTCTGCCAAAATTGCTCTTTGTGTGGCCTTGCCAGTGTCCCTCACGGCAACCAACACCAGGTGAAGGAGCATCCCTCCTGGGTAACTGCTTTGTGTCTCAGTCTGTGTCCCCAACAGTTTGTCTGTTTCATCAGTAACAACACTAGGGCCACTTTCCTCATAGATGCCTACCGTAAGTAAGGGTGTAGTGTCATGAAATATTAACACTTACATTTATGACGGGGCTTGCAGATATGTTGTGTTTCATCACTTGATTTGAAAAGCAGAGTTTTTAAAGTATGGGGAGATGGAGTTACGATGACATTTGACAAGGTCCCTTTTATTCAGTAAATCGGAATGTGACAGTGCTCGCTTTCCAAGTGAAAGGTGTCTTCTTGTTTTAAAATTTGTACAAGGGGTACCACCCCCACCCCAAAAGACTTAACTCTCTGAGCTTTAAGGAAGATTTAAAGTTCTTTTTTTCAAGCAAGTTTACTTCGTGCTTATAGGGTATAAATGTTGCAAAGAAAGCTGCATGAAATGAAGTTAAATTTTTGCCTCTCAAGTTGGGGAAATACTGTATTTTACAATTGTCACGTGGATGTCTTTACTTTCTAAAATAGTCTTTTAAATAACAACATTTGGGTGGAGCTTAATGTCTGATTTTTCTGTGGTGTTTATAAATCATGTGATAAGTTCAGCACCAATCATTTTTCCTTCCCTTCTCTCAGTTTATTTCCAGAGTTTTAAAAATGTCATACTTTTATTTCCAGAAGTTTCTAGAGCCTTGTTTTAAAACCTTTTACTTTAGTTTTTGTTGGTTAGTTTACTGGAAGGTAGAAAAATATAGAGTCATAAGTATAATTCAGGATCTAAGTTCTCAGGCCTGTTCATCCTACTGGAGTTTAAGTACTAGAAAGCTTTGATAAGCGGGGGTTTTTCCTCTCTTTTTTTTTTCGTTTTCCTAGTTAACCTTCTTAAAAGTCAATCAAGAAGAAAGCAAGTAAGTTCGTATCAGGGATTAGTTAAAAACAAAAACCAAACTTTAATCAAGTGTATACTTTACTTCCTACATTTCTGACAATGTCTTAGATATAATTTTTTTATCAGATAGCTTTTCAGTTACGGTTAAACCATATAATTTTGTTAAACTGAACATCCTATCCTGGGTATTGTTGTTTTGTAAATTCCAGTATTTTGTTTTTGGTTGAGGTGTCATTATTTTACATTTTTTAAACAAGCAAAGGGAAAAAAAATAACACTTAGTAGTTTCTTCTCTTTTTCATTGACTCGGGAGAATTTATAGATTTTCAAATAGTTACTTTTTCTTAAAGTACAAGTATCCCACTGTGTTAATTGACTTGTTAACATTTTCAACTGTTTTTGGTTAGAGTCTAACTCTTTACACTGAGGTAGCTCTTTGCCCTATTACCTTTTTAAAAATTTATTTACTTATTTATTTTTTATTTTTTTTTAACATCTTTATTGGAGTATGATTGCTTTACATTGTTGTGTTAGTTGCTGCCTATTACCTTTCATAATGATTGGATTCTCTGGAATGTATCTACTGAAAATCCTCATCCTAGATATTGGGGCTAGGAGATGAACTTGTTTTTCACTTTAGTTTGAACTTGCTCCTTTAGCTAATTTATAACCCTTATAGAAACGGGAATTTTACGTTTATTTAAAGATAAATGACTGTTTGAATATTGCTTTCTGATTTACAGAGCAGTTTTTCACGTGAAAAACTCTGTTGAATTTTTCCATTGCTCTGTAACATACATAAATTGAAGTACAGAAATCACAAGTGAATTCTTATATTTCTGTTTAAACTTCACAACACTCTTGTGAAGTAAGTCTTATTTCTATTCATTGTTATTTTTATTTCAGCTTTATTTTTTTCTAGTTTATTAGTTCATTTTGGTTATAGTGACTTAAGATTTTGGGAAAAATCAAGTATTATCAGCATGCATAATTTTGAAGCTGGTATCATAAATGTATCAGTTTTGAATTTTGACGAGTATATACATTATGTAGTAGATGCATACTGGTAAGGCCTTTTAGCAATATACGTGTGTGTGTGTGTTGTGAGTATAACTTGTTTTCAAGATTAGGACTATGTGCAACACCCTTGTTCTTTGAGGAAGATATCAGTGAATTTTGAGGCTGACGTGAGTAAAGAAGTTTCCACTTAACAAAAAGATGTGTAATCAGTTAAGTAGTAATTTCTTTGAAGATTGTCCACTGTATCTGTACTGATATTTTGAATGAATGTTTCTCTGTGTTCACAACAGATGAATTTAGCGTGCATTTAACCAGCTTCTATATGAATTTACATTGTAGATTTGATATGTCTAGTGTTGGTGTTTGGAAGTTTGTTTTGATTTTTCAGAAAGTTTTCTTTAATATTTTATCTAAGTAACTAGCAGTATAATTTCTTATTCTTCTAGTCATTGATCCATTCATTTGCCTTTATTATAGAAAAAAAAAAAGCCACACGATACTGTTAAAAAAACAAAACAAAAGAATCCTAGGAAGAAGCCCTCATCGTAGTTGTAAAGCATGAAGCATGATGGTGGCTAAGAGGCCCTGATATAGAAGCTCAGCAATTTAAGGAATAAAATGGCATTCCACAAACAAATAATAGGGTAACTTTATTCTTTTCAATGACATCTGTTTTATCCTAGAAACGCTCAATTAAAAATTAACATTTTCTGGTCATTCCCTGGAAGTCCAGTGGTTAGGACTTGGCGCTTTCACTGCTGGTGCCCGGGTTCAGTCCCTAGTTGGGGAACTAAGATCCCACAAGCTGTGGGGCATGGCCAAAAAAAAAAAAAAATTAACATTTTCTATGCACAGTATCTAAAACGTGAATCCTCTAGATCAGGAATAGACAAACTTTTTCTGTAAAGAGTCAGAGAGTAAAGATTTTGGGCTTTGCAGGCCATACTGTCTCTGTCACAGCTACTCCATAACAGCAGAAAAGCAGCCATAAAAAATTGGTAAATGAACAGAGATGGCTATGAGCCAACAAAAATTTATTTACAGACCCTGAAATTTAAATATCCTACAGCATCACAAAAAATTATTCTTATTTTGATTTTTTTTCAATAATTAAAAAATGTAAAACCATTTTTAAATAGTGGGCTGTACAAAAAGAGGTGGCAGGCTGGATTTTACCATTAGGATATCGTTTGCCAACCCTTGGCCTACATGTTTTTCAGTAGGGTTCCTCCCCTGCCACCAACAGTAGGATAACTTTGACTAGACCTAGTTATAATGAACCTCATAGATGGCTAGGAATAGAGTTCTCCTAACCTAAGTCCAAAATGACATTTTATCATTCTAAACAAAGTATCCCAAAATAATAAAGAATTTGTTATATCTTGAGAAAACATTTTTTAATAACATGTTTTAATAACATTAAGTAAACTTGTCATATTCTCTGTTGGAATTTTTGGAAATAAGCACCAAGATATCTTATATGTAGATAAGGCTTTGCCTTCTTTAAAATTATTTTGAAAAAATCTTAATTCTCCCTCATTTTAATCTGCATGTCTTATTTAAATGCTTAATGATTCTGAGAATATTGATTGAGAATAATTTAACCTTTTTAAACTTCTTAGTTTTATACATAGCAGTTTCTCATTAATATGTAAACACTTATAAAAGTTTGAAAGTAAAAATCATATGGCCTGAACTTTGCTATTCACCTTTCAGTATGTAAAAGGACATTCAGTATCTTATTTTTAAGCTCTTCAACCTATATGCAAATAGCTATTTACCAAGTTATTTTAAATAATGTAACAAAATGCCTAAACCCTCCAATCAAAACACAATGCCAGGATCTTGACCTACATCTAAATATTTAGTCTTCTTATGTGATGTACGAACATTCTGAATTTTATGTTTATCATTTCATTATTTCCCAAGTATATAATTTGTGCACATCTACGTATATATATAGGCAAAAATATATTTTTTTATGTTTTAACTTTGTAAAAGAGGTATCACTCTTTATTCAGTCCTTTTGGACTCTACCCACTGACTATAGTGGCACTAAGATTTACTATATATGATATTTCACTGTAGCTTATTCATATTGACTACCTGTAAAATATTCCATTGTGGGAATATAGCACAGTTTATTCTTTCATTTTCCCATTTAGAAGAAATGAGGTTTTTTTGCTATTATGAGAACAGCATTTCTATGAATATTCTTACATATGTCTCCTATTAATATTCAAGAGTTTCTCTTAGATACGTATCTAGATGTTGAATAGCTAGACCATAGCATATATGAGTGTTCGACTTCAGGAGGAAATGTCAGAATGGTTTCATAGTGGCTGCATAGTGGTTTCAAACTTCTATTTACTACTAGCAATGTATAGCAGATTCTGTTGACCCACATCTCTCCTACACTTTGAACAGAATTTCTCATTTTGCCAGTAGAATGCTTATAAAATGCTATTTAAGTGTGGTCTTTATTTGCCTTTCCCTGAAGACCAGTAATCTTGAACTTCTCTGTTTATTCCTTTGGCAATTTTTCTTTTGCGATATTTGTGCTTATATATTCTTCTTGATATTGATCTAGTTGTGTGTATGGTGAATGTCTTTTTCCAGTTTGTAACTTAGTTTTGAAATGTTTTTAATTTAAAAATTAATCTTTGATGAATAAAAGTGATTAACCTTACTATTTTAAGTTTAGTAATCTTCTCTTTTATAGAAAATTGTTTTCATGCATTATTTAAGACACCACATGTATGCTGAACTATAAAAATATTCACTTATAATTTTTTTCAGTGTTCAAATGTTATCTTTTTTTAGATTTAGTCCTAAATCCATATGGAAATGATAGTTTTAAATGGTGTGAGGTAGGAATCCAGCATTAACATTTTTCTGTATAAATTATTTTTCCAACTCAATTTATCGAACCATCTCTTCATTCCTACTCATTTGTCATACCACCTCTGGCCTATGTCTAATATCTATGCCTACATGGGTCAGTCAATTTCTGATTGATCAACTGGTTAATTTGCTTCTTGTACACAAAAACCACCCTGTCGTATTTGCCATTTCATAAAGAATCATAGTAATTGTTCTGCCTTTACACACACATGCTTGCATGCACAGGTGCACACACACACACACACACACACACACAATTCTTGGACATTTTAGAATTGTCTCAAGTTCTCTGACATATCCTATTGGAAATTGCATTGAATCTAAGGATTAGAGAGAAATGATATCTTTATAATATACTTCTTATATGAACATAGTTTACCTGTTCATCTATTTAGTCTTCTTCAGTATTTCTCAATAAAGTTTTTATAATTTCCCCAGGAAAGTTCTTAAACATATTTTTGTTAGATTAATTCCTGATTATTTCATATTATCTCTTAGTCTCATAAATGGCATACTTCCTTTATTACATTTTCTAGTTATTTACTGCTGATATACAGAAATGCATTATAGTTTCTACATTAAGTTTATACCCAGCTTATAATGCATACTCTCTTATTGTCTTAAATAACTTATCCATGTATTCTTTGGGGTTTTCAGTGTAAACTTAAATATAGACACAATTCATTAATTTTGGCTCTCTTCATTACTTTATAAAGTATCTAGGGCTTTAACTTTCTAGCTTCATACCATTTTACAGCCCTCCCCAACTTTGATACATACAGTTTTCATAGCCTTTCAATTCCAAATATTGTTTAAATTTTCATTATGATTTCTTCTTAAACCCATGCATTACTTAGGAGGCTATCTTTGTTTCCAAATATTTAGGGATTTCTTTTTTTTAGTTTACTCTTTATTATTTAATTCTAAAGTAATTATTTTGTTATCAAAGATCTTGGTCTGTATTACATCTATTTTTTAATATATTGAAAGTTTTTTTATTTCCTAATACCTAGTCAGTTTTTTAAATGCTTCATATTTGCTTAAAATTAAATGTGTATTATTTCACTGTTAAATACATAAATCTCTTGTACGTTATTTTAATTCTATTTTAAACACATGGTCCATCTGTTCTAATATTTCTGCTTCTGTTCAAATCTGTTACCTTGCAGATTTTTTTTTTTAAATGATTGTGCCCCTCCAGTGTCTTCGTGAGTTCATTTTACCCTAGGAGGAGAAGTGTGTCTGTGGGATAGAGAGTAATTTACTCTGCCTTTTTATAACTTGAATCTCTGCAGCAAAGGGACCAGCAATTTTAAATGACCTTAAACATATGAAAAGAGATAAGGGAATTTGAAACAAGAGCATAGAACAGCCTAACTACTGTCTGAAGCATTTTGCATGGGGTGAACTTGGACCCATGCTCAGTGGACAGAGAACAGATAAGCCCAAGAGTGGCCCTGTACCTATGCACAGCCCTAAGAACAGATAAGTCCTATCTATCAGAGAACTATAGTCAATTACTCACCTTCCTAAAAACAACTCTTAGGTCTGATTTTCACCCTTCTCCTAGAACACCATGATAAAATTCAGATTTTTACTTCAGGAGGTCTGGGTGGGGCCCGAGATTCTGCATTTCTCACAATTTCCAAAGTGATCATTATGCTGTTGGTCCTAGACGTCACTTCAAGTGGCTGGGCTAGATTAAAATTCCCCAGTTTAGAGGAGAGAATCAGAAAGCAACTGCCCTAAAGCCATTATTGCCTACTGGTTTTCTGTTTTTTTTTTTTTTTTTTTTTCTCATTTCCTCTCAATAAGAAAATGAGGGCTTCTGCACTGTGTTGACTTTATGTATTCCGAAGAACACCTGGACCAGAGTTCTTGCTCAGGGCAAATGTGGAGGCCAACAGGGCAGGGTCAGAGGCAAAACAAATGCTTTCAGCAGTTCTCCTATTTTACCACTGCTGTGCTGGGTTGACTCCTGACACTGCCCTGCAAATATCTCTCTCTCTCCCCCCTCCCCCCGCCCCCACTCTTCTCCATCTCTCTTTCTAGTTCCTCAGTAAATCTTGCGAAGAGGAGACAGCCAGCACACAAATTCAGCACCTTGGTCAGGGCCCACTGGCTAAACAGACTTGGCAACTCATAGTTTAAAAACTGGCAAATAACTCCCTGTATCCTTTCAGCTATGACTTATTTCCCTCCACCCTTTTACAGTTGGTCTTTACAAGAGTTGTCTATTACTTGCCTGTATTTTTTCTCACCTCTTGCTCACTTTTTAACCCTTCTAAATTGTTTCTTAAAATCCATCACCTCACTAAAACAGTTCTAGCAAAGATCACCAATGACTACATGACACTAAGAACAACAGGCAATGTTTTAGTGTAATGACTAAATTGAAGACTACTAAATTGAAGACTAAATGGATTGACTAAATTTAGACTACTGCCTGTGGAAGATTTGTGAGGATGAAAAGAGTTAATGAAAATGAAACTCTTAAAACAGTACCTGGCACACAGTAAATACACAAAAATATTAGCTATTATGATCTGACTTTACTTTTTGTCACTATTCAACTCTGTTGAGCATTACTTGAATCCTAAAACACTTCTCTTTGGCTTCTGGTAACATGTTCATCTTATTTTATTTCAACTTCTATTGTTATTTCTTCTTTGTCTCTTTTGCAGGCTCATACTTCTCTAGCTGGCCATCAGATGTTAAAGATCCTCAAGTCTAGATCCCATAATCACCTTTTATCTCACTCTAAATGTTTTCCCTAGATGTTCTTATCTTACCTGTAGCTGCAATTACCACCGCTACACAAATGACTTCTGTTTATCTTTATTCCAAGCCCAGACCTTTCTTTTGATCATCAGACACATATATAACTGCATTTGAAATTACAGGAGCACCTCAAATTCAGCATGTCCAAAACTAGATCCATCAACGGTCCTCACTCTAAATATGGATTTCTTCCAGATTTACTATGTCAGTAAAAAAACATCCTTTGTGTAAGCCAGAAACTCACATCAGCATGCAGTTCCCCACCAATCTCTATTGCTTTTACCTCTGATGTGCCTTTAGCATCCGTGCAGTTTTTTCCATTTGCACACCACCTGGTCTAAACTTCTCTCTTCCCTAGCTTCAACTAACTGTTGATAGAGAGCTTCTTTACCATCTACACACAACCAGTCTGAATCCTTCCAAATTGTTTATCTCATTACAACCAGATCCATCTTTTAAAAACATAAATCTGACCATGATACATCTCTCTTCAAATCGATCAATGACTTTGCATTGCACTTTGGCAAATAGAAATGTCTTAACTTTACCTGTGAGATTCCTTATGAGCTAACCTCTACTTTCTTTGCCAGCTTTGCCTGAAACCACACAACTTTGTTCTCTCTTAACCAACCATACTGATTTCTTTGGTCATCTCTTCTTTCTTGCCACACTCCTTCTCCCTACAAAATCATTGCCTGTACTATCCTCTCTGTAATGTTAATACCTCCTCTCTTGACTTAGATAACACCTACTCAGCCTTTTGAGTTCCTCTCACTTCAAGTGTCTCTTCCTCTAGAAATACTTTCATAATTTCTCACTTATTCAAATCACCCGATATAAGTTTAAATAGCTCCATGTGACCCTCAATATAGTACATGTCACAATTGCAATTTTATCTTTGCCTGCATGATTATGTGATTTGCATTATATCCTTTCTTAGATGAAAGTTACATTTGGATAGAAACCATGAATTTAACAGAGGGACTGGCTGTTAGTGTGCATTCAATAAATGCACTTTGAATAAAATATTATAGATAAAATGAAAGTAATGAATGTGCATTTCCAACAGCAAAACTGCATTGATTACAAGGAAGGTTACCAAGTTATCACTGAAATCTAGCAGGACTGGTTCTAGGATTGATTTTTTCCCATGCTTTCCATGGCCTCCTTTGTTCTCCACCACTTTGCTGTTTCACGTTTCTTTCTGGATAGATAGACAGGTAGATAGACAGACAGACATAGATATATATGTAGATGTACAGGGATCTCTATCTCTGCCCACTGATGTTCCATTTTATTTTATATAGAATACAGTTGACTAGGGGTGAATGAACATAATTAAACAGAAAGTGCATGCTTTCTACAGTTGATCACTAGGCATGAATCCTGCTAAAGAAAATGAAGTTGAAATCTTTTGCATTTGACACTGTGTTGCTTTTTCTTTCCTTTTCTTTTTTTTTTTTTTTTTGTCTTTGTAGAGGATTTTTATGCATCTGAAGAATTAGAAGCTTATTTAAAGACCAAAAGGGAATTCCCTGACAGTCCAGTGGCTAGGACTCGGCACTTTCACTGCTGGGGCCTGGGTTCAATCCCTGGTTGGGCAACTAAGATCCCACAAGTAGCCTGGCACAGCCTAAATAAATAAATAAATGCCAAAAAAATCAATGTAACTTCCTCACCTAGATACTGTGTTTAAAGATGTTTCATGTTACAAACTCTGTATAGCTAAGCAAACACTATTCGTTTTACAAGAGAGCTGGTTTTCAATTGAGGAATCAGGGTGATGGCCAAAACCAGTTTCTGACTTCTGGAACTATAAAATTCGTTAGGTAGTGGCATACTTTTCAGCTGATTAATTTTTTTTGTAGCTGGGACATCTGCTGTCATTTGAAAACTGTCCAATATGAATATCTGAAGCAGATGGGAACAGCATGGAAGATGTCAGGTTGGCTTGTGGTTATAAGTAATATTTGCTTCTTTTGGATAAGCCTTTATACTGAACAGGCTCTCATTTTTAGCTTAGGCAATGGTCACCAATCACAGGTAAAAGTAGGCTTGGTAGCCCAGGAGACGAACTACCTTCCATGAAGCAGAGTCTCCAGGACACTACGTAACATTGTTTTGATGCTCACATGTTGTATGATTAAACACTTGGTGAGATCTTGGGGTTGCCAGCTGGACATGATTTGACACCCTTATTAATCTTGAGAAATGTTCCCACTTTTATCCAATTAGAAAAATTTTGGAAAAGCCCTCATGCCATGTGTCTCTGTTGCTTTCAGCAGATAATGCCAGCTGGCAGTTTTCTTTTCATTAACTGAACTGAGTCTTTGAGGATTATTTCAGTGTGTTGTAAATTCACGGGTAAAGATGGTCAGTGGAAAGTGGATATTGCCTCTTATAGGCACCTAAAAAATATTGGAAATCTTTAGAGATCTCCAGATTCCCTCAAGCCACAATATAGTATCTCTCCTTCTGTGATTGGTTTCCCTTTGAAGCCTGGCCATAAACCTCAATTCCTTGCATCTAGCTTGCTGGTAGAAGTACTTGACTTTGCCAATGTCATGATCATCTATGGCAGGGGAGTAAAAGAGCATGAAGTTCTTTTAAAAGAGCCTAAAAATTCAGTCCTTCTAGAAGGAAGTTTGCATGGAGTACTTACGATGGTCTGAACCTTTTTCTAGGTACTGATACATTAAAAGAGAGTGTCTGCTCTTCAAGATCTCACAGACTAGTAAGGCCTCAGACATGGAAAAAAAAAATTGAATGCAGCAATTTTATAATAGAAATTTGTAAAAATAATTATGAAAATAAAGGGGAGAATCTGGGAAAATAAACTTCTATTTGAGTCTTTAATAATCAGAAGAATTCATTAAGGTACAAAAGTGAAGGGAACATTATTCCAGGCAGGAACAAATGTATACAGGTATAAGAATGTACTTTTGGGACTTCCCTGGTGGTGTAGTGGTTAAGAATCGCCTGCCAATGCAGGGGACACAGGTTTGAGCCCTGGTCCAGGAAGATCCCACACAGCCCTGGTCCGGGAAGATCCCACATGCCGTGGAGCCAACTTAAGCCCGTGCGCCACAACTACTGAGCCTGTGCTCTAGAGCCTGTGTGCCGCAACTACTGAAGCCCACGCACCTAGAGCCCACGCTCTGCAACAAGAGAAGCCCCCGCAGTGAGAAGCCGGTGTACCTCAACAAAGAGTACCCCCCGCTCGCCACAACTAGAGAAAGCCGGCATGCAGCAACGAAGACCCAACACAGCCAAAAATTAAAAAAAATAATAAATAAAAAAAAGAATGTACTTCTGACCATTAGAAATGCATCAGATGAATGAACAGACAGACAAAGAACATTCCAGGTCTGTGTTTCACAAACTTTGTGGCCTCAGAACACCTTTACACTCAGATATTCTTGGGAATCCCATAGAGCTTATTTTACATAGGTTTTATCTGTCAGTATTTACCATATTTTAAATTTAAACTGAGATATTTTTAAAATACTAGTCTTAATTCATTTAAAAGATACACACATAACATAGTAATGTAAATAACATTTTATGAAATAATTATGTTTATTAAACAAGAAAAAATAATAGGAAGAGTGGCATTACTTTATATTTCTGAAAATTTTTTATTTCTTGGTTAATAGAACACAACTACATTCTTATATCTGCTTCTATATGCAAGCAGTTGCACTATGTTTTTTGCCTGAAATATATGGAAAAAAATCTGGCCTTGGCACAGATGGGTAACTGGAACGAAGAGGAGCTTTTTAATGGCCTTTACAGATAATTGTGGTTATTCTTCTTTAATTCTACATAAAAATTCTACAGGTGGCAGGTTTAAAGGTCTGTTGCAATGACAAACCTAAAATTATACTAATAAACTTTTCATAGTCAGTTACCTTAAAATCCATTGATCTGTCTTGCACTGTGAATAGAACTCGTACCCATGAATCATTTTGTAAAATCACAGATTGGCCATTTGGAAATATTGGCTTACTTGTGTTATGCAGATCTTCTACATGTTGACACATTTCCTTATTCAATAACAAAAATTACATTTGTTAATATTACCACTGATCTCATCAGAAAGTCACTAGTATTTATTGAGAAGCTGTTGAGTTCACAGTGGCAGATACAGTCTTCCAGAATTCCATTTTTTGCTGTTAAGATTGAATTTTATCAGTTTTTTCCTTAAAGCAACAAGCCAAATCTGAATACCTATAGTTTGTCTATCAGTTGTTCTTTCAAGAAAAACGGTGTTTCAGGAAATACAGTGGCAAGTGCAGCTTGCAGCTCAGTCTTATAAGTGCTCTTCCTTAAGAAAACCATTGTACTTGGGTACGCAGCAGAAGTACTTAATGTAAACTTCCCATTTTATCATCTAGAACATTAAAAAAAAAAAGCATGTAGTCAATATTAAAAAAGTATGACTCAAGGATCAAAATATAATAAAATTAGTAATTTCTACTGCCTCATCAAGGACATTCTTACATGAAACTAGCTAACTAGCTTTTTTTTTCTTCTTTTTTTCCTGCGAGTGTGTGGAGGAAAATATACAATGGCTGCTTATACGGTCTGGTGCCACTGTCCTGATTTGTGCTTACGCACCACCAGTTTTCACCACTACTGTTTCTGAACCATCAGTGTAAATCCAGCACAATAAAAAGAGCAAATAATTCCCAGTTTTGACCTTGGAGGCCCCCTGAAAGTATACCATTCTTTAGAAACTGCTGTTCTACATAAAATTATGAAATAGCTAGAGGAAAGGAAACATCGGAGAAAAGTAAAATTCATTGAGCAGTCACTATAAATTAGGGACTAAAGAACAGTAGTCAGAATTCATTTGGTTAAAAATAATTAAAACAATTATTTTTAAAAAATTAAAACAATTAGACAAATAAAAATAGAACTCTAACAAATTAGCTGAGGCAAAAAGGGACTGTACTGGCTCACATAAACATCCTGAGGTCAAGTTAGGGGAGTCCCAGGAGCTCAAGAATAATTGAAAATGGAGAAACACACAGCATCAGGCTACTCTCCAACTCTCATCTAGCCTTGTGGGAAAGGCTTTATTTTCTGAGCAGCTCTTCCCGTGAAGTTGGGGCCCTTGGCTGCTGGCAACTCTGGGCTCATCTTTCTAACTCTCATCAGGTATGAAGAGACTTTCTTCCATTATTAATTCTAATATGAAAAATCTAGGTCAAAGACTGATTCATCCTGGGGAGTATGCCATCTGCGTGGCCAGGATGGCAGGGGAGAAGTAGAATGGAAGATGGCTTCTGTGATTGGTGGGGGCCCACTGGAATCATCTGTTTGGACTCAGGAGAGGAATAGTTCCAAGAAAATAACGTGGGGGTTGTTTTCAGGAGAAAGGAGATCTTCTGGGCAAATTAAACAGGTTAGTATTAGAGAGATAAATAGATAGATCGTTAGATATGGATTGTCAGACAGATTGTGAGTCCGCTGGAACTTGAAAATGAGGAATCTAATTGTCAGAGAATTTAAGTAACTCCCAGCATCACAAAACTGTTAATTCAGGGAGCTGCTTTTGAATACCTGCTTCTAAAGCTTCTCACTTTGTGGCGCTGCTTCTTAATGAGAACAGAATGGGTGTGGATGATTCAAAGGGTCAGTCTATCCATAAAGCTCAGAAAAATCTGAGGTTTATCAATACATCTCCTTACTTAGCACTGCTATCTTAGCCCGATATTAGTATTTTTATATGTATTAATGATTTGATGTTAGAAATGATGGATTCATGCATGATTAGATGTGTGGTATAAACTTTCTGTTATAGCTTATCCGTAAAGAGTTGCTGTAATATCAGATGGCGCCATATTAATGACTAATAGCTGTCGGATACTTACTGCGTGTTGAAATCCAGGTTAACCACTTTGTACATATTGTGATGATTCTTTCAACAGCCCCATGAGCCAGATAACTGTCATCACCACCCTTTCATGGGTGAGGAAGCTGACTTTCTGGAAGGTTAAATACTGCCCCCGCTCCCATACATCACGTACCCACGCACACTCTTATTCAGGACAGGCTAGATTACGCTGAGCAAGCAAACAGACCAAAAAACTTGGTGCCTTGAAAAAACAGTTTTATTTCTAGTTCCCATTTCCAGTTTATTGTAGGTGAGAAGTGGTGTGCTGTTTATTATAGTCCCTCAGGAACTCACTCTGAAGAGGCAGCCAACACCTGAGAGGGAGAGAGATTTCTGCAGTGTTACACTGGTATTTCAGTGCTCCAGCAGAAAAGCGATGCGTGGCTCTAAAATGTGCAAGTCCAACATGTTACATGGCCCCGCTCAGCCCCAATAGGTATAGAAAAGCGAACCTACAACATGCCCAGAAGAAGAACTGAGAATATTTGACGAACGAAGAACAAACATCAGAAGCATCTCTTCCCATCTGCCTGAAATTATGGTGTCTGGAATCTCAATGTTCATTTCTTCAACTGAAGGCATTATTGTTCCATAAGTATAAATTGCCATGAGAGAATAGCACACTCACCTGTCATCTAATTAACAATTAGGTTTAAATTACCTGATAAGCTACAATATGCTTTGAATATATATGGGAATTATTTTCATGATATGGAATGATGCTGTGGTGACAGGTCTGGCATGCAGTGTCCCATGAGCCACATGCATGCATAGACCCCTGAGTTGGATAACAGGAAGTAGGAATGAGAATACAAGTGGGATGCAGATTGATACCAAGGTCAAACTGTTTACTTTGCAGTTTTTTCCTGCACAGCAAAACTTACAAGTACTTTTGCCACTAAAGTTCCTTTGAGCAATCTTCCCAAATTTAAGCTTCAAGGTCAAGTTGTCCTCTAAGAGTGGAGTCAGGGGTCAGCATCATTTTCCTGGCATCATTGTGTGAAAATAAGTACTGAGTGATGCCAATTAGGGAAGCTCACACAAGCCCTGGTGCCCAGGCTTTACTGGGGTTCCATCACTTAGGCATAGTTGACCACCCACGTGGTCATCTCTGAATCCAGCCCCTAAAGGTTGAGCTGATATTGTGTGGCCCAAAGTTCCCACCCTAAATCATACTGTTAGACTATCTGGTATGGGTGGCCAGCTCCTACCCTAAATCATATTGTTACATTCATATCAGGAATGACGTTCCAAGGGTTCAGAGATTACCTCCCAAAGGCCAAGGCCAAAGACCAGAGCTCTCCATGGACAAGGTTAAATTCTTTACTGTACGCACACACACACACACACACACACACACAGACTATACCCAAATCTTTCACACTTGAAACCCATTCATAAGTAATATATTGTCCACTGGAGGGAAAAATGGAACAAAAGAAAAATGATATTTATTGTGACCACCAATAACAACTTCTGTAAATACTCCCCTTTACTGGGAGGATTTTGCAAAGAAACAGCAGCTATTCCAACTTTTTTCAATAATATATCACACAATCAATCCCAGAAAGTAAACACTAAGAAAAACTCATAATTATCTTTAAAATAAGTGGGGTTAGTTATGGGCTCTTCACTATTTTAAAGGAGCTGGCACACTGAGCTTTATATACTCTCCTTCCCATTGACCTAATTAACTCAATCTCTCGAGACCTTTGGCTTTACTGTGAAGTTCAGGGCATGTCACTGCTGATGAATAAATTAATGGCATAGAGGAATCAAAGTCAAAATTAGCATGAAATCAGTATCCCACTGCTCACTATCTTGAGGGAAAACTAAATTTATTAGGAAATCTGTTGATGAGAGAATCTACTCTGACAAAAATTTTGGTTTTCTTTTTAGATACCTTTGGCATAATAATGTCATTAACCCCGTGCTATGTCAAAAGCATAATACAGCCCTTACCAAATAATTGTTACTGTGTGGTCACCCCAATATTTATGGTCTTTAAGAAATAATACCTTGACACAAAGGAAAGTTTTAGATGTGACATTGTATTGATGACCTTTTAAACTGACTTTATTTATGTTCATGTGTGGAGACTCTAGATAAAGGGCTGGGGAGCTGTTACATTTTAATGCAGCTTCTAAGGATCCATCCTAATGTAGGATTCTGAGGAATCCAAAGAAAGAATATTCATCTAAATGGGCTTCAGATAATAGTGATGCTAAGAGCCAGTGTAATAAGGAAGTACCCTCTCAGAAATAACCAACACATCCAAAATACATATTGTCCATAGCTCTTTGGAACTATTATTATTCCTTAGAGTATGCTGTACCAGGAAGATTTCTAAGAGAAAAATAGCAGACTTGGAGAAAGGAATATCGTGTGACAACAAAAAGTTTAAGTGTAATTATTATTAGGACTGCTTCCCATCTGTTTCTTTTTCTCCCATTTTCTCTAATATTTTTATGTGTATTCATTTTTATAATTAAGGAATGTTTATTTCTCAATTAATTTCTTTTGCATCTTATAAACAGGTTATCTCAAAGTAGAGTGGGGATAATTAATATTTGAGAAAGACCATTTAAAGTACCTGGTAAACACATGCCTGGAAGAAAGGGTGTTCTAAGATGTATCCAATAATCACAGATAAGAAGAAGGTTAGGCAATCATAATTTAACATTATGACTCTAGACTTAATTTTCTTTAAAACAAAAATCAGACAAGATGTTTGCATCTTCTGCACACCTGCCTTTGGATATATTGCCAATTTTGATATTTAGAATCCTTCTTATAATTAAATAAAATAGAAAGTAAATCCTTTTAGAGTATAGTGCAGTAAAGATTTGCCCCTTCTAAAGTAGTTTCGTGCATTGTATCGGATTAAATAACTCTTCAGCAAGTCATGTTTCTCTGTGTTGGTTGCCAGGAAATTCAGAGGTAATAACTTTCTGTTATCAATCTCTTTGTGGTAGTGTTTCTCCCTCTGGGGGAATGTGACCTTCAACAACACAAGGACATTCAGACCCTCTCGTTAAATCTGAAAACAGGCCCTGGACATAGGAAGAGAGAAATGACTAGATATTTCAGACTTTATCCTGTCACTACTGCTATACCCTTGGTTCACCATGCCTGAACCTAGGCAAGCAGGATGTTTCCATTAAAAGAGGTAACCAAATACTGAGAGATAATAAAGAGAAAATAAAGAATTGGTGTAAACATTAGTAGCATTTTGTCTTACAACTTGCCTGTTTCAGATTCTGCTAAAATCTATTTGCTACCAACATCTCTGAACTCCCCCTCATTCTGCATCCTCTTCCACAAGGGAAAAGATGATCTGTCACATGTATTCTTCATTGCCTGGTGAAACTTTGGATGTTCTGATATTTCTTTTATTACATTTTTTCCTTCAATATTTTCTTGACTTCAGTCTTTATTTTCAACTTTCATGTGTGTGTTTATATTATAAAATGTTTCAAGTTACTTCTCAAGTAAAGAGAGACTAAAATACAAGTAAATTGACACAAAAATTGAGAGCCTGACTAAAGTTTTTTTTTAAACCCTTTTTTGTTGTTGTTGGCCTCCGTGCATGGCTTGTGGAATCTCAGTTCCCTGACCAGGGATTGAAACCAGGCCACAGCAGTGAAAGCCTGGAATCCTAACCACTAGGCCACCAGAGGATCCCTATATTTTTTTATCCTTTTTTTTTTTCCAATTGAAGTACAGTTGATTTACAATGTTGTACTATTTTCCACTGTGTAGCAAAGTGGCTCAGTTATACACAAATACACATTCTTTTTTTAATATTCTTCTCCATTATGGTTTATCCTAAGAGATTGGATATAGTTCCCTGTGCTATACAGTAGGACCTTGTTGTTTATCCATTCTAAATGTAATAGTTTGCATCTACTAAGGCCAAACTCCCAGTCCATCCCTCTCTCTCCCCCCTCCCCCTTGGTAACCAGAAGTCTGTTTTTAATGTCTGTGAGTCTGTTTCTGTTTTGTAGGTAAGTGCATTTGTGTCATATTTTAGATTCCACATATAAGTCATATCATACGGTATTTGTCTTTCTCTTTCTGACTTACTGCACTTAGTATGATAATATCTAGTTGCATCCATGTTGCTGCAAATGGCATTAATTTGTTCTTTTTTATGGCTGAGTAGTATTCCATTATATATATATATTATATATATATAATATATATATATGTGTACCACATCTTCTTTATCCATTCCTCTGTCGGTGGACATTTAGATTGTTTCCATGTCTTGGCTGTTGTAAATAGTGCTGCTGTGAACATAGGGGTGCACGTATCTTTAGGAATTATGGTTTTGTCTGGGTATATGCCCAGTAGTAGGATTGCTGGATCATATGGTAACTCTATTTTTAGTTTTCTGAGGAACCTTCATACTGTTTTCCTTAGTGGCTACACCAATTTACATTCCCACCAACAGTGTAGGAGTGTTCCCTTTTCTCCACACTCTCTCCAGCATTTGTTATTTGTAGACATTTTAATGATGGCCATTCTGGCCGGTGTGAAGTGGTACCTCACTATAGTTTTGATTTGCATATCTCCAATAATTAGTGATGTTAAGCATCTTTTCATTTGCCTACTCGCCATCTGTATGTCTTCTTTGGAGGAATGTCTCTTAAGGTCTTCTGCCCATTTTTCCATTGGGTTTTTCTGTTGTCAAATGTATCAGCTATTTGTATATTTTGGAGATTAAGTCCTTGTGGGTCACATCATTTGCAAATATTTTCTCCCATGCCATAGGCTGTCTTTTTGTTTTGTTTTGGTTTGTTTTTTTATGGTTTCCTTTTCTGTGCAAAAGCTTGTGTGTTTGATTATCTCCCATTTGTTTATTTTTGTTTTTATTTCTGTTGCCTTGGAAGACTGACCTAAGAAAACATTGGTACGATTTATGTCAGAGAATGTTTTAGACCCTGGCTAATTTATAATGCTAATGAATGCTTCCTGAGGGGTTGAAGCCTCAGTTTCAGATTGGACTGGCAGAGCATGTAAACGCCTTATGGTTACAAAATTCCAGAGACCCTAGGAGATTTGGTCTAAAGGAGTGAACAGTTTACAGTCCATCTCCATAATAAAGAATGTAAAATTGTTTTGCATCTCTGTGAAATAGCAATTCAAAGTAAGGGTAAACTTGATCTGTTTTCTATTTCAGTGTTTCTTGCTTTACTTAATTAAGACACGTATTCTCTCTCATATCCTGTTTTGTTGTTTTAGGTCGTCTATTTTGAAGTAGGTAAGAGGAGGTAGGATACAACATTCAGAAAACTGAGTCGTATATGTAAATCGTTCTTCTAGGGGCAAAGTCTGAGATTTTGTCCTGCTACTCATGCAACAGAGCTGAGAAAAATTCTATATATTCACTATATTCTAATATGTAACAATGCTACTTCATTTTAATAACTTCATCAGATCCTAATTTCTCCCTGGAAAGAGCTAGGTGACAGCATGACATTGCTCAGTGGAAGATTTTCTGTTTCTCATTGTATTAGACAATCACTACATAGTAAACTGAATGCCAAAATGGCAAAGGAGGTAATAAACAAGGCTATAAGCCCAGCTTTAGAATGGGGACTTTACCTTTGCTGTGACACAGAACAACAATAATCTCTTGATATTTATTATATCAAAACTGCATTATCCCTCTGGACTATTACTGTCATAATGGGCTATACATTTGCTTCAACTTCACTTACCTCAGTGATACATCATTATTTGCTACGACTGCTGCGCTTTCCACAAGGAGAGGGAAAAAAAGTGATTAATACGTGAGCTCCATCCCTAATCAAGAGCAAGTGAGAATGCAGGGACAGAGAGCAATGTGTTCTCAATTCCAGTGTCTTTGGTGTGATTCTTTGCGTGTGTTTAAAAGACACCATCCAAAAGGGAATAAACTATTTAAAATGTGTATGTATTTTCAGACTATTATCAAAATCAATTTATTAAAAATTTAACATTACCTATATAAAATGCATGTTATTTTTAAAATATAAGTTCTATAACTTCTAAAAAATCTGATCTTCTTCAGTGCATGTGACCTTAAAATTATATATGTATGGGCTTCCCTGGTGGCGCGGTGGTTGAGAGTCCGCCTGCCGATGCAGGGGACGCGGGTTCGCGCTCCGGTCCGGGAAGATCCCACCTGCCGCGGAGTGGCTGGGCCCGTGAGCCATGGCCGCTGAGCCTGCGCGTCCGGAGCTTGTGCTCCGCCACGGGAGAGGCCACAACAGTGAGAGGCCCGCGTACTGCAAAAAAAAAAAAAAAAAAAAAAATTATATATGTATGTATGTGTGTGCATGCATGTATGTATATATTAATATATAGAAATATGTGTGTGGAGATATATGTGTATATCCAAATACATATGTGTATGTGTGTGGATATATATGCACGCTATATATAATGTATCCACATGCCTACATACTTATGATTATAATGCCTAAACACTGGCTGCTGATACAAAATTCCAGCCTTCATTAAATTCACTCAAACATTTACTCATTTACTTATCCGACAACTAACTTACTCAACAAATATTTATTAAGCTTTTTGTGCAAGCCGTTAAGCTCATTGATGGATTTTAAAGTGATTAAGACTGGTGCTTGTCCAAAAAGAGGTTACAATCCATTAAAGGATATAAGACAACTATACAAGCAACTATTATGGAAGCAAGAATAATTAAGAACCATCTGATTGGTGCCAATGGAGTACTATTCTTTCACATAAATGGAAATTGGAAAATTTTCATGGAGGAGGTGACACCTAAGGTATGTTAAACAATGAGGACAGTTCTAAAGGTTAAAGGAGAAGATTGGGACATTTAATCAGTGACTTAAGAAAATGCAAAGAGATAGGAAAGAAATTTTGGTTGAACTTAAGTGTCATCAAATTTGGTACAATGTTACCTATATTTTAGGAACTATTATGAGAGATGAAGTTAGAAGAGGCAATTAGGTTCAGATGGTAGAGGATCTTAAATGTATGGCAAAAGGGTTTAATCTTCAATTTATAAGCAGAAGGGAGTTATTGGAGTCTTCAGATCACTGAGTAAAACGAACATACCTGGCTTTGTGGACTTAGACTAACGGTGGCATAAACAATAGATTATTATAAGGAGAAGCCATCAAGCAGTAGGCTTGTGTCTGGGTCCACATGAAAGTGATAATAAAGGGTTGGATGATGATAGTGTGGAAATGTAAAGGAGAGGCAGCATGCATGTGTCTGTGAGTACAAACATGCATGCTTTTGGCATGGGGTTGCTGTTACAGACATAAGGAGCAGATTGGGGTTTTTTTTGATAGTACAGGTTTAGGAGAAGTCAATAATAAATTACTTCTAAGCATCATGCTTGGGCAACTTAGACTATAGTAATGTCATTAACAAATATTGTAGGATAGGGAAATCAAAAGGAAAACAGTTATAGAGAAAAGAGGGAAGTTCTGGACGGAAGGATGGAAATTCTCTTTACTTAGGGGTCACTTTTGTTTTATTAAAAATTGTTAGGAAGTGCTCAATACCTGTTTTATGGATGAAAACTCATAGTTTCCTCTTGATGTGCTTCTTTTAACAATTTTTACCTTCACTTTGAAATTATCAATATTGAATCTAATGTACTGAAACTTATCTATTGTTTTATATGTGTCTCACCATTCCTCCATGGAAATCCCCAAAAAGCCCAAGTGGGAATTATTTTACAGATGCATGTTTTACACCTTTTCAAGGGGTAAACCACTTAAAAGGATCCTAAAACCAGAGAGGCCCAGAGGCAGTGTTCTCAGAGCCCACCCCATTTCACAGGTGGCCCTTGTCTTACTTTCCCTTTATTTTCCTTCCTTATCATGCTGCTTCTGAATCTACTGTTGAGCTCTTTTTGTACTTTTGGGCCAGTCTTCCTGAGCCAATCCTGTAGAGTATGAGAAGCACAGTAAGAGCTAAAGTAGGACCAAAGTGCCAACGTGTTATCAGGACCACATTCCTTTTGGAGGTTTTCAGTGAGAATACATTTCCTTGCCTTTTCAGCTTCTGGAGGCTACACACATTCTTGGTACATGCCCCTTCCTCCACCTTTGAAGGCAGCAAAGTGGCATCTTCAAAGCTCTCTCTAACCCTCCTGTCACCCTCTTCCACCTATGAGGACTCTTTTGATTGCATGGTACCTGCTTGAATCATCCAAGATTATCTTCCCATCTCAGGATCCTTAAATTAATCACCTTTGTAAAGCCCTTTTGCGATGCAAAATCACAGTTTCAAGGATTAAGACTTGGATATCTTTGAGGTGGAGGTAGGGGCATTATTCTGCCTGCCACTTAGAATCCTTAGTGGTAGAACCCAGGAATCTGCATGTTCATGAGCTGTCCAGGTGAGTTTGTGCAAGTATGGAGGCTTGAGCTGTCAAAAGATTGTAAAGCCAGGCTTGTGGTCTCTTTGGCAATGTAATTCCTTCTAAAGTGTAGTACATTTCATAACTAGTACTTCCAGTCAGTTCCATGTGCTATTCTCCATCGTCAAATTACCTTTCTAGAAATAGATATTGTGTCTCCATTATTTTTCTGATTCCTTGCCCTATCTCTGCCTCTCTAGCTCTTGTCTCAAAACCATCTGAAACATAGGCTGGGAAGGAGAGGAAACAGCCTTAGCTCCCACTGTTTGGGAATTAGGAGCATTTGGTTCTCCAGCTGTGCAAGGAAATACCCCAACTTTCCATTTTCCCTTCTGTATATGCCCTCAAACCTGCAAATTTTTGCTTGAGTTCACCTTACATGGAATATCTTAACTAAAAGCAGGAAGCCAAAGTCAATGCTACACATTCCCAGCCACTTTTTCTAGAGCTGCAAGCAGTCACATGATCTGCCACGTAAGTTGGTAAAGTTAGTACAGGTGACTGTTGCACCTAATGCAAGACCAAGCTTTGTTAAATTTCAGAGTATGCTATCCATTTCAACAGTTCCAGTCATCCAGCAGTACGCCAGTGTCTTATATCTCTATTATTAGAGCAGCATCTCACTTCAAGATGCCTATTTCTATCTTAAATAGAGTAAGCGAGACTGCAGCAGCAAATAGACCAAAAATATGTGTGCGGCTCATTACAATAGAAGTGTATTGCTTTATGATAGTCTGATGCAGATGTTCCCGGTCATCAGTGGTTTTCCTCCACACAGGGATTTAGAGACCTAGGTTCTGTCCACCTTGTGCCTCCAGCATCCTTAAAGTTCTCATCCTGATCTGCATCCAACCAGTAGAAGAAGAGAACAAGGGAAGAACAGAAAAAAAAATGCATATCATTTCCACTCACATTAAACTGGGTAGAACTTGGTGTCATGAGTTAATGGCATATCTAATTTCAATTAAATCAGGCAAATGTAATCTAGGCATATGCAGAGGAAGAAGAAATAGATTTGGCTTTTTTTTTTTTTTGGTAAACAGCTAACAGTCTCTCTCATATCATCAAATGATTATATGTCTTCATTTAGGTTATTTCTTGTAGCTTGTAAATAAATAGAAACTTTTTTCAGTTCATGTAAATCTATCTGTAATATATTTCATATAGTCCTAGACACATAAAGAAATTTAACAAATCTATTCTGATAATTGTTTTGAGAAGTTGGGTCAGACTCTGGTTTCTAAAAAGGTAAGGAAAAAAAAAAAAAAACTTTCCAGTCTGGTCTCCAGAAACATTCTTCCCTGAAGTCCCACAAATGCCGTAAGCTCACACTATGAATTGCTACTCACAGAATGACCTCCTGAAGTCTGTTGCAGGACAGAGATTCTCTAAATTACCAGAATCACTCGGAAACAAAATTAACAACGTGGGTCTAATTAGAAAGTCTATTCCAGTCTATTCCAGCCTACCTAGCTCCTTACCTTCTCCTTTGAGTTAGTCCCAGGTGTTCTGGAGGTGCAAATATAGATTTAGGGATTGGAAATGTGCTTGGGGGTACCATCACATTTCAGCATTTATTCTCTGTCTAACCTTATTGAATCACTTGATTCTTTATACATTCTGTTAGTTTCTTATGCCTATTGTAACAGATTGTCACAAACTTGGTGGCTTAAAACAATAGAAATGTATCCTCTCTCTCACAGTTTTGGAGGCCAGGAGTTTGAATTAAGTATCACTGTGCTGAAATCAAAGTGTTGGCAGTGCTGTACTCTCTCCAGAAGCTCTAGAAGATAATCTGTTCCTTATTTCTTCCAGTTCTAGTGACTTCCAGCATTCCTTGTCTTTTGCCACATCATTCCAATTTTTAAACCTCTCTGCTCTGTCTTCACATCATCTAATTCACTGTGTGCAGTGAAATCTCTTTGCTTCTCTGTTATATGGATACTTACTATTGCATTTAGGGCCCACCCAGCTAATCCAGGATAATCTTCCCATCTCAAGAGCCCTATTTTAATTACATCTACACAGACTTTTTCCCAAATATGGTAACACTTAAACAGGTTCCAGAGATTAGGACCCAGTATGTTGAGGAGACCATTTTTTTAGCCTTTCACAGTTTATTATCTCCTTTCCAATGAGTCACATCTGTCCCTCTTGCAAAATGCTTTCATTCCATACCAACTTCCCCCCAAATCTCAACCCATTATAGTATCAACTCAAGTCTAAAGTCCTGTCTAATTTTCATTAGCTCTAATGTCTCAAACATCATCTAAATAATTCAGTCAAGTATGGGTGAGACTCTGGGTATGATTCATTACGGGGTAAAATTCTTCCCCAACTGCAGACCTCTGAAGCTAGAAAACAAGTTATCTATTCCCAAAATACAATAGTGGGGCATGTATAGTACAGCAGTTATAGCCATTCCCATTCTAAAAGGGAGAAAATTAAAAAAAAAAAAAAGAAAGATGTCATCAGTTTCAAGCAATTTTAAAATCCAATCGGGAAAATTCCATTAGGTTTCAAGGCCTAGAAATTAATCCTCTGTGGCTTACAGTTCTGCCCTCTGTACCAACAGCTCAGGTGTTTGCCCTCAGAGTCATTCTTTCATTTTCTTGAAGTGTAGCACGTGTTTGCAGCAGATTGGTTTTATAAACCTGTTTCATGCCTGTAGAATTTTAGAATTCTGACAGTTTTTTTTCACTTCATATTGTCTCTGCCCTGATCAGGTTAAACTGGTAATATTTCTGCTGATATGACATTCCCCAAAACCTAAAAGTCTCCTGTGTATGTTATGAGAATTAACAGCATTAGACAAGAGGGTTGACCACAGATCTTTCCTAGATAATCACATCTCTATTCCTGGTTTTTGTTGAGATGGCTGAGTGGGTCCATGCCTAATTTCTTCACCACTAGCAAAAGGTTGGCCTTCCCTCCAGAACATGCTTCCCTAAAAGTGAATGTCCTAATTTTAGCATCTTCTGCAGTCTGTTAGGTTCAGCACTTTCAGTATCAGCAAGCGATGGTTACTTTTTCCCCAATAGTCCTTTCCTCAACTTATCTTTTTCCTCTCACGTTTTACCATGAGCAGCAAGAAGAAGCAAGAATGCATATTCAACACTTTGCTTAAAAATCTCTTCAGCTAAATATCCAAGTTTATTACTTACAAATTCTGCTTTTCAGCAACTGTAGGACACAATTCAGTCAGACTTTTTTGGCCACAATATAAAAAAGGTCTCTTTTTACTCCAGTTTCCAATAACATTTTCCTTATTTCCTTCTGAGCCTTCAATGACAACACCTTTAATGTTCATATTTCTACCAACATTCTATTATGACATGTGTATTCTCTCAGATGATAGAGTCTTTCTCTACTGTGTTCTTCACTTCCTCCTGAGCCCTCACTGGCAGAGTCTTTAACATCTGATAGATGTTAATTGATAATCTAATAGATTATCAATAGTCTATTTAGGCAGGGAGGGGACTGGACTTGGCTGTGTGAAGACAGTCTGAAGGCAGCTAGTGCACCACAGCTAGCCAGGAGGGAGTTCTGGAAAAAGTCTGGACCTGCCAGAGAGGCAAGAAACCACTCTTTGGGGTTATGCGAGGAGAGGGGATTCCTGCTCTGTGTGCCCATAGAACGCAGAGCACCGCCTAAGTGAGCTTCAGAGACAGGTGTGAGCCATGACTATCAGCTCGGACCCCAGGGTTGAGCATGAACTGCTAACGCTGCCACCGCTGCCACCAAGAATCCTGTTTGCAAGTGCAGGTCACTACCCACACCCCCCTGGGATCCTGTGCAGCATGCCACTGCCAGGGTCCCGTGACCCAGGGACAACTTCCCTGGGAGAACACAGGGTGCACTTCAGGCTGTTGCAACGTCATGCTGGCCTCTGCCACCGCAGGCTCAGCCTGCATTACAGTATGACCACCGTAACCCTCCCTCTCCCCAGCCTGAGTGAGCAAGAGAGTCCTAACCAGCCGCTGTTTTAAACCCCTCCTGTCTGGATGGGGAACAGATGCCTGAGGGAGGCCTACATGCAGAGGTGGGGCCAAAACCAAAGCTGAACCCCAGGAGCTGTGCGAACAGAGAAGAGGAAGGGAAATTTCTCCATGCAGCCTCAGGAGCAGCAGATGAAATCCCTGCAATTGGCTTGATAAACCCTGCATGTGTGGAATACCTGAATAGACAAAGAGTGGTCCAAAAATTAAGGCGGTGGAGGTCGGGAGCAACTGTAGACCTGGGGTTTGCTTTCTCCATCTGATTTGTTTTTGGTTTTCTGCTTATCTTAATTTAGTTTTTAGTGCTTGTTATCATTGGTGGATTTGTTTATTGGATTGGTTGCTCTCTTCCTTTTTCTTTTAACTTTAAAAAAATTTTTTTTTCCTTTTTTCTCTTTTTGTGTGTATGTATATCTTTCTTTGTGTGATTTTGTCAGTTTAGGTTTAGTTTTACCATTTGTTCTAGGGTTCCGTCTGTTCTTTTTTGTTTGTTTTTTCCTTTTTATGAGTGTGTGTGTATGTTTCTTTTTGGATTTTTTCTGTTTAGTTTTGCTTTTACCATTTGGTTTGGGGTTCTATCTGTTCGGTATTTTTTTTTTCCTTCCTTTTCTTCCAAGCTGTGTGGCTAGCAGAGTTTTGGTGCTTCAGCCGGGTGTCGGGCTTGAGCCTCCGATGTGAGAGAGACAAGCCTAGGACATTGGACCACCAGAAACATGCCGGCCCCGCATGATATCAATCAGAGAGAGCGCTCCCAGAGATCACCATCTCAACACTAAGACCCAGCTCCACCCAACGGACAAGCTCCAGTGCTGGACGCCCCATGCCAAACAACTAGCAAGAAAGGAACACAACCCCACCCATTAGCAGAGAGGCTGCCTAAAGTCATACTAAGTTCACAGACACCCCAAAACTGACCACCGAACATGGCCCTGGTGACCAGAAAACAAGAACCAGCCCCAACCACCAGAGCACAGGCACCAGTGTCCTACACCATGAAGCCTACACAAGCCACTGAACCAACCTCACCCACTGGGAGCAGGCACCAAAAATAACGGGAACTATGAACCTGCAGCCTGCAAAAAGGAGACCCCAAAAACAGTAAGGTAGACAAAATGAGAAGACAGAAGTATGCAGTAGATGAAGCAGAAAGGTAAAAGCCCACCAAAACAAACAAATGAAGAGGAAATGCAGTCTACCTGAAAAAGAGTTCAGAGTAATGATAGCAAAGATGATCCAAAATCTCAGAAGGAGAATGGAGAAAGTACAAGAAATTTTAACAAGGACCTAGAAGAACTAAAGAGCAAACAATGACGAACAACACCATAAATGAAATTAAAAATACTCTAGAAGGAATCAGTTGCAGAATAACTGAAGCAGAAGGACGGATAAGTGACCTGGAAGATAAAATACTGGAAATAACTGCCACAGAGCAAAATAAAGAAAAAGCAATGAAAAGAATTGAGGATAGTCTCAGAGACTCTGGGACAACATTAAACACAGCAACATTCGAATTATAGGGGTCCCAGAAGAGGAAGAGAAAAAAAAGGGGCTAAGAAAATATTTGAAGAGATTATAGTTGAAAACTTCCCTAACATGGGAAAAGAAACAGTCAATCAAGTCCAGGAAGAGCCCAGAGTCCCATACAGGATAAATCCAAGGAGAAACACGCCAATACACATATTAACCAAACTATCAAAAGTTAAATACAAAGAAAAAATATTAAAAACAACAAGGGAAAAACAACAAATAACATACAAAGGAATCCCCATAAGGTTAACAGCTGATCTTTCAGCAGAAACTCTGCACGCCAGTAAGGAGGGGCGGGACAAATTTAAAGTGATAAAAGGGAAAAACCTACAACCAACATTACTCTACCCAGCAAGGATCTCATTCAGATTTGATGGAAAAATTAAAACCTTTACAGAAAAACAAAAGTTAAGAGAATTCAGCACCACCAAACCAGCTTTACAACAAATGATAAAGGAAATTCTCTAGGTAAGAAACACAAGGGAAGGAAAAGACCTACAGAAATAAACCCAAGTGCTTCCCTGGTGGCGCAGTGGTTGAGAGTCCGCCTGCCGATGCAGGGGATACGGGTTCGTGCCCCAGTCTGGGAAGATCCCACATGCCGCGGAGCGGCTGGGCCTGTGAGCCATGGCCGCTGAGCCTGCACGTCCGGAGCCTGTGCTCTGCAACGGGAGAGGCCACAACAGTGAGAGGCCCGCGTACCACAAAAAAATGAATAAATAAATAAACCCCAAACAATTAAGAAAATGGTAATAGGAACATATGTATCGATAACTACCTTAAATGTAAATGCATTAAATGCTCCAACCAAAAGACACAGAATGGCTGAATGGATACAAAAATAAGAACTGTATATATGCTGTCTACAAGAGACCCACTTCAGACCTAGGGACACATGCAGACTGAAAGTGAGGGGACAGAAAGAGATATTCCATGCAAATGGAAATCAAAAGAAAGCTGGAGTAGCAATACTCGTATCAGACAAAATAGACTTTAAAATAAAGGCTATTACAGCAGACAAAGAAGGACTCTACATAATAATCAAGGGATCAATATATGAAGAAGATATAACAATTGTTAATATTTAGGCATGCAACATAGAAGCACCAGAATACATAAGGCAAATGCTAACAGCCATAAAAGGGAAATCGACAGTAACACAATCATAGTAGGGGACTTTAACACCCCACTTTCACCAATGGACACATCATCCAAAATGAAAATAAATAAGGAAACACAAGCTTTAAATGACACATTACACAAGATAGACTTAATTGATATTTATAGAACATTCCATCCAAAAACAACAGAATACACTTTCTTCTCAAGTGCTCATGGAACATTCTCGGGGATAGATCATACCTTTTGTCACAAATCAAGCCTCGGTAAATTTAAGAAAGTTGAAACCATATCAAGTATTGTTTCCGACCACAACACTAGGAGACTTGATATCAATTACAGGAAAAAAGTACTGTAAAAAACGCAGACACATGAAGGGTAAACAATACACTACTAAATAACCAAGAGATCACAGAAGAAATCAAAGAGGAAATCAAAAAACACCTAGAAACAAATGACAATGAGAACAGGATGACGCAAAACCTATGGGATGCAGCAAAAGCAGTTCTAAGAGGGAAGTTTATAGCAATACAATCCTACCTCAAGAAACAAGAAAAATCTCAAACAACCTAACCTTACACCTAAGACAGTTAGAGAAAGAAGAACAAAAAAACCCAGAAAGTTAGCAGAAGGAAAGAAAT
This sequence comes from Pseudorca crassidens, assembly GCF_039906515.1. Taxonomy (NCBI): domain Eukaryota; kingdom Metazoa; phylum Chordata; class Mammalia; order Artiodactyla; family Delphinidae; genus Pseudorca; species Pseudorca crassidens. The sequence continues at coordinate 76,466,273 of NC_090311.1, forward strand.
CATAAAGATCACATGAGAGATGAATGAAAAAGAAATGAAGGAAGCAACAGCAACGAACAATAAAGCTAAAAGCTGGTTCTTTGAGACGATAAACAAAATTGATAAAACATTAGCCAATACTCATCAAGAAAAAAAGAAGACTCAAAACAACAGAATTAGAAATGAAAAAGAAGTAACAACTGACACTGCAGAAATACAAAGGATGATGCGACACTACTACAAGCAACTATATGCCAATAAAATGGACAACCTGGAAGAAATGGACAAATTCTTAGAAAAGCACAACCTTCCAAGACTGAACCAGGAAAAAATAGAAAATATGAACAGACTAATCACAAGCACTGCAATTGAAACTGTGATTAAAAATTTTCCAACAAACAAAAGCCCAGGTTCAGATGGCTTCACAGGTGAATTCTATCAAATATTTAGAGAAGATCTAACACCTGTCCTTCTCAAACTCTTCCAAAATATAGCAAAAGGAGGAACACTCCCAAACTCATCCTATGAGGCCACCATCACCCTGATACCAAAAGCAGACAAGGATGTCACAAAAAAAGAAAACTACAGGCCAATATCACTGATGAACATAGATGCAAAAATCCTCAACAAAATACTAGCAAACAGAATCCAACAGCACATTGAAAGTATCATGCACAATGATCAAGTGGGATTTATCCCAGGAATGCAAGAATTCTTCAGTATACACAAATCAATGTGATACACCATATTAACAAACTGAAGGATAAAAACCATATGATAACCATCTCAATAGACGCAGAAAAATCTTTTGACAAAATTCAACACCTGTTTATGATATAAACTTTCCAGAAAGTGGGCATAGGGGGAACCTACCTCAACATAATAAAGGCCATATACATCAAACCAACAGCCAGCATCGTTCCCACTGATGAAAAACTGAAAACATTTCCTCCAAGATCAGGAACAAGACAAGGTTGGGCACTCTCACCACTATTATTGAACATAGTTTTGGAAGTCATAGCCATGGCAATCAGAGAAGAAAAAGAAACAAAAGGAATCCAAATCAGAAAAGAAGTTAAACTGTCACTGTTTGCAGATGACATGATACTATACATAGAGAATCCTAAAGATGCTACCAGAAAACTACTAGAGCTAATCAATGAATTTGGTAAAGTAACAGGATACAAAATTAATGCACAGAAATGTCTTGCATTCCTATACACTAATGACAGAAGTCTGAAAGAGAAATTAAGGAAACACTCCCATTTACCATTGCAACAAAAAGAATAAAATACCTAGGAATAAACCTACCTAAGGAGACAAAAGACCTGTATGCAGAAAACTTAAGACACTGATGAAGAAATTAAAGATGATACAACGGAAGGAGAGATATACCATGTTCTTGGATTGGAAGAATCAACATTGTGAAAATGAGTATACTACCCAAAGCAATCTACAGATTCAATACAATCCCTATCAAACTACCAATGGCATTTTTCACAGAACTAGAACAAAAAATTTCACAATATGTATGGAAACACAAAAGACCCCGAATAGCCAAAGCAATCTTGAGAAAGAAAAACGGAGGTGAAGGAATCAGTCTCCCGGACTTTGGACTATACTACAAAGCTACAGTAATCAAGACAGTGTGGTACTGGCACAAAAACAGAAATATAGATCAATGGAACAGGATAGTAAGCCAGGAGATAAACCCACGCACATATGGTCACCTTATCTTTGGTAAAGGAGGCAAGAAAATACAATGGACAAAAGGCAGCCTCTTCAATAAGTGGTGCTGGGAAAACTGGACAGCTACATGTAAAAGAATGAACTCCCTAACACCATATACAAAAATAAACTCAAAATGGATTAAAGAGCTAAATGTAAATCCAGACACTATCAAACGCTTAGAGGAAAACATAGGCAGAACACTTTATGAAATAAATCACAGCAAGATCCTTTTTGATCCACCTCCTAGAGAAATGGAAATAAAAACAAAAATGGGACCTAATGAAACTTAAACGCTTCTGCACAGCAAAGGAAACCATAAACAAGACGAAAAGACAACCCTCAGAATGGGAGAAAATATTTGCAAATGAAGCAACTGACAAAAGATTAATCTCCCTATTTACAAGTAGCTCAATATCATAAAAACAAACAACCCAATCCAAAAATGGGCAGAAGACCTAAATAGACATTTCTCCAAAGAAGACATACAGATTGCCAACAGACACATGAAAGACTGCTCAACATCATTAATCATTAGAGAAATGCAAATCAAAACTACAATGAGGTATCATCTCACACTGGTCAGAATGGCCATCATCAAAAAATCTAGAAACAATAAATGCTGGAGAGGGTGTGGAGAAAAGGGAACCTTCATACACTGTTGGTGGGAATGTAAATTGATACAGCCACTATGGAGAACAGTATGGATGTTCCTTAAAAAACGAAAAATAGAACTACCATATGACCCAGGAATCCCTGAGAAAACCATAATTCAAAAAGAGTCAGGTACCACAGTGTTCATTGCAGCACTGTTTACAATAGCCAGGACATGGAAGCAACGTGTCTATCCACAGTTGAATGGATAAAGAAGATGCACATGTATACAGTGGAATATTACTCAGCCATAAAAAGTAATGAAATTGAGTTATTTTTAGGGAGGTGGATGGACCTAGAGACTGTTATACAGAGTTAAGTAAGTCAGAAAGAGAAAAACAAATACTGTATGCTAACATACATATATGGTATCAAAAAAAAAGAGGTTCTGATGAACCTAGGGGCAGGACATGAATAAAGATGCAGACGTAGAGAATGAACTTGAGGACACGGGGAGGGGGAAGGGTAGGCTGGGACGAAGTGGGAGAGTGGCATTGGCATATATACACTACCAAATAAAATAGGTAGCTAGTGGGAAGCAGCAGCATAATGTTTTGTCACTAGACCACAAAGCATCAGCTCGGTGCTTTGTGACCACCTAGAGGGGTGGAATAGGGAGGGTGGTAGGGAGATGCAAGAGGGGGGGGCTATGGTGATATATGTGTACATATAGCTGATTCACTTTATTATACAGCAGAAATTAACACAACATTGTAAAGCAGTTAAACTCCAATAAAGATGTTAAACATCTAGATTTTTCAGTCAGGTCCATCATTTCTGTTGTTTTGTCTATCATTTTTATCATCTGTCCACTAAGTAATTCTGAAGCTTCTTCTACATTTTTAGGTATTTGATACAGTAGCATCTCACTTCCCAGTACCAAAATCTATTTTAGTTTCCCATGCTGTATAAGAAATTACCACAAACTTAGTGGCTTATAACAACAGATTTTTTTTTTCCTTGTAGTTTTGCAGGCCAGAAGTCCAAAGTAAGTATCACTGAGCTGAAATGAAGGTTTTGACAAAATCACACTCCGTTTGGAGGATCTAGGGGAAAATCCATTCTTTGCCTCTGCCAGCTTTTGGTGGCTGTCAGCATTGCTTGTCTTCCGTCACATTACTCCAGTTTCTGCCTCTGTCTTCACATTGCCTTCTCCTCTTTTGCCTGTAAAATCTAGACTACTTCTCCCTTATTAAGGACACTTGTGATGGCATTTAGGGCCCATCCAGATCATCCAAGATGCTCTCCCCATCTCAGGATCTTTAACTTAATCACGTCTGGAAAGACTCTTTTTTTCCCAAATAAGGTGACATGTAGTTCCCAGGGATTAGGACCTAATATCTTCGGGAGTGCCATTTTTCAGTCTACTATACATACATACCCAATGTTGGCTTATTATTTCAGAGAAACTTGAACAATGGGCCTGGGAGTAGACCAGTTGGAATGTTAGGTATGGGCTTTGCTTGCTAATTAAAATGTCTCCCATGTACCCACTTTAATTTCTCCCCAGAGACTGGATAAAGAGCAAGCGAGCCATCTGTCTTTTCTTTTTTTTGCTTATACGTCATAAAAATGAAAAAAAATAGAAAATAGTAAGAATTGCATATAGAACCAACTTAACGGTGAATATTTAACTTAGTTTTACTTGAACATTTACTCAGAAGACTTGAGGACCTGATTAAAGGACTGATTAACAACAGTAAAACATATGCTCTCGGGACTGATTCACCTGCTACAATCTATATAATCTAATAACGGTTGGCTTTTTTTTTTTCAGTTGAGAATCATAGACTATTAGAGCCAAAAGGGGTCCCTGAGTTTGTCAATTTTAATTCCTTTACTTTATAGATGAAAAAAGATATCCATAAGGGATAAGATTATTGCCGTGGTCACATAGTTAGCTTGCAGAATTTCTCCAGTTTTTTCCTTTTGTCTCCTTTTTAGTGTCCTGATCTTTTAGACCTATTACTATGACCATTTCCTTTATTGTGTCACAGAATTGCAATGTACTATTTTAAATGATTAACCATCCCTAATATAGAAAATTCTAGATAATAACTTTCCCCTAGAATTCACTTCAAATATCTGGGGCAATGTTGACAGAGAAGATAAGCACAGAGAAAAGAATTTAGAGGAAGCTGCTACCACAAGAAACAATGTTTTGTCACTAGACCACAGTTACCTCTTTAATAAGCCTAAACTTTAAAATAACATTAAATATTGTAGATAAAGTGCCAATTAACTTTAAATTTTTTTAAAATAAATATTAAAATTTAAAATATTACCTGGATGGGTTATTTTATTCTGTTGAAATAGCCTTTAAAATCATTTTCTTACGCTCTTATGGAATTAAATACATTATTCCATGGTAATAATTTATCTGCACAGAAATTTGGAGAGAAGTATTACCTGTGAGGGCTTTCTTGAGAAGTATAAGAGAAAATTAAGTAGATATCAAATACAACAAACCATTGCATACAGTTTATCTCCTTACCCAGTGTTTACATGCTAGCAACCTATTCAAGCACCAGAAACACTGATCAATTAAACTCAGCAGTTAAAACAAACTGAAATTATCAGCATGACCTTGGAAAATAAATAAATGAATGATGTGCCAAATTTTCTGTTTATATAACTATGCAAGGATTATAAAGAAAAGCCATTTTAAATCTGGTTTGTGGCAGAGCATTAAAAACTCGGGCTCTGTATCTATTTCTAATTATATATGACCTATAGCTACTTTGTGAATTCTATAGGATTTATTTTATATTTTGGATATATTTCATTGAATATCAAATTATTTATGGTTTCAGGCCACTCCAATGAACTGGTATATTACCAAAGAAACATATCATAAAGTCCAAAATGGTGGTAAGTGACTTTTATCTTTTCACAGTAGGGAGTAACTGAAGTGCCATGTTGGACAGAAAAGGAGAATCAAAAAAAAAAAAAAAAAAAGAGAGGGAGAGAGGCATTTGTTGTTGAGTGTCTAATATGTTCTGTGCCAGTGATTATATTTGGTATTTGTTTTATATATATATAATGTTCCCAATCTTCACTCCCTTATGATTCCATCAATAAAATGAACATTAGGATACCTTTTCCTAGTCCCAGCTTTTGCACTGTGGAAGTGAAATTTGAGTGATTCTCTTAACCTCTTGGGACTTCAGTTTCCTCATCTAGTAAGTGAAGGATTTGGACTGAGCAATAACTCACGTCCCTTTCAGCACATATAACCTTCATGCTATTGTTACACAATAGTGGATCACAGTAGTAGCGCCTTTGTTTCAGTATATTCCTGCTCCAAACTTGGGAATTACAGTGTATTCATTCCTGCCAAGGTGGAGTCTAGTATTGTAAACTTGAATAGGAGGATCATTTGATTTTTCCAGGGGTAGCTTCTACTGAGGCACATTTTGAAGAAGTTACTTTCAGTGCCCTTTGTTAAAATTGTTTTGGAGGCCCCAAACAGAACATAGCCTGACTGTGTCGTGATGATACTGACAGTTATTTAATCTGTTGCTATATGTTCTTATTCACCATTTATTTTCCCCTCTAAGGAAAATATATCACCTTATAGTTCAGGAGTTGAGTATGGTTTCTCAAAGGACTTCAGTTCTAATCCTGTTTCCACTGCATTAACTGTTTAATATTGGGCAGTGTACTGTACTTTGTTGTGTTTCCGTTTCTTCATATGTAACATGGAGTACATGTTTTACTCAGTTGAGTAAAAATTATAAGGCTCTTAGTACAATGCCAACATACTATAAGTGTTCAAAACATGTTAGCTTTTACTTCTTACTTTTACTCCACTGTGTAAAGCAGGAGAATGATCCGCAATAATTTATGTCAACTCTAAGTAAATAACCAGCAGTGTTAATGGGGATAAAGGGATTGGCTGAAAGAGCCAGATAGTAAATATTTTAGGTTCTGTGCATCCTGTGGTCTCACTACTTAACTCTGTCTTGTAGACAAAAGCAGTCATCGACAGTACATAAACAAATGGGCATGGCTGTGTTGCAGTAAGACTTTATTTACAAAACAGGTAGCCAAATCACACATCTCTGCATAATATTCCAGTATGCAGCTACCATATCTTCCTCTGCACCCTCTCAATGAAAGATTCCTAGATTGCCACCCATTTCCCATCAAGTGTCTTTTATGGACACTTCCTTGTGCATGTCCTTTGTGGACAAATGTAAAATTTTCTCAAGCAGAATTGCTGAATGACATGTGTGCATATGTAATGAACACAGTAGCGCTCTGGCCAGACTGTACTTTTCCAGAAGAGGAGTGCATGGGTCATAATCAAAAGGGCAGGCAGGAGACATCCTATACCCCACACAGCTGCCAACACAGAGCTTACTAATTTTTCCAGCATAAAAGGTACAGTGTATTTTATATTGTTTTATTTTTAATTTCTCTAATTACTAATGAATTAGAACATGTGCTTAATAACCTTGAATTTTCCTCCTATAAATTGTCTGTTCCTGTCCTGTTGCTGTCTTTTTCTTGCAATTTGCAGAAGTGCCTTGAAAATTGTAGATACGATTGTCTTGTCTAATTTAGACATTGAAAATATTTTCTCTAATTCTAAAAATAACTTTGTTCACAGACTTTTGTTTAATATAAATCCTAATTTTGTGGTAATCAACTTTTTACTTTTTTGCTTGAACTTTTGAAGTTTTATGCATTTGTGTGTGTAAAATATTTACGTGTAGAGAAAAATCTGTCAGAAGATATGCTAAAATAGTCATAGTAATTATACCTGAGTGGTGCCATACAATTTACTAGTGCTGCTCATTTGCAATTGGTGGCAATATTTTGTTTTATTTTATTTATTTTATTTGACGACTACTTTTGTAGAACAGTTTTAGGTCTACAGCAAAACTGAGGAGAAGGTGCAGAGATTGCCCCACATGCTCCTTGACCCCACACACACAACTTCCGCCATTAGCAATGTGACTCGCCAGAGTGGTGCATCAGTTACAACTGATGAACCTGCATTGAAACATCATAATTATCCAAAGTCCATAATTTACATTATAGTTCATTCTTGGTGTTGTATATTCTGTGTATTTGGACAAATATATAATAACACGTATAGATTATGATGTATCATAAAGAATATTTTCACTGACCTAAAAATTGTTTATGATCCACCTGTAGATACAACCCCTTTTCCACCCCTAGCCCCTGGCAACCACTGATCTTGGTACTGTCTCCATAGTTTTACCAATTCCAAAATGTCATATAGTTTGAATTATATAGTTTGTAAGCTTTTCAGATTGGCTTCTTTCAGTTAATAATATGTTTTTAAGATTCTTCCATGTCTTTTAATAGCATGAGAGCTCATTTCTTTTTAGCATTGAATAATATTCCATTGTCTGGATGTACCACAGTTTATTTACCCATTCACCTACTGTCATTTTTTATTGATTTGAGGAAGATGCAATGTTTATTTTACATTTAGTCCCAAATAACAAATGACTGTATCTGTAAGCTATCAGCTTCTTCAATTTTGTCCATTTGTCTGTTCTTACACCAGCTCTACACTGTTGTACTTGATTTGCATTATAGAATTACTTAATATCTGGTAGGGCTGGTTCCCTTTCTTACTCTCCTTTTTTTTAAGATGCATTGAGTTATTCCTGGAATCATTCTTCAATAGAAGTTTTAAAGTAAATTTATAAAACTCTGCAAAAAATATAACTGAAATTTGATGTGGGGTTGAAGTACATTTTTAGATTTATTTGAGAGAACTGGGTATTTTATATTATGCTATCTCATCCAATAAAATAAACAGTTTTCCTATTTTTTCAGATTATCCACTATGTGCCTTTTTAGGGGGTTAACATTTTGTTCGCAGAGGTCCTATTCACCATGCAGTGTGTCAATTCCTAGGCACTTTTTATTGCTTGTTACTACTGTGAAAAATGACTTTATTTTATTAGAATTTTTAGTTGGTTTTTGTCAATGTAGGGAATTATTGATAGATTCAAATCCGGCAACCTCTCTGACCAAACTCATTAGTTGGTTCTTTTGCTTTAATTGTTGATTCAGTTATTTTCTTTTCTATTTATAGTCCTATCAAATATAAATATATCTATTTTTCTTCTTACTACCAGTGTCTAAGATTACTTGGAGAATGTTTAATAGTGGGAAAAATAGTGGGCATCCTAATATTATTCCCAATCTGAAAGGGAATGGATCTAGCTAAATATGTTTTCCATTAAGATTTTAACTAATTTCCATTAATATTTGAAGTAGGTTTTTGGTACATAACATTAACCAGGTCAGGGAAGTTCTTTTATAAACCAGGATTGCCAAGAGGTTTTTGTTTAATCAAAAGTATGTGTTGAGGGACTTCCCTGGTGGTCCAGTGGTTAAGACTCCACACTCCCAAAGCAGGGGGCACGGGTTCAATCCTTGGTTGGGGAACTAAGATCCTGCATGCCGCATGGCATGGCCCACAAAAAAGTATGTGTTGAAATTTTCCAATTCTTTTCCTACAATAAGAGTTACCTGCTGATTTGTAAATAGTGTCTAAGAAGCCAAGCAGAAAGTGGTAACTAAGAGGATAGTATCCTGAGCTGAGGTTTTGGCAGTCCCACATGTCTGTGGAATCAACAAATTTTAAATTTGGTAAAATTAGATCCCAGAGATATCAGAAGAGCATTGAGATAAACCCAACAGTCCATGCTGCTTTTCTTCCTGAGATAGTTGTGGCTTAAGGCCAAGAATCTATGAGGCTGAAAAGAAGTTTCAGCTAAGAGGGTAGGAAATTGAGCACAGCATTTAGTAATTTCTTATGACTCTTGAGAGAAGACAAAAAACAAACAAGCAAACAAACAAACAATTCCAGTTAGGAACTCTGATAGGGCTGTATTTTAGATGAATAATTAATTTGAAATAGATAAGCCTTCAAAAAAATTGATACCCAGCATCAAACAGCTCAATCTGCATGTTTGTTAGTCTTCCCTTACCCTATTTGACTGCCAGAAATTTTTAAAAAATAATCATCTAAAAGAGTATAATATCATCTAAAGTCTCAAGTTATCCCTATAATTTTTATATACAGTATCAGAAAAGCATTAAAAAATATACAAGAGTGCCAGAAGATACAATAAAATGACTGAGGACAACAAAAGCAACAGATCCGTAGGTTATACACATATTGGAGTTGTCATACACATCTTTTAAGATAAATTAATTTCTTGTGCTTAAAAAATAATTGAAAAGGTGGGGAAATTCAACACAAGCCTGGAATCTTTAATAAAATGAATCAAATAGTCAAGTGGGTATTTCAGAACTAAAACACAATAACTGAAATTTAGAATTTAATATAGGTTTAACAGCTGAACAATCATCCTGTTCTGCTGGATGAGAAACAACAAAAGAGAAAATGAGTGAGTAGGATGATTGTTCATTGAAAATATCCATACTGAAGCATGGGAAAAAATGGCAGAACAAAAAGATAAAAACATGTACAATATAAAATATATAAATATATATTATGTAAATACCAGAAGACATATGATATACCAATATCAGGAAATCTAGACTTTAAAACAAGAAGATTCAAAATAATGAAGGATATTTCATGATGATAAATAGGTCAAAGTACAAGGAGTTATAATAATGACAAATGTATATGCTTCTAATAACATAACCTTAAGATATTTAAAGCATGTATTGTCAAACCTAAAAGGAGAAATAGATAAATCTAAAATCATACTTGAGACTTTAATAAATGCCTTTCAGTAACTAATAAAACAATCAGAAAAAATACTTGTAATATCCAAGTTATTAGTAACATTATTAACAAATTTGACCTATTTAACAAAAATAGAACATCACACCCAAGAATGAAAAAATACATAATATTTTCAAGTACACATAAAACATTTACCAAAATTTATCATTTGCTGGACTATAAATAATTCTCTATTATTTCAGTCAAACAAAATATAGTTTCAGTTATATATAATAAACCAGAAATAGGCAACCACAGATTATGAGAAATTCCTGATGTTTGGAAATTAAGCATATACTTTTATATATCTCATGAGCAAAAGGTAAATCATTGAGTGACTTATCATTGAAATTGATAAAATATTTTGAACTGAATGATATTGGAACAACATGCCAAAACTTGTATGATGCAGCTTAGTATTTCTATAAAGAGACCATTTATATCTTGAAATGTATATAATAGAAACACAAAAGGAATTATAATTAATGATTTAAGTATGCATTTCAAGAAGCTAGAAAAAGAACAGCGAGAATCTACTGGATGACAAAAAAATAACAAAGATAAGAGCAGATATCAATGATGCAGAAAACCAATGGAGAAAATCAGTACAACCTAAAGATGGTTTTTTGAAAAGACAAAAAATTTAGATAAGCCCCTGGCAAGAAAAACATGAGAAAACACAGATCACCACATCAGAAATAAAAAAACCAGACATCACTATGCACCATACAGACAATAAAAGAATACAGGTTGTTATGAAAGTACTTAACCCAAATAAATTTAAAATTTGAAATAATAAATGAAACTTAACAAATCTGACACCAGGGGAATAAACAATGTAAATACATGTGTATCTGTCAATTAAATGGATATGTAATTAAAAACCTTCTCAAAGAGAAAAATCCAGACCCAGATGGCTTCACTAGGTCTTTACCAATCTTAAAAAATTTCTTCCAGGGCTTTCCTGGTGGCACAGTGGTTGAGAGTCCGCCTGCCAATGGAGGGGACACGGGTTTGTGCCCCTGTCTGGGAAGATCCCACATGCCGCGGAGCGGCTGGGCCCGTGAGCCATAGCCGCTGAGCCTGCGCGTCTGGAGCCTGTGCTCCGCAACGGGAGAGGCCACAACAGTGAGAGGCCCGCGTACCGCAAAAAAAAAAAAAAAACTTTCTTCCAGACAATATAAAAAAAAGAAATACTTACCCACTTGTTTCAGGGCACAACACAGTATGTAGAGCCAGATTATATAGATGTTCAAGATCCAGTTCCTCATATACACTTAAGTGTCTGTAAGTAAGAGCAAATTGTACTCCTGGAGTTGACAGTTTTTAGTCTGCAGTTATATAGGACAACTAATGTAATTACATTTAAAAATCACTAGTCTTTCCTGAAACAGGATACACATTGTTTTGATGTAATTCATTTGTATATTTCTCTATTTTTCTCTGTTTACTGGAAAGAGAAGGAAAGAGTTTTTGTTTGTTTGTTTGTTTGCGGTACGCGGGCCTCTTACTGTTGTGGCCACTCCCGCCGCGGAGCAACAGGCTCCGGACGCACAGGCTCAGCGGCCATGGCCCACGGGCCCAGCCGCTCCGCAGCATGCGGGATCCTCCCGGACCGGGGCACGAACCCGTGTCCCCTGCATCGGCAGGTGGACTCTCAACCACTGCGCCACCAGGGAAGCCCAGGGAGAGAGTTTTAAAAGCAATACAGATAATGAACAGGAACAGGAAGTTTAGATGAAATACTAGGTAATTAGTTTGGAAATGGTATAGACAAATTGATAACATTTAATGTATTATTATCCATTAAAAGCACCATCTAACACTTCTAAATATATATAGTCTGACTTCCAATAGGAAATAAAATTACTATTACTATTTTATTGATTCTCCATATCAATTTCAACTGTGGAATGAGGGGAATATAGAAAAATTTACAACTAAGAAATCTATGCTTGTAAACTTGGCAAGCAATCTGAATAAGTACATTCTTTCGTGAATTTTTCTAGACATACATTTTTGGTGGACCTGTTTAAAATATGAAAGTGAACGTGATGATTTTCCTTGATATTTAATTTTTTAAAGACATTAGCTACTTTCCACAAATAGCATGTTTGAAGTGTGAAACAATTTCACTGGAGTTTTACAATATTATATAGAGATTAGAGCTTAACTAGAATTAATTTTATTATAAAATGAAAGCATAACTAATAAATAGCAAAAACTCAAAAGATGTTAATAATTAAGCCATCAAGGCTCTATCACTTACGTGTCAACGAATTCAGTAGGCATTGTCTATATTTAAATATTGATTTCCAAAAAATGTGAGTGCTTATCTGAGTTGCGTGTGTGTTTGAAACTGCTAAATTCAAGGTCATTTGTGATATAGCAGTAGAAATGAATACAAATCATAATTGTATTAAGTTTTTATGTCACTTTTAGGAGCAATTGACATTTTCTTATACAGTCTTCTCATGCATGAACATGACATATATTTTCACTTGTTCTGATCCTTTTTTATATTCCTCAGTAAGAACATAAACATGTCCTTATAATTTTTGTATGTTTTGTATCCTACATGTTTCTTCATTGAGGCTTTTATATTTTTATTAAATTCATTTTTAATTATATTATGATTGTTATTACTATGGAAATATTTTTACAATTTTATTTCTAGGTGAATTAATAATAATATTCTAGAGAATAGAATTAATAGAGAAGAGTTTTGTGATTTGTGTACTTATCTTGTATCCAGATATGTTGTCAAATTCCTTTACTAATCTAGTAGATTTTTAATACTGTCTCCTGGATTTTTAAAGATACAACCATTCTGTCAACAAAGTGTGATCATTTTATTCATTCTTTTATAACATTTCTTTTCCTTTTTTATTTGATTCCTTTCTGACTCATCCAGATATCTACCCACTATCTTCTGGTAATAATCTTACTGTATTACCCTCTCTGAATTCACATTATGTTCTTTCAGGTCCTTTTGCATTATTTAAGTACAGGACATCTTGCTACACTTAAACTAGGGAAAGGCAGAGCTAATAGGAAATAATGCCAAACACACACACACCAACAACAAAACCCTAATATTTCAAAATATCATCTTGTCATATGACCACATGCTGTGACAATATCGAAATAATTTGGAGACCTTGACAAGACAATTTTGCTGGGGTGGGGAGGCAAGAGAGAAGTGGATTGAAGAATGTGTGGATGGGCATGAGAAAGTTAGGACAGTGTGCACATACTGTTTAGAAAAAAATTGATAATAAAAGGAAGTGAGAAGAAGTAGAAGGAATGGGGAGTGTTGATGATTATGTAAACAATCTAAATGTTTAGTAAGCTGCTAGGTCTTTTTTTAAGATACAGGGATGGACATAACAAAAAACCCATGTGTAGAAATTGGTCAGTTAGTCATAATGATAATTACTGACAGAGCAATCAAGGTTGTAAGATTGTTTCAGACTTGTTCTTTAAACATTCATTCAGAATTAGATGTGGTTTGCTATGTATACAAGTTTGGGGAGCGGGGCGCGAAATTGGAGAAGATGCAAATTCTGTCTTCATAGAAATTAAATTTCAAAGGAAGAGGAAAAACATGAACATAAATAGAACAGACAATATACATATAGGGAGAAAAAAGAATCAGAAAATATCCCAAACTGGGCAATTTGACAAATGAGCTCATCTCCATGGTTTGTTTCGATAAACTCATTTTCTTAACGCTGCTCATACTTTTCAGGGATAAAAATGACATTTTTGCTTAATTGATTATTGTTTTGAAAAGATAACATTAACATTTATTCTTATCCTGACATTAAAAAAAAATAATATGCCAACCTCCGTCACTTCCGGCTATTAGCAACCTGTTCTCCTATGTTTGATAATATGTTTTGCCACATCATGAGACCAGATGCTGTTCACATCACTACATACATCTAAGTCATTGATGACAACTTCAGAAGCTTCAAAGCGAAAGTGTCATTTGTGAGAAAAACATAATTCAAAAACATACATATACCACAGTGTTCATTGCAGCACTATTTACAATAGCCAGGACATGGAAACAACCTAAATGTTCATCGACAGATGAATGGATAAAGAAGATGTGGCACATATATACAATGGAATATTACTCAGTCATAAAAAGGAATGAAATTGAGTTATTTGTAGTGAGGTGGATGGACCTAGAGTCTGTCATACAGAGTGAAGTAAGTCAGAAAGAGAAAAACAAATACTGTATGCTAACACATATATATGGAATCTAAGAAAAATGGTACTGAAGAACCTAGTGGGAGGGCAGGAATAAAGATACAGACGTTGAGAATGGACTTGAGGACCCGGGGGGGGAAGGGGAGGCTGAGACATAGTGAGAGAGTAGCATTGACATATATATACTACCAAGTGTAAAATGGATGGTTGGTGGGAAGCTGCTGCATAGCACGGGGAGATCAGCTTCATCTTTGTGACAACCTAGAGGGGTGGGATAGGGAGGGTGGGAGGGGAGGCTCAAGCGGAGGGGATATGGGGATATGTGTGTGCATATAGCTGATTCATTTTGATGTACGACAGAAACTAACACAACATTGTAAAGCAATTTTACTCCAATAAAGATGTAAAAAATAAAAAAGAAAGTGTCATTTGTTACTGTGGATGAATATTTGATGAGAGTTTGATGTGACAAGTATTGGCCAATATTTTAGAATGCTTGATTTAAAATGTTTAGAAAACTTCTGGTCCATATCTATACAAATTACAGTCCTATAAAAGAAAGATATATATCATTTCAACCCGATCATTTAAGTACTATAACTGACCACATGTCAGAAACCCACCAAATCGCCTGTGGGAGCTGGAGAAGGCTTAACTGCATAAGGTCACACTTGATGTAATTCTTGAAGAATGTTACACCAGCCCACACTACTACAGTATTTTGACACCAGACGTCTAGAAAAATCAGGACCGTTCATTCGAAGGAGTCATTCATCTGTATATTCGTGTATGTACACCGCTAAAACATAAAAGTAATACTTCACTTATTTGACAAGATAACTAAAATCATTCTAAATAAGATGTCTTGTATGGTTATATTTATTGTCTTTGCCATATTGTTACACCTTTGCACATTAAAATTTTCAAGAGTTTATTTGAATAAACATCTATTCAAATTGGTCAGTACCAGACCTAAAATGGTTAAGAGAACTCCCTGACAGGAGATAGGGGAGAGATTTTTACAGAGAAGAGACAGAAGCAAAGCAAGGAAATTATTTGATTGGCTATAACTTTAGCAGTTGCCTTATTTAGGAGGGTCTAGTAGCCTGTCTGTGATTGGTCATTCTGAAGTTTCATTTTCTTGGATTTAAGTGCATTGACTCTGGCATAGGTTTTGGTTAGCTTACATAGTCTACGAAGCATTAGGGCCATCTCAGTCTAATGTCCTCCTTGTTTATTTACTTAACAACACTCGCCCATTGCCCTACATTTAGAAACTAGACTGATTAAAAGCAGTGGTATTGACATTTTTAAGCAGTGGTCTCTATCCTCAATGTAAATATTCTAAAAGCTCATTCCTAAAAGAGATCCAATCAATGCTCCTTTATTTAGGTTGAGGGACAGAAGTAAGCCATGCCTAATTACCCATCCTGCCTGGAGTACAATTAATATTCACATAAAGTAAACTATATGAGTCTACTTGTAAAAATTATTCCATTTCTATTGGGAAACAAAGGTAAATGAAATAATATGATTCAGGAATGTGGTGGTATTTACATGAACTTGATAGAAATTACAGTAAAACTTTAGCCAGCATATTAAGGGAAGCATATTATTCCAGTAGCATTGGTTTATTCATAACGTTCCTGATTCCACTGGAAAAAATCTGCCTAAAATATATGAACAAAAATATAAAACTTATTGTGCCCCTAGTTTGCACGCTCCTTGCAGGTAGGGCCCTTGACTTATTGGTCTGTCTTGTCTCAGAGATCCTTTGCAGTCAGTCAGTATTGGACCGCATGAATATAGAATGTCTCAGAGACTTTTTTTAAAAGTCTTTCACTGTCAAATCTTTAGATGTAAAAGAGAAAGCATGTCAAGTCACAGTGAGTGCCTTAAGGCAAGAATTGTGTCCTATTAACATTTGATTCTCTAGCACAGAGCTGTATATAAGTTGTCATTAAATAATGAATAAATGAATTAATAAAAATGTACAGATGTCGAGAGATCATCCTCTTTTACATTTTTGTTGTTGTTTTAGTATCTGGGCGATACTTTGGTTTCATTTAGTTCCAGATTTTTAAGATTTTTATATTTTCTTTTTGTATCATATGATCACTTCCTGATAACTAAGCTCTTTCATGATATATACAAGGAAAACAGTCATGGTTCTGCCACTAACTGGCAGTACACTCAAAGGCAAATTGCTTAATTATTTTGTCTCATCAACTATACAATTCTGATTCCTTTTTTTTTTTTTAATTTATTTTTGGCTGAGTTGGGTCTTTGTTTCTGCATGTGGGCTTTCTTTAGTTGCAGCAAGTGGGGGCCACTCTTTGTTGCGGTGCACAGACTTGTCATTGGGGTGACTTCACTTGTTGCGGAGCACGGGCTCTAGGCACGTGCTTCGGTAGCTGTGGCTCACGGGCTCCAGAGCGCAGGCTCAGCAGCTATGGCTCACGGGCTTAGTTGCTCTGCTGCATGTGGGGTCCTCCCGGACCAGGGCTCAAACCCGTGTCCCCTGCATTGGCAGGCGGATTCCCAACCACTGCACCACCAGGGAAGCCCTCTGATTCCTTAAAAAAAAAAAGGGAAGTAGGGTGGATATCAGTATGATAATTTCTCTGATAGTTTCTTCTTGAGGTTGCTGGTGCATTGCCTTTTTTAGCTCATTTTAGTGTGTAGAATACTAACAAAATATTTGCATAGTAACAGTAGTCTTACAGTATTCAGAATGCTCTTGATCTATTTATCTATCATTTGATACTTAAAAACAACCCTACGGAGTATTTAGTATAGTGCTACTATTATGCCCATTTTATACTGAGTAGACTGAGGCCAGAGAAGGTCAGGCAGCTTGCCAAGTATGAAGGGCACTCAAGCCTGGGCACTCCGGCTCCACCTCTGGATATACTTTTCTCTTAACTACACCATGTGATTCCTCAAAAATGAACTTTGGCAAAATCACAAATGGTCGATATGAGTGTATCCCTTCCATTTTAAATTATATAGAAAATGTTTATATCTTTGTCTTTAGAACTTGTAGGATAGTCAACTCAGGCTATATATATTACCTCACCTTTCTGTATCAATTATGAAGAAACGCATAGTGCATCATAACATATACAAGTAATCTCTAGGTCCATATGGATCTTCTATAAGATTTATTTCATTTATTTTTCTCCTTGCATTTTTTTCCCTATTTTAATCTGCTTTTAAAGGGATGGTCAGGGGAGTACTTTTATTAAGGTGGTAATTTAAATGACAGTATACTAGATGGATCTTACATCAGAGACTGGAAAATATTTCCTGGAAAATAATATAGAAAAGACTGGAGATAGATGGTTGCTTAGGTTTTGTTTTGTTTTTTTCCCAATGCTTTTACCAACTTTCTAAATCAGAGATTTGCCTTATGTATTTGCCATTTTATAAACATGGATTTTTCACAACAGTTCTTAAATATTTTAAATATTGTTTATAGAGTTTAATATAAGCTGACAAAATAACAATAAAAAATAGTGTTTAAGCTGAGTCCCATAGCATGAAACTGCGCTTATTATGCACGTAATTGTTAATTTTAGTATTTGTTACCTAATGGGATATTTGTTATAGCTTTTCTCTGATTAATTTTACTGCCCTTGCATTCTTTCACCAAATTCACAAATACTTTTTGATCACATATGAGATATACAAGCTTCTTAGAAAGTAAAAATAATTCAAGTGGCTGGTGGCTGCTGAAGAAGGGCAAAAAAAAATACACCTCTGTAAATGATCATATAGCCCAAGGGCAAATCCAGAATGTCCAATCTAGGCACAGTTCAGAGAGCATTATTTTTCCAGGCTAAAGGTTGGTCTTGTGGATTGTTAAATGGTGGTTTCCACATTCCATTAGACACTGGTGTACCTTCTGCACTCCTGACCTTTGGTAACTTATATTATCAGGCAAAGAGGAAATTAAGTGATTAATATTCATGAACACTATTGCAAAGTTGGAAAAGCTAAGGAATAGTGTTAATCATTGATCGGTAACATTTCTCAAAGTAAACCCAAGTAAAACGAATTTCTTTAAGCATGAAATCAGATGTCTGCTTAAAATAGATCTCTCACTGCTTTGGAATACCTTACCATTAGAGATTCATCTGAACTTAATTTTTACTGCATCACATCTTATTGCAAAGACTCTTAATTGATTCTGCTTTACCTAAATTTCTATGAATAAGTATGTTGCACAAAAACATTAATAGTTTCAATTTTTGGAAATCATATTTCTAACATCTTTCTATTCTAATTTTTATGAGTCATATTTCTAACGTTTTTCTACTCTAAAATTCTAGGAGTCTATTATATATGCCAGACAGACATTGTTTAAAGGTATTTATGGAATGATCTTTATAAAGAATCATGTTACGTATATGATTCATCTATATGCCTCATAATTTAACATTCTCAAGTTAGATATATATGTTCTCAAATTATTTTTAGGCTTAGACTTCGGGTATCTCATGCCTTAATAAAGAGATTACAAATCTTAGAAAATAAATCATGGGACTCATTTGTTTAATGAATATCTTCCAGATTTTTTTTTCATGTACTGAAATAAAAGATCAAAAAACTGGAAGGAAAACAAATACTCAAGAAATATTTTTGTACAAAACCTATTTAAAATTGCATTACATGAAAAATTAATTATTTCTGAAGAACAGCAGATGAGAAAAACAATTAAAACTAGAAATCTGAAGACAAAAATGACTTGAAAAACACAAATTTTCTCTTATGATTTTTAAAATGACCAGAGGGAAAATGGCTGTTAAGAAACACAAAATACTAATTATAATGTTTAGTTAAGAGGAATGATTATCAGCAAAAGTGAAAAAAGGGGGGTGTGGGTGGGAGGATTATAGCAATGTAAATTGAATCACACAATGTCAGCATTCAACAGAATCCATTTTATCTAGTTCAGAGCAATCAAAGAGGTAAACAGAATAAAAAGTTCTTCAAGAGCTTGCAAACATACAGAATTAGAAAACAAAACAGTCATGGCTCAGCTGCTGGCATGAACAAAGGTAGGACTCCAGTCAGTGAGGAAATGGTTGCCAGGGAAAGAAAGCTTATCTTTGCTATCTTCTATGTGGTGTTCTTTTAGGTATCGGGAGGAATAAGCCAGAACTTTGGGAAAAACTTACTTAAAAGACATGAGAATAAGTCCATTAAACACATTTTCAGTGAGTTAATTATTATCTATATTGCTACAGAGTTAATAATTGGAGACACCATTTTACTTATGATTTTAGACCCAAGGGCATGGGTCTGAATGTCCCTAAAACTTGAAATAATAGCTGCAGCCTGGTAAAAGTTGAGGAGGTCCAATTTCTAAATCCTCTAAACTCCATTTACGTATAGGGAGAAGAAAGCCACATTCAGAGTGGGCCTACACACAGAGTACATTGATTTGTTTGGGCCCTAATTCCCTTGAATAGGAAAAGGAGTGCCAGTCACAGCCCTCCTTCCCATAGTTTTGAGGACTTGAGAGTTTTTGATTCAGAATGCACTAACATAAACAAGTAGGAATACTAAACCTCTCTATGTTCCCATTTCTTCTACCTAAGTCTGTTTTTTTTTTTTTCTTTTTTCAACTTCTTAGGTAAGCAATCACTCTTGCAAATCTTTTTTTCTTTAAAAAAAAAAAAGCAAAATAGATATGCAGACACTAGAGGTGCATCAGTTGCCACCTTGAGTAGCAGGTCTTTACCTTCTATTCCTGCGGACATAGTCAAGTGGCTGTCCCCCCACCCAGCCCCCGGCCCTTGATCACATAGAATCTTATGGCAGATATGCTTCCTTACGTGGTGGGGAGGTTAAACTATACCTAAGCATTCAAACACACTAGAATCTACTATTTCTAAAAGCCTAAAAAGAAGATTCTACTCTTTCTCTTCATTGGTCCAGAAATTAGCAGAACATATCCAATTTAAAAAAATGTTTCTTTTCTATCTAAACAAATCATATATATTAGTGAAATACAATTCATATTTTTTAAAAAATTCATATTTTATTCATTCAAGACAAGAAAAATATAAACCCAAGAATCTTCTGTGCCTTTTGGCCTCCTCTCTCCCCCCACAGTGCATCACGTGTCTACATTATGTGTGGACCAAACCTTACCCATCGGCAGAAATACCTGTTCAACCGTAAACAGCAACATTCTCCTAGCAGCAATAAGACAGCTCCTTAAAGATGACATTCCTTCTTGATCTCATAAGGGGCCACAGTGAAGCTTAGATCTGAATTATGTAAACTTTCAGTAATACATCATTTGATACACAGCCCTCTGTCTCAAAACACTTACATAACCGTTCCTTGACTTGTAAAGGGCAGAACAGTTCTCAGAGCTTTCTGAGATACTCTTCCTTGGTTATAATCCTCAAATTTGGCTTGAATACAATTTTCCATTTCTTAGATCAACTGCTTAAGTTTTCTTCAACATACTGAATTTTAATTCAACGAACGCATATTAAATTCCCATTGTGTGTCAAGCATTGAACTAACTGCTCTATGGTATAAAGAGATTAGTAATGCATGATCCTTAGCTTCAAGGATCGAAGTTGAACAATCCTAGGTCCTTTACCATTTCTAAATTGTTATGGTGTCTGCAGCTTCTTGTGCATTTATTCAATAATTACTGAATGTCTGTATGATTGAGTAGTAATGCTGAGTTATATTGAATGCCTGAGAGCTCTTAATCGTTCCCTCTAGCGTCCCACATTTTACAGCAAAACAGAGAAAAACTTCCTAAATTCTAGTAGAATTTAAACCCTCCTCTAAACCTGGTACATACTACATACACTCTCTGCAGCTGAAGTATTCTGAAAAATATTCAGAGAGAAGGGGCTGAGAATGGGGAACTGAGAATGTAGACTTTGAAATTATCGCTAGAAAACGTAACATTTTATTCACAGAATCATTGCTGTTCCCATTGACATTTTCAGATGCAGCCTCAGGCATTGACAATAACAAATGGTCTATATTGTTAATTCAGGCTATAAAGTCAACAGGAAAGCTCTGAACATAAGTCAAAACTTCGACTTGACTGAAGCACTTTAATATCCTCACCAGGCATGGTCTGACATATACCGCAGCATTAATTACCCTTTGGCTTTGCCTAAAATTTTACTTTCTACCCCACTCTTAAGATTCTTTTGACATATGGGTCATAACAATGAGGATAAAATTAGTCTTGACATTCTTGAGGAAACATAGTCATTAGCGTTCCATTTCATTCCTTAATTACCCATGGAGAATGGGGAAAAGACAAGTGGAGAGGCAGTATATTATGAAATATACGAACTTTCACTGATCTAAACAACTAAAAATTATTTTTAAGGGAATTCTCAAATTATATCAAAATTTCTCAATTTTGATATAAGGATCGAACTCAAAAATATTTATCTGTTTATCTCAACACTTAGTACTGTGCTTGACACTCCGTAAGCTTTTGTTAACTAAACAAGCCTCTTTATTGCTCTGTAGAAGGATATTTTAATTTTATTTTACTTTTTCAAGTTATTTACAGTGAAACAATACAAGTTGAGAAAATTTACATCATCTTCATGGTGACCCTAAGAAGTCCTGAAATGTTTTCTGATTCTTTCAAGAAATATTATATTTTACTCAAAATAACTAGCTTTTTAAAAAAAATTTCTTGAAGTATAGTTGATTTACAACATTGTGTTAATTTCTGCCATACAGAAAAGTGATGCAGTTGTACATATATATATTCTTTTTCATATTCTTTTCAAGTATGGTTCATCACAAGATACTGGCTATAGTTACCTGTGCTGTACAGTAGGACCTTGATGTTTATCCATCCTGTATATAATAGTTTACATCTGCTAATCCCAAACTCCCAATCTTTCCTCCCCTACTCCCCTGCCCCTTGGCAACCACAAGTCTGATCTCTACATCTGTGAGTGTGTTTTTGTTTCGTAGATAAGTTCATTTGTGTCATATTTTAGATTCCACATATAAGTGATATCATATGGTATTTTTCTTTCTCTTTCTGACTTACTTCACTTCGTATGATAATCTCTAGGTCCATCCATGTTGCTGCAAATGGTATTATTTTTTATGGCTGGGTGATATTCCATTTTGTGTGTGTGTGTGTATCCACATCTTTATCCATTCATCTGTTGATGGACATGTAGGTTGTTTCCATGTCTTAGCTGTTGTAAATAGTGCTGCTGTGAACATAGGGGTGCATGTATCTTTTCAAATAATAGTTTTGTCTGGGTATACACCCAGGAGTGGGATTGCAGTATCATATGGCAACTCTATTTTTAGTTTTTTGAGGAATCTCCATACTTTTTTCCATAGTGGCTGTGCCAGTTTACGTTCCCACCAACAGTGAAAGAGAGTTCCCTTTTCTCCACACCCTTTCCAGCATTTATTATTTGTAGACTTTTTAATGATGGCCATTCTGACTGGTATGAGGTGGTACCTCACTGTAGTTTTGATTTGCATTTCTCTAATAATTAGCAATGATGAGCATCTTTTCATGTGCCCATTGGCAATCTATATGTGTTCTTTGGAGAAGTATCTATTTAGGTCTTCTGCCCATTTTTCCATCGGGTTGTTTGTTTGGTTATTGAATTGTATGAGCTGTTTGTATATCAAAATAACTAATTTTGAATGTATTTTATCATATTTTAATCCTCTGAAAACCATCAACCAAGTATGTTCACTCTCAGCCAGAAGACTGTGTACCCCTCTGATCTCATTCCAGGTGCATTATTTTCCTAGGAAGACTGTAACAGATTATCTACAAACCTGGTGGCTTAAAACAACAGAAATTTATTTCTCACAATTCTGGATGCTCAGAGTTCAAAGTCAAGGTTTTAGCAGGCCATGCTCCCTCTGGAGAAGGACAATCTGTGCCATGGGTTTAAGGGCCTACCCTAGACCAGTAGGACCTCATCTTAAGTTGATTACATCTGCAAAGGCCTTATTTTCAATAAGGTCTTATTCACAGGTTCTTATTGGATGTGGATATTGGGGGGACACCTATTCAACCCAGCATACCAGGTAAAGAGAAGGTTAGTGCATTCAGGTTAGTATCATCATTTTAATGTCAACAAAGGATTATTCATGAAATATTTTATTTATTAACTTACTAGTAATGAGTTTGTTCATTAATACAGAGAATATATCTGAATTGAAGGTACTTGGTAGATAATATTGGTCTATAGAATAGCCAAATATAGTCTTAATGATAGCTCAGCACTATCAGACGGATGTGTGCATAGGGTTGACTTACAATCAATAGGCAGTTGTTATTCCATTATATATAACCACTCAATCACAGTTCTGCTCGAAGTAAAAAATATTTTTTACCATGATTGCAAATAAGCATATCTATAGATAACCATTTTCTTCTGTGATGATTAGATACACCCTTTTCTGAATGAGTACCCAGTTGTCCCTTCTTAGTTTCACCTCTTCTTTCTCATGCTACCATTTTGCTTCTAACCTCTTCTCACTCCTTTCAAAGAGTCATATATACCATGGGAGATACAATTAATTAGAGGTTGTAAGAAGAAAACTGCCTCTGCATATGTTCTTTGTTTTCACACTCATTACTTTCCTTACACTTGTAGTCCGCTCTGTTTGAGGTATATCTCCCACAGATATTTCTATGGCTCACATTCTCAC
The DNA here is from genome assembly GCF_039906515.1 of Pseudorca crassidens. Lineage (NCBI taxonomy): Eukaryota > Metazoa > Chordata > Mammalia > Artiodactyla > Delphinidae > Pseudorca > Pseudorca crassidens. The sequence continues at coordinate 76,490,316 of NC_090311.1, forward strand.
TTCAGTCTGGCATCTGCTCTCATATGGGTTCCTCACAGAGGCCTTCCCTGACCACTCTATCTAAAGTAGGCAGCCCTCTCTATTATACTCTCTCCCTTTACCCTGTTCATTTACTTCCTTCATATCATTTATACCAACATGGTAATACAGATTATTTATAGATTGACTTGTTTATTGTCTATATACTGCACTACAATGTAAGCTCCATAAGACCATGACTTTGTCTACCCCGTTGACTGTTGTATAGCTTGCACTGACAGCAATACTGGTGGCCTGCCTCCATGGCAACTGCTTAAGAAATGTTTGTTGAATGATTGAATAACTGAATGATTTTGAGGTACATGTCTCTGAAAATTCCCTTCATATACTATAAATTGGCCTAAAAAATAAACATGAACAAATGTGTGACTCACCATATTTCTTATTCCCTGAAATGTGTCCAAGTCTTATAGATTGCCAGGGATATATACGTAATTCGGAAGAGTTGCTCTCCTTATGGTGAGTTCAACAGCCCTTACAAACACAAAACTGATAACATATAACTTGGTCAATTATTCATTAAGAATTCTGCTGTCTAATGGCAGATTATTTTTCATTTTAGCATACAACTGGGCCAGGTAAACATATTTTAGTAATGGTAACCAATTGTAATAACTTACAATAATAATTATACTATTTTTTAATGCAATCACACAAATACACATTATATAAATTCTATATACTCTATGTAAAATTCTTTTTCCACAACAGTATTTAGCTGGACATTAGTTTTAGGGCATCAATTCATCACAACATTTCTGCTATCCCTGAGTTTGGAGTCAGCTGCGAAAAGACACAGGAAATGCATAAGTGGAGACCAAAATATCAACCTCAGTTCTAATCAGCTGATTAGAAAGTATGGCTTTACATTGACATATGTACACTACCAAATGTAAAATAGATAGCTAGTCGCATGGGGAGATCAGCTCGGTGCTTTGTGACCACCTAGAGAGGTGGGATAGAAAGGGTGGGAGGGGAGACACAAGAGGGAGGGGATATGGGGATATATGTATACGTATAGCTGATTCACTTTGTTATACAGCAGGAACTAACACGACATTGTAAAGCAATTATACTCCAATAAAGATGTTTAAAAAATAATTTAAAAATAAAATTAAAAAAAAAAAGAAAGTATGGCTTTAGATCTACAGTCAAAATGGTGTTAGAAAGTCATAGTTCTGGGCAAGGACGTTTCTCCTCTAGAGGAGCAGAGCCTGTCCTAGTAAGTTTACTGCATAGGAAAATCAAATGTATCAGTTTTCCACTGTCTCATTAATGATTTATACAAACAACTGCCAAATCATAGTGGTCTACATAAGAAACATTTATCTGTGCTCACAAGTCTATGAGTTGGCCCAAAGGTCCTGCTGATCTTAGCTGGATCCAAGGCTAGCTGGCAGGTCAGCTGAGTGGACGCTGGCTGGCTTGGGGTGCCCTCAGTTGGAACAATTTCTTCTGCTTCAAGTGATGTCTCTTCCTCCAGCAGGCTAGTCGGGGCTTGTTCTTATGGCACATGTGGATTCAAAGGGAGCCAGGATAGCACAAAGGCACTGTCATTTCTACTGCATTCTGCTAACCTAGGCAAGTCACAAAACCAGTGTACAGCCAGGGGTGGGGAAATAGACTCCACCTCTTGATGGGAGGAATGAAAAATTACATTGCAGGGGCACAGATACAGGAAAAAGTGGAGAATTGGTCAATTCTATAATCAATTCAACACCATCAGACTGAACCCTCTTTACAGGCAGGCAGATCTAATAAAAGAAGGAAAGAACAGAGCTGAACCTGCCCATTCTGTCCCCAAATGAGTAAGGAACAGAAAGAAAAAAAAAAGGTGTGTCACTGTCACTGAAGCTATTCCACAAAATGCCTGATGCTGGGAGAAGGGATGAGCTCCCTAACGTGTGTATGCTTGACACCACCAACCTACCCAATCCAATTCAAAATAAAATGAAATGAAAGAGTAGAGGTAAAATCAGTATTTTGTGCAGTAAAAAATAACACTGCTGACTGACAGAATCTCTCACACTCAGATGAATTGTTTACTGACTTTGATCAAGTAAACACAGTCTTATTTGCTTTTCTGTTTTCTTATTTCTTAGAAAGGTGCCATACATTTGGCTTTTCCAACAGAAACAACTTCACTTGAAAGATTTCACTTTGTATTTTAATATCTTTGATCACAAAATAGACAATTGTGCATCTAGAAATAGCATCACTTTTTCTTTTAAATTCTTCAAGTCTGTGGTTATTGAACTAGAACATCAAGTTTGGGATATATGCCAAGCAAACAAGTCACTTCTCCCCATAAGTTTCATATAATACTCCTTACTTGATGAAATCATTTGAAGAATTTATTTTTTATGTATTTGCTTGAAGAAAGCTACTGTATATTAGGTGTTGCTATTACAATCACAGGAAATATTTGCGATTTTTTTTTCAGGAGGAAAAGAGAAAAATGTTAGATTAAATAAAAATTAAGCAGCCTAGGGGCTTCCCTGGTGGCGCAGTGGTTGAGAGTCCACTTGCTGATGCAGGGGACACGGGTTCGTGCCCCGGTCCGGGAGGATCCCACATGCCGCGGAGAGGCTGGGCCCGTGAGCCATGGCCGCTGAGCCTGCACATCCGGAGCCTGTGCTCCGCAACGGGAGAGGCCACAACAGTGAAAGGCCCGCATACCGCAAAAAAAAAAAAAAAAAAATTAAGCAGCCTATACCTTAACAGAATACCATCACAATGAAACCTCATCAAGTCCCTAAGACAGAAAAATAAAACTATTTTATTTTATAATAAAAATATTAACATTTATATATCAAAATATTTTATATATTATATTATTTTTCAATAAATAGTTTGCCATGTTACAAAATTTTATTATTGTTATCAATATCTATGTTGTAATAGCTTTCCAATGATAGTTTTTTAATAACTTTCAAATTTAATAGACTTTAACTTCTTCAGAACAGTTTTCTCCAAATATTTTGATCACACAGCTTTGATGTAAAAAAGTAATTAAATGCCTCTTTATGTGTAAGTGTTCGTATCTTATACACATATGTAATTATTATAAATTAAAACATTATGCCAAAAAATGGGCATTAAAAAGTATGAGCTAAAATAAATGTGAGTAGACCATGTTTCAGTACTTTTATTCCAAACCCCCATAATAATTCTGCTCACACCAAAATAGATGAAGCATTGTAGGAAAGCAGAAAGAAATCTAGAGGAAGCAGTTGTTCAAAAGCCATGGAAGTATTGAAACTTCTGAAAGCCATCCCCTGTACTCACTTTTCAAAAATGCACAGATCTTCAAACGTAATAGAAAAGGTGTCTACATTCAGTCTCTCCCTCCAGCCCGTCTGTACCATAGGCTTTGAGGACTAGGTCTTCTGGCAGCTAGTACTAATGTCTGCACAGACACTTGCCTAGCACAAGCACTTATAATAGGTCCTAACCCTCTGATCTTAAGTGGTGAGCACTTGAGATTCTCTGGGCCAGTCAGCTCCTCTCTCTTGGCATTGAACACACAGGGACAGGAGGTAGTTGGAACTTCCCACCTGATGGCAGCACCTTAGAAGTTTTATGAACTTGCCTTGGTTGAATACTCAGAACTGTGCTCAGCACTGTCATCACAAAGCTTGTTTGTTCATCCCTTTTTCTTATTCTTGAGCTATCTTAGTAGCTTTCCAAATAGTCTCTGTCTTTCTGCTCAGGCTTGTCAGAGGCAGTTTTTGTTATTTCAACGAAGGAAACTTAACTGATATTTGCCCTATCCCCTACAGCTGAGTTTTAAGGAGCTCAAAGCTTCGTTCATCCATTCAGTCAGTCATTCAGTCTTTCCTCTAACAAATATTTACTGAGTACTTATTATGTGTTAGGTGCTAGACCACAGAAGAAAAAAGATGAATAAAGCATGTTTGCTGTTCTTCAAAAGAACAACTTTGTAGTGGGGGAAACAGAGTGAAAGAGCTGCGTTAGAGTTCTAATTGTAATAATTACAAGATGCTAAGGGACAGGGTCGAAGCATAAAGCCCAGGTGTAAAAAGACAGGGGTTGCTTTCTGAAAGAGTTAATACAAATTGTAAGCCTTAAACAATTAATCTTGGAGAATATGTGTACTGCTTGGGGCATTCCGAGCAAAGGGGGACCACACCAGCAAATGCCCAAGAAGGAAAATCAATATGGTACATGGGGAACCACTGTAGTTTGCTGTTGAATATAAGTTATGGCACCAGAGATGAAGCTAGAAGCTAAGGAGTTTGAACATTGCCTCATTACATTTTTTTAAAAGGTGTCATTACCAAATTAGAATGCTTAGCTCATCTGCAATAAAACATCTGCAATAAAGTGTTTGTAAATTCTTGCACTATCCCTGCAATTCAGTCATAATTGAATGATTCACTAATAGGAAGTACTAAGTCACAAAGAGGGAAGCCGATATCATTATCAGTTACTAATCTTCTTAAATCAAAACCAGAAATGAACACTGGTTCCATGATCAAGAATCTTTTGATCTGTATTTAATCAACACAAGGATGTATCAAGCCACTGAAAAACAGCAATAAACATATTAGTGGAAATGTGCCTGGTGAGATTATATAAAATAATACAATTAAACCCCATAGTAAAATTAAACCCCATAAGGCTTTGCTAATCACATAACTTGTTCTTAGTATTGGTATCCTAGATTGTCTAACTGCCTTCAGTTTATCATGTAGCGATATATCCCAAATATGATTGGGTTGGGGGGGGGGTCTGTTTTGCCCTTATTGAACAGAGTTTAAACATATGCGTTAAATTGATTATCTCTAATGTCACCCACCTCAGGGGTTATCCAGGCCGGCATTCTAACAAGCATTCTGAAGAAAGCTATTGCAATATTTATTCCCTCTGGCAAGCAGCAGTTGATGCTTTGCATTTTAATGCTTACTTGCAGTAGCTGAAGTTTTGCTTTTACAAAGCAGTTGTCTTTTCACAATTGCAAGCCTTTGATAACTGAAGTTCTGTCGTTGGGGAAAAAAGAAGAGCGATAAGACCACAAAAATCAAATCATGGATTTTCACCTCTCATAACCTTTTCATTTTGGACCTGAGAAACAATTTTACCAAATGGCTTTGCAGGTATCCTTCTGAGATGAGATTAAGTGTGTATAGGCACCAGGTAATTATTTTTCCCCATACCTGCTTTCACTCTGTCTGATTCAGACACCTGCACATGTTTTTGGAAAATGAAAATTAATTCAGAGAAAGGCACATTTAAAGGTCCTGTTTCCTAATAAAGGACTTTCAACTGAGAGATGAAAAGCCATTTGATTTTTCCTTTTGAAATGCCTGATTCCTTGTCCCCCAAAAGGGATATAATCCCTCACCAGGGAATTCCAGTCTCTAAAGAGAACACTGGAGATGGGAAAACCCACATGACATTATGCCTGAAATAGCTTCTCTCCATTAAATGTTGCTGTTTTCCTTCTTTAATCTCTTTACCCTTCCAAATGTTTCTCTTATAAGGATACACCAGAAGGCACTTGCCTCCATTATTTCACAGCTTTTCATGAGCAAAAATCAGTCCTGTTCTCCCTTTCCAGCTCAGGAAAGCATTATATGGGTTCTCCAAAGGTAAGAGGAGACAATGTCTAGATAATGTCTCCCTGTGACACATCTGCATACACGCTATTTGGGCTTAAGGACATCTCCCCAAGGCTGCTTTTGGCTCTGACTCTACAGATATCAGCAGACTTCATAAGACAAGGATAATCGCTACAGAACTGGTGGAGAAATGATTCAGCTCCTCCAAAGAATCTTAAATTTGGCCATGAGACAACTTCAGACTGAACGGCGCAAGGGAATGGGACAGGGTACTGGAAATGATGACACGCCTGATAGCTTCTAATGAAAAGAGTGTTGCCTTCAGGAAGACAAAGAAAGACCAAGGTGACCCACAAGCATGAGTGGAGAGACTGTCATTTATCTGAGTCCCATTTTGAATTTTTAGTAATATGCATCCTATATGTGATTTTTGTGAATGGAGATAGTAATTGAGCTTCCTTTTGCAAAGGGGGCAATGTGGCAATGTCCACCAACCGTAATACCAAAGAAGCTAGTTCCAGAACAGATTGCTTTAGTATTTGTTGGGCTGGGAGAGAATGTTGGAGAGGGGAAGAGGCACACTGGCCCTTCTTCATAACCTTGGTCTTTATTTTTTTCTCTGCTAATATTCTCAGTCTAGTAATTTACACCGAAAAATATTCATCTGTTTTCTAAAAGGAATCTTGAACTCAAGACTCAACTTGAAGGATAAAGAGAGAACATATACAGTCCATGTTCAAGGAGCTTCAACCCTAATGGGGAAACAGGTTGGCACAGCAGGTGTGGAGGACTGAGCCGGCCAAACTTAACTGCAGAGTGAACTTTTTTAATACGAGTGTAGGCTTTCACCATACAACTAATTGTGCCTTTTTTTTTTGGCTGTGTTGGGTCTTCGTTGCTGCGCGTGGGCTTTCTCTAGTTTCGGCGAGCGGGGGCTACTCTTTGTTGCAGTGCACGGGCTTCTCATTGTCATGGCTTCTCTTGTTGTGGAGCATGGGCTCTAGGCGTGCGGGCTTCAGTAGTCGTGGCACGTGGGCTCAGTAGTTGTGGCTCGTGGGCTCTAGAGCACAGGCTCAGTAGTTGTGGCGCACGGGCTTAGTTGCTCCACGGTGTGTGGGATCTTCCTGGACCAGGGCTCGAACCCGTGTCCCTTGCATTGGCAGGTGGATTCTTAACCACTGCACCACCAGGGAAGCCCTAATTGTGCCTTCTTAAACGACAAGACCATAGCTACGGTCTCTTTGTGTGGCCCCCATCAGTTGACACAGTGCTTTGTATTTAGTGAATGATCTATTTTTGTTTTGAAAATTTAGGTGTTGAATGGAGTTTTTAAGAGTGATTGTAACTATTTAGGAAAGTACCTGTTTCCTCTGCCAGTGCAAAGGTTAAATAGATTGAACCAAATATGTCCTCAATGCACAAATTAATGCATACTAAAGTGTGTCCTAGAGGCACGAGAGAGGATCTCATTGTTAGTGCCATGCTTTTTGTCTAATGTACTGGTAACAGGTATTAATTTCTTCACCTCAATGGCTTGAAAGTCCTCAGAGTGTCAGTGCATACCTAATACATGAATGAATGTCTTGGTAAGATGCTAAGGATTGGAGTAGTCAGGACCTATTGACAGGAGGCTATTAACAAAATTCTCTGAGAAGCCCATAACAGGGATTGGGGATATTTGTGAAAGTCAGGGCCATGGGAGCCTCGTGTTCAGCAGAGTACCCATAAACGCCACCAAAGGGGATGACATCCAGCTGCTGTGCAACAAGAGAGATGCGCCCCTGGAGGGGATTCATAAGTATAGTTGGATGATCAAGTTCTCCAAGCAGTACATGCAGGAGTGCAGAAGACTAGTTATTAATATGGACGTGTGAAAGAAATCTCAGCTCCCTTTTCCAGGTGGTATCCTGAGAATGTGAGAGGAGAAATGCTGACAATTCAGCTTTATTCCTGTATCTAAGAAGAGGGAGCCCTGAGGTCGGAACAGGCACAAAACAGCCTCATCACTCCACCTGTGAGCTCAGAACATTGAAGCTCTTTTGGAATTGAAGTTAATTTGCCTCTTTGTGCAAAGCAGAAAAATCATTTAAAATCTGAGCAGGGGGTTGGTTTGCAATGAGGGAGTGTGCTAAGTGACAGAAGTATAAGGGAGCAGCAGAGCAAGACGATGAGGTCAGGAGGAGCCAGCCAGAATGTGAAGCTTTTCAGCCTGTAGCCTATGGGAGAAGAGGCCAGAAATCTCCAAGAGCACACTTTACAAGTAGCAGAGACACAGGGTGGAGACAGAGCTGATGATCACCCATAGTCCTTCCTGCCCAGCTGTGGGGGTCAGAAAGGGAAGCTCTCTGTGTTTCTTCTCTCCTCTACTACAGCGCTCCACACTTTTGCTTGCCAACTGAATAAGGAATTTCCACACCGAGGAACTCTCCCACTCTTCAGCAGACACTGACTAGGTGTCCAACAGATTTAACTTAATTCTGACACTACCTACCTGGAGTTAGCACAGAACCCATGGATTAAGTCCTCAGCCCCATAAGACTGCCCACCTTCAGACACTAATTACAAGGCCAAGTTGTCACCTGTGCTCTGACAGACCTGCTGTAAATCGGAGGTTCCCCAAACCTCCTCCTCAGTTTCAGTCTTTTGCAGAACGACTCAAAAAACTCAGTTTACTTACTATTGCCAATTTATTACAAAAGGTTATAACTCAGGAATAGCCAGATGGAAGACATGCATAGAGCAAGATGTGGGGAAGGGGTACGAAGCTTCCATGCTGTTTCTGGGTGCGCCACCCTCCCAGCACCTCAATGTGTTCATCAACCCAGAAGCTCTCTGAATCCCATACTTAAGGGATATTTACGAAGGCGTCGTTACAAAGGCATGATTGATTAAATCAATGGCTATTGATGATTGAACTCAATCTCCAACTCCTCTCCCGTACCAGGAGTTTGGGGACTAAAAGTTCATCTAATCATCTGGTTGGTTCCCCCTGGCAACCAACCCCCATCTTCAGAGGTTTTCCAAAAGTCATCTCATTAACATAAATGCAGGTGTTGTTGAAAAAGATTGGTTATGAATAACAAAAGACACCTTTATGTCTCATCATTTAGGAAATCACAGTATCTCAGGGTCAGACTCTAAGATGTTCCCCAGTGGCCCCACCTCCTGGTATTCGTGTCCTTGCCTTATTTCTTGTCCTTGATTCTGGGTGGGACTTGTGATTTTCTTCTAACCCATGGAATACGGCAAAGGTGATGGATGTCACTTCCATGATTAGGTTACATAAGATTGTGATTTCTGTCTTACTACCAGACTCTCGTCCCTATTGCCTTCTTGGTTTGCATGGTTTAATAAAGCAAGTGGTCATGTTGGAAAGACTGTGTGGCCAAGAAATTGTTGGTGACCTATTGCCCACAAGCAGCAAGGAACTGAGGCCCTCAGGGCAACGGCCTGAGAACAACCCAACCTCCCAACAACCAAGTGAGTTTGGAAGCAGATCTTTCCTTAACTGACTCTTCAGGTGACACCCCAGGTATTGACATCTTGATTGCAGCCTTCTGAGAGACCCAGAAGCAGAGGACCTAGTTAAGGCAGGCTTGGACTCCTGATGCACAGAAACTATGAGACAATAAATATGTGCTGTTTTAAGCCTCTAAGTTTTTGGTAATTTGGTACACAGCACTAGATAATAGAATCCCTGTGGAAAGTGGGTGCCCACAGTCTGGAACCTATGAGAGATTCGAAACTGGAAGTGTCAGACAATTTTCTGGCCTTGATTGTCTCTGGCAGCGATCCCTTAACACTCAGGAAATAGTGTGGTGGTAAATTTTATATGTCAGTTAGGCTGTCACAGGGTGCCCACATATTTGGTTAAATATTATTCCTCGGTGGGTCTGTGAGGATGTTTCTGGATGACATTAATATTGGAATCGTTGGACTAAATAAAGCAGATTGTCCTCCACAATATGGATAGGCCTCATCCAATCCATTGAAGACTTGAATAAAAGACTAAGTCAGAAAGGATTCTTTCTCTCTACTTGACTGTCTTTGAACTGGAACATCAGTCTACTCCTGATTTTGAATTCAGACTTGGACTAGAACTAATACCATTGGCTCTCCTGAGTCTCCAGTTTGCCTACTGCAGATGTTGAACTTCTCAGCCTCCATAATCACATGGGCCAATTCCTTATAGTAAATATGTGTAATATATATATACATATATGTTTATATTTATATATATATGCAATTTTTTAATGCCCTCTCTCCTGGAAGGGAACCTGCCCTTCTCATTTTTCCTTCACCCAAAGCCACACCCTCAAGAGAACCCTACCTGTAAGTCATTATATTTTTCATCTCATCTGGGAAGAGAGTAACCTTAGAGAGAAAACTTAAAGTTTTGTTGCGGGTCTGAGGTACACTTTGGAACTCATGAAACATCATGAATAGACCTGGTTCCTTTTGGTGAGGGCTGGGGGGGATGCAATAAGCACAGCTTAGAGCCTCGCTTTACCTTTCATCATTCCCATCCCCAGAGCCCCACTTCCAGATGCTACCCCATTTATTTTGGTCCCTCTTCTTATGTTTCAGTTTCTAAAAATGCTTGTAAGTGATAAACAAATACAAATGTGTGTCTTTACACTAACTGTAATTGTGGCATTACATTTTAATTATACTAGATAGTATTTCTTTTTTTTTTTTTGACAAAAGTAGTGGTAAGCATTTGAGACATTTACTTAAGATATTGAAAGAAATCCACATTATTAGAAGCTGAATGCATCTAAAACTGCCAGCTTAAATAACACATCCTCTGAAGTATGTACCCTGAGACCTATTTTTCCAGAGTCTTAAAAATGCTTTACCATCATTAACTTTACTCAGCCAGACTCTATTAATATTATCATATCTCTGTTGGAAAGATGTAGAAAGAGTCAGACAGAAGGTGTAACAGGGAGTCCAAGGTCACAAGCTTCTGTGCCTGGAATATAAAACCTTTAAGAGTCAAGCATTTGGGATGTTTTCTTTTCCCCAATTGACAAGAACTAGTCATGCAAGTGACAGCTCAGGAACACTGTTATTTGCAAATATCCCTTCCCTCTCTTTTCGAACTCTTCTGCATAGCCATTTACGTAGAGATCCATGAATTATACATACATCAGTATAATCTCTGTGTACCCTTCATGCACGTACACTTCAAGGGGTATGTGGTCTTGAATCCATCACTTTGCATTTTCCCTCTGTACTCCCCCTCGTTTCTGGTGAACACTGTTTGCAGTATAGCCCCACCACCTCTTGCCACAGCCCTAAGCAGTCAGAGGGAGAGGAAATCTGACCCTTTCCTTATTCATGTTTTATGTTCCAAAAGAAAGAACACTCTTCTGACTTCTGGCCATAGCTGAAGAAGGAGGTTAGCAAATCCTTTCCCCAAAGAGCAACTCTGAAGTTGAGAAAAATTAACAAAATATAACCATTTCAATGCCATAAAAATAGACCAAAGATGTGCAGCAATCTGAAAAGAGCTTATGCTTGAGGAGTTGCTGAACTTCAGGTGAGAATAGTGGGAGTCCGTGGCTAGAGCTTGTCCTGTCCTCCTCCTTTCCCCTGCAGCTCAGTCAGCATGGAGGTTCTGCCAGAGCAGAGTAGGCCATTAGACCAGCATTTTTGCTGCAGTGGTCAAAAGGGGCTCACTCAGTTGACAGTGGTGGAAGATACCTATGCTCACTGCTGTTGTCAGTGAAAGTGATAATCTTGACAGTGGGTAAGCAAAAAGGGTCAATGGCTCTGTTATCCTGATGTCTTCGTCCTAGTTGGGGCAAGCCTATTCCTAGATAAAACTGCCTACACAGTGGAGACTAAAGAAGGACCAAGCTGTCCACATATGTCTGCTTCCCCTAAGACTATACAGATGCACAGAGGAGACAGAAAAGAGCCCAAGGGAAAGTAAAAGCTGGGCATGCTTGAAAACAGACTAAAGTTTGTACGTGCTCCCTGGCCCACACATAGTTCCATTGGTGAGTAGGTAAGAAGCCTTACTGGCTTGAGGCCTTTGAGCACAACCTCTGTCAAATTATTGGCAGACATCCAGCTTTGCAGGCGTAGGGGCAACCCCTAAGGGGTCAGGCTTAAAAATAAAAAGAACTTGACAGAAAATCAGCAAAAGATATAGATAACTTAAACAACACAACTGACAAATATAGAATACTTAATTCAGTGACTATAGAATAAAAATTATTTTCAAGTACACACAAAGCATTCTCTAGAATAGGCCATATGCTAGGCCATAAACAAGTTTCAATAACTTTCAAAAAATTAAAATTATGTAAAGTATGTTTTCAGTGACAACAGAAATAAGAAGTCAATAACAGGCATTCTTTCTTCGTTAAACTTCTCACTGTGTTCATTCATTCTTCTCCTGAGTTGCTGAGCATCTTTATGATCATTATTTGAACTCTTTATTGACAGGTAGCTTATCTGCACTTAGCTTAGTCCTTTCTCTGGAGTTTTATCTTGTTCCTTCATTTGGAACATATTCCTCTGTTCCCTCATTTTGCCTAACTGTCTGTGTTTCCTTCAAACTTTTAGGTAAGTCAGTTACATTTCCCGATCTTGGAGATGTGGCCTTATGTAGGAGATCTCCTTATGTAGGAGATGCCTTTATACTTCAAATAAAAGTATTTACGTTGTAAATCAACTATACTTCAATTGGAAAAAAAAAAGTATTTGACGCCTGTTTGGCTGCCAGGTCCTGCCTCATGCAGAGGCTGCTGGCTCATTGGTAGGCAGGGCTGGGTCCCTAAGCAGCTGGTTGCTTGGCCTAGAAGGTCCCAGGAGCAGTGCACCCCAGCTGGTGGGAAGGTAAGCCTCTGGGGCTAATAGGCTAGAGGGAGGACTCCAAAATGGTGCTTGCCAACCTCGTGGTAGGATGAGCTTCCAAAAATGGCTGCTGCCAGCATCTGTATCCCCAGGGAGGTGTCCCAGTTGCCTACTGCCTCTCCGGGAGGCTCTCCAAGATGAGCAAGTGGGTGTGACCCAGGCTCCTTTCAAATTACTGCCTCTGTGTTAGGTCTCAGAACATGTGAGATTTTGCATGAGCCCTTGAATAGCATAGTCTCTGTTTCCTACAGCCCTCGGGCTCTTCTGTACACAAGCTCCACTGGCCTTCACAGCCAGACATTCTGGCTGCTTGTCTTCACACTGCAGGAGCCCAGTGTGGGGCTCAGACTCCTTGCTCCTTAGGGAGAACGTCTGCAGTTGTGATTAGCCTCCCACTTGTGGGTCACCTACCCAGGGGTTGAGTCTTGACTCTACCATGTCTCTGCCCCTACTGTTTGTCTCATTGTGGTTCCTTCTTTATATGTTTAGTTGTGAGAAATCATTTCTGCTACTCTTCAGGTTGTTCTCTTGGATACTTGCTCTGTAAATAGTTGTAATTTTGTGTGCCCGTGGGAGGAGGTGGGTTCGGGGTCTTCCTGCTCTGCCATCTTGGCCACTGTGCCTTGAGTTGATGCTTTACAGGATAACAAAGTTGAGTTAAACTGAAGAGAAAAGCTATATTAAAAAATACAATTTTGCAGTGATTTGCATCATTGTAACAGTAATTTGCATCTGTGTAATTCACTTTTCTATGAGTAACATCAGTTCTCCTTCAGGATCATGTCAAATAGACCTGCTTTCAGTGAATCACAACTGAAAACACAGTTGTTCACAAGATGGAAGTTTGTAAAGTGTACTGTTACAACATCAATCAGACTCTTAGATTTTTACTGCTAAAAGGTATATTATTTAGAACATGATAAGCTTATAGACCGGCACAGATAAATGAGACAATGTATAACTTTGTGAAGAAAATTGGTATTTACTTAGTCTTACTGACAGTGTCTTGGCATGTAAAGTTCATAAAGTCTGTTAAAATGTGGTAGGTAAGAGAAAATCTTCCACAGTGTGACTCTTGTTTTAATAATGGAGGCTCTATTTATTAATAAATTATTTTACATTAACCTTTATTACTTAATTGTGGCAATGTAATCCACATTTGATTCAAGTCATGTCTTAAGAGATTTTTATAGATTCGACAATAAATTATATTTATAAAGGATGTATGGATTATGGTGGCATATCTAAAATATGTTTCCTATACCACAAGATACACCATTTGAAAAGGGTTTTGTGGTCAGATATGTTTGAAAAACGTTATTTACTATATCCATCTCTTAGGGATTGGAATGTATGTTAGTACATTAAAAGCTCTGAGAAGTTCTTGAAATAAGCATCCTGTTTTACTTATATCCCAACCTTTCAGTGGGTTTACACATCATGTACCCTCCCCCACATGCTAAGTGCTTTCGTTGACCTTGTTGATATCGGCCTCGCTTTTCTCTAGCTCTTTACAGCTGATGCGGGGCCTGGTGATGTGAACTGGTCATATGCTTTGCCTCCCAGGGTGTTTTGAGGGTAGGAGGCTCAGCTGCTGAGAGAGAGTGGAAGATGACCAGACCACTATAGATAGCACTGGGTCCAGAGGACAGGGAGGGGGGCTTGATCTGCCTCTGTAGCATCTGGGACAGCTTACTTGTCCCTCCATTAGTTCTCATTTATGCTGACAGTGACCTCCTTCTTCCACTCACCTCTTCTCACCATTTGGGATTTCTGGGCTATTGGTTTCTGTTGCTTCTCTGACTTCCATTTCATTCACAAGTTGTAGTAATAAGGAGAAGACAGTCTAGAAACTTTCTGGGACCATGGTTCTTGTCTTGGCTCAGTCACTAACTGAGTTGACCTAATTAAAACACACATGAGGTACTTACTGTGTCCCAGTTACTGATCTAAATACTTCACAGGTATTTAACTCATTTAGTCTTCATACATCTCTAAAGTGCATGCTCCTTATTAGCCCCGTACTATGGATGGGAAGTCTTAAAACACAGAGAAGTTCAATAACTTGCTAGTTACTACTAGTAATAATTCATGGTTGAGCCAGGATTCATACTTAACCAGTAAGCTACAGTGCCTCTCACAAGCCCCTTAACTTATTTGCTTCTCTGTGTCTGTAACCATAAAATCAGATGCACTCTAGAGAATGCCTCCCAGTCCTGTTTCCATCTCTGTCCCGCTTTATCTGTTCCTGTGTGTTTTCAAGAACTCTTTCCTAGGCTCAATCAAGTTCCCTTGCTCTACTGACAGTCACAGTGCAACTTGACAGATCAGACAAAGCAATTGCAGGCTGACAGGTCATTACAGACAGCTGGCAGATGCTTTACACCTAGCCATGATTATAAAGGAAGGGTGAGAGAGATGAAAGGCACATTGTGGTATTATAAAATTTAGGCCAGTAATAAGCTGGCAGAGTGCTTGGCACAGAGTGGATACTGAGTAAAGTTTGAAGACCAGAAGTGTGCACTATGATGAAAGACCATCAATGAATTTGGAACCCCGACCCCTTAAAAAGGAGATACGGCAGTTCCAATGTGCCATTTAAGATAAAATTTTAAAATAGGAGAGTAAAATTTAGCTATCAAGAGGATCTGGAGGCTTAAAGAGTGGACCTCCTACATGGGTGGTGAAGTCAGAAGTCTTGAATATAAATCACTTGCATAGTGGAAGATTGGCCTGAGTGTGATTAAGTTGCCAAAACAGTAACTGAGTTAGTCATTTCCCTGAAGCTTTTAGTTTTCATTCAGCAGTTATTCATCGTTAAAGTTTAATATGTGTCAGCAAATACAAGAAAATAGTTTCTTAAAACAACAGGGAAAACATTAAAGTATTATTTAGTATTTGCCTATAAATTGCAACTTAACTTTTATTTAAACCATGGGACTATGCAAGTGGAAACATGCAAGAGCAGCATGCAAAATTTTTAAAAAAGGTATATAGGTATTACGGGAAATTTTAATTTTATTTTTCCAAATTGTGTTGTTGCCTTACAGCCTTTACAATAATAGTTTTCAAATTACTCAGAATAAATATAAAGTAAATCTTTTTTACAGTTTCTTCATGCTGTGCCACTAGATGGACTGACCCCTGTCAGGACCAAAATTGGACCAATGCGCTTGGCCCACCTGCACTAAGATAGAAAGTAGTCAGAAATTAGTCAGTGTTCAGAATCTTAAACAACAAACAAGTATTTTCTGTTCCCTTTGTTCTAATAAATGTACGTATTTTTCTGTAAAAGCTACAAATAGATCTTAGTGTGAATTATTTAAGAACAATAGACAGCAGTAACAATTTACTAGTGTCATTTGTTTTCTGCCCACAGAAACGAGGTGGGGAAGATCTCTTGCGTGAAAAACATTAAGATCATAAATAGGAACTGAACAAAAGTTCTCCCAGGACACTGTGTGTAATGACTGGATTAGACCATGGCTGATGGACCATCCTAGGATTTCTTCTCATCCCCAGAAGATTAGGTTTATGGGATGGAAATAAGAAAGAGCCACCTCAGTACCGCTCATGGAGCACCTTTTGCTGACACAGGTATCTGGATCATTTAATGATGTGACTTGTCCCTGGTAAAATTGGATAAGCCTTCTGATTAATAGAACATCGATTTTTCTATGTCGTTTCCTACTTCAGACCTATTGGATGGTTTTCTCCTTACGTGAGTTTTTACAAATACCTGATCACTTTTCTCTAATAAAAGATATATTGTAATGTAAAAATCATACCACAGTATTTATACTACATTGTTGTTTATATTTAATTTTAAATAATATACTTTTAAATATTCAGAAAAAAATTTTTTTCTGAAAGTCCCATTTCAAGAAACTTTTAGCAGAAAAGATAAAAGAAAAAATCTTATTTCATGAAAAGATCTGATTATTCCTACAGAAAGAGAAAATTAGAATAAGCAAATGTTAGAGATAATGTCTGTTGATCAAAAGGATGTACATATAGAATGAATATAATAAAAAAAACTATTTAAAGATAAATAATGCCAAGATGAGAATTTAAGCGTCAGTCATTATCTAATGGTTTCTTATTTGTTGTTCGGTGTTGCCATGTAGACAACGTAATTAGAAAACTGAATTTTCATGTGGATGTTCTAATTCTAACATAGCGTGTCACTGTCATCTTTTAGCTCTTCAACTGTAAGCAATATTCTGATAAAATAATATATTTCTTAATTTAGAGTAACACTTAATGACATGATAAATTAGTATTTTACCTTGAATAATTTATACCAGAAAACTCAGATATTCAAAGACTATTTTAAACTAAGGCATAGTTGAAAGAGACATAGAATTTTTCAGTCCCAGCCATCTATATAAACTATTTTTACAAGGACAAATACATTTTCTAGAAGGTTTCATATCAACATGAGCAATTGAGGTTGATTTCGTATTTAAATTTACACCTTGCACCTGGCCTCATTCCATTTCCACTTCCTAATCACTACACTGCAACAGTATCTTTTCAAGATATTGACAATGCTGAGATATTTGGGGAATGGTGTTTTAGGGAGGGTTCAGTGGAGGTAATTATTCTATCTTCATGAATTTACAGCTTAGCATTTCAAGTTGATATATTAGCATATAATGTAAATATATATAATATTTTAGCATATAATTAGCATATAATGTAAATATAATTAATTCAATAGCTCTACAATCAAAATTCTTTCAGCAAAGGCTGAACCTTTCTATTTTTAAACACCTTTCTTAACTCCTTTTTCATTTTTTCATATTATATCTTTCCAATTAAAGTTTAAATAAGGGTTCAAATGTTGTCCTTAGATATTCATTCACAAAATTGACCTGATTATCTGAGGGAAAAGATTACACATTACTTCCTGAGGGAATTACACATGTTAATGGAGGGTAGATATTAGCCCTTGATATTAATAGAAGTTACTCATGCTCATTGTGCACGTAATCTCGCCATTGGCAAGTCTTTTATTACTGCATAAAAATAAAAAGACTGAGAAGCCCTATTTTCCAATTTAAATATTAGTGTTTGGTTAGAATCTTCCCTATAAAGCCATAGTTCTTAAATTCAGTTATTATGTGATTTCTTTTTTCTCTACCTTACTCTCCTTAGCTATTTTTACCCTAGTAGTTAGCTGTAACCCTTTGACAAACATCTGATTGTCCTGGGTGGTATAAGAAAAGTCCTCATTAACAAATTTTTTTTAAAAAAAGGAGAATTAGTATCTTTTTGCTAGATTAATCTGTTGAAATTTTAAATTGTTTTGTATCTAAATCCTTTAGGATTCCACTGAGATCTGGGCATTCTATATACGTAATACCTGTTTGCAACCTAGAACTAAAGAATGTAAAGAATGTGATATTTTAACACTATATTTTTTAAACCATTACAGATAATGTTGAGAAGGATGAAATACGACCAGGGGCAAAGAATCTATAGAGACCGTAGATTTAGTAACTAATGTTAAGAGTCGGAAATTCTAAGGCCTGTAGTTTATTTTGTTCATTCACCCTTAATTTTAAGACTGTGAAGTACTTTAATACCCTTTGATCTGATCAGCAGTCTGAGTTCACATCACTTCTCAAATTCACATGCTATCTCAAAAAATGTGAGTTCCCTTCCCAAGGCACATCTCCCTGATGACAGGAGCAGAGCACAAAGTATCATGGCAAAGCACTCAAAAACCAGCTGAGGGGCTCCCAAGAAGAGACTGAGGGGCTGAGTAATTCACTGACTGTACTTGCCACTGTCATTCATTAGCTGTTGCAAAGCTGAGCACATTCGGTATGTATGGGAAAAGCTTCTGTTAAACAAACATGCTGTGATATTTTAGAGGACTATTTTACTAGTAAAAAGAGAGTGTTATCAGTAAAGAGTCACCTACGTAAATAACACACAGTAGGTCATAATACTTCAGCATGAGTAAGTAAATAAGATAAGTAACACACGTTTTCTTTGCTCCATTTCACTAAAATTGATGTTATAAACAGATTACTCAGGAGGTCAAAACTGTTGAATTCTCCAAATGGAAGAAATCTTCTCTGATAAATATTAGTTTGCTTATTTTATCTTTTTTTTTTCCAACAAGCAAACCCAGCATTGTTTGTATTTGTCATAATCCTAAACTGTTCAGGAAGCAAGGAATCATAACTGCATGATAGTCCCTTTCTATTTCCTCCTTTTACACAGCACAGCTATGGGCTGTTGTGATGGCCCCAACAGGGATGATGAGAAACACACTTGGGAGCACATACTCAATTTTTAAAAATCAACTCAATTTCAATTTGAATGAGGAACGGAAGGGCCCAACGCAATGATAGGAAGTCTAAGGTAGACTTGAATAAATGTATTTCCTTCCAGACTGAAATAGTGACTTCATATCTGTACGCTTTTTGGTCTGAAATAGTAAAGCACCATCCATTGGCATCCAGTGTACTAACTAATTAAATTAATGGGACTTTTTTAAAAAAGGAAAAATGTCTGTGCTTGGGTAGGTTGATGCCCTCTTTGGTCACTTTTGTAAACTCTGAGAGCCCTGTCTGGCACAACCCATATCTGGAGCATCTGAGCAGTGTGGCCCCTGGGGGTCATCCATGACCTGGGACATGCCTCTCAATGTAATGGCTAAAGGTAAAATGAGCTGAATGTGAGAGCACTTTGACAGGGATAAACCACACTCTTCACAAAAAAAAATGAAACTTTTTTTAAATCAATATTTTCTTTACTGAAGTATAGTTTATTTACAATGTGTTAATTTCTGCTGCTTTTTTTTTTTTTTTTTTTTTTTTTTTTTCTGTACGCAGGCCTCTCACTGTTGTGGCCTCTCCCGTTGCGGAGCACAGGCTCCGGACATGCAGGCTCAGCGGCCATGGCTCACGGGCCCAGCTGCTCCGCGGCATGTGGGATCTTCCCAGACCGGGGCACGAACCCGCGTCCCCTGCATCGGCAGGCGGACTCTAAACCACTGCGCCACCAGGGAAGCCCTACATTCTTTTTCATATATTCTTTTCCATTATGGTTTATCATAGGATATTGCATATGGTAGCTTTCTGTGCTATACAGTAGCATCTTGTTGTTTTCCCGTTCTGTATATAAAAGCTTACATCTGCTAACCCCAGCCTCCCACTCCATCCCTCCCCCAACCCCCTCTTCCTTGGGAACCACCAGTCTGTTCTCTGTGTCTGTGATTCTGTTTCTGTTTCATAGATAGGTTCATTTGTGTCATATTTTAGATTCAACATATAAGTGATATCATATGGTATTTCTCTTTTAAAAAAAATGAGACTCTTCAATGCAGCCTGGTTTTCTCCCTGCTTTAAGAATGTCTCCATTTAGAATGTTAGCTGTTTTGCTAAAAGCATTACCTAGAAATGCACCCATTAATCGGGAGATCCTAGATATACCTAGATATATCTATATGTATACTTACATTTATTAATGGGCAGTCTTTGTATATATAGGATTATCTTAATTTTGTGCATATAACCCACACTATAAAATACATATCTAGGTGACACCGGTCCCTAGATGTTGTTCAGGTGTGCACATCTATCTTTAACCATAATTGGATATTTATT
The DNA here is from genome assembly GCF_039906515.1 of Pseudorca crassidens. NCBI lineage: Eukaryota > Metazoa > Chordata > Mammalia > Artiodactyla > Delphinidae > Pseudorca > Pseudorca crassidens. The sequence continues at coordinate 76,510,435 of NC_090311.1, forward strand.
TAATCAAGGGATTTCTATATTTGGGAATTGAGACAGGAGGAATGTGACTAGGACTCAAAAGCACCAAATTCACTTCCTTCATGAATGCAGAAAACATAACAGAACAATAAAGTTGTAATTTTTTAAGCAGATTGCTTTAAAAATTAACACAGTTCATCTTTATTAATAGGAGACAATAAGTATGCAGTCAGGGATTGAAACAACTAATAGAATTCTATATTCAAAAACATGAAGTTAAGAGTTTAACATTGTAAACCTAGAAATAGAACATACATAACATTTATTAAATGAGACATCACATGCCATCAACTTTCAGATACCATTGTTTGTTAAAAACATTTTTTTTCCAGAGAGGATACAAATCTTTAAAATGTAAAAATGTCTGCCTAAGAGTTTACGAACTATAGCATATGATTGAGAAATAGAAATGTAACTGACCAAGAGAATCTTTTAAGAACACTTTACTTTTTTTACAGTTTTACTGAGATATAATTGGCATATAACATTGTGTAAGTTTAAGGTGCGCAAAGTGTGGATTTGACACACTATTTTGCAAAATGATTAACGTCATAGCATTAGTTAATACCTCGATCACTTCACATAATTACCATTTCTTTTTGTGGTGAGAACATTTAAGATCTCTCTTAGCAACTTTTAAGTATATAATACAGTATTATTAACTATAATCACCATGGTGTACATTAGACCCCCAGAACTTATTCATCTAACTGAAAGTTTGTATCCTTTGACTAATATCTCCCTATATAGGAATACCTTACCTGTTATATCAAGTCCAGGAAAGCTAGCCAGCTTTCCGGGGTTCCTAGTGGCATGTGTTTTAAGGTTCAGCTATGGGGAGTTGGCACTAGAAAAAGAAATAGAAGAGCAGGTCTCGAAATACTGGTCAAAGTTGAGTCCATCTAGAGACCATATATGAAGGAGTAAAACACTCTCTCCTGAGTGATATTTGAGGGAATCATCTGAAATCTAGTGTTTCAGAGAGTCACTCTGACTAAGGCAGTGAAAGTCCTGATACCTCATTGCATTATCAGAGAGTCAAACCTTGGCCAGGAATTGGCAGTTCTTTTCCTGAAACACATTAATTTAAAATGTCTGGCTTCAAAGAATCATCAATTTCAGTATTTTCCCTTCTAAGAGCAGACCAACAAATGTGCTGTGTTGGTTAAATACAGCGAGTTGATGCTGTTGATGAATTTTCTTCCAGGGCCCCAATCTGTCATCTTTTGTCACCAGTATGTGAAGTGAACTTTAAAATCGAAGTATAGATTTATTCACTCGCTTTCACATCCGTCTTTATGGATTTCTTTGCCAAAAAGCTGCCCGTGAAGTTCTGGGTAAGCCTTCCTGCTCAAAAATATCTCCCCCAATTCTATACTTGTCCATCATCAACCTTCATTATTTTTTCATAAAAACAATGCTAGTCCATTTTTCTGCTGTTAAAGGAAGCCCATAGCATAGGGGTTTTGTTCATACCGTGACAGAATTTTAAAGAGTGACAGAAAAGAGAGCAGCTTACATAGTCCCTGAAATAACACCATTCAGTTATTTTGCCTTGGTTTTGAAAGAACCTTGCTTAAATGATTTTTTCCATTTGGGCAAACTATTTCTACTAATTCTATTTCATAACTCTTCTAGGATTGTTCTTATCTAGGAAAGAATAAGATGTATAGAAGTGGAACCCAGGAAAACTGGTCTTAGGAAGTCAGGGAGCCTGAAAGGTCGTTCAGAAGTGAAATAGAAAACTAATGTAGAAAGTGCACCAGCATCAAAGCAACCTTCTTCGTTGTTGTGCATAAAGCTGTTGGTTTGCGAACTGGTCCCACACATGGAGGGCAAAGAGAGACAGAAGAAAGAGGCAGACCACTCCAGATGCGTAGGTGGCAGGTTAACAAGCAAGAGAACTTACATACGAGGCTTGTCTTGTATGGCCACAGTTGCGTAGATGTCCACACCCCATCCATCAGAATCTTAAAAGTGTATATAACTGGCCTTAACTGAATTGAGTCACGTATACCATCCAGATGGCTGTTAACACCTCACTCTCTCAAGCCTGCATCCTTGAAACAGCTCTGGCTATGAGAACGGTGGTCAGAACATTTATTCCAAGGATGCAGAAGAAACGAGGAGCCTCTGATTGCCTGGGTCCAGCTCACGGGTCAGCTGGTGCTCAGGTCCTCTCCATCACCTCCTCCAGTGAAAGCAGATCTTGACATTTATCTGCAGCATCGTTGGAATAGTGATTCAGTACATATTTAGTGCATGATTTTCAACAATAGAGTAGACAAATAGCCATCGATTTTTAAATATTATCTCCCAGTATTTTTTAAGTCATGAAGAAAAATGAAGTAGAAACATCGAAACAGTGAGATGGCAACTGCTAACACCCAGTCCTTAGGGGGAAAAATGCAAAATTAAATGATCTTATTCAAAAGAATAATTTGAAATGCTTAATAGTATCATTTCTGTTATTCATGCCTAGGTCTTTGCAGAAGCAGCAAACAAGAGGTGGTTAAGTATAAATTTAGAATTATTTTCTGAAGGGGAGCAGAGTATACTATCCCCAAATATTTCACTTTGGTATACTAATTCTTTTGAATTGAAGTTATATGAGAAACAGCCTGTTCAAGAAGGACACTTTACCCACCTTTGGTCCCCTGAAAGCAGAAAATAAATCCCCCATGTGAAAGATACCTTCCCTGTACCAGGAGGGTGGAAGGCATCCTTATCATCAGAGACAGGGAATTTAAGGCCAAGAAGGCATACATAAACAAAGCTTGTTACTTCTCACTGATTTACTACCCCATGCCCAAACCCCTTGATCTTGTCAGTTCTTCACAAATTTATTGTTTCCTTGTCTAAAAGATTTCTGCTTTGGTAGCTTCTTTGAGCCTCATGTTTTTATGGGGCTGCCGTATATACAAAATTAAATTTGTTTTTCTCCTCTTAATCTGTCTTATGTCAGTTTGATTATCAGACCAGCCAAAGAGCCTAGAAAGGAAGAGAGAACTTTTTTTTTACCCCTACATCCTGTTTAATTTTGGAAGTGATTTTTGAAAATCTTAAGAAGGGATGTTTAACTGGACTGGAAATAACTTGATTTTTAAATGTAAAAAGGCATTACTTAAAGTCTTGAATATTCAATAGATTTTTACTTTATTTTGTAATATTTCTAGAGGTGATTTTAGTAGATTAATATCTCTGCTAATTACATTTTGGTTATGGAATAAAAGGTGAGGTTATATGACCCATGTTCTCTTCAGGTCATTTGCCCCGTTTGCATTCAGAACTTGGAAATGCCTCTCTCTCTCTATTTTGTTTTCCCCATTTTTCCTTCCTTATCCTCATATTCACCACATGCCCATGAGCAGGAAACTAAACTAGATGGTTTGGTGCCCTCATTCACTTGAGGTCCTTAAACAGCTATGCCACATGATAAAGCATTTGAAACTCTAATTTTATCATTTATTGAGAGTGAAAATGCTTCTCTTGTTTTGAAAAGGTCACATTTCTGTCTCTGCATTGGATCTATTTTCAGACATATTCCTGTATTTACTCAAAAAAACTGCCTTCCCTCATTCATTCAACAACTGTGCATTGAATCCCTGCTATTTGCGAGGACCATAAGGCAGTGAGAAGATCAGATATGGTCTCTTTCATCTTGGAGTCAAGTATACCATCTTATCAAAGTGTGGCTTCTGATTCATCTCCTTCCGTTCATTTCTCCCTCTAGGATTCCCATGACCCAGGGAAACAACCACCTTCTGCTTGCTTAGATGATTTCTAAGTTGGAACAGCTCTCTTAGATGATGTGTTGCCTCCGTTCTAGCCTTTCTGAATTTCAAAGAGGTACATAAATGAATTTAATTAACACGCTCATGAGTCCCCACATTTTTATTATGAGCAGAGATATTATTTCTCTAGCATCAGCAGTGCAGTGTAACATAATCTTTGATACTGTGTGGCACTCACTTTGTTGCAGAAGGAAATCTCATTTCATAGTTCCCTTAAGAGGCTTCCAGTTTTTGTTTCATGAGAAATTATTATGAAGTATCTTGCAGAGGTTTTCAAGATGAACTGTATTCAAATTAACAATTTCCCTTAGAACACTGTGGCTTTGTTCAAATTTTAGGTTGGTTGCTTTAAAATAGACCTACTCCTGTCAAAATGGCAGTAGTGAGAGGCGAGGAATAGCACTGAAATGAGAAAGAGTGTATTTTATAGTGACAGCTCTACAGTTCTTCAGTGTTTTAGCTGAAATAATTAAATTGAGACTCAAGCCTACTCTAATCTAGGCATATTTTTTATATAACTCACTCACTAAATTATCCCAGTCCCACAGGCCCTATTCTAGGGTAGTGAATGCCTCCTGTGGTATGATTTGGATGGGAAAACAAAACTCTGCACCACATTGCTAATAAATGAAAGATTTTTCTCTCTCTCTTACACCAAGGTGAAATTATTAGAAAATGGGTCTTATGAGATAAGTACATTTAAAAGGTAACGTGATATGGTGGAAATAAAAGTGGCCGAAGAGCCAGAGCGATGGATATCAGTGCTAGCTCTGCCACTGGTAAGTTTCTAACCTTGGATAATTCCCTCAGCTTCTTTCAGCACAGTTCCTAATCTATAGAAATAGGTTAGTAACCTCCTGCATGGGATTGTTAGAGGGTAAAAATGAGAAAAAATATAAAAGTACATAGCAGAATGCCTGGCAAGTGGTTGGCCCCCAATAAATAAGTTTCTTCCCTCTTTTCTCTTTCCCTTGCTTGCTGGAGAATCCCGTTGTGAGGCAGTGGAGAGCCTAGATCTCATTGATCACACCAGGAAGCTACAGTCTGTATATGAAATAGAGCAGTGCTGTAGAAAGTGGGGAAGCCACTGCCTTTTTGGTGTGACTTGGTAGCTGCCACAACACCCACTGTGAGACCATGGGCAGTTCATAGCACAAGTATTATTATGCTGTAGTAACTGTGCAGTATTATGCTGTGGATATCATACCATTAGGTTGTTGTCAACAAATGCTTTGAACCTAGTGAAACAGAGCAGGACCCTGTGGGGCCCTCCCTGGTGCAAGTCCTTTCTGTGTCCCCCATTTCTTGTTTGCGAAACCACACTCCTTTTCGGGTGGGATGCAAACCCAGCCAAAACACAGATTGGGACTTGAACCCACTGTCTTTTAATTGAAACCGCTCACCTGGCATCAGGACTTACTGAAGCTCAGGTTCTTTTGTCTCGGTGCAGAAAGAATTCAGCAAGAGGCAAAGAGGCAGGCAAAGAGTGAGTTTATTAGCATAGGACACTTGTGAGAAATACAAGTGGGCGGGCAAGAAGGCTCTGCCCTAAGGACTGAGAGGACTTTGTTTTTATAAACAAAAGAAAAGTGGGGAGGGGGAGAAGACCACCTTCTTCCTCATTCTTGGCCAGATGTCAAAACTTACATCAGTAGTTCCTCCTTTGACCCTATATGGTCCAACTGGGACTGTCATGGCACTATTTAAATCATATGTGTATCAGCAAAAGGGTGGTGACATATACTAAAATATGGTAATTAATCTCAGGTTCCAGTATAATGTCCCCTTTCACCTAGTTCTTTCCCCTTTCACCTATATTTCTGTCTTGGCTACATGCAGAAGTGCTCTTCAAGGACCTTAACTTAAATGCTCTTAAGGGTTCTCTTCAAGGAGCATTAACTCCCTGACTTCATGTTTAAAGATTCAGACCCTGTATCTATTGTCTTGTGTTTTAACTACCAGGGTTTGTGGCTTGAGTGTACATGGTACTTGGATGCACCTGGTCTTCCTTCAATGTAGTGTAGATTGTTGCTCGGTTACTGGATTCTTTTCCCAAGTGGTGGTTAGCTTACAGTAGTCTCCCAAACTCCCTTAAAATTCCCCGTCTTTAATCCCCTAGTGGGAGTTCTAAACTAACTATTTAATTATTCTACTCTGTCCCTATCATTTGTAGGAAATAGGCTTCATTCAGCTTCTTTGACCTTCCCTGAGTTCCAAAGGCAGATTCAAACAGTTGCTAGTCAGGGAAGGGAAGGGATGCAGAAACAAGGGAGGAGCAGTCAAGAAACAACAGTGCAGCCTTGGGGCAGGTCCTGGTTCCTCCTCAGGGATACACATAACAATATCTTTGAGTTCTTCTGCAGGAAAGTAAGGCCTCCAGCAAGGTGCAGGATGGCAGATTCAGGCTGAGCACAAGATGCCTGGAGCACTGCCCTGTTAGCTCACCACCAACCAATCAGAAGAAAGTCACACACCCTGCAGCCCTCACCCCAAATTTTGCCTATGAAAACTTCTCCCTCAAAACCGTGGGGGAGTTCGGGGTTTTTGAGCACAAGCCACGTGTTCCCCTTGCTTGGCCCTACAATAAACCTTTCTCTGCTCCAAACTCCGATGTTTCAGTTTGTTTGGCCTCGTTGTACATTGGGCATATGAACTTTTGTTTGGTAACACTAGTGTGAGATTTAACCATTATTCTCTTAGCTGAATTTCCTTATTTCCTCTTATTCAGCTCTCAGAAACTACCTCTCTGGCTACTTTCTTTTTATGCTCCATGCAGGCCCTCCCTCCTTTTCTTGACTTCTAAATGCTGGAGTCCATGGGTCAATGTAGGCCGTGCTCTTTGTATCTAAATTCAGGACTTATCCACCTCCTGGACTTGAAATTTTAACTATATTCCGATGACTTACATAAATATTTCCCCAGCCTACACCTCTCTCATAAGCACCAGACAGTATATCCAACTGATTAGTGCTTATATGTGTAGAGGAGGAAATAGCTTTCTCTCCACCCTTCTGAGTTCTTGCTGAAACCCTTTTGATAAAAGACAGATTAACAAGAGAAAAACAAACTGTATACTTCATGTAAACATGGGAGATGTGTGTGTGGGGGGGGGGAGACGAGTAACTCCCCTGGGGGCTTAGAATTCCAGTTTATATAGCATCTTCAACAAAGGGCAGTAAGTTTGTAGAGAAAGGACAGGACTAAGGAAAGCAGGTCTAGGCTTCCAAGGGAGGAGACGAAGCCTAGTTAGTAAAGTTCTTTTATACAGATTTCTCAGGTGACTTCTCCAGGTTAAGGGTCTGGCACTGTATCCAGTGACTAGCTTCTGTCCTTCTTGGTAGGGAGGGGAGAAGGAACACCTTTATAAAAGTATGTCCCATTTTTAGGCAAATAGGGGAAGGCAGAGAGCTTTTCTTGTAACTGCTTCTTTTCAGTTACCTTCAGCTCAAAGTAATTCTTATGCCAACATGGTATATTTTGGGGTGGTGTAATCTGCTGCCCTTAAGATGTCTAACAGGCAAAAGAGAATTCTTGATTTTCTCCCCCCAAACTATTTTCTTGACTCAGTGAATGGCACTACCATTCACACAGTTGCTTGGGTCAAAAATCTAAGAGCCAAACCTTGATTTCGCTCAGCTCCTTTCCTCTTGCTGCTCCCATCTCCCCAATGTCCAATTCACCAAGCAGTTCTGTCAGCTCCCTTTTCAAAATATATTCTAAATGTTACATTTCCCAGCGCCTGGCCCAAACCACACTCATCTCTACAATAACCCCTTAAACAGCCTCCCTGCTCCCCCTCTGATCTTCCTGCAGTCGGCGCCTCACCAAAGCAGCCAAAGGAATTTTTGCACAACATGAGTCAAATCATTTTGCTCTCCTGCTTAAAGTCCTCTACTGTATTTCCATTAAACTCCTACTGAAGCTTATAAGCCCTGTATTACCTGGCTCCCTATCTGGCATCATTTCTTGCCAGTTCTCCTTCATTCATTGTATTCCAGCCACATTGACTTTGGGAATCCTCTCTGGACAGCACCTCCGCACTTGGTAATGCCGCCTGAAAGTATTTCCTCAGAACTTCGTGTAGTCACTCCTTCCCTTCCTTCTGGGCTCGTCCCAAATGCTGCCTTCTTCGATAGGCCTTCCCTGACCATCTTACCTAAAGCGGTCCCCATACCCTCCATATTGTGACTCTGTTGGAACCCACTGAACCAAGCTTACCCACTGGGGGCAGACACCAAAAACAACGGAACTACGGACCTGCAGCCTGCGAAAAGGAGATCCCAAACACAGTAAGTTAAGCAAAATGAGAAGACAGAGAAATACGCAGCAGATGAAGGAAGAAAGTAAAAACCCACCATACCAAGCAAATGAAGAGGAAATAGGCAATCTGCCTGAAAAAGAATTCAGAGTAATGATAGTAAAGATGATCCAGCATCTTGGAAATAGAATGGAGAAAATACAAGAAAAGTTTAACAAGGACCTAAAGAGCTAAAGAGCAAAAAAACAATGATGAACAGCACAATAAATGAAACTAAAAATTCTCTAGAAGGAATCAATTGCAGAATAACTGAGGCAGAAGAATGGATAAGTGACCTGGAAGATAAAATAGTGGAAATAACTACCACAGAGCAGAATAAAGAAAAAAGAATGAAGAGAATTGAGGACAGTCTCAGAGACATCTGGGACAACATTAAACACACCAAAATTCGAATTATAGGGGTCCCAGAAAAGAAGAGAAAACAAAAGGGACTGAGAAAATATTTGAGGAGATTATAATTGAAAACTTCCCTAATATGGGAAAGGAAATAGTCAAGTCCAGGAAGCGCAGAGAGTCCCATACAGAATAAAGCCAAGGAGAAACATGCCAAGACACAAATTAATCAAACTATCAAAAATTAAATACAAAGAAAAAATATTAAAAGCAGCAAGGGAAAAGCAACAAATAACACACAAGGGAATCCCCATAAGGTTAACAGCTGATCTTTCAGCAGAAACTCTGCAAGCCAGAAGGGAGTGGCAGGACATATTTAAACTGATGAAAGGGAAGAACCTACAACCAAGATTACTCTACCCAGCAAGGATCTCATTCAGATTTCATGGAGAAATTAAAAACTTTACAGACAAGCAAAAGTTAAGAGAATTCAGCACCACCAAACCAGCTTTACAACAAATGCTAAAGGAACTTCTCTAGGCAGGAAGCATAAGAGAAAGAAAAGACCTACAATAACAAACCAAAAACAATTAAGAAAATGGTGATAGGAACATATGTGTCGATAACAAACTTAAATGTAAATGGATTAAATGCTCCAACCAAAACACACAGACTGGCTGAGTGGATATAAAACATGAACTGTATATATGCTGTCTACAAGAGACCCACTTCAGACCTAGGGACACATTCAGATTGAAAGTGAGGGGATGGAAAAAGATATTCCATGCAAATGGAAATCAAAAGAAAGCTGGAGTAGCATTTCTCATATCAGACAAAATAGACTTTAAAATAAAGACTATTACAGGAGACAAGGAAGGACACTACATAATGATCAAGGGATCAATCCAAGAAGAAGAGATAACAATTGTGAATATTTATGCACCCAACATAGGAGCACCTCAATACATAAGGCAAATGCTGACAGCCATAAAAGGGGAAATCAGTTATAGTAGGAGATTTTAACACCCCACTTTCACCAATGGACAGATCATCCAAAATGAAAATAAATAAGGAAACACAAGCTTTAAATGATACATTAAACAAAATGGACTTAATTGATATTTATAGGACATTCCATCCAACAACAACAGAATACACTTTCTTCTCAAGTGCTCATGGAACATTCTCCAGGATAGATTATATCTTGGGTCACAAATCAAGCCCAGGTAAATTTAAGAAAATTTAAATCATATCAGGTATCTGTTCTGACCACAACGCTATAAGACGCTATCAATTACAGGGAAAAAATCTGTAAAAAATACAAACACGTGGAGGCTAAACAATACACTAATAAGTAACCAAGAGATCACTGAAGAAATCAAAGAGGAAATAAAAAAAATACCTAGAAACAAATGACAATGAAAAGAGGATGATGCAAAACCTATGAGATACAGCAAAAGGAGTTATAATAGTGACGTTTACAGCAATACAGTCCTACCTCAAGAAACAGACATCTCAAATAAACAACCTAACCTTACACACAAAGCAACTAGAGAAAGAAGAACAAAAAAACCCCAAAGTTAGCAGAAGGAAAGAAATCATAAAGATCAGATCAGAAATAAAAGAAAAAGAAATGAAGGAAATGATAGCAAAGATCAGTAAAACTAAAAGCTGGTTCTTTGAGAAGATAAACAATTGATAAGCCATTAGCCAGACTCATCAAGAAAAAAAGGGAGAAGACTCAAATCAATAGAATTAGATGAAAAAGGAGAAGTAACAACTGACCCTGCAGAAATACAAAGCATCATGAGAGATTACTGCAAGCAAATTTATGCCAATAAAATGAACAACCTAGAAGAAATGGACAAATTCTTAGAAAAGCACAACCTTTCGAGACTGAACCAGGAAAAACTGGAAAATATAAACAGACCAATCAGAAGCACTGAAATTGAAACTATGATTAAAAATCTTCCAACAAACAAAGGCCCAGGACCAGATGGCTTCACAGGCGAATTCTATCAAACATTTAGAGAAGCTCTAACACATATCCTTCTCAAACTCTTCCAAAATGTAACAGAGGGAGGAACACTCCCAAATTGATTCTACAAGGCCACCATTACCCTGACACCAAAACCAGACAAAGATGTCAAAAAAAAGAAAACTACAGGCCAATATCTCTGATGAACATAGATGCAAAAATCCTCAACAAAATACTAGCAAACAGAATCCAACAGCACCTTAAAAGGATCATACACCATGATCAAGTGGGGTTTATTCCAGGAATGCAAGGATTCTTCAGTATAGTCAAATCAATCAAAATGATACACCGTGTTAACAAATGGAAGGAGAAAATAGATGCAATAGATGCAAAAAAAGCTTTCAACAAAATTCAACACCCATTTATGATAAAAACCCTCCAGAAAGTAGGCATAGAGGGAACTTTCCTCAACATAATAAAGGCCATATACAGCAAACCCACAGCCAGCACTGTTCTCAATGGTGAAAAACTGAAACCATTACCTCTAAGATCAGGAGCAAGACAAGGTTGCCCACACTCACCAATATTATTCAACATAGTTTTGGAAGTTTTAGCTACAGGAATCAGAGAAGAAAAAGAAATAAAAGGAATCCGAATTGAAAAAGAAGAAGTAAAGCTGTCACTGTTTGCAGATGACATGATACTATAAACAGAATCCTAAAGATGCTACCAGAAAACTACTAGAGCTAATCAATGAATCTGGTAAAGTTGCAGGATACAAAATTAATGCATAGAAATCTCTTGCATTCCTATACACCAATGATAAAAAATCTGAAAGAGAAATTAAGGAAACACTCCCATTTACCACTGCAACAAAAAGAACAAAATACCTAGGAATAAACCTACCTAAGGAGACAAAAGACTTGTATGCAGAAAACTATAGCACAGTGATGAAGGAAATTAAAGATGATACAAACAGATGCAGAGATATACCATGTTCTTGGATTGGAAAAATCAACATTGTGAAAATTACAACCCAAAGCAATCTACGGATTCAATGTAATCCCTATCAGATTACCAATGGAATTTTTCACAGAACTAGAACAAAAAGTTATACAATTTGTATGGAAACACAAAACACCCTGAATAGCAAAAGCAATCTTGAGACAGAAAAATGAAGCTGCAGGAATCAGACTCCTGGACATCAGGCTATACTACAAAGCTACAGTAATCAAGACAATATGGTACTGGCACAAAAACAGAAATATAGATCAAAAGAACAGGATAGAAAGCCCAGAGATTAACCCACTCTCATATGGTCACCTTATTTTTGATAGAGGAGGCAAGAATATTTAATGGAGAAAAGACAGCCACTTCAGTAAGTGGTGCTGGGAAAACTGGACAGCTCATGTAAAAGAATGAAATTAGAACACTCCCTAACACCATACCCAAAATTAAACTCAAAATGGATTAAAGACATAAGTATAAGGGCAGACACTATAAAACTCTTAGAGGAAAACATAGGTAGAACACTGTTTGATATAAATCACAGCAATATCCTTTTTGACCCACCTTGTAGAGAAATGGAAATAAAAACAAAAATAAACAAATGGGACCTAATGAAACTTCAAAGCTTTTGTACAGCAAAGGAAACCATAAACAAGACGGAATGACAACCCTCAGAATGGGAGAAAATATTTGCAAACGAAGCAACCAACAAAGGATTAATCTCCAAAATTTACAAGTAGCTCATTATCAAAGAAAACAAACAACCCAATCCAAAAATGGGCAGAAGACCTGAATACATATTTCTCCAAAGAAGATATACAGATTGCCAACAAATACATGAAAGGATGCTCAACATCACTAATCATTAGAGAAATGCGAATCAAAACTACAATGAGGTATCACCTCACACCAGTCAGAATGGCCATCATCAAAAAATCTACAAACAATAAATGCTGGAGAGGCTGTGGGTAAAAGGGAACCCTCTTGTACTGTTGGTGGGAATGTAAATTGATACAGCCACTATGGAATTGCGGTGGCTTCTCTTGTTGTGGAGCACAGGCTCTAGGCACGCAGGCTTCAGTAGTTGTGGCACATGGACTTCAGTAGTTGTGGCTCACGGGCTTAAGAGCGCAGACTCAGTAGTTGTGGCATGCGAGTTTAGTTGCTCTGCGGCATGTGGGATCTTCCCGGACCAGGGCTCGAACCCATGTCCCCTGCATTGGCAGGCGGACTCTCAACCACTGCGCCACCAGGGAAGCCCCAGCATTGCTACTCTTGAGTAGATGATAATCTAGTTGGACAGATTAAACATTGTTCTTATACATGCAAAATAATCATTGGAAGTTCACCATATACTCACCAATGGGAGGCATAATGCCTAATATAGGGTTAATCAAGCAAGAATTTTAGAGCAAATGATGAGCATGGGCTCGTGAAAAAAAAATTGAAGTCAATTGTATGGTTCAGGTATTAAATGCTATAGGATTTTTGAGTTGTGGAGATAATGGCATTATTGTAGAGCCAGGATTTGAACTGAGTCTTGAAAGAAGAAAGAGATTTGGATAAATGCACAGGAGATTGAAAGGCATTCCAGAAAAAGGGAAAAAACTGAAGCCATGGGGGCAAGAAAAGTGTAACATGGCTGGGATAGCAAAGGAGAGAAAGGATAAAAAAGACTGGTTCCAGAAGGTAAGACATATAGTTGTCAAAGTGATTCAATTTATCAAGTTTTTTCACAGTTGATCAGTTAGTAGCTAACTCTGCAAAGCAGAAATATGTAGGCATTACTATTCCCATTCAAAACAATGAACTGAAGAGTTTAAATAACATGTACACAGGTATGCGTTAAATTAGTGTTGTGCTACCAGTAAAAATAGAGTATTTTAGCCTCTTTTATTTTCATTACATTATGTATTCCCTGCAGTACAAAGGATAAGGAAGAACCTTCAAAGTCAGGAAGATGATTAAATAAGCATCACAGAGTCAAATGTAATAATAATGAATCAAATAGAATAGCATCTAATATACTCAGGATGTTACTATAGGGTTCTATCTTACAGGGTATCTATCTATCTATCTGTGTATCTCCATTTATAAAGTATCTATCCTAAGAATCACATCTAAGTGTTCTTGAGTTTATTTCTTTCATCTAAAAAGTAAGCATTGTTCAAAAAAACATTCAAAGAAAGAGCAGAATAAATGTTACTTAAAATCAGCACGGTCCATTTTCCATGTCTTTCTGTCCCCTTTCTTAAAATTTTAACTCAAGCTATATGCTAGCCTAGAATCTTTGAAGATTTATTTTTTTGAAAATATTCTTCATAAACTGATTGAGGTGACAGACTTTTGAAAACATTCATCTCCCACTCATATAAACCCACACAATAGAAGAAAATGAAATTTTATAACTTCCATGGAAAGATTCTGACATAAGGTGGAAAGTTTACACACTTTTTTTTAAACCTTCCTCAGTGTTAGGGTCCAAATGACTTGTACATTTTATGCTGAAAATTGAAATTCAGCTTAACAGTCACCATTTCCTGAAAAGGGTCATGTGCAAGTCGGGTCTTTATTATGTGTTTGTAATGGATTGGGGTGGTTGAGACTGGGAAATTGCTGCTTATAAAAAAAAGTTGGGTAAAGCCAGAGTTCTGTAATATAATATTAATGGTGACAGCAGTTACTGTTTGTTGATGACTTATACCTTATATACCTAATTTTATCTTCACAGGATCCCTGTCTGGTAGAATTTTTTTCTGCCTCCTTCCAGAGTCCTGGAAAAAGAACCTAAAAGAGAGCCCGAAGCCTGCATGGGGAAGAGAGCACTGCCAGAATTTATACACTGAAGGTGCAAGAAATGGAACAGCAAACAGGTGAGAGGCAAGGATGCGTGATGCATTCAGGGAGTGAGATTGAAAGTGATGGGGGGGAATAAAGACGCAGACCTACTAGAGAATGGACTTGAGGGCACGGGGAGGGGGAAGGGTAAGCTGGGACAAAGTGAGAGAGTGGCATGGACATATATACACTACCAAACGTAAAATAGATAGCTAGTGGGAAGCAGCCGCATAGCAGAGGGAGACCAGCTCGGTGCTTTGTGACCACCTAGAGGGGTGGGATAGGGAGGGTGGGAGGGAGGGAGATGCAAGAGGGAAGAGATGCGGGGATATATGTATATGTATAGCTGATTCACTTTGTTATAAAGCAGAAACTAACACACCATTGTAAAGCAATTATACTCCAATAAAGATGTTTAAAAAAAAAAAAAGTGATGGGGAAGCAAGGTGGTTCCTGAAATCTGCTACCTGCTACTAGCCTGGGCCTTAGCTAATTAGCTCGAAAATGGTTTTGCTTCATTTGGTTTGCTGATGTAGGAGACCACAGGAAGCCACTGGATGCAATGTAATAGGTTGAATGTGGAGCTGCACAGGCAGCCTGAGTTTCACATCCCAGCTCTGTTTCTCATGGACTGTGTCACACTTAATCCATCATTTTCCTCATTTATAGACGTCTCCAGGATAATAGCATATTAACAGTAGGGTTCTGCATGCAGTAAATGACATACTTAATGTAAATAATGGACTTACTGTAGCGCCTGATATTGGGTAAGTGCTCAAGAAAAACTCTTAAAAGATACAAACATATTTAGAGTTTCTTTTTAATGAGTAGGCCATTGACAGGGGTTATGGTTTTACCTGGTAATAGTTTATCTAAAAATATGAAGTTTTAAGAGCAAGAAGAAAAGGGGATCGAAAGTAAAGCAGAAAAGAAAAAAGGCTGTGATTAACACGACAGTATCTGTTCCTCCCAACATCACTAAAATCTCTCTAACCCAGGCTTCATTGCAGAAGCAGCCAAGCACCTACCAAGCAGTAGGTCATCGTGTCCTCCCAGAGTAAACTAGTGCAGTAATACAGTGGTCCGGTGATACAGTGTAGTAGGGATACTAAGGCTCTCCAGCCACACCTGTCTTCTTCCACTGCAGCCTGAAGAAGCAAGCATGTTCACTTTCATTAAAAAGAATCACAAATGTCACTCCAGACTTGCAAAACTTCTAGCGTCACTGCAGGAGAATCTTACCCAGAGTCCCACCCCAGCCACTTAGGTCTCAAATCAGTTGTCCATTTGAGACAGGAACTCAAAGAATAGGCTACTTGGCTTCTGCCTTCTGTCTCATTTCACTCTTCTTAAACCCTCTCCTTATTCCTGCCTGAGCCCCAGCCTGTCCCCTTCGTCTCTTTCCTAGGCAGACCCTCAACATCAGGCCCCATGCAGCTCTGCCATGTAACCCTAGCACTTCTAGCCTGAGTGTCACCGTGGCTTGTTTCTGAGCTGCCGATGGGTGCTGCTACCCTGGCAAATGCAACCCCTCTGGGAGGAGAAGCACAAGGCTGGGAAGTAAAGAGCCTGGAAAAACCCTCAGTGGTTTGCCTCCACCATATCAGTCCCAGGCTCTAAACAACTATGGTCCTATTGCACTGTCTTTTCTTTCTATATTGAGACTTTTCTATTCTAATCATTCAATAGAATAAAAAAGAGGAATTCCCGGAAATATCCTAATTCAGCTAATATTAACTTTGAGTTAGTCAGTTTTCAAACCTCCTTTATGTCCATTTGCCCATTCACCTTCACACTAAACCTGTGCATTCAAGAATGAAAGACTGGTCCACAGCCTCATAGCCAGTCGCTGGTGGAGTTGGATTCAATTCTGTCTATTTGTTCTGGCTGGTTCCTCATGTTACCAAACAACACCTTCTCTTCACAAAGAGTTTTTCGGAATATGTACCCTGATAAAAGGCGTGTGTGTTCCAGGTCCCGACTGGGATGTGGCCATTGTTAGAAAACACAAAGCCAGGTTACTCAGCTGGCGGTTTGGGTTGTCTGAGATTCTAGTTTGTAAGTCTGTGTCAGGGTCCCAAACATTATACAGATCCTGTTTTTATTTTTGTTTAAAGCTCCAGCAGGAAATAGAAAATGCTTTCACTCTGTATGTACTCAGCAAGAACGACCCAGGAGACCACCTCTCTGGGATCCATAGCTGTCAGAAAACTAACCAAAATGCCTTTCTATGCAGCACAAGTACTTACTTTAGATGTTCTGAGGAGTAGATGCTATAGTCAGCAGTGATATTGTTTCACAGGGTTCAGCCAAAGTCAGTAGGCTTTTTATTCCCAGAATATCTTAGCCCAGAGACATAGCATCCTTTCTGAGACAGGCTCAGAAACTTGTCTGCTTGACTGCTTGCCAGCAGCTGCTCCTTCCTGACTATAAAGCAACTTTTCTGCAAAAGCAAGAAGGAACTAGGCCAGTAAGCTTAAACGATGGTTCCTTTAGCAAAATGTCATAGTGAATTTCTGATCCCTGATCATGAATTTATTTATGGAAGATCAGAAGTAAGATCATGTAAGTCCTGTCAATATATTCTGTGTAATATATATTTCCTTAGTATTTATAAATGATTTTGCAATCTGGTCTGTGTTTGGTAAATCTACATTATAGGACTTCACATCTGAGTATGTAATCATATTCTCTGTTTCCTTTCTTGAGCATAAAAGAGTATTTATGACTCTTCTTTTACAGCCTTCTCCTCATAGCGTTGGGCACTAGGGACTCTAAATAAGTAAAAATGACTCATAGCCTGAAGATTCTGATCTTTAGTTCCTTAAAGCCACAAATAAAGACTGTTGTTTCTTTCTGACCATAGAAATGTGTTGCCTCTGTCTCTAACTCTTATCCCAGTAGGCTACAAAGTGACTACATTTTCCTCTAGATAAGAATGACCTGTTGGATCAGCTCCCTGCCAACTGCCATTATGAGGTTTGTGAACACTTAGTCTTTAATGAGCCCTGAAATTGCAAGCAGATACTATGTGTATTTGCTTATGTGCAGGTTTTTCAAGGTCCTTAGCTTTTTTCAATTCTCAAAAGATTTTGGATAGAGAATTAAGAATACTCTGCCAGACTTAGAACATCTTTTAGAGATTTTTATCAACAGGTCTTTACAGTGTTTCTTCTCCCCTCTGATTTGTGATATACTGTACTGCAGCAGTTTTATAACCCATGGTCCATTTTCCAAATGTGTCTTGGATGATAGAGTGGTCCTACAATAGATGTTACTCAGTGCAAGCAAAATAAACTTCATTCTAGTACCTTGTTATTTCATTTAAGAATGACTGGTCACCATTTTTGAAGAAATAGATGATATAATATTGACCCATGTGGAAAGTGGTACCCAGTCATCTCTCTAAAATCTTAGGGATTGCTTTAAACTTAACTCCACCCTCTTCTTTCTGGATCAAGTCTCCCAAATTCTTGATGCTAGATATACTGCTCTGAGCCACAGTATTGTCCATGAGAATAAACAGAATTATCTAGATCTGTGCCTTGCAGTATGGTAGCAATTGGCTACATGTGGCTTTTGGGCACTTGAATGTGGCGAGTTCAAATTGAGGTGGTTGTTAAGTATAAAATACACAACAGATTTTGAAGATTTAATAAGGAAAAAAAATTTCATAAAATATTTTACGCTAATTACATGTTGAAATGGTTATCTTTGGATGTGTGGATTAAATTAAAAATATTATTAAAATTAATTTCTCCTGTTTATTTTGACTTTTTTAATGTGACTAGTAAAAAAAATTAAAAATACATACATGGCTCACATATATTTCTGTTGGTTTCTACCAACCACAGTGCTCTAGATCCTAAACAGCAAAATGGTAAGGTGAACACTTGAAGCTCTTTCTATAAACCAGGCCCCATCCTCAGCACAAAATGGAACCTAAAAGCATGCTAGGGTAAAATGGAAATGAACAATGTTACCAAGAATGCAAGATGTTAGAAAGCAAAATGGGAGAGGAATGTTAGACCAAAACAGTGAAATGCAATAGAGAAAAAAGAAATCTCATTCTAAGTCCCCAGTGACTCAGCAATCTAAATGTAATAAATGCAATTACTTAAGTGTTAGAAGAAAACATGGGTGAATTTCTCTGTAACCTGAGAGTAAGGGAAGGTTTTCTAATTGTAACAGAAAATTCAGACACACACACACACACACACACACACACACACACACAGGTTGAGAAATTGACTATATAAAAAGTTTTTAAGTACTTTATTCTGAATTGAAAAAAAATAAGCAAAGACAAATGACAAATCAGAAGCAAATATTTGCAACATATATGACAGACTAGTATCCCTACTGTACAGATAAGGACATTTAAAAATTAAGGAAACAAAGACCACAAATTCTAGAGAAAACTGGGAAACAGACTGGAACTGAGAATTAACAAAAACTATGCAAAAATGACACTTGAACATATGAAAAGGTGTTCCAACTCATTCATAGTTAGAGAAATGCAAATTAAAACCATACTGATATATCGTTTCTCATCAGCAGATTGGCAAGAATTCACAGTCTTGAATTCTGTTGTCAGAGTGGAGAACAAGGCACTCCACGCACTGCTGAAGGGGACTACCAAAAAACACGACTTCTGTGGAGGGGAATTTGTCAACAGATTTGTCCAAAAACCTACATTCACAGTCACCATAGGACCCTCATTTATCTTGATGCTCAAATTGTTCCAGATTTGGCCTGTGAGAACACATTCAAGCTTGCCCCTGGGTCTTTTTGACATGCCTCTGTCACTTTCAGAGCACTGTCTTACTTTCTGTCACAAGATATTCAAATTATTTCAGACCGGCCCTGCTCCAAGCCCAGAGTCAGGCATTTCCCCAAGGAGACCTGGTTCTTCCTCTGAGAATTTGCACTGAGATTATACCTCCAACAATACAAAAATTCCTCTGCAGAAGGTCATTTTGTTGCAGCATTATTTGTAATTATAAAATACTGGAAGCTATCTAAATGGGCAAACATAAGAGAAGTGTTAGAAAACTGCATCTGTAAAAAAGAATAAAAAATATCTCTATGAAATGATGAGTGATTTCCAGGATAAACAGGATATAACTGAAGTGACAAGAGCAAAGTGCTCTTTGCTGGGGGCTCTTACTAAGTATGATTCACAGCCTGAAGATTTTAATATATATATTAAAATCAAAGGGGAACCAAGAAAGCATACATGGTCTTTTTAATTTTTCAAAAATAAATACAGGTAGAATAAACCAGAAAGTAAGTAAACTGGTTAATTCCAAGGGATTGAGAATATAGTGAAAGAATTATGAAGTATGGAAAAGGGAGGGACCCTTGTCTGAGTATATTTTTTGTATCGTTTTGCTTTTTTGATTCATATTAATGTTCAGTGTATTAAAAAAATAACATTGAATCAACAAGAATGGATGGAACCCTAGAACTGAAGCATTATTTCAAGTGAATAAGTAAGTACATTCAGGGAAAAACAATAAATCTAATCCAAGTAAAATTGCATATTGTAGTTTGGCTGTATCTGCTCTCATCTGAAGAGGGATAAAGAGCTGCAAATCAATCTTGATCTGTTTGTTTATATTGTGGAGTAATACAGGAATGACAAATTCTGAAACTATTTTGTGTGTATTGTAGGATTGAGTAAATAGATACATGGATGTTGTTGGCAGTCAAGGTCTCACTGTGGAAGAAAAGCAGCTACAATTATGCAATGAGTTAGACAAGCAAGAACACTATGGGATTCACAATTTTGTGTGTGTTTCTAACTCACACGAAAGAGCCTAGAAGCAAAGAGTACACCTAGGGCCCAGAAATTGGTTTCTAAATATCATTCCTAATGAAAAAGAGTAAGTATCCTTGGAAAGATGACTGATTGTGGGGCTGGCGCAAGAAGAGGATAAGATAAGAATAGAACATCTTGTGCCACAACTTAAGTAGGTGCTTCCCAATGGAAAGGAGCATGTCAGAGAGACACAGGAGTAAGACTGGGGCTCTCACTGGCCAAACGCAGGGCAATTTGATCATCAAAATAAGTGAGGACACTAAGAGCTTATAAGTCATTGTATAGGATCATTGTAAGGACCCATGAGTCTATACTGATGATAGAACTGATAGAACAGATATATAGATAGACAATACATAAATAGATGATTAGATAGATATGAAGATAATGGATAGATGAAAAAGAAAGCTCTTTTTTACTCTAGTGTATCAACTTATAAAAGAATGATGGATCAGAAAATCACCATTCTGTCATGGTAAAAACTGATTTAAGCAAGCGTCATCATTAGTTGGGGGGGCAATTTTGATAAGAAACAGAATATTATATAATTGCAAAATATTTCCTTCCAATATACTTATTACTGACAGGAAAAAAAATTACGTAGTAGAGAAATGGGACAAAATCTTAACTGAATGCTCAAAGGTACCATCTCCAATAAGGGCCACACAGAAACCATGAACCTCTAGATGGGACACTTGAGGAGGGCATAATGTCACTCACGCAGTGTTCTAATCAAACACAGATCTTGAGGAAACTTTGGAGAATCTGAAATGGAGATATGTTATTTTATGGAATTCTTCACAAATATCCATAACATGAGAGACAAAGAAAAACTGATGACTTGTTCTACATTAAATGGTGTTAAACAGAAATGACACCTAAATGCAACACTTGACTCTAGACTAGAAAAAGGTGCAGAAACGACATAATTGGGACAACTGATGAAACTAAAACACTGACAAGTTGGAATATGAACTGTAGATGACATGAAAGTATTGTACCAGGGTTAAATGTCCTGAGTTTACTAACTGAACTCTGACTATATGAGAACATTTTTTTTGTTATGAGGAAATACACACTAAAATATTACGGGGTAAAGCGGGATGATTCATGCAACTTACCTCAAATTGTTGAAAAAATTAAAATATGTATCTAGAGAGGGAGAATGATAAAGCAAGTGCAACATATTAGAGCAAGCAACATATTAAAAATTAGTGAAATTGGATAAAGAATATACAGGGTACTTTGTACCATTCTTGGTTTTTTTCTGGAAGTTTAAAATTATTTCCAGATAAAAAGTTTTAAAAAATATCTTTGAAATAGACTTGTCAGATCGAAGAACAGAAGCAAATTATGTCCATTTCCCTACTAGAACCCAGGATCAGGCACGGTTATAAAATTAAATGGCCGTACGGACTATCTAGGCAAGGATAGGTAGCTAATTTGGGAGATATCTGTGGTCTTACTTGAAAACAGACTCAGCCCAGATTCTGAGTGCCCGGGAGTGGCTGAGAAGAGGAAGATGCTCAACTGAAAGGGACTTAGGTCTTAGACAAGAAGATGATCATCCCAGCTGATACCTAATTGGCCAGATGTATCAAGGACCAAATCCACCTCCTCCTCTCACCCCACCTCACCACCACCTCCAAAACCTAGCCCTTACCTGGCAAAACACAAGCCCCCTGAAACTTAAAACTCAACTTAGAACCCAAATCTACTGAGATTACAGTCAGCCATCTTGGCCAAATGGGGGCCTCAAAATAAAACCCAAGTTGAATGTTGAATGTGTCTAAAAGAATTCCTGCGTTTTTAGACTTAGTAGAATGTATTATTTGCACTTAACAAATAGCATCCACCTGTCAACTTGACTCTGCAAACATATATTTTAATAGCCTGAGTGGTTTTTTTTTGTTTTACCTAGATAAAAGGAGCCTTAACTTCTCCCTTCAAAGGGAGAATATGTCTGCTGAAATTAAGTCTGATTTCAGATTAGACCTAAAAAAAATCAGTACCTATCAAAAAAAATCCCTCCTGACAACAACCAAAAAGTGATTAAGTTCACATTTAACTTCAGCTTATTTGATGCATGCAAGAACTACAAGAAAAATTCCATGGCCAGCAAAGCACTATTGGCTGGACCTCTCATTTCCAAAACCTAATCGTTCCACATGCTGCCTCCTGTGAACAGAATTTCTATTTTCTCTGCCTCTTAAAATGATCTGGAAGCCAAGAAATTTCCTACAAGACAGCGTAAAACAAGCGCTCTGCCTGGATCTCCTGGTAATGATGCCTTTTTATTCCCAGCTTCGTTGCCTCCTCTGCTCATCAGTCAAGAAATGGAAGACTTGACAGATGCAAAGCAGTTATTTTTCTCTGCTATTCTCCCTTCAGTGATGCTCATGGGATGCCCTGAGGGGACACTCTGAAAGTGATTTAATGTTATCTGTGAGACAAGGGCTTCTTCAACAGCCCCAGTGAGGCTGCTATCACAATTAGGGTTACAAATTACTAATCATCCAATCTTAATAGAAGTTGGTGCTTCCAGACTATACTACCATCCTGATTATAATACCAGAATCTTTTTTTTTTTTGGTTTAGTGTTTTATAGCTTAGTAAATCACTTCTATACATAGTCTCATTTTAAACTCATGCTTTAATGTCCTCATTAGAAAATAAATTGGCCAAAACCCATGGCTGTTAAACAGTGGAGATAAACTCAAAGCTTGACCTTCTTGTGCCCTGTCTAGTATTAATTCTCCTCAACCTAAATTTATATATATAATATATATATTCACAAATATATTTAAATTTTTATTGAAGTATAGTTGATTTACAATGTTGTGTTAGTTTCAGGTATACAGCAAAGTGAATCAGTTATACATGTACATAAATCCATTCTTTTTTAGATTCTTTCCCCATATAAGTCATTAGAGAGTATTGAATAGTGTTCCCTGTGCTATACAGTAGGTCCTTGTTGATTATATGTTTTTTTTATGTAGTAGTGTATATATGTAAATCACAATCTCCTAATTTATCCCTCCTCGCTCCCTTTCCCCCTGGTAACCATGTTTGCTTTCTTTTTTTTTAAAACATTTTCTTTATTAAAAATATTTATTTATTTATTTTATGTTTGGCTGCATTGGGTCTTCGTTACTGCACGGGGGCTTTCTCTAGTTGCGGCGAGCAGGGGCTACTCTTCGTTGAGGTGCACGGGCTTCTTATTGCAGTGGCCTCTCGTTGCAGAGCATGGGCTCTAGGTGCACGGGCTTCAGTAGTTGAGGCTCACGGGCTCTAGCGCGCAGGCTCAATAGTTGTGGTGCACGGGCTTACTTGTTCCGCTGCATGTGGGATCTTCCCGGACCAGGGCTGGAACCCATGTCCTCTGCTTTGGCAGGTGGATTCCTAATCACTGCACCACTAGGGAAGTTGCTTTACAATATTGTGTTAGTTTACACTGTACAGCAGTGAATCAGCTATACGTTCATATACGTATATCCCCTCTTTTTTGGATTTCCTTCTCATTTAGGTCACCACAGAGTACTGAGTAGAGTTCCCTGTGCTATACAGTAGGTTCTTATTAGTTATCTATTTTATACATAGTACATAGTATCAATAGTGTATATACGTCAATCCCAAACTCCCAAACTCATCCTATCCACCCGCCTTGGTATCCATACATTTGTTCTCTATGTCTGTGTCTCTATTTCTGCTTTGTAAATAAGATCGTCTATACCGATTTTTTCAGATTCTATGTGTTAATATACGATACTCATTTTTCTCTTTCTGACTTACTTCACTCTGTATGACAGTCTCATGTCCATCCATGTCTCTACAAATGACCCAATTTCATTCTTTTTTATGGCTGGGTAGTATTCCATTGTATTATTTACCACATCTTCTTTCTCTGTTGATGGACATTTAGGTTGCTTACATGTCCTGGCTATTGTAAATAGTGCCACAATGAACATTGGGGTGCATGTGTCTTTTCATATTATGGTTTTCTCTGGATATATGTCCAGGAGTGGGATTGCTGGATCATATGGTAGCTCTATTTTTAGTTTTTTAAGAAACCTCCATACTGTTCTCCAGCGTGGCTGAACCAGTTTACATTCCCACCAACAGTGTAGGAGGGTTCCCTTTTCTCCACACCCTCTCCAGCATTTACTGTTTGTAGATTTTTTGATGATAGCCATTCCGACTGGTGTGAGGTGATGCCTCATTGTAGTTTTGATTTACATTTCTCTAATAATTAGTGATGTTGATCATCTTTTCATGTGCTTTTTGGCCATCTGTATGTCTCTTTGGAAAAATGTCTATTTAGATCTTCCACTGTTTTTTTTTTTTTTTCCGGTAAGCGGGCCTCTCACTGTTGTGACCTCTCCCATTGCAGAGCACAGGCTCCGGACGCACAGGCTCAGCGGCCATGGCTCACGGGCCTAGCCGCTCTGCGGCATGTGGTATCTTCCCGGACCAGGGCACGAACCCATGTCCCCTGCATCGGCAGGTGGACTCTCAACCACTGCGCCACCAGGGAAGCCCCTCCACTCATTTTTTGATCGGGTTTTTTTTTTTTTAATTGAGCTGCAATAGCTGTTTGTATATTTTGGAGATTAATACCTTGTCAGTCGCTTCATTTGCAAATATTTTCTCCCATTCTGAGTGTTGTCTTTTCGTTTTGTTTATGGTTTCCTTTGCTGTGCAAAAGCTTTCGAGTTTAATTAGGTCCCATTTGTTTATTTTTGTTTTTATTTTCATTACTCCAGGAGGTGGATCCAAAAAGATATTGCTGTGATTTGTGTCATAGAGTGTTCTGCCTATGTTTTCCTCTAAAAGTTTTATAATATACAGCTTTACATTTAGGACTTTAATCCATTTTGAGTTTACTTTTGTGTATGGTGTTAGGGAGTGTTCTAATTTAATTCTTTTACATGTAGCTGTCCAGTTTTCCCAGCACCACTTATTGAGAAGTCTGTCTTTATTCTGTATTCTTGCCTCCTTTGTCATAGATTAGGTGACCATAGGTACGTGGGTGTATCTCTGAACTTTTCTATCCTGTTCCATTGATCTATATTTCTGTTTTCGTGCCAGTACCATACTCTTTTGATTACTGTAGCTTTATAGTAGAATCTGAAGTCAGGGAGCCTGATTCCTCCAGCTCTGTTTTTCTTTCTCAAGATTGCTTTGGCTATTCTGGGTCTTTTATGTTTCCATACAAATTTTAAAATTTTTTGTTCTAATTCTTTGAAAAGTGCCATTGGTAATTTGGTAGGGATTGTATTGAATCTGCAGATTGTTTTGGGTAGTACAGTCAATTTGGACAATATTGATTCTTCTGGTCCAACAACATGGTATATCTCTCCATCTGTTTGTCATATTCGATTTCTTTCATCATTTTCTTATAGTTTTCTGAGTGCAGGTCTTTTGCCTCCTTAGGTAGGTTTATTCCTAGGTATTTTATTCTCTTTGATGTGATGGTAAATGGGATTGTTTCTTTAATTTCTCTTTCTGATCTTTTGTTGTTAGTATATAGGAATGCAAGAGATTTCTGTGTATTAATTTTGTATCCTGCAACTTTACGAACTTCATTGATGAGCTCTAGTAGGTTTCTGGTAGCATCTTTAGGATTTTCTATGTATAGTATATCTTCTGCAAACAGTGACAGTTTTACTTCTTCTTTTCCAATTTGGATTCCTTTTATTTCTTTTTATTCTCTGATTGCTGTGGCTATGACTTCCAAAACTATGTTGAATAAAAGTGGTGAGAGTGGACATCCTTGTCTTATTCCCAATCTTAGAGGAAATGCTTTCAGTTTTTCACCATTGAGAAAGATGTTTGCTATGGGTTTGATATATATGACTTTTATTATGTTGGTCAGACATTTTCCTGGGTGTGTCTGTGTGGGTGTTTTTGGATGAATTTAACATTTAAATGGACTAGAGTAAAGCAAATTGCTCACCCTAATGTGGGTGGACCCCATTCAGATAAGCGAAGACCTGCATAGACCATAAAGGCTGACTTTCCCCCAAATAAGGGGAAATTCCTCCTACCTGACTGTTTTTGAGCTGGGTCATTGGGTTTTTTCCTTTCTTTTAACTCAACTGAAACTTCACCTCTTCCTGTGTCTCTTTGCTGGCCTTTGGCTTTGAACTACACTATTGACTCCTAGTTCTCAAGCTTCTAGCCTTCGACTAGATCGTATACCATTGGCTCTCCTGGGTCTCCAGCTTGCCATCTCGCCCTGTAGCTCTTGGGACTTTTCAGCCTTCATAATCACATGAGCCAATTCCTTATGATAAATCATATACATATCCTATGGGTTCTTTTTCCCTGGAGAACCCTAATACAGATGGGAACTCAGTTTGGAAGTTTTCACCAGTTTGACAGATAGAGCTGCCTTTTTGGAGGTTGTAACCCATTGTCTGTGACCTTCCCTACTTGTGTAACTTGTGAGGAATTGCTAGCTTGCTGTCTCTAGCCAATGAGAGAGTGATCACTGTGCCTTATTCATGTTCTGGAATCTGGGACTGCACCTAGAATCAACTGCTTAATTACCTTAGGGAAGGAAAACCTCCAAAATGCTCTGGTTTGCCTCTGATTTCTTGGATTATGCATTTGCATTAGCCTAACAGAATTCACGTCTATTGGAGGAGGTCCTTGAGAGGACATCACTACCAGTTGACCCACAACCTGGACCCCAGCCACCAGAGGCTCCTCACCCCCTCCCTTGTGCTTGGAATGTACGTTCTACTGATAGGAGTATCAGTACGTTCTGATACTCCTAGCTGGAGCTGTTTCAAGGATGTAGCCTTGATAGAGTAAGGTATGTTGAACCATCTGGACTGTGACTGAACCCAGTTAAGGCCACTGTAAACTTTTAAGATTCTGGCAGGCAAGTGCAGAGATCTCCTCATCTTGCGGCTGGCCAAGATAAGCATCATATGTGTAAGTTCCCTTGCTTATTACATCTGCCACCTACACCTGCCAATCTGGAGTGGTCTGCATCTCTCTTCCATCTCTCTTTGCCCTCTATGTACAGATGCCAGTTTGCAAACCAGCAAGGTCACCTTGTAAATTTATTTGAATTACCCATTAATATTCCCTTCAGGATGGGAAACACCCAAACACCACACAGGGCTACAAAGCCTGAGAAACCGTAGTTCTAATACCAACCCCCTCTGCTTACCATCTATGTGAATTTGGTACATTTCTCTAATTGAGGTTTAGTTTCCTCGTATGTGTGATAGTGATCAGAATGTGTCCTTCACAGAATTATTGCAAAAACTAAGTGGAACAGCTAAGGTTAAAAAGCCTGGCATACAAAAGAAACAAAATGAACATTAGTTTCTTTCCTTTCTCCTTAGTAGTTTTGGCCAAGTTTAAGGTAACTTCCTTGCCTTTAGACACATTTAATAGTTACAATTATTTATGAATTAAATTTAACAGCATCTTAAGTTTGAAAATTGAAAAAAAAGGTTGGCTAATAGGTTATTTTTGCCAGTGTTATTGTTTCTTGTCACACTATTCTTCTGTATTCAGTGCAAATTAGAAAGAACAACTTACTGTTTTTTTTCTTACTCTGTACTGTCATTAAGAGATTTTATGTTTATTGTTCCAATGTGATGAAGATTTCAGTGGTGAGCCAAGTTCAATGAGGATTGTTTTTTATTTTCTTGGTGTTTAAAACAGTGTGCTATTTTTGCATTGTTAACGTTGAAATTAATTACTTGTGTTTTCCTCCTCTTTTAACTCCTCTTAGAACTTGGCTGGAATCAGTGTAAAATTTCTTTATGAAGGGATTAATTTATGAAGATACAACTGCTTCGTTGTATTTTCCATGTAACTTAGGCATAGTAATATAAATAAAGAAATAGGGGAAAAAACTAACAATATTAACTCATGGTTCAAGGAAAAATCACAGTGAAAATTAGAAAATATTTTGAACTAAATGCTAACATAAATATGACACACCAAACTGTGAGTTGCCCCTAAATCCATGCTTATGGAAAAGCTGTAACCTTGCATAAATATATTAGCAAAAAAGAAAGACTGAAAAAAGCAATACATTAATAATCCAACTCAAAAGGCTACAAAATAACAAGTTAAAATCAAAGAATGTAGGATTTAGAAAACGAAAGGAAAATAAATAGAAATAGAAAAGAAACAGACAACAGAGTAAAATCTAAATGTAGTTTCCTTAAAACTAAAAGTAGTTTCTTAGAAAATATTTATAAAATTTATAAACCCAAACAGAACTAATTAAGAGCAAGAAAAAGCACAAATAACCAACACCTGGAATAAAAAGGGGGACATTACTAACACCCCAGAGACATTTTAAAAATAAGAAAAGGAGACAGCTCTTCTTACAGAGGAATTCCATATGACATATGCAGATACTGACCCCAGTATCAGGAAAAAAAGGCAGAGCTTAATTCCCATCCTCTTAAGTGTGAGCAGGACTTAGTGACTCAATTCCAAAGAATAGAGTATGGAAAGGGAAAAAGTAATTCTACCATGTAGTTTAGAAGCCTGGCAGCCAATAGGTAATTAGTCCAAAGTTACAAAAATAACTAACAGATTAACACAGATCTGATACTTAGCAAAGCAGAGATTCAAAAACCACACCTGTCTCTAAAGGAAACATTTTTTTTTAGATTATTAATTTGCCTCCTACAAAACAATTATTTTCTGTGCTTTAATGTCTCCATTTATTTGCTCTCCTTTTTCTTCTGCTCCCCAAAACGTGTAGAACTGAAACATAAACAGACTCCAGAACATTATTATGCTCCACTGCAGAAGATGGCCCCATATGCTTCCCACTCCTGTATGCTCATTTCTTTGCAGTGTGGCTTTTGCAGTTTCCCCCATCAAGGGTTAGACCCCGTTTCTCTTTCCCTTGAGTCTAGACTTGGCCATGATCTGTCTTGGCCAATGGGACAGTAGCAAATGCAAGCAGAGCCTTGGAACTTTGAGGTTGCCATGTGAAAAGTCCCAACTAGCCCGCTGAGAGATAAGACACCAGGCAGGGCAAAGACAAACTGTTGCAGCTGAGACTCCCCTCTCCCAGATGAACCAGTCTGCCACACACCACACATGTGGGTGAGGCCATTGTGGACCGTCCAGCCTCAGCTGCACCAGCCTAGAGTAGGCAAATCCACAGATCATGGGAAATGATAAGTGTTCTTTTAAGCCACTAAGTTTTGGGATGGGTTGTAATGCAACGAAAGTTAACTGATACAAACATCTTTCCTGCTTTTTATCCCCTCTGATATAGTCACTCAAAAAAAATCAGTATAATGAATCATGAGATTCCCACTGTTTTACTCCCACTCTTCAAACTCCATATTAAGAGTTTCTTCCCCACACATTTGTTAAGTAGAGCCTACCCAGGACTCTAGGCCCAGTTCCGACCCTAAAGGATAGCATAAGCCCTAGAACAATTATACACATGGCCAGCATTGAGTCAGACTTAACACTGGTCTTCCCTCATTCAGGGCCTCTGCTTCTTCAAGCTCCTGGTTTGTGCCCTGGAATTGCTCCACAATTGAATCTATTTAATTTAATTTCCTAAATACCTACCTGTGCCAAGAGCTGTGCCCAAGGGGTAGAGACAGAGGGGATTAGGACATAGCCTTGCTCTTGAGAAGGTACATTGTGCAGTGGAGACAAGTAAACCGAGAAAGTATCGCCTAGTAGAAGGCAGTATTTAATTGGAACCTCAGTTCTTCACTAACACGCGTTTGCCTGGTTGCTGAGACTGCCCGGCATCTCAGCAAACCAGGCTATACTTTCGGTGGGACTGCAGTTTGACTTATTCAAGCTGCTGATCTGCCTGCTTGAACCTCCACCAGCTGCTCGCTCTTTGAATCTTTAGAGTCACAAACCTCCCCTTTGTCCCTGCTTATATAGAGGCCTGAGGTCTGAGTTTGTTGTAGTCCTTTGGCTAAGGTAATTAGCACATCCACTCCCCTCCTCAAGGTGTATCTGTTTATCTCAGACCTACCTCTGGATTCACATCCCCATCAACCACCCCCTGATCCCATCCCTGCCCCTGCTCTGTGGTATGACCCCAGTCCCATATGTCTATCTGGGTATCTGATGACATTGTTCACTGGTAACTCGGTCCTGTTCCACCAGATCTCCTCTTAGTGGTACGTGTCAACATGGGTTTTGGACTTTCCATCACCAACCTATTCAGTGCTCTCGACAGTTTATCCTCTTCTTACTATGTTCTCCACTCCATTCCACTGCTTTCCCCTGCTTTAAACACCCCTACCTATCTCATAACTAATTTGATTATTGTAAATGCCCAAACTAGAAAATGTAAACCCAGTGTGAATCAGGACAGAATAACTTATTCAGCCTATATTGATCAAAATCACTCCTTAGACTGTTGTTTATAAGAGGACAAATAATTTTAATTAATAAGAGAACATTTTAAAAGATTCTTAATAGCAAGAAGGTTGATGTGGGAGAGTCATCTCAATGGGTCATTCCTTTGGAAATATTTTAAAGGATAACTAGTAGGTGGGAAGAGCCTGGAATCTGGTTCCATGTTCCTGCTACCTTTTGCCTTAGTGGTGAAACTTTGGAATGAGGAGTTGTTAACTCACTGCCTCAGAATCTCAGGTCTAATTCTTCCCTTCCTCTGGGCAGCCTGATTAAAACAAAGGCAGGAAACAAAGCCCAGGCAACAAGCTGAGTATCTCCTACTGGGGCAAGCGAACAACAACAATAAAAAGATCCAACAACTGATGAAAACTGGCATTGTTGCTTAGCCTACCAGCAACTTTGAAGGGACATTGAACCCCTGTGCAGAACTTGGACTGTTCTGCTGCGGATCCCTGTGCCCTGGAAACTCCACCATCAATCACCCTCACTGTGCACAACCTCATTTTTCTCCTAGTAGCCTGTGTAAATAAAACAAAACCTTCCCTGAAGGCAAAACTAATGGCTCCCCATTAACATGAGACTGTTTGTCATAAACCAACAGTGGACCCAGGGTATCTATAATTCTGCAGGAAATAACAGTGATATTTCAGAAACAGCTGGGGTGCGAGTATGATCATTATGGGGCTGTATTTAATAACTCTAAATGTTAGATGTAATCCAGGCACCCCTGAAACCAACTTAAATTGGCAAGGAAAATAATGTCAGGGTTAGAAATGACTAATTTGTGCATATCACGCATAACTTCAGCTGACAGTTGAATAAAAAATTTGCCAGGGCTTGGGCACTAGCTGGATATGAGGCAAGAGAAGGAAAAAAAAAAAAAAATTAAATACTGTAGTGCTACTAGTGGAAGTGGGAGCCAGTATTGGTGGGAAGATGGCGAGTTTGGTTTGTAGTATAAGCCAGAAGTTAGTTGCCCTTAAGAAAATTGCTAAGAGCTGACCTGAATTCAAGTCCATGGCGAGTGACTGTCCACAGCCCCCCACCATTTCCACCAGTTTCTCTGGCTCAGTTACACATGCTTCTGTCTTCCCTGCCCCTTCTGTGCCACAGAGTTGGGCGTTTGTGCTTGCCTTCACCAGCTCCATAAAAAATACTGATGATGTGGGTTTCAAGGATGGCTTGAAATCAGCCATTGTTCTGGCTCCATATCCACCAACTTTCTCTTTCTCTCTCATTACCCATCCTTCCTTCCTGAAACAGCTGAAGAGCAGACTCCCATTACTATGTGCTGGTCAACTGTACACACACCTGGGTGTCTCCTCTTTTACCCCAAGTACTCAGCAGGGAGATTTTATACACATGTACTTCCTTCCCTAAAATGTATACTGGTGAAATTTTTTCTTTATCCTATTGACTTTTATATATATGTATATATATCTATATATATATCTATATTTCTTTCATCTTTGGAGAGTGTTGAAATTCCATTTATATTCTAGATTTTCTCCTTTTTACTACTGCTGCTGCTGCTATTAGTAGTAATACTAGTATTTCTCCTCAATGAACATTGTTAATAGCTTTATTGAGGTATAATTGATATATAAATAACTGTACATATTTAATGTGTACAAGTTGATGAGTTTGGACATATGCAAAAAAAAATGTGATCATTACCACAATCAAGGTAATAGATGTATCCATCACCTCCCAAAGTTTCCTTGTGTTCCTTTGTTTCTGTTTGTTTGTTTTGTGATAAGAACACTTAACATGAGATCCACCCTCTTAACAAAATTTTAAGTGCACACTACTATGTTGTTAACTACAGGCACTGTGTTGTAGAGGAAATCTCTAGAACTATTCATCTAGCATAACTGAAATTTTAGACCTATTGAATAATGACTCCCCATTTTCCCCAACCCCTGGCAACACTATTGTATTCTCTATTCCTGATGGTTTGACCATTTCACATACTCACATAAGTGGAATCACACAGTGTTTATCCTTCTGTGGCTGGCTGATTTCACTTAGCGTAAGGTCCTCCAGGATCATCCTTGTTGTTACAAATGGCAGAATTATCAGGGAAATGCAAATCAGAACTACAATGAGATATCACCTCAGACCTGTTAGCATGACTCTGATTTTTTTTAAAAGATAAGTATTGGAAAGGATGTGGAGAAACTAAAACCATTGTACACTGTTGGGGAGAATGTAAATTGATGCAGCCACTATGGAGAACAGTATAAAGTTTCCTAAAAAAATTAGAAATAGAACTATCATATGATCCAGCAATCCCATTTCTGGGCATATACCCAACAGAATTGAAATTAGGATCTACGAAGAGTTATACGTACTCCCATGTTTATTGCAGCATTATTCGTAATAGCCAAGATATTGAAACAACCTATATGTTCATCCATAGGTGAAGAAAATGTGATATATATATATATATATTCAATAAAATATGATTCAGCCTTAAAAGAGAAGTAAATCAATTAACATTTTTATGAACTTTTTGGTTTACAAAGTACTTTATAGGTTCCAAACACCTTTTACAACCTTTGTCTTATTTGCTCTTCACAAGATTCTGTGAGGGAGGAGTCAGGGAGGTGTAATTATTGGCTTCAAGTTATAGAGGAGTACTGAGGTTCAGTCAGGCTGTGTGACTTGCCCAAGGTCCCGGGGTTGGTTCGTGTTCAACCTGGACAGGATGGAATGGAGAACTTTTGGTTCTTAAGCTCAGAATCTTTCCTCTTGATGAAATCATGCTGCATCAGTAAGAACGTTCTGTAAATGGCTTGATGACTTTATTAACAGATGTGAGTTTTAAGATCTGACTCTTCCAGAGGAAACAGGGACAGTGGGCTTTAATTTGCAAAGAGAAGATGTCAGCCGAGGGAAGAGAGCCTAGGAAAGGAACCATGGATGATACAGAAGGTGAGCTGGTGGGAGAAATCAAAAGTGAGGAATTTCTCATGGTGTCTAAAAACATTCAGTAGAGATCATCCAGGGACCATCATTTCATTGATTCAGGTACTAAACTCAGGAAGGAACATGTGTATACATAGTAAAGAACATGCCAACAGCTCTAGATCAGAGAATCCTGGGTCTTTCTGTTCCAGTTTCAGTACCTCATTCAAAGGATCTGATTGGCCCCTTTGGGGACCAGTGTCCACCTTAGAGCACTTGGCCATGTCCAAACGGAAGAGTCCCATAGCACCAGCATAGCCAGTGACCTCCTTCTCTTTCTAGAAAAGAGAAAGTGTGTTAAATCTCGGGTCACCCTAATTGTTTCTATTACAATGTACCATATGAATCCTAGATCTTAAAGAACTGACAAAATGTTGGCATGAGACGATATGAAGAGAAATAGAAAAACAGGAAAACCTTGCATCATTTTTTTTGTAGTTCTCCCGTTTGGATGGAAAACAGGGAATGGTGAACGAGTAATGGAATGCGCTAAAA
This sequence comes from Pseudorca crassidens, assembly GCF_039906515.1. Classification (NCBI taxonomy): domain Eukaryota; kingdom Metazoa; phylum Chordata; class Mammalia; order Artiodactyla; family Delphinidae; genus Pseudorca; species Pseudorca crassidens. The sequence goes on from NC_090311.1 coordinate 76,544,400, forward strand.
CTGGAAAGGTAGAAAGTAGTTGTGACAGCTTCTGGGGGTAAATAGAGGACAATTTTAATTGGCTGTAGGAAGTTGACTGGAAGGAGCCATATACTTTGCTGCATTAGGTATTTGTGTTTCAATATTAAATATATTTATGAAAATCTTTTAACCTCGTAGGAGCACTTTTGGTTGGAGTTACTATGAATCAGCCTCCCCATGGGGCCAAAGTTCCTTAGCACAAAATTACTTTCTCTAGTGGGACACTTCAAATTTTACTATGTTGGTATTGGATCTTTCTTGCTAAACAGGAAGATGGATAGTGACCAGAATAGCTCTTATTCAAACAGCAGCAGCAGCAATCAGAGCATGACAATCAAAGAGATGTCATGTTTACTAGCAATGATAACTGTTTGCTTTTAGTATAAATGCCCTCCCTTCAAATGGGCCTCATCAGGAAAAATCATCTTGGAATTTTAAGTTGCCTTCTCTTGCCAAGTATAGGAGTTCTGTCCTTTTCTCAACAAAATTGATGTGTTTTCCTAGATTGCAAAGCATTCTATTATCTGAAGGGGAAAGGATGTCCTGGAGAGGAGCAGAGCAAGAACTCCATCAGGCATTAGTGAGAAAAGAGTTCCCATAAATGAGATTTGAGACTTTGCCCTAAAAAAAGCTATTGAAGAAACAGTATATTCTGGTGGCAAAAAGTACTAAACTAGAAGCTAGGAACTGGTAAACATTTTTTTTCTAGAGCTCAAAAATGGTCACAAATGCTTAGACATGTAATTTTCTCTCTTATTGCCTTCCTACTGCATTTAATGACAAAAATCTGATGATGGGTTACAGCCATGTTATGCTCAACAGGAACAGATTGTGTTGACGTTAGAAGCTTCCTCTTCATGGGTAGAACGTTTTAGAAAAATAAATTGATTCTTGTACTCTATTTCAGAAAGTTTCAATAGAATTAGCAAAACTTTTAATTTATTTTATTTTTATTTATTTATTTTTGGCTGTGTTGGGTCTTCGTTTCTGTGCGAAGGCTTTCTCTAGTTGCGGTGCGTGGGCCTCTCACTGTCGCGGCCTCTCTTGTTGCGGAGCACAGGCTCCAGATGCGCAGGCTCAGTAGTTGTGGCTCACGGGCCCAGTTGCCCCGTGGCATGTGGGATCTTCCCAGACCAGGTCTCGAACCCGTGTCCCCTTCATTGGCAGGCAGATTCTCAACCACTGAGCCACCAGGGAAGCCCAGCAAAACTATTTTTAACATTCACAATTTCTGAACTCCAAAATCTAGAGGGCTTTTTCTCTTTAAGGTTTTTTTTGTGTGTGTGTGTGGAGATACCAGCTGTTTTTGCTTTACCACAATTAAAAATCAAACCATCTCGATTGATTTCATTGACATTTTAAACCCTGTGTTCTCTGGAGCAACCCTTGAGGGTTTTAATAATTTTCTCATTTCAAATGCAAGCTCTATGAATGAAGTTTATTAACATTTAAAAATAGAAAAATGTTACTCATGAGTCCTTTTTAAGAAAAAAATGTATACATAGTGGCAACTAAAGTCTTGGAAATAATGTATTCTCCCTGGAACATATATAATTTCTTTGAAGTTAGGTGCCTAAAGAAATTAACATATACTAAAGGGAAACCCTAAGGTCTAAATTAATGTTCTTCCATTTGTATATAAATGCTTACCAGGGAGCCGTTTGAATAACAGTCATGTCTTTTTATTTTATTTTTTAAAGTATTTATTTATTTGGCTGCACCAAGTCTTAGTTTCATCATGTGGGCTCTTAGTTGCGGCATGCAGGATCTAGTTTCCCGACCAGGGATCGAACTCAGGCCCTCTGCATTTGGGAGCATGAAGTCTTAACCACTGGACCACCAGGGAAGTTCTGGCATGTCTTTTTTTTTTTTTTTTTTTAGTTTATTTATTTATTTTTGGCTGTGTTGGGTCTTCGTTTCTGTGCGAGGGCTTTCTCTAGTTGCGGTGAGCGGGGGCCACTCTTCATCGCAGTGCGCGGGCCTCTCACTATCGTGGCCTCTCTTGTTGTGGAGCACAGGCCCTAGACGTGCAGGCTTAGTAGTTGTGGTTCACGGGCCTACTTGCTTCGCGGCATGTGGGATCTTCCCAGACCAGGGCTCGAACCCGTGTCCCCTGCATTAGCAGGCAGATTCTCAACCACTGCACCACCAGGGAAGCCCCCTGGCGTGTCTTTTTAAACTGAAAGAATTCTTGAGAACCAAAGTCGCTAACAGTTACTATATTCGTATTTCATATTTCTCACCACAGGTTTGCATTTTTATGATATTAAGTTGTCTTTAACACTAAATAACACAGTCAACTTAGGCATTATTTAGATCCATAAGTGATTAAGCTAAACCAGTCATTTGACTTTTTATTTATTAGCTGGTTGTTTTATTATTGAACAGATGATTTGGCATGATGCAGCCATCGTCTCACCTCAAGCCTTCCAATCTGGTCGCTATGGATTTGTCAACGCCTTTTCCTGTTCCACATGATAGGACTGAGATACAATTTGAAAGTTCCCTTGTTCCTTTCTTCCTTAAACCCTAGCTATAAAAATGTGGGAAGGACCTCACAGAAGGGAAAAAGCTTAGTTAGCAGATCCAACTCTGGGAACTGAGGGAAGTATCACATCGTAACTAGAGTTAGTTACCTGTCCCCAAGCTATAAGTAATTCCTTTGAGAACAGGGACCATGACTTATTCACTTCTGTTTAGCACCTAATGCATGTAAGCATGCAAAGCCTGTTTACAGAATTGAATAAACAGATGAATAAACAGATGAATGAATGAATGAATGAATCAGTCAATCAATTCTTTTCCCTTGACATCAGTGAAAGGGGATGGGATAAGAAAGAATAGGAAAGCTGGGAAGTATCATATATTGGACTCTATATGCTCATTCACATGTATTATTTCATAAGGTTCAGAGATGTTCCATGTACTCACACAGCCAGTACATGGTGAGGTTGGGATTTAAAACTAACTCTGTCTGGCGTTAATAGCCTATGATCTTCTTACCATCCCAATATCTCTTATTCTCCTTCCTGCTCTATAATATGTGGGGGTTAGGAGAGAATAGGAAGTGAAAGTTTCTCTTTTCTCCACCTAACGAAGGCTTTTCTCTCATCCTAAATTTGGGAGGTTGCATCTTGGAGGACATGAAAACATCTTTAAGTCTAATTTAGGGAAACCAGCAATCATGGAGGAAGAAAAGACTGGATCTGCTGTGTGTTAAGGGACCAAGGGGAGAAAAGTTACAATATTCTGTAAGTTTTCAGTCTTTACAGCCGTTCATCACCCGTATTGTGAAGCACCACTGCTGCAATTCAGCAAATAAATCACCAAGGCCAATAGCTGTTTGCCCCAAATCAGGAAATAACATATATTCACCTTGAATCAGGGTCCGGGTCACTGCAAGTATTTCTTAGTATGAAAGTTCAGTCCTCTTTAGCATCGGTAAGCCCACATCCTGAGGAATGTTCCTGCAGGACATGTACTTTGTATGACATCTCCTGCTTATCTCAGCTAATATCCTGCAAACAAAAGCAAGTCTTAAGCAAGGGTCTTTTTTTTTTATTGAAGTATAGTTGATTTACAATGTTGTGTTAATTTCTGCTGTACAGCACAGTGATTCAGTTATGCATATATATATATGTGTGTGTGTATATATATATATATATATATACACATACATACACACACACACACATTCTTTTTCATATTCTTTTCCATTATAGTTTATCACAGGATACTGAATGTAGTTCCCTGTGCTATACAGTAGGACCTTGTTGTCTATGCATCTTATATATAATAGTTTGCATCTGCTAACCCCAAACTCCCCATCCTTCCCTCCCCCAGCCTCTCCTCCCCCTTGGCAACCACAAGTCTGTTCTCAATGTCTGAGTCTGTTTCTGTTTGGTAGATTAGTTCTTTTGTGTCATATTTTAGATTTCACGTGTGTTATCATATGGTATTTGTCTTTCTCTTTCCGACTTATTTCACTTACTGTGATAATCTCTAGGTTCATCCATGTTGCTGCAAGTGGCATTATTACATTCTTTTTTATGGCTGATTAGTATTCCATTGTATATATGTACCACATCTTCTTTATCCATTCCTCTGTTGATTGACATTTAGGTTGTTTCCATGCATTGGCTATTGTGAATCGTGCTGCTAGGAACATAGGGGTGCATGTATCTCCTTGAATTTTGTCCAAATATATGCCCAGGAGTGGGATTGCTGGATCATATGGCAACTTTATTTTTAGTTTTTTGAGGAACCTCCGTACTGTTTTCCATAGTGGATACACCAACTTACATTTCCACCAACAGTGTAGGAGGGTTCCCTTTTCTCCACACCCTCTCCAGCATTTATTATTTGTGACTTTTTAATCACGGCCACTCTGGGGCTCCCCTGGTAGTGCAGTGGTAAGAATCTGCCTGCCAATGCAGGGGACACGGGTTCGAGCCCTGGTCTGGGAAGATCCCACATGTCGTGGAGCAACTAAGCCCATGTACCACAGCTATGGAGCCTGTCCTCTAGAGCCCGTGAGCCACAACTACTGAGCCTGTGTGCCACAACTACTGAAGCCCACATGCCTAAAGCCCATGGTCCACAACAAGAGAAGCCAATGCAATGAGAAGCCCATGCACCACAACGAAGAGTAGCCCCGCTCTCCGCAACCAGAGAAAAGCTTGCATGCAGCAACGATGACCCAATGCAGCCAAAAAATAAAATAAAATATTTATTTTAAAAAAATCACGACCATTCTGACTGGTGTCAGGTAAATACCTCGTTGTAGTTTTGATTAAGCAAGGGTATTAATGTGAGTCCAGTACACTTATTGTTTTGAGCTTGGATTTCAGAGAATCCAAGATGACCTAAAATTGGAGAGAACAGTTGCTGTGTGTGTGCATTTTTTTTTTTGGCAAGAAGTTTTCTAGCTATTATTAGATTCTAAAAGTGGTTCAAAACCAAAAAGGTTAAAGATTTTGGGGAGAGAAAATACTCCTTATAGTTTTAAATTTCTACTTTTTCTTATTTCTCTGCTCCTAATTGGTATTCTCATTTATATTTTATGATTGGATAAAACCATGAAAATACTCTTCATGGTTTTAAATTTCTACTTTATCTTATCTCATTTCTCTGATGATAATTTGTATTCTAATTTGTATTTTATGATTTTTGCTATAAACCCCAAACATGAGAACTTAAACAAATAAATCAATATGTGTTTAAGTCAAAGCAGTAATGACACTGCCAGTGGCTGAAGGGGAGCCTGCCAGTGGGTGCTGGCAAGAGGAGTCAACTCAGAGCTCATACTTTCTCTCCAGAGAAGGGCCTCACACAGAGGACAAGGAGAAATGCCAACAGCTTCTTAATGGAAGTTCAGGTTTGTGCAAGGCATGCTACCAGGCACTGCCTTAAAGGCACCAGTGTCATTGCTGTTGAGGAAGCACTTACCATCTTAGTATAAACTTGAGGAGAGCAATGACATGCAATAGCACTATATGGAGGTATATAGCACCTCAGTAACACAGAGCTGAGAGGTGCAGACACCCTGTTGTCATAAGGCAGCTGGGGAAGAGATAAAGGTCATTTCAGTTTCACACACTGCCACTTTCCTAAAGTGCATCCTATTCAAGCACTCACACCCAGCAGAGTCCCTGGGAATCATTAGTACCTCTTACTACTGTGCTCACATGAACCAGTATGTTTTGTGATTCCTATATACAAATTGACATAGCAAACTCTAAGTACACCCAGGGAGCCAATATGGCGCATTACATCAAGAGCACAGCGTAGAAGATTCCCTGGAGACATTCTGTTAAGTCACAGTCTAATAGTTTTAGCAGAGACATTAACTAGTATTGTGTCAAACAGCTGTATGTTAAAGACTCCCTAAATAGATAGGGACATGATGAGAATATATTAACAGCTGCTTGCCCTGTCAATCATCCAAAGCTAATGTTATAAGATGTTGCATAGAAAAACTAGAGGGAAAATAGATTAGGTTTGTTAAAATTCAACTACGCCTAGTTTGTGGATTATAATAACCTTGTCAAAACCCTTGGTACTTTTTCTTTTTTTCTTTTTCTTTTTTTTTTTTTTTTTTGCGGTACGCGGGCCTTTCACTGCTGCAGCCTCTCCCACTGTGGAGCACAGGCTCCGGACGCGCAGGCCCAGCGGCCACGGCTCATGGGCCCAGCCGCTCCGCGGCACGCGGGATCCTCCCGGACCGGGACACGAATCCGCGTCCGCTGCATCGGCAGGCGGACCCTCAACCACCGCGCCACCAGGGAAGCCCACCCCTTGGTATTTTTAATTGAAATTATCCCCCTGTACAACCTTCCCAGATTCTAACACTGAATAAGCAAGAATGAAGATTAGGGCTTCCCTACAAAACAGGATCCTACAAAACAGGATCACACTACATATACTATTTTGTTATGTGACTTTTTTTCCCTTAGTGATATGTCAGAAAAATCAGCTAATTTAAGAAATAGAATTTTCTAAATATGCTTAGTAATATGTTGCACAAAATGATCTGAAACATATCTTCACTGGAAATTCCTCTTCACCTTTGGAAACGTAAAATCTGTAGCACTGCCAAAGGTTTGAGGATTTGGATCAGGCAACATCCCTATTTTCACTCTCCCTCCTATAGCATGTCCAAACCCCTTCCTCTAATGGTGGGAAGCCATGATGCTCCTTCACTGCCAAATAGTGTCAGTTTCAACTTTTGGCCTAGGTTTCTGCTAAGTACAGTGACTACATATACTTCAAAAAACATTACATTGAGATGGGAACCTGAGGACTTGTCTAAGGCAGCATCTTCAGATTCTAGGCCACCACCATTTAGTGTACTGTGAACTCAATTTCGTTCTTTAAATGAGCCTATTAGAAGAGAAAGGAACAGAAAAATAATGAGTACGTATATTACATGAAGGAAATGCAGATGTTCGATAATGAGACTCTAGTTATATGGTTGTGTGTTTGCTTAGGTCACAAGGTAAAATGGACACGAATTTTTTTTTAACATCTTTATTGGAGTATAATTGCTTTACAATGGTGTATTAGTTTCTGCTTTATAACAAAGTGAATCAGTTTTACATATACATATGTCCGCATATCTCTTCCCGCTTGCATCTCTCTCCCTCCCACGCTCCCTATCCCACCCCTCTAGGTGGACAGAAAGCACCGAGCTGATCTCCCTGTGCTATGCGGCTGCTTCCCACTAGCTATCTGTTTTACGTTTGGTAGTGTATATGTGTCCATGCCACTCTCTCACTTTGTCCCAGCTTACCCTTTCCCCTCCCCATATCCTCAAGTCCATTCTCTAGTAGGTCTGTATCTTTATTCCCATCTTGCCCCTAGATTCTTCATGACTTTTTTTTTTTTTTCAGATTCCATATATACATGTTAGCATACGGTATTTGTTTTTGTCTTTCTGACTTACTTCACTCTGTATGACAGACTCTAGGTCCACCCACCTCACTACAAATAACTCATTTTCATTTCTTTTTATGGCTGAGTAATATTCCATTGTATATATGTGCCACATTTTCTTTATCTATTCATCTGTTGATGGACACATAGGTTGCTTCCATGTCCTGGCTGTTGTAAATAGAGCTGCAATGAACATTTTGGTACATGACTCTTTTTGAATTATGGTTTTCTCAGGGTATATGCCCAGTAGTGGGATTGCTGGGTCGTATTGTAGTTTGATTTTTAGTTTTTTAAGAAACCTCCATACTGTTCTCCATAGTAGCTGTATCATTTTACATTCCCACCAACAGTGCAAGAGGGTTCCCTTTTCTCCACACCCTCACCAGCATTTATTGTTTCTAGATTTTTTGATGATGGCCATTCTGACCGGTGTGAGATGATACCTCATTGTAGTTTTGATTTGCATTTCTCTAATGATTAATGATGTTGGGCATTCTTTCATGTGTTTGTTGGCAATCTGTATATCTTCTTTGTGGAAATATCTATTTAGGTCTTCTGCTCATTTTTGGATTGGGTTGTTCGTTTTTTTGATATTGAGCTGCATGAGCTGCTTGTAAATTTTGGAGATTAATCCTGTGTCAGTTCCTTCATTTGCAAATATTTTCTCCCATTCTAAGGGTTGTCTTTTTGTCTTGTTTATGGTTTCCTTTGCTGTGCAAAAGCTTTGAAGTTTCATTAGGTCCCATTTGTTTATTTTTGTTTTTATTTCCCTTACTCTAGGAGGTGGGTCAAAAAGGATCTTGCTGTGATTTATGTCATAGAGTGTTCTGTGTATTTTTCCTCTAAGAGTTTCATAATTTCTGGCCTTACATTTAGGTCTTTAATCCATTTTCAGTTTATTTTTGTGTGTGGTGTTAGGGAGTGTTCTAATTTCATACTCTTACATGTACCTGTCCAGTTTTCCCAGCACCACTTATTGAAGAGGCTGTCTTTTCTCCATTGTATATTCTTGCCTCCTTTATCAAAGATAAGGTGACCATATGTGCGTGGGTTTATCTCTGAGCTTTCTTTCCTGTTCCATTCATCTATATTTCTGTTTTTGTGCCAGTACCGTACTGTCTTGATTACTGTAGCTTTGTAGTATAGTCTGAAGTCAGGGAGCCTGATTCCTCCAGCTTCGTTTTCCTTTCTCAAGGTTGCTTTGGTTATTTGGGGTCTGTTGTGTTTCCATACAAATTGTGAAACTTTTTGCTCTAGTTTTGTGAAAAATGCTATTGGTAGTTTGATAGGGATTGTATTGAATCTGTAGATTGCTTTGGGTATTATAGTCATTTTCACAATGTTGATTCTTCCAATCCAAGAACATGGTATATCTCTCCATCTATTTGTATCATCTTTAATTTCTTTCCTCAGTGTCTTACAATTTTCTGCATACAGGTCTTTTGTCTCCTTAGGTAGGTTTATTCCTAGGTATTTTATTCTTTTTGTTACAGTGGTAAATGGGAGTGTTTCCTTAATTTCTTTTTGAGATTGTTCATCATTAGTGTATAGGAATGCAAGAGATTTCTGTGTGTTAATTTTGTATCCTGCTACTTTACCAAATTCATTGATTACCTCTAGTAGTTTTCTGGTAGCATCTTTAGGATTCTCTATAGTATCATGTCATCTGCAAACAGTGACAGCTTTACTTCTTCTTTTCCGATTTGGATTCCTTTTATTTCTTTTTCTTCTCTGATTGCTGTGGCTAAAACTATCAAAACTATGTTGAATAATAGTGGTGAGAGTGGGCAACCTTGTCTTGTTCCTCATCTTAGTGGAAACAGTTTCAGTTTTTCACCATTGAGGACGATGTTGGCTGTGGATTTGTCATATATGGCCTTTATTATGTTCAGGAAAGTTCCCTCTGTGCCTCTTTTCTGGAGGGTTTTTATCATAAATGGGTGTTGAATTTTGTCAAAAGGTATTTCTGCATCTATTGAGATCATCATATGGTTTTTATCCTTCAGTTTGTTAATATGGTGTATCACATTGATTGATTTGCCTATATTGAAGAATCCTTGCATTCCTGGGATAAACCCCACTTGATCATGGTGTGTGATCCTTTTAATGTGCTGTTGAATTCTGTTTGCTAGTATTTTGTTGAGGATTTTTGAATCTATGTTCATCAGTTATATTGGCCTGTAGTTTTCTTTCTTTGTGACATCTTTGTCTGGTTTTGGTATCAGGGTGATGGTGGCCTCATAGAATGAATTTGGGAGTGTTCCTCCCTCTGCTATATGGGCACAAATTTTAAAACTTGGAAATAACAGTGAATCTAGAGAGAGAAGCCTTTAGAACAGTAGAATTCCAAAATTCCCCTAGAATCCTTCTGCACCAAAGGGAAAAAAAAAAAAAGAAAAAGAAAAGAAAGTTTAATGAATAAATCCATTTATTCTGGAATTCTTCTGACAGCTTCAGGGCTCACAGTAGCTGGCCTCCATATTTGTTAAAAGAAGCAAACTTTTAACAGTTTCTTACTCCTGCTTCTAAGCCTTACAGGAAAAAATAAAATGTGTGCAGCCTGACTTATTTTAATCATAAAACTAGGCATGTTTCTAGATTAATGAATCTTCTGATTAAAGACTGCCAGGTTCAAAGACTCGTTTTGGCTTCCGGAAAGAAATAAAATGATTCAAAATTAAAGATGAAGGAAGTGAAGTGGGTGAAATGTTGAAACGGCTTAAACTACTGCTCTCGTGCTCATCTCCCACCTTCGAAGGAATCTCAACAGGAGGCGATTATCAGAGGAGACAATTTTTATTGAAACCATTACTCATCCCTTGCACTGCATGTGTAAATTTAGGACATGGTAAGAAGTTTCAGTTTTGACTTTTGACAGTTAAAGACTTTTTGAAACCAGACGCAGTGATATCCATAGCTGATGGTAAGATATATTAATCCCGCTAGCTCATTAACATAAACCACAGCTCAAAAGATGTGGACATCGATTGGGATTGAATTGATAGGCTGAAGAGTTCACTTTGAGGGCAAATTTGAGAGTTCTAAGTCTGTATCCTTTAAAATGGTCTATTTCTTGTGAATAGCATGAATAATTTTATGTATCTGTTTAACTCGAGATCTACAACCTTTGCAAATCCTTCCCTGACTACAAATCCTTCCCTGACTCCCTTGTCTTTCCTTTAGCAGTAATAACACATATTCTGAGCCATCAGGCAGCATGCAAATAAATGTATATTACACTGGACTATTCACTATTTAATATGTGGCTTTTTAAACCTGGCTTCTTATGGGTGAGGAGTATTTTGCATATCATAATCCTCAGATTATATAGGAAAATACTGAGCACAAATTGGTCCCTCAACAAATATTGATTATACAGTAAAACAGAAAACAAGAAGGAAACCACCATTTATTGAATAACTGTGTGCCAGGCCCTTGATGTGCATTATGTCATTTGAGTCCCAAGGTATCCTGAATAGCATGGACAGTTATTTCTATTTTACATTTGAAGAAACTGAGCTCAGTAATGTTTAACAATTCACAAAGCATCCCCCTAGGTCTCCAGAACCTGGAGATCTACTACATCAGGGATGGCAAATATGTGCCACATCCCTGGCAAGGAATCATAGTGTTCTTTCCTACTGAACCAATATGTAACCTCAGAATCCTGCTCAACACAGTGTTCTGGGCAGCTTCAGTCAATTGATTGCAGTTCATTCAGGACTTGAAAATAAATTGCAAATTTGAAATTCAGTATATAGTCTCCAAGAAACTTTCCAACTCTGATATCCTATACTTCCTACCTACATCCTTTAAAGAGTTTTATTATAATGATAAATTTTTAGAATAAAAATTTTAAATAAATAAAATAGAGTTTTTATTATAAATTGTATTGTAGTAAATTAGAAAAGGTGAAATCTTAGTTGAAAAATGAAGCTTAAAGCTGTCACCTTATCAAGAGACCAACTGCTGCTCTGGACTCCCTATGCCTCCCTCTCTGACTTACCTTTCCCCAACCATCTCTGCTTCCCTGTCTCTGTTCTGGCATTATCTTAGATCGTCCCTGTCTAACACGGTAGTTCTATCTACATGTGGGTTTTGAGCACACGAAATTGTAGATAGTTCCAACTGAAGTGTGCCATCAGAATGAAATACTCTAGATTTTGAAGGCTGGTATGAAAAAGAGAAGGTAAACTATCTCAGTAATTTTTATGTTGATCCCATGTTGACATTATAATAATATTTGAATATAATCGAGTTAGGGAAAATATAGTTAAAATTAGTTTCATCTGTTTCCTTTTATTTTCTTTATTGTGGCTACTAGAAAATGCAAACAAACGTGGCTCATATTTGTGGCTTGCATTTATATTTCTGTTGGATAGCACTGTCCTAAAGGCTTTCATCTTCCATCTTTGATTCTTCCGTTTTCCTTGCTTGTGTGTGGCCTCCTGTTCCATTTTCAAGGCTGCATGGTCCTCCATCTTCCTAAGTTGTTGGCTCTTGGCTGCAGCCTTGTGTCTGACTTCCATGTGATGGGACAGCTATTCCATCTTCCCTCAGTCCATGGTAGCCTCCCTCTGCAACAGCTCTCTGCTGTCCACTGTTGTTGCCAGGAAACCTGTGAACTCTTTGAGCTGCATTTCAGTTCTTCTAGCCAAACCCCATCAAACTCCAGCACCCCTAGTTTCTTGTAAAATCTTTCAGAGATACATAGGAAGAGATCAGATTTGAAACAGGGAAGTGAGAAGACAGTCAAGCTCTTCCCCCTTTCACTTGGAGTATACCTTCTTTTGCAGGGCATTCAACCAGCTCAAAGTAGTCCACCAGTGGCTGATTGATAAAGCATGAGGAGTAGGTGATCCACGCTGATAATAGCTTATCAGTGGTCTTCACAGAATGGGCAGTGGTAGTACTGTTTCCAGTAGTGGTAGTGAGCTCACAACTGGAAACATCCAGAGCAAGTCAGATGTCTATTAGGGGTCCAAACATGAGATTTGGAGCAGGAACTGTTTCTATGTAAGGCAGAGGGGAATGACGGGAAGGTTCAAAGCCAAGAAATTCACCTGTGTAGAAAAAGAGCAAATCTCATGAAGCAAAGATCCAACCACCAGGGGGCAGTAGAAAAAATTGTTAAAAGATCTGAGTTGATGTCTCAGCCCTACCATCTAATTACACTTCCAGTTGTATCATTTAACTTTTGCATCTGAAAACTATAGACAATAACACTTCTCTTATCTGGGCATTGTGTCAATTATATAAAACATATGGGGGAGCGGGAACGTCGCAGGAGGAGAGGGTAACAGAGGGGCAACAGTCTCTCCCCCAAATCTCAGACTGGGGGAAAATGTGTAGCTATAGGGAATGTGATCTTGACCAGAAAAGCACATGAAAGCACCTGTGTATACTGTAAAATATAAATCACAATCTACTTCAAAATAATATAAAAATGCAATTTTTTTATCATGAATGAATATTTTTGAAATGGAAAGAGAAAGTGACTCTGAGAACACTGCCTTTAGAAGGCACACTCATGACCACAACCAGCTTCTCCAGAAATGTAGTCACACAAATGCAAGTGTGGATATAAAAAATCTCTAGAACCTTTGCCAAGGTGACACTAGCCTTCTTGTTTTTCTTCAGTCATGTTACACTGGTTCCTGCTTCAGAGCCTCTGCACTTGTTTTTCCCCTTGCCTGAAACACTCTTCCCCTGGTTCACTGCCTCATTTCTCTTCTGCTCATCAGCACCATCCCTTCTGCTATGCCCACCAAGAGACCTTCTGAGGTTGAACGAAACATGTAGTCTCAGAAGACTACCTCAGGCCCCACGTGACACCAGTGTCCTGAGGTGGCTCTCGAGGACAAAATTGAGCCTCCTAAACCATAGCCTCAGGTGTTCCTTTTCAGCAGCGGGTGAACTTGCAGTAACTCAGGTGCCAACATCCACACTAGGGCAAGGAGGAAAGACCCTTATCAGGAAATGCCAGGCTCAAAAGGCTCCTGCTCCACAAGAGCCAGTAACTCTTGCAGTCCATTTATGGGCATATCTTACAGCATCCCCCAAACCAACATGCCAGTTATAAGACTCATGGACTCAGAGAAGCCCAGAAAGCTTGGACCTCCGTCAGATACTTAGAGGTTGTTTGCAGTACCTCCTATTTCAGATGCAGTTTACCAATATGGCATCATTTTTATCATAAGCAAGGTTGCTTAATAACATAGTTGGCATTTTTACCCAAATCAGATCACCAGAGAAGCAGCACTAGACAGTTGGACTAAAGCCCAGGTTCTCATGAAGCAGGAGATTTGGTTAACGCACACCATCTAAAATAGCCATGGGTTCTGTCACTTTAGACTTTCACCCCTCTTGCCCTGCTTTATTTCTGTTCACAGCAGACATGATTGTTTGTTTATGTGCTTGTTTGTTGCCTATTGACCCCCATATCAGCTCCATTAGAGCAAAGAAGCTATCTGATATGTTCACTGTTGTAGCCAGCATCTGGAAGAATGTCTGGCATAGAGTAGGGAGCCAGCAAACATGTGTTAAATGAATAACATCAATATCCAGGATTTGATGCAAAGAGAAAGAATCCAGGCTGTTACTACTGGTCTAAGTAGCAACTTATGAGTAGGCGTGTATGGGCAAGCAATCTGTTAGCATGCCAAGTGGCCCCCCTTGGAGACCTGGTCCCAAGAGCACAATAGTTCCAGAGAAATAATCACATTCCTAAGAGGACTTACAGTATTGGTCAGGGCTTTTATTACAGAGCAGCCAATAGTGACCTAGTCTGTAGAATGTAAAAAACTGGAAAACAACAACAGAAAACAGTTTAGCTACTGGAACATTAGAATTCCAACATCAGAATGGACTCACCACCAAGATGGCTTGGCTGGCAGTTTAACCTTTACATGATGCCCCAACACAATGGATCAGATTACCACATTTTCCACCATCACTTCCCAAAGAGTTCTGTGAGATGTTAATAAATGCTATTTAGAAAAGGGTTCATGCTTGGGAAATCCCAGTTAAATATCTTTGTTTACTAAAAGACCTCTCTGAGAAGTTACTTTGTAAATTTCAAAGGGAGAGCACAAAACACAGCCTTTCCCAAACTTCACAAGCTGTAGAAACCCTTCCTTCTCAGTGCGTCTCATGTACTTTGGAACAATTTTCACAAATGTGTTTTATACTGTTCGGCAGAAAATCATATAATGTGTATGTTATGACCAAAAGTCTCCAAATGAGGAAACAGGAGCTAACTGCTGAGAGTAAAATTAATACGCACATCCCTCAGATACTGAGGGTTCAGTTCCAGACCCCAGCAGCAAAGCACATATCGCGATAAAGTGAGTCTCATGAATTTTTTGTTTCTCAGTACGTATAAAAGTTATGTTTACACTGTACCGTAGTCTGTTAAATGTGCAATAGCATTATGTCAAAAAAATTACATACCTTAATTTAAAAATATTTTATTGCTGAAAAATGCTAATCACCTGAACCTTCAGTGAGTTGTAGTACTAACATCAAAGATCACTGACCACAGATCACCATAACAAATATAATAATAATGAAAAAGTTTGAAGTATTGTGAGAATTACCAAAATGTGACACAGAGACATGTAGTGAGCAAATGCTGTTGGAAAAATGGCACCAATAGACTTGCTCAGCGCAGGGTTGACCAAGTTTCAGGTTTCAAGGTCAACAAACTTTCAACTTGTAAAAGGCAATACCTGCAAAGCGCAATAAAACAAAGTGCAGTAAAAGGAGATATGCCTGTATATTCAATATGATTTTGAATGTATAATTTAACTATAAAAATTTAATTTTTAATTTAAAAGGTTATTTTTTCATATATATATATATATATATACACACACACAGTCATTAAAAAATTTTGTCTGTGAATAACCAATAGTTCCCTTATCTCAGTTCTGTTCCAGTCTTCACAAGAATGAGCCCCTTCATGTCTTCTAATTCTAAGAACCATGAATATTCACGAAACTACAGTGCTTATACAACTTGAATAGCACTTAACAGCTAGCTTAATACCTACCCTTGATAATAGGCAATCTAAGAAGATAGCAATTTTATGTTTAATCAGGTACCAAATGGAACATTCTTCTCAAATATACCAAAAACTAAGAGAGGAGAAAAACAAGTTTGAAAATAAATCTGCCAGCCCACTTTGTAACCTAGACTTGCACTAGTTCTGTGAAGTGTCTAGATATCTAAAGCCCACTCCGTCCTATATGTCCAAGGTCTGTGAGGTGGCTGCCCCTCCCCATACCCTTTTTCCTGGCTCCAGCCAAACATGCCAAGAAAAGAAGAAAATCAGAAATTTGCTTTGACTCCTGACGTATAGGGAATTTGCAAAATCTTTCTAAGGCAGAAGAATGTGCTACCACACAGAAAGGGAGCAGCATGCAACAAAGTCTAAATCAGCCCCAAATAATGCTCTTTTATCACTGTGGCCCTTGGATGCCTCCATCAACAGCCAAATGAAGCCAAAGACCATTTATTTAAATAGAGAGAAAGAACCACTAATCACTTTCCACATAAGCTAAGCTAATAGCAAGTCAAGAATCTCATATTTGGATGACACACGTAAACAAGGATTGTATCCAGCATTAATAATCATCTCTGTGAAATACTGACTTGTTTACACTCCCTGTAGTTCTTCACACTTCATGACAGGCATTTATTATACATAAAAGAATTTTAAATGTCTGCTTCTGACAGAATAATCATGAATTTTTTACAATGTGTGACCAAGGAAACATCTTAATTCCAATTCTCATTTCAATATATTTCACTGCCAGACTCCTGGCTGCAGAGGCTTGAAACGTTTGCACAATCTCCTCCCCATCTCTTATCCCTAAGGAGGTGAGGTGAGTGGGGCGAGGATTTAAAACCTGTAGCTTTTTGGCAGCCAGCTTACTTTTTAAGCACAGCACGAATCATAAAACATTTAAAATTTTATCTGTTTCAAAGTTAAAAAAATTGTTTTCATTGATTGGTTTATAGAAAGCGGAGAACCAAGTTGAAGTCATTCTGGAAACAGAAATAGTTTGCTTCCCTGTTTGTACGCTGATATTCCCAAATTTGCCAAAGGAAAGACTTCCATATCCAGAAGCAGCATTTTCAATGTGTGTGAGAAGCCAGCTGTACATGTTTGGTTGTAACAGGAAAACACGAAATGCCAGGGATTCGATTGCCGCTCAATTAGCGAGCATTGGAAGGCGCCACTGTGTTCCCCTTAGGGAATCCTCCATCACTTAGCTGTTGCCTGGTTACCCCGCTCATGGAATGTGCTCTCCCATTTCCAATTTGGTAATTTGTCACAACAAAAATATCAGTTCATTACATCAAAACCTACCCATGTTGAATAGTCTGTAACGTCATAGCAGATGTGAAGGGCTGAGAAACACTTCCTGAAACTGAGGACTTTCCAGAAATCCCTCCAGCAGCTCTAAAGAACTGTAGACTCACATAAACGCAGGCCAGAAGTGTTCTTTGCCTGTTTACTGAGTCTTACTTTGTATGACCTTAACCTTTATTTAAGATGTTATTCTATTCTCCCCAAAATGTTACAAGGCACAAAAAGCTGTTGTTACCCTTTTCTGGGTGATATGGGGTAGCCAAATTTTTAGTCTATCCCCATATTTTTAATGTTTATTCCCATACTATTTCACTCTTTCTCATGCCAAAGCAGAAAATGAAGTCTCACATGAAGCACAGAATTTTTTATAGCTAGGAAAATCATCAAAGTGCTTTCCTAAATCTTCTGATGCATGTAAATCTCGACTGTAATGCTTTATCCAGAAATGACTCTTGAAGCAAGAAGAGCAGACATTACACTTGAAGCCAGCAGCTCTATAAGCTACTTTTGTGGAAGAGAGATTTTAAGCTGATGCTTTTGGAAACACCAACTAGATAAATCAGAGCAAGGGGAACTAGAGAGAAGTTTACTTTAGATGCATCTATGGTTAAACATTCACTTGAATGGATAATGATGCTTTCCTAGTTTGTGCTTATGCAGCCACTTAGCAGATTTGGTATTGGACCATGAAGTTCAGAACCACACTTCATACTCTCCTAAACTCACTTCACTCAGCTTCTGAGAATTAATATCCAAAATGGATCCTCTGGCACTTTTTGTACAAGTACAGATTATTTGTTCTGACCACAATTCCTTTGGAGGAATCACACTCCCTTAGCTTAAATTACCTGCCTGGAAATAATTGAGCTTGGCACATTTCTTCCTGAGTGAATGGAGAAAAAATTGCCAAGTGTTTCAAAGGTATGGTTTTGGTTTTCAAAAAGCCCAATATTGAGTGTCTTTTTAAATTTACCATTGGTTCTGAAAATATTTTATTTTCCTGAATCAAGTACAACATGAAACTAATTTTCTAAATACCAGACTTTTCATGACTTCCTTTAAATACGTAAATACAAAAGCATTTCAGTGAATTAGCTTTACAAATATTTATAGAGTAAGTCACAGCCATGATCCCACCTTACTGTGTGCTCCTAGAGAAACAAAATTTTCTATCAGCTGGAGCAGGAACATAAAGTAAGTTCTACTGACATGTTGAGAATAAGTACTGATGTTACTTGAATATTACTCTTTATTGAATATTTCCTAGGTGTCAGATGTAGGTAATACTGTCATCTCCATTTACAGGTGAGGAAACCAAGGAGCAGAAAGGTTAAATGACTTGCTTGCAATTACACGACCAGTAGGGAGCACAGCTGGGACTGGACCTGGCTGTCTGTCATCAGACTCTGTGCTCAGAGCCATGCTGCTGTTCTGTAATGAGGTAAGGAAGTGATTGTCCAGATGTCAACAACATAGTTCACCATCAGGTGTCAGGTATCAACCTTCAATGGAACTCTCAGAAACACACCTGTCTTGGTATCTGGTTTCACCTACAGGAAAGTAAATAAAGAAAGGAAACTGTACGGAAAACGTAGTAGGAATTTGGAAAACAAGTAATTACACTTTCCCAGTATTCACAACCACATGTAAACAGTATAACAACTTGCCATATAACACTTTATAAAGTGTAAATCTCTAGAAACCAATACTTCTGGTCCCACCAGTATAACATGAGGTCTAGGAATTGGCACCAACATACATATAAGTTAGTCAACCTGTGGTCTGTTGGGGTTAGTGAGGGTTTTCAGAAACTTGTTACCTATGTTTCACTGGGTATTCTTTAACAAGGCTGATAATTTGTGAATAAAGTACCATTTATTTATTTATTCATCTCATAAAGTACAACAGATGCCATAAACAAGTGGTTATTAAATAACCAAGAGATCACTGAAGAAATCAAAGAGGAAATCAAAAAATACCTAGAGACAAATGACAGTGAAAACATGACAAGCCAAAACCTATGGGATGCAGCAAAAGCAGTTCTAAGAGGGAAATTTATAGCGATACAAGCCTACCTCAAGAAACAAGAAAAATCTCAAATAAACAATCTAACCTTACACCTAAAGGAACTAGAGAAAGAAGAACAAACAAAACCTAAAATTAGCGGAAGGAAAGAAATCATAAAGATCAGAGCAGAAATAAATGAAATAGAAACAAAGAAAACAATAGCAAAGATCAATAAAACTAAAAGCTGGTTGTTTGAGAAGATAAACAAAAGTGATAAACCATTAGCCAAACTCATCAAGAAAAAGAGGGAGAGGACTCAAATCAATAAAATTAGAAACGAAAAAGGAGAAGGTCCAACAGACACCGCAGAAATACAAAGCGTCCTAACAGACTACTACAAGCAACTCTATGCCAATAAAATGGGCAACCTGGAAGAAATGGACAAATTCGTAGAGAGGTATAACCTTCCAAGACTGAACCGGGAAGAAATAGAAAATATGAACAGGCCAATCACAAGTAATGAAATTGAAACTGTGATTAAAAACCTTCCAACAAACAAAAGTCCAGGACCAAATGGCTTCACAGGTGAATTCTATCAAACATTTAGAGAAGAGGCAACACCCATCCTTCTCAGACTCTTCCAAAAAATTGCAGGAAGGAACACTCCCAACACTCATTCTATGAGGCCACCATCACCCTGATACCAAAACCAGACACAGATACTACAAAAAAAGAAAATTATAGACCAATATCACTGATGAATATAGATGCAAAAATCCTCAACAAAATACTAGCAAACACAATCCAACAACACATTAAAAGGATCATACACCATGATCAAGTGGGATTTATCTGAGGGATGCAAGGATTCTTCAATATACACAAATCAATCAATGTGATACACCATATTAACAAATTGAAGAAAGAAAACCATATGATCATCTCAATAGATGCAGAAATACCTTTTGACAAAATTCAACATGCATTTATGATAAAAACTCTCCAGAGGGCTTCCCTGGTGGCGCAGTGTTTGAGAGTCCGCCTGCCGATGCAGGGGACACGGGTTCGTGCCCCGGTCCAGGAGGATCCCACATGCCGCGGAGCGGCTGGGCCCGTGAGCCATGGCCCCTGAGCCTGCGTGTCCGGAGCCTGTGCTCTGCAACGGAAGAGGCCATGACAGTGAGAGGCCCGCATACCACAAAAAACAAACAAACAAACAAACAAAAAAACTCTCCAGAAAGTGGGCATAGAGGGAAACTACCTCAACATAATAAAGGCCATATACAACAAACCCACAGCAAACATCATTCTTAATGGTGAAAAACTGAAAGCATTTCCTCTAAGATCTGGGTCAAGACAAGGATGTCCACTCTCACCACTATTATTCAACATAGTTTTGGAAGTCCTAGCCATGGCAATCAGAGAAGAAAAAGAAATAAAAGGAATTCAAATTGAAAAAGAAGAAGTGAAACTGTCACTGTTTGCAGATGACATGATACTATACATAGAGAATCCTAAAGATGCCACCAGAAAACTACTAGAGCTAATCAATGAATTTGGTAAAGTTGCACGTTACAAAATTAATGCCCAGAAATCTCTTGCATTCCTATACACTAATGATGAAAAATCTGAAGGAGAAATTAAGGAAACACTCCCATTTACCATTGCAACAAAAAGAATAAAATACCTAGGAATAAACCTACCTAGGGAAACAAAAGACCTGTATGCAGAAAACTATAAGATACTGATGAAAGAAATTAAAGATGACACTGACAGATGGAGAGATATACCATGTTCTTGGATTGGAAGAATCAATATTGTGAAAATGACTATACTACCCAAAGCAATCTACAGATTCAATGCAATCCCTATCAAACTACCAATGGTATTTTTCAGAGAACTAGAACAAAAAGTTTCACAATTTGTATGGAAACATAAAAGACCCCAAATAACCAAAGCAATCTTGAGAAAGGAAAATGGAGCTGGAGGAATCAGGCTCCCTGACTTCAGATTATATTACAGAGCTACGTTAATCAAGACAGTATGGTACTGGCACAAAAACAGAAAAATAGATCAATGGAACGGGATAGAAAGCCCAGAGATAAACCCACGCACATATGGTCACCTTGTCTTTGATAAAGATGGCAAAAATATACAATGGAGAAAAGACAGCCCTTCAGTAAGTGGTGCTGGGAAAACTGGACAGCTACATGTAAAAGAATGAAATTAGAACACTTCCTAACACCATACACAAAAATAAAGAGAAAATGGATTAAAGACCTAAATGTAAGGCCAGACACTGTAAAACTCTTAGAGGAAAACATAGGAAGAACACTCTTTGACATAAATCACAGCAAGATCCTTTTTGACCCACCTCCTAGAGTAAGGGAAAAAAAAACAAAAATAAATGGGACCTAATGAAACTTAAAAGCTTTTGCAAAGCAAAGGAAACCATAAACAAGACCAAAAGACAACCCTCAGAATGGGAGAAAATATTTGCAAACAAAGCAACAGACAAAGGATTAATCTCCAAAATTTATAAGCAGCTCATGCAGCTCAATATTAAAAAACCAAACAACCCAATCCAAAAATGGACAGAAGACCTAAATAGACATTTCTCTAAAGAAGACATACAGATGGCCAAGAAGCACATGAAAAGCTGCTCAACATCACTAATTATTAGAGAAATGCAAATCAAAACTACAATGAGGTATCACCTCACACCAGTTAGAATGGGCATCATCAGAAAATCTAGAAACAACAAATGAGGCAGTATTATTTCTTTGCAGACCTAAAGGGAAATTTTAAAAAATAAAATGTTCATAATTTTTTAAAAATGATGCTTCTTTGGATGTTTGTGAAGATACCCGAGTCAATGTGAAAGCACATGGAATTACAAATGTATAATGACAAAGTACAAATTTAGGTGATATTAATATGAAGACTAAACTTAATTTCCAAAGTAGAATTAACACTGAATTTTTACATTTAAAGAATACCAAGTGTGGTTACTCTGTTTCTCTAAGAAAATCCTTTTTGCTCCTTTAAAGAACAACGATTTAACATTAAGCTAGCTGCTTTGGGCTTCCCTGGTGGCACCGTGGTTAAGAATCTATCTGCCAATGCAGGGGACACGGATTCAAGCCCTAGTCCGGGAGGATCACACATGCCGCGGAGCAACTAAGACCGTGTGCCACAACATCTGAGCCTGTGCTCTAGATTCTGTGAGCTACAACTACTGAGTCCACATGCTACAACTGCTGAGGCCCGCGTGCCTGGAGCCCGTGCTCCACAACAAGAGAAGCCACTGCAGTGAGAGGCCCGCACACCGCAACGAAGAGTAGCCCCCCTTGCCACAACTAGAAAAAGCCTGTGCACAGCAACAAAGACCCGAAGCAGCCAAAAAAAAAGACCACATGGTACTGGCATAGTAGGGTGTGTGTATGTGTGTGTGTGTTGTGTGTGTGTGTGTGTGTGTGTGTGTGTGTGTGTGTGTGTGTATGAAAAAGAATAAAGAAACCGGAAATAAAACCTCCCATTCATATATCGTCAATTGACTTTTGACAAGGGTACCAAGAAAAGATTTTTCAACAAGTGATGCTGGGACAGCTGAATATTCACCTGCAAAAGAAGTTGGACTCCTGCTTTGTATCCTGTACAAAAATTAACTCAAAATGTGTAGACCTAACTGTAAGATCTAGAACTATAAAACCCTTAGAAAAGAAGCATAAGCATAAATCTCCATGACTGTGTATTAGGCAGTGATTTTTCTAGATATGACATCAGAAGCACAAGTGACCAAACAAAACAGATAAATTGAAATCATCAAAATTTTGTTTTAAATTATTAAGAAAGTGAAAAGAATGCACAGAATTGGAGAAAATGTTTTCAAATCGTATGCCAGATAAGGGATTTATATCCACAATGCATTCTTTTAAAAGCCTTACAACTCAACCGTAAAAAGACAGATAGCCCAGTTTTTAAATGGGCAAATTTGTATAGACATTCCTCTAAAGAAGATATAGAAATGACCAATAAGCACGTGAAAAGATGTTCAACATCATTGGCTATTAGGAATATACAAATTAGAACCATAATGAGATACTATTTTAAAGGATAGCTATACTAAAAAAAGATGGACAACTACTAATGTGGGTGAGGATGTAGGGAAAGTGGAACCCTCATACATTGCTAGTGGGGTTGTCAAATGGTGCAGCCGCTTTAGGAAATAGACAATTCCTTGAAACATAGAATGCTCCTATGACCCAGCAATTTCACTCTTTACTGGCTACTTTGAAGCAAGTGATTTGAGATCCCATCTTTGAGGATATGTCTCAAATCAAATGAATGATTACGAATTCTGCCATTAAAATGTCACAGGCCACTTTTACACAATGTGCAAATCATACCTGGCAAAGTCCTTTTAAATTCTACAGAGGCAAACTCTAATTAAATCCTTCTTAATATTAGCACTAGGATTAGTTCTATTCATTGTTGGTATTGTTTTACCTATTCAGTAGATCATAATATTCTCTGTCTTCTTTTTTCTTTTTTTTTTTTTTGTGGTACGCGGGCCTCTCACTGTTGTGGCCTCTCCCGTTGCGGAGCACAGGCTCCGGACGCGCAGGCTCAGCGGCCATGACTCACGGGCCCGGCCGCTCCGCAGCATGTGGGATCTTCCCAGACCGGGGCACGAACCCGTGTCCCCTGCATTAGCAGGCGGACTCTCAACCACTGCACCACCAGGGAAGCCTTTCTTTTTTTTTTTTTTTTTAATTAATTAATTTATTTTTGGCTGCGTTGGGTCTTCATTGCTGCGCGTGGGTTTCCCTAGTTGCGGCGAGCGGGGGCTCCTCTTTGTTGTGGTGCACGGGTTTCTCATTGCAGTGGCTTCTCTTGTTGTGAAGCACGGACTCTAGGCACGCTGACTCAGTGGTTGTGGCTCGTGGGCTCTAGAGCACAGGCTCAGTAGTTGTGGCGCACGGGCTTTGTTGCTCCGTGGCATGTGGGATCTTCCCGGACCAGGGCTCGAACCTGTGTCCCTTGCGTTGGCAGGCGGATTCTTAACCACTGCGCCACCAGGAAAGTCCCCTGTGTCTTCTTATTTAATCATTGGTATAGTTTTAGATAACATGGGTGTAAATATATACTTGGCAGTATGTTTTGGTATTTTAAATAATTATAGGTTTATAGTTGTATTATCTTTCCTTTGTCTAGCACAAAGCTCTCGTTTATTAAAGCTGAATCTTTGGACAGGAAAGCAACCTTAGTGTGTACACTGAAGGAGGTTTCTGTGTTCTGACCCAAACTACCTGCTGCCCCTCCTGGCCGGTCCAGCTTCCCAAATATTTTCTATTCCCTCACTAGGCAGTACGCTCTCCATTCTGGGACAGTCCCTCTGCCTGGGAGTCCCTTTCATTATCTTCTCTTTTCTGTCTCTCTCTCTGTCTCTGTCTGTCTCTCACTTTCTCTCACTCCTTTGGTCTCTCTTCCTCCATTAATCAAAATCCTACCATATCTAACTTAAAAAACAACAACAGTAACAACATCTAAAGAACCTTCCCTATTCCCTCCATCATAATGTATTGGTATTTTCTCTGTGCTCCAACTGAATTGAAATGGTAAATCTAATGTGTTGGGGGTTTACTATGTGACGAGCCCTAATGCTAAACACTACGATTGATCCCCTCATTTAATCCTCCCAATATTCCTCATAACGAAGGTTTTATTAATCCCAGTTTTACAGAGGAAAACAAGATGCAGAAATGCAGAAGATGCATGTCTTAAGAAATAAAGCTGGGATTCAAACCCAGGCAGACTGACTCTAGAACCAGCCATGGGCTCTTGATCCCACTGGCAAGAATCCTACTTGTATTAAGGTTACTAGTTTCTGGCCCTGCTCTTCTCATTTGATTGTGAATCTAGTGGCTGTGGGTGGGAATTGGGGTAGAAAAGCATCATCTTATTCCTCCTTGTACCTTGCCAGCCCCTGGTGCAATGCCTGTGACATAATGGTATTCAATTCACATTTGTGGAATTAAATTATAGTAATATTCCTATGGGAAATTACAACCAGCTTTAGGATAATGCTTCATGATATTTGTCCAGAAACTTGTGGCAAAAAATACTAGACTGCAATGATTTGATACTCACACACTCGTTATCTGGAATGAGCTGCCATATTAATATTATCCACTCTTATTCCTTGGCACTCACATGGAAAGAGTCTCTAGCCAATCATCAGATGAAAAGATAAAATAATTATTGTAACAACTAGTATCGTTATCACTATACATATCAGCGTTCTGAATGTTTTAAGCACACATTGTTTCATACATACAACCTATTAAGTGTGTACTGTTATCTCCATTTTAAAGATGAGAAAACTGAGATTCAGACAGGTTAAGTAATCAGTCCAAGGCCACAGAGTTGGCCAGAGGACCCAATCCCAGTTGTCTCACCACAGGACTCGGGCACATGCGCATCTCACCATATCGCCCACCAGTTCTGCCATTGGAACAGGATTTGGTGCCTGTATCAGGATGGATAGTGAACAGTTCCCAGTAAATGCCCTTTCTCTGCTCCCTGAAACGTCCTCCAGGTCTGAAAAGAAGTCCCACGACACTCCACTGCTCCAGCCAACTACTTTTTATGTAAACAGCCATTACTTATTTAACACAAAATACTGTTTTGTTTTCTTAGTGTGTGTGTGTGTGTGTGTGTGTTTCCTTTTCTGTGTGTGTGTTTCCTTTTCTGCCTTGACATCACCACAGAATTGCTAGCAGCATAATGATCAGATCAATTCCATTTTGAAGAACTGACTCACCATTGTTTTGGGGGTATGGTTTAGCCGGGCATGCAGTCTCCCTGCTGTTCTCAAGTGACTTCATGGATTCAGTGTGCATTTTAGGCTGAAGTATGTGCTCTACAATCGAAGAAGTAGTTAATTCTGTGTTGTTGTGTGTTGTTGTGTTGTGCTAAGTCATCTTGTCATATTGACATAACAAAATTTAGACTTCCTGGTGGTGAAAAACGTTTTTTGGGTCATTTCAAAGTAGTCATTGGAAATTTCCTTTCCAACACTGAGGGAGAGTTGTAAGGTGTTGACAGTAAAAACACAACACTTCACCTGGGCACCTGAAGTGCCTCATTTCTTTTTTCATTTTTTCTCTTTCTAATCCCACTTTTCTTCCTTGTTTGCCTACCAAAGGCTTAGACTTATCCTATGTTAAGAAGACCACTTGCCAACATTCCCCAACAAGCTGGAAAGTAAGGAACTGGGCAGTCTCTCGGTAACTCTTGCTTCCTGGGACCTTCCCACCAGACTTGGAACAACACATTCCACGGATAGGAAGGGAAAGCATTTCTGTAAAGGAAAACATTTTATGGATGTTTGTACAAAATCATCCCAACAACGAGCTTTTAGAGGGGAGATATTCAAATGTGTTAAATTTGCAGTATAAATCCTCTGACCTTTCCATTAATTTGTTTAATAATTGGTCTGGCATTTTTGTTATTTAATTAAATGGAAAAAAATTGTTTCTTCTAAGCCTTGCCCAATCACTTGAAAGTAATATGTAAGTTTGAAAATTGTATTGAAGCAATTAATATTGTAACAAGGATGATTCTTAAATTAAGGCATGTTTATCTGGAAAAAAAGAGCCCATGAGAGTGGCTTGTCCATTGTTGCCAGTTTCTCTGTTTCCTTTAGGATTCTGCAAATGGGCATCATTTCTATTTTTGGCCCAATTTCCATTTCCCTGGAAACGAGGATCCTGCAAATGGAGGACTATATGACTTTTGTAAGCAGGGCTTGCTCAGGCCTCTGAGAGTGTGCTGAGAATCTGCGTCACTGCGAAGGAAACAGAGGAGACAAGAAGTCACTGGCCAAGGATATTATGTTCACTGTTTATATCCCGTCCCCTTGCATTTTCAGTGTTCCGCTTTACTTTCTATTCCAAATATTTTACACAGTCAATTTCTGACCAAAAGCCAATGAAATTAAATAAACAGGAAAGTGTGGAATGAAACAGAAGCATGGTAAGCAGAAAAAGCTGCTACTCCATTGATTTTTAAACTATGAACTTGGGTAAGGGCTGTCTGCCTCCAGCGCTAAGCTAAGACAGGGTGGTGAAGCGGGTGCTTGGGTCCACTTCTCTGAAGTCCACAAATGGTTGCTCAGTGCCCTCTCAATCCCTACATTCAAGGTCCAAAACCTCTTTCCCCCACACCTACCTCCACTGACGCTCAGTGGGCCTGGTGCCTTCTGACAGAACGCTGCAGAGGCTAACTGAGTAAGTGTATAGGGCCTAAGGTTTTCACAAGTTAACATTTACATTTGGAAGTTAGCTTTTAACTCTTAAACCCAAAAAAGTTAACAACGTGAGACATCAAATTTTCCCCTACGAATTAATAATTAACATCTGTTTTTTCAAAACCGTATATGTGTGTGCGTGTGTCCATATATATATATATATATATATATATATATATATATGTGTGTATGTAATCATTTTGCTCTGCAAAATGAAATAACCCTGTGAGGTATTTTGTAGTAGATACTTTGTTATCATCTGTAAAATGGAGATAATTCCCTCATAGGGTTGTCAGAATATTTAAATGAGATCAAATATAAAAATCACTTAGCACATGGTCTAAAACATAGTACATGGTTGCAAGTGATAGATCATGATTACTATTCTGAGCCTTATTCTGAATGTGAGCATAATAGTATCAATATTAAGTATCAACTATGATTTGTTTGTCTCGTATAATAACATGCTGGATGCAATACAAACCAAACACAGGCATACCTTTCACACTCAGGTTTCTTGGAGTCGGAAACTTTCAGTGCAGCTCTAAAGTTCAAAAAAAAAAACAAAGTGAAGCTAACTAACCACTGATGAAAGATAGGAATTGAACAAAGGATTGGACAAGCTAATCAATCTGAAGAAGAAATGTGACTGAGGAAGGAAGGAAGGGAGGAAGGAAGGGTGAAAGTTGCGTGTGGGCTGGTGTGAAAGATCTATATGGAGCTGGTACTTCATCCAGCCAGTCAGGGAAGACCTCATGAAGAGAAAAGAATGAAGGGAGACCCCAAAGATGAGGAAGAGGATTGGGCAACTTTTGACAATAAACAGAAGAAAGTTTCCATGTCTCCCTGTGAAGGGACAGAGGACTGAATTTCTCAAGTTTCTCACACTGGGTGTTAACTGACCGTTGGGCTAACATCACTTTCCCCTGTGTCTTCACAAATGATCAGGATTTGATGATCTGTCTGTTCTTACAAGCCATCTATTGTTTATTCTAGCTTTGTAAGGACAAAATATGTGTTCATCTTTTTCTCCCTAGCCCCCAGTATAGTACCAGAATTTAGTACGTCCTCAATAAATACTTGATGAATCTTAGTGACCACATGCAGCTAAAACTCCTGCATTCTAGTGGGGTCCTGCATGGTTCAGTATATATGACAGTGTTACTCATTTTCAGCATCTTTCTAACACCATCATCTTGTTTGATGTGGTCCAAATTGCAAAGAGGCATACTTGTTCCTCCTCAGTAAAAAGAGCCTCCAGTGGCATGATTAACACAAGTTCACTTACACATATGACCAACAACCCCTAATAGAAGCCTCAAAAAAAAAAAGAGGGAGAGAGAGAGAGACATCAGAAGGCTGAAGGAAAAAATTGGCTCTCAGATCTCAGCAAACTAGCTGAAAAAGTCTTTATAGAATTGTTTCATTGGCCAAACAGTAATTCTGTATTGACATGAGTTTGGACAAGGTTAACAAAAGACTTTTTAAGTCACCAGTTTAACTTCAGAGCATTTGCATTAAGACAAATAGGAAATAGTACCTTTAAACTTTACATATATATATATATATATATATATATATATATATATATATATATATATACACACACATATATATGTATATATATATATTCTGCATGAATGGCAAATTGTTAAATGAGGAGGAAAAAACCATTCTGATATAATTCCTGCTTTATTTAATTCAGAAAAACTAACGTTTCTTCTCTATTTTTTCTTCATTGCTCTTACTGTAATTTTTATCTAACTGTTTCTTGAGTACTTGATTACCTGTCTTCTCCAAAAGACTCTTTTCAAAATCAGGGCCCAAATCATGTATATTTTGCTCAATAATTTATCCCCAAGCAGTTTGCTTACACATCTTAGGTGTTCCTCACACATTTATTGGATGAATGTCTGAATTGGAGATGTCAGATTTGTGATTAATCAGTTAAAACCATGGGAGTGGATGAGCTCTGCTAGAATGGGAAGGGAAGTAGGTCAAAGAAAGAATCCTGGGAGAGTCCATTCATGGGGACCTGAATATACATGTATACACATACATATATATATATTCTTTTTCAGATTCTTTTCCATTATAGGTTATTACAAGATATTGAGTATAGTTCCCTGTGCTATATAGTAGGTCCTTGTTGTTTACCTATTTTGCATATAGTAGTGTATATATGTTAATCCAAAACTCCTAATTTATCTCTCCACGCCTGCGCCCCCAAACTGTCCCCTTTGGTAACCATAAGTTTTTTTTCTATGTCTGTGAGTCTATTTCTGTTTTTGTAAAAGGTTCATTTGTACAATTTTTTTAGATTCCACAAATAAGTGACACCATATGATACTTGTCTTTCTCTCTCTGACTTACTTCAGTTAATACGATAATCTCATATATATGATCTTTTAAAAATAGAGGTTGCTCTAATCAGAATTTTCATCATGAACAAACCAGTAGACAGCTTTTTCAATTTATACATCACAGGCCACAAGTAACATTTTTATCAGAGTGAGTCAAAATGATAATTCAATAAAATAAGCTCAAATTTCACAAAGCTTAAGTCATAGGATTTTAGTGCAGTAAAGATAACCAACAAGGATGATTTCATTTTCCAGCAGAGAAAACTGAGACCCAGAGAGGCACATGCACAAAGTTCCACTTGTTATCCCGTCAGTCACACATTAGTTGACACATCTTACACGCCAGCCCTAGGGTGGGAAGTCCAAGGATGAATCGTTGTACATGGAAGACTGCACTGGAATTAGGACCCAGGGCTTCTCACTCCCAGGACAAAGTTCTTTCCTTCCCTGGAAGGAAGGCTCTTAGAATGGCCTCTGCTCCCTTTGGACATTGAAGCGAAAGGTCATGTAATGCCTCGTTGCCCACCCAATGTCCCACACCCTGAGAGCTTCACTGACCATCAAGGGGTCACTTACACACCACTAGACTAATGACCTCTGTTTGAAAATAAGGATTTGGGAAATTAATTATTTCCAAGGTCACACATACAACTTTGAATCCAATGGTTTATCCAATCCCTGCATGACTTTAAATTCTTTCTTTTTCATTTCAAGCCACTCCCAAATTATCTGTGCCTCGGAGCATGAAGATGCAATGCGTAAATCACAAACGAGTAAGTTTTTTCCTTTCCTGTGCTATTGCAGAGATGTCCATTTGCCACATCATTTAGCAGCAGAGAAGAAAGCTATAGATGGGAGAGGGGAAGCAGGGGCAATGAGCCTGCTCACTTGGGAAAAAAACTTGGAATTTCTGACCAAAGTGAATTCCTTGTGATTTTAGGGAACGGTATTAGCATGCAGATAAAACATGAGGCCTGAGGAACCGCCTCCACCTCCCAAATGTTCTCAGTTTTTATTTCAATTGCATTTACTTCTCATCTCTCCCCTTGGGCTATCCAGACCACCACCACCATCACTGTCATCTTGGTGTTTCCTTTTTTTAATATATTTTTACAATTGATTGATGGTTTCCCATACTGAGACATGCTTTATCTATGTTAGTGAGCATGAATCTATGTTTAAACTATGCAGTGGAAAATCCACATACACTCACCACCAGAGGGGACAGTTGCAAGAAGCTATTTGCTTCTTTGGAAAGTTCTTAAGCGAGGATTTAGGAGAGCTGGGTTCTGGTTGCACGTCTGACATTTGAATGTTAATGCTTCAGGAACTCAAATACTCATCCCTGTACTTTCGCTCCCAGGGCCTGGCACAAGAGAGGAGTGAAAGCTACATCATCTATCAAATTTGTCTCCCAACAGAGATCCCCTTCTCCACTGGGCATGACCCTTTACTATCTCCCACCTATATTCTGTTGATTCCTATTCTAAGTGTTTTTCTGTGTCTATGGTCATTTGATTTTGACTAATCCTTCATTCATCAAATCTAGACTAGCCTCCTTCCTTACCGTCTGTCTTATCCCACCCTAACCATCCTCAACCGAAACTCAAATTCCACTTCTGCGGAGCTTCAGTTTCAATGTCGCCAGTTCTCACCCTGCTCTGAAGTTCCAGCTCTTTTACTTGTATCACATATTCTTCCACTTGGTTATATAATGTCTCATATTATTGTTTTAGATTTCTTTGTGTTATTTATTAATGGCTTCCCTCTGTTTCCCTTGACTCCCATCTGAGTCTCCAACCCCTTCTCTAAATAATCAAGTCCTAGTTTCTTGTCCCAAGTCTCTACTCCCAATGACTCTGAGCAAGACGAGTGATCTTCCATTTTCTTATATAAAAAGTAAGAGATCCTTAAAATTGATTTCAGCTCTAATAGTCTGCAAGTCTAAGACTTTATTTACCATTTAATATTTCAGATTTGTTCTTTCATGTTATCATCATTATTACTCCTTTCACTTCCTAGCACAATCCTAGATGCTTAATCAAGGAGGAAGTTTAAACAGAGTCAGTGAGATCATTTCCCTGGCTACTCTGTGGAAGTGCAAGAATTCCAAGGGCTAAATTGAGGTGACTTTGGAAGTGTTCCTCAACTCCTAAGGCCTTTCCTATTATGCTGTGAGCATCAGAAGTCTTTTTTCTCCTTCAAAGCATGGGAAAGGATGTGGAAACACAACTCAGTGTTTATTGGAAGCAAAAGCCTTCCTAAAAATCTATCTTCAAAGCTTATAATTTTCAACGAATGAGAAGCAATTCCTTTACCTCCAAAGGCCAGGATTCTTCTGTCTTTTTAAATAAAGGGAAAGGCACGACCTGTCACACAAGCTGACAACGCGACCCAATTTAAGAAGAAAGAAATGAAACGATCAACAGTTGCAGTTTGCAGTTTGGAAGGAGGAGGGTGAGATCTGATAATCCTGGCCTGTTCCTCATTTTCTGCTTGAGGAAAAAATAAAGGGTATTTATGAGAACTGTCCTCTGTTATTAAACTGAGATGATTGTTTCTGCCCCTCTAAAATGTTTTGTAATATTAATTTTTCACTAATGACAGTTTGAATATACTGTGTGATGAATCCCTGCCAAAGTCTCACTCTCCCCAGTGTCTGCGTGTGGGGCTGTAATAAGCATGACCCCAGTCTCTTACCCAGATTGGAGTCGTTCATTACCCAGTGCCGTGGCCAGTTTGCATCTCCAGTTCATAAGCAGTCTTTCTCCAGCTGTTACCTCAATTTGTCCTTGCAACCATTTCCGTCAGTTCTGGAGAATTTTATGTAGTAAAACTTTGCAGGTATCACTGGGAGTGGAGGTAAGGGAATGAGGAGGGTTTTGTCATAGTTTTGTCATAGTTCTGAAGGACTGCTCGGAAGAGGTAAGGGAGGAACCAGGATGTATGGGAGCTTTTGCAGACAAACCAGAAAGCAGGTAGAATATCAAAAGATTACTGTTAATTAAAGAAAACCAGACACCTCAAGTTAATGAATTACGTGCTTTCCTATGTATGGGGAAGATGCAAGTCTGGGCTCACTGAAATCATTCCTTCCATGTGCACCTTAACTATCTGGGGCCAGTGTCCTGCTTTCTCCACCCTGAATCCCCTCAGGGTGCACAGTCAGGGGCAACTGCAGTGGCTGGCGGCTTGATGGCCACAACATCCTTTGTTGACTGATATGGCAGGATCCACAGGGCATCCCAGAATAGAAAAGAGCACAGACCACAGCCCAGGGAGGGGGGCTGGTGGAGTCAGAGCAGGTTTGGGAAACTTCAGAGTTATATGACCAGCCACTGGGAAGAAGGGGGCCACTGGGACACATGGGCAGAGACAAGATTAGGGAGGGCTTGGGGGGCCATGCTAAGGAGACTGGGTCTTCTCCTGGAGATAACAGGAAGTTTCCCTCACATGCTGAGTTAGCACAAAAACACAGGCTGGTGGCAAATAGGAAGCAGGTCCTGCAAAACTGGCTCCTTCTAAAGCATGGATGCAGACCACTTACAAGATCAGAGTTCATTCATCTCAAAAATATGGTCTGAGCACTTGGGAAAGTACTATGGATGAGTAAGACACATGCTTCAAGGACATTCAATCCAGGAAGGGAAAGTAGAGTCCTGAATTGCTGTTGTCACAAGAGGAATACAAATAAAGAGTGTTGGTTTTCCGAACTAAGAAGGAATTCCCTCCGGCTGGGCGATCAGGAAATACTTCATGGAGAAGAGGACTTGGAGGTTCTACCTTAAGGTGGTGGTTCTCAAGCCTGAGTGTGTGTCAGAATCACCCGGAAGGCTTAACCATGATGGGTCCCCCACCCAGAGTTTCTGATTCACTAGATCAGGAGTGAGGCCACCAAATTGACAGACAGCTGTCATAAGTCCCCAGGTGATGCTGATGCGGCTGGTCCAGGGACAAGGCTTTGGAGACTCTTCGCCCTACGTGACAGTTACGGACTGCTCAAATAGAGATGAGGCTGTGGGCATCCCATGAAGAGGAAACCGTGTATGTAAAGGCATGTGGCTAGAAAAGCAAGGCTATGTCCTGATTACAGTCAAGTTGGGGTAGAATATAAGACCTATGAGTATACAAGATACCATCATGCACATCAACTTGGTAAGTTAATTACCCAATCAACTCCAGTCAGCTGAGAGCAATTGTGCTAGAACAGTTACCAAGCATAAGGCAATGGCCAAGTCTATCCTTCAACTGTCCTGGCTCACCTGGTTTGCCCTGCTCTGAACTGAAACAGCCATTAGCACCAGTCAACTCAGCCATTGTATGCATTACCAATCCTTTTCATCTAAACAAAAAGGAATTTAAAAATCCCTTTAGTTTAGCCAAAGCAAGATTGGAATGTTTAAAAGGACTTTTAACAAGGAAAGAAAAATTATAAAAGTAAAGAAACAGAGGCATTCGCGTACATTGAGTTCTCATGTCATTTTAAAAAAAAAAGGAAAAAAGCCCCAAACAAAGATTAATTTGGCTGATGCAGTTTTACATGGTTTGCAAGGTGTTTTGAGTTGAATTGTGCCTAAAGATACATTGAAGTCCTAGCCCAGTGAGTGTGACTGGGTTCGCCTCTTGGTGGGTGTTGAACCAAAAGACACAGCCAAGCCAGAGATGGAGAGAAGGAAGGATTTATTATTACTTGCAGCAATAGAGAACACCAGGCATCCTTCCCAAAGCAGTGTCTCCCTGAACAGCCAAACTGGGGAAGTTAAGCTAAGGGCGCATGCATATTCATGAAGGGGATTGAGCAGAGGAGAACTCAGCATAAAATTGAGGCAGAGGTTGACAGAGTCCAAACTTCAGTTGATTGAAGTCAGGAGGGTGGACATCACCATTCCGTCCTCCACCTGGTTGGGGGCCTTAGTTTCTGCAGAACTCAGAGACAAGTGTCAGATTGTTATGTATATCCCTTGAGGAGGAGCTAGGCCTCTGCTTCCATCATTGCACTCTGGTTTGACTGCCTTTTCTCTGTTCCTGCATTCCTTTGTTCCTTAAGATCTTTGATTACTGAGACCTGTTCAAGGGCAGGCGGCCAGGCTTAGAACACAAAAGGGCTTAGGCCAAAAGGGCTTCGCATTTCAAGAAAGCCATTCCTGGTTCTCTTTCTCTGGGAACCCCCTAACCAGATGTGACCTTGTTTGGAAATGGGGTGTTTATGGAGGTAATCAAGTTAAAATGGGGTAATTAGTGTGGACTCTCATCCAACATGACTGGCGTCCCTTTGAGCCTAATTCAGGAGGGGGGCATGCATTTCAGTAGACACTGTACAGGCCAGAAATCTCACACCAGCTGTACAATCCCCACCCCAAAGTCCTTAATTTTAGTTCTTTTTCTTTCTTTAGCAGTTTGCTACCTCTTTCTTAATCACCTAACTACTCTTCCACTTCAAGAGAGAGGTAGCCAGTACCTTGCCATTCCTCTCAAAGTCCAAAAGCCCATTCAGCTGGGGCCCCTCCTGCCTGAGGAAGAAGGAAGGCTCGTTTCCCCTACTGGCAGTGGTCATGGTGACAGCAGGAGAGGCAAGACAAAATGAGAGCAAGTCGGGGCTGGGCAGCCAGGGCAGAGGGTTGCCTGGCCCAGGCGGGAAGGAGGACGTCGAGAGAAGACCTGGGGCTAGGGCTCATCACCTCACAGCTGACTCAGGCTGGCACTTGGTTCTTGCTTGCTGAGAAGGAAAGCCATGTAAGTATTGCAGTGCAGTGTTGGATGTCTTCCTTCAGAAGAGAAGTGTCCTATTTCCACCACTTGCCGAGAACAGCTGGGTGCCCCCTAATTACTGATTAGCACACACAATGGTCTAATCGGTCCTCCATATTTGAGGGGTAATTTTGATTATTGCTTTTTCACACTTGATGAGAGTTTCCTGGGGCTTTGTTTATGTGATACCCCACCTTCCAGTCAGGAGGGCACACTCCAGTCACAGCAAGGGAACCGCTGTCCACACCAGGTCTCAAGGAACATGTGTCCAATGGCCAGAAAGCAGTAACAACCCTGGTATCTACCAAAACGCAGCCAGTCTCTAAAGAAATCGCCACGTGAGCCCATTTCCAATAAAGGGAGCGTTAGTAAACCTGGCATAGCTATACCCTTGTTCTTTAGTTTAAATCGAAACATTCAAATGTAACTCAAAGAAGGTATGCCCAGAGTGAGCAAGGTTTTCAGAAATCAGACTTTGCCTTTCCCCAGTAGCACAGGCTCTCCTTGCCCTCCCATGTCTCGGGGACCCTCGGGGGCCAGTCCAGTGAATAAGGAATAAGCAGTGTGTGGGTCAGGGTTCTCCAGAGAAACAGAACAAGTAGGGGATAGAGGTGTATGTAAGGTCGGATCTTAACAAACGGCACCACGAAACAGAGGAAAGCTTCAAGTGAGCTTTATTAGGGAGCGCTCCCGGGCGAGGTTCACTGGTCCGAGAGAAAGGGGGCCAGAGAAGTCGCGCCCGGGCGAGGGTTGGGCAAGACTTTATACGGGAAGAAGGGAAAGGGGTGTGGTGAATCTGGGAGGGCGCAGGGTATTTCTTATTTGGTGGTCTTTTCGGGTATCTTGGGGGACCGTTAGTCCCGCCCCTCGAAAGGCGGAAAGGCTGGGCTGGGTTCAAAGTCCCCAGGTCAGTTCCTGGAACTGGGTGGTCCGGAATATCTCCAGGGCAGTTTCTGGAACTGGGTGGTCTGGAGAATTTTGGTCTGATGCAACCTGTGAATCTGATTGTGTTCCCCTGCCTCGGGCCAGTTGGCCTTACAGTGTATAGATATATATTTATTATGAGGAATTTGCTCACATGTTTATGGAGGCTGAGAAGTCCCACCATCTGCTGTCTACAAGCTGGGGACCCTGGAAAGCCAGGGTTATAATATAGTCCTTTGGTAGGTGACACAAAGTGTATCCTTAAATATGCCTATAAAACGTGAGTCAAATGAACACTGCAGTGATGACAGGGCTTTTGATAAGTCTACAATTTATGTGATTTGTATTCTACCTGTAATCCCACTAAAATTATTATTTTTTACTTTTTTTATTTTTTCCTTAATATTTATTTATTTATTTTTGGCTGCATCGGATCTTAGTTGCGGCACCTGGGATCTTTCATTGTGGCACACAGGCTCTTCGTTGTGGTGCATGGGCTTCTCTCTAGTTGTGGCATGCATGCTCCAGAGCACGTGAGCTCTGTAGTTGTGGCGTGAGGGCTCAGTAGTTGTGGCACACGGGCTTCGTTGCCCTGCGGCATGTGGCATCTTATTCCCCTGACAAGGAATTGAACTGGCTTCCCCTGCATTGCAAGACCGATTCTTAACCACTGGACCACCAGGGAAGTCCCCCATTAGAATTGTTTTTTAAACGAGCAGATGGTTTTAATATAAGAGAATACTAAGAGCAGCATTTGCCCTTCCAGATTCAAAGGGCAGAGGGTTACTTTTGAGATAATCGGGGCTCCTTGAGGTGGACCACATATTATCAGTGCATTTTCTCTCCCGAAACCAAGTCGTGTCGTTGAATAAAGATGTCCTCAGAGGATTTAGTGCAGAAGTGTGAACTCACCTCATCTCAGCCCTGCTGGTGTATCTTGGGATTCACCCTTGACCCTCTACATCAGCGTGACTGGTGTGAGCCTGGGTGGACTTCCAGATATCACAACATAGTTGCAGACTTTCATGTTTGCTTCTCAGCTGTATAAACACATACCCTCACAAGGGAATGCAACCCCAGAAGTACAGGCTGCTCTTCAGACTCGGCACTGAGCAAAGGAGGCCATTGCTTGGCACTTGCTTTCTTTTCACCTCCCATCTCACCTTTGTTTCCCAAGCACATAGACTTGTCTTGTTAATGTTAGCGACAATTTAACAAGTCACGATTATGCAGCAAGGTTTGTATAATAAGCACTACCCATACATAATTTAATCGAACAAAAACCTGTTCGTTATAATAATACCTCCCCTGTGAGGTAGGTGTTATTATCCCCATTTTCCAGATGTAAAAATTGTAACTCATTGACAGAGGTCACTGAGCTAGTAAGTAATGACTCAGAATTTATACCCAGATTCACCCGTTGCCAAAATCCATATAACCATATTCTATACTGCCTCCAAGTTTTAGCAAAATAGGTAAACTTTCCTTGATTTTTCAGTACTTTAGGGAGCAACATTCATAAGTCCAGTGGGGAGACTGGCCGTTCAGCTCCTGAGACATCACACACAAGTCCAACCCTCATCCTTTTTTTTTTATTGAATGAAAGATTCTTGAAATTCTATAGTGCTTTACAGTTTTCAAAAGTTTCACACAGATGATTTCATATAATCTCATAATAACTTTTTCCCCCTACCCCTATCTTGCCCCTCCCTCCTTCCCCCTCCCCACTGGTAACCACTCGTTTGTTCTCTATATCTGTGAGTCTGTTTCTTTTTTGTTTTATTCACTAGTTTGTTATATTCCTCTTCATTCTTATACTTATTCACATGTATAATGACTTGAAGAAAAAACACCTACATATTATGAGTTTGAGCTCATCACAAAGGAAATGAATCTGTACCAGTGAGGTTGGGAAACCACATTTTCAAGGGGGTTAGCCTTAGGACATGGCCACTAATGAAAGTACATTCATTGATTCATTCTTTCCCCAGTAAACACTGAGGACACACTTTCTAAGGCTTTCAGGATGCAATGAAAAAACATCGGTCCCTGCCCTCAAGTGCTTCTAGTAGGGACACTGAGTAAATAAGAGGCCATTAAAATCCAATGTGGTAAGTCCTGTGAGTAAGTAAATGGGATGTGATGGGCTAGTGGCCAAACCCAAACCAGACAGAGGTGTTGGAAAGCCACATCCCATCCCCGAGGGCAGAGTCCAGCATTTCCTCAGTGTTGTTTGTCACCACATGGTTAAATGAGTTGTGCAATTTCCCCGGGGAAGACACATGCTTATTCGCTTTTATTAGTTGAAGAGAATTATAGATACCTGGTTACATGTTCTCAGTGCTCTGACAAAGATTCTTAGTCAACTTGGGAAAATTGTTCCTATCATAAATATTAGGCTAAATACAATCAAAAGAACACAGCTGCCGGGAGATATTCCCAGTTTACAGATGAGAATACTGAGATTCTGAGAGGTAGTAACTTACCCAGTTCATACAGCTCCTAAGTGGCAGAGCTAGGATTTACACCCAAATATGCAAGCTTCTAAAGGAAGGTCAATAAGCTAGTAAATTAAGTGCTACACTGAGCAACTGGGAGAAAGCCTCTCTCAGCTAAAAGGCACCACATTGTTCCTGGGCTCTGAAGACCGCCTGATTTCGATGTTTAAA
The DNA here is from genome assembly GCF_039906515.1 of Pseudorca crassidens. Classification (NCBI taxonomy): domain Eukaryota; kingdom Metazoa; phylum Chordata; class Mammalia; order Artiodactyla; family Delphinidae; genus Pseudorca; species Pseudorca crassidens. The sequence goes on from NC_090311.1 coordinate 76,583,259, forward strand.
GCACTGCAGCTGCAGACTGTGGTCTAAAGTGAATGAAGCTGGAGGAATCACCCTTTCCAAAGGAGTCCCACCTGCATGCTACATAGATGTGCACCTGAAACGAGCTTTCCCTCTGTATATAAAGGGCATGGGGCGCGCGGGCTCTTGGGAGAGGAAGTGCAGGACAGGAAGCGTGGTCAGTCGGGCTCCCAGTGACGCTGCTATGTGGCTGCTGCAATCCCTCTGGCTCTGGTTTCCGCTGTCTGTTGCTCTGAGTGGCCAGCATGAGCCCAAGGCACCAGGTTATCCCGGTGGACTCCTCTGTGGGCTAAGGAGCTTTCAGTTCACCATAAACCTCAGCCAGGAGACAGCAACCCCTCCTGCACTAATAGCTTGGGGTAGGTTTGAAGGCTGAGCCAGGCAATGGCGTGTCTCCTCTACTGCCTAGAACTGCCCTCTGCTTCCTGTCCTCATGCTTCCCCCCTTTGTTAAACTCTGCCGCTTCTCTCTCTAGAACGAATCTTTTAAAATGTAGCTTTGCTTCTGAATCCGATTCCCCTTTTGTTCCTCTTTTCTTGGCAGCTATCCCTGGGGTCTAAGGCAAAGCTGGCAGTCCTTTCTCGGCACTGGTGACGGTGGTGACTGACCATCTGTGCTTTCCCCCCTTCCCCGCCCCCAGATAACCGCGGGCTGCCGCACAGGCTGCAGAATGACTCTGAGTGTGGCACCCGGGTCAGCGAGGGCCCTGGCAGCTCCCTGGTGGTAGACGTGTCCTACAGCGGCTGCTATGTCACTGAGTGGGTGAGTACGACCCGGCCCTCAGGAACGCTGAGACGCCTGTGCCAGCATCCAGGCTGACTCCCGGGGCCTGTCTCTCCAGGACTCCCACTACATCATGCCCGTTGGAGTTGAAGGAGCAGATGCGGGTGGACGCAGGACGGTTACAGAGACAAAGCTGTTCAGGTGTCCTGTGGATCTCCCAGGTAAGGGCTGGAAACTTCCAGGTTCTGGGTGGTATGGAGCTGCCTGGAAGATGCCCTCAGGCGTCTTCTACCTGCTGTGTGCAGTGCCCCCAGGCACCCGTGGAGGACTGTCTTCTAACTCTCCTCTCCACAGGAGACCTTAGGCTAACCACCACCTGAGCGATGACTTGGGGCCCAGGCACTGTGGGTGGTGCTGCACGTGTCACCTGTAATCCCAGCCCAGCGCTGTGAGCCCTATTGATGGCCCCCAGCAGGGAGCTTACCAAGTGCCCGTCACTGGCAGGTGGCAGAGCTGGGATTCAACCAAGAGTTATCCCAGGACCAGAGCTCCCCGCGCCTTGAAGGGTAGGGAAGGAAGCTGAAGTTATCAAGGAGACTCGGCAAATGCCTTCTAGAAGCAGACTGCGCTGAGAATGGGGCTCAGCCTCTTCAGCTAGGGGCGCTACTCGATTACTTAACTGGGTAATTAATAGGGAGTATGACACCAACTCAACTCCAGCAAATCTTGCCTTGCCACCTGAGAGCCCTACCTCAGTCATAAGAGGCGAACTTGTAATTCTTCACACCTGCCTTATTAGGCTATAGCCACTGGGGTAATACTGATAAAATACAGGATTATAGGCCCCACTCCCTACCTACTAAATCAGAACTGCATTTCAAAATGATGGTAATTTAAAGTACACTGATTGAGAAGTGCCTTTTAAAGAACAGAATTAAGGGGCTTCCCTGGTGGTGCAGCGGTTGAGAGTCCGCCTGCCGATGCAGGGGACATGGGTTCGTGCCCTGGTCCGGGAGGATCCCACATGCCGCAGAGTGGCTGGGCCTATGAGCCATGGCCGCTGGGCCTGCGCGTCTGGAGCCTGTGCTCCGCAATGGGAGAGGCCACAACAGTAAGAGGCCCATGTACCGCCAAAAAAAAAAAAAAAAAAAAAATTAAGAATTCTTTATTTTTAACATCTTTATTGGAGTATAATTGCTTTACAATGGTGTGTTAGCTTCTGCTTTATAACAAAGTGAATCAGCTATACATATCCCCATATCTCATCCCTCTTGCATCTCCCTCCCACCTTCCCTACCCCACCCCTCTAGGTGGTCACAAAGCACGGAGCTGATCTCCCTGTGCGATGCGGCTGCTTCCCACTAGCTGTCTGTTTTACATTTGGTAGTGTATATATGTCAGTGTTACCCTCTCACCTCATCCCAGCTTACCCTTCCCCCCCCGTGTCCTCATAGTCCATTCCCTACGTCTGCATCTTTATTCCTGTCCTGCCCCTAGGTTCATCAGAGCCATAAGAATTCTTTACTTGAATAAAAAAGTTGAGTCTCACTGCTTCTTCCAATCTTATTGGTATTTCTTCTTCCAAAGAGGACTCCTTTTAGGGGACTCCTATAAGGTGATCTAATAGTTAATTTTCTAACTCAGATATAATCTCTATTATGTACATATCTTTCAATCACGTAGATGTCTATGGGAATTGAAAGTTAATGCTTTGTAATGAATATGGCCTCTTCTTAAAGACCAAACTTTGTTACTTAGTGTTGCTCTTCTCTGCAAAATCTAGCCCTAGACATCCCAAATGCTGGCCTTTGCGACCCTGTCCCAGTGTGGGACAGACTGCCATGTGCTCCTTCACCCATCACTCAAGGAGACTGCAAGCAGCTAGGCTGCTGCTACGATTCTGAAGAGGCCAATTCCTGTTACTACGGAAACACAGGTGAGTCACTATGTCTTTGAAATCAGCTGAAGAAAAGTGCCTGCAATTACCACTAACTAAACCCAGAGGAGGGTTTTCTCCCCCACCCCCATCCAGAAGGCAAATACTAAAGATGACCAGAGGTTGATGTATAAGCAACACCTAGAACACTTGACTGTAAGTGACAGAGCTTTCTACAGCCTTCCATTGTCTGTTCTCCTAGAATCCAATGTAAAGCAAGTAACTCTCAATGAACTCAAGAAGCTAAGTCTGTGTGCAAGATGCTAATTGACAGAAACTTAACCAATTCCCAAGAAATAGCCGCTGGTGGCTGATTGTCTAGAGAGCTTTATTTCAAAAGATGATTATTTGTCCCAAACCATGCTCCAAGTTTTTCCCATTAAAAAAAAAAGAGACCCTCATTAAACACCTAGATGCCACACTCAATTCTATGCTCTGAATTCTAGCTGATCAGTAAAACAAAGCAGGTACGGCTATCCCCATTCTACAGATCAAGTTGATGCAAGGAGGTTAAACACTCTGCTTGAGGCCACACCGTAAGTGGTGGAGGCAAGATTCAAACCCAAGTGGCCATCCAGAGCCTTGATGAAGCTCTGGATGGCTGAACCTGCATCAAGGTCACTAGCTGGGAATGCAGCTTTTCTAGGAGGCGGGGGAGAGGAGGGCGGGGAATTTAAAAGGACTAAACTAAATTAGACTCTTGTCTGGCTGGCTCAGTAACAAGCGAGATGACCTGCCTTCAGCACAGTTGCTCTGGTGTTTCAGTGACCGCACGCTGTACCCAGGACGGCCACTTCTCCATCGCTGTGTCTCGGAATGTGACCTCACCCCCACTGCTGCTGAATTCTGTGCACTTGGCCTTCAGGAATGACAGTGAATGTAAACCTGTGATGGCAACACACACCTTTGTCCTGTTCCAGTTTCCGTTTACTGCCTGTGGTACTACAAAATGGGTGAGAAGAGCTGACCTTGGGCTCTGTTCCTGACTTGAAGTTGGGTAGGAATGCCCTAGTGACGGGGGGAGAACTGGAATAGCTTAGCCGTGACTACTGCTTGGTGTGTAGGATGGCCTCTAGGACAGAGAGGGCTTCATCACTGAGAAAGCCGAAACCTCCCCAGGGCACTCGGCTAAGTCATCCCACCTGCACTCCAGCGAGGGGCTAGCACCCCTTACCACACTGTAGAAGAACCAATAACAGGTTCTTCCCACTGCACTGCCCTGGGAAACGAGCAGGGAGGTCAGCTGAGATCGGTAGTATTTGTGGCTGCCTCATCTGAGTACTCATAAGCCTCTTCCTGTCCCTTTGTCCTGAAAGTAAGGTGAAATGATAAGTTGCCATCTAGTCAATGCCACCTGCTCTTGCCTCCACTCATGTTGTGAAAAATGCAACCTATGATGGGGCAGCCTTGCTGAGCACTGAACCAAAGCAAGTTATGAGTGAAGCAGCATCTGGCTTGCAGGAGTGACAAGACTTCTTTACCTGCCCTTGTAGATCACTGGAACCCAGGCAGTATATGAAAACGAGCTGGTTGCAACTCGGGATGTGAGAACTTGGAGCCATGGTTCTATCACCCGAGACAGTATCTTCAGGTAAGGGTCTTAGTTAACCTGACCTTGCTTGACCAGAATGCCTGACTTCCCTTCTCGCATAAAGCAGGAGTTCTAGAATAAACATGAATCCAGAAATGACCATCTCCTCATGACAGGAGAATCTCAGCTGCCTTGCTTGTCCAATCTCACTGACCGTTATTTGATCCAGCAGCCCTGCATTACTGCCACCAACTTGATCTAAGCCTCAAACTTACCTGACTTCTAATTCCTTTCACCGGGTCTTTTGTTTCTCACTCTGGTCTCTTCCTTCTACCCCCCACTGTTTAAGCTGTAGCAAAATGAATCCCTTTAAAACCTTAGCATACTTAAAGCTTTCTCTTGGTCTTCCTAGAGCTGAAGCTTAACGTCATGAGCATAGCTTGCAGGGCCCTACTTCTCCAGCCTAACCTTTCTCAGTCCTTCCCTCACTATTCCCTAACCCCAGACAGTGCTTCTAGAGTATTCAGTGGCCCTCAGACTTCTTGCCTCCACACTTTACTCTCATCTATCTCTGTTACTTTTATCAAATCCCCTGCAACATCTTCCCTGACTACCCCCTCCTCAGAAGGTACGTTTTTCTCATAGTACCATATCTATTTCTTAATTGAAGTATAGTTGATTTACAATGTTTTAATTTCTGCTGTACAGCAAAGTGATTCGGTTATATATTGTTTTCATATTTTCCATTATGGTTTGCTACAGGATATGGAATATAGTTCCCTGTGCTGTACAGTAGGACCTTATTTATCCAGTCTCTATGTAATAGTTAGCATCTGCTAATCCCAAACTCCCAATCCATCCCTCCCCCATGCCCTCTCCCCCTTGGCAACCACAAGTCTGTTCTGTCTGTGAGTTTGTCTCTGTTTCATAGATAAGTTCATTTGTGTCCTATTTTAGATTCCACATGTAAGTGATATCATTTGATATTTGTCTTTGTGTCTGATTTCACTTAGTATGACCATCTGTGGGTCCATCCATGTTGCTGTAACTGGCATCATTTCATTCTTTTTTATGGCTGAGTAGGGTTCCATTGTATCTACCACATCTTTATCCATTCATCTGTTGACCATATCTGTTTCTTGTATGGTTTTTATATCAAACTCTCAAACACTGATCTTGTTGACATATCAGTCTCCCCAATGATAGCTCTCACAAGGCCAGAATCACACAACACGTTTATAAACTTGTTCTAACACCTATCACTTAACGATTCCTCAAACCTTAAAGAGGTGACATGGCCCACCCACCCAAGATAGTAGCTAAAATCTTATTTTTCTGCAGGCTTCGAATCAGCTGTAGCTACTCTGTAAGCAGCAATGCTCTTCCAGTGAATGTCCAGGTGTTTACTGTCCCGCCACCCCTTCCTGAGACCCAGCCTGGACACCTCACTCTGGAACTTCAGATTGCCAAAGGTAAGCCCCTCTTTCGTGGAGAATCTGGCCTCTAGTCCAAGCCTTGTCACTTCTCTGGGCGTCAAGACCCTACCTTGGTAACAAGATACGTGCCAGAGGTGTTTATGTGGGTGATGGTCTATCTCAAGCCACCGGAGGTTCCAAGCTTTTTACTACTTCAATTTGTTTTGGCCTCTTGCAGACAAACACTATAGCTCCTACTACACTGCTAGTGACTACCCAGTGGTGAAGTTGCTGCGGGATCCCATCTACGTGGAAGTCTCCATCCAACACAGAACAGACCCCAGTCTAGAGCTGCGCCTACACCAGTGTTGGGCCACACCCAGCACAAACGCCCTGCTCCAGCCCCAGTGGCCCATGCTGGTAAATGGGTAAGTGGCTTTTTCCTGCACCTGCATTAAACACCCTCCACGGAGCCCATCTTGACTGCCAGATATCCTTGCTTAGATGCCCCTACACTGGAGACAACTATCAGACCAAACTGATCCCTGTCCAGAGAGCCTTGGACCTGCCATTTCCTTCTCACTACCAGCGCTTCAGCATTTCCACCTTCAGTTTCGTGGACTCAGTGGCAAAGCAGGCACTCAAGGGACCGGTATGATGCCACCTTCTGTGTTCTTCAGCAGGGCTCTAAACCCCCCAGCTCACTGTCTCACTCTTCAGCCGAAGTGGCCCTTAAACATTGGTTGTTGGTACTGCTTTGGAGCAATCAAGGGATGCCAATGGCATGTGTGACACGTCAACTAGAATCGAGTATTTTAGTGATTCTGTGATGTCAGCTTGGTTTTTCAGGATTTTCTGAAACTTCTTGATTTCTTCCTGGGGGAGACAAAGCAGGTTTGAAGACTTATCATGATGTGTTATACCACGATCCCAATTCTTTTGGCTCCCAGGTGTATCTGCACTGCAGTGCATCAGTCTGCCAGCCTGCTGGGACACCATCCTGTGTGACAACCTGTCCTGCCAGACGTAAGTTTCCAAGCTGTCTACACCAGAGGACAGATTTCAGTGTATTTGTATTTCATTTGTATTTCAGATCAAACCTTCTTTAGCCTGTGGCAAATGAGTCAAACCAAAGATTCATCTTATTAACGAAGCTTCCTTAAGTACTTGCACGATGCAGTAGAACAGAAATCCTAGAGTTCCAGGCCTTCTAAATATAAGCTATAAATCCCGAAAACTCTCAGCTTTAGCTTTTCTCCATATAAATCTTGACTTAGCCAGGAGTCAAATGGGTTCACAGCCTATAATCTAATAAAACATTTCTGGTCTATCCAGATATAAATGTAGACCTCTATACTTGCTTGAAGGCAGGTCTGGCAACAAGGCCTGAAGGCTTACAGGTGGAATAGGATTGCAGACTTAGAGTTATGTGCTCTAATGATCAGGCCCAATGCTCATACAGTTGTATACTCCACCCGATCCCACAGATCTTACCTGGCTCCTGAATCAATTGGGATTCATGACCCCTGAAGCTTTAAGTCCCTTATGGCAAAAAAAAAAACACCTCATAGTATTTTTCATAACTATCATCTAATAGATGAAATATTCAACATCCAACTGCAATGATACATACACTTGTATACATATATGTCTATAAAAAGTAAAACTTTGAAAGTTCAGAGATCTACAGCTGGCAGTAGAAATAGGATTCAAACAGAGCTCTGCTATTAGTGTCTTACCAGGTACCTTTATATCATAGGGTCTCAGTACTAAGGTACAACTGTTTAAGCATCTCTACGTAAGAAGAATGACAGTTTGGGGATAGTCCAAAGTCATCATTTCTCTGGAAGTGTTAATACAAATGAGCAAGTCTGAGACTTTGTATTGAACACATTGAGGATTTTCTTGAGGCCCACGGAGCAGAGCTATCCATACCAAGCGACCTGGCACTATTTTAGACTCCTTAACCACTCGCACCACATGTACTAACAAATCCCTAACTCATCTCTCCAACAGGAAGAAGAAGCTCTGACGTGCATTTTCAGAACAGCACTGCTAGCATTTCTAGCCAGGGTCCCATGATTTTACTCCAAGCCACTCAGGACTCTTCAGAAAAGCTCCGTAAATACTCAAGTGAGTGGAAGGAGACCCCCAGGAGGTCCCGTATCTGAACCATTGGTCAATCCAAAGCTGCTTGCTCACCCCTGCTTCCCTTACTGCTTTGGTCAATGTGAACCTCAGAAGGAATTGTCTAGCTTTTTTCCTGTAGCTCAAGACTGGCAGTCTTTATTGGGATGTAGAATCGCTTGATTTTCCTCATGCATTAATCTGCCTTTCCATCCTCCAGGGTCTCCTGTAGACTCCCAAGCTCTGTGGGTGGCTGGCCTTTCTGGAACCTTAATCATTGGAGCCTTGTTAGTGTCTTACCTGGCCATCAGGAAACGGAGATGAGCTACTCAGACCAAATGTGTTAATAAAACCAGATTGCACTGCTAGCCCGTGCTCAGCTTCTCATTTGAAAGGTAAAAAGTAATTTCTTTACACTAGCTCATCTACTGTTAGCATCACCTCTTTCCAGCTTGGGGTAGTTTTTTCTTCTGCAGCCCTCCTATCTTCTGAAGAGAACATTTCAGTAGAATTTCATAGTTGGTTGACAACTCAAGCAGAATCTACAAGAACTTAGTATCTCAGGCTTAGCAGATCTTGTACAGGTTTATGAGGGTGTGGAACAAAACTCTTCCACACAGTTGATCAAACTTAGGTAGAACTAGTCTAGAGCTAGTCAAGAATCTTCTAGCTCAGGGGCCCCCAACCCCTGGGCCATGGACCCGTACCGGTCCTCGGCCTGTTAGGAACTGGGCCTCACAGCAGGAGATGAGCAGTGGGCAAGCGAGTGAAGCTTCATCTGCCGCTCCCCCGTCGCTCCCCCATCGCTCCCCACTGCTGGCGTTACCATCTGAACCACCCCTCCACCACCCCCGTCTGTGGAAAAATTGTCTTCCATGAAACCGGTCCCTGGTGCCAAAAAAGGTTGGGGACCGCTGTTCCAGACCATTGGTTCTCCAACTTTGGTGTGCCTCAGGATCAAAGGAGGGCTGATGGAAACAGTTGCTGCCCCCACCCCCAGATTTTGATTCAGTAGGTCTGGGCTGAGGCTTTTGAACTCGTAGTTATCACCATTCCCCAGGTGATCCTGATCTTTCTATTCCAAGCATTACGCTTGGAAAACTAATGCCTACAAAAGTATCTGATCATGAATTGATCAACTGGGAGTAGCTTGATCAGAAGAGGCTGTGTTTTGCCCCAGAACCAGCAAGTAATTTCACAGTTTAGTAGCTCTTAAGATTAGTAGAAAAAACAGGAGAAGAATGAATTATCCTGACTTCTCAAGGTGAATGTCCTACTCAAAGAACTCTGGTAACTAACACTGTTAGCCAACCTCTGTGGATCTCCTCTGTCCCCAGTGGGGGAGCTATGAAAGTATGCCTGGTTAAATAAGATTAAGACCATTCATCTTCACGGAGCAACTTCCAGGTCACTTTGAGGTGTAAAGTTGTTTCTAGCTTGGAGTGATTAGTAAAAAAGCTCCTTCCTGTATACAGCAGCCTTGTGCAGTCTCCTCCTTGGGGTCAAAATGGCTGTGTGACAGTAGAACATGGCGAACATGCTGGTGTTACTGGCACTAGGTTATAAGAGACAGCACGGCTTCTGCCTTGGATCATTGGCTCTGGAGAAGCTGGCTGTTATGCCGCAATGAGGATGCTGAAGCAGCCCTGTGGAGAAGGACTGAGGCCCCCCAGCCAAGAGCTGTGTGAATGCGCCTCCTTGGAAGCTGATCCTCTAGCCCTAGTCCACATCTAACCAAAACCTCCTGAAAGCCTGCACCAGAGCCACCCAGCTGAGCCACTTCCAAATACCTGCTCCACCACAGCTATGAGAAATGATGAATAGAAGCTACCACAGTTTGGGGTGACTATTTTTTTTTTAAGGCACAATAGATAACTGAGCCAAACAGTCCTTAAACTTCTTTGTGAAGATGCCTTATCTTGGATATCGAGGAGTAGAACTGCACAAAGTGTATGGTTTGGCCGTTGCTTATGAAGTTAAAACATTTTCCAAAGTATTTCTAATAACACTCATACTAGCTTTGTAAAGAGTTTAAGTTGCTCTAAATCCCGTAAGGATAGGCGTCTGTTTTGGGGAGGTAAACAGTCGATAGTTTGTGTTATAGTCTAGTGTTGACTCCTCCTCCTTAGCTTATGCCTAGTCCAGCCTATGGGGGCCCACAGCTGTCTCCTGTCCCCTCTGTCATCACTCTTTTTTATATAATTTTTATTGGTATAGTTGATTTACAATGTTGTATTGTACAGCAAAATGAATCTGTTATACATGTATCCACTTTTTTAGATTCTTTTCCCATATGAGCCGTTAGAGTATTGAGTAGAGTTCCCTGTGCTATACAGTAGGCCCTTATTAGGTACCTATTTTATATATAGTAGTGTATATGTGTGTCAATCCTGATCTTCCAATTTATCTCTCTCCCACTGTTAACCACCCCATTATCATAAGTTCCCTTTTTGTTTAAGATTTTTTTGATGGACCATTTTTAAAGTCTTTATTGAATTTGTTACAATATTGCTTCTGTTTTATATTTTGGTGTTTTGGCCGCAAGGCATGTGGGATCTTAGCTCCCCAACCAAGGATTGAACCCGCAACCCCTATATTGAAGGTGAAGTCCTAGTAACCACTGAACTGCCAGGGAAGTCCCTTATTTTCTATATCTGTAAGTCTACTTCTATTTTGTAGATAAGTTCATTTGTAGCCTTTTGTAGATTCCCCATAAGTGATATCATATATTTGTCTTTGTCTGACTTCATTTAGTATGATAATCTTTAGTTTCATCTGTGTTGCTGCAAATGGCATTATTTTGTCCTTTTTCGTGGCTGAGTAATGTTCCCTTGTATGTATGTAGCACATCTTTATCCATTCATCTGTTGATGGACATTTAGGTTGCTTCCAGGTCCTGGCTATTGTAAATAGTGCTACAATGAACATTGGGGTGCATGTATCTTTTAGATTTATAGTTTTCTCCAGATGTATGCCCAGGAGTGGAATTGCAGGATTATGTGGTAACTATATTTTTAGTTTTTTAAGGAACCTCTATACTGTTCTCCATAGTGGCTCTACCAGTTTACATTCCCACCATCAGCGTAGCAGGGTTCCCTTTTCTCCACACTCTCTCCACCATTTATTGTTTGTAGATTTTTTGATGAGGGCCATTCTGACGAGTGTGAGGTGATACCTCGTTGTAGTTTTGATTTGCATTTCTCTAATAATTAGTGATGTTGAGCATCCTTTCATGTGCTTTGTAACCATCTGTATCATTGCTCTTGTTTCTGACACTGCAAGTTCGTAACTGCAAATTTTGTTAGGACTGTTTCCTCCTCAGTGTTAGCAAGCTGGGGCGTGGTTGCTGTCTGTGTCTAATCTGCCGACAAGCAAGGGAGCTTTAAGCCAATGAAATATACTAGAATTCACAAAAATGGTAAGGCTGAGACAAAATTAACATCTTCAGAGTCAATGAGAATAAAGATGTGCTGGTCACCAACCATGTAGGGACCTAAGAAGTATTAAGTTTCCTTCATTTTTCCAGGGAAACAATTTTATCTTAGGGCAAATCTAAGAAAACCCAAAGCAGCTGGGAGAAGACTGCAAACAGCATCTTGACATCAGCCCCATATACTGAAACATTATTTTATTGGATCTTCATGTTCAATGAAATAACTCTCTTTCATACTAGGGATAGACAGTAGAGGACTCTATTTCAGCAACCAACAAGAAACTTAACTTTAGTGGTCTGGGAACAAGAGAAACAATAGGAAACCAGAAGTTGAACCTGATATCACAGTAGCCATTCAGGTGGAATCCTGTGATTTTTAATAGAGAATATCAACCTCCTGCTACCCAGAATATTCAGACCAGGATATGGCATGACTGTTGGCCAGACATTTAATCTCTACAGACTCAACCTTCTCACTCCTGAAGTAAGGACTAAATTATTTCTTTCTGTCTTTAAGAATAATCTAAGAACGAAAAATGTAATCTCCTTCAGTTATTTTCCATTTGTCCTGCTTCCTAGCTCTCCCTTGGAAATTGTACTTCCCTGATTCCTTGCTCAGAATTTTCACGCTGTGAGCTGGTGATGTGCTTTTGTGTCTTACACCACAGCATACTCTGCCGTCTGAAAGCTAAAGCCTAGCTTTCATTTAATAAAAGTCTGAGCAAGCCTTACTGAAGTAGCCATAGGCCAGAGGTAGCAGAAATTTAGGTAGTTCTGCCACTTACCAACTTCTCACTTTTTCCAAGAAGTATTGCTTTGATATGAGACTGAGGACACTGCCACAGAGAAATAAATCACCTTCCCAACACTCCTAAGTAGCCCAGTCAGGTGATGAGAAATGGCCAAATCAAATGAAGGCTCTCATTTCAAGCAGAGTGGCTGGGAATGGAGGGAGCAGAGAAGAAAGGGCTGACTACACAAAGATTTATGGTTGTAAAATAAAGAATAGGTTTCAGTGATATTGGATAAAATTTGTTATACCAACAGAATTTTGTCTTATCTCAATATGGGAATAAAGGGTTGGATCGTAATAGCTACTTCAAGTTTACCAGGTGTTCTTGTTATGTGCCTGGGCAGTTAATTGTCCCCTCATCGGCGTAGAAGCACTGCTGTCTCAAAAGGTTGAATTCGGTTTACATGTGTCAAAAATACCTATGAGGTCAGTTTTTAGATAAGGCATCTGCTTTCTTACCCCGAGAGTTAGCCTTGTCCTCTGTGGGGTAAATGTTAGGGACTGGGGGCTGGGGAGCAGGTGGAGATCAGGGAGAGGGGAAAAGGGCCAGCCTCGGGAGAGAGACCCACATGTCCACCAGACAGAGTGATTCCTCACCATGGCAGAGGCATACCAGAGAGGCAGCCCTGAGGCTGAGGAGGTGCTTGTTTGGAGGTCAGGTTCCTGTTCCCAGTGGCCTTCATGGCTGCTCGTGCTACCCAGATCTCATCGAAGTCAGACTTTCATCCTAAAAATTCCCTCGTCCTTGTCCAGGACAAAGAGCCTGGCACAGACCAGGAGCTCAGGGAACATTTGCTGAGTGAATCACACCAAACTATGACATAATTTAACCAGATTTAAAGGAGCCTAGAAAATTCCCAGAGAATGGATGGCCGGATTTTAACCAGAACACACTCATCCCCTAGTATAGGAACTCCTGACCAGGCAGGGCTTTTAGGGCATGCAGACTGTCTGCCTCTGTTGGCAGCCCCTCGTGGTTCACAGGAATGACAAAAACTTCATGATAAATACGGACTGTCCCTTTGTGCAAACTTACATCTTTATCTTTTGACAATGAGGAAAGCCACAGATTTCAAATTTCCCATTAAAACACCTACAACTTGTTTCTCCCCTGAGGAAAAGTACTTAAGCAAGGAATAAAACTGCCACAAAGAAAAATCACAAATCCAGTAGCAACTGTAGTGTGCTTTTCTCTTCAGAAGCCTAGCCTTTGGTTCTCATAGTTTAACATCCTTATTGACATCTAACTCACATTCCATACAGTTACCCATTTAATTTGTACAATTCAGCAGTGGTTTAGTATATTCAGAGGTGTGCAACCATCACTAAATTTTAGAACGTTTTCATCATCCTCAAAGAAACCCCATTAGCAGCCACTCCTGATTCCCACCACTCCCCCACCCCTGACATTCACTAATCTACTGTCTGTCTCTATAGAATTGTCTGATCTGCAGCAGCTCACATAAATGAAATCATATAACATGGGGCCTTTTGTGACTGGCTTCTTTCATTGCATAATGTTTTCAAGGTTCATTTATGCCATATCATGTGTCTGTACTTCAGTCCTTTTTAGGACTGGATGACATTCCATTGTTACATTTTGTGTATCCATTTATCAGTTGATGGGCATTTGGGTTGTTTCCACCTTTGGCTATTAAGAATAATGCTGCCATGAATTTGTGTACAAGTTCTTGTATGGACATATATTTTTCTCTAAGTTATATACCTAGGAATAGAATTTCTGGGTCATCTGGTAACTCCATGTTTAACGTTTTGAGAAACTTAACTGTTTTCCAAAGTGGTTCCACCATTTTACATTCCCGCCAACAATGTATGAGGGTCCCAATTTCTCCACATCCTCACCAACATTTATTATCTCATACTGCAAAGTAACATTTATAAATGATTCTTTTTTTATTGGAGTATAATTGATTTACAGCGTTGTGTTAGTTTATACGTATATCCCCTCCCTCTTAAGCCTCCCTCCCCACCCCCCCACCCAGATCCCACCCCCTAGGTCACCACAGAACACTGAGCTGAGCTCTCTGTGCTATACAGCAGCTTCCCACTAGCTAGCTATTTTACACATGGTAGTGTATATATGTCAGTGTTACTGTCTCTATGTCAATGTTATTCTCTCAGTTCGTCCCACCCGCCCCTTCGCCACCTGTGTCCGCAAGTCCGTTCTCTACGTCTGCGTCTCTCTTCCTGCCCTGAAAATAGGTTCATCAGTACCATTTTTCTAGATTCCATATATGTGATATACAATATTTGTTTTTCTCTTTCTGACTTACTTCACCCTGTGACAGACTCTAGTTTCATCCATATCACTACAAATGACCCAATTTTGTTCCTTTTTATGGCTGAGTAATATTCCATTGTATATATGTGCCACATCTTCTTTATCCATTCGTCTGTTGAGCAACCTAAATGTATATTGACAGATGAATGGATAAAGAAGATGTGATACATATATACAATGGAATATTACTCAGCCATAAAAAGGAACGAAATTGGGTCATTTGTAGTGATGTGGATGGACCTGTAAATGATTTTTAAACAAGAAAAAGCATAAAGACAATAAGAAGACCCATAATCCTACCAATAAAAATACTCGTGTGTGACCAAATTAGAAAAAAATGCAAGTCATATAGAAAAGCACACATATAAAGAACTACCATTCCCCACTCCCTGTCACTCTTCCTGAAAATAACTCTCCTCAAGAGTATGTCAGGCCAGAAGCAAGCCTCATGTGTATATGGTATACCTGTTGTGTGGTATCAATTTGGCATACAGGTATATACCTGTATATGGTGTCACTTATTTTTCTCTATGTGTATGTCATCTGTCTCTTGTTCAGAAGGCCAGTAGCCTCCAAAGAATAAGGATGACCAGATACCCATCAGGAGTCCTGGAGGGCACCTTTTGCCTTTGTGTCTTCCCGTGGGCTTAGCAAAGTATTCTGTATACAGGAAAAACCAGTTTTACAAGATGGCTTTTTATTTGACCGGGACAGGAAGAAGACCCTAGTGTGTGTGTTGGCTTTTTTTGCTGAGCTTCCCAAAGTAAAGCCCGGGCGGTGGGGAAGGCTGAGCCCGGGGTCAACGGCGCTTTTATGTGCTTGCATCATACTCTGCAATAGGCCATTAGATCAAGCTCCACGCTCTTGATAATGCTTTGCATTATCTGCAAATGCATATTTGCATTATTTGCTGTCTTCCTTGTCTCCTTCAAAGGGATTCTACCTGCAAGCATGCTGTTTCTGGCATTTGCTGTTGCCCAGGAAGCTACAGGGACAGGTGATGGGAGAGCATTCATAAATAAGTCCATTCATAATGACGGCCGGGGAGGAAACCTTCTGTCAAAGTCACATTTAAATTCAATGAGTCAACCCTTTCTGCAGTTAGCACGCAGAAAAGCTTAATAGTCTATTGGAGTGGCCTCCGTAAGATGACACAGAAACCCTTAGACACCTCCGGGATGACTCGATGCCCTTGGTTTGGGATCAGTTAACTTAATATTCTGTATTTCCTGGGAATGAACTTTCCCTCATTTTACCCCACTGTCTACGTTATAAGATTCCCTACACAGTTATTTTAGCCTTTTTTAACTCTCTGGTATCTCAAGAACCATCTTCTTTTGGATAAAATATGGAAACTTTAACCATTGAAATAGGGTAGCACGATGAAAGTACTTCCCCAGCTGAGGTCTGATGAAAAAGTTTAGCAGAATGTATTAATGGAAAAGTATACAGAGCACAAAAGCAGTGGTATTTAAATATTAGGATTGTAATAAATATTTCATGTTAATGATGCACTGGGTAAAATTAAAAACAAAATGAGACGCAGAATTAATCATGAGTCTACCCTGTTGAACTTATCTAAGTGAAAGGTTATTCTATGAAACATGGTGTTGAGAGGAAAAGATTAATTTGTGCATTTTAACCTCTGAAATAGGTGTTTAGGGAGCATAAAATAATAATTACCATTTTTTAGCATATATAACATGCCAGACGCTATGTAAGCAATTTCCATGGATTATTTTACTTAATGGTCACGATGCCAAATAAGCATATGTTTAATAAATGGTGATGACTGTGGTAATAATAGCGATAATGTTAATGTTGAGAATCTCTACCATTTTTGTGTGCATTTTATGTGCACTGTGCTAAGCTCATTAAATATACCGTATTTAATTCTCATAACTCTCTTCTACATATTGATGTCATTTGTGATATCACAGTTGTTAAATATATAGACACAGGGACAAAAATAGCAAAAATTACTGTTTATAGTATGCTACATTCTACAGAAGAGAAAAACTCTTATCTACCCAAAGGTCTCTTTTGAATTTATCATGGGAGGTTGACAAAGATTGTTTTGGTTTCCCATCCATCTGGTGCTTCCCTTGGCAAGAATGAGGGACACACTCACTTGTGAAACCAAAAGTAAAATTCTTTGCTCAACAATGTTTTCTTAAACATTCCTTCTATGCGGGGCACTGTGTGAGGGAGGTACTAGGATCAGAACTCAGTCTAGAGAATAAAAACTTATTAAGGTAATTGTGATACAAAGATAGAGACAAGAAAGGGTATTGTCTATGGCCACATACAGGGACCTGAGTGTGAAGTGAGGGTTTAGGAAGTTGGGGATTAGACTGATGAATGGTTGGGATGGGAACGGCAGAGAGAGTTTCAGGGCTTGGAGAGAGAGAAAGGAGAACATTCCAAGCAGAAGAAAAAGCGTGAACAAAGCCAGAGAGATGACAAACAGCCTGATGTGTCCAGCAGATGCCAAAGCATATGGTAAAGCTGTCAGTCTGTAAACACTGCAAAAATTGTCTGGAATGGATAAACACATCAACAGAACAAGGCAGAGAGTTGAAACAAAATCATTTATATCAATGAATTTAATATACAAAAAAGGCAGCATTTCTAATCATTGCAGACATGATGAGGAATTTCACTTCCCACTCTGTATACCACTGTAGGTCAGGAGTTCAGACAAGAGCATGGCAGAATGGCAGAGATGGCTTATTTCTGTTCCACAGCTGTCTGCAGTTTCCCCTGGAAGGCAGGAGGTAACGCTGTTCCCCATCTCTGTCTCTCTCTCTTTCATGGGCCATGACTACTCCTCATGGCTATGCTCTTCTGAGCCTGTCTGACCCATTTTCCCGTCTTTCCCACAGCCTGCTCTCCTTGCTAACCCACACCAGGATTCCAGTTTCCTCATGGCTTATAATGGCCACCTGGACCCTGAGTCGCCTTCCCGAATTTTATGCTGTGTTCCCATATCCCATCCCCTTTCTATATCCCAGTTCCAGACTCCAGGGAGAAAGTATAATTGAAGCAGCTCTTCTTTGAAGTCAGGCTTCACAAATCATGGGTCACTAGCAGCCTATGATTGGTCGTCCTTGGGGCACGTAACCATGCCTGGTCCAATCAGCTGTTGCATAAGTAAGGTCATGTGATACAAACCAAGGCCACTTAACTGTAGGTAGGCAGATTCCTTTAGCATGGGTTAGCATGAGATCGTGTAAGCCTGGGCTGTTGTGTAAGCCACCAGATACATGGAGAATTTAAATTCAAATTAATTGAAATAAAATGTAAAATCCAGTTCCTCATTTACAATAGCCACATTTCTGATGCACAAAGCCCGCCTCCCCCCCACCATTAGGCTGGGCGTGCAGCCTCAGCTAAGAGAAATGATCTCAGTCTCCTGAACATGGATCGGTTTGGGGTCGTCATCTGACTCCATCCAGAAGGGTCATTCTTCCGTGACTGACGTAGGTACACACAGAGAGAAGAGAGATTTTGCCTTCAGAGAGCTGAAGCACAGAGAATCTTACTAGCCTAGACCCGCTAGAGGCCATCACTACAGCCAAGTGGAGAGAACCTGACAGAGAACTGCATCAAATCCCAGGCTAGGAGAGAAAGGGGGAGAGGGGGAGAGAGGAAGGGCCACAGGAGGAAGGAGGCAGAAGAGGCGGGGCAGGAGAGAAGGAGGAAGTGAGAAGAGCGAAGCTTTCAAGTGACTTTGTTTGTACTTCTGGATTCACTTGCGCAGGGAGTGCCAGCCTTGGAAACAGTGAATAAACTTCCGTTTGCTGGAAGGAGTCTAAGTTAGGTTAGTTCACTTGCAGCCAAAAGAATCTTCATTTTCTCCACATCCTGAAGCCAAACACTGTAAGGACAGGGAAGAAAATTAGCTGGTAATGTAATTTATCCTAAATTGTAAGTTACTCATGGCTCAGTGTCTCATCTACTCACTAAAAAGGTCAATTTGAAAGGACACTGAAGAGTTGATTCCCTCTTTCCGTAGAACTCTGTATTATCTGCTTTTTTTTCTTTTCCTCATACTCTTTTTTATTAACAGAGTTAATTTTTTAGAGCAGTTTTAGGTTTATAGAAAAATTGAGCAGCAAGTCTAGAGAGTACCCTTATACCCCCTTCCTCCCTCCCCGACTATTCCCCCGTTATTAACACCTTGCATTAGTGTGGGACATTTATTACAATTGGTGAGCTAATACTGATACATTATTATTAACCAAAGTCCATAGTTGACACTGTGGTTCACTCTTAATGTTCTGGATTTTGACAAATGCATAATGCTGTGTATACACCATTATAGTATCACACAAAATAGTTTCCTGCCCTAAAAATCCCCTGTGCTCCAGTTAGTCATTCCTCTCTTCCCCCAGCCCCTAGTAACCACCGATCTTTTTACTGTCTCCATAGTTTTGCCTTTTCCAGAGTGTCATATAGTTGAAATCATGCAATATACAGAGTTTTCACATTGGCTTCTTTCACTTAGTAAGATGCCTTAAAGTTTCCCCTGTGTCTTCTCATGGCTTGACAGCTCTTTTTTAAATCACTGAATAATATTCTATTGTCTGGATGAACCACAGTTTGTCTATTCATTCACCTACTGAAGGACATCTTAGTTGCTTCCAGTTATGAATAAAGTTGCTATAGATGATAAAGACCATTTTCTGTTATGGCTGCCTGTCCTATTTGGAAAGCTGCTTTTCATTTCAGGAGCCACTCAGATGTCACCTGCCTGCTGAAGATTTCCCAACTCCCCAGGACAGTACAAATCACAGCATTCTCTCTACCTACCACATTTCTTAAGTGCTTCTGTAATACCTTCTATTATCACATTATTGAGTAGTTTCTTTGTCTCTCTGTTCCTTACCAAGTGAACTCTTTCAGGATGTCTTACTCTCTACTGAATTACTTAATCTTTCTTTACCTCAGTTTCCTTGTCTGTAAAATAAAAATTGTGAGAATTAAATACATTATATATATATAATATATATCATATATATTTTTTAGAATATATGTTTAGAATAGTACCTGGCACACAGTATACACTATATAAATTTTAGCTATTATTCTTTTTTATTATTAACACTCATAACTATATCCACAGCAATGAGCCACTTAGTAAATGCCACTTAGTAAATAATTTCCTCATCCCATTGGTTGATGTATGACTGAATATGGCTTATAATTTAAAATAATAATAACTGTGTCAGACTCAACATCTATTATTTGTTTTGTTTTCTTTTTCATACTATTGCCCAGCTATTTTAGTGAGACTTGAGCCTCTGTTAAGCTGG
Organism: Pseudorca crassidens; assembly: GCF_039906515.1. Classification (NCBI taxonomy): domain Eukaryota; kingdom Metazoa; phylum Chordata; class Mammalia; order Artiodactyla; family Delphinidae; genus Pseudorca; species Pseudorca crassidens. The sequence goes on from NC_090311.1 coordinate 76,602,855, forward strand.
TTCTGTGATGAGGGCATGATAGGGGAGGGCCAGCTGATGAGGCCTGGAAGAGTTGAGAGAATGGGAGGCATTTGCCTCTTTCAGGTCCACAAACTTTGTAGATCCAGAAACTTCATTTCTAGTTCTACTGACTCGATTCATCTTTCAGGAATTGACAAACTCAAACGCAACAAACTTAAAAGGCTCTGGTGAGTAAACTAGAATGGTAACTTTCATTTTTCATGAAATCTGCAGTTGCCAATGAAAAGAGGATGGTTGGAGAACCCCAACAAGTGCATTTATTTTCTCCCTGTAGGAAAACTCGATATCATTATCATACCTTGGTCTGTGAGTTTAAAGACATTTCTCCAAATTTATATATAACCTGTGCCATTTGTATAAGGGATGTAGACAATGTCAGCATTCCCTTTATGTCCTCCTCTTTCAGCAAAGAGCAACTAAAGTTGAGCTGTAGTCAGTGTGTTCTGGGCAACCTGGGAGACCAAGTCTCAAAGTGCAACATGTCTGAGTTCAAAAAATCCAACTGCCCCTCATCTTTTGTTTGTGAAATGGGGTTAAGGATACCTACTTTTTCTTTTTAAATTTTTTAATTTTGATTTTTTAAATTGAAGTATAGTTAATTTACAATGTCATGTTAGTTTTAGGTGTTCAGCACAGTGATTCAGTTATATATATATATATATTTTCAGATTCTTTTCCCTTGTAAGTTATTATATTGAGTACAGTTCCCTATGCTATAGGTCCTTGTCAGTTATATTTTATATATAGTTGTGTGTATATGTTAATCCCAACCTCCTAGTTTATCCCTCCCCCTGCTTTTCCCTTTGGTAACTTTAAATTTGTTTTCTATGTCTGTGTGTCTATTCTGTTTTGTCAATAAGTTCATTTGTATCTTTTTTTTTAAGTCCCCGTATAAGCAATATCATATTTGTTTCTCTGTCTTACTTCACTCAGTATGACAATCTCTAGATCCATCCATGTTGCTGCAAATGGCATTAGTTCATTCTTTTTTATGGCTGAGTAATATTCCGTTGTATATATGTACCATATATTCTTTATCCACTCCTCTGTCAATGAACATTTAGGTTGTTTCCATATCTTGGCTATTGTAAATAGTGCTGCTATGAACACTGGGGTGCATGTATCTTTTCGAATTAGAGTTTTCTCTGGATATATGCCCAGGAGTGGGACTGCAGGATCATATGGTAGCTCTATTTTTAGTTTTTTAAGGGATACCTACTTCTAAGGGTTGTTGTGGAGTTAAAGGAGAAGCATCGAGCAGAGAGCCCACCGCAAGTTCCCTTTATTTTTCTTGTCCACCTGATTTGCCAGGGCAGGAAGGTCCTGAGGATGCAAACACAGCTCTTGCTGCTAAGAACCCACTCCCCAGTCCAACTGTATTTCCAAGTACACCTCTGCCTCATTCACAGCAGACTTGCCTTAAGGCTTAGACATAACCAATTCTCAAAAGTTGAGTCAAAGATGAAAATTTAAAAAATTCCTTTGAGCCATAATATCACTTGAAATTTAATTACTTTATAAATGAGCTTTGATCCCTCAGTTGTGACAGTCTCTCCACCCTCCCTCCCACCCACAGTTCCGTAGAGGATGCCTAATTATCTGATCTTGTTAAGTCATTAAATATGCATTTGCTAAAGTCATTTCCCTTCTCCCCTGACCCTCCCTAGAGATTTTATCCTAATTACTGATTTGCTTTCCTTCATTAGAGTATGATTCCTTTGCAAATCTTTTGTTCTGCTAATGTGTCTGTGTAGCTGGGGGACCCTGGGAATTCCGTGCCTGCACAATGGTTGTGTGCCTCTTCCTCTTTCCCTCCAAAGGAGAGAATTGCAAATGCCTGCCGCCTCTTCCCGGCCTTCATGGGTTGGACCCAGTGTCAACCAGTCTCATCAGAAATTTGAGGTCTGCACGATGCAGTAATGTTGTCTATACCTGAAAAACCCATGAGTTCATGGGAGGTGAAGGGAAGCACCAGGGTTTGCCCATCTGTGGCTCAGAGCATGCCTGTTCCTTCTTAGGAAGCACCTGGGCGCGCTCGAGGCTTGCCCCCTCAACTACTCTCCACCGTCATGCTGGTTCTCAGGGATCAGCAGCCCCCATGAGAGTGGATGTTTGGAGAGAGCGCCCTTGAGCAAGCAAGTAGTGAGAGGGGGTGCAACTATAGTTGGTCTAAATGAGCAGTTTTTGAACTGGATAAGCAATTGGTGTCGTGGCCTGGGTTCTCCTGAAAGCAAAGACTGAGACAACATCTTCTGGGCTGGTAGTTTGCTTGTTGGCAGGGCATGTAGATCAGGAAGAGGAACAAGGGACCAAGAGTAGAGAAACAGGGAAGGAGCAAGAGGCGATGCAGGAGGCTGTTGCCATGGTAGTGACTTTTCCGACAGACAGGGCCTCCATCCCCTGGCATTTTCTGGGGAGCTTTCTGACATGTGACTCCGAGTTGTCCTCCCAGGGGGAAGTAGGGGACAGCATTTATACATTGGCTCTGATCCCCTATCAGTCAAGGGGGGGTGCCTCATAGGGCGAAACCCCTCGAGTTGCACTTTTGGGCAGCAGGTGCATGAGTGACCTCATAGGTTATGGGAAACCTGGGGCATGTCGCGCTGCAGCACCAGAGAAGCCCAGGCAGGAGGCAAGGGGTGCACAGCACTTTCGGGGGCAGCGGTCCAGAGCCAGCCAAACAGCTGTGTGGAAGGACAAGGATCAGAATAGTGCACTAGAGGTAAAATTGGTCTTCATACCATCAGTTGCTTTTAATTTTCTACTTCCAATCTCATTTCATAAATGGCACAACCCATTCTCAAGCCTTCTATGCGATGCTGCTGATTTCCAACCGAAGGTTAGAAGGCAAATTAAAAGTGATTCCCAGCACTGTTTAATGACACTCTGGGTGCTGTCACTTATTCCAAAGCACACTGTAAAATTCTCCAAAATAATTTGAATCTGTGTATTAAAATACCGTAGAACATATTTCAGAGGAGTACTGAGGTGGTGAGGGATGCATATCGTTAAGTCGAGCAGTGATGAGATGTCCCTGCTCATAAAGTGTCAAGAGAGCTGAAAGCACAACACCCATCTTGACACTGAACCTTGGAGCTGAGTGACTTCAAGTCCTCAACAGTGGAGGGGCAGAGGGAATAAATGCCACCTTACAGTACAGGGTGTATTTGGGGAAGTAACTTCCTCCGATAATAGAGGAAACCATTGTCTGACCTGGAAGTGGCTCGAATGTGATTCCAATGGAGCATTTTTATATCTTTTCAGTATAACAAAAGTAATTTAGAGTCTAAATTTAAATGTGCAAAGTCCTGGAGGGCAGGGAGTTGATTTACATACATATCACATTGTGACTAATTGTGTATTTGAAGGGCAGGAGGCATTATGTTAAGACAGACAAGGATGTAAAGGCCAGGGAGTCTTCAGAAATCAATTACTTGACTCTGGTTCAAAATCACACCCATGGTAACTGACAGGAGGAGGTTTCTATTCAGATCTGTACAGAAACCATGACCTTCAGCATCTAAGTTAAGGAAAGAACACTGTGCAGTGACCTGAGGAGAAACAAACACCAGTCCCCTAGCCTGTAGAAAGGTGAGCTATTTGCTGTATAAACCATATACACATGGCTGTAGTTTTCAACTGTGATTTCTCCTTCTGAGGATGTTTTCAGGAAGAAAGCATGTCATTAGGACAACATGGCAGGATATTTGCCTGAAGAGTGGGTCTAAAGCCTTAAAAAAAAAAATTTCAAGTGTGTTATAATTTCTGGAGACTAGGCCTTATGGTATTTGTCTATGCTATTTCTTATCCAAAACAATGGGAATTTGGGCAAAGTCGATACCCCAGATACGACTCTGGAGTATCAGTAGAGGCATGAGAAAGAAGGGCAGAAGGGGTATCACCGAGAGGATGTTCCAGTGAAGAAGGTGGGTGTAGGTTAAAGACAATGTTGGAGCCAGGACAGAAGCTAGAAAGGACCGTTTGTGAGACCAGTCATTTTTAGACTGTGTGGGAAGCAAAGGCAGAAGACAGCGTATTGCGAGAGGGACAGACAAGGTCGAGGCATTAAGAAACAAAGGCAGTTTATGAAGTTGATTTTAGAGTCTGCAAGCAATATATTGAGGTTATGCTAAAGGCACGTTGGTAGGAGTGAGGGATTTAACTGCAAGCTATGGGTATATTTGGCTGCAACTCAATGAAAATGATTAAGCATAAGAAAAGAAAGCCACGATTTGACTCTTCTGCTCCAATAATGTCTGAAAAGTTTAACCTTTGCAGTTCTGGAATTGAAGACACAGCAAAAGTTCAGGCTGAGCTTGACAATAACACAAAGAGGTTGGGGAAAGAGAGAGGGGGAGAGAGAGAGAGCAATGCTTTGGAAGGCATCCACATGAAAGGAGCCTGCCAACATGATTATAAATGTGATCAGCTTCCTTCTCTAAATTCTCATCAAGGGGATTAAAATTTTTTTTCTGTACATAAAATGCTTTATAATTGACTTGGGAAAATTAGGCAGAAGGCAAATGCAAATCCGTTAAAAGACACATTCCAGTTAAAGAACACAAGAGAAACTTTTAGAGGTGATAAGCTTCCAGTAAGCAAACAAAATGATAAATGAACAGGAAAGACCATAAACTTTCTCTTAAATGCCAAAGGAAAGTGTCATCTTGAGGCTTACCCAATTTATTACAATCCCATTGTGAAGATTGCTATAATGCAATCAGAAATCCTTGCCACAGTTAAATTCTGCAGTGTTTTAACTACTGAAATAACTAAAAACCCTAAGGGGAATTCAGGGCCTTTGTTTTACCACATCCTTGAAGCATGGGTACAGAATATTAACGAACGTGGCGAAGACTAATACTTACCGGGCATTGTTCAGACACACAGGGATGTTGGGTGCTCTATCTCATTTGATTCTCCTGACAATGCTGTGAGGTATGATACTGTTATCTTCATTCTACAAAGGAAAAAACAGATTTAAAAGGGTTAGAAAATGTGCCATACTGGTTTTTTTCACCCCTGTATTCATAGTTCCTCCTAGCCTAGTGGCTGGCAAAGAAAGGCCTTTAGTAATTATCTACTGAATGAATGACGAGTAAATGAATGAAAAAACGAAGTGGTGATACCTAGACTCACATCCTGGACTGCCCAATACCAAATCTTTAAGGGCTCTGCTCTGTCGCTTATTACTGATAGGACAGTGAAATGCAGTTTGAAATGAGAGGGTTATTTTTTTGTGTTTTTTTTTTCTTTGCGGTACGCGGGCCTCTCACTGTTGTGGCCTCTCCCGTTGCGGGGCACAGGCTCCGGACGTGCAGGCTCAGCGGCCATGGCTCACGGGCCCAGCCGCTCCGCAGCATGTGGGATCTTCCCGGACCGGGGCACGAACTCGTGTCCCCTGCATCGGCAGGCAGACTCCCAACCACTGCGCCACCAGGGAAGCCCCCACAGTGTTCTTTTAAGAGCCAAGAAAGAGAGAGAGAAAGGACAGGAAGAAAGAAGGAAAGGAAGAAAGAAATCATGCTTACAGGAGACAAAAGTGGCGCCCCTTCAGAGAAGTTTCAAAATATGAACAGAGAAAGAATAAAATCAAAATTGTGCAACATAGGTGATCTGTGCCATATTCACCACAGCAAGGAGAAACCCTGTCCCACATTCGTTTATGAATCTCCTTCAATTAAGTAGTCAAGTTGTCTCAACTTGATGCAACATGGTTGTACAATAATTATATTAGGAGCAGAACACACTGTGCTGATGCAAACTAGCGGCGGCATCAAACACGCCTTGCGAGAGTGCTTTACCACTGCTCCTCCCTTATTTCCTCTGTAATAATCCCCTGGAGACCTCCAGCCCAAAACTCGGTGATAATATAGAAACTGCATCTTTAGCTTGGTTCAATTGCCTTTTCCTGGCTCTGATTAAGCCTTTCCTTCTCCGGTGGCGTTAATTAGTTTGCAAAGTTGCACTGCCACGGCTGAAACTATTTCCGTGTGATGAAGAGTTCCACCAGAACCCTGACTCAGTATGAAAAGTTGTCTTTTGGATTTGGATTGTCCCAAATGCAAAGCCTCCGTGAGATTAAACCTAGGCCGATTCATTTGAGTGCTAATGCAAGAAAGTCAGAAGACCAAAGTCAATCAAAAAGTATTTTTATAAAGGTGGAGCCTAAAATTCCGCTCACAGCACCAAATCAAGTGCCAAAAGTCATGTGTTCATTCATGTAACATTTACCGAACAACTCTAACTTCGGAAAATTATTCTAGGCACTGCTGAATGAGAGCAGAATAAGGCAGCAACGCTGCCCTTCAAGAGTTCACCATCTAATAAAACAAAAGAGATTTGCTTTTTAAAAAATGTCTCAGTCAAACGATATTTAAAAATCCATACAAAGTACAGTGAGGACGGACTTTGATTCTTGGAGTCTGGCTGTCCTGATCATCTTCCCCACTGGAAAACAAATAAAAATACTAAATGAGATAGAAAAACCATCTTTGGTTTAAATAAACATTTTTATTAAAGTACAACATGCATAGAGAAAAATGTGCCAGTGACTGCATAGCTGAATTAGCACAAAGAAACATAGCAACCGCCCAGATCTCCAATGTAACCCTAGGTGCATTTCAAAAGCCAGCTTATGCCCTTTCTCAGCCACAAACCCCCTCCTCTTCCCTCAAGTTGACTTTAAAGCCATGGTTTGCTTTTGCCAGTTTGTTATCACGCCATGTTTATTGGTTTGGGATCTGACTTCTTTCACTCAACTGTGAGATTCATCCATATTGTTGCACGTGTAATAGCTTATTCGTTTTCGTTGGGGTATAGTATTTCATCACATAAATATGGCACATCAATGTAGAATTTACTTGTTTACTGAATTGTTGAAGGACACTTTCCTACTGTATGGTCAAGCCACTCAGGGTGGCTGTCCTCTTGCCCTCTGTACATCCCCTGCCTGACCAGGGCCCACTTCACCTACACCTACTCACATGACTGGCCTTCCTAATTAGTAAATGCCTACGTACTTGCCCCAGCTGGTGATTGTTCTTATCAAAGGGGCGGAGGGGCCTTGAAGGGCGTGCTACTCTGTTAGTTTCCCTGGTAACTGAAGAGCCAACCTGACATCAATTCCCCAAATAAGTGGGACTCTCCCTTTCCCTCCGAGAGTGAAGACTGCTGCCGCATCCTGCCTACCGTCTGCCGCGCAGTGAGGTGTTTCTCCAGGACCTTGCTTCAGACGGGTAAGTTTCCCCCAACCATTAAACCACTGATGTCTCTGTCGCTGACTCGGGGCTCGCTCTTTGGTCTTGAAGTTGGGCAGGCACCGGCCTTGTGGGCCTGCGGGGTGCAGCCCAACAATTGGTAGAGCAGCCAGGAGATTGAGGAAGCTCCCGTGAACGCCGCCAAGATGTCGGGAAATGAGGACGAGGAATGAAAAGTTGGAGGGGTGATCCCGGGGTGTCTGTCCACTAACGTCTGGGGCGCCAAAGTTGCAGGCGTAATCCCAGGGTGGCCGTCCACTAACGTGGGGCCTGAAAGTTCCAGGGGTGATCCCCAAAGGTGCAGGGGTAATCCTGGGGTAGCTGTCCACTAGTATGGGGGGCCCTGTGGTGGCTGTCCTCGATAAGGGGGGGGCTACCAAGAGATTAAAGAACAGTGGTCCCCTGATGGCTCTGCTGTTGTGTCAAAGTGAGCCTTTTGTCGTTGGTGAGCTTAGCTTTCGAGAAGGAATTGGTGTTTCTATTCTTGTGCCTTTGAGACATAAATGATCAACCTGGGCTCTCAGAAACTTTAATCAAGTGTGATCTCTAAGAGTGAAGGGAAAAAAGAGCTTTTATGTAAACTCTATAGGGATGATTATATTTGGGGGAATGTCTATCAAAAATAATCTCTCCAGATTTTGGTATCTTGAAATGAAACTAAGTGAAGTGAAGAGAATTCATTGACTCTCTGGGTCATTTCAAATAGGATAAAATATTGGAACATTAATTGCTGTGGGGGTCTTAGTTTACCTACCTTACCTTTTTAGGAGAGGAAGACTAAAGCGTAAGTTTTCCAATCAGGAAATGCTGGTATGACAAACGGTCCACAATTATTTGCTTCTTGGTTTTTGCCAGAGATTAAGGTTTTTAAGGGTTATGATTATTATCAGTCATAATTCTAGTTATTGTAACCAAGTTTCTTCATCCATTACATTGTAATCAGGTATTTAACTCTGATGCTTTTGCAAAAGTGCTTCATCTTCAAGAAGATTCGTAGGAAGGACCTTTCACAAGTACAGGCCTCTGATAAATTTCAGATTATACCTCTGAACTGGGTAAAACATTCAAAAATCCTAATGGAAAATCTGATGGCTTCATAAAATGTTAACAGAAAGATTGGTTACTGAGTGAACTGGTGAATATGGTTATAATTTTTATGGTTTTAGTCTGGAATGTTACTGGTTTTGGTCTGTGTTTTCCTGTATAAGAAAGTCCTTCCCCTCAAGTTAGTTATGACTTAACGGCAATTTGGTAAACTACACCTGTGGGTAGAATTGAAACATTTTTCTTTTCTCTCTGCCTGGTCGCTCCAGACATTGGAGACTCTTGAGTTCTGAGTGCCTTAGCAGGTGAATGGGAAAGACTGTCTCCTGACATGTGCAGGAATCTCAATATTCTGGGGACCTCTAGAAGAGAAAAATCCACCAAGGTGGAGCCAGGCCTTTGGCATGGCTTTCCTGGCCTTGAGAGGCCTTTTGGGAATTCAGTCTGAGACCTCTGAGGAGTTCCTCCACAGCCAGTTTGGAGGAGCCTATGTGGTCAATTGATCAGGCTTGTTTGTACACATTAGCCTTAATTTGGCTGTGTTTGGTGGAGAAGAGCGTAGTTTTAGAAAAATATTATGTTTCAGTGGATATTAAATTCTAGTTCTGCTGACTGAGGTCTGTATTTATGGAAGTTACTGCATTGGCCATACTTTTGCCCTGATGATCAGGAGGGAAAAAATTATCTAGTATAGTTGTCACAGAGTGTAACTACTCATGATCTGTGACACAGCTAGCTTTTAGTCTGCTGCTAAAAGCACATGTGCAATGCTTGTGTGACAGTTGGCTATAAGTGATAAAATGTATGGCCTGTAAAGTGTTTCCCCATTTACATACCTCTGAGCCTGCTCACCGTATCTGATTAGTTTTCCCCCATTGTGGATGACTAGGTCAATATAAAGGAGGCCTAGTACCAAGAGCCATGATCTACACCCAGGGCAGGCAACTGAACTACCCCAGCTTCTAGGGACAAATATTTTGATCATCAGTGCTTTCTATTAAATGTTTGGAATCAAAAGGGGAAAATGATGGGAAAATCTGCACATGTTGAGGTATGGGGAAGTCAGAAGTCTTATACATTCTTTACCTTAAATTTCACTGACCAGAGCAACGTGTTTGGTGTACTCTTAGACATGCACTGTACATGTGCTTTGTCCACTGAGGGAGGGAATGCATTTGAAAGTCAAAATGGAGTAGCTGTGGTTCAGACATCCAAGGTAAAACTAGGTAGACATTGTAGATGTGATTTTTTTTGGGGGGGGGGTACGCGGGCCTCTCATTGCTGTGGCCTCTCGCGTTGTGGAGCACAGGCTCCGGATGCGCAGGCTTAGCGGCCATGGCTCACGGGCCCAGCCGCTCCGTGGCATGTGGGATCCTCCCGGACTGGGGCATGAACCTGTGTCCCCTGCATTGGCAGGTGGACTCTTCCCCCAGGGAAGCCCTGTGGATGTGATTTTTTTTCAGGGGCGGTGGGTGTCTTGTTTCACTTTATTTTTTACTTGAAGTATATTTGATTTACAATGCTATGTTAGTTTCAGGTGTACAGCAAAGTGATTCAGTTATACATACATATATATCTATTCTTTTTCAGATTCTTTTCCCTTATAGGTTATTACAAAATATTGAGTATAGTTCCCTGTACTATTCAGTAGATATTGGTTGTTATCTATTTTATATATAGTACTGTATTTATTTATGTTAATCCCAAACTACTATTTATCCCTTCCCCCTGCCACTTTCCCCTTTGGTAACCATAAATTTGTCTTCTATGTCTGTGGGTCTATTTCTGTTTTGTATGAAAGTTCATTTGTATAATTTTTTTAAGATTCCACATATAAGCAATATCATATGATATTTGTCTTTCTCTATCTGGCTTACTTCAGTTATTACGGTAATCTCTAGGTCCATCCATGTTGCTGCAAATGGCATTATTTCATTCTTTTTATGGCTGAATAATATTCCACTGTATATATGTACCACATCATCTTTATCCATTCATCTGTCGATGGACATTTAGGTTGCTTCCATGTCTTGGCTATTGTAAATCATGGTGCAATGAACATTGGAGTGCATGTATCTTTTTGACTTATGATGTTCTCTGACTTATGATGTTCTCTGGATATATGCCCAGGAGTGGGATTGCAGGATCATATGGTAGCTATAATTTTAGTTTTTTAAAGAACATCCATACTGTTCTCCATAGTGGCTGTACCTATTTACGTTCTCACCAGTAGTGTAGGAGGGTTCCTTTATCTCTACACCCTCTCCAGCATTCATTATTTATAGACTTTTTGATAATGGGCATTCAGACTGGTGTGAGGTGATACCTCATTGTAGTTTTGATTTGCATTTCTCTATTAATAAGTGATGTTGAGCGTCTGTTCATGTACCTTTTGGCCATCTGTATGTCTCCTTTGGAGAAATGTCTATTTAGGTCTTATGCCCATTTTTTAAAATAATTTAATTTAATTAATTTATTTACTTGTTTATTTTTTGGCTGTGTTGGGCCTTAGGTGTGGCTCACGGGATCTTTGTTGTGGCATGCGGGATCTTTCATTGCAGCGCATGGGCTTCTCTCTAGTTGCAGTGTGTGGGCTCTCTAGTTATGGCATGCAGGCTCCAGAGCGCACAGGTTCTGTAGTTTGCAGCACAGGGGCTCTCTAGTTGAGATGCGCGGGCTTAGTAGTTGCAGCACGTGGGCTTAGTTGCCCTGCGGCATGTGGGATCTTAGTTCCCCGGCCAGGGATCGAACCCACATCCCCTGCATTGGAAGGCGGATTCTTTACCACTGGACCACCAGGTAAGTCCCTTATGCCCATTTTTTGATTGGGTCATTTGTTCTTTTTGATATCAAGCCACAGCCTACCCCCGCCTCCCCAGAAGACCCTCCAAGACCAGCAGGTAGGTCTGATCCAGGTTCTTATGGAGTCACTGCTTTGCCCTGGGTCCCAGTGCATGTGAAACCTTGTGTGCACCCTCCAAGTGTGGAGTCTCTGTTTCCCTCAGTTTTGTGGAGCTCCTGCACTCAAGCCCCCTGGCCTTCAAAGTCAAATGCTCTGGGGGCTCCTCCTCCGATGCCAGACCTCCAGGTTGGGGAGGCTGACGTGGGGCTCAGAGCTCTCACTCCTGTGGGAGAACCTATGCGATATAAGTATTTTCCAGTTTGTGGGTCACCCACCCGTTAAGTATGGGATTTGATTATATCACAGAAGCACCCCTCCTACTGTCTTGTATGGCTTCTTCTTTGTCTTTGGGTGTAGAATATCTTTTTTGGTAGGTTCAATTCTTTTTGTCAATGGTTGTTCATCAGTTAGTTGTGATTTTGGTGTTTTCATGAGAGGAGGTGTGCTCAAGTCCTTCTCCTCTGCCATCTTGTCTCTTGTCTAAAAACTTAAATTCTTATAGATAATTCACTGACACCAAAGATTATATCCTTGAACACCAGTTTGAGAAATGCTGATCTCTAGGGAGAAATTCAAAATCATTACTTCAGGACTGTTATGGATTGAGTTGTAACTTTCCCACAAAAGATATGTTGGTGCCCTAGCCCCCAGTACCTCAGAATGTGGTCTTAGCTGGAGAGGGTCTTTACAGTGATAATCAAGTTAAACCAAGGCCATCAGGGTGGGCCCTAAGCCAATATGACTGATTCCCTTATAAAAAGGGAAAATATGGCCAAGGACACACACCCAGGGAGAATGCCACATAAAGGTTAGAGTTACACTGCCACAGTGAAGGATCTCCAAAGGTTGCTGGCAAACCACCAGATGCTAGGGGAAAGGCATGGGACAGATCATCCTTTACAGCTTCAAGGAGAGGTGAGATTTCATACTTCTGTCCTCTGGAACTGAGACAATAAATTTCTGTTTAAGCCCTCAGTTTGTGGTACTTTGTAAGAGAAAATAATATGAATAAACTAGGCATTCAGCATGTTTCTAAATCAACAAACTATACAGATGTCCATTTTCTATAAAGTAATAATTTAACAAAATTATAACCAAAACCCCAATGGGAATTTTTTGGAACTTGAGAAAATGATTTAAAGCATTATCTGAAAAGAACTAAAGCATTAGAAATGTAGAGAGCTTGGGGAGGCATAATAAATGATGATGGAGGGCTTACTTTCTTATATATTAAAACACATTTTAAAGTTTTAGTAATTAAAATATGGTCCTAATGTAGGATTTGTTCAAATGCTTCTTATTGCCAATAACAGAAAACTAGTTCAAATTAGCTTCAACAGTAATGAAAATGCCATTGTTTTATATAAATGAAAAGATGTATGGCAGGCTTCCTGTGATGGTTTAATTTAGTAGCTCATGATGACATCAGGATTACAGCTCTGTTTCCCTATGGTCCTCCCTTCTGCCTTTCTCTGTCTGTCAGCATTATCCTCAGACTATCTCTCTGCAATAGCAAAATGAATGTCTGACTTGCTAAAACTTAATGCTTGTCATGCAGATCCAATAGGATAGATAGATTCATATCCAAGGGGATATATCACATCATGTACCATAAGCATCAAAACAAAAAGTCCCAAGCTTACTTCTGATGAACCATCTTAAGTCAACTACCTACCCCTGTAACAGTCACAAGGCCAATGATATGATTACTTCATTGATGACTCTCTTTGAACTATATTAAAAAGCTCTTTCTCTGCAAGGATAATTGGAATCAGAACAAAAGGACACTTGAAGTAGTAGGGAAGAAACAAAGTTTGTTAGAATTCACTAGTGAAATCACCTTTGAAGGAATGTTTTTGATAAATTCAATTACTTCAGTAGATTAAGGACTTACATTTTTAATTCATCTTGTCAATGTGGTACGGTGTTTTTCAGGAATTTGTCCATTTCATTTTAGAAAAAGTCTAAATTTTCAAATTTATTGCCATATAGTTCATAATATTTATTATACTTTTAATATCTGTAGTATCTGTAATGATATCTTCTCTTTTATTCCTGAAATTAGTAAGTTGTGCTTTCTTCTTTTCATGCTCAAATAGTACTGCTATGGATTTATCAACTTTTTTATTCCTTCCAAGAACCAATTTTGGCTTCATTAGTCTTTTATGTTTTTTGTTTGTTTTCATTTTATTGATTTTAGCTCACATCTTATTTCATTTTACTTACTTTGGGCTTAATTCTCTTTTTAAATTCTCTCTTCCAAATATAGAAACCTACACAATTGATTTTAAACCTTTTTACTAATAAAAGCATTTTAAGCTATACATTTTGCTACATCCTATAAATTTTGTTATGTTCAACTTTAATTATCATCCTTTTTGAAATATTTTTAAATTTTTTTTCCTTTTAAGACTTAAAATAATTTTATTTATTTATTTTTGGCTGCATTGGGTCTTTGTTGCTGCACACGGGCTTTCTCTAGTTGCGGCGAGTGGGGGTTACTCTTCATTGCGTTGCGCGGGCTTCTCATCGCAGTGGTTTCGCTTGTTGCAGAGCACGAGCTCTAGGCACGCGGGCTTCAGTAGTTGTAGCTCACGGGCTCAAAAGTTGTGGCTTGCAGGCTCTAGAGAACAGGCTCAGTAGTTGCAGCGCACGGGCTTAGTTGCTCCGTGGCATGTGGGATCTTCCCGAACCAGCGCTCGAACCCATGTCCCCTTCATTGGCAGGCAGATTCTTAACCACTGCACCACCAGGGAAGCCCTTCTTTTAAGAGTTTTAATTTCAGCTGTTAAAAAAGGGGGCAGTGGGCTTCCCTGGTGGCTCAGTGGTTAAGAGTCCGCCTGCCGATGCAGGGGACACAGGTTCATGCCCCGGTCCGGGAAGATCCCACATGCCGCGGAGCGGCTGGGTACGTGAGCCATGGCCGCCTGCGCATCCGGAGCCTTGCTCCACCATGGGAGAGGCCACAACAGTGAGAGGCCCGCGTACCGCAAAAAAAAAAAAACAAAGGGGGCAGGACTAAAAATGGGGGCAGGGCTAAAAACAAATAAGAGAAAATGGCAAAGTCCTTATAATTGTGGTCCCGGGTCGCTAGTTCCTAACTAGCTTTTGGCCTTTGATTTTTATTTTAGGGTTGGAAAGAAAGGAGGTCATCAATCCCGTCTCCTTACCTTCCTCCGAGCTTAGACCAAGATCTTGCTGATTCCTTTTTCCACAATGTTCCCTCTATTCAGTATTACAGCCAAAGCTGACATTCAAAGCAAATGGTCACTGATTGATTTCCTCTGAACCTTGAACCTAGATGGCCTCAGTTGACCTTGGAAGCTAATACCCCTTACTCTTTCTGGTTCTCTCTCAGAGGAGCAATAAGAGCTCTACAAAAAAAACCAAGCATGAAATTTACATGAAATAGTAAACATAAAATCTAAATGTTCTCTTTTACAACCACAGAGAATAAAATAGAAACAAACTAACCTATCAGAATTACAGAAAAAATACACCATTTTAGATTTACTTAATTATTCAGAAGTTAAGGCACTGAAGTTTACTTTTATGAATGCACTGAACTGATTAAAAATTTCTTCTTGCTCGCAGAAAATCTCTAGTTTTAGGAGTGCTGATTATCTCCTGCAAAATCTCATTTTGTTACTTCGGGAAAGTTTATACTATAAAGTCCCTTGTTTTGAATTGTGTTTTTCAGTTCTTAACATTTGCATTAACTTTGAGTCTCAGAATTCTGTCATTAAGTATCAGATAAAGTAATCGAGTCTTAGCCAGTTTAAATGAGTTCATCAATGCAGGTTAAATAAATTTACAGAATGTGTATCGCTGGCAAGTACTAGAGCTGGGGCTGGAATCCAAGTCACCTGGCACTTAAAGCTAGTGTTCTTCAAATCCTACTTGAAGACCAATGCATCCCGCCATCATCACGTAGTCATAGGCTCTTAGGGGTTTCAAGATCATTCACGTAATTTTTCCTTAAACTGTAGTCTGTGAACCACTTGTATCAAAACACTGTGCATTGGCAGAGAATGGCTGCTGGTTTAAAATGCAGATTCCCTGGCCTTATCAGACCTTCCAAATCAGAATATTTGGGGGTATGGCTGAGGAATCTGAATAACTTATAAATTCTCAAGTGATTGTTATGCAGCTATATTGAGCATATCTTTTCTAGAAATACTGAAAAATTAGTCTCTACTTAAATACTTCTCACAGGAAACACTATTTCTCAAACTAGACTAGCCCACTGTTGGGCAGAAGCATTAAAAGGCCATTGGAAAGTTGAACAAAGTCCTTCTTTTTATTACTTTTAACAATTGGTTCTAACTTGAAACAAAACAGGATATATTTTTTCTTTTTTTTCCCCAGAACTTGTATTTTTCAAATTCAGTAAGCAGACCCTCTATGTTTTCATTCAAGTAATCGATCATACCCTTCTCCTTTTGAAGAAAATGGAAGTAAATTAAATGTTAAGAAAAATTTTGTTCTCTTTCTGTGACCTCTTAGCATTATGCCACATTTCCCTAAGATTTGAATCTATTTTTTTCCTCATAATTCATTTTTGATGATTATATATTTCAAATGTATAAAATTCAAAGAAATTATAGGATGGATGCTTGTATCAGACCCAAACCTCATTTGCTTCCTTAGATTTCCTCCATGCCACCTACTTCCTGGCTCTTCCTCAGCCTCCCGCACCAGACAACTTTGTTTATACCCTCGTGCTTCTGCTGCCTAGGGCTGACCAGTCTCTTACCATTGGCATGTTGGGCCCTTCCTGTGGCGCCCCGCCTTGTGCAGCCAATCTGACTGGCAACCGCCAGGGAATGTTGGCTCCTTTTCCTACTTCCAGACTTGGATCCACCCACCCACTCAGGATATGGATCTGGTATCCAGAGTGGGATCCTAGAGGAACCCAAGTGATTCAATGGAGGAGATGGAGGGGGGACTTGTTATGCCTCAGGGTGAACTCTGCTCAAGGGGGACCAGAGATGGAAGAGAAGTGACAGATTCACTGCCTGTCCTATCTTCTCTCGTGGGCTATTCCAAGGCACAGTGTCCTTTACAGAATGTCTTGTGAAGTCCTGGTGGGCCAACTGCACACACCTGCCCAGCAGCTCTCTTGCTCTTCCTGATTCCTGGCGGAGTGGAGTCAGTGCATGTGTGGATTAGTTTGCATTGCTGCACAGCCTTCCTTGACTCACCCTTACTGCTCGGCTGCCCCAATAAAGCATGATCGCTTCTATCCTTGTCTCAGGTTACATTCTGGAGCACCAAGGCTAAGATAATACCATGGAGGCACTAGCCAAGATAAACAGGGAATAGTTCCTTTCTTGCTATTATGCTTTATATTAATGATAAATTATTTATTTTTGTGTTTATAGCATTTTGCCTCTGCTCATTCTAAACTGAGCTTTCATGATATTTTCGCATGTAGGCAGTCATTTCATTATTTATACTTTTTAAACAAAATGATAAGAGCTTCTATCATTTATCTCACTGGTGAGAAAACTGCTTGATAATTGTATTTCTTCTGTATGTAATAAAAGATGAATAAACTGACAGTCAGCTGGCTATAAATTTTTGTTACTTTATAATGTAATATCTTGCCAAGCCTTCTGCTCCATTCATTTTTTAAATTTTATTGAAATATAGTTGATTTACAATGTATTAATTTCTACTGTACAGCAAGTGATTCAGTTATATATATGTTCTTTTTCATATTCTTATCCATTATGGTTTATCACAGGATATGGAATATAGTCCCCAGTGCTATACAGTAGGACTTTGTTTATCAATTCAATATATAATAGTTTTCACCTGCTAATCCCCAACTCCCAATCCATCCCTCTCCCACCCATCCTCCCCCAACCACAAGTCTGTTCTCGATGTCTGTGAGTCTGTTTCTGTTTCATAGATAAGTTCAGTTGTGCCATATTTTAGATTCCACATGTAAGTGATATATGACATTTGTCTTTCTCTTTCTGACTTACTTCAGTTAACATAATAATCTCTAGGTCAATCCATGTTGCTGCAAATGGCACTATTTTATTCTTTTTTATGGCTGAGTAGTATTCCATTGTATATGTACCACATCTTTTTTATCCATTCATCTGTCAGTGGACATTTAGGTCGCTTCCATGTCTTGGCTATTGTAAATCGTCCTGCAGTGAACATTGAGGTGCATGTATCTTCGTGAATTATGGTGTTCTCTGGATATATGCCTAGGAGTGGGATTGCTAGATCATATGGCAATGCTATATTTAGTTTTTTAAGGAACCTCCATACTGTTCTCCAATTTACATTCCCACCAACAGTGTGTGAGGGTTCTCTTTTCTCCACACCAGCTCCAGCATTTGTTATTTGTAGACTTTTCTATGACGGCCATTTGGACCAGTGTGAGGAAGTACCTCATTTTAGTTTTGATTTTCATTTCTCTAATAATTAGCAATGTTAAGCATGTTTTCATTTGCCTGTTGGCCATCTATATGTCTTCTTTGGAGAAATGTCTATTTCGGTCTTCTGCCCATTTTTCAGTTGGGTTGTTTGTTTTTCTGTTGTTGAGTTGTATGAGCTGTTTGTTTGCTTTGGAAATTAAGTCCTTTTTGGTTGCATCGTTTGCCAATATTTTCTCCCATTTTGTAGGTTGCCTTTTTGTTTTGTTTATGGTTTCCTTTGCTGTGCAAAAGCTTGTAAGTTTGATTGGGTCCCATTTGTTTATTTTTGCTTTTATTTCTGTTGCCTTTGTAGACTGACCTCAGAAAACATTAGTATGATTTATGTCAGAGAATGTTTTGCCTATGATCTCTTCTAGGAGTTTTATGGTATCATATCTTATGTTTAAATCTTCAAGCCATTTTGAGTTTATTTTTGTGCATGGTGTGAGGGTGTGTTCTAACTTCATTGATTTACATGCAGCTGTCCAACTTTCCCAGCACCACTTGCTGAAGAGACTTTTTCTCATTTTATATTCTTGCCACCTTTGTCAAAGATTAATTGACCATAGGTGTATGGGTTTTTTTCTTGGCTCTCTATTCTGTTACATAGATCTATATTTCTGTTTTTGTGCCAGTACCACTGTTTTGATTACTGTAGCTTTGTAGTATTATCTGAAGTCTGGGAGGGTTATGCCTCCTGCTTTTTTTTTTTTTTTTTTCCCCCTCAGGATTGCTTTGTCAATTCTGGGTCTTTAATGGTTCTGTATAAATTTTAGGATTATTTGTTCTAGTTCTTTGAAAAATGTCATGGGTAATTTGATAGGGATTGCATAAATCTGTAGATTGCTTTGGATAGTATTGCCATTTTAACAATATTAATTCTTCCAATCTAAGAGCATGAGATATCTTTCAATTTCTTTGAATCATCTTTAATTTCCTTTATTAATGTTTTATAGTTCTCAGCATATAAATCTTTCACTGCCTTGGTGAGGTTTTATCCTAAGTATTTTTTTGATGCGATTTTAAAAGGTATTGTTTATATTCCCTGTCTGATATTTTATTTTCAGTGTAAAGAAATGCATCCGATTTCTGTATGTTAGTCTTGTATCCTGCTGCCTTGCTGAATTAGTTTATCAGTTCTAGTAATTTTTTTGTGGAGTCTTTAGGGTTTTCTATATATATTATTATGTCATCTGCATATAATGACAATTTTACCTCTTCCCTACCCATTTGAATACATTTTCTTTTTCTTGTCTGATTGTTGTGGCTAGGATTTCCAATATTATGTTGAAGAGAAGTGGTGAGAGTGGGCATTCCTGTCTTGTTCCAGATTTTAGTGGGAAGGCTTTCAGTTTTTCACCATTGAGTATATTATTGGCTGTGAGTTTGTCATAAATCTTTTATTATGTTGAGGTATTTTCCCTCTATACCCATTTTTGTAAGGGTTTTTGTCATGAATGGATGTTGAATTTTATCAAATGCTTTTTCTGCATCTATGGAGATGATGATGTGGTTTTTGTCCTTTCATTGATGTGGTGTATCACGTTGATTGATTTGCGTATGTTGAACCATCTTTGTGACTCTGGAATGGATCCAACTTGGTTGTGGTGTATGACCGTTTTTATGTGTCGTTGGATTCAATTTGCTAATATTTTGTTGAGAATTTTTGCGTCTATATTCACCAAAGATATTTGCCTGTAATTTTCTTTTTTGGTAGTGTCTTTGTCTGGTTTTTGTATCAGGGTGATGGTAGCTTTATAGAATGTCTTTGGGTGTTCCTTCCTCTTCAGTCTTGGTAGAGTTTGAGAAGGATGGGTATAATTTCTTACTGTATGTATGTAGCCTGTGAAGCCATCTGGTCCTGGACTTTTGTTTGTAGGGAGTTTTTTTGTGTTTTTTTTAAATTACAGATTTTATTTCACTGCTAGTGATTGGTCTGTTCAAATCATCTCTTTCTTCTTGATTCAGTTTTGGTGGGCTGTATGTTTCTAGAAACTTGTCCACTTCTTCTAGCTTGTCCAATTTGTTGGTATATAATTGTTTATAGTATTCTTTTATGGTTTTTTGTATTTCTGCAATATTGGTCATTGTTTCTGTCTTCATTTCTTATTTTGTTTATTTGGGTCCTCTCTCTTCTCGGTGAGTCTGGCCAGAGGTTTGTCAATTTTGTTTACCCTTTCATAGAACTAGCTCTTAGTTTTATCAATTTTTTTCTATTGTTTTTTAATCTGTATTTTATTTATTTCCTCTCTGATCTTTATTATTTCCTTCCTTCTGACTTTTGTTCTTCTTTTTCTAATTCTTTTAGGTGGTATGTTAGGTTGTTTGAGATTTTTTTTTGTTTCTTGAAGAAGGCCTGTATTGCTATGTACTTCCCTCTAAGAACTGCTTTTGCTGCATCCCATAGATTTTGTATGGTTGTGTTTTCATTGTCACTTCTCTCAAGGTATTTTTAAATTTCCTCTTTGATTTTATTGTTGACCCATTGGTTTTTTTTTGTAGCATGTTGTTTAGTCTCCATGTAGTCATTTTTTCCTCATTTCTTTTTCTGTGGTTGATATCTAGTTTCATGCCATTGTGGTCAGAAAAGATGCTTGAAGTAATTTCTATAGTCTTAAATTTGTTAAGGCTTGTTTTGTGCCCTAATATGCGGTCAGTCCTAGAGAACGTTCCATGGTGCAATTGAAAAGAATGTGTATTCTAGGTTTTGTTTCTTTTGTTTTGTTTTGTTTTGGATGTAATGCCCTGAAAATACCAATTAAGTCTAACTGTTCTGTTGTATCATTTAGGATCTCTGTTGCCTTATTGATTTGCTCTCTAGAAGATCTGTTCATTGATGTGAGTGGGGTGTTAAAATCTCCTACTGTTATTGTATTCCATCAGTTTCTCCCTTTATATCTGTTAGTATTTGTTTTATGTATTTGGGTGCATATATGTTGACAAGTGTAATATCCTCTTCTTGTATTGAGCCTTTTAACATTATATAGTGTCCTCTATTATGTTTTTCTTATGGCCTGTGTTTTAAAGTTTATTTTGTCTGATATGAGTATTGTGACCCCCACTTTCCTGTCATTTCCGTTTATATGAAATATCTTTTTTCATCTGCTCACCTTCAGTTTATATGTGTCCTTTGCCCTAAGTGGGTCTCTTGTGGGTAGCATATTGTAGGCTCTTGTTTTTTTTTAATCCAGTCTGCCACTTTGTGTCTTTTAATTGGAGCATTTAGTCCATTGACATTTAAGGTAATTATTGATAGATATGTATTTATTGCCATCTTGAAAACTTGTTTTCCTGTTAATTTTGTATTTCTTCTTTGTTCCTTTCTTTTTGTTTTTCCTTTTGTGGTTTGATGATTTTCTTTTATATTATGCTTCTGTTCTCTTCTTTTTGGTTTTTGTGAATCTGTTGTATGTTGTTGATTTGTGGTTACCCTGTTTTTCAAGTATGTTAACCCATTACTATATCTACTTGCTTTAGGCTGATAGTCATATAGGCTCAAACAAATTCTAAAAAAAATCTACATTTTCTTACTCTCCTCCCCCACATTTTATGCTTTTCATGTCTTCCTTTACATCTTCATGCTTATCCTTTTGCTGTTCATTCTGGTTATCATCACTTTCACAATTTTTTTTAATTTTAATTTTTTACTTTGTATAGAGCTTATTTAAGTGATTTACTTTCCCATTATGATTTTCTGTTTCCTATACGTTCTTGCTTATTTTCTATTTGAAGAAGACCTTTCAATATTTCTTTAAGGGTAGGTTTAGTATTGCTGTATTCTTTTAGTTTTTGCATGTCAGAGAAATTCTGTATCTCTCCTTCTATTTTAACAAATAAACTTGTTGGGTGGAGTATTCTAGGTTGCAAATTTTTCCCTTTCAGGATTTTGAATATACCTTGCCACTCCCTTCTGGCCTGCAACATTTCTGTAGAGAAATCAGCTGATAGCCTTGTGGTGGTTCCCTTGTAATTAACTCTTTGTTTTTTTCTTGCTGCCTTTTGAATACTCTCTTAATCTTTGCCATCTTAATTTTAATATGTCTTGGTGTAGGTTTTCTTGGGTTCATCTTGTTTGGGACCCATTGTGCTTCCTGTACCTGGATATCTGTTTCCTTCTTTAGGTTAGGGAAGTTTTCAGCCATAATTCCTTCAAATACATTTTCGACCCCTTTGTCTTTTTTCTCCTTCTGGGATCCCTATTAATGCATAGATTGGCATGCCTTATATTATCCCATAGGTCTGTTATGTTGATTTCATTTTTTTTCCATTTGGCTTTCCATCTACTGTTCTGATTTGGTGATTTCCATTATTCTATCTTCCAGATCACTTATTCATTCTTCTGCATTACTCAATCTGGTATTTATCGCCTTAAGCTCAACTTTCATCTTGACAAATGAGTTTTCTAATTTTTCTTGGCTCCTCTTTATAGTATCTAGTTCATTTTTACAGTAATCTGCATTTCTATTGATAGCCTTTCTTAATTCCTTCAGTATTTTTATTATCTCCTTTTTGAAATCTGTATCTATTAGACTGAAGAGGTCTGTTTCGTTGTTTGTTCTTTCAGGGAATTTTCTTGATCTTTTAATTGGGGGTGGTTCCTCAGCTTCTTCATTTTACTTATATTTCTCTTACTGTATGTGTTTAGGAGAAACAACGATCTACTGTGGTCTTAGAAGGATCTTTTTATATGGGAGCTTTCCTGTGTAGCCTGTGTGGGTTTAATATTTTTGCTATTAGGGCTGTGTTTTGTATGGTTGCCTGCCGCCTCTTTCCTCAGTGTGTGCTGGCTGTTATCCCCTTGATAGGAGGTGTGATTCATGTGGTAAACAGAGCCCCGGATGTTGAGCAGGGCTTCCACTTGGCTCTGTGGTTGTCACAGTGCTGTCAGGGGCAGAGTCTGCTCCCTGTTGTTGGTGCAGAAGCTCCCAGTTCTGTTTCTGAGCTGTGGTGTGAGGTAGGAGGGATAGAAGTGCTCCTTCTGGGAGAGGAGCCATTGAATATCCCTTTGCTGGAGCTATCCACCGGGGAGTGTGCTCTGTGGTGTCACCTGAAACCTCTTGTGCGTGCTCACGAAGTCCAATGTTGTTGGCACTGCCCTTGGCCTTGCCTCAGCTGTGGGAGTGGAGGCAATAGGCGCTGGTGTCCCTCAGGTGCTGTTAACCAAGCCACCAGCACAGATCCGCTGAAGTCAGGTACCAGGACCCACTGTGGGAGCTATGGAAGCAGCCCAGACATGGCCCAGCCTCTGTGTACATGCACCCACAGACCCAGAGCTGCTAAGGGCGGACCATCCCAGCCACGGGAACACCCATTGTCCACTGTCATGTCCTCCAGGCGCTGAGTTTACAAAGCCTGCAGTGGCGTAAATCCACAAATCACACAGCTGTGGGAAGAGAGCTCAGGTTTCTGCCCTGCTTCCTAAGTCACATGGCCCCTGGGGATCAGCTTTGATTTTAGCCCCACCTCCTCTTGTGGGTAACCCACTGGCACTGGCGCACTCCCAGAGCTCGTAGACGTGGTGTGAGGCAGCAGAGAGCACAGAGAAAGAGGCTCCCTTTCCATTCCTCTTAACAACAGTGCTTCCCTTCTGTGTGGGCTTGGGCTTCTTCTGCATACACCCCCCAGCTGCTGCTCTCCCACACTCCAGCCCTTTCAGGCTGTCTGCACAGCCAACCCCAGTCCTCTCCCCAGGTCTGTCCTCTAATGCCCGAGTTTCAGCACCAGACCTCTGCCCATACCAGCAGATGCTCATCTTAGGCTGGGAGTCCAGGGCAGTGACATGGACCATCTGTGCAGGTTTCTCTCTGTTCTGCCTGTCACAGACCATCTGCTGTGCTTTCCTCCAAGCTTCTGAAGCTCCTTTCCCAGCTGATCACCCCACCGGAGAAGGGGCTTCCCAGAGTGAGAGAACCTTTCCTTTTTCACAGCTTCCTCCCAGTGTCACAGGTCCTGTCCCACTTCCTTTTTTTGGTTTCATCCTACCCAGTTACATGGAGATATTTCTTGCATTTTTAGTGTCTGAGATCTGCTGCCAGCATTCAGTAGGTATTCTGTGAGGACTGTTCCACGTGTAAATGTGTTTTGATTTATCTGTGGGAGGAGGTGAGCTCCACGTCCTTCTATTCTGCCATCTTGATTCGAGCCTCTCCATTCATCTTTATTTTATGTAGGAGGAAGACCCTTAGCTTTGTCCTATTGTTAAAAGCTTAAATATCAATACACATCTCCAGTTTCACTTTCTGCCAATAAAGAGTGTAATCATCTTATGCCCACCTGTTACTTTTATTCTTAACATTACATCTGTCTATGTATTTCTGAATTTACATATGAAACACTAGGTCTTCCTAATTCTAATACATTTTTGAATATTAGGTACAAAACTGCAGGTAATTCAAATTACAGTGTGCAGTAACTTTCAGAATTGGTGGTCTTTAAAAAAAAAAATTCACTCTACAGTTCCTGCTTATGTTAATATACTATTGTTCCTGTTAGAAGCATTACACTTTGTAATACTTAGTTGTATTACCAGGTCTATAAAAAGTAAATTCTTTTTTAAAAAACAAAAATCCTAAGGCCCATAGAGCAATGCTTA
This sequence comes from Pseudorca crassidens, assembly GCF_039906515.1. Classification (NCBI taxonomy): domain Eukaryota; kingdom Metazoa; phylum Chordata; class Mammalia; order Artiodactyla; family Delphinidae; genus Pseudorca; species Pseudorca crassidens. Next base: position 76,627,110 of record NC_090311.1, read on the forward strand.
ATGCAAATGGAGTATGTGTATATCAAGGTCATAGATTTCTTAGAAGAAACATAAATTATGTGCCGTATGGAAGGAGTTAGAACCCGTCCTGGGTGTGTGAGGGTTGGTGAGCAAAAAAGGCAAATTCGATACTTCTTTGCCATTGAAACACCTCTGGCACAATGATGTGTAGTATTCTTTGATCCCCTAGAACTTTTCCTCAACTGATGGTACGTGAAATCTGTAAGAAGAAAATATAAACTCAAATTATTATATTTTTCTTTTTCATATTCTTTTCCATTATGGCTTATTCAGGATATTGAATAGAGTTCCCTGTGCTGTACAATTGGACCTTGTTGTTTATCTGTTCTATATATAATAATTTGTATCTTCTAACCCCAAACTCCCAATCTATCCCTCCCTCCCCTCCACCCCACCCCCCAGCAACCACAAGTCTGTTCTTTATGTCTGTGAGTCTGTTTCTGTTTTGTAGATAAGTTCATTTGTGTCATATTTTAGATTCCACATATAGGAGATATGGTATTTATCTTTCTAACTTACTTTGCTTATTATGATGATCTCTAGGTTCATCCATGTTGCTGCAAATGGCATCATTTCATTCTTTTTTATGGCTAATATTCCATCATATATATATACCAAACCTTCTTTACCCATTTACATGTCAGTGCACATTTAGATTGTTTCCATGTCTTGGCTATTTTAAATAATTCTTCTATGAACATAGGGGTGCGTGTATTTTTTCAAATTATAGTTTATCTGGATATATACCCAGGAGTGGGATTGTAGGATCATATGCAACTCTATTTTTAGTCTTTTGAGGAACCTCCATTCTGTTGTCCATAATGGCTGCACCAATTTACATTCCCACCAACAGTGAAGGAGGGCTCCCTTTTCTCCATACCCTCTCCAGCATTTGTTACTTATAGATTTTTTTAATGATAGCCATTCTGACTGGTGTGAGGTGATACCTCATTGTAGTATTGATTTGCATTTCTCTAATAATTAGTGGTGTTGAGCATCTTTTCATGTGCCTACTGGCCATGTGTATGTTTCTCTGGAGAAATGTCTGTTTAGGTCTTCTGCCCATGTTTTGATTGAGTTGTTTTTATGTTATTGAGTTTAATGTGCTGTTTGTATATTTTGGAAATTAAGCCCCTGTCGATTGAATCATTTGCAAATATTTTCTCCCAGTCTGTAGCTTGTCTTTTCGTTTTTTTTATAGTTTCCTTTGCTGTGCAAAAGCTTTTAAGTTGGATTAGGTCCCATTTGTTTATTTTTGTTTTTATTTCTGTTGCCTTGGTAGACTGACCTAAGAAAAAACATTGGTATGATTTATGGTAGAGAATGTTTTGCCTGTGCTCTCTTCTAGGAGTTTTATGGTGTCATGTTGTATATTTAAGTCTTTAAGTCATTTTGTGAACTCAGATTATTTTAATCATGATGAATGTTACAACTGGAACTGGATCTCTTAGCCACAATAAAGTAACTTATGGACAGTTATTAAAACCAATGAAACAGTCTATAGAACTCCATAAAGAAATAAGGTAGACACTGAAACAAAATAGCAAGATGAAACTTTTCCTACTGTCTTGGACTAAAGTTGCCAGTTGGTTCCTTTACTCTGAAATAGCAGTGTTCAGTGGTGCAGTTTTGAAGCCAGTTATTCATTTGATAATCATTTCCAGAGCTCCCCTTACTTACAGAAGTAGAATATTGGTCATCACAGATATTTCATCAAAATGTTTGTAGCTATTTGCTTTCCTGTTTCATTTTTGCTATGTCATAAGGAATTATTATTTTTCAACCCAGTCTGGCCATAGTAGGAAAAAGATTAAAAAGAAACGTGACTTCTTAGAATAAGCTCCAGCTCCCCCATTAAACAATAAAGCATTTTGATTCCTGCCAAGCCATTTAACTTGCCGAGATTGCATCATCTGAAACACAGTTGTTTAAATCCCTTCCAGCTCTAATGTTCTAGAAGGCCTGAAATGTTATCTCTAAGAGGAAACTGTTACCACTGCTGATTGTTTCTGTACTGAATTGAGATATTATATATACTCTGATTTGGGGAACATGAAACAGTAAGGATTTATTAAGCTGCTTGTTTAATACATTAGCCACACAATTATATATTATGACATAATTCTAGATAATGTGGTAGGTTCTGACCTTGTCCTATTAATAAATGTGTGCTATTAATATTTATGGCTATTAAAAAACCTAGGCCATCCATGAACTTGTATCAAGATCAAGATGCTCCTTCCCCAGCTTCTGTCAGGAATTTCAGAGTGATGGGCCGAGGTGTTATCAGTAAGATGACAGGGAGGTCATCCTCTTCACAACACAATAGATATTTATGAAATAATTTGGGAAATGTCTAACTGCCCACGCCATTTCCATGTCAGTTTTACATGAATTCCATGCTTCAGTAAATCTAATAAATATAACACATACTGAAAAGTTCTCTTTTACTGTGTCCAGAGAAAATGAGGCAGTGACCACACTAATGGCTGGCCACCCAAAGACCTTTCCAGCAATGAGGGAAAGGAGGTGCATATTGATATAGTCACCCAGAAAACTGGAGCTTAAGAAATAGGAACACTTCCCTAGAAAAGCAAGATAGTGAAAAAAATGTACAATTTTCATAGGTATGCTTTTCCCATCAGAAAACAAGTATTTTCATTACAATATGACTTTTAACTGAGTTTCTGTGTGGCTAAGAAATGTCTCCTGTGTATAAAAAATAATGACCATCAGTCTAAGTACCCTTTAGTGCATTTGGAAAAATTCAAATTCAGCTACTGATGCCGGTGGCTAGGTTGTTTTCTTGTCACAGAAAAAATTCAGAGGCGAGACAGGCAGGTCAAGAAAGTAAAGCAAGGATTTAATTAAGTGATAGTATGCTCTCAAGGTGACAGCAGACAGACTCAGATGAGTAGCTGCCCTGAGTTCCTTTGGCAAGCTGGTTATGTGGAGGCATAGAAATGAAGGGATGGATATTCATTGATAAGGGAGGGGTTTGGGGATTGTATTCCCTCCCAGCTACACCTTCCTGAGGGGAGCAGGGGTTTTTGTCCTTATTTAATCTTGATTGGAAGTGTCATGGCATTGGTGCATGATGGGAAATTCTTTGATTTTTCTTTCCTTTTTTTTTTTTTTTGGTTTTTCGTTTCTTTTTTATAACTTCTCATGTCAGTTTTCTAAAAAGATTTTTATTAGAGTATAGTTGATTTACAGTGTTTTAAAGTGAATCAGTTATACATATACATATACCCACTCTTTTTTTTAGAGTCTTTTCCCATATAGGCCATTTCAGAGTATTGAGTAGAGATCCCTGTGCTATACAGTAGGTCATTATTAGTTATCTGTTTTATATGCACTAGTGTGTATATGTCAATCCCATCTCCCAATTTATCCCTCCCCCCGACCCCTGGTAACCCTAAGTTTGTTTTCTACATCTGTAACTCTATTTCTGTTTCATAGATGAGTTCATTTGTACCCTTTCTTTAGATTCCACATATAAGCAATACCATATTATATTTGTCTTTCTCTGTCTGACTTACCTCACTCAGTATGACAATCTCTAGGTCCATCCATGTTACTGCAAATGGCATTATTTTGTTCTCTTTTATGGCTAATATTCCATTGTATATATGTACTACATCTTCTTTATCAATTCCTCTCTTGATGGACATTTAGGTAGCTTCCATGTCCTGCCTATTGTAAATACTGTAGCAATGAACATTGGGGTGCATGTATTTTTTTGAAGTATGGTTTTCTCCAGATATATGCATAGGAGTGGGATTGCAGCATAATATGGTAGCTCTATTTTTAGGTTTTTAAGGAACCTCCATACTGTTCTCCATAATGGCTGTATCAATTTACATTCCCACCAACAGTGCAGGAGGGTTCCCTTTTCTTTACACCCTCTTCAGTGTTCATCATTTGTAGACTTTGATCATGGCCATTTAGACTGGCGTGAGGTGATACCTCATTGTAGTTTTTTTTTTAATTTTAATTTTAATTAATTTCTTTTTCAACATCTTTATTGGAGTATAATTGCTTTACAATGGTGTGTTAGTTTCTGCTGTATAACAAAGTGAATCAGCTATACGTATATAGATATCCCCATATCCCCTCCCTCTTGCGTCTCCCTCCCTCCCACCCTCCCTATCCCACCCCTCTAGGTGGTCACAAAGCACTGAGCTGATCTCCCCGTGCGATGCAGCTGGTTCCCACTAGCTATCTATTTTACATTTGGTAGTGTATATATATGTCAATGCCACTCTCTCACTTCATCCCAGCTTACCCTTCCCCCTCCCTGTGTCCTCAAGGCCATTCTCTACGTCTGCGTCTTTATTCCTCTCCTGCCCCTAGGTTCTTCAGAACCAGTTTTTTTTTTTAGATTCCATATATATGTGTTAGCGTACGGTATTTGTTTTTCTCTTTCTGACTTACTTCACTCTGTATGACAGTCTCTAGGTCCATCCACCTCACTACAAATAACTCAATTTCGTTTCTTTTTATGGCTGAGTAGTATTCCATTGTATATATGTGCTGCATCTTCTTTATTCATTCATCTGTTGATGGACACCTAGGTTGCTTCCATGTCCTGGCTATTGTAAATAGAGCTGCAGTGAACATTGTGGTACATGACTCTTTTTGAATCATGGTTTTCTCAGGGTATTTGCCCACTACTGGGATTCCTGGGTTGTATGGTAGTTCTACTTTTAGTTTTTTAAGGAACCTCCATACTGTTCTCCATAGTGGCTGTATCAATTTACATTCCCACCAACAGTGCAAGAGGGTTCCCTTTTCTCCACACCCTCTGCAGCATTTCTTCTTTGTAGATTTTTGGATGATGGCCGTTCTGACTGGTGTGAGGTGATACCTCATTGTAGTTTTGATTTGTATTTCTCTAATGATTAGTGATGTTGAGCATCCTTTCATGTGTTTGTTGGCAATCTGTACATCTTCTTTGGAGAAATGTCTATTTAGTTCTACTGCCCATTTTTGGATTGGATTGTTTGTATGTTTTTTTGTTTTCCTTTTTCTGCGGTACGCGGGCCTCTCGCTGTTGTGGTCTCTCCTGTTGCGGAGCACAGGTTCTGGATGCGCGGGCTCAGCGGCCATGGCTCACGGGCCCAGCCGCTCCTCAGCATGTGGAATCTTCCCGGACCCGGGCACGAACCCGCGTCCCCTGCATCGGCAGGTGGACTCCCAACCACTGCACCACCAGGGAAGCCCAGATTGTTTGTTTTTTTGATATTGAGCTGCATGAACTGCTTGTATATTTTGGAGATAAATCGTCTGTCAATTGCTTTGTTTGCACATATTTTCTCACATTCTGATGGTTGTCTTTTCATTTTGTTTATGGTTACCTTTGCTGTGCAAAAGCTTTGAAGTTTCATTAGGTCCCATTTGTTTATTTTTGTTTTTATTTCCCTTTCTCTAGGAGGTGTGTCAAAAAGGATCTTGCTGTGATTTATGTCATAGAGTGTTCTGCCTATGTTTTCCTCTAAGAGTTTTATAGTGTCTGGCCTTACATTTAGGTCTTTAATCCATTTTGAGTGTATTTTTGTGTATGGTGTTAGGGAGTGTTCTAATTTCATTCTTTTACCTGTCCAGTAGCTGTCCAGTTTTCCCAGCACCATTTATTGAAGAGGCTGTCTTTTCTCCACTCTATATTCTTGCCTCCTTTATCAAAGATAAGGTGACCATATATGCGTGGGTTTATCTCTGGGCTTTCTATCCTGTTCCATTCATCTATGTTTCTGTTTTTGTGCCAGTACCATATTGTCTTGATTACTCTAGCTTTGTAGTATAGTCTGAAGTCAGGGAGCGTGATTCCTCCAGCTCCGTTTTTCGTTCTCAAGATTGATTTGACTATTTGGGGTCTTTTGTGTTTCCATACAAATTGTGAAACTTTTTGTTCTAGTTCTGTGAAGAATGCCATTGTTAGTTTGATAGGGATTGCACTGAATCTGTAGATTGCTTTGGGTAGTATAGTCATTTTCACAATGTTGATTCTTCCAATCCAAGAACATGGTATATCTCTCCTTCTGTTTGTATAATCTTTAATTTCTTTCATCAGTGTCTTATAGTTTTCTGCGTACAGGTCTTTCATCTCCTTAGGTAGGTTTAATCCTAGGTATTTTATTCTTTTTGTTACAATGGTAAATGGGAGTGTTTCCTTAATTGCTTTTTGAGATTTTTCATCATTAGTATATAGGAATGCAAGAGATTTCTGTGCATTAATTTTGTATCCTGCTACTTTACCAAATTCATTGATTAGCTCTAGTAGTTTTCTGGTAGCATCTTTAGGATTCTCCATGTATGAATTCCTTTTATTTCTTTTTCTTCTCTGATTGCTGTGGCTAAAACTTCCAAAACTATGTTGAATAAGAGTGGTGAGAGTGGGCAACCTTGTCTTGTTCCTGATCTTAGTGGAAATGGTTTCAGTTTTTCACCATTGAGGACGATGTTGGCTGTGGGTTTGTCATATATGGCCTTTATTGTGTTGAGGCAAGTTCCCTCTATGCCTACTTTCTAGAGGGTTTTTTATCATAAATTGGTGTTGAATTTTGTCGAAAGCCCTTTCTGCATCTATTGAGAGAATCATATGGTTTTTATCCTTCAATTTGTTAATATGGTGTATCACATTGATTGATTTGCTTATATTGAAGAATCTTTGCATTCCTGGGATAAGCCCCAGTTGATCATGGTGTATGATCCTTTTAAGGTGCTGTTGGAGTCTGTTTGCTAGTATTTTGTTGAGGATTTTTGCATCTATGTTCATCAGTGATATTGTCCTGTAGTTTTCTTTCTTTGTGACATCTTTGTCTGGTTTTGGTATCAGAGTGATGGTAGCCTTATAGAATGAGTTTGGGAGTGTTCCTCCCTTTGCTATATTTTGGAGGAGTTTGAGAGGATAGATGTTAGCTGTTCTCTAAATGTTTGATAGAATTCGCCTGTGAAGCCATCTGTCCTGGACTTTTGTTTGTTGGAAGATTTTTAATCATAGTTTCAATTTCAGTGCTTGTGATTGGTCTGTTTATATTTTCTGTTTCTTCCTGGTTCAGTCTCGGAAGATTGTGCTTTTCTTTTTATTGGCATAGGGTTGCTTATAGTAATCTCTCATAATCCTTTGTATTTCTGCAGTGTCAGTTGTTTCTTCTCGTTTTTCACTTGTAATTCTGTTGATTTGAGTCTTCTCCCTTTTTTTCTTGATGAGTCTGGCTAATGGTTTATCAATTTTGTTTATCTTCTCAAAGAACCAGCTTTTAATTTTATTGACCTTTGCTATCATTTCCTTTATTTCTTTTTCATTTATTTCTGATCTGATCTTTATGATTTCTTTCCTTCTGCTAACGTTGGGGTTTTTTTGTTCTTCTTTCTCTAATTGCTTTAGGTGTAAAGTTAGGTTGTTTATTTGAGATGTTTCCTGTTTCTTGAGGTAGGATTGTATTGCTGTAAACTTCCATCTTAGAACTGCTTTTGGTTCATCCCATAGGTTTTGGGTTGTCATGTTTTCATTCTCATTTGTTTCTAGGTATTTTTTGATTTCTCTTTGATTTTTTCAGTGATCTCTTGGTTATTTAATAGTGTATTGTTTAGCCTCCATGTGTTTGTTTTTTTTTTTTACAGTTTTTTTTCCTGTAATTAATATGTAGTCTCATAGTGTTGTGGTCGGAAAAGATACTTGATACGATTTAAGTTTTCTAAAATTTACCAAGTTATGTTTTGTGACCCAAGATGTGATCTATTCTGGAGACTGTTCTGTGAGCACTTGTGAAGAAAGTGTAATCTCCTGCTTTTAGATGGGATTTCCTATAAGTATCAATTAAATCTGTCTGGTCTGTTGTGTCATTTAAAGCTTGTGTTTCCTTATTAATTTTCTGTTTGGATGATCTGTCCATTGGTTTAAGTGAGGTGTTAAAGCCCCCCACTGTTGTTGCGTTACTGTCGATTTCCTCTTTTATAGCTGTTAGCAGTTGCCTTATGTATTGAGGTGCTCCTATGTTGGGTGCATATATGTATTCATAATTGTTATATCTTCTTCTTGGATTGATCCCTTGATCATTATGTAGTGTCCTTCCTTGTCTCTCATAACATTTTTAATTTTAAAGTCTATTTTATCTGAGTATTTATCTGAGTATTTATTTGAGTATTTATCTGAGTATTTATCGGAGTATTGCTACTACAGCTTTCTTTTGATTTCCATTTGCATAGAATATCTTTTTCCCTCCCCTCACTTTAAGTATGTATGTGTCCCTAGGTCTGAAGTAGGTCTCTTGTAGACAGCATATATATGGGTCTTGTTTTTGTATCCTTTCACGGAGCCTTTGTCTTTTGGTTGGAGCATTTAATCCATTCACGTTTAAGGTAATTATCGATATGTATGTTCCTATTACCATTTCCTTAATTGTTTTGGGTTTGTTTTTGTAGGTCCTTTTCTTCTCTTGTGTTTCCCACTTAGAAAACTTCCTTTACCATTTGTTGTAGAGCTGGTTTGGTGGTGCTGAATTCTCTTAGCTTTTGCTTGTCTGTAAAGGTTTTAATTTCTCTGTCAAATCTTAATGAGATCCTTGCTGGGTAGAGTAATCTTGGTTGTAGGTTTTTCCCTTTCAGCACTTTAAATGTGTCCTGCCACTCCCTTCTGACTTGTAGAATTTCTGCTGAAAGATCAGCTGTTAACCTTATGGTGATTCCCTTGTGTGTTATTTGTTGCTTTTCCTTGCTGCTTTTAATATTTTTCATTGTATTTAACTTTTTATTATTTGGTTAATATGTGTATTGGCATGTTTCTCCTTGGATTTATCCTGTATGGGACTTTCTGTGCTTCCTGGACTTGATTGACTATTTATTTTTCCATATTAGGGAAGTTTTCATCTATAATCTCTTCACATATTTTCCCAGTCCCTTTCTTTTTCTCTTCCTCTAGGACCCCTATAATTTGAATGTTGTTGTGTTTAATGTTGTCCCAGAGGTCTCTGAGACTGTCCTCAATTCTTTTCATTCTTTATTCTTCTCTGTGGTAGTTATTTCCACTATTTTATCTTCCAGGTCACTTATCTGTTCTTTTGCCTCAGTTATTCTGCTATTGATTCCTTCTAGAGAATTTTTAATTTCATTTATTGTGTTGTTCATCAGTGTTTGTTTGCTCTTTAGTTCTTTAGGTCCGTGTTAAACTTTTCTTGTATTTTCTCCATTCTATTTCCAAGATGTTGGATCACCTTTACTATCATTACTCTGAATTCTTTTTCAGGCAGACTGCCTGTTTCCTCTTCATTTGTTTGGTATGGTAGGTTTTTACTTTCCTCCTCCATCTGCTGTGTATTTCTCTGTCTTCTCATTTTGCTTAACTTACTGTGTTTGGGATCTCCTTTTCGCAGGCTGCAGGTTCGTAGTTCCCATTGTTTTTGGTGTCTGCCCCCAGTGGGTAAGCTTGGTTCAGTGGGTTGTGTAGGCTTCCTGGTGGAGGGGACTGGTGCCTGTGTTCTGGTGGATGAAGCTGGATCTTGTCTTTCTTGTGGCAGGACCGCGTCCAGTGGTGTGTTTTTGGGTGTCTGTGAACTTATTATGATTTTAGGCAGCCTCTCTGCTAATGGGTGGGGTCATTTTCCTGTCTTGCTAATTGTTTGGCATGGGGTGTCCTGCACTGTAGCTTGCTGGTCTTTGGGTGGAGCTGGGTATTAGCGTTGAGATTGAGATCTCTTGGAGAGCTCTCGCCAATTGATATTACGTGGCGCCGGGAGGTCTCTGGTGGTCCAGTGTCCTGAACTTGTCTCTGGCACGTCAGAGGCTCAGTCCTCACACCTGGCTGGATGACCAAGACTTGTCCACCCTGGCCCGCCTCCTCCCCTTGTGTCTCCTCTAACTTCCACTTGCATTAACTTCCTTCTGGTTCCCAACTGGAGAGCACAGATTGCACCTGCTCTGAAGGCCAGTGGGGGCCTTGCCTCACCTGCTGCTCAGCCTCCGTTGCTTGTACTCATTGTAGGCTTGATTTGCATTTTATGGTTTACTTTGCTGTGCAAAATCTTTTAAGTTTAATTAGGTCCCATTTCTTTATTTTGGTTTTTATTTTCATTACTCTAGGAGATGGATCCAAAAAAGCTATTGCTGCAATTTATGTTGGAGTGTTCTATGTTTTCCTCTAAGAGTTGTATAATATCCAGTCTTATGTTTGTCTTTAATCCATTTTGAGTTCTTTTTTTTGGTGTGTGTATGGTGTTTGGGAATGTTCTAATAACTTCATTCATTTACATATAGCTGTCCAATTTTCCCAGCACCACTTATTGAAGAGACTGTCTTTTCTCCATTGTATATGCTTGCCTCTTTTGTCATAGGTTAGGTGATCATAAGTGCATGGTTTTATCTCTGGGCTTTCTATCCTGTTCCATTCATCTATATTTCTCTTTTTGTGCCAGTAACATAGTGTTGTGATAAGTGTAGCTTTGTAGTATAGTCTGAAGTCATAGAGCCTGATTTCTCCAGCTCTGTTTTTCTTTCTCAAGATTGCTTTGGCTATTCAGGGTATTTTGTGTTTCTATACAAATTGTAAAAATGTTTTGTTCTAATTCTGTGAGAAATGTCATTAGTAATTTGATAGGAATTACACTGAATCTGTAGATTGCTTTGGGTAGTAATGTCATTTTTACAATATTGATTCTTCCAATCCATGAAGATGGTATATCTTTCCATCTGTTTGTGTCATCTTTGATTTCTTTCATCAGTATCTTACTGTTTTCTGAGTACTGGTCTTTTTCTGCCTTAAGTAGGTTTATTCCTAGGTTTTTTATTCTTTTCGATGTGATGGTAAAAGCAATTATTTCCTCACTTTCTTTTTCTAATCTTTTGTTGTTAGTGTATAGGAATGCAAGAGATTTCTGTGTATTAATTTTGTATCCTGCACCTTTACCAAATTCATTGATGAGCTCTAGTAGTTTTCTGGTAGCATCTTTAGAATTTTGTAAGTATAGTATCATGTCATCTGCAAACACTGACAGTTTTACTACTTCTTTTCCAATTTGGATTCCTTTTATTTCCTTTTCTTCTCTGATTTCTGTGGTTAAGACTTTGAAAAGTATGTTGAATAAAAGTGGCGAAAGTTGACATCCTTGAAGTGTTCCTAATCTTTGAGTAGATGCTTTCAGTTTTCCACCACTGAGAATGATGTTTGCTGTGAGTTTGTCATATATGACCTTTATTATGTTATGGTAGGTTCCCTCTATGCTCACTTTATGGAGAATTTTTATCATAAATGGGTGTTGAATTCTGTCAAAAGCTTTTTCTGCATCTATGGAGATGATCATATGGTTTTTATTCTTCAATTTGTTATTATGGTGTATCACATTGACTGATTTGCATATATTGAAGAATCCTTGCCTCCCTGGGATAAATCCCACTTGATCAGGGTGTATGATCCTTTTAATATATTGTTGGATTCAGTTTGCTGGTATTTTGTTTCGTATTTTTGCATCTGTGTTCATCAGTGATATTGCCCTGTAATTTTCTTTTTATGTGATACCTTTGTCTGGTTTTGGTATCAGGTTGTTGGTGGCCTCATAGAACGAGCTTGGGAGTGTTCCTTCCTCTGACATATTTTGGAATAGTTTGAGAAGGGTAGGCATTAACTCCTCTCTAAGGGTTTGATAGAAGTCACCTGTGACTAGTCTAGTCCTGGACTTTTGTTTGTTAGAAGATTTTTAATCACAGTTCAGTGATTTTTTAATCAAATTCAGTCCTTGTGATTGGTCTGTTCATATTTTCTGTTTCTTCCTGGTTTAGTCTTGGAAGGTTGTACCTTTCTAAGAATTTGTTCTAGGTCATCCATTTTATTGGCATATAATTGCTTGTAGTAGTCTCTCATGATCCTCTGTATTTCTGTGGTGTTCTTTGTAACTTCTCCTTTTTCATTTCTAATTTTATTGATTTGAGTTCTCTCCCTTTTTTTCTTGTTGAGCCTGGCTAAAGGTTTATCAATGTTGTTTATCTTCTCAAAGAACCGGCTTTTAGTTTCATTGATCTTCGCTATTGTTTTCTTGGTCTCTGTTTCATTTATTTCTGCTCCCATCTTTATGATTTCTTTCCTTCTACTAACTTTGGGATTTATTTGTTCTTTCTCTAGTTGCTTTAGGTGAACCGTTAGGTTGTTTATTTGAGAGTCTTCTTGTTTCTTGAGGTAAGATTTTATTGCTATAAACTTCCCGCTTAGAACTGTGTTTGCTGCATCGCATAGGTTTTGGATTGTCATGTTTTCGTTGTCATATTTATCTAGGTATTTTTTGATTTCCTCTTTTATTTCTTCAGTGATCCATTGGTTGTTTAGTGACATATTGTTTAGGCATCATGGGTTTGTGTTTTTTGCCTTTTTTCCTGTAATTGATTTCTAATATCATAGAGTTGTGGTTGGAAAAGATGCTTGATATGATTTCAGTTTTCTTAAATTTACTGAGGCTTTATTTGTGACCCAAGGTGTGATCTGTCCTTGAGGATATTTCGTGTGCACTTGAAAAGAATGTTTATTCTGCTTCTTTCGGATGGAGTATCCTATAAGTATCACTTAAGTCTAACTGATCTAATGTGTCATTTATGGCTTTTGTTTCCTTATTGATTTTCTGTCTTGATGATCTGTCCATTGGTGTAAGTGGGGTGTTAAAATCACCCACTATTATTGTGTTACTGTCTGTCTCCCTTTCTATGGCTGTTATTAGCCTTTGCATTATATATTGAGGTGCTCCTATGTTGGGTGCGTATATATTTACAATTTTGTTATATCTTCTTCTTGGATTGATCGCATGATCGTTATGTTGTGTCCTTCCTTTTCACTTGTAACAGTCTATATTTTAAAGTCTATTTTGTCTTATAGGAGAATTGCTACTCCAGCTTTCTTTTGATTTCCATTTGCGTGGAATCTGTTTTTCCACCCCCTCACTTTCAGTCTGTATGTGTCCCTAGGTCTGAAGTATGTCTCTTGTAGACAACATGTATGCCTGTCTTGTTTTTGTATCCATCCAGCCAGTCTGTTTCTTTTGGTTGGAGCATTTAATCCATTTACATTTAAGGTAATTATCGATATATATGTTCCTATTGCCATTTTCTTCATTGTTTTGGGTTTGTTTTTGTAGTTCTTTTTTCTTCCCTTTCTTTTCTTGTAGTTTGATGATCATCTTTAGTGTTGTGTTTGGGTTGCTTTTTCTTTTGTATGTGTATCTCTTGTAGTTTTTTGGTTTGCGTTTCCCATGAGGTTTTGGGAAACCTATATATATATACATGGTTGTTTTAATTTGCTGGTCTTAAAGTTTTAAGTTGCTGGTCTTAAAGTCTTTAAGTTGCTGGTCTTGTTTTAAGTTGCTGGTCTCTTAATTTCAAATGCAATTCCTATTTCCTGCATTTGTACTCGCCTCTTCTTACAGTTGCTAATTTCGATATCATATTTGTGTATAGATGATTTCCTGATTTTACTGTATGTTTGCCTTTGCCAATGAGCTTTCCCATTTGTTATTGTCTTATTTCTAGTTGTGGCCTCTTTTTTTTTTTTTTTTTTCCCCTGCCTAGAGAATTTCCTTTAGCATTTCTTGTAAAGCTGGTTTGGTGGTGCTGAATTCTCTTAGCTTTTCCTTTTCTGTAAAGCGTCTGATTTCTCCATTGAATCTGAATGAGATCTTTGCTGGGTAGAGTATTCTTGGTTGTAGACTTTTCCCTTTCATCACTTTAAATGTATCATGCCACTCCCTTCTGCCTGCAGAGTTTCTGCTGAAAAATCAGCTGATAACCTGAGGGGAAATTCCCTTGTATGTTATATGTTGCTTTTCCCTTGTTGCTTTCAATATTTTTCTTTGTATTTAATTTTTGTTAGTTTGATTAATGTGTGTCTCAGTGTGTTCCTTATTGGATTTATCCTGTATGGGACTCTCTGTGGTTCCTGTACTTGGGTGACTATTTACTTTACCATGTTAGGGAAGTTTTCAACTATAATCTCTTTAAATATTTTCTCAGGCCCTTTCTCTTTCTCTTCTTCTTCTGGGCCCCCTATAATTCGAATGTTGGTATGTTTAATGTTGCCCCAGAGGTCTCTGAGACTGTCCTCATTTCTTTACATTCTTTTTTCTTTATTCTGTTCTGCAGCAGTGATTTCCACCGTTTTGTCTTCCAGCTCACTTATCCGTTCTTCCTCCTCAGTTATTCTGCTATTGATTCCTTCTGGTGTATTTTTCATTTCAGTCATTTTATTGTTGATCTCTGTTTGTTTGTTCTTTAGTTCTTCTAGGTCTTTGTTAAACATTTCTTTTATCTTCTCGATCAGGGCCTCCATTCTTTTTTCGAGATCTTGGATCATCTTACTATCATTACTCTGGATTCTTTTGCAGGTAGATTGCCTATCTCCTCTTCATTTACTTGTTCTTGTAGGTTTTATCTTGCTCCTTCTTCTGCAGTATATTTCTCTGTTGTCTCATTTTGTTGTTCTTGTAGGTTTTTGTCTTGCGCCTTCATCACAACATATTTCTTTTTTTTCTCATTTTGTCTAACTTACTGTGTTTGTGGCCTCTTTTTCCACAGGCTGCAGGATCGTAGTTCCTCTTGCTTCTGGTGTCTGCTCCCTGGTGGGTGAGGTTGGTCCAGGGGCTTGTGCCATTATCCCCTTGTTGGGGGTGGGGACAGTTGACTGGTGTTGTGATGACCAGAGCTTGCCCTGGATATAGAGTGGGGCCTCCCCTTTGTGCTGTCGTTGTTACTGACGTGTCAGGGGCAGGGTCTGCTTCCTAGTTGTTGGAGTAAAGGCCCCCAGTTCTGTTTCTTAGCTGTATTTCTGATTTCTGGTGCTAGATAGGCAGGATTGGATCACTCCCACTGAAGGAGAGAAGCCACTGAGTGTTCCTCCTCTGGAGCTGTTCACCTGTGAATGTGCTTTGTTGTGTCCCCTTTCGTCCATTGTGCAGGCTCACAAAGTACACTGTTGTTGGCACTGCTCTCAGTCCCACCTTAACTCTGGGTATGCTGGCAGTTGGCCCTGGTAACTCTCAGGCATTTTTTTTTCCCAGGCCACCAGCATAGATTCACCAAGGTCAGTTCCCAGGACTGCAGTAGTCGTGCACCTGGATCCATCGTGGGAGCTATGGGGGCAGCTCAGACTCTGGCCTGGCCCAACCTCCCTGTGTAGGTGCCCAAAAAGCCCACATCTGCTAAAGCCAGACTCACCTCAGCTGCAGGAGCACTTGTTGTCCGTTCAGATGTTCCATAGGTGCTGAATTTAGGAGGCTGTCAGCAGAGGTGTAACTCTGTGGTTCGTGCAGCCACGAGGAGAGATTTCAGCTCTTCTTCCTTAGTCACATGGCCCCTGGGGCTCAGCTGTGGTTTCAGCCCCACCTCTGTGTGTGTTCCTCCCACCAGAGTCTGCTCTGTATGTTGCTGTCAGGTGGGAGGGGGCTAAAGCAGTGATCAGGGCAAGCGGGCCTCCCAGCTGGGAGGGAGCTGAGGCAGCGATTGGGGGAGCAGGTCACCCAGGTGGGAGCGAGGGGCCGAGGAGGCAGTGATGGGGGCGTGTGAGCCGGCTCCAGCAGGAGCCCTCCCTAGTGCCCATGGAGACAGGGGCTGGTGCCCGAAGAGAGAGGCTGCAGTGGCGGCCCCACCCTTTGCACATCACTCAACAGTGGCGCTTCGCTTCTTTGTCAGTCCAGGCTTCCTCCACGAGCATTTCTGGTTGCAGAGCTTCTCACTCGCATCCTCTCAGTCTGTCTCCTCACAGCCAACAGCAGTCCCCTCCCCGGGTCTGCTCTCTAAACCCTGTGTTTCAGCCCCCAGCCCCCATGTGCACTAGCAGACGCCTTTCTCAGGCTGGGCCACACAGGGCTGTGGCACGGACCACCTTTATGGGCCTCACTCTGTCCTGCCTGCCACAGACCAGTTGCTGCTCTCTCCTCCAAGCCCCTGGATCTCCCTTTCTGTCCCCGTTGATCTCCCCACAGGTGAGGGGGCTTCCCCAGATGTGGGGCCCTCTCCTCACCTTCAGCTGTCTTCCAGGGGCACAGGTTGCATCCTGCTTCCTCTCCTCTTCCTTTCCCCTTCTTTCTTCTGTCCTACCCAGTTGCGTGAGGATCTTTCTTGTCCTTTGAGGTGTCCAAGGTCCTCTGCTAGTGTTCATCGGTGCTCTGTGAGAATAGTTCCACTCGTAGCTGTATTCTTGATGCATTTGTGGGGAGAGATGAATTTCACGTCCTCCTCCTCTGCCATCTTGAGGATATCATGTCAGCTTTTATAATCAATTATTATCATATGACTTAAAATTCTATATACACTTAAAGAAAACTGACTTCGATGACAAAAACCAAGTCCAAGCCGATCTGTCCCCCTAGCTGTGTTAATTCAGACAAGTTGTGCCTTTCTGAGCCATAATTTTCTCATCCCGAGCAAGGAGCTATGGCCACGTGTGCTTTTCCGCCAGGCACTTAAGGAACTTCCTATCTGCAAGACTAATTTTATTGTAATGAGGCCATATGAGCAAAAGGTTACATTTGGGTGTCAGAGATCCTCACCTCACACTTATCACCCCAAAATGTGTGCTTTCCTGTCAGTCTGGAAGTCACTGCTTTTCTTTGTCTGCTCAAGGACCCCTGTTGTTTACAAGATGTGTGGTTTCCTGCCATCTGGCCTGTGTCCCCCTTTCTCTGCTCATATCTAGCTAACTGCCTGCTCTAACATTCCCCCCTCAAGGAGTCTGGACCCTTAAAATCTTTTAAGGGGCACGGGTCGATGGTCTGTCTTTTGTAACTGCTTCAAGCTGAGCATGGGTGTTTTCCCTACCTGTGGGTCTAGATCTCCTTGCTTATCTATCAGAGATAGGGGTCTTGGGTTGTTTAGAGTGGTAGAGATGGAGAGTGGGGAGTAGAAGGAGGCAGCAGCCTTACCCAGTGGGTGTTGATGGTCCCTATCTTCAGGTGGGATGGGTTGAAATTCCTGGCATAGCATCATTTGAAGTTGGAGTTGTTGTATCCTAGAGGAT
Source organism: Pseudorca crassidens (assembly GCF_039906515.1). Taxonomy (NCBI): domain Eukaryota; kingdom Metazoa; phylum Chordata; class Mammalia; order Artiodactyla; family Delphinidae; genus Pseudorca; species Pseudorca crassidens. Next base: position 76,644,115 of record NC_090311.1, read on the forward strand.
AGATGTTTATCTAGGTGGTTAAAAATATAAGGACCAAGGACAAAGATGAGAAACATAGATGGGCCTAGAAATGGAAGAAGCCAAGTATGTCCTGGAAACCATCCCTTTAGGGTCTCAGTCCATTCCTGCTTCCCTTGATTATACCTGCTTTCCTTGGTCATAGATTTCTTGAACATTTACTTTTACTTCTCCTGTGACATTAATATATATGTAGCATGTTTTATTTATGATAGCACAACCCCCTCCTTGGCTTGCTAGGAGATAGTCTAGGGCTCGATGGTTGTTGAAGGCCACCTCTGCCAGGGAATCTAGGGATTTTTCTAAGAGTGTGAGAGAGTCTCCAGTTCTCTTTAGTGTGCTGTCCAGGGAGGAGGTTAGATACGTCAGGGTTGCCTCATTGTAGGTAAATTTTCCCCAAAGGGCAGCTTCACCTCGGGTCCCCATATTTCCTGCTAGCACCAAACCAAAGGCCCTTTTTTGTCTCACATGGGTCACACTGAGGATGGTTATTTGGGCTGGAGCCATCGTTCCCAAGGTGTAGTCCCCATAGTGAAGTGTGGCGTCTAGATGTGAGAGAGCAGTGGCCTTGGTTATGGTGAGGTCCCACATAGGCGTAATAATCCAGGCGGTGCTGGTAAAGCAGCATCATTGGTTTGCTTATACAGCTGGAGAAAAGTTCTGGGAGGCGGGAGACAGTTGTGGAGAGGTCCCATCTGCATCTTTTGGATTTGGTCCCTGGTTTGGAGTGTCCAGGGTGAGGTCTGTATTCAGGGATAGTCATGGTAAGGGAGTGTCTGATATAATAGCTAGCACAAGCAGTTCCGTTGGCATTAGTTAGTGAGCTGTCATGCATACATGGGTTTTGTTAGGGGTGCAGATGAAATGTAAAGAGGCTGGCGCACTATATCGCTCCAATTTATAGGCTTAAAGTTATGCAACGACAGGCTTAGGCATGTGTTAGAGGCTTAAGGGCTGAAGAGGGGTCTGTGTGTCTCCTCTGAGTATTGCTGTGACAAGGTGTGCATCCTAAGGTTTGATCGCAGATTAGGGAGGTTTTGGTGATATTTATAGCCCTTGAATAGGGAGGTGTCATGCGGTAACAGAGCGGAGGTGGCCTTTCCCATGTAACGATTAAGGAAAAATCTTGCCTGGGGTAATTAAAAGAAGATTGGTTAAAAGCTGAGAATACAGTATGGCTGTTGACTGCGTAGGCCTTGAGGCTGGAACTAACGTCTCCTGGGGTGGGTTGGGGATGGCAAACCCAAGAGAGATTGAGATTTGACCCTTTCGCAATAACCCAGGAGTTATTGACTATTCTGTTATCTTTCCATGTTAAGTCTTGGGACCAAAGAGATTGGATAGGTAAGAAGAGAACAAGTAAGAGCGGGGGTAGGGTCCCTAGCATCTTTCAGAAGGAGAAAAAAAGGCTGCGGGCCACCTTTGGGTCTTTGGCAGGTCTTATCAAACCCAGCCTGGACAGGGGACTTCCCTCTTGGGTATAGGTGCAGAGCTAAAGCAATACTCATAAAAGATTCCAAGAGCGAGGAGGAGATCGAGGAGGACAACAAGTATGCAAATCCTCCACAGTATTTTGGTTATTTTGTGGGTGGACTGGGGTATCAGAGGGCAAAAAAGAAAATAGTGGCTCTGGGTAATCAGCCTTGGATCTGTGACGTTTCTTTGTCCTTCCTGAGTAAGAGCTTCAGGTCCTGAAGAGGCTCTCGCATCCACCTGGACTCTTTTGGCCATCCAAGGTCCTCCATGTCCTGTGAAGACTCAGGGGGAAGGGTAGGTTTAATTCTAGGAGGGTGTGCCCAACTAGTGACCCCTGTAGTTTTACTACAGTAGGAGTGCTGAGAAGGACATAGTAAGGCCCTTTCCAGTCGGGCAGTAATTGGTGAGAGGGGGACCCTTCTCTCCATGTTTTTAGGAAGACAGAATCTCCTGGCTGAACCTGCATGGAGCCTGTTTCCTGGCTGGGGGCTGGCAAAACCTGATTTCCATATTCTGAAATCGTCATTTGGACTTGCTGGAGATTAATTAGTTACCTAATGAAGTCACTGGTTTTGGTGTCTACCAAGATATCAGAGGATAAAAGGGGCTTAAGTCATTTCAAAGGGGCTGAGCCTTAGCCCTGTTTTAGGTGTGACCCTGGTTCTCAGGAGGGCTATGGGTAAAAGCTTTGTCCAAGGTTCTCATGTCTCTTGACAAAGCTTAGCCAGCATTCTTTTTTCTATTTCTTTTTTTTCATTGAAATGTAGTTGATTTACAATGTTGTGTTAGTTTCAGGTGTACAGCAAAGTGATTCAGTTATATATACATATATGTGTATTTTTTTCAGATTATTTTCCCTTATAGTTTATTACAAAATATTGAGTATATAGTAGGTATTTGTTGTTATCTATTTTATATATAGTAGTGTTTTTTCATTAGTCCCAAACTACTATTTATCCCTCCTCCCCTGCCACCCCAGCTTTCCCCTTTGATAACCATAAGTGTGTTTTCTATGTCTGTGGGTCTATTTCTGTTTTGTATAAAAGTTCATTTGTATACTTTTTCTAAGATTCCACATATAAGCGATGTCATATCATATTTGTCTTTCTCTATCTGGCTTACTTCAGTTATTATGGTAATCTAGGTCCATCCATGTTGCTGCAAATTGTATTATTTCATTCCTTTGATGGCTGAATAGTTTTCCATTGTATATCTGTACTACGTCTTCCTTATCCATTCATCTGTTGATAGACATTTAGGTTACTTCCATGTCTTGGCTATTGTCAGTCATGGTTCAGTGAACATTGGGATGCAGGTATCTTTTGGAATTAGGGTTTTCTCCAGATATATGACCAGGAGTGGGATTGCAGGATCATCTGGTAGCTATATTTTGGTTTTTTACAGAACCTCCATACTTTTCTCCATAGTGACTGTACCAACTTGCATTCCCACCAAGAGTATAGGAGGTTTCCTTTTTCTCTACATCCTCTCCAGAATTTATTGGTAGCCTTTTTAATGATGGCCATTCTGACCAGTGTGAGGTGATACCTCATTGTAGTTTTGATTTTAATTTCTCTAATAATTAGTGATGCTGAGCATCTTTTCATGTGTCCTTTGGCCATTTGTATATCTTCTTTGGAGAAATGTCTATTTGGGTCTTTAAATTGTTTGCTTTATTTTGATATTGAGCTGAATGAGCTGTTTGTGTATTTTGGAAATTAAGCCCTTGTAGGTCACATCATTTTCAAATATTTTCTTCCATTGTGTAGGTTGTCTTTTAGTTTTGTTTATGGTTTCTTTCACTGTGCAAAAGCTTTTAAGTTTAATTAGGTCCCACTTGTTTATTTTTCGAAAGAAATTGAAGATGACAGAAAAAGATGGAAAGATATACCCTGTTCTTGGATTGGAAGAATCAATATTGTCAAAATGACTAAACTACCCAAGGCAATCTACAGGTTCAGTACAATTCCTATCAAATTACCAATGGCTTTTTTCACAGAACTAGAACAAAATATTTTTAAATTTGTATGGAAACACAAAAGACCCTGTATAGCCAAAGCAATCTTGAGAAAGAGAAGCAGACCTGGAGGAATCAGGCTCCCTGATTTCAGACTATACTACAGAACTACAGTAATCAAAACAGTATGGTACTGGCACAAAAAACAGACATATAGATCAATGGAACAGGATAGAAAGTCCAGAAATAAACCCACACACCTATGGTCAATTAATCTATGACAAAGGAGGCAAGAATATACGATGGAGAAAAGAAGTATCTTCAATAAATCGTGCTGGGAAAACTTGAAAGCTACATGAAAAGAATGAAATTAGAACATTCTCTAATACCACACACAAAAGTAAACTCAAAATGGATTAAAGACCTAATTTAAGACCAGATATTATAAAACTCCTAGAGGAAAACACAGGCAGGCTTCTTTTTTAAAGTTGATTGCCCTTTCTATTTTCCCTGATGATTGAGGCCTCCAGCCAGCATGGAGGTGGTAGCAAATGCCTAGGGCAGTAGAGATTTGTTGTGTAATCTTAGCCACAAAAGAGGGGCCATTATCACTTTGTAAAGACCGTTGAAGTGTGAACCAAGGAATTATTTTCTTTCATAATGCCTTCGTTACCTTCCTAAGCTCTCTGGTCCTTGTTGGAAAGGCATCCTTCCACCCAGTGAAAGTGCCAATAAAAATTAGGAGGTATTTATCTCCCTGGGAGGATGGCATCTGGGTAAAGTCTTCTTCCAGATAAGTTCCTCTTCTTTGGATGGGCTGGAGGAGGGGTGGGGGCCTGTTTTCCCTCTGGGCTGTTACGGTAGCATATGTTACAGGCCTTTGTGATTTCTAAGATAGTCTGAGAAAGGCCTATGCCAGAAAAAGCTTTTTCCGCCAGGCTAGTCAAAGCCTCCCTCCCCAGATGAGAGGAATCATGGAGTGCCTTTAAAATTTTCCATTGTAATGCTCTGGGCAGCATTATTGTATGTTCCTTAATCCACCATCCCTCGGGGCCCTTTTGATATCCCCTAGTTCTAGCCTACTTTATTTCCTTATTTATATACTGGGTGGCAAAAGCAGGCTGGGGGTTGGTACATGGAGGGAGTAAGGTAACCTGAGTTGAAGGGGTTTTAAGAGCTGCACTCTTTGCTGTCTTGTCAGCCAGGTTATTTGCTTTTACTAGTGTGAATTTCCCTTCTGGTATCTCTTAGAGTGGATAACTGCCATTTCCTTAGGGTCTTGTACTGCCTGTAGGAGTTCCAAGATCTCCTGGCAGTGCTGGATTGGGGAGCCCCATGCAGTCAGGAGTCCCCTGTGTTTCAAGAAGGCAGCATGTGCATGTAACACCAAAAGTGCATACTTAGAATCCATATAGATATAGATCCTCTTGTCTTTTCCTAGCCTTAGAGCTCGAGCTAAGGCTAGAAGCTTGGCTTCTGGTGCCAAGGTTTGGGGTGGCAGGGCATCAGCCTCTGCGGGCTCATGTGAATCTACGATGGCATATGCTGCTTTCTGGACGCCATCACATGTAGCTACTTCCATCAGTAAACCAGGCAGCAGCAGGGTCCTCGAGGGGCTGGTCCCTAAGGTCAGGTCTGCTGGAATACACCTGTTTGATGGTCTCAGTACAAGAATGAGACAACTCCCCTGGGCTTTCTCTTGGCATACAGGTAGCTGGATTTAAGGCCTGACATACTTTAAGGGTCACTTCAGGAGTGTCAAGAAGGATGGCCTGATATTTTGTGAGGCAGCCTCCAGTCAGCCATTGTTGTCCTTTAATTTCTGATACTCCCTGTACCTGGTGTGGGGTCAATACTTCCACGGGTTGATCCGTGGTGAGTTTTGTGGCCTCTTCGACTAGCAGGGCTGGCTGCTATGGCTGTCAGACAGCGTGGCCATCCTGAGGCCACTGGGTCCAATTGCTCGGAGAGATATACCACTAGCCATGGAACTGGCCCTACTTTTTGGGTGAGAACTCCCAGGGCTATTCCGTTTCTCTGAGGTGAATAGAGTAAAGGGCTTGTTACGATCTGGGATCCCTGTAGGGCTCGGGCACTAGTCAGGGCTGTCTTTATCTAATCAAATGCTTTTTGTAAATTCCCTGTCCAATATAGAGGTTGTGTGTCCATTCCCTTCAAGGCCTTATACAATGGTTTTGCCATGAGACCAACCCTGGGGATCCAAATCCTGTAAAGCCCAGCCCTTCCTGAGAAGGTTCTGAGCTGTTTCTTTGTGTGTGGTCATCGTAAATGCAGGATTGCTTCCTTATGCTGGGTCGTAAGGGTGCGCTTCTCTTGGCTCAGAACATGTCCCAGGTAGGTGACCCTCTGGGAGGAAATTTGGGCTTTCTGGGGGGATACTTTATACCCCTGGAGGCCAGGAACCTGAAGATCTGTACAGTGTTTTGGTCTGAAGCTTCCTTTGAAGGGCTGCAGATAAGGAGTCATCTGCATATTGTAATAATGCCCTCATATCTAACTTTAGTTTCCTTAGTTCCAACGCCTTGCCAAACAGGTTTGGGCTGTCCTGGAATCCCTGAGGAAGGACAGTCCAGGTATATTACTGGGTCTCATTAGTGTCTGGGTCAGTCCATTCAAGAGCAAAAATGTATCGAGAATCAGGGCGAACAGGTATACAGAAGAAGACGTTTTAAGATCAAGGACTGTAAACCAGGTGTATCCTTTGGGACCAAGTAAGGATTGTGTATGGGCTGGGAACAATTGGATGAAGAGGAATCACAGCTTCACTTAAGATTCAGAGATCTTGGACCATTCTATATTCCCTACTAGGTGTGAGGACAGGTAGGATTAGAGTATTACAGGGAGATTGACATGGCACCAAAAGCCTATATATATATATATATATATATATATATATATATATATTTTTTTTTTTTTTTTTTTTTTTTACGGTACGCGGGCCTCTCACTGTTGTGGCCTCTCCCGTTGCGGAGCATAGGCTCCAGACGTGCAGGCTCAGCGGCCATGGCTCACGGGCCCAGCCACTCCGCGGCACGTGGGATCTTCCCGGACCGGGGCATGAACCCGTGTCCCCTGCATTGGCAGGAGGACTCTCAACCACTGCGCCACCAGGGAAGCCCAAAAGCCTATATTTGATAAATTTTGAGATTAGGGGTTGGAGTCTCTGGTTTTATGGGGTGTTGCTGCCTGGAAAGGAAGTTCTTAGTTTCTTTTAGGGTGATTTTTATAGGCGTGACAAACTTTGCCTTCCCTGGGATTACCTGATCCCAGTAGATCTATAAGTTTTTCTGGGGGAATATTTTGGGCTGTACTGTCCATGTCTCGTATAATACATAGTCCAGCCAAAAATATTCCTTGCTTTTGGTTTTCAGGGAGAGTAAGAGTCACCCCCAAGGCTGAGAGAAAGTCCCTTCCAAGTAATGGTCTAGAGCATTCAGGCATGACAAGAAACTTCTGAGTTATAAGTATCTTTCCCCAGGTGCAAGGTAGAGGGGTGGTGAAATGTTTTAGCTTTGGTCTTCCTTCTACTCCAATAATAGAGCAGGTTTCGGGGGCAAGGGGCCCAGTGTGAGAAGTCAGGACAAAGTAAGTGGCTCCCGTGTCCACTAGAAACTGGAGAAGTTTACCTGTCACGTCTTCTGCAGTTCTTCCTGTGTGATGATGACGGTCTCAGGAGCCCTGGGAGGTCCTGGGTCCTGTCAGTCAAACACTGCCGTGACTGGCATGGGGGAATTACCTCACTTGCTTCGGAGCTGGGGGCATGCCCTCCTCCAGTGGTGTACCTTCTTACAGTGTGGGCATGGCATCCTGGGTGTAGCTGGGACCTGTTTCCTGGGCATTCCTTCCTCTAGTGTTTGGGGCTCCCACAGCTAAAAAAATTTCCCTTTCCTGGCAGGGGTCTTCTGGGAGTACTTTTGGGGTGACCAGGTGGTGGGTTAGGTCTTGTCGTGATGGCTGCCAAAAGCCTAGCCTGCAGTCGTTCCTTTCTTAAGTCACACTGTTCCTTCCTTTCCTCCTCAGCCTGGTCTCTATTGCTAAAGACTCTGAAGGCCGTTATCAATAAAAAGGTTGAGAGGTGTTTGGGGCTCCATGGCAAACTTTTGAAGCTTTCTATGAGTGTCAGGGGCTGATTGGCTAATGAAGTGGGTTGCAAATACTATGTGTCCCTCAAAAGTGTCTGCATCTACATTCATATACTTTCTGAGAGTACCTATTGATGCCAATCGGTCTTGAAGTAGGATTGGATTTCATCTTGGCCTTGGGTGATCTCTTTAACCATATCATAGTTAACAGGGTTCATTATGCATTGTTTCATCCCTTCAGTAAGGCAGAGGATCATGTGATCCCTTCTAGTGATACCAGGCTGGCCTGGCCAGTAGTCTCGACTGGGATCCATTAGAGGCGCTGCTGTCATGTCCACAGGGCATTGGTGAGGTTGGGTGACATGTAATCCATCGGCATATGTTTGAGCCTGTGCCCAAATATGGGTCTTTCCTCAGTGGTGCAGCAGTGGGAAAGAACAATATTTAGGTCCTTCCAGGTAAGGTCAAAGGATAGAGTTAGTCCCGGGAATTCTTCAGTGAGCCAGCGGGGGTCCTCGGAGAATCAGCCTAAGGGAGTGCAGCAGTGGGTTGGACAAAGACAAAGGGGTGTGGGGCTTCCCTGGTGGTGCAGTGGTTGAGAGTCCGCCTGCCGATGCAGGGGACACGGGTTCGTGCCCTGGTCCGTGGAGCGGCTGGGCCCATGAGCCATGGCCGCTGAGCCTGCGCATCCGGAGCCTGTGCTCCGCAATGGGAGAGACAACAGTGAGAGGCCCGCGTACCAAAAAAAAAAAAAGAAAAAGGGGTGTGGACTCCAGTAACTCCCTGAGGCCCACTGACTACTTCCTGAAGGGGGCTGGGAAGCTCTGGCTGCACTGCTGGTATGGAAGGGTAAAGAGGCTTATAGGGCAGGGGAGGAGCTGAAGATGGTGAAAGAGTGTGGGGCTTGGGGCTTCTGTCTGGAGCTTGTGTTCCTCCACAGATGCCACTAGAGCGGGCTTTGGTGTAGCCTGAATGGGTCCCAGCCAGCAGGGTTCCCTAACATAGGACTTGCGTAGCTCTAGGTTCTCTCTTAGGGCCTCAGAAGCCTGAACATAAGGAACTTCCGTTCATTTAGATGTCTAACTGTAGGATGTTAGGCATTATAGTTGAGGCTTCTATTTTCTGGTCAGGCCTCATCGTCCTCAAGTTTATACTGGGGCCAGGCTGTGTTACAAAAGAAAGCACGTTTTTTTCACTTTAAACAATCTAGAGGAAACTTGTCCTAGGGAATCAGAATGCACCTGAGGGGTCAGTCCTTGGGGATGGAAGAGGTGTTTCCTATCATTCCTTCAGGGAGATGGTGCTCCCGTAACAGAGAGGTGCACTGGCGTTAGGAGGTCCCGTGGCAGTTCCCTAGGACAGGACTTGTTCCAGGTGTCCCTGTCCACCTAGTCCCTTCCATACTAGTCACAATGGGGGTTAGCTACTCCCCCATACGGCGATGCTGCTGGCCCCAGCATCCTGGGGCCTGTGTCCTATCGTGGTGTCTGCAGTACCCAGGATGAGTGGCCGTCCTGAAGGTTTCTCTATAGATTCTGTGGCCAACGATTAATCTCTGTGTTCTGGGGTATGTACTTCTAGAACAGACATCCTCATAGTTCCAGGACCTATTTAGGTTACAGCTTTTTTTCCCTAAGAGGATGGTATATTTCTGGAAACAGGCACTGGCCATGAAGGGAGGTGGTTTGTGAAAAATCTTCTCTTTTCCCTTCCCTTTTGTGGGCAGCACCCCCTGGCCTGGGTGCTACCCTGCCCCCGCCCCCAGAATGCTCCATGCAGCGGGCAGCGCCACCAGCCGGGGGTGGGGGGGGATATGGTGGCCCAAGGTGGAGGCACTCTGTCTGCACTTGGTGGGATGGAGGGCCCGACAGCCCTGTGAGAACACTCCCAATCACGCAACCCAGGGGAGGCAAGCATGGCAAACTGGGGTCATGTGTTCCTGGGGCGTGGCCATGTGTGCGTCTAGCCCCCAGCATGAACTGCCCCGTGCCCACAGTGTGAGTTGGGGGCGGGGATGGATCCCGCTTGTGTGACGGACCGTGGAGAGACCTGGCCGAATGCAGGGTGCCGTGCAGAGGCGAGTGGAGAAGAATGGCAGCCCAGATGCAGCGCCACCGCCGCTGGTTCCAACCGCACGGGGCAGGACTGTCCCCCTTCCCAACACCAGGGGTTATGTACACAGACCACCCACGGCACAAGGGAGCTCCCGAAGGGACCGTAACAGCCATGGGCACGGTGTGAACTCTCTTACAGTCTGAGTAAGGCTGCATTTTATACTTCCACACAATTGAACCCGAGGACAGCTAATTAAATGGTGGATAAGGCAAACCCAGAGGGCAAAGCTCCTATGGTTTGGGTCCCTAGCCGCCTGTGAGAATGCTTGGAAGCTTCTCCTGACGTGCCTTGCGAGTAATGAGAGGTATAAGACCTAACGGCAAGGTTGGAAAACGCCTGGCAGATTCACTTTTCCCATTTCCAGCAGAGTAAGGCATGAAAAAAGAAAGGAAAGTAAAAGATGGGGATACAGAGAGAGACAAGGATAGTCAGGCATAGGTGGACCAATAATAAGCCTATAAGGGTAGCTGCAGGGAGTGGGTGGTGGTATGCTTTTAACTGTGTGCCTAAAAACGTTGCCCGGAAATTGCCTTGAGGTGGGCGGACAGACCTATTGTCATCCGGAGGAGAGTCTTCCAGTGGCGAGTGCCCTAGCGGCTTTTAGATGCTCGACTCCTGCTCACATCTTTGCAACAGCAGGTCCGAAAATGGGACAGACAATCAGGGAGAGAGAGGGAGGGAATGGAGGGGGGAGAAATGAATGGCAGGAAGCAAGGCAGCGCCTCTCAAGCGTAAGGGAGGCGAGAGGCTGAGGCTTACCGAACTCCCCTGGCTGCCTCGCCAAAGATGATACTGGCAGCTAATTTCTTGTCTCGTCGCAGAAGGAATTCAGGGACAAGGCGGGAGGTCAGGAAAGTAAAGCAAGGGTTTATTTAAGCGATTGTATGCTCCCTAGGGGAGAGCAGCCAGGCTCCGGTGAGTAGCTGCCCTGAGTTTCTTTGGGAAACTTCTTATGTGGATGTAGAAAAGAAGAGGTGGAATATTCATTTGGGAGGGAGAGGTTTGGGGGTTCTTTTCCCTGATTTTCATCAGCCCCACCTTCCTGAGGGGAGGAAGGATTTTTGTCCTTATTTAGCCTTGATTGGAAGTATCGTGGCATCGGTGCACGATAAGAACTTCTTATATGCAAGGCTAATTTTATTGTAATGAGGGCATAGTGACCAAAAGGTTACAATGGACACCAGAGATTCCCGCCTTTTCCCACCTTTCTTTGTCTGCCTTCAGGACACTTGTCACCCCAAAATGTGTGGTTTCCTGTCGGTCTGGAAGTTCCTACTTTTGTCTACCCAAGGACCTCGGCTGTTAGGTGTGTTGTTCCTGCCATTAGGCCATTGCCCACCTTGCTCTGCTCCTATCTAGCTAACTGCCTGCTTTAGCTGTTTATCTTATGGAGTAGGATGAAGAGATGTTTCCATAGAAAAGAAGTGGGGTAGGAATAGATGAAATAAGAAAGGGAGAAAAATGGCTGAGAGAGTGGAAGCAGAGACATGAAGATAGGATATTATGATACTCTTTGTGATTGTCTGAATACTTGAAAATTTCTGAGGGGATTACATTTCTTCAGTGTGAGTTAGGCAGCCCTGAGCTTAATCATAGAAGTAGAGAGTCCCAGTGTGTTTGTAATTCGTGCAACATTTCCTGGGAGATTTAATAATAACGCCAATGCAGAAAATCTGCCCCTTCCCCTTTGAGGCCTTGAGACGGAAACAAAGAGGAACCCTACTCCTCTGTCGGCCACTGACAGCACCAGTGACAGTTTCTAAAGTGACCAGCTCTGCGCCTTTAGTCTTCCTCCAACACTGATGGCCAAAGGCCACGAGTGGAAGGAAGCTTCCTTTCCTGAATTCAGCCTTTCTCTGCTTCTCCCTGAGCACTTGTCTGTCACCGACCAGGGCTCTAAAGCCGGGAGCCATCAATCAGGAGAGTCTACAAGAATCTGCAGAATCCAGGGGACAACTAGGAATTTGTTCGCTCACCTCTCACTTGTACTGTTGTTTCATGTCAACTCTGACTTTGGCATTATGAACAGAAGACCTGAATTTGTCAGACTTTATGTCCCAGAATAACATTTATTCCTCTCCGTTGCGTGCTTCCTCTGAAGTGTTTTGTGGCAAAGGGGAACGTAGTCTTGGATATTTTGTGGAGCTGACCTCATTTCTTTTATCCAGACTCCTCAGAACATGAGGTCACCTCCTTGAGCAGGACTGAGGATTCCCACAGCACGGACAAATTGACTCTTTCATCCAAATAAAAATGTTACTGAGAGGTTTAAGTATGAGCCTCTCCAGAATGTGCCACTCTGGCATGTGGATTACTTTGAGCTGAAGTCAATCAAGCCTCAGAAGACTCAGGAAGAGCTTTTTACCTCCTCCTTAAGTGTCTAAAAGAATTCAGATAGAAGACCTGGTCCAGGAAGAGAACCATCACCAGGGATAACTATAGAGAGTGTGGGCTGGTGTGGGAGGCTGGGGGGAGCCCAGCAGGGCCTGTTTGTTCTACCTGGCACGGCAAAAACTTGTTTACCAAATATTTGCTCTTGCCACCGTCCTGTGAATTGTCTTCCTTCCCTTTGAAGGCCCAGACCCCACTCTCTTCTCCGGAGCTCAGGATGGCACATAAGCCTCAGTTGCCTCACTGTTGGGAGCCTCTCATGTCTTTGTGGGGCTCACGTACATAAAAAAATTGTTTTTCTCCTGTGAACCTGTCTTATGTCCATTTAACCTGCCAAAGAACCTAGAAAGGAAGAAGGGCAAAGTTTTTCAAGACAAATGCAAAATCTAAGTACCACAGCTGTGATGTGCCAATGGGCTGAAAAATGACAGTAGATACCCAGCACTGCCCTTGGTACACAGTACCTGTTCAATTAGCATTGGAACGTTTCATATATCACTTACTGGTGTGCCAGTCCTCTTCCAGATTAAGACAGAAAATGAATCCCTATTGTTGCATGGAAATGAATTTGCCCTGAATAAGGAAGAGTTCTTAAAATGAAAGCTGATTAAAAATTAAAATGATTCGGGAGACTGATTTTTCTGTTATTGGTGGTTTCCAAGAAATCTGGATGACCCCAAGACAAGGAAATGACAGGGGTGGAGCTAGGTGATTCAAAATGCTCCACAGCTCTGAGGTTCCGTAATCATAAAAGCAGAAAACTTGCTAGCTGCAGGGACGTATGACAGGCCTTAAGGTAGTGTTTTGGATTGCGCTAGACACACACAACTTAAAAGCTCAAGGCTTTCTGATGCATCCCAGTTATAAGTGAAATGGAGAAAGAGGGTGAGAAAGTTAAATAGTTTAATCAGAGCAGTTTTACAATTCTAAAATTAACAAGCAGACGTTGTAATAAAAGAGCTCCAATATTTGCAAAATGACCTTGCTTCCATTCTGAATCTCTTTTTTATTTGTAAAGATTCGCATTACATTTAAAAGGACTCAAAATGGAGTGACTGATATATTATTATCCGTGTTTTTTGATGCAACTGATGAAATCCCTGAATGGATATTGCTTCAGCTTTGATATTAAAAAAATGGCCCTACAAGAAGTCCTTAATCCACAACTGATCACAGGTGGCCGAAAGAAAGAGAAAAACCCAAAACTACTGTCAAGTTCATAATGTATCACATTGTTGGTGGATGACACTGGCTCCAAATATACAATTAAGCCCACGACACTTTATTACTATGGATATAATTATCATGAAAGTTCTTTCACGTGGATCAACTTGCTTCTGAAGGTTTTCTTGGTTCATTTAAACTTGCATAATAAACATGCAATGAATTATTTCTTTTGAAAGTATATTTTTTGCAGTCTTTTTGTTTTCATACAAAGATTTCATAAAGTTGCAATATTGCATCAGAGCATTACCAGAATAAGAGCACAGGGGGAGGGGAAATGGGAATCTGGATGAATGAGAAGAACCTCCTCTCATCCTGAGACAGGCCACCCGTCTTTTTTAAAAGGTGCACGCAAACTGCTTTTCTTACCCTCCCCCACCAAAGAAAAGCATGAAAGAAAAAAAAAAACCCTCACAAAAATCAATCTAACTAAGAAAAAAAGTCGACATAAGGAAAATAAAGATGTTTTTTCATGCACATATCTTCTGCATAGCTCAACCCACATATAGTAAGGCACTATTTCCCTTCGTAACTGGTGTCCACGGCAATCTGGTAAGTGCTACAGTGCTCTGTGACCATTAGAGAGTTCCTTTCTGGATGGTGAAATAAAGAGGCCGGATGAGTGTGGCTGCCACGCTTCTCTGTGAAAGCCCCATAGTGCAAGCTGATTTCCAGGAGTCTCAGAAGGAAATCTGTGTGTGTAACAATTGAGAGTCTCCAGAATGGTTTTCTTTCCAAAGTTCCTATTTTGTCCTTGTATGAATTTAGATTATTCTTCAGTCATTATTCTCAAAGAAAATACACTAGGTGGGGGAAAAAGCACAGTCAAGTCTTGAGAAACACAGCTTCACTGCTCTGAGAAAGCATATAATGCTGGCAATTCAGAAAATCAGCAGATGTTTCCAAGGGAACAGAGAGAGAGAGAGAGAGAGAGAGTCTAGAAACAGAAGAACAGAGACAAAGACAGAGAGAGCGTGTCTGTGTGTGTGTGTGTGTGTGTGTGTGTTTGTTTTCGGAGGTGATCTGGGACTGAGATTAATTTAGCTGGTCTTCGTACTGTTTCCGGAAACAATCCCCAGCGGGGAAGAATTCCCAGCACCTTTCTTGATACATCTTCCAAACATAAGATTCCTGTAAAAGTAAAGGCAATGTGTTAAGAACATGTCTTTCCCTAGGATCTCTGTGTTACCACAAAATATAAGATAGAAAGAGACTCAAATTTGTTATTTTACATACATATATATATATGTCACATACATATAATGGTGTATTACACATAGTTATAATCCCAAATTCATTTAGGTAGTTCCTAATTATACCAGGTCTTATTTATTTCTACTAATAAATAATCAATCTTCATCCTGACTGTAATATAATAATGATAAAAACCTATTTGTGATATATGATTTTGAGGGTTCCTTAAAACTATTGTTTTTGTTTAATTGTACCATTCAAATTCAAACTATTAACAATGGCAGGTGAATTTGTGGAGGGAGAATTTCAAATAGCTCGGGCAGAACCTTAAACATTTAATATGCAATTATTTATTTATTTTAATTTTTAAAATTGAAGTATAGTTGATTTACAGTGTTGTTAGTTTCAGGTGTACAGCTAAGTGATTCAGTTATACACATACATATATTTTTTTCTCAGATTATTTTCACTTATAGGTTATTACAGAATATTGAGAATAGTTCCCTGTGCTATACAGTAGGTATTTGTTGCTATCTATTTTATATATAGTAGTGTGTATATGTTAATCACAAACTCCTAATTTATCCCTTCCACTCCTTTCCTCTTTGGTAACCATAGATGTTTTCTATGTCTGTGGCTCTATTTCTGTTTTGTATATAAATTTATTTGTATCATTTTATTTTTGGTTCCACATACAAGAAATATCATATGACTTTTGTCTTTGTCTGACTTACTTAACTTAGTATCATAATCTCTAGGTCCATTCATGTTGCTGCAAAAAGCATTATTTCATAATTTTTTATGCCCAAGTAATATTCCATTGTGTGTGTGTGTGTGTGTGTGTATCACATCTTCTGTATCCACTCATTTGTCAGTGGACATTTAGGTTGTTTCAATGTCTTGGCTATTGTAAATAGTGCTGTAGTAAACATTGGGGTACATATCTTTTCAAATTAATCGTTTTCTCCAGATATATACCCAGGAGTGGAATTGCAGGATCATATGGTAGCTCTATTGTTAGTATTTTAAGGAACCTCCATACTGTTCTCCATAGTGGCTGTACCCATTTACAATCCCACCAACAGTGTAGGAGGGTTTCTTTTTCTCCACACCCTCTCAGTATTTATTATTTGTAGACTTCTTGATGACAGCCATTCTGACCGGTGTGAAGTGATACCTCATTGTAGTTTTGATTTACAGTTCTCTAATAATTAGCAATGCTGAGCATCTTTTCATGTGCTTTTTGGCTATCTGTATGTCTTCTTTAGAGAAACGCCTATTTAGGCGTTTCTGCCCATTTTTGATTGGGTTGGTGGTTTTTTTGATATTAAGGTGTAGGAGCTGTTTGTATATTTTGGATATATTTTGTATATCCTTTGTCAGTTGCATCATTTGCAAATATTTACTCCCAGTCCGTAGGTTTTCTTTCCATTTTGTTTATGGCTTCCTTTGCTATTCAAAAGATGTTAAGTTGTTAGGTCCCACTTGTTTATTTTGGTTTTTATTTCCATTACACTAGGAGACAGATCCAAAAAGATACTGCTGTGATTTATGGCAAAGAGTGTTCTGCCTATGTTTTCTTCTAGGAGTTACACAGTATCCAGGCTTACATTTAGGTCTTTAATCCATTTTGAGTTTATTTTCGTGTGTGGTGTTAGGGAGTGTTCTAATTTCATTCTTTTACATGTAGCTGTCCAGTTTTCCCAGCACCACTTATTGAAGAGACCATCTTTTCTCCATTGTATATTGTACCTCCTTTGTTGTAAACTAATTGACCAAAGGTGCGTTGGTTTATTTCTGGGATTTCTTTTTTTTTTAATTGTTATTGGAGTATATAATTGGTTTACAATGTTGTGTTAGTTTCTGCTGTACAGAAAAGTGAATTTATATATATATATATATATAAATGAAATAATTCCCCTCTTTTTTAGATTTCCTTCCCATTTAGGTCACCATGGAGCATAGAGTAGAGTTCCCTGTGTTACATAGTAGGTTCTCATTAGTTATCTATTATATACGTAGTAGTGTATATGTGTCAATCCTAATCTCAGTTCATCCCACCCCCCTTCCCCCTTGATATCCATAAGTTTGTTCCCTACATCTGTGTCTCTATTTCTGCTTTGCAAATAAGTTCATCTGTACCATGTTTCTAGATTCCATGTATAAGTGATATTCCATGATATTTTTTCTTTCTCTGATTTACTTCACTCTGTACCACAGTCTCTAGGTTTGTCCACGTCTCTGCAAATGGCACTATTTCGTTCCTTTTTATGGCTGAGTAATATTCCATTGTATATATGTTCCACATCTTTATCCATTCCTCTGCTGATGGACATTTAGGTTGCTTCCATGTCCTGGCTATTGTAAATAGTGCTGCAATGAATATTGGGGTGCATGTATCTTTTTGAATTATGGTTTTCTCAGGGTATATGCCCAGTAGTGGGATTGCTGGGTCATATGGTAGTTCAATTTTTAGTTTTTTGGTGGACCTCCATACCATTCTCCATAGTGGCTGTACCAATTAACATTCGCACCAACAGTGTAGGAGGGTCCCCTTTTCTCTACATCCTCTCCAGCATTTATTGTTTATAGAGTTTTTTGATTATGGCCATTCTGACCGTTGTGAGATGATACCTCACTGTAGTTTTGATTTGCATTTCTCTAATAATTAGTGATGTTGAGCATCTTTTCATGTGCCTCTAGGCCATCTGTATGTCTTTGGAGAAATGTCTATTTAGGTCTTCCACCCATTTTTTGATTGGGTTGTTTGTTTTATTGATATTGAGCTGCATGAGCTGTTTGTATATTTTGGAGATTAATCCCTTGTCGGTTACAAATATTTTCTCCCATTCTGAGGGTTGCCTTTTCATTTTGTTTATGGTTTCCTTTGCTGTGAAAAAGCTTTTAAATTTAATTAGGTCCCATTTGTTTATTTTTGTTTTTATTTTCATTACTCTAGGAGGTGTTATCTAAAAAGATCTTGCTGTGATTTATGTCAAAGAGTGTTCTGCCTCTGTTTTCCTCTAGGAATTGCATAGTATCCGGCCTTACAATTAGGTCTTTAATCTATTTTCAGTTTATTTTTGTGTATGGTGTTAGGGAGTGTTCTAATTTCATTCTTTTACATGTAGCTGTCCAGTTTTCCCAGCACCACTTGTTGAAGAGACTGTCTTTTCTCCATTGCATATTCTTGCCTCCTTAATCATCGATTAGTTGACCATAGGTGTGTGGGTTTATCTCTGGGCTTTCTGTCCTGTTCCATTGATCTATATTTCTGTTTTTGTGCCAGTACTGTCTTGATTACTGTAGCTTTGTAGTGTAGACTGAAGTCAGGGAGCCTGATTCCTCCAGTTCCATCTTTCTTTCTCAAGAGTGCTTTGACTATTTGGGGTCTTTTGTGTCTGCATACAAATTAAAAATAATTTTGTTCTAGTTCTTTGAAAATGCCATTGGTAATTTGATAGGGATTACACTGAATCTCTAGATTGCCTTGGGTAGTTTATTCATTTTTCAAAAAATTTATTTATTTTTGGCTGTGCTGGGTCTTCACTGATTCACGCAGGCTTTCTCTAGTTGCGGTGAGCAGGGGCTGCTCTTCATTGTGGCGCATGGGCCTCTTATTGCGGTGGTCTCTCCTGTTGCAGAGCACAGGCTCTAGGCGCACTGGCTTAAGTAGTTGTGGCTCGCAGGCTCCAGAGCACAGGCTCAGTAGTTGTGGTGCACGGGCCTAGTTGCATTGCGGTATGTGGGATCTTCCTGGACCAGGGCTCAAACCCATGTCCCCTGTGCTGGCAGGTGGACTCCTAACCACTGCACCACTAGGGACGCTTGGTTTATTCATTCTGACAATATTGATTCTTCCAACCCAAGAACATGGTATATTTTTCCATCATTTTGTGTCATCTTGGTTTCTTTCATCAGCATCTTATAGTTTTCGAAGTACAGGTCTTTGTCTCCTTAGGTAGGTTTATTCCTAGGTATTTTATTCTTTTTGATGCGATGGTAAATGGGATTGTTTCCTTTGTTTGTTTTTGTCCTTATGAAATTCTTTTATTTTTAACTTTTTATTAGAGTGTAGTTGATTTACAATATTGTGTTTCCTCAAGTGAATCAATTATACATATACACGTA
Organism: Pseudorca crassidens; assembly: GCF_039906515.1. Taxonomy (NCBI): domain Eukaryota; kingdom Metazoa; phylum Chordata; class Mammalia; order Artiodactyla; family Delphinidae; genus Pseudorca; species Pseudorca crassidens. The sequence continues at coordinate 76,662,724 of NC_090311.1, forward strand.
TCCACTCTTTTTTAGATTCTTTTCCCATATAGGTCACTACAGAGTATTGAGTAGAGTTCCCTGTGCTATACAGCAAGTCCTTGTTGATTATCTATTTTACATATAGTAGTGTGTACATGTCAATCCCAATCTCCCAATTTATCCCTCTCCCCTTCCCCCCTGGTAACCATAAATTTGTTTTTTACATCTGTGACTCTATTTCTGTTTTGTAAATAAGTTCATTTGACCCATTTTCTTAGATTCCACATATATATGCGATATCATATGATATTTGTCTTTCGCTGTCTTACTTCACTCAGTATGACAATCTCTAGGTCCGTGCATGTTGCTGCAAATAGCATTATTCCATTCTTTTTTATGGCTGAGTAATATTCCACTGTATGTGTGTACCACATCTTCTTTACCCATTCCTTTGTCAATGGACATTTAGGTAATGGGATTGTTTCCTAATTTCTCTTTCTGATTATTTGTTGTTAGTGTGTAGAAATGCAACAGATTTCTGTGTGTTAATTTTGTATCCTGCAACTTTACTGAATTCCTTGATGAACTCTAGTAGTTTTCTGGTAGCATCGTTAGGATTTTTTATGTGTAGTATATCACATCATTTACAAACAGTGACAGTTTTACTTTTTTTCCAATTTGAATTCCTTTTATTGCTTTTTCTTCTCTGATTGCTGGGGTTAGGACTTCCAAAACAACATGGAGTAAAAGGGGTGACAGTGGACATCCTTGTCTTGTTCCTGATCTTAGAGTAAATGCTTTTAGGTTTTCACCATTGAGTGTGATGTTAGCTGTGGATGTGTCATATGTGGGCTTTATTATGTTGAGGTAGGTTCCCTCTATGCCTACTTTCTGCAGAGTTTTTGTCATAAGTGGATGTTGACTTTTATCAAAAGCTTTTTCTGCATCTATTGAGATGATCATATGGTCTCTATCCTTTAATTGGTTAATATGGTGTATTACACTGATTGATTTGGGAATATTGAAAAACCCTTACATCCCTGGGATAAATCCCACTCAATCATGGTGTATGATCCTTTTAATGTATTGTTGGATTTGGTTTGCTAGTGTTTTGTTGAGGATTTTCGTGTCTATGTTCATCAGTAACATTGGCCTGTAATTTTTTTTGTGGTATCTTTGTCTGGTTTTGGTATCAGGGTGATGGTGGCCTCATAGAATGAGTTTGAAACTGTTTCTTCCTCTGCAGTTTTTTGGATTAGTTTCAGTATAGGTGTTAACTCTTCTCTAAATGTTTGGTAGAATTCTGCTGTGAAGCCATCTGGTCCTGGACTTCTGTTTTTTGGGAGTTTTTAAATCACAGGTTCAATTCTAGTACTTGTAATTGGTCTGTTCCTATTTCTGTTTATTCCTTGTACCTTTCTAAGAAGTTGTCCATTTCTTCTAGGTTGTCCATTTATTAGCATATAGTTCTTGTATTAGTCTCTTATGGTCCCTTGTGTTCCTGTGGTTTCCTACGTAACATCTCCCTTTTCATTTCTAGTTTTATTGATTTGGGTGCCCTCCCTTTTTTTCTTGATGAATCTGGCTAAAGATTTATTCAGTTTTGTTTATCTTTTCAAGGAACCAGCTTTTAGTTTCATTGATCTTTTCTATTGTTTCCTTCATCTCTATTTCATTTATTTCTGCTCTGATCTTTATGATTGTTTTCCTTCTACTAACTTTGAGGTTTGTTTGTTCTTTCTCGAGTTGATTTAGGTGTAAGGTTGGGTTGTTTGAGTTTTTTTTTTGGTTCTTGAGCCTATATGGCTGTAACTATAAAGTTTACATGGCTATACACTTCTCTCTTAGAACTGTTTTTGCTGCATCCCATAGGTTTTGGAACCTCGTGTTTTCATTGTCATTTGTCTCTAGGTATTTTTTAATTTCCCCTTTGATTTCTTCAGTGATCCATCGGTTGGTGGTAGCATAGTTTCAATATCACTACTTGTGACTGATCTGTTCGTATGTTCTATTTCTTGCTGGTGCAATGTTGTACCTTTCTAAGAATTTGTCCATTTCTTCCCGGTTCTCCCTTTTATTGGCATATAGTTGCTTATACTAGTCTCTTATGATCCTTTGTATTTCTGTGGTGTCCATTCTGACCTCTGATTTGAGGTCTCTCCCTTTTTTTCTTGATGAATCTGGGTAAAGGTTTATCAATTTTATCTTCTCAGAGAACCAGCTTTTAGTTTCATTGATCTTTGCTATTGTTTCCTTTGTGTCTATTTCATTTATTTCTGCTCTGATCTTGATTTCTGTCCTACTAAATTTGGGTTTTGTTTGTTCTTCTTTCTCTGGTTGCTTTAGGTGTAAGGTTAGGATGTTTGAGAGTTTTCTTGTTTCCTGAGGTTAGACTGTATTGCTATAAACTTCCTTCTTAGAACTGCTTTTGCTGCATCCCATAGTTTTTGGGTTGTCAAGTTTTCGTTGCCATTTGTTTCTAGGTATTTTTTTAAATTTTCCTCTTTGATTTCTTCAGTGATCCATTGGTTGTTTAGTAACATATTGCTTAGCCTCCATGTGTTTGTGTGTGTTTTACAGTTTTATTCCTATAATTGATTTCTAATCTCATAGCATTGTGGTCACAAAGGATGCTTGATATGATTTCAGTTTTCTTACATTTACTGAGGCTTGCTTTTTAGCCCAGCATGAGATCTATCCTAGAGAATGTTACATGTGCACTTGTAAAGAATGTGTATTCTGCTGCTTTCAGATGGAATGCTCTATAAATATCAATGAAGTCCATCTGGTCTTATGTGTCATTTAAGGCCTGTGTTTCCTTATTGATTTTCTGTCTGGATGATCTGTCCATTGATGTAAGTGGGGTGTTAAAATCACCCATTAATATTGCGCTAGTGTCAATTACTCCTTTTATGTCTGTTAACATTTCCTTCTACATTGAGGTGCTCCTATGTTGGGTGCATATATATTTACAATGGTTGTATCTTCTTCTTGGATTTATTCCCTTGATTACTATTTTGTGTCACTCTTTGTCTTTCATAGCAGTCTTTATTTTAAACTCTATTTTGTCTAATCTGAGTATTGCTACTCTTGATTTCCATTTACATGGAATACCTTTTTCCATCCCCTCACTTTCAGTCTGTATGTGTCCCTAGATCTGAAGTGGGTCTCTTGTACACAGAATTTATATGGGTCCTGTTTTTGTATCCATTCACCCAGTCTGTGTCCTTTGGTTGGAGCATTTAATCCATTTACATTTATGGAAATTATCAATAGGTATATTTTTATTGCCATTTTGTTAATTGTTTTGGATTTGCTTTTGTTGGTCTTTTCTTCCTTTCCTATTTTGTTCTCCTGTCTTGTGATTTGATGACCATCTTTAGTGTTGTGTTTGAATTCCTTTTTTTAATGTGTGTATATCAATTATAGATTTTTGATTTGTGATTACCATGAGGTTTTGATATAGCAGTCTATATATATACTTGATTAAGTTGCTGATCTCCTAATTTCAAATGCATTTCAAATATCCTACATTTGTACTCTCCTCTCATGATTACTGGTTTAGTTATCCTATTTGTGTATGAAGGATTTCCTACCTTTACTGTATATTTGCCTTACAGGTGAGCTTTCCCATTTTGTAATTTTTTTTCTAGTTGTTGCCTTTTCCTTTCTGCCTAGAGAAGTTCCTTTAGCACTTGCTATAAAGCTGATTTGGTGGTGCTGAATTCTCTTAACTTTTGCTTGTCTGTAAAGCTTTTGATTTCTCCATCAACTCTGCATGAGAGCCTTGCTGTGTAGAGCATTCATGGTTGTAGGTTTTTCCCTTTCATCACTTTAAATATATTATGCCACTCCCTTCTGGCCTGCAGAGTTTCTGCTGAGAAATTAACTGATAGTATTATGGGGAATCCTTTGTATGTTATTTGTTGCTTTCCCATTGTGGCTTTTAATATTTTTCTTTAATTTTTGTCAGTTTTATTATTGTGTGTCTTGGTGTGTTCCCCCTTGGGTTAATCCTGCCTGAGACTCTATATTTCTTGGACTTAGGTGACTGTTTCCTTTCCCATGGTAGGGAATTTTTCAGCTATTATCTATCTCTTCAAATATCTTCTCAGGCCCTTTCTCTCTCTCTCCCTTCTGGGACCCCTATAATGTGAATGTTGGTGCCTTTGACATTGTCCCAGAGGCTGCTTAAACTGTCCTCATTTTTTTTGATTCTTTATCCAGTTCTGAAACAGTGATTTCCACCACTCTATCTTCCAGCTCACTTATCCGTTCTTCTGCCTCATTTATTCTGCTATCAATTCCTTCTACTGTATTTTTCATTTCACTTATTGTATTGTTCAGTTGTTTGGTTGTTACTTATATTTTCTAACTCTTTGTTAAAAACCTCCTGTTCCTTCTCACTCTGTGCATCCATTCTTTTCCTGAGTTCTTGCATCTTTATGATCATTGCTCTCAACTCTTTCTCAGGTAGGTTGCCTATCTCCACGTCCCTTAGTTGTTCTTCTGGGGTTTTGTTCCTTCGTCTGGAACATATTCCTCCGCCATCTCATTTGTCTGAATTTCTATTTGTATTTTTATGTATGTGGAAGGTCAGTTATGTCTCTTGACCTTGGAGAAGTGGCCCTCTGTAGGGGATGTCCTATGTGTCCCAGCAGTACACTCCCCTCTCATCACCCTCTCATCAGGGTAGTTTCTGACCTGTGTTTGCAGACTCAGTTCCACAGTGTGGAGGCGATTGTAGTTTTCTTCCTTCTGGTGTCTGCCCCCTAGTGGGTGAGGCTTGTGCAGGCTTCCTGGTGGGAGGAACTGGTGCCTCCCCACTGGTGGATGGAGCTGGGTCTTGGCCCTCTGGTGGGCTGGCCATGTAAGGGGCGTGTCTGGAGGTGGCTGTGGACTCAGGAAGCCTTTAGACAGCCTGTCTGCTGATGGGTGGGTCTGCGTTCTCACCCTGTTGGTGGTTTGGGTGTTGGGTGGAGCCAGGTCTTGGTGCCAAAATGGCGGCCTCTGGGAGAGCTCAGGCCAGTGAATCCACTGGTGTCCTTGTCCCCATAGTGAGCTATACCTGCTTCCCCAGGAGACTCTCCAAGACCAGCAGGTAAGTCTGGCCCAGGCTCCTATGAAGTCACTGCTCTTGCCCTGGGTCCTGGGGCACAAAGACCTTGTGTGTGCCCTCCAAGAGTGGTATCATCTCTGTTTTGCACAGTTCTTTGGAGCTCCTGCACTCAAGTCCTGCTGGCTTCGAAGTCAAGTGCTCTGGGGTGGGGGTGGGGGTCCTCCTCCTGATGCCAGACCCCAAGGCTGGGGAGCGTGACATAGGGCTCAGAATTCTCACTCCTGTGGGAGAAGTTCTGCAATATAATTATTCTCCAGTGTGTGGGTCACCCATCTGGGGTGGGTATAGGATTTAATTATATTGCAAGTGCACCCCTTATACTGTCTCGTTGTGGTTTCTTCTTTGTCTTTGGATGTAGAATATCTTTTTTGGTAGGTTCTAGTCTTTTTTACCAATGGTTGTTTAGCATTCAGTTGTGATTTTGGTGTGCTCCTGAGAGGAGGTGAGCTCAGGGTCCTTCTACTCTGCCATCTTGTCCCAGGATATGCAATTATTTTTAAATGACTGTAATACTATTGAATGAAGTTCATTTGAAATCATCTGCTATCTGATTAAGCAATCAAGTATATTATAATTATCAAAACCCAAACTCAGCATTTTCAGCTAATAAATGTGCAATTCTAATTTTACTTTTTCTACTACAGCAATCTTTGCATACACATCCAGGATAACAGGAATGTTATACTAAGATACCATGACTAATATCTGAAAGTAATTCCAAAGTTAATGTTTAATGTACACATTCCAAAATGCAGAGATTCTTTTATCGTCATTTCTTTTAGATGACGTATGGCCACTCTTTACCTACCTGTCCTGTGTGCTCTGTTTCATCTTTGTTTATGAGATACATCAGAAAAAACCTACAGATACAGAGAGAGTAATCAGAAATGGATTGTATGGAAGTATCAGCATAAACAGATACTTCTGATCCTGCCATGGACTAATAGCTCTTCACGGCAGAGAAAATAACTGGGTCAAAACCTGCAGGGCCAAAAAAAAAAAAAAAATGCCATGGGGACCAAAAGCTTAATCAGCTTTTAAAATATTTTTTTCAAAGGAGCTATAATGTGTTCACAGATTACGTTATACCTCTTGGGAGCTGCTTTATATCAGGCTCAGTGCCAGACCCTGCCTGCAACTGTTTCCACATTCACTCATGGAGCAGGAATTGAAATCCTCATTTGGATAAACCAATAATTAAAAAGGTTCAATAACTTGTCTAATATTGCACACTTGTGAATTCCAAAACCCACTTTTTTTTTAATTGCTACAATGCTATATCTTTTTTTTTCTAGATCTTTTCTGTTAGATATTAAAATCAGGTTAGAAACGGATTAAGAAATAATATTGGACTGAAGTAAGTACTGTTTTGGCTAGTCTCAAGTAATAGATTTCTATGTATTAAAAACAAAATACAACATTTAACTGTTTGCAGCGGTGCCTAAAGTGATTCTTCAGTAAAGAAACGTGAAGATTCACATATCTCTAGGGAGCAGCTGGAGCATTCCTGTTCGAAATGGAAAACACGGCCCAAGCTCTCTGAGAGGCTTGGTACATGTTCTCATCCTGGCCACCTTTTCATTTCATGTTCTAGAAGGTACTGTTCACGTGGAGGGCTGCAACTTCATTTCCTAAGTCCAAAGAACCACTAGCTGTGGGTCTTTCCCTCCGAGAGGTGCTCTCTGTCCTGTTTCTCCAGCTTCCTGAGGTGGGGGATGCCGGGGTATCAGGAGAGGTAGGGGAGTCCGAGTGAGGCACACTCACAGGTAATTGGCCAAGTTGTGTTCCTGTAAAGTGTGGGTTTCAAAGCCATGGGGCACGGTGTCGAAGTAATCATTGCCTATCCCACAGATGAAGCACTTGGTCTAGAAGACAAAGGCGGTATGCAAAGGTCAGAGTTCAGAAAGCAAATCAAAAGGGAAACACAGCTCACCACTCAGGGGCAGCTACTGGGTTGATTCGGTCTACGTAAAAGATCATCCCAGAAGACCGTGCCAAGCACCTGAGTATCAGTTTAACTGTTGCCACCACTACATCTTGCCGTGGGGTTTAAATGACATAGGAACCAACAGCAAGAAGTAACAGAGGCAGAAAGAAGAGAACAAGATGATGATGGCCGAAAAGCAAAGCAATGTCTTCTTCTTTCCTCCAGCCTAAGTGAACACGCCCAGGCTCGGTGGTCACTCTTGTTCATTACACTGGCTCAAGTTATCTAGGTAGGACTGAATGTGTCCTCAGCTGAAACCACAAACTTGGTATCTATCCTAGCCAAGTCTGATGACCAAGCTGGTGGAGCGGGGGAGGCACAAATTCCTTCCATCTGGGGAGGACCAAACCAAATACCAAGCCGTGAGGTGTTGAATCAACGATTCAGAGAAGGTCCGCCACATGCCAGGCATCGTGCTAGGCACACAGCCGATATACATGTACTGGGATGGCAGTCCACTCTAGAAACAGGACCGCTGCTCTCTCCGCTTCCCTCCCATCCCGTCCATCTCTCTTCACCCTCTAGGTCTGCCATCTGCAGGCCTGCTACCCAAAACCCAGGGAGAAGCAGGCCTTCCGTTTTATCATTAGCATCTCCTGTGTATCAACTCAAATGAATTCAATAGTTATTGTCCTCATGTGGCTCCAGATGCCCATCTTCCCTGCAAATTAGAAGCTGTTTCATACCGTTAGAGGCATGTTTATGATGCCCTAGATGCGAGAGCCTAGAATCAAGATGATTAAGGTAATTTATAATTCTCCCTGCCTTACTGATCAACAGCTGCTGACAGCAGAAAGGCTCCATTCAGCAGTCCAGTCTTGTACACCATTCAGTGTCTCTTAACTAAACAGGTTCCCACGTAACAGCTTTCCCCAGGAAACTGCCCTTCCTCTTTGTTACCGCTCTCGGTCACTCTGTGTGTAACTGAGCCACCCGGCTTCTCTCTAGAGGCTCATGCTGGACGGAACCTCAGCAACATCCCCGCTTGCTCCAAACGCTTCATCCTCTGCATCTGGCCAATCACCAAGTTCTTTTCATGCCAAAGTACTGCCTCCTGCATCCTCAGTGGCACGTCTCTAGCAAAAGCCTCATCATCTCCTGCCTAGAAAATGCTGACAGCTGCTTCCCTGTCCCTGGGTGTGCCAGTGTCGAGCTCACTCCCCCTATTTTAATCCATAGTTATCTTTTTAAAATGTGAAATCTGATCACCTCACTGCCCCACTTAAGACGCTTTTCTTGCTTCCCAGCCTGTCAGTCACACTGTAAATCTCTCAAATGCATGATTAGGCTCTTAATTAGCTGGCCTTCTTCTCCAGCCCCTTTACTAGAAAGTAATGCTTCATCCCGAACCAGTTATGCTTCCAAGAAAAAAATCTGCGTATCAAATTCCCTGAGATCAGAGTCTTGGTATATAGAATGTCAGGCGGTGACGTTTTCACAGAATCCAATGTGAATGGTACCCCTGGTGATGGGCATGGTGGGGCACGTCGGAGTGGGGAGGTGGCCTAAAACTGGCCTGAGCACGCTCTCTCGCTCCCTCTCTCAAATCCACACCTCTGCGATCCTCAGGCCTCAGCTTGGGCATCCCTTCTTTTAAGTACGCCCCTGATCATACAAGAGGCAACTAGACACCAGCCCCAGAGACCCCGGTACGCAGGGTTTCCTCCTATAAAGGGCTCGTCACACTGCTCACAATGTCCTGTTTACTTATTTGTCGGCGGATCCACCATTTTGAATGAATGGTCTCCCCCTCCTGGAGGGGCAGATGACGCCACACTACTGTTTGTATGTCCCTGGAGCCCACCACACAGCCTAGCAGCCGTGCCCAACTACGTGTATTGCCTGAATCAAAAACAGGCCAATGAAGCCATGCATTGTTCATGTCCCTCCCCCTTCTCCCACAGTCGTCATTCTGTGATAAAAGACACTGGGGACAGGCAGTGTCCACAACAACAAAAATGCAGAGTCAGAAACGGAGAGACTCACCTCCATGTCTTCTTTGACCTGTTCCTGTTGGTCTCTTAGTTCCCCAAAAGCATCGATAATTAAACCTAGTGTTCAGTAAAGACGGGATTTAATCTATCAACCAGAGAAGGATAATGAAATTCACAGCCCCTTGGCTAAGCCTCCCAAGGAAAGGGACCATGACACTGAGAGATGCTCAGAGCTTGGCAGAAGATGTGAGCGCACACCAGATACTCCTACGAGGGCAGCAGCGTTCTCTCTTTGGGGGGCAGACATACATGCAGTTCCCAGGGCACATACATACTGCCTGAAAAGGGGTTTAAAAATGATGTGACAGCAGGAATAACCTTGGGTTACCTTGGCATCAAGAAATGGTATGTTACTACCTGCTTCACGCCAAGAAGGAGCAATGGCGACTGATGGTCATAAAGTACAGAAAATGCCACTAATAAGATTGTCAAGTGCTAATTTGCAAATCAAACATGCCCATATTAACTGTGAGGAATTTTTCTCAAATCATTTTTTTCGCAAGTTCATCATCAATAAACTTTCCCTAGCATTATTAACTGCAGCAGTCAGCAACTAACGGCTTCCTGCTGCCTTGTTCCCATTTCTCCTGTGACTTGCCGGGCTGTATGTTTTTTTCCAAGTGCTTTATATGACTTTGCCCTCTTGTAAACACATTATTGTTACACTCAATAAAGACATAAAGGAAGGGTTATGAATCCTTTAAACGTGTTCCTGTACTTTACTGATAAAAGGGTATCATTTTCTTGCCTGTGGAATTTAGAGGATAATGTCCCATTTATAGACATTTAATTCAAGCTAGGATAAATGTGTAAGCAGAAAAAGACAACATGAGTGATTTTTCTGAGGGAAAAAAAGTTACCTTGGAATAAAAGGAGAGGAAAAAACTACCCGCTCCAAGTTCCCTTGGAGTAAAAGGAAGATCGAATGGGTCAACGTGGCACGGTGGTTGCACGTGACGGCTCTGGGTCCAGACCCTGTGCCTTTGGATTCCAGCCCTGACACTTTTCAGCTGTACACTTCAGCCAAGTTTCTTAGACTTACTATGGCTCAGTTTCGTCAGATGTGAAGAACAGCATTCTGCTCCCAGGGCACACGGAACAGACATCATTTTTAAAGAAATCTTTTCAATAACCCGTGGCTTAGAGCTTTATATAATTTCCATGTGATAGACCCAAAGAGGCTAAATGGCTCACCCACCACCAGTTGTAAAGGTCATCAGCGGCAGGGCAGGAAATCAGACCCAGGAAAGTGCTCTTTCCATTCTGTTCTTTGAAAGGAGGCCAGAGAAACCTGTAGCCATCTCCCGGCCAGAGCAGGGTCCCTTGCTTCTTTGTTTTTCCCTCTACAGATTTCCAATGAAGAAACACTGAACGGAAGAGTTCCATTTGGCTTTTCTAAGAAACACCTGACATTCTTACCCGTCTTTAATGTTAGCTTCAACAATATGTAGGTCAAATTCTAGATCTTCTTGAGGATGATGCTTACCTTGTATTATGGCCAAGAGAATGACAATTACAAAGAAGAAGAAGGTGATATCAAAGATGATTCGATAGATCTCATACTCATCGCCGGCTGGGTCTTCGATTTCATCACCGATACCCCCTCCGGCACGTACCCCGACATACATGTGGAACATATAGCACTGGAAAAGAGAGGAATGGCTTCACTTCCTGGAGGACCTCTGCCCATTTTTATACTCAACACACCTAAGATTGTCTCTCTTGTTCCTAATCTTCACTGTGGAAATAATGAGCATCTTTGCCTTCTACATCACCTCTTTTTGTTTCAGTATTTGTAATTGTGATGCAAACACTTGGCTCTTACATTCTGCTGTCTTTTATAGTTATTTTTTTGTTTTTTGTTTTTTGGTTTTTTTTGCAGTACACGGGCCTCTCACTGTTGTAGCCTCTCCCGCTGTGGAGCACAGGCTCCGGACGCGCAGGCTCAGCGGCCATGGCTCACGGGCCCAGCCACTCCGTGGCATGTGGGATCTTCCCAGACCGGGGCACGAACCCGTGTCCCCTGCATCGGCAGGCAGACTCTCAACCACTGCGCCACCAGGGAAGCCCTCTGCTGTCTTTTAAACAAAACTCTGTGCTGCATACTCTGCTTAGCGCCTGCTGTCATACTTTGTGGGAAATGAAAAATACCTCACTAGCATCAGGCATAAGGTTATCCCATTAGGATCACAGTAAGGGCCACAAAACTATATTTAATTGCACTGTTCAGTTTTTTTGTGAGCATAACAGACAAAGGAATGGGGAAGTAAAAGTCCATTGTATAACTGGATGGAATGTTAGAAATTAAGTGAGGAAAAAACCAGACTTAACACTTACCATCCTCTAATTTATCACATTGGAATATAATGCGAAAAATTTTTAACTTTAATGTCTAGAATAAAGAAAAATGAGAGAGGCAGGGAAGAACTAGCAGCTCATTGTTTAAACTTTAAAGCAACCGACAACATGTACAGCTGCAAGTGTCCATTGCCAAAAAAGAGGGGTGCAGTAAAGCGCTTTGGGGTAGGGTTTCTCAGCCTCAAAATCATTAACATTTTAGGCCAGATAATTCTTTGTTGTGAGGTCTGTCTTATGCACTGTAGCATATGTTAGAAGGATCTCTGGCCTCTACTCACTAGATGCCAGTAGCGCCCCACTCCACAGACAATCAAAAATGTCTGCAGACATTGCCAAGTGTCCTCTGGGGGGGGGGCAACATCAGGACCACTGGATTAAGCATCTAGGGTTTTATCTTTATTTAGGATAAGTCCACACTCTCCATTCCAGGCCCTCTGATTTAGCCCTACTTCCCCTCTCTAAGTTCCCCTCTCCCAAGCACCGCCCTCTCCTCTACCCATGCCTCCTCCAAATACAGTATTCCTGATTCTAGATCTTTGCCTGCATATTCTCCTCATCTTGCAATATTCTTTCCCATTTGTATCCCATTAGAACCTACTCATCCTTCAGAACCTCAATGAATAATCTTTCTTCCATGAGCCCTCCTCAGACTGTTCGAGAAACTCTCATTTACCCAACTGATGTCACCCATCAATGCAAAACAAAAAACTCACTGTCTGCCGTAACCCTAACGAACGGGGCAAAGACCTCGAAACAGCATCTTCACGCAGTGAGACACCGCACTCCTCTGGTTCTCTCCTACATTTCTGGTCATTCCTTCTCAGCCCCCTTGGCTGGTTCTTCCTCATCTCCCTATCTCTTCATGAGCTAATGCCCAGGATTGGGTTCTCTGACTTTTTGTTTCTTTTAGGACACTCCCTTGGGGAACTTTTCCAGTTTCATGCTTAAATATCATCTGTGCTAATTACTTCAAAAAAATTCTATTTACATCTTGGGTCTCTTTCCTGAATTCCAGACTTGTATCTCCAACTTATTTTTTCATTTGATGTTTTATGATCTATCTCACTCCACTAGAATTAGTCCCATTATAAGAAGAATTACTTGGGTTACTACTCTATCATCAGTGCCTAAATAATGTCCAGCACATGATAGGTACTCAAAAATCACTTGTGGGATGGGATGACTGAGGAGTGAAAAGTTATGACTGGTCAGCTGTTCTCATGGAGAATGGCTCAAATAGACCTCAGATTCTCAGGTCATTTTAAAGAACATAAAGTTCAGGCAAAGAATAGGCAGCAAGATGATACCAAAATGCTCATAGTTCAACAGCCAATTGCTGATAGGAAACTTCTTGTATTCTGCATCTAAGTCAGACGCCTGGAATTTAATGAACAGAATTAAATAAAGGTTGGGTCACTTAGGCAATAGCAGTGAAAGCAAAAATAAACGAATGGCATCTAATCAAACTTATAAGCTTTTGCGCAACAAAGGAAACCAGAAGCAAAACAAAAAGGAAACCATAAGCAAAACATGGACTGGCAGAAAATATGTGCAAATCATGTGACTGATAAGGGCTTAAGTTCCAAAATATACAAACAGCTCATACAATTCAATAAGAAAAAAACAAACCACCCAATCGAATAATGGGCAGAAGACCTAAATAGACATTTCTCCAAAGACAACATACAGCTGGCCAAAAGGCACACGAAAAGATGCTCATTATCACTAATTATTAGAGAAATGCATATCAAGACTACAGTGGGGTACCGCCTCACACTGGTCAGAATAGCCATCATTAAAAAAATCTTATCCATACAAATAACAAATGCTGGAGAGGGTGTGGAGAAAAGGGAACCCTCCTACACTGTTGGTGGGAATGTAAATTTGTACAACCATTATGGAAAACAGTATGAAGGTTCCTTAAAAAATAAAAATAGAGTTGCCATATGATCCAGCAATTCCACTCCTGAGCATATACCCAGACAAAACTGTAATTCATACAGATACATGCATCCCCATGTTCACTGCAGCACTATTTACAATAGCCAAGACATGGAAATAACCTAAAAGTCCATTGACGGATGGATAAAGAAGATGTGGTATACACACACACACACACACACACACACACACACACACACACACACACTGGAATATTACTCAGCCATAAAAAGAATGAAATAATGCCATCTGCAGCAATATGGATGCAACTAGAGATTGTCATACTAAGCTAAATAAGTCAGAAAAAGAAAGACAAATACCACATGATATCACTTATATGTGGAATCTAAAATATGACACAAATGAACATATCTACAAAACAGAAACAGACTCACAGACATAGAGAACAGACTTGTGGTTGCCAAGGCTGGGGGAGTTGGAGGAGGGATGGATTGGGAGTTTGGGATTAGCAGATGCAAACTATTATATATATAGGATGGATAAACAACAAGGTCCTACTGTATAGCACAGGGAACTATATTCAATATCCTGTGATAAACCGTAATGGAAAAAAATACAAAAAGAATATATACATGTGTATAACGGAATCACTGTGCTGTACAGCAAAAATTAATGCAACATTGTGAATCAACTATACTTCAATAAAATTAAAAAAAAAAAGATTGGGTCACTCAGAAAAGAGGTTGGTCAGTCTGGGATGCAATAAGCAAAGAGCATCACCCCAGAACTGTTCTGCAGCCCAGGGGAGGGGTCTCTCTTACAGAGAGGCCAGGATAGTCCTATTTTACAGACAGCCTGATGAGACCAATGGTGCCTAAACTTAATCCTGCATCCACATCTCCTGGAGGCTTAAACATTCTGGATTCCTGGTACCACGTACTGAATCAATCTTTAGAAATAAAAATTTGAAGACATTTTAAAAAAGCCCTCAGGACATGGCATTACTTTCTTAGAACTGTTTGTCTAAAACAGTGCTTGAAACTGTAAATGGTGGATCTGTGGGTAGAGAAAGTTTTATTTTCCCTGTATATTCTTGCATACTGTTGGAATTAGTTTTTACCACATGCATTTCTTATTTTTATTAAGAAAAATTGGGGGTTATATGTTTTTCTCTAAATCTGTCCACACATGTGATTAACTGTGGCTACAGGAAATAGAATTATTATTGCAGCTGCCTACTCTTTACTTAGTGAACTAACATAGGCCATCCTTTCCTAGCTTTCCCATTCTTAGCTTTGTTTGTAAAACTCCCCCTGCCCCCTTTGGCTGGCGACTTAATTTGGACAATCTACCTGGCTGTGGTCTGGCATTTCTCCATGTCAAATTCTGGCCCTTTGACTCCCCACACTAATAGCCATAGTGGGCCAACAGTGGATCACTGCAGTTCCCTGTTCAGGTCCTGGAATGCCCTAGCTCTCCAAGCCCGCTTATTTGACATGTATGTGACTAAGATGGTCTAGCTAATTCCTCTTGCTAATTCCTGCTGACCAAGACTTTTGGATTATAATTTGGCTCCCCACATAGAGTTTTTCTATAGAGAAGAGACTATCAACTTGTTGCTTGAACTTTTAATGAGTAGAAAGTTGGTACTCTGACTGATACATCTGACTCTTAGGAGTCTGGTTAATGTGAGTCTGTCCTCAGGCAAATGATTCACTTTTACTTTCTAGACTGTAAAGTTGAAAACAAGACCATGGAATGAAGCTAAATTACCAAAGTAAATGTCTCCTTCTTTTTAGATCTCTCGTCAGCCACTTGGCCTCTCTTGGCAATATGTGCATCTCAATGCTCACCTTCATTCTATGATAGCACTAAGAATTTTGAGGAGGGGATTCCACCATATTTCATTAAAATGAAACATGGTCATGCTGTGAAAAGAGAGGTAGAGTTTTGTGGATGTGCTTAGTTAGGCTTAATAAGATACCAAAGTGAAAAAGAATACAATGCACAGTTCACCAGTGGGATTCTGATGTTGATTTTCCCAACCTTCTCCTTCATTATCAGAAGTTCTCACCAGAGGTAGCAGGGCCATGGCTGCTGTGGTGGAGTAGGAGGAAATGGGGTGACCAGCCACTCACAGGAGGCGGCAGCCTGTCAGATTACCATTCTGCGCCTGAAAAGGGAAGTCCTTTCATCTACCTTCCTTTTCAGAGAATCAGACTCAACCTGATCATAAGAGCTGGAGGAGCGATGCTGGGCAGCAAAAAGTGACACCGCTTTCTTCCGAGAACCTGAGTAATGAGGGAGGAAGGTGCCTGGTGCTACAGAAACGGGGACAGGGCACTTGCTAATTCTCAAGATTTAACGTTCTGTGACATTCCCCCCATCCACCTCCTAAACATACATTCCGGGGTTAATCATTGTTTATGCTGCCTTTAGGGGACACTGAAGAGTAACAGTTTCTAGGGACTGGTGAAGATCCTTATAAGATCTTTACCTTGGCCAAAAAAAAAAAAAAAAGGCGGGTGTGGGGAGAGAAACAGACACAGGGAGAGAAAAAGAGATAGAGGTTGAACTAGAGAGAAACAGATTATTCATTGAGAAGATGGGGTAAAGTAAGTACTTTAGAACAACTACTTAAGCAGGTTACTTCCCTAGGAGCACACTTTTTAGCTCAACCACCTGGAAAGCTTTTTCCAAAATACACAGGTCTTGATACCTTTCCTACAGTTTCTGACTCAAGGGATCTGGGGTTGGTCTTGAAGAGCTGTGGATTTACAGAGTTTTCCTGGTGATTCCTCTGGGCATTTGAGGCTGAAAACCACTCCTTTTGAGATGGATGCTCTTATATATGCCACGTCAGTCTCCCTGGCTCTCTAGCTGCAATCAGCTTTTTACCCTGGACTTGAAAACTTTAGATTACTTTTCAATTTCTTCTCCTACATTCTTGGTGAAGAGGTTCAAATTCTATCAGGTTATGGCTGGATTAATTAGATTCTCTGGCTCAAAACACCGTGATTCCAAATAAATAAGTAAGTAAAGAAAGAAGAAAAGAAATTTAAGTATGAATCATCACTGACTCTGCAAAACTGCAGCTACAGTGCCACCTGCTGTAAGTTATGAAACACTGGCAGTGAATTACGTCCCCCAGAAAACCTACAATGTTCTCTGAGACCTGAAGAAACAACCTGAAACAGTAAATGCGATGGGAACTCAGGATGACAGCAATAAAATACGACGTGAGTGAGGAAAACCTATCTCAGATGAGAATACTAGACTTCACTCTTTGAAAAAGAAATGCTAAGGAGACTGGCATAAAGAAAGGATTCTCAGGCTTCCCTGGTGGCGCAGTGGTTGAGAGTCCGCCTGCCGATGCAGGGGACACGGGTTCATGCCCCGGTCCGGGAAGATCCCACATGCCACGGAGCGGCTGGGCCCGTAAGCCATGGCCGCTGAGCCTGTGCGTCCGGAGCCTGTGCGCCGCAACAGGAGAGGCCACAGCAGTGAGAGGCCTGCGTACCGCAAAAAAAAAAAAAAAAAGGATTGTCTTTGGGGAATTAAAACAATGAAATCTGACCACCTGCTACTCCATAATTCTGTCTTGCTAGCTGTTTGGTTTTACTAAGCCTCCGCTTTTAATGAGCATTACTGTCAGTGATTACTTACATTTTAAGTGGCTGTGGCTTCTTCAAAACCTCCCTACACAAGCATTAGTAAGAGGCAATTAAAAGGGGTTTTTACATCTAAAATTGAAAGGTTAACCTAGGTAATGTGGCCTCTGACACAACAGTTGTTAACAACAATCAGCTGGAAATGGACTGTGCAAAGTACACAGACTCCTGTCTGGTTCGACTGATTGACAGCAGTACATAATTATGAAAGAGGTAGGAGCCGAGGTGTAGTCTGCATCCTGGAACTGACTTTTCTTTTTCAAGAAAGAAACACGTAAGATGCAAACTTATGATGCCTCCAACCTCACCTCAGCCAAAGGCAAGATCTGTTCATTGTTATTTGTAGAGACAGAAATACCTACAACAGAGCTGGTCAGAGGTAGTCTCACCCATATAGACAGAAATTCCTGAAACTGAACAAAATCCTGGCTGTAGCTCAGTCCCAAGCCCACAGATGAAAACATCAAGAAGCCAATTTCCTCATCCTAAAGTGAGGCAAGCTTCTCTACCTTCTTTATACATTTCCCTGTCATTGGGTAAAATCAACCAGGTAAAGGCAGTGGACTTCCTAACCCACCTCGTGTTCAAATAATGCATGGATTCTTCTCCTAATAAATCCACTGACAAAATTAACAAGAGCAGTGGAAGCATCCTGAGAGCAAGATGCAACATGTAGTCATATAAGAACACTATTAGGGCAAATTGAACAGGGTCAGATACGACTCATGATGTGAGAGTGAGAGATCAGGATATTTTGGGGGGTCATACTGTGGTAGGAGAGGTGAATCCAAGTCACACATTGTTCCCAGCGTGTAACCCAGGCCACTGCATGTCACCATCTGAAACCCTCCCTACTTTCCACCAATCTTGAGCGGTTCACTGAGCATCACACCCTCTGGGAATGAACAGGACAACTTTCTGACCTGAGGCTGGTGAATTTTGAGATTTAGACCCATTGGGGTGATTCTCCTGGAATATAAATGAATCTCCCCGGAGTCAGTGTAGGCACAAGTGCCTACCGTTAGCCCTTACTGACCCTCCTTTGCGCCTTGTTGCCTCCTCCAGCCCTCTGCTCCCCTCTCTGCATCCGGCCAGCCACTCCCCCAAGTCTTCAGGGTCATGGGACAGAGAGACAAGGTGGTATTAAAGGCAGCACACAGAAGAGGAGATGAAGGATCTCTAAAGTACCTTCCTCACTGGGCCTAGAATGGTAGGGTATGGATGTGGGGAAGCAGCGAGGGGGTGGCAAAGTGTCCCCTGTTAGTGACTCTGGTGGAGGTTACTACTAGTGACCGGTCAGTCTCCCGGCGCACAAGTTTTCTCTCTCCTTGACTTGTGGTCCTACTTCCTGTATGAACTCTTGTTAAAAGTTTCTTATGTATTCTTCCAGAAAAATAGTATGTGTATTCTAGCATATCTATTATATACATTCTAGCATATGTGTGTGTATCTTCTTGTACAGTTAGGATCCTTTTGATCTTTATTTTTCCCACTTAAGTATAATTTGTATGTCTTTCCATATCAGCACATACAGATTTCTCTACTATTTTAAAAAGCTACATATTTTCCATTATATGGATTTACCATAATTTATTTAATCAAGACTCTATAGATGATAATTTATATTATTTTCAATTTGTTATAGCAGCTAATGTCCTTGAATATAGCGAGGCATATTTGTGAATAAACAGGTCAGTTACTAGCAATGGAACTGACAAGTCAAAGGGTAAGTACACTTAAAAATTCAATAGCTATTATAAAATTTCTCTCAAATTGTTGTGTTATTTTAAATTCCCAACAGTGTTCATGAAGGTGCCAGCTTTTCAATCAATTCAGTAACTCTGGGTATTAACAAACTAAGATTTTGCAAACCTGATAGGTAAAGGTGGCAACTGATGGCTTTGGTTTGCCCTTTTTAAAGTATCAATATGATAGAGGCTGAGCATCTTTCCATATTTATAAGCTGATTCAACTTATTTTATAGTGAACTGTCTAGTCATATAATTTGCTTATTTTTCTATTGGCTTGTTATTTCTTCTCTCAGTTGTGACAAAGACTTTGTAAATTAAAGAAACTGGCCCTTTGTTATAGTGTTCAGTATATTTTTGCTAGCTTGTCATCTGCATTTAAGATTTTCCTTATAGTTATTCCTTTTTAAAGTAATTTTTTACGCTTACATGGATCCTAGGTTTTATGTCATATTCAGAAAGACCTCTCCCCATTAAAAAATTGTTGTTATGGGGCTTCCCTGGTGGTGCAGTGGTTAAGAATCTGCCTGCCAATGGAGGGGACACGGGTTCGAGCCCTGGTCCGGGAAGATCCCACATGCCGCGGAGCAACTAAGCCCATGTGCCACAACTACTTAGCCTGTGCTCTAGAGCCCACGCGCCACAACTACTGAAGCCCGCGCTCCTAGAGCCCATGCTCCGCAACGAGAGGCCACGGCAATGAGATGCCCACGCACCGCAACGAAGAGCAGCCCCCGCTTGCTGCAACTAAAGAAAGCCCGCGGGCAGCATCGAAGACCCGACACAGCAAGCAAGCAATAAATAAATAAATAAATAATGTTATTATTTCACAAGTCAAATCCTAACTTTCATTTTTCTCTTTCTTTTTTCACTGAAAGATTTATTTCATTTGGAATTTATTTTGATGTAAAGAACTTGGTTGGCATCCACTTTTAGCAGTTTCCTCCTAACAGCATGTTCATGGTACCAATACCACTTATTGAATTATTTTTCATTTCATAATTTCTAAGGCCACTTTTATCATACTTTTAATTTCCATGTGTATCTGAATCTCTTTCTAGACTGTATTCCATTGATCTGTCATTCTCTAGTACAAAAACTGTCTTAATTACTAGTCTTTGTAATATTAGTAGGTCTTTGTCACTACTCCTTTGAGATGTTTATTTTTTCTAGAGCAATTTTAGCATCATTATGTCCATCTCTTTTTACACCAGCCCCAACTGTATAGGTATCTCAATTTGGAGCTCACTGAAGGATTCATCTCTTTCCAGCTAGAGGTTAAATATTTTGTCTAATTTTCCCCTTCACAGTCTAGCATCTCATATATGGTAATTTCTGATTTGTCATATTAGAGATGCAGGTTATAGAAGAGTGATAAAGCAATATGAAATCTTTAACATCTGTTGATTTTAAAACCAAGACTAAAAGGGTAATTTAACCCAGGATACTCAATATAAAAGAGATATTTTTGGATTTCAGTAATTTCAGTTCAAGTCACTAAGGTGAACAAATACCTAAACCTTCTACAAGGAAATAATTTTACCTGCTCTCCTAGAATATATGAACAACAGGCTAAAGTGTTTACATTAATCCTTCCAGTTCTAAGGACTTTACTCAGGATTCTACTAATTATCAGGCTGATGCAGTAGATGTGCAAAATTGGCAGAAACAGTCCTTCATGTTCCACAAAAAATGAAAATCGTCAATTCTTTAAAAAGCCACACAACTTTCTGCTGTGTACACTATTTTCTATTTTTTCACTGTTAAAGAATGACTACACAATTCCTTGGGTTGAAGAAGCAGGAGAAGTTTTTTCATTCATAGGAGATCAAAGTGTATGAACTTACCGTTAGCATGTCATCACATTTCATGTCTGGTGTATCGCCATCTTCACTTTTATTGTAGAATTTTCGGAAAAAATTGAATGCCACGACAGTATATAGGTATACGACAACAGCTAATAAGCCAACGGTTAATACAAGCTGGAAAGCAATGTGACATTGAACATGTATTAGAAATATAAGTCAGTGGATTTACTGACTAAAAGCTAATGGAATCCACACCTCATACCTTTCTTATACCCCCAGTGGGGAAATCTATTTTCATAGTTGCTATATTTTATAAAGTTGCCAGTTTATTTTATGTAAAACTTGACTACTTAATTGGCTAATAAATGCATACAATAACATGAATAAAACTCTGATTTAGTTTCATATCCAAATTGATATTAATAATATTAATAAGCAGCTTAATATGTTCATGTTTCTATCATCTAAGTATTTGGTAGTAGATACTACATTAAACACATTCTCTCTTTTTATAAGTTCTATTCCCTTTAAATAATTTACATTCCTAACAAAAACTCTCTCATTTTTGTTATGATAGTAAGAGGGGTTGTAAATCACGTTTTCTTTCAATCATATCCTAAAACGAAATAGGAATTGTTTCTAACATCTGGAAATGCACGACTGTTAATAATATGTATCATAAATATTTAAAAAACTAAAACTAAGAAGTCTGGCTTTGTTAACATAAACCAATGATCAAAGGGAAAGACACTTTAATAACTAATAAATAACACTATTTTGAAGGCAAATTTTCTCAACGTATAAATAAAAGTCACAGTTTGAAAGGTCTTTTTTCAGCTCTATGTAATCTTTTTTAAATTCCAAACTATACTTTACATAATGTATATATATGCATATATATGTATGTATATATAAACATATATTTTATAGAATATATATGTGAATATACATAGAATTTGTATATGAATATGTATATTTTTAAAATATGACGTTCACCAAGGTGGTAAAAATATATTTCTGGTTCTATCCCAGAAGTTCTAAACACACTAAAATGCATTATTTTTTATGTCTACTTCCTCTGATTACAACATACCCCTGGTGTTCTTAACCGTGGCAGCATATACTAAGTCTTTTAAAAATCACTTCATAATTATCTGGAAAAAACATGTTGTCTTAATAGAGGGCTTAACTCACTTCTATAAATTAAGTATAAGGCCACTGTAAATTTCTGTGTGTTTTACCTATAAGGGCTATTTAAGCTCTATATATCTTTGCAAATGAAAATTTGATACCTCAAAAAGAGAAGGAATAAAGTTTAGAAATAAAAGTTTAGAAATTGAGAGTAGTGCCAGATGTTTTGTGTGCAAATACTCCACAGATTTAGCATCTCCAGTTCTTCGAACATACTGGGAGCTCAAAACCAATTTACTAATTGACCGATGAATATGCATAGTACACTTTTTGTCACCGGACTCATGATGTGCCATGCATATCATACTCATATTCAGAAACTAGAGTGACATATATAAGAACATTGTGCTGAAGTTTAGAAAAGTGAAGGTCATGATAATGCGAACTTAACCGTGGACACAGTTCAAGGTTTTGGGAAGGGCACTGATTTTAAAATACGCTGGATTATAAAATTCTGGAAAATAAGGACTCTCATTCTAAATAACTAACAGAATGTGTTACCTCCCACTGGACACTTGATAAATAGAGAATGAATTGAGAAGTTTATTAATGAAAGTTTTAACATTACAAATGGGTTGTATTAGAACATAAGCTGACTATCTGGAATTAAGCCAGCTTTTCTCCAAGTAAGCATGACCTTGTCACGTGTGAAACATATTATTCCTTTTGCCCAATTTAAAAGTGGAGAAAAGAGCCCATGAATATCCAGTTTTAAAATACTATATTAAATTAAGAATGTAGCATCTCAGGTTTTATTACTGATATAACTAGTGTGTTAGGATGTTGCAACATATTTTGGTTTAGCCACAGTATCAGATACAGCAAATATCATGTTAGGAACAAAATAATAACTACCTTCCTGAGTGTTTAATGTGCTTGAGCCTGTGCTAACACCTCCACATTTCTGTTTTTATTTAATTTTCACAAAACCCCTATAAGGTAGGTACTTTTATTGTACTCATTTTACAAAATGAGGGAGTTGAGATTTAAAAGAATGCTAAGTAATTTATCCAAGGTCACACAGCTCACCCATCAAGCCAAGACGTGAATGTAGGTCTCGGGGGCTCTCAAATTACGAATCTGCACGGTTTATAGGAGAAAAAGTATGGATCCTCTATTCGCAAAAGTCTTTAAAACTGTACACTGTCATTTGAGGTTTGGTGTTACTTCTGTTAGAATATCTGTTGCTTTTTCAGTTTTTGCAGGGGGAGGAAAACATAAAACTTTTACCTGTTTGCCATTGTGTGTTACTGATGACAAGATGGTTCTTAACGTCTTGAATCCCATAGCAATGTCAAGAAGATGAGCAGCAAAAAAAAAGTTGTTATAGTGTCCGAGAACGGACATGGCCATATACCAGGCAAGGTAGAGGAAGGACTATTAAGACAAAATGAGAGAAAATCATCTCAGAAAATAGAATACATACTATTGTCAAAAACTACTCTGCTCTCATTCTATGATAACCACTCCACTAACTTTATCTTCTTAGACTAAAGATTTATATAATTCCAATCAGTTATATCAGTTTGTTTGTGTATTTTATTTTGATGTAGCTGTTCTGCAAGGTTCAATGCCATTCTCTCCTTTATATCAGAGTGTCTCTTTTTATTTATCCTCCCACAGAGAAAAATGTATTGACTTACTACTCAACAGCAACTTACTAATGTCCACTATTGATAGTTTGGGCTGGATAATCCTTGGTTGTGGATGCCATCCTGTGCATAGTAGGATGGTTAGCTAGCAGCATCCCTGGTCTCTACTCACTAGCTGCCGGTAGTAGAACTCCCCCTCTCCAGTCATGACAACCAAGAATGTCTCCAGATGTTGCCACATGTGGCTGAGTTGGGGTGGCCTCCTTTTTATTCAGGGGAGTTGCTTCTATTGTTAGATGAGAAGTGAGCTGCAAGACACCTTACTAACAGTTGACAGTCCTAAAAGGTAACTCAAGACTTGATTTTGAATATCAGAGGGTTCTCTAAGGTACCCAGAGTTCTGGGCCCACGGCTGGGTGAGGCAGGGTGGGGACAGAGGCAGGAGTACTGGGGGGATGGGGGTCACAGGTCTTTAGGAGAATGGAACTAAGTTTCACTATAAAAGTGCTAAGATAAGAGCGAGATTTTCAGACTCAATGAGATATCCAAGGAAGAAAGCACGGCAGCAAGAACAGCAGAAGGCCTTAGGGGAGGTTTTTACGAGCCTTTCTGTAGGAGGAGTGAGAAGACGGTAGAAGAATTAAGAAGCAGTAATGAGGGGATGGGCTGAGGTCTAACAGCAAAAATTGTAGTCCATCGATTCAGCCATGTTTCATGATTCTCTCTAGCAACTTCCCATAGCCAGCAAATGGTAGCACAAAAACAACTGACAGTAACAGTTATTTAAACTGGAATTTCTAAGAATCAAAAATGTCATGCTATTGAGCCAATGAGGTAGTATGTGATTCTCTGCCTTGACAGCTGGTGGCTTTTAGTCATGGGCGATTTTTTCCATAATATTTGGATATATACGTGGGTCCTATGCCTAACTCAGAAGCTCTTATGCTCTTTGATAAAAGAGGGATCCATCAAGAAAAAGAGCACAGTAATTTAATGTACTTTACTTGGCAGAAACAAATGGATTGCAATTAATCTTAAAAAAGAACTTGAAAAAATTTATTTAGAACTTTCTAACATCTTTAAAAATTTTGAAGAATGCGACTGCTCAACTAAAATCTGAATGAAAATACACACGAATTTGCATCTCCATTTCATTTTCTCGTGTAAATATATTTTAATTTTTCAGCTACTGAAAGAAATGGAATGAGATATGGGCTGATTAATCATATATTTCTCTGGGTCTTTCTCAGATGTGGTCAGTATTAAACGAACTGATATTTAAGTAGCTTTCTTTTTTTTTTTTTTTTTTTTTGCAGTACGCAGGCCTCTCACTGCTGTGGCCTCTCCCGTTGCGGAGCGCAGGCTCAGCGGCCATGGCTCACAGGCCCAGCCGCTCCACAGCATGTGGGATCTTCCCAGACCGGGGCACGAACCCGCGTCCCCTGCATCGGCAGGCGGACTCTCAACCACTGCGCCACCAGGGAAGCCCTTAAGTAGCTTTCTTAAATAGCCATCTTTTCAGCCACTGAAGCCCAACAAACTCATCTAATCAGAGTGCGTTTTACTTTGTGGTAATGAAGTTGGCTTACATTGTCAGTGAAAACGACTCCTAGTTTCCACATCTGATACTTCACATCAATAGAGTTCAGCCTGGAAAGACAAAAAAGAAGAATTTGTAGATATGTACATGAAGCAGAGACTCACAGGCTTGCAAAAGCCTGCTGTCATTCACTCTCCATGGGGCAGAGCTGGCAACCATCTCAGGAGATGAGTTCTAGTTCAGGAGCCCAGCTGAGAGCTCTGTTGGAAAATGTGCACCAGAGTTTTGTGATTTTTTTTTTTTTTAAAGAGGAATCTTGGAAAACAAAACAAAGCATCACTATGTCTCTATTACTTAAAAATAGTCTTTTCTTTTTGACCTTTTCTTTTCCTATATTAAATATAAAATAAACACTTTCTATGTGACAATTATTCCTAGAAACTACTAAATTAACATAGGTATATCGAAAGTTTCCTCCCTAACTTTCATTATATATTCATAATTGCATCCCAACAGAATAATTTTTAGTTCAACTAATAAAAACTTGCATAAATGTCCACACTTGTTTGACAACTGTACTGATTTTGCCAATAAAAGGGCTTATTCATTTTGTTTTTTCCTATCGTTTTCAGAAATGCCCCTTCTCTACTTCCTTCTCTATCCAAGAAGGAATTTAACCCTTCCCCTTGGTTCCCATAGTGCTTTGTAGACACCTCCCTTTATAATCGTTTCCCATGTTGTTTTGCAGGCATAAGTGTGTGTGTATGTATGTGTATTGATGCCTTCCTCACCAGTCTGTGAAATCCCCAGCACCAAGCATGTTATATCATACATTGAACGTCTCTCAATAATGTTGAATGAGTGAATCAACATAAATAGTCATGATCTTTGCAGATTAAAATATACATGTATTAAAATATACTAATTTTTAATTTTCGTTTTTTTCCAGAACTTGTCACCGGTTTATGGGGCTAGAAATTATAATTTTGTTAGCCTTTGCAACATTCCAGTGAATTGATATGATAATAATATAATTTTAGTGTTATTTTCAAAAAGGCTTCTCTAGACTTACTGTTTTAGTCTTTACTTCTTTAATCATTTCTTTTAATTAGGTCAATCTTAAATTACAAGTGCAATGATAAACAGTTGATAATCTAAGCTGACTTCTTAGGAGACTTTTCCCCTTAGAGTTAAGGTTTAATTTTTTTAAGGAACTAAAGCAGTCTTTGAGTTATAATTAATTTTATTATTAAATAATATTTTTTAAAATTTCATGAATATTTACAGTGGGTTTCAATATAAGAATACTTTTTCTTAAAAAAAGAGAGAGATGAAAAAAAAATAAACCCATTGGATAATTTGCATGAGAGCATGATTATTTCCCATGAAAGCAATCCAAAACAAAATAAGGGTTTTTATCAGGATGTCTGAACTTCCCATGGTCGTTTCTAACTTATTTAGAAGTTTGTTCTTATGATTAGTTGTTTTCCATCCCTGTCATGCATTAGGGTAGCAAGTTTCCTACCAACAGCATTAAGAGTATTTTGTAGTATACAATACTCTTTTCTCACCAGTAGTGGCAGTGATGCTGTTTGGGTGGAGCTGGCTCCACCCCCAGGGATGGAGCACAGCTGATCTAGGCCAATCAGGGCATGGCATTAACCTGGCCACAGGGCTTGGTTCAGGGGTAAACTAGAAGCCAGAAGCTGAGGAGTTTTGCTAGATGGTTTTGAGATTATAAGCTCTCCTCTCACTCCATAAAGACACACATGAAGAAGCATGCAGGCTTTCTGGCTGCTGGCAGCCATTCTATCCCCAGGAGGTGAACTGGCCACTTGTTTAAATATGCACATACCAAGCCCTATATATCTGATTGATAGATAAATACATGCACACATAGATACATGAATCATCCTTATATGCAAATGTTCACATTAAGATACTATTCATATAGAAAACAGATAATCTTTGAAAACTCAATCCTTCTAAACACTTTAATAAAGGAACACTACATGTAAATCTTTTCCTAGGAATGTGTGTTATTTACTAGATCTTTATTCTTCTAATTTTATTATCCATATTTAAAGGTATTAATAAAAGCCACATTAATTTCTTGGTACTTTGCCAGGGGTCAAACCTGCAAACATTTACTATGTAAAACAGTGGAAAATTCCACTAATTTAAAACTGTTCATAGTAAAAAAACAGTCTAAACTTTCCTTCTATTTTATCAGACATTTTCTAGAGTCACAAATATGACCATGGAAAATGCATAATTCAGTAAAACTATTTAATTCTACATTGGTTATCAGGGATCTGAAAATGCTAGTAAGAAACTCAGCAGCCCCCCTCTCACCACAGTCCTTACGTGATATTCTAACATAAGGGCCTGAATGCCTAAGGGCTGCCAACTGTGTTTCATCTTACGTAGAGTGACCACATTCCTTTAAGAACCACATTTGTTTTCTTAAAGTACTCAGGTAATATTTTAAATTTAAATTCATAACTTGCTATATATTTGCTTATCTAACTACTTTTGAACTGGGTTCACATTATCTTTAAAGACCCAACTAGCTCTAACAAGGTTTCAGAGAGATAAAAAGTATAAAAGAGATCAGCCAACATGTTGTTTTTTAATGCTAGCTAAAATAGTTATCTAAGACAAACTAACATTGCTCTACAGAACCTTAAATATTTATGTTTTCAGAGAAATCGTCACATACCTAATTGACTGATACCTTAAATACACAGATAAGGGAAGGTAACGATTACGTTTTTTTCTAAAATCGTTAAGTGGCTACAATAAGAAATTACATTTTAAAAAGCATGTAGGCTTTACAACTGTAATTCTAGAATTATAGTTGATTAAATTTGCAAGACAGATACAGATGTGTATATATATATATATATATATATATATATGTATACTAACACTACACGTGCATGTGAAATTCAATCTCAGGTGAATTCAGTTCAACTGGTTTACATCCTTCTAATTATATCATATTATTCCATGCGAGCACTGTATAAGAGTGCCTCATTTTAAAATGAACTTTCCAAGTAATAGTATACTAAGTATACCAAGTCTTTGCTATTTAAATAAAACACAACAATTAAAAGAATATGAACTTATTTCTAATAAAAGGTCTACATAGCTCCCTTTTCCAAAATTAAGAAAACTAACTTCTTGGCAAACAGGAAGCATTAACGAGTCAAATATTATGCTTTTGCATCTTTGACTTCAACTTAAGTGGCATTTAGGGATAAAGAGGCACATCGATAAAACAAATCTTTTCTTCTTGCTTTATGTAAATAATGAAAAAGTCACCTTGAAAAATTAATAGATTACATCTGCTGATTCCATAGTGCAAAAATACCCGGAAGTACAAAAGCAGACTTTATATATTCTCTGTTTCTCTCGTCTCTATTCCTCTGACGCTGAAGGAAAGGAAATCAGTGCACTAGCAAGTTCAGAAGTGTATTACTTTTTCCTCCTTTCCACCTAGACCTCGGATAGAGCAGAATGAACACTCACACGGCCGACAGGGAGCTGTCTTTCTTTGGCTTCTTCTTTTCCCGGGCATCGCTGAAGTCCAGGGCAGCTTTGTCCATGCCAAGTAACTCGCTGATTCTGTCTCGGCCATAGAACTCTCCATATTTATCCATAACCTGGGGCAAGAAAAGAAGCATTTTACTGGCCTCCACCAGTAAGTAATCTCATCTGTATGTGCACATACAAACATCTAATTATTTTTATACATAGTATATATCGGTCTTACTTTCAAGTTCACTTAAACATCTAACTTAACGGCTCATGTTCTGTGATCACACTGCTTACGGTCTTAGTGAACTTATAGCGTTTTAAATAATGCCTAGCTGAAGAACAAGATTTCTTATGCAAGAGAGAAAGGCAGGCACAAAAGAGGACAGGCTCAAGCAAATGGGTAAAGAGGTGGGAGAAAATGGAATAAAGTAACTGCTACCAAATTCATCCCGTGTCAGGAATTATGCTAAGAGGTCCAACTTGCTTTTCCCTCATGGGACTGTCATAATATGTTAAGTTTCCTGTTGTTAGCATCCTACTCTGCAGATAAAGAAATTGATCTTGGAGAATGTAACATGCCCAGTCTCAGCTTGGCAAGAGATGGGGTGAGGACACATCCAGGCAAGGCTGACTCCCAGCAAAGATCTTCTGCGTAGAGCACGGCATGCCACTGGGTTTGCCCATGACATGCTGGTATCCCCTCTGTGGTCTCCAGAGCAAACATTCAACTCCCCCCATAGTATCCTGACTCCAGCCATTCTTCAACAACACCTGAACCTGCAGCCTTGTCACCATCCACAGGTCCTCAGTTTAATTCTTACCTAGAATGGATTCCTTGTCCATCGTTAGAATCACTTCTTTGCAACCCCCCTTGGCTTCCTTGCCCCTCTCTCTTCTGTCACGTTTGTCTGGGCTTTGCCCAGATGTTGGGTTTTTAGATCAGGGCTTAGATGTGGGCTAACAGATCACCTGTGAGCTCAGTACCTCTGTCTCTGATATAGCGACTCTTGGCCTACAGTTTATATACCATGAGGATCCCGTACATCATTGAAAATGGAGGCAACAGGAAAAGTAATGAAAGAAACGCAGGAGGAGAGAGAACGGGCAGCAAGAGAGGAAAAGGAAAGCAAGGAACAGGAATATAGGAGAAACAAAGGAACTGAGAACCAGCGAAAGAGGAGGGGGAACGTTAAAGTAAAATATTAGAGTGGATGAATAGAAAGAAAGTGGATAAATAGAAAGAAAGAAAGGATTAGCAGAAATAAAAATGAGCTTTTTCTGAATGTATACAATCAGGTAAATTAAAAGAAAACATAAAAGAGCAACGGTAGTGAAAAAGCCTATGAACGTACACTATTTAGGTTCATTAAAACAATTTGTTTTCCATTATTCTCACAGCACTGAAAATGGGCTGGGCTGATCTGAGTGGGAGTTCTTTAGGGGTTGTATTCTCACCCAGGAGAACAAACTGGACCTCAGAGCAGGAACGCTATGGACTGTCTCAGCTGCAATTACAATCTGTCTATTTATTTGACTCTAGATATATCGTGTCCTTCAGAGAAACTCTTGCTTTAATAACTTAGAAACTGCTTCTTTATACTGTTAAATAATTACTAAGAATAAAATATTCAAATTATCTATTTTACGTTACTTAAAAATTATTCTTTCAGAGCTCTGGTCTAATTAGGATGCACTCATCTGCATTCGTGCAGTGCTACTACTGTGTGGTCACAAGGGGACAAAAACTTGCACCAAAATGAAAATCAACAAACACACTGCTTCTTCCAACTAGGAAGTCTTGGGGGGGGGGGGTTTGTTTTGTTTTGTTTCTGTTTTTTAAAATGTGCTTCATTTTAAATAATGTACTTGATTTAAATTCTTGGCAAACTCTCTATCTCCCCTCAGACTGGTAACAAAAAATCTGCAGTTGCCAATCACCGGCCCCCCTATGAGTAGTTCTCAACTGGTGGAATCAAAGGGAAAAAGACCACTTCGTTCGGCAGACATCTGTGGCCATTCGCCCCAGACCGCATACACTGGAGCCATGGCTCATTATGGTACGTGGCATGAAGTGATTCAGTCTGGCAGTTGGAGGGTTCAAGGAATAAGAAGGAGCTACAAAGTAATGATTACTGTATTTTACAGTGTACAAGTACTGGTACATGCATTATTTTTTTAAAAAAAGTGACCTACGTTAAATCCCGTGTGGTAGGAAGAGCAGAGATAATCCTTGTCTCTCGTAACCAGAGCCGACATAGGTGCCAGAGTCCGTAGCTGAACTCCTACTTGTGTTCTATCATGCTCTGATGCAGTGCGCATCAGAAGAATAAAACTTTATCAAAATACGAAGGTCTTTGAAGTTTATATAAAAGTAAATAAAATTCAGTCCTTTGTTGGTATACAACAACTTTACTTTTTTATTGTAAGGGAGGATCCCAGCCCTGGTGACTTAAGCTGTCTTATCAGAAAAAGAGCCTTCCGTCAACCTCAGTTACCCGAACAATCTCAGAGAAAATTCTTACCAATTCTTGTTAACGTACAGACTGAGCACTGTTTAGTCACCTGAGTCAGATGACAGGTGGGTGAGCAATGCTTATTTATTTTTTAGCTGCAGAGCATGGACCTCTTATGAAATTTTTGAAATTCATATTGAATCCCATTTCCATTTTGAAATGACATTAACAGACAAAGCACGCCTCAGTATCTCAGCCTACGTATGAGCCACAGCAGATTCAAATCTGAATTGCACTTTAGGAAAAAAATAGAAAATTTAAGCCCACCTTTCTTTTAACAAATTTGTCCCAGTAGTTGTTGGGAAATGACCTAAAAGATATAAAAGCATAGAAGTAAAATAGTATCATTTTTAAAAAAATGATAAATAACAATATATTTTTTTGAATAAATGAAATACTTAAAATAATATGTGAACATATATTCTTCCATTCACAAAAATTACAATGACTTTTCCCCATCTTATCCCATAGTTTTTCTATCATAAGTATATTAAATATTATTTTAAGTGTTAATATATACATGTAAATCACAGAAGAGACTATGGGCTAATATTTTAATGGAGATGAATATGAGCATATTTAATAAGCAGTCTGGTTATATTTTTTCTTTATGTATAATGTGTTAATGTATACATTTCTTTGTCAATTGTCTATAAAAATTAAAGTATCTAAAACTGTCATTGTTTTTCCTAGGAAGTAAAAAAAAATCTCATTCCCACTAGTTATCCTTAAGGAAACTGAGCATAACACCATCACATGACTCCAGCATCTTAACTAATATAGAGTTCACCTAAGGGGACAGACTTGATTCGAGTTAGAGTTGCTAAACAAAATATTGAGCATTTAGAGTAAACATTTATAACACACAAACAAATCATCCCCATTTGGAAACCCAGAACTTGTTAGAAATCGTAACTCTTTAAGAATTAGCAAAACTAATCACAATAAAAGGAAGCTATTTCACGCTTGAGTATTACAAACTACAGAAAAATATTGTATCACCAATACCTCGAATAGTGTAAAATTAGACTTTTGTGATGGATTTTTATCTGCAGCAGCAGCTAGTAGTTTGGATCTAGACCTCACAGGCAAAATAATTAGCATAAAGAAAAGTATTTGCTTTTCTGTCTTATATTTTACATGTCATAATGTTCAGCTAGTTATATGCTTCGCCTCTGGATGATACCAACTGAAAATTTCCAACTTAGATTAAAAGTGTGACATTCAATATTTTTGCCTTTAATGCTACAACTCCTTCCTTAATGAATAATTTTGGCTTCCTCTATGCTTTCAGATGAGATAACCCCACACTGCAGGTTCTGTACCTCCAGCTACACACTTCCCTGAACACTGAGTAATGGATGTTATGTGCCATCAGTGCTGTGGAAATGGACTCAAAGCCATTTTTGATGGAGGAATTCAGAACACAGAGGGCAAAAATTGATGGCATCCATTAAGAGACTGATGGAGCTTATTAGTCTTTTGATTTTCTTGGCTGAATATATAACTGTTATTCACCTCTGCTAAACTTTTGATAAATCTGCAAGAACTCCGGCAAAGTATTTTATGCCTTGAAATTTTTGAGCACAGAAATGTCTCATCTCATTCTTTACTCACTGTGTGTTGATTACGAGTCTATCCCACTGGCCTTTAATATCATCTTCTGAAGGCTGTTCTGTAATATAAAGCCCATCAAATTCCAATTTTCGAGCTACTTCTTTTTCTCGCTTAAAAATAACCAGTGGGACCTACATTTGAAAAATAAACATGTTAAAATTAGTTTAGATTTACTTGCATCTCTTGTGGTCACTATCTTTACAAAACAGCTTTTGGAAAGAAATATTTCCCATATTACTTCCAGGAGGGTAAAAATTGAGTGAAAATCAATCAGCTATATTTAGGCAGAAGGAGGCATCTAGAGGTTTTCGAAAAACAAAAGACAGTATAGATATTATATATATGCATATGTTTTTAAACACATAGAGGTTCATTGATAATTGCACTAATGAAATCAATTTTAAATATTAAAAATATTATACAAAATTGCTTTTCTTTTGCATATTACATATATACATATATATAATATATATGGATGCAATAAAACATAGCACTAATGTTCCAAAATGCATACTTCTAAAAAATTTTTAGTTTTATTTTAGAAATCTCTTTGATAATTCCATGCTCAGCATGCCCATATGCTATTTTGAAATAAATTTTAATTTCAACATCAGCAAAAATCTTTGTCAGTTTGCCAGAATGTCTCCAGAATTTACTGATTCCCTTTTCATATGGACAGAGTTTACACAAGGCACAGATGCAAAGAAGATGCAGACATTCTGGAATTATCCAAGAATATCCCTTCTCCCCCCCAATAAAACAAGGGAAGCAGAGGGAGGGAGAGGAGTTTCTGAAAAAAACTTTACATTCTAGTCTTTTACCCTGGACCCTGGTTTTTCAAAAGTCTTCTAGAAGTTTCCCAATCAGAAGCAGGGCACAGTGAAATAAAAGCCCTGCAGTAAAAAGGTGTCATGCTAGGAAAAGATAAAGAGGTTTGCAAAGGTGATGGGCAGCCCTGAGCACTCAGAGAGACTATCTTGAGTTCTATTCACCAAACTACAGTGTTCCCTTGGTAAGGCTCTAGGGATGGGTGACGTGACAAACAGTGAAGCATTTCTGCCAGGGATAACGAGAGATACATACCTAATAACAAAACAATCAAAATGACTCTCAGAGGTCCAATGTGATGTATTTCTAGAATTTCTACTACACTGAGCACTGCTAGGAGACATAGTGGGTGGACTTCTGTGGGGTCAAATTATAGGTGAAATTGGCTATATGTGAATAATTACTGCCGTGCGAGAAAACTACAATGTGACAGCCACATCCCCTTCCCAGGGCAGCCTGCATGCAGTGACTCGTCACCAGGGAGCTCTAAAGGCCCAGCTCCAATGCCCCAGCCCAGGGCTACCCCGAAGGGGGCGTCTCAACTTCAGAACAGAGACCTGTGATGTGCCCTGTTGGGTCTGTACTGCAGCCCCGCTTTTCCCTCTTCTCCATGCTGCTTCCTCCCCTTGCCCCGCAGGTGTTTATGGAACATTCCCTAATAAACTATGTGTATGTCATTTCCATCTCAGAATCTGCTTCCCCAGAAGTCCAGCGTGCAACAGACACACACACACACGCGGACACACACAGGTTCCTTGGTGCCTCACTATCTTACTTTCAAGCAGTAGTATCCAATGATGCAGAAGAAAGAGATAACCGTGTGCAAAATGGCTAAGATACGCAGCGTGGGCTCCATGTAGCCGCTGCTCTCCTCCAGCACATAGTGAACTGCAATGATTCTAGGCGAGCTGTCCAGGCTGCTAACTTTGGCATTTTCACTTGAACTGCGAGTGGGGAGCTCCTTTCCTTCAACCACAGAAGAAGTGGAGACCTGATTCAAATCATTTAAAGGACAGTCAGTTCATTTCCTCTGACATCAGGGTAAACAAGAAACAGTGGAAACCCAGTCTTAGCCAATAGCTGGATGTGAAACCAATGCACGATGAAAAGACTAAAAGCAAAGGCTAAAAAAGATAGCTTTTTCAGTATCTTGTAATAACCTATAATGGAAAAGAATCTGAAAAAGAACATATGATACATATATATATATACATAGAGATAAAATATATATAAATATAACTGAAATATATATATAACTGAGTCATTTTGTTATATGACTGAAACTAAACCCAGATATGAGGATTCCAGTACATGCAGGAAATAATTAGATGGCTAAGCTGCCTTCTCAGTGATCAAAAGAATTTAATACAGTACAGATATGCCACACCCAGATACAGTAACAAGTGAGATATTCAGCCAAATTAGACTCTGAGCACTGTGGGTAAATCCTCTGCAAATCCAACATTCTTCAGTGGGGGCATTTCTCACCTAGTGTGAAGGAGCAAATCTATCCCTGCTGTACTAGACAGTCAGCAATGTGCCTGAGATTCAGGTTTTCATTTTCATCAAATACATTTCAGCATCGGTTTTGATGTGCTCACTAGTGGATCTCTGAAATCTTTACATTCAATTCAGTCTTTCATATTGGTTATTAAAAGACTAAGATGTACATACCTTATAAAAGAGCAAGATGAAATTGATTGCAAACGCGACAAATAAGGCTAACATTCTCATGTTGTAAAAGTTGCGAGCAAAATAGTTCTGAAGGTGAAAAAAATTATTAAAAGGTCATTGAATCGAGAGACTTGAAATTTGCAGACAATTGAAATAAAGCATTCATGCATTTACCCAAAACTATTTGTTGAGGGCCCACTGGGTTTCAAGTCCCATGCTTGGTGCTATCGACGTAAAGCACCAAGCTTTATGACGTAAACCACCACGGAGGAAACATAATAAAGAAGCACATTCACAGATAAAAAGCGTAATTTCAGGTAATGTTAAATGTTATGAAGAAAAATCCATCAGGTTAAGGACTTAGGGAACAGGGGCGCTATTCAGACAGGTGGTCAGAGAAGATCTGTCTAAGGAGGTGACATTTGAGCTGAGGCCTGGGTGCCACTGGACGGCAATCAAGTGAACAGTTGGGGACGGGAATGTCAGAGAAAGAGCTTGGAGGGCAAAGGTCCTGAGCTCCAGGTGATGCTGGTGTGTTTGACGGATAGTGAGGAGGTAGCGCAGTGAGAGGAGGGGAGAGTGGGAGGGAATGAGGTCAGAGAGGTGAGCGGGGGACAGGGTTCTGTAGCCCTCTGATAAAAAGTCTGTTGCCCCTTATAGTGCAGTGGTTCAGTGTCTGATCGCTGGGACCACACTGCTTGGGCATAAAGCCTGACCTCACCACTGACTCACTGTGCGATGTGGACAAGAGACTTAATCACTCTTGTAGCATCACTTTTCTCACCTGTAAAGTGGGGATAACAACAAAACCTGTCTCATAAGTTTGCTATGAGGATTAGGTAAGTTACTATAGGGGAAGTTAGTCATTAATCTTG
The DNA here is from genome assembly GCF_039906515.1 of Pseudorca crassidens. NCBI lineage: Eukaryota > Metazoa > Chordata > Mammalia > Artiodactyla > Delphinidae > Pseudorca > Pseudorca crassidens. Next base: position 76,698,645 of record NC_090311.1, read on the forward strand.
TTAATATCATTGGAATTAGTACTTTATTCTAAATGGGATGGCAAGCTCTTGGAGGAGCTGAAGAGGGCTGATGCAATCAGATGATTTGAAAGACGATTCCAGCTACTGAGTATAAAATAGATTGGAGGCAAGCATGGAAGGCAGGAGACGAGTTAGAAAGTGACTGCAGGATGCAGGAAGAGATGATGTTGCTGGTGGTGGCTTGGACCAGGTGGTGACTGTGGAGGTGGTAAGTACTGGGCAGACTCTGGGTACATCTGGAGGAGAGAGCCGAGAAGAATTATTGTTGGGTTGTATCTGAGGTAGGAAAGAAAGAGAGGACTCAGAGATGATAATTCTGGATTTGGGGGTCTGAGCAACCAAGTAAATGGTTGGTTCTATTTTTTGAGCTATGAGGGAAAAACATACAAAACACTTAGAGGAGAAGTGGGTTTAAGGAAAAAGGTTATGGGACATACCAAGAATTTGTTTTAATATTAAGTGGGAGATGACTATAAAGTTATCTACCCGGATATCCCAGGGGCTTTAGCATCATAAGGCCATAGCAAAATGGCATCTCCTTAGTTATCCTTCCCTGTGGACACAGCCCATTTTGATGGTGTCATCTCCCCACACACGACCCTGACTTTTCTGCCGCCGTTTATAGGACCAAAGTTGGCCACCATATCCAAACCGGGTCAGTCACATTGGTTTTCCGTGGAAGGTGGGACTGGGTCATAGGTCACAGTTAGGTACTCTGGTTATCTGAGCTGGGAGGTCACAACGACTCGGGTCACGAGGGGCCTGTGGCACCTGGTGTGGTCATGATTAGGCTGGTGCATGCAAACAGGTGAACAGAGAAAGTCATATTGCAAGAGAAGCAGGAAAGTAGGAACTGTGACCTCTGAGACAGAAGGATGGAAGGAAATCTCAATTATGTGCTTTACTCAACTGCAGTTACACATACTCTTCAGGAACCCATGGGGACTGCTGCAGCTTATTACAGGGCCTGTGCAGCTTCACACCCTACACCACGCCCAGACCACACCTGCAGCCACGTCCACTGTGACAACACATCAAACCAGTGGTTATCCAGAGTTGCCTCAGAAACATCTGTGTTCTGTGTACTCTGCATTAAATAATATAGTAACATACAAGGTAGTTTAAGAAAATATAGGTCAAACTATTAATTAAAATATCTATTGGTATACATTTTTAAAAATGTGTCATATATACATTTATGCATAAGCAGTTAGAACATATCACCACTGAGAACAGTTCATTTCCCTTACAGGTGAAGTTCTATACTACATGAGTTTCTTGTCTATTCTTTTCTCAAAGGCTAAGTATGATTTTGCCTTTCAAACTGGCCGTGTTATGGAGTATTGCTCATAGTTTCTAGGTCTGACATTATTGGTCAGTACCTCTTACAGGTTTATTCTAGACATTCAGCTCCCAGTCTTTTCCTGCTTGAAAAAATTATATATAATATTTATGTACATATAAGAGGCCTTTCAAACAAAATTTTTAACAATTGAATAGGAAGAGAGAACTACATCTCCTTTCTTTGTTTTCTACATACAAGTATATATTTTATTAATTGGGAGAGCATTTCCACAAAATGTTTAAGACCCTACATAAAGAACTGTCTTCTCCCTCTTTGTTCTTTCATTGATTTACTTATTTCCACTTAAAGAATAATTTGGAATAGACCTTCTTATTATCAATGGAGAGTTGGCTCACTGCATTAATATTTTTATAACTGGAATTTTAATAAAAGGGCGATGTTCTAGAACGACTGACTAACCCCACTCTGGAACATCAATATGAATTACTTGTCCCCTAGAAGGTATTCTTTGTTGTAATGCATGGCAGAGCCTTCCACAGTGTTCTGCAAAGAGGGAGCCCCGGGGTTATGTTTATTGACTTGCCCTAAAGTCCTTGTAGGAAGACACTGGCAGTCACTAAATCAAGTGGACCCTCATGGGAATGTGTGCAGAGGTTATGTGTTTGACGACAGGGAGCCGTGGACCAAGGCATTCATTTGAACACATAAACACTAAGATGGGCAAATACAACATACGTGCAGGGCTGACCCAAGTGAAGGTCAATGTGTATTTACTGCACCCGAACGATTATGATCTCACAGTATATCAGTAACAACGTTCATTTTAAAACATCTTACTAGAAGCTTCTGTTGATAGGCTATGATTTTCTTCCAGAATGCTGACTCGGGAACTTCTGGCTCTCCATATCTGTGTGTGTGGAGCTGCCTCAATTTTTGTTTACCCTTATCTTCTTTGGCTTTTTCTTCTTTTTCTCCATCTTCTCCCCTACGAACACAAATGAATGAAAAATAAGCCATCCATAAACTAAAGAACTAAACAGGTTTTGTGCCGAAGTATACAAACGAACAAATATTTAAATCATGGTATCTGTTTTAATAACGGATATCTCTTCCAATGAATTATGATATTCAGAACTTTAGAATTAGGGGTAGGACTTCTTGCTTATCATAGCCCCCTATAGATGGATAATTTCTGTGAAGTTCAAATCTATAGGACATTTTACGGGCTTCAAGTATCTTTGTATTATACCTAGCATATTCCTTTCCAAGTGTAGAGTAAAATATTTAAATGAAAGAATAACAATGGAGAGTTTTTTTGGCTGCTACTTTTTAACATACCTTATTATTATTATTATTATTATTTTTGCAGTACGCGGGCCTCTCACTGTTGTGGCCTCTCCCGTTGCGGTGCACAGGCTCCGGACGCGCAGGCCCAGCGGCCACGGCTCATGGGCCCAGCCGCTCCGCGGCATGTGGGATCTTCCCGGACCGGGGCACGAACCCACATCGGCAGGTGGACTCTCAACCACTGCGCCACCAGGGAAGCCCTAACATACCTTATTTTTAAATTCTTATTTCAATGTTCAGGCTACTAGGATTTAAAATCAGAGGCGTACACATTTGGTTGTTCACGTGTATAAACGATGTCAATACATTAATTTTGCAGACAATAATGAAATTAGAAGCACTGAAATTTGACACCTAAACCCCTCTAGGTGCAAAATACCAAGGCTTCATGGAAGTATATTTATGTATATGTGTAGTCACATATATGTAACCCATATAACATAACCCATACTTAACTCATATGAGGTCAAACATTATTTTAACGTTAAAGAGTTGCCATCGAAATGACTGTCATGCCCTGGTACATTGGTCTGCATTTCACTATGATAGTCACTTATGTGGCCATTTTTACAACTGATTCAACAGTTCAAGGTCTATGACAATGAATAGTGCTGACTGCACAAAAGAGACAACAGTGGCCCTTGTTTGAAGCCTAATTCAAACAAACCAACTGTAAAAATACACTTTTCAGACAACTAAAGAAGCTTAAATATTTAGTGGGTATTAGACGGTACTAAAGAATAATTGCAAATTTTGTTCGGTATAAATAATGGCATGATAATTATGTTTTTTTTAAAGTCCTTAGCAATAAGAAATGTATACAAGATATTTATGGGTGAAATGACATGGTGTCTAGTATTTTCTTTAAAACAACTTGTCGTACAGGAGGCCCCAAAATATGTGTGTGTGTCTATGGTAGGGAGGGTAGGCAGGAGAAAACCTAGATGAAACAAAATTAGCAAAATGTTAAAAATTAGTAAAACTTGGTGATGGGTATATGGGGTGCATTATAACATTCTCTCTTTTGTGTGTGTTTGATAATTTCTAATAACAAAACTCTTTAAAATTTTCTATCTCAAATAATTTGGAAATAAAAATGATTTTCCCTGAAAAAAGTATTAAGTTATTCAAAAGGTGACTCAAGTGATGTCAAGTAGGCATGTGAAAAAGTTGAATAAAACTGTTTTCCATGAAATATAACATTAGAAATAAGAACTATTTTTGAGTTCTATCATTTAATGTTTTAATTTTACAGCTATAACTAAATTAACTTAATTCTAAATAAACATTTGCTATTCTAAAAAAAAAAAAGAAGAAGAAACAGAACAGACAATGAAAACAGGCCAAAGGAAGTAACAGAATAGAGGAGAAAAATAAAATGCTACATGAGAATGCTACAGGCACTTAATTTGATTTCCCCAGTTGTTAAAAATGTGCATATAAAACTATGTAAACTTGGGGAAAGATGTAGGTGTCAATTATTAACAGAAAGCCAGTGTTACGAGGAAATTATACATTTTCATTGCTTCATAGGCAGCTCTTTATTTCTCATCGTTGCATTTATAACTGTGCTCCAGAGCACCAGGAATATTACTGAAAATGAAGTTTCCTGGGTCCCAGACCTGCTGATTCAAAATCTGTGCTGGGACCTAGGAATCTGTGTCTTTAACAGACTCTCCAGGTGGTTTTTACGCAGGTGGCCCCAGGACTGTGCGTTGAGGACCACCATGCCCCGAGAATTCTGTGCCACGGCATTCAGAACGTTTGTCCTCTCCCTTCTTTACAAGAACAGAATAGATGCTCGATTTTAAACAGAGAACTACAGCACTCAGTCATCTTGCAGACAGCATCACATGGAATCACTGAAGTCTTTTCTGCTGAGAGAGAAACACACAAACAGAATCCTCATGGCACAAGAAAGAGGTGGGAGTGGCCCCCAGGGCGGGTGTGTGGTCTACGCTTGTCCCTGCCCATGGGCTGAGGCTCTCCACTACGATGACAGATGTCATCCTGCAGCCTGAGAGTCTCCACTGCATCCCCTGAAGAGAGAGGATGAGGGAAAGACACTAAAACAAAGGAAGGGATACAGCAACTACACCTACTCGGCTTTCTCAGGTTCGGATTTGCTTTCTTCTTTTTCTTCCTTTTCTTCTTTTGCCTTCTGTTCCTTGGGTGAGTCAATGGGGAAAAGAGAAGCAGGATTACACGTCACTTTTGAATGAGTTTAGGGAGCCCCGTGACCCTGTGTCAAACTGTAACCTATAAATGATACCCTCCTGTCTCCACTGAGATAAAACTTTCATGTGTGCCCTTTCTCCTACTGGTCGACGCATCTCCCCCCTCCCCGCACTTACCTACCAGGCCGGCAGTAGGTACCAACTTTCTGAGCTCCTTCCCACTTTTCTTATTTCACAACTACCTTCTTTCCCTCAGTCACCTACTCAAATCCTCCTCATCTTCCAACACCAACTTAAGTCCCACTGCTTAAGTCTCATCTAACTACTCCAAGCTATACTGAGGTTTCCATTTTCTCAACACAGGTAACCTCTACTGTCTGCTGCCTATGCTACGTACCACTTAATAATTTTCTAACTTTTTCGTGAGTCTTTTATCTTTCTAGTAAACTCTTTAAGGCAACTTGAAAGCAGTGAGCACATCTTACATCTCTTTTAATTCGCTATGATACCCAGTGGTGTCAGACACCCGGCCAATCCTCATAACATATTTGTGGATGGAATGATTATCGTTCAATTGCCTAATGTCAGGAGGGGGAATACTTCAGCTCGTACTTTCATAGTTTAACTTAACAATTTTATAAGGAACCTTCACAAAAGGCTAGCTCCACCTGACTAAAAAGCCATTCCTCTTTGGCAAGGCAAGTCACGCACCGAAAACCGCCCTGGCACTAGCAAGGCGGCTGATGTCAAGTTCACTTAGCGTGCCCACCTGAAGTCCAGAGAGCCGCTGTGACTGGAGGTAAGTTACCTGGAACTTTTCTGGCACCTCGGGGATAGGGACGGGGTTGCTCATGAGGTCGCTCAGGCCAGCATTGGGATTATGAGGAATCAGTTTGTACTGCCCGCCTTCTCGCTTCAGGTCCAGGCCGAAGATGTCGGAAAGCAGGTCACTCTCCTCCGTCAGTTCCTTTAAGTCCGTCAGATCTTCGCTGGGCAGGGCGCCTTCCATGGCTTTCCTCTCTGCGTCCTCCCCGTCTCCTCGAACCTCATCCTGCGTGGGGTCCGGCATGTTGGCCAAGAGCTCCGCCACCTTGATCTTCTTTGCACCTTCCACCAGGCTTCCTCCCAGCAGGAGGCTGCCGACGATGCGGGAGAAGCCTCTGAAAACGCTCGCTACGAAGTGCAGGAGGCTCATAAAAAACCCCCAGTAGGACGTAAAGAAGGCCGTGACCATGTCCTTCACCGTCATCTTCTTCACCTTCTTCATCTGCTTCTTCAGGCTCTTTAAGGTGAGCATCCGCATAAGGGTCAAGATATTATACCTGAGGGCAAACAGGGCCGACGTGACCGTCACGATGGAAAAGAAACCCGTCCTCGGCCCCTGCTCCTCTGGCTTCTCCTTCCCGCTCTCCTCTTTATTCGCTGACCTCTCGTTCAAGTCCGACTCTGAGATCTGAGCTGCGAGCTGCATCTCAAATATGGTGTCCTCACAGAAGTTCACGAAGAGCTCCATCTTCTCTTTTTCTCCCCCTTCGTTGACCACATCAAATATAAATTGCCTTTTGGACTCCTTGACCTGAGGCTTCTCCCACTGGGTTCGGCTGGACTCACTGATTTCAAAGTAAACCCTCTCGATGCGCTTGGCACTGCCCATGATCTCGATGCGGCCCAGAAAGGGCTGGAAGTAATTCAGGACGCTCTCGGCCAATTCCAGGAAGGTCTGCAGCCGGGTGTCGTTGGGCATGTGTTCAGAAAGGTTTGTCAGAAGCACTGCCACGTTGAAGCCGATGTCCTTGGCAGGCTCGTGGAACCGCTTGACAAATCCCTCGTAGTCCAGAGTTTCGTTTTCATCCGTCTCTGTGCAGGACAGCAGAAATTCAGTCTCGGACTGGGTGTAGTGCTTATGGCTCTCCATCGCTTTGTGGAAGTCCCTCTTGGAAATGACTCCCTTACCGTCTGGGTCATACTCTTTAAAGGTATCAGAAGATGTCAAGTCCTTGAGTTTTAAGAACATGTCAAAAAATTTGAGAATCATCTCCACGTTGTTGGAAGATTCCACGAGCATATCAACCATCTGTTTGCCGATCGTGCCATTAACGACATTGCCTAGGGGTAAAGAACTGCATTGGCTCAAAATGAACACTCCTGATAAAACCAGTGTCTAAGCCGGGTAGAAGCTAGTGTACGTTACTGTGAATTAATTGGAAACTGGTCCAGTTGTGTAAGTTGTCGCTAATTGGTACAGGTAAATATTAAATATCTTAAAATGTCTAAAAAATCCCCAGTGTCTACAGATATATAATAATATATAATTATAATATATAATATATATATAATATATAATATAAATCTTATAGGACATCTGAATCAAAGATAGCTCCTTGTTTATCTTCCAACGTACGAAGGAAAAGATGAGTAATTACTTGTAAACTCTAGTTTCAAAGAGTGATTACATGAACACAAGCAAAAGCATATTTACAAAGTAATTAACGCACATAAAACAATATGTGAAGAAAAGCTGACATTTTTTCCCTCTAATTGTGTTTTAGGATTAAAAAAAAAGCAACGTGTTTTAGGATTAAAAAAAAAATGGGGCAAACATTTATATTATCCTAAAGCCAGAAACTGAAATGCAGTCTCATATTAATAATAAAAATGAGTGTTTGCACAGACCTTTTGGGTTGACATGTCACTGCTCATAAACGTTACCTGATTTCACATTCATATGTCTGTGAGGCAGGTACTTTTTATTAATTCTGATTTTACTATTGAGAAAACTGAGGTTTGGCAAGGTTAAATTAATGTGCTGACCGTGACATGATTATTGAGGGCTAAGGCCTGGATTTGAAACAGATCTTCTGAGAGCAAATTAGATGCTCTTTCTGATTTAAAATGTAAAAGATCTCCCTGCATTTCTTCATGGTCCAGAACGTTTATAATTAGAAAATGGCAGATTATGGATAAGCTTGAGGAAATGAGATGTTATCCTAAGGTGTAGTCATCGAATGCTTTTATTCCATGAACAGAGCTTGATATGTAACACGAAGACACGCATCAGGAAAAAGATGCATGGTGAGGGGTCTGCTGAGTGCATTTGTGAAGCATTAAACACCAGCGTTAAGAGCATAGGCTCAGGGGCTTCCCTGGTGGCGCAGTGGTTGAGAGTCCGCCTGCCGATGCAGGGGACACGGGTTCGTGCCCCGGTCTGGGAAGATCCCACATGCCGCGGAGCGGCTGGGCCCGTGAGCCATGGTCGCTGAGCCTGCGCGTCCGGAGCCTGTGCTCCACAATGGGAGAGGCCACAGCAGTGAGAGGCCCGCGTACTGCAAAAAAAAAAAAAGACCATAGGCTCAGGAGCCATGCTACTGGGATTTGAATCCAGGTCCCACCATCTGTTAGCTGAGCTCCCTGGGCAGACTTCTTAGCCTCTCTGCACTCAGTTTCCTCATTTGCAAAACAGTGGTAATATTACTATGCAATTCATAAACCTGATGTTAGGATGAAAAAGTACTTAAACCAGCAGCTGGCATAGTAAACGAGGTTAATTTTAAGTTGTCATTCCTGCAGTTCCTGTCGCAGTTATTACGGTTGTGGTGTTATTATTATTTAGACTAAAACTTGAATTGAGGTCATGGGAAAAGGATCCTGTGCTCAAAGGGTATAAAGCGGCTGCCAACTAAGGGCTTCAAGCAAATGCTGCGTCGCTGAAGTCCTCGTGCAAGGTGTGCCTACTGCCTTAATTAGTCAGAGTACAGCTGTGCAGTGCAGGGCGGACTGAGAAACAGAGAGAGGGATTAGGACGGATTTAAGAAAAAAAAGGACAGGGAACTAATAACAGCAAACATTTTTTATTTGCTTTGGTCGTATTCACATGATTTCACTAAATGCTTGCATCAGCCTATCATAAGCCCCCTTTCACAGAGGAGGAAAGTGAAAAATGGAGAGACGTAACTTGTGTCAGGGTCACACTGCCTGCGTGGCAAAGTGGGATGGGGCATTGGTGGCAGATCTCAGAACCCAAGCTCTTACCTACTACGTTTACTGTCTGAGACAGAAAAGAAGTGCAGTAGCAAAGGAAAGTAGGTTGAAAAGAGAAAAGCCAGAGAATGAAAACCCGACAGAGAGGCATGTGGTGGGAAGACTAGGCCGCCACTAGACTTGGTGGGCTAGGGTGCTCTCCCGAGCCTTCTCCTCCTGCAGAATTTTTTCTTTCTTTTTTTTTTTTTTGCGGTACGCGGGCCTCTCACTGTTGTGGCCTCTCCCGCTGCGGAGCACAGGCTCCGGACGCGCAGGCTCAGCAGCCATGGCTCACGGGCCCAGCTGCTCCACGGCATGCGGGATCTTCCCGGACAGGGGCACGAACCCGTGTCCCCTGCATCAGCAGGCGGACTCTCAACCACTGCGCCACCAGGGAAGCCCCCTCCTGCAGAATTTTAAGAACCCATAGGAGTCACAAGGCAGTCAGCTCAAAGCAGCAATTTACACAGTTGGACTGTATCCAAACGTCTGTAATCCCCACTGGTTACAAACGAACAAAATGATAAACAAATAAAACCTTCTTTAGGTATTCTGTCTGAAGAGCATACTCTCTGGGGTATCACTATGAAATGAAAAATATCACTACGAATGAAGTACTAGTGATTTCATTCCATAGTTTTGTAAACTGAGATAGGCAGGATTTCTCTTTCTTAAAAAGCAAACTTGGAAAAAGAGTAATCAAGCCAGCAATAAATCTGAGGTATCTGTCCCACCTCAGCATTGATATTTTATCCTTTGCAGCATGCTGACACCCAAAGCAAGCGTGTATGGAATCCTTAAAATAAAAGATTAAAGGGGACTTGAAGATATAAATCAAAACTACCTTCCAACATGGACAGCAACATGACCACCATGTCCTTCTGCAGATCCATCAATTCTTTCAGCAGCTCGATTTGACTGGAATCCTGAAAGAATTAACACACTGCGTCTGAGATAATACGGGAAACCTGTGCAGCAAGAACGTCATCCTTATTCTCACAAAAAGAGTATGGGTCTACCGAGAGCAGACACTTTACAGTAACATAGAGCTAAAGGGAGGCCGAATGTAAGTCTGCAGCTTATTAAAAATACACACGCAAGAATTAAAGAGTGTTGACTGTTGATTCCAACTCATGTTTACTGAAGTATTTGTAAGGACAATGAATAAATCTAACAAGAGGACAGAAGAACTAAAGCAGTGGTGGAACCCCTGGGGCCAGGGAGGCAGACTCAGGTGCTTCTGCACATTGGGTATCTTTCTTCTACTTGAGTAAAGACTGGACTTGTCTTTTCTTCTTTCTAACTTACTACACCAAGATGCTATATAGTTTGTAAAAATCAACATATTCTGGAAGACACAGGCATAACAGTGATAAGAGATACACTTATCCGACATAAATCTAGGCAAAAATGTACAAAAGTGTTACCTGTATTAATAATGCACAAAATATCTTATTTACCAATTTTATCAAGCTCTCAGATATTTCTCTCGTTAAAATTTTGTTTTGTTTTTCATTTTTCACCGTGAAAAAAAATTATTTTACAAAGATATGTTGTGTCCAAACATCACTATGCTTAGATTCAGGGCCTGGAAATATGGAATGTAATTATATTTACATTATGACCTCATGAATCATCAGATTTTCTTATTTTAAACTATACCCCTCTTTCTTTTTTTAAAAAAAATACAAGGTATCATATTATTCATATGAATTTTCCTACATAGGAAGCCAAATTTCAACACTGCTGGAAGGATGAGGCTTTTTCTTCCTAAATAGTTGTTACCTTGACTAGGTCTACAAACTGAACAACTGCTAGGTAGCACCACCAGATGTTCATAAAATGATGGCAGTACATCTGAATCGGAACTCTCCTGTGAATGTATAAATTTGGTTCATGTTGATTTCCTTTACTTACTAAAATGTCATTAGCGATTAGTTGAAAGCATCATGGTATTTCTTTACTTGGTTGATTACCAATAACTAGATACAGACAAAGATTCTCTCCTTGACCAAACTAGCCAGCTCCTCTGGGCCCTCTTCCCAACTAGGCTTTAATCTTGGTCTATAAAGACTTGAACAAAACACCACCATAGTTTCTAACAGCTCAAGGCTGCATCCCTAGGATGACCCCAGCCCCCCTTAGAGTGCCTGCCTGAGAAAACTCAAGACTGCCAGAAACATTTTCTGTGTGTTCCAGCCAACACCTGACGATAGTAGAACCTGTCTCCCAGGCTCTGTGGGAGGGTAGAATTCTGACTTTAATATTCAGCTGGCCCATTCACATTTACACTGAACAACGCTTTGTAATTTTCCTCTTCCCTGACTCTACTGAACCCTGCTAATCCCCCTCCTTCTCTCTTTAAAACACTTATCACCTCTGTACAAGTTGACTTCAGCTCACACTAGGTTGTTTTCCCTACAGTAACAGTTATCACTGACTAAATCGGTCCTTGCCACTTTAACCAGTGCCTGGCTTTATCTTTGACCAAGATATCTTCCTGCTTGTAGGCCAGAGGGCAGATTGAGTATCCTCACTTTGCTGGAGGAAAGGAGACTCAAGGAAGAGAGATGGGACACGTGAATGAAATCGTGGGAGTTGGACTGGAGTCGTTTGACTTTGAATCTAGCATTCTCTCCTCTACCTGACACCTGGAAGATACAAACCCACACCCTGACAGACATGTCAGCCTCAGGAGAGCCCATCAAAATTCACTGCATCACAGGGACATATTTACTCAAGATTTATATTAAGAGTTTTTCTGTTTGTGTAACTCTGAGCTCCAAATGCAATACACGAGTGAGAAAACGGCATTCTGATGTTTTCAAGATATGCTCCCGAATTAACATTAAAGCATGGTGGAAAATCTGTTTCTTCTTTGTTTGCCTGTCTGCATGGCTATTTTTTTTTCTCTTTGACTTTCACAAAGTAAAATGTCCTGTTAATGGGCGAGTGTCATCTTTAGAGAACAGCTGCTTGTTTATGACCCTATAAGAAAACTGTCTCCCCTTAACGAGGGATTTGGAACAGATGACAAATCCTCTTCCAATTATCTGTAGGGAGGAGGAAAATTCCGGTGAGTAATCATGGAGAAGTAGGTCTACAAAGCACTGTAAAATGTACAGTGTTTGGAGACTATGTTTTATTTCTCCATTAGAGTCAGTTCCTCAATCCCTTTTGTTTTCAAAATTGAATAACGGCTTCCACCTATTCTCAGCTTTGCATAAAATTCTTTTATTTAAAAAAAAAAGGTTTTTTTTAATGTAGAGTAAAAGTTGTATAAAGAAGTCATCTAAGAAAGAGAATATTCAGACAAAGGAAAGCATGCTTAATTTGCCAGTGATCACAGTGTCCAGTGTGTCATTTAGGATGGTTGGAGGACAGTGACTTTACCTGAGACAGCTTCATCTGCATGTGGGCAAACACATGAAGAAAACCCACCACCGCATCCCAGAGCCTGCTATGAGCCAAACTCTGCTGGTTGCCAGTGCAAGGACCCTGGGGCAGAAACAGACAAACAACAATCATTCTTGATAATTTAATTGCCAAAATAAACTTTACAATAATAGGGACAAAGTTGACTTAGTGCTGACATATCTTATCACCAGCATGTTATCTGAAAAGACAGGAACCCCAAACAAAAGATATACAGTGATTGTAATGGTATAGCACTCTTAGGAGACAAAACATATTCTTCCTTGAAATGTTTAAATCCCCAAAACAGTTTCTCAAGGATTTTCATGTTCTGTTTCTGTATGAATACTAAAACACTGGGGAAAAAATGGTGAATTATTTCATTTTTGTCTGACTTTGGTTTCTTCTCTTTAGAGGAAATCTTAGCTAAGTTATTTTAGCTAAGTCAGATCATCAGAAGTGACTACCTGTGTGAAAAGAATTTGAGATTATGCTTTATATGAGAGGTACTTACTTCTTATTGTTAAATAGTAACCTGGATAAAGCATTCATAGAGAGGACAAAATATTCTCTTCAGCGCTTCATTGTACAGCCGTATCCTGGTTACCAATCATACAACCATTGAGATTTTTAAAGATTAATACTTAGTCATTAACTTTAGGAACCCAGAATCCAAGACAATTAGAACCTAGCTTTGCTCTCTTAGCTTTCACTCCAGCAGTGATCTTTATGTGACACTAGAGTGAGAGTTGTAACAGAGACTGTTTGGGTGGAGTCAACTTCTAGTCTTACTTCCCAAGGAGAAATTCTACAATCGCTAAGTTTTGAAAACACACCCACATCAACCAGGAAAAGAAATACTAGGGATTATATTTCAAAAGAAAAAAACCTCATTCACTCATTAGACAAATGGCTCAGTATAAGTTTAAGTTGGAGAGCACATTAAAATGTTTCAGGTTTTAGACTGGAGACAAGTGACTGGAAGAGAGGACTGCATTGAAGATCCTGAAAAGATGTTGACATGAAACTCTGTCCTTTATCAAGCTACACTTGAGGCCCTACAGCTGAGGATAAAAGATGTAACCAAGTGGGACCCTATGAGGCCTTCCTTCCCAGAATAGACGCCCACCCATGTCTTCTGCCTTCCTTTTGACTGTAGAAAACCTTTAGTCAAAGACTACATTTAATGAAAGAAGTGAACAAATGCAGAAAGAAAGGAAAACAGTCAAGCAAGACAAAATAATACTTTAGCCATTAAACCAAGTCAAGGACCTTTAGTTTCTTCTCAAGGTCTATAGATAATATTCTGAGCCATGTCCTTTGAGCTGTATGGCAGATACGGAAACGCCCACCAGGTGGAAGAAGTGAACTGCAGTCTGCCCACAAGCACGGAGACCCCAGACTGGCTGGAATCAGAAGGTCGATGATGCTGACTTCCAATTACCTCACCACCAACCAGTCAGAAAAATGTCCACGAGCTGATCACACACCCCACAAGCCCTGTCCCTCCCCGTCTTTATAAACCTTCCCCTGAAAGCCTTCAGGGAGTTCGGGCCTTTTAAGCACTAGGCTCCCTGGACTCCTTGCTTGGCGCCTACAGTAAACACTGCACTTCTCTTCACCACCACCGGGTGTCAGCAGATTGACTTTACTGCGCGAGGGTGGGCAGACCTAAGTTTAGCTCAGTAACAAAGACAGTAAGTGCCAGGTATCTCAGTATTCCAAAAGCAAGGTGCTAGATTCAGTACCTGCGAAAGGAAACTAAGTAGGTCTTTCTACCTCAAAGATATAAAGGCGCTGAAGCCGAAAAGGGAAAGACTTTGGAAAGAGCTCTGCAGGTGCCGGGCCTCCCAGCCTCCACCCCTGCTGCCGCAGGAGAGGAGATGGCCCGCTTCCCTTTACACCATGGAGAGAAGAGGGGTCAAGAGAGCCGTCAGAAGCACTCGGCTCCTGCATCCCGAGCTTGCACAGCATACAGTCCTGCAGTAGGGACTGTGAAGATGAAAAGTGACAACAGAAGATTTCTTAAGCTGGGTACTGGGGAGGGAGCTATCTTGTCCAGCAGCACTTTGAAATCTTGCCGACAAAACTGTCTGAAAGGGTAATGTGATTCCAAGGTGGACAGGGACCCCAAGATGCACAGGGTCTGTGGAGGCTGGGTGGGAAAAGAGGTATTTCCAGGCATTGGAAGCAGTAAGAGGGCCAAGCCCCCTCATTAGAGAAAGGATACAACATGCCACTCCCGAGGGCAGGCTCCACAGTGCAGCCCTGAATTCCACGTGCCTGAGGGAGACCTCCTCTCCCTAATCCTTCCTCATGAGCACAATTCCAACGCTGAGGAAGCCTGAGACTGGCAGGAGGGGAAGGAGGAAAAGCAGACGACCCTGTGGAGAGACGGTGGAGAAACCCAGATCCTACTTCTTGCCCTCTACCCCAAGGCCTTTCCGGCACAAAATCAGGCCCAAGGGTGAGGGGGATTTTTAAATTGGATAAGAGTTAAGTGATGGTGCTACCATACGATGACTGCAGTGAGACAATCCTGGTGACAAAGTGACTGAAGGAATTTTATTTATCTGTGAGTGGCCAGCGCACAAGATCCATTCAAAGAGGGATAAAGAAGCAGGCCACAGGGCTTCCCTGGTGGCGCAGTGGTTGAGAGTCCGCCTGCCGATGCAGGGGACACGGGTTCGTGCCCCGGTCCGGGAAGATCCCACATGGCGCGGAGCGGCTGGGCCCGTGAGCCATGGCCGCTGAGCCTGTGCGTCCGGAGCCTGTGCTCCGCAACGGGAGAGGCCACAACAGTGAGAGGCCCGCGTACCACAAAAAAAAAAAGCAGGTCACAGAGCAAGTCTGAAGAGACAGTGGGGAGGAGTCAGTTATTTTAACTTAGAGGTTAATACATTGAGCCCATTCAACGCACCAGGCCAAACTGATTTTACAGTGTACGTTAGTCCTGTCTGGCTGTTAAAATAACTCTGGGTCAAAGCAACGGATCTTCAGGATTCCACTGTGGTCCAGCCTCGGCAATGTGCCTCGTGTGCTGACACTAGGGAGGGTGGAAAGTGCTGGAGGGCATTAGGTGGACACTAGAAGGCCATTTCGAAGGAAATAAACTTGATTTTTCCGGAAGAAATGAACATTTTCTTCATGTGGTGTTTAAGGTTTTAACCAAATGTTAAAATATTATATTAGAAACGACTAAGATCTTCTGAAACCCCAGGTGACCAAGAGTTGTTTTGCAAACCTTATGCGACAGAGGTGCAAACCAGAGGCCCAAGTTCCTACTTTTCCTTGTAAACCTGAAACACACAGAAGGTATTTTCCAGGACTCGCTCAGCCTCAGACCATCAACTTCTGAGAACTGTTCACTACCTGAATGGAACATCTGTCTTGCCTGCCACCTCACAGGCCTATTTCTCCTGATCTATTCAGTGTCTATAACATATAAAACCCTTGCTACTATTATACAGAGAATGGATGGACATCAAGGTCCTACTGTCTATCACAGGGACCTATATTCAATAACCTGTGATAAACCATAATGGAACAGAATCTGAAAAAGAACATGTATATACGTATAACTGAATCACTGTGTTGTACAGCAGAAATTAACACGACATTGTACGTCAATTATACTTCCATAAAATAAATTAAAAAACAAACAGACACCCTGGCTAACTGCCAGAAGGCAGTTACTTTCAGGTTGACCTTCTCGTGGAACGACAAGTACAGCGTCCTCTCTTCTCACGACTCATCCTGTGGTCTTAACTCCAGGCATTTGGACAATATAATGTCCTTCTTCTCAGGCAGTTCTCCTTCCCCCCTTATGAAAACTGGAGTTGAAGCCTTACAGAAGATTACGTTTATTTTGATGGTTTTGGATTTCCCCTCCTTGTATAATTTTCTACAGTTAGCAAAAATTGGAGTCCAAAAGCAACATGCAGTGCTGGCTACTAAAAGCCGGCCCAAAGTAAGTATGAAGCGAACGATGAGCTTTTATTCACAGTATCAACAATAATCAATAAACACAATGCTAAGGCAAATATCTTCAAAATACGTTTCACTAAAGGCAATGGGGTGCCCTGGGTTGGCTCCTGGAACAGAACAAGGACATTAAAGAAAAAACTGGTAAAGTCGGAATAAAGTCTGTAATTTAGGTTATAGAATGGGGCTGATGTTAATTTCTTAGTTTTGACAAATGTATCACGGTTACTTAAAATGCCAGAAGCTGGGAAAGCTGGGTGAATCATATATGGAAACTCTCTGTACTGTCTTTGCAATTTTTCTGTATATCTAAAATTATTCCAAAATAAATTTTTATTAAAATATATTTTTAGGGAATTCCCTGGTGGTCCAGTGGTTAGGACTCGGCACCTTCACTGCTGAGGGCCGGGGTTCGACCAAGATCCCACAAGCCGTGCAGTGTGGCCAAAAAAAAAAAAAAAAATATATATATATATATATATATATATATATAAAATTTGAGAGTTGATTAAATTATATAAAAATGTCAAATAAACAAGGAGTATTGAGAAGTTAAAACATGAACAGGCCATAATAAGCCTTCCTTCTTTACCTATTATTCCTTGAATGTTCATTTAGAATGTTCTGTGTTATATAAACAAGTTAGAATAAATGATTTTGCACATAGTGAAAGGTCAATGGATGCTTCTAGTTTTACATAAATTTAGGACTCTCACTTACTTTAGGAACCAAGAAATGTCTACTCTTGGCTGAAAGGAATTTACCTTTTATTTGTTATATAGAAGCCATTTTCCTGTTTCTATAAAATTCACTGGCTTGCTAATGTCATCAATCAATCTTATTACTTAATCAGGACAGTTCACACCAAACTTTGTATTGCTCTCTTTCTAGACACCGATGAGTATATTAAGGTAATAATGGAAGCCAAGGAAGATAAGGAAAAAGGAACATGAGTGGACTGGACTGTATTTAAAACTTTGCTTGTATCTGAATTAAAGTTATTAGCATTATCAAGTGTGGCTTTTCCATTTTTAAATACTGAAATAAGGATCCTCTGCCCTGCCCATGGAGACAAGAGAAAAAGTGAGATCCTTCCAAGCTACGAAAACAGAGGAGAGAGTGAGCCTGGAGGAGGTGAGGAATGGCCATTCTGCCATCTTTCCTCTGCGCCACTCAGCCTTGGCGGCTTCACTTGGCCATGAATAGTTCACTCACACAGTCATTCTACAAACACCTGTAAGAATGCGAGGCTCTGGGGATACAATCTGTTATTTTTACTTAACTCTTTCCCCCACAGATTATGTTTAGTCTAACAAAGCAAACTGTACGTTTCTTCGTCCTGTTTTATCCTTGCACACGGCACTTCAATCACAGTGACTGAGTCAGAGTAATATTGGCCATGGACACAGAAGACAGAAAGGGAAGATGACTGACTAGTCTTCTAGAAAATGGCAATGTTTTGCTTTCTGAAAAAGGCAGAAATTTTATTTATTTATCTATTTTTTACATCTTTACTGGAGTATAATTGCTTTACAATGATGTGTTATTTTCTGCTTTATAACAAAGTGAATCAGTTATACATATACATATATCCCCATATCTCCTCCCTCTTGCGTCTCCCTCCCACCCTCCCTATCCCACCCCTCTAGGTGGTCACAAAGCACCGAGCTGATCTCCCTGTGCTATGTGGCTGATTCCCACTAGCTATCTATTTTACGTTTGGTAGTGTATATATGTCCATGCCATTCGCTCACTTTGTCACAGCTTACCCTTCCCCCTCCTCATATCCTCAAGTCCATTCTCTAGTAGGTCTGCGTCTTTATTCCCCTCTTGCCCCTAGGTTCTTCTGACCATTTTTTTTAGATTCCATATATATGTGTTAGCATATGGTATTTGTCTTTCCCTTTCTGACTTACTTCACTCTGTATGACAGACTCTAGGCCCATCCACCTCATTACAAATAGCTCAATTTCGTTTCTTTTTATGGCTGAGTAATATTCCATTGTATGTATGTGCCACATCTTCTTTATCCATTCATCCGATGATGGACACTTAGGTTGTTTCCATCTCCTGGCTATTGTAAATAGAGCTGCAATGAACATTTTGGTACATGACTCTTTTTGAATTATGGTTTTCTCAGGGTATATGCCCAGTAGTGGGATTGCTGGGTCATATGGTAGTTCTATTTGTAGTTTTTTAGGGAACCTCCATACTGTTCTCCATAGTGGCTGAACCAATTCACATTCCCACCAGCAGTGCAAGAGGGTTCCCTTTTCTCCACACGCTCTCCAGCATTTGTTGTTTCTAGATTTTTTGATGATGGCCATTCTGACTGGTGGGAGATGATAGCTCATTGTAGTTTTGATTTGCATTTCTCTAATGATTAATGATGTTGAGCATTCTTTCATGTGTTTGTTGCCAGTCTGTATATCTTCTTTGGAGAAATGTCTATTTAGGTCTTCTGCCCATTTTTGGATGGGGTTGTTTGTTTTTTCCAATTAGCTGCATGAGATGCTTGTAAATTTCGGAGATTAAACCTTCGTCAGTTGCTTCATTTGCAAATATTTTCTCCCATTCTGAGGGTTGTCTTTTGGTCTTGTTTATGGTTTCCTTTGCTGTGCAAAAGATCTGAAGTTTCATTAAGTCCCATTTGTTAATTTTTATTTCCATTTCTCTAGGAGGTGGGTCAAAAAGGATCTTGCTGTGATTTATGTCATAGAGTGTTCTGCCTGTGTTTTCCTCTAAGAGTTTGATAGTTTCTGGCCTTACATTTAGGTCTTTAATCCATTTTGAGCTTATTTTTGTGTATGGTGTTAGGGAGTGTTCTAATAAAGACTATTAGAAGAGACAAAGAAGGACACTACATAATGATCAAGGGATCAATCCAAGAAGAAGTATAACAATTGTAAATATTTATGCACCCAACATAGGAGCACCTCAACACATAAGGCAAATGCTAACAGCCATAAAAGGGGAAATTGACAGTAACACAACCATAGTAGGGGACTTTAACACCCCACTTTCATCCATGGACAGATCATCCAAAATGAAAATAAATAAGGAAACACAAGCTTTAAATGATACATTAAACAAGATGGACTTAATTGATATTTATAGGACATTCCATCCAAAAACAACAGAATACACATTTTTCTCAAGTGCTCATGGAACATGCTCCAGGATAGATCATATCTTGGGTCACAAATCAAGCCTTGGTAAATTTAAGAAAACTGAAATTGTATCAAGTATCTTTTCCGACCACAACGCTATGAGACTAGATATCAATTACAAGAAAAGATCTGTATAAAATACAAACACATGTAGGCTAAACAACACACTACTTAAAAACGAAGTGATCACTGCAGAAATCAAAGAGGAAATCAAAAAAATACCTAGAAACAAATGACAATGGAGACACGATGACCCAAAACCTATGGGATGCAAGCAAAAGCAGTTCTAAGAGGGAAGTTTATAGCAATATAATCCTACCTTAAGAAACAGGAAACATCTCGAATAAACAACCTAGCCTTACACCTAAAGCAATTAGAGAAAGAAGAACAAAAAAAGCCCAAAGTTAGCAGAAGGAAAGAAATCATAAAGATCAGATCAGAAATAAATGAAAAATAAATGAAGGAAACGATAGCAAAGATCAATAAAACTAAAAGCTGGTTCTTTGAGAAGATAAACAACATTGATAAACCATTAGCCAGACTCATCAAGAAAAAAAGGGAGAAGACTCAAATCAAGAGAATTAGAAATGAAAAAGGAGAAGTAACAACTGACACTGGAGAAATACAAAAGATCATGAGAGATTACTACAAGCAACTCTATGCCAATAAAATGGACAACCTGGAAGAAATGGACAAATTCTTAGAAAAGCACAACCTTCCGAGACTGAACCAGGAAGAAACAGAAAATATAAACAGACCAATCACAAGCACTGAAATTGAAACTATTATTAAAAATCTTCCAACAAACAAAAGTCCAGGACCAGAGGGCTTCACAGGCGAATTCTATCAGACATTTAGAGAAGAGCTAACACCTATCCTTCTCAAACTTTTCCAAAATATAGCAGAGGGAGGAACACTCCCAAACTCCTTCTACAAGGCCACCGTCACCCTGATACCAAAACCAGACAAGGATGTCACAAAGAAAGAAAACTACAGGCTGATATCACTGAAGAATATAGATGCAAAAATCCTCAACAAAATACTAGCAAACAGAATCCAACAGCACATTAAAAGGATCACACACCATGATCAAGTGGGGTTTATTCTAGGAATGCAAGGATTCTTCAATATACGCAAATCAATCAATGTGATACACCATATTAACAAACTGGAGGAGAAAAACCATATGATCATCTCAATAGATGCAGAGAAATCTTTTGACAAAATTCAACACCCATTTATGATAAAAACTCTCCAGAAAGTAGGCATAGAGGGAACTTGCCTCAACATAATAAAGGCCATATATGACAAACCCACAACCAACATCGTCCTCAATGGTGAAAAACTGAAAGCATTTCCTCTAAGATCAGGAACAAGACAAGGTTGCCCACTCTCACCACTCTTATTCAACATAGTTTTGGAAGTTTTAGCCACAGCAATCAGAGAAGAAAAGGAAATAAAAGGAATCCAAATTGGAAAAGAAGAAGTAAAGCTGTCACTGTTTGCAGATGACATGATACTATACACAGAGAATCCTAAAGATGCTACCAGAAAACTACTAGAGCTAGTGAATGAATTTGGTAAAGTAGCAGGATACAAAATTAATGCAGAGAAATCTCTGGCATTCCTATACACTAATGGTGAAAAATCTGAAAGTGAAATCAAGAAAACACTCCCATTTACCACTGCAACAAAAAGAATAACATATCTAGGAATAAACCTACCTAAGGAGACAAAAGACCTGTATGCAGAAAATTATAAGACACTGATGAAAGAAATTAAAGATGTTAGAAATAGATGGAGAGATATAACATGTTCTTGGATTGGAAGAATCAACATTGTGAAAATGACTCTACTACCCAAAGCAATCTACAGATTCAATGCAACCCCTATCAAACTACCACTGGCATTTTTCACAGAACTAGAACAAAAAATTTCACAATTTGTATGGAAACTCAAAAGACCCTGAATAGCCAAAGCAATCTTGAGAATGAAAAACGGAGCTGGAGGAATCAGGCTCCCTGACTTCAGACTATACTACAAAGCTACAGTAATCAAGACAGTATGGTACTGGCACAAAAACAGAAATATAGATCAATGGAACAGGATAGAAAGCCCAGAGATAAACCCACGCACATATGGTCACCTTATTTTTGATAAAGGAGGCAGGAATGTACAGTGGAGAAAGGACAGCCTCTTTAATAAGTGGTGCTGGGAAAACTGGACAGGTACATGTAAAATATGAGATTAGATCACTCCCTAACACCATACACAAAAATAAGCTCAAAATGGATTAAAGACCTAAATGTAAGGCCAGACACTATAAAACTCTTAGAGGAAAACATAGGCAGAACACTCTATGACATAAATCAAAACAAGATCCTTTTTGACCTACCTCCCAGAGAAATGGAAATAAAAACAAAAATAAACAAATGGGACCTAATGAAACTTCAAAGCTTTTGCACAGCAAAGGAAACCATAAACAAGACCAAAAGACAACCCTCAGAATGGGAGAAAATATTTGCAAATGAAGCAACTGACAAAGGATTAATCTCCAAAATTTACAAGCAGCTCATGCAGCTCAATAACAAAAAAACAAACAACCCCATCCAAAAATGGGCAGAAGACCTAAATAGACATTTCTCCAAAGAAGATATACAGATTGCCAACAAACACATGAAAGATGCTCAACATCACTAATCATTAGAGAAATGCAAATCAAAACTACAGTGAGATATCATCTCCCACCAGTCAGAATGGCCATCATCAAAAAATCTAGAAACAATAAATGCTGGAGAGGGTGTGGAGAAAAGGGAACCCTCTTGCACTGCTGGTGGGAATGTGAATTGGTTCAGCCACTATGGAGAACAGTATGGAGGTTCCTTAAAAAACTTACCATATGACCCAGCAATCCCACTACTGGGCATATACCCTGAGAAAACCATAATTCAAAAAGAGTCATTACCAAAATGTTCATTGCAGCTCTATTTACAATAGCCAGGAGATGGAAACAACCTAAGTGTCCATCATCGGATGAATGGATAAAGAAGATGTGGCACATACATACAATGGAATATTACTCGCCATAAAAAGAAACGAAATTGAGCTATTTGTAATGAGGTGGATGGACCTAGAGTCTGTCATAGTGAAGTAAGTCAGATAGAGAAAGACAAATACCGTATGCTAACGCATATACATGGAATTTAAGGGAAAAAAAATGTCATGAAGAGCCTAGGGGTAAGACAGGAATAAAGACACAGACCTACTAGAGAATGGACTTGAGGATACGGGGAGAGGGAAGGGTAAGCTGTGACAAAGTGAGAGAGTGGCATGGACATATACACACTACCAAACGTAAAATAGATAGCTAGTGGGAATCAGCCACATAGCACAGGGAGATCAGCTTGGTGCTTTGTGACCACCTAGAGGGGTGGGATAGGGAGGGTGGGAGGGAGGGGGATGCAAGAGGGAAGATATATGGGAACATATGTATAACTGATTCACTTTGTTATAAACCAGAAACTAGCACATCATTGTAAAGCAATTATATTCCAATAAAGATGTATAAAAAAAAAAAAAGAAAAAAAAAAGACTAGAAGTCTACCCCAAGAAGAATAGAAAGCAAATCAAGGTGAAAAAAAAAAAGGTATATTATTCATGGAATTTGGAATTTTACCTATATTATATACATTATCATGTTTTATAATTTTATATATACACATACACAGATATGTGTGTAAATATCCTCTGGACAAAGAATGTTGCCTGCCCTTTCAGTAAACAAAGGACGTTGCCGCCACCAAGACATCAGCTATTGCAGCTGCCCCCTGACTGTGCACCCTGAGGGCATTCAGGATGGAGAAATGCAGGATACTGGCCCTAGGTATTTAAGATTCCCATCAAAGGAATGTTTTCAATGAGCCAAGATTCTTGCGTCTTCCCATACACAGAAAAGCACTAAATTCATTAACTTAAGATGTTTGATTTTCTTTAATTAACAGTAATCTTTTGACGTTCGGATTCCCTGTTTTTTTTTTTGTTGTTGTTGTTTGTTTGTTTTCACCAAAAAACCCTATATATCCTATATAGCCTCCCTTACCTTTTCAGAGCAGTCCCTCAAAGCTATCTGAGAGGCTGCATCCCAGGCTTAAGTCCTCAGTAAGTCCTCTAGATAAAACATAATTCTCAACTCCTAGGTTGCCCATTTTTTTCAGTCAACAATACACACATACATGTATTAAAATGAAGTTTTTAAATGCTCTTTTCTTTTTCATAAAGTTTCTATGAAACTTCTTCCTTATTTTCACTGGAATACTATAAAGAGTGGTTTACAACTCTGCCCTCTCTCCTTCACTTCTTCTCTCCCCTCCTTCCTTAATATTTATTGAGTGCTTAATATATATATACCAGACCCTGGGAGTATGACACAGTCAACATCATGGTTCATGTCTTGAAGGAGTTCATGACATCCCAACCTACCAAGTGGTAAAGCAGGTTCATTCCATATAAATTCACATCTCAAGTGAGTATTTTAAATGGCCAATTGGCTAAGAATCTATGGAAGGGGTCAGTAAGAATGTGGATGAGAGCAGGAAAATACTTTAGGCATATTGCATTTTTCCAAGGAATTCAATGCTAACCAGTTGACTCTCTTTTCTCTCTTTCTTTCCTTCTTCAAATAACAGAAACGTTTAAAGGTTTACCTGAATATACTCTGTAAGCGTGTTAAAGACTTGTTTTGCTACTTGAATCGCTTTGGAGAAATTCCTTTGTCCTTGTTCATCAATGACATCTTTCCCAGAGTAATACCAATAGAAGTCACTGATTGATTCCTGGAAAAGAGACATGAGAGGATTAAGGCACCATCTGAAGCTACCAAAGACCTGTCCAGTTCTGGACTCAGTAATAGGAAATCATTTTAAATAACACATTGGAAGCAAACAAAAATATCTGCAAGGTAAGTACTATTGTCAATGATTTTCCTAAACATAAAATATGGGGACATCCTCCCTAGATATAAATAACAACTGGAGAGAAGATTAGAAGTAGAAAACTTAGCTTTTAAAATGACTTTCTGTCTCTGATGACCTTGAACTTCACAAACATAAGGATTCATAACATTAATGCATATTTATCCATAGAGCAGTTAGGTGTTTACTATGTGAGCACAGAAATTAGACAAATCATAGAACAATATTTCTGGGTTCCAGACATTTGGTCTCCTTTTTCTCCAACAAAGCCAATAACATTTCTTTGATGAGAATTCCAGGATGTTCCTGGCCTGTGTAACTGCCCCTGAAGAAACTAGTTGGACTCCTTATAAATACTGACAACAACTGTAAACAAACATCTAAATAAGATCAATCTTTCCAAACAGGATATACTCAACAATAACTTATATTGTGAAGGAACTTTAGTTGCCTAAATGAGTAATACAATTTGGGCTACCATTTAGGTTCTGAGACATGATTTTGAAAATCACAAATATATTTTCAGCAATGCTTCTTGATATATTTGCTTCAAAAATGGACTTTTTTCTCATTAAGCTTTACGTAAGAGTGTTGTGCTTTTACATATGCAAAGATTAAGGGAGAAAGAGAGTTTGAATTTGCAGTTTTTAAAAGTACTATACCTGATTTCCTTATAAATAAAGGGAGGGAAATAAAAGTTATATAAAATCTTATTACTTAAGAGGCCTACACCTTCAGATTCGGTTCTAGTAATGTGTAAACCATTACCACACTATCAAAGATACTTTTAAGTGATGACGTGTTAAGCTGAATTTTTAAATTAATGCAAATATTTCAAGAGCTGAAAAGAACTAACCTTATGTTATTAAATTTAAGTGTATGGTAAGTAGTTTGAAAGCCTTTCTTTCCCATTTTTAGTAACGTTTCAAATATCCTTCTCCTATTTATCTATCAACCGTAGAGGAAGGAACAGAGCATGTTCATGCTTTACAAATTGAAAAGGAATTTCAAATGCCATCAAGCTAAAAACTGTAGGAAAAAAATATTCCCACTTATAGAAAGAAAATAAGCCAAGTGAGAGCCAGGATCAGAGGCCAAGACAATAGTGGCAGTTTCAACCTAAGACTTGGGGGAAAGCCTGTGATCAAAGCCAAAATATCTCTACAAATTCTGACCTCATAAATCAAAACACATTTCAACATGGCAGTTTCACAACTCCACCATATCTTGCCAACCAACCAACCCCTTAATTTGTTACTAACGTAAAGCAACGTACCTGAACTCTCAGTAGGTAGTCTACGGTAGAGATGATTATGTTGACAGTCGTATTATTGCCAGTCTGAGTTCTCAGATAATTTTGAAAATCTACATAAGATCAAAAGATGTTATTAAAGCGCATTCAAAAATGTAAAATGAGTCCTTTGAATAACTCCAAAAGCAAATGACGTCTCCAGGAAAATCACCATGGCTACGTACACTGTTAATCTGCTAGTTTTAATATTGAATAATTTATACTTTCCATACAAAGTGAGTACCTCAAAAACAAATCTAGGTGCTTCACAGAATATCAATATTCAAATTTCATCTAAGAGGTTGCTAACACCTGTTTCTTGATTCCTAGCTCTAGGGTTCTGGGCATGTGAATGACTGAAAACAACTTCCATCCTGTAGGACAGAGTAATTAAATGATTTATTCCATAATCCCTTATTCCTTAGTACTGTGTTAAGTGCTGGGGAAGCAAAAATCAAGATCAAGTTCCTGCCTTCACGGATACACAAGCTTGGTGGAGAACCAGATATATAAACAATGAATGTAAATACATCATGCAAAGTTACACAATGAAGTAGATTCCCCCAGTAAGATACGTGGTAAAAAAAGAAACAGAGCTACGTACGTCTCTATAGCTATCTATCTGATCTACAACTTTCTTCACCTATCAGCTGTCTTCTCTAGCATGAGAACAACTAATAAGAATTAAGTGAGGGACTTCCCTGGTGGCGCAGTGGCTAGGAATCCGCCTGCCAATGCAGGGGACACGGGTTCGAGCCCCAGTCTGGGAAGATCCCACATGCTGCAGAGCAACTTAGCCTGTGCGCCAGAACTACTGAGCTCGCGTGCCACAACTACTGAGCCTGTGCACTAGAGCCCACGAGCCACAACTACTGAAGCCCACGCACCCCAGAGCCTGTGTCCTGCAACAAGAGAAGCCACCACAATGAGACGCCTGTGCACCGCGACAAAGAGTAGCCCCCGCTTGCCGCAACCAGAGAAAGCCCGTGCGCGGCAACGAAGACCCAGTGCAGCCAAAAGTAAATAAATAAATAAATAAATTAATTAAAGAAAAAAAATTAAATGAAAGGGCTAGCAAAGGACTTTGAAAGAGGCAATGCGATACAGAAAATTTTCCAGCGCCTACGCAGCAGGTAATGTTCAAGAACTGTTTCTTGACCCAAGGGAAGAAGCATAATTGGAACTAACAGACTCGTATTATTGCTTCAAAATGCTTATTTCTGGGTACCACTGATGGTCTGGGGTCTCACAAACCTGAGTTGTGTCCCTCACAAAGCAGTTGCAAGAAGCGGAAGAGGTCACAGGTGAATTCGTCATCCTGCAGAACCTTTTCTCCTGCAGGAAGTCCAGAGGAACCCAATGTTATCAACTACCTTAGCCTCGCCCTCCCTTTCTATCCCCACCTCCATCAAACTTGCATGTTGATGTAGCATCGTTCTGAACCCAAAACAGTCACAAATCATAGCCACTTTTCTATCTGAAGCTCATAAGATCATGCGCTTGACAGATAGATGCACTTTTTCTTGCTAAGAAAAGAACACTTGGATCTTAAAAACTCAGATATCTCTCTGTTAAAAGTAGCAGCATGGGTTTGGCAACATTTTAGAAACAACCTGAAGAGATTAGAGACTTAAACTTTTTTTTTCTTTCTTTCTATCTTTCTTTTTTTCCTTTTTGGTAAGATTTGTGTAGGAATGATCTCTGCGTCTCTTACAAATGTGGAAATTAAGTCTGCTTTGTTCCCAGAGTCTGACCAAATAATTCAATGCAGAAGTATTCAGTACATACATGAAACAGGACCAAGAGTTTCTTTTATTCAAATATTAATTAAAGGACTTTTGTGAAAACTCTGGATGACTGGAAAATGTTTTTTAACTCATTTCACTTAACTCTCTCATGAGCTTGTCTAAATAGAGAGCTCATTGGTTGGAGCATTCCTTCCAGAGGAGGAAGAACTGACAAGCGGACCTAATTCTAAATACCAAACCAAAGGATAAACTTCGCTGGCTCCTGCTAGGAGAGCTAAATCTAACAAAGAAATGTGAAACGGAGGGCATCTCAGTGCCATAGGAGGAGCTCTGCATCATTTCAACACTAACTATATATGTGGGGCAAGGACGAAGCCTCAGAAAAGGGTTCCGATCTTTCATCTACATTTCCATTTAAATGTATCTTGATCACAAGTTACTTTGAAAGCAAAAACACAAAGAAGGAAACAAACAAAAAACAGGCACCACACGAATGAAAGCTGATTTTAAAAGCATAGAGTGTCCGTGAAAAAAACACTGTCAACATTATGAGTGTATGCTCTGGAATCTCAATTTGTTTAGAAAGCAAAATGACCAAAAAAAAAAAAAAAAATGTTGTTTGGCAAGTGAATGAATATACTCATGTATTTAAAAAAATAATAATAACTTTTCAGACTGGAAATACTTTGGGCTAAGAAAGAAAACTATGCAATGATGTGTTTGCTGGAACTAAAATTATGAATGATCATAATGACAGAGAGTTGATGGACTTACCAGTCTGCAGTCTGTGACTTTCAAAGTGAGAGGCTTCATATAATGGGAGGGTTAGGAAGCAAAACCATTTTGAAAACTAATATAAACATTAAAAAAAGTACATAAAATCACTGTACTGGTTTCCCTGTTGGCCTGCAAGATATTATATTTGGTGACCAAATTAAGATCACCACGTCTACAAATGCGATGTGGCAAGTTTAATGTGTTAAATGCACATTGGTTTGAATCTCAATACATGGCTGATAAGCCCATTCCTCCATGTTCACGTTCATGACAGGATAGGAAAAAAGGAAACAGCCTCGGCTAATAAGCTAAACTCTTCATTGATTACACTTAGTATCATTTCATGAAGATACTTTAAAATGCTATTTCAATCAAACTGTTATGAGTTAGTTACACAGACTTATTGACTCCTTGTGAACCCATCTAAAATGTTTTGTTTTGGTTTTGCCGTTTTTCAGAAAATTGAATCAATAAAACCACGGACATACTCCCAATGTTCACATATTCAATATGGAGTAAGTAACCCTTGGTAGAAAGTATTCAGAAAAGTTAACACAAATAAATTAACATGTAGTCTACCAGTGTGCCTGAAAATGCTCTGTACGATGCACATTGATTTATAACATAAGGTTTGTTTTCTGTTGGCATGCACAGTATTTTCCGGACTGTACACCGAAACACATACGAGTAACGTCTTACATAGGACACGCTGCACACAGCAGAACAAGAGGGAAAGTCGGGGAGGGGGGGAGGGGCAGGTCAAGACTTCATTTACCATCAGCTGACACCAGGTTATTGTATCCACTAAGGTGCTATTGCTTAATGAACACATTACTATCTGATTAAAATGCTGCCATCGCCCATGCTGCATGTAGGCAGTGCAGGAACAGAGATGGATGATGGCTTTATGTCTGCAGAAGGTACACGAGCAACAGTCTATTTTGTGATGTATGCAAAAGAAATTCCATTGTAAGATGGAAACTAAGGTTGATAATAAATAACAAAATGGAGTAAAATGTAGTTGAAAGTGCTCTTACATTTTAAAAATATTATTTGCAATAGCTGCATGATGGCCAAACGTAGATAGTATGAAGGGCATTCCTTTGGTTTTATTTTTAATTATAAGGGGATTATAGTTTCTAACACTGTAATAAAGGGAGAGTTATTTCAATACTGTTGTGATGATGAGTTTGTTCTTTGTGCCTCAGTTTTCTCACCTATAAAATGAATGTAAAGCGTACACCGTCTACCTCACTGGCTCTGCACAATCTATATGACCATTTTTTATCAATTGTGGAGAGGTTAATATTATTAGTAGCAGTGGTAATGACACTAAAGATGGGAACAACATGCCTACACGATAAATATAGTTATGTGAACATAGGTATTAAATGTGTTTATATTTTCAAAAAGCCACCTTAATTTTAATGGACCAAATATTTTCAAAAATGTAAGTTTTCACCTGGAAATAATATTAGGTAGACCTTATTTGTTCAAGCTACCAGTAAAAAGTAATTCCTCATTTAGAGATCTAATAAAGTCAACACACTTTTAAAGGCTTTTCTACTCACAATCGGTTTATCCAACTAATAGAAAAGTACACAAGTGTTTAAGTTCAATAAAAACAGTTGTTCTTACTTAGAATTTTTACTTAGAATATCCATGGATATAGCTCAAAGTCTGCAGACTTATCTCCAGGCAAAGCTTGATTTAACTGTTAATAATTAATTATCAATAACTGTTCTAAAATTAATGAAATAAATAAAAAGACTAATATATATATAAACAATTGACTCCAGAAGACTAAGATCGCCATCGTTGTAGGGTCAGCATCTCTAATGATGCAGAGATAAAAGGGTGAGTAGCATGAAACATGACACTGGCTGCATCAAATAATTCCCTGTAATCTATTGTTAAACAGCTCTCAAGGGCCCCCCATTGCCATGGAGGAAATAATTCTGATTACTTACTAATCTTTAGAGGACTTAAATATTTATTTTGTATACGAAAACACTGAAGGATAAAGGTTAAAAATATTTTTAAATAGTGAAAAGTCAGGTATTTGATTCCATGTGGGTAGTTGTAATACCATTGTTTAAATGTTCTAAATATGGCTGCTTGAATAACATTACAGCTCAACTAACGAAGAATAAAAAATCTGAAATGGATTTACGATTCACATTTAGTTAGTGACTACGGTGTGCTAGGCATTGTGCTAGATATATTTTCTCACATTTCATTTCAGGTTTACAAAAATCCTACAAATGAGGTGATACGATCCCATTTTGTGGTTTGGTAAACAACCGAGAAATTAAGTAACTTGACTACTGTCCTACAGCTGTTAACAAGTAAAGGACTTGAATTCAGTAAACTTCAGCAAACATTCACAGTCTCCTATATGCTAGGCACCTTGTGAGGTGCTAGGGACAAAAAAGACCACTGGACACAATCCCTAACCTTAAGAAGGTCACAGTCAGGCAATAAACAGGTAATTTCGATATTGTATGGTCCTTCTGAATCCAGTGTGCAATAGTTTCTACACTTCACAGAGCTCACATCAGCAATCAATCTCTGACTAACAATCATTACACTTATTGTACATTATTTAAATTGTGAACTCCTAACTTGTTTTTATGAATTTTAGAACCCAAGGAAAACCATATTCTAGACACATGGCTTTAGAAAAGTCAATTCACCTTTCTGAGTCTCTGTTTCATCATTTTGATATGGAAATTAACAGTCTCCTGACTTCCTGAATTCACAGGGCTGCTGGGAGAATCAAATTGGTCCAAACAAGTACAGTTGCTTTGAAATATGCAAAACACAGTAGGAATAAATGTGAAGTTTTAATGGCATGCAGTCATTAAAAAACCACCTTCAGATTTCTAAAATATAGAATACTGGGGGGTTGTGAATATGATAAATCATTCATAATTCCATTAAGTGCATGTATTTAAGGTAACAACCTGACACCAGTGTATAAAATGCATTCCTAGATAATACCAATGACCACTGTGTGTGGAAAAAGTTAGGTGTGACCGATGGAAAACAGAATTAAAGTTATAGGTTAGCTGTAGGGGAAGAAATCTTTTGCTTTCAAACATGATTTGCAGATTGTTTCTCTTATAGCCGTCTCTTTTTTTTCTTTCTTTTTTTTACTGAAGTATAGTTGATTTACAATGTTGTATTAATTTCTGTTGTACAGCAAAGAGACTCAGATATATATATATATATATATATATATATATATATATATATATATACATTCTTTTCTATTATGGTTTATCACAGGGTATTGAATATAGTTCCCTGTGCTATACAGTAGAACCTTGTTGTTTATCCATCCTATATCTAATATTCAATAGTGTGCATCTTCTTGTAGCCTTCTCTTAGTGCCTTTCAGTTGTCATTACTCTAACTGAAATCCTTTATGTCCTTCACCCATTCCATCCACCAGCATCCTAACTGATCTCCGTGTCTTCACATGGGACACCCATCTTACACCCTGGTGCTGACAACAACAGCTATAGGCAATCCAATTATAACACTCTTCCTGACAAACAGACTGACTCCTGTAACAGTAATTATGGAAAGCATACTCTGAAGAATTCCCTGCAATCTACCGTTAAGCAGAGTTCCCCAGCTGCCGTGAAGGAAATGGTGGTGACCACTACCTTCGGAGAACTCCATGCCTATTTAATACGCTAGCATTACTGAGAAAGGAGAGATCTGTGCCTTTTAGGGTGATTAGGTTCTACTGGAAGCATTTTGAACAGTGAATGTAGGAATTTAATTCCAGGCGGATCATCACACAAAACATAATGTATCACTTAAGTGTTACATAATGATATCACTAAGTGATACATAATGTATCACTTAAGTGTTATTTCTTTAATGGCTCTCCAGGGTCTCAGAAAGAAAGTACAAATGCCTGGAAAGAGCAAGGAAGGTCCTTCAGCACCTCTCACAAGCGATCTTTCCATCTTCTAGGGGGTTCATTTCTCTTCAACTGCACCAGGTTGTGGTTACTGTCCTCTGATATGTTTTGTACCTTAAACTTTGCATACGCTGATGCTAATTCCTTCCACTGGAATGCCTTTCTTTGCCTTCCTTATCTACCAGATAAACTTCTACTTCAGGCTACGTGTTATGTCTATGGTGACACTTCCCCATCCCTGGCAAAGTATCAACTCAGTTCTCTCTTACACAGAGGGCATTGTTCTGAAGTTGCTTGTTTACAAGTCTGTCTACACGATACTGGACTCCTATAGAACGCCAGTGCCTAGGACAGTGTCTAGCACGTAATAGCCACTCAAATTTAAATGACTGCTTCAAAGTTTAAAAACTGCAAGGATGTTAAAAAACAATCTATTTAGTGCCAGGAACTACAGGCTTTTTCTTGAAGAGAAAGTTTACCCATAGGAACTGCAGAGAAATATAGTCAGAACCCAGATGTTAGCACTGGATTATACCTGGGAAAGTACTTTGAAAATCTGGGGCAGGAGAAAGCCAAAAAATAATTAAGCACTAAAAACACTAACGAAAAATTAGGGTAGCCGATATTTAAAGATTGCTTTAATTATCCCTTTCATTAATTAATTAAAAGGAATCCTTTTATCTTCAACTTCACATAAACTTCATGAGGTCACTATAAATATATCGGCAAGAACCTCAGTGCAACACGTTATCAGTTACAGGTAGAAATTTGAGAAGCTTAACTTGTATTAATGTTGTATATAACAGTTTAGAAAATCAAACAATTTCTGAGGAATCAGATCAGCTTCGCAATTTCATCTTGCTTACGAAGTCAAGGATCCCTGCAAAATGATCAAAAATCAAATGCAGTATCTTCGACTATATTCCAAGAAGACGTTTGAAAGAAGGAAAATTGCACTTTCAAGCTCATCATGAATCACTAATGAGGTTAAACGGTACTGAGGAAAAACAAATTAGAAATCCAAGGATGGAATGAAATTTCAAAGATTTATATAGGTTTTTGGTTTTGAACTTCACTCTATGTTAAAAGAAAACACATAGGACTAAAAAATATACAGAGAGGACAACACTGAGCACGTGACAAATCTAAACACATTTGCTTAAGAACCTTTTTTCTAAAAAAACCAAACAAACAAGGGGGAGGGTCCAGGCTTTTGTAGAAATGCGGGAAATTTAGTAAGGTGGGATAGGGCTACAGGACAGTACCAGTGTAGAGAAAAGAATATAAACAATTAGTCTGAGATCCAGATACAGTGGTCCTTCTGTATCTGCAGATACAGAGGTATGGCCGTGCTATGCCACTTTGTATCAGGGCCTTGAGCATCTGTGGATTATGATATCTGCTGGGGGAGGGGGGAGGAAGGGGAGGGTCCTGGAACCAACCCCTCATGGATACAGAGGGACAGCTGTATACAAAGCTTAAAGAAGCACATATTCCCTAATGGTATCTCAATACCAGATGAAGAATGTCATGTGTAACCATAAAAAGCTTAAAAGTGATATTAAAACTTCAATGGTGGATGCAAAAATCGGCAATAGATGGGTGTCTTTGAAAGGAGACATTACATTAAGGGACCAACAATTCTACCTAAGCCAACATGCTGGACACAAAATAAGCCCCCCAAAGACTACTGAAGGATGGGGGGAAGGGAGTAGGCATGTGGAATGGGCAAATTAAAGGCAGGAAGAATGCCTGCATCTCAGCCTTGACCCTGCCACTTCGCTGTGTGACCCTGGACAAGCCATGTTATCTTTCTCTCCCTCACTCTCCTTCTTTATAAAATAGGAAAAATACCTCATGGGAAAGTTGTGGGTATGAAAAAGTTCATGTATTCAAGTTATACATTTTCCATGGCAATATAATTTATGGTCCTGTTATCATCATCGGGAAGAGACTGAGCTTAATAAAGATAATTGGTTAGGATGCAGATTTATATCTATCAGATTATTTTCTCAGTCCTGAGCCTATACTGCACAAGCCTTAAGCTCTGAAGCAAGGATATCACTAACAGATTTAGATTTTTCAGCCTTTTCTGTTTTTCAGCAGGGATGCCCCATGTCCTTTCTCCTTTGAGAGTACAAACTCTTAATAGTTGCAGAAGCTTAAAAGAACGGTCGTGTAACAGACATTTTAAAAGTATGCCAAAAGAAAGAGTCAGTATAGGTGTTCTCAATCTGGGAAATGTTGTACCATTCATTACAGCGAATGAGTGGTCACTGCATATTCTCCTGAAAGATATTTTGGTGAAGGCAACGGTGTGTATTCAGAGAGCACAACTTAATCTCTGAAGCCCTGTTGACATACTAGGTACCATTCAAAAACCTCACCCCTTCTTTATCACCATCGTATGTCACGTCTTTTAGAGACTACTTTGCAGCACCAGTGCCATCTTTGTTATTATCCTAGCTTGAAGGGTGAACATTGGCTACTGTTTCTACAGTTCTTTAAATTCGGTCTCAAGAATGAAAATTTGTTTTTATGGTAGAAGGTTTTTAATGTGTGATATTTTCAAAGAATAGAGAAAAACTCTACAGATCTCTCAATACTTGGAAGGGAAGTAGCAGAGCCCAATGGCTAAGATGAGACTCAGCCGTTCATAGCACACACTGGATCGGCACTGATTTTCCCGTGCACCACTTGGTACAGCCATAAAGCCACAGTATGTCCAAGACAGAAATGCCACAGGGAGACTCTTGCACACATTCATTCATTTACACAACAGCTGCAAACACTGGGTCCACCAGAACTTTTTTTAAATGAAAGAACAGAACCAAACAAATCTAAAACCATCATTTAAATGCTTGTTGCCCCTTCAGGTCTAATATGTTAATAGCTGCACATCCTCATAGGATGAGGAAAAAAAAAAAAGGAAAGCTGATATATAAGTTTTAAAAGGAAAAGGATGCATAATGATGGGAAGTAAACAATCTACTTGTTAAAAGGGTCTATAAAAGGAAAAAATGCACAAAAACTGTCACTATCAAGACTGTACACACAGCTAACAACAAATAAAGGAGCAAATGAAGAAAAGGCAGTTCATTTTTAATAATTACCACGCTCATGAGTGATGACTGAGGAAGGGAGAATAGTACATTGACGGTAGTCGAAAGAAAAGGAAATGGGGAAAAAGAAAGAAGTTGAGAGTTTGTTTTTGCTTTGCTGTTTGTAAGGAAATAAAATAGAAAACGTGTTAATCAAGTTGGGCAATTATTTTTGTGTGTGTCTTTAAAAAGAGTAAACTAATCAAACCAACCTCATATTGAGAGACAGAACTAATTCTCACATTAGGATGGTCACTCTCATCAGTGATTTCTGATTTGGGACCCACAAATGTTATTCTCATCTATATCTGGTTGACAGTGGCTAGGAGGCCCAGTAAAATAAACCTGGGTGGTCACTATTTCTTTGTGGGGAGCTGAGGTAAAGAGTGATTCAGAATGATGAATGGAATTGTGTTCAGAGCCTCTGGTACATTAGCTAAAAACTGCAGGGGAAAATGAAATTGATTTCTAATTCCATGACAGGGAAGTCAGACTTTGGATAGAGAACTGACTCATTTTTAGGCACTTTCCAGCCGGAAAATGCCCAGGACTTCTGTGAGACATTAGAGGCATGCAGTTAATGGGAGCTGGGATTTGTCATGGCTCTGAGTTCTCCAGATGGGCCCCTCAAGGCCAGGTGTTGTTAACTGTCGACACAAAGGTTAGTAATGAAGACATTTGGCTTGATGTCCATTTTCAAAAAACCTAAGTAAGTTCAGAATTCTGCTGGTGATTTTTCTTGAAGGTAGCTAACCCAATTAAATAACCGTGTGACGAATACTTGATTACTGAACCTATACATTCAAATGCCAAGCAGAAAATAAAATTACACAGGTGATATATACAGAAGCAGCAGTGTTAGCATATGTATAAATGATAATCTTTAAAATACCGGAAGAAAAATGCAGCTAATTTTTTTCCTATTGTGAGAACAAAAATATACAGAGATAATTAGAGAGATTAGTTAATTCTAAAGTATTTCAGAAAGGCAAGCAGACTACAAATGGCAGAGGGGAGAAAATTTATTTTTTGCAATAAGATTAGTTTTATAGAAGACCCAATGTTCCAAAACTAATACATTGATAAGATGACAACTCCAAACCAGACCAAACAAACAAAAACACACAGGGCCTTACTCAAACTAAATTAATTTAAAAATCAAACACAAAAGAATAAAAACAAGTCAAAACCAAAAATAGTGAAGATACTTTCTTCTTAATAAATACCAAAACGGATGTGCAACAATAGTTATTTCTGCTTTAAATGCACTGTGTGCTAAATTTTCTAGTTCATACATCTATTTATAGAGAGAAAAGCTCTAAGAATCGGTGAGTCATTATTTTCATGCACATGTAAATTAAGTGATCAGAGTTATTTAAACACAAAAATTACTCTTTATTTCATTAAACAATTTGGACTTGCAAAGACATGGGTATATGAGATAGAAGGATAACTGGGCTAAAAGGGAGGAGATAGTAAGACTAGTGGTGGACTGAAGGATCTGAAAGCATCACTGTCCTAAGGAGATAGAAGAACTTGAAAGCCTGACAGTTTGCTAAAGTGGCCAAAGAAAGTCAAACATTTTCTAATGTGGCTCATCCATGTGGTTTAGAATTTTATAGATAATTCTCTAATAAGGGATATTTATTTACTACCCAACGAGGGGAAAGACGACTGACAGTAGATCTGGAATAAAAAGGAATCAATGACCAACATGGAAGATTGGGTTTTGGGTGTGACCTGCATGGGTGTCTAACTATGAACTTTTAAATGAGTCACATAAGCATTGTGTCTATTTAAAGATAACCTTGTATCTCTCTGTAATTTCAGGGAAGAAGTGGGGGACACATGATGCTTTTAATTTAAGCGATCAATACCTGATCCTTCCTCGGTCACCATCCCAAGTCCTTCAGCTTTGTTTTGTCGCTCAAATGCGTTTAGGTCAAGGACACTGCAATAACAGGGAAGAAAACATTTAGAGGCCTAACAGAACGTTTTCTTTCTTCAGGAGAGCAAATGTCTAAAAACTGTGTATCGTGAAACGTGAACCAAATGTTATCAGATACTGAAAACATACACTGACTCAATGCCTACCAACCATATTTTCCTAGTACCAGACTAGTTTCTCTCCAGGGTCCACACTGAAATGATCCATGTGAAAGTCAAGCATATGGCATTGATGGGTTTCAACTTTGGGAGAACATTACAAAGTTAGCAGACATACTGAAATATAATTAGAATGATCATGTTTTTCCAGTTGGAATAATAACATTAAGTATGTGGCAGGTTCCTCAGTCAAATGCTGTCTGAATGATTTCAAAGACTGTAAAAAACAGAAAATGATGAACATGGTCATGATGATCATGGTTAAGGCTCATTCATTTAGGGCAGATGAGAACTGGTCTACCGGCTCCCAGATAAAATGAAAAAGAATTTTGTTTTTTGTCTTTTAAAAATCATACACTACTCATTTCCAAGTAAGCAGAATACACATTAATTCTCCAAGGTTCCTATTTAAGCGCAGGGTAGACTATATTAAGACATTATTAATGTGGAACAATTAGTAATTAAAACATTACTAACACCTAACAGCAAGATAGAACATAAGACACTTCCACACTTTTGTCCCACTTAAAAGTGTGCTTGATCATTAAAAATTCTTCTGTGTATGTGCTGTCAGTAATGTACTTACAAAGTAACACGTACTTTAAAAGGTACAACCACTGAGTGGAACCAAAGCAAGAAAAGCACGTGCTTACCTGCATGACTGCATCAGGCCAGCAAGGCTCTGAAAGAACCCCACATCCTTTTTCTCCTTGAGATAGTCAAGCATTTTCTACGGTAGATAGAGAAACCACAGGGTCACTGAACACAAATCTCGTGTTTTGTTAAATAAGAAATAAAAACATCCTTTGATTCTGAAATAAAGATAAAAAATATCCAGTGCATACAAACATGACGAACGTCACCTTGACCATGAAATAGTGATAAGCATGTCACAGCAAGAGACTTGCACATTTCTAAGTGCAGCAGGACATACACATGGCTTGGAACAAGGGAGCTGCTTTATAAAACACCATAGGCAGCAGGAATATCAGGGGGAAATCATACTCTTAATTCTCTTCATGTCACTCTGTAAGTATCTGGAGATTCAGAAACTTAGTTCAAGTTTACCGGGAAGAAGGCCCACCTGTCTGCTATTCACAGGTTTCATTACAAAAGTGACTTCCTTAAACAGCATTCCAATCCGAGAGCTCTGATTACCATATGCTAATGTTACAGACAGAAATTCAGTTTCCATTACCATGGTCTCTAAACCCAAGGACTGGTGGGAATCATGTGACTATTAATTTTTCTCCTCTTTTCTCAGAATGATGTCCAGATTCTGTGGTCAACATTTTGGTTAAACACAAATGTAAAAAATGCTAAAGCAATGCATGGCTCCCACTTGCTACTTTGAATGCAGATACAGTGTGCTGGAGGTTTCAAATAAGAAGTACTATGTGCAGGGCAGGAATAGAGAGGAAGATGTAGAGAATGGACATGTGGACACGAGGCGGGGCGGGAGGGAGAACCGGGAGATTGGGATTGACGTACGAGCACTGCCATTTGTAAAATGGACAGCTGGTGGAAACCTGCTATATAGCACCGGGAGCTCAGCTCGGTGTGACCTAGGGGGTGGGATGGGGGGTGGGGAGGTCCAAGAGGGAGGGGATCTATGTATACATATAGTTGATTCATTTCATGGTACAGCAGAAACTAACACAACATTGTAAAGCAACGATACCCCAATTAAAAAAAAAAAGTACATACAAGATGATAAGATGACAGGCACACCAAAGGTTTTAAGAAAATAAAGATACTGTTCTTCTCTGAATCTTAAATAGAAGGGATTAATTCCTACTATCAGAGCTATCTAGATAGGGCTCAGCTAAGCAGTCAAAATATTGGTAGTACTCTTTTTCCAGAAATCAGAGAGTTAAAGGTAATATAAAACTAAATATGTGAAGGCTGTATACACATACACAGTGTATATATATTTGTGTGTGTATATATATATACACACATATATGCATACACCTACACATGCACAGACACACACAGACACACAAACACGCACAGCCATTTTGGGGTGGGTGTGTGATAACTTATTGGTCTAATAAAACATGAAGTGCTTATTAATCATTGGTCTTTTAAAACAAAATGAATGTGGGTTACAGGGTCAAAGGGGAGTGGTGGAGTATATATCTGAAGGTTTAAAGAAAAAAGAAAAGATCTGTACAGACGATGAGTACATTTATTACATGGTCTCTCAAGGTTCCTTTTGTCTCCATGGATTTCTGAATATATATACTATACGATTAAGGTCTTTTGAAGCAATACATAAGTCAAGGGAAATTATTTATTTATAAGTATTGTGGCGAGATTAGGTTGGTTTTCTTTATTTTTCCTTTTTTAAAACAAGTCATGTAGTCATTTACTATGGAAATCAAAAAAGAAAATCTGTAAATTGGATGGGAGAAAATTCACCTTTATTTTTACTAACTTCTAACTGAAATTTAGCATTCCTTTCAACCAGTAATCTAAGCAACAAACACTAGGAGGATTAGTAGTAGCTACGATTTTGTCACCAATAAAGATTTCAGATATTTTCATATCACATTACAGCTGTTG
Source organism: Pseudorca crassidens (assembly GCF_039906515.1). Classification (NCBI taxonomy): domain Eukaryota; kingdom Metazoa; phylum Chordata; class Mammalia; order Artiodactyla; family Delphinidae; genus Pseudorca; species Pseudorca crassidens. The sequence goes on from NC_090311.1 coordinate 76,738,579, forward strand.
TAGATATTTAAAAATATTTAGACACGTCTTTTCTTCTCAAAAATTATTAGACCAACTACTAGATCTTTTATTTAATGAGTTCATAAAGAAACATATTACTTTATCGAAAACCTATTTTATAATATTTTGATAAACACATTTCAATATACTTGGTTTCCTTTTCAATCTATGTAATTTTAATTTGTGCACTTATAAACATTACACCGAGAGGAGGCTAGAGATTTCAACGAACTGTCAGAGGCAATAAAAAGCTAACAACCCTTGCTTAGGTTATGTCTACGTTCTCTTCCAGTACTAACATGTAGTGATTATATTTACAGAAAAAAATATACAATTTGATGGGGCTTCCCTGGTGGCGCAGTGGTTGAAAGTCCGCCTGCCGATGCAGGGGACACGGGTTCGTGCCCCGGTCCGGGAAGATCCCACGTGCCGCGGAGTGGCTGGGCCCGTGAGCCATGGCTGCTGAGGCTGCGCGTCCAGAGCCTGTGCTCCGCAACAACCTTTACTAACCCAAAAGAAACCTTCAAATTTTCTCTGCTTTTCTTTTCTTAGACTCAAAGTTTTCTAGGAGCCTATTCCTAGCTTTGTGCCACTGTAGTGATTCTGAGGTTCACAGCAACTTGAAGTCAAACATTCTAAAGTTCTCATTTGCCTTCCTTTCCTTCAATGAGGGTAGCCCTTTACCTGCTTGACTAAAACTTACCCAAGAAATAAACAGTTACTAGTTCCCTGTTCAACCGTGCTTTCTCATACAGAAGCCAAGATACAAAAATAAGAGACATTATAGTTTTAGAATAACACAACCTGATGCTTATATTATGTTGTGGTTTGTTGTTCTCCAATGAGCATAAGGATTTTTTCTGAGCTCAGAGCCACACTGTTGGCCATGTGAATGTTATCCCCAGAGGTATGCAGTACACACCTGTGACAGTCCTTTTTTAAGTCACTCAAATACTCTTTTTTTCTTTAGTGAAGTATAGTTGCTTTACAATGTTGTGTTAATTTCTGCTATACAGCAAAGGGACTCAGTATATGTGTGTGTGTGTGTGTGTGTGTATATATATATATATATATATTCTTTTTTCATATTCTTTTCCATTATCACAGGATACTGAATATAGTTCCCTGTGCTGTACAGTAGGACCTTGTTGCTTATCCGTCTATAGATAATAGTTTGCATCTGCTAACCCCCAGCTCCCAGTCCTTCCCTTCCCCACCCACCTCTTCCCCCTTGGCAACCACAAGTCTATTCTCCATGTCTATGAGTCTGTTTCTGTTTGATAGATAGGTTTATTTGTGTCCTATTTTAGATTCCAAATATAAGTGATACCATATGGTATTTGTCTTTCTCTTTCTGACTTACTTCACTCAGTATGATAATCTCTAAGTCCATCCATGTTGCTGCAAATGGCATTATTTCATTCTTTTTTATGGCTGAGTAATATTCCATTTTATATATGTGCCACATCTTCGTTATCCATTCATCTGTTGATGGACATTTAGGTTGCTTCCATGTCTTGGCTATTGTGAATAGTGGTGCTATGAACACAGGGATGCATGTATCTTTTTGAATTATAGTTTTGTCTGGGTATATGCCCCTGGAGTGGGATTGCTGGGTCATATGGTAGTTCTATTTTTAGTTTTCTGAGGAACCTCCATTCTGTTCTCCATAGTGGTTATGCCAACTTACATTCCCACCACCAGTATAGGAGGGTTCCCTTTTCTCCACACCCTCTCCAGCATTTGTGATCTGCAGAAAGTCACTCAAATACTCTTATTCTAACAAGCTCAACAGACCTTGGCCTTCAGTTGGATATGGAGATTGCATCCTTTGTCATAACTGGTTGAAGTTAGCAAAATCCCCGTCCAGATAATGTCTAACTTTTAAACAGAACATCATCACAGAACTTGGTTGGGAAGTGATTTTCTCATATCTTAGGAGAATAGAAAGAATTACAACTAGAAAAATTCTTAACAATGCATTCTGTTTACACATTAACCTAGAAGCCAGCTTTGTACCAAATATACAACAAAATCTTAAGAGTCAATTTTTAGGAGATATAACACTATAAAACATGTTACCAAACTAGGCTCCCTAGGTAAGGGTATTTATTTTTCACTATTAAAACAAACGAGCTGCTTTACGCCAACTTATTCACATGAAATGCAGCACTGCAAATGATGACACCGTATGACATGACTTCAGACTTCTAACCAGCGTTGTTATTTGTTGTGCTACCTAGAAGGGGTGCTCATTGTGCTGCCTGGGAGATATTTGGACACTGGGACAAGATGACCATAAAATAAAGGCATACTTTACATAGAAAATGAAAACAAAAAAGTACAGCTAATGTACAACTAATAGTTCTTTTAGGATGACTAAAATAGTTCAACAGGATGACTATACGGTCCATCTCTTCGAAAAGCACATTATGTGAAAGGCTCAATGACATACCTGCTGTACTGTAGAGTTCCCGCCATTTAAGATAGCAATTCCGAGTTTCAAAGTAGCAGCCACCATGGGTCCAGTTTCACCTTAAAAATACAAACTATTGTGATCCTTCTATCACTTCACCTGCTACATTAACCAATTCTATCTCAAAATGTGCATTTTTGAAGTCATTATTCACCTCCTACAAACCTATGTCATGGTGGAGAGGGACAGACTGACTCAAATAACAACAACAACAAAAAAATTAAGAGTCATAATGCATATTTTGCCATCAATGTTTTTACTAAGTTCTGTGTAATATGTCTATGATTGAAACTATATGAGAACACAGAGAAAACGAACAGGAAGAAACAATTGATTTTGAAATACTGACACCTAAAATTATTAAAATTCAAAACAAATCATGTGTATTAAAATAATACTGAAATGAATATGAGCTACTTAAAATATTCTCCCTCCTCCCTCAAGAACAGTATGTTTGAACAACTTTTAAAATCTCCATTTCATCACTTTTATCTTAATACGTTTATAGCCTTGCTTTATTAGGGTGACTAGTCACAATTTTAAGTTATTTGAATAATAATAACAAAATTTCAAATCCAACCAGTTGTCTATAATTTAGCATATTATGTTTTATTTTTACATTAGTCGCCTCCACTTTTCTTAGAAATGAAATAATCCCTATATTTGGAGAGGGGTGCTTAATAACCACCATTACTTTTTCATTCCATTAAAATTACAGTAACTAGTTTTCACAAAGAAGGTATTACCAATGTAAGAAAAATCAGCTTGCACTGGCTGGCTACTGAAAAATGCAACAGTACTTGAATTACTAAAAATGACTCACTTAAAAAATCTAAACATTTATATCAAGGGCCCCGAGGGCCGAGTCCAGCTTGGCACCTGTTTTCGTAAATAAAGTTTTATTGGAACATGGCCACACCATTTATTCACGTATTGTCTCTAGCTACTTTCATGCCACTCTGGCGGAGTTGAAGAGATGCCACAGAGGCCCCAGTGGCTGACAAAGCCGAACATATTTACTATCTGGCCTCTATCAGAAAACATTTGCCCACCTCTGATTCACATAATCAGTTTGGTAGAGTTGTGTCCCAATATAATTTCCAAAACTTAACGAACAGAAATAAAAAATCTTTTAGTAAGATTCTGATTTAAAAAGAAAAATCAACATTGAACTTTGTAAGAGAGGCGGCATTTGTCAAGTCACCTGACCTAGTCATGAACAAGAAATTCAGGGACTAAATAAATCGGTAGACTTTACGTAAGAGCGCTCCTAGGAGTAAAGGGGAAATCTACAGGATCGGCCCTTCCGAGGTAGAGCCAGGAGCCTCACCTTTGCTGGCACTGATGGTCTGCAGCACCATCTCAGCTGCACCGCGGTCGTGGAGCCTGGCTTGTTGGTACAGAAGCTTTTGCTTTTCCATTTCTTTTTCCTGAACACAAATCCCAACCATTTATGTTGCAGCTATCACTAAGCAGAGCAGCTTTCTATAAACCACATTTTCAGTCATCTCTTCATGTATGGGCTCTATGACAACATTATGGACCATTTCAACACCAACAATGCTATCCAACAGATGTTAACATAGTCAACTCTTGGTTTTTCCCTTTATATTTCTTGTGATAGACTTTTGGTACTGATTTATCAGGATGAATTTTCTCAATTGTCATGACTGGATTAGTCCAAAGCCTGTATCATACTTTTGAAGTACTGTACTTCATCACTGAAACTTGCACTTTCTGAATGATACATTCGTGCATCAGTTTGTCACGTGTTTAATCATCTCCCAAGTCATGGTCATAACTTGATACTGCTCAGCAAATGGCTCGAGTTGTAAGTCATCACTGAATGACAGAAAAACATTAACTGAGGACGTGTTGGAGTTTAAGCAAAATTGAAAGCTGATATGGATAAAAAGGTAGGCTTCAACTAAGTAGTGGACATATGATAACAGATCTCCCCAGTCCCCTCCCAAAGAATAAAAGAAGCAATGTGCCTTTATATTTTGTATTCTCTGGTGGTAATAAACGATACTGCATGGTACTGCTAGAGCAATGGCTAGAGTTTGTTCTTTTCCACTTAAACTACCACTGAACACATACAGAAGGAAATCAAAATAAAATATAAAGGCACAGCAAGTTCAAGACTGGTAGGATCATTCACTTGAGCTATCCAGTTCGCTGGAGAATTGAGACGGAACCAAGCAGTATAAGTTGCAGAATGAAAGTTGCATAGAGCACTATGACAGCGCGTCCATCAAATGGCGTGGTAGAGAAGCTTAGTCAATGGGACATGAAACAGTCAATTAGTATCATGTCCATAAACACAACGGCCAAAACATATATGACCTAAGAGCAGGAAGAGCTGCAGCAGAGGTAGCCAGAGTGACAGCTTTGCTGCCATAAACTTTCCATCCAAAGTACGGAAAATAGACACTGGAAGATGGAAGAGGTTTAAAAAATGAAGGCTTGCTAGTTACAGAATATGAAAAAGAACATAAACTAAAAGGAGGGGGTAAAAGAAATGGGCTCAAACAAATGAAAAAAGAAACCTTTAAATCAAAAGCAACCAACACAGACATTTATGCTGTTACCAGAGAGTTCTCGCCGAGGCTGGCAAATTTGTCTCTTAAATCTTTGATAATATCGTGCTGCGAAAACAAAATTGATCAGGGTTTTTTTTCACACTATAGTTAGAGCTCCTGTGGTTAAATTTTTATTTTTTCTTAAATTATGTGATAGGCCTAAATGGAAGCAGAAAAAAGAAAAAAAAAAAAAAGGCAGCTTTGCTTTATACATAGCCATGCTAACATCTAAAAGGTTTGCCTTCATGTTTAAACCTCTTCCTGTGAAGTCAAAAACAGAACGAAAACAAAACCACACAGACACACAAAACTATATTGTCATTACAACAGAGTTTCAGGAAAACTGAAAGAAGACCCTTTCGTCTGCTCTTCAGGTGCTGTTTAAAATTAGGGAGCAACATTTGATTCTTCCTTTTAGACCCAACAATCTTTGACTTTCCTCCCGTTGCCGGAGCTATTTCTGGAACTTTTACTTCCTAGCTTAACCAACTCCCTTCGTGAAAGAGCTGTCCAGTAAAACTGATAAGAAATTACTGTCTTAAGGAACTGTGCTATTATTTTCATTAACTAAAGAGGCAAAGGAGTTAGAAAGAATGATTCTTCTATTGACGCAATACAACATAGAAAGATAGTCATCAGGAAGTCCAAAGAAGATGGAAGATGGCAGCATGCCATATATTCTTGAGGAAAAACAAATACAGAAACCCTTCGCCATTTGTGCTCCAAAAGTAGGGAGACCAGTGCAAAGATCTGACAGAACAACCTGCACGATAGATTCCAAGGTCCCAGTATCCTCTTCAGTAACTGAAATCACTCATGATGGACAGACCTCAGGAGGACCAAGAAACACAGGATATCAAATTGCCTTCTTTACAAAGTAAACTCCCTGAGCAAAGATCACGCTAATTTTCCTTATGTAACATCTAAATTTCAATAATAATATTTTGGGGGAGATGATATGAAACATTTGAAGAAAAAATAGTGAGCAAAAAAACACACTCTGATCTAGAGGCAGGAAAATCGTATTTCATAAAGAGGGATCAGGTTGACCACTCTTTTGAACTTCTTTGTTGGAAGCCCTCTCTTCAGAACATCTTTAATGTTATTTCTTTTTGTACTTTGTTGTCCCCTTTGAAAACTGCTTCTGGGTATATAATTTAATCTTTCCTTGGAAAGTTTATCACGACATAAAAAAGTAAAACTTTAAAAGTGAAACTAGAAAGTTTTCAGGCAATAAAATGATGGATTATGTGGAAAGAAAAAAATTCTTTCATTTCAAATATACTGCAGATTAGCTTTTGTAAGCAAATTGGAGATAGATCTTTTTAAAAGTATCTTATTCAGGGAAATAGCACCTTGAAAGTACTTTTTAAAGGACCTTTTTAAAAGCAGTGTTCCTCGCCCTGCCGCACTCCAAATTCCGCTTGAATTGCTGAAGGTTCTTAAATATAACACTATACCTTCAACCTGTAGTTTAGTCTTTAAATTATTCCAAGGTTACAAAGGGAAAAATGCTTCAGGAATTGTTGTTTCTCCCAAACAAGAAGACTGTCTCAGTATTCTATTGATATAGGAAACTTTTACATGTATACGATTTTATGTAGACTCCTAGAAACCTCGGAATCACTAGTACTGACAACCTGCAGCAAATTAGCAAGACTCTGTGGCATGGGTTTCTGGATTAAGCACATTCTTGGAAGGCTCTACTTTGTGTCCCTAAATGCTTTTCATCCCTCAACACTTTTTTTTCTTCATCTAACTGTATTATGTATGATTGTGTGATATTTTAAATACCAAATGAGGAAAAGGTAGAGATACATGGGCAGAAGCTAGACATTATTTTCTACAAATCATTTTCATTGTGACATTCCTATACTAAAAAAGCATGGAGTTTATTTTCTTTTTCACCCCTTCACAAAAGATCAGAAGTAACGAACATTTGCAAGCTTCTGATCGGTACTTATGCACTTAGAAGAGTTATGAAATTGCCCTGAAAAATGAACTTACTCAAAAACAGCAAATCAGACAGGTTTAAAGGTGGATATTACCCCCTGAGAACATCCAGTTCAAAGCTTTCAGTTCAAAGATGAAAAGGCTGAGGTACAGGGTAATTAAATGTGACCTGCTGAAGGTCACCTGGTTAGCACCCAGATGAGAACTCAGGTGTCCTGCCTTGGGAGGTTCTGTGCTCATTATGATAAAAGATTTCCTCTCATTGGGCTTCTCTGACTTGATTTCAGTAAGGAAGTGAAATTGATTAAATGTAATGATAATAGCAAATACTTACAGAGTTTGTTATGTGATAGGCAATGTTCTGAGTGGATTATATACATTAACTAATTTAATCCTCATCACAATCCTATGCAATAGAGACCTTAATTAGTCCCATTTTATAGATAGGAGAATTGAGGCTTAAGATCATACAGCCATATGGTGGAGCTGGGATGCAAACACAGCTGGTCTAATTGAGTGTCTGTGCTCTTACTGACTCTGCTGGATCCCATTTTCTGTAAATAATGTGGCCAAGCATAAGCTTCAACTGGGATTATTTTTCTTAATTTTTATTTTATGTTGGAGTATAGTTGATTAACAATGTTGTGTTGGTTTTAGGTGTACAGCTAAGAGATTCAGTTATACACATACATGTATCTATTCTTTTACAAATTCTTTTCCCATTTAGGTTATCACAGATTATTGAGCAGAGCTCCCTGTGCTATACAGTACGTCCTTGCTGGTTATCTATTTTAAATATAGCAGTGTGTATATGTCAATCTCCACTGGGATTATTTTTACAAACAATAGCACATGCAGTCAAATTACTGTGCATGTCAAAAATGCACCATTATATGTTTAAATATGTGTTGTCTACATACTCACATGCTATTTAGGTCTACACATTCATATGCATAAATTACCATACACAATACAGAGGTCTGTGCTTTGGGGAATTTTCCTTGTATCAGGACCAGTACTCCAGCCCACACTGAACCCCCTTCTCTCCAAGTCTTAGCGACTTGCCTTGCTTCTTAAGTACAGTGGCCCCAGAAATGGCTTTTGCACCATTACTGTGCTTACGAAAGCTGGCTCTTATCACCACTACCACTGTCTAAGGAAACCACATGCTGATGCAAATGGAGAGACTGCAGTGCCTGGACACTCGGCAGGCTGGACCCAAGCTGGCTCTGGCTTCCCCAGGGGTCACCTGGAAGAGCTGGTTAATATCAGCAGGAAGTATGAAGAAATTAACACCCTGTAACCAATAAGAGATAGGAGGTGGGAGGAAACCAGCAGATAAAGTGTTCCTCGTTGCTCCCCAGGAGGTGCTGTTCCAGGATGCATATAGCCTCTCCAGGGGCATCCAACACAATCTAGCAACTAGCTGTATGGCTGGTTAGTTGTGGTTAGCTGGTCAGCTCAAGAATGCATTACTGCATTCTCTCTGCTTCCCTGTATCAGTTCTCGTTCTCCCTCACTCTTACTCCCCTGAGATTGTAACACCTCCAACCCCAGTAGAGTGTTAGCAAATAACCTCTTTGCTCTGTTTTCTAGGGAACGTGGGCTAAGACAGGAGGGTATTACTGCAGATCAACAATTTCAGTATATAAAAATGCAGTTGGCAGATTGCAGCAATAAGCATGAGTATTGGAGAACACTGTCCATGAAAATTCCTTCCCCCTCTCCCCTCTATGATTCAACAGTATGACAAGCAGCTCAACACTCTAGGGTCCATATTTTGACACCATAGAGCTTCCACAGTAGAAACTAAAGAAGTGTAAATTTTCTTGATAAAAGAGATAATTGTTTCAATGTTTTATATCCGTAGCTTTATCTTCAATTTTTTCATATTTAATCGTTCTCTTTGGTAAGATTCAGGAAGCCCTGCTAATCTAAATTGGTGTGTTCCTATGAACACAAGTAAATAAGCCCATTCAAAGATCAAATTATGTAGCTATCGGAGAGGGAACATCTTATAGCCAATTCATTCTTGTAGAATTACAAAAAATTGAATATATTCAAATTTAGATCATTGGGGGCTTCCCTGGTGGTGCAGTGGTTGAGAGTCCGCCTGCCGATGCAGGGGACACGGGTTCGTGCCCCGGTCCGGGAAGATCCCACAGGCCGCGGAGCGGCTGGGCCTGTGAGCCACGGCCGCTGAGCCTGGGCGTCCGGAGCCTGTGCTCCGCAACGGGAGAGGCCACAACAGTGAGAGGCCCGCGTACCGCAAAAAAAAAAAAAAATTTAGATCATTGGAGGGGCCAGACAAAAGTGCTTTTATCAGTGTGTAGAGCTATGTAACATCAGTCTTTTAAGACATTTTAGACCTAAATGAATTCTTTCACACCTCATGGTACATACTTTGGAATATGAGCTGGGTATTGGCCTGAGTACTTAGTGGGTATGATGTCATAGGTTAGTCTCCTAAATTTTTATAACAAAATATCAACTCTTTCACAGGCATATTTGGCATTTAAGACACAAGAAGTTCTCTTTAATCAGTAGGACAGAATGATAGCACCTCAGGGACTCACCAGAGAATTCATCTGTGAAGTAGAAACTGGGCATTTGCCAAAGGATGATGCAACTTGCTTAATAGTTGAGAAAGATGGTCTAGAAGGCGAGTTAACGGTCCATTCCTCTAGATTTACTTAAGCTTCACCGTCATTAATTTAGGTTTTTCCATAAGTAGTAAATCTATATTAAAGTACTTAATTCAATGAAAGTTTTTGTGTGGAATATTATCATTGAACGTTGCACCCTCAGATTTGGAAGAATGGCAGTAGGAGAAGCAACCATCAGAAGAATGTTGCTATATGTCTTGCAAAATCATCATTTTAAAATGTGGTCTACTGTGGTACCAAAGGTCTTTCTTGTTCTACGTGAGATCGTGCTCAGAAAAGTCATTCAACTTGAAATATTACTTTGTTATTATTTGTTTTGGCTTATGAAAAGCTCAAAGCCGAATAAAGTAATCCACTGTAGTAATTAACATTTTGGGTAATTGCTAAAATGTTTCTTCCCTTTCAATTAATATTGGCCTCTTTATAATATTTAACTGTCCGTTTTCATAGTTTTAATATTGAAGTAGTCTCAAGTCTAAAAAGAGTTATATATAATTACTAACTAAATATGCAATTAAATTTACAAATAAGTAGTTGTAGGTAAATATACATATAAATAGATGAAGCTGGGAATTAAATTATCAACTTAAATCAGGCAAGTTTTAACACGATCATGTCAGTAAAACATACACGTGATGGAAGAAGAGCTGGTAACTACTAGGCATTTTAGCCTCCACTCCCTGTTTTCCATGTTTTTTGAGCTTTATTTATGTTACTCCTCATGGAAATTTTCTTTATAATGCTACCTTTTTATATCTACTTCTTTCTTCTTCTCAATATTCTTATAGATAATTTAAGTGGAAAGTACAGCAAATATTAATAATCAGCCAGTTATAGGGATAAAATTCAATCAGCGCACTATGTTATTCCAAACTTTATTTAACATAATTTGTTTTAAGAATTATTGAAACTGCCAAGCGACCTTTCAAATTCATTATAACTTAGATGAAAAATTCCACTATTTAGACTATACTAAATAACGTTAAACAACCAGACATCTCAATGTAAAAAGTCTGGTCCATTACTAAATTTATAAAGAGAAAGCAATAATCCAGTTGTCTAGTCCAATTTTTCAGTGGTGTTGCTGTCATCACAGGGCCAACCTCAGACAAAACCCTCTCTGCAGGTGATTGGTTCTCTGTCAGCTCTAAAAACACAGCCTCATTCTTCGGCTTGGGCAGAGTTCATATTGTTTACTCACAGAGTGTGTATTTTGCAAATGGACTATTCCACAGATTAGGCATAAGTGATGAGTTATAGTATAGAAATCACACGGCGAGTCAGTCAAACACTGGCTAAGAAGTGAAAAGTCCCAAATCTCTTCTATTGTGTTATGCGTACGAGTGTGTGGCACCACTGGCAACTCTAAAATCCTGTCTCTTTCTGGGACAGTCACACCAGCCGGTCTCTACCTCCTTTTTGTGGGGATTAATTACCAGGTTTCACCATTAGGTGAACTTCTCTCCCACCATCCTAAATCCAAGGCATGTAGCCCATTCTCCCAGGCGGGGCGCCGTACGTCTCCCGATTTCTTGTTCTCAGTATGACCTGAATCCTACACTGTACAGGCTAAGATTCCACTACTAGGTACTCCCAGACTTCTTTTCTGAATAGGGAACCTTTCTAATGTCTCCGTCTAAATCAATATTCTTGGGAATGAATTTCAGTGCTATCCGTGAAATCAAATCTTGGTGGATGTTAGGAAGTCCCTTTATGCTTTCAAACCTCAACAAGTCACAGGAATTCTATCTGAGATGATTAGTGATAAAACTATAAAAATCCAGCAAATTAGGATCACGCCCATTATAACTACTGATTTAAACCCATAATCTATAATTAACTGTTATGCCTATTATATGCCATTAAATTATATCCATCTGGTTAGAGCTAAACCTGATCACATCTGCATGAACTCAAATTTTAAAATGATATGAGAACAATATAGTCCTCCAAATATAATAGTGAGTTAAAAACATTATAATTTGTTCCTTCTAAGTAGATTTTTTATGACATTCTAAATTCATCTTAACAGAAAATATTTCACTTTTTAAAGTAGAAGGCAAAAAAGAACACTTTACACTTAAAAACAGAAAAGCTTTCTCTTTTCTTTAAATAAAGTCATTATAGGTATTTTTTTTCCTGGGATGTTTATGATCAATTTTCCAACTAAATAGTCTCATGAAAATAAAATGTAAGCTTAACAGGGTTCATATGAAAGGAAAATTTTTGTGATTCTAGACCAAAATGTTTTCTCTTAGCAAATTTTCCAGGTGCTTAGCTCTTCAGAATACTCAGAGACAGAAAGAGTCATCTAGTTCTTCACTATAAGGAAATGCTAAATTAACACTGAAATCATGGAATATTCTCTCCAATTACTAGCACAACGGAAAAGAAGATTATTTCCAATCCCACCAGCAATGCCATATATCGTATCTCTTTTCTAGTAATAAGACTGGTATAAAAATCCTCAAGAGAGATGAGGCATGACATGTTGCACTGAAAAGTCACCAGCTAAAATTTAATCACCGAAAGGGTGGACTCTTTCATCTCAGCATAGTACACAGCTCAAAGTCAACACAGAGGATAAAATTTCAAATTAGGAGTCATTTAAATTGCAAGAAGAATAAACCTAGTTGACGTCAAGGAAGGGATACTGAAGAGACAAACTGCGTTGGAGCTACAAACTTGGTAGAAAGATTGCAAGACTTTTTTTTTTTTTCTTTTTTACAAAAAAGAATCCAAGATGTTGGGTCTAACAAAGGTAAATGTCACAAGAAACTGAAACTCAGACCCAGACAAATACACATATATATATATAGTTTTACCTTGCTGCGTTGGGATCCTGTGACCTTAAGGAAGGATGAAGACAAGAAGCAAAATAGCAATAAACAATTGCTCGGAAGACAACCGACAGACCATAAATGGTGTGCACGTCAGAAAAATAGTATTATCTGCTGCGCACAGCTCATTCTAATTTAGCTCAGTTTCTTATCAATGAAGATGGATTTGAGACTAGAAATACACATACATTAGAAAAGATTATAGTGTCATCCAGGAAATTAACCTTAAGGCATTTTTCTCAGCCAGCAATAGTCATGGGTCATTCCCAAATTAGTTTGATTTGGTATTTTTTTACACAATGACTTCAATGCAATGCTGCAGAGATGCTCACATCCAATTATTCCTGAAAGGGGCACTACTCAATATCTACTCCTCACCTACCACTTTTTTGTGGGTCCACTTTAATTAAAGACTTAACAGCTGGCTACTAATATATTTCCAGACTTCTAGCTCAAAGCAGACATGTAAATTAATAGCAGCAAAAAAAAAAAAAAAAAAAGTCTAATCCATTTCCTTCCATTTAATTTCTTTTTGAAAATTCCAAAAAAAAAGAACCAATAAATAAGGAGAGGGTAGTTAGCAACAGCTGGTCTTTCTTATAAAAAGCAAAAGTGCAGCCTAAGCAAAGGGGGAAAATAATATTTACCTTCCCTTTGGCTAATGAATATTGAGCAGTATTTCGAATTATACGGAAATGTAAGATCTGAGAAGGTTTGAGGAAATAATCATAAAATAGAACATAGCCCTAGGAATATATGCAATCCTGCCTCATGCAAGCAAACTGCACTGTGTGCCACCACCTACATATGTACAGGGAATGAGTGACCTAATTGGGCAGAAGTCAAAAGAGGCTAAATCTTTAAGGCTTCTTCGATTTAGAAAAAAAAAAAATCAAACCAAGGGTTTAATGAGAAACTTGATGTCATGTTGCTCTTCCATAAACATTTTTCTGCCACGTCTGTCGGAAATTTCAGATCACATCATTCACTGAGATGAGAACAATTTAAAGCAACCTCATCTCTGAGGGCTCTCAGGAACACTCATTCTGAACATATGGGTTTTATTTGATTCTTTAACTAGTCTATGTTCCTTGGTCTTAACTTCAGCAAATGTTAGGACTCAAATTTGTCCATCCAGCTTCTGACATGCAGTTCCTTGACACAATAAGCTGCAATAAGCCATGAAGCAAGAAACATAAATGTCAGTTATAAGCTATGAAACAATGTTTCAACGTAGACAAAAAACAAATATAGAAAGATTCATCTTACTTCAAAACTCTTCACTTCCTCTTCCCCATCATCGTCTTCCTCGTCATGACAACTCTGATACATGTAAAAAAATGTTTTGAAAAGGTCAACAGGATAAGAATATGATGAGGCAGAAAATATAAAAGCATTTAGCACAGAATACTGAATCATTTGTGTTAGTTTATCATCAATATTGTTTAAATATGTACATTATATATAATAAGCTTAGATGACATGATCAATGAATCTGTGGCCTAAAAGAAAATTATACTGTGCATATACAAAATTAAAATGCTAAATTACCAATTTTATATATACCATGGAGATATTTATGAGGTCTGTATCACACTACACATACTACTTATTCATGCATTTTCCTTGTGCAAATCAAGTTACAAGCCCTAAAAACAAGGATCACTGTTTTCTCCTTTTTTGTCCTTCCATTACAATGTGTTAATACAGATACATTTAATAACTATGAACTAAAATTAAAAGAAAGCAGTGTCCATTACTTAAAGTGAATCTTGTCATCTTTTTCTTGTTGTTGTTAAGTTCATTTTTTATTGTATTTGGTCCAAAGGAGGAAAGTAAAATTCCAACTGCTACCAAGATTATTCTTTCACAGAAAAATAATAAAACAGGCAATTTCATTATTTTGAGTTATTTTCCCAGAAATGATAAAGGAGCTGTGTATGTATTCTTATCTAATTTCCACAGCTGAAAATTTTGCTTGCTAAGGAAGCAGAGCTGTTTGGTGGTTAGGAACATGGCCTGAGGATACAGAGTGCCTGGTTCAAATCCTGATGCTGCATGTATGAGCTGTTTAGTCTAGGGCAAGTTCCTTTCCCTCTCTGGTCTCCGCTTCCTCATATTTAAAGTGGAAATAATAAAAAAAGTAACCGTGTTCCTGAGAGAATCACATGAATTAATATATGGAAATTGTTTGCCACTTAGGAACAAGTACCTGAAAAACAATAAGCTTTTAATAAATCTCAATTGCTATTATTATCATGGTTTGGTACTAGGAGTATCGTGTTGACCCAAGGAAGCAGGTCATCAGCCAATACCTGTGCTAGGAAGAACCTAACGTTCTTCTAAGTTTGATTACTGCAACCCTTCTAAGGATTTTTTTTATGGTTGGTAAACACTCAGTGTATCCATGAAGTTCATGGAAGAAGTGGTTAAGTATAACTTACAAATCAGAAAAATACTTTTAACTCAATGATTCACAGTACTTTGAGTACATACGTGAAGTAGAAATGGGAGCCAGGGTACAAAATGTGATCCTTCTACCAGACTCAGTGATAAATGCTAAAAGGTTTGTTACATTCTTTCATTCATTCAACAAACATGTACTGAGCATCGCCCTCTCCATTTCATGAGAATGTGGACATGGTTTGCAAAGGAGAAAATAAGGGGACACAGACCTGTGACAATTTCACTACATGGAACAGTTGCTAAATAGTATGTTTCACCACAAAATCCAAGATGTTAATTATTCATTCAGAGTGCAGGAACTTTTTGACTATATGTTAATGTCACCTTGACTCCTGTGTCAACAGTTAACCAGGATTTTGAAAATAAATACACATGAGAAGTTTAGCAAAACATATCTGGAAGGCAAATCTGTAACCCTCCATAAATATTGTATGTATAATGTTGAATGCAGAGGAATTCTGGCTGAGCTTCTCCTTTTAGATTATCTACATAATGCTTCCTTCACATGCATTATAAATTAGGAGTGAAACAGGGATTTTATCAAGTAACAAACATGATAACTATCTAATCAAATTAGAATACCAATACAAAATGTCTCTTAAGAATATAAAGTTACACATTTTCTGAAACACATCATCTCCTATACAAATTTCATTACCTTCAGAAATACTGGGAACAAGGTTTGAGTTGAAGAATACATTTAGAAAAACTGGCATTTTGAGTTATAATGATATGCTTTTAAGCTATAAAATTCATATGATATGTTTGCTTTTATGTAAAGGAATTTACAGCTCTAGCTGACACACATATATATATATATATATATATATATATATATACACACATATTTTTTTTGGCCGCGTGGCACGTGGAATCTTAGTTCCGTGACCACAGATCAAACCCGTACCTCCTGCAGTGGAAGTACAGTCTTAACCACTGGACCACCTAGGAAGTCTCTGACAGATATTTTTTACAAAGAATTATTTCGAAACAAAATACCTTAAACTGTTTTCTAAAACTTTCCTAAGAAAATTTAGTGAGATTCTCTTCTAATGAAGTTAAAATTTTGATTTTTAAAAAAACCTATTAAACCTGAATCTATTTGGAGACCTATCTGACAAAATTCAATAAACCCATAAACCACTTTAAACTTGTCCTGATTGCCATGGGGCATGCTGGGACCACAAGAAAACTATAGAGGATGTCTAGTACTTTTTAATGTGCTGACCAGAAACAGAGGGATTTACAGGCATAGGACAACACAACGTTTTTCAATAGCAAACTGCATCCACGCAATTTGTATGATAATGCTAAGTAAACAGTAGGTTCTATTAGATGGTCCTGCAACACAGGACTTAACTTTCTGGATCAAAAGGATCAATTCTAGGCAAGGAAGAGTGATATCGTACTCCAGGAAGGAAAAAAGTGAATAAAACCCATACATAAAGGGGCAGAAGCATGAAATAGAGAATTTAGAAGGAAAAAATTAGAGAAGACCGAAACAGACGATACTTCAGACATTCAGATATCTGGATCAAAACTCAAAACTGGCAACGAGAATTCATAAAGCAGTAACTGGGGCACTTCACCTCACCACTATCCGCTGGAAATTTCATTCTGCAAAACAAGTGTATGTCGTACGTTCTTCAGTTGCCTTTCTGATTGCAGTCACTCCTCAGAAGACAGAGGAAGCAAAAAGAAACTTTCAGGATGGATTTAAAACTAAGTTTTGGGTGAGATAGAAAAGAGAAATCTCATAAGAAAGTGATCCTGGCATTTTATCATTTTAACCAGCAAAGAACGAAACACTAGGTATAACTTAATGTGTACCTTTCAGTAAGTTGTAAGAGAAAGAAGAGGAAACATTTTCCTTCCTTAGCCAGAAACTCAAAAGACTGAAAACATTATTGAGTGTTTAATTTATGACAGTATCATTCTAGATACTTCCACATGGTTATCTTATTTAAATTGGTAAAACCATTCCCTTAGAACAGAACAGCTTCAGACAGCCCAGAAGGGATGATGAGTACAGAGATATTCTGAGAATCAAGCATGAGTGACCACAATGAGGACAAAAGGAAGGGGCAACAGCAAACCAATGTGGATGCACTGCAAATTCTCTAAGATGTTCAAAAGAGGAGATATATATGATGTAAGGAAGGGGTTGGAAAGATAAGCAGGAAAACAATTAACCTAAGGGTTAAAATAAAGTGGGGCTCAAAAAATACAAAGATGTGGGCTTCCCTGGCGGCGCAGTGGTTGAGAGTCCGCCTGCCGATGCAGGGGACACGGGTTCATGCCCCGGTCCAGGAAGATCCCACATGCCGCGGAGCGGCTGGGCCCGTGAGCCATGGCCGCTGAGCCTGTGCGTCCGGAGCCTGTGCTCCGCAACGGGAGAGGCCACAACAGGGAGAGGGCCGTGTAATGCAAAAAAAAAAAAAAAAAGATGTAAAATGATTTTTTAACATACAGCCAAACACAAAGCAAGGAGAACAAGGAACAGAAACTACATGATTTACAGCAGAAACTGTAACAATAATAATAGAGAGAAAAGGCAGAACTACTCATCAGCCGTTTGCTTCAGACTTAACCACCAAAGAGAAGTGATTTTTAAATATGAAAGTTACCTCGCCAAGAGAAATGAACATTAAGACCCCAATGAAATGCTATATTACCCCCACCTGGTTGACAAAAATTAATAAAACATAAAATATCAAATACTGGAGAAGATGTAGATCATCAGAATCTCTCTTAAACATTGCAGGGAGGAATGTCATTTAATGCAATGACTTTGGAAAACAGTTTGGCATCTTCTCCTCAAGCTGAATATTCATATACCCTATGACCCTTGACTTTTGGACATGAATAAGAATAGGCATTTCAAACCCTTTTTTCACGTCAGCAAAAACATAGATTCAATGCAAAAGGCTACCAACAAAAAAGTAAATGGATAAGCTATGGTGTAGTTGCACAATGGAATGTAATAGTCAAATCAAATGATCTCCAGCACACACAAGAGTAGAAATGAATCTTAGAAAACAATAGTAAGTAAAACAAGTAAGTACCAAAAGATTACATATAGCATACTGCCCTTTTAAAAGTTAAAACAACTATAATCTCAAAAATATGTAATTATATACGTAACACACATGTATATATGTAATATATGTATTAATAAATTCATATAACTAATGTATACTATATAAAAGGAAAGCAAGGTTATCCTGAACGTGGGCTACAGGAGGATGATTTCCTTGTGTGGGGAGGCAGCGTATGGGTTAATGGAGAGGACCGTATGATTACAGGTAGGCTTATTATCAAGGTCTTAGCTTTTCTTGTGAGTGGTGAGTTTATGAGCAGTTACTATATTATTAGAAACTACTAAGTAACTACTTTGAATAAAAGTAGCCCATAATGTAATGGACCAATGATGAGAGTGTATCATGAATCCAGAGCTCTGATTAACCCAATTCTGGGCTCCTATGGAAAATGAAAACTGAAAACAAAAACCAACTAATACGTAAATGTTGCCTTCATAAAGTCCTGCAAATGGAAAAGGAAGACATAAGTCTCTTGAACAGAGTTCAAGTGTCAAGATTCAGGGCAAAAATAATCATATGTGAATGTAAAATGACCACTGGTAAACTCTGAGAAACCATGAAGACCAAGGGAAAGCTTCAGACTCCTGGGATGCAGACTGTCAAAGTGAAGAAAGGCAGCCTCCCAAAACTACTTACTAAAACGTTTGGTATCAATCATCAAAACTAGCAACTTAGATAAACACAGGGAAAGCACACTTACGGGTTTGTGGTTAACATAAATGGAAAGAAATATTTAACACTGGATGAGAGAAATGAACTTTAGAACTATTTTGGCCTTGGGACTTCCCTGGTGGCGCAGTGGTTAAGAGTCCGCCTGCCGATGCAGGGTACATGGGTTCGTGCCCCGGTCCGGGAGGATCCCACATGCCGCGGAGCGGCTGGGCCCATGAGCCATGGCCGCTGAGCCTGCGCGTCCGGAGCCTGTGTTCCGCAATGGGAGAGGTCACAACAGTGAGAGGCCCGATTACGGTAGGCAAAAAAAAAAAAAAAAAAAAAGAATCTGCCTGCTAGTTTAGGGGACATGGGTTTGATCCCTGGTCCAGGAAGATCGCACATTCCGTGGAGCAGCTAAGCCCGTGTGCCACAACTACTGAGCCTGCGCACTAGAGCCCGTGAGCCACAACAACCGAGCCCGCGTGCCACAACTACCGAAGCCCACATGCCTAGAGCCCGAGCTCCACAAGAGAAGCCACCGCAGTGAGAAGCCCATGCACCGCAACGAAGAGTAGCCCCCGCTCACCACTAGAGAGGAAGCCTGTGCGCGGCAACGAAGACCCAACAAAGCCAAAAATAAATAAATTTATTAAAGAAAATTTTTTTGGCCTTGGATAATGGTGTAACTCTAATTAGAGAAACGATGACTTATACTTAACTAAAGAGTATATCAACTGCCAAAATACAGGTATGTGAGGTAAACCTCAGAAGAAATTCATAAATGACATGGAATTTAGGTGAACATGCAAGTTCTTGACAAAAACGCAATCTGGCTGCCAAAAAACCAGTGAATTCTTACAATTTATTGTAAATATATAGAATTCCAAGGCAGAATAAGCGAGGATCAAGTCCCAGTGTGCACTACACAGGTGAACTCACAGCCAGCACACTGTGTTCAAGTAATTTCTGGGGGGCACATATTGCTAGATGATCGAGAGAAGAATGAACTGAGTAATGGAAGCTTAGCATTCCTGGGACACATTAAACAATAAAAGGAACAAGATTATTTAATTATGAAGGGAGAATCTTGAGAAAAAGCATCATCAAATATTTGATCACTTATCAAAAGAGATTAAACTTCAGGATTCAACCAGGACAAATGCAGAGGCTGCTTCTGCTCCAGTCACAAGGAAGAACCTGAACCATCGGGAATCTCCTACTCTCAAAACAGGAGCTTCTCCCTTTTTAGCCCACTCGGTCACTGCTTCTTCAACTGCGAGGACAACAGTCCACGGACTCCTTTACAATCTCCTTACTTATCAGCTCCTTCTTTCCTCATTTCCTTATTTATTCTAGTTAGAATCCAAGATCCAATGCCTCAGCCACTCTCAGAGCGATACACAAAACCCCTGTGATCCCCTGTCCTTCAACAACAGTCTGGCAAAAATCCTTATCCTTGACAAATCTAACTTCCTACCTTCTCTGAATCTGCACTTGGTTCTGGGAACTGCTAGAGAAAAGCCACACAACCAGAAGACTGGTACTGTCCAAATTCATGAAAAACGACATCGATCAGGCTTTCCACACTGCCTGGGAATTCTATTTTAGTTTCCAGTCAATACTCAGTCCTAATTTCCACAGAAGGAAATATCCTTCCTCTTTAATCTTTTAACCTAGTGTTTTTTTAATATCTATTTTAATGAAGTATAGCTGATTTACAATGTTGTGTTAGTTTATGGTGTACAGCAAAGTGATTCAGGTATACATACATATAATAGTTTGCATCTTCTAATCCCAACCTCCAAATCCATCCCCTCCCACCCCCTTGGCAACCACGAGTCTGTTGTCCATGTTTGTTTTCTAGATAAGTTCTTTGTGTCATATTTTAGATTCCACATGTAAGCAATACCATATGGTATTTCTCTCTTTCTGACTTACTTCACTCAGTACGATAATTTCTAGGTCCGTCCATGTTGCTACAAATGGCCTGATTTCATTCTTTTTCATGGCCGAGTAGTTTTCCATTGCATATATATAGAATTTATATTCTTTAACCATGTATCTGTCGACAGATATTTAGGTTGTTTTCATGTTTTTTAAACTGTGGATTTCAACCCATTAACTGGACGTGAAATCTATTTAGTGAATCATGATCTCAAACAATTTTTATTTAAATAGAATAGAAAATATCAGACTGCACTGCTCACAGTACAAGTATAATTTCATGATGATTTTCTTTCAAGGTATCTGTTTTTATGTTTCTATAAATAGACTTGGTAAATGCATTTCTGACCGTGGGTTACGGTTTAAAAGAAAGCTGGAAAGCCACGACTTTTCTCTTATGCTCTGTAAGCTGTCCTGCTGCCCTGCTCCCACCTACTCAAAGCCTCACTCCACAAATTATTCCCTTGTCTACTCTTCTGGGTCCTTCCCACCAGAACAGAAGCATGTTCAAATCTATTTTTAAAAAGTTAAAAAAAAGGCAAATAGGCAAAAATAATCCCCCTTCAACCTCACAATTCTATATAGATATTTATCACCCTCTACCTTTCTCCTCCTTCTCAGTCTTCTCAGTAAAGAGATGTCTATGCCACATCTACTCACACATGAGATTCTTACTTACTTCCCCACAATACACACTTGGACCACAGTGCGCCATCTCACAACCCTCTGCAACTGTTCTCACCATGGTCACATGATGTCCATGTAATAAATCCTGGAGAATTTTCAATCCTTACCTTGAATAAGGTTCAATCCCTCAGCAGAGTAAGATTTTGTTGATCACACACTCCAACAGTTACTATATATCTCACACGTAAGATTCTCTCCTATTTTTTTGGGGGGGGGGCAGGGAAGCTCCTTTTTTTCTAACCATCTCTTAAGCATCCATGTCTTTAGAGGCTTGGTCCTAGCCACCTGTTCTTCTCATGCTTCCTTCTCTGCCTGGGAAAGATCATCTACTACTGTGGCTTCAATTACCTTCTAATGCTGACAATTCCCGAAACTGTAATTTTATTTTATTTTAAAAATAAATTTATTTATTTTATTTATTTTATTTATTTTATTTTTGGCTGCGTTGGGTCTTTGCTGCTGCGTGCAGGCTTTCTCTAGTTGCGGCGAGCAGGGGCTACTCTTCGTTGTGGTGCGCGGGCCTCTCATTGTGGTGGCTTCTCTTTCTGTGGAGCTCGGGCTCTAGGCAAGCGGGCTTCAGTAGTTGCGGCACGTGGGCTCAGCAGTTGTGGCTCGCAGGGCTAGAGCACAGGCTCAGTAGTTGTGGCACATGGGCTTAGATGCTCCGTGGCATGTGGGATCTTCCTGGACCAGGGATCAAACCCATGTCCCCTGCACTGGCAGGCGGATTCTTAGCCACTGTGCCACCAGGGAAATTCCCCCAAATCTGTAATTTTAAGCCGTCTGTGAGATGTGGAATGTCAGACATGACTATCTTATTGCATGTTAGACATCTGCACTTAGCTGTCTCACAGGTATTTTTAACTAACATGTCCAAAATTTAATTTGCCATCTTTCCTCTTCACTCTAGGCCTGCAATGATTCTGGTGATCCCCACCTTAGAATATGGTTCTGCCATCTACTCAGCTGCCCAAGTCAGAAGCCTCAGCGAAACCTGACTCCTCTTCCCCTCATTCATTCTCAGGTTATGAGATTAAACAAAATAAGCACCCAGTAAATACTAGCTATTACTATCTTTTCATGGTCAATTCATCATTCAACAGTTAGGGACTTCCTTGAAGCTCAAACTAACGCTACATAAACTACTCCCACTACTCTTATTTTTTTATTTTTTATTTTTTGCAGTACGCGGGCCTCTCACTGTTGTGGTCTCTCCCATTGCGGAGCACAGGCTCCGGACGCACAGGCTCAGCGGCCATGGCTCACGGGCCCAGCCGCTCCGTGGCACGTGGGATCTACCCGGACCGGGGCACGAACCCCTGTCCCCTGCATCAGCAGGCGGACTCTCAACCACTGCGCCACCAGGGTAGCCCTCCCACTACTCTTAATTGTTTCTCTACCATTAAACTTGTCAGAGTTTTTTTGTAATCATTTGTTCAAATTTTGTCTCCTCCATCAGATGATAAACTCCAAGAAGGCAGGGTGTGTGTGTTACTTTCTGGTTCACCACATTATCTCCAATACCTTCATGTTGAGTGAATATTTGTTGAATGAATGAATTTTTGGAAAATTAGTGAGCTCTCCATAAATAAAATGTTAAAGGAAGAAACAATGATTACCTGTCAAAAACGTTAGACGAGATATTCAGGCAACAAGTGGAAAGTTGAGATTAATGCCCTGTAGGGTTCTAAAATTTAACGATATTTTATTTTAATCTAGAAACACACAGATTCTTATATTTTGCCATTAAAATCAAGACATTTATTTACCTTTGCCATAATATCTGCATAAGCCATATATAAAAAATCTTCCTCCAGTTTGCTATGAAAAACAAGGAAAAAATCAGTTTTTAAGTAGAAGGTTAGTTACATGCAAAATCACCATCACTGTATAAAATAACTTTTATCTTTCAACAAGTATGTCTTTTTAAAAAGAAACAAACACAAAACTCAGGCAAAGCGATTATTCAGAAATATTGTAGAATCAGAGAGCAAAGATCTTAGACTTCCTAAACAGTGGCCCCATCCTACCTTACGGAAGAGACCTTCAAGTCTCACAAAATAAATGATCTATTGATTTACACACAAATGTAATAACATTAGTATTCTCGTAAAACTACAAAAGTTGAACCAAGCAAATTTACATGATGTCAGGGCTTTTGACAGCAGACGTGATATCTGACATTTGTTGGAAAGACTTCCCCAATTATTATGCTACTACGTAGTTTAAAAATATGATGGTCATAATGATTCTTAAAAATTAAGATAGGTTAAAATCTGTTTACTATCCTCTTTTGAAAAATTATGGAAACCACTAATTCACTGAAGAAAGGCTTCCATCAAAAAATACCTGACGTTTTGCAAAGTTATTTTAGCAGTTTTAAACTTATAGCCATCAGAAAAATCCACTTATGAGAAATACCTCATTACCTGACAATGCCAGACAGGGAGCTGCTCTATGCTTAGGGATGAGATGATTTTGTTAGTTAGGAAATAATAAGAGAAAGAGAGAGAAATCGTGAGAGAAGGATGGATCACATTAGCTAAGAGGGAGAAATGTACATTATTACGACATGCATAGAGGTCAGATGAACTCTTTAAGACTCAGGTGGATATGGATTGATAATTAAATTCTCTGCAGAGGATGAGGGAGGCCTGGGGCAAAGTAGGCTTTCTCCCCCATGGCAGGGAAGCAGGTAAAGGTTTTAAAACCTCCACCATGGCTCATCTACAGAATCAGCCTGTGCGGTGCCCCTGTAATGAGCAGATACTGAGCACATTTTGATTACTGGGCTTATGAGTGCATTTCTTATTTAATTCCATAGAGGTTTGCCCTTTGTGGTTTCAGTGAATTCATATGACCAAGACTGTAGGAACCAAGTAAAATGGAGAATGCCCATAAAATAGATCTCAAAGAAACCTTCCACTGAAAGGATGGCGCACCCA
Organism: Pseudorca crassidens; assembly: GCF_039906515.1. Taxonomy (NCBI): domain Eukaryota; kingdom Metazoa; phylum Chordata; class Mammalia; order Artiodactyla; family Delphinidae; genus Pseudorca; species Pseudorca crassidens. The sequence continues at coordinate 76,762,893 of NC_090311.1, forward strand.
CCTCCTCAAGTTTCCTAAGACTTACTGCTGAATGGAGACAGAATCCACCCAGGAAATTTGGGGTCACCAGTGGTCTCCAAACATTTTTGGTACTGAAATTTGCTTTGGGCTCTTTTATTTTCTAAAGCTTGTTTGTGATCAACAGGAAGATTCAGAATCAAGTCAACCAGCTAATTACAATGTTGTTAAGAAAAATGAGAGCTAGGTAAATATTTGGTAGGTAACTATTAAAGCCTGAAGTTGTGTGAGCGTTGGTTCGTAGTGTATGCCAGACTGGTCCTATCTTTGAACACTTCTCTCTCCTCCCAAGAACAAGATGAAACTGAAACAGGAACATGTGATGGACAGAACACTCAGACACGGGTTTCTATCTGTTCTTCCTACGTCTCGTGTGAATCCTCCCAACCATACCATTTCTCCGTTAAAGCCGTTCGACTGAACAGAAGTATCAGCTGATGGAGAGGATCAACCCGCTTAGTTCCTTCATCTTCTTCCGGAGGTTCTGCTCCAGGTTTCTATACAAAAGTCAAATTTATAAAATTTCACATTTAGGTGAAATGTTCACCCAGACCCAGGAACAACAAATAAAAAGAAAGCCTTTTTCATCCTATTGTGGTGCGTGAGTGTGTCTGTGTTATATGCATTGTACCTGCACGTGTATGCACGTGTGTGTGTTATGTTACCGACGCAAAAGTATGCAGCTTTAAAAAAAAAAAAAAGCTATTTAATAATGGGACCAAAAAACACTATGGGCAAAGATGACTTACATCATTTAAAAATTCTGAATGCCATTCTTATAAGCAGATTCATAACTAACTGAAAAGTGTATCTGCTACATGGATTTCAGCTTTAGGGAGGGCTCAATTTACAAAGAATTGCAATAAAATGCTACATCACTCCAAGTATAAAAATGTTCATGTAGCAAGGCAAACTGATTATCAAATGAAACATTTTTGTTGCCTACACAGACAGAGAAAGGCAAAGAATGCTGAATGAGTTAATGTCTGAATCACTTACACATTATTTTTTCTCATTTTCAGTTACTTTTAAAACTTAAAAAAGTGATTTCATTCTATTGGATAGAACATGTACCATGAGGAAAATTATGAAGCATTTTTACTGACTGTAGAATTAATTAATCCCATTTGTTGAACGATTTAATGCATTTTATATCTCTATAAGAATTACCCATTCAGACTGAGATTCTCTCTACCTAAATATGTTCTTTCTTGGATTTAAGGCTTAATGTTGCAGGTACTGTGTAAATTTCTACAAGGTTGAATATTCTAATATTACACAGGTTTTGATTTTAAAAAGAAATGAAATTCATTTAAAATATAAGGGGGTAATCAGGGTTAAGGTTTTATGAACTGGATTAGTTTATCCTTTATGTTCCCTAATAAGTTGTGAGTTAAACAAAACAAAACAAACTGTTAGACAAGAGGTCTTTAACTTGGGAATCATAACGCCTCTGACTAGTCTGCAAAATTCTGCAGGACTATATGCTTATAAATTTTCCTAAGATGGCCCTTGGTCAGATTTTTAAATAGGTCCACAGCTCATAAAAAATTAAGACAATGGCTCCCGAGTGAAGCACTCTCAGTAACACAAGCCTCCTTATCAGCATGGTTGGACTGAAACATTCTACTTGCCGTTTATACTATATTTACCATGACTTCCTGCTCATCCTGTACCCAATCTATCATTCTCTGCCCTGTCTATGTTTAACAACCAGCTACTTTTCATTGGCTTTTGTCAACCTTCGATCTAGTTTTGGTGAATAATTCTTTATGGTTCAGCTTTTATAGTAATATCCTGGTTCGGAGGTGTCTGAAGGTGCTTTGAGGAAGAATTTAAAAGAATAATAGAGTCAAAGTTTAGTTAAATTCTGAATTGCTGGATGCTGATGAGATCTCTTTGAAATAAGAAGAGTGAATTTTTCCCTAAACACTGCATGCAATAACAATCGAGAAGAAAGTTTCCTAAGGCCCACACACTGCAATGATGTTTTCTCTTCAATGTTATAAGGTAAATGGCTCACACCAATGTTATCCCACCAAGCCCAGACTTTCTTTCATCTTTTAACCCCATTAAAAATGTACCGCTAAATCTTCTATCAGTTTATCTTCAAAGTAATGTTCTTCCGTCTCAATCCAAGATTTTTCATATCCCTGAAGAAAGAGATTGACAGCCCGATGCCTAAAAGGTAAGCACAATTTCAAACAGTTATTTTTAATTAAAGTGAAAAGGTATTCAGTAGCACTTTATCACTGGATTATCTGTGCACTCAAAGAATAAAATAAAAATAAAATTCCCACTCTCAACTGGAGAGCAAGATATCACGGAGGACAGAGAAAGGTTTCTCAGATCACACACTGACATGGATTTAGTTATTTCTAGGTTTTGTAACGTTGGTCAAGTTATCCGACTTTGTCAACTTTCACTTCTCTCATTTATAAAACTAGGATAACCCCATCTACGTGTCAGTTTTGTGAGACTCAAACTGAGATAAAGAATGTAAAGCACATTGGATAGATGCTCATTACATGGTAGCTCTTATGACATAAAGTGGCTCTGGATAAACGATGTTATGGAATTATCCAATGCTCCTGTTAGCATTAGATACAGACCCTGAGGATCACAAAACTAAATGTATTAAGGGAACGTTATGGGAGTGTATATCCAAAGATTAAATCCTAGAATACTGATGATAAGTGGTTGCCTACGAATTAAAGAAGACCAGTGAAGACTAAAACCATAAGTAAAACTCATCGTGAAATTGATGAGATTTATGGCTAAGGTTCCACTCTAAGAAAATCATGTCAATGAGGGAACATCATAAGACAATACCAGACGTGTTAAAATGAGCCGGCGCCATTGAAGGATGGAACGCTGAGCTTAACAGTATCAAAGGCGGGCTAAGGAATCATGAGACATAAAGGTAGACAGGTTTATGAAGGGCCTTGAAATCCAGGGAGAAGAACCGTCAACACAGATGGAACGGCCAGAACTCGCCATAAATCCTTGCACGAGAGCGGCTCAACCTTACTGGTACATCAGAATCCCCTGTGGAGCCTTTAAACAGTACACATGCTAAGCCCTCGGATATTCTGATTCAACAGGTTGAGCCTTGGCTATTTCTCAAGCAAATCTGAGTGTATTTCCTAAAAGCACCAGGTCTGAGAATATTCCCACTGGAATAAGGGGTACAATTTTGAATACGTTACATCCGAGACAGTGGAACGGCAGACTCCGTGACATCGTAGAAACTAGCTCGGAATCTGCTGTCATCAACATGATGTGAGTCAATAAAGGGAGTTGAAGAGGTGACCTTGAAGGGAAGGATGGTGATGTGAAACGGTTCAAAGGAAAAGTTGAACACCGTATGCTAACACATATACATAGAATCTAAAAAAACGGTACTGATCAACCTAGTGTCAGGGCAGGAATAAAGACGCAGACGTAGAGAATGGACTTGAGGACATGGGGAGGGGGAAGGGTAAGCTGGGAAGAAGTGAGAGAGTGGCACTGACATATACACACTACCAAATGTAAAACAGATAGCTAGTGGGAAGCAGCCACGTAGCACATGGAGATCAGCTCGGTGCTTTGTGTCCACCTAGAGGGGTGGGATAGGGAGGGTGGGAGGGAGATGCAAGAGGGAGAGGATATGGGGATATATGTATACACATAGCTGATTCACTTTGTTGCACAGCAGAAACTAATACAACATTGTAAAGCAATTATAATCCAAAAGAGTTGTAAAAAAAAAAAAAAAGAAAAGAAAAGAAAAACTTGATGAAACTTGGAAAATGTCTGTATAGGAGGAACCAGAAAAGAAATAAGAATATGAATTCAAGGTCAATGTTCTATTTGACTAAACTGTGACACCATAATTGAGCCAGAGAATTCAGAAGCAGCACGTGGTTTGAGAAGGAACTCAAATACATTTTATACTTAGTGAGTGACGAGATGGCAAGGAATTTACCGGCCTTAGTGAAATCGAAAAGTTTTGTTTGTTTTGCTTTGTTAGTGGCCGGGGGCAGGGAGGAGTTATGTTTTTGTCTTGTTTTTTTTTTTTTTTTACTCCCAAACTTACGTTTTTCATTCATTCAAACACTTACTGAAAGTCAGTGCTCTAGGTGCTGAAGATATGCAATTGAACATAGCTCTAAAGGATCTCAAAGTCTGAATCAGAGAGACAAACAGCCCCAATACTATAGGAAAGTGTCCACAACTAGAGGTATTTAAAAGTTTCCTAGAAACAAACAGGAGGAAGCATTTTCAACTTGGAAGAGGTAGAGGGCGTGGCTTGGTCAGAGATGGTCCAAAAAAGGGATGCAGTTGAGCTGAGCCTTGTTTAACAGACATGGGGAAGATGCCACTTGTATAAAGCTCAGAGTGGGAAACAGCACAGTTTCTTAGGAGAATCACAAGAAGGTGGAAATGGTACCCTGGGCTAGACTTCAATGCCACGGGTTACTTTTCTTTTAACAAGTATATCTCCTGTATCTCTAGGAGAAGGTTGATGGGTCTGTCAAACATGTTTACGTTATTCCCATAAGTTAGTTCCATATCAGTTCTTTTCCCCAAAGGCTAAATCATCACAAAAATAATAAACAACAATTAACACTGCTTGTGTTATGTTCAGTTCTAAGCACTGTGTATACTTCGACCCATTAAATAACCTGAACAAGTCTATGAGGCAAATTTTACGGTACAAAGTCAGGTAAGAACCTTGACCAAGGTCATGCATCCATAAGCTGAGAGGTCAGGATTCAAATCAAGGCAGTCTGACCCCCAAGACTGAGTTCCTAATTACTCTCTCCTGCCTCACATATGTGAGCAGATCCTCCTGAGTATTTAAAAGTAATAGAAAACAAACTTATGGTTACCAAAGGGTAAAGGGCGGGGAGGGATAAATTAGGAGTGTGGGATTAACATACACACACTACTATACATAAAATAAACAACAAAGACTTACTGTATAGCACAGGGAACTAACTATATTCAATATTTGGTAATAACCTATAAAAGAATCTGAAAAAGAATAGATTTTTATAAATGTATAACTGAATCACTTGAAACACCTGAAACTAACACAACTATACTTCAATAAAAAATAAAAGTCATTTAATAACGACATTACAGACCAATGAGAATACCCGACAAAGGAAAACAAAGTCAAGAATTACACAGAAGAGCCAATAAATCTCGTCCATCCTTCTCTTTGGACTATTGTTCTCGTGTTAAGGTGGATGCCTCCTATCACTTGTTAGGGGAAGAATAACTTGAATCCATTATAAACGTTAAAGAAATTCTGACCTTGGCAGATTATACAAAGGAGCCATCCGAAAGCAGGCAACCACTGCCCGTTTCCTCTGCTTAGACAGCAGTTTGTGCCACACGGCCTTTTTCGATCTCTGAGGATGCTCGACCTGAGGTAGAATGACACAAAGACATATGTATTTAACCCCCCAAAGGCCCTCAAAAATACAGCTGCATCTTTTAGCTAAAAACTTTTAGAATTTCAATCCCAAAAGTACCTCCCAATTATTATGGGAAAACCCATGTCCTCAAAGTTACCCAATGCTAAATTTGAAATAGTTTCAAATGTTACATATTTTCCTTAGTAAAAATATAATATTTTCCCAACACTGTGTACTTTAGAAACTATGTCATCTTTAAAAATCAAAGAAATATAAAACTATTCTATATAAAACAATTTTGTATCCTTTTCAGAATTCGGTTATGGTGCCAAAACATAGTTTTTGCCTATGCAAAACAATGAACCTATTCTTATTTATTTATCTGTTTCCACTAATTTTATCATAAGAGCTACAAAAGTAAACATAAACAGAGGCAGTTAAAGAAAATTCTAAGGAAAAGTCCACTGTTCCTTAAAGAAAATTCTAACGAAAAGTCCACTGTTCCTTAATATAACAGGATGGAGAGATGACAAGTCTTTTTGAACACATTAGTAGAAGTGAGTAAAAGAATTTAATTTTGCAAAAATGTTAAAATATATAATTACTTTGTTAGAGAGGGACAAATGAGAATTCAAAAGTTGCAGTAAATGAGGCAAGCAAGCTATGTGTTTAGCTAATGGTGTTTGGAATTTCAAGAAGAAAAAGAGATTAATTGTAAGTATTAGAGAGAAAAAAATCCCAGCATAGAATTCTAAATTAATTAGTAATTTCTAGGCAATTGAACACTGTACTTCCCGGACTGTAATATCTCCGGCGCATACATGTAGATTTCTGGAAGAAATAAAAACGTTACATTAGCTAAAAAAGCAAAACTAAATTTATTATCCTTTGCAGTAAAGGGTCAACATATGAATGTAATAATGCCTGAAGAAAACATTGAGAATGTTTGGATTACAGTGGTTTGGAAATTTTAACAAAACAATTTGTATAATTTGAAAGCACTTATTTCTGTGATCTTCTTCCTTCTATAGGATCAATAAACACTTTTTGATAATTATCCAGTTCAATTTTCTTCTTGGTTCTATTAAGCAAAACAAAACATTGTTGAGACACTGCAGGTGAAAACAATCAAGGGTAGTATTATTCACCTAGAATATGGCATTCTGATCGACATGGGTGATAGTCAACAAACATAATTAACAAGGAAAGACCTTAAATAGTGAATTTTCCTATAAATCAAGTAAATAGATGTTGTTAAGATCTGTGATCCAAGGGTGAACATCAAGATGTGTCTTGTAACTGAACACCTGGGTTTGCTGCTGTGTTAGCCTGTCTGGAGTTTGAGTATTAGAAAATTCCAAGGAGACAGCTTACTGTCCTAAGAAAAATGACCAGATGTACAGTACAAAATGTTCCATTGCAAAGGTCGCTGACCCTTGAGCCAGATGAAGTCTTTCCTCTGCACCCACTGTTTTTGCACCGAGTGTGGCAAATGAAAATATTCTTTGCAAACTATTCTATGACTCACAAATTAACATTAGAATAGAGGTATTAAAGGCATGAATTCTGCACACAGATATCTTGCACTCTTTTCTATCTTTTGATAACTGATGAGTTCTTTTTACTCATATTCTTAACATTTTGAAGAATAGTTGGCCATGAAAATCTGACCCTCTTACCTTTTCCTAGATAATTCTTACTTCTTTAAGGTTTACACAGGGATCACCCTCATCATGGCTAGAGTAAGTTTGGGTTCCTCTTATTCTCTCTTCAGTACATTTTGTATCCTGGCACATCTAAACCACTACATATTTATCTATGTGGCCATATACGCCACTAGAGCACAAGCCACTTGAGTAGAGGGACAGAATTCAGTCCCCAGCAGAGTACAATGCTGCCATTCAGTAGTGCATGCAATAAATGTTCACGGGATAAACAGCTGCTCAGTAAAATGAATCTCACCACTTTACAAATAACATCATTCATTATGATCACATGTATTTATGAGTACATAACATAGGACTATAATAAAACAGGGTTCAATAAACTTCATTTAATGTATCTAAAAGTCATTCAAGCAAATCCAGATATGTGCATGAAACCCAGGAAGAATTAAAAACTCATGGTAGAGTAATGCTGTCAGAAATGGTCCTCTAGGAGCCATTTAATTATCACTGAGTAATCTTCCTAAATATGTATATACTTCTGGAAACACAACTCCATGACTTTATATATCACTTAACATTTCATTACCTCAAATCTTTTCATCTGCTGATGGATGATCATTTATATTTATTTAATATTTCATGAAAATATTTAGGGAACCATTAAGTTGCCTAAATAATATTTTATTATCATATTATATTATTAATATTATGGCGTTACATAATGTAAACACATATCGATGGCCATATGGTGTAAGAGTATCCTAGCTTAATCTCATCAGGTGTAGTGATAAATTGCATGGCGCTGGAGAAGTTACTAGCACTTGGGGGGCATCTGAGTAAGAGGATGCTACACTAGATATACCCTTCGGTTATTTAACTGGCCAGGGCGGTGATAGGAGGTCATCAGATAATATAAAATAGGAATCAAAGAAACACGTTTATTATTGCTATTGCTATGCTAGTAACATCCTGAGGTGACATGGGGCATTTCATTATTTTATGTTCAGTGTAAAATAACCGCCCCTCCGTGTCAGGTAGGTATTGTCATGGAGACCCGGTGACAGAGCACACTCTCGGGTTTACACTGAGCACCCTCAGTCTGGTGTTATTTTGCTGAGTGGACCTCGTGAGAAACAGAGACTGTCTCTGTGTTGCAGATATTTTTACCTAAGCCAGAAGATCCCTTATACAAAACTACGATCCACTGATGGATGACGTTTCAGATATTACTGGTTTGGGAATTCTTGAGCAAAGGTAATAAATAAGAAGATCAAATACACAGTAAGCTTTGTAGCTTAAAATAGAATACAACTGAAAAATGATATCAAAACATTATTTTCACATGGCTCTAATACCAATGCACTGCTCTTCTCTAAATGTAACATATTGCTGAACTTGAGAAAAATTAGCTCAAAAATATTCAAAGGAAAGGTGAAATAAGTGACCTTAAATCCAAAATTCAAATATTAGACCAGGGAAAGATAGTATCTCAAACATGTTTTGATGAGCATCAATAGAAAAATAATACAGTTATAAAACATTTGAAATCAGGCATAACTCCTCAAATTTTTGTTAGAATGGCTTAAAATTAATTATATAATTTTAGTTATCTGTTTAATTTTAGAAATATTTTGAAAAAGACTATAAAACAGAGGCCTTGATCTCCCCAAATACATTATTTATCCATGGTTACAAAAATTACAACTTTGGAAATGCTGCTGATTAGATACTAAGGACTCCCAAGTCATAGATTCTTTGTAATGAACATGCTGGATATACATGTTTTCTGGCCCACAGTTAACAAGTTAACACACATCCTTTAAAAAAATATTTTTTATGGTTAAGGCAAATGTGATTGAATCAACACACAATCTAACCTGTTCAAGATGAAAAAGCACATTTGCTATATCCAAGACCCTTTCCACTGTCTTCTCAGGATCTGAAGTGTCTTCTGTCCTGTTGGGTAGATCTTTGTAAAGAGCCATCTGCCATCTAATAGCAGGATCCTCCACCTGCAGAAAAAAAGAAAAACGTTCAAAAAATACAGTGTAAAGAGGGGAAGACACACTTCTGAAGAGTCAATCTATAGCTATTTACTGAGCATAGCACGGGGTGAAAACATGACGCAGAGATCAAGACAGAGAAGTAAGTACCTTGTACTCATGAAATTTATCATCTGGTGAGGAAGGAAGACATCAAACAAACATTTACAGTTGCGACAAGGGCTACTAGAAAGAAATATAAGGTACCTGGAGATTTAACCTAACCTGTCGGTGGTTGGGAAGATTTCCCTAAACAAGTGAAGTTTCAACTAGGATTTAAGGATGAGCTGGAGATGGTCAGGGAAAGCAATCTTTTATCTTTCTCTTTTCCTTTCACAGTCAAACACTGAGAGATTCACATATTTACTTCAGAGACCATGATATAGGATCACATTTATCTATAAATACAAGGATGCTACAACAGAGCTCAGGCTCACTGAAACAAAGATATCAATTAATATAAAGCAACGAAGGCCTACAAAACCACATTCTTGCAATAAACCAATCCACAGACTCTATTTTTTAATACTGTTAAACTTCCCGAGTGAAAGATACAACGGAATTCTGAATGTTTTTAAGAAATATTATTTTAAACCATAGAAACTGACAAAGACAAGCATCTTTCCAGGGATACAGCACTTCAAAGAAATAATTTAGATTAACTATGTCATTAAAAACGGGCACAGCACTACTCGTATGTTTCTCCACCCATTAAATATTTCCTTTAAAAATGGGAGACGGAGGGCAATGAAGCAGAAGTAAACGAACAACATCTAAAACTTCACAACTCCTAGCCTGAGAAAGTGTAGTTTGAAATGTTAAAACTAACTTTCATCTTACAGGCAAACAGAGATAGAGCTCTGTGCACTGAACGACTTGTCAACACCATTTGTCTTTTGATAAAACAAAATGTTTTCCTCCATATACTTTTTTCATCTGAGGACTCTGGTACCTCTAGATATTATTCCTTCCAATACACAATCACTCCCTCTTGTCCTCAGGATTACCAGTCTTACAATTTCAAGACAATGTAGTCAAGAAAGAGCTGGGAACAAAAGAACTCATTGCTTGCAAGTCTGTATATACATGAGGGCCGTGGGGCCTATTTTTATATACATGGGGGCCTTGGGGCCTAGTTTTACGCCTAGCTTAAAAAATATAGAATGAAATGTCACAAAGAATAAGTATTCATTATGTCTTTATTTTCAGGTTTCATTCGTTTGGAGGTGAAATATTGGTTATAAATATGCATCCTTTTCAGCTTTTTTGTTCCTCCTGACTCCTCAATACACAGCATACATTGTCCAAAGCATCCCTACAAGTAACCTCTAGAATATAATGGAAGAATTTCCTCCTGCTTATCCAACACATAACTTTTTTTTTTTTTTTTTTTTTGCAATACGCGGGCCTGTCACCGTTGCGGCCTCTCCCGTTCAGGCTCCGGACGCGCAGGCTCAGCGGCCATGGCTCACGGGCCCAGCCACTCCGCGGCATGTGGGATCTTCCCGGACCGGGGCACGAACCTAGGTCCCCTGCATCAGCAGGCGGACTCTCAACCACTGCACCACCAGGGAAGCCCCAAGATATAACTTTTATTTGACTGTTTCCTGGGAGTGGTAATAAACCCCTTCTTAAGAGGTAGTAAATACTTTCTGTCTCTATGTGGGACCATGGTTCTCAAAGTGTGGTCTCGAATTCCCTGGGGCTTCCGAGATCTTTTCAGGGGCACGTGATTGGCTCAAGTGCCCATGCATGTAGTATAAAATTGAGGTTCAGCTGAAGCCTTTATGAACATTTTGAATAATGTTAAAAATCTTTTTGCTATCTGCAAAGAGATCGTGCTCTTATAGGAATTAATCTCCTACTCTGTTCAAGTTAAAATTAAATGGATAATTGAGTACACAACAAAGTACACATGAAATTTGCTCTAAATAATACTTGTGCATTGTGAGTACTGTAAAAGCATGTCACACCTTTATCATATTGTATTCCAAAGTGTTAAAAGAAAATGAATATGGTTTGGATCTTTGGAAAGAAACATTTTAATACCCAGTAAGGGATACATTATACTATAGCCACTAGTTTTTGACATTTGGACATTTTCACAATTAAAAAAAAAATCCTCAGAAGGGACATCTGAATAGAAGCAAAGAGTTGAGTCAAAATAATAAATTGCTAGACCTCTCATATTACATAACAGGTCCTGTAAACAAATGAAGAGTTTATCCACTACTATGAAAGCATTTCCAAATAATGGTAAATGCTTGGACTACAAAAACTACTTTGAGCAAATTTTTTACCCACCATTAGAAAGTATGTGTTATCTTGGTTTCCATTCATGTTTCTCTTCTAAATGTACACTGGCTTTGCTATTACATTAATTCTTGCTATCTCGTGTGTACTGACTCAAATACACTTATTTAGTTTCTGAGCACTAGGTGTAAAATATCAAATTTTCATAGACACCTGTCTCCATGTCCCAAAGGTCCTCAAACTCAGCTATATGAAGGAAATTCCCAACCTCTATTTCAACTGGCGACATCTTTTTTCAAAGTTTGACAATCTCCGATGATCTACTTTAAAAATACATCATTTGTTATCTTGAGAATCATTAATACAAAAGGATCTGCAAGCAGGATAATGACTGATTAAGATGATATATTTTCACTACCTTACTTGTTAAAGTAACATTATTTGTAGTACTCTTCTAAAGAGAGATTAACTAGTTTATAGGTGCTAAGTGTGCTTTCTAATAATATTGGGCTTACCTTGCCTTGTAAGTGAATATTACTGCGGATTATATCTCGAACTTCATCCTCAGTGTCTTTCTGTCAAGAAATAAATGTTACCTAAATGAAGTCTTATAATGCAGCGACTGTCACAAGTCATTAGAAATAAACCTCTTGAAATAGTATATATTTGAATAAACATCTTTATAGGATTTAATACATGCAACAAATGTATTAAATCGCTCAGATAATTAATATCTGGGGCTTATCGCTCAGATAATTTTTTGATATTGCTGTGACTTGAAACAAGACAACCACCTAATTTAACTCCAGTGAAAGTGCCCTAGATTCAAGACAACTGGATTTCCAGTTCACAAGAAGTAGGGCAGAAGCATGTTCCCTTGGGTTCAAACAGAAGCATGTCTCCAGCATTCTCTGAAATCTCCACGAAGTCATGTTAGCACCCAATAACATCCCCAAGGATCCAGTAATACTGAGGAGCATATCCTGAGAAGCAAATATGAGACAAAAGCCAATGGGCCTGAATCTCTGCAGCTCCCTTTCCTACAATCTCCCTTCAATTTGCTCATGGTAGGGTCTCAAACTCTGGATATGAAGAGAGTTGCTTCAGTGTGGGAACACGGGAGGGAGAACATGTCCTCCAACTTACATGAATAAAAGACAGCAACCCCAATGTATATTTTTGAAAACTTGCATCCTCTCTGTGTAACCACGAAGAGGAAAACCAGAGACCATCAAGAAATCTTGAGAACTTCAATCTTGATGTTCACAAAGGAGAAAAGCTGCTGATTCAAAAGTCAAATTCGTATCTAACAACAATCAGCACAATACATTATGCATCTAACATTCAAAATCACTCTTCGTAAGTCTGCAGATACCTCTCATCACAAATTTGATATAGTTCATATGAAATCCATTTTTTTCCACTACCAGTGACTTGTTGCCATCTTTTCTCTTTGGTTTCTGAATATGCCCTGGGGGTGATTAACGTAATTTAGAAATAAAAACAGCCTCCAAAAAAAATATTAGGCAGTCTTTGTGTCTGAGTCCTAGGGCCTGTGCAGAAAAATTGCTTAATAAAGCATTCAATGCAAATGAAATACTGACATAGAGCAGTGAGACGAAGGAATCCAAACACATGAGCATCTGGAGGTTGAATGATCATTCCCACTGGTAGGAACAGGAGCCTTACCAGACTAAATCGATTTTTGGCCAGAGCAATGAGCTCCTGGTCCCCAGGGGCACAGATGTTCAAGCCAATGGGCAGTAATCGCTTCAGGGCTGCCACGATAAGAGAGGTCTGCATGGAATACCGGTCTCCTTTGCGCTTCATTTTCTTCCTTTCCTGATCAGAAACAGCTGCCTACAGAACAAAGGTAAGTGTTGGAATCTGCAATGACTTCTTGCCTCATAGGACTATGAGCCTTTTCTAACTTGCCTGTAGTTTCCTTTTCCTCGTTTTCTGCTGGTCCCTATGGCTTAGGAATCCCACTGAGGACACCCTTTCTCTTTCCTTCTCAGCATCTCTTGCTGATTTTAAGTCCTGCTCTCAGATTCCCAAATCACTAGAATTTACTGGTAGGCATTTCTAGATAATCTTTTTTTTTTTTTTTTTAAGAAAAAAGGTTTATTTATTTTTTTGTTTCTTTTTTTTGTTGTTGTTTATCTGGCCACATCATGTTTCCTAACCATGGATTGAACCCAGGTCCCCGGCAGGGGAAGCGCTGAATCCTAACCACTGGACTGCCAGGGAATTCCCTCTATATAATTTTAGAAGGAAAATGCACATTGTAATTGTAGAGGGGCATGTGGATGCATGAAAAATCCATGGTAATTCCATATACTGCATGATTTATGATTTTTGGTGGCTAACAGGAAAGAAAAGATTAAGAATAAATGGTTTTTGCTTTGACAAATGCTTGCTTTGCAACATACACACACACACACACACACACACACACACACACACACACACACAGCATATGTAAAACTCTCATATATTTGCCTTTTATACAGGCTGAACACTCGTCTCCCCAGGGCCTTAATCTAGACGTAATATACTAATCAGTGTTACATAAATATTCAGGATTATCTCTGGATAACCTGTTTACAACTGAGAACAGCCATGATACTTCAGGGTTCTCTAGTGATTTTGTTGAAAACTATGCTTGTGCCAGGGTCACCTCCAATGACGGAGTCTAATTTTCACTGGGTAGTGAGTATTCTTCTTTCTATTAAGAGGACATGTTCTAATGTTAAAATGAAAATAGCTGTCCCATATCCACTTCTTCGTGCATGTTAAATTTCTTTGTAATGATAAATCAAACATTGAAGATAGTTTTATGATAATGATATACTGTAATAGTTTGGGGCTGAGAAATTCAGAAGATCATTTAATATACAAATGATTTGCTTTCCCCAAAAGAAGGCAAAATACATCACAACGTGATAATGAAAGAAGTTTTTTGCAAAGTGAAAGTACTGAAACATCTGAAATCAGATGGTAATGGTAGCTGATATGTTAATACTATATATTATATAATGTATTATATTATTACATATATAGTATATATTGCTATATCAAACCTACAATATCTGAACCACAGTAATAAGAATCATATTCACTTTCCAAAGAGATGTACTTATCGTGTGGATCCCGCTTTTATCTGTACCAATTTGTAAGAGAGTACTGTCGGTAAGTTTAGTAGAAAAAGCACAGTGAATAATTATTTGTACTATTAAATTGATTAACCCATAAAAATAATGAATCAGTGGTTTTACATGAGCTCTCTGCTAAAAGGAAACCTAACCACACTGATAAAAATAATTACCCAAATGAGGAACCACCATCCTAAAAATTAAGGAAATTGATATAAGTTATGCAAACATATTTCTACCCAATACTGGTAATTTAGTGTTTGCAAAACAATATTACTCAATACATGAAAGTCTAAATTTTACTGGTGCTGAAGTTTTCTTTGATTTTAACTTGTAAAGGTCTTTTGGTTTTACTGTTGTAAAAGTAGAAGGAGCTTATACCTGGCTTGATATTTATAAATATTTAAGCAACCTTATAATAAAAATAATTTAAATCAACACTGAAGGCAACTCTACACTGCTCAGTTTTGAGAAGTACTAGATAAATTAATTCCTACTTATGCTCAAAATATCATCTTGCTTTCTATACCATAGGAAATCTGTAAACTGAAAAGAACAGTCAATAAATCTTTGAACTTTTATGAGTGATAAAGTTCACTGTTGGTAGGAAGAAATTAAATATACGAGCAGTCAAATATCCTCATGTACGTCTATAAGGGCTGTTTTTTCCTTGTTCAGTGTCAATTTCCTCCCCAGACTATGGAGCTCCATTAGGGAAGTGGCCAAACCTATTTTGTTCCTTTCTTATATGCAGAACCAAGCACTGTGCCTTACTCATAGGAGCTGTTCAATAATTTGAACAGAACTGCTGAAACTACTGAATTTGCACAGTTCATTTTCAATCCTAACATTTGAATCAGATATGAAGACACAATAACATGGTCAATATGTAGGCACTGAGGGAAGAAATGTTCACATATGGAGATCTGGGAAAGTCATTCTGGCTTACACATGATTTAACTTAAACTTTACGCTAATTAGAACAGCCTGTTTTGTGACCCATCAAACATGCATTGTGCATCTGCTTTAACCACTGAAGAAACAAATGCATTTAAAAAATTAAAATAGAGTGTGGCTCAGACATCCAAAATGGAGCTCAGTGGCCACTGTGAAGGTCTGAGACACGATCCTGAATCACAGAGAACTTGAATTTTCTGAACTGTACCAGTCTCAAGGACACCACCAGCCATTCTCAAAACATCTGCTAGCAGCTGCCAGCTGCAGCACTGTAGTCTCAAGACCTCCTTGGTAACTATGCAACTCTTTCGGACCCCGACCAATCCTTACTTAACAAGCACACTTACTTCTTGCCAGGTCCAGTCATAATTTTTGACAAATAACTTATGTAATTTTGCGGTGTTTGCCTCTGTAAGTCTCCCCCATTTCTTAGTACGGTGGAACATAATTCAACTGCTTCTTGAATCTGTGTCTCCCGGGTTATAGCCCTCAGTTTGGCTCAAATAAAACTCTTTTCTATTCCTATTACAGATTGTTTATTATTTCTGTCAACAGCATATTTAAGGAGGAGAGTCGGATAAATGCCCTCTCTCTTAAATCAATCTGTATGTGTGTGTGTGTCTGTCTGTCTGTCTCACATACACACAGACACATGCACGCACCACAAATATAGCTCCAACAATTTCACCTAAAATAACCTAAAATTTAATAGAGGACCAAGAAAAAGGGAAGAATTTTCTAATATTCCTACAAGAAAATGGCCTACACCCCTCCCCAAATAGACATAAAATCATAAATGATTTATGAAAATTTAGACATATGAAGGATAAAAGTGAGCTTATTCATCAAAAAGACAAGAGATCACAAGTTTTGGTGAGAATGTGGAGGAAAGGGAACCCTTGTGCACTGCTGGTGGGAGTGCAAACTGGTTCGGCCACTGTGGAACTGCATGGAGGTTCCTCAAAAAATAAGAAAAATAGAACTCCCAGAGTATTATGGCCAATTATACATGCACTGGCCTCTCTCTGAGCTACATATATTTTGCTTTAAGTCAAAATGAGCTTCCCTATCCCAGATTTCCTATTCCAAATTGGTCTGCTGGCCAACTTATATATACTCTTCTAATTTGAGAAATGGCACTCCATACAAATAGTGATTATTATCCCTGCTCAAGCGACTGGCTGAAGACTGATGTGTGACAATATGTCCTTTGGCTGGTGTTTGCATTTGGTCTCAATCTCTGGCCAAAAGGAGTTCGTTTTTCCTGCAGGACTCTGGGAGGGTGGCTCTATCGGCTGCTGTGACACCTTAGACAGACGGTTTAAGGTCTTGTCGCAGAAATCCCTGAAGCTTTCTGCATCTCTCTGCTCTCAGCATTTCAGGAGGGAACACCTCTCTGTTCATTTCAGTTTCAGATGTAAGACCTCTGGCCACACTACTGGTATCCATTCTTGACACCAGACCCAAATGATACAGCTTTTTGGGAGAGAACTTACTCAGCCCCTGACTACCTTCCACTTCTGAATCCTTCTTGCCATCCGTGGTCAGCTGAGAACCTCAATGATACTGATAACAACTGCCGTTATGACACTGCTATGACCAACCAGTGACTCTCAAATCTGTCCAAATGTTGACACATGCGTATCATGATTACTTCAGTAAAACAATATAGGTAACATGTGAGTATATTTGACTCCATTGTTTGAACTAGAAACATTTTTTCTAGGAAAAAAGTTTATTGTACTTACACAATATAAAATGTCAAGCACATATGCAGGCAAAAAAAATTTTTTTAAGCAAAGCATAGTCGCTGATTTCTAAATTTTTCATCAATGTTACTGTTATTTGCGAGCTATCTCGTCTCAGAGTGTTAGCAGTCATAGGTAAAAAGACTAAAAAGGTTAACAAAATTTGGGCGGGGACGACATTAAGTTTGAGATGCTCCTATCCATTACTTTTGATTTTTTTCCTGAAAATAGGAGTAAATGTCAATGGTTGTAGATGCCTCAGTTTAGGTTACAGGATGTACAATGCTTTGAGTGTATGCTTGGAGAATCACTGGACTAGAATGATGGAAAAGAGGGAAGAGGATGTCTGTAGAGAGGTATGCAGACCTCTGCTCTGAAGACCTTTAATTTATCTTGAGTTTGATAATACACTGGAGTCATTGTCATCCTCCAAAAGAAAACACTGACCTCTTATGTCTTCTCTCTATGCCTTTGTTAACACTGGCCTACGTTGACAATATACTGACAAAGCAGGGTAATTCACTAACAGTTTTCAGTTCAGAACATCCCTGTGACATATATACTCTTAGTATATAGCATCTTCTGAAGGAGCAGTTCCTCACTCTTTAGGCTTACTGTCTGCCCAGAGGAAAGAAAATTTATCATCTTTTATGAGTGTTTCAAGAGCACAGATGCACAGAGTAATAGCCTGTAGCAGTCGGACAAGTGTTCTAGTATGCAAAGCTTCAGCCAGCACATTAGCTTTGAGTTCATGTGTAATAGTATCAGATGCATGGCAACCACATCTCTGAATAAGACTAGAGTACTGAGTGATGCTACTTTTTTTGTCCTGGTGGTTGCCAATGAAACAAGTCAGATGGGCTCTTGGGGTTCATCTCTCTTCCCGTAATTTATTGAGTTGGTCGAGACTGATTTCCGTGGCCACAGTGCCACACTATTTTGCATCTTTGGCCATTTGGGAGCATATTTTGTGTGTTACCCCATCTAATATATTCATTTTCCTATTTAGTGGTAATTCAAAAGATAAAGGCACATATTTTTCAGTGTTTTGAAAGGTCCTCCAGTCCCCAACATGAGTGATGGAGAAAACAAAAATTTCTATTTCATATGTGAGAACTTAGAATTCATCCATGTGGTTCTTAAACAATGCAGCTAATTATTTGGCGGTGTATTTATTTGACACACATAAATGTACATACATTTCCTCTGATGAATACATATTATTGACTAATTATATCTATATTATACTGATTGGCAATTTTGTGAGTGTGTGTGTATATTAAGCATATCTTTTTTTTTTTTTTTTTTTTTTTGCGTTATGTGGGCCTCTCACTGTTGTGGCCTCTCCCATTGCGGAGCACAGGCTCCGGATGTGCAGACGCGCAGGCCCAGCGGCCATGGCTCACGGGCCCAGCCGCTCCCCGGCATGTGGGATCCTCCCAGACCGGGACACGAACCTGTGTCCCCTGCATCGGCAGGCAGACTCTCAACCACTGCGCCACCAGGGAAGCCCTAAGCATGTCTTTTTATTGTGATGCCTTGACATCATGGGCCCTGCTGATCTCTGAGTGCCCCTCCCAGAGTTAGTCAATTCCTAGAGGTAGAAAATTACTTGCCTGCAAGCACGCCTTTCATATACAAACCAATCAATTCAGAGTCCTTGTCCTCCAATCACCTCCTTTACCTGAATCTCAATCCACCTGCCCTCATCACCCAGGGTCAGGTACCAGACAACTAGGGACAGTCCCTACACCCCAGAGCCCACTGAAATGACTCAAGCTAGCCAGTGCTAAACCTGCTTACCCTACCTCGTCTGCTCCTTTCCACAGAAACCATAATAAAGGCTCTTGCCCACATCTTCCCCTTGCTCCCTCCGCCTCGTGGCTGACCCTGGTGCTTCCCCATGTGTCCTCACTCTACGCTGTGCCTTCTGTTTCCAGGGAACTATGAGTAAAATCTTCTTCCTCCATGACAGTCATTTCCATGTCTACATGTCTTGCCACACCTGATTACAATAAGTCCCAGGTACCCTTAAAACTATGTGTGTATGTGTGTTTAATCAGTAAACATATTATCAAATCCATCAAATTCCAGTTACAAACCTTCAAAAGATCTAAAAAATATCAACCAATTCAACTAATGAACATAAGTTATATTCACACGTTTTCTAGAAAGTAAAACAGATTATAGTAATACCTTGGACATCTTTGACTTGGTGTCCGTAATAAGGAAAGACATATTGTTGATTTCATTTTGTACCACGAAGTTCTGCTCTTCTCTTTTGAAATTCTGAGAAGTCCCAAAGGAAGTTTCAATTAAAACCACAGATAAGTAGTTCATGTAATAGAGGTTACAAAGGAACCCAAACTTTCTACAAAGGTAAGTAGTAATTTGATATATAAGACTTATAAAGAAAGGAAACAAATAGTTGACTATCAAATGAGGGTGCTTGGCTGGGGGCAACAATTCTGGGAACTAGATAGAAATATGTCTGTTTCAAAGATGGGAATACTAAGGTTCAGAAAATTTAGGTAACCAAGTCACACACCTACCAAGGGGTAGAATGAATACTCAAACACCAGCTACCTGGTGGAAAGCATATACTGCCTTTTGGGATAAACACAGATTTCCTAAGGGCATGCACAACTATAACGCAACTTTCCATTCTGTCAGATATTTTATCTACTTTTTCATATACCCTAAAATTATTTTATTCATTTTTAATTTAGGAACATAAAAACACTGGCAAAGTCAAGTGTTGAAGCAGTGGTATTAGTGAAAGCAAATACAGAATAAAAGCAGAAATAATCACAGAGCTTTAAAAGAGAGGTTAACAATCTAATTACACGTGTTTCTTTTTTAAAGGAGCATAACCCAAGCAAAATAATTCCGTAGTAAGCATCTAACTATGTTAATAATTGATGAGTAATAAAAGATTTTGTATGAAGGACAGTGAATAGACTAAGCCTCAATTTTCATTCAGCTCATATTAACATTCTAATTTTACTGTTAATAATATTATAACTATTCACATAGTTTCACCTTTAAAAATTTGGGTTAGAACGTACGTAACATATATTAACAGATTTGTGTTTAAAATATGTCCATGAGATTCAAAAGCACGTATTCAGATTCTTTTTCTTATTCTTGAAACTAACACTAGGCATTCATCTAAAAACCTACTGATTATGATAAATACTCAGCACAATTAAAAATCTCTGTGATTGTTTGAAGATAAATTACAAAACTCAAAAGAAGGCTTATAGTGCATCAAACTCCCCAGGGAAGCCTAGTCTCTCTCCTGGCCAGTTAAGTGATACTAAGGAGATGACCTTGAGAAACACTCTGATAGGTATTTACTAAGGGAATCGGAAAATTCATTAAATTTTGCAAGTCCTGGACATATTCCAGAGAGTAAGCACTGTCAGTATTTTCCTACTTACGTGGGATTTTGACCAGTAGATAAACACCTCTGCAACCATGCGGAAAAGGTCTTCTGCTTCTGGGTTAGGCTCTTTTAGCCACTTTGCCCTAGATCACATAATAAATAAAGTAGTGTCTCAGTTACTCCCTAAAGTTAATTAAAAAAAAAAATCACACTCCTAAAGTTAAATGTGAAACCAAGTAAACTGAGGGTGAGCATGCTTGTCCACAGAGCTCATAAATGACTTCAGTGTACAGCTGTAACATTTTAAATAATTTAAACATGTAACTGTCAAAGTGCTAGTTTTTACACCCACAAGGCAGACTGTTCCACAATGGGATTTCCAATTGTAATTTTAAGATGTTTGGTGAAAGTCACATCTGATACTGTCATCACTGTGAACAAACTCATTGCTAAGTAGTGAATGAAGCAATTCCACTGGGACGTATGAACACAGTAAGGTTACGACTGAATTAGAGAAATTAAATCACTTTTGAACATTCTACCTGTTATAGTCCACAAATCTAATCAAGAGCGGGTAGAAGGCATAGAGATCTCTGGCCAGCGTGGTGAACTCGTCTAGAATGAGAAGTTCAGCCTCGGACATATCCCCCCTGACCTCGGATTTCAGATGGTCTTCCTCTGATACCACCATAGCTGCCTTTTTCTTGAGTTTCTCCATTAATGGCAAGAAATGAGTTTTCAAGAGCTGAGGTTTCACTTTATTTATAATAGGCTGGGAAAATACTGTTTGAAGACAGACATTAATATTCCACTCTGCATAAACATTCATTAAAATGAGGATTAGATGGTCATCACAACTGTACAGCACGATTAAGCCTCCCTCTCCTCTAGCACATGCCTTCCTTTAGAATTCAGCCCATGCTCAGTCCTTTTTCTAGTCCCAAACCTAATTACATAGCTGCTGTTCAAAAATGATTACTGAATTGAAACTGATGTGCTTCCTTGTTTTCAAAAAAGAAGGAAAGAAAGAAATTGGCAGCTAATTTAGAAGTTTAAAAAAGACATTCATTCACTTTGGAAATCAATTATTTTCACACAAAGAAGAAAAGTCCCCAAATGGAAAAGTTCCCCCGGCCCATTTTTTAGAAGAGATACACACCACTGAATACTTCTATGAGACCACTACCTACTTAACTACTACGCCATCTCATTGTAACTGTCCCCATCCTTGTCCCAGTGGAAGAGTTAGATTACATATAATACTGCTCTTTTATTTAATAATAGTTGTAGTTGTTAGCAACAGGTCTAAACTTGATTAGGCCATTTTTTTCAATTTAATTTTTACTTTATATCGGATTTACAATGCTGTGTTCGTTTCAGGTAGACGGCAAAGTGATTCAGTTATACATAAACATATATCCATTCTTTCTCAGGTTCTTTTCCCATATAGGTTATTACAAAATATTGAGCAGAGTTTCCTGTGCTATAGAGTACATCCTTGTTCATTACCTATTTTATATATAGTAGTGTGTATATATTAGTCCCTCCCCCTCACCTGTCCCCTTTGGTAACCATAAGTTTGTTTTTTAGGCCATTTTAAAAGGAATTTTTTTCTCCCTAAGAGTAACATACACATACTGGGGAAGTGTATAAAAGAGAAATGTTAAAAATCAACCATAATTACCCTATCCAAATTAGTAAGACATTGGTGTATTTTTTTTTGGAAATTTTCCCAATAAGTAATATCATACGTAAACTTCTGAATTCAAATTTTTAAAGTTCTTCTTTTAACCCTCCATGATATTCTGAATATTTTCCACATCATAAAATACTGTTGAAATCTTAATGTTTGAAAAAAAGCATAATATTCTGGTAATATGGATGTGCACAACCTATTTAACCATACTCTTGTGGCTGGGCATTCAAATTGCTTCCAGTTACTCAATATAAATAGTGCAATGACAGAGAAGCTTAAATGTAAATATTTGTATCTTTTGATGATCCTCCCCCATTCCCGCTAAGAGAGATGACTAAACCTGGGTGGCTTCAATATCCAGTTTTATTTTTGTCTCTGTCTGCAGAATCATTAATTTTTACTGCTGTGTTCACTGATTAATCTTAGCGAGATTAGTCAAATCTAGAAAATGTTTACTCACTTAAAAGTAGTAACTATATGGAAAGTTACCCAATGTCTGATTAAATCTACTTTTTTTTTTTTAGAACAGCATGACAGAAGTAATCCAGAATAGTTTTTGAGCACAGAGCAAATATTCACAAAGATTGAGATAGAAAAATTTTAGTCTTCTGTATTTCAAATCTTTTTGGAAATAAACAAATGGAAGTGGCACATTCCTTCCCAGTCTTACCTGCTAACCTTTTCATCCAGGCTCCCTCATCAATTCCCAAGTTATTATATATGATTTTCAGGATATTTCCCAGCAGCGTGTTCATGTGCTCTGAGTTCAGAGCCGTGCAGCACATCTCAGCCCTCCCTGGATTATTCTCAGGTCCGTGCTCCCACCAATGAGACATGTAGCTACACAGCATGGGCAGGATAACTTCCATCACATGTGGCATTTGTGTGTAGCGAATACCGGACTCAGCTAAGTCCACAATTTCTTCCATGAGTTTCTCCAAAGATGGTATATTTGGACAAACATCTTCGACATTAGTTGGCAAATTAAGAGCTAGAGAAGCACACGTACAAATGACATGGATTCAGTGAAGGAAGTGACCCGAAACAGACACAAGCAACCATTTCACACTGGGCTTCAAAACTCGGCCAGACCTGGCATGCCTTCAGCTGGATTCCTCTTTTTTTTTTTTTAAACTGAAATGTAGTTGATTTACAATGTTGTGCCTCTCTCTGCTGTACAGCAAAGTGACTCAGTTGTACACATATAGACATTCATTTTTTATATTCTTTTCCATTATGGTTTATCACAGGATATTGAATAAAGTTCCCTGTGCCTCTCCCTTTTCCCGTGGCAGGTATTTCAAACTTTCTTTTTCCCCGAGTCCCTACCCAACCACCTGAAGATCACCAAATGACCGATCCTTCTACTTCAGAACAAGTAGGAATATCAGATGTCTCTTCTTCCAGCTGCCTGCTCTCATCATTTCTGCGTCTGGTCTCACATTCACGTCTGTTCCCCTTTTCAGCAGGAGTTCTGAGGTCCCCATTCATGGTTCACCTGTGTTCTGATGCTGTCTATCCTCCAGCAGGCACCTTGCTCAGGACTGTATTTTCAGCTCCTTCTTCTCTACGGCCTCTTCCGCAGCAAACCTATCTATACACGTGCTCAGCTCTCTCCTAGACTGTTTACACCTTTCCAGGTGCTCTCCTAGCCACAGAATTGAAGGCTTCTGCTTTTCACCACTGAACGAATTTATTCTCTTACAATCCTTATCTTACTAAGTGTTTCAAGGGCATTTCACATCACTGACCAAAGTTCCTTTTCCTAAAATCCCCCTTCTCCTTAACTTCAATGCATTCAGTGTTTCTTGACTCTCTTCTGAATTTTGTCAGTCTCCTTTTGCTAACTCTTTTCTCCTTGCTGAAGTTTTAAATATGGGTTTTCTTTAGGGATTTATCTTGAACTCACTTCTCTTTTTCAGATTATATGTTTGCCTAGGCAATTCTTGCCATTCCTACGGGCTTCTGCTGTAAGAGAATAACTCTCATAGCCACATTTCCTAAAGTTTTTTTGTGTGTCTCATAAGGAATGTGTCAAAAGCAACTAAAATATAACGGGTCTAAATTTAAACTTGACCTTTCCTCTCCAATCTACGCCTTGAGCCTGCACTACTATCTGGTGAGAACAACATTATCCAATGAGTCACCCAGGCTAGAAACCTGGGAGAAATTCTAGGCTGTGATGCTCCTTCATCTCCTACAGGAGATGATTCTACCTCTAGGATTTCTCATAACCTCTTCACTATAGACTCCATCCAAGGGGTCTTGCCCAATTAGATTTCTTCTGCATTACCACAATCATTTTCTAACTGGTGATGCACACTCATTCGTCTTCCTTATTTCTGCCATGATGGAGTTCTAAAATGCAAAGCTACTCATGTTACTCCCCTTTTTAAAGCCAATAAAAGGATCCTTTTTGCCCTGGTACAGTCCCCACTCCTTACCTGACACAGGAAGCCTACCTCGCCTCTTTTTGGCTTTCCATTCTTGCCTCATCTTTTCTCTTTCTTCCCTGAAATCTACTGCCACCTCAAAGTACTTGAAGTTTCCCCTAACGTACCAGACTTTCAGTGTTCCTAATTTCAAGGCTCATCTGTACAAACTCTGCTAAGTCTTCCCAGGTGCTCTCAGCTCAAACTGCTTTTTTGTGTCCCCAGTGTTCTTTATTCTGAATTCTATCACGTACATTCACCAGTCTCTCTACCTCTACTGCAACTAAAAACTCCCTGAAGAAAAAAATCAAATCTTATTTATCTTTGTATACACCATCTTCTCCATCTACCAATAATCATTTGTTGAATGACTTGACTAAGAAAATGAATGAAGGAGAATCATTAAATGCAATTCCTTTCCTTTGTTATGCAAACGGCGTATTATAGAAAATAAGTGGGGAAATTATCTGCTCTGTGTATTTCCTTATCTGTAACAAAATAACAATCTGCTTCATTCTTGATTCATTACAAAAATATTAATGAATCAAAAACCTTTAATAAGACAACTTTATAAGACATGCTTATACACATAATTAACAATCCAAACTCAACTGTGTTTTATTGTTTACAAATATATTGTGCAATTTATGTAGAAAATACTGCTAAGTTATATTCAACATATTTTTCTTTAACTTCCTCTGTGATATGAAATTCGAATCATAAATTAGGCAAATTAAATAACGATTATTCAAGTTTTTAGAAGGTTCTTTACTTGAAAAATTCACTATAAAATCAGTGTAACCAGTAGCTCCCATATAGACATGAATTACACAGAGAAATGATCTCATCAACAGAGAGGTATGCATTTGTGAACAGCTAATAATTCTTGTTCAAGTTGGGGGAACTCTTGAGGGCTTTTGGAAAATGATTAAAATAAAATATACTTTATCAGACTTAGAGGATCAAACTATCAGAAAAACATCACATGAAATAAAACTGTTCCAATAAGATAGACATACCCGGTGAACCAAGAGAAATGAAAGGTATAACTGTAACAAATAAGAATACCATACACTTACTGACTACCTATAAGAGGTAATTGAATGACCTATTTTTCCATATCTGCTGATTATTCTGTTTTATTATTAAGAGGGTTAATTTGTCTGTGGCTCATTGACTTAGAAGAAATTAAACTAATTTTCTTTCAGAAACACTAAGGAAATAGTATACAGCATTCCAAAAAATTCCAAATAATAACACCTAAGAACAAATGGCATGGAGATAATAAATTAAAATAGCCCATTAAAAAATCATGGTCAGAAAACACAACAAATGTCATTAAGCTTTAGCTTCAAATATCAAGTAGTGCACATGCTTCTGTGTTACCTGCTCTCTCTCGAGAAGACTTAGTATTGTAGATGGAGTAAATGTTGTGTTTGTCGAGATGAGTTTCCAAAAATGCTACAGGAAAGGCACCAGCAAAGGCAGCCAGACACTCTCCTAATGCAGAACGTTGCCTGTAAGTGGAAAACGCTTATATTTTTTAAGTCTTCTAAGTGAAAAACTGAAGAAGTTATATTAAAATTGGAAAGGTAAACCTAAAAGGACAATCATAGTGCTACTGCTACTGATAAAAACTAACCCTCAAACCCAATTTCTATACTGCAAAACATCATGTGCTTTCAACAGCAAACTCCCTGCCATTAAAAAAAAAACACACCTAAATCATCTGTCAGCTAAAAAGAAGTTAAAAACAGTACAGACAAAAATAACAACAAGAAAAAAAAACCCAAGCCCTGTAAATTCCCTCATAAGTTTGGACATTTTCCTTTTTTTCTTTCTTTCTTTTAACATGATGACCTAAGGAACAATTCTTGCCACGTGAATAAATGGATTTTGATAAAAATTTTAAAAATCAAGTACTAATACAAGACACAAATAAAACTTTCTGAAAATTTACCATGTATAAGTAATTTCAGGGTAGCTATGAAATATAAGGACATATTAGATGCTAAAAACTATTGATAACACTTAAAATTAATTTATCATTTTCAAGGGAAGGAAGGGAATCAGACTGTGATCAATTTAGTCAAGGCTTCCCTTGCCACTGATATAAATTCTCTCTCCCTCAGTTACCTACTGAATCCAAGGCTCTACTGGCATGTTAAGTGTTTATTAAATATAGAATAATGTGAGAGTTATTTCAGCAAATTATGAACTCCTTAAATGACTTTGAATATGTATTTTATTTAAAAGTCAATAAAATGGATCAAATTAAGAAAAGGTTACATAATTCTCTTAGACAGTTTTAAATTTCTCACTAAAAAAAATACTTAAAATTAAGTCTGATTATCTAATATTTTAATTAAAAATGACTAGATATATATTCAGCTAGGAGAAAATATCCCTTCATAGAATGACACTGAATAAGATAAAGTTCAATTCAAACATTTCATAACATTTCATTACTAAAGATAATTTAGGACATCAAGAAATTACAAAGAGCATGGGCTTTGATTCAGACAGACCCAAGTCCTGATCTTACTCCTAACACTGTGTCACTCACAATAGGAAAATTACTTACCCTTTTCAAGTTTTTCTTTCCTTACCTAAAAACAGGGATACAGAATTGCAAAATTTCTGGCACACAATATGGGTTCAATAGATGTTTTAAAAGAATGAGAAATACTTTATTTAAGAATTTAATAGCCTAAAATGTTTCATATATGACCCCAAAGTAGATCATCTATTTCCAGACATCTGACTGGGCTAGTCCTTTTATTTCATTAATAATTCATCTGAATTATTTAATAATTCACTTTAAGATATAAATTCAATTAGTAACTCTCAGATCAACTCTGATCATTTCTGTTGCTATTCTGGAAATAGCAATTTTTCTTTTAGGTGAGTTATATTAAAATAACTACTTTTCTTTTTAGTATAGTGTCATTTTTTTCAAAATACCTTTTACTCACCTTCAAATTTTTATTTTTATATTCTCCCAAATTCACTTTGTAATTGCAAAGTTAACTGAAAAAATATATATCTTTTTAAAGAATCTAGCAGAAAGATCCCAAATTCTATCAAGAAAAATACCCAGGCAAGAGTAGTAACAACAATAACAGTAACTGCTGAGGTATGAGAGAATTTGGACTACCAGATATTAAAATGTATTAGAAAATAGTAACAATTCAGCCTAGATGGTATTGCTCTAATCATTTAAAAATCAAATAATTTAGAACAGAATAGAAATTCTAGAAATATAACCTAGCAAATATACTTAGTATATGATGAAGAGTTTGTTTTAAATCAGTAAATAAGAGAAATATTTAATAAATCATTATATTAGAGACGTGGTGGACAATTTAAAAAATTGAATTCTACATAACACCAAAGAGAAACAGGAAACAGGCTCATTTCCAGTAAATCCCTTCATACTCCAGAGACAATCATTTCAGACATTCTATGCCTCCCTCAAGCTTCTCACACTTGTTTCTTCAACTGTCATCTGGCTGAAGACTCAACTCAGACTTCACTGAGACAATGAAGGCTATTACACACAGACCATTTACACCTGACTTATCTTCTACTGTTTCCTGTTGCGTAGAGAAAGTTCTGAGTCTAAAAAGCCCTGTTCTCCAAGATGCATTCCTGATCACCCCGTGTCATCCTCTGTACTGTGTGCCAACTCACACACAATAACTTGCCCCTGTTACGTTCAACAGTTTCCTTGTTTTGTTTCTCTCCCTTGATATAAGCTCTCTGAGAGCAGGGATCTATTTGTTCACTGTTGTTTCCCAGAACCTGACGTTTGATCAGTATTTACAGAATGAACAAAAGGATTAAAAAGTAAATCTAAACAACTGAAAGCATGAAAAACCTAGGAGAATAAATATTTGAATTTCTAGCTATTAAGGGTATAGTATAAACTTCTTAAAATCATGAAACTAAGGAGATGAAACATGTACGGTATAATTGCTAGATCTGATTATATAAAAATCCAAAATTCTCATGTCATAAAAAACTATCTGCACATAATGATTTGTATATAAGCACTATAAAGGTAAAAAAATGCTAAAAGTCATAAAAGCAGGAGAAATAACAGGCAAGAAGGTAATAGTTAACAAATACAATGGTTATTACTGATCAGTAAGAGAATACATTAATAGAAAAACGGACAAAAAATAAGAAAAGGCAATTTATTAAAAAAGTACAAATGGTAAGGTAAACACACACACACAAATAGCTAGTAACTGGTAATGAGGAAAATGCATTTGAAAATAAAAATAGGATCCCATTTTCAACTAATAAATTTATAAATAGTAAAAAAGGGTAATAATCGGAAATGAGAAATGTGAGGAAATGAGAATTCTCTTGTAAAACTTTAAAGTATGAATTGAATCAATTGTTTTTAAAGATAGTAAACTGTGCATCACAAACCCTTACTCTTTAACCTAGATCTCCAAATTCTGATAAAGGAAATAAAATAAATATACACAGAAAACTATGAACATAGATCTAGCATTATTTACGTACGTGAAAAAGAGAAAAGAGCCTACATGTCAAAAATAAAGGAACATTTCAATGAAGTATAACACTTCCTTAGGATAAAATATTTTATAGCCATAAAAATCATATGAAACTATTGATAGTTTAACTTAAAATGCAGGTGAAACTTTAAAAATATTCAGAGTAAACTCAATTATCTTTTTCCATTGATCTACTTTCCTTTCTCTTTGTAATTGTCACCTTATTTTAATTATTGTTGCTTTTTAAGTTTTAATGTTTGGTAGGCCGTGTGAATACCCTTATTACTCTAAGTTTCTCTCTCAAAATTTTATTGGCTAGTCTCGTGCATTGATTCTTTCAAATAAACTTTTAAATTTTTCAAGTTCAACAAAACACAAATTTCTACTTGAAATTCTTTATAATTAAGATTAATTTGGGGAGAATTTACATCTATTCAATATTCTTCTCTCAGAATATCCTTTGACTTATTTATTTCATTTATTGGTCTTCTATTAGAATGTCTTTTTATTTCTTCTAACGTTTAAAAAAGCCCTCTTTCTCTTCTCTCTTCCACAGAAATCTTACAGAAGTTGCCCATGTGATCTCTCTTGTTCAGTTCAGTGGGGACACCTTATCTTACTTGACCTGTCCAGAACATCTGACTCTGCTAATCTTCTCCTCTTGAACTTGAGAACATGAAAAAATTAACTGCCTATATTCATTCTTATTTTGTATTTCCAATATAGAATTAGAAACTGTACTAGCAGATTCCTTCGTAAGACTCATTAACGCTCTAAGTTTAAACTTTATATTAAATATAGGCTTTACCACTATGGCTTTACATTTTTTGTTCATAATTTGCAACTGTCTTTTATTATATCAATTCAAATTTAGCTTAAAGATTGTCTAATTACTCCCAAGGAATTCAATATGTCAATCTGATTGTTTAGTTTATAACTAAGGAAAAAAGTTATAAAGTGAAGACCCTTGAAATAAATAATCGTAACACTTGAAAAAACTATTAATACAAAGTTAAACTTTTAAAATCTTACCTTTCCACATAAATACTCTTGCTGGTCCCCAATGCATACAAGCTAGTCAGAATTCTATAACATGATACCTGTACATCTTCCACTAAGGAAAAAGAGAATCTCACTTTAAAAAAAAACACTTGTTATCAATACATTGTCCTGAGAAAGTTTAGGCTAACAACAAAATTCCATATTAAAGGCATACTAACACTTTAATATTTGAAAAAAAGCAATACAAGAACACACACAAATAAAATGAAATTTAAGACCTTTTCCTCAAACAAAATTCTTTTCTGGAAGGAGCTGAAAGCTTTCTAAAGAATTATGCTCTGATTATACAGACAGAATATTATCAGGAACAATCGCTTTAGGTATAATAAAGGATTTCTTCAAGAATAAAACTAAGCACAAGGATATCTGGGAGGACAGGTCCATTTTGACTCCTGTTCCAGAGGTATATAAAGACTGTACCTTTTATTTTAACTCTCAAATGAACAAGAGTAAGAATGCTAGAGAACGGGGTGTATCATTTATTTCTGAAATGACCTGAAATTCAAGGCATAAGTAAGTCACTCTTGGAGCTTTTAAAGCTAGAAAATCAAATAAAACCTCTTAGATGACCTCTGATCCAATAAACATGTTCAACAGGCAAAGAAAACTAAGAATCTTGGATTTCTAATGCCAACTCTGCTACCATTTCCCGGAGGACACACCATGACATGAATGGAGAAACCCTCCTCATCCCCCATATTTGTTTCTGTGTCCACATGGGGCTGTAAGTAATGCTCCCATTGGTTCAAGCAGTGTCAATGTCAATGTTTTGAAACTAGTGGTTATGTCATTCACTGATGAGCAAAGGTGGTTTTTACACAGAGCTGTACTTCACCGGGGAGACCTACAACACTGAGAGTCTGAGTGGGTGGGTCTGCAAGCAAGACACACTCGACTGGTAGACAAGGGCTCATATCATCTGTCATGTTCATACAGGCAGGAGAGCAGGAACTTAGGTCACGTAGTTCCTTTTTCATGCAACCTTGGGCATTCTGTGGATATTTTTAATAACCACAGAATTCCAGCCAGGAACGGCTGATGAAATCCCCTATGAAAAGAGAATGAAACCTATAAACAAAAGATATTTGAACCACCCTAGTAGGTCAGTTATTTAGGCACAGAATTTGTCTCAGCAGTCTTCAAATTTACTGGTAGGATAGCTTGCAGAAACAGTCTGCATCGACTCAGAAATAATCTGAAAACATTTAATGCTGCATGTCCTTCGGTGAAACTGCATTAGAAAATTTCCATGGAAAGAGACACCACAGAAAGTGTAAAATTTGGAACTTGGATGTCAACAATGTGGGCGTGACTGTCCATAACCAGTACCTTACTGGTCCCTTCTGCAAATCCATGTGATTCAGAGATCTATCTCTATTAAGAGTGGTTTTGGTTTTGTAATTCAAATGTCAACCTAAAGTGTTCTTAAAAAAACAAAACAAAACAAAAACATTTTAACGTATAAGCAGTGTTTGAATAACCTCGATGATGTGGCTGTTAATTTCGGATTGTACTACGTAGATAATGAAACTCTAAGTAATAGATTTACATACATATTAGGTCTTCTCCGAACTGATGCTGGCCAATATGCTCAAATAATGATGACAGCATTGGCAACAGTGCCACCGTGGTATAATTGATAATCTGAGTAACACCTTTGGGTTGGTTTCGGGTGTGGGTGAACTGGCCCTGCTTAAGATTTTCCATCGTCTTCTCCAGATCCTCTGCGGCATTGTCCAGGAAAGCTCTGAGTGCACTTTTAACACTTTCCAGGCCAGTCTTCATCACAGTCCTAGGGAGTAAAGACGAGACACCTTGTATCTTGTGAGAGGAACACGTGAAATGCAAATAAAACATGCTTCTACATCGTGTTTATTTTTGTCCATGACGACATTCACTCAGTCAACTCAATTTTTTAAAACCACTTTGAAATAATTCTTTCCTATATACTTGAAGTTACAGCAAGAGCACTCCATAAATGCATAACGTTTCCTAAATGCCTTTGTAGTCAACTTAATTAGGACCTCGGAGCAAACGGCAGTTCTAATGCTTTATGTTTTCCACCTGTGGTCTCAAATATTGAGAATATTTACTTGATAACTAAGAAACCCAGCTCCTGAGTCAGTTTAGTTCATCCCAAATCCAACAAAACTAGAATGTTTTCTGAAGCTATGGGTGTGAAAGAAACAGTTAATGCCAGCTAAACCACGTTACAGAATGATACGGATTTTTTTTTTTTTTTTACCTTAAGGGTAATAATCAATCTTTTCTAAATAAGCTCTGAAGGCTGAACTTTGTAGAGAAGTGACATTCTAAAGCCGCCATTTCTTGTAGAAAATGAAGGTGAATGGTAGCATCTCCTTTCTTCATTTATTATACAAAACACCTCAAATAAACTTTTAAACACAAAAATGGATAATTCAAGAGTATCACCGCATATTCTCTGTAGAAGACTTTTAGGAACTTTTATTTAGATGTATCCTGGATAATAAGTAAATTAATTGTACGGCTTAAAGGCTGAATCAATCATGCTAACCAAACTGGTTTTGTATTTGGATTTCTGGTCATTTTAATAGTAGTGCAGAGTAGAAAGTGCATAGACTTGGAAACTGGTATATTTCCACACTTACTATGCAATCTTAAGCTTCACTTTACTCATCTATAAAATGAGAATAAAACCTTCATATTTCCTATAAAGGTAAATGTTATTAGAAATATGGAGAACAACTATCCTGCCTTAAGGCTAATAAAACCTCTCGAGTTGTAGCTCATCATTTTTACCTCACATAATACAGTCCCAATTCAACCCTCAATTACATACCTAGCTGCTACAGAAATTACTTAAAATTTAAATAACAATATATATATGATCGTAAAAATAATAAAAGGCCGTTGTTTTACTAATTTACAAAAGATATTCTTTTCACCTACATTAAAGTCTTTATTGCAATTCCAAAGAATAAAGACACTAGGTTCTTCTTCTTATTCCTGTATATCATTATTACACTCATTGATTTAAATCAAAATGTATCCATTTACCTTGCATCCAAAGTCTGACCCAAAATATGAAGACAGTTGACAATTGATGTTGCATCATTCCCTAAAGAGGAAACAAAAAGCTGCATAAATTGCCCAGAGAATTTCTCAATGCTCTTCTTTTCTGTTAATGTCCGTGTTCCAAAAATTAGTCAAGGGCACAGTTCAGTAAGGATAACTCAATTCAAAAGAGTTTTTGATAATCAAGTTTAAAATCATGCAGTTTTTCTGCTTAAAAGTGGTTATGTGAATGTAAGTAGGAAAGCAATAAAGCACGTCTCATCAAACAGCTGACATACTCAAGAAGCATTCAAAGCACTGCCTCAGGCTAAAGAATTTTAACTAGATTCCTCAAATATATCCTCCTCCCCATACTAGCTCACCTTATTTTTAAATCATATTGTATGCCAACTTTTTAAGTCAGCTGATATCCTTTGTGAAATGAGTTGGGCTAAAAGTCTAATAAATTTAATTCCCTTTTAATTACCCCAAGTATATCTGCTTTCTTATTGCATTCAACTGCATTGAGATGAATTAATTTGCCTGAATTCAACTGCATTGACATGAACTAATCTGCCTGAATGTTGTTCGTCTTCGGTGAAAAAGTGGTACCAAACTATCATGCAAAAAAGCATCAGAGGCTGAATAAGTTAAACATTACTCATGAGATATTTGAAACGGGGGTGACCCTTCTTGAAAATAAGATGAAACTCAGCCATTCTGATTGGCATATTTCATCACAAAGTACAGAAATATGAATCACATAATGAGTACACGTATTTTACTTCGTGATAAGGATACAAAAAAGAAAATATGAATCCAAAGTAACAAATTGATTTGACCGCTCACAATACAGTCTGACACTCATCACTTCCTCATTCCATACTTTCCTATTTATAATATATACAGTCATTCCCTGGTCCTTAGGTTAAAAACTCCTAATTGAATGTGAGTTTTTAAAACATTTGAGCATGTTATATTCTTTATACACAAAAGGACCCTAAAAGGAACAAATGAAGTATACATGGAAATAACTGTCTCAGAATGTGGGCATACCAGGTTAGTGATATGATGCAAATAAGAAAAAAAATAATAAGGTATTCATTGCTGAGACGCTTCAGAAAATGTTCCATTCATCTCGTGCTTTGAATCTCAGAACTTCCAGGTGATAATGAAGACAAAATCAGCAGAAGGGCAGAATTTGTCATGCTCCTGTCTACTGACTGGTGGCAGTGCTAGGGCTTCTACAATACTACAGCCCTTAGAAGTATTACTCATTTAATTATTCATTCACTCAATAAATACATGTTAAATACCAAGTACTCTTAAACTTCCAATAATAAGCAAAATGGAGTTCTCATGGTACTTGCATTTTAATGGGGGACACAGACAATGAACTATTAAGCAAAAAATAAATCAGTATGTAACATAATGTCAGGCCGCAGTAAAAATATATAAAGCAGGAAATAGGGATTAGAGCAACAGGATAGAATTAATAGGGTGAGTGGTCACCAGAGCCTCCCCAAGAAGGTGGCACCTGAGCAGAGATTTGAATGAAGCGAAGGAACAAACCATGCATATAACTGGGAGAAGGGCCCAGGCGGTGGAAACAGCATGTTTCCGGGGCAGAAAATGAACCTGGTGGTCCAGGCAAGGAAGTCAAGATGACTGATGTGGGTAAATTCAGGGGAAAGAAGGAGAATGTAAGGTGGAGAGGAGTGAAACAGGTTCTAGAGCCTTGCAACAAGAGCAAGCACTTTGGATTGTGCTTCAGTGGTTAAGAATCCACCTGCCAAGGCAGGGGACGTGGGTTCGAGCCCTGGTCCGGGAGGATCTCACTTGCCATGGAGCAACTAAGCCTGTGAGCCACAACTACTGAGCCGGTGCTCTAGAGCCCACATGCCACAACTACTGAGCCCACGTGCCACAACTACTGAAGCCCGGGCGGCTAGAGACCGTGCTCCCCAACGAGAAGCCACTGCAATGAGAAGCCCGTGTACCGCAACGAAGAGTGGCCCCCGCTCGCCGCAACTAGAGAAAGCCCACGTGCAGCAACGAAGACCCAACGTGGCCCAAAATAAATAAAATAAATAAATAATTTATTAAAAAAATAATAATGTATGTTAAGGTTTTGCTTTATGGGTTGCATGTTGGTGACGGGGAAAGGAGACAAGGATGACTCCATGATCATTTGGGTGAGCAACTGTGTGAGCAGTTGGGTGAATAGTGGTAGGATTCCAGCACGTGGGGAGAGCCCAAGGCAGGAGCAAAATGTGTGGGGAGGGGAGAGGGGAGGGTTGGGCGTTCTGCTTCTGACAGGTCAAGTGTGATGGGCCAATTCATCTCCGGTAGAGATGTAGGCAACTGATACAAAAACCTGGAGTGCAGAGATGAGATCTGAGTTAGAGCTGTAAACTTGGGCCTCATAAGCATATGGAGAATTTTTTAAATCATGCGCCTGAATGAAATTAGCCAGCATGAACATAAATACAGAAGCATAAAGGTCGCAGAGCCTCCAATGTTTGGAGGTAAAAAAAAAGATAAGAAGGGTGCAGCACAGAAAATGACAGAGGGAAGGCCCAGGAGGGAGAGGGGATACAAAGTGATGCCTATGCGTCTCATGCCACCAAATTCAGCACCAAATCAGACAGGCTGGTCCCTCACTCTCTTCCTAAAACTCACAGTCATACTGTCTCTTCATACAGATTACCAGTGTTTGTACTTTGTACTGAGCTTATCCATGCCTTTTTCCAAAAGGAGGTCTGGGGTTCTTTAAACTTCCTTTTGTATAAGCTCATGAGGTGTGATTTTTTTTTTTTTACATCTTTATTGGAGTATAATTGCTTTCCAATGGTGTGTTAGTTTCTGCTGTATAACAAAGTGAATCAGTGAGGTGTGATTTTTGTTTCCTTTGTTCCCTGATGCAGCTCCGCACCTAGAATAGTGCCTGATTTAGAGCAGGAGCTCAATTAAATACTTGTGGAGTGACTGGAGTATGAGTAAAAGCAGTAGGAAAGGGCACCAGTGGCCAGACAAGTTCTGTGGGTCAAATGAAAATGTGTGTGGTGAATATGAGATTCCTGTGATTGTCAGTCACAACACTGTAAGCTGTATCAGTTGACACACTTTGGTACACTCCAGAGCAGATATAGTACAACTTTAAGTGGAAACATCTCATTGTAAAAAATGGTGGAGAAAGGACCCTAAGGAATGCAGTAACAGTATTAACTGAACCTTCAGCATTTGAATGTATGGACCAGCAAAAGTATCAATTTTATGGGCATGTATAAATGCCTAAACTAATGGTTAGTCTTGAAGAGAGAAAGTAGGTAGTAAGGCTTTTAAATAAAATAGCAACCTGGATATGGTCCTTCGAAAGGCTCTCCAGATCGCCATAATCAGGAATGTCAGTCACGCACAGGAAGGGCTAGACAAAGCCTAGTAAGATGGTAACATTTTAAGGTGATGACTGTATTTTTTCACGTTCTTAACTATATATAATTTCTTAACTGCTCTGAGCAGTATAAAAACCAAAAGTTTGATACCTTCAACTCACATTTTTTTCCAAGGTTCAAGCTACTTTCTTTGTCTTCAAATATAACTCTCATCACCTCTAAACACTTAGGGAACCACTTACGGATTGCCTATTTATCTTTAAGATTGTATGTTTGCATCAGTGTGTGTGTGTGTGTGTGTGTGTGTAAGCATAAAAGGTACAAAATTAAAATCACAGCTCATACCTGAATCTAATAACAACATACAGCAAGCACTGGGTTTTTAAAAACATTGTTACCAATTCTCACAAAATAATACAACTCTCTAAATAATAAAAATAACAAAGCTAACGCTGTTAAGAGCCAAAATATCCTTCTTGTATCTTAATCCCAAACCGTTTTGTGGTTAATATAAGATTTCTATAATTCAGGAGTTTTCAATGTCATCCAAAATTTGATATATCACGTACCACTTGTTTTATAATCTGATTTATTGAGAATTCTCAGAATGTTGACTTTCTCTCTTCTGGGAAAACAGTAACAGTCATTCTAATTTTTATTCTTCTTCTTTACTTTTTCTAGCATGGCTCTTGACACAATATCTCATTATATATTTTCTTCTTTGAAGAAATGATTAATCTTGGAAAAATCCTTATTAATAACGTGAAATAAAATTATGCTAGAAGATGCAAATTTCTCTCAAAATTATGAAGAGACAGAAATTGAAGGCTGTCAAAGATTTTATTACTTCTGAAGTCAGTGATATTGAAAAGAATAAAATTACTGAGTCCCTAACTTGGTGAGAAGTTTCAGTTAAACTTAGAATATATATTACATATTCTATTCATTTGTCTCAAAGTCAGGAAATTCTCTCAGAGTAATACGTTGAAATGAAAGAAGTATCTATCTCTCTAATACGATCTTCTGATATTATTTTCATTATTATTTTCAAATAATATTATATATTATTTTCATTCTGAGTCTGATAAGAATTAGTTTATAGCAACTCTAATCCAGGAAACTCTTGCCTTTATCATACACACTGTCATAAAACTACAGAATCTTTAAGTTAGGTAAGACCTTAAGGATCCTCTAGTGATGAATACCATACTCAAAATAGACAACCAACAAGGACGTACTGTATAGCACAGGGAACTCTGCTCAACATTCTGTAATAACCTAAATGAGAAAAGAATTTGAAAAAGAATAGATACATGTATATATATAACTGAATCACTTTGCTGTGCACCTGAAACTAACACAACATTGTTAATCAACTATACTCCAATATAAAATAAAAATTTTTTTAAAGTAGCAGATTGTGCTACTTATTTCTCCTATTTTCCTTGACTATCATCCATTTTATTTAACCTTCAGGCTTACTGACATAAAGTTATATATAATTTTCTAACAGATTGTGCTTTTTAAATTTAAACCATGACATTCTCAAAATAGTGACACGTTCAGTTCTCACATATGCACTATCCTCAGAGATTCTTAGTGCTTTAAATGACTTTCCTTTCATTATACGTGTCCTATTAAACAACACGAGCACAACGTGAACCTTTTTAGGGATAATACAAACACATACAGTCATTCCTCAGTATCCGCAGGGGATTGATTCCAAGACTCTCCCCCAACACCAAGAATCCAAGGATGCTCAGGTCCCTTGTATAAAATGGCATAGTATTTGCATATAAACTACACACATCCTCCTTTATACTTTAAATTATCTCTAGATTACTTAAAATACATAATACAAAGTAAATGCTATGCAGGTATTTTTGAAGGATGGCGATTTCAAGTGTTGTTTTTTGGAACTTTCTGGAATTTTTTAAAAAATATTTTTGATCCCCGATTGGTTGAATCCATGGTTGCAGGGCCTGTGGATAAGGAGGGATGACTGTACTAATTTTCTAATGTCTCCTGATACAAGATAGCCCCTCATTTAAACACATGAAGAGGGTTTGGGGTCGGGGATAACAGAAGAGTCAACATAAACTTATTCCACTAATTTTTTAATCAGGGAGAGATACCAATTGATAGAATTCACTATATTACTTTATTTACTATTAAAACTCTTAAAATTAACATTAAGATTTAGGTACCAGTTTAATCATTCATACTCGTCTAGAGGAAAAAACAAATACTTTAACAAGAGCTATTGTTTCATTTAAGCACATGATAACACTTGTCCAGTATTCCTGAGGCTAATGTGGGAGCTGTATTAATGATGTTCTAAGGTCACTGAGGTCAACCAGAAGGAATGCTGGAGTTTGATACTCATAATGTTGCAAAATGCTTCCTTTATTCCAGGCATTCCTAGGAATCTGTCTGTCATCAAATTTGGAAATTCTCCAGTAAATCTGGGTGTCTCTAGACAATTAACTGTCTTGCTATGTTAAAAACTCACCAGAAAACAGGAAAGTAGAAAAGGCCTCTACCAAAATGTTCATTGCAGCTCTGTTTACAATAACCAGGACATGGAAGCAACCTAAGTGTCCATCAAGAGATGAATGGATAAAGAAGATGTGGCACATATATACAATGGAATATTACGCAGCCATAAAAAGGAACGAAACTGAGTTATTTGTAGTGAGGTGGATGGACCTAGAGACTGTCATACAGAGTGAAGTAAGTCAGAAAGAGAAAAACAAATACCGTATGCTCACACACATATATGGAATGTAAAAAAAAAAAAAAGGTCATGAAGAACCTAGGGGCAAGATGGGAATAAAGATGCAGACCTACTAGAGAATGGACTTGAGGATACGGGGAGGGGGAAGGGTAAGCTGGGACAAAGTGAGAGAGTGGCAAGGACATATATACACTACCAAACGTAAAATAGATAGCTAGTGGGAAGTAGCTGCATAGCATAGGGAGATCAGCTCGGTGCTTTGTGACTACCTAGAGGGGTAGGATCGGGAGGGTGGGAGGCAGGGAGATGCAAGAGGGAAGAGATATGGGGACATATGTATATGTATAACTGATTCACTTATAAAGCAGAAACTAACACACCATTGTAAAGCAATTATACTCCAATAAAGATGCTAAAAAAATAAAAATTTTTTAAAAATTTAAAAATTGAAAAAAAAAAAAAAACTCACCAGAAAACAGATAAGTAGAAAAGGCCTCTAAATGATAACTATTTTGTGCCAGCCTTCTCAAATAGTTCCTCGAACTGAAAGTATCATTGCTGGTAGAGTTTAATGATTGTTTGAAAAGTCATTAATCATGTGTTACTTCCTTTTCAATGTAAGTGCCCTAAGTGTTTTCATGGACCACTTAAGGAATTTTTTAAAAATGTGATTCTCATAAACTATGACATAAGTGGATATTATATTTTTCCTAATATTCTCAAGGAAAAAAATGTAAAGTCTGGGTTATTCATGAATGTAAGAAAATTCCAAATTGATAGCACTCGTCTCATTGTAGTAAGCATCTGCTGACTTATCTATCTTCTCTGTTAGACTGTAGACTTCTTAAAGGTAGGACCTGGTTGGTTGATTAATTCAGTCATCAGATATTTATAAAAGAGCCACTACGCACCAGACTTCCTGCTGGGCTCTGAGGATACAAATATAAGCCCTTGAAGGGCTGAGTTTTGGGCCAGAGAAAGAAGTTAACCTTGTAACATCATCAGTGAGATGAAGGAAAAGTATGCAGAGTTATGAGAAAGTTATAATAGTAGAAGGAGAGAGTATAATCAGGGAGGTTGGGGATGGTTTTCCTGAGAGAATACTATTTGGGTTGAAATGTGAAGGATTAGTAGTTAACCCCATTGTGGGTGTGAGGGACTGGAGAGGGGCATGTGGTGTATGGGATCCCATCTCCGTCAGTTATTACAGCATGTGCAAAGGCCCTGGGCAGAAAGGAATACATTTTCATGAAGCAGAGAGAAGGCTGCTTAAGCTGAGGCATCATGAGGAAGTCAGAGCATGCTGGGAAATGAGGATGCAGGGTACACAGGGGACAGACTATCAAACACTCTGTGGCCAGATGAAGAATTCTGATCTTTACTACAGAGAAATGGGAAGCCACTGGCTCCACAGGAGTGTATTCAGTGATGAGACCATTTTGTTGTTCTGTTTTGGTTTTTGGTTGGGGAGGGGGAGAGATATGATTGCTTTGGGGCACAGTTTAGAAGGGCAAGAGGGAATTCTAAGAGAAGGGTGAGTACGTTCATGGAGGCATACAGGTAAGAGACACCTGTAGATTGGCATGGGGTGGTAGCAGCAGAGAGGGAAAGAAATCTGCACTTTTCTATCCTCACAGGCTAAGAGAATGTTCACACACAGCAGACACAAAACTGGTTGCTGAAAGAATGCACAAAATGAATGTCATTAAGGCATTCGATTCATTTTCACATGTAAAAAGAAAGCCGTTAAGAAGTCTTGATACACACCCACCTGTGCCACCATCACTATCCCTGCTGCAGCTCTGGTTAGCAGATTCTCTTTCCCCTGCAAATGACTGAAAGTCTAAAAATAGGCTATAATAGTAGGACTTAAGTATCCTCTAAATGCTTTAAAATTAGGCAGTTAGAAAGACAGAATTTTCACTTAGCATAAGTGGGCGAAAATGGTAGGATTAAAAGCAATATTTCGTTAGTCAATAATGTGTCCTTGAAAACGGCAAATGGGATCCTTATTCCTTGTCAACCTGCCTGCGTCTTACCCCACCCTGATTCTCCAAAATACAAGCGTGCACCAACTTGCAATCACAAGCATTTCAGAAGTCAAAAGGGAAGCCTAATATAAAATAGATGTTATCTTCCTTACTAATTTTTTCTATAAAGTATTTTAATAGATACCCCAGAACTACTGTTCTGTAGGGAATATGGCTTGTTCCCCTTTTTTAAAACCCTACATTTTTCTAAGATAAAAGGAAATGGTTTACACACCTTCAAAAGAATATATGAGGAATAAAAACATGACTCATCTCTCTTTAATTCTTCGTGTGCTTCAACATAGAGAAAATATTTTAAAGTAGATAAAAGATATACATAAATATAGAAGTTCAAGTTTGGGGAATCCTCACTTTACATATCAGAAAAATTTCTGAACAGCTACAATCTGGCAGACACCTTGGAATAAATATTCCATTACTGATCATACTCAGCTCCCCACAACGACCACCACCAGGACAAGAATTTTGACTTTTGTTTTTTGTGTGTTTTTTGCGGTACGCGGGCCTCTCACTGTTGTGGCCTCTCCCGTTGTGGAGCACAGGCTCCGGACGGGCAGGCTCAGCAGCCATGGCTCACGGGCCCAGCCGCTCCACGGCATGTGGGATCTTCCCAGACCAGGGCACGAACCCGTGTCCCCTGCATCGGCAGGCGGACTCTCAACCACTGCGCCACCAGAGAAGCTCATCTAGTTTATTTTAATGCTTCCCTCTTGTCTCCAATCCCACCTTGCTGACATGTTTCTGGTTAATGTATCTCTTTCTGTATTTTTGCTCCTTGACACGAAGCCCAAGTATTTCTTTGTTAACCTCAACTTTCACTTCTGCCTTACTTTATTCTTAGGCTAGGTCATGAAACAATTTTCTGAACTAAGCACAGGAAAAACATTTTGATCATCAGTTAATGTCTGCCAGAATACAGAAAAAAAAAAAATAATGTAAAGGCAGGGCGAAAGAAAAAATAAAAGAGATTAATATGTCTATGTATTTACAAAAGACCACTGTACATATGCTGTTAGGTCTCTCTCTCTTCAGGAAAATCCACAACGGTATAACTGATATATCAAAAAGTAAATACTTGGATTATACAACTTCTGCTTCGATCTGGAAATGGCTAGATTATAAAGGCTTCATGGCGCATGTATTTTAAATAACCAAGTTCCCTAGTTTAGTGCGTATGTAATTTGATTTATCTAAATAAAAGCTGTAGAAATAAGACTAAGAATACCTTAGATTTGAAAGCTGTACTGTTACAGTTTACATAGCACTTCAACATTCATCATGTCATATGAGATTTTATACATGCAATAGATCTCTAAAGTTAGTAGTTATTTTAATCTAGTTTAAAAATGAAAAAAAACCAAACAAACCAAAAAACAAAGGTTCAGAGAAGTTAAGTCCCTTGTCCAAATCATTCAGCTGGTTTAGTTGCAAATAGAGGACTTACATACAGGTTTTCTGATTCAAAGCCCATTATTCTCTCCAGGACATCATGTTAACATCTAAAACCACGCTGTAACTGTAACATGTAAAGTTTACGTGTCTAAGACTTAACATGCTAACACTTTGACAAGTCTGTATTAGAGTATGTTTGATTAATAAAAGCTTCTTGAAGTCTGTATTGTTTTACAGGCAAATGCCTAAGCAAATTTGAAACAATAATAAGACACTAGAATAATATAAAGACTGCATTAAAATATGCTTTTGAGATAAAGATACACAGTAGCTCTCCAATAAATTCCTGTTAAAAATAATAGTATTTAAAGGCAAAGGGATTTAACATGCAATGATTCCTAAATGAAATACAAGAATCACAGAGAGACGGAATGAATGTTAAAATCCAGTTCTTCTCCTCTGACTGGTATGACAAGTTATATTATGCATTTATCTTCAACTACTGAACCCTTAATATACTCAAAGGGAAAAGAGAGATTAAACAACAGGTACAATTAATACATGGTAATGGAAGTCTACATCAGTAGACCAGTAGATTAGTTTACATATAGTTCCTCTGCAGAGGGTTATAAATCGCAAAATGGCACAAGGCAGGCTTCTGGGATGCTGAAAATGTTCTGTGTCTCGACCTGAGAAAACGGGCAGATACATGTAAAATCTCATCAAGCTATGTCATCAAGCTGTTCTCAAGATCTGTGTACTCTGTCGTATGCATGGAATGCCTCAAAAACTTTAAAAATAAAATTATAGCAAAACATGGGAAACCAAGAAGTTAAAACAGGTAAGAAGCTAGAGAGAGCACAACAGCAAGTATTTTTATGGGGTCCCCATCAGAGCCTTCCTCCATCATGAGAAGGTTAAGGAGTATACAAAAGCTCTGTCTGAACAATTTTCATAGAAGTTTTTCTACGAGGAAGAGAAGTCAAACAAAAGCCAGCCAACTTAGGAGAGCTTTCTGAAGACAATTTCCCCGTTAATTTTGGATAACTGAAACAATAATGCAAGAACTCAGGCAATTTATGAGAAATATATCTTAAAAACACCCAAATACTGGATAGAACAATATTAGAAAGCAAATACAGCATTAAGTAGTCATATCCAGAAACTATCATTTCTCAAAAATTGTAAAGAATGTAAAAGTTATT
The DNA here is from genome assembly GCF_039906515.1 of Pseudorca crassidens. Taxonomy (NCBI): domain Eukaryota; kingdom Metazoa; phylum Chordata; class Mammalia; order Artiodactyla; family Delphinidae; genus Pseudorca; species Pseudorca crassidens. The sequence goes on from NC_090311.1 coordinate 76,807,067, forward strand.
TGCATATATATACACATACACACACGTACATGTACCTAGTTCTCAGCTTATCCACTGTGGCTTTTATAGAAATGACTTAATCCTTAGGTTTTCCTGTGAATGGAATGGGACTTATAACATCTCTATCAGTACACTCAATGTTTTCTTACTGAAGTCACCCCGACGCTGTCTCAAAACCTATAGAGCATTGAGCTAAAATTTGCCTTGGCAGTTACGAAGCCGGATGCAGGAAAGCGTAAGACATAAACTCTGCCGACTGCTATGAAGTCTTAAAGCCCCACGGCAAGGAGAGTCTGTGGAAAGTGAGTGACCGCCCTGCAAGGCTCTTTGAAAGCAAGTGTTTGGGAACATGACTTTCAGCTACGTGAATTCTCAGAAATGAACAAAAACTGACTACCATGGGGTGAGGGGTGCTAGAAAAGTCGCTTTTGCCAAATCCAGGCCTCACTGTCTCTACTACGAAGCTCCAGTGTCTGGAATACAGTCGACATGCAAATCTGCAGTCAAGAGCATTAAAAGAGTGCAGTTAAAAATTGTTGGTGTATAACAGCTCATTACTTTATCTATAAGAGATAACCAAACACAAATTCAGAGGCCCAGTTTGGCTTCACCCCTCTGAAATAAAATACGGCAGAAGCTGCCATTTTCATTCATTTGGCCTTTAATAATATAACCTTTTGATTTTCAAGTGTGCTTTGGACTAGTATATAAAGTTACAGTCTTCAGTTTCACCATAGGTAACGCTACTTATAAACAACCTTGAGGACCTTACCTTGGCCTATGACGACCATGCATCCAGCCATGCAAACATGCATTCATGCAACATAGCAGCACACAACACAGTGCAAAAATGGCAAAGAAAACCAAGTGATGGCCATGCTAGTATTTGTTCAAGGGTCTCCTTACCAAATAGTGAAATCCTATGCCTGACAAGAACTCCAAGTTTGCAGAATAGGCTGAAGACAAAAGAAAAACAAAAGAGAAAAGGGAAAAGGGGAAGGGAAGGTAGAAAAGACAGGGAGAAATTAAATTAAAATAAAACAAAAAAAAGAAGAAGAAGAAAAAAAGAAAAATAAACAGCTGATATATGAGCCGGAAAAAAGCAACATGATGTCACGCAGAAAGAATCAATTATCTGAGCAGAATGTGGAGTAAAGATATTAAAGAAAGAGTCTTTGAGTGCATATCTTTAACAAACATGGTTAAAAAAGCACATATTATAAGGAACCAAAAAAAAATTGAAAGCAAAGCTAATTAATATAAAAGCAATCTATATGAACCCCGTAAGAACATAACTACTAGAAAACCACAAGGAGAAAACTTTAATTTTATCTGCCCCGAAGTACTACTGAGGTTCTAGAAATTTGTTGTTATGGATATCATTTAACAATGGAAGTATGGTGCTTTGGGCATAAAATGTTTACTTTTAGTATGTTTTATCATTTGGCCTTTCCTTCTCCCTGACCTTGACCACACCCCTTACACATATACCAAAGCATCCAGTGAATCTGAACACAATGAACTAGAGAGAGAATTTAAACAACTGATAATCCCTCAGAGAAAAACGATACATATGTGATAACTTAAAGGGCTTCTAATGCTAATTCATGACTTGAACATTTATTTCCTCTAGACTAAGTTCCTGGGTCTTCATGTCCTTCCTGGTGGTCACCAACGGGAGATTCCACATAAGGGGGCCCAGCACTCAACATGATGGCATTGGTACGCACTAATGCTTGGATCACAGCCCAGAGCCTGGACAATACCCGTTCTTGTCCTGTCACGTCTGTCACCAGGCAGTCTGGTGGCTTTCTTGCTGGGCCCTATTTTTAGGAACACTCAGTTTCATGCTATAATCTCTTCTAAACATCCCTCAGGATTCAGCTCAGACATGTTTACTCCAAGAAGCCTTTTCTAACACCACGTGTTCCTTCACCACTCCCAACCCAAGCTCAAAGAAGTCCCCTCCCAGTCAGGGGCCATCTGCAAATATCTACCAGGACACTTAACCTCCCGTATTACAACTGACACTCTTTTCACTTCTATCCAACAGTCTTCTGAACCCTCAGAGAGCACCGGTGGTCCACAGCCAGAACTTACCAAAGCCCTAACCTTGAAAATCCATTTGTACAGCAACCCCCCACACTCAGCTTGATTTTCCCAATCATGATGACAGCTATGTCCTCACTGCCCCATCCTCTCTTGCAAAGCTTTCCCATCACCAGCAGTGTGCAGATGTACACTCGTCAGGACTGGGGAGACAGGCTCTATGCCATAGAATCAATGGTGGCAACTGCTCACGGCAGAATGGGAGAAAGGAGTCAGGATCACTTTCATTACAGTGGACCACTTTTGTGGACCACTTTTATTACAGTAGGCTTTGGCCATCATCTCTCACTTCGGTAACAATGTGAAATAACGTATTGGTGAAAATTAATTATACAGGGCATGGGGTAGCTTTTCCAAGAAGACATTCATCTGCAAGTGCTTAAGTGACTTCGAGGTCTTGGGAAATCTCTTATCAGTGCTAAATATTTTTCAAACAATGATCTATTCAAGTAGATGTTAGAGGTAAGATTAGACTTTAGCCCCCCCCCCCACCCCAGAGCAGCATTATTTATCTTTAGGCTATAATTGAAATGAACAAAGACAATAAAACAAAAGCAACTTTCTCCAGGTGCCCTCATTCACTGAGCTTTCTGTGTGTTAACAGGGATCTGTCTCCATGTAAAGAGTGATTACATCTTAGAATTGTACACACTTTGGATTCTTGGAATCTAGTCTATTTTAAGCGACATCTTTTACCTCTTACTCGCTGACACTCTCTAGTATCCAGAGTGAAACATTCTGCGACGTTGAATTTATAATACTAGGATTACGTTTTTAACCTATGAATTTGAATTATGAATTTATAATACTAGAATTATGTTTTAATCTAGACCCGGGGCGCTTTGCGGTGATAGGAAACAGAATTGCTCTGTATCCTGAGCACATTTATGTTGAGAATCTCTCCGAAAAAAATGACTTCTTGTGATATCAGCTGCTTCCCAACTCTAGGTGTTCCTAATTAGTAACAGATGTGCCACCAGAGAGACATACAGATATATAGAAAGCTAGGTCCTAAGAAGAGACAAATCGTATCTCTCTCCCTTCCAGTGCCACCCCCTTTCAGGGTGTAGCTTCTGTGCAGACTCTAAGGTTTGATTATTATAAACTTTGGCCTGTAGTTTTTCTAAAGACAATTTCCATAATCCCGTTATCCCCTTTCTCTATATTCCTTCATTATTAACATTCTTAAGAATTCATTCTGCAGTTTCCTCCCTGACTCATTGCCTTGTGAGTTTGCTTTCCACCTCATCGCTCTCCTGAAAAACACTCTTTTGAAGTTCTCAGTACCCTCTAAGTAGCAAATCTAATAACCTCCTTTTCCGTCTCCATCCTGGAGAGCTAGCTCTCCACAGTACTTGGCATCATTAACTACTTAAATCTGTGAAACTCTGGTTTCTGTTTTACAGTATTACTTCCCACCTCCTCTCTAATTAATTGTTCTCTCTATTCTTCAAAGATCCACTTCTGAAAACCCTGGAAATGTAATAATTCTCCAAGTTTTGGTTCAGACCTTTCAGCTTCTCCCCGATTCTCCCTTAGTTTCATCTGCTTTCAGAGCTTCGAGCAGGAGATGGGTATAGATTATCCCCAAATATGTCATTTCTTGCCCTGATCTCTCCAACACCAAACACCTACTTCCCACTTTCTGCTGGATAGCTCCAGCTGAATGACCTGTTGGTACTTTATCCTTCCATATGGTACCACTTTAACCAAATTTAAACTCTTCTTCTCAAAACTAGTTCTTCTGAAGTTTCTTGTTTTTGCTAGTGAGATCAATATTGTTCCAACCACTCAACACTGAAACTTCAGCCCCAGGTTGGCCTCCTCCTTTCTACTTGAGATAGGACTCATTCCCGAGGCATGCTTACCTTCCCTCTTCCGTGTTTCTCAGACGCAGCCCCTCTCTGCATTTACATCTCCTGTGCACTCCCAGCACTTTATATATGGCCCATTTACACTCATCACAACGTAGTTCATGGTTAGCTCTATATGTATGTGTCTCCTCAGCTATCCTTTTAAGTCCATTAAAGTTGGGAACTGTGCTGTTGTATCTGTGTGTTTATCCTCAGACCTAGGACAGCACCTTGTACCCACGGGGCATTCAGAATACTTGCTGAACAAACCCACGGGTAGCACCACCTACTGGAAGCAGCACTTCTGTTACAACAGCTTGCATCCCTGCCATAGCTCCTAACGCCTGCCATGGCTTCCCAGCCATGCTACTCTTATCAATCCTACTTATGCTCCCAGACTGTCCTCATTCTTCTATTTAAAAAGCGTCAATGGCTTCTTAGTGCTAATGAATTAAGTAAAAAGAATAAAGATATTTTGACAGTTACTCTCAATTACAGTGTTCCATCATGAATCTACATAACCTATATTTCTCCTAAATGACCAGCTTCTACGCTGTACGTTGTTACCTAAAAAATATACCTTTTTCTTGATCTCTGACCTACGTATTTTTTAAGATCAGCTTTGAATGTCATGACTTCCATATATCTCCAGCCCACCCATACCCATCTAAGGGGTTCTTACTTTACTTTGACTCCTAGAGCACCGCTCAGCTTTCTGCTGCTGGAACAATATTTATTCCCATATACTTAGCCACTGTCACGTATACTCCTGGAGTGCAGATGCCCCATCTCACTCACCTCTGTGGACAGGAGAATATTGACTGTAGACAGGAAATGCTCGATACCTAATTTCTAGTACCAGGAGGTCTCTAAACAACTAATGGGAACAACCTGGTTTTAACTGTGGAGAAATTAATTTAGATCCACATAACTACTGCTACACCCAACTGTTAAATACAAATTAAAACGATCATGGCAATGCTCATCACGTGTATACAGGTATGTTTGTTTATTCACAGTAGCAGGGCCAGTTCTTTTTTTAAACCTGTTTTATCGTATTTGTTACGTATTTTACTCATTGAAGTAATATTTAACTGAAGTAGTAAGAAATCAGAGATTTACAAATTTCAGTGATTCCGTTTCAACATGCCAAACAAATTATTTAATTTGTCTTTGTTAATGTGATAGTGATGGTGGTTGTTTTAAAACATATCTTTATGATTATTAAAGTAAGATTTTTTCATTTTAAAAACTTGGAAAACACATAAAAATAGTAATATAAAATCTACAATGCACTACCTAAAGAAAACCACCATTAACATTAAATTTATTCCTTACCAGTACTTTTCTATACATAAAAATTTACGTTCTTTTAAAAAATCCAAATCAATACTATTTGAACAGATGTTTTATTTTTTAAGTGATAATTTTCCTAAGTTATCATGTATTTGTACCCATCACCATTTTAATGACTGGACAACATGTACCATAACTTATTTACCATCACTTTATTCATTTTTCAACTCTGATTTTTTTCTGAGGATAAATTCTAGCTATGTTTGGCATTAAAGTACTGTGAAGAAATCAGTTACTTCTGTTGTTATGTCTCTCATTCCTGTGTGTTGGAATGTTAATGGCATACATTAAATTTTAATGGCATACATTCCCTTTTGCGGAAGTGCTAGTGGGAGAAGTAAAACTTACCAACCCTCTTTCCAAGAAGTGAAGAAAAAAATTGAAGATGAAATCATTAAAAACTGGGGCAGTGTTATTAAAGGCCCCAAAACTACATCAACGGAGGCTAGCACAGAATCGTGATGTTCTTCTGATTTCTTCTATGAGGGATATAGTTGGTAAAGGAGAATTAGTTACTTCTGTAGTTAGTGAACAGTTCTTAGAGTAAAACTGAAAAATGAATGGCGAAAACAAGACACAATAAAAGGGGGAGGGAAAGAGCAGAGCTTGCATAATTTTTTTTCATTTTTTCCCCTGTATTCTCCAACTGTATTTTGATTTATGTTAATGAATGTGATTAAATTAACAACGCCCTCTAGGAACAAAGTTTCTGTTACAAAAGGTTAACTGGCCAGGAAAGACTAGGAGACTTTGCAGTAGCCTTGGTTCCACAGCGTTTAATGATAACTTGGTGTTGCGGCGTTTTCCAGCTACTGTGAGCACTCACCACCCACAGGGGAACAACGGGGCCAGTGGTGTGGATGAGTGCGCGTGTGAAACGAGGAGAGATGGGTCTCTCTCTCCCCTAGGGAAGGCGGAAGGAGGGCCACGCCATAGTGGGGAAGGGGAGGGGGTTATCTGCATCTTGGAAAGTAGCTCTTCCTTCCCTTTCCTTCTGGTAACACAGTTGGTGGAAACAAAGTGAGTTACTGGAATGGATTCTCTGTTATTTTAACTGTCATCCATTTTATCAAATTCACAGGAAGCTTTATTATTTGAAGAAGTTTGGAAACATTTTTAATGCTGCTGCAATCTTACATCACATGATTGGCTATCTACCTGTTGGTAGACAACCAATTAGACAATAAATTTGAGTAAAGAGATGAGCTTAAGATCCCACCCCCAGTGCTATGCCCCGCAGGAATCTTACTTCCTCTTAACCCTCTGGGAACAGTCTACATTCAATGTCATCTCACCCTGTCCAATAGGCTGATACTGCACTGCCATTCAACATATCATTAAAGTCAAGTCTATGCTATGAATCTAAAATTACTCTAAAAAAAGTCTTTAGAAAATAAAAAAGAGGTTTGTTTCCCAGGCAAGCCTCTGATGACAGATCCACAGATACTGTGAAAGGATAAATGCATATTCTTTTAAGATGTTAAACTTGTGATAATACGGCTAAACAGCAATAGATAACTAAAAAATGTCAAGACCAAGGAAAGCCTGTATTCTACTTTATACAGGGTACTCATTTTTATAGAAATGTTTTTCAAATACAATCTAAAAGTTGGTTTGGACTCCTGTGCAATGTAATACAGAAGGCTTTCTCAGGAATTGATTCTCATGTATACTAAGTGCTGGCAGAATTTTGAGGACTCAAACTTGAAATCCTCAGCAGAATCACAAATAGATCTCCAAAGAATACTTGGGTTTAAAGAGAAATAGGAAAGCACTGCTAGGATGCTGGCTTGACTGGTGTGAGCAGAAAACTTTAAAAAGTGTATATGTTTACTTCATTTTATCCCAAGGTGGCTCATAATTTTTTAAAATTTGAAGTTATAATTTCTGAAAATGAGATTCTGCTGAAAAATACAGGCTGGCAAAAACATTCGATTTGAATACATTTTCAGGAATCCAATGTTAAAAAGTATCATTTAACAAAAACTACGAATGCACTGATGCCTCTCCAGCCTCTACTTGTGGATTCTGTATTGGGTATTTTGTTCCTTCTACTCAGCGTTACATTTAGCAGTAAAATATAAGAAAACTCAACATCTAGAACACATGTATTAACTTGCCAAAACCATCCTTCTCATAGTGTTTGATTCCAAGGGGCCAGGGGCCGGGGAACATGGGTGGGAACTCTTTGCGTGATCCTGCTTCAAGAACCTGAGATGCTCGTTCTCAAAAGGAAATGCACTTAAACAACGGTCTTTATTTTTCATAGCTATTTACCTAGTCACCATTTCTTTCTCTTTGTTTGATGCATGTCCTCCAGAACACAGAGGTCTGCTGGCTGCAGATAAGAAGTATAAACGATGGTTTTTGAAATACTGATCAATTAAAGGAAGAACAACCTGAAAGAAAGGAAAAGAAAACAGATCTACACAGTGGACTCTTCTGGGGGATGAATGAGTGCTGAGTTTTTAGAGCAGCCAGAGTTCTGTCCACATGCAATAAGTCCCCCATATCCACAGCCATGCCAGTCAGCACCATTTCAAAGTACGCCTCTCCTAAGTCTCACTCTGCTGTCTCCAGTCCCTATATGTATGTCTGTGTGTGTGTGTGCGCATGTGTGTAATTATAAAAAAAAACACATCAGATTTTCAATGGTTTGAAATTAGCCTCAATATTTTCTCAAAATGAAACAGTCTTAATATTTTCACATCATGTAGTTCCGTGCCTGAAAGGTTCAGAAATAATCAGTGATGACCTTCTACTGAGTCTCTAGCATGTCTGAGGATTGTAACTGACATGCTATCATTTCATGTATCCCAGTAACCACTCTGTACGGTAGCGGCCATCATCCCTGATTTCTAGGTATTAAATTGAGATGTAGAAAGTGAATGATTTACTCAGTCACATTGCCGCTTACCTACCTGCACAAAGCTCTTACCTGGCCTCTGTCAAAGCCCACCTCCCGATTCTGCCCTCTAATCCTGATGGCTGTTGGTCAATTCCTCCCCCTCCTCCGTCCACAGGCTTTGTGCCTGCCATTCACTCTGTCTGAGACGCTCTCCCCACACCCCATAACCTACTCACTTCACTCCTCCTGCAGGCCTCAGTGCAGTGGTACTTCATCAGATAAGCCTTTGCTGGCCTGTCAACTAGATAAACTCCCTGTATCCTCTGGTCTTTGAACATCATTTGCAATTTTATATTTTTTATGTATGATTTTTGGGGTTAGTCTCTCTCCCTAAGGGTCTCTAAGGCACACAAGAGAAAGAAACATTTCTGGGTTTGTTTCCCATTAAAGCCCTCTCCTGGCCTCTATGACTACTGCTTGTTCTGTTTCATTTACCACTGATGCACCAGCGCTCAGGACCTTGTTGCAAGCCTGTAGCAAGCGCTAGATAAATATTTGTTGAATAAATAAATGAAAAAAGTAATAATAACTGGCATTACCAGTATTTAGACTCAAGCCTGTCTAAATACATTTTTCCCCTACAAGGTAGGTATATTTTTTAATAATAGGAATACAAAAGCTTTTAGTGATCTTCCTAGGAAGTGGTGACACTGCCTGAACTTAGTGATTGACATATAATAGGTACTCAATAAATATGTGAATGAATGAATCACAGACTTAGTAGAAATCAAGCCACATTAGGCATGCATCTGCAAACAAAATCACTAGGGGCGCTGAGTGCACAGGCAATGAAATACAAGAATGTATTTTAAACGTGTGATTAGAGGCCATGAATACAGCACTTCTGATCACGGGTTCTCAAGGGCGATTACATCCTAGCAGAACAGATAACCAGCAATGTGCAGCCCAAGACAGACTTCAGAGGACGGATACAGATTTGGGGTGCAAGACTGGGTGGAAAGAAAAGACAAGAGAAATCTCCCTTACAGTAAAGGGTACAACTCTGAAAACATATAATAGAAACCAAATATTAATCAGTCAAAATAATATGTCATTTTGTCAATGACCTATAACCACCAAATGCAAGTACTTTGAGAGGAAATGGACGGAAATCATTAGGTCTTCAGGTTAACTAAAACATATTGTAAATAGGAAAGCTTCCCAAGGGCATTCTGTCTTTGTGATAGTGAATCTCCAGGACATAATTCCATGCATGGCACAGACTAGGCTCAGAGTAAACACTGAGTACGTGAATGGACCCAATGTGGACACTCTGCAACTCTTCATCTCCTTCCCGTACTGGCTGGAGTGTGCACAAAGCAAATTCTTGATAAATTCGTATTAAACGGAATAAATAAAAATCATGGGATATACTCTAAATATGAACAATTGATCCTCTCTGAGCCTCAGTTTTCCTCTTCTGAGTAGGATTCAGGTCCCACAAGGATTCTATAGTATAGGTTCTTATACCCACTGATAAATTAACTCATGCTTTTCCTCTATAACAAAGAAATATTCATCTAAAAATTTTAAATCAGAACAATATTCAAATGTTAGGAAATAGATGTTTCTCCTTTATGTCATAGGATAAAGGCAAACACAAAGGTGTTTGCCTGACACAAAGGTGAGAGAACTCTGAGTCAGACTTCACAGAGGATAAAGTCATTTGAGAAATACGGTACGGAGAGCAGAGCGAGTTAAAGCACGACCAAAGGTGCTCGGAGCACATTTATCCCACGTGATCCATGCAGTTATTTTCATGCCACAGAATATTTAGTTAGAGTAGAATTCACATTTGGAGACAAGTGCATTCCATAAAGAGGCAACGATCTAAAGAGTATATCTGGTAAACAAACATATTGAAGGAAATACAGGATGGACTGTATACTGTACTTTAGCAAAGAACTTGATTTCTTGTTCATAAGGGAAGTGTTCTCCTTTGCTTCTGCTGCCACCATCTGTAGACATGAAGAGTTTTTAGGTACATGTTGCACTTCAAACACTGCAAGATATTCACCCCAAATGCTAAGTTTAGAACACATAGCTAAATGCGTTACCCCACTAAACTGAACACAAAAATATAAAGGCTAACTTCAGTTGTGTAATTTAAAAAAAGATTAAAAACATACCCAAATCAAAATTAAAGAGCTCTTGAGACAGCCCATACATGTGGTTACAAGCACAAACATACTGGTGTAGCTTTGAGATCTGATTGACAAGTAGGGAGGAAACTGGAATAAAGTAAAAATCCCACATTTTTAGCAGGAAAATCCCACATTCTCTTTCAGTAAGAAAGAAGCTCCCGGGGGTGAGAAAAGTGAGTGGAAAATAAGTAAACGTAATTTGTTAGATTTTAACACGGACCTCTAAATAAAGATAGTGACTTCTTGGTGTGACTGCAAGTTACAGCCTTTAATATTAATATACCAATGGAAAAATTTCAGGAAGCCAGTGCCTGTGATGACGGGGAGGACCACAGCTGTAATACTAGGTTGGAAAATGAACATTCTGCTAAAGAATAAAAAAGTTCACCGGTGTCAAAAGATAATTTCCATAAGCAAAGCAAAAAGCCCTGGATTTTCCCCATGGTGTAGAAAATGAGTTCAAGGTTAAGAACTGATTGACTGAATGCGTTTAGCTTAGAAGGTGGCCTTTCCTACCTCCCTCATGCATATAAAGGAGGTTTCATACATATAAAAGAGGTAGCAATAAACTATAATAACCACGATGCTATGCAGAATAGATTGGAGAGCTAAGAATTTCAGAACTGGATATAAGGTTTCAGTAAAATCTGTAAGCAGAGCTTCCATATTTTATAAGAATCAAACTGACTTTTGCTTGAAAAAGTTCTTTGGCACATAGAAATATAAACAATTTGAAATACACTTTATTAAATCTTAAGCATAAATTCAGGATAACTTTTAGAGAACTTAGGTAATACTTTGTAAAATCAGACAGTGCTCTTCCCATGAATAAGTAAAAGAAAATAATGGCTTTTCAATGCTTGCGAATTTCAATTTCTTCTAAATCACTTTTGCGCTAAAACTCTCTCAAGCATATTATGCAGAATGGCTGGATCCACCTAAGGGACCTTCTCATATAAACGTTATTGAGACAGAAATTTGTACCTATCTAAATCTGCTAATATTTCAAAGAACTAAATAGGAAATATCTGTCCTTTCATTATATATTTTAACAAAAATGCCTCTGTAGAAAATGTGAAAAGATTTGGAGAGAGTATGATCTGTGATGTAATACAAAACTTCAAAAAAGGCACAGGCATATTCTTACCATCACCATGCGTCTATGTTTAAGAATGAATATATTAAAGATGTGCTGCAAAGGCAATAAAGTGTAAGATAAAAGAAGACGGTATTACAGAAATTTTGGTTTTTAGTAATAATGAAAAATGAAAATGAAAACAAATGATCGTGTAGACAATCTCAACTCTGCTTCTCCTCTTGACAGAATTCTTGTACATAATTTGCCCTGCCAAAGCCACCTGAAAATGGAACAGGTAACATCAGCAATTGTAAAAAAAAAAAAAACTAATTTTGTTGGGCTCTATATTAATCTAACCTTATTTCTCCACAGAATTCTGTTCATAATACCTTCTCTATCCTATAGAAAGAAAGAAATGTGTGAAGTGGGTGAATCTGCCCTGTAGTTAGCTTCTCACCACTCCTTACACACAAACGCTGTCCTAGGAGGTTTATTCAGAAACTTGAATATAATGTGAATAAAGCAAAGCCTAAACACATTTTACCCTTCAAAGTTCTGTTTCTGCTACCCATACATAAGCACAAACTTTGTTTATTCCCTTTCCAAACGATCACTCTTTATTCCCTCTTCTCCTCTCTCATCAAAAAAAAAACCGCTGGATCCCAGAGCTGCTACTCATACAGATACTTTTAAATGTGGATTAGAAATGTCAACACTTAACTTTGTGCATAAAAGCTTCAAAAGTTCACCATGGCCTCATGCTTGTTCTTTGGTCAAATTTCATTCAGACTAATTTGGCTACTAGTCAAGGTGACTATCATATTTAAAAAAATATATTGTTGGATGAGTTACAAAGAGACTGCATATTATAGATTAGTTTGTATAACTGGCCTTTATGATAAAGATGGTTAAGAGAGGAAAAATATAGCATTTGTACTGTAGCTAAAGAGGCAGGTGGAAAAAGAGGGAGGTTCTTTAAGAGGACGATGCTCAAGTAGAAAATCATATTGGGGATCTAATCATATTGGGGATCCAGGGGCCAGGAACAAGAAAATACCAGAGCTCGAATTTCTATAAACTTTAATCTGATGCTGTGCTGAAAACTAATATAAATCCTAAGAAAACAGCAGCAAAAAAAGCCCTTGGTTAGGAGGGGTTTGTTGCTGATGTATCACTAAGGGATCTAGGACTATGGGCCTCAAGGAAAGGGGCTGAAAACAGAAAGAATGAGGGTTAAAAAACCAAAACAAAAACAGAAAGAGAACCTTAAAACTGGAAAAGAAAACAAGAAGATGCACCACCAGCAGAGCACACTGCCTTTCAAAAAGGACCAAACTCTACTCATTTATATCCTAATACCAACCAGTGGCTGGAAGGGGATCTGACACAAAGGTGAGTAACTGACAACTTGAATTTTAATTCAACAATGCTGAGGATAAACACAAAATAAGAGAAGTGAGAGGAGGCTGTCTTGATGATCTGTTCTGAATCTTAGATTTAAAATAAGGAGTTCTTTTTGTACTTAAATGGCACTGAGCCAGATGGGGAAGAGGTCTTTCCTTTTACTCTAAGAGAATAATCAAGTATTCTGTATTGCAGATACTCTAATATAAATGTGTAACGCTGCACAGGCTAAACTCAAGGCCTTTACATTGTCTAGAAATTTGGAGAATCCATAGAGCTTTAGTTTAGTTTTTTTTTAAGAGCAGAGAAATTAATTTCATAAGGAAAGATTTAAGTGTACCTTAAAATCTGATGTCCATCCAATGTATCTTTCAAAATGAAAAATCAATGCCAATAAACATTTTAAGGAGAAAAGTATTATGTTAGATTTTTTTTAAGTTCTCAAAATTTACCCATCCTTAAAAATGAGTTTGCCTATTGACTTTTAGACTCAAATTAGTATTATGATGGATAGAAAGTGTTTATACCATCCGGGAGCAGACCACAAGCATCCCAGTAGTCTATGCTGTTCTATCTCCTGATGTTGTAAATGTTAAGAATAACAAAAACTGGGCGGTTAGTAATAGGACTATGGTACCTACCAAACTCCAGGATATACTGGTGGGCTTCGTCCACATAGCGAATGAGTTGCTGAAGGAAACTATAGGCAAATCGTTTCTCAATAGAAGGAGTGTCCAATTCCAGGTCCTTGAATCCTCTAGAAAAGCAAAAAGGAAAAATGGAAACCAACATCTACAAAGACTGTTAGAAGGTAAGGTAAAAACGAAATACATTTTGTTAAATACCTATATAGAGAGAAGTATATTTAACATTTTACATATAGCAATATATAGATGGGTATAGATACACACACACAGATACGGATAAATTTGCAAGGTTAGCTAATATTCTTGTAGGTAAAAACAAAAAAGATTTAATTTATAAAAAATACTTTGCACCTGATATAAAACTGTACTAAATAACTATTACTATGTAATAAAATGTTGCATTTAGAAAAATAGAGTGTCATTTTTGCCTAGGGATTTTGCCTAAATGATGGATGGGGACTTAACATAAGAAGTGTAAGGAACTCAGTTATGTGGCACAACAGCTAAGGGCATTAATGTTTCTGACACGTATATTTTGAACATACTAAACAGTAGCTCTAAGATTTAAAGAGATCACTGAGTTCATTTTCAGCCTTAAATCTGACAGGGATATTTAAATATTCAGTCTTATAACGAGAATGTGTAACTGGAGTAGGTGTACTTTTACCTGGATACAGCATAGCCATTGATCTGCAGGAACTTGAGGATGTCCTGTGCTTTTTCCCTATCCTTGGCTTTCTCTTTGGCCGTCAGTGTATCATAGGGTACCAGCAGGGGATGGTTTCCACCTCCTAAGAGGATGTCAAGACAGGAACACAGCATAGTAATTAGAAAATAATGTGAAATGAGATACGGCTGCATGTATAATAGGACTGCACTACAGAACTTCTGGTGTCCTCCACTTATACACAGGATATATAGGACTCATATAAGACTTCCCTCTCTCGTGCCTTTAATGCTCCAATTAATTTAGGAAACCTGTTCAAAAAAGACTGTGTTTATGCCTTCTAAGAGGCAATTAAAACATGAACATACAGGCATCTGTAATTTCAAATGCCAATGACATCTGCAGTCACACAAGAAAGGAAAAGAAGCTGTGTTCTCCTCTCCACTGGAACTCCAAATGCAGAGTGTATTTATGCACCAGAACATGCACAGCTGGATCCAGTGAAATTACAAGGCATGTTTCAAGCAATATGCTTCATTTGCCACCACACAGAGAGAAGAGAAAAAAATGTCTTAAATATGGAATTTTTACTATGCCTCCCAGATCAGAGAGTACTTTATGGTCACATCTTTCTAAATATACAAAACCCAAACTTAGACTGCAGGTACAAGTTGATTGCTCTTAAATATCTAATAAAAGTAACATATGTACTTGATTCAGAATTTTGGCAAGAACCTAGGTTTCTACTATACCTCTTCTGGTAAGAAATACTAAAAGCATTCTTTGAGATTTGAAAATTCTGGGAAGCATTTAAACTTAAAAAAACGGATAAAAAGAAAACAATTTATAAAATTATAAATTTTATAAAAGTTTTTGTAAAAATTATAAAAATTTCAAAAAATGCACTGGTAATTCCAGATGTTAAGATTTGATACAGCGAAGGCTATTAAAGCAGCAGCAACATGCATAGCGTAGTATGTCCCAAATTTAAAGTTTACAAAACACATATAGGATATATTTTATGCGGGATGCTGAAATTCCTTGAAATACAACTGCTAAGGGAACACCAGAAAAAAACAACTATTTTGTTTGAATTATGATGACAACATAGAGACTATTAAATCCCTGTCCGATGGGGTTAAGCCAGGAGCTCCCCAAACAATCATAAATATTGAATCGGTCCCACACAAGAAATAAGCAGACAAAAAGACAAAGGAGAAAATGCCATGCTCTCCTAGAGCTTGCTTTGACTGAGAGCGCCATCTACAGAAATGCAATCACGCACTGAACCTTCTGACCATTAGGTGACACTATACACCACAAATGCAGAGGGAGAGTCGGGAACTACCAGGTTAACACGAAGCATATTAAGAAGTCATCAGTAATTTTACAGTATGATACAATTATTAATGTAATATAATACACTTGTCAGTAGAATACAATTCTCATGTGATACTAAGAAACATTTTGTGGACAGCAAGAAGGATATAGAATCAACTCCTAAGCCCACTGAGAACAAATTTGACTTCTATCATAATCACAGATAGAATTTAAAAGCATATTTTATGAAAAAATTTATGAAGCAAACATTTAATCATGCTGCGGTCATACCCTATTTAGAAATTCCACTATTGCATGTAGTTCTTTATTCCTAGAGAAACTGGCAACTTAATTTGTAATCCACAATGATCTGCGGGGGGAGGTCAGACACTAATAGGTTACTTTGGGAAGGGTGAGGGGCAAGGGGGGGGGGTGGGGAAGAGGGAAAGAGAGAAAGAGAGAGAGAGAATGAATAAAGCCTAAACTTTAAAAATCCTAAGAACGCAAAGTACGCTCTGACTCTAAAACCCTTCAGCACTAGATAGGGTGGGTTCTTTGAAGTCAGCCAACAGACTGGAAATGATGTCCTTTGCTGTGCCACTCAGCTAATGGCAGTGTGACTACCTTGATCTTGCCTATTTACAACATGAGTATAGATACTATGTGGAAGGGAGATAAAGAAACGAGCTAAACCTGAGAGGTGAATAAATACGCAGGAATTCCTAGGACTCTGCCTCAGACATACCGCCTGGCTTGTGTACTCATGCACGCTAAAGGGTCAAAATTGTGTTGACACCAGCACTGTCCTTAGTGACAGATCATTGCAGCCCAAAATATGTGGTAGTGGGGAAAGAAGAAGAAAAAGAAATGCTAGTTCTTTACATTTTTCACTAATTGGGGAACATGGATAATATTTCTTGGACTCTCACTCCTTTTTTCTATTCATGACATACTCCTTAAACTGCCTGATTTCCCCCAAACTCTGCTAGCTTCTTAAAGTAGATTGGGAAGGCACTGAGGAACAGACAACCTGGGTGAGCAAGAGAGGAAATTTTCTCCCGGTTTTTCTAAAGCAGATTCATCTTCTGCACATAGATGTAGGGATGATAAAAGAGCCCTGAGCCCTGGATGGGGCTGAAACAAAAGTGGGCAGGTTTGGCACTGACTCTCTTAGTTGTCCAAGTGTCTAAATGACTAAATGGCTATTTCAAGTCATTTCCTTATTCCTGACTTCCTGGCTTCTCTCTTCTCTCCTGCTGTTTCTGTCTCTTTCCTATTGTTTTTCAATGTCTCTCTCTCTCAAACACACACACACACACACACACACACACACACACACACACACACACACACACACACCCCATAGGTACTAAGACATGCAGTAGGTGACAGGCCTCTCCCACACTCCCACCCGCAGAGTTGTCAGGACACAAGTTGGCTGTCAAAGTCTCCAGGAGAGGGAGCAAGTTGGAGAAAAGACACCTGCAGCTTCTGTCCTAAAACTGTCCACAGTCTCAAGCCTTTCTGGTTCCAAGAATCATTTCTCCTTCCTTTAGCCCCAATAACTTAAAGATCCAGTGCTATATATTTCAAAACCTTTCCTATTGGCCTGCTGTTTTAGTGCCAAACAATTCCCTTTCTCCTTTGAAAGGGTAGCCTTCATGGGGTAAGAATACTAATTTCACCACCTCACCTTTCAGCCTTTGCTCCAACTATGCTTGTCTCCCCCCTACACAGTATGAATTTGGACCAGTACAAGCTGGATGCAGAGGTACAGATGCCTCATTTATGAGTGATGTGCTTCAAAGAAAACACTGACTGTAGGACACCCAATGGCTGGCCCAGAAATTAAAGGATGATGATTTTCTAGCATACTTATTAGAAGTGAGTACTAAGATAGCCGCTTATTACTTTTAGTTGTAACCAAACCATAGTGATTGAAACACACTTAGAAAACAAAACTGAATTTTTTTCATGTAATCTGCTCATGGAACAAATAGTAATTTTGTTAACTAGTTATGTGGACAATGCTCCTTCAATAACCTAAGTGAAAATTCTATAACTCTGTAACTCAGTTACCCATCCATCCTTCCATCCATCCATCAGCCAATCAAACAACTGATCATTCATTTTACAAACACTGATGGAATGTTTCTAGAAAAACAGGTCTAGCCCTGAGCCAAATTCTTGAATAGGCAATTTTGGTATATGGAATCCTTTTTGTTCGTTTCTATGCCCAATTCTAATTTGTTTTACTCGGTTTCCTAGTGCTTGGTGCCTGGTACTGCCCTCCAATATCACAGCTATTCCTTTCATTATGAAATATCTCCACCTCCCAAAATGATCTCCTTCTCTATTCTTACCTGTATCAATAAATAAGAAATAGAGAGTTTCCTGGTGTCCAGAGCTGTACAATAAGGATGACAAAAGTCATCAAAATTGTGGCCCTGAACCTGAACTATATTCTCATTGGGGGAAAGAGACCCACATAGGAAGTAACTAAAGAAAACACACACACACACATTATAAACAATATGTGTATAATCTAAAGCTAATGCTGCTGATTTATTCAGCTAATACTGAATAAATAACAATGAAAGAGATCATCAGATGCATTAAACTGAAGAAAATATTTATGTAAATATCATATATTTATATTAAGAAATATAATTTTCTCAATAAACTAAGAAAAGATTTGAGAAATGACTGAGAGAATACTAGGTTGTTTTAGTATTTAATAAAAACAGAAAAGAGCAAGCAAAAGAATATAAGAGGGGCGGAGTCAAGACGGCATCCTAGGAGGACGCAGAATTCGCGTCTCCGCACAACTAGGGCATCCACCAGGCCCCAGTGGGGGACCACGGTCACCTGAGGGGACGGGAGGAACCCCCAGCGACCGGGTAGGACGCGGGGTGCGGGGGAGTGAAGGGGGAGGAGAAGTGGCGGCGGGACGGGACTAGCGTCCCTGAGGGGAAGGGATCCCAGGCCCGAAGGGGGAAATTGGGGAACCACTGGGAGGGCAGAGGATCAAAAGGGAGCGTGGCCAGGTTTCCCCTGCCCACTTGGACCCCTCAGGAACCTGCTGAGATCCCCGGGCCTGATCCTCTGCCCACCGAGGCCCCCTGCAGCCGCGTGGGTCCTGAGGGAGTGGGAGGTGGGGAAGGGGGAGCAAAAGTAAAGCCCAGACCTCCAGGGCCGGCACCCCTGAAGGGTGGCTGGCACCCCAGTGGCTACGGGGAAGACCCTGGGGGAGACAGTGGGGGAGGGGCACGAAGGAACGGAGGGGAACGGGGCCAGTGCTTTCCCTGTCCACTTAGGCACCCGAGAGGCTGCTGGGACCTAATCCTCTGCCCTCGGAGCCTCCCTCCTGCTGCTCAGAGCCCAAGCCCCGCCCCTACACTGCCACCCAGGGCCCCACCTCTGCACTCAGAGACCCCCTCCAACGTGCTGGCCCTAAACTCCACCCACACACCCTCAACTCAGGGCCCTACCTCCAAACTCCAGAACTGCACACTCCAGAGACCCTCCTTTCCACATGCTGCCTCTCCACTTCTGCGCAGGTCCTAAGCAGAGGCCCCGGCCCACCCGAAACCCCGCCCCTGCCTAAGTTCCACCCACTGCCTAAACCCCATCGCTATAGCCAAGGCTTTTTTGTTTTTTTCCTCTTTCAGATTGGGGTTCTGCTTTACCTGGTTGATCCACTGTTGTTGATTCTTTTATATTTTTTTTCCCAATAAATCTTTTATTTTTCTAATTTTATTTTATTCTTTATACTTTGTTAGTGATCTCTCCTTTTGGTGTGTTGCCACCCCCCCACCTGTTTTTTTTTCTGTTCTGGTTTTATTTTACCTGGCTGCAGTTGTTTCGATTATAGTTTTATTTTTCCTAATATGCTTTTTATCTTCCTAATTTTATTTTGTTTTTTATTCTTTGATATTTTACTGTTCCTTTTCTTCTTCCTTTCTTCCTTTTCTGTTTTTTTTTTTTTTTTTTTTTTTTTTACTGCACCACGAAGCTTGTGGGATTTTGGTTCCCAGGCCGGAGGTCGGGTCCAAACTCCTGTGGTGGGAACTCCGAGTCCAAACCACTGGACTAACAGAGAACCCCAGACTCCAGGGAATATCAATCAGAGTGGGGCCTCCTGGAGGTCCTCATCTCAGCACCAAGACCTGGCTCTATCTAAATGCCTGCAAATTCCAGTGCTGGACGCCTCAGGCCAAACAGCCAGTAAGACAGGAATACAGCCCCACCCATCAAAAAAAAAGGAAATGAAAAGAAAAATATGTTACAGACGAAGGAGCAAAGTAAAAACCTACAAGACCAAATAAATGAAGACAAAATAGGCAACCTACCTAGAAAAGAATTCAGAGTAATGATAGGAAAGATGATCCCAAAACTCGGAAATAGAATGGAGAAAATACAAGAAACATTTAACAGGATCTAGAAGAACTAAAGAGCAAACAAACGGTGATGAACAACAAATTACTGAAGTTAAAAATACTCTAGAAGGAATCAATAACAGAATAGCCGAGGCAGAAGAACGGATAAGTGAGCTGGAAGATAAAATGGTGGAAATAACTGCCGGGGAACAGAATAAAGAAAAAGAATGAAAAGAATTGAGGACAGTCTCAAAGACCTCTGGAACAACATTAAATGCACCAACATTCAAATTATAGGGGTCCCAGGAGAAGAAGAGAAAAAGAAACGGTCTGAGAAAATATTTGAAGAGATTATAGTCAAAAACTTCCCTAACATGGGAAAGGAAATAGTCAATCAAGTCCAGGAAGCACAGAGAGTCCCATACAGGATAAACCCAAAGAGAAACATGCTGAGACACATATTAATCGAACTATCAAAAATTAAATACAAAGAAAACATACTAAAGGCAGCAAGGGAAAAGCAACAAATAACATACAAGGGAATCCCCATAAGGTTAACGGCTGATCTTTCAACAGAAACCCTGCAAGTCAGAAGGGAGTGGGAGGACATATTTAAAGTGAGGAAAGGGAAAAACCTACAACCAAGATTACTCTACCCAGCAAGGATCTCATTCAGACTCAACGGAGAAATTAAAACCTTTACAGATAAGCAAAAGTTAAGAGAATTCAGCACCACCAAACCAGCTTTACAACAAATGCTAAAGGAACTTCTCTAGGCAGGAAACAGAAGAGAAGGAAAAGACCTACAATAACAAACCCCAAACAATTAAGAATATGGTAATACAAACATACATATCAATAATTACCTTAAATGTAAATGGATTAAATGCTCCAGCCAAAAGACAAAGACTGGCTGAATGGATAAAAAAAAAAAAGACCTGTACATATGCTGTTTAAAAGAGACCCATTTCAGACCTAGGGACACATACAGGCTGAAAGGGAGGGAATGGAAAAAGATATTCCATGCAAATGGAAATCAAAAGAAAGCTGGAGTAGCAGTTCTCATATCAGACAAAATAGACTTTAAAATAAAGACTATTACAAGAGACAAAGAAGGACACTACGTAATGATCAAGGGATCGATCCAAGAAGAAGATATAACAATTGTAAATATTTATGCACCCAACATAGGAGCACTTCAATACATAAGGCAAATGCTAACAGCCATAAAAGGGGAAATCGACAGTAACACAATCATAGACGGGGACTTTAACACCCCACCTTCACCAATGGACAGATCATCCAAAATGAAAATAAATAAGGAAACACAAGCTTTAAATGATACATGAAACAAGATGGACTTAACTGATATTTATAGGACATTCCATCCAAAAACAACAGAATACACTTTCTTTTCAAGGGCTCATGGAACTTTCTACGGGATATATCACATCTTGGGTCACAAATCAAGCCTTGGTAAATTTAAGAAAATTGAAATCGTATCAAGTATCTTTTCCAACCACAACGCTATGAGACTAAATATCAATTATAGGAAAAAAACTGTAAAAAAACAAACACATGGGAGCTAAACAATACACTACTAAAAAATCAAGAGATCACTGAAGAAATCAAAGAGGAAATCAAAAAATACCTATAAACAAATGACAATGAAAACAAGATGACCCAAAACCTTTGGGATGCAGCAAGAGCAGTTCTAAGAGGGAAGTTTACAGCAATACAATCCTACCTCAAGATACAAGAAAAGTCTCTAATAAACAACCTAACCTTACCCCTAAAGCAGTTAGAGAAAGAAAAACAAAAAAACCCCAAAGTTAGCAGAAGGAAAGAAGTCATAAAGATCAGATCAGAAATAAATGAAAAA
The DNA here is from genome assembly GCF_039906515.1 of Pseudorca crassidens. NCBI lineage: Eukaryota > Metazoa > Chordata > Mammalia > Artiodactyla > Delphinidae > Pseudorca > Pseudorca crassidens. Next base: position 76,828,814 of record NC_090311.1, read on the forward strand.
GAAATGAAGGAAACAATAGCAAAGATCAATAAAACTGAAAGCTGGTTCTATGAGAAGATAAACAAAATTGATAAACCATTAGTCAGACCCACCAAGAAAAAAAGGGAGAAGACTCAAATCAAGAGAATTAGAAATGAAAAAGGAGAAGTTACAACAGACACCACAGAAATACAAAGCATCCTAAGAGACTACTACAAGCAACTCTATGCCAGTAAAATGGACAACCTGGAAGAAATGGACAAATTCTTAGGAAAGCACAACCTTCTGAGACTGAACCGGGAAGAAATAGAAAATATAAACAGACCAATCACAAGCACTGAAATTGAAACTGTGATTAAAAATCTTCCAAAAAACAAAAGCCCAGGGCAAGATGGCTTCACAGGCGAATTCTATCAAACATTTAGAGAAGAGCTAACATCTATCCTTCTCAAACTCTTCCAAAATATAGCAGAGGGAGAAACACTCCCAAATTCATTCTACAAGGCCACCATCACCCTGACACCAAAACCAGGCAAAGATGTCACAAAATAAGAGAACGACAGGCCAATAGCTCTGATGAACACAGATGTAAAAATCCTCAACAAAATACTAGCAAAGAGAATTCAACATCACATTAAAAGGATCATACACCATGATCAAGTGGGGTTTATTCCAGGAATGCAAGGATTCTTCACTATACGCAAATCAATCAATGTGATACACCGTATTAACAAACTGAAGGATAAAAACCATATAATAATCTCAATAGATGCACAAAAAGCTTTTGACAAAATTCAACACCTATTTATGATAAAAACTCTCCAGGAAGTAGGCATAGAGGGAACCTACCTCAATATAATAAAGGCCATATATGACAAACCCACAGCCAATATCATTCTCAATGGTGAAAAACTGAAACCATTTCCTCTAAGATCAGAACAAGACAAGGTTGCCCACTCTCACCACTCTCATTCAACATAGTTTTGGAAGTTTTAGCCACAGCAATCAAGGTAGAAAAAGAAATAAAAAGGAGTCCAAATTGGAAAATAAGTAGTAAAACTGTCACTGTTTGCAGATGACATGATACTATACATAGAGAATTCTAAAGATGCTACCAGAAAACTACTGGAGCTAATCAATGAATATGCAGAGTAGCAGGATACAAAATTAATGCACAGAAATCTCTTGCATTCCTATACGCTAATGATGAAAAATTTGAAAGAGAAATTAAGGAAACACTCCCATTTACCACTGCAACAAAAAGAATAAAATACCTAGGAATAATCCTACCTTAAGAGACAAAAGACCTGTACGCAGAAAACTGTAAGACAATGATGAAAGAAATTAAAGATGATACAAATAGATGGAGAGATATACCATGTTCCTGGATTCGAAGAATAAACAATGTGAAAATGACTATACTACCCAAAGCAATCTACAGATTCAATGCAATCCCTATCAAACTACCACTGGCATCTTCCACACAACTAGAACAAAAATTTTCACAATTTGTATGGAAACACAAAAGACCCTGAACAGCCAAAGCAATCTTGAGAAAAAAAAAATGGAGCTGGAGGAATCAGGCTCCCTGATTTCAGACTATATTACAAAGCTACAGTCATCAGGACAGTATGGTACTGGCACAAAAATAGAAATATAGATCAATGGAACAGGATAGAAAACCCAGAGATAAACCCACACACATATGGTCACCTTATCTTTGATAACAGAGGCAAGAGCATACAATGGAGAAAAGACAGCCTCTTCAATAAATGGTGCTGGGAAAACTGGACAGCTACATGTAAAAGAATGAAATTAGAACACTCCCTAATACCATACACAAAAATAAACTCAGAATGGATTAAAGACCTAAATGTAAGGCCAGGCAGTATGAAACTCTTAGAGGAAAACAGAGCAGAACACTCTATGACATAAATCACAGCAAGATCCTTTTTGACTCGCCTCCTACAGAAATGGAAATAAAAACAAAAATAAACAAATGGGACCTAATGAAACTTAAAAGCTTTTGCACAGCAAAGGAAACGATAAACAAGATGAAAAGACAGAAAGAGAAAAACAAATGCCATATGCTAACACATATATATGCAATCTGTAGAGAATGGACTTGAGGACATGGGGAGGGGGAAGGGTAAGCTGGGACGAGTTGAGAGAGTAGCACTGACATATACACACTACCAAATGTAAAATAGACAGCTAGTGGGAAGCAGCTGCATGGCACAGGGAGATCAGCTCGGTGCTTTGCGACCACCTAGAGGGGTGGGATAACGAGGGTGGGAGGGAGATGCAAGACGGAGAGGATATGGGGATGTATGTATACATACAGCTGATTCACTTTGTTATACAGCAGAAACTAACACAAAAATGTAAAGCAATTATACTCCAATAAAGATGTTAGAAAAAAAGAATGTAAGAGACAATAACATAACTGGACTGAACAAACCAAAGAGGCTGAGGATGGGAGATAGAATGAAATAAGAGAAATATTTAAGTTGGGGATAGAAGTCAGTGAGGGAGGTCTATGTAACTAATAGAACACCTTGGGTATTAGGATAAGAAATATAGTTATCTACATCCTAAAATGGGCAAGAGAGAGCCATCAAAATTCTGAGACATGAGGAAATATACACTAGCAATCAGAAAATTAGGAAATAACATTTCCACCTTGAAACTATTACAGCCATATTTGAACCATTCTAATAAAATAAAGCTGTAATGAGCTCTTATGCTGAAAAGACTATTTTATCCTTATCATACGTTCATGTACTCAAACTCTGATTGTTTTTTTATAAGGATTTTTAGAAAATATTACCTTTGGACTCCAGTTCCAGTTTCTTTTTCTTTGCCCATATATTATGGTAGTTTTCAGCCATCATTTCTGCCATAGCCTTAAATGAACAAAATATTTAGCAACTAAGTTATACTCTAAAAGGATAGTAGAAAAAGATAGCTTTGCCTTCCAATATGTAATATCAAAACATACTTTAAATTAATAAATCGTAGTGTGTTAGTGCTAAAACACATGTAAAAGATAATTGAGCACAGCTTTGTTATTTAGCATCTGAATTTCAGAGGATTCTAATGATCTGTGAATTTACAAACCAGCAGAGGTGATGTGATGGGAATGGTCATTGTTCTTTATAATGTTTAAAGATACATGTTTTGTTAATTTAATAATGAAACTTCAAACTAGCTATGGAATTTAAAAATATGTTTATTTACAAGTTCTTATTTTAATTTCTAAAGTTTTAAAAGATGATGTAAACCTTACTGAATGAACATTGAATGCCAAGAGCATCAGACAAGCAGTCTAGATCCATGTCTGTCCCAATCTAGGTCAGTCTGAGGTCTTGGACGAGCCTTGGCCTCTGTGGCCTTTGGGTTTTGACAAGACTACCTCCAAGATTCCTTTCATTTTTGATTTTCAAGTTTACTATGTCATGTTAACACATTCGTACCAGAGCAATGACAAAGGGCAAGCCAAACAATTTAACAATCCATAGATTTTTTTATCTTTATATACTTATATCTCTTGGAATAATACCAACAATGCCAATATCATTGTCTGATCATTATATTGACCTGTTAACTTATGTTCCATGGAAACAAATCAGGCAATTCAAAGTAGGTTCCTTAGTGACAAAGGAGACAGATAGAACTAGGATGGAGAAAGCGAAATGCCATCGGTTTCCCTGGATAAACAACATTTAATATATATTCTTTCATGAGTAATTAAAGTGATCCTTGAGCAGAGCATTATAAACTACTGATTTAGTCTCTTCTCACATGCAGCTATTTAATTATATTAGGGCTTTTACATAGATGTGATCTTTAAAGAAAATATATTATCCTAGAAAAAGTTCTATCAACTTCTACAGCATTAAAAGCTTAGGGTACATAATCTATAAATTCCATGGACCTTCTATATGATCACTACATTCAAATAATTCATGTTGTAAAATATATGCAGGAAGTGTTACAGTATGCTTTTTAAAAATGAAATTTGCAGAAAATTTTTTAAAGTACTTACATGCAGATCTCTGGATAGTGTAACATTGCTCATGTCAATGGCTCGGGGGCTATAACCATGGGCGGCATCTACAGAAACCTAGATAATTTGCAAAAAAAATAGCCTCTCATTAAAAAACCCAGTAGAGAGAGATTTAAGAGACACTTTGGAAATATAAGGCAAACAAAATTCCAAATGTAACGTTTCCTCAGATAAAACTGGCAAGTAGCTACAAAAATTGATTTTGCAAACATATCTAGCAGATTAAATTATATTTGGGTGTCTGACAAGTATTTATGATTGAATAATACATCCCAATATCTTAGGGATTGCCAATCTGTAAAGCTAACGATCAGGATTCAACAAATTATGTAGTGAGTGCAAGATTCTGAAATATTACCGGAATCAAAGGATAACTGAATTCTTGAGTTTCTTACAAATTCTAATTGGCTGCAATGAAATTTTCTTTTCCTCACACAAACGGTAGTTAATCAAAGAGGTCAGTATTTATAAATGTCTTTATGGGCCAAATAGGTAAAATAAAGGCAACTTTTTAATTTTAAAAGCGCATCATATAGTACTCAGTGATTTGTAACGACATCCTCAATCACCAGAGGGTTTCCTTAATATCTAAATTTTGACATTTTAAGGATGAAATCTACAAAACAAAAAGACAGTCTACAGAATGGGAGAAAATATTTGCAAATGATGTGACTGACAAGGGATTAATTTCCAAAATATAAAAACAGCTCATACAGCTCAGTATCAAAAAAAACCAACAAACACCCCAATCAAATAATGGGCAGAAGACGTAAATAGACATTTCTCCAAAGAAGACACATACAGATGGCCAACTGGCACATGAAAAGATGCTCAACATCTCTAATTATTAGAGGAATGCAAATCAAAACTACAATGAGGTACCACCTCTCACTGGTCAGAATGGCCATCATTAAAAAGTCTACAAATAACAAATACTGGAGAGAGTCTGGAGAAAAGGGAACCAACCCTCTGACACTGTTGGTGGGAATGTAAGTTGGTACAGCCCCTATGGAAAACAGGATGGAGATTCCTCAAAAAACTAAAAATAGAGTTGCCATATGATCCAGCAATCCCACTCCTGGGCATATACCCAAACAAAACTATGATTCAAAAAGACACATGCACTCTTATGTTCACTGCAGCACTATTCACATTAGCCAAGACATGCAAACAACCTAAGTGTCCATCGACAGATGAATGGATAAAGAAGATGTGGTACATATATACAATGGAACACTACTCAGCCATGAAAAAGAATGAATACCATTTGCAGCAACATGGATGGACTTAGAGATGATCATACTAAGTAAAGTAATTCAGAAAGAGAAAAACAAATACCATATGATATCACTCATATGTGGAATCTAAAATATGACACAAATGAACCTATCTAGGAAACAAACACACTCACAGACATAGAGAACAGACTTGTGGTTGCCAAGCGGGAGGGGGTTGGATGGAGTGGGAGTTTGGGATTAGCAGTTGCAAACTATCATATACAGAATGGATAAACAACAAGGTCCTACTGTATAGCACAGGGAACTGTATCCTGTGATAAACCATAATGGAAAAGCATATAAAAAGAATGTATATATACGTATAACTGAATCACTTTGCTGTACAGCAGAAATTAACACAACATAAATCAACTATACTTCATTTAAAAAGACAAGAATGAAACCTATCTTCCCATCAACTGCAAGAGGGTTTCACTTACTGTCAGGAGCTCTTACCTCATTCCACCCAATGGCATATTACGGGAAAGTATGCCACAGAAACGAACTCTGGTTCATGCTTATAAATCTGAAATTATGTTTGATATATTTCATAACTGTGTATATTCTCTTGTCAGACATGGATAAACAAAAAGCTAAATAAAAGGTACAATACACCTCAGATCTGTGCCCGTGAACCAAAGGGAGGCTATCATATGCTACCATTAATCATGTTCTCATGGGCTACACTCAACTCACTGGTCAGTTTTAACTGAATCTTGGCTTCTGTGTCAGTACTGAGCCTCTGCTGGGTACCATCCATAAGATAATGTGGAATAAAAATCACAGTTTTTTCTCCCTTAAATACCCATGAAAGGAAATTGAGACTTAGAGAACTTAAGTGACTCGCCCAAGGTCACAGAGCTAAAATTCTGAGCAGGCAGGATTCCAACTCAGGCTCTCTGACTCCAGGCCCACTTCTCTCTCACTGTCACCTCTTTCCTTCAACATATCGCAGTATATTTCTTTCCCCAGCACAATACTACCCCTGCCCTCTCTAATGAAATCAGTTTCCAAGTTGCCAAATTCAAAGTCCTCTTTGCAGCTACCATCAAACTGGTCCTTCTACGCTGGACATGACTAACCACCACTCAACCAGCCCCCTCGTTTCACGAAACCACCCACCTGGCTCTCCACTTCCCTCTCCGATCCCTTTGCCTCCTTCTCTGGCTCCTTTTCCATAAATGACCTCGAAATATTTGTGGCTTTCTGGGTTCCCTCTTCAATTGTTTCTTTCTTTATTCTAAATGCTTTCTTTAGGTGTCCCTATTCACATCTACTTTAAATATTTCATTTATCAACCATGTTTTATTAAACCAAAAATGAGTTGATCCAGCCTAGCATTGCTCCTCTGCTCTAGACTTACATTTTCAACTATCCATTACCATCTCCATTTGGGATTCTATATGTGTATTCATTTTCTACTGCTGCCATGATAAGCGACTGCCAGAAATGTAGTGCCTTAAAACATCACAAAGTTATGAGAAATCTGAAACAGGTCTCAATTCGCTAAATTCAAGGTGTCCACAGGGCTGTGTTCCTTTCTACAGGTTTTATCAAAGCACCTTTTCCCTGTCTTTCCCAGCTTCTAAAGGCCACCCGCATTTTTGACTCATGGCCCGTTCCTCCATCTTCAAGTCAGCTATACTACATCTCTCTGACCTTCCTTCTGTAGTCACGTCTCCTTTGTCCAAAGCCAGGAAAGCGTATCCACTTTTAAGGATCCTTGTGATTACGCTGGACCCACCAGTAATTCAGTAGACTCTCCCCCATCTCAAGGTCATTAACCTTGATCACATGGGCAAACGTAATCGCATTGGCAAAGCCCCAGGAAATCAACCTTTCTACAGACAACAGTGATTGGGGATCATCTTTGGAGCCAGAATTCTGCCTAACACGACATCTAAAATCAAAAGCATATTCCCTCCTTGCCACCCACCCCCCAGCACTAACCTCACCTCACATACGCTACCCACCTGGTAGGCCAGTACAGACCCATGGCAACCCCCTCTGATTAGGGGGAGATTGAAGGCAGAAAGACAAACTCCATAGGAGGATATTGAATGCGATGCATGAAACAAAACAAAACATTAAATATCTGAATTAGAGCAAAGACAGTGGACATGGAGGGAAGCGGATGTATCCCAGAGATGTTTTGTAGTAGAAGAGACAGAATTTTGTGACTTTTAAGTCATTATATCATGTAAATCGTAAACAGCAGAATCAAGTTTTTAAAGTAATTCTGTCTGACTCCAAAGCACTTGTCAACTTTCTTAAGACGGCCCCCAATGTTCTGGCCTGATTTGGCCCCTGAGACCTTTCTTCCCATCCCCTTGCTACTCATGAGCTCCAATCTCACTGGATTCCTCGCTTTCCCTCACACACGCCAGGCCACACTCTCATCTCAGAGCATGTGCACGACTTGCAACATCCTTCCCCCAAATAGGTCCAACTCCCTCCCTTCATTTCAATTTATCTTCTCCATGCAATCTGCTCTGATAACCCTGTATCATACTGCAACTCATCCCCAAAGGCTAACCAACTCCCATGCTCTGCACTCGGAATCTGCCTTTCCATGCTACGTCTTCTCTTTCCATAATATTTATCACATTTTGATGTAGTATGTAGTTTACTTACATCTATTATTTACTTTCCCCGTTAACGTGTAAGCTCCATGAGAGCAGAGGTTTTTGTCTATTTTGTTCATAGACCTATTTGAAAAGCTTAGGCTAGTACATGGAACACAGCAGGTGCTCAGTAAATAACTATTAAAAGAATGAACGAATCATCCCTCTACCCTAGCCTGTGTTTTAGTTCAAGATAGGTAACACTTGCCAAATTTCATTCCCATCTTCCTCTCCTTCTCAGGTTATAAGCTTATTTTTTAAATTTGTTTAAATAATTTATACCTTACATGTGTAATAAAAACCAGATATAAGAAATTAAAATTGGGAGGTAAATAAGGAATTACTGAAAACCTGTGGAATAGGACTGAAATTGTCAGAAATGTCCTCCTTTTCTGCTGAATTGAGTGATGACCAAGAAGTCAAAATCCACCAATTTACTGCTCTACTCAGCATCTCCTCAATGATAATTATATCAGCATCTATACACCCTATTCTTTTTTTTATTTTATTGAAGTACAGTTGATTTACAATGTTGTGTTAATTTCTGCTATACAGCAAAGTGATTCAGTTATATACATATATATATATATATTATTTTTCATACTCTTCTCCATTATGGTTTATCACAGGATATTGAATATGGTTCCCTGAGCTCTACAGTAGGACCTTGTCACCGATCCATCCTATATGTAACAGTTTGCATCTGCTAATCCCAAACTCCCAATCAATCCCTCCCCGACGGCAACAAGTCTGTTCTCTATGTCTGTGCATCTGTTTCTGTTTCGTAGATAAGTCTATTTGTGTCATATATCAGATTCTACATATAAGTATACACTCTATTCTATATCCTATCAAGTTATTGGCTTTGTCATTGTCCATATATTACCTTAATATGCACATTACAAAACCCTAATTGAGTGGCAAATTTCCTGAAATCATGATTCATGTGGTGTTCATGGTAAACAAAAGACATTAACAATGTTATTGATCCACGTAAAAATAATAATGATCATAATTAGGTCTAACATTGAAATATACGCCTGTCACTCCTTTAAGTGATTTATAAGCATCACAACATGTAATTCTCACAATAATCTTTTAAATTAGATGCTCTCTTCTGTTTCATTTTAAAAAGGAGAAAACTGCAGCACAGAGAGGTTAAGCAGTTTGCCTGAGCTCACAAAAAAGCTATCTACTCCATGGTGAGGCCAGGATTTCAACCCAGACAGGCTGGGCCAGATCCGGCTGAGTTAAACACAGGCCACTTCTGCCTCGCAGATGGAGTGCTGAGCCCCAGTGGAAGGAAGCTAAGAATAGCTCCAGAATCATGTCAACAAGTGATCTCAATTCACCCAACTGCAGTCCTTACTATAAAGTGATGCCACCAAAAGTGTTCCTTAATTTATTCAAGAGTGTATCTATTATATAATAGAAAACATCTTTATAGTCACATGGGGAATCAGTAATGGAGAGAAGAAAAGACATTAAGAAGTTTGGCAAGATGATAACTGAAAAAGATGATAATACTGTTAGGTTAGTAATTAAGAAATGGCAAGCTATTTTAACATTTCAAATAATGTTGGATCATGCTTAAAGAATGTTTGTGTGAAAATAATGGTAAGGATTGAAAATATATTTGTGGCATTTGTTGCTCTCTGTTTCTGATACTGATAGAAATACAGAAATATGCTTTCTTTTTTTTTAAACTACTGAAAGGTCAAAGTACTACAAACTCAAACACCCTCTTTTATTTACCTTTGAAGAAATGTTCCCTGGCATTAAAAATATATAAACAATAATGGTAATAATAAGAGTTACCATTTACTGAGGTAAACAGATTGAGTAACGTGCCCAGCAGTTTATATCTAGAAAGTGGTGGTCCCAGGATTGAAGCCCCAGTGGTCTACCTCCAGAGCTGTCCCTCTTAATCTGTACATCTGGCATAAGCACCTCCTAATATTTTGAAATGACGTAGGAGATTTAACAATATATGTCATATGTCACACATGTCACTCTGAAAATCATTAAGACTTAAGAGATGATTATATGGGTATCAATTAATAGTATCTATTGAGGGCTTAATGGGAACTGAAAACTGCACGAGGAGCTAAGCAGGGTGTAAGGAAGAGCAGAAATATACACATCCTCCACAATTATTTTTTAGCCATCTTGAGAAAAGTTTATTGAAATTCAGAAAAACATAATTATGATTTTCCTGGGGTTAAAACAAGGTAATCCTTTTCTGAAGATGGATTGGTTATAGCTTGTGCATTTTAATTTACAGAGTCTGTAATCACTTCCGATGTTTTAGAATCAGTTTCTTAAATTTCGCGTTAACATTTTATATCTGACATGATCCAGTACCATTTTGGAGTTTGTTATGTTTCATCATTGGTTACTGGTTTTTTTTTTTCAGAGATGCTCGCAAAAGTATTAAATCTATAAGTTATTTTAGTCTTCTGGTGAGCGTGGCTAAAACTGTGGGATGAACCTTTGCTTCTCTCCCTTTTCTGGTATTTTTGAAAAATTCTATAGATAAGACAGGCAGAGGCATACTCAGCAGTCTGCCCTACTTGCTCTGACAGCAGTGGCAGGAAAAGGTATGGCAAAGACAGCAACAAGAGAACGGAGTACCCCTTTCTGTTGCAGCCCTTCCCTTGCCCTCTCTGGGCTGTGCTCCAGCATGTTATATAGGCCCAGGTTTTCTGGCTAATAGACAGGTCTTTTTTTCTTGTCTGCCTCCTACCATTTCTACCCTTTATTGCTGGCCCACAGAATCGGCACCGTTATTGTTTCAAAGGGCATGTTCTCATTCAACATATACAATTTTAGATTAGACATAATTTTTGCTATGAAGGGCAGTGGGAGAATCTATTTTATTTTTCCTGGCAGAGCTTAAAGCCACTTCCATTATGTAATAATTTCCTTATCTCCTATACAACTTACAGGAAAAAAAAAAGACATCATTCCATTCTCTGCACTCTGAGCATCTTGTACGTACCACTAGCCTAAATCTTACTGTTGTGGTAGGTTTAACAAGACTGTCTCTAACACCAAATTGTGAGTCTTCAGGAGTAGAATTGGATCTTATTATCTTTGTATTCCTATCACCTAGTCCTCAGTTTGTGCTCAATATTTGTTCAAACAGATTAAAACAAAATGTGATTTAGTTAGAACTGTGCACATACATGGTAACACTGTACAATATGCTTTTACAGCTTCTATCTCCAGGGTACTTAAGAGAATATGATGTAAAACACGCCCAGATCAGAACTTAATGTATTTAACAGTACTATATTTCAAGTAGGAAGCGTGGGAAGCACACGCTTTGAGTACCTTCATTTTCTTTTTTTCCAAAATGTCATCTGCATAAATGGCAATAATAAACACAATAGTTTGGTTAAACCAAAGGCAGTGGCCCAAGCAGGCTGGAAAGGGACGACGACAGGTTTAGCTCCCAGGAGAAATGAAAGGGCCAGGTGGTATCTGGTCCCCTCCTTGAACCCTAGGTTCTCAAGGTCAAGGCTGTCCTTATTCTGCCATCTTGAACACAGAAGCCCCACAGCCAAGCCTTGTTAAGTTGACCCTTGACCTGATCCACTAGCGGCGTGCTCTTCGATTCCTGCGCTGCCTGTCTGGTTCATATCTTCCCTTCGCACGTGGACAGGTGCTCAAGCCCACTTGTATGGAGCAGACGTGGGGGTTTTAGATCTGGATCACTACTATCTGACCGCCTCTCTAGCTCCTAAGAACCAACCTTCAGTTCTTACTGGTAAGGAGACAAAAGCTCTGTAGACAACCTTTTCGTGGATAAAGGAACATATTTTACATCCTTCATCAGCATAACTTTAAGACTTTATCATCGAGTACTCCTTTATATACTGTCAGAAGCACAACGTGGTACATCAACTCCAGTACTTTAACCAAGACCTAAACTCACTTAAATTAAAAGGAACAGAGTTTTCCCCCTTCTGAACTTTATGTTAGTCTTCAGAATTTTCAAGTTAGTTGTTTTGGAAAACACAATAATTAAATGAAATATTCAAATTATTTTAAAATAACATAAACAGTGGATTCATCACTGTGATTCTTACCTGGCTTGTCTGGGAAATACGACGAGTCCGGTTATAAAGGGCCATGCTGTCTCCCTCCCGTGTCCTTTCAATTCTCCACCCCCAGGCCAGCATAGTTTTTAAAGATTCTTTGATTGGCCAGCGATAAATTTCTTTCTCCTAGAAAAAAATCAGAAAAGGGTGGGGTATTATGAACCTAAACAAAAATTTTAAATATTTAATGCTTTGTTCTGAAATACTCTGTCTTCACCTAAAATTTTTTGATTAGCATTGTTTATTTAAAAATAAAAAAGGAGAGTAAAAATTCTGAAGAGCAGAGCGTGAGCTGAGACCTCGTTTGACTAATGCTGCTAAGAGGGATCCTATCTTATTATACAGCATGAGGCTAATTTCCTTTAGTTTCCCAGATTCTGATACTTCAGACAGAAACTAGGAAGGAGAAACACAGTTAGGAAGAAGTCCCAGATTATATGCCATGTGCTTGAAGCCGTTTATCTGCTTCTCTTGAAGCAGAGAAGTAACTTCCTCTGTAAGCACCAACCTAGAAAATCCTTTTCACTTCACTTTTCCAGATACTGCTTGAAAAGTGGGGACTCAAAGAAGTAAAATATATGAAAACATAAATAATAAGCATATTACAATATATTACTTCATTATCCCTTATCAAAAAACTCTTAAGAATGAAAAGAATATTTTGTAAAGTTCTTAAAAATACAGGAGAGGAATAAAAATAAAAAAGAAACAGAAAAGTATTAAGTAGAGAAGAGAATAACCAATTAAATACTGACAGAAAATGGTACTACAGAGAAAAAAACAATACATAAAAAATGGGACCTTTGAGAAAAGGTAAAATAGTATATGTAAAATAGACGTGTTAATAAGAAATTTACATAACAAAGAAAAAACTTCCCCCCCCAAATTAAAACCATATAAACTCAAAAAATAAACACGTCACCTTTTCAGATAATAGTTTATATGGCTTCATTAATGGTTGAACTTTAGACGAGTCTGAATATATTTCTCCATAAATCCAACCGTTTGCCAACTAAAAAAAAAATCAAAATTGTTTTACATGCTTTAATTTTAGAGTGTAGGTGTACATGTGTTTAAGTGTGTACTTGATAAAGTAAATCTAAAATGAACCAAGATAAGGATTAAGGTTTGAACTTTATCCAGCCTAAGTCAATAGAAAGAATTTCATCATAATCAATGTTATTTTGAGTAACCACTTGGAACAAATCTTTTTATCCAGAGATTAAATGCATCCAGTCTTCCTTAGACAGGTCTGTGATTATGTCAATAGCCCTCCCCTAGGAGGAGGCTAAAGGCTGCACGACCCCTATGATATTCATTTTGGCCCATCTTGGGACCCCAACCTGTGTGACGAGTAAGTGGGAAACACTCATTTTGAACAGGAAAACTGGAGCAGCTGGCTTATTTGGAAGCCTCCCGGAATAATGCTACTTGTTTTGCCCACCCCTTTGTCCAATGACCTCTCAACACACTTGTTCCACGTGATTTTGCCCATATAATTTGGTGCATTCACCGTTTCCCTATATCATTTCATGTATGTCTATGGGATCCGGGTAACTAGGCTGAAATAGCTCAGGACTGCCTTCCTGTAAATCTCCTCTCCATCACCACCCCACCAGCTCAGTCTTTATAGAGGACAGATACTTCACTCTTACTGACTTACCTAGTAAATCGATTAAGTTACTGAACAAAGAAAGAGCCATACGCTTAACAAAACAAAAAGGGGGTTTCTTGGAAAGAGGGACTGGTTGGCTGAGGCAAAGACTGAAACTTAACATCAAGTTTAATAGGGTGGGGCTTCCCTGGTGGCGCAGTGGTGAAGAACCCGCCTGCCAATGCAGGAGACACGGGTTCGAGCCCTGGTCCGGGAAGATCCCACATGCTACAGAGCAACAAAGCCCGTGCGCCACAACTACTGAACCTGCGCTCTAGAGCCCGCGAGCCACAACTACTGAAGCCTGTGTGCCTAGAACCTGTGCTCCACAACAAGAGAAGCCACCGCAATGAGAAGCCTGCATGCAGCAACAAAGACCCAACACAGCCAAAAATAAATAAATAAAAATAAATAAATTTTAAGAAAAGAAAAAAAAGTTTAATAGGGTGATACTGAGTTGCCACATAACACAAGCAACCCTTGGAACCTTCGCTCTTTGATTTTCACTGCGCCAAATCAGTACACGCTTATTTTAGATTCCTGCTTCATCTCAACTTCATTTCTCTGACAACCCTATTTTAACCATCTTCTCTAAGTTTAAGTAGGCTTAACTTAAATGTGACCACATTTTTCCTCCAGAAGAATCTCATAATATATATGTAGGACTTATATCACGGATTGCAACTGCTTTAGTTATCCCATTCAAGTTATCTTTTCTCGACAATGCAAATAAAACATGCCATCTTGCCTCGCAAGTGAACTGCAGATCTACTTAGAGATAAGAAATACAACAGAAGAGTAGAAGGTGTAAATAATCACTAAATTCTGATGAATCATTTTCAAGATTTTATCTAATATAAAATTATACATAAAGCTAATGTTCCCTTAAAAGATGTCTGGACCTAGAGCCAGTATTTCTTACTGAAGACCCTAATGATAGTTTAAAAAAAATTTTTTTTGAAGTACAGTTGTGTTAATTTCTGCTGCACAGCAGAGTGATTCAGTTATACATATATATATATATTCTTTTTCACATTCTTTTCCATTATGGTTTATCACAGGATATTGAATATAGTTCCCTGTGCTATACAATAGGACTTTGTTGTTTATCCATCCTACATATAATATTTTGCATCTTATTACTACTTTTTACTCTCACAAAAATGTATGTTTAGAAACTATATTTGATTTAATTAATAGATTTTTTGAATTTTTAACACTGTGCTTTTTATGAACACAAATATTCTTATGTGCATTATATGTACATCAGTGGCAGAACTAAGTATTTTATTAGACTAACTATTATGTCAGCAAATCATAATTAAATGTTCTTTCCTAATCTAAAGCTCTCACTTGAAAGTAGAAAATTGTCATGGTCAGAAATATCTGAGCCATGATCATTCATTAGGTACGTTCAGTACTGAATTAGAATGTGATATTCTGACTTTTACCTTGTCCATTGACCACTTGTCATGGGAATGTTCTGCATATTTGTTAATGAAGTATTCCAACTTCTCAGGAATTGTAATACTATGAGAAAAATAAAGAAAAAAGGTTTGATTTTCAGCACTTACAGGGAATCATATTAATAATTTACTCACAGCTTATGACTGCTTATACCCCATTCGATGCATAACTGTTAAAAAATTGGTTTAACAAGGTACTACTTTTCCATATGGTAGGAACAATATAAGAAAAGTCAAGCAGATAAGGTTCTACCCACTCATCTTATAATGACTCACACTTTATGTCTTAATGTAAGTTATATACAATAAAAATTATACATAGTATAAATAAAAATAATTAAAATGTATTCAAAAAAGAGGACAACAGATAACACCGATTTTTTCTTTAAACCTGAATGAAGATATAGTTAAATTCAACAAGCTTAAAGACATACTTTTCTCCCACATACGTTCTTTGAAGTTATTCCTCCTTTTGACTTAAGTCTCTTAGGCAACAACTATAAATGGGTAAAAGACTGCTGAAATCTGACCTGTTCCATTTCAAATGTACTAAAATTAATTTTAAGTTAATTGCATACAACTAGTGATATGTTAATAATTTTAAATGTTAATGGTCTATATATAAATTCTAGATGTTACTAATATGAACTATAGGGAAAAGTAATTAACCAATTCATTCTTTATGGTTTTGATAACATTTCTTCTTGATGTCTTTCATGCTTAAATAAATATTTAATCCCTCGAACAGACATGGAGTCCGTGCAATTGAAAACCAAGTCTGATGGTAAATGTAAGACTTGGGACTATCAAATATACCTATGAATGGAAAAAATAACTTACTAATGCAATTAACTTTGAGAATAGAATTATAAGTAAAACCTAGTATAATGAGATGGTTTACTGTTCTTTTCTAGCAATGTTTTCAGTTAGTAATTGAACTTTATGATATTCACATACTTAAGAAACAGTATGGTAAAAAATCACAAAGATGTAGAAATTATTGATATCACTATGCAAACCTAGTCTGTTAAGAGGTCCCCAAAGGGGCTAGCCGAGGTAAATTAATATACATGCCCAACACTTATTCATTAATTGGATTTAATTAATCAAAGCCATAACATTGTTCTAATGTTATTTTAAAATCCTAGATTACATTGTATGTTAACAAACCACAAACTTACCCAAGTAGGAATGTGAACATGTGGTATTTTGGTTTACTTACTTTAGAAGAGATACAAAGGACCAATCACATAAGCCAAATACTGGGGGGGTAGAGTCTTTTCTCACAGGACTGTTATCAAATACCAAACATGCAAATTTAAGGCATTATCAAACTAATGGCATACCACCTGGCTTGAAATTGGGATCTGGTTATGGAAGCTAAACCAGCTGAGGGGCCACCCAGAGACCTGAAAGTTGAACTCCCAAGCAAATTCAGATGCTGTGGATGGTAACTACCAAGTGACTACCTTGCTAATACTGATCTTGCTGAGCCACCACGGAATGGGTAAGATAATGTGGCATGGAGAGCAGCCTTCTTGCAAATGGAAAACCATGGTCCTACTTAAAGACAGTAACAACAACAAAAATGCTGAGACACCTGATGTACCCAAACATCCTATCTGTAGAGCAATTTACGCAAGTAGGTACATGGAAGAGCTTTCATAATGATAAGTAATATATTATCTGTGGTTAAGGTTGTCACACCGCATTCTCAATCCATGCTAAATTTTCCAGAAATATTCTCATTTGACATTCCCTTCACTCTCACGCTGTGCTTTCTGAGGCTGAACATAAGCTGCTAACCCTAGGCCTGGCTGAGATGTAGTGATGATGAAGTGATGCCCCGTAGCTCACAGAAAGAGCTTTGCACTGCATGCTGGGAGCACCCTGAATCAAAGACTCTGCACAGAAGTTGGCTTCAATTATTAATAAACATTTAGGGTAGAATTTCAACTAAAAAATAGAACTGATATACTTTCTTGATTCTCATTATTATAGGTATTGCCATGTGGTTATTTACAGAGAATCCTGACGATATTAAGAGTATATCTCTTAGAAGGTACATCTTATCTACTTCTGATATTTGTAGAACCATTATTATTACTACTATCATTTCATCAAGTAGAGGGACCCCTAGTAAAAGGATACCAATTCAAGGGGGGCATGGATGAGAGAAAGTTCACTTTAGTACCTTATTCAATTTCAGACTTCACACATCATTTACAATAAAAATCTGCTGCAATAGAAAGAGTCCATACTTTGAGGTATCAACAGGTTGTGGGTTAAAGTTCCCTTCAGAATCCATTGATGACTGTTTTTCCATCATACTGACATAATTTGACTCCATGTAGTCTGGAGGCAAAGCTCCCGCAACTGCACTCAGGCAAGGCAGTGCCAGTTTGAAAAGTTCTTGTTCATATTTCTGGGAAGAGATGGAGGACCAAAAAATAAATACTCCATTACTACTGAGCAAAGGCTGTCAACATGATCACTGCAGCTGACACGATGCTGTAAGAGAAAATCTGAATTACCTTGGGCTGGCTCAACTCCCCGAAGGATTCTTTCTCTAGAAAATGGAAACTATAGCCTGACATCCCATAAGATGACATGAGTGAAGCTTTGTACTGCAGTTGCAGCATAAAAGGAATAAAATCTTTGCTTCTCTAAACGTTTATTCTCCAATAATGGGAAATGAAGTGAACCTAAATATTCTACATGTATAACGTGTCTGTACAACATAAATATAATTTCAGTCAATGAGGACTATTGCTGCACCACATTATAAGACTAGACATGAAAAATACCCAAAGTATAACATTCCAGAGAGTAAGGAATTTTAACTGGTCTGTATTGCATTACAAAGGTATGAAAAATAAAATTCTGTACTGAGAAAGAAATTCTACAGGAGATACTATGCATAATCAAAATTTCTGGGGAGAGGTATTTGTATATTAATTACATAATTAGTTAAATTTGTATTTGTAGATTTTTTAAAAATCAAAAATAATAATTCCTTTATTATTAAAAAGTTTTTAATTCAAGTGTAGCTGATTTATAATGTTGTATTAATCTCTGCTGTACAGCAAAGTGACTCCGTTATATACATCTAGATGTTCTTTTTTTAAAAAAATATTCTTTTCCATTTTGCTTTATCCCAGGAGATTGAATACCGTTCCCTGGGCTATACAGTAGGACATTGTTGTTTATCCATTTTAAAAGTTATCTCACTTTAAATGTTCAATTTTAAATTAAAGCTGTAAATTCTTCTCAAAATACCTTCTACATATTATTTCAAAAAGGCTCCGGGTTTACCCAAGGCAATTCAGCAAGAAAAAGCATTGAGTTGTAGCCACCAAATGTAATCACAGATAAACGTCCCTTATTATGCAGTAAACTCTTGGTTATACTATTCCAGGCATCTGATAACGCCTTTGGGAATTCAAACTGATTTTGATGAATAATTTAAGCATAAGCATACGAAGCATGTTGTTCTGATTTTCTCTAACATAATACACTCCAGTCTTCTGAAAGTATATGAACTATTCATTATAAATATGGCAACTATAAGGGAATGTCACATACATAAAGCACTGAGTACTTAAATCTCCGTAGCAGCAAAGTGGGAAAAGTCAGTAAGGCCACTGGAATATTATAATTTTATGAGATTTAATATTTTATATTTTTATATTTGACAGGATTTCTTCAGGCTTTCTAAGATTGGGGAGGTGACTGACTAGGGAGGGTTTGAGTCCAAAGAAGTCCAAATGCACCAGAAACTGATCAACCCATGTGCATAATTTCCTAAAATGCTTAGCCATTTTAAAGTCAGAAAATGTTATGATCACAAGGAACATGTTACCATCATGACTACGAAAAGTTAATATAAATTGCATTCTCAACATTTGTTATAAATGAAGAGAAAAAATAAAACTATGTCAAGTCTCGATGAGCAAAGACAGCATTCCACTATTCCACTAGGAATACTATCTTACCAAGACCCTATGGCTTTTCAGTTGTTTTATCATACGAATAAAACCACAATTACCTTTTGAGACAGGGCATCAAAAATGCCCCAGAACAACTTTCTTGATAAATGAAGTTCTTCTTCTGAGGCAGCTCCGAAGTTTCCCCACCCTCCAGGCAGGCAGTAGTATTTCCAGCATCTTTCATAATGATTTGTCAGCAGCTAGGTGGGAAAACAATTCTAAGAGCACTGAGCTAAAGACACATGGTATAGATTTTCCATTTCCTCCCACATGGCATTCTAATGCCAATGCCACGTGATAAGGCCAACTGATATGGAACTGCTCGACCCCATATGAATTCTTTTGGAGAATACTAAGATCTTATATAGGATGTCTCCTTAAATTGAATGCTGAGCACAAGATGAAGACCAAATGACCAATTTCACAAATTATCTTGAACAGAATTCTTTAGGAGGTTGTTTGGTTATCTGTGTACCCCTGAGTTCTACTTTAGCTGCTATCATTTACTTACAATTTTATGACTTGTTATCCTGTGGAATCCATGCATGTAACAGAGGGATTGATGTCACACTGACCCAGAGGATACAGCACCTAAAATGTGCATTCTCAAGGGACAATACCTCTGAGTATTTGTGCTTCTTCTCTACCTACCCTGAATCATTACACTTTACGATTTGCTTCAGAACAGACATCTCTAAACAAACTCCCTAAACTGCCCTACTTCCATAATTTCTTTATCTGTAGCTCTTTGGTGGTTTTGGATGTAATTTATTTTCTTACTGAGGGTCTATGTTGCTTCTTAAGTTTTTAACCTACAAATATTTTGTGGGACTAAACTAGAAGTTCAAAGACATGGATGGAATTTTTCAATTATTCGGTAGCTCTTTGGATCATTTATTCTGGGCATATAAACTGAAAAATATTCACAACTATTTGCCAAATTAATAAAATTATTATTAATAATAATTAAAATAAAATTATTTTTTGAATAAACTGTAAATTTTTGGACCCTCTTTCCTATAGCTAAGGAGGAAAATAAATTGAGTGTTACTCTTATTAAAGCTAACTAGGTCTCTTACTGTATAAATATTTCTTCTCGTTTGGTCTCCCTCACACTTACGAATCACACACTCACACACACACACACACACACAATTTAGGAATCTCAAATGATGAAATATTGAGATCTAATTTGCTTAGAGTAACAGGCAAATATCTATAATGCAAAAGAGTTTTACCACATAAAGTGATACTGTATCTTTTTTCAGGTATTTTCCAGCTCATTTGTATTAAGAAAATTTTGCATGACAAGCAAATGATAATAACTGTAAAAAAACCAGGATTTTCAGCAAGGATATAACTTACTTTACATAATTCATCAATTTCTCTAGATTTATTAAACCAAAATCACTTTTTTTGTAGAGAAAGATTGTTTATGTTAAGTATCTAGGTGTGCTTAGTGTAAGAGCAGCTGAAAAAAAATAGCAGCTTATTTTTATCTTAAACCTCTTTTCATGGCACAATTACTGGGTGGCCATGAGGAAGAAATGATGCTTACCAGGTGGCAGAGCAGAGTGGTCACCTATAAAAAGTCCACTACAGGACAATGACCTCCATGCACAGACCATGTCACTAGATGACACATTGGTACACACCTAATACCTTAAAATCGTGAGCCAGGATTGGTATATTACATGACAGGAAAAAATTACATGACAGGAAAATATTCCCAAGTCAATAAGACAGAATGAGACTTGATCATTCACGAACAGAATAGTAAAGCTGGGAAGCAAAAATGTCAGGGACTTTACTCTGTGACAAAATGTAACTGCGTATACATAAAGATCATATTTGATCCTTATGAAATGATATTTGGAAACTGTCATTTGATTACCAACTTAGAAAATGTTGTTTTTCAAACCTATTTTTTATGCCTTGAGGTTGCTAATACTTTAGGCCAGGCCTATTACTGTGTTTTCCAGCCTAAAAGTATCTTGGTTCATCTTTTTCTTGTGGACCATTTTCTTTCCATTGATTTCTATTTCCACTGATTTACAGTAAACCAATCTTAGGATTTCTCTGGTCTTTTATTACTTGTTTATTTTAGGTTGAGGTACACATAGCTATAACTTACATGCCCATTTCAATAACTGGAAGAAATTTTCCAGCATCAAAGATCAAACATGATGTATCTGAGAGATATACATATTGTAACAGGAAACAAAGCCAGAGGACCCAGTAATCAAATGACTACAAACACTTCCTGTACTTACCTTAAGAGGCATCTTTGCATGTTCATTTAATAATGGGACATCAAATACTAATCTTCTGAGTAAGTGCTGCATCATAGAAGGTCTCAATTGGCTGGTGGAACAAAGCTAATTTTAATAATGAACATTTAATAATGTCTAAACTAAGTAGAATAATTCACTAGACTAGATTATACATGCCAAGAAACTGTACCTACACCTCTCTTCAGATGATGTTAATTTTAGGTGTTCCTAATCCAGAGATTAACCAATAGTTACATACTTTTGTAAAAAGCTACATTTCCAACTCATCTCTAGCTCCCTGATCTGAGGACCAACCCTTATTTGCTACAGGAGATGTTCCTCTTCTGCTCTTTCCCTTGCTACCACTCACAACTGCAGACCCCACTGTCGCTACTAATTTAGTAAATGCTTCTTCCCTCACTCCAGTGAGTGGGAAGGGTCTTCAATGCCCAGATCAGAAGCAGAAAGAGGAGGGAGTGTAGGAACAAGAGGAAGAGAAAAAGACTGAGACCGAAATTTTGCCAGAGGAGAAAGGGAAAGAAAACTAACACACAGTGACCATTTACTGTGTCGGCAATCCTGACTGCTTCATCTCATTTAATATTTAGAAAAAGTCAGTGAGACAGATATTTTGATTCCATTTCACAGAATTTTGGGGTCAGGGAACTAAAATTAGATTATGAACTAACCTTTTTTTTTTTTCTTCTTTTTTTTAACCTCCCTCAGTCCCATCTGGCTCCTACACCCATACACTCATTCCACTATGAGTGAAAACCTTTCCTTTACCAATGTGCTGGGCAGGCTGCAAGCTTTCACCTCCAAGAGCTCCTGTCCATCAGAAAGAAACCATAATCCTAGCTAGAGGCCTGAGAAATTGTCACTTTGACTGTCAGAACCTCAAAAGGAGAAGATATGCTTCTGGTTTTCAGAGTAAGACCTTCAAACACTTCTATCTATAGGAAGCGGCTTTCCAGGCTGGAGGAAATAGTCTGTCTTCATCACTGTCACAATAGGTCATACTTTAATATTATACTACATATATTTTTTATCTTTAATAAGTCTCTGTTTTCTCTTCTCTTCTGGAAGAGGAGTTAAAACCATCACACAGTGCAAAGGGGAGAATCTATTAATATTACACTAACGTGGCCGGCGACAGCTCACATGCCAACATCCAGAATAGCATCATTGGTCCAACACTGTATCCAATGGCTAGATACCGAGAGAGTCTTGGAGGAACACTCCTGAACTTGATCAGGAGCAAGGGCACTCTGGTAAGACTCATACCCCAGCACATAAAATGAATTAATTTTATGGTCCAGAAATTGTTGACAACATTCAAAACAATTTGTCAAGGGCCAGAGACTAAATTCTCTTTCTTAAAGAAGAAGAAACTTGGTATAGACTTCATTGCCCACTTACCCACAAATGGAGAGTAAACACACTTCTATGGAATCTCGTTGCGCTTTGGTAAGTGAGCAGCCCTTAGAAAGTCTGTACACAGTGTGAAGTAATGAGTCAATGAGGGAAGCATGGTGCTCAGTGCCGGCAAAAAGAGGAGCACATCTTGTTAACAAAGGCAACACGGCCGTGCAAAGGTACCGATTGAGGGCCAGGGCCATGTCTGTAGCGCTCAAAGCAGCCTAGAAAGGAATTGGAGAGGAGACAGTCATTTGTGTTGGGCAGGAGACAATTTTCAAAGGGATCCACAAGTTGACGTGTACTTTCATTACCTAGAAAACGACAAAAGTACGGAAACGGATTCCTCTGTTACAGATTTACCTGTGGTTCATATGCTTTTTTATCACTAAAGACAATCAATTTTCAATTGCTCGTAAATAGATAAAAATTAATGAAGTAATATCTATCTCTTCAAAGAGCCCCAGAGGTTCATGTTCTAAAATAAAATATTGGGGGTTTCCCTGGTGGCGCAGTGGTTAAGAATACGCCTGCCAATGCAGGGGAAAACGGGTTCGAGCCCTGGTCCGGGAAGATCCCACATTCTCCAGAGCAACTAAGCCTGTGCACCACAACTAGTGAAGCCCCTGAGCCTGTAGCCTGTGCTCTGCAACAAGAGAAGACACCACAATGAGAAGCCCGCGCACCACAACGAAGAGTCGCCCCTGCTAGCCACAACTAGAGAAAGCCTGCGCACAGCAACGAAGACCCAATGCAGCCAAAAATAAATTAATTAAATAAATTAAAAAAAAATTTTAATAAAATAAAATATCAAGGGTAGGATAGATGAAAGATAAAGACACTAATGATATCAAAGAATGTGAGTGCTTCCCTTTACTAGGAGAGGTAAGAGAAAGGAGTTTATTCTCACAGTAGATCTCAAATACATAAATTCTTTCTGAATTCTATGTATGAGTATTAATTATATTTCTGTTCATGTCCACCAGCATCAATAACCAAAGGCTGATTGTCCTACCATGTTATCAACTATACTACTCAGGTTCAGAATTTCACATGAACACAACCAAAAAAACAAAAAAATTCAGTTTCATTTTTGTGATTCTCCTCTCACAGCTTTCACTACTGACAACTCAAGGTCTGATTTCCTCTGATATCAAAAAGACTCATTTAATTGAGAATAAAAAGAGGTATTATTATAGCTACTAGAATAACATTTAGAGTTTCAGCTTATTTTACAATGTTTCAAATAGTAGAACACTTACACTGATAATGGCAGATTCTCAATACTGGCCACTGGATTCACAGGACAGATTTGTGGCTATATGTACATTAATAAATGAAGGCACCGGGAGGATACTGTGATTGGCATGACTCAACAATGTCCACTAAACCTGCTCAATACTTTAACTGCTTTTGTTGAGATGCATAATTATTTATGTTGACTTCGAAGTGAACAGGAGCCACTGTGACCTCCCAAATTAGGGTTATATCAACTTTCTATTGTCTTCCATTGCACCTGATCAGAATTCTTATCTTACTCTTCAGGTTGTCCATTTTCTCCACTATTCAGTGAGTTCCTTGAGGATATAGTCTATTTTGCTTTCTGTTTACCCTATGTTTGCCTAAAAATATAATAGGCACTCAATAACCATTTGGTGACAATGAATGAATGAACATATCTATGAAAAAATATCATATGGCAGAGGTTGAAGAGTTAAAAGTTGCAGAAGTCATTTGTTCAGATCATTACCGTATCTAAAGAAGCAGCAGCCCGCAGATCTGGCAGAAAGCCAACCTCGAGAAGATGGAGGAGGAAATCTTGAACCTCAATTCCATAGACCCTGTCAAGGAACAAAACCATGGCTGCCTTGTGATCTGGGCAGAACCCCGCAGACATGTCAGGCTCCACCACATTCCCATCTAAAAAAGAGAAGGTGACACATCGTTGTTAATGAAATAGATTACAAATGGCTACTTTCCAGCCTTCTCGTGTTTTAAATAAAGTTATCCGGTGAATGGTTTTCTGTCCCTCTACTACCCTCAAGCAAAGGCTGGGACTTAGCTGAGGCAACAGGGCAGTGCAGTGTAAATCCATGGTCATTTAAATGTTATTTGGGCATCCATTTGTTAACTGTGTATAAGATTAGGACACAGCATTATGCCAGATACCGAGAAGGAAACAAAACGGCACCCAAAATCCAAACTGTAAAACTAAGAGTAAATATCATAAAGCTAAAATGTAAAGCAAGGTTTGCATTCTTTTCAATACAAGAACCTCTTGAAAACTTAATAAAACATTAATAAAGTTCATGTACCCTATGTGATAAACATGGTACATTTACATCATTTACATATTTATGGCTCAGACAATTACAGGATAATGAACAAAACTCCAGGAACCAGTCTGACTTTCAAATGAAAGATGTTTCATTCATCATAATAGCATTTAATAACATTTAAAACATATTTGAGAGACATGTTATCTTCTCTATCAACAGTCAAGGCTTGATGCCTATACAGAGGAGTGAATTCCTTAGTATAGCTCTGTAGATTCGTAGAAGGCATCACTGATATGAAGAATTAGGGAATTATGTGCCCATTGAAAATACTGGAGAACAAACTTGTTTTCTGTTTGACCACGTGATAATTATGCCACACTGCTGCTGACCACACACTCTAAGACTCTGCAAATACTATCACAGAATCTTTATTACTGATGCAATGTTGGAGAAAGAAGGACCCAGGGAAAGAAAGATGATACATGACCATACCCATCCTGAAAGAATACAGTCACAACGCTTTTGTTTTCATTCACAGTCGATGAATGAATTTGATATTTGAATCATGAAAATGAACAAATAACAATGTTTTAAAGGAAATTAGACTGAAGACTAATACGAAATCACTTCCATTCCTTATAATTAATAATAACTAATACACCTAATACCTTCCTTCCTGTAATTACAATAATATGAATAACAATGCTTGTCATTTGTGCTGTTGTCAGGTATTATGTTAGGAATGTTCCAGACACACTTCCATACAATTTTCACACGTGCACTATGAAGGTGGTCTTATTATCTTCCTTTAACACAAGATAAAAAGCGACTTTTAGGGAAGTTAAATAACTTGTCCAAAATGGCACATCTAGTCATTGGCAAAGTTAGATTTAAACTAAGTAAAATTGGATTTAAAATCCAACCCGAGGTAATTTAATCCTTATGTTAAATCAGCATGCTCTAATTTTTGATTAAAAATCTACATGAAACTCCAGTTCCATTCTCCTAAAAAATCACATTATAGGTAATTTATAGGATTCTATTCTTCTAACAGAATGCTGTGCCTAAGGAAATGATAAGCAACTCATTGATCCTGAAATAAGATTTGTTTTTTAAACACTCATTCAGGTGGACATTCATTTTAAGGAATGCTGCAACTCCAGCTGCCTGGGAATGAAGACTCATGGATGGGCTGCTGCTTTATGCTCTCCACCTCCTCAGACACACTGGGGACAGTACAGCTGATGAACTGCCTCCTCTCAGACTCCTGGAAAATGAACTGGCCCAAGGAGGGCCAGCTGCACTGGCTTTACCCTGTGCTGCCTGCATTATTCATCCACCTAAAATGACTACCTCACACAATCTGCCCAAACCTGTCTGGACCAAGAGCTGCAGGAAAAGAGTATCTACTTTTGAGATTAGACACTTGCCTCTTATTTTTTCTAAACTCCTCCTTCTTTCATTATCATTTTGGGCTACCCTCTAGTGCTAGGATAATTATAATAAAAATGTATGAGACCCATCAGAATGGCCCTCAGCAAAAAGTCTAGAAACAACAAATGCTGGAAAGGGTGTGGAGAAAAGGGAACCCTGCTACACTGTTGGTGGGAATGTGAAATTGGTGTAGCCACTATGGAGAACAGTATAGAGGTTCCTTAAAAAACTAAAAATAGAGCTATCATATGATCCAGCAATCCCCCTCCTGGGCATATATCCAGAGAAAACCATAATTCGAAAAGATACATGCACCCCTGTGTTCACTGCAGCACTATTTACAATAGCCAAGACATGGAAGCAAACTAAATGTCCATCAACAGAGGAATGGATAAAAAAGATGTGCTACATATATACAATGGAATATTACTCAGCCATAAAAAAGAATGAAATAATGCCATTTGCAGCAACATGGATGCACCCAGAGATGATCATACTAAGTGAAGTAAGCCAGACAAATATCATATGATATCACTTATATGAGGATTCTAAAAAATGATACAAATGAACTTATCTACAAAACAGAAAACAGACTCACAGACTTAGAAAACAAACTTATGGTTACCAAAGGGGAAAGGTAGGTGGGGGGGAGGGATAAATTAGGAGGTTGGGATTGACATATACACACTACTATATATAAAATAGATAATCAACAAGGACCTACTGTATAGCACAGAGAACTCTACTCAATACTCTGTAATGGCCTATATGGGAAAAGAATCTCAAAAAGAATAGATATATGTATATGTATAACTGATTCACTTTGCTGTACACCTGAAACTAACACAACATTATAAATCAACTATACTCCAATATAAAATAAAAATTAAAAATAAAACTCACGGCCTAGGAAAAAAATGTATGAGAAAGTCCTTAGCTAATACTGAGGGGCAGGGTACTAATGTTTAGAGGCAAACTTCACATACTAAATACAGAACATATAATAGGAATTATCAGCAATAGCTGGTGATGCTTAAAGAAACAACTGACTTGTCATTGAAACCTAAGAAGAAATATTGATGGTTTAAGTTTTAAAAGTTGATTTAATGCATACCACAGCAAAATAAAAACATACCAGTTTCTGTCTACATTCTCCATAAAAAGAAAGAAGATTTTTTTAAAAAAAGCATCAATTTAACAATGACCAGTAGATGGTGTTTTAAAAATTAGCTTTCAGTGTGACTGTGATAGTTCACAAAAAATCCTTTAAATCCTCAGGTAGACAATATACTGCATATTTATGACAAAAAAGTCATAACGTTACTATAACTCAACTAAATAGGACAGGAAAGAAACTAACTTGGAAAATCTTTAAGGCTAGTAAAGACAGATAACTGGAAGAAAAGGAGGTATATTGAGACTTTTGGGGCAATTCTGAAAGGGACATCTGGACACTCTTACAGTCCTTGTTTTCGGTTCTTTGTTATTACTGATTTTAACCATAAAGGCTAGCATTTTTTTTATTCCCTAATCCATATGGCACTGGTATTATTCTTATCTTTTTTCCTGAGAGTGTCAATTTTGTGGCTCAGAATGTAGGGGAAAGACAAGATATTTTAGTTAAGTAAATGAATGCGAGTTAGAAGTAAGGGGAAAGAAGGTAAATGAGGAGAGTCTGTTTATACACAAGAAAAAGAAACTGCCTAAAATGAGCAAGACAAAAAGCTAGGGGACAATTTTTAAGGTCCAGCTTTCCCTAAATTTAGAATGGGTATTCAGTTATCATGGCTGTTTGTGTCACCTGAAGATGTGGGTGTGTAAGGTTAGCCAACACGAAACTTTACTTCCTAACAATACGGCCGGCAAGTAGGGTAGACTGCTTGCCATTACACAGTGGTCCCCTCATTCTTGACTTGAGGTACTGACAGCTAATCTTCTCTGGGCATAATTCATGAAAGAAAAGGGTCATCACGTGTACTTCCTATCTAAATGTGTTTTCGTTCTCAAATCAGAAGTTTGTATAAAAATGATATATGTAACAATATCCAATGAAGTCTGGAAAACAGAGCAAAACTGCCATTGGAAAAAAGGGAGAATAAAGTATAATTTGGGACCTAACGTATCTTTTAGGTGCCTTCAGTAACTGCTTAAATTTTTTTATGGGAGGCAGAGAGTGAATTACCAACAGGGAATTAGGCCTTGGGCCCAGGCCATGTGCCATTTCTGTTGTAGTCTGGGCTAGTGCAGGGGCTCAGCATGGGGGAGAATCGGGGCCCTATCACCACCTCCACAGTAAAGCATCAGCTCCTCACTCCATCCTTCCTGAGCTGGGCCCTCCCATCTCCTCCCAACCTAACACAAGCAGGGCTGTAAGGAATCACAGCTTCTGGGCGTTTATATGGAGAGTCTGTTGACTTTATTTTACATGCTTTTGAGTTAACATTGGAAAATTAATCACAAGCAGTTCTAAACCAAAGATGGCACGTTGTAAAAGAACGATAAACGTTGAGTTAAAATGGGGAGAAACAAATCTTTCCAAAATGTTCTCCTCAGTCTTGAAAAGGGCACTTCTTTCAACACACTGGCAATTTTTAAGTCACTAAGTCAAAACCTATGACCATTGTTTTAGAAAAAAAGCATTATAAGAAAGTGACCAAGAAAACTATCAAAAAGAGTGAATTAAGGTGTTGCTGTCAAGAAAGAGAAGAACAGGGGACCAAAGAACTCTAGGAGAGACATTAGATAAAACAGCTGAGATGCTTATTTCCCTTTTCTGGAAACTGAAATGTCACCTGAAGAAGACTTAAAATCTCTTTGGAAACAGAGCTTGGTTAAAAACAATGCATGTAGAAAATATTTTATAAAAAATATATTTTTTAAATTGGGGTATAGTTGCTTTACAATGTTGTGTTAGTTTCTGCTGTATGATGAAGTGAATCACCTATATGTATACATATATTCCCTCCCTCTTGGACCTCCCTCACACCACCCTCCACCCCACCGCTCTAGGTCACCACAGAGCACCAAGCTGAGCTCCCGGTGCTATACAGCAGGTTGCCACTAGCTATCTTTTTTACACATGGTAGGGCATATATGTCAATCCTAATCTCCCAATTCATCCCTCTATGTTCACACATCCGTCTTCTACATCTGCCTCTCTATTCCTGCCCTGCCAATTGGTTCATCTGTATCATTTTTCTAGATTTCACATATATGTGTTAACATACATACAGTGGAATATTACTCAGCCATAAAAAGGAATGAAATTGGGTCATTTGTAGAGATGTGGATGGATCTAGAGTCTGTCGTACAGAGTGAGGTCGGAAAGAGAAAAACAAATATTGTATATTAACACATATGTGTGGAATCTAGAAGAATGATACAGATGTAGTTCATTTTTTAAAAGAAACTTATGTAGTGTAACTATGCTGCAGGGAAAGAAACCGTGGGTACTGATGATCTTATTGAAAACATCACACCATCCACGACCTACTGAATTACAAAGAATGGAAATTCACCTTACCTTTGGCTATCGTTGGCATCTGAAAAGCAATGCTGATTACTCCCACCAAATCTCCCAGTGGAATCAGGGATCTCAAAATAGACCTGATTCTGATGGCTTCTCCCTTAGCAGCATGAATCAACTACAGGCAGAAAAATAAAGGAACAAAGAATAACTGTGTGAAATCAATGTTCTAATTCTATCTAGAAAATTGGAAGAATGGGAATCCAAGTCTAAAATAATTTTCTGTTTATTATATAAAGTTAGACCTCTTTAATAATAGAACCACTCTATGATGCAGCAATTCCAATCCTGGGTATATATCCAAAGAAAACAGAAACACAAATTCAAAAACATATAGGTACCCAAATGTTCATAGCAGAATTGCCTAGATATAGCACCCTAAGTGTCCATCAACAGAAGAATGGATAAAGATGTGGTGTATGCGTCTATCTTTCTATATCTATCTATATCTATATAGATATATAGATAGACAGACACACACACAACAGAATACTACTCAGCCATAAAAAAGAATGAAATGTTGCCATTTGCAACAGAATGGGTAGAACTGGAGGGCATTATCCTTAGTGAAATAAGTCCGACAGAGAAATACAAATACTGTACATGATCACTGTATGTGGAATCTGAAAGATAAAACAAATGAACAAATATAACAAAACAGAAACAGACCCACAGTTACAGAAAACAAACTAGTGGATACCAGTGGGGAGAGGGAAGGGGGGAGGGGCAAGACAGGGGTAGGGAATGAAGAGATATAAGCTATTATGTATAAATAAATAAGATACAAGGTTATATTGTACAGCACAGGGAACACAGCCAATATTTTATAATAACTTTAAATAGAGTATAACCTATGACAATACTGAATTACTATGTTGTACACCTGAAACTAATATAATATTGTAAATCAATTATACTTTAATTAAAAATTTTTTTAATTAAAAATAAATAATAAAGTTGAAACTCTCTCAGAAAGTGCTGTTTCAGGCTTACAGACAGATATTTACTTGCCACACAATTTTCATTGACTTCAGCACACACTGAGTCACATGCTGCAGTCTAGGCCAACAGGTATATTCATCAGAATAATAGTTTTTATCCTCTCTGGGGTATTAAAGTATTTTAAGACTGATAAGTCTGTGAATGCTTAACCCCCCAAATTACATATAAATATCTATCCATAACATGAGCAATAATACTAATGGAAAAATTATTATCTTTAGGTTCTGAACATACACTAATATTTAGGCTGGTTTAGCCTTTTTTGTTTTGTGATAAAAATGTCATTGTATATCCACCTATATTCTACCCTGATTTCTCCCAGGGATGGGTTTATAATGTTGGGGAAAATGGTGAACACGGATCCTAACAGGTGTTTTAGACCTTCACTGGCTAATGAAGTATCTATGAAGATCGTGGACCTGACATAGTCAAGGATCTCAGCCCATCTCTGCAACAGACTGGAAGCTTCCAATGCCAGGGAACGCATCTGTTCCTTCACCACAGAGTGTGAAACAGAAGCAC
Organism: Pseudorca crassidens; assembly: GCF_039906515.1. Lineage (NCBI taxonomy): Eukaryota > Metazoa > Chordata > Mammalia > Artiodactyla > Delphinidae > Pseudorca > Pseudorca crassidens. The sequence goes on from NC_090311.1 coordinate 76,860,430, forward strand.
AATTTCTGACACCTAGGAAGTCCTCAATTAATAGTTGTTGAAGGTGAATACATTTCTGAAGTGCCAAGGTTAGTCCCTTATTAAGTCACTTGGTTGTTTTTCCCTTTAATATAATAGAACAGAAATCTTCTATTTATTAGCATAATTTCTCTCACGGTTCCTTTGATTTTCCACTTTAACAGGAAAAGAATGAATATTGTGGGCATAAAGTTTTTTCTCTGCAATGACCTTCCAGCACACAAATTTTTGATAGTCTATTCCCATTTACTATAATGAAAATCTCACTGATAGCAAGTTAAGTCGTTACCAAAACTCAAACTCCAGGTTTTCTAACATTCTAATATTTCTCCATCCTGCGATTCCTCTCTGTTCACAACAAAAGATTACATCCAGAAAGCAAGGAAGTTTTAACCTATGGGTGTGAGAGAAAGAGACAAAAACAAACAAGCAAACCCCGCTCCTCCTACCCCCCCCCCCAAAAAAAAGACATAGATTCGAAGGGTAGGGAGAAAGGTGATGTGTTGTAACTAACAGTCACTTTGGCTTCATGCTCAGAGCAGTTAGAAGTGTATTTGCTTTCTTCCCCAGGACTGGTCAATGTGCTTCAGACTCTGGCTGTTTCCCATCAACAGATCATGAAGCTAATTTTATGGACCCTGGCTAGCATTTTTTAAATTAATATAATGGAAGAAAGCAGAATAGATTAGAATAAAGTAGAAAATAGCAGAATGTATTACAGAGTAAAAGTAAATATCGTTCCATGAACTTCAATTACCTTTTGGTCAAAAAGTTTATGAAAACTCTAATCAATAGGGTCTACATAGCTCTTTCCTTTCCCATGACCTGCTCCCAGCCCCACTTTCCCTTAAACCAGTGGCCAGCATGTAGCAGCTCCTTCAAAAGGACTAAATATTATATAGCAAGGAAACAACCCTTGGTAGGAGTGGTGCTTTCTGCATGCACTAAAACAGGAAAGGACACTGTATAGGAAAAATAAGTTATTTCCTTCTTAAAGTGTGGGGAGGCTTATATGAGTTTTAGAGATATATTAGTAACTGACTAGTCTATTAATGACTCATAACGAAATCTCATCACTAATTTTTGTAACCAAGAAGATATTTCCAACTAAACAAACACTTGTTCAGCAATGAGGCTGCAGCAATTATTTTTAATGGAGCATGAAGATTGATGGTTTTGGATACTTTTGTGGTTTTTGCAAGTGACGGATGTCTTAACAAAGAGGAATAAGCCAGGATTTTTGTTCTTGGACCCCACGGCACTTACATGCATTTCGGGAGCACAGCGTCCTAACAGGTCAATCAAAGCTGCATAAAAAGTCATGATGGCATTCCCCATGTGGATGGTATCATCTTCCTCCTCTTCTGTATCACTTTCGTGGATTTTTCAAAAGAAACAGAAAGAAAAGCAAACGAGATAATAAAATGACGTTTCAGATTTATTAAATACTTCTCAGAGGAAAGGGACCAGTACGGTAATTAATTCTGCTTCTTCTGACACTTTTCACATATGTGTTTAATATACAGCTTGACATTTCAAAAAGGAAAATAAAAATGGGTTAAAGACAAGATTTGAGATTCTATCACCAAGAAGGCATCTGTGGGAATATTAAGATTCCTTCAAAACGGAAAAAAAAGAGGAATTATGAATTTGATGGGTTCTGCTTATTTCTACTGGCAGACAAGATATTAACAGAAAATAACTGACTGAAGAACTTGGTAAGTTTACTTTTGTCAACAGCATACATTTAGAGAAAGGGTGACAAAGATCTGTCCTATAAGATGACATATACAAGGCACCCAGTAAGGTGATTTGCCCAGAGTACTTCATAAACGTGATTTCATTTACTCACCTCTCTTTACTCTGCCCCACCCACTCACTCCCAAGTAATACAACATGAAAAATATAAATATTTCATTATCTCGTTGATGAGAGACAAATGTGGATGGCCCTGGAAGATCGTGTCATTCCTTGTTTAGTGGCCTGGCCGACAGCTGCCTCAGCTGGACTCAGCAGTCTGCAGAGTAACAGCAAGGCCTGTTGACAATATCGTTCCTTGCAAGCAATGCTGTTCCCAAGGTCCTCAGCTGCACACCCACTCAGGTGGTACTCGACCAGCAATCTCTTGGTATATTTTCTATTTGTTAGAAAAACTAAGGGATTCCTAGTTCCTCAACAGCTAACTGATAAATATGTAACTTGCTCTTGGAGCGCTCCCAGCCTGGAACCCTGGCCTTGCTGTCGATGGAACATTTACGCCAGGTCTCTAAGTGGGAGAACCAGGGTTTGCAGGACTACCTCTTTGCTTGGAAAATTGCCTCCAATAAGCCCTATGTTATATCTTTACCAGTGGTGCTAGCAGTGTGGTTGCATGGGCCCCTAGCAGGACACTCAGCTCCATAGATTAAAAAAATAGGAAGCTGGGACTTCCCTGGAGGTCCAGTGGTTAAGACTCCATGCTTCCACTGCAGAGAACATGGGTTCGATCCCTGGTCATGGAACTAGATCCTGCATGCCACGTGATGTGGCCAAAAAAGAAAAAAAAGGAAGCAACACGCCTGGATGAATTTATTGCTGGAATCAAGTATTAACAACAAAGACTATGGCGAAATGTAAGGTAGTCGCTGCCTCCCTGGTCACCAAGACCTTAATAAAGCATTTTACTCCCCAAGGTGACAACATCCCCTTTTCTCTGCCAACACACCAGTTTAGTTAAGTCCCCATCCTCTTGCTAAAGGTCTCTTTCTCTTACTATTATCGTGAAAACTCGTTCCAGCTAGCCTCCCAGTAAACTCTATTCTAATTTCAAAGGCTCACCTCCCATCATTTGTAAGAACTCACTGCTCCCTAGAGCCCTGAGAAAATTCACAAAATACATCTCCTCCTACAACCTAAGTTTTTTTCGACTAAATCCATACCATCTTCCTGAGGTCCCTCTTTGCTCATTCACCCTATTCCAGCAGCAAATTCCATCCCTTCTCTCAAAACACATTTCATTTTCAAGGGAAGAAATCCGGAGTACCAGAGAATTATACTGCAATTAAGAGAACGCAAATTATATTTTGTAAAATTAAAAGTCAAGTGGTTATCATTTAATCTTAAGAGTGTGTATATTCGACCTACGGGGTTTTGCTGGATCCACTAGTTGGTGAGGGACCATCTCGAGAAGGATCCTCAGATATTTTTATGGCTTCTTCCATGGCTGCGAGCAGACCATTCCCACCTTCCCCCCTCAAGGCAGGACCGAAACACTCAGGCCTCCGGATGAGCAATCTCACCACGACATTTGCATTCTCCTCCACGCTTTCCCCTAAGATCAAACGGGGAACAGGAGTAAGCAAACGTTGACTACATGGAAGTTCTGAGCAAACAATGTTATACTAATCTGCTTATATTTAAAGAAAAATAACTAAAACCTAATAAGGTAGTAGTAAAGCCAAAGTTGAATCCAAATTACTAGTGTTCTGTCCAGAAGACTCAGTAAACATCTTTTCTTGCCCTTAAAATTTTCCAAGTAAAGAAAAGCATGATGGAGGTATAAACTATTCATTTTTGTTAATTTGTTATGGGAAGTGAAGTCTTGATCCTAGCTATTATTAGAGTCTAATTATTAAAACAGCAAGAATGTAAGTGCCTACAAATTTTTATTTAATAATGAAAGCCCAGCATCACGATCAAAATAAATATTACAAAATAAATTATTACTGTGAAAAAGCCTACTGATTATAAAATATTCAATTTCTTTACTACTATCTACTTCCTTCATGAAAATGCTGCGATGCCTCATTATTTTATACATCTATTTTTTTGGCAGTTTTAATAATGACCATAAAAGACCCTAAGCGATTCATCCTACCATTACAGAAGACAGCGAATCTGAGAAAGTCAAGATATCTCTCTCCTTCAACTGGATTCCACCCAATGTCTGGATAACCCTTCGACACCAGCATCTGACAACTTTGCAGTCCACAACCAGCCAAATATCGCACTACCTGCAAAAACAAGGTGATAAACAAAAACGTTATCCCTTGGGTGAGATACTCATTAGAAACTTGCACTAGACATGGTAAATGTTATTATCAAGGGATTGTTTAAAATGAATGCATTTTTGCAAGTTCTTTTTAATCTCATGACCGTCTATATGAACCCCCTTTAGTAAAACCTTAGAATTAAGAAATACTGACAAACTGTAACAAAGTGCTATCATAGTAAAAATGTTTATGAATGAACTCTATGAAAGAAAAATACTGCTAAATTTCGTATCATTTGAGACTTTTACCTACAAGAGTCATAATATTTGATAAACTTCAAAAATGCCTAATGGCCTCTGGCCCAGGGTAAAACCTGAATCCATCTGAGATAGTGAAAGATCCATCTGAGATACGATGGTATTTTAAAGAAGTGAATTTATTTCCAAAATAAAATATCAGTGTAATGGGGCAAGGGGTGTGTGTGAGAGGACACCTAGAGAAGTGGAGAAAACTAAGCTCAGAGTCAAATATCGTTGGGTTCAAATCTGACCTGCATTAGAACTTAGTGTATCATCTTGAACCACGGTTTCACTGTCTATTAAGTTTGGGAGAATACTACCAACCTTTCTGCTTTGTTAAACTTAACACATTAAAATTTCTGCTTAGCTTGGCCTTTTAAAATATTCTGTCTTATTGTGAATGTTGGTTCTCTATATAAGATTTCATAACAGAACCAGTTTTAAAAGAAATCCCTAAAAAAAAAGGAATCCCAAAAGAAGTCACTATCAATGGTAGCAGATGGTTGGAGGAGCAACTTATCAAACAAAATAAGCTACACCCAGCTCAGTCACAAGCTAAGCCAGGTTTAAAAATAAATAAATAATAAAGCTAAAAATATTTTACATCATCCTTATTGAGGTATAATTTATGTATAATAAATTCATCTATTTAAAGTATAAATTCAATGATCTTTGAGAGATTTATCCATCTATAAGAACCCACAACCAAGATGTAGAGCATTTTCCATTGCTCCTCAGGTCCCCGTGTCTTTTGCAGACCATCCGTCCCTACAAACCTTGGTCCTGACAATCTGCTTTCTGCCACTACAAACTAGCTTACATGTTCTAGGACACTGATACATGCAGTCATCCATTATGGCTTTTCTGAGCCTGGTTTATTTCACTCAGAATAACGATTTTGAGATCCTTTCATGCTGGAGTACATGTCAGTCCCTCATTCCTTTTTAGAGCCTAATCATGGCATCTCACTACTTATGGAAATATCCCAGTGTTGTTTATCCATTCACCAGTTGTCTGGTGAGCTGTCTCCAATTTGGGGCTCAGATGAATAAAGCCATTATCAACATCCATGTACACATCTCTATGTGGACATATATTTGTATTACTATTGAGTAACTACCTAGGAGTGGAAAGGCTAGGGGCATATTTATGTTAGGTATATTTAACTTATTAAAAATAATGCCAAACTGCTTTCCAACTGACTTAACCATTTTTCATCCCAACAGCAGTAGATGAGCGTTCCAGTTGCTCCAAAGCCTACTCAGTGTTCAGCATTGTCTACTTTTTAAAAATACTAGCTATTTTATCAGTGTGTAGATAAAAACATTTCAAATTATATATGGGAGAAAATTCTTCAGAGGTTATTTAGAGATGCAAAGCTTCATGACAGTTGACTGTCAACGTCAGAGGGTTTGGGGAAGAGTTCACTTTTTCACGCTTTCAACAACTATGCGTTGAGCATCTACCCAGTGCCAATGCTAAGACTGGGAAAAAGCAATGAGCAGCCGAGAAATAAATGCCCTGTACTCACTGGCCTTACATGATGGTAAGGAGTAGATTTTGATAAATACATAAATATACAGATTTTAGTAAAATATATTTATAGTAAAATGTAATTTTAAACCATAAATATTTAAACTATAGCACGGACATGGAAGAACTGAAAAGAAGGTGGCTTTGGAGCAATGACTGAAAGGATGTCTGGAAAAGAGCCATGAGGACGTCTGGCAGAAGAATATTGCAGACGGAGGGAACAGCAAGGGCAAAGGCCCTAGGGCAGGAGCACACCTAGCAAGTTCCAGTGACAGCAAGGGGTCCAGCGTGGCTGGAGCAAAAAGAGAGACCCGGAGAATTGCAGGAAATGAACTGAGACTGATTGGATGGAGCTATTGCAATGCCTCTAAGTGTATGCTCAAAGTGAGATAGGAAGTCTTTCGAGAGTTCTGGGCAGAGGATTAATATGATCCTTTCAAGAGACTCACTCTGGCTGCAAGGGAGGGATCAGGAAGACCACTTAGAATGCAACTGCAATTAAAACGTGGGAAATTTATCCATATTTTGGTAAACATATATGTGGCCTAATATGCTTAGAGTGCATGGCCTTCAGTATATCAATGATATCTTGCACTGTAATATGCAAACTTCTGTGATATAAATTGTATATATAAGATGTTAAAGCAATTTCTTTTGAGAAATCTAAACTATATGATTCAAGCAAAAGTGACAGCAGATTACCGGGAAAGGACAAAAACACAAAAGAATATAGAGTAAGTTGATTCTCTTTCCAAAGAAAAATGCACGTGATCAGAGAAAATACCTTATCTCAAATTTCTTGTTCTTTATAATTTATAATATTACATGTAAGTGTAACATATTTATAATACATAGTATATTATAATTATAATAATTATAACTATAGTATAATTACATTTAAATATCTTGAGAAACACTATGAACAAGTGTAATTCACACAGACACACGGGGCAGGGATGCTGTTTACCTTTTCCAGATCTGGCTCCCGCAAAGCTAAGGCTAGTTCATTATTATCCATCACCGAGGCTGCTGCCACGTCCAGTGGCGTTGAACCTCTCATAGCTGGTGAGGCTGTTAATTGAAACAAAGATGAAACAAAACCTGAACTGCGCTGCAACTATGAATTCCATGTAAAAAAACAACTTTCACTTAGAATTCAATTTCTAAATGCAATACGTATCGCACTAATCCAACTTAATTTACATTAAAGCTTAATTTTAAAATCCAATATGTAAATCCCTTTCACCTTAGAGATTAAATGAAAGTCATAATTTACTTACCAAGACCAACACTGCTGTTTTCCAGTAAATAACTGAGATGATCGAACATTGCTTTCTGATTCTGCCTACTTATACGACAGAAGTAACAGAGAAAACGGCAACAGTTGGCCACCATCTTGGGAAAAGTGATTTCCTACATAGAGAGCATTTAGTTAGCTGGGAAAGCAAAGGATCTTTATAAAACTGAGTTCTGAAGCTGAGGTCTCAATCAGATTGCCCATCCGTGTGTGCCCACGTCTGCCAAGCCTCAGGTACAGAAGACCTTCTTATGTCCAGACTTGGACTCATCTAGTCCTAGAGCCACCAAAGATCAAGCCTGGCACTAATTTGAAGCCTCACTGCCATCAATGGGTTGATCTGGAATTAATCTACAGCCCTAACCCTAAAGGTGGCATGGGCCTGGTTCAGGAACCAAGCAGGCTCAGCTGTGATTCCTGATTCGCATTATTAGCTGTGCTTCCTTGGGGAATTATGCAATCTCACTGGTTCTCTTCTGTAAAATTGTAATAAGATGGGTGATAATATTTACTTGAGGCAAAGGAGGGAGAGTTCAATGAGACATATTGTGAAAAATACCCAGTTTAATATTTGGAACCACATAATAGGATGTTCTTATCATCTGTGTCGCTGTTGTATTATTATTAAAATTCCGGGAACTCACATCTTCCCTGACTGGCACATGACTCATCTCCTATGATGAACACCCTTCCTGGAAGGTCTGCCTGCTGGGTCCCAGCAAACACATCTCCCCTGAGACCTAGCTCTTATTCTAGTATGCCACAGATAATCCCTAAAGACTCCAAGTCCTTCTTAAACAGAGTATTTTATAAATATCTTTACAGGTCTGTCTAATTGGTAGTCGGAACATGAGAAATATGGACTCACGTCTATATTTTGAAAAATACATTCTAAAATTTCAAAAAAGACCTGAAACATTTTGCAAATCAGAGGTCATGAAATTGTACTGCTTTATATGGAGTTATATATTATATTATTCTATTTGTTTGGTTTTAAATTTTAATCATTTAAAAATGCACCTTAGTGTCTTACAACAAATGCTATAGAGCATCATCTTCAAATCTTGGTCTGGATCAGGAATTTAGTGGGACCAACTGTTGTCTGAATCAAGGGAACGGGTGGGTCTGAAGAGCATGCTTGTGTTATGGACTTCTAATGTGATGGGAATGGATTCATAATTCAAAATCTTACAAAATTAGCATAGTATTAACTTTTAAGGTTTCTAAATATCCCCGAAGTGAGGATAATCTAGGAGATAGCAAATTACATGGCATAAAAAAATTGTTATCAATATCAAAGAAAAAACTACAGTCAGACCTCTATATTTGTAGGTTCTACATCTGCAGATTCAACCAAAACGCAAAAAATGCCGAAAGTTCTAAAAAGCAAAACTTGGATTTGCTACATGACAGCATCTATTTTCATAGCATTTACATTGTATGAGGTATTATAAATGATCTAGACGTGAGTTAAAGTATATGAGAGGATGTGCATTCAGTTATACACGAAAACTACACCATTTTACCTAAGAGACTCGAGCATCTGTGGATTTTGGTATCTGCAGGAAGGTCCTGCAACCAATCCCTTGTGGATACTGGGGGATGACTGTAGAAGCATATCCAACTCTCAGTCTGTACAGTTTTGTCCAATTTTTTTCAAAAAGTGTTCTTTAAAAAACAGTCCTAATAGAATTTATAGAAGTTCTCATTAAGAATATGCCATGTACATATTCTAGGAGGTTACAATAAATGGCATCCCAAGAATCAAAGGGTTTCCTTTACCTTGGACTCCCCACCTCCAAGGACATTCACCATGACCTCCATCACTGTCTCGTGCATCCCAAGTGCCCTCATGAGATTAGGGTGCTGGTAAAACACTTTGTTATTCATGATATCCCTAGAAAGGACAACACAGGTACAAGGGAAACACAGAAGTCAGAGCAAAATTTAAATAAAAACGTATCTGAGATCATGATAAATCTTCTGGAAATAATTACTGGCATGTATGGAAAAGTAAGAGCAATCATCAAGCCATAGAAGTTCATAAGTGCAATTGGGTCTTCCTCAAAAATACTGACAGCCTACCAAAAACAGCATGCAAGTCTTCTACTCCTCTCGATCATAAGAAATGTACTAAATAGGTAAACATTCATTTACATGAAACAGACTTTGTGACACTTATTCCTAGTTTTATGAATATCTAAATTCAATCTTATTTTGTTTAACCTTATTTTGTACAGAAATATGAAGCAGTGTTATACCATGTTCTTATGAAAATTTCTATATAAATAATTGTTGTGTAAGCATCTCTGCTTTTCATATATGCTTTTTTAGTACTATATTCATTATTTGTATGTTTAATAACAGTAGTGTTATTTCCTGCCACATTTATGTTACCATTCTGGCGAAATGCTTTTAAAGGATACATATTCTCCCAGAGACACTGAATACACATGAAGTCCAGGTACGAGTAATCCAACTCATTAAAAGGGACACTTAATTTAAAGAAACAGCAGCAGACGATACCTAGAATGTTTTGTACTATTATTATTGCATTACACATTATTACAATACTTATGCAAAGGCACTTTTAAAGATCTTAATGTTTAGCAGTCCTTGCAAATAAACAGCTCTGTTGATTTTTATTTTAACATATAGCAAATCACGCAAGAGTCTTTTCTATAAAACACTTTCTTGTCGGAGCCAGAGCAAGAAAATAATGTACAATCAACGAGAAACCTGAAACTTTCCCTTTGAATCACGTTACCTTAATTGAGTCAGTCATCTATTCATTTAGTCATATGCTAACTTTTAGTTATTCTGGCTACATCAAGAAAGTGGAATAGTGTGAGTCTTTTCTTTTCTTTATTTTTTTTTAGTTTTTCACTTTTAATTTAGCTTTGTTTAGGTCTGTGCTAATGAAGACAGTTTTTAGGTAGCACAACTCAGAAAAATGACTTGGGGGTCCAGGGCTAATACAGGTCTGATCTATTTAATGCAAGGATGAATAAGGTAAACAAAGACATCCTTTCCTTCACATCAGATAGCAGCATAATTATCAAGAGAACCTTCAACTCTCAAACCACAGATGTAATCATGAGATCTGTTCTCCTGTTAATTCAAATCCTTTTGCATGACCTAACTTTGGAAGGTATCTAATTGAAAAATCTCATTTGCCTTTAGTTCTAGGTAAATTAAACGGATTTTTAATTCTACCACCAGTAGGCAGGTTGTCACTTATTAAATGTGTCATTTTAGGATCTTCCTAATACCACAAAAAAGTAACATTTTATCTTGTTTCATAATCATTTTGAGTTTTATCCCTATTGAGTGATTTATACGTTAATAGTACATCTTACTTGTTACATGGTCATTTAAGAAAGCAAGTGCTCTACATTTCCTGGAAGGCTTTCTTTCTCATTTAATTAAGATCACTTCTCAGGAGAGGCCCCCTCAGGTTAGATTTAAGTACTAATATTCCAAAAAAAAAAAAAAGGCTTATGCACAGACAATTATAAATAAAGAACATTAGCTTGTGTTGTTCAGGTTTTTCTGTTTTCCCTCTTTGTCTCATTAGTATACTGACTTTTTTAGTGTGCAATCATTATGATTTTCGGAATATAATCTCCCAGTTTTATGATTTCAAATACTTAATAGTCCCACAGGAAATATATAGTATCGTGTTCTGAATTTAAAATGTACATAAATATCACATAATCTGAGTCTTTCCATACTTTCGTTTCCCCTCAGAATTATTTTTCTAGCCAAAGAAAACATCGGTTATTCTATTTCCTTAGTTGTTTTTCAAAGAGCCAACGCTGAGTTTTTTTAATCCTTTTTATTATTTGTGTTTTATTTTACCTATGTCACTAGTCACCATTATCTCCTCTGTTATCTGTTATTTAGAGAACCAGATTAGCTTTTTTTGGTTGGGGGTGCTAAATATTTGTCTTTTACATCACTTTTCAACATTCTACATTCCAGATTTTTACAGCCTAACATTTAGGTATTTTCTCTTATGAATATCATACAGCTTAATTTAAGCTTCTATTTTTCTCTGGTATTTTAATTCTCTCATATTTTCTTATCCCCAAATCATGCAAGCTTGTTAATGATTGCTTAGATATATGCATATATGCACCAGTAATATACTCTCTGAAATTGATTACCTCCCATTCTTCTGAATTCCATTTTCTTTTCCAGAATACACAGCCTTCAGAAGGTCTTTCAATGAGGGACTTTAAGTAAACATTCTGAAATATCTTTGTTTTGCCCTCACTCTTAAATATGGAATATAAACTCCAGTATCCAAATCCACATGAAGCACAAACTCATGATGGTGAAATCTTAGTTGAGTAACACATTGTAAATTGATGGCTATCTTCTGTTGGAACTTTGTGATATTTCGTTGAGTTATGATCTCTAGTTTTACAACTGAGAATTCTAAATATTGTTTCTTTTCAAGTGTCCTGGCTTTTTCTATTTGCTTTCAAAATATTCTATTTATCACTGGTTTTATGCTGTTTCACTATAGTCTGTCCAGCTGTAGATGTGGAATGATTTGTACTCTAGGAATCTGTGAATTCATATTTTTCATCAAGCCAATAGCTCATCAAAGTTCCCATTCTACATATAGCTCACCTATTCTGTCTTTTCTATAATTCCTATTCAGCATACGCTGGACCTCCTTATACTATCCCCTATGTCTCTTAACTTCTCTTTCAGTGTTGCATTACTAATTTCCTCAGATCTATGATTCAATTTATTAATTCTCTTCAGCTTTATTTATCTATACTTTTATTAATCACTACTCTTAATTTCAATTATTATATTTTTCATTTCTAGAACGTCTATTTGGATATTTTTCAAATTTTCATGGACCCTTTTTTTGTGTGTGTCTTTTTTTTTGCAGTACGCGGGCCTCTCACCGTTGTGGCCTCTCCCGTTGCGGAGCACAGGCTCCGGACGCGCAGGCTCAGCGGCCATGGCTCACGGGCCCAGCCGCTCCGCGGCATGTGGGATCTTCCCGGACCGGGGCACGAACCCGTGTCCCCTGCATCGGCAGGCGGACTCTCAACCACTGCGCCACCAGGGAAGCCCCTATTCTTTCTTATTTTTAAACATTTTAAATACAGTAACTTTACGTTCTCTTTCTGGCATTCTACGATCTGAAATTCTTGTGGGAGGTGTTCTAACTCCACTCTTTATTGTATCTGCAGACCCTTGCCTATGGTGGATTGTTTCCTTAGGTGTTTTGCAAGTTTTGATTGTGGGCTAATCTTTAGTAGTATGTAGGATTTTCCTGCAAGAATTCACAGTGAATTGAGTTGAGAAAGCACACCTCTGGGCCAAATTATATGTTAAGTTCTCAGCTTGGGGATCCTTAGACAACATATGAGGTATAAATGTTAACCCTATTTAAGACTAGTGTATACAAACTATTATATATAGAATGGATAAACAACAAGGTTCTATTGTATGCCACAGGGAACTATATTCAATATCCTGTAATAAACCACAATGGAAAAGAATATGAAAAAGAATGTATATATATATATATATATATATATATATATATAAAATTGAATCACTTTGCTATACACCAAAAGCTAACACAACATTGCAAATCAACTATAACTCAATAAAAAAATGTTAACCCCGAAACCCACATAAAGTACAACCTATGATGTTGGATTCTAAGAACAGTTGTTTTATCCCCCATTCTTTGCTCAAGGCCCAATAGGCATAGGCAAACTTCCTTGTTATTTCCTGCTCGTGACTGTTTGTCCCCCTGTGGATTTTACTGTGTTTTTATTAATCTGTATTTTTTATATGTGATTGTACATTACTGAGAAATTAATAAAATCTAAGATATTTGTTGTATATCATAGCCACCTTAGCATCTAGTTGTAAAATTAGTCATGTTTTGTAATTGAGCAATTTTCCTATTTAGCTTTAAAACATAATCTCTAGAAAAATGACAATCTAATTTAATGATCATAAAATCTAGACAGTGTATTTATACTAATGCACCTACTGTACTACTATTGGGATAAACAACTAGAAAGAAGACATTTATAAGACAAAGGTTGTAATAGTAAATAACCTACCCTAATCCACGAATCATAAGTTTCTCTTCTTCTTTGCCCATTCTCACACTCAGCAGAGAACGAATCTGACCAAGAGATGCCAGCAGGTTGATGGTATCCTCCACGGAAATACCATTGATAGTGTAGGTCTTTGGCAGAGCCCGGACCAGACCCCCAATGCCATCGTACTGTCGATGGAGCAACACGAACATGGCCCTCACCAACTCAGGGTCTTCAATAACAGACTCTTGGGCCCATCGGACCATGGTCTCAGAAATCAACTGCTGAAGAGTGGCTGCAAAGTAATTATGGATACTTCTTTAGAAAGGAGAATAAGAAGACACATTAGATGGGCATTTCAAATGCACATCTCAGACAAGCCAAACTGGTATCAATATTTGTGCCAGAATTTCAAAAATACCTTTTTTGAAAAAAATAAACTTCATTTAAATATTCTTCAATGTCAACATGTCAATACCGATGAGTTACAGACATGCAAGGATAAAAATACACAGTATTTTCTTTAAAAACTATTTGTAAAACTAAGGTATTTAAGCTGTTTCAAAATTGTAGCCACTTTTTCAAAACTACTATTGGCAATCCATAGGGCAATCAATGAGTGGTCCTATTACTTTTATTTTCTTTGTTCCATTCTTTTCCTCCCAGAAGATCTGACATCATATATCCTTATAAAGGTCAACCATGGGCATTCAAGGAGCTTTCTTTTTATCCAACTGTCTCCTCATTTGAGTCCTTTGTAGTAGCAACCTCATGAAATTATATTTCTACTTCAACTTGTATCCCTAATTGTCACTTAAAATGTCTTCAAAAAGATTTGATTGTGAAACTGTATTAAGTTGAAAAGTTACCCCATACATAGATTACTTGCAATGTGACAAGCAATATAGCACACTTAAAAGCAACAGAACTTCCAAACCTCTTAAAACATATAGTAAAATTATCAAAGCTAAGTAGGGTTGATGTGACTAATTCATACATAGGTACTTAGTTCCTATCATCAGTACACTGTTTGATTTCCAAAAGAAGCTGTTTAACCTGTTTTAATCTATACCATACTAAAACAACAACAACAAAGAAAAAACAAACTACCAATTTTAACCAAATACAAAAGTTAGATAAAATGCCAGTACACTTCCACGTATCTCAAAACCATGTTGTCTTTTTAGGTCAAACAACCATGTTGTTTTAATAGGTCAAAATTGATAATAATAAAAAGTGATTCATAAGAAACTCTGAACTCTGATTTTGAAGAAGACCTGGCTCAAATTTGGTTGTGATACTGAAGAATAAATTTAGAAGTAATTGTATGGATAAAAGATTTCCCTTGTAAGTTAGTGTGAAAAAAACACAAAATTTTCATGAGTTTTTTTTTTCTTTCCATAAAAGCCATTAATAAACCAACACTGCATCTTAAATGAATGTAGTCTCAGCAGTGAGACAGGAAGTCAGAGGATCTCACAGACCTACTTCATGAAACCCTTTTGGATGAGCGTGCAGTGTCTCAAGGACCAATTGCCTCAGTGTGCTTATTTGGTTTCAGAGTATCAGTTGTGACTTTTCAGTTAAATATTATATGGATGAATCAGAAATGCATAAAACTTTAGAAAATATTTCAGAACCAAAATATAGTTACAGACAATATCTATTTAAACTTTAAGAAAAGGTTTAACTTGATGCAAGAATATTTGAAAGTCAATAGCATAATATTTAGATATGAAGGCTAAATTACATGCTTTATACCTTCTCTTGATAAGACTGATCCAATCCCTAAATGTTTAGTTCTCTAGGGAGCCCATCCACCCTTTCAAAGCTGCCATCTCTCAATCTGTTCCTACAAATATGGCCTGAGGCTGCTGTCTACTTCTGGCAGCTACAGGCATCTACTTAAGAATCTGATTCTTGGAAGCCGCAAACTCAATTTTCTCACTGGTTCATCTAGTATAATATTTAAGTGATGAGTAAATGCCGTAGTTGAGTCATTGTGGCAGTGCCCTTTCATAACTTACACGACTTCTTGGAGTCACTCTCAACGGGCTTTTCAGCTTGCTTCTTCTTTAGGTATGTCACCTTTTCTACCAAGGACAGCAGGCGTCCTCTAATTGTTAAATCACTGTTTCCATCCAGAGACCCATCTTCATCCAGCTCAATTCCTAGTAGGAAGAAAACAAAGAGAAAGAAGAAGAGAAAAAATAATATTAAAAAAAACATTTAGGATAAATAATTCTCAGGTTTTGCAGGTTTTTCCATTCATAGCTTAAAGCAATGCTGCCATGTCTGAAACAGCTGATGACACTGAGTTAAGCAATCTTGCCCACTAGCACTCATAGGTAAGAGTCACTCATTGCTCTCTCTTCCTTCTTTCTCTTTTTCCCCTGCTCTTGTGATATCAGAGCTATCGGCAGCCAGTACAAAATATAAAACCAAGCAGAGAGGGAAAAGACCCTCTTAGGAGTCAAAATCAATTGTGCTACTTGGGCTAACCCTCAGGCATCTCTTGACCTTGGGCACTGTTTAGACCTACGGTTCTGCCCTGCCTAAAAACCTCCCTAGTCTTTTATCCTTCTTACTTGCTTCCAAAAATATCAGTGATATTTTAATAAGTCGAGGGACAGAGAGAGCAGATATTAGATATCCTAAACTAAGGAATACTTTATGTCTGAAGCAATAATTCTACCATTTTAGAGCACTCCTTTATTTATAGTATATATATAAATGTGTGTGTGTGTGTGTGTGTGTGTGTGTGTGTGTGTGTGTGTGTATAGTATAACTTTCCGGCAGTCATTCAGTCGTTCTTCATTCATAAGCTGAATTAATATAATTTTACTCTCTTCATTAAAATAAGATAAAAATAATATTACTGGCGCTATATATATACCACTTAAGAAATGGCTAATTCCTTTTCTTTCACTGAGACGCAGACGCAGACTTATACACACCACCGCATAAAGGGAGAAAGAACCACACATTCAGAACATCGAATCAATTCCATTTTTAAAGTTCTTAGAATAAAAATAAGGGAGAATCCCCTTAATAGATTTGGGCTACTGACATATAATTTAATGCCTACAGGTCAAGAAGACCTTACCACAATGTGTCATCAAATCTTCATGAAAATCCAAGAGTTGGTCTTGGATTTCTTCGGGACATGGACATTCGCTTTTGTCATCCTTAAAATTGAGAAGCATATTGATCTGAAAGTTTGGAAAAACAAAAGAGGAAGAACTACAGTAAAAGAAAAGTGAATTCAGGAATGACACAGCAAAGATCATAAAAACCAAAGATGTTCAAAATCTGTTTTTCAGTATTCATAGCTGGTTGCCCAACAGATGAAAAATCATTATCTATCACTCAACCCAACAAACACCACAAATAAATCATTCAAATCTTAGCATCCTGAAAAACAGTCATGTCTTTTGCTTTCTCTTTCTCAATTCCACAATATTAGACCTTTGTATACTTGACGTTCTTCAATCAATTAAGATCTAAGTGTTGGTTTTTAAATTTTTTTATTATGCTTCTCCTAAATTTTCTTTTCTTCCTAGTTAATTTCCATGCTTTATTGAATATTTTCAAGAACTATTTTTAGAAGGATACAGTAAAGAAGAAGAAAAACCAAACATAATTGAAGAGTAACATAATGGATAACGATGCTTTTTTCTAACATTAATCGTTCAATTAAACAGACTGCAAGAAACTTTCTTCCATTTGTTTTAGTTTTAGATACAATAGTATCAAATTCATAAATGAAGAATAGTATTAAATTCATAAATGAAGAAAAGTCTGTTCCATAATTTTCCTTTAGGAAACAATTGTAAGTTTTCTTTTTAGAGCTTTGTATTTGAATTTTTTGTTAAACTATTATTTTGAGAAAATTGTAGATTCACATGCTATTGTAAGAAGTAATACAAAGAGATCCTGTGTACCCTTTACCCTGTTACCCTCTATGGTGACATCTTTCAAAACAGTAGTACAGAATCACAACCAGGATACCGACACTGATAGAGTCAAAAGAGAGAACAATTCCATCATTTCAGGATCCCTCCTGTTACCCTTTTATAACCACACCCACTTCCATCTTGCTTGCTCTTCATCCCTAATTCCTGTCAACCACTAATCTGTTCTCCATTTCTATACTATTGGCATTTTAAGAACGTTATACAAGTAGAATCATACAGTATGATATATGTATTCCCATATGATCCTTTTGACAACTGTAGGGTCTGTAGTAATATCTTGTTTCATTCCTGATTTGATAATTTGTATCTTCTCTTTCTTCCTCTGTCAGTCTCTCTAGAGTTTTCTTGACTTTACAAATATTTTTAAATAACCAGCTTTTGGATTCACGGATTTTTGTAACTGTCCTGTTTTCAGTTTGCATTCATTTCTCATCTGTTCTGTATTACTTGTTTTGGGTTTATGTTGCTCTTTTTCTCAATTCTTGTGATGGCAGTTTAGATTATTGCTTTGAGTGCTTTTCTCTTTTTAAATGTTAAGTATTTAATGCAATACATTTCCCTCTCACACAGTTTTGGCTGTTTCCACAAATTTTGATATGTGATATTTTCATTTTCTTTCAGTTCAACGTAGTTTTTAACTTCTCTTGAGACTTGATTCTCAAACTATGGATTATTGAGAAGTGTGTTGTTTAGTTTCCAAGTGTTTAGAGATTTAGCTGTTACCTTTCTGTTACTGATTTCTAATTTGACTCCACTGTGGTCAAAAAAACATTCTGTATAAAAAAATTCAATTCTTTTACATTTGTTGAGGTTGTTTCATGGCTCAGGATACAGTCCATCTTTGCAAATGTCTCATGGGCACTTGAAAAAAAAATGTGTGTTCTGTTATTGGGTGGAGTGCTCCACAAATCTCCAAAAATCCTGCTAGTTGATGACAGTGTTGTATTCTCCTACATTCTTGCTGATTTTCCATCGAGCTTTTCCTTCAAATATTGAGTGAGGGGTGTTGAAGTCTCCAACCACAATTGTGTATTTCTCCTTTCAGTTCTGTATGTGTTCACTTCACATATTTTGCAGTTCTTTTGTTTAGTGCATACACATTTGTCTTCCTGGTGGATTGATCTTTTATCCTTTTGTAATGTTCCTGTCAGTCTACGATAATTTTCTTTGCTCTTACCTTCTTTTGATTCATTTTTTAATTTAATTTTTCATGACATACCTTTTTTATCCTTTTACCTTAAACATATCTATATTATTATATTTTAAGTGAGTTTCTTATAGACAGCATGTAGTTAGGCCAAGTTTTTCAAATTCACTCTGTCAATCTCTGTCTTTTACTTGGTGTATTTAGATTATTCATATTCATGAATTTACTGATATGTTTCTGTTTGTTCTCTCTGATTTATTTTTCCCAACATGCTTTGAGTTCCTTGAACTCTTTTTAGGATCCCATTTTGAATTATCCATGGTAGTTTTTAGTGCATCTCTTTGCACAGAATTTTTAGTGGTTGCACTGGATATTATATTAATATATACATAATTTATCTCAGTCTACTGGTATCAATATTTTACCAGTTTAATTGAAGTATAGAAACCTTATCTTCCTTTATGTCCCTTATTCTCTCCACTGAAAATAAAATTGCCTTAGATATTTCTTATGCATACATTTAGAACACATCAGACAGTTACCATTTTTGCTTTGTCCATCAAACATAATTTAGAAGACTCAGGAGGAGAAGGAAATTGTATTTACCCTTAACACCTTGTGTTGTTTTGTCTTCCTTCCTGATTTTTCACATTTTCTTCTTTCATCATTTCCCTTCTGTTTAAAGAAGGCTTTCCTTCAGAGTAATCAAATTCTGGTCGTTTTCCTTCATTTGAGAAAGTCTTGATTTCCCCTTCATTCCTGAAGGATATTTTCATTGCAGATAGAATTCTGGTTGACAGATCTTTGCTTTCAGCACTTGAAAAATGCTGTGCCACTTCCTTCTGTCCTCCATATTTTCTGATGAGAAATCCGTTGTCATTTGAATTGTCTTTCCCCTATGAGTGTCTTTTGTTTCTCAGGGCTTTCAAGATTTTTCTTAGTCAAACTTCTGAAAACTAAAGACAATGATATGTCTTGGTTTAGATTTGGGGGGTATCTCATTTGGGATTTACTCAGTTTCTTGAATCTCTTATCTTTGTACCTTTTGCCAAATTTGAAAAGTTTTCAACCATTATTTTTTCAAGTATTTTTTCAGTTCACTCTCTTTCTCTTATCCCTCTGGAAATCTAATGCCACAAATATGATACCTTTTGCTATATTTGCACTCGTCCCTGAAGCTCTATTTTTTTTTTTTTACTCTATTTTCTGGTTTTTCAGGCTAGGTAATTTCTATTGTTCTCCCTTCAGTTCAATGATTCTTTTCTCTTTTTCCTCCATTCTGATGTTAAGTCCATCCACTGAAGGTTTTTAAAAATTCAGATACTGTATTTTTGAGCTCTAAAATTTCCAGTTGGCTCTTCTTTGTATCTTCTATTTTTTTTTTTTTTTTGCTGCAACTTTCTTTTTTTAGTTTTGTCATCTCGGAGTTTGTATCTATTGATTGTCATTTTTCATTCAAGTTTTTGCTGGTTCTTGGTGTGATGAGTGATTTGTAATTGAAACCTGGATACTCCTGGTATTACATTATGAGACTTTGGTTCTTATTTAAACTTCTGGCTTCTTCTGACACTATCCAGCAGGAGAGGCTGGGGCACCTCATAACTGCCAGGTGGAGTGGAAAGTTCATTTCTCCACTTGACCTCCATGAAGGAGAGAGGAGACCTTGTTTCTGCTGTGTGAGGCTGGGAGATCCAGGTCCCCAGTGGACCTGAACTCACACAACCCTGGCTGGAAAGGGTAAGAGTGCCTTGGTATATCTCCCTCCCTGGCCTCTACTGACACTCAGGAAGGGGTAGGTCTCATCACCACTCAGCGGGGAATAAGTCCCAGCTCCCCACCGTCCCAGTTGGAGCACCTGTGTACAGCCTGGTGAGAGTGGAAGTCTAAGCTCTCCACTCAGTGTCTGCTGGTTTGGGTAGGGGGTGGGGCACAGGGTTTACTGTGGTGTTTGGCTGGAGTAGCATGGTCATTACCTAAAAGTTTTCTGTCTTGCTAGAAAAAAGTTTTTCTGGTCCTTTGGCTAGACAGAGAAGGCACTTGTTGGGGCTTTTCTTGTCTATGCCCGCTGGCGTTTCTGCGTTGGCGGCTTCTTTAGCTCCAAGTCTGGGATAGGTGAGGCAAAAAGAAAACCCAGGGAACTCACCACCACGTCATTCCTCAGCTCCCAACTTCCGTAGGCACTCTTTCTGCTATCTTTCAGAGTCTTCTTATGTTGTCTTTTATGTAATGTCCAGGGTTACAGTTGTACTTAGAAGGAAGAATAGGGAAAGGCACATGTACTCCATCTTTCCAGAAGCACAATTCTCCCAATAGTAGTTTAACAAATGGAATTACTCTGGGAGAGGTTGGACTTGTTCTCTGCCTCAGTAAGTGTTGTTTACAGCAATAAACAAGATTCCATTGTCCCTTCCCTCAAAGAAATTACATTCTGGTGAGAAAAAGATAAATTCTGCAATTAGTCCCTAAACACTTTCATTCAGAGGTATCTTGGACATAGAGGGAAATGGCAAGGTAAGATACTGAAGACGCGATCTGTCAGTTATACCCTGTGACCACCATAGCTACGTTTTGGTAATATCTCACACTATGAGACCCATCCTGAGGTGGAGGCCAGAAAATGCACAATCCTACACTAGCTCACTCTTGGGTTTAGGCATAGGCTTTTGGTTTTGCTGCACCCAAGGGAGACCTGGGTTTGGAGGTGAGCAACCGGAGGAAGAACCACAAAAGAGGTGATCACTATTCCTGCAAGACTGGCGGCAGTGACACTGGGTTCTTCTAGGAGACACAAAATGCAAAGTATTAAGTCCTAGGAGTCAAGGGTGCCTATTAGCTGGGGCGGTGCTGTGCCAGCCAATGAAGACCCACCTGTGCTTGGATATTATTCCCATTTGAAGAACCTCAGAATCTGCACAGTCGTTTCCACAGAGTCCGTAATACACCTGATACCTTTTAATAAGTCTCTCATCTGTTTAAACTAACAGATAATTAGATAATTTTGGTGAGACCAAATAAGTAGGCAATTTTGGTGAGACCTATGAATACTGACTAAACGAACGTAGCCGGTTTAAAGAGAACAGGAGAAAAATACGCTCGCAACGTCCGGTATCATTCTGCAATGTGTGGAACCTGAATGAATTAAAACCCAAAGTAAAAGGAAGACCTTTCAGTTCATTCTCATACCTGCTCTTGAGGCGGTGACCTGAATTCCTTGGTTTTCCTGGCTGTGAGTGCAGCCGACATGTTTAAGGCTTGCATAACTTCGTTATAGCGGAATCGTTGATTGTCTTGGAGCTTGGCCACAAAGTCATCTGAAAAGGCCACAATGGCTTCTATCCGGTGCCTGACCTGGCAGTCACAGAGGTACTGAAGTAGCAGGCACATCTAAAGAGACGATTAAAAAGACACCAAATTTAATTTCTGCAACTTAGTTAATGTATATCAAATCAAAATTTGTGGCAGACACGCTTCGTTGTCAACTCTTCTCCTTTATTAAGAGAATCCTGATTTTATGTAGACAGCAATGTGCTCGGTCCCAGGGGATGAAACGTAATTCGTCTAAGCCCAAATGGCAAATACCCTCTGATGTCCCTCTGATGAACACTTACTGTCCCAGCCTCGTCTGCAGCTAGAGGCAAATGAGGTCATGAAGAGAAGTTTGCAAGGGGTCGTCTGGGAAAGATTTTTCACCATTCATAACAGGCTAGAATATCCTCTTTTCAAAAACTGGCTAATGACATGATCACTGGAGGAAGAAGGAGGTGACACACTTTAGGATAAAAACCATAAACTGAGGACTGCAGGAAGATAGTAAGGTCTGGGTTCCTGATGGCACCACTGAGCTCCTACATCCATTCTAGAACTGTCTACCTCCAGACTTTAAGTTAACTAAGTGGTTTTATTGCTTACTCATTAAATGGTCAGCTGGGTATTCTTTTACCAGAAGCCCAAAGGATTTTTAACTGATACGGCGCATCAGTTGAAACATGCCTTCCAGAGAATGTTCTGCCCAAGTTTAGGGAAACATTTAAATGCACTTTATACCAATTGTGATATAAATACACAGCAGTGTTAAAGAGGACTTTAAAACCCTGTCATCACCATCCACAACATGGCCATTTCTGTCTGAGACAGCCCTAGGTGTCTATGTCCCTCTCTCCATCCACTTTGGCTTTGTCCCACCCCAGTGTAAGCACTGTCCCCCTTGGGTCTCAACCAGCATGACAGCGTGCTACTAAGTGGCCTCTGGATGACCACCCTCTCTTACTCCCCTCACAGAGAGCTCTACTGAGATGTTCAGAATAAAATTATCCTGCTAAAATTCTTCAGAGGTTTTAATTGAAATTAGAATAAAATTCAAATCCATCGTATGGCTGGTTTTAGCAAACAGCAAGACTCCGTATGAACTGCCTTCTGCCTACTATCTCACCCTCCTTCCCCGCAGACGCTGGTCTGGTCTCTTCCCGAGTCAGAGCCTTTGTCATGTTCCGTGCTCCATGTGAAAAGCTTCTAGAACACTCTTCCCCTCCCTCTTCACAAGTACTGAGCTCCCGCTACTCAATACCTGACCCCAGCTAAAAAGTTACCCTTTCAGAAAGGCCTTCCCTCACCCTACTCACAGTATTCCAGTTGAAATTTTCTTTCTTCTAGAAATCCATTCTTTTCCTTCTGAGCATTTAATGCGATGAACAATAAGATATTCTAACAGAAATACATATAAAGAAGTGTATATTTCCCCCAGAGACAGTGAGCTTCCTTCAGCCAGCACCCAGTGCCTGGCTCAGAGGAAGACCTCGATCAGGGCTGACGAAGGAAGGAAGAGCAAAAAAAGGGTGTCAAGGATGCAAGCAACAAACTGATGCTAATGAACGAAAGGGTTGTTAGGAAAGGGTCCTTGGGACACCTGGATGAGCACAAAGACAGGCAGGGTCTTTGATTCTCTAGAAACACAGGCAGGAAGTAAACTCTCGCGTGTGAGAATGGACGCACCTGCTGGTGAGCAAGCGCCCTAAGGTTGGAAGGGTAGAGGTGGGGTTGGGAACAGGCAGTGAAAGCCTTGCGTTTCAGGCATTCCAACAAAATGTCAGTGAGACGCTCCCACGGAAACAAGGAGACGCAAGGAAGCTGCGAATGAATAAGAGGGAGAAGAAGCGTAACAGGGAAGAACAAATTTGACTCCATATTGGATTCGTTTCCGTTACTTTAACCTTTATATTCTATTGCTTTTGCTACAAGTTGATCACTAAAGGGATGTTGCTTAAAGTATACATAATGGTCCGTCTCCAGGGACCCTGCCTCCCATGCCTGAATATTAAGCTAAAATACCTTTGTTTAAGCTCACAGGAAACATCGACCAGGCCCCCTGTGAATGGCTGCAGGAAGAAGAAATTAAGATATCCCCTCCTGAATCTGGCCAGAACCAAGAAATATCTGCAATAACTTCTTGCCCTTTTTTTTTTTTGTTTGTTTGTTTTAACTTTACTTCCACACCTCTCCCTCTTTGCTCTATCAAAGAAACCAGCATCCCAGCCCAGGCAAGATGGTTCTTTGGGACACCAGTCCCCCATCTTCTCGGTCTGCTGGCTTTCTGAATAAAGTCACTATTCCTTGCCCCAATACCTCGTCTCTCGATTTACTGGACAGTGCGGCGAGCGATATGAGCTTGGACTCGGTAACACTGGCAGGACAAAAACCCATCTCCTATGCTCCTTTCAGACAGACATACACACACGCACATGCACAATTATGCACAGCCACCCGTACACACAGAGAAATAGCGACATGCCACACACAGACGTGTATGACGGGCGGACACGTACTTGACCAAGGAAACCACCTTGACAAAAATACAAAAAAATATGCCAACTGACTCAATTGGAAAATACAT
Source organism: Pseudorca crassidens (assembly GCF_039906515.1). Lineage (NCBI taxonomy): Eukaryota > Metazoa > Chordata > Mammalia > Artiodactyla > Delphinidae > Pseudorca > Pseudorca crassidens. Next base: position 76,884,648 of record NC_090311.1, read on the forward strand.
GAACTTCATTCCAAATGCAAGAAAACTAGATGGGCATGTCCCCAGGCGTAACAGGAAGTTGGTTAATTTTATGAAGAACTATCTTTACCCAGGAATACAAATACACACACACACACACAGAAAAAGAGACAAAGGTCAGTGTTAATAGGTTGCGAAATTCACTGCAATCTTTTTCTCTGATTACCTGCAATTTAACTGGCTCGGGCAGTTTCATTTGGAGCAGGCCTTCCTTGGACCTCTTACCGCCTTTGTTTTCTTCCTCAGCGGCTCCTTCCAGCTTGGAGTCTTCCGCGCAGGGCTCCTTCTCTGGCGACTCTCCCTCTTCCTCGGGACCGGCAGCTTCCTTGAACACGCTGGGCTCAATCAACTGCAAGATGTGTTTCAAGTCCTCGTTGTGGAAGATGCCCATGATGAGCAGGGTATAGAACAACTTGATGAGAGGGACGAAGAGGAACTCCGTGGTCCCCCCGACGGGGTCCCGGGCGTGAAGGCTGCCCTCTTTCACGGCCTCCGTCAGCATCTGTATGGTCTTGGCCTTCAGGATGTCCAGCGGGAACTCAGGGCTGTACTGGTAACCCTCGTTGTTAATGCTGACAAAACTCGGGGAGGAAAACTGCATCCGCGGCCTGAGGGAGGTGCTGAGGCCAATGCCCGGGAGGCCGTGCTTTTTGTTCTCATCGGGGAAGAGGGTGATGCTCTTTGTCTCCTCCGTCATGGGGACGATGAACTCATTGTTCATCATGAGCCTGGCGGTGGCGTAGGAGCTGAGGTGGATGTCAATCAGCAGGTCGTAGTAGCCGGCGCGCAGCAAGCCGGGCATGTACTTGTTCTCGATGGCGTAGAGCAGCTGCGGTTCGTCCACGTGGCTGCACAAGGCGTGGGCCACCCGGTGATTCCCAAGCGCGCAGACGGCCGAGTAGAGCCGGAGAGTATGGTAGTGGAACTTCAGCAGTTCTTCCTGCTCGGTCAGTTCCAGGATGTCCACAGATCTGGGGACAAGAGAAGTTAAACATGGACATTGAAAAGGATTCTCCATCAGAGGAGAAATCTACATACGTCGTTGATGTCACAAGTTATGGAAACAGACACTATTTTTTAAATTAGTTTTCTGCGACATGTTTGATGATAGCATAGATTTAAAAACATCAGTTCTAGATGTTTTTAAGTTTTCTTCCAGATAGAATTTGATGTTGAAAACTTCCAGTCACTAGTGCTTGGAGCTGTCTTCATTCTTCATCACCTCAGGATTCTGAACATCTCTTTTAGATATTTGGGTCTCAAGCTGACCCCGGGGACTCCCCTCCTTTCAGAATTTGAGCACTCTTCGAAAAATCCTGAATCTCCTTTTCCAATTTGGCTAACCTGCTTCAAGAAGCCAGAAAACTTAGCCTTAGGCTATGTTGCTTTGTCTCCGACTTTAGGATGAGCTCTGAGTATAACCAGTCCGTAGGTAAACAGAGGGATAATTCCTTTGACATAATTTACCTACTTACACGTCCCTCACGGACCCAAACATATGCCAATGCCAGCCTGTTTCCACCAGGTATGTGCCACTCATGAAACAAACACTATTAGGGACATTTTCACTCAGCAAAGTTTCTGTTGGGAATCTGAGTTTATATCAGATCATTTTGCTCCTACCACACATCATGACCTTTCAACGCAATTAAACCTTAAGCGTATGTCCAGAATGTACCTAAAGTCAAGTCATTCCTTTTAAAAGAAAATCTATTTTAAGAGCACATAATTCCTTTCGATGCGCTAATTTTTCTAAACTCTTTAAATTACATAGATTGTTCATGGGCAACACTATAGTATTAAAGGTAGAAACTTGATATATTGATAATCAAGGGAACCACTCATTCATCTTGCAATGTATCCTTGGTGAGACGGTAATATAAGCTCATGAGGACAGGGGCTATTATATACTGTGGTTATTAGCATTCATCCAGCACCTAGCCTAGCACACAATGGGTACTGAATAATTATCTGTGATCATTTATTGTTAAGCTTTGTCACTATCCTTAGATATCCTGTCATCCTGTCCACACCACCTATCCATTGTACCTGTGCTTCTCAGGTCACAGGCATTCTGCTAAAACCCACTGTGGCTTGATGGTGCAGACTGATTCCAGACTCCACCTTCTGACTCTCAGAGTCAAAAGATTCATGCATTATAAAATGCCTAGCAAATAATTACCCACCTGTGTATCACCTAGACTTCCAGGAAACCACACATCTGCTGGGCCCAGTTCTTGGAAAGGTATAACTGAGTAAGCCCCCGCCACCTCAAGGTGCAGTGGAGGATTCCCATATCTCAACTGGGCTCTTCAATCTCCCAAGAAGACTGTTACCCATCCCTCAGCCTGGCTAATGGCCAAAATATATAAACCCATTTATCGTAGCAACACAGAATATCTGCACTCTAGGTCCTTACTGAAGAACGCAATTCAGTCTACTGTCTGATCAATCTCAAAATGTCAGTTTCTAGAAACAATATATAAGGACTCTACAATCTACGTTGCTGCTGCCACTCCCAATTTACCCCCATGATTCATTTTATGATGCCATGTTCTTTCCTATAAAGCACCCCTCCTCCCTACCAGACCAGTCTTTTAAGGTAAGGGTCATGTCTGTTTTGCTCACTATTTTTCTATCCAGTGCCAGGAATACAGTGGGCACTAATACATGTTTGTGGAATGAATGAATGGGAGAAATCGGAAGGAGTTGTAGTCTACTTCTCATAACCTGACTTAGGTCAAGACAAACCAAAAGATATACCACAACTAATTTAGTCTGTCTTTCCACACCAACCCATTGTAGCAATATTCATACATTAATGAACAATGGCTTTAACTGGAGGAGAGCAAAAGAAATAACTCACTGTTTCATCTGTTATAAGCACAACGCCAAATATATCATCTAGCACATCTTTAGCACGTGCTGTAAATTGCACTGTTGTCAGTAAATATTCTCCTTCCCCCTTCTTCCCTGTAGATGGAGTCATCTTATCGACCCTACTTACTTTGGGCTTGACTATACCTGACTGGCCTTGGTCAATAAAATGTAACTGGATAGAACATCTGCCACAAGGGAAAAGAAAACTCTTAGAGGTCTGTTAGCCCTCCTTCGTATCTACCCTTGACCATGGAAGCTATACGTCCCAGATCAGGGCTGCCCCATCAGCTGGGCAAGAAGGTACATGAACCACATCTGCAGACCATCCCCCCAGCCTGGAGCAGGGCTGCAGGGGACCCACGACCTCCTGTAACATGAGCAAGAAATACAGGTTTCTTTGCAAGCCACCGAAACTTGGGGGCTGCCATTACAGTAAAATCTGACTAATACAACTCATTATAGCCTTTAAAAGTCTCCAGGGGAGAAATTTCCTTCATGACTCAATATCATTCTTTAATTCATCAAATATTACAGAGTACCTATTATGTACGGATCACTGTGCACTGGTGAAATGATGGTGAACAATACAGACAAGATTCCTGCCCTAAGGCAGCTTACTGCCTAGTTAAAGAGGGAAACAACCCCAAAAATAAGTAAATTAAATTACGAACCATGAGTGAGATATCTCATGAAAGAAACAGAGGACTGACATACATCTACTACCATTCAATTTTTTTTTTTTTTTTTTTTGCGGTACGCGAGCCTCTCACTGCTGTGGTCTCTCCCGTTGCGGAGCACAGGCTCCGGACGCGCAGGCTCATTGGCCATGGCCCACCGGCCCAGCCACTCTGCGGCATGTGGGATCTTCCCAGACCAGGGCATGAACCCGTGTCCCCTGCATCGGCAGGCGGACTCTCAACCACTGCGCCACCAGGGAAGCCCTCAATTTTTAAAATATTAGTTAATTGTCATATTATTGGGGCATGAGGAACAGATTCTACTTGAATACTAGTCGGCATTTCCATTTTGGAATCTGAATTTTGAAACTCATCAGATTTTTCTTTGGCTTCTACGAAGTGTGAAACCAATGTGCAGGCATATCATGGTGTGATGTGAATGACTGTGGACCAGTCCTGGCTTTGCTATTTTCCTATCCTTACCTTCTCTGCAACCTGATTCCAATGACACTTTTTTTTACAAATTTGCATTTCATATATTTTGGGAAATTGACTCAAATTCTTTACAGCCTATAGTAAGAATTTAAATTATCCATTCATTTGCATATAATTTATCACAGGTAATTAACATAAATGATACATTACGATGGCAGGAGTGTATGTTGGGTTTCCATAACGTGCCAACATATTAAATCACAACCTTAAAACTCTCTGCTTAATAGAGAGAGAATATTTTCCCTTATAAAGAAAAATTCGTTCCCAAATGTGATGTTTCTTTTGGTTGCAGAGTAATTTTTGTAAAACATTAGCTGCAAAATTCCAATAAAACGTTTCTCACATAAAATAAAAAGTATGAAATTAAATTGAATCCTCTAAAGAGTACATTATGAATGCTGTATCTCTCTAATTATTCCACCTAAAAATATACAAATACTTAATGGATTAAAAACAATTCACCTGGCCAGATTAATTTTTCTTTGGCTTTCTTCTGTTTGAAAACAGCTTTATTGAGATATCATTTACATACTATACAATTTACCTACTTAAAATAAATAATTCAATGGCTTTAGTATATGAATGGAACTGGGCAACCATGACCTTGACCTAAGCTTAGAACATTTTCCTCACCCCAAAAGAAACCCAGTAGTACCCAGCGGCAGCCATTCCTCAGGTCCACTGCCCTTGCCTCCCCTAAGTACACATTATTCTACTTTCTCTCCCTAAAGATTTGCCTATTACGGACTTTTCCTGTAAATGGAACCCTATCACATGTGGTAGTAGTATAACGAGTTAAAAACTCAGTATAATGTTCTAAAGCTTCATCCATTTTGTAGCACATGTAAGTACTTCATTCCTTTGTATTGCCAAATAGATTTACAGTACGGATTCACCACACTTTATTTATCCACGAATTAGTTGGTGGGCATTTGGGTTGTTCCCACTTTTTGGCTACTGTGAATAATGCTGCTCTGAAATTCGTGTACAGGTTTTTGTGTGGACATGTTTTCATTTCCCTTGGGTATATACCTAGGAGTGGAATTGAAGGCTCTTACGGTAACTCTGTATTTAACCTGTTGAGGAACTGACCAATTGTTTTCCGAAACACAGGTTAAATTTTAAAAGTATTAAAAAGAAATAAAAGTGCCAAGCATGTCTAAATATATAAAAATGAACATAGCTCCTACAGCTTTTTAAGAGTAGAGTTTTAAAATATAAGAAAAAAAACAAATATGTGTGTCTTTGCATTGTTTTCATGAAATGTTTTCACTCAGTTTGTGACTTAACTTTTTAATGATATTTTGGGGGGGAAATCTTGGTCCCAAACTTACTGATAATGAGGCTGCTAAAATGAAATCTCTGCAATTTAATTGGCTGTCACATGGAAAAACTGAGAATCATAAACAAAGCCACCTCTGAACATTAAGTGTACTTCATATTATTACTATAACTGTCTAGAATGCATATGAACTTGTTTCCAAAGCCCTCAAGGTATTTTCACAATGCTCTTTCACTGACATCTCTTGGTCTCAGTTTTTCCCATCTGTCCAACAAAGGACTGAACTAAGTGATTTTTCTGACTCCCTCTTTACCGTCTTATAGTTCTGTGATACTCTCTTACTCGGCTGCCTTAAGTCAGATGGCAGCTGTACTTGCCTGAACTTGTACTTACTGTTATTCTCATAAGCAAAACAAGAATGAGGAAAGAAATCATACACTATCAAATCACCTCTTCACTTATAATAATTCTGTTTCCGTAACCAAGGAGTTGAGACATAGACTTAAACTTGGGATGTACAAAATAACGTCTGCATGGCCCCAAGAAATCAGTAGTTTTTAAACCCCATTTTGTTTCCCCAGCACCACCCCTGAACCCTGGGGTAGGCATCTAATTTGATGGGTCCCCATCAGACAGTAAAGGATGCCCAGGCCTGACCTGTTCTCCTCTGGGATATGGAGAGACATGAACTGCAGAGGTTCCACACACTGCACCAGCCAGCCTTGGCGTTCACTTATTCGAGACACGTCTACCTTCAAGAACTGGTTGGGCATTCTGCTCCAGAGGACATGTGAGAGGAACTGCACATGGAGACGAGGGGGACACTGCGGCACGGGGTTTTTGTGCTCGCTCTTGAATAATCCCGCTGAGAGAGGCATCACATTCTAGGAGATGGGGAAGCAGAAAAAGAATGAATGGATGACACTCCTGGGGGATCAATAAAGTGACGACTAGAGTTCTGTACAGGAAAGAGATAATGACAGATACGATACGTGTTGAGCAGAGTCAATACAAAAACTAATAGAAATTGGGTTGAGCTGTTTCTGAAAGGACAAGTGGAGAAAATTTGGGGATGTTTCCTTCCCATATACTCAATGGCACACTGAGAATGCGAGAGCAAGAGAGTATAACCATGTATCTTTCCTATTCCTTTACCAAGCTGGGTCCTCAGGGACGCTGGGCATGTCTTTAGCTGCCTTCATCCAAACATCCCGAAAGACTGGTCACATCCACTTGGCTTTCTCTCTTTCTTATTGTCTGTCCTTTGTCACCCACTTCATCCATCCTTAAACTACTCATACCCTCACTCATTATCAGGTTTCTCAGGTTTGAGAAGCCAGCAATAGACCAGAGACAGCTCAACAGATAAACCTGACTGTTAAACAAGAAACACAATTTCTTTCTCCTCCACCTTCCTCCACCTCTAATATGTATCTTCAACCATTCCAATTCCTGCAGTCTGGCCTCAGGAAAAGAAAAGTCTCTACTTTACCAAAGCTTATTCATTCATTTATGATCGTGATACCACCCCTGCCTGCCTCTTCTGGGCCAATAAAACAATTATCTCATCTTTCCGCATTACCTTCGGTTTCTTCCTCTCCTCTAGAACCTTCTCTACTGCATTATTTAGACTTGCTCATCCTCAAGCGACTTTCCTATTCTCTTTTGCTAATGGGAACAAAAAACCCAGGCACTTGTATCAGGCACTGAGAATGTATCAGTGAAACTAAACAGACAAAATCCCTACCCTCATACAGCTTCCATTTCTTTTTCATTAGACATAAACAAAATCAGTAATTAAATAGTTATTAGAAAAGGGGTCATGGAGAGGAAAAAAAACAGGATGGGGGAATCAGAATGCAGGACAGTAATAATAAACAGGGTGGTCAGAATGGTGTCACTGAGAAGATGACATTTACAGAACGATCCAAAGAGAAGAACCATGTGGATATGCAGGGGAAGAAATTTCCATGCAGAGGGTACTGTGAATACAAAGACCCCAAGGAGGGAGTTTGCCTGGCAAGTCTGAGGAAGAGCTGGCGGCCAGGGTGGCTGCAGTGGAGTGAAGGAGGGGACATCAGGAGGAGGTGAAGTCAGAGGGGTTAGAGGAGGTCAGCTGGTTTAGAACTTGAGAACCATCATCAGACCTCTGATTTTTACTCTCAGGGAAACAGGGTTTCTAGGGTTTCGAGCAGTGAAGTGAGTGACATGGTCTGATTTTTATTTTAAAATAACGACAGTCACTCGGATTGTTCTATGATAAACAGAAGGGTGAGGATGAATTAGAGGCTAGTGGCGAAAAATACAGATGGGAAATGATGGTGATGGAGGGCAGATCAGCAGGAGGGGTGGTGGGAGAGGACAGAAGGTGGAGGATTTGCCGGGGGGTGGAACTGGGATGCGGAATGTAAAGGAGGGAAGCCAAGGATGACTCCAAGGTTTGGGGTCTGAGTTATTAACTGACAGATCAAGAAGACTCGATCAGGCAAGTCAGGAGGAGGGGGGAGTGATGGTCAGCAGTCCAGTTTCGGACATAATCCAATTTGCAATATCTATGAAACACGAAACATAAATGTCAAATAGACCAACAGCAGAGTCTGGGTTCTGAGAAACTACCACTTTTTTGTCAAATTTTAACTTTTTTGTTTTAACATCTTTATTGGGGTATAATTGCCTTACAATGGTGTGTTAGTTTCTGCTTTATAACAAAGTGAATCAGTTATACATACACATATGTCCCCATATCTCTTCCCTCTTGCGTCTCCCTCCCTCCCACCCTCCCTATCCCACCACTCTAGGTGGTCAGAAACCACCGAGCTGATGTCTCTGTTCAGTCATCCAAACCTGCTGCCTCCTTTCCCTCACGTTCAATCTCAAATAATAATATGAATTGAATGATCTTGAACAAAATACTATGGCTTCTTCCATCATTTTACTGAAATTTTTCTGGAAAGGTCACTAAAGCCCTCCTACTTAACAAAAATCACAGATTCCTTTAGTCCATATTGTATTGGCTCTTCTGTGGCGGCTGGAATCTCGTTTTGCAAAGGCAGAAACTGAGCTCACATGGTTTAAGAAATATGTGCAAGGTCGCTGAGCCAGCATGGTAAAACTGTCTACCAAATTCACCCTGAGGGGTGCCCAGCACCTCACTGTTTACAATTGCGAATTTCAATTCCTTTTCCTGAATTTCAACAGGCTCTTCTGCTTCTTGTTGTATTAATATCCCTTGGCTGGCCAAACGAAAATTATTCAAATTAATCCTTTTCGGATTAACATATACACACTACTATACACAAAATAGATAACCAACAATGACCTACTGTATAGCACAGGGAACTATACCCAATATTTTGTAATATCCTATAAGGGAAGAGAATCTGAAGGAGTACACACACACACACACACACACACACACACACACACACACACATAACTGAATCACCATGCTGTACACCTGAAACTAACACGACATTGTAAATCAACTATACTGTCCACCCCCAAAAAAAGTAAGAAAAAAGAAATTAATCTTTGATTCTTCATTCTCCTTGAGCACCAAATCCAATTTCAACAAATCCTATTAATCCAATTCATTGACAAATTCTGTTAATCTCTCCCCTAAAACATCTTACGTTTCACTCTCTCTTTACGATGACTTCCATGAATCTCATCGTCTTCTCCCGTGTGGACAGTAAGGGATTGTTGATAGATAATTATTACTGCCTGCTCTCATTCTTTTGAGGGCAGATATTTCTCCACATTACTACCAACATATTTTCCCAAAACAGGTTTGATTATACTCAGTCCCCTGCTTCAAATTTCCAGTAAGGCACCACTGCCTAGGGAATAGGTGTACACTTCTTACTATGGCATTTAAGGCCTTTTCAACTTGGACTACCTTCCATCCATATTCATCTCTAGCCACATCCCAGAAGCATCCTTTGTTACAGTCACACTGAATTCCTTAACCTTCAGCACTTTCATGCCTATGTATTTTCACTTTCTCTCACCCTCTGTCTAGAATGCCCTCTCCTAGCAAATGTACCCTGAGATCTGTCATTCAACAGTTAAGAATCAACCTAAATGTCATCTCCTCTTTCAGCTTTACCTGATCTACCCCATCCTACTTAGTTGTCCTTTCATTTATGTTCCCAGAGTACTCAATACCTGTCACTCTTGCATTTACCACAACGTAGCATACTTTCAGCTCTGCAAGCCCGTTCACTAGCTTACCTGTGAGTTCAGCGATTACTGAGCTGTATGTAATTTGGCATTTGTGCTCTGTACAAGCCTAGTTTTATTGAATAATATACTCATGATAACCAAAGAAAACCCTTTCCAATTACTTATGTTACCCTAGTGACCTTAACGAGATTACAGAATTTTCAAATACAGAAACTTTTAAAGAATGATTTATGTGATTAATATCAGTACTAATAAAGTATGGAATTAATTGAAGAAGAAGTAAATGCTATTTCCTAACAAAAAACAACCCGAATATAATACCAGGAATGAGTCTTTCTTACCTTTATTCTTCCCAACTCAAACTGAAAAACGTTGGGACTTGTAGCTTGAGCAAAAACTGCAGGAAATAATTTTGTACTTGGTTCCACCTTAAATGATCAAATGAATTGAATAATATTAGTAAAGGAAGGAACACACAAAAAAATACATTTTCTTCCTAACACCTAAGAAACACTTTACAGAAAAAGACTTTTTCTTCCTCTCATGCAGATAGTCTCTTTCAATAATTATTTGGAATATTTCATTTCAGGACTATGAACATTTTTGGAGGAATGTACTGTTTACTCTGAAGGGCTTATGGCACTGTTATTACTCAAACAGAAGTAAAAATACAGAATTGACTCATTTGTGTTTCATTTCCTTCTAGCTTATAATTTACTATAATTTACAAAATGTGTTCTCCACTCTAACGGGGATAAAGGCTTCCTCCCTGGAAGCGCAAGGCCATCCCTGACCACATACCTGATAGTATGTGCTCAGCTCCTTGCCGTTGGCCGTGAAGGTGAGCAGCCCACTGGCAGTGTCCACCACGCAGCCAATCTCCAGGCCGTTGTTGTTGCGTCCTTGCCCGGGGCTCAGGCTCTCACCCGCACACACCATATAGCAGTTGCTGCGTTTGATGCTGAATTGCAAAAAAACATGTTTATCTTTGAACAAGGACAGGTAGCATGGAAAGCATGGACGTCTGGCAAACTAAACCTAAGTTATGCTGTGCAAGCAACAAGCTCATGCTGAAATGGGACAGGTGTACAGTGGGCCCGATTCTGTGATTCTGAGCAAAACTCCATTGACTTCAGTGGACATTCTGAGTCAGGTCTTCCAATCTCTCAATTTCACACCTAATGAAGACGGGTCAACCAGTTGGAACCAAGGATGAGAACTGACCTGCACCTTCCCTCCAAAAACTCAAACCAAACTGGACCTTTTTCTGAGGTTCAAAAAAGTTTAACTATGATAAAGCAGAAACTAACACACATACACACACAAAAAGTTTAACTATGTAATAATCATCCAAATTGGTAATTTTCATTCTCATGGGTTTTTTTTAAACATCTTTATTGGAGTATAATTGCTTTACAATGGTGTGTTAGTTTCTGCTTTATAACAAAGTGAATCAGCTATACATATACATACAACTCTATATCTCCTCCCTCTTACGTCTCCCTCCCACCCTCCCTATCCCACCCCTGTAGGTGGTCACAAATCTCATGGGTTTTGGTTTTTTTTGAAAAAACCACTTGTTCTGAGATGAGAAGCACCTGTTTCTGAACACTATCGAAGTCTTTAGGCCAATTCTACATGAGCTGTCAGTGATTCGATAGATATAAAATTTGGCTAAAATGAAGCCCCTTTCTGGACAATTCCTGGTGATCTGCTATGAGAGACAGACTTAGCTGGGAAGTGCACAAGATCTGTGATATTAACAACAAACCCCATCTGAGTTTCACCCTCAACAAAACCTTTACCAGAGATGGTAGCAAACTTAAGTGATTTGAGTTTCACCTCCTTCCCTTTCTCTACTACTGTGCAGTGCATGTATGAATGGGGCTGGCAAAAAGGGCAAACACAGGCAAGTAGGAGGAAAACAGCAAGAAGGCGGAGATAAAGTCAGTTTCCGAAGAGTCAAAAGTTGGCTGTGTTTCTATGCTCTATTTATGTAAGATTCAACAACCTTCCCTAGCCTGTATTTCCTTCACTGAAACCATCAATCAGATATCATATCCCTATATTATCTCCTTTCACTGTCCCCATCTCTGAAAATCAAATATATCCCTAAGAATATTCCTGGAAACAGGTGGTTTGGGGCCCCCCCATACTGACGTAAAGCACTGTTCATTGGAGAATTTTTGCTAGGCTCACTGTCTCAAGTGCTAAGTTCACTGCGGTTCAAGTGTTACAACCTGAAGGCAGGGGAGAGAGCTTCCGGTCACCAAAAATGATGGTGCAGGTATAAAAGAAAAGCAACGTTATGGGGGGGCTCTTTCTATGAGACCCATCACAGCAGATCAGAGAGGATGCACGGGCACACAAGGTAGATGCAAATGACCAGATCTTCTCTTGTCTTATCTGCAAGGAAGATAGCCTTCTTCACTTTTTTGAAGGTTTGGTTTGAGTTTGGTTTGTTTTATAAATGAAAAAGGATGGCACAGAAACTGTAACCGACTTACCCAAAGCCACACAGCGAGTCAATGGCAAAGCTGAGGAAAGAACCCACGGCTCCTCAGTCTGAGTTCAAATGCGTCCACCTGGTCTAAACCACTAGCCCACACTGTCTTCACCTTTTTCTCCCCACCTCCTAACCAGCTCCCAAGGTACAGATCAGACCACAGGCTAAATGCCTCACAGTCACCTGTCTCTCATCCTCAAACAATGGCTAAGTCACGGTAACCCAAGTCATCAGTCGTGTGCGATGTCACCTGAAGGAATATATGATTATTACCCCCAAAAGATGCACTGCTCTTACTTTATAAGATTTTGCACTTTTAATATATTCAGATTCCTTACCGGCTTGTATGAGTAACAAAAAGGACATGGACATTAACGGTCTGATTACACTGTTCCTAGAAACAGAATATTATCTTGGACAGAAAATCCAAGAGAAAAAAAATGCCTAGGTTTATCAACATGTTTATCAAATGTCATTCATGTAAGAAATCGAGGAAAACCAACCTTTCGTGCACCTTTCCTTTTTCATCTCCTAGAGTCACGGTCACTGTACGAACTCTGTCCAGGTCAAAGCCTGTATCATACTGTTGGAAATCGGATGTGATCCAGCCCACCCAGACGTTGGCAGGTTCTTGTCCAGGAAAGATTCTCACTGAGTAATAGTACTGTCGAGACAGCAACACCAAGTATTGGTGAAGTAAAATGAAACAAAACTTTGACTTGCGATGTCTAAGAAGATATGTCTTGGTTGAAAATCATTTGGCATATCTGCAGCAACATGGATGCAACTAGAGATTATCATACTAAATGCAGTAAGTCAGAAAGAGAAAGACAAACACCATATGATATCACTTATGTGTGGAATCTGAAATATGACACAAATGAACCTATCTATGGAACGGAAACAGAATCATGGACATAGAGAACAGACTGGGGATTGCCAAGGGGAGGGGGGTGGGAGAGGGAAGGACTGAGAGTTTGGAATTAGCAGATACAAACTGGTATATGTAGAAAGGATAAACAAGAAGGTCCTACTGTATAGCACAGTATAGGGAACTATATTCAATATCCTGTAATGGATATAATGGAAAAGAATCTGAAAACAATATTGGCTTGGCCAAAAAGTTCATTTGGGTTTTTCCGTAACATCTTATGGAAAAACCCGAACAAACTTTTTGCCAACCCAATATACACAAATGTATAACTGAATCACTTTGCTGTATACCTGAAACTAACACAACATTGTTAATCAACTATACTTCAATAAAAAAGAAAATAATAGTATATTCAATACTAATAATAGTATATTCAATTAGGCTATAACAACAACAAAACCCAAAGCTTAAAGCAGCAAAAAAAAAAAAAAATCCTTTGGCCTAAGCAAAATGTTATAGGCACAAAGGACTGATGTGGCGAAGGAAAAGTCTTAAAACAGAGATCCTGAATTATTTCAGAAATAATGGGAAAAAGAGAAAAGACTATCTGAGCAAAAGATGATCTGAAGCCTTTTATACTTCCAAGTATGAATGGATGGGGGAGTACATATATAGTATGTTTATGTGATAAAATCATCAATCCATTACACAGGTAAGCTTTGAATTCTTCAAGCGGACACAAGAACAATAATCTACGCTATAGCTTTTCTGCCTGTTTTATACCTTGAATATGCTATCACTAACATAATATTTGGAACCCTTAAAATCACTCTGAAATAGTTCAGATCTGATATGTGAAAGTCAAGTTCAAATAGGGGGACATTCTAAAAGGGACACAGCTATATATTTTTTCCATTTGGCGTTTTATGAGAAGTGCTTTAAAAATTCAAAATGGCAGACAGCACACCTTGACCTCTAACAAAGTATGATAAATGATCTTGCAGACATATCACTGAGACAAAAGAAACTGCAAAATGTACTTGGAAAACTTAAGTGGCAAATAAAATGCTGTCAAGAAAGAGGATAACAAAACCAGGACTGAGGGTGCCATTAAGGATTATTCTTCCTAAAATAGCTCTCTTATTGCATAATATCCATTAGAATACACATACATCTTTCAACTTCTCAGTCCCCAAGATATAAGTGAATAATTATTTTTAAAGTAAGCTTGCTAAACAGTACGAATCAATGTTAACTATTTGAAATGCAAAGCATGCTCACTGACAAATGGAGATAAATGACAAAAGCTGCAACCTCATACCGTGGACGTTTGCATCAAGTAATCATAGTCGTCCCTCTCATCTGCCAGGACGTCTTCTGTGAGTCTTGCAGAGTGGCTGGTGCTGTAATCTGGCTTTGTCCTTCTGAGCAAAAATCTGGAATGTAGTAGAGGACTAGGAATAAGCAACATTAAAATGTTCTGCCTATCTCAAACACAAACATATAATTAACTTAGTGGAGTGGTTGTCAGCCAGGATGATTAGCTCCCAAGAGGACATCTGGCAATATCTGGAGATATTTTTGGTTGTCACAACTTGGTGGGGGAGGGGGGCCACTACTGGTGGAGGGATCCTGCTAACCATCTTACAATGCACAAGGCAGACTCTTACAATAAATAATTATCTAACCCAGAGTGGCAATAGTGTTGAGGTTGAGAGTTTCATATTCAGTGTAAGAAAGGGTGCTAAAACAATCTACCTCCTTATCCATCAAAAAGTACTATTTAGAGAGAATACTCTAAGGTTCAACCAGTAATGTAAATATAAACATCTTAAAAACTAACTCTTGGGAGAAAATACAAATCATATATCTGATAAGGTTAATATCTAGAATATACAAAGAATTCCTACAACTCAGCAACAAAAATGCAAATGACCCAATCAACAAATGGGCCAAGAACTTGAATAGACATTTCTCCAAACACGTTATACAAATGACCAATAAACATATGAAAAGATGCTCAACATCACTAATCATCAGGGAAATGGAAATCAAAACTACAATGTGATATCATTTCACACCCATTAGGATGGCTACTATCAAATAACCAGAAAGTAACAAGGGTTGACAAGGACTTGGAGAAATTGGAACCCTCGTGCAGTGCTGATGGGATTGTAAAATGGTACAACTGCTACGGAATACAATATAAATTTTTTTCCTCAAAAATTTAAATATAGGGCTTCCCTGGTGGCGCAGTGGTTAAGAACCCACCTGCCAATGCAGGGGACGTGGGTTTGAGCCCTGGTCCGGGAAGATCCCACATGCCGTGGAGCAACTAAGTCCGTGCACCACAACTACTGAGTCTGCGCCCTAGAGCCCCCGAGTCACAACTACTGAAGCCTGTGTGCCTAGAGCCTGTGCTCCGCAACAAGAGAAGCCACCGCAATGAGAAGTCTGCGCACCGAACCAAAGAGTGGCCCCTGCTCACCACAACTAGAGAAAAGCTCACACGCAGCAACGAAGACCCGATGCAGCCAAAAAAACAAATAAATAAAATAAATAAATTTATTTTTTAAAAAAATTTAAATACTGAAGTACCAGGCATCCCAGTTCTGGGTATATATCCAAAAGAACTGAAAGTAGGGTTGTGAAAAGATATTTGCACACCCAAGTTCTTAACAGCATGATTCACAATAGCCAAGAGGTGGAATCACCCTAAATGTCCATCATTGGATGAATGGATAAACAAAATGTGGTGTATATACACACACACTGGAATATCATTCAGCCTTAAAAAGGAAGGGAATTCTGACATATGTCACAACACATATGAACTCTGAGGACATTAAGCTACATGAGATAAGTCAGTCACAAAAAGACAAATCCTGTACGATTTCGTTTATATGAGGTATCTAAAGCAGTCAAATTCATAGAAACAAAGAGTAAAATGGCGATGACCAGGGGCTGGGGGAGGTTGGAAAAGGCACGTTATTTCATGGGTGTGGAGTTTCAGAGTTTTGCAAACTAAAAAAGTCCCGAGATCTGTTTCACAACAATGTGAATATACTTAGCACTACTGAACTGTATACTTAAAAATGTTTAAGATGCTAACTTTTATTTTTACCACAAAAAAAAAATTCATAGGGCTTCCCTGGTGGCGCAGTGGTTGAGAGTCCGCCTGCCGATGCAGGGGACACGGGTTCGTGCCCTGGTCCGGGAAGATCCCACATGCCGCGGAGCGGCTGGGCCCGTGAGCCACGGCCTCTGAGCCTGCGCGTCTGGAGCCTGTGCTCCGCAACGGGAGAGGCCAGAGCAGTGAGAGGCCCGCGTACCGCAAAAAAAAAAAAAAAAAAAAAAAAAAAATCATAGAAAAAGTAACTCTTGAGATAGATTGTTAGTGGTAACAAATTAGCTGGCCAACAGGCTGCTTTTTCTTCTGTAGAATCCTTGGTACATAAAGAAGGAGGAAGAGGAAGAAAAAATTGACTTTGGAAATCCCTTACCCACTATTACCCTCTCCAGTGATCCCCTAACATAATAACTACATATTTAAAATCATTTAAAAATTTAAATTAAAAAAAATTTTTTAAATCATTTTGCATGTATCAATGACCTTTGTTTCAGACGAGAGGGCTTTTCCTGAGCATAATCTTTGTGGTTGTTAAACTCTGGTTTTGTAACTTCTTTGTCTTTGTCCACTCGATCTGGCACCAGATGGCCATGAGCTGTCTTCATGAGAACCTCAAAGTCCGAATCCACATCATAATCCTCCAAATCATTCTTGGGCCCAAAGAGACCGGCACCAGGGATCCCTCCAGTCGCAGTCTTGGAGAAGACCTCCGCGCACTCGATGGGCATGCTCAGACGATAAAACATGAGATCCGTGCTGCTGTTCTGAGAGCCAAAGGACTTCTGAGTGACCTTTAAACACGGGGAACTGTCGATGGTGCCGTCAATTCTGGTCACCTAACAAATGAAGACGTGATTGTTCAAATGCTCATCACCGTCCGTTTCCTGATTCTAAAACCCTAACGTGCATCACACCTTTACAACCCAAAACATGGCCCGCCCATGGCATAATTTTATAAATGAGATCATTAAATAGAGGGACTGCTGTGTTACAGACATACTCACAGTTCTGTTTCTAACTCAGAAGATGATTTGGGAAATTCATGTTAAAACTGTATATATTCAGATGGAGCCTGACATTGCCTCCATAAAAAAAGAATTATATACAGTTGACCCTTGGACACCGCAGGTGTGAACTGCTTGGATCCACTTATATGTGGGTATGTTTCAATAGTAAATACTATAGCACCACATAATCTGCGGCTGGCTGCATCCGTGGATACAGAGGGCCGACTATAAATTATATGCAGATTAACCCCGAAGTTGTTCGAGGATTAACTGTAGGTAATCAGTCTAATCAGCCTCTCATAAGTACCTAAAATCAGAGGGTAATCCTGTCCTTAGATTCCCCTACAGTGGAACACATCAGAGCCATCATTTTAAGTAAATGACAGTAACTGTCCAAGTAGGAACACCCGCTCCTGGTTTTTGGCAATGGTCTGATTTTCAAAGGAAAAGCAAACCTCAATATGTTCATGGTTTGATGGAACTTGGAGAAACTGAGGAAGCCTCTTGCTTAGCCACATGGTAATATCCCTGTTCGTGTTAACGGCAAATGGTTCATAGCCCTCTTGTAAGCCACAGATGGTGAAATATTTCAAGGTGCTGACATCCTTTCCAAAGTTCATCCTGCCCACTTGAGCCACTCCAAGGCTACATACAGGTATGAATCCTGGGAAGAAAAAAAATACATCAAAATCTTCAGTATCATTCGTATAAGATCCTTTTAGCATGGAATCACCAAAAGTATTGCTCTAAAACTCTTAGCTTTGTGAGAACCGTTGCCCTGAGGTGAAAACAATAGTGGAGTAAAGAGACCACGGACACTAACTATTAAATGTGAGTATCAGAAGACCAGTATTTGCTCTTGGCATCGTAATTCCTTAAATGTGGGCCCGAGCTAAGTCCCTTCTTCCACCCTGGACTTCTGTAAAATGAGGTGACTACTAAGCGGCCCCGAGTCCTCTGGAAATCCTGGGGACCACAACCCCCTCCCCACAGCCTCCCAGCCCCGAAGTGCAGGTGACTCTCTTGCAGAGGGAAAATGAGAAAGAAAGTTAAGTGCCAAAGCGCATCGCCAAAGAGCCTGAAATGTGCAAACATCAAACACAGCTGAGCTTTACATGTAACTCAAAGAAGAAACAAAAAAAGGATTGGAGGCCACATTTTTAAAGGTGTTCATTCACTTATAGCTGCTTTTGATCTTTGAAGAGAATTTTGCCTCTTTTTTTCCCCCTAGGGTACCCTAGATCTAAGCATAGAAAATATACATATAAATAAGAATTTGGAAGTAGCTGCTAAAATCCTACTGAAACTCCTCCATCTGTCCCTTTCCCTTCAATGTCACTGTTGGTATAGATTAAGCAGGGTAATGCAAAATTAACATAAATAGCTAAATAAGAAATCAAAAAGTTAAAAGTTAACAAGAAACTAAAGCAACAGCAATGAGCAATGAAGAAAAAAACAAAATATTTCAATGTGTGGCAGGGATGGTTAATCTTTCCACTACTAAATAAAAAGGGGAAACTACATTAATTATGTTAATTTTCTGAGTTCTTTGGAATCAACTGTCTGGCAAGGGGATGAGATGATACTTTTCAGTGGAGGGGGCATTTACGTACTCTTCATATCTTTTTGTAATATTTTACATGAAAGTTCAAGTAGTCAGCACAATAAACAAGGTCAGTATTGGGATGCAGACTACAAATTAGAGGATCTAACTTGCAGATCAAAAAAGCAGGGGATCCTCAGAATGAGCTGACAGATTTCTACCATTATGATGTCCATTTCTTTCCTTGTTGAAATTAGTGGCAGTGAAAGCAATGTATAACTCTCAAGACAGCACAAGACAATAGAAATTACATCTGATAATTCATAATGATTTCATCCAGTTTGTATCATCAATATATATTTAAATAAACGGTTGAATCATAGCATTACCAACCGGGAAGCAAGAACACATCCAGCTGGGTTCAAGGAAGTGTGAATGATGAGTTTCTAGCTAAAACTAAAAAAGCCACAGCTGTGTCTGCAGCTGTGCCAGCTCTTGATGCAGTAGTCAAGGAAAGTTGTCTTAAATACGTGCTCCCAAAGGAATCAAAGAAAAGGACTGGATAAATGCAATAGATCTGAGACAGCTTGAACTACATTTGCACAAACGGGAAAACCTAACATTCATTTGACATAAACTAGGGGATACCGAGGCAGAAACATCTCTGCTGATGCTACATGTTTTTCTTTCTAACCACTTTATATGTAGTTGGAGTTCCTACACTAAAAGTGAAGTTACTGGATACCTTAAAATATCTGTAGAGTAGATCTTTGGGTGTTTGTTATATTAATATCTGAACTTTTCTGTATGTCTGATATATTTTCATCTAAAAAATCAAGTATTTAGTGTTGTGCGCAAAGATTTGTGTCTAAACTGTTCACTATGGCTATGTACACAATCATAGAATACTGTTTGGACAATAAATATGTGTTTTTCTTTTCCTGGAGATGGTATACTACTTAGCTTTTGAAAATCTGGTTTTCAAAAGATCGTTAATATATAGGAAAATATTCACAGTAGGTATTATTTCGAGAAAGAAAGATGGAACATATGGCTTATTTTTAAAGATGCAAAAACACCAGAAGGGGTTTTTTTAAATCAAAAAAGTTTCAGAATGGTGGGATTTTTAATGCTTTTTCCCTCTTTTTATGTCTCTCAATTTAATAATTTTTTTCAATGAATATGTATTTTATGATGACAACAAACGACAGCCTTCGTAAAAATAAAATATTCATTTAAGGAAATGGGATATACCTACATCTTTCTCGTATAGAAAGGTGGAAGAATGATGTGGATATAAAATGGTCCAAACAACATGTTCTTCAAGTTGCTGAAGTTCAAGTTCTCATTGCTAGTCTCGAGTGTGCAGTGAGCTTGGTACCAGAAATCTTGCTAATAAAATTACACTAGTACAGGAGTGCTGAAAAGTGATTTAGCAGTATGCATTAAGACACTTTTACCTATTCATTTCTTTATCCAACAGATGTTTATTGAGCAGCTACTGTGTGCCAGAAACAAGGAATACTAGGTCACTAACACAGACCCAGCTAAATGTTCTCATAGTCTAATACGGTGGGGAGACAAGTGAAGAAGTAATAAAATAACCTACTGACCCATCTAAAAAGAGGGAGTGCTAAGAGCTGAGGAAGAGTAGAGAGATGAAGTCGGGAAGATTTTGCAGAAGAGTCACCATCTAAGTAGAGGGCAGACAGGCAGTCCTGGGAAATGACTAAGAACAGGGACTTTGGAATCCAAGAGACCTGGATTCAAGTTTCAGCTCCACCACTTCTTGGCAAGTTACTTAAATTCCCTAAGCTTTAATCCTTTCTTCTGTAATATCTACCCACGAGGGTTATGGTTTTAAAAACAAGATCCTGTATGTATAGTGCTTAATATATACGCTCACTAAACTCAATTTTAAATGGGAAAAAAAAAGGTAAAGGAAACTAATAGGTGTAGTAAGAGAATGGTTAATTATGATACATACACAAGATTAAATAGGTGTAGTCATTAAAAATCATGTTCAGGGCTCACCAAAATAAAACTATACAGGGAGGTAAAACATGGCAACATTTAAAAACTGGCGATTCCAGGTGAAGCGTACACGGGTGTACACTGCACTATTCTTGCACTTTTCTAAAAGGCTGACATTTCTCAAAATATGATATTGGTAAAACTACCACAAGTTATGCTTAAAATACTTTTATGCCTTAGGACAACATATTATATATAATATTAAGTTTAAAAAAGGTGGCAAAAAATTATTTTTACATCTCAAACCTTTAAATGGGAGAAAAACACATTAAAAGTCAAATTTCTCTCTGGGTAGTGGGAACATAATTTTTAACCATTTTCTTATACTCCTTTGTATTTTCCAAATGCTCAAAAAGAATATATTAATTTTATGAAAGACAAATAGATACACTTTTTCATTAGCTTATAGCAGTAGATGGTTTTTTCACTGCTTTAAGCGTTTTGGTCTCCTTTAAAGGAATTTATCTGTGAAAGTACATCCATAAGTAGAAATTATGCTTTTTTCTCTTTGTAATTTAAATGAAGTAGAACTTAATAAAAATTAAATTGTATTCTGACTTCAGAAGATGCAGTTTTAATAGCTGTTATGATAATAAAACAACAGATATTTCTAACAACTACATTTTTAAAATTAGCATATCACAGCAGGAACAACTACATGGCAATGGTATCAAAGCAGATAGAGAGTGGAGGAAAAACTCCAGGTACTTTTCAGTGGCCACATGGGAAAGGGCCAGGCCTCAGTCACTTCCATTTGGCCAATGCCCTGCAAATAAATGTGCTGACAACAGATGAAATGCTTAACACACAAGGCTCCCTAACAGCAGCTAATTCCCTGAGTGTTCATCTCAGTGACCCTTAACGACCATTCATTGAGACAGGAATCATTATTGTCTTTTTCCAGTGATTTAAGTCCAATCTTGGCTTAAATCACAGCTAAGTGGCCAGAAAATAAACCCAGGTCTGCCAGATCTCAAGCTCCGTGCTTTAATTCAGGCCTGCAATCACCAAAGAGTAGAGATTTTAGGTTTCCTGGACCATATGGTCTCGGTGAAAACTACTCAAGCCTGTGTTACAGCGCAAAAGCAGCCACAGATAGTATGTAAACAAAGGAGCATGGCAGTGTTCCAATAAAACTTTACTCACAAAAACTGGTGGCAGGCTGGATGTGGCCCTCAGACCTTAGTTTGCCAACCCCTGCTCTAAGTTTTCAATATTCAAACATTGTGTATCAGGTCCCTCCATTTGGCAAATATCTAAAGAACACCGACCAGGTACCAACCGCTACTCTAGGCACTGGAAATACAGCTGTGAACAGAACAAAAAGGAGTCCCTACCTTTCCGGAGCTTATCTTTATGTACAGAAGGCAGATAAAGAATAAATAAATAGTTACCAATATACATAACACAATGTCAGGAAATCATAAATGCTATCAGGACTGACGGAATGTTTTGCCATGAATACACAAGACAAGTTGATAAATGACCTCACTCTTAATCATTTCCTACAGCAAAACATGATAACTGAGGTTCAATTCTTTATTAGCTTGAGGTATGCTGAACGCAAAAGTATTCCAACCCAATGAAACAGACTTCCACAAATTCACACACACACCCCGGCACAGGTGAAATGTTGGTCCTACCTTCCTGTCCTTTGTGTTCTCGATCTTCTATTCCAAATGCCTTAACTGACACCCTGCAAATAACAAAGTCTGATGTATCTAAGGGAAGTTTTCTTCCTGGCAGTGGGTCTTAAATTAGGACACAGGAGTCCAATTGGTTACTTGGGCCTGTGCCAGACCCGCCCTAGCTATTTGTAAATCTGTTAAAACAGCAGCTACAGCTTATGGTTAAACTGCTTCCTCCAACAAAAGACAGATGGCTACAGCAAATTTTAACTTTCTCTGTTGAGAAGACTCTTCGCTCCTGGGCAGAGAGGGGTGTGCTGGGAGCATGCAAGTCCAGCAAAAAGAACTGGCAGTCACAGGATGTGGCGCTGAGAGGCCGGCGTGAAAAGAAGATAAGGCAGATCACAAGCATACCAGCTTTTCCTAAGAATATACGATTTCAGATTTCAAATTTTCTAAAATACAGCTAGGAATCAACATTTATAAGCCAAACCAAATGGCCCAGAGCAGACAAAAATGGCCGATATTATACTAACATGTAAATTTGAGTAATTTGATCAGAAGGAAGGGTAACATTTACTGGTGGCGTACTAGGTGCCAGATAATATATAAGCACTTTCCCATTCATTATTATTATTATGCTTTTTTTTTTTAATTTGGCCACATTGTGCGGCATGCAGGATCTTAGTTCCCCCATCAGGGATTGAACCCATGCCCCTTGTGGCGGAAGCACGGAGTCTTGACCACTGGACTGCCAGAGAAGACCTCCCACTTATTATTAAATATTAACCCCACTTTTCAAGATGAGGAAACAACTAAGATGTTAAATCATCTTGTCGAAGGTCCTACAGCTAGTTAAATGGGATGCTAAAAGTTGAATCAAGAATGCAGAGAAGGAGGGAAAAACAAAAACAAAACACACTTGCCTTAGATTTCTGGGCTCTTTAGACTTGCAAGGGGCATGAAAAGACCATTTCCAATTAGTGTTTTTTATTTTAAGGATATGAAAACAGAGGGGCTGGCCATCTGCCCAAGATCATATGGGAAGAATGATTTTCAGAATACGGTCTAGAACCCAGGACTTCAGACATGATATTTGTTGCTTCTGTTTCATGTTGGCTTCGAAAATGAATTAAGGAATTATGCTAAGTGAGGTCTTAGAGAACTTTCCATGATGGAAATGCATGTTTAGTGCATGGACTCTGTAACATCAATGCTGGCACAATAGGGACATTCCCAAACTTTCTTCCTGGCTCTTGGTTTATTTCAGATAAGCAAAGCAGTAGAACTTTTATGTTTGACCTTGAATATCATTTTAAAGCCATCACATTCTCTCCATCAGTCCAAATCCAGAAAAAAGAACGCTTAATATACACAGGGTTCTGACATCCTTTATTCTGATTCCTTAATCTTTTCAGTATAATTTAAACATTAAATCTTGCTGTTTGGCTCTATAGCATTCATAAGTAATAAGCCATTGGTGTTGTAAATAAGCCATTGGTGTTGTACATCTGTATTACCCCTAGTACCTGAAACGTTCATTCACTATACGCAAAACTGCCAATTTGCGGATAGGCTAGTATATACACAAATTACCTCATTAACCGCCTACAAACTTTATTCATTCTCAAAATGGTCTGTAAGGTACAAATTTCCTCTGTTCATCAATGTATAAAATTTAACTGGCAATTAACGGATCAGTTTAGGCTAAGCAGTTTGAATTTCACTGAATTCCCCAATCATTTCCCAATGAATTTCCCCAAACAACATGTTGTTTAGATTACACACACATAAGCTCAAAAGCTATATATTAAATAACAATAATCTGAAATTTAACACTAAATATGAAAAATCTCCTCACTGCTTGAAGTATTCCATGAATGTAGTACATATTTAAGTTTCATTCCTGCAAATACCCAGAGCGTTTCTAGGACAGCTTCCCTTTCTGATTCCAGAGAAAACTATGAGACTGATTATGCTGGTTTCCATCATCTTCCTACTCTTTAGAATTTGTCTACCGCTTTGTAACTGTCTTTATCTTCACTCAAAATATGTAGTGTCCCAACCCAATTCCCTGACTGTTTGAATTGCTCCACTGCAGTGAGTCATAATCCTAACTTCTTCCTTCCTTCAACAATAGTTTATTTTTAATTAGGGCGATTCCCAATAACGTTACTTTCCCGGGTCTGATACAAACCTGGGTCCCGGGTCTGATACAAACCTGGGTCCCAGGTCTGTACCAACAGCAAGTTGTACAGAATGTCACTAGTGACAGAAGGGACAGCTGTTATATGATGGAGCCAGGAAGGTAGGTATTTGGGACAGTACAGACCCCACCTGATTTCACACCGTGTTGACAGCTACTCTTCTGGATGAGCCATACACGTCTGCCAAATAGTGCATATTTCAACTGAGGGTAAAAAGAATATTGTATTGTAAGTCGAGACTGACGGTTCTATATTCTGGTTTTTTCTTTCTTTTTTTAAAGGCAGCAAAATAAAATCAATAATGGAAAGTTATCCCTCTCTTTTTCCTTAGAGGTCTTTTCTGCCTAAAGCTATGCAGCTATTTCAATTACAAAAATATTCTTCTGGTTTTCTGCCAAGGAAAGGAAGTCCATGCAGTCTCAGCACCAGGAATTCAGTTTTGCTCACTGTCCTTTCAAGTGGCAGATACAGAATCAAAAGCATCCTTTCTGGATTTGATCATAATCATTACGGGTGTAGAACCCGAGGGCCCTGAGATCATCTTTACTTGCAGAAGAGCTGACAAGCTTGAAAAACCTCCAGTGTAATGAGACATTTACACAACGCAAGATACATCCCAGAGCCTACTCTGTAAAACACAGGTAACCTCCAGACAAAATAACTATTCTTTCACCATCTGGCAAGATGTTAAATGACTCTCTGCCTTGCTTTAAATAAAGGATATGATTAGTTCTTCAACTTACTGGTAACACTAAGCTCTTACATAAGAGTAAATTGAAAATGGTTCTAGGTGAGTATGGGGTATAAGCGCAGAGGGGTCGTGTATTAGTTTCCTCGGGTTGCCATAGCAAAATACCACAGACATTTTCTTTATTCATTCATCTATCCACAGACACTTAGGTTGTTTCCATATCTTGGCTATTGTGAGTAATCCTGCAATGAACATGGGAGTGCAGAGCTCTCCTTGAGATCCTAATTTCTATTCCTTCAGATCTATAGTCAGAAGTGGTTTTGCTGGAGCATATGGTAGTTACAGTTTTAATTTTTTGAGGAACCTCCCTACTGGTTTCCACAGTGGCTGCACCAAGTTACATTCCCACCAACAGTGCACCAGCGTTCCCTTTTCTCCACACCCTCACCAACATTTGTTACCTTCAGGTTTTTTTGACTAGAAATGTTCTTACAGGTGTGAGATGATATCTCGTGTTTCTGACTTGCCCTTCCCCGGTGATTAGTGATGGAGAGCACTTTACATATCTGTTCAGTTTCTTTGACCATTTTTAAAATGGGTTGTTTGTTTTTTGTTTGTTTGGTTTTGGTTTTGGTTTGTGCTACAGAGTTGCAGGGGTTCCTTATATATTTTGGATTACCCTTTATGAGATATATGATTTGCAAATATTTTCTCCCATGCCATAGGTTGCCTTTTCGTTGTGTTCATGGTTTCCTTTGTTGTGCAGAAAGGTTTTAGTTTAATTCCACGTGTCCATTTTTCCTTCCGTTGACTTTTCTTGTGGTTGAAAAAATCACTGCCAAGGTCATCGTCAAATAGCTTCTCCCCTATATTTTCTCCTTCGGGTTTTACAGTTTCAAGTCTAATGTTTAAGTTTTTAATCCATTTTGAGTTGATTTTTGTGTATAGTCCAAAATCATGTTGTGCACAGTCACAAAAACATTTTCTGTGTGGTTCAAAATTAGATAAGGGTCCAATTTCATTCTTTGCATATGAATATCCTATTATCCCAATGCCAGTTATGAAAGAGATGACACTATCCTCACTATGCATTTTTGTTATGCTTGTCAAAGATCAGTATATATGATAAATTTCATAGTGAAGCTTACCTCTCAATAAAGTTCAGTGATTGTCTCTGTAAAAGTATTGTACACCTTCTGTTAAAGTGATAACTAGTGATTACTGAAAACACCTGACGTGACTGTAAATGGTATCTTCTATTTAATTTAGTTTTCTAGGTTTTCTGTTAGTATAGAAATGCTACCTTGCTAAATGCTCCAGTTATTCCTAGTAATGTCTGTAGGTTCTATAGGGTTTTCTCTGCAAGTGATTAAATTATCTGCAAATAATTATAGATTGCTTTTCCTCTTATTCCAATTCTTAACATTTCCAATTTCTTTTTCTTGTCTATTACGAGTTTGAAAATCAATTTAGGACTAGAGCCTTTGTAGCACAAGAATAAACTAAAGTACTCAAAGAGTTTATAAATGCTCTATATTTAAATTCCTCTCACATCTACCTGTCTTTATATCTGTGCCATGCTTGATTTAGGATTTTTACCACCTTCATCATTTCTTCTTATTGCTACAGAGAACGTCAGCTTAGACATAAATATATTGGCTAGTAAAGCAATCAAAAGAACAATGTGGTAAAATATACAAAAATATATTTATTCTCTACTAGCCCTGTTCTTGTCCCCCACCTAACATGGTAAGAATCATCTCCACTGGGCTCCCAAGGAAGTATATCAAGGCATGCTCCATATAAAAATTATCATTTAAAAAAAAGCTTTAGTCTCAAATTTGATATGGAATAATCTCTGGCTTTGATAAGATGAACTAGACTCTGGATGAATGAGAAGAACCCCTTTCAGGTTCTTGCTATAGGGCATCATATCTCAATTGGCTAACAGGTCTCTGTGGGTAAAAGTTAGAGTATCTTCTATGTTACGGGCAACTTGATTTGTGATAAAATTAACTCCTGATTAGTTAACTGTGTATGGACTGGGGGAATACATCTAAAGATTCCTGATGAAGAGAAATGCTTGAGGTAGACCAGTTCGCAAGCATTAATTCCTCTTCTCTACCTTTCTGAGTAGACAGGCACTAAGGATACCCTTTGATAGTTTTGCTAGTCTGCAGATTCAGTTGAAACTAAAAATGTATTGGTCAATTTATTTGTTTTCCATTGCTGTTGAACAAACTACCACAAACTTATCAGTTTAAAATAATGCCCATTTATTATCTCCTAGTTCTATAGGTCAGAAGTCCAGGTATGGCATGACTGGGGTTCTCTGCTTAGCGGAGAATGAAATCAAGGTACTGGCTGGACTGTGTTCTCACCTGAGGCTCGGAATCCTCTTTGCAGCTCCTTGGTTGTTAAATGAATTCAGTTCTTTGTGGTTGTAGGACCGAGGTCTCCTTTTTCTCGCCAGCTATCAACCAGGGGCTGTTCTCAGATTTCCACCATGTGGCCCTCTCACACCACAACAGTTTGTTCCTTCCAGTCCAGGAGAAGATTTTATCTCACACTTTGGATCTCTGGGACTTCAAGAAGGAACCAATCTCTTTTAAGAGCTTCACCTGATTAGGTCAGGCCCATATGGTTAATCTCCACTTGATTAACTCAAAGTCAACTGGTTAGTAACCTAATCATGAGAGCTATACCCCATCATACTCAGATTCTGCCCACACTCAAGAAGAGAGGGTTATACATGTCATGTCCACCAGGGATCAGGACTCCTAGAGGTTGCAGTCTTAAAATTCTGCCTACAACAGAGGGTACTGCCAGCTCTTTCCTTGGGCTCTCCCCGTTCTCGATCCTGAATGTTTGTCAGTACAATGGTAGGAAGAGATGAGGAAAAATTCACAGAAAACCTTACCAGGGACGGCATCTGCACTTGTCAGCACTATTCCTTTGTTGACATTACAGCCAGAGGACTCTTTGAAAAATGAAGATTCAATTAATTTGTTTGTTTTACTTAGAGATATTCTGAAGAGATTTTTTTTAAAAAATCAAACAGAAGGGAGAATCCTAAAAGAGAACCTGCCACATCGACGAAATAGCTTTTAAAGTCTGAGAACTCCACTCCAGCACTACACAATGCTCTTGACCTCGACCATGTAAGTTCTGGTCCTTTGAGGGGAGATGAGAGGCTAGCAGAGCTTGTTCTCCTACCAGAGACCAGTGTACCTCCGCAATTTTCTCTTTGTCCAGTTCACATATGAGCTTTAAGGTCAAGTCTGTGGTCACTGAGGGAAAGTGCAGTCCCTATACGGGAAAGAGATCTGTAGCTTTTTAGAAGAGCCCTGCCTGCATCTTTATGGAATAACCAGATCCTCGCCGGAACTAACTGTACGGCTGTATCTCGACCTGGATTTAACTGGATGACCCCATCAGTCTTTCAAAGATTTCTGTGCTTTTCCTTTTGATGTTATCTAGAAACAACTTATACTGGTCAAGACATCATTTCAGTTGTGTGAGCTGTACAAAAGGCAGAGACATCAAAATATGTTTAGCCATGTTGTCTACCAAGCTGATCAGATAGGATCTGCAGAGTGTGCGTGCATGCATATGTATATATTTTATATAGAGAAAATTTTCTATCCGTCTTACCACACAGTTCTTTCGATTGCTTTACTTATGACTGAGCTACCTCTGCAGCAACAAAAGGAAATTATGAAGATGTTAAAAAAATACCAAATCAAGCATGGCACAGACATAAAGACAAGCTAGGTGTAAGAACAATTTGAAAATAGAGCACTTATGAAACCTCTTTAGTACTTCAGCAACAACAGTATATTCCTAAATGAATGGTTTCTCGAACATGCTCCTTTGAGTCATAGATATCCCCAGGGCTCACTTTCAGTGGTGGTGGGTGAGTTAGGGAGCTCAACTCAGGGCCTCACACTGTAGTTTTACCCAGAGCAGTTCCACTGTATTTTTTAAGAAGCTATGTAAAGTTAATAGGGAGGAACAGGAAAAATTCCACTCCCAAAAAGCGTTTGGAAGTCACAGGCATGGATAAACTCTGTAGTCCTTCTTATGGCAGAAAATGTGGAATTATGATTAACCCCTAAAAAATTAATAGTTAATGGTCATGGCTAAATAAAATTTATCATCTGCCTCAGAGACCAAAAGGATACATCCCAACACATCCAACAATAATCCAACTGATGGACCATAAAATTTTCAGACAGTTCATCAGAATGCTGTATTAACTCGATAACTGAGTTATCAGGATAAGTTTCAAGTCATTTTAAAAATTTTCAAAATTACGTGACGTGTAAAGTCAAAAAACAAAGTTGTTTGTATGACTGCGCCACTCAGACTCACCTCAGAGCCTAGTTAGCTCATCGCTACAATGGTAACTGGTCTCTGTGACAGGGCTGTAGCACGAACATTATGTGCTTAAATAGTATGAACGGGCATTCTGCATTGTTTATAATTCTAACATCATTCTGTGAATCTACGTCATATAAATCAAACAAGTAAAACTCACATAGGCATTTCAAGAATTTAACTTCATGAGAAGAAACGTATCACATGCAAGCATTTTAAAATAACAACCAATTAAAAAAAAATCTCAGGTCATATCCATAGTAGTGGACAGTATAGACAGATAACAGAAAAAAGTCCTTCTCCCACCTTCCCTGTGATATGCTGACACTGCTAAAAGCAATACTACAGGAGGGGAGATAGGTGATGGAAGGTTAGAGGGCCAGTTTTGAAACCGAGCAGGACCCTTGGGGCTCCTGGGGCCAAAAGCCTTTCTGTGTCTTCCGTTTCTTGTTTGTAGGGAACAGACTCCAGCCTCCACAACCTTCCTTGAGTTCCAAAGGGCAGATTTGAACAGTTGCTAATCAGGGAAGGGAGGGGATGCAGAAACAAGGGAGGAACAGCCCAGTAACAATAGTGCAGCCCTGAGGCAGGGTCCTGGCTCTGCCTCAAGGGATACATATAACAATATCTTTAAACTCTTTATAGAACTAAACCCTCAACAAATGGAAGATGTCAGCATTCTTCATTCCAGATTAAAGGAACCAGAGAAGCTCTTCAAGAAGACCACCTCAGGTCAGATTAAAGGAACCACAGAAAATCATCAGATTACCTCAGACCAGATTAAAGGACTGCAGGCCCTGCACACACCCTAATCTTATCAGCAACCCCGTCCTTGAACCAATGCTATAAAACTCCTCACCAAATCCCCCCGGGTTGGGGCACACAGTTTTCGAGGGCAGGAGCCCACTGTGTCCCCCTTTGCCTGGCAAAGCACTAAAGCTATTCTTTTCTACTTCACCCCAAAACTCTGCTCTGAGATTTGATTTGGCACCGGTACACAGAGGCTGCGTTCTCAGCATCAGTTTCACCCGCCACCCAGCGATACAGGTACGCAAAACAGAAATTAAGTTATAAAAATGCAAAATTCCTATTATTTTCACAAACCTGTGTTTGAGAAATGATGGTCATACCTGCTCAAAAGCTTGTTGAATGAATAACTATAGAACTTAATGCAAATAATGAGCTGGCTAACTTTTTGAAGATTGGCAACAAGTTTACAGAGTATTAAAAGTATTTATTGGGGTATATCTTAAAATCCAAGACTATATATATTCAAGTAATAGGATATATTCAAAGCCATTTTGAAAAGAACTGTTTGCTCATTTTGAAATGAGATATTTATAAAATATTTTGTTAGATATTATCTTGTTTATATGCTCTAGATTACCACTTTCAGTGATGATGTAAATGTTCTCTATCTCTGCTGTCAAATAGGGCACCATTAGCCATAGGACCCTACTGAGCACTTGAAATGTAGCAAGTGCCACTAAGAAACTCAATTTTTTAATCTATTTCACTTAAATTAATGTAAATTCAAGTAACCCCACGTGGCCAGTCTACTGGGAGTACAGCTCTAAAGAACACCTACCTTCTCATTTGCTTCATAAAGGGCTTTTGTCCTTTTCTTAAAACCCTGTTCAAGGTCATCTCAGAGCCCCACAGGCAGAGGTATTTTTTCCCTGCATTGTGCTTCCATAGAACTTTCTGCATTTCTTTATTTTAGAACTTATTCACTGAATAGAAATTATACAAGTGAGAACTTCCCCTGGTATTCTATCATCTGCCTAAAGATAGGACAGCTTTGTCATCTCAGCATCCAGCAGAAGTCCTGATACTTGGTAGGTTCTCATTACATTTTTTTTTTTGAAATGAATGAACACATAGAAGCCATAAGCAGTTGATTAAACAGGGAAGTTCTAAACGAATATTTAATATTTGTGGAAAACCGTCCTTTTGCCTGCCATTTCTTTTCTTATTCACACTCATAAAAGCCATTTCTGCCTTATGGGAATCCTAGCTAAGTAGCAGAGAGAGAGAGTTTCTGCTAAAGTAATTTCAAGGGTATTGAACCAAATAAGCCACATGGCAACCCTGTGATCTACAGCTGCAACTCATCTGCTGGCTTACCCTCAAACCAAGATGGCTGGTCAGGAGGCATCAGAACAAAGAGCTTTACTGTGCCCGAAACCTGAAAACGACACGAGATGCAGTACACTTACCATCACCAACATCAAAGTCCTTGAAAGCCAATTCTGAACCCGAATCATCCAGAAGGATTTCGCCGTTCAGTGTGAACATCATGGTATGTTCTGTCATGTCAACCATACACCCCACAACATCGCCTGCTTGCCAAGAGCGCCCATAGTGCTCACTGCCCTGGTGCCACCGCTGGGCCTAGGGACAGAAGAGTCATTGTCACAGAGAAAGCCAGCAGAACAGCACCCACCCACCCCTAATCGGCTCACACAGTAGCCTTTGTATTAACGCAGCGGGAGGAAGGAGTATAGTCAGCACATCTGTCTACAGAAATGCACAAAGCAATGTGGAGGTGCCCGGGGATGCTGAACCCCTGATACTAACATTGTATGTTATTGAATGTTGAGAAAAACCCAAATGCTATTTCATGATTTCCAGAGTCTAATATTTAAAAAATCGAACCCCACATCTTTTCTATTAAAAGAAAAACTGTCTCTTTAGAAATTTATTTTTCTCACTACAATGAATGCTTCCCAGGATATGGGTTGCTTTTGTCTACTCCCCCAAATACAGAGAAGTATGAGCAGAGACTCAACTGGGAACTGATCAGAGAAAATGACATTCTAGTTTTCATCTATTTCAAAATAAAATCCCATTCCTTGGACGCAAAGGCACTCGCACTTCAGCAAAATAGAAATCTAGAAGCATTTCAGTACATACTAAAATCCAAAAAGGTTCAAATCAAATAAATATATTCTCAAGATATTTACTGAAATAGTAAGCCAAAAATTGAATATATATGTCAACACTGCCTTATATAATACACATGAAATCTCATAAATACCTGTGAAACATAGGATAAATGTCACTTTTTAATCTATAAGTATGTTCCACTGATTTACAGATACAAAATTAGTTATATTAAATATTGTGTCAGATAAATCTTTAAATTTTTCCCTAAAGTATCACCTTCACTGTGAACTGACATATAACGGGATGTAGTCACCAATGCAAAGCAATGATTTGATTCTTCTAAAGCATAACACATTGTACTTTTTTAAAATTTTAACTAAATTAGGTATCAAAAGGTGTTAAATTTTTCCATCTGAAATAAAAAACAGGATTCAAGAATTGTAATATTTCAGAACACAGTGGGTCAGTTGGCCTAGAAGCCTCAACACTGATTTATAGCCTAGAAATGCTTTCCCACACACACACCTGGGCACCCAGGCATCAAATCTCTTCATGATTGCTTATTTATTCTAATTTTCTTTTTTTTAACTAGAAAATACTTTTTTCCTTCAAAAGGAATACAAATTCACTGAAGAAAATTAGGAAATAAAAATAGGATAAAAAAATAAAATGTCAATAATTTCATCCCCCCAAAAAGACTATTATTATTCTATTATGGCTGTGTCATATATACATATACTTTATTTTTTTATTATTTTTAAAGTTTTTGTCTTGATATTCCTACTAATGTGTTTCTTTTTTATAATTTTTGAATTTGATTTTATTTATTTTTATATACAGGTTCTTATTAGTCATCCATTTTATACATATTAGTGTATATATGTCAATCCCAATCTCCCAATTCAACACACCACCACCACCTCCCGCTATGTACCCGCCTTGGTGTCCATACGTTTGTTCCCTACATCTGTGTCTCTATTTCTGCCCTGAAAACGGGTTCATCTGTACCATTTTTCTAGGTCCACATATATGCGTTAATATACGATATTTGTTTTTCTCTTTCTGACTTACTTCACTCTGTATGACAGTCTCTAAATCCACCCACGTCTCTACAAATGACCCAATTTCTTTCCTTTCTATGGCTGAGTAATATTCCATTGTATATATGTGCCACATCTTCTTTATCCATTCATCTGTCGATGGGCATTTAGGTTGCTTCCATGACCTGGCTATTGTAAACAGTGCTGCAATGAACATTGGGGTGCATGTGTCATTTGGAATGATGGTTTTCTCTGGGTATATGCCCAGTAGTGGGATTGCTGGATCATATGGTAATAATTAGTTTTTTAAGGAACCTCCATACTGTTCTTCATAGTGGCTGTATCAATTCACATTCCCACCAACACTGCAAGAGGGTTCCCTTTTCTCCACACCCTCTCCAGCATTTGTTGTTTGTACATTTTCTGATGATGCCCATTCTAACTGGTGTGAGGTGATACCTCATTGTAGTTTTGATTTGCATTTCTCTAATAATGAGTGATGTTGAGCAGCTTTTCATGTGCTTCTTGGCCATCTGTATGTCTTCTTTGGAGAAATGTCTATTTAGGTCTTCTGTCTAGTTTTTGTTGGGTTGTTTTTTTAATATTGAGCTGCATGAGCTGTTTATATATTTTGGAAATTAATCCTTTGTTCACTGATTTGTTTGCAAATATTTTCTCCCATTCTGAGGGTTGTCTTTTCGTCTTGTTTACGGTTTCCTTTGCTGTGCAAAAGCTTTGACGTTTCATTAGGTCCCATTTGTTTATTTTTGTTTTTATTTCCATTACTGTAGGAGGTGGATCAAAAAAGATCTTGCTGTGATTTACATCAAAGACTTTTCTTCTACGCTTTCCTCTAAGAGTTTTATAGTGTCCGGTCTTACATTTAGGTCTCTAATCCATTCTGAGTTTATTTTTGTGTATGGTGTTAGGAAGTGTTCTAATTTCATTCTTTTATATGTAGCCATCTGGTTTTCCCAGCACCACCTACTGAAGAGACTGTCTTTTCTCCATTGTATATCCTTGCCTCCTTTGTCATAGATTAGTGGACCATAGGTGCAAGGGTTTACCTCTGGGCTTTCTAACCTGTTCCATTGATCTATATTTCTGTTTTTGTGCCAGTACCATATTGTCTTGATTACTGTAGCTTTATAGTATAGTCTGAAGTCAGAGAGTCTGATTCCTCCAGCTCCATTTTTTCCCCTCAAGACTGCTTTGGCTATTTGGGGTCTTTTGTGTCTCCAAAGAAATTTTTAAATTTTTTGTTCTAGTTCTGTAAAAAATGCCATTGGTAATTTGATAGGGATTGCATTGAATCTGTAGATTGCTTTGGGTAGTATAGTCATTTTCACAATATTGATTCTTCCAATCCAAGAACATGGTATATCTCTCCATCTGATGGTATCATCTTTAATTTCTTTCATCAGTGTCTTATAGTTTTCTGCATACAGGTTTTTGTTTCCCTAGGTAGGTTTATTCCTAGGTATTTTATTCTTTTTGTTGCAGTGGTAAATGGTAATGTTTCCTTAATTTCTCTTTCAGATTTTTCATCATTAGTGTATAGGAATGCAAGAGA
Organism: Pseudorca crassidens; assembly: GCF_039906515.1. Lineage (NCBI taxonomy): Eukaryota > Metazoa > Chordata > Mammalia > Artiodactyla > Delphinidae > Pseudorca > Pseudorca crassidens. The sequence continues at coordinate 76,919,687 of NC_090311.1, forward strand.
TTTCTGTGCATTAATTTTGTATCCTGCAACTTTCCCAAATTCATTGATTAGCTTTAGTAGATTTCTGGTGGAATCTTTAGGATTCTCTATGTATAATATCATGTCATCTGCAAACAGTGACAGTTTTACTTCTTCTTTTCCAATTTGTATTCCTTTTATTTCTTTTTCTTCTCTGATTGCCGTGGCTAGGACTTGCAAAACTCTGTTGACTAATAGTGGCCAGACTGGACATCCTCATCTTGTTCCTGATCTTAGTGGAATTGCTTTCAGTTTTTCACCATTGAGAATGATGTTTGCTGTGGGTTTGTCATATATGGCCTTTACTATGTTGAGGTAGGTTCCCTCTATGCCCACTTTCTGGAGAGTTTTTATCATGAATTGGTGTTGAATTTTGTCAAAAGCTTTTTCTGCATCTCTTGAGATGATCATATGGGTTTTATTCTTCAGTTTGTTAATATGGTGTATCACATTAATTGATTTGCATATATTGAAGAATCCTTGCATCCCTGGGATAAATCTCACTTGCTCAAGGTGTATGATCCTTTTAGTGTGCTGTTGGATTCTGTTCGCTAGAATTTTGTTGAGGAATTTTGCATCTATATTCATCAGTGATATTGGTCTGTAATTTCTTTTTCTGTAGTATCTTTGTCTGGTTTTGGTATCAGGGTGGTTAGCTCACAAAATGAGTTTGGGAGTATTCCTTCCTCTGCGATTTTTTGGAAGAGTTTGAGAAGGACAGGTGTTAGCTCTTTCCTAAATGTCTGATAGAATTCGCCTGTGAAGCCATCTGGTTCTGAGCTTGTTTGTTTCTTGGAAGATTTTAAATCACAGTTTCAACTTCAGTACTTGTGATTGGTCTCTTCATACTTTCTATTTCTTCCTGGTTCAGTCTTGGAAGGTTATACATTTCTAAGAATCTGTCCATTTCTTCCAGGTTGTCTATTTTATTGGCATAGAGTTTGCTTGTAGTAGTCTCTTAGGATGCTTTGAATTTCTGCGGTGTATGTTGTAACTTCTTTCTCATTTCTAATTTTATTGATTTGAGTCCTCTCCCTCTTTTTCTTGATGAGTCTGGATAATGGTTTATCAATATTGTTTATCTTCTCAAAGAACCAGCTTTTAGTTTTATTGATCTTTGCTATTGTTTTCTTTGTTTCTATTTCATTTATTTCTGCTCTGATCTTTATGATTTCTTTCCTTCTACTAACTTGGCATTTTGTTTGTCCTTCTTTCTCTAGTTCCTTTAGGTTAAGGTTAGATTGTTTATTTGAAATTTTTCTTGTTTCTTGAGGTAGGCTTATATTGCTATAAACTTCCTTCTTAGAACTGCTTTTGCTGCATCCCATAGGTTTTGGATCATTGTTTTTTCACTGTAATTTGTCTCTAGGTATTTTCTGATTTCCTCTTTAATTTCTTCAGTGATCTCTTGGATATTTAGTAACATATTATTTAGCCTCCATGTACTTTGTGTTTTTTACGTTTTTTTCTCCTGTAATTCATTTCTAATCTCATATCATTGTGGTCAGAAAAGATGCTTAATATGATTTCAATTTTCTTAAATTTACTGTGGCTTGATTTGTGACCCAAGATGTGATCTAACCTAGAGAATGTTCCGTGTGCACTAGAGAGGAAAGTGTAATCTGCTGTTTTTGAATGGAATGGCCTATAAATATCAATTAAGTCTATCTGGTCTATTGTGTCAATAAAGCTTGTGTTTCCTTATTAATTTTCTGTTTGTAAGATCTGTCCATTGGTGTAAGTGAGGTGTTAAAGTCCCCCACTATTATTGTGTGACTGTTGATTTCCTCTTTTATAGCTGTTAGCAGTTGCCTTATGTATTGAGGTGCTCCTATGTTGTGTGCATATATATTTAAAATTGTTATATAGTCTTGGATCGATCCCTTGATTATTATGTAGTGTCCTTCTTTGTCTCTTGTAACATTCTTTATCTTAAAGTCTATTTTATCCGATATGAGTATTGCTACTCCAGCTTTCTTTTGATTTCCATTTGCATGGAATATCTTTTTCCATACCCTCCCTTTCAGTTTGTATGTGTCCCTAGGTCTGAAGTTGGTCTCTTGTAGACAGCATATATATGGGTCCTGTTTTTGTATCAATTCACTGAGCCTGTGTCTTTTGGTTAGAGAACTTAATCCATTCATGTTTAAGGTAATTATCAATATGTATGTTCCTATTACCATCTTCTTAATTGTTATGGGTTTGTTTTTGTAGGTCCTTTTCTTCTCTTGTGTTTCCCACTTAGAGAAGTTCCTTTAGCATTTGTTGTAGAGCTGGTTTAGTGGTGCTGAATTCTCTTAGCTTTTGCTTGTCTGTAAAGCTTTTGATTTCTCCATCGAATATGAATGAGATCCTTTCTGGGTAGAGTAATCTTGGTTGTAGGCTTTTCCATTCCATCACTTTAAATGTATCATGCCACTCCCTTCTGGCTTGTAGAGTTTCTGCTGAGGAATCAGCTGTTAACCTTATGGGAGTTCCCTTGTATGTTATTTGTCGTTTTTCCCTTGTTTCCTTCAATAATTTTTCTTTGTCTTTAATTTTTGTCAATTTGATTACTATGTGTCTTGGCATGTTTCTCCTTGGGTTTATCCTGTATGGGACTCTCTGTGCTTCCTGGACTTGGGTGGCTATTTCCTCTTCCATGTTAGGGAAGTTTTTGACTATAATCTCATCAAATATTTGTCTTTTTCTCTGTCTCTTCTCCTTCTGGGACCCCTATAATGCAAATGTTGTTGCGTTTAATGTTGTCCCAAAGGTCTCTTAGGCTGTCTTCATTTCTTTTCATTCTTTTTTCTTTATTCTGTTCCATGGCAGTGAATTCCACCATTCTGTCTTCCAGGTTGCTTATCCGTTCTTCGGTCTCAGTTTTTCTGCTACTGCTTCCTTCTAGGGTATTTTTCATTTCAGTTATTGTATTGTTCATCTCTGTTTGTTCTTTAATTCTTCTAGGTGTTTGTTCTTTAATTCTTCTAGGTCTTTGTTAAACATTTCTTGCATCTTCTCGATCTTTGCCTCTATTCTTTTTCCTAGGTCCTGGATCATCTTCACTATCATTATTCTGAATTATTTTTCTGGAAGGTTGCCTATCTCCACTTCATTTAGTTGTTTTTCTGGGGTTTTATCTTGTTCCTTCATCTACTACATAGTCCACTGCGTTTCCATCTTGTCTATCTTTCTGTGAATGTGGTTTTTGTTCCACAGGCTGCAGGACTGTAGTTCTTCTTGCTTCTGCTGTCTGCCCTCTGGTGGATGAGGCTATCTAAGATGTTTGCACAAGTTTTCTGATGGGAGGGACTGGTGGTGGGTAGAGCTGGGTGTTGTTATGCAGCTAAAATTATCATTAAACACTTATATAATGTATAAATAAACAATAAAAGAAGCAATTGAGGGGAAGTCCCTGGCGGTCCAGTGGTTTGGACTCTGCACTTTCACTGCCATGGGCCCAGTTCAATCCCTGGTTGGGGAACTAGGATCCCACAAGCCACAAGGCCTGGCCAAATTTAAAAAAAAAAAAAAAAAGCAACTGACCAGCTTCCACCAAACTTAAAACATAAAAATTACCAATAATGTTGAAAATGAAAACTCTTGGTGATTGCAAACAACAAATAGCATTCTTATGTCTATTAAATGTTTATACCTATCATTAATTATTGCTTGAGGATAAATTCCTTCTATGGAATTCCTCTGTCAAAATGAATATATTTTAAATTAGCATATGGATTTTAAACATTTTTGATAGACAAGGATGATTCATCTTTTTGATATGATAGAGAATCAATATTTTACTTCGTGAATTTTGAATAATCTTGACTATTCACAGGGTGAGGGAAAACGTTTTGAGGCTACAAGAACAAAAGTTTTCCTAGGAACTATTTTCTCAAGGTTGAGCTCAGGAAAGTACTAATATTACTGTACCACCAAAAGGAATACCAGAGGAAATCAAGCCAGGCAGCGTGGGAGCCCACAGCGTGTGGATGCCTGGTGCACAGCAGCCTACAAAACCAGGAGCCTACAAACTCCAGTGCCCGGTGCCCAGCAAAGCACACTCACCTTGAAGCCATCGAAAGCAAAGGCACGTTCATCCGAGCCAAGCTCCTGATCGGGTTGACAGCCTGGTCTGCTCCAGCCAACTCTCATGTCTCCAGCAGTGACAGCCTCAAATTCAAAATACCACCTTCCTGCCTTCACAGCGTAAGTTTTCTCAGCGCGGAAGATTCGGAACCTTTCTCCTGTGCCGCTGCACACTTCAGCTCTGGCAGCTGTGAATGGAAAGGGATTCTGGTGATCGTTGCATGGGGAATTGAAAGAGGAGGGCAGATACCACTTAACCTACAGAGATGATGCTAAAGATACCTTCTATTCTTATCTTGGTTCATATGTTGTTACAAAGTGTTTTCATATCAGATGGAAGCAGCTGGGTGAAGTGGAAAGTACATGGCCTTCCTTGGGAGATGCTGGTTGTTAACTTTCACTAATGCTGTTGGGCAGATGATGTAAAAAAAAAAAAATTTTCTTTCCTGTAGAGAAAAGCCTAACAGCCACTTGGCGGTTTGGTAGTGGAAGATGAGATGAACTTGAGGGCAAGAATGGGAAGAAGACAATAAAACAGGTTTAAACTGTTCTGCATAGGAAATAAATAGACATTTATGGGCAGGAGAGAAGAGAGAAGAAGCACCCAGGAAGTGAGGAGGAGAGAAAGAAAACAAGAGAGAGCTATACATTAGCAGAGAATGGGAACCATTGGTAAGTTTCCCAGACAGAATGGCTAGGGGCATAAGTCTTCTGCTACCCCACCTCTTCACTGTAATGCACTATACACACAAATGCTGTGTTTAAGTGACTTGAGGAAAAAATAAAAGGGTCAGGTCCAACCTCAGGATCCGTGTGGTGAGACGGGGAAAAAATATCTGTAGGACGTGAGGTGCACCAGAGATGGAGTGTGCCAGTGGTACAAAACCTCAGACCAGGGGACCTGGAGCTAGAATGACTTGGAGAACGTCACCTCCTGGGAAATCACAGCGCATGGGGACAAGGGTCCACTGAACTGATATCAAAGGATATGGTCAGCTCCATGAAGTTTGGAGTTAGATACAGAGAAGCAAATTTAAGTGACTTAATGAAGTCACACGACTAATGGCAGAATTCGGGAGCTGCCAAACGCTACAACCTGTGTTCTCTCCACTCTACCTTCAGGAGCTCACACAGAATTAGCAGGTACCAGTTAAATATTAGTGCTCATCTGTTCTCAGGAGTTAGGGAAGACCTGATAAATAATAAAAGTTTATTAAAAGCTAAACTACTGATGTGACCAAATAAATAAAAATAGTCACGATATGCTCTAAAGGTTGACGATAAACACACAGATCATCTTTAACAATTTAAGGTTAGATTGAAGAAAAGAAAAATGGACTAAGAGGTCCCAGCACATAATAGGAGCTGATTTAATGAAATGATCAATTATTACTTTTTGATGACTTTATGGTGATTTTAGGGCATGTAGATGAACTGCATCTGCTGATAAACCTTTCAAAACCTGGGTTAAATTTCTGAATAAGCAACATTTTGTTTTTTCACCTTTCCCCACATATACACACATGCTCACACCTAACGACTTAGTCTGATCCAAGCAAATCTCCTGTGTCCAGCAGTGACAGCCTCAAATGTCACACACTCATATCATACAATACATTCAAACACCTTACTGAAAACATGAATGCAGTAATACAGTTTAAAAATGAGACATTTATACTACTCTATGCAGCAGACAGCACGTACAAAATTCTCTGAAGAGAGAAAGTTTGCTTTCGATACATCCAAGGTGGGAGTGGAAAGGGGCTTAAATGAGAGAAACATCTCCGTGATGAAGGGTACAATATTCTCACATCTGTTACTTAATAACCGAATGATTTTTGAAAGGTAGAATAGTAAACTACTTTTTTGAGGACAAGAAAATTAACCATTAAGGAGATAGTTCTAAATGCCATAATATTAAAAAAAATAGGAAAAGTCACATTTCCAGAGTCAGTATTTTCTCAAGAACAGCACACTGATCCACCGCTTCTTTAAATCATGGTTGCAATCTTCCCTAAACTAATCTAAGAGGTACAGAAAACGAGCTTTGAACTACACAAACATTGGGAGATTCCTTTTCAGGAAAATAAAACGCTCTCACATATTATCCTTATTTTTAGTGATGTCGACATGTGCAAATACAGTCATACTTACATTCTAGCATGTACTAACAAATTCAATCCCAATTTCCTGAGTATGAAACACTCAGTTTTTTAGAAAACTAAACTGCTGAAAAACTCACATGTCCTTTTTCCTGTTTTATGTTTCCAGGACTTTGGACTCCACGAAATGCACAGTGTGCTCAAGAAATGCTTATAAATAAATGTTAATATTAGCTTAAATCAAATACATTGGAAAATGTGGTATAAAAATATAACCACTATTTATTTAATTTCTTTAAAAGCTCACTACAGAGCCTGGAGTCTCGCCCAGGGCAGCTGGTCCACTCTCATCGGGGTGTCCTGGCGAAACCCCGCATGGCAGGCAGAACTCGACAAGAAAAGCATCACTGGAGCTCAAGTTTGTTTTGAAAACAGCCTCAAGTTCTACCTGTCCTCGGTGATCTGTGGTTTTCTATGTGACCAGGAAATCAAATTGATAATCTGATCAGTCTGATCTCCAAATTGGAGCAGGAAGATAAAGTGATGACAGAGGAGAGAGCAACTCCCCCAGCCACCTGTCCAGATTTGGAAGTTCTACCTAAAGCCAAAGGGTTAACTTCTAAGCAGCACGTTTTTAGAAAAGAACAATCTAAAGGTATAAAAATAGTAAGAGTTCTGATTTTCCACAGTGGAAAAATGCCATAAACTAGAAAAGACACAAAGGTACCAAGAGAGTCATTTTCCCAAGAGAAAATGTTGCCGCTGGAGAGATAACATGAAACTCTTGCGAGTTGGAGTGAAGTATAAGTTATCTCCAAAATTACATTTTCTTTGAGCATTCCTACAAGCAATTGTTTGCATAAAGGTGACTCAGATACTGAGTGTTTCAAACATAAATTGGTATTGGTTTAGTTGTTCTCTTCTTATTTTTTTATTACTTGTTTTATTTTAATAATATTTTTTAAATTTTATTTTAATAACTTTATTTTATTTTTTCTTTCTTTCTTATTTTTCTCCCTTTACTTCTGAGCCATGTGGCTGACAGGGTCTTGGTGCTATGGCTGGGTGTCAGGCCTGAGCCTCTGAGGTGGGAGAGCCGAGTTCAGGACACTGCACCACCAGAGACCTCCTGGCTTCATGTAATATCAATCAGCAAGAGATCCCCCAGAGATCTCTGTCTCAACGCGATGATCCAGATCCACCCAACGGTCAGCAAGCACCACTGTGGGACGCCCCATGCCAAACAACAGCAAGACAGGAACACAACCCCACCCATTAGCAGAGAGGCTGCCTAAAATCATACTAAGTTCAGAGACACCCCAAAACACACCACCGGATACCACCCTGCCCAATAGAAAGACAAGATCCAGCCCGACCCATCAGAACTCAGGCACCAGTCCCCTCAACCAGAAAGCCTACATAAAACACTGAACCAACTTTACTCACTGGGGGCAGACACCAAAAACAACGGGAACTACGAACCTGCAGCCTGTGAAAAGGAGACCCCAAACACAGTAAGTTAAGCAAAATGAGAAGGCAGAGAAACACACAGCAGATGAAGGAGTAAGGTAAAAAGCCACCAGACCTAACAAATGAAGAGGAAATAGGCAGTCTACCTGAAAAAGAATTCAGAGTAATGACAGTAAAGATGACCCAAAATCTTGGAAATAGAATAGAGAAAATACAAGAAACATTTAACAAGGACCAAGAAGAACTAAGGAGCACAAAAACAATGATGAACAACATAAAAATGAAATTAAAAATTCTCCAGGGTAAGACGGGAATAAAGACACAGACCTACTAGAGAATGGACTTGAGGATATGGGGAGGGGGAAGGGTAAGCTGTGACAAAGCAAGAGAGTGGCATGGACATATATACACTACCAAACGTAAAATAGATAGCTAGTGGGAAGCAGCCACATAGCACAGGGAGATCAGCTCGGTGCTTTGTGACCACCTAGAGGGGTGGGATAGGGAGGGTGGGAGGGAGACGCAAGAGGGAGGGGATATGGGGATATATGTATACGTATAGCTGATTCACTTTGTTATAAAGCAGAAACTAACAAACCATTGTAAAGCAATTATACTCCAATAAAGATGTTAAAAAAAATTCTCTAGAAGAAATCAATAGCAGAATAACTGAGCCAGAAGAACATATAAGTGACCTGGAAGACAAAATACTGGAAATAACTACTGCAAAGCACAATAAAGAACAAAGAATGAAAAGAATTGAGGACAGTCTAGAGACCTCTGGAACAACATTAAACACACCAACATTCAAATTATACGGATCCCAGAAGAAGAAGAGAGAAAGAAAGGGACTGGGAAAATATTTGAAGAGATTATAGCTGAAAAATTCCCTAATATGGGAAAGGAAATAGTCAATCAAGTCCAGGAAGCACAGAGAGTCCCATGTGGGATAAATCCAAGGAGAACCACACCAAGACACAAATTAATCAAACTATCAAAAATTAAATACAGGGCTTCCCTGGTGGCACAGTGGTTGAGAGTCCGCCTGCCGATGCAGGGGACACAGGTTCGTGCCCTGGTCTGGGAATATCCCACATGCTGCGGAGCAGCTGGGCCCGTGAGCCATGGCCGCTGAGCCTGCGCGTCCGGAGCCTGTGCTCCACAACGGGAGAGGCCACAACAGTGAGAGGCCCGTGTACGGCAAAAAAAAGAATGAAATTAGAACACTCCCTAACACTATACACAAACTCAAAATGGATTAAAGACCTAAACGTAAGGCCAGAAACTATGAAAACTCTTAGAGGAAAACATAGGCAGAACGCTATGACATAAATCACAGCAAGATCCTTTTTGACCCACCTCCTAGAGAAATGTAAATAAAAATAAACAAATGGGACCTAATGAAACTTTAAAACTTTTTCACAGCAAAGGAAACCATAAACAAGATGAAAAGACAATCCTCAGAATGGGAGAAAATATTTGCAAACGTATCAGCAAAGGATTAATCTCCAAAAACACAAGCAGTTCATGCAGCTCAATATCAAGAAAACAAACAACCCTATTCAAAAATGGGCAGAAGACCTAAATAGACATTTCTCCAAAGAAGATATACAGATTGCCAACAAACACATGAAAGAATGCTCAACATCATTAATCATTAGAGAAATGCAAATCAAAACTACAATGAGGTATCTCACACCAGTCAGAGTGGCCATCATCAAAAAATCTAGAAACAACAAATGCTGGAGAGGGTGTGGAGAAAACGGAACCCCCTTGCAGAGTTGGTGGGAATGTAAATTGATACAGCCACTATGGAGAACAGTATGGAGGTTCCTTAAAAAACTGAAACTAGAACTACCATATGACCCAGCAATCCCACTACTGGGCATATATCCTGAGAATACCATAATTCAAAAAGAGTCATGTACCAAAATGTTCATTGCAGCACTATTTACAATAGCCAGGACATGCAAGCAAGCTAAGTGTCCATCAACAGATGAATCGATATAGAAGATGTGGCACATATATACAATGGAATATTACTCATCCATAAAAAGAAACAAAATTGAGTCATTTGTAGTGAGGTGGATGGACCGAGAGACTGTCATACAGAGTGAAGTCAGTCAGAAAAAGAAAAACAAATACCATATGCTAACACATATATATGGACTCTAAAAATATATATATGGTTCTGAAAACCTAGGGGCAGGACAGGAATAAAGACACATATGTTGAGAATGGACGTGAGGACATGGGGAGGGGGAAGGGTAAGCTGGGACAAAGTGAGAGAGTGGCACTGACATATATACACCACCAAATGTAAAATAGATAGCTAAAGGGAAGCAGCCGCATAGCACAGGGAGATCAGCTCGGTGCTTTGTGACCACCTAGAGGGGTGGGATAGGGAGGGAGGGAGACGCAAGAGGGAGGAGATATGGGGATATATGTATACGTATAGCTGATTCACTTTGTTATACAGCAGCAACTAATGCAACAGTGTAAAGCAATTATACTCCAATAAAGATGTTTAAAAAAAAGCTCACTACAAATTTTTCTTGGTATTAATATTTACCACTAATCTTTTCTGCTAATAGAGGTAATAAAAACAGGGGTAGTATATAGAAAATTTGGGTCAATAAGAGGTAATGATGAAGAATTTCTTAGTCCTGGCATTTTTTTCCCTGACCTTAAGCTGTTGCACTATTCTATTGTTTTAATTGAACTGTAGTTGATGTAAAATATTATATGTTATATGTGTACAATATAGTGATTCACAATTTTTAAAGGTTATACTTCGTTTTCAGTCATTATAGAATACTGGCTATATTCCTTGTGTTATACAATATATCCTTGTAGCTTATTTTACACATAATCGTTTGTACCTCTTAATTCCCTCTCCGTATATTACCTCTCCCCCTTCCCTCTCCCCACACTGTTAACCTCTGATTTGTCCTCTGTATCTATGAGTCTGTTTCTTTTGTATTTGTTATATTCACTAGTTTGCTGTATTTTCAGATTCCACATATTAGTGATATCATACACTATTTGTCTTTCTCTGTCTGACTTATTTCACTTAGCATAATACCCTCCAAGTCCATCCATGTTTGTGCAAATAACAAAATTTCCTTCTTTACTACGGTTGAGTAGTTCTCCATTGTGTATATATACACATCTTCTATATCCATTCATTTGTTGATGGACACTTAGGTGGCTTCCATATCTTGGCTATTGTAAATAATGCCGTTATGAACACTGGGGTACTTGTATCTTTTCAAATTAGTGTTTTTGTTTCTTTCAGATATACACCCAGGGGTGGAAGTGCTGGGTCATAACTGCTACATTATTCTTACCCTCATTGATGGCATTCAACTGAACTTGAAATTAACATGCTATTCATAGATATCATCATGCCAAGGACTTGTAAGCACCATGGATCTTCCTCCAAATGTCCATGTGGCTCATAGTTTATATTCGATATTTCTTGCATTAGCTTAGGGTAGCTTGCAACCATAGTTTAAAGAAGCAACAGTTCAGCATTTCTGTTTTTGGATAAAATACAAATAACTAAATGGAAATCTGGATCCACAGACGTTTAAACACAGATTACGCAGGCAACCTGAAACAAATTTTTGTTGCATACCCTGTAGCATCAAGTGGTTGAACACAAAGTAGGTGCCCTATAAACACCTGCTGGACTGAGTCTAGGAACAAAGAGTCTCCTGATCCCTGGACACAGAAGCCCAAGTAAATAGCTAATCAGCAGTACCACCGTCAAAGGTACAGAACTCTCGCCCGCAAACATGCAATTCTCATCCTTTGCTTGACTTTTTTAAAAATTTTATTTTACTTTTTATTTATTTACTTATTTCTGGTTGTGTTGGGTCTCTGCGCGCAGGCTTTCTCTAGCTGCATCGAGAGGGGCCTACTGTTCGTTGCGGGCTTCTCATTGCAGTGGCTTCTCTTGTTGCAAAGCACGGGCTCTAGGCACATGGGCTTCAGTAGTTGTGGCAACTGGGCTCAGTAGTTGTGGCTCACAGGCTTAGTTGTTCTGTGGCATGGGGGATCTTCCCGGACCAGGGATCAAACCTGTGTCCGCTGCATTGGCAGGTGTATTCTTAACCACTGCACCACCAGGGAAGTCCCCCTTTGCTTGATTTTAAACACTCTACACTCATACAATTCTAGCTCATGTAAGTATGTTACATAAACGGTTTTTAAATTGTTATAATGAATATAACGCTAATTGACATTTAAAAAAAATGAACAGTTAGCAGATATATTTCTTTCACACTTATCAAAGCTACTCAAAGAAGAAATTCGGGATTTATGCCTTTAACAAACCACTTTAAGGGCAAGATCTGATAATATACTGTGTTCCTAGTACCTCACAGATCCTAGCACAGAGAGGGCAAACACCAATGACCATTCAAATAGGATGTAAAATATCTATACACGCTGCATTCCAAACCATACATTTAAAAGACAATTACCACTAGAGGGCAGTCAAGATCTAAGCATGTATTAAAATAACAAGTTTTTTATAATAAGCTATGAAGGAAGGCAGGCTAGTCTCTTGAAAATTGTATACGTATCTTGATTCCTTTAGGTGTATCTGTATAATAACCTTAAAAAATCATTGATATTAACCAGTTATCTTTTTAACCTGGTATAATTTCTAAGTAAGCAATTCAAATCTCAATCAAACTTTGTAACGAATAAAAATAAATGACTTTTTCAAATGTTTTAAAATATTATTTAGAACAATTCTCCAAAAATAGTATAATTCAAACATTGAGTTCATATTTATTCTGGAATACACAAATCATCATTCTGCTGACTAACAGAAAATAAATGATAGCCCTGACCAATTACATAAGGTTAGATTCAGTTTTATCAAACATTTTACGTCCTTTACTTTTTTCTTTTTTTTTTTGGCGGTACGTGGGCCTCTCACTGTTGTGGCCTCTCCCGTTGCGGAGCACAGGCTCCAGACGTGCAGGCTCAGCGGCCATAGCTCACGGGCCCAGCCGCTCCACGGCATGTGGGATCTTCCTGGACCAGGGCACGAACCCGTGTCCCCCGCATCGGCAGGCGTACTCTCAACCACTGCGCCACCAGGGAAGCCCCCTTAACTTTTGTAATGTCAGCAAAAGCAGTAGAGTCAATTGCAAATTAATGTTTTAAATCTTATCTTAGTGATCACCATTTTGCTTTATTCCATAAAATCTCACATCTATCTATTAATTTCCATTTTTCACCATCCTTGTCCTGAAGGTCACAATATTCCGAAAGCCTCCCAACTGGTCTCTCTGTCCAAGCGCTCTCCCCTCCAATCTGTTCCTTCCCACTGTCGCCACAGTTATTTTGTTGTTCTAAACTCTGATCACAAATCAAGCTTTTGCTTTAAAACTTCCTGGCGCTAGAACTCCTTTACTACTTTACCGTATTTCTCAACTGGGTTTTCAAAATATTCCATGTCTTAGCCTAATCATTCTACCTCCATTTAGTACTGTTCTTTCCGCACTTATACCCTATAATTTAGCCTAACTAGACAATCAATTTCCCCTCAACTCTTTCTAAATTTAATGACATCAGATATACTTTCCCTCTGTCAGGAATGTCCTTTCTCCCACCAACCTCTTCTCGTTGCTATTTTCATCTCTTCAACAGCTAACTCAGATGCCATTTTTTCCCCTTACTGATTCCTCCAATTGGAAAATGAATCTTTCTTACGTATTTTCCAGATACATCAATTTAATCCCTACTAAGAGGTAGGCAGGCTCTTGGATTCCAGATCACACTGGTGAATGAAAAACAGGATCTCAGGGAATTCCCTGGCAGTCCAGTGGTTAGCACTTGGTGCTTTCATTGCCATGGCCCCAGGTTCAATCCCTGGTCTGGGAACTAAGGTCCCACAAGCCACGCAGCACAGCCCAAAAAAAGAAAGAAAAAATACAGGATCTCAGCCTCCATTGTGAAATACTTTACATGAGCCTCTCTGTTCGTTAATCACATAACTTCAGTAAGACTGAACCTTGTAAATCAGCTATCAATGGTTCTATCTTTAAATTCTTAAAATGCAGAAACCATGCCATCCTCTGATCACCATTTTTCCTCCCAGTTTTCTCATTTCCTTATTCAAACACATTCACTCTTCAAACTCATTAATTTCCTCTGTGGCTTCCCTTCCTTATCTATACAGCTTTCAGTACCTTCCTGCCCTATTACTCTTCTCCTCACTTGCTCTGTTAACCCCCATCTTTGTCGAATTTTACTGTCTCATTCTCACCATCTATACTCGCTCTGCTGAGCTTGCTGGGAAACACATGCACACAACAGACTGGCACCGTTACTAACTCACAGTCTCTAACCTCAATTGGACCATTAATGTTTCTCTGCTTTTTATCTCTCTGAAACCTGCTCTCTGTCCCATCCCACAAACACCTCTCTCTAAACTTTACTGCTGAGTGACATCAGAAGGAATAGCAGAGTATGGACCTCCAAAACTACTCTTCTCTGTAAAAGCAATGAGAATGGAAAAAATGGTCAAAATCAAATGTTTCAGAGCTCTAAAAATTAATTAAAGGCTGGCAGCAATCTGGGGAGTGTTTATTCAATTAAAAAATGGCTCAATAGTTGTAAGGACAGCAAGCTTAGTGGTGCTTTAACTTGACTTAGGGCTATTCCTTTCTTCCTAGATGCACAGTACAATGAAAACCAATAGGCCTTCAATTAAAGTGAAAATCGGCAACCTAGAAGCCTCTGGAGGGGACAGAGCAGAGTGGAGCTCCTCAAAGCCCCATTCACGGATAACTGTCATTATTTCACCTTTCTGGTAGTTCCTTGGAAAGTTCCACTGGCAATACTTACCTTTCTTTGACCTGATTTAGAGTTTGCTCAATGCAAACAATCTTTTCCCCAGGGTCATTTGTTGAAAATCAGAGGCCTTCTTTTTTTGCGGTACGCGGGCCTCTCACTGCTGTGGCCTCTCCCGTTGCGGAGCACAGGCTCCGGACGCGCAGGCTCAGCGGCCATGGCTCACGGGCCCAGCCTCTCCATGGCATGTGGGATCCTCCCGGACCGGGGCACGAACCCGTGTCCCCTGCATCGGCAGGCGGACTCTCAACCACTGCGCCACCAGGGAAGCCCCCAGAGGCCATTGTTTAACACTGCAGCTGCTTGAGGTGGCAATAACAGCTGAGGCAAACAACAAGCTGTCCGAAATATTTGAAAAGAAAAGCTGGGGAATGAGATATCTACAATAGGCTGTGAAAAGTTTCAACATAATCCTGGTGATCTAGTAAGCCATGCTCATGCCCAGGGTTCTGGGTTCAGGAAAAGACCTGAGAAGGCCCTAAGTTCTCACGTCTGGAAGACCCTGAGGTTCTGCAAAAGCCGTAAGTGAAGGCTAAGGTGGGGACTGGCTGGCTGTGTGTCCAAGGCATCTCCCAACATGCACACAGAGTCCCTTCCTTGACAAAAGCTGGGAGATTTACAGGTCCCATTTACGGAAGTCTCTGTCTAGTCACAAGCTGACCACTAAGCTGATGAAATAGAGATTTCAGCAGCCACACGTGACAGACAGAACATACCCTACAGAACTAGCTAAGAAAATTCATTAAACAAATAAGTAACGGCAATTACAACAAGCACAATAACAAACCCTGAAGGGAGATTCCAGAGTTGACATATTATACTACTTCAAATGTCCAGTTTTCAACAAAAATAGTGAGACAAGCAAAGAGACAAGAAAGTACATCTTATATACAGGGGAAAAAAGTCAATAGAAATTGTCACTGAGGAAGCCCAGATACTGGACTTATTAGACAAAAATGTTAGTTCTCCCTTTTGTACGAGGCCAAACCCTTTACCCATGTTGTGAATTTCATCCCCCCACCCCCAACCATCCTCAGATCATACTTCATCAAGTTCCTCTCCTTTCCTTTCAACTCTCCTTTCCTCTGATTCTTTTCCTTAGCATTTAAAAATGTCCAAAATTCTCCTATTTAAAAAAATGAAAATTTTAACCCTCTTTTTCTCTCTAGCAATAGTCTCAGCTTCATATATGTGTGTGTGAGTGTGTGTGTGTACACATATATACATATGTATTGAGCCTTGGTGGCTCTGTCTAGTTGTCTCACATGCATCTCAAACTCAACATGTTTAAAATCAAACTCAGAATCTCCCATTTCCCATCTCTATCTGCTCCAATTCCTGTGCTCCCAGTCAATGTGACGGTACTCACCAGCTACTAACCCAGAAGCCATCCCAGACACTCCTTCGTCCTTCCACTGATTCTATTTCTAAATGCCAAACAATTCTGTCCTGTGAATTCTGTGAATTCTCTCTATTCACAGTATTGGCTAAGATCAGGCCTTCAACACTCCTCATCTATACTTCTTTTAGAGCCACCAAACTGCTGTCCTCGCCTCTAATTTTGTTCACCTTCAGCCCATTCTCCAAAGAGCCACTGGAGTAATTCTTTTAAACAGAAAACCCTCGTTTCAGTCTCTGTCTTCTCTCCTTCATCTTCCCCTGCTTCTCAAACTTCACTCCATATTGGGCCACGTAAAGCTATCTGATTCCCACGTGCAACCCTCCCTTGTCACTCCAAGCCCTGACACAAACTGTCCTCTCTGTCTGGGACACATGCACCTCACTGATTCCTACTCATTCCTCTAAATTTCACCCTAGCTTTGATGGTTTTAAAACATGTCTCCAAATATTTTGTCACACTTCCCTTCACAAAGTGTGGGCTTAAGGGTGCAAAGCATTTAGTGACTCACTTCCAACAAACAGAATACGGCAGAAGTAATTGTAACAGGCATTGAGGCTTCCTCCTCGCACTATCTCTTAGGTTACTAACTCTGGGAGAAGCCAGCTGCCATATGAAGGCACTGAAGCATCTCTCTGAGGAGGTCTACATGACAAGGAACTTAGGTCTCTTGCCAATATCCAGAGACAAACTGAGCCCTTTAACCAACAACTATGCAAGTGAACTGTCTTAGAAGCAAATCCTCCAGCCCCACTGAAGTCTTCAGATGACTTCAGCCCTAGCCGACTGGATACCAACCTCAAGAGAGGCCATGATTCAGAGGGACCTAACTAATCCACTCAAATCCCTAACCACAGAAATTTTCAGATAACAAACATTTGTTGGTTTAAGCCATTAAAATTTAGGGAGGGAGGTATTTGTTACACAGCAGTAGATAACTAATACACCTCCTTTATGAAGGTTTCTCTGACACCATCAAGATCAGTTAAATCCTCTCTGCTGTGACACTTGGGCATTAACGTTTACACTGTATGGAAGCACTGACAATTTAGTCTACTTTCCCTGCCTATCCTGAAAGCTACCTGTGGGCAAAACTGTCTTACTCATTGTTGAATCCCCAGAACTAAGCATGGGAGATGTTCAATAACTATGTATTAAAATCAAATGAAAATGAGGATGATTTGAAATATGGAAGTAAAATGAAACCCAAAGATGGATTTAGTAAATATAAGCTCCTTTTCTTCCTTCTTGAAATTCATATAAGTCACAAGAAAGTAGGTAACCATAAGGTAGTAATACATTGCCTCACAGAGGTGTTAAGAAGATGAAATTTTATTATGGTTGTACATAATATAAAACACTGTATGTCATCAGAATAACATCTTACCCAGTATCCTCCTGAATGCAGTTCTCACTATAAGTGAATATATCAGATCTGACACAGTTTATGCCCATAATTGATAATGTTTTTAAATATAATCATCATTATTTTTCTCTGGCATACACTGCTTATTTCTTTGTACAGGGCTAAATGTATTCTCCTCCTTGAATACTGACCACAATTAACTATTTCCTTGAAGACTTAAGGTTATTGTTAGAGCCATGATTAATCATTTCTCTGAGCTATACAGTGGGCTTGTTTCTTTCCTGTTTTCTCCTTAATTCACTGGCTGTCATCTATAGCTTTAGAACTGAGTCAGCCTGACTTGGGCAGCACTCTTTCTATGTAATTTTCAACGAGTATCAGAAAAGCAATGGTGGAGGAAAGACCTATAAATGTAGGTAAGACTCTAGACACCCAAAATATAAATATTCATGTGGGAAGGAATGAAAATAAAATTGGGGATATCAAATGGTTGATATGTCAGACTTTAAAAGCATGGTTGATTTTTCCCCAAACCTTTTATTATTATCATTATAACATCTTCCAACAGAAAAGATATAGACTGTCATCTCTCTTATCTAATACTCTCTAGGGAGACACAAAGTTAGAAAGAAGCTCAAAAACTTCTATGAGGACTGTACCCTTGTTAGGTATTTACTGTACTTATATTAGGTATATACCTAATAGAGTAGTTGAATCAAATATTTTAAAAGTATGCAGGGCTTCCCTGGTGGCACAGTGGTTAAGAATCTGCCTGCCAATGCAGGGGACACTGGTTCAATCCCTGGCCGGGGAAGATCCCACATGCCGCGGAGCCACTAAGCCAGTGTGCCACAACTACTGAGGCTGCACTCTAGAGCTCGTGAGCCACAACTACTGAGCCCACGTGCCGCAACTACTGAAGCCTGCACACCTAGAGCCTGTGCTCTGCAACGAGAAGCCACGACAATGAGAAGCCCACGCACTACAACGAAGAGTAGACCCCACTCGCCGCAACCAGAGAAAGCCCTCACGCAGCAACGAAGACCCAACACAGCCAAAAATAAAAACAAATAAATAAATTAATAAAAAATAATTTAAAAAAATAAAAGTACGCAAAAACACTGGAAAATGCTATACTATCCTAAGGTATTATTAATAAACATTTGTATGCCTGATATATCCAATTGTTCATTAAGGAGTACATTTAATAGGTAATTACAAAAAGAGATTGTGGCTTTGTGAAACTAGGAGTCACTATGACTAATGATTGAAGTTCTCCATAGAATGCCACAATCACTAAGGAGATATTAGACACAGCCACTCATAATTATGATAGTTTACTAATAATAATCCACAATTGATGATGTGGGGAGAGAAACAAATGTCTGAAAGTTTAACCAAAAAAAAAAAAGATCAATTAACTCTTTAAAAGATTTACAAGTCTTCAAAATTAACAACGTCTACTCCATGGAAGATCTCATTTAAATAATGAAAAAGCAATCCACAAACTGGGAGGAAATATTTCCAATATCTGACATAGTTCTTATACCCAGAAAAACATACATATATGTTTATATATGTAAATATATACATTTTCACAGTTTAATAAAAAGAAGACAAAACAACCCAGGTTTTTTAATGGATAAAAGATGTGAACAAACACTTCATAAAAAAAGATATACCGATGGCTAATGAGTATAAGAAAAGATGCCAACATTATTATTCTTAAGGAAAATGCAAATTAAAACTACAATAAGATACCATTTCACACCTACTGTAAGGGCTAAAATCGGAAAGATTACCAATTCTTGGCCACGATGTGGGAGCAAAACTATACCTTCACATATTGGTTATGGGAGCATATTTGCAGAACTGCTTGGAAGTTTCTTGTAAAGTGAAATGTACGTTTGTCCTATGACACAGCAATTTCACTTCTATTTACCCTAAAAGAAGTGAAAGTATGAATCTGCACAAAGACTTGTCTACAAATGTTCATCGCAGTCTTATTCATAACAGTCAAAAACTGGAAACAACCCAAATCTATATCAACAGGAGAATGGATTAAAAAAATTGTGGTTTATTATTCAAATGGAATGCTACTCAGCAATTAATTTTGTGATACTTGTAAAAACACGGGTGATCACAAAAACAGTACACTGGGGGACTTTCCTGGTGTTCCACCTTCCAATGCAGGGGACGCAGGTTTGATCCCTGGTTGGGGAACTAAGATCCCACATGCCTCGGGGCAACTAAGCCCACGTGCCACAACTACTGAGCCCATGCACCTCAACTAGAGAGACGGCATGCTGCAAACTACAGAGCCCATGTGCTCTGGAGCCCGCCCACCACAACTAGAGAGAGAAAAACCCACATGCCACAATGAGAGAGATGCCTGCGCACCGCAACCAGGGAGAAGCCTGCACGCCGCAATGAAGAGCCCACGCTGCAATGAAAGATCGCACGTTCCGCAACTAAGACCCGACACAACCAAAATAAATAAATAAATACATAAAATAAAATAACAAACAAAAACAGTATGTTGAGCAAAAGAAGTTAGATAAAAAATATAGTCATTACTGTTGGTGGGAATGTAAACTGATACAGCCACTATGAAGAACACTATGGAGGTTCCTTAGAAAACTAACAACAGAACTACCATATGACCCAGCAATCCCACTACTGGGCATATACCCTGAGAAAACCATAATTCAAAAAGATACATGTACCCCAATGTTCACTGCAGCACTATTTACAATAGCCAGGACACAGAAGCAACCTAAATGTCCATCGACAGATGAATGGCTAAAGAAGATGTGGTACATATACATACAATGGAATATTACTCAGCCATAAAAAGGAATGAAATTGAGTCATTTGTAGTGATGTGGGTGAACCTAGAGTCTGTCATACAGAGTGAAGTCAGTCAGAAAGAGAAAAACAAATACCGTATATTAATGCATATATACGGAATCTAGAAAAATGGTACTGATGAACCAAGTGACAGGGCAGGAATAAAAGACTCAGACGAAGAGAACATACTTGTGGACATGGTGGGTGGGGGAGGGGAAGCGGAAGCTGAGACGAAGTGAGAGAGTAGCATTGACATATATACACTACCAAGTGTAAAATAGATAGCTAGTGGGAAGCAGCTGCATAGCACAGGGAGATCAGCTTGGTGCTTTGTGACCACCTAGAGGGGTGGGATAGGGAGGGTGGGAGGGAGGCTCTAGAAGGAGTGGACATGTGTATACATATAGCTGATTCACTTTGTTGTACAGGAGAAACTAACACAACATTGTAAAGCAATTATACTCCAATAAAGATTTTTTTTAAATATATAGTGGGGCTTCCCTGGTGGCGCAGTGGTTGGGAGTCCGCCTGCCGATGCAGGGGACGCGGGTTCGTGCCCCGGTCCGGGAGAATCCCACATGCCGCGGAGCGTCTGGGCCCGTGAGCCATGGCGCTGGGCCTGCGCGTCCGGAGCCTGTGCTCCGCAACGGGAGAGGCCACAGCAGTAAGAGGCCCGCGTACCGCAAAAAAAAATAAAAATAAAAAATATATATATAGTGATTACATTTATGCAGAGTATAAGAAGAGGCAAAATTAATCTGTGATGATAGAATTTAGAAAGTGGTTACTTTTCGGGGGCAGAGGGAACTTTCTGTGATGAAGAAAATGGTCCCCATGTTCGTTTGGGTGGTGGTTTCTCTCGTGTATACAACTGTCAAAATTTACCAAATTGAACTGAAGATCTGTGCATTCTATTATATAAATATTATACCTCATTTTAAAAATATTTTAAAAAGAACCATTCGCGTTGAGGGCTTATTCTGTACCAGACAGCTGTAGAACTCTTCCCAGTTGTTGTGTCTTGACTTGGCAGGGTTTTATTGTTTACCCATCCCAGGGGCCGTGCGGACTGCACACCCTTTAAGGCAGGGGTATTTTCTGTATCTTGCATATCTAGCAGTATCTGCTTCCTAATAAGATCTACCAAGTACTTGTTGCTGTAAAGCGGACTTCAAGATACGTTACATTGTAAGAAGTTACATTAGGATTATGAACATTATTGTTATTAAATGGGTATCTAATTTTATTTGTAGCAAATGTAAGGATTCAGTAACTACAGTGAACTGTCCAGATGCTAACTACATACTGACTCAACTCAAAGGACTGACATCTGGGGCTGGGATCCTGCCTCTACCATTTAGTAAATGGGAAGACACGGAAGTATCTGAATTTGTTTCCTTAACTGTAAAATGAGCATAGTACACAGACCATCCTCACAGAGTTACTGTGAGGATTAAACAATAATTGCAAAGGTCTTCTAAACACTTGTTACACATGATAAGCACTATATAAATATTACCTATCATTACTATTTAAGATTGAATTCCTATACACAGATACTACACTGAAAATATTAGTCATTAGAGAATATCTGACATAGATTTTTAAAACTTTCTAT
This sequence comes from Pseudorca crassidens, assembly GCF_039906515.1. Taxonomy (NCBI): domain Eukaryota; kingdom Metazoa; phylum Chordata; class Mammalia; order Artiodactyla; family Delphinidae; genus Pseudorca; species Pseudorca crassidens. The sequence goes on from NC_090311.1 coordinate 76,941,457, forward strand.
CAAAAAATACAGGCACTACAATGAAACATGCAGCGCTCATGTCATTTTTGGCAACTTTAAAATATGGATATTAACACCAACTCAAAGTACAGGAGGCAAAGGATTAAGGAGTTAACCATTTTAAACCATATTCTTAAAAGGTATTATTCAAAGGAAATACGTTCTTCATAGACCCTTTAAAAATCCATTTATTCAACACATATTTATTGAGTGCCTATTCTAGAGTGTTTTCCTTAAAGCAAAATATTGCACTAATTAATTACTATGGCCTATATGTAAGAGTCTAAACAATGAAGGTTTAGAAAACACTAGCTCCCACTATACGTTTACTCCCATAAACAACTAAAACTAGCTCTTCTGAAGCAGAGCTGGTGGGGTAGGTGGGAGTGAGGGGCAGTATCAGAATCACGGAGTTAACTGCTCCCTCAGACTCTTCGGGAAGGTAAACCCACTTCTTCCCCCTGCGGAATCAGTGCGGCCCGGAGCCACTCTGCTGAAAGATGAGCTAATCCTCCAAGTGTCCTTCAAGACAAAAAATGCTCTCAACTCCTGGCCTAAATTACATACTTCGACTGAAGGAGTCTATCTTGCACGCCCCCTTTTTATTCATGCATTTGGCTCTAAAGGACTTACTATGTGATTTTGCAACAAGAGGAGAAGAAAGCGAAATGAAAATACCATGATCTTGATCGGGCGCCTCCAGGGTGTAGCCATACCCCAGCAGTGTGCGCACGGCCTCACGGAGGCTGTCCTTGTTGGATTTCTTAGTCCGGTCATCTAGAAGGGCATAGGGAACCAGGCGAGGGTTTCTTCTGTTCTTTACATCCTACAGGAAGGCAAAAAAAGGTGCATGATCATCAAAGAGTGACCAACAGCATTTGGCAATGAGACAGCCACCAAATACATTGAAATATAAAGCATACGAAGGTAGATACTGTGCCTTCTACCTTCCCTTTGTCTTCCCAGGCTGCAGGAGTTACTGCAATACTATCAGTATGAAAGATTTAATCAAGTGAGTAACTGCATCAATTTAAATGGGCCCTCTCCATGAGAAGAAAACGTAAAAATAACAGCAGTAACAAAAGCCAACTTGAAGGATCTCAGTAATCATCTTCCATCTGCCCTGGTCACAAGGCAATGGGCTAACTTAAGAGAACCTACCACTTCCTTGCCAAGTTGACTGACAGGTCTTTGTTACAAGAAGAGCCTAATTATTACCGGACACCTGATTTTTGAGCCAAAGGACAACACCAGGCTGCTGTGCCTTCTTCAGAGAAAACTCAGTGCATGGGCGGCCATCCCATGACCTCAAATAGCTTGGAAAAATGTAAGTTGATTCCATCAACTGGGGAAAGCAGGTAATGCCAGGAACACTGAAATAGCTACAAACCTCACAATTCGTATTTTACAAAAGAGGCCCCAAGTTTAAAACGTGATTAAAATGGTGTTGACCAAGCAAGAAGACAGGCTACCTTACGACCTTGGAAAAGGATACCTAATGTGCGAGTAAGTACAAAACTTAATCTCATGGGAGGTGGAGATGCCTCCCATGGGCTGCGAGTCTTTAGGGCTCTAACATTTAAGAAGTTACTTCTTTCCACTCACTCACTGCTGCAGGTTTTCTCCAACTTTCCGTATTTTAGGAGGCATACTCGATTCTCAATTTACCTTAGCATGAAGAACTAAGAGGCTGTGGATATTCCCAAACCTTCTCCAAAAAAAAAAAAAAAAATGGTATGTGGTGGACAGGGTTTGTTCTCGCCGGGGAAGAGCAAAGAAAACTGTTTCCTAATTTCTTCTTCCCCCTCTCTAGCAAATCTGTAGTAAATACCTCATCCTGACTACACGACCATCTACTGACACCTGGTGTCCAAATCATCTGGGTTGCTTGATGGGGAACCCCACACCGAAGCCACCCCCAAACACACAAGCAGCGTAAACAGAGTGCCTGCACTGCCAGTGCAGCTTCAAGACACATTACCCAGCACCCCTCCCTTTCAACACTGGCTGCTGCCCCACAACTTTTCGTGTAGAGAAATTAAGAGGCCTCCGATGAACCACACTCTCTGGAAACGGTGTCCTGGGAATGTGATTGTGAAAAGGAGCTGCCCTGGGGTTTCCACGTACACAAGTGCTTGAAATCAGGTGTGCTGGAGAGGCAGAGAAGAGGGACCTCAAGCAAATGCCTGCTGGCAAGGAGTTTACGACCTAGTTGTGAACCAGACTATGTTAAGGAGAGGGTGATGAAAAATTAAAGACACCGCTCCTTCAGACAACCCAGCAAATGTGTGCTCTGTCAGTGGGGAAGGGGGTGGAGGGATGGAGTGGGAACTGGGGGAGGGGACGGGAAACAGTTCCAAGGACAGCTCTGGCCAGATCAGACAGAGCCCTGTGTTTTTATGAGGAGGACCCTCATGCACAAGGCAGAGGCAGACAGCGGGGGTTCTGGTTTGTCCCACAGAGTCATGCGGGCCGCAAGGCAAGTGAGCGCTCCTTTGGCAGAGAGCAAATGTGACCCCTTATCCCCCCGTGGTATATGGTTCAGGTTCATACACACACACACGCACACACGCACACGCACACGCACACACACACACACTATGCTCAAGTGGACTGAGTACTGACAATCTCATCAGTTACAACCAGTTTAATTCAATATAAAAATAGCTTATTTTATGAAGTAAATCAAGGCTATCTGAGTTTTCTTTAGCCTTGCAAATGACAAAAGTCACCGGTTAAGAAGAATTTTGGAAACATATTTTTCAAACCAACAGGTAGACTTTATCCTGAACCATGGCCTAAGCTTATAAGTAATAATCCAGTTTATTCCTAAAAATGTTTAAGTAAAGGCACTGCCCACCATGAGCTGGCAAGGATCACTGTGATAAGCAAGAGAAGAATTTGGGCTCTGGAGTCAAAAGGCTTGATTCCAACCTGGTTCTGCCATCTGGGAGTGCTGGACAAATTGTTCTCAAGCTCCCTGTACATCATATGTGAATTGGCAATAAAAACTGTTCATCCTTCATGGAACTGTCGCAAGAGTTAAAGAAGAAAATAGATGTAAAACTCGAGGCATAGTGACTCTGGCATCTTACAATAACAGCAAACTATTCTATATGATTTGTTAGGTGAAAAGCACTGCTGTAGCCTTTCTTATACATAAGTTACATAATGAAGTTTAAAAATTCAGCGAGGAGGAAAACAGTGGCACGGAGAAAATTAATTGAAGTAGCGTTCCCAAGGTCACACAGTCACTAAGAGGCAAGGCTAAATTTGCTCTGCTTTGCCATCTCAATACAGACCCAATGACTGCTAGTTCTTCCTGTGAGTGCAACCATTAATAGAAATTCATGATTCTGAAATCCAGAAAACTCAGAAAAGTCGGTTTTATACTAAGTTTAACAAAAACTCTGTTGGTGACAAAAATGATCTGAATTGATGCAAGGCGGTGGATAATCTTTACTTACCCCTCTTGGTATCATCAGCCTACATTGCTGAACAAAGAATAATTTATATATAGTCTGCTGCCCTGCTGAGGGCACTGTGTAACATGATCAATGTATCACCATTCTGAAAACCAAGAAATAGCTGGATTCTGAAATTCATCTGGTCCCAAGGGTGTTAAATAAGGAATTGTGGGACTTCCCTAGTGGCGCAGTGGTTAAGAATCCGCCTGCCAATGCAGGGGACACGGGTTCGAGCCCTGGTCCGGGAAGATCCCACATGCTGCGGAGCAACTAAGCCCGTGTGCCGCAACTACCGAGCCTGCGCTCTAGAGCCTGTGAGCCACAACTACTGAGCCCGCGTGTAACAACTACTGAAGCCCATGGGCCTAGAGCCCATGCTCCGCAACAAGAGAAGCCACTGCAATGAGAAGCCCGTGCACCGCAACAAAGAGTAGACCCCGCTCGCTGCAACTAGAGAAAGCCCGCGCGCAGCAACAAAGACCCAACGCAGCCAAAAATAAATAAATACACAAACAAATAAGGAATTGTGGACCTCTTCTATTATTAGTTTATCTCGAACTTCTCGTATTTCAAAAGCTTCTCCTAAAATACAATCTCAGAGAGAGAAATGCCACAAAACCACGTTATAAATCACTGGTCTGGTAATATTCACTGTGCCCCTCATGATAACAACAAGACTTGGGGTGGCCTGACTTCTTGAATCAGGCGTTCCTGTGCATATGTACATTAAAGATATCTATATGATGTGAGTTTTACAATGGTCATTACTTAATCTCTCCTGTTACAAATTATACTAATTCCCACTTAAATCAATCTCAGAGTACGTGCTGTAGAGCTAAATTCCCACGTACCTGTTGGATGCCATAGGTCCAGCCCTGCCGGATTCGATCCCGGGCCCACACGTTATGAGCATTTTCCGCCAACTTGTCCACCATCGCTTCCTGAGATGGGGTGAGCTTGATAAAGCTCAGGTCCATCGGGGCAGGCTTGTATCCACTTGTCAGCTGGTAACTACAAAGCAGAGCCAAAGAAATATATAATGGGCCTGTCCAGAAAAGTCAAGGTTGAAAAATCCCTATAACAGCCTGTTAAGTCCAATTGTTCCTAATTCTTATTGTTCCATAAACCACAGGGGTGACCAGTGGTAATGTGTCCAGCAAGCCTGAGCCCCTTGCACTTAAGCTAAAAACTCATCTGGTGCAAAGGCCACACGAACTTTATGTTTTCATTTTCACACCAATAAAACAGAAACGAGGCAACACCTGTCTCTCAAAGTTGAGAAGGACTTATCTTTGTTTGTGTTCCAAACAGCTGATGCTTTTTTTACAGGATAAATCAAAGTATCGGTAATTAAAACATCTGATAAATTTCTCTTCCTGTTAAGTCCTCATTTTTCTTCAACATTTACATGTCATATTAAAGTAATATTTATTTCATCAATCTGCATATGCTTTCAGATACTAGCTATTCATTATTCTACAGGGGAAGTTTAATGCATTTATACATTATTTCCCTACTGCTATTCCTAGTTACATAATTTAGGAAGCCTCATGATAAGACAGACACTAGGAAATACCAGGCATGTAATCACACAAAAAAAATAAAATAAAATGTGATTAAGGCCTGGATTTTAGGGAACTCATACCAGAGACTATCTCCACACTCTGAGCCGGAGAGGAAAAGTATTAAAATAAGTGTAAGTTTTAACCTTTTGGGAGAAATAGCAAATTGAAAATAAAAGGTTTTCAACAAACATGTATTAGGGCAATAGGACTGCTCTGCTACAAACACACACACACACACACACACACACACACACACACACACACACACACACACAGAGCTGTCTCATCTATTTAACTAGAGAGACTGGCACAAAGTCTGTTGTACAGTTGCTTCTCTTTCATTCTCTGTCATTGTTGTGTCCCCTACAATCAACTATGTTTTGAGGTCAGGATCTGCTTCTGATCCATTTTTCTAATTGTCATTATACTTAAAAGAGTACCTGGCAGAGAGCAGCCTTTCAGTCTACAGTTTTTGAAAGAATTAACTTTATTTACAGCATTAATATAAAGAGATATCCATCTTCATCTCAAAGATTCTCCTTTGGTGCAAACAAAGTAAAGAAAATTCACCAGATAATTAAGCTAAGTTTAAGAAATTATCAGAGCATGAGAAAATGGTCTTTAAGAAACTATATATAATCTTTCTTCTTCTAATTATTCTGGGCTATGGCTAGCCTGATTACAAGGTAAGCTCCTTAACAGCAGGGAGCTGAACTGCTTTGCTCCTAGAATAGTGCCTGATACGTGGTAGATATTCAATAAAAATTTGTTAAAGGAATCCATGTATGACAGCAATAAATAATTTAAGGTTGAGTAAAGTTGACTTTACCTTAAATACTCCTTCTTCATTATAAGGCATCTTCTATTTTATAAATGATTTATCTACAGGCAAAAGTTTTAGAGAACATTTTGTTTGGTTTAAATAGATCAGATTGGCCCGGCAAGTGCAAAAATTATGGCTAATTACCACCTTATGTCACTTCATTTACATCCACGAGCTAAATTTATTGACGAAATTTTGTTCTGTTTTAAATCAGAACTCTGTATGTTTGGGTAATTAACAATATTTTTTCTTTGTTTTTCTATAAAGAAGCCACATGGGATTTCTGTAATCACTCACACAAATCACTGTATTTTATAGGATTCTGATGTTTAAATGGACAAATCTGTCAACTGTAAGCACAGCCTCTATACAAGTTCTCACTCAGAAAATAATTTCTTCAAGAAAGAGCTCTCAATGCATTTCAAATGCACCAAGAGGTGATCAAGCCATCATCGTCTAATTTCCAAGTTTAACATTATTTGCTAGAAGCAGGGTTGGGGGTAATGATAAAGAATTTGGTCTTTTGCATACAGCTGGCCAGTAAGCAAATGAAAAGATGCTCAACATCATTAAGTATTAGAGAAATGCAAATCAAAACTACACCTCATACCGGTCAGAATGGCCATCATTAAAAAGTCTACAAATAACAAATGTTGGAGAGAATGTGGAGAAAAGGGAACCCTCCTATATATTGTTGGTGGGAATATAAATTGGTACACTCACTATGGAAAACAGTCTGGAGGTTCCTCAGAAAACTAAAAACAGAATTACCATATGATCCAGCAATCCCACTCCAGGCATATACCTGGACAAAACTGTAATTCAAAAAGATACATGCAACCCTTTGTTCATAGCAGCACTGTTCACAATAGCCAAAACATGGAGACAACCTAAGTGTCCATCGACAGATGAATGGATAAAGAAGATGTGGTACATATATACAATGGAATACTACTCAGCCATAAAAAAATGAAATAATGCCATCTGCAGCAACATGGATGCAACTAGAGATTATCATACTAAGTGAAGTAAGTCAGAAAGAGAAAGACCAATACCATATGATATCACTTATATGTGGAATCTAAAATATGGCACAAATGAACCTATCTACGAAAACAGAAACAGAATCGTGGACACAGAGAACAGACTGTGGTTGCCAAGGGGGAGGGGGGAGGGAGAGGGAGGGTTGGGAGTTTTTGGTTAATAGATGTAAACAATTATATACAGAATAGATAAACAAGGTCCTACTGTACAGCACAGAGAACTACACGCAATATCCTGTGATAAACCATAATGGAAAAAAATACAAAAAAAGAATGTATATATGTGTATAACTGAGTCACTTTGCTGTACAGCAGAGACTGGCAGGACACTGTAAATCAACTACACTTCAATTGGGGAAAAAAAAAAACAACTTGGTCTTTTGTACTCTCCCATCTTCCCACCTCTATTTCTCACCTTCCTCTTGACTTTCCCCACAATAACCCAGCACACGGTAGCATAACAGTACACAATTCTCTTTTTTCTCTCGTTTTCCAGTGGTCCTAATTCCTCCTACCTGTCGCAGAGGATACACATACGGTCAAGTTTGGAAGCTAATCTATGAATAGTTGACTAGAGCCTATGCTACCTCAGTGAGGGATATATGCCCTCTAAAAGAGGAAAGATCCTTCCCCTGCAACCCATTCTAATGGTAGACTTGCCAGCCATGTCTTACATGGCATGGGGAGGAATTTTTGAGGGTTATTTTCTATAAAAAATTATAGATAAGTTTTACTAATCTATAGTAGAACTACACATTCTACTATATGTCTATAGTATATATATATGTATATATGATAATATTGGCATAAGCATTTCTCTTTATTTTCTAAATTTTCCTCTTCCTATACAGAATATCTACTAATGTTGCTTCAATTTGTGATCACAAGGAAAATCTACGGAGACACATTTGCATCTATTGATTTGAAATAACACAATAATTAGTTCACACTCATTTTCAGATGTAGACTACGATTCAGTTTACTTGCTTTTCTTCATAGTCCTGTGCAAGAAAGAATTTAAAGTGGTTCTTTTAAATGGTCAATAGTCCCATCCAAATTAAAGTTACTAATTCCCATTTCACCTGAACCTTATTTCCACACTGTTTCACTTCATATTCTATAGTAAAAACACAAATATCTTTGAAATTAATAGACTTCAACCTCAGTAGGTTGATAAAAATGATGACATCATGAATGCTTTAACCAGTGGCATCAATGAGGATTTACAAGACCATTTTTCTTTATGTGAGACATGACAAAGTATCAAATCATTATACCAAAATGAGATTTTTAAAAAGCGCATAAATGTACTTCAGCAAATAATGTCCATTTCATCTTATTAATACAAGTTAATTAGGTACATAAAGATCAACTAACTACTAATATAAATTATTTTCTTTTTGTGATTGAAAATGAACAAAGAACAAAGCTTTTGAATAAAATGTGACTGATGTGAATCTTGGAAGCTAAATGGTTCCAAGTAAAGCTTCAGATTGATTTCCAGAGATTTAAAAGTAATAAAGGAAAGACTGCTACAACAATTCTTGGGAAGTAGAATTCTGTAGGCCAAATAATAGAGAAAAGGTATGTCATTAGTAATTACATTAATACAAAATATATATAGCTCATATTAAAGACATCTATGTATTACAGTCTACCTTCTCAAGCTTTCTGGGAAAATTCTGCCACAATCAGCTAATAGATCTCTTTCTTCTGCCATCTATTTCCCTAGTAGGTGTAGTTTTTTACTTCCCTTACTTTAATATGCAAAGTTGCAGTGCTAACAATCATTTTGTAAATTTAGGTTATGAGGAATATATATGGTATTAAACAAACACATTCAATACGTTCATTTCCAAAACATCAACGTTCTTTTGTAGTTATTAGCTCTTAGTTTTATTTTGATGTGGTATATAATGCAATAATTTTTTTTTTTTTTTTTTTTGCGGTACGCAGGCCTCTCACTGTTGTGGCCTCTCCCGTTGCGGAGCACAGGCTCGGGACGTGCAGGCTCAGCGGCCATAGCTCACGGGCCCAGCCGCTCCGCGTCATGTGGGATCCTCCCGGACCGGGGCACGAACCCGTGTCCCCTGCGTCGGCAGGCAGACTCTCAACCACTGCGCCACCAGGGAAGCCCAATAATGCAATAATATTTTAAAAGTGAGATTAACAAATGACATAAACTCTCTGGGCGTCAGTTTTCTTACAGTAAAATTTCTTTTTAAATAGTCTTTGCCTGAAAAAAAAAGAAAGCCCTCCTGGCAAACTGCCAGTTTCGTTTGCATCCAATTACCAAAGCTGTAAACAAAAAGTTGATAATCCTTGGCCCTACTGAGGAACTGCCATGTGAAGCAGCAATTCAGTTTTGTGCTTCATTCCCACCTGACCCACATTTTTTTCTAAGCAGGAATTCTAAATGAGCCTTTGAAAAAGGTGTTCGGTAGAATATCACTTAAGGGCCAATTTAAGTGGTGCAACAAAAATGTGGCAGAATACCCAAAACACTAAGGAACGAGCCTTTTCTTTTTTTCCAGCCTCTCTCACCTCTCGAGCTTACTTGTTGAGTATGAATCAGGTTAAATGAAGCTTGGAAGTCATTACGTTGTGAAAGATGCACGGTAAACATGAAAAGATTATGTCCAAGTTCAGTGGATGTTAGCTGTAAATTTCAAAACCAAATCAGCGCTTCAAGTACCTTGGAACAAATGGGGAAAATCTCAGATGACTGCACACCAGAGACATTAAGAACAAGTTTTGCTGGAAGCACATCTATCAAAAATGAATACTGCGCTGACATTCTCACAGAAAGGAGATAGGGAATATTCAAAAACTCTTCTCCAGAAAACAAATACAGGAGAATAATTTCAGTGTGGAAATTAGAAGGGAAAAGGGCAGGGATCTATTTCTTCTACTACATTTCTTGGTTTTGTTTTTAAATAAATGTGTAATATGATGATATGCCCTGTGTGTCCCCCACCACTAATTCCTTGTTTAACCCAAGGCCTTCCTGTACCTCACAGCCTGTTTGAAACAAAACCAAGAGAGGATCATTTCAAGAGAGACAAAAAAAAAAGCCATTCTTGGCTTTTGGATTTTTAAAATAGGCTTTGAAAATTCACTGCAGAGACAACAGTCTTTAGAGAAAGGCCTTCTGATATTAAAAGCTCTACTTATGGATACCAAAAGCGCAAGGCCCTGATGTGTCGGAACATAAAAGGAGACCAGATAAAGAGTCCAGTCTGTCCAGCCCCAGACAGGCTGAATGTTCCAGAGCCTGGAGGAGAGGAGAGCTGGAGGGAAGCCAGGGCTCTCCCCCCCTGCCCAGATGGAGACCAGACAGATCCAGAGCTGAGGGGAACTTCTGTCTTGCTTACCAGATTGGACCCAGGAGAATGGCCAGGTTCCAGAATCTCCCACACCTCAACCCTTGTGCAGCACAGTTTCAGGAAAACAGATTTGGCAACAAACCAAGTGTAGGCTGTCAGGCAACCTTCCCTCCTCCCTCCACCAAGACACTGCAGTCCCCAAGTTGCCAGAGGGAGCATTCCCAGGTTTCCAGCCTCCTCTTAAAGAGGCATGAGTGAAGCTAAAAGCAGAGCAAGGACCTGGAGGACTCAAAAAGAGATGCGGAGGGTCCCAGCGTGTGGTCCAAAGATCAGGCAGGAAAACACGCATCCCATAATGAGGCAGGAGATAGATGGGCCCCAGGCCGAGCAGCTGGAATCTGTCCCCTGTGGACAGGTACTCCAAGATGAAGACAAGAGAAGGAGGATAGTCAGGGGACCTGAGCCCTGCCCAGATAAAAACGTAGAGAGACCACATTTTCCTCATTCTCGAAGCCAAGGAGGCCTTCTCAACTACACATGCACGGCAAGGCTCCTCAGAGATCAAAAAGGGAGGGCGCGCCACCCCATGGTAGGTGATGTCAACATACCCATAGGCCTCTTCGCTAGAATCCATGTTGGCTAAGAGACGCACGCACACACACAGGGGAGGACCCTGAGTTGAACCAAATACAGACTCAGAACCAGGCAAAGCAAGATGATTGGCCACAGCAAACCCGGAAGAAATGTCCCATATAAGTGATTCAAACTACCACGGGGGCACGACTCTTTCTCTGCGTCTGCCCGTGGGAGTCTATTCACACGTACCCTTTTTCCTCCTAATAAACATTTTACCTGTTTCACTACTTTCCATCTCTTTGAGGGAATTCATTTCTACAAAGCTGATGGGCCAGGGGCCTTGTCACTGACCGCTGGTCTAGTGGTTAGGATTCAGCGCTCACTGCCACAGCCCGACTTCAGTCTCTGGCCAGGAATCGAAATCCTGCTTCGAGCTGCTGCAGGCTGAGGCCACCCGAGATCCGCAAGATGCCAGCAGAGACGAATGAAGACAACTAACAAAGACTTCCCTTTGGCCAAACTTGAGTCAGGCTCCTCTGAGCCCTCTTTCTGGCCTCTGACCTTGGGCTCTGTCCTTGTTCCGCTTCGTCCAGTTTCAGCAAGAATCCTGCTAGGTCAAGTTAATGGAAATCCCCCACCTGTGACCTCTGACCCCACTCTTCATCCCCCGCCTTTGATATCCTATCACTCTGGTCTGCCTTCAGCAAGAACCCTATCAAGTTGGTTTTACCAGAATCCCCCTTTTCCTTAATGCTTCCGCGTAGTAATTTTCCATCCACTGTCCCCCACTCTGGTCCTGAGCTACAAATCCCCGCTTGTTCTTGCTATATGCGAATACTGAGGTCTCTCTTCCCCTATTGCAACAGTTCTGGAATAAAATTTGCGTTTATGGCTTTAACTTCTGTCTGGCTCTAGTTTTCTTTGATATAATTCAGCCCCTGAGAGCAAACTCAAAACAGAATGCCCAACGATCCAATGTCCCCTCCCCATCAGGTGAGTGTCCAAAACAGACGTATAGCCCTGGGAGTAAGATGGGGGGGTACACCTTGAATTCAAACTTAACAAATATTCATTCTGTAGTCGAATATTTCAGGCCCTGTTCTAGGAACTAATAGCACTGAATAACATGGACAAACAATCTGTATCTTTATAGAAATTACGTTTAGATGAGGAATCAGGCAATAAACAAAATAAACATAAAATAATAGTATGTCAGAGGATATAAGTGTCGTGAGGAAAAATTAAGTAGAAAAGGAAGCATGAGAGGAAGTACAATTTAAAATAGGGTGCAATTTTAAAGAGGTAGAGAAAGACAGCTTGGAGAAGATGACCTTTGAATCAAAACTTAAAGGTGAGAATAAACACAGAAAACAGCGATTTTAATGGAGTTTGTACTGAACAGACAGGGATTAGGTTTCCACTATCAAGCCGTATTCTGGCTGCAAGGCCCATTGGGTTTAAATATGAAATTAAGTCCAACGAGAGCAAATGAAGAACATTACATATGAGCACATTTTAAAATTTGTGGTCTGTGGAATTTACTCGCTACACATAAAAAGCGTATATACATATTTTTTTCTTCACAATCACAGTGTTCATCCTCACAGGAAAAAATCCAGCTGCATTTGTAACACTATTTTTCATTTAGGTAAACATTTACATATACTGAATTTTGTGCGTGTGTTTGTGTCTATGTGCACAGTATAAATATGGGTCTGCGTATTTGGTATCCCTCTAAGCATTCATTTCCGAAAGCCATTTTAAATTCACATATACATATAAGCATTGAGAATATCATTCTCAACCTTCTATCTGCCCCAATATGCTTGAGAGATACCACTTCCCATCACTACAGTGGCTACACAGCTTGAGGGGGAAGGAAGTGGTGCAGGAGCGAGGGAATTTAGCACTAGGCTTAAATACCTCTCAAAGGATTCGAACATGCTCTTCCACAATTCAACACTACCTCCTACTTCCCAGCGATACACACAAGCAACCAGTTCCTGACCTATGTTTTGGTTTAACAGCAGAGAAGTGCTAACAGAAAGTCTGAATAAAAGGCATTGGTATTCAGACAAGAATTTTACTTTCATTTAAACCTTTACATTTAAAAAAAAATCTCAGCTACTCAGGGATATGAGATACTAGGAACCACAAGCTCTGGGACTGGATTCTTTTTCAGTTGCATTTTTCTTTATTCCCGTAGCAACTGGCCTCTGCTCATCAAACTCTGCAGTGGGTCAAGAGCTTAATTTTACAAGTGTGGGAAGGTTTATGAATTTAAGAACAGACAGTTATGTGCTGTACCATTCAGCTGCCTGCTGGTTTGTTTAGAGGAGGAAGAGGGAGAAAGGGAGAACTGAGCTACAATCAATCACATATTTTTTAAAAGTCTTTAAGGATTTTAAGTGAAATGATCTGTATTATCAGGAAAAAAAAAAAAAAAAAACACCTAACTCAGATTGCCTATTTTCAAATAGGGAATGTAGCACATCATTCTAATTACAGTTGGAGTCTACACGTATCCTTAAATCTGAAATGGGTCTCTTGTAGGCAGCATACAGTTGGGTCTTGTGTTTTAATCCACCTAACCACTCCATACCTTTAGAATGGCGAATTCAATCCATTTACATTTAGAGTAATTATTGATATGTAAGGGCACACTAATGCCATCTTATTAATGGCTCTCTGGTTGCTTTGTATTTCCATTGTTTCTTTCTCCTTCTACGTCTACTTCCGTAAATTGATTATTTTCCATGTTGGTGTGTTGTTTTCCCTTTCTCTGTCTTTGTGAATCCATTCTATACAGACTTTTGTTTCGTGGTAACTTTGTAAATTACATTAAAAATCGTATAGATGAAACAATCCATTTTAGGCTTACCAGCTGTCGCAACTCATCCGTGAAAGCCTGTGAAGGCTCCATCTTTTACTCCTCCATCTTATATTACTCATATTACTGATATTACAACTGATGTTACTGATGTTACAACTTACCTCTTTTTATGTTGTATATTCATTAATGATTTATAGTAGCTATAGTTCTTTTTACTACTCTTTGCCTTTAACTTTTACACTATAGTTGAGTGGGTAACACATCCCCCCTAACATGGAGTTACAACTCTCTGGATCAAACTGCCTGTGTTTCTCCATCTCCAGTGTATTGTATACTTTCGTATGTTGTCCTGTTGCTGAGCAGTATCTTTTCATTCCAGCTGGAAGAACTCCTTTCAGCATTTCTTGCAAGGCAGGTCTACCTGCGGTGAACTCCCTCACCTTTTGTCTGGGAAAGCCTTTATTTCTCCTTCTTATCTGAAAGGTAACTTTGTTGCATACACTATTCTTGGCTGGCAATTTTAATCTTTCAACACTTTGAATATGTCATTCTACCCTCTCCTGGCCTGTAGAGTTTCTGCTGAGAAATCAGCTGACAGCCTAATGGGGTTCCTCTGTGCCTTACTTTCTTTTTTCCCCTGATGTGCTTTAAGATAATTTCTTTATCACTGATTTTTTAAAATTAATTTATTTATGTATTTATTTATTTAGGGCTGCACTGGGTCTTCGTTGCTGCACACGGGCTTTCTTTAGTTGCGTCGAGCGGGGGCTGCTCTTCGTTGCAGTGTGTGGGCTTCTCACTGCGGTGGCCTCTCCTGTCGCAGAGCACGGGCTCTAGGCACGCAGGCCCAGTAGTTGTGGCTCGAAGGCTCAGTAGTTGTGGCGCCCAGGCTTAGTTGCTCCGCGGCACGTGGGATCTTCCCAGACCAGGGCTCGAACCCGTGTCCCCTGCATTGGCAGGCGGGTTCCCAACCACTGTGCCACCAGAGCAGCCCTATCACTGATTTTTGACAGTTTCATTACAATGTGTCTTGGAGGAAGTCCTTTTACATTGAGATAATAGGTGTTCTTTTAGCTTTATGGAGTCGTACGTCTAAGTCTGTCCCCAGGCCTGGGAAGTTCTCAACTATTATTTCTTTAAACAAAGTCCCTGACCCCTTCTCCCTCTCCTCTCCTTCTGTAGCCCAATTATTCAGATATTTGTTTTTGTGATAGAATCTGCTAGCTCTTATAGGCTTTCATCACTCTTTTAAATCTTAGTTTCACGTCCTCTTCTAATTGTATTATTTCTAGATTCCTATCCTCCAAGTCATTTACTCTTTCTTCTACATGGTCTGCTCTGCTACACATGTTCTGTGTTACACTCCTCATCTCATTCGTTGAATACTTTAGTTCCAGTATTTCTGTTTGGCTCTTTTTATAATTTCATTCTCTTTGTTAGAGTACTCCTTCCATTCATTAATTTTATTTATGATTTCACTAAATTGCCTTTCTGAGTTTTCCTGTGGCTCGCTGAATTTCTTAATACTATTTTGAATTCTTTATCAGTTAGATCGCAATATTCCGCGCCATTGAGCTCAGCTGCTGGAGAATTACCATCGTCTTTTTGTGATGCCATATTCCCTTGACTTTTCCATATTGGTTGTAGTCACGTGTTTCTGCTTTTTGCATTTGAAGTAGCAGAAAGCACCTTAACTGAGCTTTCATGTCTTTTCTGGTTCTTATAACTCACCAGGCTGGCTATCAGAAGCCTCTCTTTTGTTTTCCAGAAGGCGACGCTATAGCTCAAGCTTGTGGTTTCTCCCTTGCCCATCCACATGGTCTGTCTACTAGAGCTCACTCTCCTTGACCAGAAGTGTGCACAGGGAGCTGGCAGCAGAGTGGGAGGGAGGTGTGGGTTTGGCACTTGGTGAGTTAGGGGTGCCCACAGTCCTAGTAGGGAGATCTCGGGAGTGGCACTCCCAAAGGCATGTGGGCAGACTTTCTGCTGAGTGCAGTCCCTTTAAGGCCATTTGAAATTCTTATCTACTTCTATTTCAAAGTCCTCCCAGCCCCTAGCTGCAAGCTCCCACCTTAGTACTCCAGGTGCCAGTGGAGAGAAATGGGTTTCTCCAGCCAAGTCCCACCCAGCGAAGGCAGTAGGGCGCTCTCATGCTCCTCTTTCTCCAAGGAAGAGATATCTCTGCCACATAAATCAGCCTGATAACCACCTTCTTGGAGGTGGGGTGGTGCTGGGAAAAGTTTCTCCTACTGCTTCCGCTGTGACCAAACTCCTGTTTCTTTTTTCGTTTGTTTGTTTTCTTTGTTCTTTTTTTCTCTAATGGTGTGTTGGCATCTCTCTTTGGGAGGGCTGGACTTCTGCAAGTTGTCTGTCATGGGCGCGTACCTGCCTGATTCACACTCACCGGATTCTGGTCCCACAGCCAGGAAAGGGGCCCAGGCAGCCTTACTGGCTTCATTAGTTCTGCAGCTTATAGGGAGGTTTCTCTATCTCCTACCAGATGCACTGGTGCGCAAGATTCCTCCTGGGTCCCTGAGAGCTACAGCTGCAAACTGCAGAAACCCCACAAAGGGACTCTTATTCATGTACGGATATCTAATTCACTCATTTATAAAAGGCGGATGAAAAGGAGGAACATCTTATGTTGTCGTGTTACAGACATCACTCCTATACTAGGTATTCTAGAAACTGGGGGCCTTGCAGTAAACAAAGCCCCGGCCTCTTATTGAGTGCATATTTCAGTTTAGGCGCCCCAAAAGCTAAACGAATAAATAACGTCAGCTGTAGAAGTGCAAGTGAAAAAATAAAGCAGGTTAACGATCAGAGCATTATAGATAGAATGCTTAAGGAAGACCTCTCAGAGGAGTTTTTATTTAAGCAAAGACTTAAATGAAGTGAGTGTTCTTTTGTGTTTTGTGTTTTTTTCTGATTTAAAAAGTCCTTCTTCACCTCATGGTCATGAAGATATTCCACTTGTCTTCAAAAAGTATTTTTGTTTTGTGCAATTGGGTCTTGAATTAACCTGCAAATGTTTGTGTATAGCATAAGGTAGAGACCTAACTTTTTTCTATTTTGCTAGTCAATTATATGAATACCACTGATGGAACAGTTTTCATTTCCCCACTTATCTATAACAAGACCTTTGGCATAGGTCAAATTTGTATATATGCATGTATATATTTGGGAACTCTGTCTCAATTTGTCTATCCCAATACCATTGTAACACTTCCTTCATTACCATAGTTTTATCATAAGTCTTGATATCTAGCAGAGCAAGTTTATCTTCTTTTGTAGAAGACTTCTAGATATTCTTGAACCTTTGAAATTCCACATATATTTTAGAATAGCTTAGCAAGCTGCTTAAAAACCTCTGTTGGCGGAATGACTGGAATAGTATTGATTCTAAGATTAATTGGGGGAGAACTGATATATTTGTTGTACCATCCATGATCATGATCTATTTCTATTTATTTAGATAGTCTTTAAAGACTTTAAATCCGATTTTAACATTTAGTCTACAGAGGTCTCGCACCTCTTTGGTTAGATTTCTCATCTACCTTAGGGATTTCTTTATTTTTCTTTCTTTTGTTTTTTTTTTCTTGCACTTCTAAATGAGATTTTAAAGGTATTGATCTAGCAATACTGCTGTACTTATTGTCAACAAATAATACTGTAGATCCTCCTGAGTTTTCAATGAAATAACATTACCTGCTATTGACAACTGTATGTTTTCTTCCTTTCCAAAACTCATAATTTTTTTCTTGTCTCATTGCATTGGCTATATTGAATACATCAGGTAATAGTAGTTTATACGTCTTATTCCTGAATCCTAAGGGAAAAACTTTGGGGTTTTACCTTATAGATCATTGGTTGCTATTGGCCTTTTGTCAGGTTAAGAAGGTTCTCTCAGATCATTGCTTGCTAAGAGTTCATATGCTTATAAGTAAAACATTTTATGAAATATTTATTACTAAATATATTGGTAGGATCATATGAATTTTCTTCCTCACTCTAGTGTGAATAAATATATTTTCTAACATTAATCCATCTTTTTATTACTGGAATAAATTTAGCTGGGCCATAATATACTGCTAAGTTTGCTAATATTTTACTTAGCATTTTTTTGTATCTATGCCCATAAGTGAAGCTGGATTACAACTTCCCTTC
The DNA here is from genome assembly GCF_039906515.1 of Pseudorca crassidens. Taxonomy (NCBI): domain Eukaryota; kingdom Metazoa; phylum Chordata; class Mammalia; order Artiodactyla; family Delphinidae; genus Pseudorca; species Pseudorca crassidens. The sequence continues at coordinate 76,959,257 of NC_090311.1, forward strand.
CTCACACTACCCTCATCTGGGCTTTATTTTATTATTTATTTTATTCTCAGATAATGAGTTGTAAAGTGCTGCTTCTTTTTCATTTGAGATTACCCATTCTTAAATATTTGCTGGAAATCAATAGAAAAGTGGTTTGGGATGTGTGTGTGTATTTTAAACTATTAATTCAATTCCTTTAATAGCTGTAGCTCTATTAACATTTTCTTTCTTCATGGGTCAGTTTTGATAATATTATATACAACTGTCAATATCATTTAACTTAGAAACTAATTTGTTAATTATATAAATTTGTTACAGTTTGCGGTCCCTCTTGAAAATATCCCTGTAATTGCTCAAAGAAATATTTCTTTTTTCTTTTATCAATCTTTTCAGAGATTTTTCTTCCTGCTTATTAGGTTTCTAAAACATGCTTTCTCCAAATATTGCTTTAAATATGCAACTCTTATGTTTTGATATGACGTCTTTGCCTTTGCCATTCTTGTATTTTAAATTTTCACAATGATATGTTTGATCTATAAGCTACTTAGAACTATGTTTTAAAAGTTTTAAATATGTCATGACTTTACATGATTTTTTGATTGTCACCTCCTGTGATTCAATAAATATGATATTTACAATATCAATGTCCTCATGTTGTAAAGGATGTTGAGTTTTATAAATGTTCCATGCGTTCAGTGTTCTATATATGTCAAGCTTTTAATTTATAGGGGGTTAAATTGTTATTATTCCTCATTAATATTTATCTGTTACACATACTAGTTTCTGGGAGTTGTGTTAGGAATTATCACTATGATTTTTCATTTATTTATTTTGGAAAATCTATTAATATTTTGCTTTCTTGATTTTTCGAAGCCATTTGACTTGGTGCATACGTGAGGAGTATTAGCATAATGCTTATTTTTTGGATCCTTATACATATCCTTCTTTTCTTAATTTTGCTTTCAGAGCTATTTTGTCTTACATGAGGCAACTGACAAAAAGGAAACTGCAGTTCCCTTTTGAACAATATTACTTGGAACATCATGTTCTCATGTTTTTTCAACTTTTCACATTCTGAATTTCTTGATGTGTCTCCTTTAGCTGGGTGTTATTTTTGTGAGGTGTATACAACGTGAGTTATCTTTCTGAATCTAATCTGACAATCACTATATCTTACCTGGAGAATTTCACTGATTTCCATTTATTGAGATTAATGAGATATTTGGATGTATACCTGTCATATTTTTATTTTTAAAAGTAACTATTTTTGGATACACACAAGAGAATATACTTTAAAGCATTCTAATGAAATGAACTCCATTAACCCACCACCATGGTAAAATTAGAACATTACCGACACCTTGTATTTATCTGTGTGCTCCTCCCCTTTCAACACCCCTGCCTATACTCCAACAAAGGTAGTTCCTATCCAGAATTATGACGCCACTGCTTTAGAAAAATAGTCTTATCAGATAAGCACATATCCCTAAAAATATGTACATGTTTTATGCATATATGGTTTTTAGCATATATGCACATAGGGTTTTAGCCCTATACTTTATATATATAACCTTGTAGGATATGCTGTTATACATATTTTTTAATGGAAGGCCTGAGTAAAAAGGTTCGGTGGCCTAAAGGACCTGCTAGAATTTGCGCTCGCATAGCAAGCACATGGTTTCTATTTTAATTTTATGTTTATCTGGGGTGGCGGATAGAAATTACGGAGTGGCTACTTTGTTTTTATCTCCATGATATTACTTAGCACATGTCCAGGACTGCTATTTACAACATGCAGGCCTCGGAAGAGTGGCTTGAACACTTAAACTAAACTAAATAAAGAAAAAGTAATAATATGTAACAGTTATCATTTATTAAGCACTTATACTCATTTAATCCCTACAACTTCCCGTATTCATACCTGTTAGCAGATGAGAAAGCTGAAGTTTTAAGAAGTTAAACAAGGTCACAGAGATTGTAGCATAGCAGGCAAAATAACTCCGAGAGCATCTAGTGCCTCAGTTATCTCATCTTAAAGTGGAAATGATAACACTGACTGCATAACTACTCCTAAAATACATTTTCTTTGTAAAAATATATAAAATTATACATCTTCTGGTGGAAAGTGGGAAACCATATCCAATCAGTTAGGATGTGGGCATGCGTGTTCACACACACATACACAAAACGAAAATAACACACTCGTAACACACTACCAAATATTTTGTGAGCTTGTTTCCCCTCTGGGCACTGTGACGGACTCTCACCCCACCATGGCCTTGCTGCAGCCTCTAGTGTAATACAGCAAGCTTAAATTTTGAATCTGAATTTTATAGCTTACGCGTAAGCAAGGCATCTAGGATTCCATCAAGAGTTTTTTGGGTGCAGTAACACTAAATAAAGTAAGGCACAGACTATTTAATATTGCTTAGACATTCAACTTACTTCTTCGGCAGCTTCATTTTTTTCACCTTTTCTTCGGTGTGTTCATCTGATATACCCACATGACATCCTAATGCCAACAAAGTCCTGGAAAAGAAAACCAGACATAAGCTGCAACAATTCCTTCCCTATGTCCAGAACGACCCAACATAACAGCAGCTGGGCATGAGGTATAACAGTCCACCTCGAATGCAGAGAGAAGTATTTTGTTTTAAAGCAAAAGGAAAGCTTACTTAGTTGTAAATTATTTACTGTTGAGTCATGAGTAGGACATTTGAAAATTAAATGTTTCAATTCAAACACAAAAAGGAACATATTGAAAAGTAAGTCTCTCTACAATCCCTTCCTTCTATTCCTGTTTCTTTCCCTAAAGGCACTGATTGCTACTAATTCCTGAATGTCCTGCTACAATCTATGCATATTCTAAAGCAGCTGTGTGTGTGTGTGTGTGTGTGTGTGTGTGTGTGTCATTGTTTCTGCTTTCCTTTTACGCATTGGTTATGTGTAAGAGTTCTCCACAATTTGCTATCTTGACTTTACAATATAACTTTGATATATGACTTTGACTTACTGTCCTTCATATAAAGCTGGTTTATTTTTCAATAGGTCTGAAGTGTTCCATTCACTGAGTGTGTCATCATGTCTTACCCAATTCTCTGTTCACTATCTTTTGTTATTACAAACAATGCTGCAATGAATAACCTTATACATTTAATACATGTACTATATCCTTCATCTGTAGGATAAATTCCTAGACATGCAATGACTGGGTCACAGGGGTGGTACGTTTCAGAGTTTGACAAATATTGCCAAATGTCTATAGAGCTGGTCATCATTTATATTTCCACCAGCAAGGTATGACACTGCCTGCCTATTTCCCATACCTGGCCCAACACAGAGTTATCAATTAATATGCTAATGAGATGTCTCATTTACAGTTTTAATTGGCATTTTTCTTCATATAAGTGCACTTGAGCACCTTTTTCGTATGCTTTGGCGATATCTGTACTTTTTTCTGTGAAAACATTCCTTGTTCACTTTTCTGTTAGATTTGGGTTTTGTTGTGGCAGTTCAGAAGCCCTTCAAATATATGAGATACGAGTTACAAATATTTTCTCCAGTTGGTTGTCTTTTTACTTTCTTTATGCTGTTCTTTCTATGTAGAGCTTTAAACTTGTTTTTATATAACTGAATTTTTCTATCTTTCAAAAATGGCTTCTGAGTTTTATGTGATACTTAGAAAGAGATTTCCCAACTGTTAAATCACTTGAAGGAACTGTCCTTGCTTTTTTGACGGGGAAGGGGTGGGGCAGGGGAAGCTATATGTCTTAAGGTAGAGGTTTAACTTTATTTTCCAGATGGATACCCAGTTCTCCACAAAATATTTACTGAATAATCCATTTTTACCACTTACGTGAAATGCTACTTTTATGATACACTGAAGTCCCCATATGTTTTTAAATCCTTTTCTGGACTTCCTACTCTAGAAAAATCTCCCTTTCACATGACACATGGGGGTTCCAATTGGCCAGAAACAGTTTATCCAGTGTTTAGATACATTGTATTTTTTTTACTCCCTTTAATGAATAAGCTTTTGCTGATTTTCCCAAGAAAGATCCTCACCGTTCACATTTAGAACTCAACCTTATAAGTCCCCAGACTTAGGTAGAACAACACCCTTTACTATTCATGACAATGAGTGGTTCCACCTATCTCGATAGAATAAGGTGCAACAGCATAAACTTTGTGGATGACAGAATTTCTAAGGTGTGGTCAGTTGCAAAAGGAAGGTAGCAAGTATCTAAAATCCATCTATACTTACCCTCCATCACATTTAAAAAATGACAGTATGGAGACAGATATAGATACACACACACACACACACTGCTATCAAGTTAAATTTTAGGTTATATAGGGCAAAATTGAGATGAGCCCGTGAAATTACCTTTGGAGTGTGAAACTGCAAAAATATGGATAGAGCAAGAGCTAACTGAAGCTATGAAATTATCTAAAGAATGTGCCACTTCAGATGAGATTGACTGGCAACAGAAGAATCAAAAATTGACTCACAGAACAAACACAGGCTATGCTTACTCAAACACTGTCCAAGGAACAGGAAGTTTCCTGCCATCATCCTCCATTCATTTATCTATTCAGTAAGTATCTTTTGAAAGCCAGGTCCTGTGCTAAGTTCTGGGGATAAGCTTACAGGCCGGTGAGGACTAAGACAAAAATTAACTATAACATAGAGTCTTGCATGCAGTGACATACGTACAGGGCTATGAAAGGGTCAAGTAGGATCCCAAACCCAGCTCTAAGGGAACTCAAGGGTGACAATAACATTGGGATTTATCTGATTTATCTTAAATCCAGGTAGTTAAACTTCTGAGTGCGTGCCTACCAAGCAATCTGATTATAACATATGGAGAACCCTGCCTAATACATTAAGTGACGATAATGGCTAGCACTGTATGACCATCGCTACAATCCAGTTTTAGAATATTTCCATCACCCCATCAGATGCTCCATGCCTGTCTGCAGTCACTGATCATCCCCACCCTCAAGCAATCATAAATGTGCTTTCTGTCTCTAAAGAATTGCCTTTTCTGGGCTTCCCCGGTGGCGCAGTGGTTGAGAGTCTGCCTGCCGATGCAGGGGACACGGGTTCGTGCCCCGGCCCGGTAATATCCCACATGCCGCGGAGCGGCTGGGCCCGTGAGCCATGGCCGCTGAGCCTGCGCGTCCGGAGCCTGTGCTCCACGACGGGAGAGGCCACAACAGTGAGAGGCCCGCATACCACAAAAAAAAAAAAAAAAAAAAAAAAAAAGAATTGCCTTTTCTGGACATTTCACCTAAATAGAATCATACAGTATTGAATCTTTCATGTCAGGCTTCTTTGACTTACCACGTTCTTTAGGTTGATCCGTGCTGTAATGCACATTAGTAGGTTATTTCCTTTTATTGCTAAATAGTATTGCATTGGCTCTATTACAGTTTGTGTATCCATTCATCAGCTGATGGATGTCTGCAGTTTTTCCAGTTTGGGGATGTTATGTATAATGCTTCTATGAGCATGTCTTTGTGTCAACATAGTCTTTCATTTCTCTTGGGTAGGTACGTAGGAGTAGAATCGCTAGGTTGTATCATAAATTTATGTTTAACGTTCTAAGAAACCACCAAGTGGCAGGGCCATTTTACATTCCCATCAGTAATACATGTAGATTTCAGTTGTTTTCTATATCTGCACCAACACTGAGTGTATCTGTCATTTTGCTTATGGCTATTCCAGCATGTGTGCGGTAGTATCTCACTGTGATTTAGTTTGCATTTTCCTAATGACTAATGATGTTGAGCATCTTTTCATGTGCTTATTAGCCATTCACATATCTTCTTTATTAAAATATATACTCAAGCGTTTTCCCTGGTTTTTAATTGGGCTGTATGTATTCTTATTACAGAGTTGTAAGAGTTACCTATATATTCTGTATACAAGTTCTTTATCAGGACTTGTATGATTTACTACAAACCCTATAAATGTAAACTTACATGATTTATAAATATTTTCTCCCAATCTGTGGCCTGAGTCTCCATCTGCTATGTGGTTTCTTTTGTATGACAAAAGGTTTTACTTTCAATGAGATCCAGTGTATTGATTTTGTTTTCTTTCATGGATCGCATTTTGGGCATCATATCTAAGAACTCTATGTCTAACCCAAAGAGACTTTTAAATGAGAACAACAGACCATTTAAAAAATCTATTCAATGCTATCAACCACACCAAGTTCTCTGAGTAAGAACTCTTTGGTCTTTATATTATCTTTATTAAAACCATTTTATTTGACTTAACACCGTTCAACTCACCCATTTAAAATGGTTTTAAAGTCTGCAGAGGGTGGGGAGAGAGCAGCGTGAGCTGTGGAGCTTGTGCAGAGGTTAGCAGAGAGGAACAGAGTATGGGAAGTGGAAAATGACGAGCTGGAGGTGGGCTCTCCATCTGATTCCTGTGCTTCCGACAGTAACCTGCATATGCATTCAGCACATATTTGCTACAAGATTAAGTGGCAATAATTGGTTCGTGCTGCAATTTAGCACTTCAAGTATACGACCACCGACAAGAAGAGGAAACAGACTGGCACAAAGCCACAGAGAGAACAGGAGGCACCCTGTCCGTGATAACCATCTGGTATAGAAAAGCCTGGCTAGAGACTGAGCTTTATTGCTTGTTCGTGGGTTCATTCATTCGAGAGATATTTACTGAGCTCTGTGTAAAGTTCAGAAGATGGTGAATAAAATCAAAATCAGATGCCTGCCCTCAAGAAACTTAGGTCTGGTGGAGTAGAGAGGCCATCCTGTGGTTATACATAGCTGGACAGTTTCTATGCTGAGAGATACAAATAGGCTGAGTGCCTATGAAAGGGGGCTTTATTGAATCAAGGAGCTCAGCAAATGTTTCCCGAAGAAGTGACCCGAGATGTAAAGGATGAGAACAGGGTATGGAGGGGAGCATTCCAGGAAGTGGACGTAAAGAAGGGGAAAGGAACGTGCAAACAGGTGTGCAAAACAAAGTCTAGTGTGATGGCAAGCAAGGAAAAAGAAGAGCAGCCTCCTACGTGATGATGGTGGTGAGAAGGGAAGCAAGACCTTGCAGGACCACTGGGCAAATTAAGGTACTGCCTTTATCTTAAGAGCAATGGGAAGCCATTAAAAGAATTCAAATAGGGAGAAATGACACTAAATACTTGAAAAAGATCAGAGTACAGAATGGGTAAGAGAAGAGCTAGCTTAATATTTCAACTGGATCTGTCGGGACAGTTTTATAGTTTCAGGTGGGGAATAATGGTAGCTTAGGCTAAAGACATGGAAGCAACCTAAATGTCCCTCAATAGGTGAATGGATAAAGAAGATGTGGTACATATTCACAATGTAATATTACTCAGCCATAAAAAAGAATGAAATAATGCCATTTGCAGCAACATGGATGGACCTAGAGATGATCATACTAAGTGAAGTAAGCCAGACAGAGGAAGACACATATCATAGCATTTGACTTATATGTGAAGTCTAAAAAAAAAAGAAAGAAAGATACAGAACAGACACAAAACAGTTCTGTTATTTACAGAACAGAAACAGACCCACAGTCATACAAAACAAACTTACGGTTACCAAAGGGGAAAGGGAGGGGAGGGATAAATTAGGAGGTTGGGATTTATACATGTTACTATATATAAAACAGATAACCAACAAGGACCTACTGTACAGCCCAGGGAACTATATTCAGTATCCTGTAATAAACTATAATGGGAAAGAATCTGAAAAAGAATATACATACACATACATATATATATATGCATAACTGAATCACTGTGCTGTACACCTGAAACTAACACAACATTGTAAATCAACTATACTTCAACTTAAAAAAATGGTAGCTTAGGCTAGGGTGGTACAGTGCTGTTCTGGAAGAGGGTGTCAGAATTTCTGCAGTGCTGTACAGCACACAGATGATCATTCAAATCGGAAGTAAGCTGTCTTTTTCAACAATTTAGGTGATAAAAAAAAATCACAGAAAGAGCAACAAAAATTCATATTCACACGAAATCACCCAACATCCAAATAAGGAATATTCTGAAATAATCGTTTGCTTATTCGTCACTTGGCACTCCTGAGAATTTAAATGAGTAAAGTTGCTAATCCCACCCACAGTATATATATATTTTTTAAAAAAACTGAACTTTATAGAGTGCTTCTTCTGTTAGGCATTACGGTGCTAGAGGCTTTATCAGTATTGTATCATTTAGTCCCCACTACAATTCCATAAAGTAGATACACTATGATCCCCATTTTAAACTGATGCTAAAGAACCTAAGGTTCAGAGAATCTAAGATTCCCTTTGTAGGAGCAAGTCCTTAAATCTAGACCATCCAACCATCTAGGCTCTGTGTTCTTACCCACTCTGCTCTAGTGCCTATCAACTAACCAAGTGAATAAGGGAAATACATAAAGTACTGTACTTTCTTTAACTACTGGAATTGGGCATAGTGTGAATTTTAGAGAAACAGGAGCTCTTTTCTCCCTAATTTAAATTTTAAAGGAACAAGTGAAATTAGTTCATCATAAAACCATATAAATATTAACAAATATGAAAAGGGTTATTAGCATTCGCCACAGGCAACAGCACCATGATACGTGCAGTCTGATGATTAATCAAACCAGCCACCAGTAGCTGTTAGGAATGAGATTAGGTTATGCGTAGCAGTCAACGGCTCAACATACCAAGGAGACTGGTATGGAGATCTCTACATTCCAGGCTTCCCAGGATTTGCCTAGCTAGCTTAGCTGTCAATTGCTAAAATGACAGGGAATGTACTACAAATTTAACTAAAATATCTTAGGCCATGAACTTTCAATAAAAACATTTTGTTGTAAAAGATGGGCAAATAATGGGCTGCCGTGAGTTAGCAAGCTAAATATACAAGCTTCACATCAAGACCACAAAGGAAGACAGGAGACCCTGAAGAGGCGGTCACAGTGATGTGCTCTGCGTTCCTCATTACAGGCAAGCTTGGTCATTTTTTACCTGTAGTGGTTTCTCAATTCACTCGATTTGTATATACTCCTTTTCCTTTTAAGTTACTAGTAGAACCTAAACTCATTCTAGGCCCAATTTGTTAATTTTCATAAGGAAAGTCACTACCAGATCTTTGAAGATATATACCTGGACCCAAATCCTAGAATTTGAAACAGTGTCTAAGTTTTATGCTCTGGGTCTTTGGTAAAATAACTTCAATAGAACTCGCTCTTTGCACTTAACAAAACTGAAACAAAACAGAAAAAGGACAAAAGTATTGGTTTATTCCTAATATAAGCAGGTTTTGAGATAAGTGACCTATTGGAACAAATCCAGTTCTTCGAGGCCATCAAGGATGGAAAAGTGCAAAACCATATACTTAATAAGGTACTTCCTAAGTACTTGCTGATTTGACAGTTGTCTAACCATTACTGAGTTAATGAAAGGACCCTATTTTCTGATCATGCATCACCAAGTCTTACAGCGAAAAACTGTTCTAGACTAGAAGCTAGAGAAGCTGGATCCAGTCCCAGCACAGCTACTAACTAGCTGTCAGGGCACTTGACAGCTCTATGAGAATCCCCAGCTGTGACATCACTGGTAAATCTGAAATAATAACACTCACAGCCCAGTGTGCTGCTAGGAAGATTAACCCAATACCTGTAAGTGAGAGTGTATGTGAAAAGGCAAAGCTCTAAATAAATAAACATACTAATTAGTATAAGGTATCATATGGTATTACCACTAACACTAATAATAAATGCCATTATTCAAAGCTCAATGCAATACCTTAAATTGGTATAAAAATTTCTAAACACTTGTTCAAACCTTCATTTACTTAGTCACACACCGGTAACAACTTATGACTGACATTCTGAGGAGCACTGCATCCAATGCCAAAATCCTTGTATTCCGAAATACCCATAAACATCTGTAGAATACTCTTTGGGAGATACTTACATAGAGCACAAAGACATAAAGTTAATATGCTCAAAGTCTATTCCAAACAAATATTGATCCAATCTACCAATCCATTATGGAAATTTCTAACCGGAATTAAAATGAATGAAAGCATAATATCAACACTCGGTTTCTTTCGTGTAATACAGATAGGAAGATAGGAAATTTAAGACACTCACTTCAGGGTCTCAAGCGACATCTGTAAGTTGTAATTGCGTTCCTGTTCAGGCAGCTTGCAGAACTCCACCAGACACGGGTGCTGTCTCTTATTGTCATCTCTAACCTGAAACAGAACAGGATATCGACATATAATAGTTTCTAAGGTCAGATACTAGCAATGGCAATCTAATTGCATGGAGGAAAGCAAAGGGCGAAGCAAGAAGGGAAACCCAGACCATCACCCCAGCTAAGCTGCCTCTGTCATCTCCCAGGCACGGCTAATATTCGAGGTCAGTGGTCAAGCCTGGCATTGTCTGGGCTTCCTGATGTCTTCCATTTGGCACCGTTCCTGGCCCCAGTGTCCATGCCTGCTCTACCCTGAATCCCCCATGCCCACTCTCCCAGCAACTTCCAGCATTTGCTTCAATCTTACTTCCTCAACGAGGCTCATTCTGTCCGCCTTCCTAATATGCCAATCTGCCCACCCACCCTACTTTTTTTTTCCCATAACAGTTACCACCTGCGAACAGACTAGGTCTTTATTTATTGCATTACTGTCTATCTCCCTGCCACTAGAATGTATGACCAAGGAACAGGAATTTGATCTCTTTTGCTTTTTGACAATGTGTTCCCAACACCTAGAACATGCCAGGTACATGGCAGGCACGGAACAAATATTTTGTAAACTGAAATGAATTCTAGGTAAGAAGGTGTAGTAATCACTTAGTTTTGATGTGCAGGAAGTTTTACGTGTTTAGAGCCAAACAGATTAGAGACATCAATGAACATCATGACTGATTGATACAAACTCTTGGAGGTGGTTCCAGCTGTTCATTTCACCCCATGTAAGCTACTTCTGCTCTCACAAGTCACTCCAGTGCTTTACCGAAGTCAGTTAACATCCCACAGCCATTTTTCATATTAATCCTTGAAAACGTGGATTAGCAATCAGAATAAACTAAATTCAAGATTTTAGGGATAAATTAATGAGAAAGATGTTCTGTACCCTTGCATTAGTAATTAGGTTTTTATCTTCTTAGAGACCTAAATTACACAGGCATTACTGCCATGGTGACACCACGATCACAGCCATATGCTGCCAGGGAACAAATTACTCCATGGTAATAATTACCAGGCTTTATAAATGCCACATAAAATGTAGGTAAACACGAGTAAGAATTTTTTTTTAAGTTTTCAGGAGTCGCCAAGTTAAAAACAAGATAGTTATTCCTTTCTTTCCAGTGATCATTGCAAATGAACAGGACTTACACAAAAGCATATAGTTTATTTACTTATTCAAGTGTGTAACTTTGGAAATGAAATCTAGAGTTACAAAATGTAACACTAAATTCTAAACATAAAGGTAAAAATGAACATGCCCAATTCCGGAGATAATTTAATCTGTGTTCGTGTAATTTCCACCTCCCCTCTATTCTCTACGCCAGAGAGTAACTGACCCCATCATCCTCTCGGGTGTCCAAGCTAAAACCAGAAATCTACCCAGATTTCCTTCCCTCTCTTATTCTCATCCCATAGTGGAACTTCAAAACATCTGCAGTCATGTCTCTCCGGCCCCACTGCCGGCACACAGTTGGGAAACTCACAACCTCTCACCTGGGCCACCTGAGTCCTCTCCCTGACCCCTTTTCCTGCCTCCAGGCTCACTGCTCTTCCACAAAAACAGCAGAGCAAATATTTACCACCTCCTGGAAGCCCTCCCTGATTTCACCAGAAAAGCTGTAAATATTCCTCCCTCACAGTTAGTATCTCCATTACAGTACTTAGCTTGTAATTGTTTGTGTACCTATCACTCAGCTAAACCAGAAGCTCTTAAAAAAGGCAAACTGACTAAAACAAGGTCTTTTCAATTTGGTGACCCCAGTACCAAGCACATGAGGTGAATACTAGGCAAAAGGGACACACAAATGCCTGAATGGACAGGCCTGATGTTATTCCGTAAAATAGAGCTCTTACATGATGCTCCTGTGAAACACATCGCAAAGACATTTAAAGAAACTAAGTTCTTTCCAAAAAGTAAAAACAAACAAAAAACCCCAACTTATTCAACAGTTCAAACTGCTCTAAAGTAAAACACAGTTGAACACTTCATTTAAAATGTCAAAGAATTTATGGAATTAGTCTCAAAAACAGGGATGTACCTAAGTCTAGACTAACAGACATCATAAAGTCAGGGATGGTGGCCACTTATCTGAAAGGAGTTTTAGGAAAGCCCTTGTCAAAGAAGCAGGACACAAGGTCAATTATTACACGGTAGAACAATGTGAAATCTCCTCACGTGTCAGTTTGAGACTCTCCCAAATTGCTGACCCTCTGACATGATACCTGGAGCTGTGCCTGCCCAGAAGGAGCCCTAAGAAAACAACCGTTTCGTGCTACCAGCAAGTATTTGAGTATGTTCCTTGTCCCAGGAAAGGTGCCAGGTGCCAGCACTACAGCAACAGATTAAGTGCTTAATCTCCACCCTGGAGGCCCAATAAACATAAAGCCCAAGGTTGCTTTAACCAGCCAGGACCAGGTGAAGGATAACTGGCCGCAACCAGGATGGCTCAGAGGCACCGTATTCTCTTTCAGTCTCATCTACAGACTGGCAGCATTAGAAGGTATGGTATTGAAATGAACTGGATTTAACTGCAAAAATAGATAATAACGAGACCTTATATTTCCTCTTTTTTTAAAAGAAACATAAGTAAGTTCACTGTAGAACGTAATCATTTAGGCAACCTTTAGAAGCTTGCGATAGAAATCATCTTTCTTGAGCATAAGCCTGTTAAACAGTTCCTGTTACTGTACGGGTTTTTTTTTTTTTGGAGGGGAGTTGTTATGAGATGTTTTTAAATCCTAGCCTGTAATTATCTTTCTCCAAATTTTGTCCATAACTCAAATCTCTGCCTCATCTTGAACCTTGTGGTAAATTCTGTCAGTAACTCTTCTGGCAATTCGCTAGGTACACCTTCATGATATCTCTCCTTTTACTGACTTTAACTGACGGTAAATATCTTATCTAGCATTTACTCATTTCCTCTATTTTTAAAAGTCCATGACTATAGCACAAAACTATAAACTTAACAAGGTAACTTTGTAAGTGCTTGCTGATTTGACAACTGTCTAACCATTACTCAGTTAATGAAAGGATCCCATTTTCTGATCATGCATCAGTAAGTCTTAATAGTGAAAAACAATTCTGGACTAGAAGCTAGAGAACATACATCCTAGTCTTAGCACAGCTACTAACTAGCTGTCAGGGCATTTGACAGCTCTATGAGAATCCCCAGCTGTGACATCACTGGTCAAACTGAAATAATAACACACAGCCCAGTGTGCCGTTAGAAAAATTAACCTATTACTTGTAATTGGGAGTATATGTAAAAAGGCAAAGCTCTAAATAAACAAACATACTAATTAGTATAAAGTATCATATGGTATTATCACTAATACTAATACTAAATGTCATTATTCAAAGCTCAATGTAATAAGTATGACTGGCTGAATACACTCATTTCTATATTCAGTCAAATATAAGGAAGTGTTACAACCTTTGGGATACTTAGGCTATTAATATCATAAAAATGAAAGTGTTGCCACAGTCCTGTTAAAAAACGATATATGCTACACTGGGATTACACGGGAAGTTGTTTTGGTTTTATTTCATCTAAATTTTATTGATAAACTGTAAACTAAGTTCTCTGAAAAATAATCATTTGGAAACGCATGCAGTCATTATTTCTCAGCCTCTCTTCCACTTATGAAACCAACTTGAATCTTTGCCAAGAGCACTTACACTGCTACGTACAATGGGGACTAAAAGAAGTGAAACATCGGAGGAGGAGAGTAAACTGACTTCTTTCCATTTTCAGTTTTCACTTTCAATTTCAGTTTTTTTCCTGAGTTCCTTAGAAATCAATGCTTATTGTCTGTATATGTTAACCTTGATTTAAAAATGTAACTTTCAGCCTGAAGACTGATAACTTTTCAACTGTCTAGGCAAGTAAGCCATCCTTCAATGAACGCACCACTAATGTCATTCATTCTCATAAAGAAAAAATGCCCAAAAACTAAAGTGTAGGGGAAAAAAAATCAATCGGATCGACTCATGTCACCACGTAGCAGGATGAGTGAAAAGAAGTTATGTTTTCAGAAAGATGTATTAACAGAATCTAAAAATAATTTACAAAATTATGTACCGGACCATACTGCCAGCCAAGTTCAATTTTATTCATAACCCAGAGTTCATGGATATTCTCTGCCAGCTTTTCTCTTATCCTCTCCAGGTGGGGAGGCAACACAATCTAAAATTGAAAAAAAGAAAAAGAAAACACATCAGAAAGAAATGCAAGAAAATGCAGTGTTAATCGTCCTCACTGTGAGTTGAACCAAATAAAACAGTCTCATCAACCATTAAAATATAATCATATAACAAGTTTCCAAACCATCTAATCTAAATTTGTATAACTAGGTATCTAAGCAATTAATAGGTAAATTTGGGGAAATTATGAATGAAAGTTAGAAAGAAAGAAAACAGAGTATTGCTGAGGACAGCCATCATTAAGAAAAAAGTCCTAATGGATTTGGTATAACCACCAGAATATGCATTATTTAAAAAGAGAAATCATCCCAGAGTTCTTAAACCAACCTGGCCAGCACCCACCGGCTAGAATGAAGGCAATTCAGTGTCCAAAAGATAATCCGCTCACTCTCTGCGTCTAGAAATATCTGTTGGCAGTGATTTATGTTTTCCCTAACTCTGTTACTTTTAGTGGTTTCCAAATGTAAACCTCAGGTGAAAAAATGTGAACCTGTTCCCATTATAAAGGGGAAGTTTAACGGCCTCTTCATAACACAAAATGGTTTTCCAGGTGACGGGTTGGCTGTGCACACCTGGCGATGCACTGGTATGTGCCCCACAAGCAGTCCCTCAACACAGAGAGCAGGCAACTGCCCACCATGCCCGTGGATGCGGCAGAGTTTCCACAGGGGGCAGGCCATCCCTGTCTCCTTCCCTCCAAACAGTAGAGGTTATCCAGGGCTCAGGAAATCCTAAATGTGCTAGTGACAGCACAGAATCCCACTGTCCATTCCAGTCCATTTCCATCCTCCAATCGTGCTTCCCGCTCAACTCTGGTAGCGCCATACACACCCTGGCACGTTCCAGCGACGGCAACACAAACTGAATTTGAGCCATGAACAAAGCTTGTTTGTTTATGTTACTGCATCATATACAAAGCCAGCAGGGAGAGACAAGAAATATGGTTCGAGGAACCAAACAATGGAAGCTTCTGAGGCCTGCTATTAATTCTATTTCAGACTTCAGACATTTCTCTCATCTTCAAAAGCTCATGAACAAACTATGAATATCTAACCAACCGGAATGAAGTTACTTCACCATTAAAATAGAGTAATACTTAATTCATTGTCAATGTCAGGATACTTTCAAGTCTATGAAAGAGAAAAGCAAGAGTAACTGCTAACATTGCTTGGGTGCTAACATTGCTTGGGTGCTATTCGCAAAGTACTGTGCCAATGTGTTATTTATTAACTATATCAAACATACTCTGAACATCCCAATGAATGTGATGAGTAATTTTCTCAAGTCCCAGAGCATACATTCGATCCCAGGCATTTTGATCATAATCCTAGAGCTCATGATCTCAATCTCTACCCAAGATAAAAGTCAGTTAAATCACTTCAAAATACCAAGTGTATCTAGATGGGGGAAGAAATTGAAAACTCCACCACTACCCTGGGTAAGTAAACACCACTCTAAAATTAGTATGCATTACCTCAGGTTGTGGCCCATTAGTACATTATACTATAATACTATAATACTATACTATACTCTATATAGTATATAGTATAATACTATATTATACTATTATATACTATAATACTATAATAGTACATTATAGTCAATTTACTGGCTTGAAACCGCCCTTAAAAAACAAAATAGAATAGACTAGGCAAATGGCTAAGGGGACATAGTAAGGCTAAGCATTAGTTCATGAAACCAATTATACATATAAATTGTATTACTGTAAAATGCATTTGTATGGGTTGCAGGCAAAAGTTTGAAAGCCACTACATATGGGAATGACTGCAATTCAAACGTTGCCATCACAGCTGAAGATCTGGGTACCTGGCTGGTATCCACGGGGATCGGTGTGAAGGCGGCTTGTGTCAGGGAAACTGTGGGACCCAGGAGGTCCCGTGTATATGTCCTTTCTTGCTTGTACTCTCGGCTGTGTTCCACTTTCAACTTTTCTTTTGGCAGAACAGCTTCATAACAAGGAGCATACCCGGGCGGAGGAAGGAACTTAAATTCTCCATGTCTCCCCCCAAGCAGAAAGCGTACCCTGAAAAGGATGCATGTCGGGGTCGGTTATATCTCTGACATACAGAAAAGTTTCCTAATCAACAGAATAGAGGAATAAATTATGAGTACAAACTTAGCTTTGTCAGAAGCCACATTTCTTTTCTAAGTACCACCATAATGTCAGTACATTAGAGATTAAGAGCCTCTAATCATAAAAGTAAAACCTGATTAAATTATGTTAATGGCTCAGCAAAAACTTATCACTCTCTGGAGAAATAATAAAAGCATATGCACTCTATTCCTATGTGAATGAAATACCTGTTCATAGTATTTGGTCACTTAATGTCTCAAGGTGCCCAAATAATCAACAGAGAAAGAACAGACTTTCTAAATATCTGTATACTTAAAATTGCAGGGCTGGATGAGATCTGATAAAAAGAAAAAATAGTCACAGTCCGATTTCCCTGTGAAATTCCTTAAAGGAGACTCAAATGATACTTCTACATACTAAATTATCACTTTAATTTCTCTTCCATCTGGTAGTAGCAAAAAAGCAAAGGGTTAGAGGAAACTACCTTGACCCAGCTGACCATACGCAGATAATTTACAAGTATAGCAGGTAGAGGGTGACATGGAAAGGAGTCATCTTGACCTGATCAACCAAAAAACATATGGTTTCTGTAGAAATGAGGGGGTTTGGAGTAGGGTGGAAGAATGTAATGAAAAGAAAAATTAATGAAAATAAATATGAGAAAATAAATGGTATTTTTAATGCAACATCGTTTATTTACCCTTATTAAATAAAAGAGTGAACTTAAATGGACTTGAAATATTTCAGGAACACTGGATAGAAGGATAGTCGGCAGACTGCATATCTAAATGGTTGGATATATGAACAAAGGATTCAGCCTCCTGAGATTCTCCTCTTAGGTGAATCTTATCTTCACCCTTCAAGGAAGGGGCAAAATGCCCTGTGGACGTCTAGACGCCCAGGAGTGAGAGAGAGAAGGTTAGCAAAGCAAGCGTGATGGCAGTGCAGAGTCTTCCATGAAAGAATGAGAAGTGAGAAGGCAGAGAGAGCAAAAAACATAGAAATACTAACTTGATTCCTGCAGAGAAACTGACAACTGGAAAGAAGAGGCCATCAATGTTGAAATTCTCAAACATGCCTTGAACAGGTTGTCCGTTAATTCGGAAGGAGATGCTTGGGGCACTTAGATCTAAACAGCAACTGATGACATCATCAGTTCTCAACAGATGCTGGTTTGGTGAGCTGACAGTACGGGCAATACAACCTACGGGGAAACACATTAAGGAGGGTAATGCATCTTTATCTCAGAGAATCATCTTCAGAACCTGAGTCAAAGATCTGAATAGGCAGTGACAATCACCAAAAGGTACTGGACGAGACTAAATCTTGAATGCATATTAATGTTATATGTCAAATCCTTTACCAAAAAAATTTGTTGCTTTTCTCAGGAGCCATGCTGCTATCTTTATTGGAAAATGGTCCTTCTGACATGCAGAAATTTTTGCATGCAGATGGATGGTATTTGATGCTGATATCATCTTACAGCTGATAATATAATGATGTCAGGAAAAATCTCTAGGGAAAGGCTTGAAGTCAAATTGCTACTTTATCACCTACTACTCGTATGACCATCAGCACATTACTTAAGCTCTATAAACCTTGATTTCTTGTAAACCAAATTCCATCACCTTGTAGAGTTGTTATGATGATTAAATTAATGGTTTATAGGAACAGTCTCAGACACAGCAGGTATTTATTGCAGTCCCCTTCTCAAAGATTAAATCCATTTTGTTTTATAACATAAAAATATAAAGGGATAATGAAAGCAGAAAATGTGCTCATTTGTGCATTGTTTATTGAGAGACAATACGTGTCAACTGGTTTGTTGTTCTATAACTTATTTCATACAAGGTCTTGGTTAGCTTCTTAAGTAGGACACAGGATACAAGTTGAGGCATGAAAATGATATTTGATAAATGTCATTTCTTGCCGTAGCCAGCCTATAACCTATGTCCATTCTTGACTGTGTCATAACTCCTTGGCCGATTAGTCCCATGGGCACAATGGAACACAGGAAGGTAAGGTCCTCCCAGACACACATGCTCACAAATGCAAACATACAAAATTTCTCCATTTGAGCAAAGACAAAAATAGATTTGATGATGCAACATTTGCATTTTTTAGAACACCTTTTTAAAATTTCTAGCATGCCAAGATTTCTACCAACAGCATATCTGAAATGCCAGTAGTAGAGCATATCTACATTTTAAACTGTGTACTTTTTAAAAATTTTACCAATATTCAAATCTGCAAGCAATACATTCGTTATCAGGTGGTCCCTCTAGAATTCCCTGGATATAATAAAGGCCGCTTGTTAAATAAAAGTCATACAAAAGCAACAGAACTCACAGATAAAGGTCTATATCCCTGTTTGTATTCAAGATCTGTAGCTGATAATGTTATTAAACATATTTACTATAATCCAAATATATTGCTCAATCTGAGGGATACTATAACGCTAATACTAATGACCATGGTTAACTGTTTTGCAATGCCTGAAAGAAACAGGTAAGAGAGATAAGGTCACTAGTGACCAGCCTAAGTCCACAGTTTCAATGGCACTCACACTGCTGAATCCACTAGGAAGCATTTTAAGCTTGCATTTACATAAACTCAGATCAAATCCATATGAGAACTATATTCCTGTTCACTGCCTTAGCCAGAAAAGAAGATAGCAGTGGTCTGATTCATAGGTCCTGTAGAAGAGTCCTTACCCATCTTTCACATACTGTTCTATGACATTCCTCCATACTTTTATACTTAAATTCTCCAAAAGCACCAAGTTTTTTCACACTTTGGGTCCTTACAAACACAGGATGTGGATGCCCCAATCGAGGGGTCCCCAACCCCCGGGCCGGCATCGGGCCGCACAGCAGGAGGTAAGCAGTGCGCGAGCCAGCGAAGCTTCATCTGCCGCTCCCCATAGCTTCCCATCGCTCCCATTACCGCCTGAACCATCTCCCACCCCCCAGCCCCGTCTGCGGAAAAACTGTATTCCACGAAACTGGTCCCTGGTGCCAAAAAGGCTGGGGACTGCTGCCCCAATCCAATTCTCATTCGCACAAGGGGAACATAGCAATGCTATGCAAAGTTTAAGTTGGGAAGAAGAAATGAAGACAGAGCTCAAAACTTTTGCTGATAAGGCAAATTCTGGTTACAAGGAATATCTCCACCCTCCGATCACAAAAAGTTAAGTGTTCTCTCTCAGAAATCACAGATAGTTGATACTTTAAATCCTACTTCAACTCTTAAAAAGAAAAGGAATAGGAGAGTGAACCCAAGAAGATTATGTGAATTACAGTGGATTTAACCACATAACTCAGTCAGAAGCCAATTAGTTTAGATTTATCTTTGTTGATCCTGAATCTAAAATTAGCAATAGATCCCAGGGCTTGAGAGAACATAGCTTTCAACTAAGGCATGGTAGAGTGCGTATTTTCTTGCCATTTGAAAAAACAGTCAAATATTTTCTCCTGATACAAAGTTTCAAGATGAATTTCTCTTGAAATTCCACAAGTAACCTCTTTTCTGTAATACCTGCATAGATTCACTCAATATTTTTGTTGCTCTTATCACTCTGTTTTAAAGATACTTTCCCATGAAAGGCATACTGCATACACTTTCAACTCCAGGAGCTCTGGGTTCTTCCTCTGTGTTGACAGAAAAAGCTTCAAACTAAATGCAAACATGAAAATGGTGAAGTGGCGTTATATGGCTAAAATAATGAGATGCAATTCAGCATTTTTTTTTTTTTACCAGTGTAATGTTTTGTTTCGTTTTTCCCCTAATCTCTGTGTAATGGGAAAACAAGTGAACACGCTTCATTCATTCACCTGAGGACCCATGTTGTGTGGAGTGATACTCAAAGGTAGAGAGAGGGGATAATATCTGAAGATAATAGTTATATTATATATTATGTTTTATCAAACAGACATTAACCCTATTTCATCTTTGTCAGGTCTTCTGAAGGCAGGGCTCTTTGCCTTTGTTTGGTGGGTAGAAAAATTCTGGAACAAACATTGTGACTCTCTTCTGACCAGCACCGTACACCTGTGTATAAGACACACCACACTACAGCCTGGGTCCCAACCAGTGCCCCACAGGTTAGATGAAATATCCAACATACAGCTTCATCTCCTCCAGGCTACTGAGCTATTGGCACCGAATAAAGGAAAAATTTAGTAAGTATTATTGTTCGATACAACCACATGGAGTGCTTTTCTTTATAAATTCCTTACCATAAACTCTTAGGTTTAATTAAATTGAATTTAAAATGTTCTCTTCATAATTTATGAAGCCTATAAAGCATTAATAAATGAATACCGCTTGATTTGCCCATGAGAGGCAAAGTGCGGCTTTCTGTAATGTAAGGAGCCTCTCTCTATTTTCTGTATGTTAAATGTGCTATAAAATATATCAGGTTCATTCTAAATGCCGCTTTATGAATACAAGCGTATGTCTGCAGAATCCAAATGAATTCCAATATCTACATAATCAAAAAGTAAACTTTTAAATAGAGCCAATCAAAATACATGTTTTAATAAATCTGAAAAAAGAGTACTATTTTTATATATTACTCATGTTTAATATACTTTCAACCATCAAAGTTTAGCGGTGGTAGCTAGTGAAATGAACTATTCATTCATTTTTAAACCATTCCACACTTCTGAAACAAAGCATCATTTTATTATGAGCTGACTCCTCACAATACACTTGACAAATTACCAATTCCTGACATTACATTACCCACCAGAAGATGGAACTTAGTCTACTTATTCCAATTATTTTCCAGGATTTGGTTTTGGTTCTTTTTTATATTGGAAGCTAAAGCTTCACACATACCAATTAAAACAGGTAGGAAACGTTTAAGTTTTTGCACTTGATTCATGAATCAGAAAGCCACTTCTGAAGTATACCGTTCAAAGGCAAAGAAGTTTTTTGGAGAGGTACCATAACTGTAAGAGTTTTCTTTTTCCACTAGTGAAATTCTGCTTTTTACTTAACACTCTTATCATTTCAGTGTTACATTTCTGAAATAAATGTACCTGATATGAACAGCACCAATACCAATAGCTTTTAGAAATGTCCAGTGAGGGCAAAAGATTTCCTTCAAAAACACTGTGAAAGAAAATGGATACTACGTACCTGACCACAGGTGAAGGCCATCAAATCCATAGGAGAAGAGGTCATCTCCGACACCATTTCCACCCCACTCCTCGCCCCCTCCAGGGTAGGGAGAGTACCCCTCCGTTGAAGCCCAGCCCACTCGCAGGTGAGTGGCTTCGGCGGTCACAAATGGCTCGGTGTGGTCCACCATCAACTCATAGTACCATTTCCGATATTGCGCAGACCCTTCGCTGACACCCAGAAAAATATTGGGTCTCATGCTTTAAAGAGAGAGGAATAGCATGTGAGAAAATCTGAATAAACCTTTCGTTGTCTTAACTTACATCGTGCTATTTTGAATTAGTCCTGCTTCTCAAAGACATATATTACATATTAAATATGTTTCCTTAAGTACAACAAATTATTGAAGCAATCACTGAAGTCTGCAGTGACCGCCAACCTTACAGTTAACAGTCAGACACTGATGTTTGCTTCTGGGATAACTTGGCAAGGTCACTTAAGGGTCTATTGTTTTTTCTTAATTGCTCTTCAGCATGTTTTATATCATTAATCATATTGAAGGGGAGGCACTCAGGATAGCACAGCAGGCCCTCGGACCTAATGGAGTTACTATTAATCCAGGACATAGAGACACTTTCCTAAGCTAAGCTTTGTGTCATACAGAGTTTGAGGCTGAAGCAAGTCATAGTGTTAGTGAAGGAACCAAGGTGATGAATCATCTTTGTTGTTCTCTATGCTTTGCTGTGAGAAGAATAATTTCCAGTTAGTTGTATTTAATTGCGTTTTACGGAAGAACTTTTACCCTAAGTTAATACTAGGGATTAGTGAAAGTCTCAGAAAACACTGCTCATTAACGACAGGTCTATTACATAAAGAACCACAAAGGAAGTCTTAAATCAATCTTTTTTAAAACATCACAACGTAGAAATATACACTAAACCCTACATTTTTGTTTGAACCAGAGTGAAGTAGCAAGTATTTCCTGGACAGCTGCTAAACACAGTGTATTGAAGTTATCACTATCACATATAACATTTCCTTAATTATAAGCTGTATTTATTATTGTTGTTGTAATTATTATTATTATTTTGTATATGGAAGGCACTATGACATGGTGGTGAAGAGCTCAGTCTCTGGAGTTAGACCTGAGTTCCATTTCCAGTTCCAACGATTTAATCTATAAAATGTAGATAACAATAACACTTTGTGCAAACACAAGCAGCGTAGAATACTTGTGAAGCACCTGGCACTGTGGCTGGGAAAAGTACCCAATGGATGTCTGATACCTTGGAAGGTACACCTAACTGAAAATGTAGTTTTATTGCTTATTTGTAGAATTTATTATATTTTGGACATTTGAATTCAATGTCTTTATTATACACAGCAGGCACTTCACCATTGGTAGTGAAGGATACAGTGTTTTTAGTTATGTTCTAAGAAGATGTAAAACATAATTGTATATAATTATATCCCTGTATCATTGTCAGCCTGCTCCTGAGGATGACAATGACAATTCGGCTACATATGAACGTGAATGAGAGCTCTTATACTTTTTTTTGTAATAAATGTGTATTTTGCTTGGGTCATCTATTGTTGTTATCTCATCTGATGGGTAGAAAAAATTCCTACACTCTTCCCTGGGGAAATATGTAAAAGATTCGAATCAAACAAACAGACTATACGATGTTTTAGCGACAAAGCTAGAACGTGCATTTTTTGTTATGCTACCAATCTGGTGACGCGGGCTCGCTGAACCTACCTGCTGACGTGGTTCACAAGGCGTGTCTGCAGTAACAGGTCTCTTCCTGGCAGAAGATTGTCACAGATGAGATGCTGGTTAGAACGGACTGCTACCCCATGGCAAACACACAGGGAGCATAAGACGTCCAGAACCTGAAAAGAGAAGCCACCTTCAGACTCTCATTCCCTTCTCAGGTTCAAGTGTCAGCAGCAATTTCCACAAACACACTTCCTCCAGTTACCTCTGACCCAGTCACTTTAAACATTACAGCCATGTGTCCACTTATTTTCCAACTTTCCTTCATACACAAATTGAGAACTGCTCCAACCTCCCATTGAGGCTATGCATAAGCACTAAGCAATATTACCTGATTGGAATGAAAAGGTGAAAAACACTCACGAAAAATTTGACACACCTTTTAAAAACTATCTTTTAAAAAAATAGTTTTAAAGTTATTCCAGAATTTATTTCTGGCAATAAAATGGTTCACTTACCTTGTGATTTCTTCCATGCTTGTCTAAAAGTGAGATAATGGATTTAATATGGCCTTCTTTAATAATATTTAGAGCTTCTGGACTTTCTACTAACACACAGTGTAAAACTTCAAGAATACCTAAAGAGAAAACAAAGAAAGGGGGGAAATATGATTAACCAATCTACAATGATCAGTGGCTTTCCTCTTCTCTATGTGTTTATTCAGGTGTTGACTGAATACAATATAATTATTATGTGCTCAATGCATTTGGGCATCATGCATAATATCACAGGGCACCTGTGATAGGGGACAGGTGGTGTCTGGAACACAGGGCCGATAACCAAAGATGATGTCGAGTGAGGACAAGGCAAAGATACAGTGTTCAGCTGAGTAAGCAGGTAATTCTGCCTGCAGAGAAATGAAAGAAAGCAACATTTAAGTGGGGCCACAGAGAACTCATTCATGGCCATTTTCCAGACAGGAAAAGATGGCGGTAAAGTGCTGAATGAAGTCTTGAATGGGGGGCATACCTCATGCACCTGGGGTACAAAGCCAATAGGGGATGGGACAGGTAGGTTAGGGCCAGCTTACGAAGCTTCTAGACACTGGAAGCATAACCCTGCAATAATGCATCCTAACCCATGGAGATCATTACATTCTCCTAGAGGTTTATAGCAGAAAATGTTTCTTGGTTTGCACAACAAGAGAAATATACAAGTTAACACAAAAATAAACAGAAATATACAATATACAAAACCTGAAAAAGAAGGGTAATATTTTTAGGTATTAGCTATCAGAGAAGATAAAATGGAATACATCTTTTCTTAAAGTCTAAAACAGAAATTAGAAAATAAGTCTCATTATCAGAATTTTTAGTGTGAACCTGGAAAGCTGAATGGGTACACGTATATTTATTTTTTCAGAGCAAGCCTGCCTTGTCAACAATGAGAATGTAGTTCATTAGTAGCAATTAGACATAACACTTAGAAAGTGTGATCTCTGTCTGAGAGCTACTGTCTGACATCTCTTAGCGTATTGAGAAGGGTCCCAGAGGAACCTTGTAGAAAGGTTTATTCATTTCAAATGGAGATCACTTTCTTGGAAAAGAAATGTAAAGTGCTCAGGTTTACACATGGTAAGGTACAGAAGTAATTCACTATTACTGTCACAGTTGACACTTGATTCAAACCAGGACAAGGGCTGTTAATACTAGTTTCTTCACCAATGACTTAATGTTTTGAAATATAAATGCACATTCAATGAAAAAATACCCCAAAAGGTAAGTTAATTTTTGGTGTGGTTCAAAATCTGTTGCTGTATTCCAACAATCCGTGCCTGTTAAAAATCAACGAGAGCAGAAAATAATAATACAACAGGCTGATGGATAAGTTAAAGAAGATTTTTATATAAGGGTATGGAAACTATTTCTGCTATTATTAAAAAGGTAAGCAATAAAATAAACCCCATCATTCCAAGCTATAAGAAATTAAAATAACAGAAAGGGAACAGCATTTTTTTTTTTTTTTTTTTTTTTGGCTGTACCGTGCAGCATGTGGGATCTTAGTTCCCTGACCAGGGGTGGAACCCACGCTCCCTGTAGTGGAAGAGCAGTCTTAACCATTGGACCGCCAGGGAAGTCCTGGGAAAAGCATTTTAATAGATTCGTCATATGTCATCCTGATGTTTTTGGTTTTTTGTTTTCTCCCTATTACTTATTACTATAGAGCACGTGGCTGCCTATGTTTATAAATAAAGTTGTACCGTGTTTACACGCACGTTTGTTCACATATCTTCTTGGAACTAAAAGTATGACCCTGCAGCAGTGCATTCTAACTAATAGAGCTCATTTCACTTTCCTGGAGGTTTATAGTAGAAAATGTTTCTTAGTCTCCAAAACAAGAGAAATATACAAAATAATACAAATGGTGATCTCGCATTAAAAAGGCAGAGCTGAGTGGCTGCAACAACAAAGTCCTATAGTCCCACAACCTAAAATATTTACTATCTGGCCTTTTACAGAAAGAGTGCGCCAATCTCTGCTATAAAACATAATCATTAAGAAAAAAACAAGTAGAAGATCAAGAAAAATAAATCTTTCATGTAAATAAACATTCACGAAAGCCCACAGCATTCATAAACCTAAATATATCAGAAAAGATTAAAGACTAGATTTTTGGAAATAACAGCACGTATCACAAAATGCAAGAATGGCAATGTGAAAATAAATCTCTGATTTTTCTCATATTCAGCCTATTCTAATGGAAGGGTTTCAGAGTTTTGGGTTTGACATTAATTTTTTTTTTCAGTGGGACCAGGTCAGAGCCAACAAGTAAACACCTGGATGAAAAGACTACTGCCTCTAATGCCGACAATAAAAAGTCAGAGAAAACTATTTTTAATTTTAACTGTTGGAATAAACTGCAAATAAACTGCTTTTACTTTTTATAGCAAGAAATTCCTAAAGGAAAACAATTGGAAACACCAAAAGAGGCATTTTCAAAAATAAAAACTAGCTAGACTGCTTTATGTATATATTTAAATCATACTGATATATGCCTCAAACACTTAGGTAAAAAAAATGAGACAGAGAAACAGTGCTTGATATTAAGTGGCAATAGTTGACTAAAGATGATTTGACATTTAAAATTTAAATTCACTGAGTGAGACCCAGGAATGGCAACAGTACAGAACACTTATGGTCAGAGTCTCAAAGAAAAATTGTATAACTTGGTAGATCATAACAGAATTACCGGAATGAAAGAATTATGAACATGCTACAAAGTGTAAAATAAAAACCCACCCAAACTAGTAAGACAAAACATTTTGATAAGTTTAATAAACTTATAGAAATGATTCATGAAATTTTAATAACACAGAAATGCATAACGTATAATGTAAACTTTTAAGAGTAAATACAAAATTGGATATATATTAGGACTGCAACTATGTAAAGTATACTTATTAACATAGTTGCAGTACTAATAAAAACACCAGAAGTTATTATCTCAGAATGTCAGTGCTAGTTATTGCTCGACTATGAGGGAGACCCTTGAACAACATGGGTTTGAACTGCACAAGTCCACGTACGCACGGATTTTTCTTTTCACTAAATACACACCAGAGTGCTACGTGATCCACAGTTGTTCAATCCGTGGATGTGCAACTGTGGATACAGAGCCAACTGTAAAGATATACATGGATTTTCAACAGCCCAGAGAGTCGGCACCCCCAAACCCCGTGTTGTTCAAGGGTCAACTGTACTTCTATTACACTACTACACACACTCTATGATAAGAGCACACCTAACTCTTAAAGTAAGAAACATTTCTAGGTCCTGGTTCAAGGTAGTGACATCGGAGGATTCTAAACTCAACTCCTCCCAAGAATACATCACATCTACATTTATATATGGAACAATTTCCTCTGAAAGAAACTCAAAACTTTACTGAGTGAATCCTATACATCAGGCAAACACAACAAAAAACCCCACATTGAATCAGGTAGGAGAGGCTGAGACACAATCTCGCTATAAACCCCACTCCCAAGCAGCAACCCACAATCGGCAAGTAACTCACAACCCCAAGCTTCTCCCTGAGTAGCAAAGGGCTTGGAACCCCATATCTGGCACCCCTACTTTAAGACCTGCACCTGAGAGCAAGCGCCCAAAACATCTAGCTTTGAAAGCCAATGGGGCTTGTGTCCACAAGACCCATGAAGCTATAGCAAATTGAGAAAAAGTCCCTAAAGGGGCAGCAGGAACTCACCTACCCCAGGGCCCAGCACAGAGGCAGCCAAAAGTACCCAGTCTTTCTGTAAAAGGCTTATTTGCTTACCTGAAAGCTTTGGCCTGAGGGGCAGGCATCTAATTTAACACAAATCTGGGGACCAACTGAAATTCTCTCCAGAGATGGAGGTTGGCGGGCACCACCTTTGTGCTCCCCAACTGACTTGCTTCAGCTCGTGGGTATGTCCTGGAGGGAGCTTCTGTGCATGACTGGTGCCCCAGTTTTTTACACCTAGTGCCCTGATGCACAGGGACGCCCCTTCATCACCTGGCTGTGATGGCCAGCAGGGCCTGTGCTCGTGTGTTCCACGAAAGCATAACACCCTACCCCGGGCACAGAACAAACAGAGCCAACTGAAACCCACCCCCAATTTTCTGTAAAAAGGCTTATTTGCTGTCTTGGAGCTTTGGCTGGAGAGGAAGGTTTCTGGTCTGGCCCACACATCTCGAGACCCCAGATCATCAGTGTCTCTGAGAAAGGAGCTTGTGTACATGTCTGACGCACCGGCTCTTATGGCTGTGAACCAAAGGACACATCCCTTGACAGCTTGGCTCTGGTGCCAGTGGGGCTTATGTTCAAGGCTTCAATGGGACAGTAGCAAAGAAAAAAACAGTTCTTACCTAGCTATCACCCCAGGATTTGGCACAGAGAGCAGACAGAAATGCCCATCTCCCAGTCTTCCCCTGAATGAGGTATATTTGCATATTTTAAAGGTTGCTGCCTGAGGGTCTGGCTTTCAATCAGCCTGAATCTAGGTTCTGAGATCCTCCTCTTTTAGATGCTGACAGGTCTTGGCATACTCTCTAAAAATAAAGAAACCAACCTATCTATATGCTGCCTACAAGAGACTCACTTCACATGTAAGGACACACACAGACTGAAAGAGAACAGATGGAAAAAGAAATTTCAGACAAACGGAAACCAAAGAAAGCTGGGATAGCTACACCTGTATCAGACAAAATACACTTTCAGACAAAGACTGTAATAAGAGACAAAGAAGGTCATTATATAATGATAAAGGGGTCAATCCAACAAGAGGATATAATGTTTGTACATATTTATGCACCCAACATAGAAGCAACGGAATATATAAAGCAAATATAAAAAGACCTAAAGGGAGAAACAGATAGTAGTATAATAATAGTAGGAGACTTCAATGGCCCAATTTCATCAATGGATAGATCATCCAGACAGAAAAGCAGTAAGGAAAATTGCCCTTAAATGACACACTAGACCAGATGAACTGAACTAACATATACAGAACATTCCAACAAAAAGAAACAGAAAACACATTCTTCTCAAGCACACGTGGAGCATTCTCCAGGATAGATAATATGCTGGGCCACAAAACAAGTCTTAATAAATTTAAGAAGATTAAAATCACATCAAGCATCATTTCTGACCACAATGGTATGAAATTAGAAATTAGTTACAAGAAGAAAACTGGGATAGTCACAAATATGTGGAGACCAAACAACAGGTTACTCAACAACCAGTGGGTCAAAGAGGAAATCAAAAGAAAAAGCAAAAAACAGAGCAGCAAATGAAAATGGAAATACAACATACCAAAACTTATGGGACGCAGCAAAGGCAGTTCTAAGAGAGAATTTCACAGTGATAAATGCCTATAATGAGAAAATTCTCAAATAAACCACTTAACTTTACACTTCAACAAACTAGAAAAAGAAGAAACAAAGCCCAAGTCAGTACAAGGAAGAAAATAACAAAGATCAAAGTGGAAATCAATGAAATAGAGACTAAAAGACAACAGAGAAGGTCAATTTAACTAAAAGCTGGCTTTTGGAAAAGATGAACAAAACAGACAAACCTTTAGCTAGACTCACCAAGACAAAAGAGAAGGGACTCAAACAAATAAATGAAAGAGGAGATGTACAACTGATACCACAGAAACAAATTGGGAAATATGTTAAAAAAATGAATTCTTAGAAACATAAAGTACACCAAAACTGAATTACGAAGAAACAGAAATTGTGAGTAGACTGATTAATAGTAAGAAGATTGAATTAGTAACCAAACACCTCCCAACAAACACAAGTCCAGGACCAGTTGGTTTCATTGATGAATTCTACTTAACATTTAAAGAAGAATTAATATAATCCTTCTCAATCTCTTCCAAAAAACAGAAGAGAAGGGAACACTTCCGAACTCATTTTAGAAGGACAGCATTACTATGATACCAAAAACAGACAAGGACACCACATGAAAAGAAAATTGCAGGTCAATATCCCTGATGAACACAGATGTAAAAATCCTCAACAAAATATAACCGAAACAAATTCAACCATACATTAAAAGCATGTCAGTCCCTCTTCTAGATGGTTTAACCTTCCTTTATTGCCTCAATTCCCACCACTTCCTCCTACAAAGAATGATTAATACATACTTTTACTTAAATATTAATCATAAATATTTATTAAGTACCTACCAGGCACTGTTTCAAGCAACGGGGATGAGCAGTAAACAAGGCCTGCAAAACCCTGGTGGAGCTTGTAGGATCTTTCTCACCTTCAACCCTTCACGCATATATATATATATATTTTTGTGGTACGCAGGCCTCTCACTGTCGTGGCCTCTCCCATTGTGGAGCACAGGCTCCGGACGCGCAGGCTCAGCGGCCATGGCTCACGGGCTCAGCCGCTCCGCGGCATGTGGGATCTTCCCGGACCGGGGCACGAACCCGTGTCCCCTGCATCGTCAGGCGGACTCTCAACCACCGCGCCACCAGGGAAGCCCCCCTTCGTGCATATTAATCTCAGATTTCAACACACTTTCCTTTTCTGAGACTGCAAAATCTGAACCACCTTGCAAAGGCAAAAAGTCACCTCACTTGGTGAGTCGTTACTAACGTCCGGGGATGAATTATTCCTTCTTTGCAGTATTGATCACGTTTTATTAAAATTATTTACTTTCATTTCAATCTCCCATGAGACAATGAGCCCTTAAGGGCAGGGACTGGTTTAACTGTGCCTAATGCAGAACTGCGGGGCAAGGCATTATACGTATAATACAAGCAACATTCAGCTATTTATCTTAAAACTTTTATGGCTGTAACTTTCTGAATCATTTATATTCTCATGAGCAAGAAAAATCTCTGAGGATATAACAAAATGGCTGGAAAGAACTTAATGGTAGGTAATGGGAGCACCCAAGTGCTGGGATGGCAGAGAATGTTCCTCACCTTGTTTTCTGTAATCGAAGTACAATGGCCCAGTTTGCTTTTTATCGATAGACTTACACGTTTGTTACCTGGCTTCCCAAACTGGAGAAGCTCTCCATCTGGGGTCAAAGTTGACTGTGCTATTTTCTATTCACGGGTCATGCCCAGGGCTGTCCATGGTTGGACAAAATTTGTCGAGGGTCTGTATGGAAAAACTGGAAACAAGCCACAGAGCAGAAGTGCTGTATTTGGTCTGACTTTACCTACCAGGAGGAATCTAGTCTGGGGATTTCACCTCAGACCAAGTAGGCACAAGCTCCCTGGTGAACCTTGTCCACTTGAGAGAAGGAGTGAATAGAATCAGACTTGGACCCACTCCAGCATAGAAGGCCAATGAGAAGCTAGAGCAAAGCCATGGTACCTGTGCTCCCAGTGTCGTCACAGGACAACAAGGAGAACCAATTGACCTGGAAAGCACAACGTCAATCCCCCCAGGACATTATTTTCTCACCTATGGTCACAAGAGTTTTGCAAAATAAAACAAAATTAAAATAATCCCAGAACACCGAGGTAGATGTAGGTTTACATGGAACCTAGTTCTCAACGCATTAGGGGTAACATGGGTGTGATTCAGATTTGAGAGAAAGGAATTATCACTCACATCTCTACTGCAAGCAACTCCAGAAGGAGTCCATGGCCTCAGCTGAAGATTTCAGCATGGAAACCCCTTGGGCTAAGCTAGTGGTGAGCAAACAGGGAGGCTTCAACCTGGGCGCTAACTGGTGTGAATCACACTGCTCCCTAGTTAAGGAAACACTGGGGACAGGGCACATGCAAAACACACAGAAGGGTGGTATCCACTGCAGGATCGGTGACAGTTATAATGAGAGAAACCATGAATTCCAAATTATTCCAACCACAGCCTGCTTTTTTCTTTTCTCCCTTTCTAGGAGTTAAGATTTTTTGCAACGTTTTGGTCAGATCTTATTATTAGTGTCCCCAGGGCTCACTGAAGGCAAAAGGAAATAAGGAAATTTCTATTTTCGCCCTGGGTAATGAAATTTAAACAAAGTGACACAACAAGTAAAAAGATTGGGGGAAAGACACTGGGAAATGACAGGAAAAAAAAACATGAAAACGCACAAATGTGAAGCAAGCAGACCAAAGCTATCTATAGAGGTTATGGGAGATTGTTTCCGGATGCAGTAAGACTGTCATGCTTTTAACAGAGGGACTGGTCTACTCAATATTTACAAGGCTTCATGAGGAAATATAATAATGAGATACCGTTAGTATTCTGCTGTTTTATGTACTGGTTACAAACACAGTCTAAAGCCAACGTGCCCAGATTTTAGTCCTGGCAGATTTTAGGCTCATTACTTAACCTCTCTATGCTCCGGTGTCCTCGTCTCTAACACGGGCACAATAATGGTGCCCACCCTGGGGGTCTGTTGTGAGAATATGTGGAAAGCATTTAGAACAGGGCCCGGATCCGAGCAGTGCTATATGATCACCTGCTATTATTTTATGGTTGTAACAAAATAACACAAAAGACAAATAAAGTGAAATAAAAAGGATCAACAGGGAAACATTATAAATATGCTTCTTTTCAAACAGAGGCTAAAAATTAAAAAATAGGAAAAGGTAGGGAAATGCCGAATGGACAACACTGATTAGAAGAAAAATTCAGGGAAAATATTTATTGATCAGCAGGAAGAAATGAAATAAAGGTTAGTTATTAAAATAAAATTAGTTAAGGTAGTATATCTGGGACTGCGGTAAGAGAGCAAGAAGGGCAAGTAGACTCAACGGCAGAAAATTTTTCTTTCTTGAGACAGCAGGACTGTTGGGCCAAAAATACCGTGGAAGGTTAACCAAGTAGCCTTACAACCTTACGAATGCTAAAATAAGACATAAAGCACTCCTGGTGGACAGGAATCCCTTCTCATGATATTATTACCATTATGAGAAAAGAAAAATATGCAAATAATCACTGGTTAGAGAGAGCAGAAGACAAGTCCAGCTAGCGCCATGTTGACTAAACGTCCGAGGAGTCTGGGAGGTTTTGGGGGTACACACCAAATGTGAAGCCATGAAAGAAAGAATATGACAGGTGTAAAGGGATGCATTTGTACCTGGGCCTGTGCATGTGAGAGGGCTCTGTAGAGACACACATCTGTTGTTTTGTTCCACTAATTTAAACTAAACTGCCAATGAGTCACAACTCACATATCCCATCCAAGCCATCCTTCTTTCATGGGTGGGCACGAACATGGAACTAGAAATGGCAGAAGATTCTAGTTTGAACTGGTTGGGAGCTCAGTTGGCCCTCACCCAGAACAAACAGAAGGAGTTGAATAATGAACCAGTATTTAGCATAATTACAACACATCTTTTTTAACATTTACAGTGAATTTTGCAGGTTACAGATTGAAGCGCTGAGAAAGGAATAACTTGTTATTTTACCGTTTTATGGGTATAAATTTGAATTCAAGGAACCATTTCAGTTTCAGTGTGAGATGAACTGCTAAATTTATTTTTTTCACTTTTTAAAACAAATAGAGAGGGAGAAAAGAAAAAAAAAAAAGTAATACAAATTTTGCTTTCTTTCCGTAACAGAGGGCTAACTTGTGAAATAAAAAGAAGTCACCCTAAATAGAGTTTCTGTATCTCACTCAAATAGAGAAAGAAAAATGATTTAAATTGACATCAGTATTAAAATATATAAAGGCTTAAAAATAATGATCTTAAGAGTTATGGTCACAAGCCAAATTGGGAAAACACATAATGGCATATACTTATAATTTATAATAATGGTTTTGAAGCTAGAGAAGAAAATGGTCTCATTAAATCCTGAGCTAACATAAAGCTGAGAGGGAGAGAAAAGTGACAGGAATGAGATTAAAATATAACAGAACTTGACAAAAATAGGAAAATGAGAGGAAAATTAATAAAACTGGAAGTTAGTCAAGGTAAAGGTATTGTTGCACTGTTATTCATATACAGAAAGGTAGAATATTAGCAATGCCTTAGCAAGAAAAACAAAAAAGTTGGACCTAGGGCATTCTCTTGGAAGATAAGATGAACATGAATCCAAAGTTTCCCATGGTAAAAAAGCTGAAATAAAACACATAAAATGAGTAATGTAATTATAATGTACCTTCCTGCCTTAGTTAGGCCTCTGATGGTTTGCTGCCTTCCGTTTAGGGAGCAATGATTTATAAAAGATAGACAAACTAGAGAAGTTAAAGGACAGCCAAAAGAAGAAAAGAAAATGTCAATTAAAGGCAGTTTATGATACAACAGAGTTAAATAATAATGTTAGAAATTTTATGCTATATAAATATGTTTGTATGAATTGTCATGTCTCAAGGCCTATGAAGTGCTGAGTACCAGACAAGACACCATCAATACCTTAAGGCAATCTTACCTTGCTATTTATTTTTTTTCATTTATTTGTTCATTTATCACTGAGTACATAAAATGGGCCATTCTCAGTGTTAGGTCCTGGGTATGAGTAAAGTGCAGAGCAAAAATTGATACAAGCCCTGCTCTTGTCAAGTTTACAGACCATGCAAGTTCAATTCTAACTCCATTACTTTCTTTGATCTTAAAAAAATTACCTCTGAGCTTCTTATCCTCAGATTCTTCATTTATAAAATGGAAATTATAATGGAACATACCTTATAGGGTTACTGGGGGAATCCAGTGAAATAATACATACGACGTTCTCAGCACAGTGCCCTAAATTAAGATTTCCTTGGCCACACGATACAGTCATTAAAATGTATACAAATCCAACAACTGTGTCTCTCTGTGAAACATGAGTATCTATAGAAATTCTGGCAGATGCAGTTAAGTGCTCTAATGCCTTTTAAATAAATATTTAGAACATCTACACACATTTTGGCATCTTCAAGATGGATTTCTCCAGGACAAGAGAAATACAGATTAATCAACTCTTCAAAAAGATGCTTGCCTCAAAGCAGCAAATATTTATTGAGAAAATTATTTTGGGCAGAAATGTAAAATGATCATAGCATCTGCCTGAGCTTCATGTCAATTTTGAAAGTTCTCTTGCAGCATGAGGACAAGTCAGGGGCATTCTTTCCGATAAGCACAAAAGAAACCAATACAAAGGGATAGAATAAACTAATTCTGCTACTTGGCAAGTGTGAAAAAAGGGGAAGGAGAAAAGCTACACGATACATTATTTAATGAAAAACCACAATTTCAGATACGGTGTTAAGTGCAGAATGGTATGCAGTCCTGAGATATATCAATATGCACGGAGCAAAGAACAGCTTAAAAATGCATTTAAAAGTGGATATAGTTTTAGGAGGGTGAGCAAGTGCTTCCGACCAGAGAATAGCAGAAAGTACTGGCAGAGACCTTCAAAATAGTCACATGATGGAGAGTAGTATTTTAGATCATTCACTTCTAAACTTCATTTTGTAATGTGATTCAAGAGAGCCAAAGAAAGAGGGGACACAGTGCAGTGATGCCCAAGAAGGCTAGCCGGCTTAAGATACCCCCCAAAATCACTTCCACCTCAGAAATTCTACGAATCTCTGTCAACTGAGCTGGTCTATTTATATGAAAGGGTTATTATTCCCTCTCATGGTATTAGAAGAATACAATTGCACATAATCATTTGCTTCCCCCCACCAGAGGGGCATCTATCATGAAGGGAAAGAGCATGAAATAGAGCCATACTGCAAGCGACACAGTGTAATTATTTCACCAAAGATGACGCTAAAGAATATTTAATAACCAGAATGGCATGAGCAAAACTCAAACAGACGAGACACTGGCATTAAACAGTCATCTATCAGCAGCAAAGCAGAAGAGCTGATGAAAATCAATTATACTCCGATAAAATTTTTGAAAAAAACGAAAAAGCACTGAAACGTCAGTTCTGTCCATGACAATGAGACACAAGTTCAGTATCTGAAGAGGACTAGAAACCGACCAGGTGAAATGCAGAGATCACTGTGGTTGTGGTTTTGTTTTTAATAAGCAGTTTTTCTCAAGTGAGCCCTCCCTGGATAATATAGTTTCTCTGAGACAAGACTTCCTCTCTTATTCCTCTCGCTAACCAGGATTTTGTAGACTGCCACCCTAAAGGGCCGTGCGCTGAGAAAAATACAATAAGTAAAAGTGGGGAACACTCTCATCTCCAAACCAACCGTGGAGAGTCTAAGGAAGCAGGATGGAAACGTGAATTCCAGGAACCACCCAAGAAAACCCCTGGGAGACAAAGGCTCTCTTCAATTGGTGGGAGGTGGCAACTGCAGCATGGATGGAGACCAGGCACCCAGGACAGGCGAGACAAGAGTAAGGCTGCCATAAAACAAGGGCTTGCCCTTGGCTGCAAAACCGGCAGCAGCAGCCCAGGCCGCTGGGGCCAGTGTGGAGTAATGTCAGGAGAGCACTACAGCCCTCCAAGGTCAGGGAAGTGACCAAAACAGGTGCCAACTGACCCCTGCCCTTGGGCAATCAACCTTTCGCATGTTTCTCATCTAAATATTCAGGTGGCTGGTTAGTTAAAGCCTAGGGAGACCACCTCTGTATATCATGCTCCTTTCTGGGGTTTAAAGCCCTGGCCTACAAAGCCATCTCTCTATAAAAGCCAGGGATGCTCTCAGCCTGGTCACTTCCGGTAGCCTTCACACTTTAATGTCTACTGCTAGAAATTAGTAACGTGGTTAAATGGTAACTGTGGAAAATGATTATAAAATCAATTCTATGTTGCAAAGCACTAAATTTTTTTTCTCAAATATGAGACAGTCGAAGATTTTTTTCAAGAACCATTTTCTAGAAATGTAATTTGCCATCAATCCCACACACGGATTTTTAGAAAAGCATTCTGAAAAGGACACAGATTTTGGATAACCTAGTGACTTGGATCATGTTTGCATTCAGAAAAGAATGTTCTCATTTATTTGGACTTTACCTTGGGGGAATTCTTTCTTCATTTTTCACATTGCTGGTGAGATATTTCAAAATACAGGAAGCCCTCCAAATCCGGACCTCTGTCCCCTCTTTTTTCTTTCCAACTACAACTTAAAACTTTACTGAGAAAGGAAGAAGTATGGCTGTATACTAAGTTTTCTAGCATCATTCAAAAGTGAGTAATTTTGACAAGGGTCGTAGCTAACTATTATTTTTTTTAATTTATTTTATTCTTTTTTTTTTTTTTGGTTGCACTGGGTCTTCATCGCAGTGCGCGGGCTTTCTCCAGTTGCCGCGAGCGGGGGCTACTCTCTGTTGCTGTGTGCGGGCTCCTCGTTGCAGTGGCTTCTCTTGTTGCGGAGCACGGGCTCTAGGCGCGTGGGCTTCAGTAGTTGTGGCATGCGGGCTCAGTAGTTGTGGCTCGCGGGCTCTAGAGAGCAGGCTCAGTAGTTGTGGTGCACGGGCTTAGTTGCTCTGCGGCATGTGGGATCTCCCCGGACCAGCGCTGGACCCATGATCCCTATATTGGCAGGTGGATTCTTAACCACTGTGCCACCAGGGAAGCCCCTTAGCTAACTATTAAATTAGTAACCTTTAATTTCTAATACATGATTTCAAACATTTAGAGGGGATATCTTTGAAAAATGTATTCTCTGCTTCCCTGTCTTAAGTGACCCAGCAGCATTAAACATAATTTATATATCCTGACGACCCAAGATCATTATTAAAAACACCCATCACTGTAATGTGCTCTAGGTGAATCTCTGGATGCAAATGGATGGTTATGGTGTGGGGTTACAGAGTCAAACACACATTGATCCCAACAGCTATCATAAAAGATTTTCTTTAAAAGGTCTCCAGTATCATCACGATTCTGATTGAGTGCTTCTTACAAGGTTCAGGTACATAAACTCCTGGGCTTAACATAGCTGACATTCTGCAAAATCAAAAGCTTTCAATCAAGAGCTAAAGTTGCCTTCTCCATGGCTATCTCCTAGAACACTGTCCCTTTCTCCGTTAGCATTAGTGTTGTACGAATTGCTGGTATCACTTAAAAAGGTTAGCTGTGATTTCTGCATCCCTAACAGTGGATCGCATATAATATCCTGTGAACTCATATTCTTTCTAACTCAACTGCTCACACCTAAGTAGATACTAAGGTGGAAGAGTTTCCTACACACAAGATTCTGGGACCAATTATTCCACTGGTTACAAATTTTTCCCTTTGAAAAATGATGACCTGATGCTTTGCAAGAAATAGCTGTGCCATCTTTGGAAGCTTTAAACTATCATGTTTCCAGGTAGCAAAAGCTGGATTGGACATGAGCGCAAAGCTCTGGCAACTCACGACCACTCAAAGCCCCTCATCCTGCTTAGCCCCAGAGGGACTTCATTCATGGCACTGGCTAAGAGTGGGAGGAATTGGCAGGAATCCCTAAGAAGGCCATTTTGATCCCTGCAAAACTATCCAGGGGAATAGACTGTGTAAAAAATAAGACTTAGAAAAAATACGCAGCCTCCTGACCAGCGGACTGTTCTTAGCCATGTCTTGAAATGCTCGAAAAGTATTTCAAGGGTTAAGAACATCCTAAAGAAACACCCAGCCTTCAGAAATACATCAACTCAATCAGTGTACTTGCTCATACAAGTCTTTTGTCTTTTCAATTAAATTTGGCCCAGAGACACAGTCACACATGAAGTCTGGGCCAATGTCCGATTTATCTCCCCTGCCCCGCAAGAAATTCATAGTGGCTGTTCTTAAAAACTGATCAGATATTCTAAGAAGGCTTTATGCAGCAGCGATACTGGTCAACTTTAGATAATGCAAAATGTGAACCAAAAACTCAGCTGCCTCTTTATATCATATAGTGAAAGAGCAGTTGGCTGGGTAGCAGATGCTGCCGGGGCCCTGGTCAGACTCTCATCCTCTCCATTCAGTGAACACTGCCTGATTTCCAGCTGCCAGCATCTGCATTTCCTTGCTTCGAGATTTGTTGTGACCACAGTGGTAGCCGGAGGAGCCCCAGAACTAACGCCTCCAGAGGGCAGCACCAACCAATGAGAAGCTGGTTATTAACACTCCACCCCCCTCGCCGCTCAGGTGGGATAGCTCTAAGGCACGGGTCCGCAGAATCACCCCGCCCCCAAGTAGCGCCAGATTCCCACGGCGGTAACCTGCTTATCAACGCACCCTCTCTGGCCCCTTCTCTACCTTGGCTCATGTCCACTCACGCCCCAGATAAACTTGCCCTTCGACCCTTGTCTCAAGCTCTACTTCTGGTGGAACCCAAACTAAGGTAAGCTTTTTCCCTAACACATCTTTTTGCTGACTCTTTTCATGTCTTCATCAGATTTCTACTTAAGTTTGCACCAGTTTATTTTGAGTTTTGTCCATTGCCCTTTTCTGAAGGCAACTGAGAGCTCGTAGACCCCCAGCTCTGCTCTGCTGCTCACATACAGACACAGAAGGTACTCGTACAGCTGGGAGATTGACAAGCAGAGGAGAGTGTGTATTCAGCAATCCCAGATAGAGAGAAACGAAGATGCTGCATACGGAAGCACTCAGTAAACAATACAGCATGATTGAAATACATATATATTATTTCTGTGTGTGCATATACATATATATGCATGTCCTTATTGTTACTGTCTCTTTTAAAAACTAAGCAACATTCTATTTCCTCTAGGGAAAAAACGCAGGTCACTAAAAGAATGTAGCTACAGCAGAGAAACCTGTTCAGTGAAAAAAATTTTAGATACTTAAAAGCTAGGAGGCTACAAGGTATAGTGAACATATTTCAAGCCTGACTGTGAGAGAGTTGGTTTTCATCTTGGCTGTAAAAATTAATTCTAGCATCTCAAAGCAGTCGTTTCAAGGTTCTATGCCTCGATTTTCTTCCTCCAAAGTGAGAATGTTAGGTGAAGCATTCTCTAAGGGTCCTTCCTACTCTTGACTTTCACCCTGCTCTCTCAGAGCACAAGTTCTCTATTTTAAGTAGAAATGCCTGCGACCAACACCTGGATTGGGAAACGATCATAGCAAGTAGCGATGTGTAGCCACTGGAACTGTGCGTATAACTGACTGAACTGAAGACTGTGAACATTGGACTCTGTGTGGCTGAGCCTGAAACCATATGCAAGCCTCTGTGTCCCTGTCCTCTGAAGTGAAAGCCTTTTGCTTTAGTCTCCCAGGCCTCCCTTAAGTCTCAAAAGGCTGGCTCAAGAGTTCAAGATTAGGAAATGTGAAGATGCAGAAACAAAGAACAGCCTTGGGCCCAGAAACTAGTAACAATGTAGACTATAAATCTGCCACACAGAATCACAGAACTCCCAGTTCCCTGAAAGATACAGATAAAGGCCCAACACACATTCCTAGATTGTTTTTATAGGAAGCGGACCCCAACTAGATGAACATTGCTGACCGCAAGTGCATACACTCAACAGTGTTTGAAACCAGAAGGCTGATGATGCTTGAAACTTCACCTTGATGCCAACCAATCCGAGACCCGTGCATGAGCTGATCACACACCCTGCAGCCCTCTCCCTCACAATGCCTTCCCTGAAAGCCACTGGGAAGCTTGGGTCTTTTGAGAGTGAGCTGCCCGTTCTCCTGGCTTGGTGTCCTGCAATAAACGCCGCACTTTCCTTCACCACAGCCCAGTGTCGGTAGACTGGCTTTACTGCACCCCAGTGAACGAACCCAAGTTTGGTCCTGTAACAAGCTTAAAGGATGCTCTGCTCTGTTCTTTCCTTCTCTCTCTCTCCTCTTTTCCTTTGAGCTTTTTTTGCTGTGCATTTTTTAAAAAGTGAAGCAGCTGATTTGTCCAGAATTCATATTGCATCCTGAAGGTTGCTCTGTTCCTTTCTCTTTCCAGATACTCCCTGGGCCAGGGAAAGAGACCAGCATACTTTTTGTATCTGCTGGAGCCTTCCAACAATTCTAGATGCTTTGAACCAAGAATTTATCCATTTTGCAATCCCCGCCATCATCTTACTACTATTTGATCACTTCCTCCTAGTAGCCATTCAGTTTTTCCTTACTGAATATATTCCATATTGACTCACAGTCACCTCATTCGTGCTGTGATACCCTGAAAACCCTTGTCTCATAATTCTTGCACCTTTTTTACCTCAACCATCTCCTTTTCTATTTTTGCCACCCAACAATCCAGGAATGCCTCAGAACTCATTGTTACTCAAATTTCTCTTAACCTAGATTTAAGTTCCTGAATCTTAAACTTTGAAATTTCACTCTGTGACTTAAAAGTAACCTCCTTTGACCATAGCTATCTGTTCTTCTACCTCTCTATCCATTTAATTCCAACAAACCTGTCCCTGAATGGGTCTTCATCATGAAAAGTCATGGCATTATTTCTGTCTTGACAGGTATATAATTAAGTGAATTCAAACTGTCATTCATTCCATCAACAAATACTATTAAGCCCCTACTAACTGCCAGATGGTATGGCAGGTCCAGAGAATACAAAGATCAATAAAACCGAGGCCCTACCTTCAAGGAGTTCACTACTAAGGTAGGAGACGGAGAGGAAAAATAAATAACAGAAATGGGCAGTAGTGCTAAAGAAGGGCAGCTAACGGAACACTAGGCAAACAGATGGAGGAGCAACAGATTCAGTTTGGGGTGTCCCTGAGGCAATCTGCGGTGCTGGAGT
Organism: Pseudorca crassidens; assembly: GCF_039906515.1. Lineage (NCBI taxonomy): Eukaryota > Metazoa > Chordata > Mammalia > Artiodactyla > Delphinidae > Pseudorca > Pseudorca crassidens. The sequence continues at coordinate 77,000,718 of NC_090311.1, forward strand.
TCAGGCAGGCCTGGTAAGCACAGGTACATCTCCACAACGACGTAGAAGTAACATACTTGTTAGAGACAGACGTATCAGATTTATTGCCTTTAGCTATTTTACAATGATGCAGACTGTTTATTGGTATTTATTAAATCCCTTTAAAATAAACTATTGTGCTCCATGATTTGGAAAACTAATTTGTTTTCCAAACCTGTCCACATAATCATTTGAAGACAAGTTAAAAATGTGAATTCCAAGCCAATCCTTTTTTTTCAAATTCAATTCACTTAAAGAACAAAAACAATTCACCCAAACCAATCCTTTTACCTGTGTGGTACTGTAATGTACTAATGTATTAGTACATCAGGAATGACTGATTTGAAAAGTAATGGGAATTCTGGCTCTTCAGTGGCTTTCCGAACTTCATTCTTTTTTAAATGTAAATGAAGATACGGTTAGACTGCTTTTCAGAAATAACTAATGAAAATACCAATGATTTTAGCAATCAGAAAACTTTCTAACCTAGTAAAAGGAAAACGTTTACATTGCACTGAATCTCAGTTTTTATTGTCTTAAGGGACATAAAATAGAAAAAAAAAACCAGGAAAAATATATCATAAAAAGGAGATAGTGGAAAACATACCAGAAGAAGCTTCCAGTCTTTCCAATCGGCTGATTAACCAGTCGAGGGAGCCAGAAAATTGAGCACAGTTTTTACGATTTCCTCTAATTAGAGCCGCTGCAAAACAGAAAGCAGATTTCACAGTTACGTGATTTTCTAGTTCAAAACCAAAGTAAGCTAATAGTAGTCATAAAATGTTGGCTCGAAGACAAAATACCTTTATTTTATACCTAAAACGCATACAAATACACACATATATACATACACAAAAATTGAGACATTAAAAAAAGAATCGATATTTATTCATGGAGACTGAAAAAAACACTGCTTATTAGAAGGACTATATTTTGAGAAAGTAACATTTCATATTGGAAAGTCATAATGAAGGGTAATGGAAAAACCAGTGTCCTGGGAGTTTCCTCACTTGGATTCTAATACTCCTTTCTTTTAATTAGCTGTAAGACTAAATTATTTAATTTCCCTAGAGCTCAATTTTCTCACCTATATAATGAAGAAGTTAAGATAACATCAGTTTACCAGAAAATGTGGCACAAAATACTAGGAGATAGAACTGGTAACTATAACAGACATGCAAAGAGATATCATTAAATGTTACAGGAAAAAGAGGGTGGGAGGGCAGAGGGCTAGTAAGTTTGAAAACCATTTTTCCCCCTGTATCTCTTCTTTCCATTTAGAGATTCACAATGCACATTAAAGACTCTAAGAACTAACCCCTGCAATAAAGTCATCTATTCTAACTTTGCTCGACCTAGTGTTTTTCTACACTTCTTTGACCAAATAACCCATCTTACATGAAATTCCTATGTGACCCTTAGGATCTCTTTCAACCCAACTGATATACTCAATTTAAAACTTTTATTGTTTCTAAATCATTCACTTCTTTCAAAGCAAATGTGGTAAATATTTTATGTAAATTCTACTCTTATACCCATAAGATTGTTCAGAAACTGTATAACTGTTTATAAAGGGCTGATGAGATTTTTATATAAAATATATGTTTAATGTGAAAAAGATGTTGCTATAAGAAAAATCACTATTTAAAATCTGGTAGTGCTAGGAAACAGTCTGAAGGACTGAAGTTTGAGAATACCACCTGTTCATCTCCTTGTTAAGAGCAAAACAAAGGAGACCCTGTAGCAACAGAGTTCAATTAAACTTAAAGACTTCCTTCACATTTCCTCTTTCCTCCCCCAAAAAGTTGTTACCTGGCCTGAAAGTAAGAAAAGAAATAATGACAGAAAAGACAGGAAGGCTTCAGTTCTTGCAACTGCATAAGAAAAGCTCTTTTGTGAATGGAGCCCCCATAACATTTGTACAAATATTACAACGTGATGTATTCAATTACTTAGGCTCTCTTCCAGCTCTGGGACCAAGAAGAACCAGCTACACACACACACACACACACACACACACACACAGAGAGAGGGACAAGTGTGTCAAGGATGAGGTGTAGTAAAGGAATGAGGAGTCCTATATGCTCAGTGGGACTTCTAATTTTAACCTGTAGGAACATCTGTAGAACAAGCAGCAACTGGGGGAAAGTATACGGTGAAGTTTTTGAACCTTTGTAGAGTTTCATTTGCTTAAAATTTAACCCACTCCTTTAATTTTGACTTCTGGTTTTTAAAATTAAAGATATTAACTATTTTCTAGAGGTCAAATGTTAGAGATAAGGTAATTCTTGAAGAAACTAATAACACACAAATAAACCCTTTTAATAAACCATGGAACGTTTAAGAAAATCATACAGTAAGCCACAAAGAAAACTTCATTAAACTTACTACAAACAGAAATGGTGTACAGACTATGTTCTCTGACAACAATGTAACGAAATATGAAATTAGTAAGAAAAGCAGAAACAAAAATAAAACCTACATAAGAATTTAAACTCTCTCCTAAATAATTTTTTAGTCAATGAGGATATCAATACCACAATTTTAGAATATCTAGTAAACATCAAAAATAGCAATGCTACCTTATACAATCAATGGTCGATGGTCAAAACTGTACTTAAGGAAAAATAAACTAAACACTTTAATCACTAAGTAACAGGGTGAAAAATGTTAACTGAACACTCCTTTCAAAATATACAAAAAGAATATCAAAAATATTAGAATAGGAAAAACAGAGAGAAATAAAAGCAGAAATTAATATGTTAGAAATAGTAGAAGTGATCTATGTAATAAATTGAAATATGATTGATCAATATGGTCAAGGATTCTTTTTTTAAATATAAGCTAAATACCAACGACATTAATCAAGAAGAAAAGAGAAAAAGAACAAAGTTAAGAAGAAAAAGGAATTATAAACACAGCCACTTTATATATCTCTGTACTGGAATTTTTGAACATTTAGGAAAGAGGATGGCCTCCAAATATATCTTTTTTCTCCAGAATTGACCAAAGAAGAAAATCTAAACAGAGTAACAAACCACCAGTAATATTGAGAAGTATGTCAAAGACCAAAAACTTTTTTTTGACATTCAAGAATTAAGTCATTTCTATAATAAACTGTTCCAAAGTAAAGAAAGAAAACCTCCCTACTTTTTTACAAAGACAGTATAACTTTGATATCAGTGCCTACCAAAGACAGTATGCATATAAGAAAACTAGAGGGAATGGGAAAAGACTCTTAAAAAGAGGGGATATACGTATATGTATAACTGATTCACTTTGCTGTACAGCAGAAACTAACACAACATTTGAAATCAACGAGACTCCAATAAAAAATTTTTAACAAAAGGAAAACTAGAGGGAACTCTTTCTTACCTATGAAAGCAGATCCCAAAGTCTTAAACAAGGATGGTATTTATAAACCATATTCAGCAGTGCATTGGCATTAACTCAAGTGGGGCTTCAATACTCCAGTGAGACAGAAGTGTATTAGGAAATCTGTTCATAAGTCACATGAAACAGATGATCTCAATAGACTCTGTATGTACTTCTAATCAAAAGAAAATTGAACTCAGTCAAACAGAATGCCTCCTGAGCATTATGAATATGTGTGCGCATGTGTGTGCACGTGCAGAGTATGTTTCCCAAATAAACAGAGTGTGTGACTTATTATAATTCAGCAAGTTACCCATGAAAAAATCAGCTGAGTTTCTAAAGTAATGGAAAAATATACAGAGAAACACAAGAAAGCTCATTCTAACACTATTTATAATAGCAAAGCACTGGAAACAGCTTGAGTGTGGGCTAAATAAATGATGCCACATCCCTTCAGTAGGGTGGAGTACATCCACTAAAGCCTGATGAAGGTTTACAGTCACTGCCGAGGAAAGATGTCCACAGTACAGAAGTCAGTGGAAACAAATGCTATAAAAGAATACTGAGACTGCGATCCCATTTTGGTGAAGTAAATGGATATACTCGACATGCATGTGCACAGAATGGAGAAGTTGAGTTTTTCAGAATATTTCTTAGAGAATGAGAGCTGACTTTTTGAGAAATAGATCATGATAAGTTGCTGGGATAGAAACAGACCTTGAGGAACATTGATAAGGGTGGGAGAGCTCTCCCCAGGTCAAAAGGGGAAATTTTCTTATTCTAAAATGGGGGGTGGGGGGAAGGAATGAATGGAGCTGGGAGGAAAAAGGGTAACCCTCTGTGATACGATTCTGCACAGGGACCCTCTGAAGCCACAATAAATTCTGTAAAATAAATAAACAAGCAAACAAATAACTCACAAAGTCTGGATAAGAATGGAAGTTTGCACGAACCAGTGAGGAGGTGACGGTCTGCAGCAAGATATTATGTAACCTCAGAGAAACATCAGATAATAAGGAAGAAGCATGCAAGTGGGAGACAGTGTAACCAAATAATGCCCCTAAGTGTACAGACATCAAAGGGAAATCTTAAGTCCGCCCCAGTCCATGAAACTGGAACGTGGACCAAAGTCAACCAAACCTTCAGGGGATCAGGCCACAGCTAATGTCCACTAGCAGGGATTTGCTATTGTTTATGTATGTACATGGGTGTGTGAAATGTTTTACGTGTACTTAATGTTATATTTAGAGTCAAAGAAATATTTTTTAAAGGTTATACACCAAAATGGGTGGTTACATTTAAAAGTCGTTTCTACCTTCTTTTTTGGGTCAATTATCTAAGTTTTTTTTATCATGAAGATGTATTCATTTTTAAGTTAAAGGACACAATAAAGTTACTTTCTTTTTAAAAAGAGAAAGGAAAACAATGCCATTAATACTGACAGTGGTAGTAGCTATCAGATGGCTCGGAGCGCCACTCTCATGGCCAAAGAACAATGGCAACTTTACATTGTACCTCAATGTACAGAAACAAACTCAAGACCAATGTTGTTTCATGCATGCTATACCTTAAAATACTCTGTTATTGCTGCCTAATTGGCCTGGAAGAAAGTTAAGACCTTTCACCCGCCATACTATTTTTCCTCATTTATTTAAGAAATATTAACGTTAATGCATCAGGCACTATGGTTGGCCCTGCAAATATAAGCTTGAATAAAGTGTGAATATAACACAATGGTTTGCAGGTCTTTTTCTAGCATATTCTAAGCTCCTTTAGAACTGACGCTCTGTCTTATTACACTTTTGCACATTGCCTGAAACTTAGAAGGTATGTTATTTCTTAATAAATAGTATCCAGTCTCTTACGGAATAACATCGGTCTTAAGTGCAAAATTTATTTATATACTTTTTAAATAAACTTATTTATTTATGGCCGCATTGGGTCTTCACTGCTGCATGCAGGGCTTTCTTTAGTTGTGGTGAGCAGGGGCTACTCTTCAATGTGGTGCGCGGTCTTCTCGTTGCGGTGGCTTCTCTTGTTGTGGAGCACAGGTTCTAGGCGCATGGGCTTCAGTAGTTGTGGTGCGTGGGCTCAGTAGTTGTGGCTCGCAGGCTCTAGAGCACAGGCTCCGTGGTTGTCGCGCACAGGCTTAGTTGCTCTACAGCATGTGGGATCTTCCCGGACCAGGACTCGAACCCGTGTCTCCTGCGTTGGCAGGCGGATTCTTAACCACTGCACCACCAGGCAAGTCCCAATTTAAATACTATAAACAAATTTTGAACTAAGCGCATATATGATGGAAGTGCTAGTTCAGTGAACCAAACTTCTTTTGGTGTTGAGTAACTCATTAAATCCTTAAACTTTTATCTATCAGAATACGAAATGCAAGTAATATAGGCACTTAATTGAAAAATCATTACTGTTAAAAATTGTCTATTCTGTATTTCTTACTAGTATAACATCCCCATGTCTTCATGCTTTTGTCTTTTAAACTCTGACTCAAAATTTCTCAAAATACTACCAGAATCAGAAAATTACAGATGGACTGAGATAGAAGGACTTCCAAGATAACGCTCACTTTTAAAATTTATTCAACAAATACTGATTACCTGCTTTGTATCAGGCACTGTTCTAGGTGCTGGAGACACACAGGAAATAAAACTATGTTTCTTGTTGGAGTTTACTTTCAAAGCCTAGAGATACTAAGTGAATAGGCCTTAAACAGCACAGACAAATGAGGAGGCAACAGAACTATAATCCAGAAAGGTATTTATAATATTCAGATGGACAAGTGAACACTTCTAAATCTTGAAAACCATAAAAAACAAAAACAAAAAAAAAACCCTCAGAATGTTGTTGAAGAATTTAAGAGTGTAGTCTGTGGGTTCCCAGAGTAGGCTGCCCCAAAATGTGCCTCTATAGCATATCGAGTATTTTGAATTAAAGCTACTTAAGAAATGGCCAAAGCAAGAGGGACACTCTGACCCTCCTTTCTGTCTCCCTGAAAGCAGGAAATAAATCTCTCACATGAAAGATTCATTTACACTTCCTGCATCTGGAGGTATAAGGACAAGTTTACCACCAGAAACAGGGAGTCTGGGTCAAGAAACCTTTGTAAACAAACCCTGTTACTTCTCTAATTGACAACCCAAAGCCCAAACTCTGCTTAGATTCTTCATTAGTTGGGCACTCAAAACCCAAGTTTCTTTGTCCTGTCAATTCCTCACAAATTTATTGTTTCTTTGTCTAAAAGGTATAGAAGCTGCCTGCTCTGGCCACTTCTTAGGTCTCATTTCTATGACCTCCACGGGCATGAATTAAAATCTATTTCTTTTTCTCCTGTTAATCTGTCTCGTGCCAATTCTATTAAGGACTCAGAAACTGGTAACTTCTCCCATCCTAAAAGAGTAGCGGTCTATCCTGTTTGTTTCATACTTCGAATTTTCACAACATGAGTAATCATAGGGAGAATTTGCCAAAGAGCATTTCTCGGGACATCTTTAGAAAATCATCCTGGCTCGCAAGCCTCCTGTAGATTAATTGTGTGGCTGTCAGAAAAGATGTATGAAAGCATGCCTCAGCGATGCGTTTCAAACTATGAACATCGGTGTCTATGAGATCCTTAGGTCTTCCAGATGGCAGGCTCGTAAGTCTGCCTTTGTCATTCTCCACTTAAACACATATTAACTATATCCATGTCAAATTTTTAAATTGTTACAGATTATCATTCCCACCTTCTCCCTTTTCTCTCCATGCTAAATAAACCTGCTGAAGCAAAAGAAGAAGGTTTATTTCACACATAACCTCATGAAAGAACCTACTGTCTACCTTTTTGCAAGAATCGGGAGGAGGCTTAATAAATTTGAAGTTAATGATACTTGGAGCAAACTTTCTGATAGGTGAGTAAAGAGGGACAATGAGATATAAATATCACATTGAACTCCAAGTACTGCCGATCTGAGACTTCTCCAGCCAAGGTGAAATATACACTTACGTATACATGCCTACCTATCTTATGATTACACCCACTTCAATAAAAACTACTGGTGTTAAATGGTTCTTCAGTCAACATAAGATTTTATTCTCTGTTTTTTTCCTGAGCATGAAATCAGTGCTCACTACAATAAAAACAGATTATCAAGAGTGGTCAAAGGAACATTTCAGCCACAAAATCTCTCATAATTCTATTCACCTGAAACAACCATTATTAAAACTACCATGTATATATTGAAAAAGATTCTCTTTATATGTGCTGACACTTTCTATTTTTTAACTCAACTGGAATGACTATATTAACTTTTCCTTTCATTATCAATTATCTAGCATTACACATTTCTGTTACCTATTTTTTTAATTCTAAAAGTAATACATGTAAATAGGTTAAGAGTAAATGTTCATTAGAACACACAGAAAAATAAAAGATCTCTCCCCCAAGAAGCAGCCACCTAACAGCTTTCTGTGCATCCTTTCAGAAATGTCCAGTATATATACAAGAATGTATATGTCTCTGAATACTTTTAATTTTATGCAGCTGGAATCTATCTATGCATACAGTAAGCATCTTGCTTTTTTTTTTCCCCTTAACCCCATATCCTAGATTGTCATACTAAAAAGACCAGAAACCGAGCCTGTTTCATACAGTTTTCCAATGGTATACTTATCTCAATTTTCAAAAACACAGTTTTACACTCTATAGGTATACTATTACTTATGTAACCAATCCCCTGTTGACAGAAAAATTGTTTTCAATTTTATGCTACTTATAAACAATTTTTCAGTGGACATCCTTTCCACAGTTGCACAAATATATCCCTAGAATACACTTCTTAAAGTAGAAATTCTGAGAGTAAAAGGATATATACATTTAAAGTTTTACGTGTATTGTTGACCAAGGTTTGTTTGGTTTTCTTGAATTTCATCAGTTTATACTCCCACCAAGAAGATGCTTCGCAACGTTTTCACCAATGATGGGTATTACCATTTTTTTGTCTGTGCCAATCTAATAAGTGAAATATGATCTCTACTTATTAGTTTAATTTCCATTTCTTTATTTGCCATGTTGAGAATCTTTTATTATTTTATTAATTGTTCTGTGAACTACCCATTGCCATCTGTTGTCTGTTTTTCTATTAGGCGATATTCCCTTTTCTTATACATTTATGAAAACTCTGTATATTACACAAACTAGGCCTTTGTCTTTCATATAGATTGAATATTTTACAAAATTCCCATCTGCTTTTTATTTTATAATGATATTATTTATCCTAAAAGTTTTAATTTTCATGTAGTCAAATTTATCAGTCTTTTACTAATCACTTACTAACATGATTTAACAGTAACATGTACTGAGATGGTTGAGGCAATAACTGTACAGCACTGTGGCTAGCTTTGCTATTTACACCACCTGTCTTTCTTACTCAACCATAAGCTTCATGAGAGCAGGGACTACATCCTGCTAACAACTGCACCTCATTGCCCAGATTACGGCATATCCCCTAGCAGACACTCAATTAATCTTTGATGAATGGATAAAGTTTCTATCAAAACCCAGGTCCATTGGACTCCAAGCAGTCTCTGTTACCAAGGATGCCCCTTCAGGAGACTATACAAGCAATTAAGAGGAAAGATATTTGAGAAAACAGATAAAAGAGAAAAGGAAGCTTTTCTGAAGAGATATATATATATATGTATGTATATATATATCTCAAGTGTTTTGCCTCATATATATATATATATAATACATATATAAACACACACATACATACTCGCATGCACACACACATACACGGGGATAGAGGATTAACAAAAACCCTCTGAGGAATAGCAGTGTGAAACTATAGAAGTTAAGGTTAAGCGTGTGTGTGTGTGTGTGTATACATGTGGAAAGTACATTCAGAATTTATGTCTTTCGTTGCATGAAAAAATTAGTTTAAAAGCCACAAAGCATTCATTGCCTGAAATCACTGTGTGCTCTCTTAGTGACATATATGGTTATTATGCTATCTTCCATTATGGTGTGAGTTCTAGGGGGTCCTAATTATGTCAATTTTAAGTAATAGCTCCCTTAAATCCTTCCTTAATCAAATGGGATGTAAAGAATTAAGGCAATAAATGCATATACTTAAGAAATATATGCTGTATACATACATACATACTTAATATAGAATATATATTTTCAATAGAAATATGTATTTTCTGTATATCAAGTCTCTGATATAAAGTAATTCTAGACAGTCTGGAGGGAAAGTACTGGATTGGAGGTAAGGACAGGCAGGACATAATGCCGAATGACTAGAGATAAATTGGCTGAAGTCACAGGTGAAAAAGAAGGGACAGACCAGCCGTGGGGCTTGACTACTCCGAAGACTAGAACAAGTTATACACCAAGTATCAGAGAGTCAATGAAAGTGCATGAGGAAGTGTGTGAGGGCTTCCCAGAGTCTAAAATAAAGATTGGTGGAGAAAAGAAGTGGAAGCACAGAGATTAACCAGAAACCTCACAATAGCCAGCTAGCAACACGGTCTCAGGTGTTTACATCTCAAACATCTGCTGAGCACCGTCTATGCACCAGAGATGGAGGCTACCAATGTATGAGGTGTGTGATGCTGGGTTCAAAGAATGGGTGAAGTAACAGAATGTAGCATTTCAGCCCGGAGGCAACTACGAAAGAAACTTTGTTCCTCCATTTCCTGATGAGGAAACCAAGAGGAGGGTGTATCTGCAATAATCATGATGCTACGGCCTTCTATCAGCTCATCCAGAACTTTCCTTCCTATATCCAACAGTTCCAACTAAAGTTCCTTTTCTAAGACATATTTAAAAGGCAGAAACAACAAGAACAAAAACAGAAGTGGAAGAAGAAAGCATGACTGTATTAACGAGGGAGAAGATGACAACGTAAGTATCCAAAAGAAGTGGGCATATATGATAAGAAGAACAATAATATGCTAATGTTAAGCCTCTGACGTACATCATCACACTGAAGCCATCCAACAACCTTATGAATGTCTGCAAAGCGTGAACAGGAATGCATCATACCACTGCAATTTTTGCTGAGCATATGCCAAGTTACCTAGAAGTTGCAGATACAGATCTCCACCCTAGATGACTCGCCCCCTTTAACCAAAGGCAAAACTACTGCTCTGGTCACCTGTCACGCTCAGAGATGGGTTTAAATACTAAACATCATTGACTTCAGTGCAACTAAAGTAAAACTTGAAAGCCTCAATTAAGAAGCATGTTATAAAGCTGCTGTAACTGTTACACGATCATGTTAAATAGACATAAGTCGGGTGCCTTGAAAGCCCAATCATACTTCTTACCCAGCAACTCATACAGAGAATTCAGAATCGATTTCCAAGATTCCCCTGCTTCTCTCCCAGCGACATCCGCAAAGTGTGCAGCGCTGCTGTACACGTGCAGCCTGTCTATACACTCGAGCACAAGGTTGATCATTCCCTGGAAGGGTAGAAAAGTCCCCATCAGAAACTGCGATTCTGCTCACAGGGAAAAAAAAATGCTAAGTTGTTTTTTTTTTTAAAAAAGCCTGGCACAAAGTCAGTCTGTTAATCATAAAGAACATTGAGCTCATTTACTCAAAGGACAGGAAGAAACACACTTGCATGTGAAATAAAATGTTCTTGAAATGATTCGAGTGGTTTTTAAATCCTGAGTGCTATTCTCAAATAGAAGCAGAACAATATAAAAATATGTACTTCATACTTACATTTGCCAGGCTTAATAGTAGAATGATGAATCCATCATAACAGTATTCTACCGTAAGTGAAAGGGTTCAGAGTGTGCCACCCCAAAATATGCCACTTTGGCACAAGGATTATTTTGGGCTGAAGGCAGCTGAGAAAAAGCGGACATGAAAAATTCCCTACCCTTCTCTGTTCCACCAGGAAGGGCAGGAGGATGCTTGAGACGATGTTTGATCTACACATCAAACTAGCCCTTACTGTCCACTAGTTTCTCCCATATATCTCCTTCCCACAATGTGTTGCCCCTCCAAGCTGAAAATTCCTTTCGTCTTATCACTTCCCTACAAATGTATTATTCTTTGTGTTAAGATGCTATGTAAACCTGAGTTCTAACCACTTCTTGGAGTTACCCATCACTGAGTACTCCCATGTACACACACGGTGCACACATTAATAATCTATTTGTTGTTCTCTTGTACATCTGTCTTTGGTCGGTCTAAACTGCAGGGCCCCAACCAATGAACCTGAGTAGAGGAAAATGATTTTTTCCCCTACCCTGCAAAAGCGTAAGAGCAGATCCTTACTTTTAGGGAGGACACCATCATCATCATCATCAATCATTCCTTTTTAACAGTAAACTGAAGATATACTAAATTAATAAAGAAAAGCTCAAGAAAACGTATCTTCAAAGCAAATCAAAAATTCATTATAGAACTTTGTAAGAAGCTGTCTACTTTTCAAATTATGCTTTTAATTATGCTTTTACTTTTCAAATTATGCTTTCTAGATCAAGGTTGTCAAAATGAGGCAAAGCCCATGAAAGGAAGAGCTATAAAGAGTTGACAAATTAACTTATTCACACAAAGAATGTAAGAGGCATTATGACCCGAAGAACATTTCTAGGTTCCCATTCAGATTGTCTTATATGAGAAATTGAGAAAAACACTAATCCAAGTCAATATTTCAAAATTTCACAGCCCGATATTTCATTTTATTTTTCTAGATATTAAATAAGTGTAGTATACCTAACAGTTTGGCATGTACAAAAAAGAAATGATCCCAATAAACGATTCCATGTTGCTATTATAGGTTTACGTTGACATTTCCTGTGCTTTCATGCCATTGTGAGCTCTAGAGAGGTCATTTCTTTTCTACACAGTGAAAAAAAATCCTCAAAAATTAATGTACGTTTCAACAGCTTTTGATGGAAAATTAGGAAACAGTTTTAAAACTAGAAGAACATAGATTTAGGAACTATGGGAACTCAACCATGTCCACTAACCTATTTTCTTAAATACTTTTTACAAAGATACTTTCACTCAGAAAAATGCATTAAGCCACATACAGGGGGCACTGAGAAGAATGGGAAGACTTGCTGATCTGGCCTGATGTGCCAGCTCAACTCTGACATCCTCCCACGGAAATTCTTGAATACATGGTACTAGTTTGGACACTAGCATCAGGACCATTAGATGTGTCACTTGGTCCTTCTGTTATTCTGCCTATAAAATATGCACTTGAGCTCTTTTTAGCAGGGGAACTTCCGGAAAATAAAATCATACACAGAATCTTAACATATGCAAAAAGAAAAAATGAGGGTGCTCTGTCCAAGCAGGGAGTCTGCAGCCTGCCTCCCAGGTGGCCCTCTCCCAGGCAACTTCCATCCCCAACCCAAAGCTCCAGTGTATCCTGAAGCATTTCCAAGGAGCCCCAAGGAACCTGCTGAACACTTCGAAAACCCTTGTACTTTCCAAAGCCTGTATCCATTTAGACGCTTTTGAGAGTCTGTTTTTATATAACGAGCATGAAGCAAACTACTGTGCAACAATGATCAGAGTGGAAGCTGAGCAGAGAGTAAAATAAAACGTCTTTTGCCAGAGAAGCAAAGAGTGTCATCTTTTAAAATTAATACTTACTGAGAGAGAAATAAAAACCGTTGCAGGATTCCCCCAAGGCCTGGTTCCCTCGTTCCCTTGTACAGTAGTACACCTGCTCATGTATATCTCAAAATGCAGATGTCAAATAGATAGAGAATCTTCCCCACCAAGAAGTTGTTTCCCCAAGACAACGACAGAAAAGAAATGATCATTGGTAGAAACTCACCTCTTCCTGGAAGAGATTCTGCCGATTTTTTAGAGCTCGTAATCTGTTCTGCTTATCTTCATGCTCTAAGTGCTCATCTGGTGGGTGGAAGTAGCCAATCAGGTCCTGCAGACTTAGACTTACAGACTCTATCGGTAAGTCTACAGTGGAAGCCTTTGCTTTTTTGCTGAGAGCATCAAGGCCCCTAAAATAAATAACAAATGTTTCTCCACATCAGTGATTCACAATTTTGTTTATTCTTTTTTAGTCTATAGATGATAGAACGCTTTACTCTCTCTCCCTATATGCCTGTAAAAGGAACATATAAGAAAGGCCCTAATTTTCCTCAAACAAAAACAATGAATATATTCAAATGAGAAATGTTCTATTCTGTTAAGTATATATAATTCTATATTTAAAACACCAGTATCAAGAGAAACTCATCTAGAAGAAAATCTAAAGGATCTGGAGAACCAATGCCTACAAAACCAATGGTCTAAATATTTAGAAACCAACTGATTTTCATTTTACTATAAAACACTATATACTTCACCATTTGAGATGCAATTTCCCAGGCTCATAATTCTGACATTTACTTGTTCTGTTTTGTTTTGTTTTTGGCATAAACACCGTTAACTGCTATGCTATCACTGACACTCACTGCCATCCTGCCTAATTCCTGCCAATTTAAAGATATATCCCAATGATAATAATTTAGAAAATTCACTTATTAATCAGAAAACAATATATTAACATGTTTTTCCATTGTCTGAAAGAGATGTATTTAAGAAGTAGATTAAGAAACAGCATCGAGTTGCATTTTCTAACCTTTAAAGAAAAGCATATGACTGGCATGTAAATGTGTTAATTTGTTGGTCTTCTGAGACTCTGAATTTTAAAACTCATAGCTTTGTATGTATCTGGAAAAAAACACTTTAAAGCATAATGTTTGTAAATCAAAATTATTCCAAAATAAAAAGCTCAGTAAAAAACTACCCAACAGATACCATAAAAGAATGGGAAAATGCCTATACTATAGTTGATATAGTAACATTCCTATTAGTCATGACAAAATTTGATGCATAAATATTATACTTCCTTTTCTGCCCTCTGCATTGGCAAAGTTATATGGCAATATTTTATTCCAAGGAAATATTTCTTTCTAGTTATCTGACTGCATTACGATTTTTATTTTAAAAAACAATAAAAACCTTATAAATGAAAAATTAGCTTATCTTTGAACTTTATGATGCTATTAAAATATATCATTTACATAAATATTACTAATAATTTTGGAATATTATACTTCAGCTTTATAAACTGTTCAAATAGTAAAACTGCATGACTATCTTAAAGTTTCTACCTGTAATTCCAAATCAAGTACATCAATGAAATTCATCGATTACCTTGTCTTGCCATCTCTACAAGGCCTTCTATGCCCAAAAAGCAACAGAAAGGACTTGTCAGAAGAAAATTATTTCTCCCTTTCTAAAATGAATACTCATATGCAATGTAACATTGCTGTTCTAAACATTTTAACCCATTAATTCTAGTTGAATAATAAATATAACAAAGTCAAATTCAAATCCCATCATGCAAAAGTAAATAAAATTCAAAAGTAATTCAAATATAGTATCTACATTTTCAAACCTAAAGAGAAATAATAGCAAATGTCAGTTTTTAGGTTATTAGGTTGAATATATCTGCTATCAGAAATGTAACCATTCAATTGCTTTCCAGGAGAAGCCTCTTGTCAGAAAAATGCTATCCAAGACTCTTAAAAATGTTAATGATATTGCAGCCATATCTTTTTCAATCCGTCTCCCAGCATAATGGAAATTTTAAAAAATAAACAAATGGGACCTAATTAAACTCAAAACCTTTTGCACAGCTAAGGAAATCATAAGCAAAATGAAAAGACAACCCACAGATTGGGAGAAAATATTTGTAAATGATATGACCGACAAGGGATTAGTCTCCAAAATTTACCAACAGCTCATGAGACTTAATATCGTCAAAACAAACAACCCAATCAAAAAATGGGCAGAAGACCGAAATAGATATTTCTCCAAAGAAGACATACAGATGGCCAAGAGGCATACTGAAAAGATGTTCAATATTGCTAATTATTAGAGAAATGCAAGTCAAAACTACAATGAGATATCACCTCACACCGGCCAAAATGGCTATCATGAAAAAATCCACACACAATGAATGCTGGAAAGGGTGTGGAGAGAAGGGCACCCTCCTACACTGTTGGTGGGAATGTAAATTGGTACAGCCACTATGGAGAACAGTATGGAGGTTCCTTAAAAATCTAAAAGTAGAACTACCATATGACCCTGCAATCCCACTCCTGGGCATATATCTAGAGAAAAACATGGTCCAAAAGGATACATGCACCCCAGTGTTCATTGCAGCACAGTTTACAATAGCCAAGACATGGAGGCAACCTAAATGTCCATCGACAGAGGAATGGATAAAGAAGATGTGGTACATATATGCAATGGAATATTACTCAGCCATTAAAAAGAATGAAATAATGTCATTTCCAGCAACATGGATAGACCTAGAGATTGTCATACTGAGTGAAATAAGACAGAGAAAGAGAAATATATGATATCCCTTATATGTGGAATCTAAAAAAGAAATGATACAGATGAACTTATTTACAAAACAGAAACAGATTCACAGACTTAGAGAACGAACTTATGGTTACCAGAGGGGAAGGGATAGTTAGGGAGTTTGGGATTGACATGTACACACTGCTATATTTAAAACGGAAAACCAGCAAGGACCTACTGTACAGCACAGGGAACTCTGCTCAATGTTATGTGGCAGCCTGGATGGGAGGGGAGATTGAGGGAGAATGGATACATGTATATGTGTGGTTGGGTCACTTTGCTGTGCACCTGAAACTATCACAACATTGTTAATTGGCTATATTCCAATATAAAATAAAAAGTTTAAAAAAATGTTAATGATTCTAAGTTTTAGGACTCTCCAATAAAGAGACATTTTTCATCTTAATTTATCAAGGACAAAAAAATGAAAAAAAATAATTAGGGGAAATCAAAGGTGGTAGAAGCGTGCTATGTCACAACAAAACTTAAAGCCATGAATTCCAGCTCTACATTTTATAATCTGAAGATTAAATCACATTACAAACATACATTCCTCCCTTATCCCATTTACTTCAAGAATACATTTATTCACTAATGTGTATAAAATGGATAACTAATAAGAACCTGCTGTATAAAAAATAAATTCAAAAACTAAAAAAAATTTTTTTAAAGAATACATTTATTAATATACCTGGAGGAAAAAAAGCTAGACCTTTTTTTTTTTTTAACAGTGCAGAAAAATAGAACCCTTTCCCCTATACATGAAAACAAATGCAAACACACACACACCCTCACACACACCCCACCACCACCACTACCCTAACCTTGGGGAGAGAGACCAGAAGGGTCACAGAAAATAAACTGCGTAAGAAAAATACAAACGAACAAAAACAAAACCGATCTCAACTTCCACTCTAAGAAGTAGAAAAGAAAGGTCTGAGTTTACATTTTTTAAATGAGTCTCTTAATAGTATATAAATCTACATTAATAAAATGAATACCTAAAAAATTTTACTTTGAAGAATATATGGATATTTTAAAATATTATAAAGATATTGAGGTTTTAAATACTTTTAGTGCTTTTATGAATGTGATAGAAGGATCAAACTATGTTACTTAAAATAACATACCCTTTACAATGTTCTGTAATTATGTAAAACTTTTCAAAGTTTCTAAGCTATATTAAAGAAGCTAGATTAAATTACATTAAGCTATATTAAAGCTATATAAATTCAGGAATTCAAATAATTCAGTAATATTAACAAGCACATAAGTAAAATCCATATATATAGAAATATATATATAAAAATGATGAATTAAATAATATAACCAGCGGGTGAGTATTCTAGAAAGAAAAGAGAAAAAAATAAAGCTAAATTAAAATTTAATTTTTGAAAAACTAATACATAACTAAGGTCAGTTAAATGTAAAAAAGAGAAACAGACTCATTATCTTCATCCATAGCATCTGTTACATGATCACAGGAAAGAGACACACTTTTAAAAGGAGATGCTGGATAACCAGGAAAAGATGGTAGTTTGATGATGGGCTTGTGATTAGAAATCTGAAGGAGAAAAAAAATACCAAAATAGAACTAGCAAAGATTAGACTACATTTGCCAGGGGAAACATGGAATCGCATCTCAAAATACGAATTTCATGTGTCAACTACATCTGAGTTGCTTTCAGCCAAGATAAAGTGAAACAACCCTCCTCCCCCTCCAAAAAAAACACAAGACAAAATATTTGGAGAAGAACACATTTCAAGACACTGGACATCAAGAGATAAAGGACAGATATGGTAACAACCAAGGTGAGTCCTACAATGGCTCCACTTTGCTTTAGGAGAATTTCTAGGCTATGACACAGGTATGGGAACCCAGGCGAGGCAAAGAAGACTCCCTGAGTTGAGGAGACATTGCTGAGAGTCTGGGAGACCAAGGTTGCTAGAGTTTGCAGGACACAGTACCAGAGAGGAGACCGCTACACAGGAGTGGACTCTAGAGAAATACAGAGGGTCCCCCTCAAATATTCAGCAGAAGGTTGATCAACACATACACGTGAGAAAACTACCCAGGGCAGGGAACAAAGCCTTCTGAAATAATTAGAGAAAATAGTAACCAATACTCACACGGGATGTGAAATGGTGCCTCTTCCCATCAGTCAGATTGGGAACCCTTGTAATTCATGGGGCATCACGTTGAGTAACCAGATGGTCTTGCCTCAAGAGTGGGGAATAATTACCCCTAGATTTAACACGGATCTGCACCCACCCCAAAAATCCTAAAAGCAAATTCCAGAAGAATCAAACTTAACCAAGTAACTTAACCGCCTCCCAGAAAAACTCAAAAATATTGACAGGAAGACAAAAATATCCAGTACCCAACAAATTTACAATGTCTGACAACTAAACAAAAATGACCAGATAGGTAAAGAAGAATAAAATATAATCATCAATAAGAAGAAAAATCAATGAACCAAAAGAAAAAAAAAAGTCAGCTTAGAATGTTAAACCCAGAAAAAAAATCACTTAAAATGAAGGTAAAATAGGACATTTTCAGATATACAGTCGCCAAAGTTTCCATCTCCAGGAGACCTACACCATAAGAAATGTTAAAAGAAGCACTTTGGGAATAAAGATAAACTACCCACAGGAAATGCAAATCCTCAAAAAAATAATAAAGATTAAAACACCTGAAATGGTAAATATATGCACAAAATATTAGGTGCATTTGTTATTATTTAAATCTCTTTGAAATCTAATTGACCTTAAATAAAAATGATAAAAATGTACTGTGGGGTTTATAACATCTATAAAAGCAAAACGTATGACAAAAAATCACAAAGACTGACCTGAAAGTAGGCTGTGGTAAGTTAAAGTTGTATGCTAAACATCTTAAGCAACAACTAAAATAACCAAAAAAGGAATTATAACTAACAAGCCAACAAAAAAAGAAGATGGAATTGCAGAAAATTCTCAACCCAAAAGAAGGTAGAAAAAGTAGGAAAAGGGACAAAGATGAGAAGGGACAAATACTGAACAAATAATAAGATGGCAGGCAAACTTATATATCAATAATCATATGAATATAAATGGACTAAACTTCACAATTAAAAGGTGGTGATTGCCAAATTGGATAAAAAATCAAAACCCAAGTACATACTGCCTAAAAGAAATGCTCTTTGACTCTAAAGACAATAGTAAGTCAAAAGTAAAAGTTTTTTTTTAATATACAATGCTAACACCAAGGAAAACAAGAGAGCAGAAATGCTGTATTAACATCATACAAAGTTGATGTCATAGCGAATATCACTAGGGATTTTAAACAGGCGATTTCATAATAAAGGGGTCAGTTTATTATATCCTAAATTTTTTGATGAATCTAATAACAGAGCTTCAAAATACATGAAGAAAAAAATGACAGAACTGCCAAGGAGAAACAGAAAAATCCAATTATAGTCAGATTTCAATACCCTTCTCTCAATAATGAATAAAACATACGGACTGAAAATCAGTAAGGAAGCAGAAGATCTAAACAACACTATCACCCGTCTAGATCAAATTGACATTCTTTAGCACTCCACCCAATGAAAGGAGAATGGGCACATGGAACATTTATTTTCCAGTGCACACAGAACATTTACCAAGATAGAACATATTCTGGTAGAGCAACTAACAGAAAACATTATGAAAATGTCTGAGAGGACTTGTAATTGAGTTGATTAGTATGACCTTGGCTATGAAGGTAACAGAAAAGGGACCGGTGCTTAGACTGAGTTGTAACACTGTTCCTGGTTCAGCGACAGAGTAAGGGCTATAATTTGTTCAGGCTGCCTCTGAGTAGCCATGCCTGTCTCTCCATGCAACCTACATACCTCCTCCTGTGCACCTTAAACCATCTCTAGATTACTTATAGGACACAATACAATGTAAATACTATGTAAATAGTGGTAAATACAATGGAAATGTTATGTATATAAACAGTTCCCAGAATGCAGCAAATTCAGGTTTTGCTTTTTGGATCTTCCTGGGCCATAAAACATGTCTCAATAAATTTAAAAGCATTCAGTTTTACAAAGTATATTCTCTGACCACAGTGATATTAAATTAGAAATCAGTAACAGAAAGATCCTTGGAGAACCCCAAATATTTGGAAACTGAACAACCTATTGGTCAAAGAAGCAATTAAAAGGGAAACTGAAACACAGCACAACAAAGAGTGAGAGATGCCACTAAGGACAGATATTTTAGCACTAAGTGACATAAGAAAGGTCTCAAATCAATGAGATGTCAGCCTTCATCCTCTGAAACCAAAAAAAAGAAGAGTAAATTTAGACCCAAGGCAAACAGAAAAAAAGATTAAAGATCAGAATGGGAATCAGATAATCTTTTTAAATGATCATCCCTCCCTCAGTATCTACTGGGGGTTGGCTCCAGGACCTCTCTCAGATATCAAAATCTGTGGATGCTCAAGTCCCTTATATAAAATGATGTAGTATTTACATATAACCTACACATACTCTCCTGTATACTTTATATCATCTCTCGCTAACCTACATAATACAATGTAAATGCTATGTAAATAGTTGTCATCATGGTTCAAATTCAAGTTTTGCTTTTTGAAACATTCTGGAATTTCTTTCCTAATATTTTTGATCCATGGTTGGTTGAAGCCACAGATGCAAACTCCTTGGATACAGAGAGCTAACTATAGCTAAATATAGGTTATAGAACTAACCTGTTTTATCAAGATAAGTATAATAAATGAATTGCATTCAAATAACCCAAACAAAAACTGAATTTCAATATGAAGCAGCAAATATATAATTCAGAAAGTACTTTTACCACAGAATCCAAATTTCCCATGTTTGGTTCTCTATCTAATCAATTAAGCAAGTGTTAGATTCTAAAATTAAGCTTCCAAATCACAGACATTACTTTTTTTAAAAAAAAATATGATTGGTCTCGAGCAAAGAACAAATGTGCAAAAGCAAATCACATCCATGATGAATTATCGTATCTCGACCAACATACAAAATGCCATTTAAGACATACCGCCACTACATTAAGTCTAAACACGGATATAGTATCTTTCTGACAAAATATATTTTAAAACAAATAATCCGTTTTTTCTCTAGTATTAATTTAGCTCTTGCTTGCCAAATGGAATCTCCATAGTGCCTCTGAAAATACCACACAAGTCACAATGTAATAAAAATTTGTCTTTTTGTAGTTGAAGAAGTCAGTACTGATGTATATAATTACATAGAAAACAGACTATTTTAAGGATTTATGACTATTTTCCTCAATCCTTATAGAACTGATTAGGCTGTAGTCAGAAAGAACCATGGAAAGAACAAGATGGAAAAAAATCTAAGTTGAACTGATCCTAAAATAAGTTATAATTTCAAAGTCAAAAATTTATTTATTACAAGAAGTACCATAAAAAATGATAAGAATCTGATGCTTACCCCATCTCTAAGCCTTACTCCCTCTAAAAAGGGTTAGGGTTTAGATGAGGCAGAGAGGTGAGATGAATACTAAAGATATGATGAAGCCGAATGCTGTGCACATTCTTTGATTTCATGAAAGCATGCACACAAATGCACACACACACAGTGGGATGGTTTATAAAAGAAGCAGAGAATAATTAAGTGAATATTTATATAATCTTGGGTGGCAAAGGTCTTTCATATGCTGATTTATAGAGCAAACTATGATGAAAAAACACTTTAAAATCTTTCCAAACCAGTAAGTTGAGAAAATATTTGCAATTTATATATGATTATAGGAAATTAGTATCGCTAACATAACAAAAGCTCGTAACAGCCTAATAGAAATATTATCAAATAATACGGTAAATCACAAAGAAAAAAATAAATGAAGAAAATTGGTCAACACCCATTTTTCACAACTCTCACATAAATACAAATTTTTTAAATAATTATATGTAAATATGTACCTACTATAAATAAATACATATACACATATACATCACTTTTTCCCATCAAATTGGTAAGCTTAAAGAGATACAAAATACCTATCACCAACCAGAGTATATATTGGTATATGTTCCCAGAGAACACAATGGACACAAGTTTGATTTAGTTTTGTAGATATGCAATTGTTTCCATTATTAAGGTGGGAAAGGTTACTTATTGCAAGAATCATTTTTTTGAGTTCAAAACTCACGAAGTAGGTAGGCTGTACTACCTCCAGTGTGAAAGGGCTAGCATAGGGATATGTTACAGAATAATTCTGACATACAGCTATCAATTATAAGTTACGCATATAATTTTTAAAACCAGTCTTTTTTAAAAAATTCATTTCAAAGAAAGACATAAAATCATCTAACTAGCATTTTCTAACGGGCTCTGCAGAACTGCCAAATTGTATGAGATTTACCACCACAGTATATTTTAGAATTGTTTACTTGTAAATCTGATAAGAAAATTAAAATAAAATATTAAACCACCACCACAACAAAGGACAATGTACCTAATAAATCTATTGAAAAGGAAGACTGTGCTCCGGATGACACGTGCTGTCCGTGATTCTTCATGCTGAGATCTGGACAAATTCAGGCCGTCATCCATGTGACCTTCATGATGCATAATAGCCTGCACGAAAGCAGAAATAACACCATTACCGCCAATACCTCCTTTTCAGATGGGTGTTAAGAAGTAGGCAACTCAAAAAGGTGAGCCATGACAGTAAACAGAGTCAAAAGACAGGTGAAGGGAACTGTAAGCTGTCAGATTCAGGTGAAATAATATGCACAGGTCCCTGTACAAATTAGTCATTCAATATATTTATTCAGCTATTGTTTGAAAGATGAATCAGTTGTTGTTTTAAAGAACCAATCAATAAATATATTGATTTGAAAAACAATCACTAGAATGTTTTCACCTATCTGTGTTCAATGATTCATCCACAGTCTAAGCAAACTCTGAACAAAGAAGCAAAGGAAAACATTACATGGGATACCAGTTATTCGGTAGTTCTGAACATAGCTGGGTTCATTAATAAGTACTGAGCAATGCTTCTAAGGCACCTCAGTTCTTTAAAAAAAAATGTGTTTTTATTTTATGAGTTCTTTTGTTAGCTTTATCTTTTTGAACATTCTAAGAAAGAACAACATGAAGAGATAAGTGCAAAATATTAAGTGAACAGCGGAATCAATTTCACAAAGTGAACAAACCACGTAACTAACACCCAGATCAAGAAAGAATAATATGGCACCTTAAAACCTGCCCTGGAGCTCCCTTCCTGCCCCATCCACCACAATGTTCCCCATCTTCATGACTTTCAACAGCAAAGGTCACTTGTGTACTATATGTAAATGGAACCATTTGTGCCTAACTTCCTTCACTCAACACGAACAGCAAGATGTTTCTAGGACATTTAATCAGGTATACTGAACTAAAATTAGCAACTAGAACTAAAATCATAAACTACCTAGAAAGCAATGTAAAGAGGAACTCCTAATACCAAAATCAATGAGACAGATACGTCTGTATTCAAAGTCAATTTTGTAGCCTTAAATGCCTTCATTGACAAAGAAAAAAATGACTAAAGTGAAGGAACGTATTACTCACTTTAAGACTCTAAAAAAGAAAAACAAATTGAATAGAAAAGGGGAATTAATGAAGATAAAAAGAGAATTTAATGAACTAGAAATCAAATAAAATATGAGAAAAGGATGAATAAACACGAAATGTTTATTTTTTGAGAAGATAAATAAAATAGTTAAACCTCTCACAAACCAGGCTAAGGATAAAATGGAAAGAAAAAAACAGGGAGAAAAGAATGTAAGATACAAAAGAAGACATTAAAATTATAAAATGATAATAAGACAATGCTATATGGAACTTAATGGCCAAAAATTTTTTTAATTTAAGAACAAAACTGACTACTCCAGAGGACAAGGATGGCTTCCCAGCAAGTTAAAAATCATCGAAAGCAATCCGCCCAACGAAGTAGAAAATTTGAGGATACCAATTTATTAAACAGAGATTGGAAAGGAAATTTAAGATCCAATTTTTAAAAGATTATAGGACTAGACAGTTTTACAAGTGAGCTCTAATGAACCTTCAAAGAAATGATACTCTTCATGGTAGACTAGTCAGTGAACTACGACCACTGCCTATTTTTATATAGCCTGTGAGCTATGAATGGTCTACAATTTTAATGGCTGAAAAAAGACCAAGAAAAGAATATTTCATGAAACCTGAAAACTGTATGAAATTCAAATTTCAGTACCCATAAACAAAGAAAAATTAATATATAAATTTCATATATAAAGTGAATATATATGATAATTCTAGATAAATTCTAAATGAAACATAAATAGAATCTAATAAGATTTCAAAAGAATAATAAACTAGGTCAAACTGGGTTTAGTCTAGGAATGTAAGGATTCTTCAATATCATGATGTCTATTAACCTATTTATCAACAAAGTAAAAGACACTAAAACATGATTTTTTTCTCTCTTCAACGGATAAAATTTAGCAATCATTGCTAATTTTTTAAAAAGTCAGATAAAATAGAAATAGCAGGATATTATTTAAATATATAAACTATTTCAATTGTCCACAGGATGCAAGAAGGCATAACTTCTGTGAAAATTCGCAATAAGAAGTCATACTGGGATGAACAACCAGAATAGATGAAAAGACAGCAAGCTGAGATAAAAAGTGACCTGGGTGAGATAACGAAAAAGACAAGAAAACTAAAATTTCAAAGACATGGAAAGACATTAAGGAACAGAACCGCATCAAAGAAAACAAAGTGAGTGATTTGGGGGACACATTTGAGAAGCAAAATGCAGAGACTGGGTAAGAACAACAGGAATGCCAAAGGGGAAGACAGCTGACCTGGAGGAGACAGACTAGCTGTGCTCCTGAGAAAGAAATTACAACTGTAAGAAAAGGAGGCCAAAGATACGCTGCACAATTCTCCTGTCAGTTTTAAAAGACCTACGTGTGCTGATTAAAAATCCTTGGTGACACAGACATAGAGAACAGACTTGTGGTTGCCAAGGGGGAGAGGGGGTGGGGAAGGGATTGATTGGGAGTTTGGGGTTAGCAGATGCAAACTACTATACAGAGAATGGATAAACAACAAGGTCCTACTGTTGAGCACAGGGAACTATATTCAATAACCTTAAAGAAAAATGTATGTATATGTATAACTGAATCACTTGGCTGTACACCAGAAACAAACACAAAATTGTAAATCAACTATACTTCAATAAAATAAATTTTAGAAAATCCTAGGTGACAGATGCATTTCATAATTCAGAGTTTTCAGGGTTTTTTTTTAATGTAATACAATGTATAAACTGTACATGTGGAACACCCAGTATGGTACGTGCATCATTGCATAATCAATGAATTTATATTTCTGCAGCAAAACATGAATACCCACACTAAGCAGGATACATAAAACCTATGAAAAGTGATTCAGACATTTTTTTAGCTAACCAAGGTTTTACTCATATGAAACAACAACAGAAAGTCAGTTTCAAATATGTAACGATTTGGCGAATATACCACACATGCTTTTCTCGAAAAATAAAATGATTTGAAGATACTAGCTAACTGGGAAGTGTATAAACATTAGGAGATCTAGACTGAGAAGTCCTCACCTGTCATGACCACACTGAGGTCTCTCGATAAAGATTTAATATAACAGATGGTTCTAGAAGTAGTAATACATTTACAGTAGAGATTGTGTTAGATTATCTCTTCTATGGCCTATAAAGTCTGTTTCACATGTTACTTTACTAATGGAAATAAGACTGGTTAGCTTCTCAACACCCCTGTCAAATTCTTCTATAAAGCAAGCTCTTTGTTAGCCTATGATGCAGAATGTAAGTCCCACTCTGACTTTAATCCATGGTTAAGGAATAAGAGAGTGGAGTAATAATAATGACAACAGGGTGAGGGATAAATGAAATGAGTGGAGAGCACTGAAAATGTTGAAGGTGACCGATGGATGGATACACAGGGTCCATTGTACCCTTTTTGCATATATTTGAATTTCCATGATAAAAAGTTAAAAACAGCGAGGCTCAGTCGTGGGACAGAATGAACGCTATACAAATACTGAATACAAACACATTTAAATTTATGAGCCTAGATCAAAGACCCCAAAGACAAGCAATCATATTATAACGATTATAAGGGTCTGTGGCAGAGTTGTCCCAGGCTCTCCATCCGAAGCTCTGAGGAAGGTGGTACAGGGATGCACTTAAGCCCAACTCCATCAAAGCAGGATTAGCTTCCCACTCCACTAATATCAGCACTGGTCACTCTAAAAAGATA
The DNA here is from genome assembly GCF_039906515.1 of Pseudorca crassidens. Lineage (NCBI taxonomy): Eukaryota > Metazoa > Chordata > Mammalia > Artiodactyla > Delphinidae > Pseudorca > Pseudorca crassidens. The sequence continues at coordinate 77,026,851 of NC_090311.1, forward strand.
GCAATAACCTTGAACAATCCATACTGGAATGTGTATACGTTACGATGAGGAAATCTACTGAAAATAAACATTTCTTCCCCACTACTTCCCTTCCAAGGTCTATTATAGAAATAACAGTTATCCCATTATCTGATTCTGTGTACTGTTACATGGCGGTGTAAAAACATGAAATGTGAACAATCTAGTATCAATGCTATGTACTTGCCATAAAGAAGCTCACAAATTAGAGAGGGAGAGAGAGATGTAGCCTAGTAAATAAAATAGCACAGAGAGTGTATATAAAATTTAATAATATACAAATATTATGAGAACGCAAAGGAGGGTGTACTAGATGAACTTAGATAGGAAGAACATCTAAGATCATCTTTAAACTTAACCCCTGGGGGATAGATAGGAACTGGGTGGAGGAAAAAAAGAAATTTAAAAGGGCATTCCAAACAGAGGAGATGGTATGTGCAAAGGCGCAGATGTGGAAAAGCCACGTTTCTTTGAGGCATTGGAAGGAATGTGCTGTAAGTGGCTGGTGTGCTGGGGAACCTGAAGACACCCAGAGACTGGACAAAGAATAGGAGAATGGGGCAGAGACAGATGGGAGGCAGGTCAGAGAGGGCGTCACATACTATCAAAAGGCATTAACTGTCGTCTTGTAAGCGATGGGATATCAGTGAAGGACTCAGAGATGAGTGTATGAGCACGTCTGCAAATGAGTTTGGGGAATAAAAGAAACGAAACTCACAAACACTAAACATTTATACGCATGAGCATTATTGAGCATTGTAAAAAAGATACTGTACACACAATCCCAGCAGCATCACAGAGGACACAGTGAATTAGGCAGACCAAGCTAGGATCCAGAAAAGAGTAGCGTATTTCTTCACCTAGTATTTAAATCAGTGATATAACAGCCAGCGCTGTTCACTTACAAAAACCAGAGAGTTTATTAGGGTGGGACTGGACCTCTAGCATGTAAATTACAAACATTAGCAGGTGGCAGACAGGGTTAGCTGCTTCTTTTTGTCGTGCATTTGTGTTTTTCGTTCATTAATAACGACTGCCATAAATACTGTTTTGCAATACTCTTACCTTACGTTGTATGGAACCCATTCTCACAGATTTCACATCCACAGACTGGTAAGTTAGCCACAAGCCCGTGTTGATATGCTGTATATAGCACACTGAGTCTCCATATTTTATTTCAGAGGTTCCCATGCCATCAACTTCTTTCCTCACCCCTACATCCAATTTTTCCTAAGAGAGAGAGAAAAAAAAAAGATAAGAAAAGATTTTAAAAATACAGCTTATATCGAAAAAACGTTGCCTTGTTGTAAATAATGTTCTTTGAAAAATGCAACTCTCTGCCATCCTCTGAAATAATAATGGTCAAATGTTCCATGCTAGCAGTTCAACCTCTACTGGAAACTGAAGTAGGAGATTGCAGAGATAAATAACATATTCCTGAATTATTCATACTGGCAGAAAATTATTTTGGCCATAACACAAAATTTTATATTGCTTCATGGCAAACTCCAAACCAGAGATCTTAAAATCAGTAATTTAGGCTTCATATTCTTTCCAGATTATTATTTTTGTGATTGATGACTAAGAGCATAGGATTGAGGGACAGAAAAGTCAATTTTGAGTCCAATCTCTGCCACTTATTCCGTCTGTGACCTTAGGATAAGTTAATTAAACGTTTTAAGCCTCCGTTTTCTCATCTGTAAATACAGCTAACAAGAGACTCTCCCCCAGAGTATCGGAAAACATGAGATAATGAATGCAAAGTTCTCAGCACAGTGCCTGAGATAAAATAAACACTTCAATAAATTCTAATGATTTTGACCATGAAAATGGTATTGATAATGGTGATGATGATTTCCTTCTTAATAAGGATGTCAGACATAATGATGATTTCTTGCAAACTAATCAAGGCTATAATTCAGTTTCAACTACTTGCAGTTTCTAACTCGGACCACAGAGGTATTCACTCCTAAAGGGCTGCCATGCTAAGCTCCCTATGCTATGAAGAAGCAATCAGTCCTCTGATACCAACTAAATGTTTCTTTTAAATCCCTATTTATTTTTTATAAAATTATTTATTTATTTTTGGCTGTGTTGGGTCTTTGTTGCTGCATGCGGGCTTTCTCTAGTTGCGGCGAGCGGGGGCTACTCTTCGTTGCGGTGCACAGGCTTCTCATTGCGGTGGCTTCTCTTGTTGCAGAGCACGGGCTCTAGGCGCACGAGTCTCAGCAGTTGTGGCACGTGGGCTCAGTAGTTGTGGCTCACAGGCTCTAGAGTGCAGGCTCAGTAGTTGTGGTGCATGGGCTTAGCTGCTCTGCAGCTTGTGGGGTCTTCGCAGACCAGGGCTCGAACCCGTGTCGCCTGCATTGGCAGGCGGATTCTTAACCATTGCGCCGCCAGGGAAGCCCCTAAATCCCCATTTATTTTAATGCTTCTTCCTTCAATTTTCCCTCCATGCTTCATTCTGATCTTTAAGAACTCATTATGTCTTGAATTTCTGTAGAGTTCTTAAAATAACAGCAAAAAAAAAAAAAAAACCCTAATGTTCTTTTGGTTACAATACCTCCTTTTGTGGTTTCTTATTCTTCTCCTTGTTAAATTTACTAAGTTTTGTCTATTTCTTTGGCTATTTGACTGTCGTGTGAAGTTAGTACCAGTTACACAAATGTTTCTGAAGATTAGGTTGGAATAAATTTTATGTCTGTTACACAAAAAGGAACAATTCAAGTAAAACAGCTTTTTTTATTTCTCATGGTATTATTGCACCATACTAATAGTTTGCAACTCCAAAATAATTACGGACACTCTGCCAACAATTGAAAATTAAAATTGAAATGAGTTGCAATTCTTAATGCAAAAAGGGTCAAGGTCATATAAGAAAGTAAATGCAATTATGAGTTAAGCTGATTTGACCATTAAGCAAATAACTTGAAACACTATTCTAAGAATCTGCAATAAAACAGATACCAAACCATGCCAATTTCATTCTATCAAACCAGACAAACTACTAATCTACTTATACCAACCCTATAAATAGGAAAATTAAATTCTAGGGAAAATATAGAACAATGCAATTATCTCCTCAAAATAAAACAAGGGGCCTGAAACATTCTTTCTGTTTGTCTTTTATCCCAGGAAATGAGTACGTAGTCTATTTATAGGCTTGTGGACTGTGCTCTGAGAAGCCTCAGTTACTAAGTGCAAAGGTATGCTGTGTTTGCTTTTTACTGAAGTAGTTCACATCTCTCTCTGGATTAGAAATTTTAATTGTGAAACTTCATGATGACCAGGTTTTCATAACTACTCTGATCCTCAACTCAGGGAAGAGCTGCTAAAATGACATTAGAGAAGAACAAAAGAAGTGTGATTATTTGCTGAAGAAACACGAATAAAGGCCAGTCATGCTCTTTCCCTCTTTTATTTCCTATCATTTTCTGTAGCTCAGGCTTAGGAGAAATTCAGGTGAAAATCATCTAGATGCTGTGACCAACCACCAAGTCAAGAAAACGTGACAGCAGGTAGAAGCTTCTAACAGATAATTAGTCTGTATTACTAGAAATAAAGTGTCCAGCTTAGGCGAATAGTGATCTTTCTAAAACCCTATCTTAGCTACCCTATATCTAAATTAGTGGCCTTTAATTTCAGCATCGCTTTGATTTATTTTATAAATCATCTAGATTTGTTTTTCTTTTGAGTTATTCTGGCTTTGGGAAATGACAGCGTGGTTTAGTTGGGCTAATCCTCCCACAGATAACAGAAAATTTGGAAAAAATATTTTTCAGAATCTACTGGAAGGCACTTAAGAGGGACCAAAAGCAGAGAGAAAGTGAACAGCAGACTTCTCTCCAAAGACAGAGCACCCAAGTGATTTGTAAAAAGCAGCCTTTGCCTTGGGGCATGGCCCGCCCAATCTGCCTGGAGCTCAGGCAGATAAAAGCTGCTGCCCTTTTGATACTTGAGGCATCAGAGGACACAGTTTGGGGCTCACAGGCAGACAGAAAATTAGATAAGCTAAATCCTGGATAAGAAAAGTAGCCACAAAATCTGTTCATAAAATTTGCCCCAGGGACTTCCCTGGTGGCGCAGTGGCTAAGAATCCGCCTGCCAATGCACAGGACACGGGTTCGAGCCCTGGTCCGGGAAGATTCCACATGCTGAGGAGTAACTAAGCCCGTGCGCCGCAGCTACCGAGCATGCACTCTAGAGCCCGCGTGCTGCAACTACTGAAGCCTGAGCGCCTAGAGCTCGTGCTCCGCAACAAGAAGCCACCGCAATGAGAAGCCACCGCAACAAGAAGCCCATGCACTACAAAGAAGAGTAGCCCCCGATCGCCGCAACTAGAGAAAGCCTGCGTGCAGCAACGAAGATCCAATGCAGCCAAAAATAAATAAAATTAAAAAAAAAATTGCTGACCACTATACTATGCATGCTCAGGGGAGGCCCAGTTAATGGCAGCAGCTAGGAACCGAAATAACTGAGTACAAATAAGTAGTACAAGCAACAGCCTACTGCCAAAGAGAGAAAGAAACCAGAGTCTCACTCGAGCAAGGTTTACTGCCTGCCAAAACCACAGTCACTCTTCAGAGAAAAAAACAAAACAAAACACAAAACTACTCCCAATCCTAGCCTTCAAACAATCCTACTCACGAATGCTTGGCAAATCTAATTTTCAACCGAGCATCAAAATGCTTCCAGAAGTAAAAAAGATCAGCCTGAAAAATAATAAGTGATATTTTGGCATTGGGTACACCAAACTGGCTCGTGACTAAGTCAAAACTACTTCTGAACAACTGTCTTCGTTAAATGATGCATACGCGTTGGATAAAGTAGACTCATGAAGAAATTTAAACTAGTCCCATAGGATTATGTGTTTATTATATGGACAGGGTGGTTCAAAGAGTCTTCTAGCATTCATTGAAATCTTCCTTCAATGTCTCCAAATTGTTCTGTCAAGTGGCTGATAGGAAGAAAACAAAGGCCTTTATCCTTAGATGATGGAGTGTTTCTTTGGGTAATAGCCAGTTCTCCTTAAGACAAATAATGGCTGAAGTCAGGAGAGTTAAAAGGTCAAAACATTTTTATTTATTTGCTTCTTTATGGGGCCACACTTTGGCACAGAATAGTTGGTCACTGTGAAATATGAGTCTAAAAATGCTACAGGGTCAGAGAAATTGCTGGGACTGACAGACCAGGCCAAGCTTAGCCCATCCAGGGCAGAGCTGCAAAAAAAACAGACAGCTTGCTTTAGCCCTGGTGTTCAGAAACCTCATGAGGAGACACTCTGGTGGGTGAGTTTGTGGCCAGAAGGGCTTTAAAACTTTTCTTGTATTGGAAGGTGCCAGCAGCTTTTGCCAGGGAAAAGCTCTTTGCAGGAAAGAGCTCTCTACAGGGGGCCCCTCTGTCTTGTCACTAACCTTACACCAGGTACCCCCCACGCTCTACTCATCTCCGGCCCTAGCACCCCTTTCACATCGTTTGACCACACAATACCTTGCCTAATCCGTTGGTTCTTTCCATAGATCAAAGAAGTAGAAATGAAGAATAAGTAATTAACAGATGACCAGATCTCTTCCCTAGCTTCCGCGTCAGTAACCTCGCCAACAAACTGTGTGAACAAGACAGTATCCCAAGAAAGACCACGAGGAATCAACAAGCCTGCACACACGCCTGCACGCAGTGGGGCATGGCGACGACTCTGACCCCCTATCTCAATGATTCACTGAGATGACTTCCCTGTTTCCCTTTAAACGCTTCCATGGTTGAGCAGAATCTTCAGAGGTAGTTTTTGGGGGACACTGAGTCCACCATCTCCCCAGACTGTCAGCATTCTGATTAAAGGCAAGTTTCCTTTCTATCAGCATTTGTGAGTATCGATTTTGTAAGCAGCGAGCAGCTGGACCTGATTCAGTAATGGAGGGTCTTTGAGGGGCTTCCATGGGGCAGTGAAACAAGGTCACAGAGCCTTAGGTGAAGCCCTCTCATATCTTGTACTAACCTTCCCTCCTCTGGAGTGTGGGCAGAGCCAACGAATATGTTGGGACATCACTCCTGCAATGAGGTTATGTTATATGGCAAAGGTGAGAAGATCTTGGAGATGTAATTAAGGTCCCTATGCAATTGACTTTGAGCAAATAAAATGGGAGTTTCTCCTGGGTGAGTCATACTTCATCAGGTGAGGTCTTTAAGGAGGGTTTAGGCTCTCCCTGAGCTCAGCGACTACAAACAGTCCATCCCATGGGTTCCATTCTGCTTACAATCTTCCTTTCCAGGCCACTTGCACTATGGACTCCAGGCTTACTCAGCCAGCTTCATAATCTCAGAAAGCGGGTCCAGGTAACACATCCCTTCGTGTATATGTATCCCATGCTGGCTCTACCTCTCATTAAACTCTGACCCATACACCTCATCTTTTTTTCATTTTTGTTTTTTGTTGGTTTTTTTTTTCATTTTTAAGGACACTCATGGCTTTCTAATTTTACAAGCAATACATGTTCACTGCAGACAACGAAAGATACCTAAAAGTATAAAGTAAAAATTAATGATCACCCATAGCCCATCCCTCCCAGAGATACCCATCATTAGCATCTTGATGCATTTCCTCCCAGTATCTCCATTTTCTAAAAAATTGAAGTATAATTGGCCTACAACACTATGTTAGTCCAGGTATACCACACAGTGATTCAATATTGCTATACATTACAAAACCGTCACCATGATGTCTAGCTACCATCTGTCACCAAAGATACTACAATATTATTAGCTATATTCCCCATGCTGCACATATCATCCCCGTGACTTATTTATTTGTAACTGTAAGTTTTTACCTCTTAGTCTCCCTAACTTGTATCTTAAACATTTTTTGAGCCAAGAATAAAAATCTCAAGTAAAACAACATACTAAAACTATGTCCTAAAAATATTTTGTTCTTTCTATTTTTGCCATGTGCTCCATAATCCTTGTAATCTCATTGGCAGTCTTATTTGAGGTTGGTATTCCATCATTTCAGCAGCAAAAGGTTTCTATTCATGGGGCGTGAGAGGGAAAAAACTGGAGGAAGTCACCCACAGAGGAATATTTTTAGGGCATTTTAAGTTTAAAAAAATGACATCTTGGGGGTAGTATAATACGTGGGTGATTGGCAAGACCTACCTTATGATGAAAACTGACATTTCAACACACTAACGTAATGGTTAAAAATTCTAGGAGTAGAGAAAGTGAAGAATAGGTCTAAGAAAATCTGCATGAATCGAATTCTTCATGATACAAAATGTTTTTTCAAGAAAAGACCAGCATAAGCATTTTGCAATATATATGTGCATCAAATCATCACATAGTACACCTTAATTTCATACATTATTAAATGTCAATTATATCACAATAAAGCTAGGGGAAAAAAGAGGACCAACATCAGTGATCTTATAAACTGTCTTCCACTTTATTCTGTTTATTCTGAATATATACAGTCATCAACAGCTGTTGATTATTCTGCAAATCCTGAATTTGAGATGAGATTGGCTAGTGAGTGTTCATGTTAGTGCAAAGATATCCCAATGACAATCAAAACAATTGCTCCTTATATTAACTAGTAGAACAGGTTTTTAAAGCCATTCTCATAATTTTAAGTAAGAATGATCTTAATGATTTGTAAAAAAAAAAAAAAGGTATGTTTCAAGAATATATTTTCAAAACAGTCTCACACAATCATAGGTAAGGGAATGCTACTGTAAATGTAAGAGTTCTTTTTTTTTTTTGAGTTTGACTTTTTTTTAGGTTGAATTTTTGAATTTTATTTTATTTATTTTTGTATTTATTTTTGTATACAGCAGGTTCTTATTAGTTATCCATTTTATACACTAATATGTCAATCCCAATTTTAAAAGTTAAACTTTTCATCAGTAATGAGAACTTGATTTGCAACACAGTAATTATGTCAATCAATAGTCATTTATTAATTGTATACTCAAAATATACCAAAATTGAAGAAATATCTTACACACACAAGTCTTTGCCTTCCAGAAATATAAGTACTCATTATTTTCACTGGAAACAGTATAGCAAAGATACATAAAGATATGGCAAGCATTTTCAACTTGTCAGTGGCACTAAGGGGAAAAAAAAAAGAATCAAATATACCTTTATGTAAATCTGATTATTTATTTCAAAGACCAGGGGCCATGACCAAATGTGATGATTAACAAAAGGATGAAAGAAACTGTTGAGCTATACTATCTTCTCCAAAATGTTGACAGTATAAAAACTATTTTATTTTTAAAACATACAATTTCATCTATAATTAAGGACTGCACTTTTATTCTAGTTTAGTTAGTTCTAAGTTCAATGCTTTTTTATTACATAATTGTACTTTTCATAATTTTTAATTTTAATAATTAGCCCTATTAGTATCAAAATATGTATATATTTGTTAAAAACTGAAATACACACACAATACAGTTGTTTCTGAGTGATGGATAGTACATGATTTTAATTTTCCCCTTAACTCATTTTTGCAGTATTCCCTTTTAAAATCCTCTAAAATGACTATACATTACATATAATGAAAAAGTAATTTTAGAAAGAAAGTATAGAGTTACTATCTTGACTTCATAGGAAACACTTTATTACCTACTCTGTCAGTGATTTTAAAATGAAAATTCTTTGATTTTAAAATTAAGATGCCCTCCAAAATCTAAAAATATAGTTGTCATGATCCAGCACTCCCACTCCTGGGCATATATCCAGAAAAAACTCTAATTCAGAAAAATACATGCACCCCTATGTTCACAGTAGTAATATTCAAAATAGTCAAGACATGGAAACAACCTAAATGTCCATCAACAGATGAATGGATAAAGAGGATGTGGTACATATATACAATGGAATACTACTCAGCCATAAAAAAGAATACATGCTATTTGCAGCAACATGGATGGACATAGAGATTATCATACTAAGTGAAGTAAGTCAGAAAGAGAAAGACAAATACCATATGATATCACTTATATATGGAATCTAAAATCTGACACAAATGAACTTATTTATGAAACAGAAACAGACTTACAGACATAGAGAACAGACTTGTGGTTGCCAAGGGGGAGGGGATGGGGAAGGGATCAACTATACTTCAATAAAATAAATTAAAGAAAATAAAAACTAAAAATAAAATGTTTTCCTGGATTTCACTTCCACCTTCACGACTCTCAACCATGTTATACACAATTATCACAGTGGTAACTGACAGTGGGTTATTAACAAGCTGTGTATTACAGTGGTTCCATAAACATGAGGTCCATGTAGACTAGTTTTAGAGAAACCAAACAGTTCATTAAAAGGCAATGTTGGAGAGCTTCCCTGGTGGCGCAGTGGTTAAGAACCCTCCTGCCAACGCAGGGGACACAGGTTCGAGCCCTGGTCCGGAAGATCCCACATGCCACGGAGCAACTAAGCCCGTGCACCACAACTACTGAGCCTGTGCTCCACAGCTACTGAAGCCCTCGTGCCTAGAGCCCATGCTCCGCAACGAGAAGCCACTGCAATGAGAAGGCCGCGCACCACAACGAAGAGTAGCCCTGCTCGATGCAACTAGAGAAATACTTAACGCAGCAACGAAGACCCAACGAAGCCAAAAATAAATACATTTATTTTTTTTAAAAAAGGCAATGTTGGAATCCTAGGTCTCTGTACTTCCAGTGTAACCTATGACATTACACAATCACCAAAAGCCAGAAACAGAACCTCTGAGCAGAGACCACAGAAGGAGCTGGTCAGTAAAAATTCTTCAAATGCAAACTATACTCTAATACTGACAGAACATAAGCAGAGATATTTGGGGGGAAATGTTTCAAAAACTAATGCTTTGGGCAAGAACCGTTATCAAGAGATTTTGAAAATAGTCATAGCTTTTGAGTCAGTATTTCCGTTTCTAGGTCTAGCCCTAAGAAATAAATATAAACTGTGCACAAAACTTATGTCCAAGTATATCAGTACAATGGATGAATTTTTTAACTGATTTTTTTGTTACAAAGGAAAAATGGCTATAATAATAGGCAAAATAATCCAGAGATTTTTTTTTTAAAGTTAAAGAAAATGCTTTCCCCTTGCACTCATACACCTTCCATTTTGATCTTTCTTTTTATTAGTTTTATTTTATTTTTTTATATTTTATTGAAGTATAGTTGATTTACAATGTTGTTAATTTCTGCTGTATAGCAAAATGATTCAGTTATACATACACACACACACACACACATTCTTTTTCATGTTCTTTTCCATTATGGTTTATCACAGGATATTGAATATAGTTCCCTGTGCTATACAGTAGGACCTTGTTGTTTATCCATTCTCTATATAATAGTTTGCATCTGCTAATCCCAAACTCCCAATCCTTCCCTCTCCCACCCCCCACCCCCATTTTCATCTTTCTAAAGCAGCCAAAGTTAAAAGATTAGTGTAGATTCTTCCACATCTAATATATAATCATATATAAACACACACACATGGATCTTTCTCTTAAGTAAAAAAATAAGATTTTTAAATTGCATTACAATTTTTTTTCTTCACTCAACAATATTATGATGGGTATCTTTCCAGATCAATATATTCTGATAGCTAATACCACTTAGCTATCAAGTCTATTCGTTAAACATTTGAGTCTACCAATTTTTTGCCATGACAAAGAATGATAATGTGCACAGTTTAATTTTATTTCTGTAAGAAAACTCCTCTTATTAAAAATACATTTATATAGAAGACTGCTAGATCAGTGGCTGCATGTATGCAAGAAAGACATTTTTGAAATATGTTCATACTTGTCTCTTTTGCACTTACATTTCCATTGGAATGATCTAGCCCATTTTGCTAGAGGCATCCATTTACCTCCTGGAGAATAAGGATTGTCAAAGAGTGAATGAAAAGAGAAAGATCATGTATTCATCTTTCTATAGCAAAATAGGATTTTTGGAGACCATGGGAATATGATTGTTACAGAAATAATGAAAAGAGAAAGATGAACTCAGTATTCAGATTTCTCCAGCAACAGCAGGAACTAGGGAGACTACAGTTAGACAATGTTGTCAGGCACCTGCCCGGGAGGCCCTACATGAGGCCCTGGTGTACCTCCAGGCCCCTGGGGCAGCCCTGACAGCCTGGGGGTGAATAAATGACTAGCCAGTCCAGGGTTCCAGGCCTGGAAGTCAGGCCTGGTTACTGAAACCCACCCTGGCTAGTGGTTTGGAGCAGAGGTAACCTCATGTTCACTGGATCTTCTTCTGTGCTCAGCCAAGTGACATGGGCAAGTGGCTCATCTCTCCTGCCTTTAGTTTTTCCATCTGTAAAATGGGGATCCTGATTCTCAGAGAGATCAGTTACGGAGAATATTCAGCTCATTGGCAGACTTACAAGAAACACAGCATGGTAGCAATTATCATCTTTAAAAGGCCAAGAAATTAGGGAAGAAAGGGCCCTGCTTCCCAGTGCTGTCAACAAGCTTTAGGAGGGCACGCACTGTCAGCATGTTCCCAGCTCCGAGTCAAGGTCAAGTCAGCCCTTAAATATTCCTGGGTGAATAAATGTCCACTTCCCTTCTTTCACAAACCTCCCTTCTCTTCCACCACCGTACTTTAGTAAATTTTACTACAATAAAAATATTGTTTAGTGTTTGGCTTTTTACTGATAAATATCTTATTTGTTACTTGATTTTGGAGTTTTAAGAAAATATTATTTGACTTTTCACTGCTTCACTGGAAGCAATCAGAGCACCTTTCATTTTTCCTCTTTCTCCTCCAGTTTTTGTTAGACGTATTTTTCCTTTTTAAATGCCACATATTGAAATTTTTTCTAACATCTTTCATTGTGATATGGCTGTTCAGCTTTTTCTACTTCTTTGGGATTTTATTTTCGTAGATTATATTTTGCTGGGATGTCGTGCATTTCTTTTCACTTTTCCGATTTCCTACCATTAAGCTGTATGTCATTTTACGCTATCTTCTTTACTTGAAAAGGGCTTCCACCATCAGATAACTGATGCGTCTTTGGTGGGTTGAATTTTTTCTTCTTTCTGGACTGAGGTGTTATCAGTGGACAAACTAGCAAATTCCCACCACCCTGGTTAAAGTCTTGAGGAAGAAGCCCAACAGCGTCAAGTTTGTTCACAGTGTGATCAACTGTGCTTTCCAGCTACAGACACAAGGAGCAACTAACTGTCCACCTGAGGTCCACCCAGGTACCCTCTCCAGAGCCCCGCTATAGGTCCCTACAACAAATTATAGATGCCAATCCTGTCTCAGATTATCCACTGGAGTTGACCAGCTTCGTCTGTTTTCACCATAAAGGATGGGGACCTACACTGGCTGTCTTTCCAGGAGATCTCGGGAGAATACATCAAATCAGAAGCATCTTCTACCATTCTGTGTCCTCCAAAGCAAGAAAACTGAGAGCGTGGCACTAGGGATGTAAACTGAGGCTGCTGTCTTTTTAGAGTTACTTCTGGTCTTGCTCAAACTTACCTTTATCTGTAACAGGGGTGTAAAGTTTTGCATCTCTGAGACAAAAAAAGCTAACCAGTAAGTTAATACCATTCCTATCATGATGCCCAAGTTTCACATTCTTCATTTAATTAAGGACAGAAATACACAATTATCACAAAAATGCACATAATCGATGCTTGGAATGTGTCAAATGAACAAGTGATTTTCAACTGTCCCTGAGATACTTCACTATTCAGGACATCTACTGTTTTCCTGAGGCATGGTTAGCAATCCATCGCACTGCGGGGTTGGTGAGTTACGAATCTTTCATGAGGTACTGCGTGGGCCTAGCTGTGCTACAGCACCAGCATTCCAACTTGACTTTGATGTGCATTTTTTCTTTTTCTATTCTACTCATCATCTAGTTCAGAGGGATTCTCATGAAAGATATTAAGTATTCTCTTAGAGGTTCTGTTCTTACAAATGATTCAAGAACGTAAGAAGAAAGGTCTGCATATAAGAGCATCTGTGTGAACGCTCTGGTGTGCCCATCACATTGCTATACGACAACAGCACAAGGTCTGTGCTTACTGCACGGTCAACACCTAAGAAAACTAAAAGGGGCTGGATGGATGTGCTACACGTAAATAACCAAAGAACTATAAGCCAGGTGCAACACCTGGGAAGGTGTTAGTGGTTTAGGAAATAGGCTTTACTGAAGAGGAAGGCATCGAAGAGAAAATGGGAATTTGGAAATACATGTAAAACATACATCATTTCTTTTTGCATTTCTAACATCAAAGGAAATGCAGTAGGGATGTCCTTAAAGGAAATCGAAAATTATACATTTCTGTCTTACCTTGGAAGATCGGAAGGTAAATGCTGTTGATTTGACATCAGCTTTTTCTTTGTCCATGAGTAGAAGGCTTTTGTCTTCCATGAGGCTCAAGTATTTTCCTGTTGTGACATGGCGTAGTCGGAAAGGCTGGCCCCACCTTATGTGGCTTCCACTCCACCTAGCAAAAACAGTTAAGACTTGATCCAATAGCAAACACAATGACAGGAGAAACAGCAATTAAAATGTATGTGTCAGACAATGAACAAAGGTGCTCTGCATACACTGTCTTCTTTAATGATCCCCCAAACCTTATGACGTTGGTGTTATTAATTTTGTATCACAAATAACAAAATGGTTATTCAGAATGATTAGGTAATATTCCATGTCATAGAGCTAACAGTAAGTAGAAGCGAAGTTTAACTCAAGATCTTCCGACATTAAATGTAATACCATCCACACCAAACGCTACTCCATGCAAAGATGACCAAGAACTTGTGTTCCAGGTTAACCTCTAATCGCTAGTCACAGATACAGACACTATGAGTTTAAATGATACCTTACCATTTACTAGTTATTTTTGGATTTGCACAGACTTGAAAACTAGTGATATCAGAGTCAATGCCTAATTATGATAAACTGGAACTCATATATATAAACTGAAGTATGTATTTATCTGAAAAAAGAAACCTCTTCCTATGCTTTAAATTTTAATAATGTGGAACAATTATGTCATTAGAAACCAATGAACAAGAAAGACAAACCAAGAATATAAATTCTAATACAGTCAAGAGGAAAAATGGGAAAGCAAAATTGAATGCAACACAGAGAAAATATAAACTAAGATTGCAGAAAAAAGATAAAAAGCAAAGTTGTGATCATTAAAGTCTGCTTTTAAAAATAATGACTTTCAGATAGGGTAGAAAAGAAAAATTAAGATACAGACCATCCTTGCTTTGCACAGTACTGTGTTAACTGAAAGCTGTCATTATCAGAGCCTTGCCCTTACTACAGTACAGAGTGGAAACAAGGTTCTGATAATGGTGACTTTCAGTTATCATGCTAGTGTGCAAAACGAGGACAGCCTCTTATCAATGATGTAAAATCAAATTTAAAAAATACAAATAAAAAGGATTGACCATGCATACAAAATCAAAAGAAAACAGTGATGGTAAAGTTGATAGTAGAGAAATTAGAATTCAAGGCAAAAAAGTATAAAGGGGACACTGTCGGGTCTTTTATAATGAGAAAGATATACTCTAAAAAGAATGTCCTATGTTACGAAGCTTCACATGTCAATGGCAAACAGAAAATGAAACAAAAGAAACACAAGGATAATTTTTTAAAAGACAATTATAGTGGAAGCTTTACCACTATGTAAGGAATCAAATAAATAAAAAGTAAAGGTATGGAGGATTTCAATATGACTTTATTAATTAATAAACCAGTTTTAATAAAGAAGCATTTTAAACTTTTATATTCTACAAATCAAGAACACTTTAAAAAGAATTCACCAATCTTAGTGAACTCTAAGTCAATTTTATGCTGTTTTCCCAACCTGGATTTTTGACCTGAACTATTAGCCTGGAAAATTAACAGTAGAATGATATTGTAATAAGTTCATTTTTACATGGATTTGTTTATAAAGACAATTACTTTGGAAAAGTCCTCCTACTAAATTAATAATCATGTACCAATAAACCCTGATAATAACACAGTAATGAAATTAAAAATGAAATTAAAGTTCATTTACCGACAACAGCATGTTAAAGCATTTCTAGTCTGGTAATAGTGTCTACTTTTTACCAGAATTTCTATACGGTATTCTGGATACCATGTTCAAATCTATTTAATAGGGCTCATACACATAAGCACTCCTCTCAAGCCACTGTTAGAAATGGAATGAATCTGGCCAATCGTCAGCCAAACTTTGTGAAGTCTAAACACATTTTCTTTAGCTCACAGGTCCAAAAGAAAAGAGGAAAAGCCCAGGAGAATCAAGGGCAAGAAAATAATATTTCAGTAAAAACTGAAAATAGTTATAGTAAAGAAGTTATATAAAGCAGCTTCCCATGTTATTAGAAAACTGTTCCATATGTATTATCTATATTTACTTGTAATTATCTCAAAGAAATGAGGAGCATTTGGTCACCTGTCATGATATGTTAATTTTTTTTAAATTCGTAACACATAAGAAAGTGGAATTTTACTTAAAATACAAAATGCATTATTTATAATTGCAGTGATCATGCCCATTACAGAAACGAACATATATCCTACTTACAGTGTTCTGACAACTTTGTACTGGGGTACAATACAGGAATGTGTTTTCTATTATATTTGACTCCCAAAATTAAAACTTACCTTGTTAAAATGTTCATAATACTGAAAAACTTTTGACAACACTAATGTTATATAAGTAAGCAATATAAAATATATAATTACTGAACTACATAAATTATAACAAATACATAGTTTGGGGCCTCATTGGACGGAAAAAAAACATATGGTATCCCAAAAATTATAATACAAACATTGACCTTTGGAAATAAAGTTCTGTCATGAACATAAGCAGGATCTCTGACTATTACTTCCTAAGTAAAAAGAAAAATTAATTATGTGGCCATTGCATATAATAACACATGCAAATTAAATGCAATCTAATTTGTAAATTTACAGTGAGGCCAAAGTAGGTCAAAGATGCAACAAAATCTAAAAAAAAATTTTTTTTTAAATAATTACATCTCTTACATATGAACCTCCTGCTTTCCTACTGCAGATATACATCAAGGGTCATAGAGTAGAATCAAAACACCTCTCTTTAATTTTTTAAATGGCTGAAAAAGTCCCTGATCTGCCTTGGCTGTCAAGCCCCCTTGCTGTCATCTGGATTCTGAGAGGCACAGCTACAAACACACGGTGATAAAGTACCCTCTTTCATCTCCATTATTTGAAGAAGGCCCAGGCCCTTTCTATATATCAGTCAACCAAATTCAAAGTTAAAACAAACTCCAAACTTCCCCCTTTCAAACTTCAAACATTAGTCAACAGCAGGGGAACAGAATTAAGACCACGGGATAGAAACACGTGCTGAATAATGGGATTTATGTAATTGCAGTTCATCAACAACATTGTTGACAATAAAAAGGAACTCTTGTTGGGCTTTCAGGAGATCTCATCCTTTTTTTTTTTAAACCTATAAATTGAGACAGATTTAGGTCCTGGTTTCCTCAAAAAAAAAACAAAAAATCATTTCTTTAAGCATACAATTGTGAAGGGTAGGTAGATCTATAAATGTGAAAACACATCTGGAGTCTGTTTTTTAAAGGCAACAAAACTTCTCTAAATTTCACTTTTTTGGACTATTTCATTTCTCTGATTAAGCTGTCATTTTTATAATACACAAGGCAAATTATAAAAATACATGTATATATTTGAAATTCTTTTCCCTAAATTCTCTGAATAACTTATGAAGCACACAAAAGCTACGACTTGTCTTCCCTTTCCTTTATGTCATCTCTTCTTTGTCCATCACATTAAGAGGTGCACTTCTCATAAAATTCTACTTTTAAGTTCAATGTTTATCAAAAGTTTTAATATTTCAGTGCATTTGATCAACTATGACTTTATACAGAAGAAATTTAATATCATCAATTAATTAAGAATTAATGGGGTTAATATAGAAGCACTTTTTTAAAGTCACAGACTTATAATCACAGAAAATATAAAAGATTAATTTACATGCATTTTTTTTTGTTGAACAGGAGTATAACACAGTGAGCAGAAAAGTCTTTCAATCATAAAAAAATTCCAATTGGGGTACTATTCTGTCATGGGAGAATAAAGGAAATATGATTTCAATGAGAAAGATGAGTAACATAATTTTTTTACTGTTAAAGAGACCATGTTCAAGTATTTTTAAATAAACAAAGATGGGTATTAAATCACAGCAGAACTTAGAGACAATGGGATATTTTTATAAGAGTGGTGTAACCATTTTTTCTTAAAATGTCACTACTTATAATACACTGTAAGTTATATTCTATGCATCTATTTAAACTGATAATGAAAAAATTTCTATGTCAAGCCTAACAATGATCAAAGAAATACAAAGTTTTTCGAAATCATTGTATGGGATATGTAAGCAAAACAAACAAAAAGACAAAAAACTGAAGACCACTGAACCATTTTAATCATCATTAGATAAGCATTAATCTCAAAATATCAGGTTGACAAAGACAGCTATTCCATAATAAGATAGTTCCCTACAGCCATCCATGAAGTCTGTTACCCTAAATCAATAATTTTTTAAAGTGTCATATAACAGGGAACATACATTGAAAACTTACTGATTTTTAGGTAAAGGACTAAAACTTCCAACCTTTTATTTTTAATTTAACTGATACTTAAATTCTATTTAAAATAGTTCAAAATGACACCTTTACCATCAGTATTGCATTTACATAAAGGAACTAAAAGTCAATCTCTGGACAGCTTTTTGAAGTCACCAGAAAAAAAAAGGTCATTGTTTCTATAATGAATACACAGTGACTTGTTTGCAATCCACATTTCTCACTCAGCTATCAAGCTATTTGTAAGTAAAGATAGTGACTGCCAGTTACGGCTGTCACATCTCACTCAGGTTCAAGTTTCCACTGTTTTACATGTGACTTTACAAGGTTAAACCCAGACCTGAAATGTGCGACAGGGTTGCAAACAACTTGTCCTGTCTCCAAACCTTACATCACTCTGCTCTGGGAACTCTTCCTGCCAGGAGATGCACAGACTGGGACAAGACAATATTATAAAATCAAATGAGGCTAAACGCAAAAGCAGATGGTATAAAATTGGTGCTTACTACCTGGTGAATGTAGGCTAGTGAAAGATAAATAAAGGCGGAAGGTAAAAGAGGAGAGACTCTCCACTTTCTCAGGGTTTCATTTGCTTGCTGGTTGTTAGCACAAGAGCACTCGAGGTACTTTGTACCCGGAGCGTCAGGCTGTATTTAGAAGTTCTACTTACGCAACTCTTAGCGTCTCTAGTCTCCACAGGGAACGTGCGTGAACAGATACAGCACCACCTTCGTAATGAACAGTTCTGTTAAAAGAAATAAAGAGCCCAATTTTAACGTTGCATCCTTGGACTCAATTTTCCGAGCCAATTCAAAGAGAAAAGTAAATGGGAAGGCTTTGGAGAAACAGTAAAAGCTACTTTTTGGTAGGAGACAATATAACTGGAAATAAAAATAACAACAGTGACCTGAACAAACATTTGATTTAAACACATTCCTTCGTCTTTTACTCCCTCTCATCCCATTCATCCCCTCTCCCTCACCCTGGCCATTTTTCTCTCTTTATCCCAGTGAATACTCTCACCATTAAACTTAAGTCCATAAACGTACTCCACTACGAGTTTGAGTTTAGGTGTAGTTTAATATATTTCAACACATGCATATAATTATTTGCGATTCTAAATTCTTTCTAGACATTTAAAACATTTTAAAGAAATGTGAAAACACATTAATTTTAATGTTTCCATGACAATCTGTTAAATGATAAGAGATAGGAAAATGTAAACATCAATAAAATGTAAATATCAACAAAAAAGTCTCACACACACACAGAAATTTCTTTGGATGTACATCACACATACCAAAATTCCAAAGCTCTCGTAATAACAATTTGTTAATATGTCAGACGTGATGCAAAGTAATGTGTATACATTATCCAAATTGGTCTCTATACCATCCCCTTGAGATTGGTTTAAGGAAAACAAAACTTGTTTCCTGTTTCTTTCCCAAGTGCTCACCATCTCCCTCTCCACTGGGTCTCTTAATCATCCAAACACACACAACCCTGTCCAGTCACAAACATAATAACATGTGACCATATTTTCCTCCTCCCCTGCTTCCCTTGCTTTTCTGCCTCATTACCACCTCCTCTTAATCCTCAGTGCACTCAATCTTGTCTGCAGACCCACTTCTCCACTGAGACAGATTTAGCTGAGGCCATCAAATGACCTTCATGTTACCAAATCCAGTGGACTTATTTATTTTAAACACTTTGGAAAACCCTACTGCTTTGACAGTTTTCCTAACACCATTCTCGCCTGCATTCCTCTTACCTACTCAGATATTCCTTCTCATTCTATTTTTATTGTGGAACTTTTCAAAGACACACAAAAGGAGAGAGAATATTATAATAAACCCCAATACACCCAGCACATAGTTTCAACAGTGATCAATATAGGGCCAACCTTGTTTTACCTATAACCACAAGTTATCCTTCAACATACAACCTCCACATAAAATAATACAAAAGTATTTTTCTATACTTGATATACATATATATAAAATTTGTTTTTACTGGGCTTCCCCGGTGGCGCAGTGGTTGAGGGTCCGCCTGCCGATGCAGGGGACACGGGTTCGTGCCCCGGTCCGGGAGGATCCCACGTGCCGCGGAGCGGCTGGGCCCGTGAGCCATGGCCGCTGAGCCTGCGCGTCCGGAGCCTGTGCTCCGCAACAGGAGAGGCCACAACAGTGAGAGGCCCGCGTACCGCAAAAAAAAAAAAAAAAAAAAAAAAATTTGTTTTTATGAAATACCCATTCACTGTTCAAATTTTCCCAATTGTCTCAAAAATGTCTTTTTCAGATTGAACTAATGTCATTTGCAGCAACAAGGATGGACCAGGAGATTATCATACTATGTGAAGTAAGTCAGACAGAGAAAGACAAAAATCATTATATCGCTTATATGCAGAATCTAAAAAAAAAGATACAAATGAACTTATTTACGCAACACAAACAGACTCAGAGACTTGGAGAAGGAACTTATGGTTACCAGGAGGGAAGGGCTGGGGGTAGGGATAGTTAGGGAGTATGGGATTGACATATACACACTACTATATTTAAAATAGATAACCAGAGGCTTCCCTGGTGGCGCAGTGGTTGAGAGTCTGCCTGCCGATGCAGGGGACACGGGTTCGTGCCCCGGTCCGGGAAGATCCCACATGCAGTGGAGCAGCTGGGCCCGTGAGCCATGGCCGCTAAGCCTGCGCGTCCGGAGCCTGTGCTCCGCAACGGGAGGGGCCACGACAGTGAGAGGCCCACGTACCGCAAAAAATAAATAAATAAAATAAAATAAAATAAAATAACCAACAAGGACCTACTGTATAGCACAGGAAACTCTGCTCAATACTTTGTAATAACCTAAATGGGAAAAGAATTTGAAAAAGAATAGATACATGTATATGTATAACTGAATCACTTTGCTGTACACCTGAAACTAACACAACATTGTTAATCAACTATACTCCAATATAAAATAAAAAATTTTTTAATGTAGCAAAAGTCATAGAAAACAGAATGATCAGGCATCCTACCGAGAAACATGAGGTAATCATTCTCAGGTTAACTTGCTTTCAAATTTTATTCTTTTTTAATAATGAATCTACTTTTATCCATCATGTCACAGGATGGGAAAAATCTGAATAAATTGTTCTTCAAGAAAAAAATGTCTTTTTCTTTCTGTTGCTTTTTCAAATCAAGATCCAAATGAGATGCATAAATTGGTTTGGTGTCTTTATTTTATTCTAGAACAGTTCTCCCTTCCTCTTCTTTTTTCCTTCTTGCCATTTGTTCACAAAAAAACTGTATCATTTGTCCTGGAGTATTTTCTACATTCTGAATTTTGCTGATAACATCCTCACAGTGTTTTTTAACATCTGCCTCTACGTGATAGATCTAGAAATCTAGAAACTTACTCAGGTTCAAGTTTGTGATTCTTTGGCAAGGACATTTCAGAAATTGGTGTTTGCCTTCCTATGACATCACATCAGGAGGTAATAATGACTACTTGTTTATCTTTTGACATTAAACTTGATTCAGGATCACCCTGATCCATCCATTATAACCTAAGAATTTTAGGTACATCAATGACCAGGGTCCTCAGTAGGGGCTTTTAATGGTGGTTGTGAATATAATCATGTGGATAGCTTTTAGAATCCTGAAACCTTGCCCTCACCACTGGCCAATTAAGCCAAATTTGGAGTCAGGTGTTTTAAAAGCTCCCCAGCTGGTCGTAAGGGGGAGCCAAAGTTAGGAAACTATGGCCTACCTGTCTCTAAACAGTAGCACTACTGACACTTTGGTCCAGGTAGTTCTTTGCTGTGGGGGGCTGTCCTGTGCACTGTAGGATATTTTTCACATCCCTGGCCTCTACCCACTACATACCAACAGTAGCCATCTAAGCTGTGATCCAAGTTGTGGAGAGATATATATATGTATAAATCTTAATATATAGAATATATGTTATATAAAAATACATTCATATATATGTGTGAATGTGTGTGTGTGTGTGTGTATATATATATAATTTTACAGAAAGAATTTACTATAAGGAGTCTGCTCATGCAATCATGGAGGCTGACAAGTCCCAAAATCTGCTGGAGACCCAGGAGAGCTGATGATACAAGTTCCGGTCCAAGCCGAAATACCTGAAAACCAGGAGAGCCAATGGTATAGTCCCAGTCCAAAGACTGACAGGTTCAAGATTCAAGAGGAACTGATGTTTTGGTTTCAGTTCAAAGGTAAGAAATAATTGATGTCTCAGCTCAAAGGCAGTTAGGCAGAAAGAGGTCCCTCTGATTCACGAAGAGTCAGCCTTTCTGTTCTATTCAGGCCTTTAACTGATTATATGAGGCCCACCCACAGGAGGGAGAGCAATCTGCTTTACTCAGTCTATAGATTTAAATGGTAAACCCATCTAAAAACACCCTCACAGAAACACCTAGAATAATTTGATCAAATAATCTGATCAAATATCTGGATACTGTGTGGCCCAGTCAAGTTGACACATAAAATTAAACACCATAATAACTGAGAGAAAGTCCAACTTATCTATTTATATTTCTAAATCTGGAATTAATATCTACATTGTGAGTGATTCCTTTTTTTTTCTCCCCACGATAACTACAGATAAATTCAGAGTGTTTCCGAACACTTGGATCATCCCAAAAACGTTAGTTTGATCAGTGAAGCATGAGCAAAAGAATTGTCTTATACATGAATTACAAAAATAACAATTAGGTCATTTTCAATTTACTTTTGTTTCTTCAACATAAGGAAGCCTTAAATTTAGTATATTATTTTAACACTGGACAGCTCATAGTCAATTATTACTGCAGTACCACAGACACCACCTTTTTTTTTCCTTCAAGTGAACTATTTCTTTTAACATTTACCATATGACCTTAAAGCAATGGGGATAAGGGATGTTGTCATTAGTGTTCTACTTTTTGAACACATACTGGTTTCTTTCTTGTCCAGAGAGAGGCTAGAGCGTGTAACAAACGCTGAACAACAAAAGAGGGAACAAAAATAATACAAGGAAATGTAATCAGTCGCATCCAATTTTGATGATGAATCAATTACACAAGTTAAAAATAAAGAAGAGTAGTTTACTGGCTTCTAAAGATTGACATGCTTATGTAGAATTCAGTAGGGACAAAAAAGTCAAATCACTGTATTTTAGTTACTGCAATGAAGAGCAGTAATATCAGAATTCTTCATTTTTCCAAACTTGATGTTCAATAAATGAATGACTGACCAGAGAACTAAATTCTCTTTTGAAAAATGTTTTTTTAAATCCTAACGAGATAGACTTTAAAAGTCATAATTGGTATCCATAGGAACTATCACTACTTTTTACCTCAAAAGAAATGTGCTGCTTTAATCCATGTAGCAAAAATGATTACTTTTCTCCTTTTGTACACATAAGTTTATTAATTTAAAGTATCACTGAACATTCATAAAATCCATCACATGCACAGGCTAAAGAATAAAAACCATGTTATCATATCAATAAATGCAAAAAGCATTTTTCAGAATCCCACATCCATTCACAGTGAAAACTCTTAGAAAACTAGGAATAGGAGGGAACGTCCTCAACTTCATGAAGATCATCTACAATCAACATCGTTCTTAATAGTGCGAAACTAAATAATTTCCCCCAAGATACAGAAAAAGGCAAGAATTTCCCCTCTCACCAATCCTTTTCAACATTGTACTAGAAGTATTAGCTAATGCAATAAAACAAGGAAAAAAAGGTATGTGAATTGAGGAGAGAAAAAAAAAACAACTGTTTTCTTTTGCAGATGACATGACGGTCTATGTAGAAAATCCCAAAGAATCAACAACAAAAATAAAACTCCTGAAACTAAGAAGCAATTACAGGAAGGTTACAGGATAGAAGATGAATGGAAAGATTAATGGACAAGCTCAACTTTCTTATATACCAGTGATGAACAACAAAACTTTGAAATTAAAACACAATACTATTTATATTACCACCAAAAGGAAAAGAAAGGTATATTTCTTACAAAATATGTACAAGATCTATATGAGAAAAACTACAAAAGTCTGATGAAAGAAATCAAAGAGTAAATAACTGGAGAAACATTCAACATATACAAACAGGAAGACTCAATACGGTCAAGATATCAGTTCTTCTCAACCTGATCCATAGATTCAACTCAAACCCAATCGATAACCCTAGGAAACTAATCAGTTATCTTCAAAGCAATTCTAAAGTTTACACAGAAAGGCCAAAGACCCAGAATACCCAACACAATATTAAAGGAGAACAAAGTTGGAAGAATGACACTACCAAACTTCAAGACTTACTATAAAGCTACACTAATCAAGATGGTGTGGTCCTGGTGAAAGAGCAGACAAATACATAAACGGAACAAAATAGAGATCCCTAAAATAGGCTCATACGAATATAGTCAATTGACCTTTGACAAAGGCACAAAGGTGCTCCACTCCTTCCAATGAAAAAAGGATAGTCTTAAATAGGTAGAGTACAGGAGATTTTTAAGGCACTGCAACTATTCTGTGTGCATTACAAGGGTGGATATATGTCATTATACATTTCTCAAAACCCAGAAAATATACAAAACTAAAAGTGAATCCTAATGTAAATAACGGACTTTAATTAATACTAATGTGTCCATATTGACTCATCAGTTGTAAAGGAAGTACCACACTAAAGCAACATTTTAATAATAGGAAAACTGCAGAGGAAGGTCTGGAAGGGATTATGTGGGACGTATCTGTACTTTCTGCTCAATTTCTTTGTAAATCTGAAACTCCTCTAAAAAATAATGCTTATTAAAGCCACAGTAATCAAAATAGCATGTTATTAGCACAAAAACAGATATATAGATCAATGGAAGAGAATAGGGAGCCCAGAAATAAACCAATGCATCTATGGTCAATTAATCTATGACAAAGGAGGCAGGAATATACAATGGAGAAAAGACAATCTCTTCAACAAGTGGTACTGGGAAAGCTGGACAGCTACATGTAAATCAAAGAAATTAGAACACTCCCTCACACCATATACAAAAATAAGCCCCAAATGGTTTAAAGATCTAAATATATGACATGACACCAAAAAACTCCTAGAAGAGAACATAGGAACAACATTCTCTGACATAAATCGTACCAATGTCTTCTTACAGCAGTTTCCCAAGGCAAAAGAAATAAAAACAAAAATAAACAAATGGGACCTAATCAAACTTAAAAGCTTTTGCACAGCAAAGGAAACCATCAACAAAACAAAAAGACAACATACGGAATGGGAGAAAATACTTGTAAACAATGTGACCAACAAGGGGTTAATATCCAAAATACGCAAAGGGCTCCATACAACTCAATATGGAAAAAACAAACCCAATCAAAAAATGGGCAGAAGACCTAAAGAGACATTTTTCCAAAGAAGAGTTATAGATGGTCAAAAGGCACATAAAAATATGTTCAACATCAGTAATTATTAGAAAAATGCAAATCAAAACCACAATGAGATATCAACTCACACGTGTCAGAATGGGTATCATCAAAAAGTCTACAAATAATAAATGCTGGAGAGGGTGTGGAGAAAAGGGAACCCTCCTACACTGTTGGTGGGAATCTAAATTGATGCAGCCACCATGGAAAACAGTATAAAGGTTCCTTAAAAAACTAAAAATAAAGCTAACATGTGATGCAGCAATCCAACTCCTGCGTATATATCCTGAGAAAATAAAAACTCTAATTCGAAAAGATGCATGCACCTCAATGTTCACAGCAACACTATTTACAAGAGCCAAAACATGGAAACAACCAAGTGCCCATCAACAGACGACTGGCTTAAGAAGGTGTGGTATATGTATACAATGGAATACCACTCAGCCATAAAAAGAATGAAGTATTGCCATTTGCAGCAACATGGATGGGCCAAAGAATATTATGCTTAGTGAAACAGGTCAGACAGAGAAAGACAAATACTACATGTTATCACTTTTATGGGGAATCTAAAATATAATGCAAATGAACCTATATACAAAACAGAAACAGACTCACAGACACAGAAAACAAACTTATGGTTACCAAAAGGGAAAAGTGGGGAGGGACAAATTAGGGATATGGCATTTAACAGATACAAACTATTATACATAAAATAGATAAGCAACAAGGATTTACTGTATAGTACAAGGAATTATATTCAATATCTTGTAATAACCTATAATGGAACATAATAAAAAAATAACTGAACCACTATGTTGTACACCTGAAACTAACACAATATTATAAATCAACTATGCTTCAATTTCAAAAGTCTTAATTTTTAAAAATCACTTATTTAATGTTTTTTTTTAAATATTTATATATTAGGAGAAAATATACTAGGAAGAAAATGAAGAGGATGATTATAAAATTTAGCCACTTTTATGCTTTTCTTTTGTTTTGAAAAATGTCACATTTTACTAGATCGGCAGGTTGGCAGTTACTTTCTTTAAGCACTTTTAAGCTTACATCCAATGTCTCCAATTGTCTCTTACTTGAAGTGAGCTGTAAATCTTACTGTTGTCCCCTTAAAGATATCACGTCTTTTTTCTATCCGTTTTTAAGTGTTTAATTTTGTGTTTACTTTTCAGTACTTTTAGTCTGATGTAAGTGTGGTTTCTTTTCATTTGTCTTACTTAAGGTTCATAGTTCTTGAATCTGTGGCTTGATATACTTAGTCAGTTGTGGAGAATTCTTAAGCAACTGTATTAAACATTGCCTGTGCCTTGTGTACTTGCAAGCACTCTTTTTCTTGTTCTCTGTCTCCCTCCTGCTTTCCTTCTCCTGCTGCCTCCTTCTCTTCTCTATCCTTTTATTTTGGACCTCCAATACATGTATGATAGACGATTCATTACTTACCATGTATTTCGTATGCTCTTTTTCATATTTCCCAATCTTTTGACTATCAGTGTTTCAGTATTAGGGCAGAATATTTCTTCTGACATTATTTCCAGTTCAATAATTCTCTTTTCAGCTATGTCGAAGCTGATATTAAATCTATCTGTTCTAATATCAGTTATTTTAATTTTCAGTTTTAGAATGTCTGTATGACCCCTTCTTATAGTTACCAGTTCTCCACCAAATTTATTCACCTGGTCTTTTAATTCTTAGATAATAATCATAAATATTTTAAATTCTACTTGTGATAACACTATTATCTGTGTATCCATGACCTGTATGCCTTTTTCTATAGTGTGTTTGCCTTTGCTTTTCAGGTGGGTCTTATCTTATATGCCTGTGCTGTATAACAAAGAATCTGGCTGACCCATGCCCCTGGTTCCTAGAAGGGAGATTCTAAACCCTTGAATTTCCCAAGTGATGTAAGAGACTATGTTTTTCATGAGCCTCTTAGATCACACCTTCATTTACGGTAATGGGGGCACTCGTCGTGGGCCCCCAGATAGCTTCAGTAAGAGGGTTGGCCATGCTGGAAAGACAAATCAGATGACCAGAGGGTTGGAAGTTTGATCCAGCCTGACCTCTGAGGAGTGAAAGTGTGGTAGAGATTAATTAAATAATTGAGTACATGATTGAGCTCAAACACTCCTACATAACAAAACCCCAAGAAAAACACTCTAGGACACAAGCTTGACTGAACTTCCTGGATGATGGACACGATGATGTGCCAGGAGGGTAAGAGGTCTTGATCCACAGGTACAGGGAAAAGAAACTCTACATTTGAAACCCTCCCAGACCTCGCCCTATACATAGCTACATCTGGCCCGATTTGTAATCCTTTATAATAAAATTGTAATCGTAAGTACAGCACTTTCCTGAGTTCTTAAATCTAAAGGGGTTATGGGAACCCCCAAATTTGTAGCCAGTTGTACAGCAGTACAGATGGTCTGAGGACCACCCCTCTCCTTGTGGCTGTTGTCTGAGATAAGGGCAGTTTTGTAGGGAACAAAGCCCGTAATCTGTATGATCTATTAATTCTGGGGAGTTGGTGCCAGAACCGTGCTGCAGTACATCAGTCAGGATTGAAACAAAATAGCGTGTTTAATTTTGATTATTAGATACAGTATGTGTAAAACACAGAAATCACTTGAGTTCTTTGTGTTAGTCCCCCAGCCCCCAAAGATGTACTTTTGCTTCTCGCAGGTAAAGCAATCTAGGGGCACCAGCAATCCCACATCATCTTAATCCAAATGGTAATTAATATTATTTGAGGCTGAGTTTCAATACTTGCAAGGGCTGCTCTATTTCCAGTTCCTCACTGCTTCAAGGGTATAGTTCTTTGAGTTCCCTCCTAAAGTGCCTCTTCTTTGCTGGGTCTTGTACTACCACTTTTGATCCACTTGCACTCTGATGCTTCCAACAGCTCTGCCCCACTTCTGAGCCACTCAGCCACTGCAATCCCCTGGAGAGAAGCAGCTTCCTCAGATGCCGAACTCACTCCTCCGTCTCCTATTTTGGGAACCTGGCTCCACACATTTTCACTACTTTTTTAGCTCTCAATTATCTTTGAACAGATTTTTGGTTTTTCTCAGAGGGAAACATGGCTTGGAATAACTCATCTACTATTGTTATCACCATCACTTAAAAAAATTCTCTTTAAAATACAATTATTTTCAACTTTCAGTCCATCAAGCTAGTGTGGAATTCAAGCACTTATTTTGTTTTGTTTTGTTTTTGTTTTGGTTTGGTTTTTGTGGTACGCAGGCCGCTCACTGTTGTGGCCTCTCCCGTTGCGGAGCACAGGCTCCAGACGCGCAGGCTCAGCGGCCATGGCTCATGGGCCTAGCCACTCCGTGGCATGTGGGATCTTCCCGGACCGGGGCACGAACCCATGTCCCCTGCATCGGCAGGCGGACTCTCAACCACTGCGCCACCAGGGAAGCCCTCAAGCACTTATTATTGTTGCTGGAGTAGTACAGTAATCTCGGACCTTGGGGAGTCAGCCCAGTTCATTTGTTAGATCTTCTAAGCGCAGGGCTCTACTCACATGCTCCTGTCCAGTCTGAGGGCTGATGCTTTCCATTTACTTGAGAGGCTCAGAACATTTTGCTCAAGTGAAAAACCCCACAGCCACTGCCCTCTGAGTCTTGCCACCTCCTGATAAGCCAGGATGAAATGGGGAGTAGCAAGTTCTCAGGGAGCAGAGTACTGGTCAGCCTGAAAGTGGAACTCAGAAAACTCTGCTCCCTCCCCAGTCTCTATGAATGCTTTAAAAACAATTTTTTTAAGATAACCATAGATTCACATGCTGTTGTGAGAATATAGAAAAATCCCTTGAACATCTGTCTGGTTTCCCTTAATAGTAATATTTTTCAACCCTAATATAATAGTTACATATATACATAACCTTAATAGTTACACGTGTAACTATTATATATGTAATATATATGTAACTAATAGTTATATATGTAATGTAACTATTACATATACATGTAACTATGTATTACATATATATGTAACTGTTACCTATATATGTACTATTATATATGTAACTATATTTTAAAACTATAGTATAATAGTTACACATATATGTAACTACACATATATTCAAGTTACATACATATGTAATTGAATATATATATATAAAACGGTTTTTCAAGGAAGATATTGACTTTGATACAATCCCCTGATCTTATTAAATTTCTCCAGTTTTGCTTATATTCATTTGAGTATGTGTCTGTGTGTGCGTGTTAAATTCTACACCATTTTATTAACTGGGTAACTTCCTGGAACCCCATCATTGTAAAGGTCCTACACCACAAGGATGCCTCACATTGCCCTTTTCTAACTAAACCTACCTCCCTCTCGCTCCCCTCTCTTGCTTCCCTCACCCTGGATAACCACTAATCCGTCCTCCAGTTCTAAGATTCATTTCAAAAATGTTATAAACATGGACTCACACAGTATGTGATCTTCTGGGATTGACAATTTTCACTCAGCATAACCGCCGGGAGATCCATCGCAACTGTTATGTATCAATAGGCCGTTCCTTTCTATTGCCAAGCAGCATCCCATGCTATGGTTGTACTGCAGATTGGATAACCATTCCCTGGATGAAGGACACCTGGGCTGATTCCAGTTTTCGGCTATTACAAATAAAGCTGCTTTACACTAAGTATTTGTGAAGACGTATTTTTGTGAACACAGTTTTTGTTTCTTTGAGATAAACACCCAGAAATGCAATTGCTACGTCGTATGGCAGTGCATGTTTAGTTTTTTAAGCAACTGTCAAAATGTTCCCCAGAGCGGCTATACCATTTACAAGCAATTTATGAGCGATCCAGTTTCCCTGCATCCTCACCAACATTTGGTTATCAGTATTTTGTTTTGTTTTAGCCATTCTGATAAGTGTGTAGTGATAGCACCTGGTGGCCTTGTATTTCCACCATCGCTATTGACGCTGAACATCTTTCCCTGTGCTTACTTGCAATCTGTATGCCCTTTCAGTGAAACCACCGTCCATGTTTTGCACCCATTTTCTAATTAGGTTGTTTGCTACTGTTGAGCTTTGAGAGTTCTTTCTGTATTTTCAGATTATTTGTCCCTAGTTGGACATATGATTTGCAAATATCTTTGGCCAGTCTATAACTTATCTTTTCATCCTCTTCACAGGGACTTTCACAGAATAAAATTTTCTCATTTTGATGAGATCAATTTATTAATGTTCTCCCTTCATGGACATGTTTCTGATGTCAAGTTATAAACTCTATGATCTCAAAGATTTTTTCCTAAATGCTTTATAGTTTTATGTTTTACATTTAAGCCCATGATCCATCTGAATTAGATTTCATGTAAAGTGTGAGGTCTGGGCTGTGGTTCGTATATTTTTGGCGTATGGGCGTCCATTTGCTCCATGTGAGTGTGTTCTGAGTCTGTGGCAAAATCCTTTCTTCTCTTCTTTTTCTGTCAGAGGGAACCTCTCTCTCCCTGTGTGCAAGACACTAAGCATAACAACCTCCTTGGATTTAGTCTTTAGGGAATAAAAGTCAGGAAGGGAAGTGCCTTCTAGAAAAGTTCAGCTTTCTGCCAACTCTCAAACCTCCCCTGAGGAGAAAAGTGCACTGGGACTGCTAGCTGCTTAAGTGGAGAAAAATAATAGGAAAAATACTGGGAGAAAACATACGTTAACATCACAAAAATTCCCTCGCAGGCAAAAGTTTGGCATGTTGGCAAGTATGTGAGTTTTCTCTGAAAAAATCCATAACATACATCATACTGTCAAAATACCCACAAACCACCCCACCAGTTTGTTTAAATCACTGTCTTCAAGGCTCAGGCTCCTGCTGTAGGAATAGGGATTCTTCCCTGTGGAGTGACGTGAAGTCAAGATGCTTCCAATAGAGAAGGCTCTTAGCCAGGGATGTGGGACTCATAGGCCTCAAAATAGTGTTCTGTTCATTCAGGTTGGTCGGCTGGTTTCTGCCCCTCCTGGAATCGCAAGCAGACAATAATCTTTTAGGAGTCACTGAAATCCTACAAACGGGGACCTCAAACCCCTCTGAATTAACCACAGCGGTTCTCAATGCATGCATCCCACTGCTCTCCTTAAACAACCTACAAGGAAGTGCATGACTTTTTTCCTCCATTAATTTCTTTCACAAACACAAAACAATCAGCATTTGTGTGCAGATTCCCATATATTTGTCACTCTATGAAAGGGGTACAGAAATGAATGATACAATCCTGGCTGAAAACTAAACAGAAGAGATGAACACACACACCAGTAAAGATAATAAATGGCAGTATGTGATATATGCCATTTCCCTGGGGCAGTTAAAGACACAGACAATTCTACTACCAACACGTCCTCAACCAAATTAAGTTCCGTGTGGTAATGTGTTACCAGACCCTGGATGTTGAGGATTCACCTATGAATCCTTTGAAAAACAGAAAAATTACTCACACACCATTTCCATTGAGAGTTGATACTGAATGGCAGGTTCCAAACAATTCTGGGGAAGAGAAGTTTGTTCTACTAACTTACAGGCTGGCGGAAGTATCACCTCAAAATCAAAGGTCAGCACAGATTCCTCCTTGTCTAATCCTCCTCAACGAGTAGAATAGTAAGATACATTTTCTACGATCTCATTTTTTTATAGCCAGCACACATCGAAATGCCTAGAACATACAAGCCCTCAATAAGCATTAAAGGAATTGAAAAATAGACCCAGGATTAAAAGATTATTGCCGAGAGAAATTATAAGTGTTTCAGTTTACACATTTTCTCAGTAGGATTTCTGCTTGCACACCAGTCTACTACGTAAGGGCCTAAGAGAGTGGCTGAGCAGCTAAGCCCCAGGCAAGCTCCCAGGAACCTCTTCATAGTATCAGAGAAATCAAAAGTATATGCCTGTGCAACACTTGGAGGAGCATCACATATTTACTCAGGACTGAGTCTGTGATATTTCTATTCAAGTTGCTGCACAAGGGGAAACAGGTATTGAGACAGGACACGGATGGGCCTCAGGCTGAGCAGTTTCTCCCCTGTGGACAGAAACTCCGTAACAGCAGAAACTCCATAAAAGCAGGATGATAGAGGAGGCTGGGCCCTGCCCAGATAAAAGACCACATATTCCTCATCCTCGAAGCCAAGGAGACCTTCCTGACTACACACGCACAAAAAGGCTCCTTGGAGGTCAAAAACGGAGGCGGCGCCACCCCACAGTAAGTGATGCCAACTACCCACAAGCCTCTTTGCTAGAATCCATCTTGGCTAAGAGATGTGCACGCACACAGAGGAGGACCCTGAGGTAGACCAAATACGGACTCAGAACCAGGCGAAGCAAGATGACTGGTCAAAGGAAATCCGGAAGAAATGCCCCATAACAGTGATTCAAACTACCACAAGGGTGCGACTCTCTCTCTCTGAGCCACCCGTGTGGCTATCCACACGTACTGTACTCTTTTTCCTCCTAATAAACACTGTACTTGCTTCCCTGCTTTCCACCTCTATGTGGAAATTCATTTCTACGCAGCTGATGGGCCAGGGCCTTGTCACTGGCCACTGGTCCCTGGGGGTCTAGAGATTAGGATTCGGCGCTCTCACTGCCGCTGCCCAACCTCAATCTCTGGCCGGGAACTGAAATCCCGCTTCAAGCCTCGCAGGCCGAGGCCACCCAAGATCAGTATGTTTTGAGATGTCATGTCTGCATAAAATATAAACGAATAATCGTGGATTAAAAACAGTAACATCCTTACACTCCGAATCCATATTAAAGAGTCATATAACTAGGACTAGAGCAGAGAAACAACAACAAACATTTGCTACTTTTACTTTTCACTCCATAGGGAATATAACACAGCCACAAAGGAATCTGGAAATTTAAAAAAGAGGAAGCTTTTCTTTTCTTCCTGAAAGATATTGCTTACACCTAGATTAAGTTAAGAAACTAAACGTGGACCAGTAAAAACGGTCTTAAATTTTCACTGAGAAAATAACTGGGAGATTTCTCTTTCTCAGTGTTGATTTTTAATCTATTGTCTCTTGCCAGTCACTCATTTTCAGTGCATCCAACACCTCAATTGGCTTTTTTTTCATTTTTACTCTTATCCGGGGGCTCCAATTTCTGTGAATATGTTTAATCCTTTGCCTTCAAAGCTTGTATTTTGGAAAACAGTGCCTTCTAGCCCAGTCGTTCCTTGAGAGAGCGGCTCTAGACCAAGTCAGGCTGCTAAATGATGACAGGCTGAAGCAAGGCCAGGGTGCTCTCTGCAATCAGCAGGGAGGTTAAGTTTAGGGGAAAGACTGCATCTCTCTCCAGGGAGAAGAGGCAAAGAAGAAAAAAATAGCTCTCCTTCATGTGCCTACTCTTGTAGCAAAACTATTTGGGAAACCTGTCCTAGCCCCAGATGCAGGCTAAAGAGGTATACACAGGACACGAAGAGAAGGAAGAAAAGTTCTTATATGGTAACTTGACCGTTTTGGAGTAAAACAGCGCAGGCTCAGAAGCTTGCGCCGAGGTAGGTGACTGAGGGCATACAAACCCTGCGGGGTATTAGTCATCCGATTGTGTACGTAGACATAAACCACGCCTCTCCTTCTAAGCCAGACAGAGACACTTAATTCATTAGATCAAACCCATCTCATGCCTTATCAATTATTCACAAGTAAAGCTCATTGAATCATAATATTAAAAGGGGCGTGAAGGCAAAACTATCGTCATGCATACATACGGCATGGCTTTCGCCTGCTGAGTCACATTCTGGAAAGCAAATGTAGCATTTATTTCCAGACACTGTCAGAAACAATGACTTAATGGTCCTGAGTTTGAAAGGAACAAGACAGAGCAAGTATATGCCAAGAGTAATGCCTGGTAAGATGGAAACAGGACAACTTCTCTATCCACACTCAAGCCTGCCTGCGCTCTCTCTCCCTCTCTCTCTCTCTCTCTCTCATACACACACGCGCACACACAAACACACACACACACCATCAGGTGTATTTTATCTATGCATGCATGGGTATGTGTGTGCACTTATAAACAAGCATATTTAAGTTTTTATTGTTACATATCCCCACTAGAATGTAAACTCCTTGAGAAAAGAGACTTTGTATCTTTTTAGATACTAACAACCCCAGCACTCAGAACATGGTGGTCATTCCACAGATTTTTATTAAATGAATAAAATTACCTATGAGCTATGTGGTAAAAACTGTTTTAACATACAAATGATGCTTTTCAAAAAACGTTCCCCTAATACCGGTTTCCACATCAGAGATCTCACATAATAATTCTGAATAACACTCCCCTAACTCATCTTTCTTAAAACTTATTAATTTAAAAGTATGACATACTTAATTCAGGTAGTGCATAGTTAATCCATTAGTAAGCGTGTGTGCACATAAAGTAAATGCCTTTGTTGACATTTTATTGTATTCCGTAAAAACGGATGGAAGTAATAAGGTGCAATCTTAAGGAATCTAGAACAGAAAACATTCCCCACAGAAAAGACTTCATGCTTGAAATGAAAACTGATAATCAAATTTCAAGGCTCCAGAATGAAATCTTTTTTTAAAGCAATAATTTAAAAGCTGTGTGGCATCCGACAGATCTCTTGCCAAGTAGCAGAACTTGTTTCTCCTTAATTTATCCCATCTCACTATTTGAAAAGTTTGAAAAAGAACAAAGAAATTACAATTCTACAGTTAACGTTCCGTGCATTTCTCCCTTTCCCCCGCCTGCTCACAACGTCTATAGATGATAATTTTACGACTTTTATTGTTGTTTAGACCAGTTGTATACTGGCAATTTTAGAGTCACACATCTTTCTGGAAAAATCTCAAGAAATTTAAAATAAAACCACAGTGATGCTTTCCGTCACGAACATGTCAGAGTTCAATCCGTAAAAGCAACATGAGCAGGAAGTGTGGGGAAAATATATGTTTAATTTAACTTTGGTAGGCTTCATTCTCCAATTCAGTTCCACTTAACTGAATGGGACAATATATGCTCTTCATTCTGGGGGTCTGGTTAACACTCCCATGACAATGCACAGGAGACCACATACATATCCAGATCTAAGTGTGAAGAGGTAGTTAAAGATCACTTCATCAGAGAGAGAACAGACTTGTGGTTGCCAAGGGTGGGTGGGGATGGTGGGAAGGGATGGAGTGGGAGTTTGGGGTTAGCAGATGCAAACTATTACATATACAATGGATAAACAACAAGGTCCTACTGTAGAGCACAGGGAACTATATTCAATATCCTGCGATAAACCATAATGGAAAAGAATATGAAAAGGAATGTGTATATATGTATAACGGAATCACTGTGCTGTACAGCAGAAACGAACACAACATTGTAAATCAACTATACTTCCGTAAAACAGATTATAAAATAATACTAATAGAAGATCACTGCATCGGTATCTAGAACTACAGTACCCATCACTGAACTGCATTTTCACCTGCTACAATTATAGTTCTATTATGTATATTCAAAACCTGTCATGGGAAGGAGGCATGAGCAGATTGACAAATCCACTTACTAACCCAGCATTTACGACCAAAATGGTCCTAAATTACTCAGAAGCAACTGTCACTTCTGGCCATCTCCTTAATCAATTCCACTACTTCTTGTAACAAACCTGATTTGACTTTAGTTATTTAGCTTTAATAACAGAATATAATTGAGTGTAGCCAGATCATAATTAGTGTGAAGAATTATGAGTTAAAAGAAATCTTTATATATTTCCCTGGAACTTCTCCAGCTCTCAGAAAGTCAAATTATTTTTACTTCTTTTTAAAAAATGAATCAAAATACATTTTTAAGGTTATCACTATGCGTTTTTCCCCCAATACAGATTCACATCAATTAAAGAAAGGCTGCCTCCTGGCTGTACCGTCCTTTGCCTTCCCCTCATTCTGTAAGACACTGAAGGGACTTAGCGTGAGGACAGGGGAAGATAAAGAAATTTCTACACACTGATATTAAGAAGAC
This sequence comes from Pseudorca crassidens, assembly GCF_039906515.1. Lineage (NCBI taxonomy): Eukaryota > Metazoa > Chordata > Mammalia > Artiodactyla > Delphinidae > Pseudorca > Pseudorca crassidens. Next base: position 77,062,950 of record NC_090311.1, read on the forward strand.
TTGAAGGAATAAAGGGCTCTATAAATGTAAAATTTAAGGAATTACTTTTATCATTACATGCAAAAAATTGTTCAATCTCACTGTGTAATCAAGACATAGATAACTTTCAGTCTTAAGCAACATCCCTCAGGCTCCTGTTGCCTATTTCTGACTCATTTTCTCCCTCAAGTCATGAGGGAGAAAGGGATGTCATGAGGCATGTCAAGTCTGACATCCATTTTAATCTAATTTCACCCGTGTAAACACGCCGTACAAGGGGCACTAAGGATGTGTTCTTACTGACATCACTACCTAGAAAGAGCTGCAATGTGTTGATCTGAATACATATTGAGATTAATTTGACACAGAAATGAGTAACATTAAATCAAGAATAATACAGGACGCGGGACAGGGCAGCCTTCAGTATGCATGCAATGGGAAAGCGGACCCAGACCAATACCAAACTGTCTTTGACATTTCCCCTAGTTTTCTCTGTAATAACCAGCAATGTAAAGAATTACAGCAATGTAATAACAACCAGCAGGAGAGATGATCATATTAAGCGAAGTAAGTCAGACAGAGAAAGGCAAATACTGTACGCTATCACTTACATGTGGAATCTACAAAAATGACACAAATGAACTTATTACAAAACAGAAAGAGACTCACAGACTTAGGAAACAAACTTATGGTTACCAAAGGGGAAAGACGGCAGGGAAGGATAAATTAGGAGGTTAAGCTTAATATATATACACTACTGTATATAACATAGATAACCAACAAGGGCCTACTGTATAGCACAGGGAACTCTACTCAACATCCTGTAATAACCTATATGGGAAAAGAATCTGAAAAAGAATAGATGTATGTATATGTATAACTGATTCACTTTGCTGTACACCTGAAACTAACACAACATTGTAAATCAACTATACTCCAATATAAAATTAAAATTAATAAAACAAATAAAAGCCATCCCCCCAAAACAACCAATTAGCAGGAAATCTGCTCTGTAAGTACCATTTTTAATAAAACCCGTCTTTAACATACAGGCTCTCTAATGTGCAGGAGAGGTGGAAAACTGCAGTCATTGCCCGCGAGCTTAGTCTAAGAAATCCGGCATCTATCCGACGCTGAATATTCTCATTTGGAAATGAAAAAACCCAACTGTTAAAAACTATGCTCATCCATTCCTGGCTTCTAGAGCTTAGCAAGAAGGAGGAGCCCTTCCCCACCTCTCACCTACCACATTCATTTCAAAACAGAAGAGGGTTTTCTTTGATACAGTTTAGCGTCTCTTCCCCTAAAACCTACGCTCTACCATACTTTCACCCGCATGCCCAGGGTCCCTCAAACGTTCCCATATCTGACTAAACGCTGCTCTTCTGTCTAAACGATAGTGATAAGATAACAACAACAATAATACATTTGTTGATCTCTTCATATGCATCAAGGTTTTACATGCATTTTCCTACTGAACCTTCACCACAATCCCATGAAGTAACAGCTAACATTTAAGCTGCATTTCACAGAGGAGAAAAATCATGTTTAAAGAAATTAAGTCACACAACTGTTAGTGGCAGAGGCGAGGCCCAAACCCAGGTCTACAGCCCATTCTCTTAATTACAAATCTCTACAGTGTCTGTAGAAAGAGCACGTGGGCTCAAAGAATCACTTCGTTGCAAGTGTTTCGTTTAACAAGTCAGAGACTAAAGATTCAAAAGACTATGGCACAACCTCGTTCTGCTCCTAAGTCTCGATGATGATATTATATCACTGAACGCACCTACACCCCAAGCCTTTGGGTTCCATAACGAACTTCCCTGGCTCTCCACTTAACTACCATTCTGCCTCTCTTGTGCCTTTTCTTCACCTGTCAGCTTCCTAAATATCAGCCTTATCTAGGATTCCATCCTCAGCTTCCTCTCTAGTTAGTCTATTCCAAGGCTTTGCAGCCCTGTAAAGCAATGCCCAACTTGCTAAACATAACACTCTAGTCACTGTTCCTCCCTCTCTACCTAGGGCTCCCCTTCTTTCAACTACCCCCTGTGCACTTGTGATTTAAATCCAACCCAAGCTTTGTGTAAGTTAAAGACTCAAAAATTCCAATTTCCCATCGACCCTTTATTTCACTTCCCATAGACCCTCTGTACTCACCAGTGTCCAAAATCTCACTCAGTCCTTTGTATCAAATCTGTCCATCTCCTACAATCTTTAACACCATCTCTCTTCCCTAGAGTCAGAAACTCTAGGGAGTTTCTTGCCCTTAAATCTGATACATTCTCTCACCGACCACATAGAGTTCATCCTTTAACGAGTCAATCTGACCTGAAATGTTTCTGGGCCAGGCTGTCCTATTCTAACGGCCACTCTCCAGGATAAGCTTCTCCTTTGCTCTCACATAAATGACTTCATCGGCCTTCTCCGAGTTGGCTTCCCTGCTCCAGAATCTCTCCACCTCCGATCTAAGTTCTTCTTGTTCGTCAGAGACACTCTTTTCAAAGAGACCTGACCACGTCACCCCCTCCCCACACACTCCTTCCCAACCATCTCAGGGTAACAGCCAACCCGTGGGAATGGCACTAATGAGCCTTCAGAAACTACAAACAGAACTACCATATGACCCAGCAATCCCGCTACTGGGCACACACCCTGAGAAAACCATGATTCAAAAAGAGTCATGTACCAAAATGTTCACTGCAGCTCTATTTACAATAGCCAGGACATGGAAGCAACCTAAGTATCCATCATCAGATGAATGGATAAAGAAGATGTGGCACATATATACAATGGAATATTACTCAGCCATAAAAAGAAACAAAATTGAGTTATTTGTAGTGAGGTGGATGGACCTAGAGTCTGTCATACAGAGTGAAGTAAGTCAGAAAAAGAAAGACAAATACCATATGCTAACACATATATATGGAATTTAAGGAAAAAAAATGTCATGAAGAACCTAGGGGTAAGACGGGAATAAAGACTCAGACCTACTAGAGAATGGACTTGAGGATACGGGGAGGGGGAAGGGTAAGCTGTGACAAAGTGAGAGAGTGGCATGGACATATATACACTACCAAACGTAAAATAGATAGCTAGTGGGAAGCAGCCGCATAGCAGAGGGAGACCAGCTCGGTGCTTTGTGACCACCTAGAGGGGTGGGATAGGTAGGGAGGGAGACGCAAGAGGGAAGAGATATGGAGATATATGTATATGTATAACTCATTCACTTTGTTATAAAGCAGAAACTAACATACCATTGTAAAGCAATTATACTCCAATAAAGATGAAAAAAAAAAAAAAAGCTGACCAAGTTTCCATGTCTAGTTTCCATGCTTCCTCCACCCTGCCCCTCATCAGTGGGGAATAACTGCAATTCCCAGTATGCACTGCATCCCTCTGAGTCTTCTGTTTGGAATTAATTCCTCAGATAAACCGTCTTTTGAATTCCGTCTCATCTTTTCTATAAACCCTATCAACACACCATTAACATCTTCTTCCTAACCTACTAAAAGCAGCACTTTTCGTTTAGGGCATTTTTTGAGGCTCTGCATTTCATGCTTCACCATAAGCTAGGTCTACCTGGGGAGAGGTAAGACTAGTACCCAGGTCTCAGAGTGACTCTTCCCAAGGTTAAACAGCTAATTAAAGAAGTACTAACTTTCTAAATGTTCTCTGTATCTTTCTTTAAACTACAAAAATAAATATTTATCAAGAATAGTTATCTAAGTGATACGCTAATATGACGAGAAACCTCCACTAAAAGACTTAAAGCCACGTAATAAATCACCCGGGTCATGCGTTCTGTCCCAATAATCGCTTATTTATGCATTGCACTTACCATATTCATCCATTAATTGGTGAGGCAAAATGGAACATTCAAATCACCCTCAATATTTTTATGGTTTTGGATTATTTGTGCACTTTTCCCCATGATCCAGGCTACTGCCATCTTGGCCCAATGCCAAATAATATTAACATAAGAGAGATTAAAATCACATAAAATATTAGGGAAAGTGCTCCATTTTATTATCTATCTCAGTAAATGGGAGGTAACAGGAAAAGGTCCTAAACCTCTGGGCAATCTGAGAAGTCTGAAACTGAACTGGAGACTAAACATTCCAGAAAGAGGATTCATCAAAACGAACGAACATTTCACAAAGGTTTAAGTAAGTGAATGTGTTCATTCCTCCCACTCAGTTTACTGTATTCACTGCTTCTCACCATGTTTTAATTATACAAGAATTTTCTGCAACTCTATTCATAGGTAGTCAAAACCATACATGAGAAAAAAACTACAGAGGAGGCCAGCAATGGATCACTTCAGTGGACAGATGAATGACAGTGGCCCACTTTCTCTTACGCTAATGGCCTGAACAGACAAATCCTTAATTTACAAAACTTATATCAAAACAAGAAAATGCAAGGCTCAAGGCGCTGGGCTCAGGTACCAACCTTCGCTGCTCTTCACCGTGTTCTCCTGAAGGGACCGTGAGGCATTCATCCATGTGTCCATGAAGCAACCTGAGGACGTCACCACCAATCAGATACCCTAGAAGGATTGAAACGCAGTCACATTTGAACTGTCATCATCAGATGTTGACAGCTGAACAGATCATTGGCTCCAATCTCCTATGTTCCTAGACAGAGACACAGGAGTCCAGCAAGGCTTAAGTACCTGGCCAAAATCACAGAGACGGATGGTGCCACCTGCCTGCCACCTCTGAGCCCTGGGTTCCCAAGTCCCACAGTTAGTGATGTTCCCACGATTATACATGACCTCAGCCTCATAAAACCCTCCACTAAACATGCAAGCCTGGATAGGCTCAGATTTGAACTTACATAAGTGAGAACAACCAGAACACACAGATATTTCCTGGGAAAGCCCTGATGTACAAGCACTGCTGTGATCCAGTTCTAAGTCACACACCCTGGAAGATGAGAAATCTTGACAGTAGCCTGCCTAAGCAATACCCTGAGGCCAAAACACTGGAGAAAATCACCCCTAGAAAGCTAGCATGTAAAACACACACAAAAATAAACTAAAGCTGACGGCAGCATAAAAATAAGAGGAGATAAACCTTCACACAAACTTCACTTTTAAATAGCAATTCAAATGAGTTTCTTAAATGTTATGTATCTGCATTACAGAATATTTTGACACCAACAGCTCTAATGAATTTACTCATTATCACAATCCCAAAGATGACTGCCAACTCTGCATGGGGGACCAGCCCCCTAATGGAAGTGGAGTTCTCACCTTGGGCTGCTTCACTTCCTGAGCTGATTGGGGCCACGCTCCAGAGGGTCTGCTGGAAAGCGGCGTCCACGTGCAGGCTGCCGTTGCCATAAGACAAGTGCTGCATCAGAAGCAAAAGAAGGCCATCACTACAGGCTCTGGGTAAGTCTCAACACAGAAGTGCTTCTGGAAACTCAAACTGAATGCTGCCAACGTGGGACTGTCCACAGAGAGCCTCCATTGCAATCCCGTCACTCAAAAATGAAGAGACTAGTAGGAAAAAAATTGGAGTTTATATTTGACTTTAGGTATTTTTCAGCTTCCTTCTAAGAGTTACAACTTAAGCCACTAATCCGAAAACACAAATAAAATAGATTTATTTGTGAAAACAGACTATTTCGTTTTAAAGGCTTATTGATGGGCAAATTTGTACAGATAGTAGGCCCTTATCATTAAAATTATAATTAAGTTTTTACCTATCACACTGTGACAGTGTGTTGACAATGAAGTAGGTTAAACCTACTGGACAAATGTGTTAGTTTCATGGGGTCCTTTAGGAACTTTTATCTACAATCTGATGTAATAGCTATTAGATGGCGATATTCCCTAATAGGTATCAAAAACCAAGACAATACATGTCCTTCAAAATTCAGACATTACAAATCTCAGATGTTCCTTCTTAAGTCAAATGTATTAAAAGAACATCATATTTCACACCTTTGAGAGCCATCATTGATGAGTTCTGAAATGATAAGTAAAGAAAAACAAAATTATGAGTACAGACAAATGACTTGCTTATTTCACTAACCATTACCTGGCTGCTGCTAGAATTTCAAACATGCAAAGAACAACCACCTTTTTTCTTGCAGTCATCTGAGTAAACATCACCAATATTCCTAGAATGTTCCTGCAACACTTTCCAACGCTGATGACGGCCTAAGCTTTTTTTTTTTTTTTTTTTTGCGGTACGCGGGCCTCTCACTGCTGTGGCCTCTCCCATTGCGGAGCACGGGCTCTGGACGCGCAGGCTCAGCGGCCATGGCTCACGGGCCCAGCTGCTCCACGCCATGCGGGATCCTCCCGGACCGGGGCATGAATCCGCGTCCCCTGCATTGGCAGGCGGACTCTCAACCACTGCGCCACCAGGGAAGCCCCAGCCTAAGCTTTTAAAGACTTCAATTGCACTAGAACTTTCCCAGATATCTGACCTTCCTAGTTAGACAAACAGCAGTCACGGCATGCAGAAGCACACTGGTATATGCCACAAGCCTTTCAACATCCAAAGGTCTCTTCTGCCTAAATATACCAATCTCATGTCACCAGCATAGGGAGGCATTTCGTTTTCTTTCTCTTACAAACAAAACCCAAGACATTTGTGACATTTGACATATATGTAATTATCTTATCAGCAACTTTCCAATCGATAAGATTGAAAGTGGATGCTTCAGGTTTAGCAATAACCTGCTTACCCCTCTCCCATCTCAACCAGCTGTCTGTCTTTTTTACGACCTCCTTTCTACCTGGACTTGTCATTCTTATGCAAAAATCTGGCTAAGATGTCTTTATTGAATTAATTTCTTCCCTAATATATTAAAACTCTTTAACTATTTACAAATAAATCATATGCCATCTGCTTCCACAAACAAGAAAAATATATTTTTCTTCATAGCCCTTATCACAATGGGATCATTTAGTGTATTTTTTATTCTCCCTCTTGTAAGCTGACACAGGCTCACAACTGTATCCCTAGCATCTAGCAAGGTTACTCAATAAAGAAGTATGTGCAGAAGTGAACCAAACCTTTAAAATCAAAGTAGGATAAACTTTAAAAAAATATTTTAAGTTATTCCTTAAATGTTCCTATTTCAATGACCTGAGCCAAAATAACAGCACAAACACACCAAAAAAAAAAAAAGAAACCTGTAAAACCATATGGATTTTATCAAACCATCAGAAGACGATTCAAAATACCAATGCTTATATTTTTACTTTTGAATTCAAGTGAAAGCTCATGCCATATTACGATAAATAGATTTGTTCATTCATCCTTGTTCATTGAATATACTACGTATAAAGCATTGTGCTAAACATTAATAGAACACATTCCCCACCATGAGGGTGCTCGTAAGCTAGAAAGGTAAGTAAAATATATCCACAAAATGCTGTGAGTCAGTGTTTTGAAAATATTAGCTGAATTGTAATCAAACTGCTACAGGAATTGAGAGAAAAGAACACTTGGACCAGCCTAACTGGAACACAGTTCATTGTCCTGGGCTTCAGGACAGGTGCTATTTCCACAGGAGAGACAGGGTTCCACGGGGGACGAGGCATTTGAAGAGCCAGTAGGATCATTTGGCCTGAGCGTCACATTTATATACTTAGAGATGCTGTCTCCAAAAGTTTGTACATACACTGAATTTGCATATGTGTATTAATAATGTTAATGCGCTAAGTGTAGATTTTTTTTAAAAATACCAAAACTTTTTTAAAGTACTTTGGAGATTTTCATTCTTAATACACCAGAAACCTTGTAATTGTAAGTGACCTGGGCTTTTTTGGTGCTGTAGGCTCTAATAAGGGAAATGGTACCCAAAGGGGCAGAGATACGGGAACATACAGCACAGCAGAGAGTTTCATCTTTGGGGCTTACAGCATATACTTAGAAAGAGAGTGAAAGATAGGCCTGCAGACAAAGCAGGTGTCAGATCAAGGACCTTATAAGCAATAAGGAGCTACTGCAGTGAAAAAACAATGGGAAGAGGGGGGAGGACGAAAATGCAATCTTCAAATCATATCTAAGCCTAAAGGTACACAATAAATATAACCATAAAAAAAGGAAAATTTCAGTCTGTTGGAGAAAGTAAAAAAAAAAGTCCTTAAGATCATATTACATCATTTAAAGTTATCTAAATCATGTCCACTCTTCTCAAGAAAATATTCTCTAGGCATAACTATTTTGGACGCTTCTATTTAATTTTGCCACTTAAGCAACAAAGGGAAATCTGAGTAAGAACCACACAGGCTTGTGATGGTAAATATTCAGAATGCAGTAACAATTTCAGTTACTGACACTAACTAAGATGGGTTATCCTTAAAGCCCAAACAGATGTTGTCAGAGGTTGAAAGCAAAGCTGGCCTTAGGCTGAAATATGTAACTGCTCTAAAATTTACACACCCACCAGGAGCACTGCAGGCACTTTGGGGAGTGATCTGCTCTCTCCTATCACCTTGATTCTCATGTTAGTGACTCTCAAGTTCTCATGGACACACAAATCATCTGAGGATCTTGTCAAAAAAAGGCAAATTTGAATTCAGGAGGTGTGAAGGGGGGCCAACCAAGGCCACTGGTCCAAGAAGCATATTTTGAGTAACAAGGCTTTATATGATAGAAGTACGAAATCTCAGGAATAGAAAAGATATTATTATAAATCACCTCCCAGGAGTTCTCAACCTGGACTCCACTTTGATACTTTTAGTTTCCTTTGTAATCCAGTGTATATATTTCATACATTTTAAAAGATAATGAAACAGAGTCAGTAAGCTTTCTCCGACTGTCCGAAAGGTCCAAGGCACAAGAATTTCTAAGAATATCCGAATTCAACCCTTATCTGATGCATCTATTCACTCATTTATTTCTCTTATATTAAGTGTCAGGCACTTGGCCCTGGTGATGCAACACACGAGAAAAATGATCCTCCAGTGACAGGGAACACAAGTAAACAAGATACATCACCCCTCAGACTTCACTTTTTTATTCTGAGAAAGAAACGAGGGACAAGATGTTCTTTCCAAATGGAACAGTCTATGATTCCATCACCTGAGCCACAGAGAGGAAAAAAAAAAGGCTCAAGGTAAATAAATAAAAAATAAATTGGATGGAATCTAAGAGAAAAAAAAAAAAGAAAAGAAAAAGGTCATGAAGAACCTAGGGGTAAGACGGGAATAAAGACACAGACCTACTATAGAGCATGGACTTGAGGACACGGGGAGGGGGAAGGGTAAGCTGTGACAAAGTGAGAGAGTGGCATGGACATATGTACACTACCAAACGTAAAACAGATAGCTAGTGGGAAGCAGCCGCATAGCAGAGGGAGACCAGCTCGGTGCTTTGTGACCACCTAGAGGGGTGGGATAGGGAGGCTGGGAGGGAGGGAGACGCAAGAGGGAAGAGATATGGGAACATATGTATATGTATAGCTGATTCACTTTGTTATAAAGGAGAAACTAACACACCATTGTAAAGCGATTATACTCCAATAAAGATGTTTAAATAAATAAACAAATTGGTTGATACGATGAAGAGCTTGAAAATATTTATGATCACTGTCTTTTTAGCTATCAGTATTTTTAAGCAACTTGAGGGAGTTCGGTAACTTACTATGCAATCAGAACACCTAGCATTTATTGGAAATTCAGAGGTGGGTATGAGAGAAGTAAATTTTTCTGAGCCCTAGAATAGCTTTCTTTTAAGCATTTTTTCATCACTTTTTAGATTGTGGGGTTTTGCTTTTCCTAATTTACTTTTAGACAGTTGTTTGGTAATATTTTCATGGATTTTAAAAATCTGTCTGCTACTGTATAGCACAGGGACCTCTACTCAATACTCTGTAATAACCTATATGGGAAAAGAATCTAAAAAAGAGTGGATATATGTATATGTATAACTGATTCACTATGGTATACACCTGAAACTAACACAACATTGTAAACTAACTATACTCCAATAAAATTTTTTTTAAAAATCTGTCCGTTTCTATAGGTGACAGAGAAAATTATTCAAAAATCAATGTTTCAAATGAGAGAAATCCAATCCACGTGTTGAAAACTCTTGTGCATACCATGGTGATTTTTATATCTTTCTAACACAAGTAAAAATTATTTTGCGTGCTTTACCTTATTTCGTTTAGTCTGAAAGAGATTCACAGTAATATCTATTTGACCAAATTTCCTCTCTTTTAAATTGTATCTTTCTCTTATATTTAAGCTGCTTTGATAAAGCCTCCTTTAAAAGAAAAAAATAAGTCGTTCCAATGGGTCAAAGGATTTTTTCTTCCTCTTAGATATTCCTGAAAAGAGGATTAGAATATCATTTCATATTAGAATATGAAACAGCAAGATTAGAAAAGACATTATTTGGATGAGTGGCTTACAACCTTTTCTGGAGATAAAACCCTTTATTCCTGAGAAATCATGTACACGGTTCATCACATAAAGCAGAAAAAGGCAGAGCATCCTAGGTGGGGCCTGGGCTCCGGGAGCCCAGCACAGTCCACAGGACACCTCCGCAGAGGACAGAGTGAAAATCAATCCTTCAATCCGTTTTAATCAATTTAGCATCCCAATAGTTGTAAGCTTGATTAGAGCAGCAAATGCACAATTAGATAGTTCAAACGTAGCTTAACCATCACTGTTCCTGAAGAGATATTAGATCAAAGGCCAACAGACACTAACAAATGAAAAGTTACAAAGTCAATGACAGGACGTGTTTACTTTTAGTAGTTAGTTTTAACGGATGTGTTTTCAGCCGTATTTCTTACTCATTTTTAACCATGTCAGCATCTTCTCAGAATATGAATCTGGCTTTCACATGATAGCCCTTTATTTAAAATCAACTGTAACGGTCTCTTCACTTCTCACTTCCCAACTTTCTCCTCTTCTGGTTAAATATCTACAGTTCTTAAGAGGCACAAATCTCCTGGGTAAATTGTGATAACAATTCACTAAGCAATTTTTATATGTGCCATTCATAGAGCTAAGAGTGTTGTCTGGATTAAGCATTCAATCCTCTTAATATCCCTGTGAACTAGGCTATTACCCCCATACTGCAGATGAAGAAACTGAGGGTTTGAAGAGGTTATATGATTGGCCCAGGCTCATGCTTAGCAGGCTCCGTACCAATAAACAATATATATATATATATATATATGCCCAATTTTCAGTTATTCAGCTTCAGTACGAGGATTATTCCAGCTGCTGCTGTTTAGTCCAATGTCTTTTACTGCCTCGCTTTTTGCCCTCTCACTTCCTCCAGATCCTTCTCACTAAGTACCATGTAGGTCCTTGAATCCGTGAACATAATACTCTGTATTCTCACTACTAATGACTCACAGTGGAAATGTGAGGTAATAATTAACTATCCCTACACCCACAGAAACATCCTTCAGCATCTCTAACCTAAACCCTAACACTTAGTTACTGTCTCACGATACTCTCCTGCAGTTCCATGGGTTTGGTTTGGTTTTTCCACTATTTTTTTTGAGGCTGGAAGCCATGTGTAATCTGTCCTTGGTCATTCCTGTGGTTTCTACTATATGCTAGGTCTATACAGATGATCACTAAACTCACTGACTTCATCATCAAATAAAAGTGAAATTTTAACAATCTGGTTGGCTTACTATCTGGAGCTCTATATAAAAGGGTATCAGAAAAGGAACTTAAATAAGTTGGCTAAAATGTAGCTTGAGGGCTTCCCTGGTGGCGCAGTGGTTGAGAGTCCGCCTGCCGATGCAGGGGACGCGGGTTCGTGCTCCGGTCTGGGAAGATCCCACATGCCGCAGAGCGGCTGGGCCCGTGAGCCATGGCCGCTGAGCCTGCACATCCGGAGCCTGTGCTCTGCAACGGGAGAGGCCACAACAGTGAGAGGCCCATGTATCGCAAAAAAAAAAAAAAAAAAAATGTAGCTTGAAAATTATCTGTGAATGTAATTAATCATGAGGTTTACTTATTTCCCTAAGTAACAGAAGGGGCACCTCAGGCATTACAATTACTGCCAATGTTTGTACAGTGTTCTTTAATTCAAAGCATCTTTAAAATCCATCATCTCATTGCTTCATCACGGTAACTGTGGTGCTAGGGAGAATCAGCACCATTTTGCAAGTGCGGAAGCCAGAATTCAGGGAATTAAGTGACTCAGGAATTTGCTGGTAGAACTGATGCTATAAGCTCTGGCCTCAGTGAGATTCTGAATTTTCTCCTTCTTCTGTGCATAATGATACCATCCTGTCAAATAAACTCTGCTGTGTAGTGGAAAGAACAAGTGATACAGCAAAAACATGCATACTTCTGTCCAAATCAAAATAAGATATGTGTAGAATTTATATACTAAGAAGCATGCATGAATTATTTTTATTACTGCTATTGGTTTCCAAGTAAAACTACAACTCGAAATGTTTATCTCCCGATCAAAATACATCACCTTCACATATACAGCACAGGCACACAGCAAGGGCTCAATAAATGCTTATTTGATGAGCTGACACCTTGGATTGTCCTAGAAATGTGCGTGGTGCCTGATTCCACCTACAATGCTTAAGAGACAAGAGGGGAGAGATGCTCCAAGCCTCCCTTTAGCTCTGCACCATTAGATGTTCCATTTAATTTAATAGTTCCTGTCAGTTACACAAGGCCCTGTTTCACCACTTTCCTGTCTTCATCATTACCTCTTCCCTCAAAGCAAGTAAAACCACACCCTTCTTCCTAGAAATGTTTCAAAATTGGAACTGTGTTGGTAAGCAAAAACTGACTCAAAGCACCCCCAGACCCACCTTATTTCCACGTTCACAGAGCCCAAGGGTACCAACTACTTACTTAATTCTAAAACAACTACACACAATATGTTGATTTAAGGCAGTAGGAATACACTTTCTATAAACTAGCATGAGCTTAACTGCAATGATGCTCTAGTTCTGACTTTTGTTTCAATCATCATCCACTATGATGTCTGGGATTTTTTAATGTGGATATTCATGTAAAGTTTATAATACCATATTTTATATTTCTTTGCTTTCTCAACCTTAAAATAGAAAGAATACTTTCACTGACACCCTTCACACTTCCACTGATTTCAATATTCTGCGAAATTCTGCATATGATTATTCTTTAGCAAAAATATAATTTACTACAGAAGTTAGATATTGGCCTCACCACAAAAGTAAAAAATACCTTCAATGATTAAGCATAAACTTCTTTCTTCAATCTCCCATTTCTAGCCCTTTCTCTTTGAAACAATGCAATGTCAGTGAGGGAATTAAACCATTTTTTTATTTTATTTCTCCTTTCTTAGCATGACAAGTGTTCCTCACATAATAATCTGCTTTCATAAATATCAAAATAGGTAATCACAGCCTCATTAATATAGCCTTCTATTGGGCGCAAAATAAAGTCCATGGAATTTCAAATTCCTGATTGGACTGCATTTACATGCTGTTAATAAAATAATCGAAGAACAGGCACTATCGATGTCACGAACTTACATATCAAGGGCATGAGGGAAGCCTGTCTAAATAATCCTGGTAAGCCACACTTCCACACCTGTCACATTATTCTTCTACTTAGGGAGTTATGTATAATTCATCAAATAGAGATACAGGCTTGTTTCTAAGCAATTTTCCTAGATAATTTGCAATTTCAGCTTTAAAAAGATCATTCTATTGACCTGTCACTTATCATATCACCAACTACATGATCCGCCTTTGCACACTTACCAAGTACCTTTCGGAGGACACACTAACTAAGATGAGGTCATCTCCAACCCGTACTTTTTCTCCTTCTGAGCGCTGCTTGGAGGCAGGATGGATGGTCCACCAACAAGCTTCACCTGCACAATGATTGAAATGTGAAACACAGAGAAATGCCTCAGTTTCAAACTCGATATTCTTTGCCAGAGACTCCAACATACAAGAGGGAAATGAAGTCCTCAAAATCAGTCTTCTTAAAATGAAACTGTCCTATTCACACAAACGTCAGAAATTTGAAATAGAACGCAAATTCATCTCTTAGACCATGAAAATCAAAAAGAATTAGGCCAAATTAGCTTAGAATCTAAAAAAATAGTGGGTATATGTATAACTGATTCACTTTGCTGTACAGCAGAAACTAACAGAACATTGTGAATCAACTATACCCCAATAAAAATTAGAAAAAAAGGGGAAGAAAGAAAGAGGGAGAGAGGGAGGGAGGAAGACATACTGACATGAAAAGACTATTCTCATAGAAACGGGCTGTGACATTAGGGGAAGTTTGGTGTCTCTTTCCCCCACTAAGAATTGCTTTAAAAGGATGTTTATTTATGCTAAGACAAGGCCAATTTCACCAGCCACGCTGATCCAACTTCGCTCCTTACACAGTCACATGTTGTTACACTGCTCACACTGCTCTCTCCTATTAACATCTAGTTTGCCACTTGATTTTCAAAAGGATTTGGGTTTTTGTGACATGACAGTTGCATTATAACAATTTAAAAAACCTCTACTTTTGGGGGGATGCTGATGCAAAATAGGTACAAAATATTGTCCCCTAAGCTTTACTATCCTGTGCCTTATTTTACAATATTGTGTTATTTTAAAATGTGGTAGTTTCTATTAATCTAGGAGTAAAATAGTAGAGAATCCTACAGAATTTTCTGGGATACATTATGAAAATATCTGGGTATACATAAAATCAAATAATTTCTTGTAGAACAAGTCAAGCATACGCCTCATGAACCATATAACCATACTTCAGTCTCATCACCTAGGATATAAACATAAGCACACAACTTTTCAATCTGTTCACAGTTCCTTTTGAAACCTTTAAGTTCTACTGCAAAATGGGAATCGTTTTAGTGATATCTGTCATCTAACAATTATCATTCTCTGTGCCCAGCTTTATTATTTCTCCATAAAGCTTTTTTTTTTTTTGCTTCTTTACTAATTGCCCAATGCCAAAATGTAAACTCCATGATAGCAGGGCATTTGTATGTTTTGTTTACTGGGGTTTCCCCAGCTCCTACTAGCATTCTGTAGGCATTCAATAACAATTCATTTTGCATAAATGAGTAAATGAGTCAGCAGATAACACTTCTTAAGCATATTTAACAGGCAATATGTAATCTATGTCCTGAGCTGCTTTTCTTACACAAACCATATTCTTACTTGAACGTCATGTTGCAGAATTCCTTATCTTCATCCACTCAACTCACATTTTTAGAGTTGTAGGGAGTTTTTCATTCATTCACTCTAATATTGATAAAGCACACACTATTTGTCAATCATTGCTTTAGTAGCTGGGGATACCTCAACAAATAAGGAAGAAAAAGTTATCTGCCTTGTGAGTTTCATTCTGATCAAGGCAGGCACACAACAAATGATAAATATAGTAAATAGTTCAGTAATTCAGAAGAAGTAGAGACCAATGGGGAAAAGAGAGCAGCATATGGGTGTAGGGTGAAAGACTGCCTAGTTTGGTGGGTTTCACTATTATATAATCATCTCAATGTATGAAAACAAGTTATAGATCGTGCATGTCTTTTACTCCTCTTGAGAGAGAGGACTGAAGATTTTTTTTCATGCAACTATGTGCTGAAGTAAATTAATTACAATGAGAAAACTAAAACTACTAGCCAAAATACAGAGGAATGATGGAGCCTATAGAAAATGAAATAAACATGAGAAGAACACATTTATCTTTTTGGTGTCTGGGATTCTTGGAATTTCTTGTACGAGGTGATGTGTTGGTCCATTAAAAAGTTAATTAGGTTGGTAAACAGAAATTTATTTTTATCCATTTGTTAAGAGTGAAAATTTTAGAGTATGGGAAAGTATTTTAAAAAGGAGGGCATGTGTGAACTTGATCCCACCCATAAAAGCAACAACTTAATGAGTCAGTCTATTTCCTTCCATTCTTTTTTCTAGTTGGTCTTTTATTTATTTTTAATTTCTATTTCCTTCCATTCTTTTTTCTAGTTGGTCTCTTATTTATTTTTAATTCCAAAATCGGGCATGCTCATTGTAAAAGATAAAGCCATCAAATTGTACAGAGGTGTATAAAGTGTAAAGTTCTCAAAGCATTGAGAATAAAAACACAAATAAAGCCTATACTTTCCTATCTGGAGTCTCCAAAAGTATAAATGTGTTAATATGTTTTTTGTTTCAAAAATATGTAAATACATACATATGGCGCATATGATGACCTGTGGACAGGGGAATGAAGGAGGCTTTCATTTGCTACTTTTTTGTTTGAATGTTGACATTGACAATGTTACATGTGTACACTTAAAAATATTTTAAGATGCAAGCTGAAAGGTAGAAAAGATATGCATTAATAATACTTTACAAACTAATCAGAACACAGTAATATGGTTAACTATCAGCAGAGCATAAGTACTGTTTTCCTACCCAACTCCAACAAAAGAATAAGGTTTGAAGTCTAGTTTGCACATCAAGCTAATTATGTGGGGATGACCCACCAGTAGAAACAATGTACATTTCCTCCTTCTATTAAAACCTTTCCTAGTTAGTCATTTATTTTTTTCCTGAATTCGTCCCTAAGAATATTCAACCAGTTTATCTTCCAGAATATTCAACCAGTTTATCTTCCATCGTGTCTCAATACGTCTCCCAATCCAATCCCTGCCATGATCTGAGCGCAGCTTCATCACGGACCAAGGTGCTCACCTGTTGTGTCCTCTTGCAAGCCAACATCAAAGGCCAGTTTATCAGTTGAAGACCGAGAGGTGGACAGGCAGCACAGATACTAAAAGACACAGAATCAGTAGCTGTCACTAAACATTTATTGTCCATTCCAAGTCTAATTCTGAGCACTTACACAGCCTAAATGAGGAACAATGCTGTAGAGGAAATGTGGTTTTCTTCCCCCTCACAGAAAGACTGCAGAAATATGTCCTGTCGGTAAAAGAAGACAAGTAATTGGGGATATGTCTGTACATCTCTCACTTCATCTGATATTCACAATCATAAGCAAAAGGACAACCTGATCTGTCAGTTGGAAATCTTTCTCCCAAGCAGAAATTTGAACACTATTCACTTCTAGCTTCTAGTTTTGTTTTCATTTTAAAAATTTTAACTCTCCGAAATTTATCCAGAATTGAATTTCAGACGGTGTGTGTGTGTAGCCTGTCGCTTCACTGCAGTGAGGGTTTGTCACGTGTATACCAATGTGTGTTTCCCTAGGAGGAATGGAACTCTCCCAACACCACCATCTCCTGATTTTTTTCTCTCCCTCTTAAGTTTTCCTAACTATATATTCTTGGACATAAAATTTAGGATAATTATTCAGGGCAACTCCTCTATCCCCACCCCAACCTCAAAATCCTCATTAAGTGTTGCAAGAATGAGAACACAAAGATGAATGTGGTATGAGCTCAAGATACACTGCCATCTACACCAACCAAGTGCAGTGCCGGAAAGAACAGGAGTCCTGCAAACAGGACTCAGGGACAATGCTGGGGACTGAGCAAGCACAGACGTCCCAGAATCATGCAACAAGTAATGAGAAGCCTAGAAAACCCCTATGACGGAACAGGGTTCACCCAGCTCATGGAATGTCTGTGAGCATAAGGAGGCAGGTGAAACACGGATTGGGGACAGATGTGCTGGCACGTTACATGGAATTCGGTGCCGTGAGGATGTAAAAATCAACTGACCTGGAGCCTCTGTCTCTTGACTGCAAACCACTGACCTCCCAAGTTATAGAAACAAGGCTTCAAGGGTCCCCAGACATTTTCCTAGCTAGTCAGGAGTATGAGTCTGACCTCAAGACAGGCAGCCCATGGTGGCCCCTGAGGGTTACAGACCTTAGATCTAAGCATATTAAATATCTGCCTTTATTTGAGAAAAAGTAACAGTGTTATAATACTGATTTCCCAGGTAAAAACTTAGTGATCTCTATTAAAGTCTTCTGCAGTATTTCTCAACAATATTACAGTACCAGGCACTGCAACTGTTAGCGTACATTCTCTCCTCTTCTAACGTTCACAGCAACTGTGAGGCACACACTCTAATTATTTCACTAAATGTTAATTAAATTCTGTTAAGGGTAAAGACTTGGTCTTATTTACTACTATATCTAGCACACAGGAGGTGCTAAATAATATGTATTGACTGAATGGATAAAATTTAAGCAATTACAGGCTTCAAGAAGTTTGCCAAGGTATCCAAGGCTGTACAGCATACAGGAAAGTGAGCCTGAACACAGATCTACCAAGCAAGTTCAGGCGCTTACCCATCTATATGTATCAAGGGTATTTTTCTGAAAACTGACTCTCCTATGTATTATTTTATGTGTTTTCATTGCTATTGAAAGTGGAATTCCTTCCAGGAAGTTCTAATGTGTGAGTGCTATATGCAAAAAGGTTGTTTTTATATATTTGTCTTCTATCCAGCCACTTAAAGCGTTCTCCTTTATTTTATTTCATACCTTACTAGGTCAGCCAAGATTTCCAGAACAATGTTAGATGCTAGCATATTCTTGGGAGGTTTTTTTCTTTTAGCTTTGTCAAGAATGGATTCAGTGTTTGACAATTAAGTATGAGGTCATTGATTTGACATAAATATTTTCTTTATCATTGAGAAAATAATCATCAATGCTTAGTTTTTATTAGGAATTGGTATTTTTATTAAAAACCTGTTTCAGCACCTGTTAAGATGATCACAGTTTTTCTCATTTGACCTACTAATGTGATGTAGCATATTAACATAAATGATATTAAGTCATTATTAAAATCACATCTATACTTCTCCTCTACTTCTCTTCCTATAATTTTCAATTCCATTAACCAGATTTTTCACGTCAATATTCATGATGATGAAGATTGATGATTTTTTTTGTTTTTTTTGGTATTGATATTGAGGCTATGTTTAAGCTTTTGCTCAGGAACAGTTTACACATTTTGGGAATTATCTCCTTCTTAAAAGAAATGATTATTTTATACTTCCAGGTATTGGACTATTGTGTAGTTACTAAAATAAACTTGATGAAAAATTTAAGTAATATGGATAATACTTATACTGTGATAATATGTAAAAAAAAAATCTGGATATAAATTTGGTTATATAACAAGATCTCAATTATATTAAAAAAATTTTAACGACAGCAAAGATTGAAAATTTTTAAAAAGTCCCCAACAGTTTTCTCTCATTGGTGTGATCATGAAGATTTTTTTCTTCTGTAATTTCCAAATCTTACAGAATGAATATGTAGTGTTTTTATAACTTAATAAAGCTTTTAAAAGAATGGAATATTTATATATTTTATTTTATACATATTTTATACACACACACACACACACACACACGCATATATAAATGAGAATGAGTAAATTGTGCCTGAGAGGAACCCAGTGGATAAATGGATAACTGGGTGCAAGAGGAGCTGATATGGAAAAACAAAGAGAACAACTAGTTAAGAAGGAAAAGAAGTTAGTGGAGAGTTGAAGGTGGGACTCGCAGTCCGTTTTTTATACTATTTTTCAGTAAGGATGCTTTAATTCTCTAATAAATAAACGGTTTGAAATAAAATCAGAAATGAGAACTATTTCTTACTTGACTCTTAACACCTCTCTCCTCCTAAACCTACTCTTTCAAAAGTAAGATACAAAAAATAGAAGTCACATAATGATAGAACTGAAGGACCTTAAAGGTCCTCTAAGCTGTCATCTTATAAATGAGAAAACTAAGCAGGATATAAAGATATTAAAAAATACATACAACCAAGCTTGTTAAAGCCATCAATGAAGTGGGATTACCAAATATTTCCTGACCACATATGCACAAATGGATCAGCATGACCACAGGGGAGATGCAGTCTACACGTGTACTCACCATGCCGCTGTAGGAATGGCGCAGCAATATGGCATGTCCATAGAGGAGCGTTCGGTGGCCACCACCTTGAGCGGTCTGCAGAGAGCAGAGAAAGGGTCGACAAGGAAAAAAAGAGTAAATTTAACTAAGTCCATAAAAATTCTCTCTTGTTCTCATGGAAAAGTTTAATGGGAAAAAATAAAAGAAGAGCTATTGCAGATGAGCAAAGTGCTGTGGAAAGAATGCTTAAATTGGGACAAAGCTACCAAGAAAACCTTCTCCTGTGGGGGGAGGGGGCTAGCAGTTGATCTAGTTCTTAAAGAATGAACTCGAGTTCAGTAAATACCATAATTTGTAATTTTTGATTCCCAGTTATTTGTTGTCTGTATTTCCCATTACACTGTGGTCCGCGTCGAGCAGGGGCTATGGTACTTTGGGCATCGTGGTATACCAGATTCCTTCCAAAATGCCTGGCACATAGTAAGGACTAGATAAATACTTCTTCAGTGAATGAGTCTTCTTAAAACACAAAATTCATCAAATCATCTTCAGGCTTAAAAACCTTTCATATCTTCCAACTGTTTACAGAAAAAGCGTCCAAATTCCTTTATACGAGAGAGCGGAACGCTTCTCAAATTCTAGCAGGCTTACAAATCACCTGGAGAGCTTGTTAAAACACAGAACCCTGAGCCTACCCCCAAGATTCCGATCCAGTAGGTCTGGAGTAAACACAGAGATGTTTCATTTCAAAAATTTTCCAGATGACCGAGGTGCTGCTGTTTTGCGGACAACAGTGAGTAGTACACACATAGAGGACTTTAGTCTCAGCCCTTTCTAGCCTCGCCCCCAAATCCCTTGTGCTCCAGACAGACACACTTTCCCTGCCCCGACCTTTCTTACTGCTCTGTCTTAGAACACAATACTCCTTCCCTCTGTAGTCTTTTCCACCTCGTCGACTGCTTTAAACTCAGGTTAAGGGCTCCCTCTTCTATGAAGCTACAACCTGAGCTAAATTTGAGAAGCCAGATGGGTTCCCCGATCCAGGTGAGTAAAGGTGTCATAGGAAACAACTCCAGGGTATTAAGAAAGAGGAAGGGACCATGGGATTGCAGTGCTGGGTCGCAGAGAAACTAAACAGGAGTCATAAAAGTAGATCAGGGTAACATCACGGGAGGTACAGAACATTATGCCAAGGAGGCTGCCCTTTTTTTCTGTAGGAAAAAGAGGTCTTTAAGGATGACTGTGATGTTACTGACTTATACATACTCTAAGAAGTACAGGAGAAAGTACTTTAATATTCATTATTAGTATAGCTTTTTTACTAAAAATATATCCCCTTCCTACTGTTCCACATAATTTCTTAAAATAACTTTACATGTTATGCTTAAAAGACTTCCAAACCATTTAAAAAGAGGTATTAAAAGGTACAAAAATTATGAGGAAAAAACTGCTTTACAAGAAAGGAAAGCTACTTTTTCACCTCCAGAGTGAAGAAGGGAAAAATCTACTCTGCAAAACTATATTCCTCCTAAGAATGAGGCCCTGTTTAGAGAGTACTTTTATTTTCTATAATATATTTGATTTACTGTGGCCAAGAACAACTTATTTACCTTGTCTGATTGGGACTAGTTTGGTAGGAGCTTACCTTTCCCTACCAGATATAAGTGCCAACGCTACAAGATCCAGCTGAACTTTAATGACACTAGACAGTCATACCAACCAAAACAAGGTGTTTTTAGATGAAGAACAAGCTTTAGATTTAACCAGAGTGCTGTTTTTTCTGTAAAGCTTTGCCTGTGCATTTCATGTGTTCATATGTACATATATACATAAATGGTCAAATTGGTTAAGAGGAGATATTTTAGTATCTGGATTTTCTTTCAAAGATCTTATATATAAAGATTTTACACAGTTGTCTATTATGGATTTAACAGTACAGATTTCCTCACTACTCAAATGCTAATTTATGTCACGAATTTAGTTTTAATACAATTCCTGTAAAAGTATGCAAATAATCCACACTAAATTAACTTTGTTAATTAAGAGAGCACTGTTAACACAAGTGAATATAATTTCTGTCACATGGTCTGCAGTCCTTTTCCTCTAACTTGTCATTTTAAATAATACTACTGTGATTCAGGACAAATCAAATGTATAATTTCCACTCTTGGGCAGGCTGGATAACTTATTCAACAAACATTTATCAAAAGAATTGTGTTTGTGGGATGCATCCAAAGACGTACCTTGGTTCTTTATTTGTGCTTTCTGATTTGGTCAATCAATCATATCGATTTTCTTGGTAAATTTGGCCTGGTCCTTGCTTTAATTTAAGGGAACAAATATTTATGGACTTCCTCTGATGTAGGGAACTACCGGTACTTTAAGAGGATGGTTACACCTGTTAAAGTACCGGTTACACTGGCTTAGCCACCTCCAGGGTTATTCCTTCAAGACTCTACAGCATGCTGCCTCAAAGTGGACTGGGTAATCCCCCAGGGCAATTTCCATGAGAAAAAGTTCATCACTGCTGGCTAATAACATCACAAGCAGTAGTAATTCAGTACTCTGGAACAAGGGGTCCATTTCTCCTCCGGCCACCCAAACCAGAACCTTACAAGCTCACAGTGCTATAACCATCATAACCTTTGGGAATCCAGCCAGGACCAACTAGATAGAACCAATCAAGCTAATGGACCAACAAGTTCAAGGCCAGCCCACCCCTCAAAATCGCACTTTAGAAAAATACCTTGGTGCTTTCTGAAGTTAACATGTTCACTGTTCCTTGGACTCTAAAACACAGGCAAAGTAAGCGGTGCTTTCCATTGCACCAGTTAAGAGAAAAAGTAGAAAGTTAAATTTTATGTAACAAACCTTGTGTTCACATTCATGTCACCTATACTTTAGTCCTACTGATTCTCCAGTAAACATTATACAAAAGAAACACTTTTTTCTATTCATTCAAAAGATATTTATCGGGTATCTTCAAATACTGTATCTGAGAGGTACACTATCTGATGTCAAGGGTATTAGGCATAATAGGCTCACAGCTTGTTTTCCTCTGCCTTCAAAATGCGAGTTTTCTCTAATTATTCATTCATTCAACAACTATAAACTGAACCCATGCGTTTCCCTACCAAAGACTTGCACACGAACAGCAAAGAAAACAGAAGTTTAAGAACTAATTCTCTCTGCATTTCTAACCACCTCCAACTACATGTCGGATTATCAGGTCTTTTTAGTAAAAGTATTACCTGGAACTTACACGTCCTTGACATACATTTCCGAGTGTGACTTGGGCCCTACCTGTTTCTGAAAATGCAACGGTCTGTCCCTCACACCCCAGCTCTCCCCTGTGATTGGCTGGGCCTGTGGTATGGTTGGTGAGCTGTGAACAGCCCGCTATGGCCCCTCTGCAGATCCTGAAGTTGGCTTCTGCTAGACTGCTGTAGCCTCCCATAGGTGAAGGGGGTTTACGCTAAGGGGCTGTTGTTCTTTCAGGGAAAAACACCACCAACCCAAGGTAACAACTACCATTTCCAAACTCCTCCCTCTAAATATTTCTGGTGTCAGAGAGCCAAGAATCATTTAATAAAGGGTAAAATTGAACTTTCTGAAAATATCAGTTAAAAAAGTTTTTTCAGTTCTGTGCGTCGGTTTGGTCCCAGGACCCCTGAGATGACTGACAGGGCTAATATTAAACGATAGTGTAAAAAAGTTGAACTGGTGAACTGTAAGTGGATAAAAAAAGTTCAGAGTACGTTCAAACAAAATCTAAGCAACAAAGCTGTATGTATTCTAAACAAACCACACTTCAATTTTTCCACAGATTATTTTAATACCAATTTGGTATTATTAGGTATTCCTATGCCTTGAGCTTTGCAGCATCTTGGCCCAAAATGTGCAATCAGGGTACCCATATTGTAAGCAGAAGCTCTGATGGAAATACTTCTACATTTACATTTATTCAGAATAAGATGCAGTCATAAGGTATCATTTATTAATCTGTTATCCTCCTCTGTGGGGAGGGGAAAATTGGATCATTGTAGCTACCTTTGAGGTACCACTGTTACAAGCTTAAAATACAACAGCAGAAAAGCATAGTACATAAAACCAGAATAGTAATGACTGAGATCAACTCAAGAGGTTTAAACATGCATAAACATTACTAGCTATGTGTTTCTGTTGTTTGGGGTGTTTTTCCTCCTCTGTGTTTAATAAAATATGTTCGTACCACATATTTGCTTAATGCGTCTTTAGTGTCATTGCTATTTAAAACCATTTAATTTATTAACTATATAACACCTAAATATTATAAGGTTTTCTGTTTTACTAATCATTTTTTCTGTACAAAAATGCTATGCTAATCAATGTAGGACATTTCTCATAATTCCAGGCCCTTATTATTCGAGAGTTTTTTTTTTTTTTTTTTTTTAAATAAATCAGAGCTTCCCTGGTGGCTCAGTGGTTGAGAGTCCGCCTGCCGATGCAAGGGACACGGGTTTATGCCCCGGTCCGGGAAGATCCCACATGCCACAGAGCGGCTGGGCCCGTGAGCCATCGCTGCTGAGCCTGCGCGTCCGGAGCCTGTGTTCCGCAACGGGAGAGGCCACAACAGTGAGAGGCCCGCGTACCGCAAAAAAATAAATAAATAAAAAATAAATCAGACTCTACAGGAGAACTTTTCTATATCCCTTGATCATTATAACACGCCATTTCAGAAGAAAAACGATGAAATCTTAAAAAGAGTTTACTGCTTAGGTAATACTAAGCTACACAACCAACGTTTAAAACGATAGACAACAACGAAAAGGAATTTGCCTTGGAGAACTTCTTTCCTAGTGCTCAGATATTTAAGCAGGGAAGCTTTTAAGTTTACCTTCAAATACAAAGAGTGATACTCGGGTAATGAGTTGTTTCAGGGAGAAAAAAAAAAAAAAATCTCTGTGCGTAAGCCTTCACATCATCTGAACGTGACTTTCCAACGCAAATGTAAACAGCACTAGACAGAGGAGGAGCACAGAACTGCTGGCCTGGCATCTGGTCCACCTGGGGTCCCCAGCAGCAGGAGCCATGCAAACAGGCCTGCCATCTTCAGTAGTGAATCATATAACAGGTTCAAAGGATGATTATAATAATTAATGAGAAATCTGGCTTCAGTGCAAAATAAATATGTTTGACAAACCAGCTGACCACTGTCGAGACAGCCACTTGGCATTAGATGGCTAACTTGTGAGGGAGGGTGTCTTAACCAAAGGTCTCCAGAGGGAACAGACCAGGACTAGGACAGGACTACCTGATCACTGCTCAGTGCCACCAGCAGAAATGAGCACCTGTGACAAGGAAGCATCTGGCTGGTTCTAGGAGGTTCTAACGATGTGTGTCCAGGTCTGAAAACCAAAGCAAGTCACGACTGAAAAGTGAAAAAGCTGCATAAAATTTAGCATCCTTTTCCTTGTAATTGGTTTAAATTACTATAGTTTAATGCATAGGCCCTCGCTTAGTCAAATTCTAACCTTTCCAGATGATCCAATGCAGGTATGAAAATAAGTCATTGGGTTTCTGGCCTTGCGGTTAAAAGAAGTCAGAGCTTAATTAAATTACATCAGGTACACCACCTGGTTTCAGCCAAATGGACGTCATTTTTCTATTTGCATTGATTTTTATATGAATCAGCTCTCATGAAAGAGCTTGAGGTACATGCTTCAGGAACTAAGCCATTTACTGTTCTCCAAGGAATCACAGAAACGGCATAGACAAAGGATTTGAATAGCAGTGAGATGATGAAATGAGTACAGTAAATGCAGATTTAGCAAGCAAAACTGCTAATTTTTAAAAAATCAAACCCAATTTCATTATTTATTTATTTAGCCTTGTCGCGCGGCATGCAGTATCTTAGTTCCCCTACCAGGGATCGAACGTGTGCCCCCTGTGCCCCCGGCAGAGTCTTAACCACTGGACCGCCAGGGAAGTCCCCTTCATTATTTATTAATATTTGCAAAGAGGGAACATATTCTTGTTTTCTGCGGTTGATAACATTTTCCCAACCAGATCCCTTGTTTCGTGATCTGCCTCATTGAGCAGTTCATGTCCTCGCTTCCCAAGGTAATAACAATAGTTTCCACTGAAAAATAATGGCTGGAATTATTTGAAATTTTGGAAAATGTTTTGGGTCCTTGTTGATAGGGACTTCAAGTAAGTGTTCTGCTCTGTCACCCTATCCAAACTGTCAAATTCTTAATGTTAACGAATAGGTCCATGTGTCAACACAACGCTCCTGGTTCAGAGTTTTGTCAAATAAGAATGTAACTCCACAGAAAATGAATCCTTTGCTTCCTTTTCTTCTAAGCAACCTTTTAAATCTACATCCAGAATTTTGATTTCACACTTTTCAGAGTTTATATCTTGTGAAATTTTTGAATATATTAAGCCTTCATTACCTGAACACAATCAATTTCTCTACACAATTTTCCTCAGCTTTTAGGATAAAAATTAAATTTCATGAATGTTACATGAGAAATGTAGCAGGTATATAAAAATGAAACAACATATTTCTACTTTTTCTCTCAAATAATGACATTCTGCTGTTCCTCTCTTTTCCCTACACGTGTCCTTCAATGATATGACCATGGATATTACTCTTCTCTTTTAGTTTGTCTCTCTTAAAACCTTTTGGTTTTTCTAATTTGATTGAGGAATAAAAAGAAGTCAAATTATTTTCACATCTCCTGGAGTAAGTAGTTCACTAGGAGCTTCTTGGTGCCTCTCCTAATTTAGCCTCTTCTAATTTTCCAGTGTATGAATTTGCTATTGTATTCATGCAACAGTGCATAAACACAAAACAGCCAATATAATTCCCACAGTGAAAATTCTAGACGGAGAACGACAGAAAAAAAATCTGTTTCAATGGGAGAAATTCCTAACGTTGGCTAAGTAAGACTTAGTATGTCACAATATGACCCAAAGATGTCAAATGTCAATAAATGTAAACATGGGATGTATTTACTGAAGTTTAAAAGTTTTGATTTAATTTTTGAAAACTTTAAAATGTGAAGAAAAGTGCCATGAATTCAAAAATTAAATATGAGTAACCAAACACAAAACATACAAAGTATTACATATACAGCAGATGATCCAATGCCTTACCTTCATCATGAATTTCTGTAGGGGCATAAGGAAAAGAGAAAATATTAAATATACATTATTTCAAAGACATTTTAAAATATCTTATTTTTAGACTCCACTGTTCTAAATGGAGTTACATGAACAATAAACAAAAAAACATTCACTGTGTTGTCACAACAAAACTTAATATCAACTACATGCTAGAGAAAAGGTGTCGCAAGCCAAACTCTTTTTAGAATGCTTCTACATTAGTTCTTTCTTTTCTGTGAAAACATGCTACTTGACTTTAATGCGTGATTTAATTTACAGCATATTTAAGCACCCAAAAAAAAGTATAATCCTAAAATTATGTTCTGACAATGCTTTAAAAAATTTTTCATCTCATCTGTTGCATAAAAATGCAGTAATATAAACAGCAACCCAAGTAACTTAAGTAAAAATAGTGGATTAGAAACAGGTACGGTAGACCATCAATTAATATGCTGTGATGAGCTGCCCATATTTCATGCAAAAATGACAAAAAGCAATTCTTTAGATACTACATATTGTGATATGTGAATTTCAAAGAAAAACCACAGAACTTTTCTCTTGACTCGGCCATTTCTCATGATTTACATTATAACAGCTCTTTTTTTCTTCTACAAAACATAATATGTACATATCGATATATTCCTTCCTTTTTCTTTAGACCCATAAAGTTTCTTTGACTTCTTACTCCTGGGAGAGGTAAACAGATGAAAAAGAGCAAAGAAGGAAAAATGATAGTATGTTTCCAAACTTAGGGCTACGTTTAGCTGTCAGATGCATGTAAGTCCTACAGAGGAAAAAATACACACATCCACATTAGTCTTAAAGAAAACAGCAAGGGAAAGTTTTCTAACATAGATGTTAAATACCACACTTGTTTCCCTGAAACATACATACATAGTCATATATGTATATTACTAAATGGCAATTCTATTATGACTGATTTTTTTCATTTTCAATATTATAATGTTAAGGAAAAATTGTCAAGAACCATTTCATTCTCAGCTTAGAAAATATAGGCTGTGTAGTTACAGTTTTGTAGCTAATATCCGTGGTAAATGATACAAGGAACTTTATTTACTCCACGTTGATACTGACTAATCGCATGCCTACCTGTGATCAGCAGTGATGCAGATATCACTGAGGAATTAGGGAAAATCATTTAAGCCTTAATTCAAAGAAAAACAAAAATCCAAAATTTTGCTACAGAAAATGGTTTATAATAGACACTTTCTTCATGAGATTTTTGGGTTTTTAACTCATTTAGGTTTTAGAGATTTTCCGTTCAGAAATGTCTTCAGTCTGACTTTGTCAGCTACGCAGGTGGACCTACTTTAGAATTGTAGAAAATAGAAAAGAGAGTCATCTAGGTACTGAGGTCTGCTCTTCGTAATTTTTAGTTGTGTGTGAACACAGGATGCGCAAGTCACAGAGAAGAGTGATCTGGACACAGGATAAAATAAAATGAATGCTGTAAATTAGGAAAGACTAAGACGGCCATCTACAGAACGAGAAAGAAGAGCAGATGGATCAGACACGCATTATTTTCAAGACAATCAGGAACATGAAAGATTATCTGTGGCAGTACTGACATGAACTTTTTGTGCAAATCATCTATTGGTCCATCTATTTGACTTATTACATTAGAAGATATTCAAAAGGGATCATTCAAGGGCAAAGAAGAAGTCAAAATACATTAATATATAAAGGAAAAACATATTATTTTAATCTCAATGTAAACACTGCTTAAGTATGGTAAAGAGCAACAGAAGAAGAATGAAAATTAAAATCCTTTACAAGTTGATGATGTGATAGAAAGAGAAAAGAAACTCATGCATGAAGATAAATATTGAAACAGCCTCAATTTAGGTGTAAAGCATTATCATTTTTATGCTTACAGTAAGTTTAATAAGGAAATCAATTATTTATTTTATTTATTTATTTTGCGGTACGCGGGCCTCTCACTGTTGTGGCCTCTCCCGTTGCGGAGCACAGGCTCCGGACGCGCAGGCTTAGCAGCCATGGCTCACGGGCCCAGCCGCTCCGCGGCATGTGGGATCTTCCCGGACCGGGGCACGAACCCGCGTCCTCTGCATTGGCAGGCGGACTCTCAACCACTGCGCCACCAGGGAAGCCCGGAAATCAATTATTTAAGAGCTAAAATTTCATTAGACAAGATACAGAGGTGGATAATTATAAAGACAGAGTCCAGGCATGGTGCTTTCTGTCTTAGAAGAAATTTGGGGATGAAAATCAATTGACACAGAAACACAAAGTGGGAAATTTCAGTTCTTTAGGGCAAAACTACGAGTGGCAGTAATTCAGTGTCCCAAGTTTAGTTTAATTACTTCAGAATGGACAACTCAGATGAAGCTTCAAATGTGACCAAGAGCTGGGGACATAAGCACCCCCCCCCCATTATGCTAGACTAACATGAAAACCAGGAAGAGAAACAGCAATCCTTATGTTCTAACTCAAACAAAGATGGCCCTGGGAGTCTGATGGATGATAAAAAGAAGCAGAAGTCTTTGCTCTATATGTCACTTGATCTAGTAGATCTAAAAACCCTAAGGGATTTTCTTAGCATATGCAAATAATTATGAGTAGAAAAACAAATCAAATAGCAATACTTTAGTCTGAAAATTGTAATCAAACATCAGACATCAAGAGACTGCATAATTATATTCCATCTGTTACTGGTACAAAGAAAGAAACAGAAATTGAGGTGATGTACAAACTTCCTCTACCATAATTTTGCCTTTCAGTTCAAACTTGGATTTTTTTTCACTGTTATTTCAGGTTTGTGAAATGACAACTGATTACAAAAATTAATTCCTCTATAAACGGGCCTTTCTTAGAAGTTTTAAAAGAACCTTTGCTAAAATGTCTTCTTAAAAATTATATAGATGAGGAAATAGTAACAAAGCAACAAAATAAACAGTTTGGGGCTACTAAAAAAGAATTATCGGGCTTCCGTGGTGGCGCAGTGGTTGGGAGTCCGCCTGCCGATGCAGGGGACACGGGTTCGTGCCCCGGTCCGGGAAGATCCCACATGCCGCGGAGCGGTTGCACCCGTGGGCCATGGCCGCTGAGCCTGCGCGTCCGCAGCCTGTGCGCCGCAATGGGAGAGGCCACAACAGTGAGAGGTCCGCGTACCGCAAAAAAAAAAAAAAAAAATTTATCAAATAGGACAATCTGAGAGACTAGGGCAAAATTTTGCCTCTGGAGTCCTAACATGAAGTTTCCACTGAGGCAGCGAAATGTCCTACTCTGCACACCAAATATCCATCAGACTTAAGCCTCTTCTGTCATCTTTTTTCTCCTTGTATCAAGATGCTAGGATTCTCCATAATCCTCCAGCTGGTCTTCTCTCCTCTGTGAATGAGGATACATGTGGTAAATTTCATTATGTTGAGAAAAGGAAAAAATATTTCACCACTAAAGACGTGGGTTTGTTGGTGGCTTTTTTATAATTAACCATGCTCCCCCAGAATTTTAGAGGGCAAAAGAAATTTAAGATTAACAATTCCAAGTTCCAAACATATATCAATATATACTATCTAATAGCATATGTGGGTGTATCTTTGTGAAAAATCTCAACAATTTCTCTTATGATGAAGATATCCTATGTAAATGCTTAACTTTCTAAGACTTCCCCACTGAAAATCCTCAAGACTGCACTGATTGACAGACATGTTGATGGTGGGCCCAGAAAGCGTCTAAAAGAGGGTTCTGCTTTTAGCCCATGAAAAAGCAATTATACATATTATGATACAGCCCGTGGCAATGCTCTTGCATTACTCATATTAATGACCATCACTGGCAGCTAGTGATATGTGTATGCTGGTATTTTTTAATAAGAATTCAGTATAATTTGGGGGCAGATTGGGAGCAACTGCTGTCTGTTTCAACCTATCAACAACTCTTTATAGACAGTGTCTAAATGGACTGTCTTTTCTCTCATGTGTAAGGGTCTGACATATATATGTATATATAATTATCCAGTTCTTCTTTAGAAGAATAAAGGAAAATAATTCTGATAAGCTACTATAAATTCTCATCTTTTATCTCTGTGACACATTTATAAATCACTGAGCTGCATGAATGTCTAAAATATGAAGTAGAAAAGCTATTGAGGGCTTTTTTTTTTTTTTTGGCAGTATGTGGGCCTCTCACTGCTGTGGCCTCTGCCATTGCGGAGCACAGGCTCCGGACGCGCAGGCTCAGCGGCCATGGCTCACGGGCCCAGCCACTCCGCGGCATGTGGGATCTTCCCGGACCGGGGCACGAACCCGTGTCCCCTGCATCGACAGGCGGACTCTCAACCACTGCGCCACCAGGGAAGCCCGAGGGCTTCTTCCTTTCCCACCTTTCTCTCAATCAAAACCCAACAAACTGATCTCTACGGAGAGTATGTGGATCATAATGACCTGAGGACCTATAAAGCCTGCCCTACACTCAGAGCACCACCTACCTAGAAAAAATTGTCTTTATCAGGATATAGAAGATTCCGTATATTTTTTTCAAAACCATTTCAAACATGATTGAATCTTGATAACATGAGAGCACTTCATAGACCCTCACATCATAGTAGCTGCACGAAAAAATGCATTATTAAAACTACTCTCAGAAACATTTGAAAGGATTTTGTATTTTAATAATTCCAACAGCATCAACATATTTTTTAATATGTATGAGACATCATTTGGTCTACAGACAATGCTTCACATACAACAATATGACAATGTTTTCCATCCCTTTATTGTCCCCAGCTCCATCCATGACTGCGATCCCAGGCCTCCATGTTAGAAACCAATGCTAGAGGTTAGGGGGCTAGAGGGCTGAGGGTGGAGTAGATGGAAATAACAATTCATCACGTTTTAATGCAGAACTCACAAATGTTATTCCCTCTTGAAGTATGAAGAGCAGCATCTGATTACTCAATGAGCTCTTGATTAAACACAAATGCCCAAAGGTGCTCAAAGAGACGCGGGAAAACAGCTAGAGGGTGGAAGGAAGGGAGGAGGAGGGGGGAGAGAGAGATAGGTTGACTGACGTGTGATGAAGTTTCCAGAATGATGCTATGAGAAAATTTATAAAGAAGCAAGTCTAATTTTCAATATATTTAAGTTTTATAAGGCTTCTAAAAGTCTCAATCTGGGGTTGTCACCTATGTTCTGTAGACAAGCAAATATAACGGGGTCTTAAAATAGGACACCTGTTTCAGAACAAAGTAGTGGCAAATACTCTCATATTCCAAACCACACTGGGATACCACCCAAACAGGGACACCAAAGCAGGTGGCTGAAAATCCAACTGCTGCCCTAAGCTGGCCCCCAGCTCCAGTCTCTCCGGAGAGGCTGGAGAGCAAAGAGATGGTTTCTTAGAGAGAGGTGTTGATTGGCTTGGAGTCCTGTTTCCCCAGAGCTTGCCCTCAGCTCAAGCCTAGAGAGGGTGGCTTCAGGGATACTTGTGTCCCAGCAGAGTCACGTTACAACTGGCCAGTGACCGCACTGCCAAGAGCAAATGGGGGCCACGCTAGACGGAGCCAGCCTGGGACTGTCTTCAATGCCACCAAGAGACCAGGGATGAGGAGGTCATCACCACTGATCAGCTAGAGGATGGGGCACATGGAGGCAGCAAGAGAACCCCAGCTCAGAGGTTTCCGGTGACAGCATCTCCACTGGTCACCGCCCAACTATCCAGAGAGAAAGTCAGCTGAAAACACCTGACCAGCCCCATGAATGACAGGCTCATCAAAGAAGACCTGCCTGCCAACTTTCCTCTTCTCCTTGCCAGGACACCCTGAGAGGGTCAGAAGCCGCAGGCAATGCACAGGCGTTTGTGGGAACTGGCAGAGGGAAGTGAGATGCAGACTCCTCCCTACTCCCCGCCCGCTCCAGGCTCCTGCCGGGAGAGGCCTGAGCTGTAACTAGAATTAACATCAAGAGTGTTCCACTACACAGGACTGGGCATTTTAATTACTGAAATGAGACTTATGTGACTTGAAATGGCTGGGGGGGTGTCTCATTGTCTATGAGAAAACATAGAACCTGTCCTAACTTAACCCAGGGCACACAGGAGAATGAGCCCCCAGAGCAGGTAGGTAGGCAGGGGATTCAACTGTTTTCTGTTACCCTTCAAGTAACAGAAAAAGGTAACAAATTCTACCTGTGACAGTAGACATTCAAGCTCCCTATGGCAAGCGCGTAAGATTTGACGTATATGGGTCTTCAAAGAAAGAAACAGCTCAAATCTAAAATTTACTGAGACCTATACATACAGTGATTATCAGTTACCCAGAGCAAATCCAGCTGGATATTTTCATTATATGATATCTCAATGAAGGTATATTTCAGCATTGATACGTCTTATCATTAACATAACAGTAATATTTTAGAACCAGAAAGGGCTAGCCCAGATTCTAATCCTATAAACAAGGAGACGAGACGAATGCCCACAAATAGCTGACATAGGTTATGAAGTGAGTCACAGAGCTAAACGGCATGACTGTCAGCTCAATGTTACTGCCAATACTTTCTCAGAACTAGAAAGCAATCTCTAAGGTAAAGGTTTGCAAATAAACCTACTAAGAATAAATTTTGAGATGAGAAATCCCTATGAAAATGAGAGGGAGAAAATCCACATAGCAAGGCACTTCAAAAAAGCAACCAAATGCAGAGGAAAGAATGGGGATACTTCTAGACAGCGGGAGAAAGGGGGTTCATTCATTTAAATATTCTATTTCCAAAGGAATTTAAGTGGCTTGAGTGACTGGCTCAAGAACTACTGATTTGGATACAGCACAGGGATACTGGAACGGAAGTGAAGGGATAAAAAGATGAGGCAGGGACTTCTTTGAGGATGGCTAATCTTGGGGAAGGAGCACAAAAAGGTGAAACACATGTTCTTATAAACAGGTTTCCATCCCCAAGACAAGAATTCGGATCAGAATTTTAACTAGAGGCAGAGAAGAGAGGAAATTTCAAAAAGAAAGAGCTGAACAAAATTAATAGCTTAGTTATGAAGAAACAGATGATGAATTAAAATTATTTCCAGAGTTATAACATAGAAGTAGTAGTTCTCAAAAATCCATACATGGGGGGCTTCCCTGGTGCCGCAGTGGTTGAGAGTCCGCCTGCCAATGCAGGGGACACGGGTTTGGGCCCCGGTCCGGGAGGATCCCACATGCCATGGAGCAACTAGGCCCGTGAGCCACAACTACTGAGCCTGCGCGTCCGGAGCCTGTGCTCCGCAACAAGAGAGGCCGTGACAGTGACAGGCCCGCGCGCCGCGATGAAGAGCGGTCCCTGCTTGCCACAACTAGAGAAAGCCCTTGCACAGAAACGAAGACCCAACACAGCAAAAATAAATTAATTAATAAACTCCTACCCCCAACATCTTCTTTAAAAAAAAAAAAAATCCATACATGGGTGTCATCATAATGGAAATGGTAAATTTAATAAACAAAACTTTCTTTAAGTATAAAGGGCTGAAAGAAGTTTAGGAAACAGGGCAGTTGTTTGGGAAACACAAGTGAAAGGCTACTGAAAAGACAGCAAAAGTCTCAAGATGTTGCCTCAGGGTAACTGCATCCCAGAATGAGAGAATATAATGAAAGTAAAATGAAGTCATCATGTAAGCCAGTATTAGCTGATTCACCGTAGTAAGTCACAGGGCAAATACGAACAAAACAACACAACATGAAGGGCCTCACTGTTTTGCACACAAAGTGGATCAGGAATACCAATGTTGGTGAAACTCTAATTTCCATTCAGCATTAAAAGGAGTTCAGAATTGGAAGGATCTTTGCCTTTCCCTCTGTCCCCCTCCCTCCCTCCCTCCCCCCCCCCTCAATAGTTGAAGAAACTGAGACCAAGAATAGTAACATACTTTGGCCATATCACTTTGTCACACTGTTGGTCTCCAAATTAGCCTCCAGAATCCTGCAGCGGTTAACTTTCTTCGTGATATTTTCTCATTCACCTTCACTTTTTAAGATTGTATGAATATGTATAAAGCCTTTTTCTATAGCACATGGGAAAATTCGAGAGCTAAGCAGTAGGATTCTAAGATTAAACAGTCGAGATTTTTCGGTAAAAGATACACAGTATTAATAATAAAAGCCTTCTCATGGACCAGAAGCCTATCATAACGATAAAGCCGATTACACAGAGACTATAATGTTCCAGGGATAGAGAATATTTTAATAGATTCCATTTCAGAAGAAGAAAACTAGAAACTTCTAAAGGTTCTAACTGGAGACTGGTAAAATACGTGTTGACTACAACAGAGCAGTTATTTTGAATACTCAAAGTACCAGCCACACTAGGAAGCAAAACAAAAAGATTAGAGGCAACAGCAAACATGCACCCATTTATATCACGATCCCTTTGTAAATACGTGGAAACACATACCCATTTTTTCACATCAACTTTCTGTGGAAAGAAAAAGTCAAAATAGTAACAGGCACACAAATAAGTAGCTAGCAAGGTTTTAATTACTGTCATTTAAATAAACTGAAATGTGGTCCCTGCACCAAAACCTACTTCCAATTCTGAAGGATCCGAAACGGTATCCAAGCTTTTAAGTAATAACATTTAATCTCCTCAAACAAACAAACGTTTTCAATTAATTTAGTAATCAGAACTTCAAAAGGCATTAGGCTGAATATGTACCAGGTACATGAAATAACAATAATCTAGTATATTCAAAAGCAAATGTGAACATTTACCTAATTCTCAAACCTACAGGCCTTTGATTTAGGAACCACTATTCTCCT
The DNA here is from genome assembly GCF_039906515.1 of Pseudorca crassidens. Taxonomy (NCBI): domain Eukaryota; kingdom Metazoa; phylum Chordata; class Mammalia; order Artiodactyla; family Delphinidae; genus Pseudorca; species Pseudorca crassidens. The sequence continues at coordinate 77,098,672 of NC_090311.1, forward strand.
CTAACTATAAAAATGTATTTAACAAAAAAGATCAGTTTAGAAATACAGCATCTAAGAATAAATCTCTGATGAAATAGCAGTAAAATTTCTCTTAGCCCAATCTTTCTAGCATTATATAAATGTTCACAGTATAACAAAAGGCATGCTTTGTCAAATAATTCTGAAACTGCATCAGAATCCAAGTATTGTTTAAAATGTAGTTATTAATGAATGCATGTTAGTCTCATACGACTCTTTAAAAATTAAGTGAATATAATTATATCCAAAGCGTAAAACAGAATAAAAAGCCATATGTCAACGACTGCCTCTACAAGGCCCTAAGATTCCTAGCAAATCAATCAGAATTTAAAAATCTCGACACTGAGGGATATACTCTCTCTCAAAGGTAAGTTTCCATAATCAACCTCCCTTCTTTAGCACATATGATTGGGGATCAGTGAAACTTGAGGTCTGCTTCAGACTCTTCATGCATTTACGTTTACTTGCAATTCTTTTTTCTTTAGAAAATTCATTAATCAGGTCCAAAGCTCATGCTACTTCGCCATAACTAAGAATCTCCACTCCTTATTAACAAGCTTCAAGAAGGAAATGTGCGTAAGATGCATATACATTGTGATTACTTTTTAAATGCTATGAAGTGATATAAAAATATCAACCTAAATACACAGGTGGGATTGTTCTGAAGGCCCAGTGAGATTCAATAGATTCAACAGATTACTTACAACAGAGCATTTTGGCTTCGTCAACAATTTATTTAGTCTTCAGAAAAATCTCTTCTAAGCCTACCCCCAACCTCTGAATTTACAAACACATTGTTATTTAAGAAAGAATACTTTAATGAATGGAAAGCCCTGGTTTTCACTATAAGTTTTCAAGATATTTAGCTGTTACCCAAAGCTCAAGTCCTCATTTTAAGCATGAACCTATTAAAGTGATGAATCTATTTCTTTAGATCCTGGGGCACAGGGAAACAATTTAGTCATGTCCAGTATAATATAATTATCATTCACTTTTCTACCTTTAAAAGGACAAATTCTTATATTTATTCTCTTCCATGAAAAATAACTTAAGGAAATGTGAAATGATTTCCCTTTCATGTTTATCAGGAAATCAGGATATGCCATGCTTTTTCAATGATCAACAAAGACATTCTATTATCCCATCATTATTTTCACATCAAAATGTTAAATATACCCACACACACACGTACACACACACACATACTTGCATCAGTGCAAAGATAAAGTGTTGTGGGATTTTCCTGGAAGAAAGAGAAATTGTAATCAAGAGTCATAGTTCCTAGTATTAGTAACAGAAGCTCTTCAATGATCTATATTACAAAAGTGAAACTTTTTTAAGCAGCAAGAATTAGCAATAATATAACAGATTCAGTATCCAAATACCCAAAGAAAGGCTTAGCAACAGCATGTGCTGGGAGTGAATTTTCAGCTAAACACAGAAGACAAGACAAATGGTCCACAGAGTTAAAAGACTGATAAAGTACAATAAAGCTGTAATTATGCATAAGCGATGCAGAGCAATTTCATGACACATCTCTCATGAATGTTATCAAGAATTATTTAATTAAATGCCTACAAACAGTGAAGAAGAGAATGATTTATATGAAGCTAATCAAGGAAAGGAAATATAAAGCTCACAATGAACTTGACCAATTTTACAGTTTAAACAGTTACCAAATCCATAAAGCATAAGACAAATGAGTACTTATTCCAATAATTTTTTATCCAAGTATGTGGGATTTTTAAAAAACATACTGATTCCATTAATTTACAGAAGATAAATATTTTACCATCTGTAGGAAACAGCATTAAATATTTTAAGACCAACAAATGAGCAAATTTATTTTCAAATAAAAACACAATTTCCATTAAGGAAAATAAAACAGTCATTTAAATAGCAACTTGACTAAGCAGAGAGGACAGAAGTTAAGAACATAATACAAAAGTAATTAATTATAAATTATATCATATGACATGACATCTCCATTTTTGTATTCATGTTTTAATATGTACATTTAATTAGTATATTTTAATAATTGTAAATATATTTAATTAATATAGAAGTTATAAATTAGGGCACAAAACATGAACTATTCCATACCTATAAAAATGAGTTTGGTTGCTTCTTCCAAGTTGCTTATTTTACTGTTTAAGGTAAAGAATGTTATTATTATTAAACCTATAGGCCATATAGTAAGAAGTTACTATGTGCCAGGCTTTGAGCTGAACACTTTACATGTAATCTTACTGACTGCATTTTATACATGAGGAAACAAACGACATATAAATGTGTTACACACTTTCCTCAACAACAACAACAAAGTTCTTGGAAATAAAGGATGGAGCTTCATCTTGAAACTGGGTCTTTAACTTGAAATCTCCACTCTCCTAAGCTCTCCCATGTATGCCAAAAACAAGATACGTCATCTTTTTTCTCTTTTGTTTCAGATTTTTAGTCTCTATTTAATTTGGAATTATTCACCAGCCTATTTCTCATGGTAAGTGCCACCTAATACAATGTGTTAACATCAAGATAAGAGAATGTAAAATGAACCTAGAGATTCTTATGATATCGAACATGTTATTTAGTCTCAGTTATTCAAATAGCATGTCTGGTTTTTCACATAGATAAATTTCTAGATAATTACAACACAACAATAAAACATCCAACGTAAATATAACGTTTTTAATATCAAGGCATAACATAAGAAAAGTAACTGAAATATTTAATACATACCTACAATCCATTACCCTGCTAAGTTTTTAAAATAATAAATTAGAGAAAAGTGAAAAACGAAATCTACTCTACCCTAAAAGTAATTCTCCACCACACATGTTGTTTATTATTAAGATTAGGGGGGAAAACTTGAAAAATCTGCACACTGTGTTCCAGGATTCAAAACATAATGAAGTCGTTTCAATTTCCTAAAAGTAAAACTATGATTTGGAGGGCCCACATGTTTAATAAATACAAATTCAGAAAAATATATCTAAAGCAGTGGTGCACATTTAACTCTCATCAGGAGTTTCACTTGCTTCACATCTTGACAATACTTCTAGTCTTTTAAATTTCAGATCTTCTGGTGGGTGTGTAGTAATACCTCCTCACAGTTTTCATCTGCATTTCTCTGAAGCCTACTGTGATGAAGCATTTTTCCGTATGCTTTGGATATTTTGAATATATCTGCTGTTAAGAAGCATTTGGTCAAGTCTTTTACCCATTTTTTACTATTAGGTTGTCTATTTTTGTTCGTACTGATTTCCCAGAATTGTTTATATTTTTCAAGTATTCTCTCCCAGTCTGTGTCCTGTCTTTTCCATCTCTTAATGGTAACTCTGATGACAGACATTCTTAGTTTTGGTACAATTTCTCCATCTTTTCCTTCATTGCTGGTGCTTTTTGCCCTGAAAAGATCCTCCTACATTATTTCTGAGAAAATGTATTATCTTAACTCTTACCTGAGACCTCAATCTGTTTGGTATTGGTTTTCTGGGTATATGGTGCTAGGGAGGGAATTCAGATTCATTTTCCCCCTCATTCAGCTGTTCAGCTGACCTTGCACCATTTACAAAAAGATAATTCTTGCCTCCACTGTACTGCATTGCCACCTCCGTCATAAATCAAGTTACTAACATGTGGAGGTATTTATGAACTCTCTTCTATTTTGGCCTATTTTTCTACGCCTGTGCTAATAACATACTATCCTAACCACTGTTCCATCAAAATAAGTTTTGATATCTGGTAGCCAAAGGCCCCAACTTTGTTCTTTTCTTCAATATTATATTTGTTAATATTGACCCTCTCTATTTCCCATAATGTTCAGAATAGACATAAATTTTCATGCACACAAAAAGAAAACCTGCTGGCATCTTGATTGAGATTGCATTGATCGACAGATCAATTTGGAGATAGCTGCCATCTTCATAATATTCAGGCTTCCAACACTGTATATCCCTCTTTTTTTTAGGTCACCTTTAATTTCCTTCAAAATGCTTTTCGATGTTCTATGGAAAGGTTTATATATCTTTCATGACAATTATTCCTAGGTACATGATGTTGTATTGTACCAATATAAGTAGACTCACTTAGAAATTTTAATTTTATGTTTGCTTTTTGCTAATATATAGAAATGTAACTGACAATTTATACTGAGTTCTAACTTTACTAAATTCACTTTTTAGTTTTTTTGTTTGTTTGTTTGTTTGTTTTTGCGGTACACGGGACTCTCACTGTTGTGGCCTCTCCCGTTGCGGAGCACAGGCTCCAGACACGCAGGCTCAGCGGCCATGGCTCATGGGCCCAGCCGCTCCGCGGCATGTGGGATCTTCCCGGACCAGGGCACGAACCCGTGTCCCCTGCATCGTCAGGCGGACTCTCAACCACTGCGCCACCAGGGAAGCCCCTAAATTCACTTTTTAATTCTAACAGTGCCCACCTTCACCCCTTTATTTAACATCACACTAAAATAATTCAATATTTCACTGGTTTTCCATTTTACAGAGAGCATCTATCCAATTAAAGAGTTCCCTACATTACAAATTTACAATAAATGATTTATTTTTTAAATGTTTTAAATGTATCAATTAAAATATGTAATCTTTCCCTTTATGTCTTTTAATATGGAGAAAGACATTAATCACTTTCATGAATACATTAACTACTGTTGAATCCCACCTTAGTTATAATATGCTATAGTTATAGTATGCTTAGTTATAATATGCTTGATTTTATATATCCATAAATTTGGTTTGCTAGTATTTTGTAGAGGATTTCTGCATCTATGACCTTGACGAATATTAGTGTATAACATTTTTTCTAGCAAGGCCTTTCTAATGGTTTAGGACCATGGTTATGTTGACATCATAAAATAAGTTTAGAAGGATTCTGTAAGAGGTTAAGATTGGTATTACTGCTTTCTCAAATGTTTGCTGGAATTGACCAGAGAAGCCATCTGGGCCTGTACTTCTTTGTGGTAATGCTTCTTTTTTTAATAGTCAGCACTTAATTTTTTAAAATATTTTTAAACAGATATAATTGACATATAACTTTATATTAGATGAATGATTTGATATTTCCATATATTGTGAAATGATCATTACATTAAGTCAAGTTAACAACCATAACAGACATACTTTCAATTTTTTTTGTGATGAGAACTTTTAAGATCTACTATCTTAGCAACTTTCAAATATACAATACAGTGTTATTAACTACAGTAATCATGCTGTATATTATATCGCCAGGGCTTCTTAATTTCCTAACTGGAAGACTGTATCTTTTGACCACCTTCACCCGTTTTGCCTCTCCTACACCCTGCCTCTGCAACCACCAATCTGTTATCTGTAACTATAGGTTCAGTTTGTTTGTTTGTTTTTCAGATTCCACATAAAAGTGAAATTATATAGTATTTGTCTTTCACTTGTCTCACCTAGCATAATCCCTTCAAGGTCCATCCATGTTGTCATAAATGGTAAGATTTATTTATTTATTTATTTATTTTTATTTATTTATTTTTGAGGTACGCGGGCCTCTTACTGTTGTGGCCTCTCCCGTTGCGGAGCACAGGTTCCGGATGCACAGGCTCAGTGGCCACAGATCACGGGCCTAGCCACTCCGCGGCATGTGGGATCCTCCTGGACCGGGGCACAAACCCATGTCCTCTGCATCAGCAGGCGGACTCTCAACCACTGCGCCACCAGGGAAGCCCGATTTATTCCTTTAACGGCTGTACAATATTCCATTGTATGTATATACCACATTTTTTTACCCATGCATCCACTGATATACACTTAGGTTGCTTCCACATCTTGACTACTGAAAATAATGCTGTGATAAATATGGGGGGGGCATATATCTTTCCAAGTTAGTGCTTTCATGTCCTTTGGATAAATAGCTGGAACTGGAATTGCTGGATCATATGATACTTCAATTTTAGTTTAATGTCCGAAATTTACAAGGATTAATCTCCGAAATTTATAAGCAGCTCATGCAGCTCAATAACAAAAAGACAAACAACCCAATCCAAAAATGGCCAGAAGACCTAAACAGACATTTCTCCAAAGAAGATATACAAATTGCCAACAAACACATGAAAGATGCTCAACAGCATTAGAGAAATGCAAATCAGAACTACAATGAAATATCACCACTTACCGGTCAGAATGGCCATCATCAAAAAAATTTAGAAACAATAAATGCTGGAGAGGGTGTGGAGAAAAGGGAACCTTCTTGCACTGTTAGTGGGAATGTAAATTGATACAGCCACTATGGAGAACAGTATGGAGGTTCCTTAAAAAACTAAAAAAAGAACTATCATACGACCCAGCAATCCCACTACTGGGCGTATACCCTGAGAAAACCATAATTCAAAAAGAGTCATGTACCACAAAGTTCACTGCAGCGCTATTTGCAATAGCCTGGACATGGAAGCAACCTAGGTTTCCGTTGACAGAAGAATGGATAAAGAAGATGCGGCACATATATACAACGGAATATTACTCGGCCATAAAAAGTAACGGAATTGAATTATTTGTAGTGAGCTGGATGGACCTAGAGTCTGTCGTACAGAGTGAAGTCAGAAAGATAAAAACAAATATCGTACACCAACACATATATATGGAGTCTAAAATATTTTTTAAAAATGGTTCTAATGAACTTAGGGATGGGACAGGAATAAAGATGCAGATGTACAGAATGCACTTAAGGACACGGGGAGGGGGATGGGTAAGCTGGAACGAAGTGAGACAGTAGCACTGACATATATACTCTACCAAATGTAAAATAGATAGCTAGTGGGAAGCAGCTGCATACACAGGGAGATCAGCTCGGTGCTTTGTGACCACCTAGAGGGATCGGATAGGGAGGGTGGGAGGGAGAGGCAAGAGGGAGGAGATATGGGGATATATGTATACATGTAGCTGATTCACTTTGTTACAGAGCAGAAACTAACAAAACATTGTAAAGCGATTATACTTCAGTAAAGATGTTAAAAAAAAAAAAAAAGAATCTAGACAGATCTTAAACCTGCCACAAAAATGAGTTCAAAATGGATCACAGACCTAAATATAACACACAAATCTATAAAACTCCTAGAAGATAACATAGGAGAAAATCTGGGTGATCTTGGGTTTAGCAATGACTTTTTAGGTACAACACCAAAAGCATGATCCATAAAAGGAAAATTGTTAAGTTGAACTTCATGAAAATTAAGTCTTCTGCTCTGTGAAAAACACTGTTAGCTGAATTAAAAGTCAACCCACAACTGGGAGAAAATCTTTGTAAAACACATATATGATAAAATACTGGTAGTCAGAATATACAAAGAACTCTTAACTCTCAACAATATGATATACAACGGACTACTACTCACCCACAAAAAAGAATGACCTAATGCCATTTGCAACAACATAGATGGACCTAGAGAATATCATACTAAGTAAAGTCAAGTCAGAAAGAGAAAGACAGATACCATATGATATCACTTATGTGTGGAACCTAAAACATGACACTAATGAACTTATCTACTAAACAGACTCACGGACATAGAGAACAGCCTTGTGGTTGCCAAGGGGGAGGGAGGATGGAGGAGGGATAACCTGGGAGCTTGGGATGAGCAGATGCAAACTATTATATACAGAATGGATAAATAACAATGTGCCACTGTATAGCACAGGAAACTATATTCAATATCCTGAGATAAACCATAATGGAAAAGAATATGATAAAGAATACATATATATATATGTATGTAACTGAATCACTTTGCTGTACAGCAGAAATTAATACATTGTAAATCAGCTATACTTCAATTTTAAAAACTTAACAATATGAACATAAACAACGCAATTTAAAATTTGGCAAAAGATCTCAATAGACACCTCACAAAAAAAGACACTATGGCAAATAAGCATATGTAAAGATGGTCTACATCATATGTCATCAGGAGATTGCAAATTAAAATAACAGTAAGTTACCATTTACACAACTGTGAGAATGGCTAAAATCCAAAAACTGACACCACCAAATGCTGATGAGGATGTGGAGCAACTGGAACTCTCATTCATTCTTGGAATGCCACATGCTACAGACACTTTCAAAGTCGGTTTGGCAGTCTCTTACAAAAGTAAACATACTCTTAACATACGACCAAGCAATCGCTTTCCTTGGTATTTACCCAAAGGAGCTGGGAGCTTATGTCTACATGAAAACCTGCACGTGCGTTTATAACAGCTTTATTCATAATTGCCAAAGCTTAGAAGTCACCAAGATATTCTTCAATAGGTAAATGGATAAACAAACTGCTGTACAACTGGGCAATGGAATATTACTCAGTAATAAAAAGAAACAAGCTATCAAGCTAGGAAAAGGCATAGAGAAAGCTTAAATGCATATCACTATGTGAAAAAAGCCAGAATAAGAAGGCTGCATACTGTATGATTCTAAGTATATGCCATTATGGAAAATGCAAAACTATGGAGAGACAGTAAAAAGATCCGTGGTTAGAAGGGAGGGAGGCATGAAGAGGTGAAGCACACGGGACTTTTAGGGCAGTGAAACTATTCTGTACAATACCAGTAATGGTGGATACATGACATCATGTATTTGTCAAAACTTTTAGAATGTAGAGCACAAAGAGTGAACCCTAACGTAAACTATGAAATCTGAATGATAATGATTTGTCAATATCTGTCCTAATGTAAACTATGAGCTCTGAGTGATAATGTGATAATGTGATAATGTCAATTATAATGATATAATGTGATAATGTCAATTATAACAAATATATCACACTAATGCAAGGTATTATAATAATAAAGGATGTAGGGGAGGGGAAAGGTTATGGGACTTTTTCAGACAGTTTTCTGTAAATCTCAAACTGCTCTAAAAAAACATATTCTAATGTAAATAAATTATATATAATACATACCAAATAATTATTATAAAATGAGAGAAATGTAGAAAAACTTAAAAACCCAGTGATACGGATCCACGAGTAGAAATATTATTTCTGGCAGAGAGGATTATGAAAAAATTCAAGGAGCATACCTTCTTGGACATAAGCATAGAAGGAAAGGGTAAACTTTTGAATGGCTCAGAATTCTAAGTTGAGGAATTAGTGTGGTTAAGAATATGAGTAATGTATCTGGGGAAAATAGAGCATATTCAGGGAGTGAGTCCAATTTGGATAGAGAATGGACAGAATGAAAAACTAACTAAAGCTAGACATGAAGAAAAACTAAAGCTTAAATTCCTTCATGACAACTGATTGTTCACTTAGCAACAATTAAATTAGGAACAGTCTGCTCAGGGAACAGTTGTTCAACAGTTCAACCTAGAAAGAAGCCATTATCAAAACAGTCCTTGAGAAAACACCATAAGGGCGAGATCTAATTATTGGCTGAATCCCCTGGTGCACAGATTTCTTCCTAAGCAATTCTTGAATAGTTTTCCAAAGAACCAAAAACTCCTTATGGTGAAACTCACTACAAATTTACTGAATTGAAATAACTATGTAGCATTCACCTCAGATCCATTTTGGAAGTATAGAGACTATATCTCATGATCAAATACATGATACAAACCATTTTCCTACTCATAACTGTTATACACACTAATACCATTAGAAAGAAAACAAAACAAAATCTCCAGTCCATGGGTGTATAAAGAGAATCTCAGTTTTTACCTTTGCCCCTAGAATCTTATTTTTAATCCTTCACTTCCCCCCAAAATTTATAGTTTATATTATAATGCACAGATTCCACTTATGTCCTGTCCTGGAAGAAACATCCCTAGCCCCTCAGGCTCTCCCTCACCATTTCTCCTACACAGAGGTTGGAACATAAGTTACTCATGGTACATCTGTAGAGTGAACAAATGCAAGTGACTCCAGCTTATGAAGTATTAAATTTTGCTGGCCTAACGTTGCTTCTTTTGTTGTCTCTGTTGTGATTTATCACTTCTCTCTCTCTCTCTCTCTCTCTCTCTCTCTCTCTCCTCTCTCTCTCTCTCTCTCTCTCTCTCTCTCAATCTGTCTGCACTGTCTAATCTCATTGGGACACTTTTCTCTCATGTCAGATCACGTAACCATTTCAATAGGTTCTTTTTATCTCACACCAGGCTCACTGTCTCCAGAACTATGGAAATCAGTGCACTACAATATGGAGCCCATTCTGTGTGCCCTGGGTGTGGTGCTCTCTGTACTACTCTGTCAGTGGTCTAAGGACAGTTCTAAGGTTTCTTGTTCCAGTAAAGAACTCGACCACAGCTCTGTTGGGGTCTTAGAGCTAATGGCATCACCATTATCTCAGAAGTCAGAGAAGTCACATCCGGTCATACCTCCAGTACTGACCTCACGCTGTCAGAATGTTCCATCTGGTCTCGAAGTTATACAGATCCCAGTGGACTTCGTCTTTCTCTGAGATTAGTTGCAAAAAAGTATAGATTCTGAGAGTGATGGCTACAAGTCAAAAGAGTGGCTTGAATTCCTTTTAAGGCCTCAAATCTCAAAGTATATGAAAGATTTTGTACATGTAGAAATTACCTGTATTTTTTCTGGGGAACACGTCTGAAACTTTTATATGATTCGCCAAGGTACCATGACTGGGGATGGCCATTTAGCTTCTCACCCAGACTGGGGCACTACGGACAGTGAAAGGTGGATAATAGGAATTAAGCTGTGACAGGTGTTAACCTGAACTATGCCAGACAAACAAGGATGCATGGTTATCTAACCCCAAAAGGTTATTTTCTCATTTTCCCTTCTGAATATGTTTCTTTTCTCTCGCAATAGAGAAGGGAAAGGTGAAAAACAGCTGCACTGAACAGTCAATGTTCTACTTAGGTTCAAAACTGTCAACATAGTAGTAGACACAGAATTTGGGGCACTTTTCAGCCCCTTAATTTTTGGTTTATATATTCTATTTTGCAATCCCTCAAGTCAGCAAGTATTTCCTCAGTATCTAGCTCATCTCATGCTTTGTCCTAGGTGTTACTGGTAAAGCCAGTGAACACAACAGATCAAAAACTTTGCACTCATGGGATTTACACTCTAATGCGGATAGACAGCTTATTTAAAAATAAAAATAAAAACAGAAATATATAGTATGTCAGAAGGAAAGAAATGCTTTGGAGAGAACTCAAGCAAGGTAAGAAACAGTGCTAGTGATGGGGTCGAGGAAATAAGGGGAACTGGTATTTGATAAAAAGTAGTGAAAGAGGATGTATTCTGTCAAATTAGACTTTTAAAAAAATACAGTTTACTTTAAGAGAATAAAAATTAGAGGCTGTTTGGCTCAATAGGTTACGAATATCTTTAAATCACTGGTAAATTCAGGAACAATCTAGCACATAAATTTACTATCTGACTCATTTGCTATCAAACATTTACAAGTGAAAAATATTTTTTATTTTAAATAGCAAAAAATCTGAAGAAGATGTTCAAATTGAATGATACTAATAGAATAAAATAATCTACACATTCAAGAGTCATAATCTAAAACAGTGCATAATGCTGGTGGCATGGTGATTAAATTACATGTTGATTAAATTGACCTCCTTATTGAGTTTGGTGCTGGTGTCTCTGGAAACCACATCTTTCAAATACATAGCAATATGTAGTATACTTAGCTTCAGAGTAGGAAGTAGTCTTTCTAGAGAGAAAGACAATAAAACAGAAAAAGGTCTACAAATAGAGGATGCATATCTCAACCACAGACAAACGTCCACATTCACCTAAGTGGTAGATAAACAGTTGTTGCTCAGTGAATATTTTTAGCTATATGCCCTTTAGGAGATAATAATCCCATTCACCTTCTAAATCACTGCACCAGTTTCACAGACTAAAGACAGGTATGTGATTATGTACACAGGCTTTAGACAAGATGCTGGCTAACGAACACACCCAGTCAGTAAATGTGTTAATTTATTAGCTTCAGAGCCCCATTCCCAAAAAGCAGTATTTGTGCTTTACTAGGGATGTTCGTGAACAGCAAGGCAAATAGCACCCAGCCTCTTGAACTAAAATGTTAAGTTATTAGTAGATAATTGGGGATTTCAGTTTCGACATAAATAGCTAGTAACATAATCTCGCCTACAATATAAACAGACTAATCCATTAAACTTTCCACTGTTTTTATCTGTAGAGGACCTCAGCCATTTATGATAGGATGTGTGCCTTCATATAGGGGAGGTAGTGGTAGGAAAATACTCTGTACTCTCACTGGACTGTTTACTATCAAAAGCACACTTCACCCACATTCATTGATATGTCTACCTTTTCTTTCCACTATTAGATCACTAAATTCCTCAAGAGGAAGGATGCCTTCTTATTTATCCCTGTATCACCAGCCCAGAATTCACAATAGCAACTCAATACACTTTTGTGGAATGAATACTGCATGAATCAGTTGGGTGGAGAAGAGACATGGGTTTTCCATTTCCCAGCTTCAAAGACCACTGAGCATAGACTTTGATTTCTATTCCTAGGTAAGGATTTAACTTGCTAGATCTAGTTTGGCTTAAGAACCTGGAGGATCTCAAATCTAAATAAATACTTCCAAATAAGGCTTAAGGGTACCAACTCCACGTCTGCTATATATCGTAGCAAAGAACGTTAGGAATCGTCCAACGTTCATTTACAAATATAACCCTCTTCTTTCTCCCCCCAAAAATCCAGTTTTGTAGAGGTAGCCTTTCTTCCCTCCCTCCCCATGCTCTGAGCCAGTTGTGTTAGCCACATTTTCCCTTGCTGGTAAATAATCTGGGCAATGAGTATGTGACAGTGGGCATAGGGGAAGTCTACCAGGAGGTTTCTAGGAAAATCTCCTTACGCTCATGAACAAAAGCAAAGAAAGTCAGCTGCTTTGTGGGCCTAGAGATGCCACTGAATTTGGATATCATCAAATGATATGATGATACAGCCCTGCTGTAATCATGAGGGAAACTAGCCTAAGAACCAAACAGAGAGAACAGAGTCAAGAGAATTATAGAAAAGCTGAGCCGGAGCCCTGCTCAATTAAACCTGGATTCTCTTCCTTTGGACTTTCTGTGTCCTTATATTTTTTAACCATATATGATTAAATTGTAGAAGATGATACAATAGTCTGTAATATGATCCTGTTTATGGAAAAATATTTTTTTATACATGATGTTCTAGATGGATATAAGCCAATCTTAGCTGTCGTTATCTTCAGGGGAAAAAAAGGATTATGAAGAAGGTACTTTCATTTTATATTCTATTACTGTTATGAAAATAGAAGATTGACATGGTTCTGGAATTTAAACTTCAAGGGGAATTTAAGTGTATTTTTATATTGCTTGCATGATAGGCCCTAATTACTTCTTCCCAGTTTTACTGAGATATAATTGACATATATCATGGTGTAAGTTTAGGGTGTACGGCATAATGATTTGACTTACGTATGTATATTGTGAAATGATTACCACAATAATTTTAGTTAGCATCCATCCTCTCATGTAGATAAAATAAAAAGAGAAAGCAAAAAAAGGGAAAAAGGGCTTCCCTGGTGGCGCAATGGTTAAGAATCTGCTTGCCAACGCAGGGGACACAGGTTCGAGCCCTGGACCGGGAGGATTCCACATGCTGCGGAGCAACTAAGCCCATGAGCCACAACTACTGAGCCTGCGCACCTAGAGCCCGTGCTCCACAACAAGAGAAGCCATGACAATGAGAAGCCCGCGCACTGCAACGAAGAGTAGCCCCTGCTCGCCACAACTAGAGAAAGCTCACGCACAGCAACGAAGACCCAACACAGTCAAAAATAAAAACAAATAAATTAATTAATTTTTAAAAAGGGGAAAGAAAACATTTTTTCTTTGTGATGAGAACTCTTAGGATCTACTCTCTTTACAACTTTCCTGTATATCATACAGCAGTGCTAACTATAGTCATCATACTGTATATTATATCCGTAGTACTTATTTATCTTACAACTGGAAGTCTGTACCTTCTGACTGCTTTCCTCCAATTCCTCCTCTCTCCACCTCTGGTAACCACAAATCTGATCTCTTTTTCTATGAGTTTGTTTTTGTTGTTGTTGTTGTTTTAGATTCCACAAATAAGTAAGATCATATGGTTTTTGTCTTTCTCTGTCTTACTTCACCTAACATTATATGCTCAAGGTCCATCCACGTTGTCACAAATGTCAGGATTTACTCATTTTTTATGGCTGTATAATATTCCACTATACAGATATTCCACAATTTCTTTATCCATTCATCCATCAATGGACACTTAGGCAGTTTCTGTGTCTTGGCTATCACAATTCTGCTATGAACATGGAGGTGCAGATATCTTTTCAAGTTAGTGTTTTCATTTCCTTTGGATATACTCCCAGAAGTGAAATTGCTGGATCATGCGGTAGTCCTGTATTTAATTTTTGAAGATCCGCATACTGTTTCCCATACTGTTCCCCATACTGTTTCCCATACAGTTTACAATCCCACCAACAGTGCACAAGGATTCCCTTTTCTCCACAACCTCGCCAGTATTTGTTATATTTTGTCTTTTTGGTGATGGCCATTACAGGTATGAGGTGATATTTCACTGTGGTTTTGACTTGCATTTCCCTAATGACTAGTGATGTTGAGCATCTTTTCACGTACCTGTTGGCCTTTCATACATCTTCTTTGGAAAAATGTCTATTCAGGTCTTTAGTCCCTTTTTAATCTGATGATTTGGTTTTTGCTATTGAGTTGCATGAGCTCTTTATATATTTGGGATATTAACCCCTTATCACATAATATGGTTTGCAAACATTTTTCCCATCCCACAGGTTGTCTTTTCACTTTGTTGTTTCTATTGCTGTGCAGAAGCTGTTTAGTTTGTTGTAGTCCCACCTGTTTTTATTTTGTTGCTTGTGCTTTACGTGTCACTAATGACTTTTAACATTATCAATACATAAAATTTATTGATTCCTTACTATAGTCTAGGCAGGAATCCTGCTGACACAAAAACAAAAATTGTGAGTGTGGTATTATTTTTCTTTATTAAAAAGTAGCCCCATTCAGTCTTTGGCCCTGGTCTCTTCAGAGGCAGATATCTACTGCCCCAAGAGTATTTAAAAGTGTAATCACAATTTTATATCCTAATTGTTTGATTCTGTATTTCAATGGAGACTTAGACTGCGTAGAGCAGTAACATATTTGAAAACGGATGAACAGTATCAAGTGTTTAAGTAAGCTTCAATGTTTTCCCCAGTGAATCATTCGCCCAGCCATCTGAGAAACTTATTTTTAATAATGTACAGAATACAACCTATATTATATGCTTCACAGCAAGGTTTGCCAACCCTTCCTTTTTCCTCCACACTACCCCAATTCACTTTAATGAAGGGAAAGCAAATGGAAAAATATCAGTATGAAAATAAAACTCAACCAGGGAGGATGCAACATTCACTCTTAATTTTCGATCCTTGGCCTATCCGCCCAAAAGCATGAACAAATAAGTCTTTTAGATGTAGTGAACATGAACCAAAATACCAGAAGAATAAGAATATAAAAGAATATTAAATATATTTAAATATAAGTATAAAAGAAATACTGAGCACCACTTTTGGAGTAACGAATAAATACCGAAAACTCCTTAGAGAATAAAGTCTTTTCAAGGTAAAATATGTGTGAATCTCTGGATTAGTATGTATATATAAGATAGATTGAAAATAATATTGATTGGTTTGCAGAAAAACCAGGCTCCTGTCAAACCAAAGTACACTTTTCAGTCCTTATTCAACTAGATTTCTCTGATTTTCATCTGACGTTGTCAACAACATCTGATTGAAACTCTATACTTCCATGATGTAGTAGGCCAAATAGTGGCACCCCAAAACCATCCACATCCTATTCCACAGAGCCTGTGAATATGTAACATGATAGAATGTTGCTGGCTTTGAAGATGGAACATGGGCCACCAGCCAAAAATATAAGCCAGAAAAGGCAAGGAAATAGATTCCTCCCTAGAGCCACCATAATTAATGCAGTCCTGCCAAAACCCTGATTTTAGCCCATTGAGACTAAGTTTTAGAATTCTTTTTTTTTTTTTTTTTTTTTGCAGTACGCGGGTCTCTCACTGCTGTGACCTCTCCCGTTGCGGAGCACAGGCTCCGGATGCGCAGGCTCAGCGGCCATGGCTCACGGGTCCAGCCGCTCTGCAGCATGCGGGATCCTCCCGGACGGAGGCACGAACCCGTGTCCCCTGCATCGGCAGGCGGACTCTCAACCACTGCGCCACCAGGGAAGCCCAAGTTTTAGAATTCTTACCTCAAGAACTTTAAGATAATAAGTTCATGGTGTTTTAAGCCATCAGGCTTGGAGTAATTTATTAGAGCAGCCATAGAATAGAAACTAATACACATGGCTTCTGTAACTATTTTCTGCTAGTTTTCCTCTTATCTCCCCGATTGCATCTTCCCACAGCCTCCCATGGAGTCCTCCTCTTCTTCCCACTGCTTTATTAGTGACATCCCCTTAGGCCCTCCCACTGCTCTCCTCTTATTACATGGATACTCCACAGTAAAGAGCTTAAAAGCATAGACTTCAGAGCCCAATGGAGATAAATTCGTACCCTAGTTCTACCACTTACTAGCTATGTGAACTTTTCAGATACTGTAGTTTTCAGGTCTTAGAAATTCCATTTTGTTTCTTTGAATAATTTTTATACATTGAGTTTTTTTAATCTTTTTGTTCACAGTAGACATATTTTCCTTGATTTCATTGAACACAGCCATAATGGCTGCTTTAAATCCTTGTCTGGTGAGATCATATCCAGGTTGTTCTTGGTAGTCGTCTCTCTTGAGATTGGGTCACATTTGCATGTTTCTATATATTTTAAGCAATTGTGAATTGTATCCTGTCCTTTTATATTGTTGAGATTCTGGATTCTGCTATATACCACTGAAGAACGTGGATTGTATTTGCTTTAACAAGCAATCAACTTGGTGGGACTCAAACCACCAACTGCAACATGCTTGGTGGCAGTGCAAACCTCAGTGCAGTGCTGCCCTTAGCAGTGGTAACTGAATTCACACCTGCCCCCCATACACGTGGCTAAGCGTCAGCCAGACACTTGAGTGTATGCACAGAATGTGGGGCTCCCTCTCTCTGGATTTCTCTTTTCCAGGATCACTCCTTGACTTTCTGTCTTCAGAGAGACCGTGCATGTTCTTTTAGAGTTTTCGCTACCACACAGCACTGACTTCTGTCAGCCTCCAGGCTAAAAGCCTTAAAAAATATAAAAGTCATTGGAACCAATTCCATTTTCCAAGTCTGGCTCCTCTCCAGAATACGTCTGCTTTTGGTCAACTCTCTGGAGCCTTGAGGTAACTGGGGATTTTATTGCTGTTTGTTTGTTTTGCTTTTAATATTTGGACCAAATATGTTTTTTAATACTTGGGCCAAATATGATTTTAATATTTGGACCAAATATTTGGTCTGGAGCAAACATGTGCATTCCCAAAGCAAACACGATAATAAGATAACAGCGTAGCTATAGTGCTTCCTGTGTGCCATGAATGTTCTATACACATTAATTATATGGACTTATTAGATTCTCACAACAACACTATGAAGGGGACACTATTTTTTCCCCCACTTTATAGACGAGAAAACTGAGGTACAGAAACATTAAGCAGCTTTCCTAAGATTACCAAGAATTTAACTCAAGGAGTTTGCTCTAGAATCTGTATGCTTAACCACCATGGAAAACAGCACACAACTTCTTGAACTACGACTTCTATTCTTGCATTTATACAAAATGATCTTAAATGCAATTACTTGCCTGAAATTGGTACTTCAATGTTTGATAAATGTATTTTTTAAAAACTCATCTGTGGTGCTTCAATGTTTAAAAAATGTATTTTTTCTTTTAAAAAAACACCTCATTTACCAGTAAATTTAGCTGGTTACTTCTTGATGCATTTTTGAATACTCTCAGAGTACATGCTTTAAAAAAGCAGAGGTTTTATTAGAAGAATGGTACACTGTATAATAATACTCTATATTCTATAACTTCATTTTTCATAAAAACTGAACATGTCTGAGTCTGATGTACCTCTCTATTAATAATTAAGTCACAATGGTATTCTGTAATTACAAGACAGTATATAATTTAGAAATATGAAACACTCTTAGGATTTCCTATAAAATAATAAACCATTTCAGTAAATTGAAACATAAAAATCATATTAGGAATATCTCTGGACATATTATGCATAGTCCTCCTGGCAAGTACTAGTTTCTAATAGAATTCTAAAGAACAGTCTAATGAGACCAAGTTGTTCCTTGGAGAAAAATTTTAAGTGATTTTTATATTAATAGTTTTAATATTATTTCTTCTTGTCTTAGAAATGACGTAGCAAGTCCAAAGAACAGTCAAAGGAATGCCAAGTTCCACAAACCCAGTCCCTTCCTTGTGCTAACACTATATCTACACTTCCATGATAACACACATCACACTGCACTGTAATTTTCCTTCTATTCCTGCATTAGACTGTGAATGCATTGATGACAAAAATCACCTATTATTCATCTTTCTATCCACAGAGACTTATAAAGTATATCTTATAAATGTTCAAAGTCTGCATTAAATAAATGAATGATTACAACTGACTGACGTTCATAATAAGTAATATTTATAATATTACACTGTAAATTTTATAGATATTTAAAGCATCAGTTGTAATCGAAATTATAGAAAACTACCAATTACCTATAATAATGAGGAAAATATATGACGTAAAGTGAATGAATGATACCAATCAGAATTACCAAAATTACGAATTTCCTCCAAAAAGCAGGATATAAGGGACAAATATTGGTTTAATTTTACTTTTTGTTTCTTGGTTCAAGCTACTAATTGTCTAACAACAAGGCACCGATAGTCAAGTGGTTACAAGCCAAAGTCAAAAGGGACAGGGTTCTACAATTCTCCCAGAAACAGCTAAACCAAAAGACAGACAGGACAGTCCAGGTTATCTTTGTATATAGTCTCCTAAATAGTAATACAAATAATAAGCCACTTAATATACTCGTGGGGTTAAACAAAAGCAATGCCTGTCAACAAATGATAACTATTAAAAATAGTATTTGAAAAAGTAAGAATTATCAATAAATTTCAGACTGTAAAACCAAAGCTCCTTCCACAATACTGTCTCACTTTTCACTTCATATCTGTGCTTCTATGAAATGCAATCCTTAAATTAAACTAGGCAACACAAAAATAAAAATTAATGGAGAAAGTGTTCATCAAAAATGTTTCTGAATTAAGGTATAATGAAACAAATACACAAAAGCATAGGATCACCTAAATTATTAAACTTTATTAACTAGAACACACACAGAAATAAGCAAATACTATCACTGACTATATTTTCACCTAATTATGCCATCATTGAACTGGCACGACTACGTCTCAGAACCAACTGGCTGGGATACTGGAGGAGGGAGAAGGGGGACTCTGGACCAGCCAAGGTCACAGAGAAGGAAACTGCAAGGGATTGTAGCAGTCCAGCCATTTCTTACAGGTATGAGAAGAAGAATAAGTAAAACAATAAAAATAGCCACTGTTAAATGTATGCCGAATATTCCACATACCTCATCATTTAATAATTACTCAACCTGATGATAAAGACTGACCTTCTCCAAAGCCACAGAGTGAATATGTGGCACAGCTCGTATTCTTAAAACTGTTCACGAATTCTACAAAACCCTGCTTAGGCCTATGCTATATCACCGGGTATGCCAAAAAAAAAAATCTGAAGAGAGAGAGGAGATAGAAGTGCATTCAGAAGCAGACAAGTTATCCAGAACCACATAAAACCCAGAGGGAGAAGAGAAAAATTAACACAAGCAAGGATGTGCATGTACAGAAGCCCAGGCAAAATCCGGCCAAACGGACGGGCAATGCTCCCGCAGTCATTTTTTCCTTGTTTTATGTGCACTGTCTCCACCCTCAGGATTTTAAAGGCTCTGTGAACGGCCATTCAGATAAAGCTAAACAGGTCTTGGCCTATTTATGACTGATATGCTTTAAGAATAAAAGCTAAATGATGTTTAGTGGAATTATATACATCAGATCTAGATCTGTCTTATCTGCTTAATAAAAAAGTGATATTTTTTAAAAATCCCTCCCAATAAAACCTTTCAGAAGGCTTCTTGTGCCACTTATATGTTAGTTATTTTACTAACAGCCACAATAAGCAACGCTGTGGAATCAAAACTTCATAAATTAGGTAATATTTCTGTTGCATTTTACGCATCTCCTTTTGTTATCGATAATCTTCGTGATTTGTTTTGGCACAAGTGATGTCGGGAATTTCCTGCTGGATTTCCTGCAGCTTTAATAAAACCATGCATTTATCCTGTGGGACCCAAGAATCCAAGCAAAATGGTACAAAACCACAAGAAGAAAAGTCATGGTTCTAGATGAGAAATGTTTTTCCTTATCATCATCAAGTGTGTTTGTTGTATTGCTACCATGCCTATGACAGCATTTTGGACATTAAATAGTATCAGTATTAAGTGTATTGAATTACACAAAGAGTTTAAGAAGAATTATTTTTTTAAAAAAAGAACAAGGCTTCTTAGAGAAAGTTGATCACGAGAGAGTGGGAGAATCAGGTAATACACAGGTTCTTTCTGATACGCTGTTAACTGGTAGGGAAAGAAATGATTTCAAGAAAATTAGCATCCCTTTCCTGACACACTTCATCCCAAAGTGGATCTTTCTTTAAGCAAATCTACTGCATATAATTTATTGTTAGAGATGACAATTTGCTTGACAAAAGTATTGACATTTGCCACAGATTCCCATAATGAATTCAAAGGAGACATATGAGGTGCTCGTAAAGAGGATGTGGATACCTATGGAGTCCAAAGACTGACTCCTGCAAGTGCCAACAGCATCCACTGATCCCATGTAATCAAACGTGCTCTTCAGCCGGGTTGCACTATTATGATGAAGATGGTTGTTACAGTGGAAAACTAGCCCTCCTGGTAAATTACCTCAGCCCTAACTCTGATCAGCCCACAACTCCTCCACGATACCCCCAAACTGGTCAGACCACCCCCCAAATCTCCCCAGGACCTTGACTCTAGCATTTTGACTGAGGTCCACTCTGAGTAATCGATGCCTGTGTCAAACTAGTTACGAAGTATTTTGAACATCACTACCGGGTATAATCAAAACTCCTCTGCAGTCTAAGAATCCTTCTTTCCCCCAGAAACAGTTTCCTCTGGAGCTATTTGACAGTGGTGTCTTCCTAAAAGTTACTAGCTTGAAAGTGAGATTTGGCTCAATGAAATATGTTCCTTTCCTGTAGCAGGTTTTTCTCAAGTTTTCTTTTCTAATTAATGTCTTACGGTATCTACGCTCGTCTTTTTAAATGGTATTCCACATATCACATAAATTACCACTTTACCTCTCATAGAAACTTTCTAGATAGAGTACAACTCAAAATAAAATTCAGCTAAATAAATATATGGGGGGAGGCAGAAATTCTAATAAGTATCTTCAAAACGTAAGTCCAAAAATAGTATTTTCAACACTTCATATATACACAGAAAACTGAGAGTTTGCCTAATCCAACGCCATGATTCTAGGGAGGTAAAACATCTCAGAAGTTTAAATTTAGAAAAAGCAGCTTAGCAATATAAAAATTAAATTTATGGGAACTTAATCGTAAGTTGGTATCTACAAAGATAAGTGAAATGGCAATACACACTTTTCTAGATGCTCATGCAAAAGAAAAAAGGATTTTCCTTTGTAAAAACAGATTTGAATTTCCAAGTTGATATGTGATGTTTAAAAATCAGGAGGGGTTATTCCAGGTAGAAAGAAAACTAGTTAAACTGAGAAATGTTTTATTCCTCTTTGATTCAAGCCTAATCCAAAAGCACTGCATTAAAACCCAGAAAAAACATTTTTTTAACTTTATGTAGTTTAATACCTTAATTTCAAACTGTTGTAACCAAAAATGAACTTGAAAAATTAAAGCACGCATAACATATTTGGATCTTTTTAAAAATAAGCCGTTAGTCTAATATCAAATAAAGATCACTAAAGTTTCTCCTCCATACTTACAAACGTACTTTTCTCCTCCATACATACATACATATGTCGTATAGAATTAAAATTTCAAATTAATTTAAAATTAATGTATAAACCAATTAAAGTCCTAAGCTGTGTGACACTAAAATTTAAAAAACTACAAGGCTAATGAAAATACATTACATCAGAATTGATCACTCATTTTCTGTTAAACCATATATTATCATTTTTTAATCTCTTTACTTATCCAAACCGGAGCAATGATTAACAACAAAAACAGCAACACATGGACTAATAATGGCAAATAAAAATTTTCAGTTTTATTCCTGGAAATAGTATAGCTTATTAAACCATACACTGCAGTAATTATAGCAACAAGCAAACAAATAAACAGGAAACAAAAATTTGACCATTCATCCTCCTGCTTAATTCTAAAATTTAATGAATTGGCTAAGAATGGGCAGTAGCCCAGAAATCACTCACAGCATAGAATGGAACATAATTTAAATTACCAAATAAGCTTTCAAAGAAAAATGTTTGCATTAGGGGACAGAATAAAAATTTCAATTTTCAGAAGAAAACGATTAGCTATTTGCAAAATTACAACTGACTAAAGCTGTAACACCATAATTTTGTTACTTCAAATATATGAGTGCCATGAAATTTTACTTGCCATAAAGAAGCTTAGGACACAGTCACATGGTTAGAGGCATTTGAGAATGAAATAAAGATTAATGACAGCCATGCATAAAGCAATTAATTGAAAGAGTCAAAATAACAGCTCCAAAAACGTTAGAAACACAAATGCTCAAGGAGAAGATTCTATTGTAACCATTGACATAAGCATGAGGTTCAAGGACACAGATCACCCTGAGGATGGATTTTTTTAAGTTCTTTAAGATGTCAACAGATCTGCTGGATGAAGCAGAAAGGCAGACTTAAGAAAATCACAACTAAAAGGCATTTACATATTTTGGTCAAAAGAAAATCTCCAAAACCTGTGAAAGAAATCATTCATAGCGTAGCTGAGTTCATTAAAATACTGCAAGACAACATAAATTAAGTACTTGCCCCTTGTGACTTCTCCACAGTGTTAGCCAGCATCTCCTGCAGGGCCCGGACAGAGAGGGACTGTTCCAGCACAAAGGTGCAGATGGAGAGGTCTGGGGGGACATTCTGTGCAGAAAGAAGGACAGCCGCCATCATCATCATCCTCGTCGTCATCATCATCACCACCACCACCACCACCATCATCAAGCATCTAGACCTAATTTACCTTTTTATACTTCAGTTTCTTTCACAGAAAGAATAAAGAGTACTTGTCAATTCTCTAATATGAGCTCCCAAATCATCCAAATACATTGTCTACACCTCTCACACTTAACCCGCATTTTAATTTACGGATAACTATAAGCTACCATTTACTGAGCGCCTACTCTGATTAGGCACTGCACTCGGAGCTTTATCAATAACTCCTGTGGTCATCTACGGTAAGGATTATTACTATTATTGTGTGGACAAGAATATAGAGAAGTTAGGTTACTTTTCCAAAGTCACAATTACTAAATTTTTCAAGCCAGGACTAAAAAGCCAGACTTCTCTGACTCTAGAGCATTCATTTCTAGTCTATCAAGTACTTCGCTGATAAAAAATGAAAAGGACAGAAGAATACTTTACTCAAATTAACAGTGAAGTTAAGCAAACATAAAATTGATTGGTATAAAATATTGATTTACACAGGCTTGTCCTTATCCACAAAGACAACGATTAGCTTGTCTTCCTCAAGTTGGGTATCATATCCGGCCTCGAACTTCAGATGCGATAATTTGACTTCTATTCGGTGTCCGCGTACTGCTTTATTTTCTCACTCATTCCTTTTCCTTTCTATTTCCTCCCATCAACTTCCATTCCAATCAAGTAATAACCCCATAAATTCTGAAAATCCCAACAAGTAACTACCAAGGAGGTGAAGGAAACAGGATAAGAACCGACTGTCAAGTTACAGAGAACTACCCCAATTAGGAACAAATGCATTATCGTGCATGCATGCTTTTACTTTAGATAAAGCAGGATCCAGGAGGCAATCCAGCTGGGTATGGGAAGATGTTCAAAGGAGCATTTTCACAACAGAAGAACATTATAAATACATTAAACACAAAACACAAGCGAGAATATGTCTTCTTAAAAAGAACATTAGAAGGATAAATTGATAACTTGATGCAGTGCCTCAGAATTACAATTTACAGTGTTAAAGTACTTACTAAATGGAGCCACTACCAATGAAAAGATCCTTATCAGCAGAGAATGATGCTTTATGGTTTCTAGGAAAGATTAGGTACCAGGGTTCTAAAATTAAAGTTAAGATTATTTTATGGATAAAAGAAGCATATAATCACTAGTTACTCATACCCCACAAACCTTCCTGGCACCCATGTTTTGCTTTGCTTTGTTTTATTTTTTAATGAACTTTCACTTTCTGAATTCCTCTATCCTCTTATCATGGGCTTCTGTGGTCCCCAGCCCAATTTCTTTCCATTCCTCCTCAAACTATCTCAGCTAGTAGTCAAAGGAATCTCTCAAATCTGGGTGCAGCTACTACTTTTATACTCTGCGGTAATGCAAGGAATTTTCACACATTGAGGTATGGGGAGGTCATTCTGGCTTATACATGATTTGGCTTGAACTTCATGCTAAATGGAACAGTTAGCAATGCATGCATTGGTCTGTCAAACATGCAATCCGCTCTGACCATTTTTTTAAAATGCATTTACCAGGTTGTTCAGAATGTCCACTTCGAAGATAGGAAATGGGGGCATGTTACCCCTACAATGCCAATGCTAGTACTCCTTCAAAGATGAGTTTCCCTTCCCAGACAGCAGGGTCATGCTGAGTTGCTGTGTGTGTGCTAATCCTTCTCTTTTGAGACCTTGAAGGGATGCACCCCTGTTTAATATTTGTCTTCTGTTCTCACAAGATATAAAACTGTGGTTCAGGCATTCAAAACGGAGCCAGATAGCCCTTGTGCACGTGGTTTCAGACACATTCCTGTACTACTGAGAACTTGAATTTTCTGAACTGTATCAGACTCAGAGACTTCACCAGCCATTCTCAAAACAAGATCTGTTAGCAGCCGCCAGCTGCACCCTTATAGTCTCAAGTTCTCCCCTTGTAACTATTCAACCATTTCGGACCTCAACCAATCCTGGCTTAACAAGCGCCCTTACTTCTTGCCAACTCCAATTATAATTGGCAAACCACTTATGTAACTTTGTGGATTTTGCCTATATAAAGCGTCCCCCCATTCTGTAGTCTAGAAGAACACATTTCAAGTGTTTCTTGAATCTGTCTCCTGGGCTATAGTCCTCAGCCTGGCTCAAATAAAACTCTTTTCTATTCCGATTATAGAATGTTTATTGATTGTTTCCACTGACAGCAGTCAGCCAGACAAGGGCTTTCTTTCCAAAATCCTCAGATAAAAGACTGGAAGCTTGGACAGGGACTCTCTTCTACTGTGAAATTCAGGATGAGCTCTTTTAAATTTAATATTCTCAGTTCTAACTATATTAATAACAATTTATCACACTAAGACAAATGCTACTGGGAAAAAAATTGATTAAGGTAAGTGTTTATTCCATTCATATCCATTTAAACTGTGAGAGTTTGGAAGCTACACTTTGACAAATAGCACTAGTAGAGAACTATGTTAAGAAAGGGTGTGCTAGTGAACCAATTTCTAAAAATAAAAAGCCATGACTTGCCCATTTCTGTAGTGTAAATACTCCAATGACGGCTGGTTTCAAAGTGTAAAAGTTGACAAATCAGCTCACAAAACTGCTAAATATGCAACAATTAGCTCTCAGGAAACTAAGAGCCATTGCCAACACACCACTGAACTGATTTCATGAATTGCTTTAGAATCAGTGTATTATAATAGTTAAGAGATTGGATTCTATAAACAGATCACCTAAGCAAGCAAGAATCCTGGCCTCACTACGTACAAGCTATTAACTTTTCTAGTCTTCAGTTTCCTTCCCTGAAAAATGGGATAATAATTATACCATCCTCATAGGGTTGCTGTGAAAAAATAAATGAGATTATCTAAGTAAAGAGCTTATCACAGTGTCAAGACCATAACAAGAATTCAAAATAAGGGATGTCATTAGTTAGTTTTGCATATTGTCATTTCTCTCCATCTATGGCATTTATGAAGCACCACTCATGTCTTAAAATTGGTTCTTAAATGGATTGTTTTACAGAAATCACGTTTGAAAAGTCAAAGCATTAACTATGCAGCTGTTCATAACATCTAAAATGTTCTAGTTATTTTCAAGAAAAAGGCACTTTCTGGTAATACTGAAAAGTTTACATACTGGGTATATTTAAATTGTTTCCTACTTCACTTTCATCAAAATGTTAAAGTATGAATCACTGGAATATCTTACATTTATTTTAAAGATCCTTGAAAACCACATGGATCTGAAATGAATTAATCCTGCCAAACAAATTCCATTTTTTCACAGAGCGACATACTTGTTACAGATAGTGGGGTTTAACAGGAATAAATGAACAATCAGCAAAGGCAATTCTCTCTCAGAGACTCTACCCATCTTTTTTTTTTTTTTTTTTTTTTTTGCAGTATGCAGGCCTCTCACTGTTGTGTCCTCTCCCGTTGCGGAGCACAGGCTCCGGACGCGCAAGCTCAGCGGCCATGGCTCACGGCCCAGCCGCTCCGCGGCACGTGGGATCCTCCCGGACCGGGGCACGAACCTGCGTCCCCTGCATTGGCAGGCGGACTCTCAACCACTGCGCCACCAGAGAAGCCCTACCCATCTTTTTTTGGACCTTTATCGCTCTCTCTTTGCCCCCTCCCCCCTCAAAACACACATAAATGTAATAGAAAAGCTGAGCAGTTAAAAAAAGAAAAATGTTTTACCCCTTCCAGTAAAACTTGAAACAATACAAATCAGAGCCTTGCCCTGTTAGTTTCTTTTACTGGAAAGAGAAACGTCTGGTTGTTCTAGGCAACAGAATCATTACCAAAACTTGTTACTTTTTAAAAGTAACTACTTGTCACTTTTTAAAGTAAACTACTAAAAGTATTTCTCAATTTAGATGTATATTTCTTCAAATAACCCTCACATTTTTAGAGTTAAACCACACTGCAGCATTTATGTTAAGGCTTAGTTCCCACTTCCCCAAAATAAAGTTGTCAGTGGAAAAAAAAGGGTCTCATTCATTAATTAAAGATCAACTAAATGGCCCCTAACACCAGGCACAAGAGGTAGAGTCTATACAGCTGTAGTGGGAACTTCAATTCACAAGCATTTGCATGTTACCATCTTTTCCTTAGTCTTTTTCTTTACTCAAGTACTATTACTGAGAATTTTAATTTTTAGAACTTCAACTTGAAAGAACTTTACGTGCCCTTACAATGAGTGTGCTCCCAAACCATGAAATAAACCCTTATGTAATATATGTTTTACCTTACAGGTGCTTCAAAATAGACCACATCAGAACATGAAACAAAGAACTACTGCTCAGCCTGTACACCTACCTGCCTCTTAAACATTACACTTAGTTTTCATACAAAATTAAACCAGAGAAAGTATACACTTCGGTCTGGCTAAATGTGTATCTAGGCTGCCCGGAACCCGAAGCAGGCAGGTAGGAGGTTCATAATGCTTTTCATATGGAGACAAGACCAATTTGATAAGGACAGGTGTGCTTTGGCAAAGGTAACAAACCTTAAGTAAGCAGCATGGCTGCGCGTCTTCTCTTCTTTTAAAATACAAACTGGTCCCCGTTATTCCCTGCCTGACAAACATTACCTCATCTTACAGGTAAAGAAATTCTCAAGAATAACCACAACATAGCCTCTGGCTTTGTTGGCACTGGAGAGTCTGTGTGAAATCGATTAGGTTTCCAACCGAGCGATCCATCGAACCATTTGGCATACACAGACGCATATGCCTAACTCACTTACAAACCTATTGAAACATGTCGTTGACTTAACTGAACTGCAAACAATAATCGGGGCTATTTACGCTACAGCAGACCACCTCTCTTGTTACCACTGTGTACAAACTGCACACTAACATACCACTCCATTTTAAGGTCTCGATGCCTTTGCTCATACTTTTTTCTCCCTCAGCGTGACGTATCCATCTCCAGGTCTCCACCAGTGGAAAACTATTTCATATTTTTAAATCACACATAAATAAAATCACATAGAAAAACATTTTCCTTGGTGAAAATTCAAACAATACTGAAAAATTGAATTCTCTCTTTCCAAATTTAATTATACATACTCTCCGTCCCAGGCATAACCACACGGGAGCTGGATAAGCTTTCGGATGTACATCTCTCCAGGCCTTTTTTAATGCATTTGCATACATATGTAAGCTCACATCGAAGTATATAGATTGGCTTTTCCCATTAACGGGCTCACTTTGTATAGATTGGCTTTTCCCATTAACGGGCTCACTTTGTATATATTCCATATTTTAATTTATTAATATGTATTGAAGATCATTTTCTGTTAATAGATCTCTATCTACTTCATTCTTCATGACAGCTAAAGGATCTAGACAAGCCATACGCCTCCTGAAGACTGGTTCAAGTTTAATACTATGAAACATTGTTACTCAACGTGGACCCTCACTCTCCCACCCCACCACGACCAGTCTGAAACGATGATTTGCAGAAGAAAGTGCTCAGTGTTTGAAGAGTTGACCTCAAACTACGATTTCACCTATTTCTGGAAGATTAAACAAATGCGCCTATAGGGACACGGTAGTAACAGCCCTAACGGCGGATCTTTACTTTGGTTTTTGTTTTCACAATCCTAAGTTTCTAATATGAAGACAAGTAATTTACCTTTTTACACTGCCTTTCAGTTGTGCACCAAATAACCTTCAGAGTAACACAGAGATATCTCAAAATGTATTTTGAAAATTCATGAGGTATTAAATCTTGATAGCTTGACAGCATAAGCAAATGGGCAGGTCACTGTACCAAAGGACACGGTATTCCGAGTCAGTGCATAACCAGCCAAGGGATCCCAGGTAAATCGGTCTGAGCTTCCCCATCCATTAAGTGGCAACATACCTGTCACACTTCACAGAAGATTTCTGAAGTCCAAATAAGAAAAGCAAAGCATTACAAACTAGAAAATCCCAACAAACTATCATTTTCTCTGCCTAATTAAAAAAATAGTCTAGCTTACATTGAAAGCCAGAATCACAGAGATATAAATTAAGAGAAAAGCTTGTCTTCTACCAAGAAATGTGAAGACAGGATCCTTTGGAGTGGAACAGATGGTCTGAAGTTGATGCAGGTTTGTTTTCTCTCAGCCACCCATCTGCTGAGTGGCCTTGGGCAAGACACCATATCCACTGAGGGTCAACGTGCCCACGAGCTATGGAGACATCAAACTTCTCCAAAAAATAAAGATGTTGTTGTTGTTGAAGTTGCCAAGTGAAGACATGAAACAGGCAAAATCACACCTACCATACAGGGCGCGGCATCCTTTAAAATGTTTGTGTGTCCTACAGTTCCAATGTCATTATGAGGCTGTATCCCACGGACTTACATGAACTACTTTAGAGAAGAAATACCAAGCTGGATAAAAGGAAAATCTTAGTTCACTTTTTTCTCTTTATACGTCTTCAAAATTCCAATCATAACATTTCCCCAGCCTGGAAATGGGGTTGTTGCCAGACTTTCACACTTTTCTGTGAGAGTTCATAGTTCCAGGTAGTGTTGCTTGTCATATTCTTGTTCTCCTCATCCCACTTTGCACCAAAGATTAACAGAACATTGTCTTAGAGAAGGAAATATGTATCCTGCATCAATCACAGGATAAATTCTTTCTTCTTTCAGAGATCAGCTTTTTGAAAGACAAGTTAAATGTGATCACAGCAGATGCAACGGATATGCCTGGGTTTCCCCACGTCTCAAGCCTTTGAATCTCTTCAGAAAAGCTCAAGTCATTCCATGTGCCTTTCTTTTTATTTTTTTTTTTTCTGTGGTACGCGGGCCTCTCACCGTTGTGGCCCCTCCTGCCGCGGAGCACAGGCTCCGGACGCGCAGGCTCAGCGGCCACGGCTCACGGGCCCAGCCGCTCCGCGGCATGCGGGATCCTCCCAGACCGGGGCATGAACCCACATCCCCCGCATCGGCAGGCGGACTCCCAACCACTGCGCCACCAGAGAAGCCCCCCATGTGCCTTTCTTAACAACACAGGTCCAAGTCAGAAAGGACCTGTTAGCCCACTAAACCAGTGGTAATTAGCAGTACATCTCCGCTACAAAGAGCCACAGCTCTGCCAATTAGCAGTTAATTATGAAAATTAATTATGAAAATCCTTAGTGAATTAATAGGGTTTCATACGATTTGCTCAGTGTTCATGTTTCTCCTTGGCATACATCTTCTCTAATACAATCTCCTTTAAACACCATATTAAGTAGATATGCCAGTCTGCCTTATTTTTCTAATTATTTTACTATTCAGCTGACTCAAATGTGCCAGTGCAAATCTGGAGGTATACCAGTTTGACATTCACCCTGCATGACCTCTCTCCTGCTAATATCCTAACAGGAATAGTGTATTAGGTCAACTCTGTTCACACGTATCTTAACTGGGAGCCACTGTTGGTGAGAACACACATATTTAGTATTTTGAAAGCAAGACACTCAAAAGGCAACCAAAGGAAAGGCTTCTGCTATGAACTGAGCCTGAAGATGATATGCAGGTATGTTAAAAATCACATGTGCTACTAATGATTCATTGGATGTAGCCTCCTGCCTCTGAACATTGCTAAGTCAAACCCATCTATCTGTCACAATCTCCATAAAAGCTTAACAAACCAACCCTCCACACTCTAGGTGATGGCCCACTTACCTAATTTGCATGTGAAGCTCATAATTTCTATTCATATGTCACCATGATGTTCCAGGAAGTTGGGCTCAAATTAAGAAACCTGCTGTGAAAAAAGCTATGGCGCTTCACCACTAAATTCAGAGCTCAGAGCTCAGTAAACATCTGAATAAACGCATGAATAAGCAAACCACAAGAAGAAATAAATCGGTGGAAATAGTGGAACCACCGCTATAGTTCAACTACCCACCAATTACTTTGGAGCAAAGTTTCACTCTGCTCGGGTCTTTTTCTAAGTATTAGCAAAATAGGGACTTCCCTGGTGGTCCAGTGGTTAAGACTCTGCGCTCCCTATGCAGAGGGCCCAGGTTTGATCCCTGGTCTGGGAACTAGATCCCGCATGCTACAACTAAGAGCCTGCATGCCTCAACTAAAAGATCCTGCGTGCCGCAGCTAAGACCCGGCACAGCCAAATAAATAAATAGTTTAAAAAAAAAGAATTAGCAAAATATATACATATTCATTACATATGTTGTAAGCAATTGGCAGTGTCATGATATTGAGTACACAAAAATAGTTTTGGCAAAAATAATGTATGGTCCAAGTATTTGTCAGATATCAGAGTCTGTGACATCTCAGCCTTGCCTCCCTGCAAGATCCCAGTGAACCACAGACAGTGATCAAACTTGGTGGATCCCCCAGTGAAAATTTCCAGTGAACCATAGAGGTGTCTTCGGGGAGTTCTGTGTAAAGGAGATTCAGGTAGAATCAATTCATAAGTTCGTTGCCTAGAAGTATTCGGGAAAAAAATACTTTTTACCATAACCAGGTCAACCTAATCATCTGACATAGGACCTCTGTCACAACATCTATACCGCCTTGTCTCATAATCTGCTTAAAGAAAGGGAACAATTCACACAAACGTGTGGACACGGGCAATCAACAGCTTCTGCCTCACCTAGAGAACTACGGAAAGTCAAAAGGAGCAGAAGAAAACGAGAATTATGGCGTCCACGTCCAGTTATGCAGGCAAAAATGATATCTTCAAATTTAATTAACAGTGTAATACAGTGCCGATTTATTCAGGCATAACATACAACCATCTCGCTCTTCGTGGGTATCTCATTCCATGGAAGTGTGCTGGATAATTCCATCGAAATTAATTTAAAATGGCAAGAGCTAAATTAATTACTCAGTATCAGTCTGAACAAATTAAGCTAGAATCAACTCAGTAATATTACTTGGAACCTCAAAACTGAAACTCCAAGCAGACTCAGATGGAGACAGTCAACACCTTGGAATTCTTACTAGGATTTTGCTCACACGCGATTCCCACACACTTTCAAGAATTAAGAAGTAACTGTGTAGACACAATTATGTAAATAATAATGGCTACATGACTTTTAAAGCATCCTCTGTGTGCTAGGTCTTAATTCTCACCACAACTCTATAAAAGAAGTATTATTATTATCTTCACTTTAGAAATGAGTAAATGGTGAGTGACAAAATTAAATGACTCGATCTAAACCAGAAACTATTAAGAGGCATATCTGCTGAGCCTAAAACCCATATATCACCTTGTCCCCCTCAAGGTAATATTAGCCTGATTATCAGCTGTTCTTTTTTTCTTTTCGTTTTCCTGTACATTTGTGGTAATAGTTTTATTATTGATAAATTAAACTTCAATGCGACAGTGTACATGCTCTAAAAGAACTCACACATAGAATCAGAGCCATGAATACCACAAACTCCATGACTTTCGCTTGAGAGACATCTCATAAGTTCATAACCTGGTATGAGCCCCTCTGGCAATGTATTAGCAAAAGCAAAAGTGTAATAAGGCATTAACATAGTGATCCTTCCTAGATGATGCCTTGTGGGTATATCTGGATACAGGGATCTTTCCCTTGTTATCTGAAGATATGAGTCATCATGTCAAAGGAAAATATGATATTTTCTGGTTGAAGAATCTTGACGAGAGAGGTATATAGTAGAATTAGAAAACTAAGTCAGGAGAGGTACTTCAGGTATGTTATATAGAACTGTATCTGTGAGACTTAACCCTGAAATAATGTTAGGTGATCTGGACATACTCCAGAGTCCTATTAATCCATATAATCTATAAACATATAGCTTAAGGCAACAGAATACAAATACAGTTTGGGTGACCAAAAATTCCATCTCACCTAACACATAATTTAGTTCAGAAGGGAGCTATCTGTAACACAAAGAAGTAACACAAAGGGTATTTTAAGGAAGATAACTCTAGCAGCTGTGTACATGATGTATGAAGCCACAGTGTGACACTATTTATGTTCAAGGATCAATTCAGGAAAGATAAAAAGACTTTAATGAGCTACATTTTTAAAAGAAATTATGGGGACTTCCCCTTATGGCTGAGTGAGGAGGTTGGCAAATCCTCCCCCTAAAAAGCAAGCTGGATAAAACTGACAAGAATAACCTTTTAGAGCCGTGGGACATAACCAGAGGCATAAAAAAATATGACAAACTTTTATGCTTGAAAACTGCTGAACTTCGGGTAAGAACAGGAAGAGTCTGTGGTGCTATTTCTGAAGCCTGCTCCCATCTCCCCACAGCTCAGCTGATGGGCAGCTCCTGCAGGAATGTGGTGTGGGGTAGGCTGGGAGGACCAGAAGCTGTGCCACCTTATGAAAGGGGGCTCGCTTGACTGGGAGCAGATGCCATGCACAATGCATTGTATGTGAAAGTGACACTTTCCAGAGAAACTCAACAGCTCTTCTAGCCTCACTCAGTATATTCCTGACTGAAGTTGAAGCATGCAGAGTAGTTCCAAACTATTCACACACTCCTGGCTAACTCTGAAGTAGCATGTACATAAGAAAGACACAAAGAACTCGCAGAAAGCAAATCTGGAACAGATTTTA
Source organism: Pseudorca crassidens (assembly GCF_039906515.1). Classification (NCBI taxonomy): domain Eukaryota; kingdom Metazoa; phylum Chordata; class Mammalia; order Artiodactyla; family Delphinidae; genus Pseudorca; species Pseudorca crassidens. The sequence continues at coordinate 77,132,536 of NC_090311.1, forward strand.
CATAACCTGAACTTCTCATGTGCTTCTCTACCCATACACAGGTCCATATGCAGAGAACAGAACTCTTACTGTTTGAAGTACCTGAGTGCAACCTCTGTACAATCACTGCCTTAACTCTAAGCTATGCAGAAACAGGGTAACTTTTAAGAACCAGGCTAAAATAAAAGAATGAAAAAATAAAATGGAGCAGTGACATCAATGACAACACATCATAGGGGAGACATCTCACAGGCAAGTTACTAAACAATAAACAAACCAACAAAAACAGGAACAACCACTTTCTTAGCCCAGGCAAGTTACTAAACAACAAAAAAACAAACAAAAACCAGAACAACAACGTTCAGTGGAGAAATACCAGAATTTAGAGTCCAGTTTTAACAAAAAGAAAAGTGGCACAGGCAAAGAAACAAAAAAACAGGAAAGTGTAACCTATACTGAGAGAAAAACAGTCAAGAGAAACTGTCAGTGAGTATCCCCAGATGTTGAAATTAGCAGATAAAGGCTTCAAAGAAAACTTTAGACATACAAATAGGGACTTCCTTCGTGGTGCAGTGGTTAAGAATCCACCTGCCAATGCAGGGGACATGGGTTTGATCCCTGGTCCAAGAAGATCTCACATGCCATGGAGCAACTAAGCCCGAGTGCCACAACTACTGAGCCTGCGCACCTAGAGCCCATGTTCTGCAACAAGAGAAGCCCCCACAGTGAGAAGCCCGTGCACCGCAACGAAGAGTAGACCCCACTTGCCGCAACTAAAGAAAGCCCGTGCACAGCAACGGAGACCCAACGCAGCCTAAAATAAAGTAAAAAAAACCATACAAATATATTTAAAGAACTACAGGAAAAATGTTTAGAGAAATAAAGAAAAGTATGATAACAATTAGTCAATGAATAGAAATGCTCAATAAAGATACAGGAATTACACAAAGAGAACCAAATGGATTTGAGTATAATAACTAAAATAATAAATATGCTAGAGGGGTCCAACGGCAGATTTAAAATGAAAGGACAAAGAATCAGTGAACTCAAAGATCATTTAATAGAAATTATTCAATCAGAAATACACAGAGAAAAAAAAAAACAGGAAAAAAAAATTAAATGAGCCTCAAAAACCTGTGGAATAATATACAGGTAATGGGAGTCCCAGAACAACAGGAGACAAAGGACAGAAAATATATTTGAAGAAATAATGGCCAAAAACTTCCAAAATTTAAAGAAAAACATTAGTTTAAACATCCAAGAAGCATAAAAATACCGAAGTAGGATAAACACAAAGGGATTCACACCTAGACACATCATACTCAAACTATTGAGAGTCAAAGACAAAAAAAAGAGGAAATATTTAAAGCAGCAAGACAAAAATTTACTCATCACAACATGATTAATTGCTGACTTCTCATCTGAATCAAGAGAGAACAGAAGGCAGTTGACAACTTATCAAAGAGCTGAAAGAAAAAAACTGTCAACCAAAAATTCAATATCGAGCTAAACTTTTTTTCAAACATGTAAAATAAATACATTCCAAGATAAACAAGGATGGAGAATTTATTGCTACCACAGTTGCCTTACAAGAATGCCCACTCTCAACAACTTTTATTCATCATAGGACTGGAAGTCCTAACCACAGCAATTAGTCCAGAAAAAGAAATAAAAGGCATCCAAATTGGAAAGGAAAAGTAAAATTCTCTCTATTTGCAGATGACTAATATTATATATCAAAAATCCTAAAGACTCCACCAAAATTTCATTAGAACTAATAAATAAATAAAGTTTCAGGATACAATTTCAATACATAAAAATCAGTTGTGTTTCTACATATTAACAACAAACTATTAGAGAGAAATTTTTTTTAAAAATCCCAGTTTACAACTGCAGCAAAAATAAAATAAAATACTAAGGAATAAATTTAACCAAGAAGGTGAAAGATCTGTACAGTGAAAACTATAGAACATTATTGAAGGAAACTGAAGAAGACACAAATAAATGCAAAGACATTCTGTGCTCAAAGACTGGAAGAAGGATATTGTAGAAATATCTACACTACCTAAAGTGATCTACAGATTCAATGCAATCACTATCAAAATTCCAATTCATTTTTCATACAAATAGAGCAAACAATCCTAAAACTCATATGGAACTACAAAAGACCCCAAATAGCCAAAGCTATCTTGAGAAAGAAGAAAGCTGGAGGCAGCACGATTCCTGCTTTCAAAGTACATTACAAAGCTATAGTAATCAAAACAGTATGGTATTGGCATAAAAAGACACATAGACTAATTGAACATTATAGAAACCCAGAAATAAATCCATGCATACATAGTCAATTCATCTACAGCAATGAAGCCAAGAATATTTAATAGGGAAAGGATAATCTCTTCAATAAATGGTGCTGGGAAAACAGGATGGTCACATGTAAAAAAAATGAAACTGAACCACTATCTTACACACCACACACAAAAATAATCAACTTGAGATGGTTTTAAGACTTGAAGGTAAGACCTGAAATCATTAATACTCTTAGAAGAAAACATAGGGGGTAAGCTTCTTGACATTAGTCTTGGCAATAATTTTTTGAATTTGACACCAAAGCAAAGGCAACAAAAGTTAAAATAAACAAGTGGGATTACATCAAAGTAAAAAGCTTCTACACAGTAAATAAGACCATCAACAAAATGAAAAGGCAAATCATATCTCTGACAAGGGATTAACATCCAAAGTGTATAAAGAATGTATATAACTCAACTGCAAACAATACGATTTAAAAATGGGCAAAGGAAGTGAATAGACATTTTCCCAAAGAAAACATAAAAATGGGCAACAGGTACAAGAAAAAATGTTCTACATCACTAATCATCAGGAAAATGCAAATCAAAATCACGATGAGATATCACCTCACACGTGTTAGAATGGCTATTATCAAAAAGACAAGAAATAACAAATACTCGCAAAGATATGGAGAAAAGGGAACCCTTTAACACTGTTGGTAGGAACTTAAATTGGTGCAGACACTACGGAAAACAGTATAAAGAAAAATTAAAAATAAATCTAACATATGATCCATATCTATATCTATATCTATATCTATCTGGATATAGATCCAAAGGATCTCAAGGAGATATCTGCACTCCCAGGTTCACTGCAGCATTTTTCAAAACAGCCAAGATAAGGGAACAATCTAATTGTCCATCAATGAATAAATGGTAAGTGGAAAAAGAAGATGTGAAACATATATATATATAAATATATATGTATATATTTATACACACACAAACCATGGAGAATTATTCAGCCCTGAGAAAGAAAGAAATACTGCCATTTGCAACAACAAACATGGCACTTGAGGGTCTTATGCTAAATGAGACATCAGACAGAGAAAGACAAATGCTATATGATATGGAATTTTGAAAAGCCAAACTCAGAAACAGAGACTACAACGGTGGTTACCAGGGGCTGAGAGGTGGGGAAAAGGGGAGATATTGGTCAAAGAGTACAAACTTCCAGTTTAGGATGAGTAAATTTTGAGGATCAGTCTACAGCACAGCAGTTACAGTTAATAACACTATATTATATAGTTCAAAGTTGCTAAGAGAGTAGATCTTAAATGTTTTTGCTATTAAAAAAGAATGGTAATTACATGATGTAATGCACTATATATGTATATATGTATATATAATGTATATACACCACCCATATACATATACACACATATACACACACCATATATATATGTATATCATATAAACATATATAATAAATATACATATATATGATAAGAATAATACAAAGAGAATGAAGCTATGTGGAATAAAGTTTCTATATTTTGCTGGAATTAAATTAGTATTAATCCGAAGTAGACTGTGAAGTTACATTGATGAGTTAAAACAAAATAAAATAATGCATATTATAATCCTTAGAGTAACTATTAAGAACGCAACTGAAAAGATATATAGAAAAAAAAGGTTTCAACATGGCACACTAACCATTTACACAAAATAAGGAAATAACAGAGAAACAGAGGAACAATAACAACAAAGGAGGAATATAAAAACTAAACAAAATGGCAAATGTAAATCCAACCATTTCCTTCTTATTTTAAAAAGAAAATGTGATAAATATATAGAACGGAATACTATTTAGCCTTTAAAGAAGAAGGAAATTCTGACATTTGCGACAACGTTGATGAACATGGAAGGAAATAAGTTGGACCCAGAAAGACAAATACTTCATGATCTCACTTATATGTGGAATCAAAAATGGTCAAACTCATCGAAGCAGAGAAAATGGTTGTTGCTAGGGGTTGAGGGTTGGGGGAAATAGATGTTAATCAAGGAGTAGTAAGTTTCAATTACGCAAAATGAGTAATTCTGCAGATCTAATGTACAGCATGGTAACGACAGTTCATAATACTGTACTGCATACTTGAAATTTGCTAAAAGAGTTGATCTTAAGTGCCCTCACCACATAAAAAACTATTGTAACATGTGAAGTGATGGATATGTTAATTGGCTTGATTGTGATAATCATTTCACAATGTATACATATATCAAAACACCACAATTTACACCTTAAACATATACAGTGTTGGTCTGTCAATTACAACCTCAATAAAGCTGGGGGGGAAATCCCATTGCCTAATAAATTAAGACCAAGCTCCACTATCTGGTATTCATATTCTGGATCCAACCTAATTTTCCAGCCTACGTTAAATGCTTCCTACAATAGACTAAATTAGATAATTCTCTACTTTTCACAAATACATTTTCCCATCTTTGGCCTTTGTCCAATTTCTACTCATCCTTCAACTCCAAGCTCAAATACAACCACATCCATGAAGCATCTCGTGATGACCCAAACTGCCACATATTACACCAATTTGTATGCAACGTATCTTTCATACTCCTTTGTAAGCTAATGAGACAGTGTTATCTCCATAATGCCTTACTTCTTATGTACTTCGTTGAATAGTGCTACCTGTGCCTCATAGAAGAGTCCATTAAAGAGAAACCATTTTTGTGACATGACACCTGTACCGTCTCATTGCAAATAGACCACTGAAAAAATATTTGTAAATAAGCCCTAGAAATATTTTTAAGTTATTTAAAAAATATTAACTGATGAGTTTTCAATAATGTAGCTATGATTTGTCAAAGATAAACATATGTTAAAATAATGCAAATACTAACTGTAATATTCTGATGATGGTCTAAAATTTCTAATTTACGCTGATTGGAAAAAATATCTTCATAGGGCCGAACATTAAGCAATCAAAATCATCATACACAGAATTTAAATGCATTATTTCAGGACCCTCTACTGTAGGAAATGAAGTAAGATTCATACACACCCAATCCACTCACATGTAGGTTACCAACCTGAAAGATTCATTGGATCTTTACAGGAATAAATTCTTTGGTGATAAAAATTACACACTTCTAGGGCTTCCCTGGTGGCGCAGTTGTTGAGAGTCCGCCTGCCGATGCAGGGGACACGGGTTTGTGCCCTGGTCCGGGAAGATCCCACATGCCGCGGAGCGGCTGGGCCCGTGAGCCATGGCCGCTGAGCCTGCGCGTCCGGAGCCTGTGCTCCGCAACGGGAGAGGCCATAGCAGTGAGAGGCCCGTGTACCGCAAAAAAAAAAAAAAAAAAAAAATTACACACTTCTAAATCTTTTATTTGGCAAGTACCACAATAGACTTGAATGTCTCATGCCAGGTTTAATCCTAGTAAAGAGATTTAATGATAAAATCACCCATTAAAGTAACCATCTATTTTCTACAAGCTAATCAAGTTTATATTAATTTCATCCACATTAACCAGTTTATGTTTATACCCATAAGTGGTTGAAGAATGAATGACCTAGTTATTTAAGTTTTGGTGTCTGCTGAAATGCATCTTTGTTAGACTGATCTCATTTCCTGCGGAAACCAATTTCATTTCCTTTATGACAGAGCACCAGGCCAGAAGGGCAAGTGAAAAGCAAGCAACATAAAGTACCAGGGACTTCAGGAAAACCTCCATATCTGTTCAGTGAAACATTCCCATCATTAAGCATTAACTTGCTCACACTTTTACAGGTTACACCTGTAACACTAACCAGCTTAAACAGTTCACAGTGAATTGATATATGCTCAATAAAACTAGCAATTTAGTTGTCATAGTATGCTCAAATTCAGATTAGCAGTCTGAGTACCTGTAAGGCTACTACCACGTTTTACCTATGTAACTTTAAACCTTTAGCTAGAAACACATTTTTAAAGGACAATATAAAAACTCAACTTCTTAAGTAAAGCTTTATCTTCAAAGATGCCTAATTGGGATATGTAAATGTATTCTGGCCTTTAAAAATTCATGTTGAAATACGAAATACTTTTTGCTTTTCTGAATTTGACTTCTAAATTTGATTTTACCACTAACTTATTTATACAATCTTTCAAAAGAATTTTTGAAAATTTTATTCAAAGTGGAATGTTGGGATCTGGTTCAGAAACTCATCAGGAAATCAGCAATATGATGGTAGAGAGCCACTGAAAGAAAAAAAATGAAATAAAACACGATGCTGTGAAACATCTAAGGTTAATTTCAGGGACCTCGAGCAGAAGCATTTCATTAAGTTAGAAACTGGAGTAGATATCAGTAGTCTCCAAACCTCTTTCCCTGTACACTGTATATTACTTTCTTAATGCCGCTGTAACAAATTACCACACATTTAAGGCAATACAAATTTATTCTCTTACAGCCCTAGAGGTCAGATATCTGAAACCACTGGGCTAAACTCAAGATGAGAGCAAGGATGATTCTTTCTGGAGGCTCTGAAGGGAGAATCTGGTACCCTGCCTTTTCCAGCTTCTAGCGGCCACCTACATTCCTCGACTTGTGGCCCCTTCCTCCATTTCCAAAGCACGTGACTCTAATATCCGCTTCAGTTTTCACACCCCCTTCTCCTCTTTTGTAGTCAAATCTCTCTGAGCCTCCCTCTTATGAGGACACTTGTGAATACAGTTAGAATTTACCAACATAATCCAGGACAATCTCCTATTGTCAAGATCCTTAACTTGCATCTGAAAAGTCTCTTTTCCCATATAACGCATTCACAGCTTGCAGGGACTAGGAACTGGATATTGGTGGCAGCAATTCAGCCTACCATATACTCTATAAGCAAATATTTTGAACATTTATTTGCAAAAAGGAGCATATTAAAATGTTATTTTCATCACAGATCTGTATGCCAGTACTTAACATATATTACAAAAGATTTAAAATGAAAATTAATGATAAACAATATTTTCTATAAATTTTATTATAATTGTAATATAATCATTTTTTGCTTGGGTTATGAATATAATGTGACTAAATATGCTTCATTATTTTTAAAACCTTAAGATTTAAACTTTGTGATACAATAATAGGAAGGCTGGTTTCAAGTTCAGTCTCTCAAAAATTTGTTTTAATGGCTTTTGAAACTGCAAAAGAAATGTCACAAACAACGCACAGATCCAAATGGAAAAAGATTCATTCTAATCCACCAATTATAAAAGGATTTTGTTGAAATTCAACTACTAACTCTCCATTTTGCCTGTTGTCAGTCAGTTCTTAAACTAATCACACAATGTTTTATTTTTAACAAATGGATTCAAATTTCACTTTACCTCATTATTTAAACAATTAGAAAATTTGACATTCACGTTTTTTAAAGTCTGCTTATGTCAGAGATTACATACATGACACATTTAGACCATTTTGAGCGATATACCGATGTAATTAAAAAAACATACTCAAACATCCATTTTCAAAATGTTCTCTCCATGGTAAAATTACTTGGAGAACAGGTGCTTTTTCATTGTAAAAAATGTCATCTTCACCCTGGAAATATCTTCAAGGGAATATGCTATGAAAAGCTCCCAATCATCAATCACTACAAGTCTGGAACAGTTAAATTTTTGTAAAATTAAACCTTCAAATTAAGTACTTGGCCACAAAATTACAAGAAGACTGTCCATGGTGTAGCCACTGCACATCTCATTTTAAAGTACTATTAAAGAACGTGCTATATAAAAAATAAATTAAATAAAATTCAAAAATAAATAAATAAAGTACTATTAAGATTTTATATTCTGGCTCCAACTTCTTTGTTTCAATAGCTTGCCTAAGAAAGAAAGTGTGAATTCCATGTAAGGAGCTAATTCTGTGAACTTACCCAAGATTCTCATTTTATTTCTGGTCAAGCAGCCACTCCATTAGTGGTTATATCTGCCCATTTTCCTTCATCAACACCATCCTCATCCTCCCCCAATCCTTGCTTTTGCAAGAGACTTTTTCACTATTGAGAACACAATCTTCTCCGTAATATTTCAAAATGTTTTTTAAAAGTAGCTCTTAAGGATTTTCATTATTGAAACAAAATCAATGCAATTCTATGGCCCATCTCCCATGCTGCATAACAACTGTCCTACTTCTTTCACTTTTTTTTTTTTTTTTTTTTGCGGTACGCGGGCCTCTCACTGTTGTGGCCTCTCCCGCTGCGGAGCAACAGGCCCCGGACGCGCAGGCTCAGCGGCCATGGCTCACGGGCACAGCCGCTCCGCGGCACGTGGGATCTTCCTGGACCGGGGCACGAACCCATGTCCCCTGCATCGGCAGGCGGACTCCCAACCACTGCGCCACCAGGGAAGCCCTTCTTTCACTTTTTATTCAGCAATGCTTTCTATATGTCTTCCAGCAATATTTCCTAGCACAAATATGCATCTTTGTGTGTGACATGGTTTCCTAGTATTACTGATATTTCGGCCAGTTTTAAGATAGTGTTCCCCCCCCCAGAATGTGACTTTTTGTCTTCCACTTTTAAAGAAGACACAATAAGAAGCTGCTAGATATTTTTCAGGGACACTGCAAGTCATGAAACTCAAACCTCATGATCTAAATATTTAGTTTCCTTGTGCACATGTGTAAAAATCTCACTAGGATATGTACCTAGGAGTGAATATCTTAAATTAGTGTGCGCACACCTTCAATTTTATTAAATAGCCACAGTTTTCCAGTATACATTCCTACCAGAGTTGGGTGGAAATTCCTATTGCTCCAGATTTTCACCAACAATAATACTCCCAATCTGTGAAATGATCCTTCATTGTGCTTCTAATTTGTATTTCCCCAATTAATAATGAGGGCTGATAATGTTTTCATATTGTAATGGTCCATTTGTATTTCCTTTTCTGTGAAATGCCCGTTCACTTGTATCTCTTTTTTCCTCTGGTCATCATTCACATAGATAGGAATAATCTATGTATCCCGGATTCTGTTCTAGGTCTCAAATTTTGTGTTTTGGTATGCAACAAACCGAATAATAAAACTTAGGTTTTCCTTTGAGGGTCTATACTTTTTACTTTGTTGTTAAAATACATTTTCATAGGGCTTCCCTGGTGGCGCAGTGGTTGAGAGTCCGCCTGCCGATGTAGGGGACACAGGTTCGCGCCCCAGTCCGGGAAGATCCCACATGCTGCGGAGCGGCTGGGCCCGTGAGCCATGGCCACTAAGCCTGTGCATCCGGAGCCTGTGCTCCGCAACAGGAGAGGTCACAACAGTGAGAGGCCCACGTACCGCAAAAAAACATGCTACAAATATTGTACAATTGTACAAAACATGTACAATATTGTTTGTATGCTACAAACAATATTTCTAACTCTCATGAAAACAGAAGAAACTAAATATTCTAATATTTGCAACCTTGAGTTTTACAAGGATAAGAGGTGTGTATTTAGTTAAGGAAGATCTCAGGGGAATATAAGGTAGAGAATAGCATAGGTATTTTTTTTTCAGTCTCCAAGTAGAATTTTAATTATGACATTATGATTTTAAAACGCTATTAATTATTCAATTCAATTTATCAGTGTTTAAAGACTATATGACAATTCAGTGGTCACTACAAAGTTAGTTTATATTTAAATCAAAGCCATGTGTCACAAGCTACATTCTCATTCCCTGTAACATTTATAGGTTCATTACATGTTCCATTGGGGGAACAGAGGTTCTTACCAATTCAATTCCACAAACATTTAGTGAGTAATTACTATGTACCAGGAACTCTAGTTTTCCATTAAATTTACTTCTATTATTATAAGACAGTTATAAAGACTTGGTTACAACTTGGACTGATTGGCAGAAAACTCAACAGATTTCACTGGTGCCATGATGTCCTCAGCGTTGAGAGAATAAAGCTGAAACTCTCCAATAAGCTCGTTAAGTGTTTATTTTATCAAAAATGTGGAAAAGTCACATGTATTCCTGCTGTCATCAATTAATTCTCTACCATCCCTATAACTACCAGCTGATGACTAACTGTTAAGGGCATTATCTGAAAAATTAGGAGAGAAGCACTTTGTCTAACACAGCACTGAAGATCTCATTTTCTTTTGTGAATTGCCAATAACTCATAACAGTCAGTGAACAGTCAGGATCACTGAGAAGTTTACAGTGCAGCAGGGCTACACTCAATATGTTACCAACAAGGGTATCATTTAAGCCTCACCCATTTTTAGAAATAAGAGATCAAATACTAAAATTAACATATACCTTGGGCTTCCCTGGTGGCGCAGTGGTTGAGAGTCTGCCTGCTAATGCAGGGGACACGGGTTCGAGCCCTGTTCTGGGAAGATCCCACAAGCCGTGGAGCTACTAGGCCCGTGAGCCACAACTACCGAGCCTGCGTGTCTGGAGCCTGTGCTCCGCAACAAGAGAGGCCACAACAGTGAGAGGCCCGCGCACCGTGACGAAGAGTGGCCCCCGCTTGCCTCAACTAGAGAAAGCCCTCGCACAGAAATGAAGACCCAACACAGCAAAATTAATTAATTAATTAATAAACTCCTACCCCCAACATCTTAAAAAAAAAAGCAAAATATACCTACATGTCAACTGGGATATAAAAGGAAGTACAGCTGACCCCCTTTCCCAAACAGCCGTGTTTAATAGACTAAGAGATTGCAGAAAATTAAAGGAATACAATAATCAAAGGGGAAAAACACTAAGGTAACCAGATTGCCAGTCAGGCAGAGAAATTCTAATGGCTCTGTTAGTGATGACTCAAACCTCCCTTAACCGAAACAACAGGGAAGAAACCTCTTAAATATCCACTGTCTATATATCATTTTGTTACAATCTCTCAGCAATCTTCAGTAAGCCTCCCCTATGTGATAGCACTTCCCTATGTTACAGCCAAGGCAGAGGAAGTGCTTCTTGTCAGGTGACTTGTTCAAATCCAAAGAGAGAGGAAGTGAAAACCCTCACCTCAAATCTGGGTCTCCCAAAGTCAAGCGCAACACTTCCTCTCCTCCACCTTGCAGATGTGAATGCTGCAAGTCAACTGTATTCTTCAACTTGAGAAATAAAAGCGAGAGCTGGCATCTCAGCAAAGGAAATTATTTTCCAAACATTATTCCAGGTTAGACCTTTGGTTTGTGCTTTCCATTCTAGCAATTTAAAACACATTATGAATTTGTCCGCAGCTCTAAGCCCTTAGCATAATTAAAACCCATTAGTTTGGTTCACAGTATAATCATTAGTTTGGTTCACCACGTGTGCTGTGAAAACATATTTACCTAAAAGCTCCTAGGAGGACATTAAATATTCACAACCGTCAATAAAAACTTAGCAGAACATGTCAAAGTATAAAACTTTTTATTAGCAGATGTTGTAACTCACCACTCAGGAATACTATACTTAGGTTCAGCCAGTACTATCTTATGACTTTGAGCTATTAGTGATGGGAAAAGTATCTGGGGGGCCTCAGAAAACCTTTCCTGGCTCAGAAGTGTCATTACAGCGCTGAGAATTTTCTATTGCAGAGTCCCGAAAGAAGCTGCATGTTCAAAGACCCACCCTAACCTCATCATGTTATTTCGTATCATTCTTTCTCTTTATTATTAACCTTTCCTGACTCAAATCTTACACTTTTCTTCTTCTATACTCAAATCGGGTAAGTTTCATCCCCAGCTCCTTTCCTCCAGTCAAAGGTCACCTTCTGAAAGCCACACTGGAATAAAAACATTCTGATCAATGATAACAATTCCACCAGAAGAATAGAGAGGAGGAAATAGAAAAGTCGATAGCATTTTAAGAATTTAAGCTAAGACTAACTCTGAGTTTGGAGCAAAATCTATGTAGATCCATGCAATAAAAAACAAAACTCTAAGAACTGTACTTTAAGTGTTCACGGTTTTGAGCAACAGAAGTATCTCAGCACATTCATACAAATGCTAAATAGTGTATCAGAGACACACATATAAGACACAAAAACAAGATAAAAGTGACTCTTACAAAAATACTTTTTCCTTTCACATACATGTGAAATTATCCTCATTCACCCTGTTATATTGCTGCAGTGGCACTGGTCTCTTGGGGCTGATGGAAGCCCCAACGAAAACAGAATGAAGCCAATCAAGCCATGATTAAGAATTCTGATTCCCTAAGAAGATTAGGAGAATCTGAAAACAAAACTAAAAATAACACTGTGTCATCCAGTCACATATTACATCTGCAAAGCCTAGGCCAATGGTTCTTAGTCTTTTTTTTTTGTTCCTGGTCATAGACCTCATTGTTAACCTGTTGAAAAATGGATATATTCATAACTGTGGCTACAACTTCCAAGGATTGTGAGTCCTCACAGGTCAGCCCTGGATGTTGGAAACCATGTATTCCTGAGGCCAGGGACCTCACTTTCATCTTTCTATACCGGCACGCAGCACTGCGCCTTCGTCCATCAGGCAGCAGAGCTGACGAATGAGAATGTGTGTCCGTAGTCAAGTGACCACAAGGAATAATTTGACTGGTTATGGGAATGAAGCACTTGCTTCTGAAGGAATAAATGATTCAAATGCATCAGAAGCATCACTGTTTATATATATATAAGTATGTGTGCGTATATGTATTTGTACATATATATGTATATATGTGTGTGTATACATCTATACACACATGCACACACACACACATAAACAAAAAGCCTGGCCTTTTAAAGGAATCCAAATACTAAACTTCTATTTGAGTGCTTCCAATACATGATGAATACTCTTTCACAGTGAAATTCTCAACATGAGTTCCAGAATACCTTTATTAAAACTAAGAAACTTCAAAACTGAAGGTATTCAGGGTGGCTACAGTGCTTCAAACTTATTCTGAATCAAGCCATTACTACATACGCCCAGTTGATGTGATTCTTCTAAAAATGCTTTAGAATTGTTTGAAATACGTACTCTTCCTGGGTTTTAGAAGTGCACCCAAGTCTTTAAGCCTAACACCCATGTTTATCATACTTTTCTGTGGGGAGGCTATTACAAAAATGGTGGACGGTGATTTTAACTTCTATGGAAGTCATTACTCAGCATTAAAACACACCGAAGACTTTATGCCTTACCTGTTCCTGCAGTTTGTTAGGGCAGAGCACAAAGATTACCTCCAGCCCCCCTTCAGTTATTTAAATCTACAGACCAGCCTCATGGCTTTGTCTTCTTTTATTCGTTTCCCTCCTTTTCTTTACACATCAATCTTCTTCCCCCTCTCAAGTATTTCTACTTCTGGGATGGAGTTTTCTATTAGTTTCTTTTCTCTCTCTTCTCCCACATAGGAAATAGGACTATAATTATATCTTTTATCATTTTTTGACAACTGCTTTGTTCCTTTTATATTCCTTACTTTTTCCAAATATGACTTTTTTTTAATTTCCAAAGGCGTGATTTTAGTTTTGTGTTCATCATGCACTTTTCAACTTTTGCAGCAACAAAACAGACCTACCACTAAAAGTCAACTGTATACGGCATTTACATTTTAGTCCCCTGTGACTTTGTGCATTATTAAACTCACAGACCATTCTCCTAGTTTATTTAGACAATAAAGATTCCAAGAAAGATTTTTGTATTCTTAGAAGACAAAAAGCTGTCTCCTTTGCTGAGCCATTCTTTTCAGATCTATTCTTAATGTTGGAAGTACTTGCCCTGAGCCCCCTGCTCTTCTGTATTCACAAATTTCCCCCAGAGGATTCTCACCCGAACCCATGGTTTTGAATACAGTATATCCCCTGCGTACGGACCTTCAAGTTGTGAACTTTCAAAGATGCAAACCTGTGTTTGCAGGTCCAATCAGGTAAGTTAGTTCACATGTCTGGTGTACGTTGTCAGGCGCACGCATACTCTATAAGTGGCTGTGCTTTTGTGCACTTTACTGTACAGTACTGAATAGAGTACAGTAGAACAGTATCTTTATTTCTTGCCTGTTCACTCGATGCCAACCCCTGTGTGCCAGCTGTTGTACTGTACTACCGTACTTTTCAAGGTACTATACTGTAAGATTAAAAATGTTTTCCTTATTTTTTGTGTTTGTCTATTATGTATTCTCTGTGTGAAAAGTATTATAGACCTATTACAGTACAGTACTATACAGGCTAACTTTGTTGGACTTAACGAACAAATTGGCCTTACAAACGTGCTCTCGGAACAGAGTTCGTTCATACGTAAGGGACTTACTGTACCATAATATAACCCAATGACTCTCAAATCTATGTCGTTAGACCTGACCTCTCCTTAGGACTCCAGGCTGATATTAAGCTGCTTATTTGATGTCTCTACTTGATGTCATAAACCCAGCACAGTCAAGATAGGACTCAATATTAATGTCTTCCTTTCTCTATGCCTTCCACCCATCTTTCTTATCTCAACAATATACTCAAATCCCAGAATCTTGTGATTCCTCTTTTTCCCTTACCTCTCAAACCCAATGCAATAAAGATTCTGAATCCAATTACTCCTATTGCCTTTACCACCCCAGCTTAAGCTTCTGTCATTTGTTTTCTCTAATCCTTTCTCCACGTGCAATCAGTACAAAAATTAGAAGCATAAATCATGGAACACACTTGCTTACAACCATCCAGTAGCTTTCTACTGAACTTAAAACCCAAATCTCATTCCCTAGCTTGCAAAGCCCTTGATGATTTGGCCCTTGCCTATCTCTTTGACCTCATCTCATGTCACTTACCCACTTCACCTGTTAGATTCCAACCATGCTAGCCTCTTTCTGTCCTCAGAACAATCCATGCTCATTCCCACCTTAAAGTCCTCACACCATCTCTTTTATCTGCCTACAATTCTCCTTCCTCTACACGTCCAACATCTGGTTCCTTCTGGTTATTTGGCAGAGAGCCTTCTATGACCAAAGCAATCGAATGGGGTCACCCTATCATTTACCACCATCTTATCCTCCACAGTATGCATCACTAATTGTTAACCAAATTATTTATCTTCTATCTTCATTCACTAGAATGAAAGATCACAAGATGATGAACTCCATCTCAATCACTGTCTATCACCATGATTTTGGACATTGCTTAGCACATAGTAGGCACTCAATAAAGTGTTTATTAAATGAATTAAGTTAAAGAATTTATTTTAAACACAAAAAAACTCTATGAATTTCATGGCACTGATTTTCTTCCCTTTTTACAGAAAGTTACCACATTTCCTAAAAGATCAAGTAAACATTCATTTTAGACAATTTTCATGGAAATGTTAGGCAATAAAGAATGTTAAAATATTACATTACAATGTTTAGAATACTCCAGAAATTATAGTACCTCCAAAACCTACATGGTGGTAATTATACATGAGAAATTATTGCATTTTCAATAATTAATTAAAATGCAAATAACCCATACTTCAATGTCTCTTCACGTTATCTAAAACATCACATTTTCTGTTTAAGGAGTTGAATCTCAACTTTATGTGAATTTTGCTGGCAGTGTGAAATATACCACCAAGATCTGCTATGGGTTTTTCCCAAATTTTCTGGACCCCATCCCTCTTGCACCAATACAGATTAGATTTTTCATTACATGACACTTAAGATGACTGTACAAAGCAATACTCCTGCCCTTCTTCTGGCTTTTCTGCCTCCATCTTTATCCCAAACACTATAAGTACAATTTTTAAAAGAACATTTTATTTAAGTCATTTCCATGTCCCCCTCAAAAAAAAAAAAACAACCAAACCCCTACACTTTAACTCTATTTCACTAACTCTTCTCACAAAGACGTTATGCCCTAGGTTAATCAACGCTTCTTGAAATCTCCAACACATAATTCAGTGATTGCCAATCTGTGGGCAGGCAATTAGGGATGATTAAAAAAAATGAAACCACCACACATTCCTAAAGCATGTCTGATACTGAATAATTACACATCTTGAAAGTTAATGCTTATATGTGTGTGTATATGAATTGCATAAACTATTTTAAAATCTGATTAATCAAAGACAACGTTTTATTTAAATATTCAATAGTGTTTCTGAACTCACAGTAGTATTTTTAGTCATGTTCCATTTTCGCAACAGACACCAAACATACAACTACTATGATGTTAAAGTCCTGAAAGGTTTTTGAACTTTAAAGGGGGCTCCATATTTTAAGTTCTCCTCTAGTCTATTTCATTAATTAAACTCAGTACAAACACTCTGCTGACAAGCCGTGTGCCTGCTACACCAAAGCAAGACCAACACACACTGCCTTATAAGTCTCCTTAATAAAGTAAGCTTTTCTCATGATCAGCCCCTACACACCTGAAACATTAATATGCCATCAATTGCAACCAACTAAGGTAAATAACATGTATATTTTAATTCAAGTCACTGTTTACTCATCAAATAGTAAGAAAGAAGTATTAAAGTTCTTCCTAAAAGCCTCTATTACTTTACTCTCATGGGTCTGAAAGTTGCTAACACTACACTCTTTAGCACGGATGGAAAATTACTGGAGAGTACCTCTTAACCAAAACTGAACAAAACAATTTTTAAACATGAATTGAAACGAAATTTTAGCACACAGGGATCATTTCGTATGATTAGATATATAAGGAGACCCATCACCATACCGTACTAGTAAGTTTACTACCTTAACTTCTTGATTTTAAACTATTTAACTTATCGCTTACCAATATTACCTATTTCAGTTTATTCAACAGAAATAAAAATGGGAGAGTCAATGCAGTGAACTCCTTGAGTAAATAATAATGAAAGGTAATATAGTCAATGGATAGAAGGTGTCAATATTTTAAAAGCCGTATCTCAGAAGTTGGTTCCATTCAAAAACCATTCCAAATGTGTTCAATTATCCTTAGAAAACTGACTTAAACCTTAAAAACGTATCTCACGCTGTAGGTAAGCTGGGTATTTATGAGAAATCAGTCTATTAGAACAGTTCTGTGTTTGTCCGAAGAACAAAGCCAAAGATAACTCAAACACATGTAAGTAATATTTCCTTCTAAGGGGTGAACTACCCTCTAGGTAGCTCTAATAAATATGCTTTCTGTATAGCCATGGGCTACTAATCTCTAAGTTCTTCCCCAAAATAACTACACTTATCCTTCAGGGTCTGACTTAGGCATCACTTTACCCAAAACCCTAAGATTGAGCAAGGTAACCTTCCCGTAGGTTCCATCAGCATCTTGTACTGGACCTTAAATAGTGCTTATGACATGTAAATAAAGACTGCCTTCCTATCTCCACACCAGCTTGCATTTTCAATAATTAATTAAAATGCAAATAACCCACCTGTTGAAAGCTCAACAGCAGCAGGGATCATGCATTATTCATCACTTGTTCCCAAGAGCCTAAAACTTACCAAATGCTCAATTAATATTTGTTGAATTGATTAATTAACAAACTGTTCAAAAACTCACAGAACACATGAAATTTGAAAGAGGGGGGGTGGTCCTTCTTTCTAACTGAAAACTAGTAAATATCCAAAATGAGTCAAACTCTGTTACTTCTGAAAATATAAAATCTACAACACCGTTTATAGGTTATGCTGACTCAATTAATTTTAGGAGAAAGAAACTCTTCTGTAAACCTATCCAAACTCAGTTTTAGAATCTATTCACATTGAATTTTCTGTAGTGATGGAAAGTAACTGAATGGCATCCTAATTAGTAATAACAGAAATAATAATAGGAAACAGTAAAAACCACTGGTTGCATTTACTGTGCATTTACAATGGACGCTGTTCAAAGAACTTTTTATTTATCTCATACTCTCATTGTAATGACAGCATAAGGTAAGTACAATTATCTCACACATTCGACAGCTAAAGATACTGAGAAACAGGCATTATGCTAATAATGGTCCATGGGCACATCCCGTATAAATGTCACGTGGGTATAAATACCATTATGGCATTTTTTGACGCTATCAAATTGATTCTCTTTGCCAAACAAGGCAAACACAAACCTTTAATCTGTTTTTTACGGTAACTATTTATAAAATCTATTTTCTACTCTTTTTATCACTTTAATATCCTCTGGTATTTTTTTGACAGATATAATGCTAGCAAATGGGGAGTACGTATAAAAATTACACAGTTCTAAAATATTATATTCAGGTTAACACATCCTAAAGTGTTGTTTCCCTTTTCAAAATATTAGCCAAACACTGACAATACATATTCAGTGAGGAGGCTATCATTCTCTACAAATCTACATCTTTGTACATGTTTATGTATTAACCAGTTTTGCTACAGTTTCTATTATTACGTATGTGTTTGGCCAAAGAATACAAGCTTTTTACTCTGTTCTTCCCTCATGTCTTGTCAATAAGACTGACGTTTTCACCAGAGGTTTCATGCGTCCATTTTACATTTGGTCCACATGTCTTATCACTTCTGATACTATTGTGAATAACTTTCTTCTATTAAATTTTCTACTTGGTTTTGCAAGAATATAGTGATATTAGTGTGTATCAATCCTATATCCAGAAACTTTGCTGAATGATCTTATTACTCCTAATAATTAATCTGCAGATTCTCTTAGATTTTCCCTGTAGACAGTCATATTATTCTCTCTATATATTGACAGGTCGGTTTCTTTTTCAGTCGAGCCCCAATACTGCCATGAACTATCTCTATAACTTAGAGCAAGTCACTAGGATTCACTTTGTTCATTTATAAAATTAAATGATTGAGTCAGGAGATCTTTAAACAAAAACCTTCAATATTCTAAATTTCCTAAATTATATTACACTATATACACTTAGAATACCATGTTATATTCTGTCCCACCCTGTACCCAACCCAGTTCCTTTTGACTGTAATCCTCTGAACAGCAGTAAGTCTAATCTAGAGTTTCAGCCCAAGTGGCAAAAGCACATACTACTTACTCAACAGACATGTGATCCCTCAAATTTCCCAGCTCCCTTACAGTCAGATCAGACCATTAGCTCTGAGCAATTAGCTGTAAGCAGAGATGATGTGTCTCCTTGGGAACAAAGCACCCAGAAAAGGAAGTTAGTTCTCCATACTCTTTTCTTCCCCTGCCATGGTACTTAAAGTCATTCTAGACACGGAATGTTAGTTACCTGGGGCTCCTGAGTCACCACCTGGAGTAGGACCCCCTAACCAGTGGTAGACATGTGACATGTACACAAATTAAATCACTGAGACTTCGGGGTTCATAGTTTTTTCTTACAAAAGCATAACTTAGCTTCTCCTGACTAACCCAGGATGGCAAATCAGTTTCATTTCAGGTGCAGATTGATTGGTAGTAGCTTCCTGGAATTGAAAAAAATATTGAGAAACTTTGGGAAAATTAGAAAGGAATGCCATGCACAGTCAATAGCTCCATAAGTGTGGGAGACTGGGTGAATCGTGAACCCCGACTTAGGTCATATGTTTTATGCAAATTGAGGCTTATGAACGAAAAGACTGGTGGTAAACTTCAGTTATTAGTGGCTTGAAAAAGTAAGTCCAAACCGCAGCTGGTTACTTCTCATAGCTGCAGTATATTTCTCTAGTACAAACACCCTCAGCTCTTCTCCATTCCTATATTCCTGTTCACCAAGTTGACTATCTTACCCCTACACTAAACCCTGAACTACGATCATTTCCAGCCAAGCAATTTCTGCTGCAGGCTTTTAAGGCATAACCTTGAGAACGTAAATCTAACAAGACAAAATATTATCATTCACGACATCAAGTCCCAGATTCATTACTTGAGTGTTTACTGATCATTTTCAAAATGTTCTGGCTACGAATCAAGCATCGTTTTCCATAAGCTATTTTCTAATGAAGAACTTCAGAAATACAAAATGGTATGAAAGGATTATAATAAACACCCATGTTTCAACAGCCAGCTAAAAAGTAAATTATTACACACACAGGTGAAGTGAACCAGGTACCCAGACCTGATTTGATTGTTTGTTCCCCTGAAGGAGTTATAACCATTCTGCTGAATTTAATATTTATCATTCAAGGGCATTTTTTCAGAATTTTACTACCGATGTCTACATTGTAATACTAATTCCAGAACTGTTTTTCATACTGTAACATGATATAAATGGTATCATACTGTATATGTCATCCGTAATTTTTTATTTTTGCCCAACATTATATTCCTGGGATTTATTTTTGTTGATAAGTATGGTTATAGTTTCACTGTATGCAGTATAACTACCTTGTTTGAAATTGACCCAGTTTAAGTATCAACTTCCCTACTGACAAAATTGAGAGTTTTTTATTTTTTAGAACAGTTTTAGGTTCAGAGAGCAAAACGGAGAAGGCACAGTTTCCATATTACCCCCCAACACACACAGCCGTCCCTGACCAGAGTAGTACACTTGTTACAATCAGGGAACCTACACTGAAACATTAGATTATCACCCAAAGCCCACAGTCTGCACATTAGAGTTGACTCTTGATGCTGTACATTCTATGGGTTTTGACAAATGTACAATGATTTGTATCCACCATTATGGTGTCACACAGAACAGTTTTGTTAGGGAACTGTTGACCAAAACTGCCCGCCTCGGCCAGCACAATGATACCCACTTACATGAGTTGTCTCACAACTGCAGGTCCCAATGAGAAACATGGTGCTGCCACCGAAAACTAATTGGAAGAATTCAGGAGGGGCCAAAAGGAGGGAGGAGACGCCAGCCCATAATATGTCCTGCCAACCTCCTAGAATCCTTTGCTCTGGAGTCCACGTTGGCTGAGAGATGCGTGCATCACCAGGAAAGACCCTGAGTCAGACCAAATATGGGCCAAGCAAGAGGACTGGCCAGAAACCACCCGGAAACTCACCCTATTCCCAGAAAACCTGAGACTGTGAGCCACGTGGCAGAGCAGTTCTCCTGGGTTCCTTTACCCTCCTGCTCTCTGCCCAGGTGCCCCTTTCCAACAATGTCTTTTGCTTTGTCAGCATGTGTGTCTCCTCAGACACATTTCTGAGTGTTAGACAAGAGCCCACTCTCGGGCCCTGGAAGGGGTCCCCCTTCCTGTAACAGTTTCCCTGCCCTAAAAATCCTCTGTGCTCCACCTATGCATCCCACCCTTCCCATAACACCTGGCAAACACTGATCTTTTTACTGTCTCCATAGTTTTGCCTTTTCCAGAGTGTCATATAGTTGGAATCCTACAGTAGGCAGCCCTTTCAGATTAGCTTTATCCTTTACAGAAAATAGTAAATTACTAATGAAAGTGCATGGTACCAATTCCATTGTCAATCGGTGTTAAGATTAAGCATCATTACGGTCACAAATACGAATATTTACTCTGGTAACATGAAAAACATTAAATTAACTTCCTTGAAGCAGGAAGACTATGTCTGTGCATTCTTTGGAAGATACAGTAATATAAAAAAAAAAAGCCAAATGGGGCTTCCCTGGTGGCGCAGTGGTTGAGAGACCGCCTGACGATGCAAGGGACACGGGTTCGTGCCCCGGTCCGGGAAGATCCCACGTGCCGCGGAGCAGCTGGGCCCGTGAGCCATGGCCGCTGAGCCTGTGCATCTGGAGCCTGTGCTCTGCAACGGGAGAGGCCACAACAGTGAGACACCCGCGTACCGCAAAAAAAAAAAAAAAAAAAAAAATGTACTATGCACTTGAGATATAAGATGAATGAGATGTTGCCTCTGCCTGTAGGTGTTTTCCTGGTAATTATTTCATAATAGTTTCAAAATGTAAAGGGTCATGTGATTTTGCAGCAAGAGGTACAGTAGAAGGAATTCACTATGGCTGAATGAGAGAGAGAGGGAGGGAGGAGAGGGGAGAGGAGAGCTGGATAGGAAGAGAAAGGAGGAGGGAGGGAAGGAAAGAGAAAGGAAGGGAGGATAAAAGAACGAAGTATCTTTTCAGGGAGGAGGGGATGGAAATAAATGCAGGAGGGCTTCACAAAGGAAGGCAAATTTGACAGCTGCCTAAAGGATGAACAGGCTTCCTTTAGGTGAAGAATTACTCAAGGATGTTCCAGGGAGAAAGAGAACAGAGCATAATCAAAGGCAAGCTGTCCTCCAGCAAACTGAATCAGGCTGGACGGATTACACCTCCGGGGAAGTTTATGTGTGTCTAAACGTACAGATCAGTACAAAGTGACAAAGATTCGCTCTTTGACCAAACTCTCCCCAGGCGCCTCTAAATCCTCTTTTCAACTAGGCCTCAACCTTGGCCTATAAAAACCAAAGACTCAACAAAGATGATTTTGTCCAACCCCGCCCCCTGCCAAACTCACATTAAGAGATAAGCACGAACATAGTTTCTAATGGCTCAAGGCCACAACCCTAGTGTGACTCTAGCCCGATGAAAGGGCCTCCATGAGAAAGCTCAAGGCCACCAAAAAACACCTGACAACAGGCCCCACCAACCTCTCTTAGAGCATTTACTAAAAGGCCTTCCTCTGTCCCTTTCCTATATACTAATATCTCCTACAACTCAAGGGTGTCTTCCTCAAGTACCTGAAAGCTACTCCTTTGAAATGTCATCATCAGGAAGGATGGCACCCCTGTCTCCCAGTCTCCCCGGGAGAACAGAATCCAAACTTCAATACTTGCCAGCTAGCAGACACAGTTGGCCTAATCAATATTTATGTCGACCAACCCTTTGCAATTTTTCCCTTCCCTGACCCTACTGAGTGCCCATGTGCCCCCCTCCCTATTCTCTCATTCTCCTCTTAAAATACCCAGTAAAGTCTGTACGAATTGACGTTGAGTTCAGTTCGTGCTGGGCTCTCTTCTCTACTGCAATAGTATATTACTGATTACAATCTGTCCTGACCATTTTAACTAGTGTCTGGCTTTGCTCATCTTTAGTAGTAACAGAGGATGAAATAACACAATCCACCATTCTAAAGCATTCAGTAGCTCTCCTTATCTTTCAAATATAGTTGTGCTGGTTGCATGGCATTTGAAGCCCTGCCCCAAACCCAGAAGAACACTTGGGAATTCCCAGTCACTGACAAATGCCTCTTCTTCTCCGTCCTCTGTCCTTGTCCTCCTTCTGATATGCATCCTTCCACATCACACTCTATTTATCTACATTTATATTATACTCATTTATTCTTTCATTCATTCATATGTCAAACACATTCATTAACTTATTAATTACCATCTGTCAAGGAGTCCCACTCAAATGCCACGCCTCTACATTCCTACAACTTCACTATTAGCTCCACCCAGAGTATTCTTTCCCAACTAGAGAACAGGGTGAGTACATGTAACCTGCAGGCAGAACATTTTTCTTCTATAATATCTTTGATTATTGCTCCTATAGTATTTGTTCTAGCTTCTCCTTTAGGAATATAATATTTTCCACATGTTATATGAGGGAGAGACACTCTATAGTCCATGGGCCAAATCTGGTCCACTGTTTCTGTACAGCCCATGAACTAAGACTGCCTTTAACCTTTTTAATGGTTAAAAAAATCACAAGAAGTAATATTTTATAAACATAAAAATCATAAGAAATTCAAATTTCAGTGTCTATAAATACAGGTGTTTTTTGTGACACAGCCATGCTCATTTGTTTACATACTGCCTATGGCTGTTTTCATGCCACGATGTTCCAAGAACTGAGTACTTCTAACAAAAAGAAAAAAAAACATTTGATTCACAAAGCAGAAAGTATTTATAGAAAAAAGTGTGCCAACCCCTGTATTAGGTAACAATTTGCTGCAGTGTATTCACTCCAGTGATGGTTAAATCATACACTCAGATCCAGAAAAAAAGATGGTGTGCAAGACCTTTTTTTTTTTGTAAACAGGCATTCTCGCTCAATACAGCTCTGATCTTCTGACTTAGCAGCTTCTCCTTCCCGAGCCTATACTTCCACAATCCTGTTCCTGTCTCCGCATATGCCTTTACTACTTTGAGAGGACTAACGCTTCCAAAATGCACTGGGTCATCGCCAGCTTCCTGCCTACCAATGCCCATGCCATTTGGTGGGAATCTGAGTTGAGGGACAGAGGGGTGGAGGGTACAGAGAACTGCTTGTTCACACTATGCTTGTTAGCACAGCCTGTGGGTCAGAGGCAGAGAGGTTCGACGGACTGAGTGCCTGCCAATCTTTCCTTAGTGTTTGAGGTAAACCTGTGTGTATCAGAGGTGAATTCCAGGTAGGTTTTTCTCCAACTGGTTCCATGTACCTTATAATTAGTGGGTATGTCTCCCAGATTTTAGATTCAATTGTTTTTCAGTCTAAGATTTCAGCGTTTTCTTAAGTTTTCATTTCATTTTGAGACACACTGACCAGAAGCTCATCTTTGACTACAATGAGAATTTCTTTAAAATCTTTAAAATATTCCAAGAATGAGTCTTTAGCTCCTAAGACAATTTATTGATGCTGTTATTATTCAAGTATTCCATAAAATGCTTCCTCCTTTGGGGATTTCAATTATGTCATCATCTTTATCCTTTCAAGTCACCACCCTTTCCTAGTAAGCAGCATCAATATGTGTTTCAAACACTGAAGAATTATTTCCACACAACTTATAAATTATAATTTAACAAACAGTTCCATTCTGGCCAATAGAATGATCTGCCAAAAATTGTTAGACATTTTCTTATAACTTTTCTGTTTTATCAGAACTTTAAGTAAGCAATCATTTATTCCTTACAGACTAGATAGTCATACATTATTAGGGTACTTCCTTTCTGCCACACCTACCACGTACTTTGTTTTCCTCTTAATGTATTGGGGAAAAAATAATTATATAACTAAAACACAAGGATTCTGAGAAACAAACAATGCTATTAATAATTTATGTTCTTTCCCAAACACATTGGTCTTTTACCTCCCTTTTGCCCAAAATTCTGTGAAAGTCACAATGAATAAATAGAACAAAATGGCAATAATGTTAATATTTATTTTCCTATAATTATGTTTTATTACCTCAATTAATTTTTATGAAAAACACTGAGAAAGCATCTGATATTTAAAATGTTTTATAAACTTGATTTTTAAAGTGAATCTTTCTTACATCATCCAGCATTTATCTTATACTGACATTTTTATTATTCAAAAATTCTCACTTGAATAAGAGCAGCAGTTCATCTGGAATATCACAACTATTATGCATCATTAATATACTAATGCATTATTTATGATGGTGAATAATATCCTGAAATGAGAAGTCACTGAAGATAAAAGATTGCTCTATCATGTTCCATTATGGGAAGATATACTTTTAATTAAAGTGATGCCATAGGAATTGGAAGAAAGAGTTCTTGATATTGTTCTACCTAAAAGGCTCAACTTCCTTTTTGGAGGCCTAATAAAAATCAATAGTATTGTTTTATAGGTACGGGTAGTATGGACCAGTCTTAGAAATATAGAATCATTGGAGTGTTGGGCTGAAACAAATCTTAAAGATCCTCTTACTATATCCGTCCTGAGTCCACAGAAAGAGTAGTACCAGAAAATTATATGTGTAGCAATAAGATCATTAAACAAGAATCCTATTTTTTTTAACGAATTTTCTTTTTTGAGGGACCACTCCATTACTATTGATAAATGATTCGCCTAAGACAATCATTGGTCCCCTTTTGAACTTAATGTAAACTTGAGTTTGTATCTGTGTAGGTATGTATGTGTGCAGAAGCATCATTCCATATATGTGTATCTTTCAGTGTACATTCTAACTGGTCTGCATATATGAAGGCTGTTGGTACACTGATTTTATAACTCACTGTTCTATAGATGTCTCTCATAAGTCCATTTTTGGTAGTTTTTCCACTGACTCATTTAGTAGCCTTAGACATATAATCAGATCATATGCAACTAGAGATGCTTTACCTCTTCACATCCAAACTTAAGTCTCTATGTCTAATAACACTGGCTTGTCCCTCCAACACACATGCACAGCAGAGATACTGAACGTCCATCTTTAACTTATGTCCAATTCAAGCAACTAGCGTATAGGGATATAGGTATACATATAGCTGATTCACGTTGTTGTACAGCAGAAACTAATACAACATTGTAAAGCAATTATACTCCAATAAAACACACAGATGGACCTAGAGATGATCATACTAAATGAAGTATGTCAGACAGAGAAAGACAAATATCATATGATGTCACTTATATGTGGAATAAAAAAATTATACAAATAAACGTATCTTCAAAACAGAAACAGACTCAAAGACACAGAAAACAAACTTATGGTTACCAAAGGCGAAAGGGTGGGGGATGGATAAATTAGGAATTTGGAATTAACAGATACATGCTGGGGCTTCCCTGGTGGCGCAGTGGTTAAGAATCCGCCTTAAGTGACTCAGCCCATGTGCCACAACTACTGAGCCTGTGCTCTAGAGCCCGCGAGCCACAACTACTGAAGCCCACACGCCTAGAGCCCATGCTCCACAACGAGAAGCCACCGCAATGAGAAGCCCACGCACCGCGACGAAGAGTAGCCCCCACTCGCAGCAACTAGAGAAAGCCCAGTGCAGCAACGAAGACCCAACGCAGCCAAAAATAAATAAATAAAATGAATTTATTTAAAAAAAAAAACAGATACAGATACATACTACTATATTTTAAATTGGTAAAAAACAAGGGCCTACTATATAGCATAGAGAACTACATTCACTATCTTATAATAACCTGTAATGGAAAAGAATCTGAAAAAGAATATGTATATACATATTCACACACATATATACGTACATATATATAGGAGGTATAACAGAATCATTTTGCTGTACACCTGAAACATTGTAAATCAACTATACTTCAGTTAAAACGTAAAAGGAATTAATGTTTACTCCAGATAAATTTCACCATGTTAACTATTTTAAAGTGTGTAATTCAGTGACATTCAGCACATTCACAATGTTGTGCGACCATCACCACTAACTAGCTACAAAAAATTTTCATCATCCCGAAAGGAAATCATGGACCCATTAAGCAATCACCCTCCGTTAAACCCCTGGCAACCGCTAATCCGCTTTATGTCTCTATGGATTTGCCTAAGCTGGATATTTCATATAAATAAAAACCATACAATATGTGAAAATAAACAAACAAACCACTAGTGTTCCACCCCCGGTAAATAAGGTGCTGACTTTTGAACTGAAGAGTGCAAGTGTGTGTGTGTATGCGTATGTGCGTTTGTAAAATAAATGTTAAGGAGCTATCCATCAATTCTTATTTTATTATTTTTTGAAACATAGATAGATTTTAAATTTTGTCAAGAGACTTTTCCCTACCTTCAGGGATGTCTAAAGAATTTTTCTCTTTAGCTCTACTAATATGAAGAATTATACTAACGGATTTTTTGGTACTGAGCCCCTCTTGGATTCCTGGAATAAACCCCACTTGGTCATGAGGTATATTTTAATGCAACATTGTTTTCTGTTAAAACATATTTTATTTTGGAATTGTGTATCAATAATCCTAAGTAAAATTGTTCTATAATTTTCCAAAATAATTTTTTAAGATTTTGGAATCCATGTTATACTTACTCAATGAAACAAATTTGGAGGTTTTCCTTCTTTTCCTATCTTTGGAATAACTTAAGCTTCATAGTTAAGTAGGGGTTTATTTGACCCTGGTACAATTCTTGTCAGAAAATTCTTTTATTACTTTATTTTATGACAATTAGTCTGTTTAGACTTTCTGGAGTATACTTAGTTTTTCTACAGAATGATTCATTTCATGAAGATTTCCAAATCTACCTGCATATAATTGAGCAAATGGTCCCTTAGGATTTAATTTACTGTGCTGTGACTGTTTTCCCTTTTGTACCTTTATGTAACT
The DNA here is from genome assembly GCF_039906515.1 of Pseudorca crassidens. NCBI lineage: Eukaryota > Metazoa > Chordata > Mammalia > Artiodactyla > Delphinidae > Pseudorca > Pseudorca crassidens. The sequence goes on from NC_090311.1 coordinate 77,160,581, forward strand.
TCTCATACACAAGAATATTTGTACTTTATCCCTTTTTCTTAGTTTGTTGAATTTTTTCAAAGAACCAATTTTTAAATTAACTCATCAATTTCCTTTTTATCTTTATTAATTCTATCCTGTTGCTTTCTTTTGTTTACTTTGTTATTCTTCTAGTTTTTTATCTGCTTGTTTAATCCATTTATTTTCTTTTTAATTTTTATTAATACATGCATTTAATGCTAAAAATTTTCTCCTGATAACTTCCTTAGATATGCCCACATATTCTAAAACATCATGTATTCATTTTCATTACGTTTAAGAAATTCTTCCATTTTACTTGACACTTCTCCTTTGACCTAACATTTACTTAATAGTGTGCTTTGTAAATTTCAGATAGAAATAGTTTCTTAATAGTTTATGGTCTTTGTATGCAAAGTCAGGTTGGCTAGAATCTTTGACACATATTTTCTTTCCCTAAGTTTCTTAATATGTTACTCCATTTTCATTTGGCATAAAGCGTTGGTCTTAAAAATAAGTTATCATGACAATCTGACTTTCCTTCCTTTACAAGTGACTTGGTCTTTTTGCCTGGATTCAAAAGGTTTTTTTTCTTTACCTTTAAACTCCAATAGCTTTACTGTGATTATCTGTCTGGGCCAACTAAGAAGATGATTTTCTACGTAGGCACTATGCATTTTCAATGTGTGGTTTCAGGCAAGTGTTCTCGAGCTTTGGTTTTCTTCCCAGGGTCATTTATTATAAGTGCATTCTCTTATACCTAACATTTTCTGTTGTCCTTTTTATTTCAATGCATTATTTTATACCATATTTAGGTTCACAGCAAATTTGAATGGAAAACACGAAGATTTTCCCATCACTCTCTGCCCACAGACGTGCTAAATAAGCCTCTGCCATTATTAACATCCCTCACCAGCTGGTACATTTGTTATAAGAAATGAACCTTCATTGACATATCTAATCACCCAAAGTCCACAGTTTTCACTCTTGGTTCTGTACATTCTATGGATTTTAACCAGTGTATAATGGCATGTATCCATCATGAGAATATCATACGGAAGAGTTTCACTGCCCTAAAAATCCTCTTATTCATCCCTCCTCCCTAACGCCTGGCAACCACTGATCTTTTTACTGTCTTCATAGTTTTGACTTTTCCAGAATGTTATATAGGTGGAATCCTACAGTATGCAGCCTTTTTGAACTGGCTTCTTTTACTCAATAATATGCATTTAAGTTTCTTCCGTGTCTTTTCATGGGTTGATAGCTTATTTCTTTTGAGTACTGAGTCATATTCCACTATCTATATGTAACAGTTTATTTATCCATTCACCTACTGAAGGACATGCTGGTTGCTTCCAAGTTTTGACAATTATGAATAAAGCTGCTATAAACATCCATGTGCAACTTTTTGTGTGAACATTTAACCTTTCAACTCCTTTGGGTAAATACCCAGGAGCATGACGGCTGGATCATATGGTCAGAGTATGTTTAGTTTTGTAAGAAGCCTCCAAACTGTCTTCCAAAGTGGCTGAACTATTACGCATTCCCACCAATGACGAGTAAGAATTTCTGTTGCTTCACAACCTTTTCATCATCTGGTATTGTCAATGTTCTGGATTTTGGTCACTAACAGGCACAGTGGAATCTCATTGTTTTGTTGTTGTTGTTGTTTTTTAAGGTTTCAATATTTTATTCAAGTTTGATTTTAAGTGATGTTAATGACAGCATTTGAAGGGGAGGAACTAATTCCACACAAAATGAAAGACTCTAAAATGTACCCATTAAACTCCTAAAAAATAAACTGAGTGGCGAAAATACAAGAGAAGTTCAATTTAGATGCTGAGTGTTGTCGCCATGCGATTACAGTCACAGAGACTCTTCCCAGCTTGCAGCTGGAGCTCTTAGAAGCTATTTCATACTCTGGTGCAAGGGCCAAAAAACACAACATGAGAAAAAACACAATTAAGTCCTGAATTATTGGCTTCATCACATCCACCTTCTCCACCCCATAATGGCACAGAAGAAACAGCTACCACTCCCTGCAGACTACTTTTGGTGTAAAAGAGGTGATGGATTGGGGTGGGAAAAGTCCCTGCCTTAAAAAGTCCCTTTCAGATGAGTTTGTATACACCAGCAAAGAGCCTCTCCTCAATCAGGGTAGGAGCCCAAGGTTCCGTTCTCAGGAAATCACAATTTCATTCATTTACTTAATACGAATTTACGAATTACAAAGTGCCTGCAAACTACCAACATCCACTTGCAGCCGTTTCTAGGTAAAAAAGAAACCTGACATCTCTAGAGGGGCCAGCAAGCTCCCCCTCTAGTCTACAGCTGAAAGGACCTGCTATGAAATTGGGTTTCTTCTGTACCTCTGAAAGGGTAACACCCTGAAGCTGAATCACCTTTAACCTGGAAGTCTAACATGATATTTAGCGATACCTGCATCCCAGACATACAACATTAAAAGGTACACTAAATTCTGAAGGTAGCTATGCTGCAAAGTAGTTTAAAATTAAACGACTGTACAGTATTCATTTATGCTTGGAACTCCAGCCCTAGACCAAGCCTGTGGCCACCAGCACTGACATTCCTGCCATCCAGCAGAACTGACAGTGTCAGTTTGATACCTGGCTTTAGGGTCTGAGTATATTCTAACCCTATCGGGCTGGAGTTGTTCACTTTAGCCGAGAAGCAGGCGTCAGGGTCGATCTGGTACTTGGCTGCTATTCCGAAGCGAGTGTTACTGTTTCCCGCTGTCCAGGCCAGATTAACAGCAGTCTCCAACTTCTTGTTCACCTTCTGATAAATGGAGCCGTCAAACTCCGTCCCATCATTTACATTAGTGTGAAGCTGGAATTCATATTCATTGGTCTTGTAGCCAACCGCAAAGTTGCTCTGGATCACTCGAGACTTTGTGGTCTCAAAATTCATCTGGTAGTCAGCCAGCCAGCCAGCCCTCATAACCCAGCACGAGAGCACCCGGGTGGAAGGCCCGGCAATGTCGAAATCCACGTCACAGCCCAGGTTGATAATGTTCCCGCTTGTACCCTGTCTTCATTTTAGCATTTTTTTCCCCCAGTGTTTGGTGAGAAGGATGAATCGAAGGTCAGCGTCAGGCCACGTGCAAGCTGATCGTCCACAGTAATCTCCGTGCCTAGTGTGCTGTCAGTGTTCCATTTCTCCGTAAACGTCAGACCATATTCGGTCCACCTGTAACTTGGTTTCCAGACTGCCCGTCACTCTGGTGGTCTCAGTGTTGGCTGAACTTGAGCTTGTAAATTCCAGTCCATTCTCAGATTTTGTTTGCAAATCAAGTTTTATTAAGCCAAATGCATAGCCTTGGTGATGACATCCCTGGCAGATTTGCCAAGATCAGCATACGTGGGAGGCACAGGCATCTTCTGCTCAGAAGCAGTGGCTGTGGGCTCCGCAGCGGCTACGGCGGGGGCTGCGGCATGAGGAACAGAGCGAGCGGCGGGGCAGAGGGCCTATCTCACTGTTTTAATTTGCACTTCTCTAATGACGTAAGACGTGGAACAACTTTTCATGTGCTTATTTGTGATCTATATACAGGTATCCCCTGCTTTTCAAAAGTCTATTTTTATGCCAGTTTGCTTTTAGGGAAGATCTACATTAGTACCTGTTTGCTAATCAAAAGAAATCAGAAGAGGATTTTTGCTTTTACGAACAAAGGCAAGAAGCAGAAACAGCGTTCAGCTTTCGTCTTGCAGCAAGGCATTACAGATCCAGCCCATACTATCAGCAACAAGAGTGGCACCAAGGAGCATGATGGCTGGGTCATACAGTCAGAGTACGCTTAGTTTTGTAAGAAGCCTCCAAACTGTCTTCACGCAGTCCTTCCTCAGAAGCTACACTCGGCATCTCGGCATCAGGCAGCCACAGCTCTGACTGTGTCTGTGAGCATCTGTGCTTTATCTCAGTTTAATTTGTGCGTCTGTTAGCAAGATGTGTCCTAAGGTAACTGCTTGTTTGCTTTAAGCCATTTTGCCATATGAAAAGTTTCATAGGAATGCTCTACTTTCAGATGGCAGGGGAAACCTGTTATCTCCTTAAATGAGGTGTCTTAAGGCCTCTGGCCCATTTTTTAAAATCAGGTTGTTTCCTTATTTCTGAGTTTTAAGAGTTCTTTCTATATTTTGGGACGGGCCTTTTCCAAGTATTTTCTCTCAGTCTGAGACTTATCTTCTCATTCTTTTCACACTGTCTTTCTCAGAGCAGAAGTTTTTAATTTTAATGAAGTCCAGCTTATCCATTCTTTCACAGATCATGCCTTTGCTGTTGTAATTAAAAACTCATCAACACACCCTAGATCATCTAGGTTTTTCTAACTACGTTATCTTCTGGGATTTTATAGTTTTGCATTTTACGTTTAAGTCTGTGATGCATTTTGAATTAATTTTTGTCAAGGGTGTAAGGTCTGTGTCTAGATTCATTTGTTTGCATGGGGCGGGGGGGGGCCAGTGGTTCCAGCACCGTTTGTTAAAAAGACTATCTTGGCTCCATTGGACTGCCTTTGCTCCTTTGTCAAAGAACACCTGACTTCATCTGTGGGTCTATTTCTGGGCTCTCGATTCTGTTCCATTGATCTACTGGTCCAATCTCTTACCATTATCACATTGTCTTGATTACGGTAGATTTACAGCAAGACTTTAAGTTGGATAGTGTCAGTTCCCCAACTTTGTTCTTCTCCGTCAACACTGCTGGCTATTCTGGTTATTTTTCCCTCTCCAACTAAACTTTAGAATGAGCTTGTCAATATTCACAGAATAACTTGCTGGGATTTTTACAGGGATTGCACTGAATCTGCAGATCAAGTCAGGAAGAACTGACATTTTGACAGTATTGAGTCTTCCTATCCATGAACACAAAATACCTATTTAATTTTTCTTAGATATCTTTCAAAGTTCTGTAGTTTTTCTCATAGAGATATTATAATATTTTATTAGATTTATACCTAAGTATTCCATTTTGGCATGTTAATATAAATGGTATTGTGTGTTTAATTTCAAATTCCACTTGTTTATTGTCAGTATAGTGGGAAGCAATTGACTTTTGTATACTAAATTTGTATCTTGCAATAACTGCTTATTAATTTTAGGAGTTTTTGGTTGATTCTTTCAGATTTTCTACATAGATTTATAACGTCATCTATGAACAAAGACAGTTTTATTTCTCTCTTTCCCATCTGTAGGCCTTTTATTCCCTTTTCTTGTCTCAATGCATTAGCTAGGACTTCCAGTACAATGTTGAAAAGAAGTGATGAGAGGGTATGTTCTTGGCTTGTTCCTGATCTTTGCGAGAAAGGTTCAAGATTCTCACCATTCAGTATATTAGCTGTAGGTTTTCTGTAGATAATCTTTATCAAGTTGAGAAAGTAAACTAAGACTACATGGGAACTAAGAGTTTTGTGGGGTTTTTTATCATGAATGCATGTTATTTTTTCCAACACAATTTCTGTATCTATTAATATGATCATGTGATTTTTCTTTTTCTGTTGATGTGATGGATACATTAATTGATTTTTGAATGTTGAACTAGACTTGTATACCTCGAATAAATCCTATGTGGTCAAGGTGTATAATTCTTCTTATACATTATTGCATTCTATTTACTAATATTTTCTTGAGGATTTTTATATCTACGTATAAAGAGATATTGTCTGTAGTTTTTTTTTCTTGTAATGTCATTATCATATTTTGATATAAGGGTAACGGTTTCATAAATGAGTTAGGAAGTATTCTTTCTGCATCAATCATCTGAAAAAGATTATAAAGAATTGGTATAGTGTCTTCCTTAAGAATAATAAGTGAGGGAATCCCCCGGTGGCGCAGTGGTTAAGAATCCACCTGCCAATGCAGGGGATACGGGTTCGAGCCCTGGTCCAGGAAGATCCCACATGCCATGGACCACCTAAGCCCACGTGCCACAACTACTGAGCCTGTACTCTAAAACCCGTGAGCCACAACTACTGAGCCCTCATGCCACAACTACTGAAGCCCACGCACCTAGAGCCCATGCTCTGCAACGAGAAGCCACTGCAATGAGAAGCCCGCGTGCTGCAACAAAGAGTAGCCCCCCGCTCGCGGCAACTAGAGAAAGCCCACACACAGCAACGAAGACCCAACACAGCCATAAATGAAAGAAAAAGGAAGGAAAGAAGAAAGGAAAGAAGGAAGGAAGGAAAGAAGGAAGGGAGAAAAAAATAATAAGTGAATAATCCATTGGGCCTGGTGCTTTCTGTTGGGAAAATTATTAAATGAATACATATATATATTTAAATACAGTATTGCTATGACTACTTTCAACAATCTGGTAGGTCAATTAAGAATAAGAAAAAAAAATTTTATTTTAACCACTCATTCTCTGATGCTCTTCCTTCCTTGCTAAAGATTAGAGTTCTTGACCTATATATTTTCCTTATTACTGCAAAACTTCTTTTAACATTTCTTGCAAAGCAGGTCTACTGGCAAAAAATATCCTGAATGTTTGTTTGTCTGAGAAAGCCTTTATTCTTCACTTCTGAAGGGTAATTTTGCAGGATATTGAATTCTGGGTTGGTATCGAGCTTTTTTTTTCTCTCAACACTAAATATTTCACTCCAGTTTCTTCTTGTTTCCAGTGGTGTTTTGAGACATTGGATGTACTTCTTATCTTTGCTCCTCCATTGGTAAGTTTTTTCCCTCTGGCTTCCCTCTGGACTTTTTAATTTTCTGTACCTTGAAAATGATACGCCTATGTGTAGGGGTTTTTTGCATTTATTCTGCTTGGTGTTCTCTGAACTTCCTGGATCGGTGGTTAAGTGTCTGACATTACTTTGCAGAAATTATCAGTCTTTACTGTTTCGAATATTTCTTCTATTCCTTTCATCATGATTCTAGAGAACTTCTGTAGGTGTCCTACAGCTCTTAGATACTCAATTCTGTTATGGTTTTTCTTTCAGTCATTTTTCTCTTTGCTTTTCTCTTTTGCAGGCTGCTCTTGAGATACTCTCAAGCTCAGAAACTGTTTGCTCAGCGACGTCCCATTTACTAATAAGCCCATCAAAGGCATTCTTAATTTCTGTTACAGTGTCTTTGATCTCCAGCATTTCTTTCTCCTTCCTTCCTAGAATTTCCACCTCTCTGCTTACATTGCCCATCTGTTCTTACAGGCAGTCTACCTTATCCATTGGAACCTTTAGCATATTAATCATGGTTGTTTTAGATTCCTGGTTTGCAGTTGAAAGTCTGGTGGGCCTGGATTACCTATAGATACTATTCTGCTCCTTCTTCTCTGTGACATATAAAATTACATCTACATACATAATGGAAAAATGTAAATAATTATATAAATAAATGTAAATTAATTACTCCACTTATACAGTATACATAAATTATACGTGATTATTTATAAATTATACACAATTATATATAAATTATATATGATTATATATAATTACATATAACTATATATATAATTATATATATAGTTATATAAAAGAGACAAATAAGGAGCAGAATTATGTCTACAGGCAACAAAAGCACACCAAATAAACAGATAAAAATTGAGATGAGCTTCCTTGTACGCTTGGGAAAGGAGGGTGGGTCAGCATACTTTTTGTAGCTTCAGGGTCCTGCAGCAACTTGTTCTGCTGTTTTCATCTAGTGTTCAAAACCAGGCTTTGTGATTATGAGATCTATTGGCTGTTTCCCTGCCCCACTTTCACCTGGTCCTTCTCTATCCTTTGCCCTTATCCACCCTGCTCAATCTGAACTGGATTCCCAACAATTTCCCTCAGAGCAGGGCTTTGTCAAGAAAAGAGCCTTATTTGGTTAGTTTCACAAGTCCATAAGCCAAGATTGCTCTAGAAACATCCATCCTTACCATAGTTCCTTTGTTCCTTCCTAGTTTTAGCTTCTAGTTTCACATTGGCCCACCATGTTTTCTAGCGAGTACCTGTTACCAGTTTTCAGAGACAGCAGAAACCACGTCACCTCCCCTACACTTCCTCCCCTACACTTACTGATACCAGAGGAGGGGATAACTTGTCACCTAGTTTGCTTTAGATATTATATTGTCTGTGGGTTTCAGGTTTTGCCATCGTCATAGGTCTGTTTTTATGTGGAGATTCAAGGAGATTAAAAACTATGCCTCCCTAATAACTTCTCATTTCTCCATAAACTTTTTAATAATAACAAGGTGGGTATCTCTGAAAATGACTAGGTCCAAAGAACAAAAGCCCAACTTTTCAATTCTAAAATATAGAAACAAAAATGTCATTCATATAAGGAGTGTGCAGTAAATATCCATAATTATGAATTATGAATAACTATTTAAACATATCATCAGATTTAATGCTTACATTTTCTGCAAGAAAATCTATGCTGGAATTATGAAACATTCTCTTTCAGGCACAGATCAGCCTGAATAAATATCCTAGGAAAATGAAACAGTCTTCTGAAAAAGTAACTCTTGCATTTGATTAGAAGGTTCTGTGCTTAAGGTTTTTCTGGGATCATTTCCAGGAATATGTATATAATTTACAGTGACTGACTACTCAATGCCAACAATAATTCTGTTCTCCCAACCTTTATAATAAATGCAGGAGACACCAATTTGAGAGGTTAAAAAAAAAAAGGCCATCTCTCACTTTCTACCAATGAATGTCAAATCCAGATATATCTGCATGAAACACATCTGCACCCAGGCTTAGATAGTTTAAACATCAACTGAAATCCACAGTTTTGACTCTTTGCTATTACAGAAAATTAAAAGTCTATTTTATAAAATAAATTGCCCTAAGACTAGTGGTTGCCTTTCAAATTTAATAATCCATTAAATCTTATGAATCACTCACTAGTGCTTCATGCTAAAAAATAAGAAAATAAATGAGCTATACCCAGGTCCTCAGGGAATTTAGAAGCTGGTGTATGGTACCTGGGAGTATACATACTTACATATTCAGGGAGAGAAGATGTTGTGGATGTTACACAGAATTAAGCCCAACTAACAATGTAATAGAAATATAAATAAATCACTTAAGAAAAACAGAGAGAAAAACAGCCCAGAGGAGGGACTATTTGAGATAGGCTTTGAAGGACAAGCAGTATTTCACCAGCAGGAAACGTAAAGGAAGGATATACAAGTCAGGGAGAACAAAGTAAAACGGAGATATGAAAAAAACTGACACAGTAGGGAATCATCAAGTAATCTGAGTAGGGGAAAGAAAAGAGTATTTATGTTGTAAGAACTTTTAAAAAAAGTTCAGATTGGTTTACTGGACTTCAGTTACTATTTTATTCTATGCTTGATAAACAATTTCAGTATCTCATCTTAAATACAAATTTTCAGATAAGCCGAAAAAGAATAACAGAGCATGACAACAACAAAAATGGTTGAAATGGTCAGTTCACTATGTCAACAGTCACAGCTAGATAGCCAAGTATCCCTGCGAAGAATTAACCAGTTTATTTTTTTTCCAAAAATTTTTTTCAGTTTTTTTTGAGATATAATTGACATGCATCACTGTGTAAGCTTTTACTGAAGTATAGTTGATTTACAATATTATATTAGTTTCAGGTATACTAACATGGAGTATACTAGAGTGTTCCACGTATATTCACTTCTAGGATTCTATGGTTTAAGGTCTGACATTTAGGTCTTTAATCCATTTTGAGCTTATTTTGTATACAGTGTGAGGAAATGTTCTACTCTCATTCTTTTATAGGTAGCTGTCCAGTATTCCCAGCACCACTCACTAAAGAGACTGTTTTTTCTCCACTGTATATTCTTGCCTCATTTGTCATAGATTAATTGACTGTAGGTGCCTGGGTTTATTTATTTCTGGGCTCTCTATGCTGCTCCATTGATCTATGTGTCTCTTTTTATGTCAGTACCATGCTGTTTTGATTACTGTAGCTTTGTAGTATAGTCTGAGGTCAAAGAGCATGACACCTCCAGCTTTGTTCTTTTTCTTCAAAATTGCTTTGGCAATTCAGGTCTTTTTGAGTTCCATATACATTTTAGGATTATTTGCTCTAGCTCTGTGAAAATCTTATGGGTATTTTGATAGGGATTGAATTAAATCTGTAGATTGCTTTGGGTAGCAGACATTTTACGAATATTATTTCTTCCAATCCATGAATGGAATATCTTTCCATTTCTTTGTACCATCTTCAATTTCCTTCAACAGTGTTTTATAGTTTTCATAGTATAGGTCTTTCACTGCCTTAGTTAAGTTTATTCCTGGGTATTTTATTCTTTTTGATGCAATTTTAAACAGGATTGTTTTTTGTTTCCTCTTTCTGAGAGTCCATTGTTAATATATAGTAAGTGGGGTTGGAGTGTTTGCTGGGCTCAGGCTGTGGCGTGCACTGGGGCAGTCACAGGCAGCCATCTCAGCAGTTTTCAACCTGCCCTCTCCACCCTGCTTCGGGAGCAAGCCAGCACAAGCACACTGCTCACAGGCAAAATTCAGGCTTCCCATAGCCCTCTTTTGAGTCCCACCAGCCCTCCCACCAGCCAAAGGGGCTCATTTTCCCTGTGTCAGACCCCAGGGCTGGGGCATCTAATATGTGACAGGAACAGCTGACTCCCCAGGGCAAATCTCCACCCGTGTATCTCTCTTTTCCTCTGAGTCCCCTCCCAAAGGCACAAGGTCCCAACCTGATCACTTCTCTTCCCTTCCTACCCGATTCCATGAGGATCTTTCCTATAGCCTTGGCTGTACAGGAGTCTTTCTGCCAGTCTCCAATTAGTTTTCAGTGAGAACTGTTGCACATGTAGATGTATTTTTGATGTGTTTGTGGGGAGAGGTGAGCTCCACCTCCTCCTACTCCTCCATCTTGATCTATTTCAAGATTAACCAGTTTAAATGAATGCCTAGCCTATTTCAGTGCCTTGACTGCTACATGACATACCTAACTAGAGCATGAGGAGAGTTCATTTTTAGTACTGGAAACCAGCTCTTACATTAAAGGACCAAGAGAACCATAGCCAGTACAGTGAAAAATAAAAACCCAGCTAACTAATTGGGCTGCCTCGTTCTAGGCACGACAAAATTCCAGAAACCACAGGGAAAATACTAAACATTAAAATTCTTAATAAGTTCTTTTTAAGAAGAATATTTTTCACAACTGATACCTATTGTGGTAATTTTCACAAAGAGAATGCTCAATAACACTTGTCAAATTAAAACTAAATCTAGGCAGGGCTATAAAATGCATAATGTTTTGTCACTCACCATTACAATATTAATAATGTGACTTGGCATTAAATTACTATAATAAATAAATCATATGTATACATTGCTCAATGTTATTCCACAGAGTAATGAAAGGGGTACTGTGATATAAAGGGAAGAATCAGGGACTCGAAGCCAAAAGACCGAGGTGTTAAGTGTGAAAAGCTATTGACGACACTTGCTTTGAGTCACAGGAAGCCTTTGGCCTAGTACCTGCCCTCTACTAGCCCCCATGTCCTCATGTGTACAGTGACTATAACAGCAATAACCATGCACACATTCTCCTATTGTGACAACTACATGAAATCATGCAGGTCAAAGGACTCTGTAAACTAAAAAGTGCTACACAAAACATTATTAAATTGACTGTTTTCTGGTTGATTTTCTACCCCCAGAAACATCTTCATTTCCTCTCTTTCCTTTATTCTACACAGTCATCTATCAGCACATCCTCTAAATCCTGCAAGTCTATTCTCAACCCCCCCAAGTTTCCCACCACCATTGCTTCTCATGTGAAGACCCAGCAGCTGCCCTGCAGACTTCCGCAGGCACCTTCCACCTGCTCTCACTGCTTCTAATCTTACTCTTCCAAAAGCTTCTAATCTCTCACCAGAACCCAACCATGCTGGCAACTTGATCTTGGACTTCTATCTTCCAAAACTGTGAGCAATAAATTTCTGTTGTTTAAGCCAAAAAAAAAAAAAAAAAACCCACAAAAGCCTCTAATCCACAGAAGAGCTAAATCAAATATTTACTTAAATATTATATCAAATTGCATTGCTCACCTGATCCAATGGCCTCCCTTTATATTAGGAAGGAACCTCAATTGCTAACCAAGGGCTGACAGGCCCTTCACCTCTCCTCACCAGTGGCCCCATTCGTGGTACTAGAGCTGCAGTGGCTTACCTGTTTTTCCTTAAACACTCTGCAAGCACATTCCTAACGAGGGGCCCTTGCATTGCCTGGTTCTTTCCAGAATGGTCAAGAACTTAGTACTTCTCCCTCCCTCACTTCATTCTGCTCAAATATCACTGCCTCAGAAAGGCCTTCCCTAAACACCCTTTGTGAAAGGGTGAGTCCTTGCCTTATCGCTCTCCACCCTGTTACTACTCTGCTTCTCCTCACAGCCCTTATCGGGTCTGAAATTATATCACTTATTTACATTGTTAACTTTTCCCCTACTATATATAAACAGCACGGGGCAAGGACTTTGGCTATTCCTGTTAACAATCGCATCTGAGTTATTTGCAAAGAGTAGGGGCTCAACTGAAACTTTGCTTAATGAATAGGGAAAAGACTGTTCAATTTCCTTTAGTTTCTGTTCCATAGAAAAGAGCAGAGTGCCCATAAATAACTTCAATGCCCCTATTAAAACCCCAACATTTGAGTAGCCTGAAAAGGCTTTATCCCACCTTGGAATTCGAAGTGGACTCCAAGAAGCAAAGTCTGTTGCCAAACCCTTCTGCGGCCAAACACAGTTTCTGCTGTTCTTTGTGGATGGTTGCAGTACACTGCAGAACCACTTCATCATCCTGCAGAGGGGAGGAGAAGAGAAAAAAGTGAGATCTGGCATCACTTAGTCTAAATCAGATCCACAAGGTTATTATTTAATGCTTTTTTAAAATCAGAGAAAATAGGGACTTCCCTGGTGGCTCAGTGGTTAAGGATCCACCTGCCAATGCAGAGGACACGGGTTCAATCCCTGGTCCAGGAAGATCCCTCATGCCACGAAACAACTAAGCCAATGAGCCACAACTACTGAGCCTTCACTCTAGAGCCCGCGAGCCACAACTACCGAGCCCACGTGCCACAACTACCGAAGCCAGCACGCCTAGAGCCCGTGCTCCACAACAAGAGAAGCCACCACAATGAGAAGCCCGCACACCGCAAGGAAGGGTAGCCCCCGCTCGCCGCAACTAGAGAAAGCCCACGCGCAGCAACGAAGACCCAATGCAGCCAAAAATAAATAAATAAATAAAATCTTAAAAAATTATTTAACAAATTTTAAAAATAAAATCAGAGAAAAATAAATATATGAACAACTGTCCCCAAAAAAGCCAAAGAATCAATTCCTAGTGTACTTTTATTTGCAAAAAAAGATAAATGGGTAGGGGGAGGCGGGAGAAGTTATTGCCATTCAAGGCAATCAACAGCTTTTTTTTTTAACTGTCATTACTGATCCCCAAAGGCAACCTGCATGGAGAAAAGTAAAATACAGGATTTCCATGTTAGCGCTCTTACACACTGCTTTAAATCATCAAAACTATCAAAAAATGGTCTGACATATTCCTAGGACATCAAGTATTATCAAGAATGGAACAGATTCTACTAGCAAGCACACACACATAGTTCCAAAACTGACACAGGAAAACAGGTCAATAACAGAGCTTCTGGGTTCAAATCAACGTGAAAAGTCATCTTAGTTCAACCACACATTGGCAACTTGCTCATCTTTGAAATGATCCTGGATTGCTTAAAAATGTACAGAGAGGTGATCTGCTAGTTCAGTCCTCTGCAATCCAACACTTGGTTTCCAATCAATTGCAGGGTTACAGGAAAAACTGTACAAGGGAAAGATGATCCATGCGATGACTCAGTACAGGCAGCATGAACACGACAAGACGCACGGGCTTTAGAATTAGCAATAGCTGGGTTCTTACCCCAGTTCTGCCGTCTACAAAATGAGGAGGGAAGTGAGATCAACTAACTTACACAGTGACTGACATACAAAAGGCCCTAAATCAACAAGAAATGCAAGATATCATTATTTAACAGATTCTAAGTGGCAAATGCCTAAAAAGTCTAGCCATTTATATTTTGACATTTCAACCTCAAAGAAACAGGATACTTAACAGAGGAAAAAAAAAAAACAAATATACTCATCAACCCTTTTAATTAAAATCAAAGCGAAAAAGGAATATGAGTACATGCTAGAAGATGCTCACCAGGGTAGAATAGTAGAGTGGAGGTGATAAGATACAGCAAATATTCAAAAGCAGAAAACAAGCCTTTTTGGTTAACCTAAAGAATATGCTATATCAACGGGAAAAGTGCAGCTGTAATTTAATAAAAACCCTTATCATGCTATAAATTTGCTTTATTTCCTACGCGGTAGCAGCAATACCTAATAGCTGGCTCATAGTACCGGTCACAGCCAAGCCCAATCTCTTAATAATTAGCTCCCAACTCTCCCCACAGTGCTCAGTGATTTCCAGTGAGCATTCAATTGTTACATTTTAAAAGTCAACTGCTAAAAAAAAAAGCACTATTTTCATATAATGAGTACATCTGAATATTAATTCATGTTCAGCATGGCTATAATAAAAATAATGAAATACCTCTGTTGCTTATATAATCTGCAAGATCAAAGATACATCATGTTTTCCAAATAGGTGGTATAGTAACAAAGAACTGAATTGTCCTGATGTGCTCAATGCCTTCCCAAACCGCCACAGCCTTTTGCTATCTTGTCTCACCCTATGGAACTAACTCTAGCGAGTAAACTACACTCTTGGGTAAGATAGGTTCCTTTGGATACTGGAGGCTATCTAAACACAGTTAGTAAATAATTACTGTAATGTACTAATGAAAGACGTTTTAGGAATGAGAATAAGAAAATACAGCAAGGTATAAGGCAGGTGAGAATAACAGTGCTGCCCAGTAAGCCCGAAAGAAGAGAAGGTGTACCATATTTACCAAAAATACAGTGCATGCCAGTCCTGGCATTAATTTATTTAATCCTCACAATATCCCAGTAATATACAGATTATCCACAGATATACACATGAGGAAAATAAGGCTCAAAGTAACTTGTTACTCACAGAGGGCTGAACATTCTTATTTCTAAGAACTGGTCATTAGACCTAACTTATTTGAATGTAAAAGTCCTCAACCCCACACTGCTTCCAGAGGCTCAGTTGATTTTTTAAGACACTTGTTATCTAGAGAAGTACTTCTCAGTCTTTAACATGCATCCTTTCACCTGTAGGTCTTGCTAAAATACAAGGTCTTGGGTAGATTTTGCATTTCTAACAAGTGCTCAAGTACGAGGGGGATTCAGAATGGGTCCCAGAAAGGATATGGATCCCAGAAAAGATGTGAGAAGTCTTTTATAAGAGTTTGGAGGCAGTCAGTAACAGATGAATATTAAAATAAGTCTGTGGACTTTGGACAGAACCAGAAATGAGAGCACATTTCTGGAGATGCTCATTAATATGTGACACAAACCAACTATATAAGGGAAAGGAACCAACAATGTACTGACCTACTCTATTAAATTAATAAAACCAACTCACTTGTGCAGTTTCCTTACAATTCAGTGCCTAGGCATCGTGTGATGAAGCGCCTGGCCACGAAGCAGCACCGAGTTCAGGGAGCTCTGCCACGCCACTAACAAGAGAGCCATGGCCACAGCTTTCAACTATGATCCAACTTTGATGGATTCTAGCCTGACACACTTATAAGGCTTTTTCCAGTTTATCTGGGAGCTGTTTCTATTTTACATTCCAGTAAATGAAGAGTTCCTTTTTGACTGAAAGTGAAATATACTGAGCACTGATGGACCAAACACCAATTCGCAAACACCCGCCTATTAATTAACCCATCATTCATCTCAAATTATGTTAAAGGTGAAAAGTCTATGTTAAAAAAAAATTGGAACAGGTTAAGGGGCTCATAGTGCTGCTGTGGTGCGGAAGATTGAAATTATGAATAAAATTAACAGGTTTCATTGAGACAAAGACTTGAAGCAGGGAAGGGGCATTAGCTATGTGAGTATCTGCAGAATGGGCAGTCCAGGCAGAAGCAAGGCCAGTGAAAGCCTCTCAGGCAGAAGAGTATCTGGCACGTTCAAGAAACAGGGAGGATGTCAGCGCAGCTGGAGTGGATTAACCCAGGGGGAAGAGGATGGTGGGAGATGAAGTCAGAGACAACAGAGCCTGATCAAGACAGGCCCCGAGCCCAGCCTAAAAGCCAAAAGCCTTTGGCTTTTACTGAGGGACAGGGAGTCTATGCCATAAATAAATGAAGAGTTAAGTATTATTATTATGCTTTTGAGTAGTAACAGATGAGAAGAGGCATTGTGAGAGTAAATTCCTATTACCCAGCAAAGTGGTTGAACAGGATTCAAATCTGGGTCCACCTGACTCTATAACCTAGACCCCTAACCTCTGTGCTGTACTACCTCCTACAATGATATAAAATCACTGCACTAACAGTCTGGCTAGAAATCTACCCAGAAACTAACCCTAGTATAATCCCCTGGTTTCCATTCATCAAATATGTTTTAGCGATGTGGCTATAGGTAAAGTGAATAAAGTTACTATATCCAGATTTAACTGTGTTGAAAACAAAACCAAATGAAAAACAAAATCACATGAAAAACAAACTTACATAAAATAACAAGGAAACTTCTTTGAATCAAGGAGCAGCAGGCAATGGTGAGGTGACAAAAAAGGTTGTCTATCATTAGTAGGTAATTAAAATTTAGTCAATGATTAAATTTTCGACTGAGAAACGGCTGTCCAAGGTAGTGCTACTTACTGGATTTTTAGGAAAGGAGACAGAAAGGCAAAGCAGAAGACAGAGATCAATACAGACAGAAGAGGAGGAAGGGACCTTTTTAACTTCCATTTCAGAGATGGAAAAATACCTATTTTTCTGGGCTACTGTAGAAAGAATGAATGTATTAACATCTTCCATATCCTTCGGAACTCATGAAAATACTTGATAAAATTAAGTTGTTGGCTCTGAACTCAGCAGAGCATCTTCCTCTGCAATTAACTGCTTTTCCACTTTTCTTATTACCCTAAAACCTAGGAAATAGGAGTGGTGGTGAACCAGGATGGCAGAGGATGCCCCCAGGGCAGGCAAAGGAGGTGGCACTCTCTACAGGGAGCTTCCAAACTGAAATGAAGCCCACAAAAAGCTGGCCTGATTTTCAGTATCACCATGTACAGGCGATTCTAAACTCTGTCAGAAAATACAGTTCTACCCACCTGGCTGCCTGCCGCCTCTTCACATAGACCACATATCCGAGCTGCTAAAGCACCAGCAGAAAGCTACGCACACGCATGCACACACACGCACACACACACACACACACACACACACACACACAGCAACTGGTACATTAAACAGCACAAATAATTTATAGATGAAGATACAATCCTGTAATCTGATCCCAACTACAGAAGAACGGACGTAGATCAGGACTGATGCACCCATAAGACCACATGAGGAAGCCATTTCAGCATTACGACATGTTGTATCCCATCTACTCTCTTGTGAAATTTTATTTCAAAATGCGTGAAAAAACTTTGAAACTGCCCTCATGAATATCACCCAAGACAGTGATGGCGAACTATATTTCTTAGTAGAAAGTAAGGAAGAAGTAAAAAAGTTTCCCAGAGACCACTAGGTAAAGGAAATTTCTTTGTTCTTAGGTTTTATTTTTTAATTTCTCTTTTAAAGATTTTTTTGATGTGGACTATTTTTAAAGTCTTTATTGAACTTGTTACAATATTGCTTCAGTTTTATGTTTTGGTTTTCTGGCTTCGAGACATGTGGGATCTTAGCTCCCTGATCAGGGATCGAACCCACACACCCCTGCACTGGAAGGCGAAGTCTTAACCATTGGACCACCAGGGAAGTCCCTGCTCTTAGGTTTTAAATCCTTGAAAATAAGTACATTTCTGAAATATTTTAAATAACTTTTAAATTAGAATTTTAAAAGATACAGGAAAATAAAAAGCCTAAAATAGCTTGGACAACATATGAGGTCATAATCATAAAAATAGAAGCAGTTACAAAAATTAAGCATTTAAGTTGACCTTTTTCATAAGAGAATTGACATGCAAGTGAAAAATCAGATCTAGAAAGACTGAACATATTGCAGACATTCTAACTCAGTATTTGTTTCACGTGAGATAGATTAAAGTTGACAGAGTCACCAACAATAACATCAACAGAAATGTACCTTTTCCCCTTTTCCACTTGGAAAATAGCATGCATAAAATCTGTGTTCCTAGCTCTGAAAATGATCTGAATTTCCTACTTGGCACTGAAGATTGCCTCACATGTAAAGATGAAATTCACCTTAATATATGTGCTGAGTATGAGATTGTTACCCTGACTTTCTCACACCTATACATGGAATACACCCACAGAAAGAGCTAGTAAAGAAAATCAGTGCTCTTACTTGCACATAAAGCATTGACATCACACACTAAGACAAGCAGAGTAACTAACTGATCACTCAATAATGTCTCCCTGTCACCTGGTTGATGCTCAAGCAAGTATTAAGAGACAAAAGAGAGTGCCGGATGGGCTGGCCCCTTAGGAGTCCTTCTGCAATTACACCAGAGAGTGTACCTATTGTACAAAGTATCACTTACATATGATGCTTCTATGAAAAATTAAGTGTATTTATTCATATTACTCTGAAATACTTAGTAGCTATGCAGAACAGATGAGACCCATATTTAACTATAAAAATATGTGTATGTTATACATAATATATTGCTTGAGATTTTGCATATGCATATTTTAGAATATTCAAAGTTCTGCTCCTCCTGTCTGCAGAATGGCAGAGACCCAGGGAGAAAGCTGTAGAGCTTCTCAAAGATCCACACCAGACGTGAATGCATAAACCACATTAAAGTCCTGAAGAGCAGACAACTGTGTACAAATTATTGCAACATTTTAAGGAAGGATAATGAAAAGATTTTATGTAAAGGAAGAATGCTGAAAAGACAAAAAAAGATGGAGAGGTTTAGAGGCAATTTTCAAGATCTGAATCTATATATCAATAACTCTTTATTTCAAGACAGGCAATTTCTGACTCTTGAGGACACTATGCTTTCTTGTATTACATATACACAGACTCTCTCCCTCTCTCTCTCTCTCTCTCTCTCTCTCATATATACAAGTCTGTGACCTCCAGTAACTGTAATTCTCTTGTTACCGCACAACACAAGGACAAATTTTCAAGACTGATCACAAAAATAAATAAATAACAGCCAACTGGACATATACATATTATACCACCCACTGGAGAATAAACACCAAAGAGTTTTTAGCAAAAACACAGAGCACGAAATAATATTATTCATAGGAACTATTTTACTCTTGTTTCTGGGATATGTTTTGATACGTACCTCCCCACCTGCATTTTTATGCAAGGGTTTCATGGCTCAAACTGTATGGACATAACATTTAGCTATGGATTCAGAGGCTTGCTTTTGAAAAACACAGGGAAACATGAGCTTGCAATTTCGGCCTCCGATTTACTGCTGTAATTGGCAAACTTATTAAATTCTGTTCTTGCTAATTATAAATATTTAATTCTGTTCTTGCTAATTATAAATGTAATTCTTTAATGAAAACGGAGGTTACCATGCAGTGCACCAGAACCTCCATATTTTTATAGGCTTTCAATAAATTTCCTCACTTTTCTTGCAATCTGTGAATATTTCAGCTGAAGGCTTTTCTCTGACCTGGGAAAGAATCAACGAACCACCAAACTATACCTGAGCATTAAGCTATTTCTGATAAGAGTCAGGTTGTACATATGCACTCCAGAAAGTGAGCACAAGCAAAACAGCAATTTTCAGCCTTTCTGTTGTTTTCCCTCAGCTTAAGCCAAGTATTATAAAGATTAGCAAAAGGTTACTTTGTACTCGAAGCAAAATCATGATACAAATATTAGGACCGGCTTTTGAAAAGCTTGGTGAACTCACAAGTGCCAGTTCAAGGGGTCAAATATAATGGATGGAAAATACAAAAGTTACCCAGATAAAGTGAGACACACAAAGTATCTGTTACAGAAATCTTGTGTTTGTGCAAAAAGAGTCCCCTAGAGCCCAATTAGAAACTCAGTGTCTTTATCTGTTAGGTGGAAGTTATATAATAATGTTATGTAATAACAAGTTTTATAAGAGTTAGTATAATAAGTTACAGAGTAAGAATATAGTAAGTTATATAATAATTAATAATAACTTGCCCACTATACATAACTATTATTTAATCATTTGTAATACTAAATAATATGAATTAAGTAGAAAACATTACTTTTGGACCAGACTCACTCAGAGTTTAAATCCCAGCTCTCCAGCTCTCCTTTTACTAGTCACTATGACTGTCAGTATTTTCATCTATGAAATGAGAAAACACCTACTTTACACGGTTGTTGCATGCAAGGGATTAAATTAATCAAGAATCTAATATTTACAAAGTGCACAGGAAAGGGTGCCCAGAATATAAAAGATGATTAATAATTGTTATTTCATCATTCCTATTTTTGTAAGAAGTAAATTCACTTATTCAAGTCATGACCACCAACATAGCAGAACAAGTTCTTGCACCCATGGAGCTTATACTCAAGGAAGAGATAAATAATAAGTAAATGAATAGTTTATAAAATTTAGCATCAGATAGTGATAAGAGCCAAGAATACGAAAGGACAAGGTCAAAGATATCAAGAGTAATGAAGGGGATTATATTAGAGGCTGGTCAGAATCAGTCTCTCTGACGAGAAGACAATGAACAAAGATCAGAATAAATTTGGGAGTGAGCACATGGAATATTCCAGGCAGAGAAGGGCAGCAAACACAGCAACCCTGCACTAGGAAGGGGTCTGGTGAGTGAGGGGCTGGGGGGATGAGTAGAAGAAACAATGACAGAAACTTAGCAGGGCTGGATCCAGAGGGGCTTGCAGGTCATGGGAAGGACTCTGGAGTTTGGTCCAAGTATGATACTAGCAATCTACAGCTTTAATGCAATCCGTATCAAAATACCCATGACATTTTTCACAGAACTAGAACAAATAATCCTAGAATTTATGTGGAACCACAAAACACTCAGAATTACCACAGCAATCCTGGGAAAAAAGAACAAAGCTGGAAGTATAACCCTTGCAGACTTCAGACTACACTACAAAGCTATAGTAATCAAAACAGCGTGTACTGGCACAAAAACAGACAAATAGGTCAATGGAACAGAACAGAGAGCCCAGAAATAAATCCACACACCTATAGTCAATTAACCTCAAAGACAAAGGAGGCAAGAATATACAACGGAGAAAAGACAGCCTTCAACAAGTGGTGCTGGAAAAGCTGAACAACTACATGTAAAAGAATGAAATTACAAGATTCTCTAATACCATATACAAAAATAAACTCAAAATGGATTAGTGATCTAAATGTAAGACAAGACATCATAAAACTCCTAGAAGAAAACATAAGCAAAAAATTCTTTGATATAAATCGTAGCAGTATTTTCTTAGATCACTATCTCAAGAAATAAAAGCAAAAATAAAAAATGGGACCTAATCAAACTTAAATGATGTTCCACAGTAAAGGAAACCATCAACAAAATGAAAAGACAATCTACGGAATGGGAGAAAATATTTGCAAATGATGAGACCTACAAGGGGTTACTACCCAAAATATACAAGCAGCTTATACAACTCAATATCAAAGAAACAAACAACCCCATCATAAATGGGCAGAAGACCTAAAAAAAACTTTTCCAAAGAAGACATACAGATAGCTAACACGCATATGAAAAAGTGCTCAACATCACTAATTATTAGAGAAAATAATGCAAATAAAAACTACAATGAGGTATCAACACACACCAGTCAGAATGGCTACCATCAAAAAGTCTACAAAAAATAAATGCTGGAGAGGGTGTGGAGGAAAGGGAACCTTCTTGCACTGTTCGTGAGAATGTAACTTGATACAGGCACTATGGAGAACAGTATGGAGGTTCCTTAAAAAACTAAAAATAGAACTACTATATGATCCAGCAATTCCACTCCTGGGTATCTATAAAGAAATAAATGAAAACTCTAATTCAAAAAGATATCTGCACCCCAATGTGCACAGCAGTAGTATTTACAGTAGCCAAGACATGGAAACAACCCAAGCGCTCATCAACAGACAACTGGCTTAAGAAGGTGTTGTGTGTGTGTGTATGTATATATATACACATATATACACATATTTACATACAATATGTATACACACATACACACACACACACACACACACACGTACGTGCGCGCGCGCACACACACACACACACACACACTGGAATATTAGCCATAAAAAAGAATGAAGGATTTCCCTGATGGCGCAATGGTTAAGCATCCGCCTGACAATGCAAGGGACATGGGTTCAAGCCCTGGTCCGGGAAGATCCCACATGCCACAGAGCAACTAAGCCTGTGCGCCACAACTACTAAGCCTGCGCTCTAGAGTCTGCGAGCCCCAACTACTAAGCCCGTGTGCCACAACTACTGAAGCCCACGTGCCTAGAGCCCGTGCTCCACAACGAGAGAAGCCACTGCAATGAGAAGCCTGCACACCACAACAAAGAGTAGCCCCCGCTCGCCACAAATAAAGCCCATGCACAGCAACGAAGACCCAATGCAGCCAAAAATAAATAAATAAATTTTTTAAAAAAGAATGAAATATTGTCATTTACAGCAACATGGATGGACCAAGAAAATATTATGCTTAGTGAAATAAGTCAGAGAAAGACAAATACTATATGATATCACTTATATGTGGAATCTAAAAAATAATACAAATAAATCTATATACAAAAACAGACTCACAGACATAGAAAGCAAACTTATGGTTACCAAAGGGGAGAGAGAGTGGGGGAGGCACAAATTAGGAGTATGGAATTAACAGATACCAACTACTATACACAAAATAGATAAGCAACAAGGATTTACTGTATAGAACAGGAAATTATACCCAATATCTTGTAATAACCAATATGGAATATAATAAGCAAAAACTGAATCACTGTGCTGTACACATGAAACTAATACAATATTATAAATCAACTATAGTTCAATAATAAGTAAGTAAGAAAGATGAAAACCAGAGACGGTTGTGAGCAGAGGAGAGAGGTAACTTATTTCCATGTTAAAAGAATCACACTGTCTGCCATGTTGAGAACACAAACACTATTTGAAAGGTTCTCACTGTAGCCAAAGCAAAAGAAGATGGTGGTTTGTATTAGAGTGTTGCCTGTGGAAGTGTTGGGAAGTGGTCAGAATTTGAATATAATTTAAAAGTAGAGCTTACAGTATATGGGATGGAGATAGAGAAGAAAAAGAATATGTTAAGGTTTCAGGCTTGAACACCTGGTTAAATGCTGGTACCATGTCCTGAAATGGGGGGCACTGGGGGAAAACAGTTTGCAGCAGGGGAGGGGCTTGTGAAGGCAAGTTTGGACATATTAGGTCTGTGATGACTTTCATCCAAATGAGGTCTCAAGTAGGCAGCTGGATATATAACTCTGGAATTGAGGAAAAATGCCATGGCTGAAGATAAATACTTAGGAGTCCACAGTATGAAAATGTATTTAAAGACCATGATACTAGTCGAGGGGAATGAATGGGTAAACAACAACTAGGGAATCTAAAAGTGAACCCTAAACCTAGTGCACACCGACATCAGAAGGTTCAGATGAGAGAATTCAATAAAGAAGAATTATAGTGAATTATAGTGAATGGGCTGTAAGGGAGAAGGAAAACCAGGAGCCAAGTCAGATAAACGAGCTACAAAGGAAAAAAGACTCCTAACTGTTTTCTGAGCAGAGCGCTATGCAGAAGCTGAGTGAGATGAAGGCTTAGAATTACCATCACGGTTGGCAACGTGGTGTTCACTGGGGGTCTTGCCAAAGTTCATTTCAGTGGAGTAGTGGGGATCAGACCCAGAACAGAGGGGATTTAGGAGAGAATGAGAGGAGAGGATGTGGACCAGCAGGAGTAGACAACCCTTGAATTGTGCTAAAAAGAGGAGCAGAGAAATGGTACAGTAGCTGGATGGGGACATAGAGTTAAGGAAGGAAATATCTGGGGGCTTCTGTAATATTTCAGGAAAGCAGGCTAGGGCGAAGAAATGATGGGAGTCGATATTGTAAATGGCTATACAGGGAAGACCTCTCTGATAAAATGCTATTTGTCTGAATGAAGTGAGAGGGCAAGCCATGAAGATATCTAAGAGAAGATGTTCTTGATGTGCTTGGGAAATATATTATCATATGTTTATATACTGATAGGAATAATCCTGAAAATACCCAATAAAGAAAAAAGGCTTGTAATGCAGGGAGAGATGGGGTCAGTGCATCTCCGCCCGGGGTTGAGAGCACAGGTGGAGGCAGTGGCCTCAGGTAGGAGCAAGGGTGGGGTTCCTGGAAGGTGACTGATTCAGTGGTGGGAGGATGCAGAAGTTCTCTTCCAAGGGCTTCTGTTTTCTCAGTGGAATAAGAAGTAAAGTAGCAGCTGGGAGTGAGAAAGGAAGACAGGATTTGAGGAATGCAGGACAGTACGCTGCCTAGGGAAACAGAGGAGGGCTGCCAGGATCCACTTGAGGTTAGAGCCCTAAACATTAGATGCTACACATTTAAATGAGAGAATGTCTACAAACTCTAAAACACTATGGAATCATGTGATACTATTTTTTTTTTTAAATGGGAAAAGAAAGATAATGGCTGAGAGGATAACGTGCACTACAAGTATGGACACAGGCTGGACATGGCAAGTCAAGTATTATGAAAATGCTTGGACAAGTACCCTCAAAGCACTTAAGAGTCTACCAGGAAGAAAGAACAAGTAGATAACTGACTGTCCTAGAGTAAACGTGTACTACAGCACCATGACCGAAAAAAGCTCAGGATGCCAAAGGAGCAGAGACAAGGCTGGATGAGTCACACTGGGAGCACTGTCATGGCCTCCTGCTGTGCCTTTGTCTCTCTACCTTTTTTTAAAAAACTGTTTAATTGAAGTATAGTTATTTACAATGTTTCAGGTGTACAGCAAAGTGATTCAGTTATATATATACAGAGAGAGAGAGATATATGTTCTTTTTCAGATTTCTTTTCCATTATAGGTTATCACAAGATACTGAACATACTTCCCTGTGCTATACAGAAGGTTCTTGTTGTTTATCTATTTTATATATTATAGTGTATATCTGTCAAATCTACCTTTTAATGTAACAGACTTCTCTAGAGCTGTTCCCTGTCTGCTATCCAGTTCAATTTATCCCAGTACAACTTGAGGCATATTAGGAAAGGCTGTTACAGTCGCCTAAAAAAAAATGTACTTCCACAGGGTCAAAGTATAAATTACTCTGCAAATCATAAAGTAGATGGATGGAATTCCTCATCGGGACCACGATTCACAAATTCATCACACTTCCTGCTTACACCTTTCTTTTCCTAGATTACATTCTTCAAAGACAAGGACCATGTCTCATTCTTGCTGCACTTGTGACAGCCATCATACCCAGAATATAATAGATGCTCCATAAATGTGTGATAGATGAATGGATGAATTAGAAGGTACAAATTTAAAAACAACAACAAAGCTCTAGCCAACATGAGTTAAAAGAGCAGCTTTCCCACTTTTTAGCTGGTTAACCTTGGAATAATCCACTTCAACGAGATTCAATTATCTTATTCATTAAAAAATTACCCTTACCTATGTCATACTATTATTATAAAGACTAATTAGATGAAATAATCTAGGCCTTTGCAAACTGTGAAGTACCATATAATAGTTGGCTATTACTAACATCCACGTAACTGGTAACTTGGACTGGGAACAGAGGTCATGAACAAGGTCATACCCGGTTTCAGCAGCATGGAGAACCAATGAAAGACCTCATCACCTGTAAGAACTTTGCACTGGTCAATATTATCCAGAAAAAACAGACACTGGTATTAAGCGACACAAAGGATAAAACAAATTGTAAAAAGGTATTCACTATGAGAAATACATAAAACACATTTGATTTGGACAAAGAAAGTATTAACCTTCCAAAAGTACCCATCAAAAATTTTGTCCACAGACTGACACTTTAAATTCCACTGGTTTCTGATACCCTTTGAAGGATGTTTAATTCAACAACTTTTTAAATCTTCATATTAAAGAAAAATTACCTAAGAGGACATTCAATGTCAAGCCATCTTTGTATGTCTTTTAAAAATCCAAAAGGGATTTTTTAGAAATCTCTCAATGTTAAAATAGTATCACAACTCAATCTTACTAAGTCTTATTATCATGAAAATTCAGTTCATTCCTTTATTGCTTTACATGCCTCTCAGGGCAAATATGCAGTTACATAAAAAACATCCTTTTCTATCCTTTCCTAGCAATCAAAAGGTGAAAAGACTATATTACAGAAGGAGCTTCAAGACGGCGGAAGAGTAAGACACAGAGATCACCCTCCTCCCCACAAATACATCAGAAATACATCTACACGTGGAACAACTCCTACAGAACACCTACTGGAGCTGGCAGAAGACCTCAGACCTCCCAAAACGCAAGACTCTCCCCCACGTACCTGGGTAGCGCAAAAGAAAAAAGAATAAACAGAGACAAAAGAATAGGGACGGGACCTGCACCAGTGGGAGGGAGCTGTGAAGGAGGAAAGGTTTCCACACACTAGGAAGCCCCTTCGCGGGCGGAGACTGCGGGTGGCGGAGGGGGGGAAGCTTTGGAGACACGGAAGAGAGAGCAGCCACAGGGGTGCGGAGGGCAAAGTGGAGAGATTCCCGCACAGAGGATCGGTGCCAACCGGCACTCACCAGCCCGAGGGGCTTGTCTGCTCACCCGTTGGGGCGGGCGGGGCTGGAAGCTGAGGCTCCGGCTTCCGTCAGATCCCAAGGAGACGACTGGCGGCATGAACACAGCCTGAAGGAACGAGTGCGCCACAGCTATAGCCGGGAGGAAGTCCGGGAAAAGGTCGGGAGCTGCCGAAGACGCAAGAGACTTTTTCTTGCCTCTGTTTCCTGGTGCGCGAGAAGGGATTAAGAGAACTTCTTAAAGGAGCTCCAGAGATGGGCACCAGCCGCGGCTAAAAGCGCGGACCCCAGACACGGGCATGAGACGCTAAGGCTGCTGCTGCCGCCACCAAGAAGCCTGTGTGCGAGCACAGGTCACTGTCCACACCTCCCTTCCGGGGAGCCTGTGCATCCCGCCACTGCCAGGGTCCCGTGACCGAAGGACAACCTCCCCGGAGAACACACGGTGCGCCTCAGGCTGGTGCAACGTCACGCTGGCCTCTGCTGCCACAGGCTCTCCTCGCATCCATACCCCTCCCTCCCCCCGGCCTGAGTGAGCCAGAGCCCCCGAATCAGCTGCTCCTTTAACCCCGTCGTGTCTGAGCAAAGAACAGACGCCTTCAGGCGACCTACCCGCAGAGGCGGGGCCAAATCCAAAGCTGAGCCCCAGGAGCTGTGCGAACAAAGAAGACAAAGGGAAATCCCTCCCAGCAGCCTCAGGAGCAGCGGATTAAATCTCCACAGTCAACTTGATGTGCCCTGCATCTGTGGAATACCTGAACAGACAATGAATCATCCCAAATTGAAGAGGTGGACTTTCGGAGCAATAATATATATATATATATATTTTTTTTTCCCCTTTTTCTCTTTTTGTGAGTGTGTATGTGTATGCTTCTGTGTGTGATTTTGTCTGTATAGCTTTGCTTTTACCATTTGTCCTAGGGTTCTGTCTATCCGTTCTTTTAGGGTTTTTTAAAGTTTTTTTCTTAACAATTATTTTTTATTTTAATAACTTTATTTTATTTTACTTTCTCTTCCTTTTTTTCCTCCATTTTATTCTGAGACATGTGGAGGACAGGCTCTTGGTGCTCCAACCAGGCATCAGGGCTGTGCCACTGAGGTGGGAGAGCCAAGTTCAGGACACTGGTCCAGAAGAGACCTCCCAGAACTACGTAATGTCAAACGGTGAAAATCCCCCAGATATCTCCATCTCAACGCCAAGACCCAGCTCCACTCAACGACCAGCAAGCTACATTGCTGAACACCCCATGCCAAACAACTAGCAAGACAGGAACACAACCCCACCCATTAGCAGGGAGGCTGCCTAAAATCATAATAAGGTCACAGACACACCAAAAAACACCACCAGACGTGGACCTGCCCACCAGAAAGACACGATCAGGGCTCATCCATCAGAATACAGGCAGTAGTCCCCTCCACCAGGAAGTCTACACAACCCACTGAACCAACCTCAGCCACTGGGGGCAGACACCAAAAACAACAGGAACTACGAGCCTGCAGCCTGCAAAAAGGAGACCGCAAACACAGTAAGTTGAGCAAAATGAGAAGACAGAAATATGCAGCAGATGAAGGAGCAGGTAAAAACCCACTAGACCAAACAAATGAAGAGGAAATAGGCAGTCTACCTGAAAAAGAATTCAGAATAATGATACTAAAGATGATCCAAAATCCTGGAAATAGAATGGAGAAAATACAAGAAATGTTTAACAGAGACCTAGAAGAACCAAAGAGCACACAAACAGTGATGAACAACAATAAATGAAATTAAAAATTCTCTAGAAAGGATCAATAGCAGAATAACTGACGCAGAAGAACGGATAAGTGACCTGGAAGATAAAATAGTGGAAATAACTACTGCAGAGCAGAATAAAGAAAAAAGAATGGAAAGAACTGAGGACAGTCTCAGAGACCTCTGGGACAACATTAAAAGCACCAACATTCAAATTACAGGGGTCCCACAAGAAGAAGAGAAAAAGAAAGGGACTGAGAAAATATTTGAAGAGACTATAGTTGAAAACTTCCCTAATATGGGAAAGGAAATAGTTAAGTCCAGGAAGCACAGAGAGTCCCATACAGGATAAATCCAAGGATCCTATATAAGATAAATGCAAGGAGAAACACGCCAGGACACATATTAATCAAACTATCAAAAATTAAATACAAAGAACAAATATTAAAAGCAGCAAGGGAAAAAGAACAAATGACACATAAGGGAATCCCTATAAGGTTAACAGCTGATCTTGCGGCAGAAACTCTGCAAGCCAGAAGGGAGTGGCAGTACATATTTAAAGTGAAGAAGGAGAACAACCTATAACCAAGATTACTCTATCCAGCAAGGATCCCATTCCGATTTCACGGAGAAATTAAAAGCTTTACAGAGAAGCAAAAGCTAACAGAATTCAGCACCACCAAACCAGCTTTACAACAAATGCTAAAGGAACTTCTCTAGGCAGGAAACACAAGACAAGGAAAAGACCTACAATAACAAACCCAAAACAATTAACAAAATGGTAATAGGAACTTACATATCGATAATTACCTTAAATGTAAATGGATTAAATGCTCCAACCAAAACACACAGACTGGCTGAGTGGATACAAAAACAAGACCTGTATATATGCTATCTACAAGAGACCCACTTCAGACCTAGGAACATATACAGATTGAAAGTGAGGGGATGGAAAAAGATATTCCATGCAAATGGAAATCAAAACAAAGCTGGAGTAACAATTCTCATATCAGACAAAATAGACTTTAAAACAAAGACTATTACAAGAGACAAAGAAGGACACTACATAATGATCAAGGGATCAATCCAAGAAGAAGATATAACAACTGTAAATATTTACGCACCCAACATAGGAGCACCTCAATACGTAAGGCAAATAGTAACAGCCAGAAAAGGGGAAATCGACAGTAACACATTCATAATAGGGGACTTTAACACCCCACTTTCACCAATGGACAGATCATCCAAAATGAAAATTAAAAAGGAAACACAAGCTTTAAATGATACATTAAACAAAATGGACTTAATTGATATTTATAGGACATTCCATCCAAAAACAACAGAATACACTTTCTTCTCAAGTGCTCATGGAACATTTTCCAGGGTAGATCATATCTTGGGTCACAAATCAAGCCTTGGTAAATTTAAGAAAACTGAAATCGTATCAAATATTTTTTCCGACCACAATGCTATGAAACTAGATATCAATCACAGGAAAAAATCTATAAGAAATAACAAACACATGGAGGCTAAACAGCACACTACTTAATAACCAAGAGATCACTGAAGAAATCAAAGAGGAAATCAAAAAATACCTAGAAACAAATGACAATGAAAACACAGTGACCCAAAACCTATGGGATGCAGCAAAAGCAGTTCTAAGAGGGAAGTTTAGAGCAATACAATCCTACCTCAAGAAACAAGAAACATCTCAAATAAACAACCTAACCTTACACCTAAAGCAATCAGAGAAAGAAAAACAAAAAAACTCCGAAGTTAGCAGAAGGAAGGAAATCATAAAGATCAGATCACAAATAAACGAAAAAGAAATGAAGGAAACGATAGCAAAGATCAATAAAACTAAAAGCTGGTTCTTTGACAAACAAAATTGATAAACCATTAGCCAGACTCATCAAGAAAAAAAGGGAGAAGGCTCAAATCAATAGAATTAGAAATGAAAAAGAAGAAGTAACAACTGACACTGGAGAAATACAAAGGATCATGAGAGATTACTACAAGCAACTCTATGCCAATACAATGGACAACCTGGAAGAAATGGACGAATTCTTAGAAATGCACAACCTTCTGAGACTGAATCAGGAAGAAATAGAAAATATGAACAGACCAATCACAAGCACTGAAATTGAAACTTTGATTAATAATCTTCCAACAAACAAAAGTCCAGGACCAGATGGCTTCACAGGTGAATGCTATCAAACATTTAGAGAAGAGCTAACACCTATCCTTCTCAAACTCTTCCAAAAATAGCAGAGGGAGGAACACTCCCAAATTCATTCTACGAGGCCACCATCATCACTCTGATACCAAAACCAGACAAAGATGTCACAAAGAATGAAAACTACAAGCCAATATCACTGATGAACACAGATGCAAAAATCCTCAACCAAATACTAGCAAACAGAATCCAATAGCACATTAAAAGGATCATACACCATGATCAAGTGGGATTTACCCCAGGAATGCAAGGATTCTTCAATATATGCAAATTAATATATGTGATACACCATATTCACAAATTGAAGGAAGAAAACCATATGATCATCTCAATAGATGCAGAGACAGCTTTTGACAAAATTCAACACCCATTTATGATTAAAAAAACCTCCAGAAAGTAACATAGAGGGAACTTTCCTCAACATAATAAAGGCCATATATGACAAACCCACAGCCAACATCGTCCTCAATGGTGAAAAACTGAAAGCATTTCCACTAAGATCAGGACCAAGACAAGGTTGCCCATTCTCACCACTCTTATTCAACATACTTTGGAAGTTTTATCCACAGCAATCAAAGAAGAAAAAGAAATAAAATGAAACCAAATTGGAAAAGAAGTAAAGCTGTCACTGTTTGCAGATGACATGATACTATACATAGAGAATCCTAAAGATGCTACCAGAAAACTACTAGAGCTCATCAATGAATTTGGTAAAGTAGCAGGATACAAAATTAAGGTGCAGAAATCTCTTGCATTCCTATATACTAATGATGAAAAATCTGAAAGTGAAATTAAGAAAACACTCCCATTTACCACTGCAACAAAAAAAATAACATACCTAGGAATAAACCTACCTAAGGAGACAAAAGACCTCTATGCAGAAAATGATAAGACACTGATGAAAGAAATTAAAGATGATACAAAGAGATGGAGAGATATACCATGTTCTTGGATTGGAAGAATTACATTGTCAAAATGACTCTACTACCCAAAGCAATCTACAGATTCAATGCAATCCCTATGAAACAACCACTGGCATTTTTCACAGAACTAGAACAAAAAATTTCACGATTTGTATGGAAACACAAAAGACCCCGAATAGCCAAAGCAATCTTGAAAACGAAAAACAGAGCTGGAGGAATGAGGCTCCCTGACTTCAGATATTACTACAAAGCTACAGTCATCAAGACAGTATGGTACTGGCACAAAAACAGAAATATAGATCAATGTAACAGGATAGAAAGCCCAGAGATAAACCCACGCACATATGGTCACCTTATCTTTGATAAAGGAAGCAAGAATATACAGTGGAGAAAAGACAGCCTCTTCAATAAGTGGTGCTGGGAAAACTGGACAGATACATGTAAAAGTATGAAATTAGAACACTCCCTAACACCATACACAAAAATAAACTCAAAATGGATTAAAGACCTAAATATAATGCCAGACACCATCAAACTCTTAGAGGAAAACATAGGCAGAACACTCTATGACATAACTCACAGCAAGATACTTTTTGACCCACCTCCTAGAGAAATGGAAATAAAAACAAAAATAAACAGATGGGACCTAATGAAACTTCAAAGCTTTTGCACAGCAAAGGAAACCATAAACAAGACCAAAAGACAACCCTGAGAATGGGAGAAAATATTTGCAAGTGAAGCAACTGACAAAGGATTAATCTCCAAAACATACAAGCAACTCATGCAGCTCAGTATCAAAAAGACAAACAACCCAATCCAAAACTGGGCAGAAGACCTCAATAGACATTTCTCCAAAGAAGATATACAGATTGCCAACAAACACATGAAAGGATGCTCAACATCTCTAATCGTTAGAGAAATGCAAATCAGAAGTCCAATGAGGTATCACCTCACACCTGTCAGAATGGCCATCATCAAAAAATCTACAAACAATAAATGCTGGAGAAGGTGTAGAGAAAAGGGAACCCTCTGCACTGTTGGTGGGAATGTGAATTGGTACAGTCACTATGGAGAACAGTATGGAGGTTCCTTAAAAAACTGAAAATAGAACTACAATACGACCCAGCAATCCCACTACTGGGCATATATCCTGAGAAAACCATAATTCAGAAAGAGTCATGTACCAAAATATTCATTGCAGCTCTATTTACAACCGCCAGGACATGGAAGCAACCTAAGTGTCCTTCAACAGATGAATGGATAAAGAAGATGTGGCGTATATATATATATATATATATATACACACACAATGGAATACTACTCAGCCATAAAAACGAACGAAACTGAGTTATTTGTAGTGAGGTGGATGGACTTAGAGTGTGTCATACAGAGTGAAGTAAGTCAGAAAGAAAAATACCATATGCTAATACATATATGGAATCTAAAAAAAAAAAAAAGCAAAGAAAAAATGGTCAGAAGAACCTAGGGGCAAGACAGGAATAAAGATGCAGACCTACTAGAGAATGGACTTGAGGATATGGGGAGGGGGAAGGGTGAGCTGGGGCAAAGTGAGAGAGTGGCATGGACATATATACACTACCAAACGTAAAATAGATAGCTAGTGGGAAGCAGCCGCATAGCACAGGGAGATCAACGAGGTGCTTTGTGACCACCTAGAGGGGTGGGATAGGGAGGGAGGGAGACACAAGAGGGAAGAGATATGGGGACATATGTATATGTGTAACTGATTCACTTTGTTATAAAGCAGAAACTGACACACCATTGTAAAGCAATTATACTCCAATAAAGATGTTTTTAAAAAAGAATAAAAAGACTGTATTACGAGCAAAAACTAGATTTCTTATGAATAAAGAAAGAAGGAATTTCCTGCCTGGGATTCTCTGGGTGATTACTGATGAGGGGAAGTAAAAACCATGAAAATATCACCCCAGTTCATATTGAAGATATCTTGGCAAAAGATGATTTAGTGAAATACTGACTGAAACACAACCCCAAACAGTTATTTCTCTTTTGAAATAAATGGACTTTCCCAAACTATGTATCACCTTTGTGTGATTCTAATCAGATTCTGCAAAGACCCATAAGCATCATTGATTATAGTCAAGATTTGGGGAACATTATGTAAACCTGCGAATTCTTTGCTCAGCCTTTCCATAGGTTAGTTTACAGTGTAACTTGCAACTTTAAAACTCAGCTAAGATACCTTGGACGCTTTCTATTTTCTATCTTTGCTTTTAGCATAACCAGCAGTAGCTTCCCTTTCAAAACAATCATTCCCCCACCCCACAACTGCCATAGGTTCCACCCACCTTTGTCCAGTTATGGCAATACCCTGTGGAGGGGTCATTGTTCCGTAGAATGTCTCTCTTTTGTGTGTTCCACCCAGGGTGCAGAGCACTTCAGACTCATCTACAACGGCCAGCAAGAGCCAGCTTATTAAACTGTGTTCGGAGCTCCTTTTCGAATCAACCCCAGAAAGTCTCTTGTGCTGTTGAACATAAAGAAACTTCCAAGCTACCAGAAGCACCTCCAAGGTTCCATGGCATCTGAGTGGGGTCCTTTCCTAACGTTTCCTTCACGCTGTAGTTACCATAAGTATGTCTTTTATTAAAAATTACCCCTGACAGGAGCCCTTCCGCAATGAATGGGCCAGAGAGGGAGGGTGGCGCTCTGAACATGGAAGTCTGTGTAATTTCAAACGCCACAGCCAAAGGAAATGACAAGAAAAGTGGAGCTGTACCTCAAAAGCTGATTTTACAGAAACAATTATTTTTTTCAGGAGCTCAAATACTTACTCTTCCTGGGCTATTTAATCATTTTGAGGGCTTTCTCTCCTCCCTTCTTCTGAAACAATCTCAGAAAAAATCAGGAAAGACAATGGTTGTAGAACTGTTTATAATAAATTATGAATCATTGAAAGATCTTTTCTTCCAAATTGAAATAAAAAAGAGATAAGAGCAACAATTAAACCAGTGCCAGTACTCGACAAAATTTGAAAAGATATCTTTCAATTAGTACCAATAATCACTTGCACAATAATATATAGGCCCGCAAGAAATAGGGTAATAACAAGGACAAAACTTTTTATTCACCTCCCATTAAAATTGACAACCAAATGTTTTAGATTACCCATTGCTTGGCTGAATTTATAAATTAAGCTAATGGTCACTGAATCACCATCAAACTGTTAAAAACAAACAGTATTTAAAAAGTAAAAAATCACCACGTGTACTCCTATTTCTGAGTAAAAACCAAATCAAAGAGAGTAAGAAGACAAAGGGTGCAAACCACCAAGTCAAAAAAATATGAAAGTAATTGAAGTTTCAGTTACCTTCAAAATGAGTAAGAAGTTATCATTGTTACTTGAGGATTCAAATATTTCAGAAACGATGCTGTTGTCCAAAAAGCAAATATGCCTGCCTAAAAATGAATAGGACTGGCAATGCTACAATGCTGCTGGCACAGAGGGGGTCAACTAGAGTGACAAAGCAGTAGGACAAAGAAAGAAAACAGATTAAAGCACTCATGGCACAGGGTGACTTCAGACTAAAGCCACTTCTGCAGTCAAAGGAAATGTTCAACAACTGTGGACTGATAAACCTGTTTAGAGTCTATGAAGAGACAGAGATTTCCCAAACTAAAATTCATCTAGATTTTCTCATCACTGCTGCCCTTTCACAACATTATCTCTGTTGAGTTTCTCTTCCCACTTTGATACATTATTTAAAACTCCTCAACTGACATCAAACTTGAGTCTAAATTTATAGAAGCCTTGTTTTTGACAGCTCTGTGATCTCCATCTATTTTTAGGTTTGAATGGAAATGAACTTTTCCGTACACATGCTAACCCTACATCCTTACTGTTCCAGGGCCCTGACAAATAGGGAAATAGAGCTGAATTTTATTTCCACATTAACAGGTACATGCTTGCCTGTGGAAGCTCATGTAGAAATTGTCTCATGCAGCTGCTCAGCGCATGGTGAGCTCTGCACTGACAATCTCCAAAGTCCAAAGAGAGGCATTCCAACAGAACCAACAGAACCTCTAAAGAGGCCAATTGTAATACAAACAAGTTACCTTTCACAAGAACTGATAAAACATGAAACAATGAATGATTATATGATCCAGCAATCCCACTCCTGGGCATATACCCAGACAAAACTATAATTCACACCCCAATACATATACTCCAAAGATACACGCACCCCAATATTCACAGCAGCACTATTTACAATAGCCAAGACACGGAAACAACCTAAATGACCACTGACAGATAAATGGATAAAGTAGATGTGGTACACATATACAGTGGAATATTACTTAGCCATTAAAAAGAATGAAATAATGCCATTTGCAGCAACACGGAAGGACCTAGAGATTATCATACGAAGCAAAGTCAGAAAGAGAAAGACAAACACCATACGACATCACTTACCTGTGTTATCTAAAATACGACAAAAATGAACATATCTACGCAACAGAAACAGATCCACAGATACAGAGAACAGACTTATGGTTGGGAGGAGGGGCACGGGCAAGGGAAGGATTGGGAGTTTGGGATTAGCAGACACAAACTACTATATATATGGAATGGATAAACAACAAGGCCCTACTGTACAGCACAGGGAACTATATTCAATATCCTGTGATAAACCATAATAGGAAAAGAATATATATATGTATAGCTGAATCACTGAGCTGTACAACAGAAATAGGCACACTGTAAATCAACTATACTTCAATAAATTTTTTAAAAATAAATGATTAAAAATCATTTATTTTTAAATAAAATAAATAAAATTTTAAAACTTTTAAATAAAACCATGAATCCACTGGTTTTTATGAGAGAAACATACTTTAAAGCCTTTGCTATAAATGTCTTTGAAAAAGGGAGTCTCCATTGGAACTTGTGGGATCAGACTGGAAGCACTAAATGCGGAAAGACGATTTTTTCTAAATTTCTAAATACCACCTTGTGCATGAATGTAAATGGATAGTAACATTTAAGCTGAAGGGAGTGGCAATCTGTTGTTTGGACAGCCCAGTCATCACTGCCCCTTCTGGTGAGACATCTTGATATTCCTCTTTGGAGGGACTTTCTCCTCCCAGACTCTCAGTCCAGGTGATTTGGGTAGGGGTGATTCCGCCCTTCCTCCCCTCTCAGGGGCAGGGGTCACACATATGACCAGGACCTTCCATCTTCCTAGCAACATGACCCCCGCTGGCACAATGAGACTCGATCCCAGCAGTGGAACTCTTAGGAAGGAGAAATCTCTTTCTGCCAGTCTCAAAGCTAGTAGAATGTGAGCCTGGAGCTGCAGGTGACCATCTTGTCACCTCACAGCAAAAATCCTATCTGCATATGTAGCCAACCAAGAGGAAAACAGAGCCAAGAAACAATGGGATCAGTCTAAATGGCATCATTTGGATCCCTGGAAAGAGCCATGATTGTATTTAAACCTACCCTGGACCTTTCAATTACATGAGACAACACATCTCTCCTTTATTGTGGCTTGAACCAGTTGGAGTTGGATTTCTGCACATACATCCGGAAGATTTCTACCGGTACCCTAAGTAAATCAACAGAGCATTAGCAATATTAGAACTTGAAATTCACGGAACCTCAAACCTAATGCCTTTTCAATGAAAGGAAGTCATTTTCTGTAGGAAATTGCCATGGGGACCTTGTGCTAAAGTGATTTCCATGAGGTTACTGCTCATCTGCAAGAATTCATGGTATTTATCTTCTCAATCCCTTACTTCAGAGTAACAGGACAAATGGTGACCTCACACTAGCAGGAGAACTCCTAAACTTCTGAAAAAATCTAGGATTCAAATTCATTTTATGATACCAGGGAATTAAGTATCAGACTTTAAGTCTGTTACTTTAATTTAAGTCTGTTAACTTAATTAACAGACTCGATGAGGCAAAAAACTTGCGACCTTCTGTGCTGAAGCACTAACGACAGCTTTCACGAGCAAGCCAAATGATCTTCTCTAATGATAAAATCTTGAGAGAAAGAGAAAGATATTCTTTTATCCAAACTCCCTCCTTCCCCGCTGGGACTATTTAAATCTTAACTATTCCTCAGAGTCCTTGCACTCATGCAGAGTATACTGCTGATGAAAAAGTGAGATGTTCTCTTGGTATATATCCTACATCGTGGAGTAACGGCTCAGAAAGAAAAATTAAGAGCCTTGTTCAAGTGCACTGCTGCCTGATCACTGAAGGCTGGGCACCCCCAACTGGGTCTGTTCAGAAACATTTTTCTAAGGAATAACAACAAACATATACATATTTCCATATATCGGCAACAGTTTCCCCATCTTTTGCATCATAATTTTTTTGCATTTATATATGTCTACTTGAAAGAGGAGGCGAGAAGTCTGACTGGGAAAAGTGTATTAGGCTGACGTTGACCCATGTAGAATGATCGTTCTCCTGGATCCCCCTCTTCCTGATTGGTTTAGATTCCTTCACTGTTGTTTTTCCCAATTGACTTACAGATGCTAGGAAATATGCTAGAGAATATGTCTCATTATCCAACTCAAAACAAAGTAGAACATTAACTACAAAGGTCGACTGCAAATCTACTACAGATCCTATAATATTTCTACATTAGAAGTTTTCATCAATAAATACAAAACTGCTGACTTTATCAGGTCTTTAACAATTATAGTAATACGTGAATCGCAGGTCTGTTATCAACCTGCACATCCTGGGCACGTACAGATCAAAAGAACACAATTCCAGTACAGCCCATCTAGCTGGTGGTTCCACAGTCCTCATCGTGGCTCCTCATACTGGAGAAGGTCAAGACCAGGGGGTCAAGAGAGAGATTAACATCATCACTATTTCATTACCAACATTACCATTCTCTGAACTACGGGACCATCACAGAATACCATAGTAAATAAAGGATACTCACAGGGCCTCCAACCATTCCCCAGACACTTTTCAGGAAAGGACCAAACCAAAAACATCTTAGATTGCAGATGTCCTCAAAATAATATCTCAAAGCACCCCATTCCACTATTAAGAGTTTCTACCATCAAAACTATCTTAAATTACTTAAACTCAAGCTAAGTTCTTTCTCTCTTGTTGACTGCTCAAAGGATAAAGAATCTGCTGCCTGCCATCTTCATTACTTTTTGTTACTTTTATACTGAAGAGAACCTCAGACTTCCTTTCTCTACCAGTAACTCCGCGTGCAACCTTGGATGAACCACTGAATTTTCCTACATCTAAATTTCTTCCTCTACAAAATAAAATATAAGGACAAATTTGTGGATTCCTAAGGCTTTTCCTAAGTTAAAGTTCATTTTGTAACTCTAGATTGGTTATTGTTCCTTAGACTCTGTTCTACCTCTTAAATACATGCTCCATCTGCATTTTTCCTAAACTCCTAGACCTTTTTTGCCACGTCCCAAGAAAAAAAATAATAATAAAGCAAAAAGAGACCAAAACAAGGAAACTTCAATGCTATTCACTGATCCACTCTGTCACAGTAACCACCGCTGGCAAACGTGAGGTGAGCTAATACAGCAACTAGCAAGTGTCTGAAACACAGCAGGTATATCCTTTCTTTTCCTGCTTGTATCAGGGGTAATAATAGCCATCCCTTTGTCTTTAGAAATAAAATCTCTCCATTTCGTAAATGAAGTTTTAGGTGTTTTATTGTTGTTGTGTTTGAAAACGGTTGTAGGATAGGATGCTGTGGAGAAGAAGGAAGAACTTTTTGCACATGGGCTCATCTGAGTCCCTCAGAAGATGCTGGAATGAATGGAGGGTTGAGAAAATTCCTAGACATAGAATACAAAAGAACACTGGGGTAAAGGTAAGTATGTGTTGAACATCAAGGCTTACTTCACATTCCCACCTCAAATACACATACACATGACACACGAAAAGTTAGCACCTGCCTGTTCAAGTGGTGGCACATCTATACCCTACCTTTTGCCCTAAAGACTATTTTAATGAACCTGGTGCTCAGCCTTAAAGGATGAAGGGGAAGTAGCTCAATGCTCTATCATTCTCTTAGACCCCTTGTTACGTCGATGATATCAATAATCGTAACTCTGTTATCTTCACATCTGCTTAGAGAGCATCAGTGTTCCAACTGCGGTAGCCAAACCCAAACTTTTCCAACTGTTTGAAAAACCAGACAATAAGTAGTTCACTCCACAATCTCTACTTGGAAGGAACTGTGCCCCAATTCAGATTATTCAGGGTGAATATCCAGGAACCACTTTGAGAAGCAACCCTACAGTGGATAGAAACCATAAAACCAAGCAAGACAAAGAATCTGACTGCTAACGCCAAGATCAGAAATTGCATGGACC
The DNA here is from genome assembly GCF_039906515.1 of Pseudorca crassidens. Taxonomy (NCBI): domain Eukaryota; kingdom Metazoa; phylum Chordata; class Mammalia; order Artiodactyla; family Delphinidae; genus Pseudorca; species Pseudorca crassidens. The sequence goes on from NC_090311.1 coordinate 77,200,680, forward strand.
CCCCCCCCAACATCTGATCTTATCAGACTACCCCGCAATTTCTCTTTGGGGGCTGCTCTCAGGAGGCTGGATGTCAGATCAGAAACAACTGCTTATCAATGACCAGGAGAAGGTGAATCAGGAAGGCCTAGACAGTGACCTCCGTACACTGGGCAGGGCCTTTGACTAAAAGCAGGAAAGCGCCTCTTATTTAAATGACAACTCTCTGGAATTGTTTATTCTGCTTTTTTTGCAAACACTATACAAAGAGGAAAAGTCAATGCATATGGACTGGGGTGGAGAGAAAGAGATCTAACAGTAAAACCTAATCCTTTACCAACCAGTCAGAATTGTGGAGAGGATGCATGGGCTTCTGAATCAAGATCCCTCAAAGAAGATACCAAGTGGACCCCAAATCTCACGGAGGGGTAAGTTAGAGCTTTCAACCACCTGTATCATTTAGAGTAGAGAGGATACATTTTTACAGCACCCATAAGCTACTTTAAAAATTAAATAGACTCTTGGGCATTAAAAAACACAACACAAGGGAATTTTCTGGCGGTCCAGTGGTTATGACTCCGTGCCTTCACTGCCAAGAACATGTGTTCGATCCCTGGTTGGGGAACTAAGATCCCGCAAGCCACATGGCACAGCAAAAAAAAAAAAAACACAAAACTCTAAGCTTCCTCATGACAGTGGCCACGTACGCCAACTTTGATTCCCCTACATTCACTGCAATGTCTAGAGATGAGAAGCCATCACTAACTGTTACTGAATGAAAAAGCGACTGAATAAAATGTGTTCTTAATTTCTGCATTTACAGACTACCTGGAAATGTTTTCCAGTCTCTAGAATATTACCCTTGAATCCACAACCTGTTTAATATTCACAGAAAAAAGAAAAGTAATTTACAATCATGAGTATGTTTACATTAACATTTCAATTTACATATTTCAATTCATTTTCTCAGTTAAGAACTTTGAGATCATGCCAATAGAGAATACATAAAAAATTATTTTGACACCTGAGATTCAATGACAAGCCAATTCCCACTGAACAGATATTTCAGATATAAAATACTTGCCGCTTTCTGCCAAGTATTGTGGATTCTGTCCAGATAGAGTCAAAGGGTAGATGAAGGAGATGTGGTGAGCGACAGAAGAAAATTCAAAGATCCATTTTGAAAGTTCCATCTGGCACTTATGATTCCATGACTTTACTACCTAAGAATCTGTGTCTGTCAGGAAAGTCACAGACGCAGAAAGGAGACTTGCTTTTGCTGAAAAATAAAGGTTTTTCTCTAAGGATAAGGTTACTTCAGAATATTCTAAAAACTAAATGTTGGCAGCTCTAATAATCAAGGAAAATGCATACTCAGTGCGTTCCCCATGAGTCCCTGAAGGTCAGCTACTTAGGACTTCATGTACCTATGCCCAGCACTGACCAGTAGGCCCATCTTTTGTGCGTCCTCAATAAACGTTTACTGACTAAATTCAAGACACTGTCATTCTCAGCAAATGAAATGATTTATAAAATAATTTAAATGCAGAATTCACACCAAATCTTTTGCAAACAAAAAAAAAACCCAACAAAATGAGGCAAGGACACAGACTTGAAGTGGAATGCATTGCAATCATTCAAGAAAAACTGGGTACCATTTTTTCTTCCATTTAAATTATGTGTTCTCTTTTCTCTAGCTGGTAGGGCTTCGGTTATTTACTGTCTTGAAGAAAGCAAAGATGCAGGAGATTATAAAATCAGCTTCCATCAATGGTGGGAGGTGGATTTTCTTGTTAAAAGAAGGAACTGCAAAATTCAGTGGGATCAATATGAGAGCGCCTTCCTCCTAGAAGCTGGAAGGCTCTGGGGATCTTGAGGGTAGGAGCAGAAAGCTATTATTCCTGCAAATTTCAGACAGCTTACCTAGAACTTCAAAATGCTTCTCAGTTTTTGGTACTTTGCTGGTAATTATCTAAGTGGCAAAACATCACACAGAACTGTCAAGCAGGATGTACGATCCAGGTTTCCAGGTAGGGGGTTAAAGCAAAGGACTACTGAACCTTTAGGGTAATATTGTTACCTCTGACAGAGCTGAAAATCCAACTTTTTTTTTTTTTTTTTAATGTTGAGCCTTCTTTTAATTAATTTATTTATTTATGTTTTTGGCTGTGTTGGGTCTTCGTTTCTGTGCGAGGGCTTTCTCTAGTTGTGGCAAGCGGGGGCCACTCTTCATCGTGGTGCGCGAGCCTCTCACTGTCGTGGCCTCTCTTGATGCAGAGCACAGGCTCCAGACGCGCAGACTCAGTAGTTGTGGCTCACGGGCCTAGTTGCTCTGCGGCATGTAGGATCTTCCTACACCAGGGCTTGAACCCGTGTCCCCTGCATTAGCAGGCAGATTCTCAACCACTGCGCCACCAGGGAAACCTCCAGCTTTGTTTGATTGGCAGTTCATGTGCTTATCGACCTACGTATCTACAGTTGGCACTGTTAATGGTTGAGTCACATTTAAATTAAAGTTTGGATTTGCAGAATTTCTATACAAGTTATATCTAAAAGGGCATATCATTCCTTTGGACTGATCATTCCAAGGGACACTCCAAAAATATATATATAAATAAGAAGATGTGGTATAAAGACAGAGAATGGAATACTACTCTGCCACAAAAAAGAATGAAGTAATGCCATTTGCAGCAACATGGAGAGACCTAGAGATTATCATACTAAGGGAAGTCAGACAAAAAAGACAAATACCATATAATATCAGTTATTTGTGGAATCTTTAAAATGATACAAATGAACTTATTTACAAAACAGAAACAGATTCACAGACACAGAAAACTTATGGTTACTAAAGCGGATGGGGTGGGGTGGGGGATAAATGAGGAGTTTGGGATTAACAGATACACACTATTGTATATAAAACAGGCAAACAACAAGGGCGTACTGTATAACACAGAGAACTATACTCAGTATCTTGTCATAACCTATAATGGAAAAGAATCTGAAAAAGAATATATGTATAACTGAATCACTTTGCTGTGCACTTGAAACTAACACAATGTAAATTAACTATATACCTCAATAAAAATATATACATATATCTTTACTATAGAAATTTTTTTAAAAAGAAGTATAAGACTACCAAGCTAAGAATGGTGAGACTAAAAGCCATCACACTTGACTCATGCACGACACACATGCTAAGTTCTAGCCATGCAATATGAATAAAAATCCAGTAAACATTCATCAGAAATTCACCCAATGGAAGGAGGGTATAGAAAGTCACCTAATAAGAAGCCATCAGTAACTAATACCAAATTACTGAATAAGATCATGAGAAAAAGTAAAAGCTACTTACATACCTAAAATGATCATTTATGTCATAAACTTCTCTCCCCAAAATAACAATAAGTTATGTTCAACCAATGGAGTTATGCTCGCACAAGGGGGAATTTCAAGAAGGATTAAAGCCATGTATGAACCTCTAAAAAAGTCTAAGTTCCAATCTACCAATGTGTTCTTACAATATAGTTAAATACATTTTGGGTATTAAAATGAATTGGAACACAGACACTCATCAAACAGTAATTTACAGTATTCATGGAAATATAGGAATTATCTCAGGCTATTTCTTCTTAACACATACACCTGCCCTACTGCAAGATGGTGTTTCTTCACTCTTCACACTCTTCTCCTGTAGATTTCCTGCTTTCTCCTTCAATATCCTATCCTACTGTGAAAGCTAATAAAAATAGCAGTGATGCACGGCTTATACCAAACACCCTACGGATGATGCAGTAAACAAAAACGCCTTCAGTGTTGAAACACATTCAAGCGTAATTTCTAGCATTCAAAATTTTCTCTCCTCTGTTCACAATTTTTCATATGCTATGGTCTGAATGTCTGTGTCCCCCCTCAAATTCACATGTTAGAACCCTAAAGCCCAATGTGATGGTGTTAGGAGGTGGGGGCTTTGGGAGGTGAGTAGGTCATGAGGGTGGAGCCCTCATGAATGGAATTAGCACCCTTATCCAAAAAGATCCCATGGAACTCAGAGCCAGCCCCTCCTGCCATATGAGGACACAATGAGAAGCTGTGACCCAGAAGAGGGCCCTCACCCAACTATGCTGGCACCCTGATCTCAGACTTCCAGTCTCCAAAACTGTGAGAAATAAATTTCTGTACTTATAAGCTACCCAATGTGTGCTATTTCATTATGGCAGCCCAAACGGACTAAGACATCATATGGAATACAGAAGTTGCTACCTAAAATTAATTAGTTAGAAACAAGCTACAGAACACTGGGTCAGCAGTGAAAAGACCTCCCCTTGTTTCGCACCTCCTGGAGTTAACAGGCTTCCTATCGCCTCACAGCATTAGCCCACAGGAGTCCCAGAGATGCTAAGAGATTGGTCCACCACCACCCTGACTCATGGCAAAGGAAATAGGTATTCATGGTGTCTCCTTTGAAAAAGCCAAGTGAAACAAGACTGGTAGGAGGGCGTGGGGAGCGAGAAAGGCTTGACAACACATAACTACTTACTTAGGCAATGACTACGATGCTATGGACACAAGCCTCATACAGGACATTCAGGGCCACTCTAATGCCACATAAATCCCCCTTCATTGGGAAACACGAAAATGCACTTTCTGTATTTATCGCCATATACTGCATTCTGTAGAGATTAACAAACTTCCGGCCTCAGGGGGAATTTATGTGGGTAAAACAAAAAGGTATGATATTAATTAATTAACCACGTCCGCCCCCTAAACCTAATGATGGGCTCTCCATCGTGGATTCACATACATCTCATCAATACGAATTAAATGTGTTCAGGAAGTTTTGAAAAGCACTTATTCACTTGCTTTACCCACTCTTGTTCAGAAAGGCATTTAACTGGCTTAAAAAATAAACAGGGAAAAGCAGATTTTTTAAATGAGCGAAATATACAGCTCTTTGATTTTTTTTGTATAAAGCGGCTTAGAGGGAAAACAATTCAATCAGCTACATAAACAAATCTCATAATCCCCAATCATCACACTAAAATCACGTTCATCTTAAAATTACCACAGATTTAACTGGTATACAATGAAAAGCAAGTATGCTCCAAATTATAAGCAGTCAAAGTTTTAGGGTATCATTTAAAAAATAAAAACATCCCAGTGTGCAACTGACTTCTATTAAGCCAACTATCATGGGTAGGACTAAACCTACATTTGGTAAAGAGATAAGCTTGTTTTTTTAAAAAACTGAGTATGTCTCTACTTTCAAAGACGAGTCCTTGAAAGTACCTCCATTTGGAAAAAAAAGGTATAATTTTAAGAGGCTTACTTATTCAAGTGATTGCTGGGTGTTGCTTTTACTGTATTTTTCTTTTTTTAATTTGATTTTTAGTTTATTTTTTATACAGCAGGTTCTTATTAGTTAGCTATTTTATACATATTAATGTATATATGTTAATTCCAATCTCCCAATTCATCCCACCACCACCCCTCCCAACCCCCGCTTTCCCCCCTTGGTGTTTACTGTATTTTTTCTAAAGCTATTTGCCATTACATGATCGGATAACAAGTCTAAAACTACTATAATTGTGATATGTAGAGGAGAGATTAAATTCAACACTCCCTCTTAAATAAATCAGGTTGTATTAGGGATATTATTGGAAATATTTATTTTAAAAGGTTTTGAACCCATCACTAAGGTTACATTTTCCCTCTCTCTGTTTATGCTAGCCACAATTTAAGTCTGACGTTTTCCAGTTCAGTTTGTCAACCAGCATAAATAAAAGATGGTCTCTTTTCATGATTAGTTTCAGTTATTTTTCTTAGAGCAATGTAATATTTCAACATTTTATTCACCTTTAAAATTAACAACATATATTATGACACTAAAGAAAGCATCTAGATTGCATTGTACAGGCAGAGGGCAGAGCTCTAAAAAAAAAGGAAGGGGATTTTGCCAGGCTACAATTCTTATACATGAGCAAACAGGATGGTGCTGGGGAAAATGCTCTGTGACACCCAGCAAGTTCATCGCTGGCCCAGTGTGTGCGATACAGGGATGGTGATTAGATTTGAAGCCCATGGAGGTTCACTGAGGCACTTCAGTTTATGTGATAAGCTTCAGCCATAAAAAAGAATGAAATAATACAATTTGCAGCAACATGGGTGGACCTAGAGATTATCATACTAAGTGAACAAAGCCAGACGGAGAAAGACAAATATCATATGGTATCACTCACATGTGGAATCTTTTTTAAAAAAAGATACAAATGAACTTATTTGCAAGACAGAAATAGACCCACAGACATAGAAAACGAATTTATGGTTACCAAAGGGGAAAGCGGGGAGGGGAAGGAATAAATTAGGGGTTTGGGATTAACACATACACACTACTATATATAAAATAGATCACCAACAAGGACCTACATATAGCACAGGGAACTCTACTCAATATTTTATAAGAACCTAAAAAAGGAAAAGAATCTGAAAAAGAATATATAACTGAATCACTGTGCTGTAGATCTAAGATGAACACAACACTGTAAATCAACAATACTTCAGGAAAAAGAGTGGTTTGGCCATAAAGTCCGTTCGGGTTTTTTGTAACATCTTATGGAAAAACCCAAACGAACTTTTTGGCCAAACCAATATAGAGAGAGAGGGGGAAAAAAAGCTTCAATCCAAAGCCGTCTGGTTTTTATTTCACTGTGTTTTGTGGCTCAAGACAGAATAAGAACCGCTCAGCATATGAATCCTAAGAATGCTGCACTAACATTAAATGCCGCCTCCGTGCCCCGACCCAGCCTCTTTCCACCCAGTCGGCTGGACCACCAGGATAGGAGCTACTTCAACTCCCTGACAGAGATCTAGGATGCCTCTGCCCATTGAGCCCTTGAACACAGGCCTTCAACCAAAGTCCGTCATTCAGGAAGTATTAACAGACAAATCTTACTACAGCAAACACAGTGAAATTCAAAAGGAACAAAAGCACTAACATCAAACCATCCACGTCCCTTTCCGGCAGTGATGACCTCCCCAGGAGAACATGCCTCTCGCAAAGGATCTCCTTCATCCCTCTCCAGAAGAGAAGAGGAAACACAAGAAGCGCCTGGTGCAGAGCCCCAATTCCCATCGCATGGATGTGAAATGCCCAGGATGCTGAGATCACCACCGTCTTCAGCCGTGCACAAACAGTAGTTTTGGGTGTTGGCTGCTCTACTGTCCTCTGCCAGCCTACAGGAGGAAAAGCAAGGCTTGCAGAGGATGCTCCTTCAGATGGAAGCAGCCTGAATCAAGATGGATGGGAAACCGTCCCAATAAACACACTTTGGGTTAAAACAAACAAACAAACAAAAACCATCCACCTCCAACATGCATAAAAGTCCATAAAGTACTACATTTCTAGTATTAGATTATTTTTCAGTTAACATATGGATATTTAAGGATTTTCCAGCTTTCTCTTCTCAACCAAATTAAAATCAGGTAGATAAAGCACCACCCATCACTCTCCCTTTCAGGGACACATGTTATAACATGTCAGCGGAGCTGGGTTTACAGCTTTTTATCACCAATGAGCTGCGTGACCCTGGGGGAGTAACTTCACCCTTGAAAGCCTGTGATTCCATACCTGCAGAATACTTCACAGAACTGAAAGAAGCAAGAATTAGAGTGGCTGGCACAGTTCTGGGCACACTGTTGAGTGCAAATAGACGTTAGCTATCACTATTTTTCTTCTGTTGCCTTCTTGTCACCAAAGGCTTCTCATTCAAGCTACACACCAAATAGCATTCCAAAACCATGAAAAAGGAAGAGAATTTGGCAACATGTTTTAGACAACATTTTATGGAAGCTTTAGACAGTACAAGTCCTTACCGTTTGCACGTAATTGTTATTAAACCACTACGCGACACAAATGCCCTCCCCACTCTATTCTAGATGACACCTCTAGAAATTAAAACCTGGCCTCCTACACTGTCTTGTCACTTTTAAGCACAATGCATTTCACCAATAATCACTTCTGGTCTATGCCCCAAAAGTAGCAACGCTGTTTCAAACACTCTTAAATGGTGATTACAATAGGGAACAAGTTCTCTCTAAATCTACTAAGTTCTCTGTCAAAAACGCCTATACAGAGGCTGTATTCTGAGGTCTCTAAATTGCTTTGAGATCTGAGGTGTTTTTCTAAATAAACAGAATAGCTACTCGTATCATATAACATTCCCTAAGACAACAATGCCTTCTAAAGCATAAGAATAGGTCACACTGGCAGTAATAAACAAAATACGTAAGCAACACCATTGAAAACATAAGGGAAAAGACAAAACGCTTCAAAGACACAGAAAGGAAACAACAGGACCTAGGTCCAGAGGGATACGCTTTTAAATCCTAGAAATCGGTGAGAGGTGAGACATGCAGCAATTTAATACAAACTCAGGATTCCAACTATATTTATACCAACACGCAATTTTCCCACCAAACCACAAAACTATTCCCAAACATCATAGCCACCTGTCCCATTTCCTAATTCTAACAGTAATGTTAACTTTTCGCTAGATTTCAGACTTGATCAACTCACATCTCTAACATTAAAGAACAGCCCTTGCTCACCATTCCTGGCTTCTGTTGGGAAGGATTCTCCCTGACCACCCACTCCAGGCCTCCCTCTGCCCCATCACTCTCGCCACCCCCAGGAGCCAACCTGAACCAGCTGACTGGGAAACTTGGGGAAAAGTAGGCACGCCTGGCTCAGCTCTGCCCTTTCTTCCTCTTGGGAACATGCTGCACACAAGGATAGGTTCCCCCATCAGTAATAAACGTGATGTTCTAATCTTTCATCTGCTTTACTCTTGTATTGATATTTCGCACATTCTTCAGAACCTAGGCAAGAAACGAGATGCTGTTGACTGGGTCTACTCAAAGAACAAAACACCAAGACCACCTGAGAAGATGCAAACAAAAGCAAAACTCTCACTGATGATGCAACAGGGAACAAACAAATGTTCTAAAATAATCAGGACCTCTGGAAACACAGCATAGTGGTTAATGGCAAAATATCTACAGCTGGAATGCAATATCTGAACCCCTCTCTGCCAACTATAAAACTGGGGGCAAATTTCTTAATTTCTCTGGGCCTCTGTTTCCTCACCTGTCAAATGGGGATAATAATAGTAACTTACGATTATTAATATATGTAAACATATAGAACAACGCCTAGATATAATAAGCTAAGTAAATGTTAGCTATTACTAATATTACCATTTTTCTTATTTCTTTTTATTACCGTTATTACTATTACTATTTTGCATCACAAGACTTGAAAAGAAATACTCGTCCATGATAGGTTAGATTACATTTTATAAGTTCATGTCTATAGTAGGACTCCAAGAAAAATGACCTATAATGGAAAAGTTGTAGGAAAATGAATCAAATTGGTCCACTATGGGTGATGTCACCTGAAAAGACAGTTTTGTCTTACAACACAAGAGGAAATACAAGGGTACACCATTTGGCACACACACAAAAATTCTTTGTTTCTGTTTCTGTTTTCTTTTGTTTCGGCTCTTGTTTTTCATGTCAGTACTTGCTCTTCGGCTGCTCCCCAAATATGTGATGTGCGTGAATCTGCCTGATGATAGACTGATCAGGGCAAACCTGTGGTGTGGACAAATATTTTTCTGGATGACAGAAGAAAAGTTATGCGTCCTTTGCTCAGGGTTTCTATGACCCAGGTATGTAATTTTTTTAAGGTATGTAATACAGGGAGAGAAGTTACTTCTCTCCCTGTATTACATACCTTAAAAAAATAGGAGGAGAAAAGAAAGTTCTGTTATTTGACTCACCAGAGTACATATTAACTGACCAAATATGCCTACAGCTAAAATACCAACTCTGGGAATAAAGTTAGGTTATCAGAGACCTTTCCTCTTATTAAAGGAACCAAAATCGACTTTATGCCTTAACTTAGCATTGTTCAGGAACACACATGCCTCTCTGCCTATCACAGAGACATACAGAGTCCTGTTAACAGGCTCAGATGAATCACCAGCACTACTCTTGAGGACGCGTCTTTTCTTAAGGGGTCAACTTGCTCTGACAGCAAGCATGCAGGACCACAGCTCAGATGGAAGCTTGCAGACCGGCAGCACAGAGATGCCTCGTTTTTAGAAAAGCACAGAGTACCTTAAGTTACTGCTGGAAAAGTAAGTCCACTCTGTCTTGGTGGGACAAGGCAGGTGCCACAGGTTCTAGAATTCTCATCTTCTAACCTAGAGAAACAGGTGCTATAAACAGGGAATTAAGCAAAACGCTGGATGCTATAGATCTTTTCATTGTCTTAACTTTTTTTCTATTATTCAACTACAGGCTATAGATTTCTTAGTGCTCACCAAACTTGCATCATTTTAAACCGACTTGTATTGTTAAAAAGGAAGAAGATCTTAAGTAAAATGCTGACCCCAAGTAACGCAGGGCGAGCCTGCCTCATATTTATCCTGAAAACAATAATTTGAGGAAGAAACATAAGGTTGAGGTTGGAAAATGCTATTACTACTGGACTATTAGGAAAAATCTCCCCAAGGCTAAAAGCAGAGTGCATCTCTATCTACCTCACAGGTACCATCAAGACCTTCAATGCAGACTGAAAACCTCAAGGAAGAAGAAAGACATTTCTTTCCAGAGTACTACCAAAAATGTGAGGAAAAAGACGACAGACGCAGCAAAAGACAGGACTCCGGGTGAACAAAATTAAGAGGTTTGAGTATCTTTGAAGAGCTGTAACATTCAGAGATTCTCTCTGGCTTATTTTTGAACCAACATATCCACTGGCCCTAAACGTCCATTTTGATACATTCCGAAAGGTGATAGAAAATGTTACACTAATGCAACAGTCCCAGGATAAAACAGGCACACAGGTCCTCCTGTAGCCACTAGCCTCTCCTTTCCATAGTCCCTGCCAACGGTCACTCCCAAACTTCTCACACCGTCTGCCCTGGAACATGCTGTTGCTTACATTTCAAATATTTGTCTTAACAAAAAACAAAACATAATAAGACAAAACACGAGCAGGGTGACTCATTGTTCAGTTGAAAGATTGTGATGTCATTTACAAAATGGAACACATCATTCCCCCGGGGTCCAGGCTGAAAGGGCTGTGGCACTGCTCTGCTGACATGGAAAAGATTACCCATGTCTGTGCTGACGCTGACCACCACCCGGAAAAGGTCACTTCAATGAGCCACCTGAAAAAGACATAAAAGCATCTCCTTCCTTGTTAAATCACACAGTTGCTCTATACGCATTTAAATCAAGAAATAGGTAAGAAACCAGCTACTAATTCTACTTGAGAATATGTAAGTACTAAAACACTAAAAGATTTTTCTTTTAAAACAATTGATAGCATACGTGTCTAAGTCACTATAGGTGTTATCAGCAAAATGTCTGAGATGGCCTGAAATTTCCCAGGATTTCCATGCCCTTCTCTTTTTGAATCACATCTTTCCAGTACAGAAGAGCTCTATTATTTCTTAACATTACATATGAATCTAAAATTACCTCAAAAATAAAAATTAAATTACAAATTTAAAAAAAGATAAAATAAATCACATCTTTCCCTATCATTGGAAGACCTATAAAGTATTGACATGTACACACTCCTATATTTAAAATAAAATGCCTTAAAAAATACCAATCATATGAAATCATTATGGAAATTTTAATAAAATAAATATAAGATCTATATGCTAAAAATTATAATAATGAGAGAAATTAAATAAGTTCTAAATAAAAACAGCTATATACCAAAAAAAACCCACAAAAAGGTCATGGTTGTGACCCAAACAAAGTTAATCAAATTATTTCTACTACTGACAGTTTTATTCAGGAAAGTCACACTTCCTCTTGCACATTTCATCAACTAAATTTAATGTCCTAAATAAGCAGACGTGAGCTCCTGTTTTGGTGTTTCATCAAATCAATACTTTCATTCAAGTCTTTTACTAATCAAAATAATAATAAATGAACATTCTTCCAGAAAAGTAATGGATTTAAAGAATATAAATGTGTAAGATACTTTAGCTAGCAACTTCCAAGGCCAGGAGGCATATCTCCAATGTTAGCGAATGAAAGAGACAAGCAGACTTTGCCTTGCTGGACTCCTTCCAAACGCTGAGGATAGTTTTGTTCTCGGAGGTGGTTTCCCCAACCACTACTTCTTGATATTATTCTCCTGACATTCCTATATGTATTTCCTCAACTACAAAATACCTGCTCAAAGAAGCTATTGTGAGCATCCAAGATAATGGCATAGAGTGAACACTACAGTGTGGGACACAACAGGTGTTCAACGGTGAGTACCTAATCAATCATACATGCTATGCAACGTTATAATCATAGTTATTAGCACAGACATACATATGGGGAAGGTATGTCCTGTATCTGCTGCTCAGAACAACGCCTGCCACATGGCAGGTCTCAAAAGATAGCTGTTGAGCAAGTGGAAAAAGGAGATTCTGAGATTGTTTAAAATTGCACAGCTTTGGGCTTCCCTGGTGGCGCAGTGATTGAGAGTCCGCCTGCCGATGCAGGGGACATGGGTTCGTGCCCCAGTCCGGGAAGATCCCACATCCGCGGAGCGGCTGGGCCCGTGAGCCATGGCTGCTAAGCCTGCGCATCCGGAGCCTGTGCTCCACAACGGGAGAGGCCACAACAGTGAGAGGCCCGCATAACGCAAAAAAAAAAAAAAAAAAAAAATTGCACAGCTTTAAGTAACTAAGCACGAGTAGAAGCCGGAACTCGTGGCCCTGGTCTCATGCTCCTTCAAATTCACGGTGAGCCCTTGTTCTGATGCTGGCCTTTGGTGCCTGTCTCATTTGACAGTCATGTGAGGTAAGTGTTGTGCTCCCCCATTTATACGTGAGGAAATAAAGGCTGAGAGAGAAGAGTTAACATCCCTTCCCTCCTTCTGACTCTCTACAGGATCTCAGTTTTGTGCAGGTATTCATGTGCCTCAAGGGGCCACCCCCCTCTGAGCTGCAGAGGTTATTCTCACTTTGTTAGTAATTATTTCAGGAGTGGGCATTTGACCATTCTCTGGTTAATGAGACCTGAGAGAAGTCTCTTGGGGAAAAGGATTCTGGGAAAATGTTCCTCTCTAGTAGTCAAGGACCATAATAAGAAATGGTCTTTTTTCTTCCTCTAGTCATTGTCACGTCCAGATGTGATGCCCGGTAGTCCCGTGGCCAACTTGCTGTGAGTTAACAGACAAACATCAAGTGTAACAGAGAAGAGAGATGGATCGCCTCCATCAGCCACCTCTCAATGGGCTCGACCTCTAGACTTCACTGAGCAATTCCCTTTGGTATAAGGCATTTGAAAATAAGAGTCTCTTATTTGCAGCCAAAAGCACCCCAAGTGGTCTCCTGCCCAAAGTGAGAGAGTGAGACTCAGATATATCTGATGCCCTGGCTTGTTCTTTTTTTTTTTTTTGGCCACACTCCATGGCACACGTGACCCGAGTTCCCCAACCAGGGATCGATCCCATGCCCCCTGCACTGGAAGGCAAAATCTTAACCACTGGACTGCCGGGGAAGTCCCCTGGCTTGTTCTCTTGATTGCTGTATTTCACTGGACGGTGGGCACCCCACCCAAAGCCAGAGGCCATGTGAAGAGAAAGCCCTGACTGTGTGACAGGTCCCTTCTAGATACTTCATATACATTATGTAATTTCTTCCCCATAACCCAGCCTTTGACCCTAGGACCCAAATGCCAAATTCACCATAGTGAACTGCCTCCTGAAGATGGCTGGATTTTACTAAAGCTGAAAAATAAGTTTTTCTTAAGAAGCAATCAGTTGTATCAAAAGTCTTGATTTGCAAAGTACGGGAGAAAGACAATGTGCTTAGGAGGTGAAACCTGTAACATCTTGGGTAGTTGTTCAACCTCCCCTAGCCTGCATTTGCTCAATTACAAATCACCTACTGGGAGAAGCTCCTGTGAGACAGCAGGTATTCAATACTTAATAAATACTCATAGCTAATAGTCCTCCTGAATCGTACCTACAGTAGCACTGGAAAAGAATCTATGAGCAGAGAAACATTTGAGTGGTTTCATATTAATCCTGTAATCATAATCAATAAATCACAGTTTTCATTCAGCAAGGATTCCTCTTAATGTTTATCCACCATCAAAATGAAAAATAACCCTTAATAATCTATTATCTTACTTATCTTTCCAGAGATGACAGGCAATTATTAAATCCTACTGATGTTTCCTCAATGGAAGAGCAAAATGAAAAATGAATGTGTAACAGAAGGCATCCAACCAGCTTCTAAATAGCTCAGAAATGTTAATAGCACAGCCACCCTGCATATCAAGATACAGATTTCATAGAGCACTAAGTTATTAGTCACTAAGTGATTTTAAATTTTGCCATAAATTCCCTTGTCCCCATTAACTATTATTTCACATTCTGAATGCCACAGTAATAAGCTCTCTGAGCCCAACCAACAGAGCAAAGCCTCTGTAGGCAGACCACAAACTCGAGGTACAGATCCCTGCTCTCTCTCAGCGGGTACTCAAGGTGCCTCGGAGAAAAGAGAGGTCCCCTCTGGTGGGCACAGGGGAACAGGAGTCAGCAGTCACTGTTCCCATATAATCACAGTTCCCAATTCCATCCTCCCGTGCCTGGACCTTGGAATTTGCATCACCACAACTAACATTTCCTGAGCTAGTTTTTACTATGCACTAGACATTGCTTAAGTACTTTGCAATCCTGTCAGCTAGGTGCTATTATTATCCCCATTTGACAGAGGAGAAGACAGAGGCACAGAGAAGTAAGAAGCCCAGGGTTAGTATGTAGTGTGCAGCCAGCATTCAAAGCCAGGCCAACTGTCACCAAAGCCTCTTCTTTTAACCACTGCCTGAAGCCCTTGGTAACAACTAGTTGGTATCCCAAACTAAACCTTCCCAAATACTCCCATGGTCACTTTAGGTACATCTCACTTTCCATCCACTGTCTTAAAAAATATATCTTTTAGACTCTAACATCAAGAAGATAAGTAGCTCAACAAGTCACCTGAAGCCTGAGTCGCCAAGAAGGAAAAGGTCTTTTTTGGGTTTTTGTTTTTACTGAAGTATAGGTGATTTACAATGTTATGTTAATTTCTGCTTCAGAGCAAAGTGATTCAGTTATACATACATATACATTCTTTTTTTTTTTTTTTTTGCGGTACACGGGCCTCTCACTGCTGTGGCCTCTCCCGCCGCGGAGCACAGGCTCCAGACGCGCAGGCTCAGCCGCCATGGGTCACGGGCCCAGCCGCTCCGCGGCATGTGGGATCTTCCCGGACCGGGGCACGAACCCGTGTCCCCTGCATCGGCAGGCGGACTCTCAACCACTGCACCACTAGGGAAGTCCACATTCTTTTTTATATTCTTTCCCATTATAGTTTGTCACAGGATATTGAACATAGTTTCCTGTGCTATACAGTAGGACCTTGTTGTTTATCCATCCTATATATTATAGTTTGCATCAAAAAGGTTTTATTATCAAGATTATGTCACCGGGAACTAGCAACACACAGAGCAGAGAATGAGAGCAAAAGATCACAAAAGATTTCTTTGAAAGGAAAATCAAGTAAATAAGACATGTCAGAGCTGTGACTGAAGATGAGGCAACATCACTTCCCTTTTGAAGGTCACTTCTCCACCCAGGATGCTCAGTGACCCGCCAGTCACGGTGCCCATTGGGGAAGCCTCCTCCAGAGTGGGCAGCCTCCTTGGGCAGAGGTCCAAAAGGCTTTATCCCACCAGCCCTGCACCCATTGTGTAAGAACCGTACTTCCTATTAGAGACTAAATACTACACTGTTTAGTAGTTAGAATTTCAGGTCCCCTGGAGGGGCAGGAGAGGTGTGGGGCGCAGTCTTCCACTTGGACAAACATTAATTAAATACCCACTGTGCACAAGGCATTGTGCTACCATTCAATGAGCATGGGCTACACCAGGCCCTATAGTAAATGCTTCAAATTGCAATATTTAAATAATGCATTGAATATATTACAGCTTTTAAAACCTACAATCAATTTAACCCCAAAATAAGGCTTAGAATCGTCATTTTTCTAGGTTGTATCGTAGGTCCCCAACATATTTTATCATTTTATTGACTTTTTGAAAAAAGCAAAGAAATTTTTGCTTTAAAGCCCAATATTCAAGGCTAAGTGTTGCATTATTATGTACCAATACCTATTAAAACAGGAATATAGGTGGAAAAGACTAAATTCATAGTGATTCAGATGTTATACAGAACCTGAATTTCATCTATGAACCAGAAAAGTCTTCAAAAATCACAAGTGAATTTAAGTTGAAAGCAAGAGGTCCTCATATATACATGATCTTACTGGACTAATATTTTTCATCCCATATGTTGTTATAGGACTTACACTGAGAATGATATAACATGTTCTTTCCTTAAATATTTTTAATTTATACTTTCTAAACTAAAATACTGGCTTATTATGGCATGAGATAACACTTTGACAGTTCCATATTTTTAATTCCTTAAATGTTGTGACCTAACACAATCTGAATAATATAATTACTAGAATATAATGGAACATATTTGGAGATTCCTTAAAAAACTAAAAATAGAATTCCCGTATGATCCTGCAATCCAACTCCTGGGCATATACCCAGACAAAACTTTAACTCAAAAAGATACATGCACCCCAATATTCATAGCAGCACTATTTACAATAGCCAAGACATGGAAGTAACCTAAATGTCCACTGACAGATGAATGGATAAAGAAGGTGTGGTATATATATATATACAGTAGAATATTACTCAGCCATAAAAAAAGAATGAAGTAATGCCATTTGCAGCAACATGGAAAACAGACTAGGTTTTGAAGACCAGCAGATATGGGTTTCCTAGTTTTGTAACCCTGGGAAATTGCTATATCCACATCTTTAAAATGGGACTTATACGGGATGTATATGTAAACTATTTAGCTCAGTTAGAGATTACCATACTAAGTGAAGTAAGTCAAAGACAAATATCATATGATATCACTTATATGTGGAATATTTAAAAATGATTCAAATGAACTTATTTACAAAACAGAAATAGACCCACAGACATAGAAAACAAACTTATGGTTACCAAAGAAGACAGTGGGGGGGGCACAGGGGGGAGGGGATAAATTAGGAGGTTGGGATTAACATATACATGCTACTGTATATAAAATCGGTAAACAACAAGGACCTACTGCATAGCACAGGGAACTATACTCAATATCTTATAATAACCTATAATGGAAAAGAATGTGAAAAAGAATATACATGTGTAACTGAATGTGTACTTTGCTGTACACTTGAAACTAACATGACGTAAAGTATACCTCAATTTTAAAAAATAAAATAAAATGTTACTCCATTAAAATATGAAACTCTGGCAACATGAGACTGCAAGTAGACAGTATTAACCCCTCAAACTATTTGTTATGAATTAATAGAGAAGCTCTTTAATTATCATGGAATGCACCTGCAGTATCCCAAGAACTGAGCTGAATAGTTTTCATCTATATCCTGTATAACCCCCATTTTAAAGATGAGGATATAGTAATTTCCCAGGGTTCCAAAACTAGGAAACCCGTATCTTCTAGTCTTCAAAACCTAGAGGGAAAACACCCTCTTCATTTGTGTATGAATATAATAAAAAGTATTTGAGTATGTTTACAGTGATTACTATAGATCAAAAACGCCCACTTAAAATACAGTCGGCCCTTGGTATCACAGAGAGATTGGTTCCAGAACCCTCCCCCTCCCAGGTACCAAACTCTGCAGATGCTCAAGTCCCTTACAGCCCACACGCCGTATCCGCAGGTTCTGCATCCGCAGGTGCTGCATCTGCAGATCCAAACAACCCCGGATCCACCCTGAGTTGGTTGAATCTGCAGATGCAGAACTCGCCAATACAGAAGGGAAACACAGCAACATAAATACATAAAAACTACCCCATACGATTTAAGGAGTGCCAGTGAACAGGAATCTTCATTTACAGCATCTTAATTTGTTTTAGAAAAGAAGACCGATAAATAATAAATATATGCCCCTGAAAACCAGAGACAACTACCTAGAGAGTCATACCAGTGCTAATCAATATTTATCAATATTTAAGGGGCTTAGAACTCACAAATACAGCCTTCTGCAATATTCTAAAACATATACTGGTTTTCCATACAAAATATGCTTCTGACTTGTAGGCTTATGAATTCTCAAAAATGATTGTGGGTTTGGAGGTGAGATGAGCCCTGGCTATTTCATTTTCTAGATTTCAAATCTAGTATATTTTCTCTATCAGCCTTTGATTTTCACATGAAAAGGATTTTAAAAGGCAACAGTATGGAAATCCTAAAGGAAAAAGAATGTCAGTGGGAAACGCTATCTATTCATCTAATCTTGACTTCTAGTTAAATTGTTACAAAATAAATGAAAAAAACCCTGGAGGATATTTTAAAACTGAAAATGTTAAATGCTCAGAGAGGGCAACTGAAAAATAGTAAAGTGTTTATAAGTATAGTATTAAATAATGACTTACAAACACTAGGACCTAACAGGTTAAAGAAAGTGCCGGTGGGAAGAGCTGGCAAGATGGTAACATACTAGAGACGTTAGTTTACTTTTAGTTAGTCAGTATGTCATACTTTAAGAGTGATGTTCTTTTTTAAGCACTGAGTTATAGGTGCCTAGGAAACCAATCAGATCTCAGACACTGAAGGTTGATGAACCAGAGGCACTGTGCTTTACAAGGAGAAAGTATTTCTCTCAAATCTTGCCAGTGCTACAGATTTTCCTCCTGGAAAGTTTTTCAAATGATTCTGGGAAGAAAAAAAAATTCTTTTCAAGGTTGCTTTACCCTGGTATTGCTGGCTCAATTCCCAGGCCCAGTGAAAGTATAACGAGTGCCAGAACTAAGATGCCAGTCTTGTTTATAGAACAGAATGAACTTAAACCATATATACCCTTACCTTCTCTGAGTTGACTGCATCTGATGTGTGGAACATGCTTCTTGGACCATTTTTTTCCTACTGCTCAAGAACTGCAATTCCTTGTAAAATTTCTAATGTCAAACTCCTTGGTACACTTGTTTCAAAAGACTTTAAAAGATGCATGTCTGGGGCTTCCCTGGTGGCGCAGTGGTTGAGAGTCTGCCTGCCGATGCAGGAGACACGGGTTCATGCCCCGGTCCGGGAAGATCCCACATGCCACAGAGCGGCTGGGCCTGTGAGCCATGGCCACTGGGCCTGTGTGTCCGGAGCCTGTGCTCCGCAACGAGAGAGGCCACAGCAGTGAGAGGCCCACGTACCGCAAAAAAAAAAAAAAAAGATGCATGTCTTTGATCCAGCAATGCTGTTCCTAGGGATGTTTCTTAAGAAAAGAATTTATTATGTTCACGAAGGTGCATGTAAAAGGATTTTCCCTGTAGTATTATTCATTATGTTGAAAAATCGGGACCTCTTAGATGTTCATTAATAATTTTTTAAGTTCATTGACAGATCATATTTATCGGCAGAATGGAACTTAAGGGGACATTAAAAACACCAAAGGCAGCTCTGTTTGGCCCAGAGCAAAAGTACTAAAAGATTTTAGGACTCACTTTTCGTTTCCTCTTTCCAGCCCCAAGTCTTGGTAGCCTGGCCATCTCCCAACACCTCCCACCCGCTCCCCTTAGGAAGGTGACGAACCTGTTACATCCAGGTTGAAAGCTTGCTTTTTTATAAATCTATAGTATTAAAAAAGAATTTTATAAATATATAGTATAAGAAAAGAAGTATGGGGGTACCCGTCTCCAGATTATAGGATTAAGAGTGAACCTAATTTTTTTCTGCATTGTGTTTAGTATTTCCTGAACTTTTCCCCAAAGAACATCCTTTGTAAACAACCAGACAAAAAAACACTGCAAGAAACAGTCAAAAACAGGACAGATGTCTGCAATTTTTGTAATGCTTAGTCATCTACCAAACAGATTTAAGATGGCACTGTCATAAAACTGCCCAGTATCTTTGTTGCTCTGTGCAAATCTGACTTCAAATATCTTATTTATCTATTTAATTTCCCTCAACTAATTAACTTCATTTGTTTCCATCATCAATTTTCTCTTAAGTATGTCCCACATAAAAGGTGACACTTTCCTCAGATGGATACCCTACTTATCAACCATCCTCAGGAGTAATAAGTCATGCTAGTTGGAGTGAAATTAAGTGGGGTGAGTCACTAAGAATAATCCTTAAACACACACCGCAATTATTCAGTACACACGGAAAGCACTTGGGCATTCAGGCAAATCAAGCATGGCATTGTTGATATTTCTTAAAAGTGGGGAAATCATGGTTCAGAGACCTGTCAAATGGATAAATAAACCAAAAAATAAATCCACTGCAATAAAATTGCCTCCTGGAAAATAAATGATTCGTGAGTTTGCATTGAGAACTGATACAATGGTAGAAAAAGTCCTAGACTTGGTATAGGGGAAACCAAATTTTCATCCCAGCTGTACCACTTACTAGCTATGAAAACTCTAGCAAGTCTAAGCTAAAGGTTTCCTCATCTGAAAATTAACTCTGAAAAAATGTCAGAGGGTTACTCACGGTACAAATGCAAAATTATCAGGCTACACGGGCTGACTCAAAGAGCACAACCAATTCCTAGCCTCTCTAGCATCACTGCAGAGTAAACTAATTAGCTGTACACATACAGTCAAATACGAGGGAGGGCCAGCATGGCCCCAGCTCTCTGAGTCCGTGCCATGGGATCACACTGCACTTGAAATGGGCCACGGTGAGCCTAGAACTCAGTGATCTCTGGACCAGATAAAGTTTAAAAGTTTCTATGCCCTATTTCCACAGGGAAGAACTGCACAAATGCATCCAGGAATGCCATTCGATAACCTCAGTAGTATCCAAGGCCAAGGCTGAACTCGAACATGGCACTGCATGAGACCCATTCCCTCAGTAGCATGTAGATTTCTCTGTGTGATGAAAACCAACTCAATCAACTCCATTTGCTCTCCCACCATTTTCCAACAGAAATATCCATGACAGCACATGAAGGCTGCAACAATAACAGCACCAGAAAATCAATTACGTAGTTTTCAGTCTCTGAGGAATTATCCCAAACTTTGGCCCAGGTGGTCCTAGTCCTGCCTCACTCAGGCTGGACTGCTGACCCCAGAGCCTGCTTTTGGAGATGGTGGGAGAAGCTTCCTCCATCCGACAGCCCCAGGCAGGCATCAGAACCTCTCCGCACAGAGTCTCACAAGACCATCGCTCCCAGGAATGCCAACTGTCAGGGGGAACTGAGACTGAGAGAGTTGATGTGCCTTAGGACACAGTATGGTGGAGACAGGAAAAAAAACAGGGAGAAGACCTTCACCAGAGGAGCAGGGGAAAATGCTGACTCAAACAAGGTCAACACCCACCAACTCCCACACCCTCCGCTACAGCCACTCATGCTGGACACCAGACACCAGCCAGGCCTACACATGTCAATTGCACCTTCAGATCTGAGGGGTGGTTTTAGGAGCACTTGAGAACAAAGAGAATATTGGTAAAAGATGAGCTCTTTTATTTCAAGGATGGGCACACAGGGAAAAATCGTACCTAAGACTCTGTGACATGCAATAGAGAATCCCCAACATTTCAGAAGGAAAACATACTATATAGCTGGAATATGGGGCAGTCATGGTATTATAAAATCATTTTTACGAAGAGTTTATTGGCACAGAAATGCTAATGATATAAAAAGCAAAGAAAAACAGGACATGCATGATATGAATGATTCCAAACTTATTGTTAAACATGAAAGGAAAGAAGAATATACACATAAATATATAGAAAAAAATAAAATATATTAAATATTAACAGCAGCTTAGCTCTGGGTAGCAGGATTACAAGTAATTTTTATTTTGTTACATTTCTTTATTTCTTTATATTTTCCTACAAGTTTTCCTATATATTACTATTATATTTCTAATAAAAATTATTATAAATTAAGAAAAAGAGAAGTAGAATCTTTCTAAAATCCAAAGACATTTCAGGTGTATCACACTCCCCCCTCTGGCATTTTTAATTCACTTGGACTCATATTTCCCAAAGGAAAAAATATATAAGTAGCAAAATTAGAGGATTAGAACAAGCTTTAATATATGTAAACATATATACATATTTCCAAAATCACGTCCAACAAAATGTTGTGTGTGTGTGTGTGTCTGTGTGTGTGTGCAGCATCTCAAAAAGCAAGTACTACTCAGCACTTCTAGTCCAACCACTGTATTATTCAAACATTTTTCAAAAGAAATCACATTACGCATGCATCTCAACACATCTTATTTTATGTAATAGAATAGAGAGTGTGCTTCAATTGAACAAAACACACAGACACCCCTACAGAAGGAAATCACACAGCTCCTCACGTTACCATAGTCTTGGACCTTCAAAATTGTCACTATTGTAAAAGCAAACAGTGGAGTCAGCAAACTCCATAACGATGGCACCTGTTTCTGTCACCGGCTCAATGGTTACTAGCGAAAGCTTTGACACCATTAGCTACTTCACACATACTGCAATACAGCAAGACAAAAATCATTGCCAAGACGCAATGATTTTTGTGCACTAGCGCTGCATGCACTGGTGCCTATGTGCCCTAACGTGTGAGCTTCTGCCCATGACATTCACTGGTCAACCTAACATCAGTTCATCCTGGGCGGTACAGTTGGCGAAGGCCACATGGGTCTCACTTAGAGCAAACCTGAATCCTTGTATCTTTCTAAAACCTAATGCTCCTCAACTATTTTCAAGGATCCCAAGGTGAAAAATAAGAAAAAAATTAATATGCTACAATAGGTTTGTAATTATGTACAAAGCCAAAAAGGATGGGAATATTGAGAGTGCTGGAATCCTACCAGTGGATAAATGGATTTTTTTTTTCTATAGCTCATCGTAGAAAAATTTTGAAAAGACAGTCATGCAGTTGGGTAAAATAACATAAAACGCTTTATAAAAACTGCTTTTCCCATAAAAGCTATTCCCACAGAATTCGTCACCACTGGTCTTTCAAATGTTTGACTTCATGCATGAAAATACAATACCCAGGAAAGCATCCAACAGTGGTTTGATGGGTGCTCAAAGGTTTTCTAAATAAACTAATGTGCCTTATTTGTAACAGAAGAAGAATGGACATCACCTAAATAACTCACAACAGAGGCATAATTTCATAAAATAAGGTACCTTACTTGACACAGTGTTATCTAGGATTTAAATTATGGGACAAATGAAACATGACACAATGTTAACTATAAAGTCAACATATGCAAGTGTCTGTATTATTATTTATATCGACATGGGCTATAATTAAACACACATGCAAAATGTAGTTGATCTATTAGGGTGATAGGATTGCGAAAAACTTCATCTTTTAAGAAAATATTCATTATGTTGTTTTATAAAGTTGTTCCCATAGTGACTATTTCATTTAGAAGAGTTTCGCACTCACAATATTGCCCTCCTTGCCTACCCGCCATCCTACCTGCCTTCTCCCTTCTCTACATTTCCCCATCACAGGAGCTAAGACATCAGAGCAGAGAGAAAACCTTGGAGTAGGAATGACGTTCAAAAGATGTAGAAAGCCGTCCTCAATATTTCTGAATGAGTACTGTTCAGAACAAGTTTTCAGTCAACAAGTTATTTTTTAAAGAACACAGATTTTTAAAGGAAACTCTGTGTATATTTTGTAAAGGAAATGGACTAGAGGAAAATTTAGATTATACAAAGAGATCCTCAAATCTGTTCCCAATACTGAAGACTTTATAAGCAAAACCAGGTGGCAGAAAGTTTTGCAAATAGAAATGAGTGACAAAGATATGAGAGCACACTATCATCAGACACAAAAAAATAGATCCATCAGATCACACACGTCTACCTTGACTGAAAATTTAACTCAAAATTTATAAGTAAATATAAGATTATGATGATGTTAGGACAAAAACCTTTTCTTACGTAGATGAAATTCACAATTGCCAACAGTAACTTCTAGGCCTTACACTAAGGTTTTTGGTCTGCCCCAACCTTATCTCTCCGACCTCTCGATTATCAATATATCTTGCACCCAAGCTCATCCAGAGCGTCCTTCTTTGAGAAAATCCAGCCAAACTGTGATAAGCTATCTTTTGGTCATCTGGTAGTTCATGCAACAAATCAATAGATAATGATGAAATAACTCACATAGATCCAATGGTGTTTATCACACTAATTCTGAATATAATCTCTCTTCCTGTCCATCACCTGACAGATAACGTTAGCACATAACAGGCCTGTCATAAACCTTTCCCACAGTTCAATGCCAGAGTCATCATGCAGCCAAGGGAGGATTTAGACATCAGAGCCTCCAGAGCCTGTCATCCAATGAGAATTTCACATGGAAAGAAAGTTGGACCTTCCTGTAAACCTCAGTGAGGATAATGGGGAGGGAGGGACCAGGAGGATACTGATAATACCTGTGTGTGGAAAGGGACTTGCCTAAGTTATTGTAAAAACTGAACCTATGGACTAATCCTTATTTCATTTCTAGTGCATCAGCTTTTAGGAAAACGACATCCTACTGATGTCTGTTTGCAATTTCCCTCTAGTAGTCAGAAAAACACAAATGAGATTTCACAGCAAGAATCACAAAGCTATTTTTGTCCAAACTGACAAGTGTGCCTCTCATCTGAAGCTACAAATCAACGTATCTGTCCAGAACTATTAGGGAAAAAACCGGCTGTCCAGACCAAGTTCTGCCAGTAAAACAGACCTTGAATAATAGCAAGGGCAGTGTCAGGACCTCAGAGAGACACTAATAGACTACAAAAGTAAACAGGCGTCCAGTCAGGCTGATTTCTTTCATTTGGTTCCTGGCAACAAACGCAATGACAGACAGAGGTCAAACATGTCTTGGTCCAGTCGTTTGCAATTCTTGGCTAAAAGAGGCTTATTTTAAAAACAACTCAAGAAAATGCTACTCTGATATTTCTTATCATTAAAATTACCATCTTTCCATAAATGGTATCCTGTATCATTAAAATCCACCTGGGAAGGCGTGGCAAAAGGCACAAGAAGAATCAGAGTTGGAAACCCTACATTGATTACTTTTATGATTGACACACTGATAGAGCCAGATTCCTGAATGGTTGATATCCCAGCCCAATCACCACATTCCAAACTGCAATTAGTTCAGGAAGTAAAAATTAAAAGAGGCAGGCATAGAACTTTAGCAGTTGATGGGAAAACTGAGGTTCCTTTGAACCAAATTCAGAGAAATTAGGACTCAAAACTATATTAACATATAACAAAATGGACTTGCTGTTTTCTATAGTTTATTTCTGGTTTCTTTTGGAGAGGAGCAGGGGAGGGGAGCAGTTATAAACCCAAAGTATCAACATACTGACAAATATTTAAAATATGCCCCGGAAAGGCAAAAGTAATACCCTAAAAATGTGCAAATTTTCCACTTACTTTCTGATGAAAATCTATTTCTACTTCATTCATAAAGGAACACTGAGAATAGGTGATAATGAATAAAACAGAATAAACCAAAAATAAAGAGGCAGAGTGGAGCTGGACTGCCAGGATTCAAATCCTAGCTCTACCACTCATGAGCTGTTTGACTTTGGGCAAATTAATTAACCTCTCTGTTTTCCTTATCTTTAAAAGAGAGGTGATAATAACAGGCCTATTTCATAGGGTTCCTAAGACCAGTTAAAGGAGTTATCAGTGGCAAAATACTTAATACAGATATAGAGCAAGTGGTATAGAAATATTTATTACAGTCAACAAAAATCAGCTCATTAACAAAAGTTTCTGGAGTAAATTCAAATTAGCATAATTTTAAATTCAATTAGAAATGTAGATATTGATATATCATTGAATTTTTGTTAGAAAACTATTTTATATTGCATTTTCCCCATGCATCGGAGATATCTGCAGACATGAAATTATTTTTCATGATCTACAGAGTTGAGAGAATCCACAGAATTGTTGCGACCCTATGCTGTTCTGTATTGTTATTTCTCAGTCCAAGAATGTCTTGCCTCTATCACGCAAGTAAAATTTCCTTGAAGACAAAGACCACATCAGATTTTCATCTTATATACTCGGCAGGACCCTGCAAACTAGTACACATGAAGTTTGCACTCGTGAAGTTAACTGGATTAATCTGACAATTTTTATGGCAAGGACCTGGAATTTAATTAAGTTTATTAAATTCTTAGTGTAAATACAGAAAACTTGGCCAATTTAGTTATACTATAATCCTTCAAGTTGTTGAAAACTTTCTTAGGTCATACATGGACTACCATTTCTCCAGAAAGAAAGAAAAAAGCAAATATATTTCCAAAACTCATTTCTTCTAGTGATTTTCTGAATCTTCTTCCAGTTTTCCAAGGTCCTAAAAATTGTGGATTACAAAATATACTGTGAACACTGGTCCGTTCCAAAACACCAGGAACAAACAAAACAATCCTCCAAGTTGAAAACCTACTCTTTCCACATTTTTCAATACTTCTCAGAGGGAAGCCTATTTAAGAAAACAGATCTGCTCCTTATTTATAAATGCTAAAGAGACAGAAACTAGCACAGAACAAAGAATTCTAAGAAAAAGATCCCACCCTCAAAAAAATGTCAATGCTATATTCAAACATATTTAATAAATATCATTAAAAATCTAATTCCCGGGAATTCCCTGGCGGTCCAGTGGATAGAATTCCACACTTCCACTGCAGGGGGCATGGGTTCAATTCCTGGTCAGGGAACTAAGATCCCGCAAGCCTCGTTGCGCAGCCAAAGAAAAAAAAAGGTATTAAAAAAAATCTAATTCCCTTAAAATGCAAGGATTAAACACACCACTTTTCATGAAAATGCAGCACTTCAGATGGTAATACATCTGTATAATGACAGAAAAAAGATTAACATTTTTGTAGACTCAACACATCAACTAGATAGTCCTGTTAGAATAAAATCGTATTCATTACAGATGGGAACAATTGGGTCATTTCATTTCCAGGCAATCTGATGAGAAATGACTCATCTACAGTACTTTCTGGAAACCACTCTATCAAAAACTCTGAAATATGTGGCCATAACCTAGATTTTGTCATTACCCCAAGACAATTCTCTTTTGAAATCGTATACTCTACTTTCTGCGTTGGATCACAACCTTCTTGCTTCTCTTTCCCATTGCCTCGTCACCAAAAATTTGTCCAGGTGTATCAGACCTGTTCCTGACTTCTTTTCCTCCTGTAAGCAGCAATCGCACTCATACACGACTGATCAAGTCAACTACATCTTAAAACCAACTCCCCCAGTAACTCCACACTTCCCTAACCCTTATGCTTCAACCACCTTGCATACTCACATCCTTAGATCAATCTAGCTACTTGAATTCTTGTACTCTACCCCCGAACTCAAGTGATGGAGCTTTACTGCATAAAAGTCACAAGACTCAGCTATGTAGTACCTTAACTATTGCCATTTCCACAAGATGACATTACCTCCCATCTCCTCATCAACTCCACAATACGCCCACATTTCCACATTCTCACAAATATACCTTTCAGAAATTTGCTTGATTTATTATGTTTGCTCATCTTCCTCACTGCGATAAAAATATTCAAGCCCTTTTCATCTGAAATAGTCTTTGCCTCAATACTGTTAGGTGGTTATATAATTAAGGAATATACAAAGAGATTTAGAGACAGAAAACTATGGTTGAGCAATAAAAGCAGAAGAATAATAAAATTCAAGACCAATTAAAAAAAAACAACTCTTAGCAAAATCAAGATGAATTACTTCCTTAATTTGAGAAAGTATATCAAACATCATAGTTAATGCCCAGTTATATCACTTCTATTTAACCTTATGCTAAAAATCTGAGTTTCTGCAATGGGACAAGAAAAAGAAATAAAAGACATGAAGATTACAAAAGACATTACTCACAGACAATATGATTGGCTATAGAATCTTCAGGCAAATTATGTGAATGAGTTCAGCAAAGTGGCTGATATAAGAACAGTCTACAAAAAAAGTAATTTACTTCATATACACCAAGAACAAACAGAGCATGTAATTTTTGAAAAGATTCCATTTACTACAACAAGAAAAAAATAAGAAGTACCTAGCACTAAGTAACAAAAGATACCTACATCTTTCTGAAGAGAATTATAAAACTTCAAATATATACATTAATGCGGAGCAAAATAAATGGAAAGAGATACCATATTCATAGATGGGAAGGCTCAATATTTAAAGATATCAACTGTCCCCAAAACGATTCATAAATTCAATGTCATTCTAATTAAAATACCAACAGTGTACTTCATATACCTTGATGAGCTAACTCTTAAATCTACATCAAAATCCAAAGTGCCTAAAATAGCTAAGAACATGTTAAAATAAAGACCAGGTAGAGGACTTATTATCAAAACTTACTATAAAGCCATAGTTAAGACAATATGATAATGACACAGAATTTGAGCAGACTTGGAAGGACCAAATGAGAACCACAAGTATATTAGGAATTTGAAATATGTCAGAGCTGACATATAAATAATTGGGGTAAAGATGAACAATGATAAATCAGTATTCATTCGGAAAATATAAAATTCCAAGCGAAATTCCAGGTGAATTCAGTAAGTAACTGTGAAAAGCAAAACCTAGAAATTCTTAAAAGATGGTGCAGGAGAAAAATTTTATGACTTTAAGATAAAAAAATAAATTCTTAATTAAGAGAAAAAGAACACCACCCATAAAAAGAAAAGGCTGAAAATTCTGACTTTATTAAAATCTTAAAATTCTGTGTATCAAAAGGCATCATAATGGTAAAAGGCAAACCAAGACTGGGAGAAAATATTTACCATACAGAAAAATAATACTTATATCTATAGTATAAAATGAACCAAGGAAAACAGCTCAGTGATAAAATGGACAGAGAATTTAAATAGGTAATTCACAGAAGTGGAAACCCAAATGCCCAATAAATACACAAAAAGATGTTCAACCTTGCTAATCATCAGGAAAATGCAGTTTTAAAACTTTGTTACATCCTTCAGATTGGCAAAAAAAAATTTTTTTTTTTGTCCTCACAGCATGTAGGATCTTACTTCCCCGACCAGGGATGGAACCTGCGCCCCCTGCAGCAGAAGCAAGCACAGAGTCTTAACCACTGGACCACCAGGGAAGTCTCAAATTTTTTTTAATTAAAAGTCTGATAAATCCCAACTGTGGAGAGTCAGGAACTCATTCACTATAGATGGAAGAATAAATGGCACAATCATTCAGAATTGCACTTTGTCAATAGTTGGAAAAGCTGAAAAAGAACAAGCCCTCAGATTTAGCAATTCCTGCACTAGGTTTATGCCCTAGAGAATCCTGTACATGTGCTCAACGAGACAGTGTCTCACCAGAGCAGTGTCTCAAATAGGAAACAAACAAACAACACCACCTGAAAACAGTATAAATACCTAAAGACAGGAACAAATTAATAAACTGTGGTATATGCAATATGCTTACAATGGACTGTTATACAGTGACACATATCAGTGAATCAGTGATCAATCTAGAGACATCTCAAAACAATGCTGAAGAACTAAAGAATACAAAAATGTATCGCTTTATCATGTTTTAAAACACACAAAAGAATGCTATATATATTGCTTATGTATGGATGGATGGATGGAAGGGAAACATGCTAAGTATGTTTCCATGCGTTATTATTCTACCCAGGTTATCCAACTAAAAAAAAATTTTGTTTTCATTTTTCCTTGTCTCAATCAATATATTTAATACAGTTAAAATGCAAGCAAAAATAATTTGTTATTAGAACATTAAAAGCCTACCAAAAGTAGGTTTCACTAAGTATTCTTAGATCATAACATATTCAGTTGTTTCTTAAGCTGCCATTTATTTAACACTTGCAATTGATGATTTCTTACCTTATCCTGACCTTTGCTTATGAGAAAGGAAAGCACTGCTCTGATGTCCTTGAAAAGTTAGCCTTGGGATTGGAAAAGAAATGAACACATTCCTTTAGGTACCCAATGCTTTAAACAACCTGCCAGACAAGAGGCACTAGTAGATAATTAGCTATTTGAAGACTGAAATTATAAAGAACTTTCCCCAAAGAATTGTTTTTGTTTCTTCATTAATATTCACCATTCAATAAGAAGAAGAAGAGTTAACACGTGATGACTGTTCACCACTTTTGGGATATTACGCGAAGCCCTTCACATGTATTAGCTCATTTATTCCTCACATCCACACAAAGAAGTGGGAAATATTATGTCCTTTCACAGGTGAGGAAACAGGCATAAAGAGGTCAGATAGCTAACTGAAGATTATATAATTACTAATAGTAAATTTGGAACCAGAACACAGGTCCGTCCGGAACCAAATCTGGTATTTTTAACCACTATTTCACAGTGCCTCGGTACATAAATACAAATGTATAAAAGGCAGAATAGAGTGCACTCCCCAATTAATGTCAAGATTGAAGGAGACATCGAATTCTAATACTGGTTCTTTCTAAGTGTCAGAATGTCGAGTGATCTAATTTTTATTTTAAGTTAATTTTAATCATTGAAGTTTTAAATTTAGTTTTCTGTATTTTCCAAAATTTATACAATGGAGCACGTTCAACTTTTATAGTAAAAGTAAATGTATCGGAAAAATAACAAGAAAATAGTTTATATGCATGAACTTAACAGCTTGAGTAATAACTTAAAAGAGTGCAAAGAGTTTGGAGAAATTTTAAAATATCTATTCACGGATCAGATTCAATTCACACGTGCGGGATAACGTGATAGGTGCCAGGCTCTGCGTGAGGCACCTACCTTTGCAAACACCTGTACCTATGAAGAAACTGGGGTTCAGAGGATTCTCAGAGGAAGTAGGATTCCAGCCCTGTGCTCCTCGGCTGCCTCCAATTATAACAAGGAAAGCTTCAAATGGGGACAACGTGATGATTAGAAACCAGCAGCTTCAAACTCCTGGCTCTCCTAGTCAGGCTCAAGGAGTAGCAGAGATGCTCTCTCATCATTCTCTCCAACAACTTAGTTCTGTAGGCCCTGCTCACTCTCTCTAATTCTGCATACAAGATGAGTGTGGGCAGCCTCTGGGTCAGGGTCGGAGTCTACATGAATGGTCAGTATTCATTTCCTTAACTCTCCAACCTCAGCACCTGTCTGCCCAATGTCATGGGCCCCGCCGGTATCCTGCTGTTTCAACCAACCATCCCTTCTTCTCCAGGACTTGCCATCAACTCCAGATGCTTCCAGACTTCTCTGCCCTGCACAGTAATCTCAGGGACTGGCCCACGGGCACCTTGAGGGCTATGTCTCATTCACGTAGAGTACATAGTGAGGTTCAAAGGGCTTATGAATCATTAATTCATTAACATCTTGACTTTGTGCCTGACAACCATCATTGCCACCAAACCTTTTTTCTTCTCTGGGTTTCTATTCCAGGTCCCTCTCAGCCCGCCCTGTCAGTGCCCAGGATAAGAAAGGGAAATCAGCAGATGCAAGGAACCATGAAGTCATATCTGTATGCTGCCAGCAACTCCATCAAGGGCAAGAGAAGAAGAAACTAAATGCACTTATGCAAAGGACACATCTAAGAATGCGGAAGAAAGACACTTTGCAGGCAAAATTTCTTTTCAAGTGCTCCAAACCACGGCAAGTGCTCAGAGACATTAAAAGGATTCTGCTTGCTCAAAGTTTTGGAGAAAAAAAGAGAAGTTAAAGATGGAACGACAGTTATGAAACAATGTTTGGCTCAAGAGAAAGACGGTCTTCTCTTCATCAGAGTTTTTTTATTAAACTACTAGAGATGCAGTGAGGGAAAAAAAGTGACAGGTAATAAATACATTCTTCTTGAATGTGGTCAAAGTCTTAATGTCTATGATTTTGTTTTACAGTGTTTTGTATTTGTGCCTTTTTAAAAGTACTTGTCACTTTTGACATTAGTAGAAAACAAGCATTTCATTTCCTCAAGGTTTTCAGAGTTTCTGGAAAGTAAGAAATCTGAATTACGTAAAAATAAGTACCGAATACATCAGCAATTTTACAACAGCTTCTCCCCTGAAGAGCAATATTCAGCATCTAGTGCTGAAGGAAGTGAGGCTGTTGATCTGTGGAGGGCAATGGATTCCCCCAGGATTAATCATTTTAATCGATTAACATCATCACTGTGCCAAGTTACAAGAAGTTATTCAAAAATGTGCAAGATCTTTTTCAAAGGCAGAGGAAGGTAAATTGTCAGAGAAACTCCAAACAGGTATCATCTTACCCACAGATGTTTGGATTTGGGAGAATACTGAACAATGTCTGCTTCATCTATGTCATTAGGTTTGGGTTCTAAATAACACCAAATAACTTAAGTATTGTACATATAATATCCATACTACTATCACAGCTAATGTATATTTGATGACAATTTGTTCTGTTATTCTTTTTTTTTATTCTTCATTTTATATTGGAGTATAGTTGATTTTCAATGTTGTGTTAGTTTCAGGTGCAGAGCAAAGTGATTCAGTTATATATATATACATATGTCTGTTCTTTTTCAGATTCTTTTCCCATAAAGGTTATTGCAGAGCACTGCATAGAGGTCCCTGTGCTATACAGTAGGTCCTTGTTGATTATCTATTTTGTATACAGTAGTGTGTATATATTAATCCCAACGTCGTAATTTATCCCTCCTCCCCTTTGATAACCGTAAGTTTGTTTTCGAAATCTGTGCATCTGTTTCTGTTTTGTACAGTTATTCTTAACTTGAAAAAGTACACTTAAGTAGAGCAAAATAAAAAATCAAGAAAATCAAAACAATCGGCTTTTAGTAAGTTATACTTAACGTACTTTACATTGCTCTGTTCTAGCTGAAAATAACTGCCCTCCGCCTTCCTCCCTCTCTTGAATTTTCAGATGCTTACTGTCTCCCATGATCTTTTGACTCCTGTGCAAAGCACCGTCCAAAGGCTAATTCACTGGCTGAGCAGTTGAATGTGCAGCTTCTGTTACGTAAGTTGAGTTCACAGAATTTGGAACGACTAATCAATGCATTAAATGCCATCTGAAATGACTTTGTTCCGTCGAGTCTTGGCTCTGTCCCCCAGAGCCACCAGGCCTTGGACAAGTCACCCCATCCCTGTGAGTTTAGTCTCCTGGAACTGAGCATTCTACAGAAACTCCTACCCCAACTATGTCACTGTGGTTTGGCGATGAGGGCCTGGAAGAAATTCGAAAAGGTCTGGTCATGGGTAATCAGGGACTTGCATACGCCAAATCCACTTAGTCTTACTGAAGGCACCTGACCTAAAACTGGAGCAGATATTAGTAAGTAATAATCACAAGGGCAGCAACAACAGAAAACTCCTATCACCCACTTCTTCCTTTGGAAAAAATTTCTATCAGTCATTTGATATTTTCAATAGTCATTTGAGAGTTTTTCACACAACACTGATATCTGTCAGCAAGAATAATAAATGCTCCGTGGTTCTATCATTAAATCAGATCAAAAGTGGCTAAAATCTTCTTTTCATCATATAGAGCTAGAGATTACTTGCCTACCGACTGCATTGCGTGGTTTGATTGTGTTGCCCTCTATCTGGCCTCGATCAGAACACAAACTTGGCAACACAAGCCACACTGCAGCAAAAGAAATGTTTTATAGCCAACAGCTCACTTTTCTTGTTAAAAATGACGAACAGTTTTGTCTGATAAAATCTAAGGCAGTCAAGATTCAATGCAAGCCCTGTCAAAATCCCAATGGTATTCTTTGCAGAAAGAGAAAAAAAAAATCCTAAAATTCATACAGAATCTCAAGGGACCTTGAATAGCCAAAACAATTCTGAAAAAGAAGAACAAAGTTGGAGGCCTTACATTTCCTGATTTCAAAACATACTACAATGCAGAAGTCATAAAGACTGTGTGATACTGCCATAAAGACAGATATACAGAGTGATTAAACAGAACAGAGTTCAGAAAAAAACCTTTGGGTATACGGTCAAATGATTTGCAACAAGAGTGTTAAAAGAGTACACAATGGGAAAAAGACAGTCTCTTCAACAAATCGTGTTGGAAAAACTGGATATCCACATGCAAAAGAATAAAGCTGGACCTCTACCTTACACCATATACAAAATTAACTACAAATAGCTAAAAAATAATATATATGAATTTACATACAAGACAGAAACAGACTCACAGACATAGAAAACGATCTTCTGGTTACCAAAGGGGAAAAGGAAGGGGGGAGGGACAAATCAGGAGTATGGGAGTAAGAGATACAACTACTCTACATAAAAAAGATAAGCAACAAGGATTTACTGTATACCACAGGGAATTATATCCAACATCTTTTAATAATATATAATGGAATATAATTTGCCAAAAATAAAAACTGAATCACTATGCTATACACCTGAAACTAATGCAATACTGTAAATCAAATATACTTCAATTAAAAAAATTTTTAATAAATACATAAACTAAAATGGATTAAAGACCTAAGACCTAAAACTAAAAAAGTCCTAGAGGAAAACACAGGATGAAAGTTTCAGCACACTGGATCTGGCAATGAGTTCCTGGATATGTCATCAAAAGCACAGGCAACGAAAGAAAAAATAATAAATTGGACTATATCAAACTTAAAAACTTCTGTACATCAAAGGAAACAATCAACAGAGTGGAAAGGCAACCTATACAATGGGATAAAATATGTGTAAATAATATATTGGTTAAGGGGGTAATATCCAGAATATGTAAAGAATTTCTACAACTCAACAACATAAAAAAAAATTTATAATAGGCAAAGGACTTAAATAAACAATTCTCCAAAGAAGATATACAAATGGTCAGCAGGCATATAAGAAGATGCTCAGCGTCACTAATTGCAAAAGAAATACAAATCAAAACCACAATGAGATACCACATCACACTGCTTAGGATGGCCGTTAACAAAAGAACATAAAATAACAGATGTTGGCAAGGACGCGGAGAAGCTAGAACCTTTGTGCGCTGTTGGCAGGAATGTGAAATGGTGCAGCCATTATGGAAAAAACCATATGTGAGTTCCTCAGAAATTTAAAAATAGAATTACTATATGATCAAGCAATCCCCCTTCTAGGCATTTATCCAAAACAATTCAAAGCAGGATCTTGAAGAGATACTTGCACACCTATGTTCATTGCAGCACTATTCACACTACAAGAGGTGGAAGCAACCCAAAGGTCCACCAAAAGATGAACAGATAAAGAAAATGTGATGTATACATACAGTGGAATATTACGCAGCCTTAAAAAAGTAAATCCTGTCACATGATACAACATAGGTAAGCCTGGAAGACATTATGCTAAGCAAAATAAGCCAGTCCCAAGACGGTAAATACTATGTGATTCCATCATATACCTAATGTCATCAAAATCATAAAAACTGAAAACGGAAAGGTGGTTGCCAAGGCAGGGAGGAGGTGAAGGAACTCATTTTTAATGGGTATAGCGTTTCAGTTCCGCAAGATGAAAAAGTCCTGGAGATGTGTTACGACAATGTAATAATACTGAATGCTAGTGAACTGTATACTTAAAAATGATGAAGATGGAATTTTAACGTTATATGTTTATTGCCATAATTAAAAAATAAAAAAAAACAAGATGCAAAACAAAAACTCTGTTAAAAAATCTGAGGCAGTTGATATTGAGACTACAAAATAACATTGCAACACTAGACTCCACAGATGAAGTCACCTAAGAATAAATTTTAAATGGCATAATGGTAAGTGCTAACACTTAGTGAGCATATATACCAGGTGCCGGGCTAGGAGCTTTACATGTATTTTCTGATATAATAATCCCAACAGTGTTAGATGAGAATTACTGTCTCCATTTCATACAAAATACTGAGGCTTAGAGAGGTCACACTCTGATAAGAATCGCATGACTCCCAGCCTGTCCTGCTGAGTGCTGTGTTATATGTCACATGACCTAATACCGTCCCTGAACACTCACCTAGACCAGAGAATAAAACCCATGAAGGATGCCATCTTTTCCTAATTAAACAGAAATGAACAGACAAAAAAGCAATGCTGAGCTTTAGAAAACTGAAGCATGGTGCCCCCTGTGGATTCCCCATTTTTATTATAGAGAGAGCTTACAATACCTACCCCAGATGAGGATTCTCTCACTCTTATCCTTCCTTTTTTTAAAATGTTTATTTTATTCTGGAGTATAGCTCATTAACAATGTTGTGTTAGTTTCAGGTGTACAGCAAAGTGATTCAGTTATATACATGTATCTATTCTTTTTCAAATTCTTTTCCCATTTAAGTTATTACAGAATATTGAGCAGAGTTCCCTGTGCTATACAGTAGGTCCTTATTGGTTATCTATTTTAAATACAGTAATGTGTACATGTCACTCCCAAACTCCCAACCTATTCCTCTCTCCCACCCTTCCTCCCACTCCCACCGCGGTTCCTTCTCTAAGTCTGTGAGTCTGTTTCTGTTTTGTAAATAAGTTCATTTGTATCACTGTTGACCTAAACTTCTAAGTAAATGACAGAAAAGCACCTTTGTGGAAATATATTTACAGCAGAAGCATACTCATTCAGCGACCTTTCACAGACACATCACAGCAGGTATATACCATGACATTCCTTCACCAGAACAGCAGTCAGTGGGCCCTGATCAATTTCAGCTCTCTCATCTCAAACTAGCTGCTTAAGGACTGGGGACCCTGAGACCTGGCTGGTGCTGCTGGCTCGGCCACATGGCTTTAGTGATCTGGGCAAAGAGAAGAAGTTAAATCCAAGTATGAAAAGAAAAGATCCTTTAAAAGTATGCATAACGTGACAGACAGAAAAGAGCTTTAAGATTTTTCATGGACAGAACCACTAAAAAGCAAATTGCAACTGAAAACTCAAATTTAAGAAATCCAAGCCTTCACAGATACAGTTTGGGGAGGACCTTGGGTTCTTAAAATAATCCCCCAAATCTGTCAGTCCATACGAGATTCTGCAATTTTGTCGTCTGCCTTGCACCAAGGGAGCAATTTCATAATGAAAGTCTGTAACATTCTCATCATTGCATTTCTATTACAACTCTAATCTGAACTGGGGGATGGGGCTCTGAAGGGTCCCATCGATTGACTTTGTGAACTTAGCACAGAGCCAGGCTTTGGCAAGGCTGCAGTGAGCTCTAGCTCTGGCTTTTGGAGGTGGTGGAAAGCTGATCTCCTTTCCCCGGGTTACCCTCACTGGTCGGTGCAGGCCCCAGAGCTACCCAAAATGCTGCAGTAGCACAGACGCAGCTATCAGAGCCAGGCTCTCTGGGGGCCTCGAGATGCTGGCGGGGGCCTCGAGATGCTGGCTGCGTCCTCTGCAGCCTATCAGCTCTGCAGTCATTTGACACAAGTATGTCCAGAGTCTGAAAACTTACTGCGGGTTTCAGTGACACTCATAACCACAGGGAAAAGTGAATAGTTACTTTTTTTTTTTAAGGGTTTTCTCTCTGTTTTCAACAGCAAATCAAGATGATGCGATTTCTGGGGACATATGGGAAAGGACGCAGTGACGCAGGCCTATTATGCAAGTGGACCTTATTCTGTTTCTGTTGTTCCACCGGAGGAAACGCCCAGAATAATCATCCAGAATTTAGCCTTGAATTCGGTAATCAAAGTTGAAATCAGACAACTGTAAATCAAACTATCTAACCAAACACTGGGGATCACTGTCACCTTACAAGTCAAAAAATCAAAACAATGTCAATATTCAGAGCCATGTGCTTCATGTGGTCCAGTTAAACTGAAATCAACACCACTGCAACAGTCTGACAGTGGGATCCAGATTTCCCCTCATATATATACTAAGGATCTCATAGAACCATGTATTTGTTTTTACATATGTAACCGTATGTTATAAAAGAGGCAAACATAACCATAATGCTTGCATTAAAATAGTTCTAAACGTACTACCCGAGCATTATAATAGGGAGACTTTGCCACAGGTCGTAATTATGTCTGGAAACTACATACAGAGAAATGTAATAGACAGAAAAATATTTTTCTAATTCACAACGATAAAGTCCTATAAGACAAGAGCTCATCTCTCATGACACGGGATGCATCATTTACCCACAAGAGGGCTTTGGATTACCAGGGGGGAAGCAGCTCCCAGGTTACAGACCTGTGAGGTTCTGGAGAATAGCCCTCAGACCCCCTGAAACCTAAGAAATCAAGGACCGGAGACCCAGAAATAGATTCATGTCAGGACAATCCTGGCAACGAAACCTTTCGTGTCAGGACAATCCTGGCAATGAAACCTTTTGGCCAGGCACCTAAGGAGCAAGCACTGTTGTTTTCCAAGCTGTTCAAACTTCAGGTGAACTGAAGCCTGCATGACACAGCTGCCAGAAGCTCTGCAGCAACTGACTGTGATGCACAGAGCAGCAAAAGAAGAGCCAGATGCTGATGCTTCCTTAGAATCCTTGGTGTCACGTGTTATGTACAGAAGTCTAACTGTTCCCGAAAGGCAAATCTTGTGACCACTGCCTGAGAATGTCCACTCACTTTAACCTTCATTCACCTTCCCAAATGGACCGTGAGTTATGGAGGCAGGTAACTGTGTCTTCTGCGTGGCTGCATCCCCAGGGCACACAGTAAGTACTCAGGGGTGTGCTCTTTGTTTGTTACTGGACTGAGAGAGAGTCTGAGACACTTCTTTTGAATCCAAGGGGTGCCAATCTAAAGACGAACCACAGGTGAAGGAGCTGGTGATAGGGGATCTGTGGAGTAAAGGAGTGCTCCCAGGAAAGATAACAAGCTCTGCTTTAGATAGAAGGAGCATGTCTTAGTCCATTCAGGCCACTATAACAAAGTACCACAGACTGAGTGGCTTGTAACAACAGACATTTATTTCTCATGGTTCTAAAGGCTGCAAGTCCAAGGTCAGGTGACAGCATAGTTGGGTTCTGATGAGAACCCTCTTCAGGTCACAGACTGCTGACTTCTCACTGTACCCTCACATGGCAGACAGTAGAGGGAGCTCTCTGGAGCCTCTTTTATAAGGGCACTAATCCCATTCATGAGGTCTCCACCCTCATGACCTAATCACCTCCTAACATCATCACCTTAGGGATAAGGTTTCAACACATGAATTTTG
This sequence comes from Pseudorca crassidens, assembly GCF_039906515.1. Lineage (NCBI taxonomy): Eukaryota > Metazoa > Chordata > Mammalia > Artiodactyla > Delphinidae > Pseudorca > Pseudorca crassidens. The sequence continues at coordinate 77,239,892 of NC_090311.1, forward strand.
AGGAGGACACATTCAGTCCATAACAGGGCACAAAACCTAACTAAAGTAAATTTGGAGAAACACGCTGAAATTGAAATATGTTATGCCAACTATACCTGTAAAATAGTGATGGTCAGAACTTTTTTGTATAAAGACTTTTTCAGATGGGAATACAGTAGGTTCTATATACTTTTAAGCAAAACATTTTTAAAATAAAAAGCTACAAAGAAATGTATGATTCTGGAAAAACAGCAGTACCATATGATAAACAATAATAATGCACAAAAACAAGACTGTGAACATCAGAGATCACTTATAGACAACCATCGTACCCCAATGGCACTTCAGTAATAGCTGAAGTCAATCATTACCTAATTTTTAAATAAAAGCGGACAACGTAAGTATTATTTTCATCAAAGACTATTCTGCAATTACGCCTATAACTTAACAGAAAATAAATTACGTAAGCCTCCGGGAAAAAAAAAAAAAATACATCCTTGATGAAATTAATGGTTTCTGGAAAGTTGTTCTTTTCTTGTAAATTGTATTCCATAATTTGAGAAAACTTGCATCATCTCAAGTAGACAAAGCTGAGTCGGCATCTTTCCATCTCATAACTGAAAGAAAGAACAGGAGCCTCGTGGCCTCCCAAGACTGCAGCAAGAGGAATCAGCCTTCAGTCCTCACTCCAGCCCCGCCTGCCCCTTTGCACCCAATACCCTTCTTCACAGCCATGGAGTCTTGGAACACAGGCTTTCCGGGGGAGGCAGGATGCTCCCAGAGGCCCCACGCACTGTGCCAGGCCAGGTTGCTGCTGCCTCCCTGAAGGCCCACCACACCCCACCCAGCACACCCCCTTCAAGGTTCCACATTGTCACTAGGACAGGCACTCCCAGAAAGGGAAAGTGACCCAGGCAGCTTCCTAAAGCAACAAATTATGTGCAAAGGATTGCATCGTAAGCCCTGATCCATTTAACGGCACAGTCCTACAGTGTTTTAGAACCTCCTTAAGTACCTGGAGTTGCGCAGTTCTAGTTGCTGACTCACCCAGAAAACTGACATGCCGCATGAAGCTTTGCCTTCAGTTGTCAGATAAACTCAAAGGAATCACAGTACCAGCTGCCCTCTTTTACAGAGAAAAGCCGTCCCTTCTCTCCCACCCCTGTCCCATGTCACTGGTCTTTTAGCAAAGGGAACAAAGCATGAGACATAATACTGGATCTGAGTTCGAGAAGGGCACTGAAAGGTCACCCAGCCCATCCCCCGTCTGTCCATCAGCCCTAATCTCAACTGTAACATTTTACTTTCTTTCTAAGGTTACCTGAACAGTGTCTCCTCAGCTCGTTTCTATGTACAGTCCTTACCTGCACCCTCTGGAAATTCTTTCTCCTCATCTGAATATGTCATATTAACATTTAAATACATGTTCCTTCATTAGGTACCCGGTGATTTCCACACACCGCTCCCCGCCCCCGCCCCCGGTCTTCCCTAGAACTGCCATTCGAAAGGTCATCAATGGCCTCCCCACTGGCAAATCCAAAGGGCTATTTGTGGTTCTCAACCCAGCAGGCTTCAATTGGGCCTGCCGGTCGCCACCTTTTTAATAAACCGAGTGTAAATATGCCTTCCTCTAAATTCTTCTTTCCTGGTTCCAGTGCTTTTCTTCTAACTCACCTTTTCCAGACCTTTTTCACAGGTTCTCTTCCTCCACCGAACTTTTAACTACGGCTTGTCTAGGATTTCACTAACAAATAGAGCAGATGTATGCAAAGTAGATTCTGCATGCAAAGGGTTAAGAAAATGGGATGATACATTTTTGAAAAAGAGAAGGTTTTTGTGGGCTTCCCTGGTGGCGCAGTGGTTGAGAGTCCGCCTGCCGATGCAGGGGACACGGGTTCGTGCCCCGGTCCAGGAGGATCCCACATGCCGCGGAGCGGCTGGGCCCGTGAGTTATGGCCGCTGAACCTGCGCGTCCGGAGCCTGTGCTCCACAGCGGGAGAGGCCACAACAGTGAGAGGCCCGCGTACCGCCAAAAAAAAAAAAAGGCTTTTGTGATTTATAACTTGTTCAAATCTGTAATTCCTGTAATAGCCAACTTGTTATGTGGTGATTGATTCAGGACCAAAGTCAGGATTTTTCCGTCAAAGAACAGCTACTTGCCATTGCCTGAATCAACGCACAGTAAATTGACCTGCAGTCTGGTTGACCCACTAATGTTTTTCACTTATCATGCTATACCAGAGTTATCAGCTTTCATGGTTGCTTCCTCAGATAAGCAGGGTATTGTAAAAGATAAAGATGAGGTAATTGCTTATAAATTCCACCATATCAGGTCCCTATTTAGAATCCCCTGATGAAGTATTACTGGATTTGGAATAAAATCTACCCTCCTTATGCTGCTCTGGAATGCCTAAATGTTCTGCTCCTTCCTACTTTTAAAATCTTCCTGGCCTTCTTTGTGGGTCCCTCAAATATAGTGCCCTGAATCCAAACTCTGAAAACAAAAAAAAATAGATTTTTTTATAATTCTGTATGTTCACACCATGTAATAATATAATCAAATCACCAAATAATATATATATACATATTATAGTAGGTAATATTATTTTTATAAAGTTCAAAAGTGAAAAACTCTAAAAATATATTGTTTAGAAGTATATCTGTGATTCTTCCAGTAAAAATAAAGGAAAGCAAGAGAATGAAAAAATAAGACCAAGAGAGTGGTAGTTTCCAGGGAAGGGAGGTGAGCCCTGGAATGGGATCAGGAAGAACAGGGAGCTTCCTTTTATGTTTAAGCCACATGACCTGCATGTATACAGCATGCGTTCTTCTGTCTGTGCCAGATGTTTCATAATTCAAAAAGAAACTGAAGACCAAGTTTGCAGTTCCAGGCCACAGCTGCCTGCAACCAAACTACAACTTACCATGTACCAGGTCTGGTGACAAGAAGCCACTGCTCTTTGCTGGCAAGATCCTGACTCTAGTCCTTCTGAATCAACCGCTATATGACAAGTCAGCTGTTACAGGAATTACAGATTTGAATAAAATTATGTCACCACTAATCCTTGTCTTTTTGAAAACTGTATCATCTACTTTCTTAAGCCTTTGCATACAGAACCTAGTTTGCAACCGTTCAGCATGTATACAAGACCTGAATGATCTTAAGCAGCCATCGTGCAGTGGTGGTTTTTCTAGGACACTGAGGCTGGAGGGCTAGCTGCTTTGATACCCTCTGTACCACATTGTTTCCAGTTGAGGTAAACCAGAGCCAACTATGCAAACAGAAGTCCCAGCAGGCCCATCTCTGCCACAGCATCTAAACCAAATCATTGACACATCCTACGCAGCTCGGACATCCCTGGTGAGGGATGCCTGGATGTGAAAGTCCTCTGGAGCTCCCCGCCTGAGTTCAAATCTTGCCTCCACCGCCCACCAACAAGCCTGACCTGGAGTAAAGGACTTAATGTGGGAATAATCATTGGACCCTCTCTCTTCCACTACGGTGAGCATTAGATGAGATAATTCATGAAAAAGCACCTAGAGCAGGAGCTCAATCTACTCGGTGAGGGTCAGCAATAATAATTACTATTATTGTTATTGCTGTTGTTGTTGTATTTATTGTAATCATCATCTGAGATGACAGATGATGATGATGATCTGAGCTGACCAGAAAGACAGAGCAGAAAAAGAGGACTTACACTAAAAGATCAAAAGTTGGGCAAGTAAGTCTCAGAAGACATAAAGTCGAACTATGTATTAGAAACAAAGGGGCCACAAGGTCAGTTACCAGACAGCAATCAAAAGAGAAACCAAGGTCCAAAAGAGAGAGAAATGCGAAACGCAGGCCACACAGAGCAGCTCGGGGAGGGAGAACAGACGAGGGCTATAAGAGCTTGGGGTGGGCAGCCTGGAATCCTCCACTGTCAGTCATCACCTGCCCTGTTCTCACGCCCTTTCCCCCTCCTCTCAGCCCCCTAAGAGTCTTGCTTTCTAGACCAGGGGACTGAAATGCAGCATTCACTTACCAGGCCATCATCCAAGGCTCTATCTCCCAACCAGCCTCCACCACTGGGGATCTTGAACTGCCCTTAGCATCTCACGGTGGCCCATCGTGGATGACAAAGATGCCGTTCAGTTAGCTAGATCCCCCATCAACAGACCACCTAGAATCAAAGTCTTATCGCTTAACACTGTCACAGACCTGAAATGTGGTCAGAAAGCCAGGGCCACTCTGGCACCTTGCCCTGTCCTCCTGTTCACAAAGGGCATGTTCATCCTCTTGGTCAGTCAAGCAGAATTCAGGCCCAGGATGGAGCTCTGCGAGGATAACGGGAAGCACGAGGCCCAGACCGATGGGAAGGGCTGCCCTACCTCTGCGTGCCTCCCTCTATGCCCAGCCCAGAGCCCATCTGACAGGACACAGTGGCTGGGGCAGCTGGTGTGAGTGCGAAGCATGGGGGCTCTGGACATAGATGGGCGTGGAGCCCTGATCAGACACCTGGGAGCCGTGTGACCTCCGCTGAGTTACCTCCCCCTCGAGTCAGTTTCCTCAGCTACAGGACAAGAGGAATAATCCTATCGCCGAGATGTTAGAAGTTAACTGAAATGACACGACAAAGAGTTTAATAGTTAGAATCCATAAGTTCTGATAAATAGTGCCTCTTCCTCTCTGCTGCTTCTTCCTCCCCTCTTCTGCAGGACCATTGCAAGGGCTTCTGAAGGCATTCCTAGCCTCCTAAATTTAGAGAATTTCCTGGAAGATTACAAATAGACTCTAACACCAGCATCTAAATTTACTGCTAAATCTTCAAACTTGCCTATAAAAAATACAACGAGAAAGACTGGGTTAAATACAATGTGGTTAACCTCATCAGCGGTTAGTTGTTTTAGTGAATCTACCTGAAATACTCGAGAGGATGGGTGAAAGCAATTTCTGTTCCTCTGTGACCTGCCATATGGCAGAGATAACACTTGCTCATCAGGACACTCTTGAAGGAAAGCAAGGGTCGCCCTAAAAGATATCTCACACCACAGTAGCTATTGTAATTCAGGCAGGATAGTGTTAGCACAGGAAAAGAGAACCTTAACAGAATAGAGAGGTCAGAAACACACAGGGGACAAAGGTGGCAATGAGCAAAAATGGTCTAATTCAATAAATAGCACTAGGGCAACAGCATAATAATATGGAAAAATAATATTAGATATCTACCTCACACCATAGAGTACACACTAGTAGAACTGATGGTTATTAAGGACCTAAAGGTTGAAAGTAAAACTCTGAAATTCTGAGAAGAAAATTTTTTTCGGAATCTCTATAACCTTGGAGGAGAGGATTTCTGAAACCAAACACAAAAAAGTCCTAACTAGGGCTCCCATGATGGTGCAGTGGTTGAGAGTCCGCCTGCCGATGCAGGGGACATGGGTTCATGCCCCGGTCCGGGAAGATCCCACATGCCGCGGAGCGGCGGGGCCCGTGAGCCATGGCCGCTGAGCCTGCGCGTCCGGAGCCTGTGCTCTGCAACGGGAGAGGCCACAACAGTGAGACGCCCGCGTAACGCAAAAAAAAAAAAAAAAAAAAAGTCCTAACTATAAAGAAAAATAATACACAAATTCTCCTACTATAAGAACTAAGAAAGCCTGTTTACCATAGAGCTTTATAAAGAGTGTGAAAAAGGCAAGCCAATAATTGAAGGAAGAAAGATGTTCGCAGCACATCATGGACAAAGAAGCAGCATCTTGAAAATACAAAGAAAATAAGAAAAATGACAACTGAATAGACAAAGTATTTCCAGAAGAAGAAAAATAGCCAATAACCATATGAAAAGATATATGAGCACATCAGGAATCAGAGAAATACTAATTAAAACCACAGTGAGATTTTATTTTACAACCCTAACTGGCAAAAATTAATGTCTGACAGTATCAAGTAGGGCAAGGACGTTGAACATGCAGAATTCTTACATTTCTCTGGTGCGACTACATGTCGTAAAACTCTGGAAAACAATCTGGCTCTGTCATATAATATAATGTTCATTTGTTACCCTGGAAAACGTATTTTTTCCCACGTATAAACATTATATATATTTCTTTGAAAACTCTGGAAAACAATTTGGCTTTATATTGTGAACTTAAACATGCCCATACCCTACAACCCAGTAATTCCCCTTCTAGGTGTAAATCCTAAAAATTTCTTGCACCTGTACATTAGAAGACATATACAGGATGGTTTGTAGCAGCTATAGTTAAAAAAAAAAAAAGAAGAAGCAATCCAATCACCATCAGCAAGTAGTGTGTATAAATAAATCGTGATACATATATATACATATATATATTTATGAAATGGAATACTATACACTTGTGAAAATAACTGATCTGTAGCTACGAGCATCAATGTGGATCAATCAGAAACATAATGTTAAGTGAAAACAGCAAGTTGCAATAGATTACACTTATAGCATGTGAAATCATTTTTAAATTTCAAAAACAAGCAAGTAAGTCATATGGAGCTTTTAAAAACAAGAAAGCAAGAGAACAAGAACAAAAGTCAAGACAGAGATTATTGACTGCAAACTACTGTAACAGAGAAGAACAAATCTGACTCCATATTAGATCTTTCTTTTACTTTAACCTTTCTATTCTATTACTTTTGCTACAAGTTAATAATGTTGCCTATAGCCTGAAATAAACAGAATAGCCTATTCTCAAGGCTCTGACCTTTACAGATATAACACTTTTCCATTCATACAGAGATTAAAAGTTGCAAAACAGAGAATAACATTTGTCTTGTTGGAGGTTTACAGGAACATCATGATGTGACCTACATGGACAGCTGCAAGAACAAAGGATTCTGACACCAAGAAGTGAGCAACAACCAACCATATCTCCTCCCCCTTTTCATATAAAAGAAGCCTGAATTCTAACTCAGGGAAGATGGTTCTTTGGGACACTAGTCCACCATCTTCTCAGTCTTCTAGCTTTCCAAATAAAGTCACTGTTCCTTGTCCCAACAACCTGTCTCTCAATTTATTGGCCTGTCGTGTAGCAAGCACTACAACCTTGGACTCACTAACACTAGGAATTCCAATCAGGAAAATGCTCACAGGGATCTAGTGAAGTTGAAAATGCTCCTTACACTGGGGGGTGTACTCACATACTTTCAGTTTATTCCTAGCTTTTATAATTTACATAACTGTAACATGATTTTAAATATCTAAAGTTTAATAACTTTGAAAAGAATTTTAAGATCAAATTTGTTATGTATGTTGCATCATGTCCTAAAATCACAGAGCAATTCCGAAGCAGACAGCTGACTTTATCATGTATTAACCAATTCAGAAGGAGCTGGGCAAAGATACTGCCAGCAAGAGAGCAGAGAAATACAGTCAAAGCCAAAGGCAATCTCCATGCTTTGTGAGACTGATAAGGAGGTACTATTTTGAAGGACAACCTAACATACACTAAAGACTATCTTTTTATTTACAAAAAGATCAGTTATTCTATACGCAAAAGCACTGGTAATCTCAGTAAATATCAAGATATCATTTCCTCCCCCATAATGAAACATCTGACACATGTACCTGTTCCCCATATTAACTTGTTTCAGGTACACAGTTTTATGGAAGTACTGTGTATTCCTGAACTTTCTAATAAGCTTTCCTACAAAGTTAAAGAACATCTTCACCACGGGCTTCCCTGGTGGCGCAGTGGTTGGGAGTGTGCCTGCTGATGCAGGGGGCACGGGTTCGTGCCCCGGTCCAGGAGGATCCCACATGCCGCGGAGCAGCTGGGCCCATGAGCCATGGCCGCTAGGCCTGCGCGTCTGGAGCCTCTGCTCCGTGGCGGGAGAGGCCACAGCAGTGGGAGGCCCGCATACCGCAAAAAAAAAGAACATCTTCACCAGACACACAGTAGTAAAATGCAAATGAAGGATTTTCTATCAACTCTATCAAATAAAGTGTCAATATTTTCATTGTGATCCCAAGCAAAATGTTAACACCTGCAGTGTTAAAGATTTTTTTACTTTTTTTAAGAACACATAGTTCCCAAGGTACAGAAAGTACTGACAATTTGATCAAATTCAGGAAAGCCAATAAAAATAATAAAGCTCATGTAGTACTAACAAAACCAGTGATACTAACGTTTGGGGTTTCTTTTAACCAGCAAGATTTCCAAGTCAAGACCAGGTGTACTTATTTCAAACAATACTCAATACAACTAAGTGACAGAGCCCAACAGAATCACCTTTCGACCATTTTTTGTGATTTCATAACCATGGACGTTTATATTTGATAGTGTATTTTACAGTAAAGAAGGCATCATTGTCAACTGTAATGAGAAAATTTTACAATGGCAATGTGAGTAATAGAACCCTGGCCATCTGTCTGAGCTAATAGGAAATTATTATAATTTTAAAATTAACTTTCCAACCCATCACATCTACAATGTGCCCAACACTGACAGTGCCAATGCTACTGGGTAGGAAAGGAGAAGGCCTGCTATGGGCTTCCCAAATTACGGCTGTCAATATAGGGAAGGACCTTCTTCCAGGTCCTTCTTCTGTAAATGAGGAATGCAGGGTGAACCTGGGACCCAACAGAGGCTGTGCTAGCTGGGACTATCTTGGGGCACGCTGACTGCAGTCAGAGATGTTTGTAGTTTCAAAGTCATTCAAAATTATATACAAGATAGGCCACAGGCATTAAGAAATGGTGCTTTATATATCAAAACAATGGTATATATAAACCACATCAATGGTTCAATGATCTCTACTAAAACAAGCACAACACAACCGATTTTCAAATATATTACAAACGCACACACGCACATGAAAGCATGGGTATATAAGTATGTAGGTATGTATAGAGAGACACACACTGAAAGAAAAAAAATCACACATGGGGTTATGGGCATGACTCTAAAGTAATACAACATGTCCTAAAGGCCATAAAAGAAAATAAATCTGAAAACTCTTCCAGAAGACTGACTGGTGTCTATGACACCAGGTTACAGAGCAACCATTTTTAAGATCCACCATAATAAAAATAAAGAGAAGAGATTATTTCTGAAAAGTACATAAAAGAATTCAAGAACTACAGCATATAATTAAAGCCCTCAGGGGACACTATCTAGATTGAATGTGACATGTAGAGATTATATAGGCCATAAGGGACTTCCCTGGTGGCGCAGTGGTTAAGAATCCACCTGCCAATGCAGGGGACCCAGGTTCGAGCCCTGGTCTGGGAAGATCCCACATGCTGTGGAGGAACAAAGCCCGTGCGCCACAACTACTGAGCCTGCGCTCTAGAGCCTGTGAGCCACAACTACTGAGCCCGCATGCCACAACTACTGAAGCCCATGCACCTACCGCCCGTGCTCCACAACAAGAGAAGCCACTGCAATGAGAAGCCCACGCTCCGCAACGAAGAGTAGCCCCCGCTCGCCACAACTAGAGAAAGCCCACGCGCAGCAACGAAGACCCAACACAGCCATAAATAAATAAATAAATAAATAGGACATAATATAGCTGTACAATGCAATGCAAATGAGACCTAACACTTTTAAATAAACAGAAAAATATAAGCCTTCAGAGTATGAGTATTATAAAATTTGCATACTCAAAAGCTATGCATAAGCTCATGACTCATTTGGAAGTTATACATTATTAACAAGACCAAGGCTTTGCAATCATAAAGGCTGACTCACGATAACACACTTAAAATCTGGAGAAAAATGTTAAGAAATGCTGCAAATAGAAAACTTATTCACAGAGTGTTTTTTAACCTTCGTTGATCAACTTACATAACTCAGGGACTTGGTTTTTTTTAAATGTGGAGTCTGTGACATCGATCACCTTGCCCTCACTAGTAATTGAAATGCTTTACAAATATGACTGACTCCTGATCCTGGGTCATTGTTCGAGTATTTATAACAGCAGAGTCCAAAAGAGTCCCATTATGAAATTATTCCTAAATACTTAGCACAATTTAAACGTATCCCCCCCAACTTCGCTGTTATTTGAAAAGGCAACAGGTATACTAGAAAGAACACAAGACGGGAAATTTTCAGATAGGGTCGAAGGGGAAAATAAAGAACTAAACACACAACTGCACGTCACTGTCTTGAGCACTACCACAAGAAGGTGCTATAGCGCAAGGGAGGATGGTGCACCTCCAACGGGACACTGGGGTCAGTGAAGGCTGAGGTTAAGGGTAGGGGGCAGCAGGTGGGCAGTGGAGGAGGGAAGGTTCATAGATGGGAAAGATCATCTAGAGAGAGTAGGAGTATCTGAAGTCAAAGTTCAGTTCTAAGGGAGCGCAGTTTAGGAGACAGTAACTAAAGATGGTGCCTTGGAGCTGGGCAAGAAACCAGATCACAAAAGGGAGGCCAGGCTTCCCTGGCGGCGCAGTGGTTGAGAGTCCACCTGCCGATGCAGGGGATACAGGTTCGTGCCCCGGTCCGGGAGGATCCCACATGCCGCGGAGCGGCTGGGCCCGTGAGCCATGGCCGCTGAGCCTGCGCGTCCGGAGCCTGTGCTCCACAGCGGGAGAGGCCACAACAGTGAGAGGCCCGCGTACCGCAAAAAAAAAAAAAAAAAAAAAAGGGAGGCCAAGTGTATAGTAACAAGAACACACAGGTTGTTTACAATTTTTTTTTTTTTTAACATCGCCACTAATCTGGGGACAGATTAAAACTCAAAATCCTTGAGGAAAACTCTGAGCCACACTCAGAATTTATTATAAATGCACTGCTCTCTAAACTCATTTAATACCTGGCTTAAATATTAAACTAGAGTGAATGAAGAAAAATGAAACATTTTTAATGCTCCTAATGTTGAAAACCATAATCAAGTACCCTTGGAATTATCTCTTTTAAATTAAATAAAATTAAGTACACTCATCTTTTACCATGGAAGGTCAAACTCTTTTAATGCATCTGACCAATTTTCTAATGCCTACACAGGAAATGAAAAACCATGCATAAAAACTGCCTTTGCACATGATACAGACAGATATTTACAGCGTGTGGATTTCCCAGCCCGTCTATGTGGAAAATTTAAGATGCAGAAAAAGAGGCCAATCACTCCTGAGGTGAAAGACTGTCACGTGACCTCACTACTCTCTCCTGCAGCTCTTCTGAGCTGGTGGTCAGTGTGTCTTCTCCAAGAAGTAACCATCACAATTAGCAGATGCAAACTATTATATATAGAATGGATAAACAACAAGGTCCTACTGTAGAGCACAGGGAACTATATTCAATATCCTGTGATAAACCATAATGGAAAAGAATATGAAAAAGAATGTGTATATATATATGGTTGTGTGTGTATATATATATATATAAATGACTGAATCACTGTGCTGTACAGCAGAAATTAACACAACATTGTAAATCAGCTGTACTTCAATAAAATAAATTTTTTTACAAAGAAGGAACCATCAGAGTATCACTAGCTAACAGTCACGGAGAACTGACAGGCACGACACTAACACATATCTCTTGTAACTCTCCCACAACCCAGTGAGATGCGTTCTATTTTATGACTGTCTCTGTTTTACAAATGAGGAGATTCAGGTTTGGACAGATTAAGTAATGTGCCCAAGGCACATAGCTAATAAGCAACAGTGCCAGGCCTCAAACGAATTGTCTGCAGTCCCGAAGCCCAGTAGAAGCAGTTAGCTACAGAGCAAGATGCACACACAAATTATGTGGGTGCTTCCTTTTTTTTTATTCTCAGAGCTGCCTCTAACGCTATCTGGATACACTGAGAAGCTAAGTGAAAGGGTCATTCGTTGCATCTGCAGCAGCTACAGCAAGGCACCTAGTTTCCAATCTTTCTGCATCTCTTTTTTCCTCATCCGAAAAGTCAGGTAAACAATACCTTAATAGTAATAATAATAACCTTAACATGTTACTATGAAGCTGAAACGGGCGATAGGATTACCCAGGTGCACACCAGCCAGGAGCTCACACTAGCAGCCTTCTGGCATTTGATATCCCAAGTACTTAAATACAGCAAGCAACCTTACCGAGGATCTAACACCCATCATTCTGTGGATAGGGCATGGCATAGGTAAACCACTGTCCCCGAAAGGGGAACGTCTGGGGTCCTCGGGAACCTCCTTGGGGCTCCCCAGTCACACCATACCCAGATGATGCCAGCAGTTCCTCCTATCCCAACGCTGTATGCACAGTGAACTTAAAGAAAATCAGGCAATAAACCTGGTTTTGCCAGAAGCATCCCAGGGCAAAAGAAAATTTGGTAAATTTCTCAAAATATTTTCTTGCCTTTCACATCTATTTTTACACCTCCTAATGAAGGTATTCTATTTTGTTACTGGCTTTATGAGGATGTGGTACTCATTAGAGCACCGGCTTTCCTCTTTAAACAAAATAGGTATCGAGGATGGAAGAATATCTTTTAAATTATCATCTCTGTTTTTTTCCTCTGCACACTGGTCGATGAACTAGGTGACATTAATTTTCCGGATCTCACCTCTAACCTCTTAATAATGCTCCTCACAGGTGGTACCTAATTGGCACGTTGTTCCCTTGCTGGAAACTAGGAGACAGTAAGTAAAGATGGTGCCTTGGAGCTGGGCAAGAAACCAGCTCACAAAAGGGAGGCCAATTGGACAGTAACAAGAACACACTGGTTGTTTACAATTTTTTTTTTAACATTGCCACTAATCTGAGAACAGATTAAAACTCAAAATCCTTGAGGAAAACTCTGAGCCACACTCAGAATTTATTATAAATGCACTGCTCTCTAAACTCATTTAATACCTTGTTTAAATATTAAACTAGAGTGAATGAAGAAAAATGAAACATTTTTAATTCTCCTAATGATGAATATACCACAATCAAGTACACCCTTGGAATTACCTCTTTTAAATTAAATAAAATTCAGTACACTAATCTTTTACCATGGAAGGTCAAACTCTTAATGCGTCTGGCCAATTTTCTAATGCCTACACAGGAAATGAAAAATTATGCATAAAAAGTTAGTCTGTCTGAATCCATACCTGGGAAGCGTAAGGAGCTTCACCCACCCAAGAGCAAACAAAATTCAAAGTCTAGGGAGAGGACCTACTGATGAAATTTATCTTCTGTGACCATACATTAAGTACTTGGTTAAAGAGGAATTAACAGCTCTGTGATGGGAAGAATGAATTAGCGATTTAATTATGCCCAAATAGCAGTGGTGAGAATGGAGACCATTTAAGCCAGACTGATGAACTTGCTACTCTCTTCTCAAAGGTCTGCACACGTTCAAGGGCACAGCCAAGCCAGGTTGCTGCTTAGCAGACACTGATGTCAAGGCAAAGAGAGCCTGCTTCAGGAAACACGATGGGGACAAGAATGAAAAGTGCTTTTAACCTTTTGGGTGCAAAGCAGAGAAACTCCTGAGTCAAAGCGTTGATATTCCAGCTAGCAACCTACTTGTGTTTGCACAGAGCTCTCTGATCGTCCACCTGTTTGGGAAGCATAAGTACATTACTCATTGTGAACACAGAAATCTGAAGCAACGAGGCAAGTGCAGATGAATCTATTGCAGCCTTTTTCTACATCACTGCACTGCATAATTAGAGAAACTCTGATGAAAGCAGGTTTTTGAATAACAACTTCCAGAGGAGTCTCGGAGATTTCTGCTTGTCCCTAGAGAATCACTGATAATATCTTGATAGTGCAATAGTTAATAGCCAATATATCAACAGGCAGATTACCTAATGCACTGAGCTGCAAAGGTTTCTAAAACCTAGTAAGAAAATGAGTATATGGAAGTGAGATAATATAAGTCACAGGCACCCTGATCCAGATATTAATATCACTGCTGTATTTTCTCTGCAGGTAGTCACCAACGGGACAGGCTCGGGGGGTTGTAACTGCGTGGCCAGAAGGGGTAAAACCGGAAAGTCCTCTACCCCCATAGACTTGATGATGGGTTTCACTTGTTTGGAAAGTGCTTCATTCCACATATTCATTCCATATATACAATTACATATTGTAATTGACATTTTAAAGCACTATATTTTAAAACATTTTTAACGGGAGGACCTATTTTCAAGAAAAGTCCACCCATTTGGCCTCTCTCTCTTTACCATAACCAATACCCTTCAGAAACCTCTAAGAAATCCTAGAACTACCTAGAACACAGATTACAACCACAGGGGTCCTGCATACACAAACACCCCTGCCTCCCCCACCAGACCCCACTCCTGCTCCTATACCCATCCTCCTACACCTACACGTATGCCTACACCTACACCTGCTCCTGTATCTACAAATATACCTGTACCTACTTCTACATGTGCCCCTGCACCAACTGCTACACCTACACATGCACGTAATACCTACACCTATTCTGGTTCCTAGAATGACTTTTAAGGCAGGTTCTGTGTTTTGCATCAGCTGTATCTTCATCCAGCTCTATAACACAGTAGTTCAACATCTGACCGTAAGTCACAGGTAACTTTCTCAATGCTTTCTTGAAAGATTTTCTATATTTGTAGGATAACAACCTCTTTTATTTGCTAATGACTCCTTGTATCCTTACAAAGCACCTTAACAAACGTTTATTGTAAACATTTAAAACACAGGCTTGTGATGCGCGTGAAATGAAATGAAACCTTCACTTCAATTAACTACCATCTTGCTTCTCTTTAGTCTCCCTTTATAATTAGTCCGCCAGCTTCTGTGAGTCACTGGCACCCTTGGGCCACCGGGCTGAGACGGAAGAGAGTCACTGCTCCAGGCGTTATGAGAGTTCGAGTCCTCATTTGAACCCTGCGTCTCCCGCCTCCCTCGGCTCTACGTGCTGGCTGTACTCCTGCCACGATGCCCTCCAACCTGTCCAGCTTCCCCTGCCTAAGAGCCTGGCACTGGCTCCTTCTCTGCATGGAAGGCTTTTCCTCTGGCTCTTTCCAGAGCTGGCTCCTCTTCGTCATTCATGACTCGACCCAAGCAGCACATCCACAGAAGGATAATCAGACCGAACCTGCCTAAAATGCCCTCTTACTCTCAACCCCCATGTTGCTCTCTTTCCCATTGCTGTGCGGTTGTTTTCTTCTTCAGAACAATATCCCTGTCTGCCATCACCTCGCTTACTTTGCTTATTGTCAGAATCTCTCCATCTTCCAAAGTACATTTCACGAGAGGAGGATGTTTGTTTTGTCACCACTGAATCCCCAGCACCTAGAATAATGACTTTACACAACAAGCACTCAACAAATGAAATGAAGGGGAGAGGGGGGATGATGTCCCAACTATAGCTAAATCAATATTAAACTGTTAATTTGAGGGGAATTTTTAGATATGAACTTTTATGTGCTTTCTAACAGTTCATAAAAGGTAGGAGTTTAAGTGTTTCTCATTCTTAGAATTTTCACTAAACAACATATCATGCCTACAGTTTATGAATTATCCATACAACAAAAACCTACTAAGGTACAAATGGTACAATTACTTCTAGGGCTCTAAGCAGATCTGCTTGCTTTATCATGTTTTGCTTAAAATATTCCAATTATGTTATACATTTACAAATGTGAAGGTAAAATTTCAGTCATATTTTTTTTAAAACAGGGCAAGATATGAGAAGCATATTTCACCTAGCAAAAAGGTAATTACACAGAGCAGCCCATTCATACCATAAGCGAAGACAACAACAAATGAGATTTTGGTGTTTGGGGGGGGCAAGTAATTTCTAAATAATTAGATGACATTTAGATATGATGAATGCATGTTCACACTAACTACAATTTAGTAACAATTTAATATTTGATGCAATCACACACATCTCATTCGGTCACTATCAAAAGAAAAAAAGAAATCACCAGGGCTTCCCTGGTGGCGCAGTGGTTGAGAGTCCGCCTGCCGATGCAGGGGACACGGGTTCATGCCGCGGCCCGGGAGGATCCCACATGCCGCGGAGCGGCTGGGCCCGTGAGCCGTGGCCGCTGAGCCTGCACGTCCGGAGCCTGTGCTCTGCGACGGGAGAGGCCACAACGGTGAGAGGCCTGCATACCGCAAAAAAAAAAAAAAAAGAAATCACCATGGCATATCAAAGTTTCCTATTATTATGGAAAACCCAAAGATGAAGGAAAAAAGTCATAGGATGAGGTATCTCAAATGAAACATTTAATTCTGTTCTTTTTGGCTGGCTACAAAGAAAAAAACAAGACCCAAAAAATCAATAACCAAATTGTTTCCAATGCCATACACCCCATGCGGATGAAATTAAGAGTATAGACTTAAATATTCCTAGCACATTTAGATCAACATCCTAAAAGATCAAAAGCCAACACTGCTCCTGACCACTAAATTAAAGCTATAGCTGGTATAGAGCATTTAACATCTGAAAGTAGGGCACATCTGATGGCAGACAGTACCGCTGTTCTTCGCGGTGGCAAAAAACACTCGCAAAAAGAGATCACTGAAAACTCAAACATGTTAATTACCCCCATCCTTAAATTTCCCCCCAAACTATAATTCAAGTATTATGGGCTACATGTTTTTTCACCTCCATTCTCCAAAGGCATGGACGATCCTCTCAGAGAGGGCTGGAGAAGACATGGCAAAGAGGAGCAGAAGCCTTGGCAATCTATCAACTTGATCATCCGTCTCTCAAGAAATAACAGACCCTACCTTTAACAGGCAGGGCGTTCAGAAGACAGATGACACCAAAGTTCCTAACCCTCAAATAACTGACCTCCAGGAAAAACAGGATGTCAAAATGCAGCAATGAATTTCCTAAGCCAGGCTCTCCTCTGCACACAGATCAAACCCATTATTCTTTTCTTCTTTTTTATAAATTTGTTTATTTTTGGCTGCGTTGGGTCTTCGTTGCTGCGCGCAGCCTTTCTCTAGTTGTGGCAAGAGGGGGCTACTCTTCTTCCTTGAGGTGCACGGGCTTCTCGTTGCAGTGGCTTCTCTTTGCTGCGGAGCACAGGCTCTAGGCGCGTGGGCTCAGTAATTGTGGCGCGCGGGCTTAGTTGCTCCGCAGCATGTGGGATCTTCCCAGACCAGGGCTCAAACCCGAATCCCCTGCATTGGCAGGCAGATTCTTAACCACTGTGCCACCGGGGAAGCCCAAACGCATTATTCTTAAAGCTTCGTCCCTAATAAAACTTCTAACAAGTGATGCCCAGGAAGAGAAGGCCATTACTGGCAATGGGGCTAACAGTCTCTTTACTGGAAGCTGGCCAAGCCTACCAACCCCACGTGGGATCTACAAAGAACATTTATAGGCGAATGGAGTGAGATCCAGGCCATTTCTAAGACACACTGTGACAGCTGTAGGTTCCAGCCTGCCCTAACCCCCAGGACTACTGGTCTCCTGACATCAGTACCCCAATAAATCCGTTTCCCTTTGGCTGGGTGGGTATCCAGGAAAAGAAGGGGTTGTTATTGTTGTTTCGTTTTTTGTTTTAAGAAAAAGAAAGTCAGCCTAGACTTAGAATCACAGCTTTCACCTATGGGCTCCTGACATGCAACCAGACATCAGAGAACCACACTGATTCCCTCATTTAGAGAAAACTACTAATGACAGACTGCATTGCTTACTCTCTGCCTTATGAACAGGAATGCTCACACTATCATACTCATCCAGTCGAAAATTTACAGCAAACAAAAGAATGTCCTCACCATCATGGCCACAGATATTACTCAGCAAAATTGCCCTCCCTGGAGACAAACTGCTGAACAGTCTTTGTTCCTCTAAGAAAAGCTGGACCACTACCATTTGACGTGAGGATCATTAACTGTATGTGGAATTTTTATTGGAAGGTAGGAAGTTCTGAGTGTTCACGTATCATTCTCGTGCCTACCCACTGAAAGGAATAATCATGCTTCTCTCCTCTGTTCTCCAGACTGAGAACCAAGCCCTGGAAATCTCCAAGAGGAGAGACTTCTCAGCTGTGAGCAGGGATTCACCAAAAACGCCACTGCAGACATCTGCAGTCTGTTTCATCAAATATTCAACACAGCACAGCTTTGGAAATCAAATAAAGCAGCTTTGGTGATAGCATGTGGGAGACGATCTTAGAATGCAAAGTGTTAACAGCCAATCTGCAGTGAAGACGTGGGTTCTGTTGGTTAGCGTATTTGTTGCTTTAGTTTTTGTTCAAACCCAAACAAAAACATTTACCTCGCGTAATTTAATGCCAAGCATACTCTCCGGTGACTACTGATTTTCTTGTTAGGTCGTGCTGTACAGAGATTGAACCTGAAACCCTAGAACCTAACAAGTACACCCAGATGTTTTTATTTCCTCAAAACTGGTACAGGAGGCAGCAAATGCCCTGAGCTCAACGAGACCTTCTGGACAGCAGTACAATTTGTAACTAGAATTGCAAATGCTCTATGGTGTCCAATTGCCAACATGAAATTTAGGCGTGCCAGAGAATTATTTTGTTTCCTTAAATACTCATGACATGACTCAATCATGTAACATGTCTAAAGAATAAATAAAATATGAGGTAGATTTTACCTGCTTTCCAACAGTGATCTGTTACGTTCATTCATTTTAAAATACAGGGCTAATTTCACTTACTAAAACACTTTTTGCAAATAATTTAAATATCTGGGCTCCAGCCCCGAGAGACTTCAGTCTAAATATCACTGTCAACAGTAGCAAATCACAAATTTCAAAAAGATCATCCATGTGTACAAATGTTACATATGCATCAGGAAACAAAATGTTTAATTGGCTCATCTTTCTGCCTCCAAAAACATTCATGCAGAAAGCATCTGTTTTATTGCTGGTGTTGCCTAATATTACGTCCGGGATACTGCTCACAAATACTATCGGAGAAGCGGGGAAAGCTGGCAAACCCCAGGTGCTCTATGTCAGATGATGGGAAACTCTCCTTAAGGAGCAAAATTCCAGGACTTCGCTGGTGGCGCAGTGGTTAAGAAAACACCTGCCAATGCAAGGGACACGGGTTTGAGCCCTGATCCGCGAAGATCTCACATGCTCCAGAGCAACTAAGCCTGTGCGTCACAACTACTGAAGCCCACGTGCCCTAGAGCCCACGCTCTGCAGCGAGAAAAGCCACCGCAATGAGAAGCCCGCGCACCGCAAGAAGAGTAGCCCCCGCTCACAGGAACTAGAGAAAGGCCGCACGCAGCAACGAAGACCCAACACAGCCAAAAATAAAATAAATAAATAAAATAGATTTATTTTTTTAAAAAAAGCAACATTCCCAGGTTCAATTTGGCCAAATGCCCATGGCACCGTGGTGGGTGCAGCACTAAGATCACCCTCACACTGTTTATTTTGAAGTTTTAATAATAGATGAAAAAATATTATTTAAAATAAATTCAAGAACATTATGTAATCTGGGGATAGGCAGTTCATAATTAACCCCAACCTTACGAAAGCTAGGGCCCAATTTTTGACAGTCTCAAAAATTTGTAATTCACCCATCTGTTTCTCCAGTGCTTTCAGATGAAGCAAGTCAAATGCAAGGAGATTATGATCCTTTTTAAGAAATTTCATCCCTTATGAGTTCAGCAGAAATTTGCACATGAATTTGTCAAAAATACTTAAGCTTTTCTCCTGAAAATCAGTTTCATTTCTTTCCTGTTACTGATTTTTCAACCATCCACCACTTCACCTGCCTCCTCCATCAGCGCTCTCTTTCCAGGCGTAAAAAACAAAATGAATAATAAATAACATGAGGCCTAAAAGCACGAACATTGCAAATATTTCTCTGAAATATATTCCCACGTGGGGCCGGCTTATTTCATGATTTTAAATACATCATAGCAGGCACATGGGGTATGGACAGGAGCTAGAGAGAGCCCCAACGATTCTGGGAAAAAGGAAGGGGACTGCCTTTTGAGAGTTAGCATAACATATACACACTATTATATATAAAATAGATAACCAACAAGAACCTACTGTATAGCACAGGGAACTCTACTCAATGTTTCATAATAACCTATAAGGGAAAAGAATCTGAAGAAGAATAGATATACAGAGATATAAAATATATATACGTATAACTGAATTGCTGTGTTATACACCTGAAACATGATATTGTAAATCAACAACACTTCAATTAAAAAATAAAATAATAAAAGTAAATAAATAAGAAAGGAGCAGAAACAAAACTGTAAACAAAGATAAGCAAAATCAACTTGGAGAGCTCTGGCCTGAACCAGATCGCATTCACACGCATAACTACAAAAAGCTTATGCCTGTCAAAAAGGCAGGGAGTCATGGGGTGGGTCCTTGATTCCAAGCTCATCAAGCCCCCCTTGGTTGAACAGTCGGCAAGGTTTCGGGATGCCAGCCCGTGTAAGCCAGCAAGCCGGCCACTCGCTCTCACAGCTTCCCACTGGCACCTTCCGTACATCATCGCTCATCGTTATCTGATAGTCTTCCCATTCTTCATTTCTGCCTGCCTCTGCTCCCTCACCCTGCCTCCCTCTCAGAACACCCTAGAACACTTGTCCTGTTCACACTGTACCCCAAGAGCCTAAAAATACTGTTTGATGAATGAGTAAGTAACGTGGCTCACCAAGACTACAGCCGGGCAACTGCAAACTCCAGCCCAGCTGAGCCAGCGTGTTTCAGCATCAGTTAACAAATCAGCACTCTGGTGTTACTCCTTGGTTTTGTGAGTTTTCTGAACTCAAGGCAGGGAATCTGATTCAATCCAGGACATGAATGAAATTACTTTTCAGGTGGTGCAGAAACAGAGGCCAGCTTCACCTCTGGCTCCCTCCATCAACAACCTAGGGGGGCAGGAGATTGGCTGAGACCGTCCCTCTGTCCCTTAGCTCCCCTCCTCTGTTTTGTCTGTGTTTTACATCCAGTGGCTGAAGCATTTGCCAAATTCTAGACCTCTCAAAGGCGAGTCAAATCTTTGTGGCACACTAACACTCCCTGGAGCTAATAAAAAGCGGCTGTGTCTTCCAGCTTCCGCCTTTTGTCTCTACTTTTCAAAAGGAAAGACCAATGTGCCAACCCCTGTGGTCACACTCAAGTTCATGTGTCCAACACACACTGAGGCCAAACAAACCAAAACATAGGAGTTTGGAGCACAGAAATGTTTATTGCAAGGGCCAAGCAAGGAGAATGGGCAGCTCACGCTCTAAACGCCCAAACTCCCCGATGGTTTTCAGGGAAGAGTTTTTACAGGCAAAATTTGTGAGGAGAGCTGTGGGCTATGGGAATGGTTATTTTGCCATGTTCCTACAACTTGTGATTTCATTTCCTATCAAAATTCTACCACTCCACAAAATTGTTTTTTTCATACAACCCAAACATTAAAACAATAGCCACTTATAATCAGAAACTGCTGGCTTTAGAATGGCCATCATCAAAAACTCCAGAAACAATAAATGTTGGGACAGGGTGTGGAGAAAAGGGAACCCTCCTGCACTGTTGGTGGGAATGTAAATTGATACAGCCACTATGGAGAACAGTATGGAGGTTCCTTAAAAAACTACAAATAGATCTATCATATGACCCAGCAATCCCACTACTGGGCATATACCCTGAGAAAACCATAATTCAAAAAGAGTCATGTACCACAATGTTCATTGCAGCTCTATTTACAATAACCAGGACATGAAAACAACCTAAGTGTCCATCAACAGACAATAAAGAAGATGTGGCACATATACAATGGAATATTACTCAGCCATAAAAAGGAACGAAATTGAGCTATTTCTAGTGAGGTGGATGGACCTAGAATCTGTCATACAGAGTGAAGTAAGTCAGAAAGAGAAAAACAAATACCATATGCTAACGCATACACATGGAATCTAGAAAAACGGTACTGAAGAACCTAGTGGTAGGGCAGGAATAAAGACGCAGATGCTGAGAACAGACTGGAGGACACAGGGGGAAAGGGGAGGCTGGGACGTAGTGAGAGAGTAGCATTAACATACATACACTACAAAATGTAAAACAGATGGCTGGTGGGAAGCTGTTGCACAGCATGGTGAGATCAGCTCTGTGCTTTGTGACCACCTAGAGGGGTGGGATAGGGAGGGTGGGAAGGAGGCTCAAGAGGGAGGGGAGAGACTTCCCTGGTGACGCAGTGGTTAAGAATCTGCCTGCCAATGCAGGGGACACAGGTTCAAGCCCTGGTCTGGGAAGATCCCACATGCTGTGGAGCAACTAAGCCCGTGCACCACAACTACTGAGCCTGCGCTCTAAAGCCCACGAGCCACAATTACTGAGCCCGTGTGTGCCACAACTACTGAAGCCTGTGCGCCTAGAGCATGTGCTCCGTGTCAAGAGAAGCCACCATAATGAGAAGACTGTGCACCGCAATGAAGAGTGGCCCCTACTTGCTGCAACTAGAGAAAGTCCCTGCGCAGCAACGAAGACCCAACGCACCCAAAAAAACAAAATAAATTTAAAGAAAAAAAAAGAGGGAGGGGATATGGGGATATGTGTGTGTGTACAGCTGATTCACTTTATTGTACAGCAGAAACTAACAACATTGTGAAGCAATTACACTCCAATAAAGATGTATAAAAATAAATAAATAGGGCTTCCCTGGTGGTGCAATGGTTGAGAGTCCGCCTGCCGATGCAGGGGGACACAGGTTCGTGCCCTGGTCTGGGAAGATCCCACATGCCGCGGAGCGGCTGGGCCCGTGAGCCATGGCCGCTGAGCCTGCGCGTCCGGAGCCTGTGCTCTGCAATGGGAGAGGCCGCAACAGTGAGAGGCCCGCGTATCACAAAAAAAAAAAAAAAAATTAAAAATAAATAAATAATTTACGTTTGTTAACTTTAAAGTGGCTTTTGGTCATCACATCCCTAATTATCTCTATTTAGCCTTTTTAAGCTCCCTGATGATAGAGGATAAGATGATTGAGCAGGGGCGGTGGGGAAGGGGGTTAACCTGACACACAAAAGTCCAGTAAAGATTTGATGGGTGAATTATGTGATTACATGATGGCATGATTATTCTATATTAACGTACTATATAAACTTACAAATGCCTGACTCACATGATCCACAAGAAGAGTAAGCTGGTAACCTGCTTCCAAACCTCCTCTCCCCAGAGGAAGCTCTGTACCAGTTCAGAATACAAGCCAAACTCAGCATGATACTGGGGATTACCCTATGGACACTACAGAAAAACAGATCTCGGTACATGATAGATGCTCCACAAGTGAACAAACCTATCTGCCATCCTTGTGAGAGTGAAAGGATGTGGCTTTTGGAACCAACAGATTCTCATTTGAAACTTGGTATCACTGTATCACCAGCACCTAGTGTCAATGTTTACACTAGAAAAAGAATCTCTCTCTGGAATTCCCTGGCGTCCAGTGGTTAGGACTCTGTGCTCTCACTGCCTGGGTTCGATCCCTGGTCGGGGAACTAAGATCCCACAACCTGCCTGGCACACCCCCACCCCCACCCCACCACCCCCCACCAAAAAAAAGCATCTCTTTAACAAGGGTATTTACATGTATCTGTGAATGAGTGAAGGGCTAAACATATGAAAAGAGTATTCTTGTCATCCAAAACAACTATGCCTCTAGTATGCAAAGAGAGAGATTTGCAGTTTCTCAATTTAAAATATTCCGGTGGATATTTACATGGAAAAGATATCTAACAAATTATACATTTTGCTTCCAATTCAATTCAAGTAGACAACATTATTGGGGTCATGATTTTTTTAATTAAAAATACTGCATTGATCCATAAACTCCCAGCTGATATAAAGTACTTCCTGTAGTTATATTTAAACTAATTATCAACTCTGTATACAATGTTTCTTTTTCTTTTTTTTCCTCAAAAATTTTGCTGACTAACAGGGAAGACAGATATGTCTTACACATTGTGAAAGGTACAAAAATCTAAAAAGGCAGTGAAATCATTTGGGATTATCATGAGAAAAATGTGCTTCAAATTCATCCTGTTTTTAACAAAAAGTCAAGTCCTAGTCAAATACACTTTATAACCACAACTTCATCTGGTCACATCTAATTTTTCAAATGCTTAAATGATTCTTTTTATCCACAATATTTGCATGCATAGCCTACAGTTCAAACAAATGATTCCTAATCCATAAGTATTAGAATCTCCTAATATAGCACTCCCTTCAACGTATAACTTAGTTATCTAGTAAGCAAGTTTAAAATATATGATTTCTTAAATTGCTTTAAAGAAAACAACTTCTGTGGACAATAAAACTCTAACTAAACAAAATCCTATCATGGGTCTAACATCCAGGAAGGTGATAAGCCCTTACAGAACCTCATGTTTCTACATCTACAAACAATTAATAATAAAGTATAAACAATATGCTTTAATATAATGGTTTAGAATTAAATTACAAAGAATAATTCTTTTATCAATTTTCAGAATCAACTCTTAGTTTCTTGTTTTGCTTTCTTTACCATCTATGGGGGAAGGAGGGAAGGAGGGAAGGAAAGCCAAGTTTAAGCCCATCACCTTAAGCTTGTAACATCTCACCTTCCTATACGAGAACTATAAACATGAATGAGAGGTTGTCAGTAGATGTTAGCAGAACAGCAACTCAATTAACAGCAGAATGAATGTACATCCAGATACTCAGGACTATACTCTCAAACATCCCTTCCGCATTAAAAAAAAAAAAAATCCACAGACACTTCTTCCAAGTCCAAAACAAGCACTCAGACAACAGAAAAAAAATTAAATTTCAATGTCTTCCAGGATGGCAAAATCTGGATAACCTAGTAGAAAAGAGAATCACTTGGTATTACTGACAAATAGAACTTAAGAATGTAGAAACAATATTAAAGACATAAGGAAGAAATGTAACTGAAGACCATAAAAAACTTGTTGAGATAGACTGACACCTTTGAAAAACATTTCTCTAAAAATGGACAATTTTTTATTTCTAAAATATATTGTTAATGTGTACACTCCAGATCCTCATGAAATTAATATGAATAATACATATAAACTTGTCTTATAAATTGGACTGCTTTAAAGCAGTATTAAGGTATACTTCTTCAGCGTTAGGACAAGTAATCCAAAGATTCCACTGTTTATATTTCTTTGTCACATACTGATTGTTAGCGACTTCAGGAATCATGTAAGATTATACTATTAACCTGTCATATTCATCATTCCATTAGTAAGGCATGGGCCCTGACCTCAAATATTTAATCTGGAGGGGAAAATAAAACTCATACCCACGTAGCAAGCAATCAGTAAATACTATAAGATGAAACAAAATTAAGTTTCCAACTGCACAAAAATAATTTCATAGGATTCTGTCTTCACTGGGGAGGATTTCATGGAGGAGATAGTGACTGATATGGGTCTTAAAACATAGCTCAGGGCTTCCCTGGTGGTGCAGTGGTTGAGAATCTGCCTGCTAATGCAGGGGACACGGGTTCGAGCCCTGGTCTGGGAAGATCCCATATGCCATGGAGCAACTAGGCCCGTGAGCCACAACTACTGAGCCTGCGCGTCTGGAGCCTGTGTTCCACAACAAGAGAGGCCGCGATAGTGAGAGGCCCGCACACCGCGATGAAGAGTGGCCCACGCTTGCCACAACTAGAGAAAGCCCTCGCGCAGAAACGAAGACCCACCACAGCCAAAAATAAATAAATAAACAAATGTGGGATTTAAAAAAAAAAAGCTCGGATTTCTATGTTTTATTTCTCTATAAGATTGAAAATTTCCCAAAGGATCAATCTGTTGACACTATCAGCTCTTCGCATCCCTCTAATTCCCTGCCCTTGCTAGTACACAATCAAATTAAGTATTTAATGAACTGAATCACAACTGCTATGAAAATATAACTGTTCTTCCCAACAAAGCAATGATATGGAACCTCTATCTTCACACATTTAACAGAACTCTCCTGTCCACTGGCTCCCACTTTTCTCCCTAGGTACACTGCCCTCAGACCACACTTTGCCCTGGAGCAAACATGATCATCTACAAATTAGTTCCCACTTCGCTGCCTGGCTTTTTCTCAGCCCTTTCTACAACCCGTGGATAACCTGGATTACTGTATATACAGTGAGGATGCTGCTCTCCACCAGATCACACCACATCTCAGGGAAAGCACTTGTGTATTAACATTGGCTACCACCTGGCACTTCACATAAACTCATTAGAGCTCCCTGGCCTCAATCGTAGACACACAGCACTAGATCTATGTTTTTATTCATTCATTCATCCATCCATCCATTCCCTCATTCAGCTGGCAATCATTCAGTACATCACTCCCGTGTGCTGAGCACAATGTTAAGTACTGAGTGGACAAAACTGAGTATGATTCTTGCCCCACAAGGGCTCATGGCCTCTTAGTGCAAGGGTTCATCAAAAGGATAAGGAGAGGAGCTTCAAGCTGGCGGAAGAGTAAGACGTGCACATCACCTTCCTTCCCACAAATACATCAGAAACACATCTACATGGGGAACAACTCCTACAGAACACCTACTGAATGCTGGCAGAAGACCTCAGACCTCCCAAAACGCAAGAAACGCCCCACGTACCTGGATAGGGCAAAAGAAAAATGAAAAAACAGACAAAAGATAGGGACAGAACCTGCACCACTGGCGGGGAACTGTGAAGGAGGAAAGGTTTCCACACACTAGAAGCCCCTTCGCGGGCAGAGACTGCGGTGGGTGGAGGGGGGAAGCTTCAGAGCCATGGAGAAGAGCGCAGCGACAGGGGTGCGGAAGGCAAAGCGGAGAGATTCCCGCACAGGGCATCGGTGCCGACCGGCACTCACCAGCCCGAGAGGCTTGTCTGCTCACCCGCCGGGGCGGGCGGGGCTGGGAGCTGAGGCTCAGGCTTCGGTCGGAGCGCAGGGACAGGACTGGGGTTGGCGGCGTGAACACAGCATGAAGGAACTAGTGCGCCACAGCTAGCCGGGAGGGAGTCGGGAAAAAAGTCTGGACCTGCCGATGAGGCAAGAGACTTTTTCTTCCCTGTTTGTTTCCTGGTGCGCGAGGAGAGGGAATTAAGACTGCTGCTTAAAGGAGCTCCAGAGGTGGACATGAGACACTAAGGCTGCTGCTGCCGCCACCAGGAAGCCTGTGTGCGAGCACAGCTCACTCGCCATACCCCCCTTCCGGGAAGCCTGTGCATTCCGCCACTGCCAGGGTCCCGTGATCCAGGGACAACCTCCCCGGGAGAACACACGGCACGCCTCAGGCTGGTGCAACGTCACGCTGGCCTCTGCCGCCGCAGGCTCGCCCCACATCCACACCCCTCCCTCCCCCCGGCCTGAGTGAGCCAGAGCCCCCGAATCAGCTGCTCGTTTAACCCCGTCCTGTCTGAGCAAAGAACAGACGACTTCAGGCGACCTACACGAAGAGGCAGGGCCAAATCCAAAGCTGAACCCCAGGAGCTGTGAAAACAAAGAAAAGAAAGGGAAATTTCTCCCAGCAGCCTCAGGAGCAGCGGATTAAATCTCCACAATCAACCTGATGTGCCCTGCATCTGTGGAATGCATGAATAGACAACGAATCGTCCCAAATTAAGGAGGTGGACTTTGGTAGCAAGATTTATTATTTTTTCCCCTTTTCCTCTTTTTGTGAGTGTGTATGTGTATGCGCTTCTGTGTGATTTTGTCACAGTATAGATTTGCTTTTACCATTTGTCCTAGGGTTCTGTCTGTCCGTTTATTTTTTGTTTTTTTGTTTTAATATACTTTTCAGCACTTCTTATCATTGGTGGATTTGTTTTTTGGTTTCATTGTTCTTTCTTTTTAAAATTACTTAAAACATTTTTTTAATAATTATTTTTTGTTTTTTATTTTAATACCTTTTTAATTTTAGCTTAGTTTAGTTCATCTGTTTCTTTCTTTCTTTCTTTCTCCCTTTTACTCTGAGCCATGTGGATGACAGGCTCTTGTGGCTCCAGCCAGGCATCAAGGCTGTGCCTCTCATGTGGGAGAGCCAAGTTCAAGACATTGGTCCACCAGAGACCTTCCAGTTCCACGTAACATCAAACGGTGAAAATCTCCCAGAGATCTCCATCTCAACGCCAAGACCCAGCTCCACTCAACGACCAGCAAGCTACAGTGCTGGACACCCTATGCCAAACAACTACCAAGACAGGAACACAACCCCACCCATTAGCACAGAGGCTGCCTAAAATCATAATAAGGTCACAGACACCCCAAAACATACCACCAGACGTGGACCTACCCACCAGAAAGACAAGATCCAGCCTCATCCACCAGAACACAGGCACTAGTCCCCTCCACCAGGAAGCCTACACAACCCACTGAACCAACCTCAGCCACTGGGGACAGACACCAAAAACAACGGGAACTACGAACCTGCAGCCTCTGAAAGGGAGACGCCAAACACAGTAAGTTAAGCAAAATGGGAAAAAAAAGAAAGACACAGCAGATGAAGGAGCAAGGTAAAAACCCACCAGACCTAACAAACGAAGAGGAAATAGGCAGTCTACCTAGAAAACAATTCAGAGTAATGATAGTAAAGATGATCCAAAATCTTGGAAACAGAATGGAGAAAACACAAGAAACATTTAACAAGGACCTAGGAGAAAGAAATAGCAAACAAACAATCATGAACAACACAATAAACGAAATTAAAAATTCTCCAGAGGGATCAACAGCAGAATAACTGATGCAGAAGAACGGATAAGTGACCTGGAAGATAAAATAGTGGAAATAAATACTGCAGAGCAGAATAAAGAAAAAAGAATGAAAAGAACTTAGGACAGTCTCAGAGACGTCTGGGACAATATTAAATGCACCAACATTAGAATTATAGGATTCCCAGGAGAATAAGAGAAAAAGAAAGGGACTGAGAAAATATTTGAAGAGACTGCGGTTGAAAAGTTCCATAATGTGGGAAAGGAAATAGTTAATCAAGTCCAGGAAGCACAGAGAGTCCCATATAATAAATAAACAAATAACAATAAGTATCTCCTTGGACAAATCCAAGGAGAAACACACCAAGACACATATGAATCAAACTATCAAAAATTACATACAAGGAAAAAATATTAAAAGCAGCAAGGGAAAAACAACAAATAACACACAAGGAAATCCCTATAAGGTTAACAGCTGATCTTTCAGCAGAAACTCTGCAAGCCAGAAGGGAGTGGCAGGACAGATTTAAAGTGATGAAGGAGAAAAACCTACAACCAAGATTACTCTACCCAGCAAGGATCTCATTCCGATTTGATGGAGACATTTAAACCTTTACAGACAAGCAAAAGTTAAGAGAATTCAGCACAACCAAACCAACTTTACAACAAATGCTAAAGGAACTTATCTAGGCAGGAAACACAAGATAAGGACAAAACCTACAATAACACACCCAAAACAACTAAGAAAATGGGAATAGGAACATACATATCGATAATTACCTTAAATGTAAATGGATTAAATGCTCCAACCAAAAGACACAGACTGGCTGAATGGATACCAAAACAAGACCCATATATATGCTGTCTACAAGAGACCCACTTCAGACCTAGGGACACATACAGACTGAAAGTGAGAGGATGGAAAAAGATATTCTATGCCAATGGAAATCAAAAGAAAGCTGGAGTAGCAATTCTCATATCAGACAAAATAGACTTTAAAACAAAGAGAAAAAGAAGACAAAATAGACTTTAAAACAAGAGACAAAGAAGGACACTACATAATAATCAAGGGATCAATCCAAGAAGAAGATATAACAATTGTAAACATTTATGCACCCAATATAGAAGTACCTCAATACATAAGGCAAATACTACCAGCCACAAAAGGGGAAATCAACAGTAACACAATCATAGTAGGGGATGTTACCACCCCACTTTCACCAATATACAGATCATCCAAAATGAAAATAAATACGGAAACACAAGCTTTAAATGATACATTAAACAAGATGGACTTAATTGATATTTATAGGACATTCCATCCAAAAACAACAGAATACACTTTCTTCTCAAGTGCTCATGGAACATTCTCCAGGATAGATCATACCTTGGGTCACAAATGAAGCCTTGGTAAATTTAAGAAAACTGAAATCATATCAAGCATTTTTTCCGGCCACAACGCTATGAAACTAGATATCAATCACAGGAAAAAATCTGTAAAAAAAAAAATACAAACACATGGAGGCAAAGCAATACACTATTAATAACCAAGAGATCACTGAAGAAATCAAAGAGGAAATTAAAAAATACCTAGAAACAAATGACAAGGAAAACACGATGACCCAAAACCTATGGGATGCAGCAAAAGCAGTTCTAAGAGGGAAGTTTATAGCAATACAATCCAACCTCAAGAAACAAGAAACATCTCAAATAAACAACCTAACCTTACACCTAAAGCAATCAGAGAAAGAAAACCAAAAAAACTCCGAAGTTAGAAGGAAAGAAATCATAAAGATCAGATCAGAAATAAATGAAAAAGAAATAAAGGAAATGATAGCAATGATCAATAAAACTAAAAGCTGGTTCTTTGAGAAGATAAACAAAATTGATAAACCATTAGCCAGACTCATCAAGAAAAAAAGGGAGAAGGCTCAAATCAATAGAATTAAAAATGAAAACGGAGAAGTAACAACTAACACTGCAGAAATACAAAGGATCATGAGAGATTACAACAAGCAACTATACGCCAATAAAATAGACAACCTGCAAGAAATGGACGAATTCTTAGAAATGCACAACCTTCCGAGACTGAACCAGGAAGAAATAGAAAATATGAACAAACCAATCACAAGTAATGAAATTGAAACTGTGATTGAAAATGTTCCAAAAAACAAAAGCCCAGGACCAGATGGCTTCACAGGCGAATGCTATCAAACACTTAGAGAAGAGCTAACACCTATCCTTCTGAAACTCTTCCAAAATATAGCAGAGGGAGGAACACTCCCAAACTCATTCTACGAGGCCACCATCACCCTGTTACCAAAATCAGACAAAGATGTCACAAAAAAAGGAAACTACAGACCAATATCATTGGTGAACAAACATGCAAAAATCCTCAACAAAATACTAGCAAACAGAATCCAACAGCACATGAAAAGGATCATACACCATGATCAAGTGGGGTTTATTCCAGGAATGCAAGGATTCTTCAATATATGCAAATCAATGAACGTGATACACCATATTAACAAATTGAAGGAGTAGAACCATATGATCATCTCAATAGATGCAGAGAAAGCTTTCGACAAAATTCAACACCCATTTATGATAAAAAAAACCCTCCAGAAAGTAGGCATAGAGGGAACTTTCCTCAACATAATAAAGGCCATATATGACAATCCCACAGGCAACATCATCCTCAATGGTGCAAAACTGAAGCCATTTCCACTAAGATCAGGAGCAAGACAAGGTTGCCCACTCTCACCACTATTATTCAACATATTTTTGGAAGTTTTAGCCACAGCAATCAGAGAAGAAAAAGAAAAAGAAGGAATCCAAATCAGAAAACAAGAAGTAAAGCTGTCTCTTTTTGCAGATGACATGATACTATACATAGAGAATCCTAAAGATGCCATGAGAAAACTACTAGAGTTAATCAATGAATTTGGTAAAGGATCAGGATACAGAATTAATGCACAGAAATCTTTTGCATTCCTATACACTAATGATGAAAAATCTGAAAGTGAAGTGAAGGAAACACTCCCATTTACCACTGCAACAAAAAGGATAAACTACCTAGGAATAAACCTACCTAAGGTAACAAAAGACCTGTATGCAGAAAATTATAAGACACTGATGAAAGAAATTAAAGATGATACAATTAGATGGAGAGATATACCATGTTCTTGGATTGGAAGAATCAACACTGTGAAAATGACTATACTACCCAAAGCAATCTACAGATTTAACATAATCCCTATCAAACTACCACTGGCATTTTTCACAGAACTAGGAGAAAAAATTTCACAATTTGTATGGAAACACCAAAGACCCTGAATAGCCAAAGCAATCTTGAGAAAGAACAGTGGAGCTGGAGGAATCAGGCACCCTGACTTCAAACTATACTACAAAGCTACAGTAATCAAGACAGTATGGTACTGGCATAAAAACAGAAATACAGACCAATGGAACAGCATAGAAAGCCCAGAGATAAACCCACACACATATGGTCACCTTATCTTTGATAAAGGAGGCAAGAATATACAGTGGAGAAAAGACAGCCTCTTCAATAAGTCGTGCTGGGAAAACTGGACAGCTACATGTAAAAGAATGAAATTAGAACACTCCCTAACACCATACACAAAAATAAACTCAGAATGGATTAAAGACTTAAATGTAAGGCAGACACTATAAAACTCTTAGAGGAAAACATAGGCAGAACACTCTATGACATAAATCACAGCAAGATCCTTTTTGACCCACCTCTTAGAGAAATGGAAATAAAAACAAAAATAAACAGATGGGACCTAATGAAACTTCAAAGCTTTTGCACAGCAAAGGAAACCATAAACAAGACCAAAAGACAACCCTCAGAACGGGAGAAAATATTTGCAAATGAAGCAACTGACAAAGGATTAATCTCGAAAACATACAAGCAACTCACGCAGCTCAATATCAAAAAAACAAACAACCCAATCAAAAAATGGGCAGAAGACCTAAATAGACATTTCTCCAAAGAAGATATACAGATTGCCAACAAACACATGAAAGAATGCTCAACACCATTTATCATTAGAGAAATGCAAATCAAAATTACAATGAGATATCATCTCACACTGGTCAGAAAGGCCATCATCAAAAAATTTATAAACAATAAATGCTGGAGAGGGTGTGGAGAAAAGGGAACCCTCATACACTGTTGGTGGGAATGTAAATTGATACAGCCACTATGGAGAACAGTATGGAGGTTCGTTAAAAAAACTAAAAACAGAACTACCATGTGACCCAGCAATCCCACTACTGGGCATATACCCTGAGAAAACCATAATTCAAAATGAGTCATGTACCAAAGTGTTCATTGCAGCTCTATTTACAATAGCCAGGACATGGAAGCAACCTAAGTGTCCATCAAGAGATGAATGGATAAAGAAGATGTGGCACATATATACAATGGAATATTACTCAGCCATAAAAAGAAATGAAACTGAGTTATTTGTAGTGAGGTGGATGGATCTAGAGTCTGTCATACAGAGTGAAGTAAGTCAGAAAGAGAAAAACAAATGCCGTATGCTAACACGTATATATGTAATCTTAAAAGAAACAAAAAAGATCATGAAGAACCTAGGGGCAAGACGGGAATAAAGACGCAGACCTACTAGAGAATGGACCTGAGGACATAGGGAGGGGGAAGTGTAAGCTGGGACAAAGTGAGAGAGTGGTAGTATATATATGGATATATATACACTACCAAATGTAAAACAGATAGCTAGTGGGAAGCAGTCACATAGCACAGGGAGATCAGCTCGGTGCTTTGTGACCAGCTAAAGGGGTGGGATAGGGAGGGTGGGAGAGAGGGAGATGCAAGAGGGAAGAGATATGGGGAATATGTATATGTATAGCTGATTCACTTTGTTATAAAGCAGAAACTAACACATCATTGTAAAGCAATTATAGTCCAATAAAAATGTTAAGGAAAAAAAAGATAAGCATGTTTTGTAGAAAAGATACAGCATATCAAAATGCTACAAGCTGAAAGTGAGAAAGCTAAATTCGAGGTATTTATAGGAAGATAAGAAAACAGGAGGGGAAAATAAGGCAAAATTGTCTGATCCTAATAGATAGAGGTCTACAGAAAAAACATAGCCAATTTCCTCCTCCAAAGTCAGGGAAAAAGAGTGTGTGGAAAGGATAAACTGTACAAGTGAACATGATATTTTTCTTAAGAGTATGTATACAATACTCTCTCGACTCCAGATGTTTATGCATCTCCTTCTCTCTCGTTAATGTCCTTTCTTTTATCCCCACATGTCCAAATCCTGTCAATCTTTTAAGTCATGTGACTTCAAATCCTTCCCTGATCCCCACGGCTGGAAGTAATCTCATCCTAAACACCCATAATTTATGATAAATTTTTTATCATAAATTTATGTTTCTATCATATATTTTATGATTATTGAATTTTTTAGGGGAAGAGAAAGGAACTATCATTTATATATTTGTGACCTTCTATGACAGATACTTTAAAAGCATTAACCCTTTTATTCTCACAGGGTGTTTTCTATTTCCATTACATACCTGAAGAAATCAAAGGTCAGCCCATGGTCTCTACAGCTCCACGTCCCTTTCACAATACTCCATTGTGCTATCCATGTTATTATACTTATTTAAGTATTACATTATATACTTATATCAGTATAATATATTATATTGATTTAAGTATTTCACTCAACACATATTTACTGAAGACTTACTCTGACCTCTATTCTAGGACTACAGAGGGGTCCTTTCCATGCCTTCAAGATCACCATTTAGTGCGGAAGTAAGGAGGCATTTGCAATTTAACATCCCAGAGAATATTAATTAGCTGAACATTAACAGGAAATTTTGCCATTTTTAAAGCCTCAGCATGGGGAACTCTGAGTCAAGAAAGTCAAACAGGTCTTTAAGGCTTCTCAGATTCTTTAATGTAAGATCTCCAGGAGGTGAATATGAGTATTTCCCAGACTTCTTTTTTGTTTTTTTTATTGTAGTTAAAATATACTTAGCATAAAATTTACCATGCTAACCATTTTTCAGTGGACAATTCAGTGGCCTTAAGTACACTCACCATGTACAACCATCACTGCGATCCATTCCAGAACTTTCTGACCATATGTTTTGTGGAGAATACTACTACCAGTGTGGGGTCCCAAAGAATACATTTTAAGAACTGTGTGACATGGTATCAGGACTATGGCAGGGGATACACAGGATGCTGTGAGAACACAGGACCCAAGGGCAGGTCTTTCCAACACAGAAAGGCCTAAATGTCTAACCAGACACCTGCAGGGCAAGAGTTAGCCAGAAATGACAGACGTGAGCAGCAGGGTAAAGGCCCAGTTTGAAAGAGACACTGCATCCTCAGGCCTATGAAAATTACTCATGGGCCCCCAGAGACAGAGGAGCATCATATAAGCAAATGGCTGGTTAAATGTCAAGGAGACAAGGAGATCGGCCAAGGAGAAGACAACTTTATGCCTGTGTTACTCTCCTCAATGCTGCAGTGATGGTAAACTTTTATAACTTCTGGAGGCTGAGAATTCAACGTCTGTTCTCGGGGGAAGGAACAGCCCCAGTACCAACCATTTGCATTCATCCCAATCAGATCTATGACTTCATAAAAGACCATTAAATAGTTGGCCATGCATATATCACCAAAGCATTTAGAAATGAACCACAGGAACATTTAGGTGAACATTTACATTATAAGTAAAAATTTAATAAACTTTCTTCCAATACAAAACTAGAAATATCTACCTTCAGTTTCAGATCAAGCCATTTACTCTTTCCCTTAAAATTCTGAAATCAAACCGAATGTCCCTTTTTGTAGTTTAATATACCACCGTCTAATAATGGGTGTTAGTTTCTTTAATGTGTTCATTTCCTTCACTTCCCCTGTTTTATTTGGGGAATTTAATTTGAGAGAATGAGGCAAGAGTTGCCAGAGTAAATCCCAAAAGATGTAAAGACCCTGAGACTTGAAATGCAACTGCCTCCCCAACCCACCACGACACCTGAGACTTCGTAAAAGCAGTAGAAAAGTCTGAACAGTGATGAACTATTCTTTCCTTCTTGGTAACAGAGCATTCTTCATCTTTATTACTGCCAAGAATGCTAGCTTGCTATTAAGGGACTTACAAAAATGTTGAAAAACTCCAAGTTCATTCTTAAAACCAAAAGGAAGAAAGTATGGGAAAACGTATACAAGCATAATATACTTTAAACCGTGTGTGTTATGTACACTGAAGTCTATAAAACCTCTTGACAGAGAAAGAAGGTCCAGATCCACACAGGTCATTACTAAATTCTTTCATGTGAACTCTACATTGTTTTGAGAAAACTGGGTAAGCAGTTTTGGAGCGTTTCATTGGCCAATCAAAAACTGAAAATAAATGTAGAATCTTAAAAAAGTTTAATAAAAAATACTTTAAATAAAAATAAGCTCATAGACACAGAGAACAGAGGCAGGAGGCTATAATGCAACAGCATGGTGAGTATAGTTAATAACACCATATTGCTAACTGAAAGTTGATGAGAGTAGATCT
Source organism: Pseudorca crassidens (assembly GCF_039906515.1). Classification (NCBI taxonomy): domain Eukaryota; kingdom Metazoa; phylum Chordata; class Mammalia; order Artiodactyla; family Delphinidae; genus Pseudorca; species Pseudorca crassidens. The sequence goes on from NC_090311.1 coordinate 77,276,002, forward strand.
TAAAAGTTCTCAGCACACGAAAAAACATCCTGTAACTGTGTGGTGATAGATGCTACCTAGACTTATAGTAGTGATTATTTTGCAATATATATAAACATTGAATTACATATGTTGGACACCTGAAACTATATAATGTATATTGGACACCTGAAACTAATATAATGTATGTCAATTATACCTCAACCAAAAAATTAAAATAAAATCCTAAATCCAAAAAAAGAATAAAAAGTCAAATAACTTCACAGAAAGTCATACACTATATTTCCCAGTTGTAGATTCATGCTGTGCATATTAAACACTCTAAAAACTTGTGCAAAAATGAAACTTACCTATTTTTCTCTAGGGAAAAAAAGTGAAAAGCTGCAACTAACTTTCCTCAGCCCATAGATCTTCAACCTCACACAGGGGATAACGTCATCCATCCTGGAATAGCTGGATAACTTCATCACCGAATCACTGCAGGTCTCAGTAGATCTCAGGCTGCCCCACCAGCAACACTTTACTCATGGATCTTCAGAAAAGCAATGAATCACTCACTTAGCACAGGGTGAGGTCTCTTATTTATATCACTGTAAAGTAACAACGAAGCAACAAACCAGCTAGGAGTGTTCAGAAATACAAAGCTAAATTGAGGAGAAGTTTTGTATTTGCACACAAAACTGCAGAATTCACAATCTACAATTCCTGTGATTGTTTCCCTTCAGGGCTATAATTGGGGGCTAGCAATGTTCTCTTGGAGCAGCCGAGGCAGCCTAAAGACCCTCTCTCAGGCTGCAGTTTTTATTCCTACTCCTCCTCTTTTTACATGGTGTTCCCTGGTGGCGCAGTGGTTGAGAGTCCGCCTGCCGATGCAGGGGACACGGGTTCATGCCCCGGTCCGGGAAGATCCCACATGCCGCGGAGCGGCTGGGCCCGTGAGCCATGGCCACTGAGCCTGCACGTCCGGAGCCTGTGCTCCGCAATGGGAGAGGCCACAACGGTGAGAGGCCCGCGTACCGCAAATAAATAAATAAATAAAAATAAATTTTTAAAAAATAAAAATAAATGGTGTTTATCTCCCCAAGGTCATCCACGCATTAAATCTACTGTCCTGCAGAATGGAAATTTTTGAAAGCAATAAGTACCAAACAAGAAAATTTTAAAGACATCATTATTTTAATCTGTTTTTTTTCAGAAAAACACTCTTTGCCCAGTGGTGAAACAGTATTTCTATAGAAGACTACTTCTATATTTCCAGTACAAACATAGCCTTGGGCTGATTTAAATGAAAAATAAGTAACAACTCATAGAAGCATAATCTAAATTTATGATGTTCATTTTCTACCCATAGCCTAAAAAATGTTTTGCAGGTTGTTTGCAAACTTATTGGAAAAACTAAAAGATATTTATTGAGTTGTGGTTTATAACCTTCCAGAACCACCACCACCACCAAAAACAAAAAAAAAAGGTTCTGCATACACATCCCCCTCATACCATCTGTAACTGTTCCACGCCAGCTGACTCAACATTAAGTCATTATTCAAATGTATTGCATCGGCACACTAGAATTACTTCACGTACATATTATCAACTAATTTGAACTACTAGAATAAGGATAGGCAATAAAGGCCCATAGCTATTTAAAAATAAAAAACAAAAAAACACAGAACAATGTAGTTTCCAATTCAAGAATTCCTAGGAAAAACACTGCCCCTTTTCATATCCCCTATCAACTTGTTCCTTTCCTCCTATGTGTCCTGTCCCACTTACGAAGTCATCATTTACCCAACTGCCAATGCTAGAAACCTATATCTCATTCACAATTCATTTTTCCCTCCCCCAACATTTCTTCAATCCAATAGTCTCTCACATGTCTACTCTTTGTCCAGACCTTCATCTCCTGTAAGAGCATCCTAATTGTTCATCCTGTTTCCAGTCTCTCTACATTCACCCTAAATTACCTTTTGGAAATGCAAACGTGATCCAGCACCTACCACAATGACCATTATAAAGGTCCTTAGTAAATATCTGCTGGACCAATGGCCATGTCATGTGCTATTTCTTAAGAACCTTTGCCTCCTCCCCTGCCCACCTCCATTTCCTAAAGGGCATCGATTATAAGGGCACTGCCCTGCTCCATCACCAGTCACCTTGTCATTCTCATTATTACACGCAAAAATAACAACAGCCATAATAATAGTGATCACACACGTTGCACAAAATATCACACATCTTGAAAATTTTTTAAAGTATTTATTGATATACCTTTACTTAGCAGATGAGAAAAGCAGCGGTTTATGAGGAGAGACAGAGAGACTATAAGTAATAAAATTAGAATTTAGGTCTTTCTAACTGAACTCTACAGTCCTATCGTTATCCTGCTGAAAGCTTGGTTATAACTGTAAAACCATTTAATTTACTATTTCTAAATAACATGTAGAAATAATCAAAGAGCTGATTTTGAGAGGTGTCTTATGCATTACTGAAAGTCATTTTCATTAGAGTCAAAACACCAAAGTCTGGGTGGCTGCCTCTTTTAGGATAATTATTCCACTCTGTCATATCCATCATTGGAGCAGTCATATGCCCAGTTCTTAAGTAAGTAATAATGTCTTTCAGAAGAAGCACGCTTTGGTCTCTGGACAGTTCTGGCAACTGCAGCATTGCATCTGCATACTAATGTCTTGATACTAAGCTTAAAATTAAAAATCAGGCGGGGTACAATCCCAATGCAAAATTCAAGAGCCGTGAAAACTATTTTCCTGACGGCACATTATTCCTAGATCTAAAATTAATCAGAAATAAAAATCAAGATGAAAATTAACCAACCCAGTCTATTCTCTCCTGTGATTCCTGTTTATTTCTTTAAATCTCACCTGCAAAACCATGACCCTCGGCTCTAAAAGAAGAGAGGTGATCAAGTAATACTAAAACCACTGAGCTAAACCCTTGCCCCTCATGTTAGCAAATTAGAATTCTCTTCTTCCAGCAGCATATGGAGTTAAGTAAACCCCTGACAATCAAAAGCAAAATTAAAGACTTTGAAGCCAAGATCTATGGGATTCTGTATTAATTCCTTCAGACATGAAATCCAGGAGGATTTCCAGAATCCTCCAGTTGAAAGACTCAGGAGTCTCATCCCTGCATTCTTAAATTGCCCAAATCTATTATTGAAAATCTGTAAAATGTATCATAGGTTCAATATTTCCACTTTCTACCGGTAATGTTTTTCTTTCATAGAATAAAGGAGATGGTTGTGTAAACTATGCTGTTTAAAAAAAAGAACAAAAAAACCTTCCAACTGTTAATCCAAGAAAAGTACCTGCCTTACCTATACTCAGGGGCTTTCCACATGCTGGTATTGTGGTAAGTACTGAGGATACAAAAATAAAAGGATTGGTCCCAGCCCCTTGCAGAAGCTGGCTTTCCAAGAACCTTCCATCCTATGACCTCGCTCCATCAAAAGCATTGCTAATTTGAGGGGCAAGCCACACCCAGCGTTCGCAAGTTCTCAGTAGATGTTACTTCTGGACATGGTAGTAGCATAACAGTAGTAGTTCTTGTTGTAAACCAAGCCTTCAAAATATTTACATAACACAAAGTCCCACGAATGAGCTTTCTTGGGTGGAAAAGAGGCCAACGTGTGAATCAAAATGGCAAATATCTCTTGTACTGGAAATATTGGTGTCTGGCTTCCTCACCTCAAAATTCCCTGAAGGGCACCATTTCAAGATACCATTGAGGTAGCCCAGGCTTCCTTTTACGTGAAAACAAGGTAATATGATAACCAAAGGCCAGCCATGAAGTAGCTTGAATTTCCAATTAAGGTCCTGCAGAAGCCAAAACGAAAGTTAAACCAATTCAATATATGATGGTGGCCTACAACTGAGGTGGGGAAAACCTTCATTCCATTTCACAGGAGAATAAAAAGTCCCTCATCTCCCTTGTAATGAGATCTAACAATATTATTCTGCTACTGTCTTGTACTCTTCCCCTCACAGTCAGAAAGCTGCCTAGGGTTAATCTTAAGTGAATCGTTATTATTTTCTTTATGGTACTTCATTGGCAAGTATGTTTGGGGGCCCTAACTGCTAAATCTCACCAACATATCCTCATAAACTATCTATATCAAGTACTTCTCACATCCCCTATTCTAGCTCCTTTAAAATTTGCTTTTAATTTTCAAATACTTCAAGAACACAGACAGGCACAGAAAATGGTATAATTGGCATGTTTCCAACAAACTCTCCAGATCTAAAAATGGATCCTCTATCACATCTGGTAGCAATTATTGTCTTAGAAGGTTCTATCTCCTAGTAGGTTTGACCCTCTGAACACCCCATCAACGCTTTGAACAATGCTTCCTACTTGATTTGCTCCCTCTAAAGGAAAAGCCAATCTGGAAGAAGCTAAAGCTTGGAGCCAGAACTGTAGACAGAAATGGAAGAACTTGAAGAATTTATAACATTTCGGGTAGGGTACTGGATTCCTCCAAATTCTGAAAAACGGCAGTCCAAGACAACCTTATCTAGATCTTAAAAAGTAAGGCAATTCCAATGACAATAAAAATAACTTCTATCATTTAATACTTACTGTGTACTGGGTTCTTTATATTCATCATTTCCATCTTTGTAACAATCCTACAAAGTAGGTATAATGATCATGTTTGCATGAGCACATGGAGATCCGGAATGACTTGTCCAAGATCACACAGCCAGAACCAGGTTTCAAACACAGGCCCAGCTGGCTTCAAAACCCATATTCTTTCCACTCTTCCATGATAGAAATGGACCATCCATTTTCCAATAAACTCCCATTTGCAATAAGCATACCAGTCATCCACGTATACATATTTCGATGAAAACCAATCTCCCAAAAAAAGGGAAATCAGAAGGGAGAAGCAATTTCTTTTTATTAACTATCTACTTATCCCGCTGCCCGATTATTATTAGACTCTAGACACTTCAGCCAAATCACACGTACACACCCACGTCATTTCCACTATAATCTACGCGTGACCCAACACATGGTAGAGCACAGTTCAGAAGAGAACCGTCCTGTTACATCAAATTGTCAGATGACCCAACCACAGGGCTTGCTAACTATAATTAAGTCTGTCCTGAATAAAGCCAGATAGAGGTGCCATAAGAAGGCCAAGGTCAAGCCAAGGTGAGAAGTAGAAGTGTTTTCAAGAAAACATCGTTAAAATTGGCCAGCATCACTTGCTTGGTGATTATCCTAACAGAAGAAAGCTTTGCAATAGCTACCTACGTGTCTTTGCTCTACTCAGTTAAAACTGATTCTCTGATAGCCACAGGGTTCCAGGATTCCAAACGTTCGAATATTCAGGACACAAGGACTATATGCCAGATATGCCTTGAGAACAAGGTCCAAGTGATTTAAAGTGGCTCCTCTAATCGAGGAGCTTATTTTACACGATGTATTATGTGCGAGGCAACAACCTCTTAGTGAAGTCACTCACACTGAAGTGTAAGAATGTGATTCCCCAATGAAATCTCAAAGTTGCACGACTGCCCCTAGACAAATCCAAGTTGTTGAAGGTGTAAGATGGTCATCGTTTGAGCAAAAGGAAGATGGATTCATGAGGAGCTAAAATTCAAATGAAAAGATGGATGAAAGAACACCGTAAACAACAGATGATTTGTGTGTCTGTCCCACCCCTGCCCCCATGCCCTGGTAATTAATGTTGTATTTGGTTGGTTACTGTTAATGTTACCAGAATAGCTGCAGACCCCTTTCCTCTTAAAGTAACAGGAACAGAGAAATTTATCAAAATTAGCAAGATCAACAAGGTGCTCACTTGTTTGTTCAATTATTACACTACATTTAAAATGCTCTAGAAGTCTTTTTCTCTCTCAGAAAGAAAGATTTCTCAGGCCCCTTATGTAAATATATAATTCAGCATGGCATCCTTGATCTTTTCTGGCACATAATATTTTTACGTACATAGCGTTTCCTGGAACTGCAAATGTATATTTTCAAGTTATCTGGTTGACCCCAAAGACTTCTTACTAAGAGTTTTGTTTAGGCATTAATCATCCCCACCCTAGAACAAGGGGCATTTACAGCCCCCCATTTAAAGCTGGTATAAAATGAAGGGCAAATTTAGATTTTAAAAGGTATTAGGTTTGATGCTAAACAAATTGTATATGGGTGATTATTCTACATTTGAAGAGGGAAAAAAACTCCAAAAGAAGGTACGTCTCCAAGCTATCGTCTCTGTTTTCAAAGATTTAACAAGATCATGTATCTGTCATTTAAAGCTCAGAAATTAAACTACTGGAATAGATGAAGGTACTACTTAAGATGTATTCTGGAAATAGAATAACATATTCTCCAAGTGAAAGAAAAAATTGGCACAGTGATAATTCAGACAAGCCCAACTCCAGTGGGGCTCAGCAGTGTTTTTACTGGTGGACACAAACTGGTAAAAAATGCATTTTAAAAGGATTTAAACTGTCTCAATCGAGCTAGTCAAGGAAAACAGCTGGCGATACGGCAAACTGCTGTAAGAAGAAATGTATCTTATAAACAGTGGGAATTGTTCGCTCCAGGAATGCCAGATGCTACGTTATCTACATATTTGAAGTGGGTTCCCAGGAGAACAATGTCAGTGATTCTTGGAACTTTCCCACGCATTCCTCTCCAGGTCAACTGAACAACCTTCTTGAGGACACAAACCACACACTAAATTCAGCAGTACCCCTTTCCAATCAATATTGGTGTGTTCTTTAGACAGATTACTGATAGCCTACATACCACACACCAAATAAACACATGAGATTCACAACAGTGGAATCCATGAAGTCTTGGAGTTTAAATCATACTTGGACATCTCCCTAAAATTTCCAAACCCTGTCATCTGACATATTTTTCCACTCCTTCTAAAAGAGATGGCTTTTTCGGAAAAATTCAACAATTGATTGCATTTTCACTGGACCAGAGACAACACCACGTATCAAATTTGTGATCCAAATGGATGCTAATCTTTGATCCCTCTTCAGTCGTGATCTATTACCAGCAAACCGATCTGGGCAAACTTCACTCTCCCGTTCTTATCCATGCTGACATGCCCTGTTCACTGAGACTTCAAAGCCTCAAACAGGATCTTTTTTACTCAAACACAGTGGCAGCTGGAAGAGAAAACCCCTTCCACTTTAATAACAGATCATGACAATCAAACCCCCTACATTTAAAATTACAGCCGTGGCATAGAATTTCTCCCTTTAAAACTTCTATTTTCAGCCTAGCAACCATCAGTGCGTACTGTTCTTCCCTTCCTCCCCTTCACCAGAATGGCATGCTGGTGTTCTCTGGTCTACTTAGAAAAACCACTCATCAAGATTTGGGTCACTGCTGTTCACATGTGGAGCAGGTCTAGACCCAGTGTGTACACAGAGCAGGTGGAACCAAGGGCCGGGGCTTGCAGAGCTCACACTGGTGCAGGAGGGGAGGAGGCCGACCATCAGCAAGGCAACACACAGAGGAACAAGGTATTGGCAGACACTGAAGTGCTCTAAGGAAAATCTCAAAACATGGTGCCCAGCAATTCCACTCCTGGTACACACCAGAGAGATGCCTGCGTTTGGCGCCAGGAGACAGAACCAGAATATTCACAGATTATCACAAGGCGGGATATCGACAGGCAGGAGGGTAGATAATAAATACGTGCTTCTAGGAGGGGAATCAGGAAGATGGCGGAAGAGTAAGACGCAGAGACCACCTTCCTCCCCACAGATACACCAGAAATACATCTACACGTGGAACAACTCCTACAGAACACCTACTGAACGCTGGGAGAAGACCTCAGACCTCCCAAAAGGCAAGAATCTCCACACATACCTAGGTAGGGCAAAAGAAAAAAGAATAAACAGAGACAAAAGAATAGGGACGGGACCCGCACCAGTGGGAGGGAGCCGTGAAGGAGGAAAGGTTTCCACACACTAGGAGCCCCTTCGTGGGTGCAGACTGTGGGTGGCGGAGGGGGGAAGCTTCAGAGCCGCAGAGGAGAGCACAGCAACAGGGGTGCAGGGGAAAGAGAAAGACAAATACCGCATGCTAACACATATATATGGAATTTAAGAAAAAAAAAATGTCATGAAGAACCTAGGGGTAAGACAGGAATAAAGACACAGACCTACTAGAGAATGGACTTGAGGATATGTGGAGGGGGAAGGGTAAGCTGGGACAAAGCGAGAGAGTGGCATGGACATATATACACTACCAAACGTAAAACAGATAGCTAGTGGGAAGCAGCCGCATAGCACAGGGAGATCAGCTCGGTGCTTTGTGACCACCTAGAGGGGTGGGATAGGGAGGGTGGGAGGGAGGGAGACACAAGAGGGAAGAGATATGGGGACATATGTATATGTATAACTGATTCACTTTGTTATACAGCAGAAACTAGCACACCATTGTAGAGCAATTATACTCCAATAAAGATGTAAATATATATATATATATGTGTGTGTTGTTAATGGCAAAAAGAAATTTGCCTTCTGTTTTTTTAGGCTTAATTATTTGGCTACTTTCTGGTAAGTGTATTACTTTTTTTTTCTTTAAGAGAAATATCAATAAAAATGAACCTCACATAAAAAAAATACATGCTTCTCGGTACACCTAACAGATTATTAGCTACTGGCAAAAATCAATGTGTACAGCTGCAGGCAACAATAGGCTAGTCTTAGAAATGTAACACTCTAATTAAAAAAAAAGGATACAAATGAACTTATTTACAAAACAGAAACAGACTCACAGATCTTGAAATCAAACTTATGGTTACCAAAGGGGAAACGTGAGGGTAAGTGATAAAATAGGAGATTGGGATTGACAGATACACACTACTATATATAAAATAGGTAACTAACAAGGACCTACTATATAGCACAGGGAATGCAATATTCTGTAATAACCTATATGGAAAAAGAATATGAAAAATAATGAATATATATACACACGCAAACATATATATATATAAAAAACTGATTCACTTTGCTGTATACTTGAAACTAACACAACATTGTAAATGAACTACACTTCAATAAAAATTCAAAAAAAATAAATGATGATGTAAATTTAAAAAAAAAAGAAAATTAATGCTAATTGGAAAAGGCTAGTCCCAAAGGACTAGAGTGCACCTTTTTTTTTAAGTCCAAAACTAAGCAGAGCTAAACTACTGGTTTAGTTTAGAAATATTCCTTAAGAAAACATGCATATGTGGTACATGCAAGGAAGTAATAAATAGAAAATTCAGGTGAGAGGGAAAATTCCTCTGTGATAGAGTCAGGGGGTTTAATAGAGGAAACGCAAGGTTTAGTTCTCAAGCTGGACTCTAGGTTCACAAGTATTTACTTTATTACTAGACTTTAATAACTTTATAACTTAGGCATGTGTTACATACATTACTGTGTATGTATCAAATATTACATTCAAAAAGCTATGAAGGAGGGCTTCCCTGGTGGCGCAGCGGTTGAGAGTCCGCCTGCCGATGCAGGAGACACGGGTTCGTGCCCCGGTCCGGGAGGATCCCACATGCCGCGGAGCAGCTGGGCCCGTGAGCCATGGCCACTGAGCCTGCGCATCCGGAGCCTGTGCTCTGCAACGGGAGAGGCCACAACAGTGAGAGGCCCGTGTATAGCAAAAAAAAAAAAAAAAAAAAAAAAAAGCTATGAAGGAAATAACACAAGGGATAAGATGGCATCTCTAGGGCAGCTAGGACTGAACTGTGGTTTAAGGGCAAATAAAAATTAAGAATAAGTTTAATTCTCACTGTTAAAAGTAAGGGAAGTGATGTCCTCTTTCCCTTTTCTTCGAGTATTTACTTTGGAAAATTTGTAATTGTAGGATCTCTCTTGCCTCTTTTGAAACATACGTAAATTATTTTAAAGCTAACTAAGGCTTCTGCCAGCTTCATGACCCAGGAGTGTCTTTCTCAAGGACCTAAGAACCATCTCTTTGTAATGGAAACATCTCCCAGTTTCTGTGGAGGGTAAGAGCCACACTTTGCTGGGGTGCACCGGGCTCCTAGTTGCAAAACTATCTCCTATCATAAAGACAGAAAAAAGTTCATTTTTCCTGTGTATAAACCAATTAACTAACAGTGATGGTCACCCCCAACAACCAGGTGAACTCAGGATGAACTACGTGTAATACATGGTGTCCTCAAATCTTCTTACCAGAGGACAAGTCACTGTCTGCCTTGAGCACATGTCTGCGATGGGTTGTGTCTACTTGGCTACAGAAAAGGGTGAGATTTCTTTGTCTTTGCAATCTCTTAGCAGATTGCCTGTGAAGCTCATCACATTCTGGTTTCATGCTTATTCAATAATAGAACTGTTTTCGCTATTCCCTTTGTGCAGAGGGCTTCTGCACTGAAAGATTTGAGTTCATTCTATTTCCCCGACAGTGGCTGGAAAGGGGCTATTGAAATTGGGTCTTAGGTCGGATTGGAGCAGACCCAATCTGGAGCAGATCCTAGAAGGAGAAGTCGTCGTGCAAGAGGATTAGTAAGGAAATGCCCAGGAAGCAGGTAAGGTGGTGGATAACAAAACAGGGATGGGGGGTGGCGTGGAGGAAGCCAAACAAAGGGGCGTGGCAGCCAACGTCCCTGATTCCACAGCGGAACTCTGGAGAGTAAGTTCTGCCTCAGAAGGGCGCTGTCTTTCACGCCCACATACTGGACAGTTTACCGGGGTTGTGGGCAGCAGACAGGGACCTCAACTTGCAGGCACTGGCTGCGTAGGCAAAGCCGCTATGGTTGCTAAAGGAATCTCTTCCAAAGAAGAGCTGCAGGAGTCCACACTGGAAAGAAAAGCCCCCCAGAGCTGAGGACGGGTAAGCTTTAGAGAAACGTAGTGCGCCAAGGCACAACCGAATGAGATCACAGACACGGGCAGGTTATGGTAGCTCATGTGAGGGAGCTTGGGTTTTATCCTAAATGCAGTGAGAAGCCACTGGAAACCCTGAAAGGAATGAGTTGATTTATGTTTTACATAACGATTTCCATTTCTGAACCATCAAATCAAAACAACAAAATGATAGGGAAATGTGGGTACTTTCGTGCCTCAGCAAATTTCCAAATGTCTTGTCACAGAACTAGGAGTTACTCACCTGAGACAGACCATGAATGTTCAATTTAAGCACACCAAGGAGCTACAGAACCTTCCCTCTTCAAGGAAGAAAGAATCCAGAAGACAGTCTCAATCTACTTGGAGCTGGCGGGTGTCTTCACCCGCAGGGAGCCGTTGAGAGGGAGAGGCAGACAGAAATCAAAGGTACCACTGGTCCTCATCTGTGTGGCAGATAACTGAGAGGTGGAATGCCTACAACATCCTCTCCCCATTCACAGCTTCCAGTGAAACAGGGAGAGCATAAAATAAAATAAACTGTCAGTAGGGAGCTCTGGGGATCAGAGCCTCTTCTGTGTGTCTGACCTTGAGCTCAGTTGTATATTAGGGAAGAGCCTTTGTATTCTATTACAAGTTAATCACTAAAGGGATATTGCCCGTAAGCTTAAATTATACATAATGGCCCATCTCTGGGAACCGTGCCTCCCAGGTAATGGGCGTAAAGCTAAAACACCTTTGTGTAGCTCACAGGAAACATCCTGACCAGGCCCACCTGTGAATGACTGAGGGACTGAAGAAATTAACACATCCCCTCCAGAGGCTGATCAGAACGAGGAAATTGGTTTGACTTTACTCCCTCCCCTTTTAGTATAAAAGAAGCTTGGATTCTAACTCAGGCAAGATGGTTCTTTGGCACACGAGTCCCCCATCTTCTCTGTCCACCAGCTTTCTGAATCAGGTCGCTATTCCTTACCCCAACACCTCATCTCTCAATTTACTGGACTGTCGTGTGGCAAGCAGTACAAGCCTGGACTCTGTAACAACAGAGCAGATGAGATCAAAGACCGCAGCGTGGGAAACCTCTTTACCCCAAAGATCAGCATGCTCCCCCGAGCTGACCCGCCATCACAGGGCAGCAGGGACTCTACCAGTGTGGCTGATAAGGTCCCCTTTCCTCCATGCCTCTGTGGTATACCCCAGATTACTGAGTGTATCTCTTATCTTACCACGTTGGTTCCTTCCCTGGGGTTCACTCCCAGAAATACTATTTAAACTCACCTGAGATACCTGGAGCATGAGGCCATTTCCTTCATTCATTGTTTAGCCTTTGTGTGCTTTCTTTTGGAGTACAGGACACTGAGACATGAAATAGTACAAAAAATACAGCATTCCACTTTGTGTCCATGAGTAAGCGTCCAACACTAGGGTTTCATACAAGTGCCGGAATAACTGCCTGACTACACAGGAGTGTAAGAAACAGAAGACAGAAGGGAGCTTGGAGCCCTCAGGTGTGCACACCCCCCCTGTAGGGTGCTGGAGTCATCCTGCATGCCCAGAGACGGAGGACAGGGCTCAGAGGATCAGTCAGTGTGATGCTGGGGGCGGGGCGGTCAGAAGGTGTCTCCAGTGAGGAGCTTCTTAGTTAAGAATATATCTGATTGGCCTCCTTTAAGGAGGGATCTGATCCCACAAGTGCTCAGGGAGACTGTGGTTAAGCTAAAGTTACATGACTCCTCCCCAGGATATAAAGGTTAGACTTAAGTCACTAGAGGCCACCAGGCCATCCCATAACTATGAGGCAGTAGGGACTCGGGGATGCCTCCATTTTAAACATCTCGGAGGACTGGATTAAAACAAAATCGGCTAAAAAGGCATTTGACAAGATTCAAGCACCATTCTTAGTTTTAGAAACTTCTTACCAAACAAGGAATAAGAGAATTTCCTTTACCTGACCAAAACATTCTACCAAAACCAACAACAAACATCTTAATTAACGGTGAAACATCAGAACCTGCCACCCTTTAAAGTCAAAAATAAGATAACGGTACTCAGCAACACTGTTTCATTCACCATGGTGCTAGAAATTCTAGAAGGTACAGTCAGACAATAAAAAGAAATAAAATATGAGCAAGCTTTATTACTCAGCCATTCCGAAGCGCTGTCTGGGAGATGTTCCCACGCTGTGCACAAGGAGACGTGAACAAGACTGTGCACTGCAGAACTGTTTGCTAAGAGGAAGGTTTTTTAAAAGGCAACAATCTAAATGTCCATCAACAGGAGGATATTTAAAACTTGCAATCTATCTCCACAAGGGAATGGAAGGTAGCACAGGCACTCCACATGCAGCTGCTAAGAAAGAAGAGACAGACTCAGCCTAGCTCCGCATATCCAGGGGACACTGAGAGGCTGGGAAAGGTGAAGTCCTGGTATTAAAAAGGATGTTTTGCAGATAATCCAGAGATGATGTTCTATGGGCCAAAGTGAGCCAGCCCAGCTCTAACAGTTCAGAGCCACCTTATAATAATTAATCCACTTCCATAGGAACAAATACGGCCTAGACTCAAATTCTATGGGTTTCCACAGCCTTTCTATTTAAACTAAATATATAAAGTATAACATATATATACCTTAAATCCAAATCCATAAAATCATCCTACAGACTTCACCAAGAAATTCCAACTACGAGGCCCTAATTTCAAACTGTTTATTTGGAAATAAGAAATTCGAACAAGACCATCTCCAACAGCGTCCTCTGTCTCCTCAAGAAGAATACAAATAAACCTGTGGGTGACTGGATTCTGCAGTGGGGTTTCAGACACCCTCAGATGGAACATCAGTGTTGTACATTTTTTGAGAGGAAATTCAGGTTCACAGAGCACTGTGGAGAAAAATTAATCACAACCTAATCTGTGATAATTGGTTTAATAATAAATTTGCATATGCTTATTTTAAAAGTCTGTGCTATGCATCACCTCTAAAGATAAATTTAAACTGTCCCATGCAAATAATCAAGCACAAATGGCTACTCTACTTAGTTGGCACAAAAATCAATCCATTGGGCTTCCCTGGTGGCACAGTGGTTGGGGGTCCGCCTGCCGATGCAGGGGACATGGGTTCACTCCCCGGTCCGGGGGGATCCCACATGCCGCAGAGCGGCTGGGCCCGTGAGCCATGGCCGCTGAGCCTGCGCATCTGGAGCCTGTGCTCCGCAACGGGAGAGGCCACAGCAGTGAGAGGCCCGCGTACCGCAAAAAAAAAAAAAAAAAATTAATCCATCAAGTCTTCTGGATGGAGGTAAAGAAATACATACTCGTGTGTAGCTTTACACTAAATAATAAAAGATGAAAGATGAAAACCATGATCTAATCCAGTGTTTACAAATTACATTCTACAACAGTGCTTCAGGCTTCCATGAACATTTGGTTCTGATTTCTTATTCTAGTAAATTTCAAACTTATTAAACTCATTAAAGAAACACACCCATTCAAATATATGTTGTACCCAAGCAGTCATCAACGTTTTCATGTCCAGCTTTCAAACAAACCTAACAAAACACAAACATCACCTTCTTCTCCCCGAGTCTGAACTCGTGTGCATCTCTGTACACACATTTTTGAGCTATCACATCACCAAGCGCCACCTGCCAGCCGGCAAGTCCATCTGTCAAGGCCTCCTTACTTACAAACGAAGTATGATAGTATTTGTGAAATTATTTGAAACTGTTAGTACCTTTTGCTCTCATTTATAAAAAATGAATAGAAATAGAAATACTTTGAAAACACAACAGCTACTGAGAAGTGCGACAGAGAAGGTCATCAGGCAACAGGCATATGCCATACAGCTCACATTTAAAGTGTACAAGTGACTGGTTTGTAGCACATTCACAGAGTTGTGCAACCATCACCTTTCTCCCATTTCAGAAGATTTTTCCCACCCCCAAAATAAATACTGTACCTCTTAGCTGCCACCCTTCAATCTTCCCATCACCCTCAGCCCCCGGCAGCCACAATCTACTTTTTCTCTCTCAACAGATGTGCCTAGACATTTCATATAAATGAAATCATACAATACGGGGTTCTTGCGTGTCTGGCTTCTTTCACTGAGTATTGTGTTTTCAAGGTTCATCCGCATTGTAGCATGGATCAGTACTTCATTCCTTTTTACAACCAAATAATACTCCATTGTGTGGATATACCACATTTTGTTTATCCGTCCATTAATGGATGAATACTTGGGCTTCTTCTACTTTTTGGCTATTATGAATAATGCTGCTCTGAACATTTATGTACAAGTTTGTGTATGGATACAGGTTTTCATTTCCCTTGGGTATATAACTGGGAGTGGAATTGCTGGGTCATATGTTAAGTCTATGCTTAACCTTTTAGGAACTGCCAGCCTGTTTCCAAAGCAGCTTCATCACCTTACATTGTCACCAGTGTGTACAAGGGTTCCAGTTTCTTCCCATCCTTGCCAACATGTGTTTTTTTTATTCCAGTCATCCTAGTGGGTATGAAATAGTATCTCACTGTGGTTTTGATGTGCATTTCCTTAATAATTAAGGATGTTGAGTATCTTTTCATGTGCTCACTGGCTACTTCACATTCCATTTTTATACACCTTTAAAATAAAATTACATTCAAAATAGGGAACCTCCAGATTATGAATTTTAACATACCGAATACTGCCAATGTGCTAATGTGTTCTCATTTCTTGATTTCATAATGAGTAAATTTTATAAATTTGAACTTACAAAATAAATACTAATTTTTTGTATGTGTTTCATAAACAACTTCATTTTAACTTAAAAAAAATTGAAAACACTAACCTAATCAAAACTCTCATCACTTATTTCCACATATAAGAAAAGAAGCCCAGAGACTCTAAATGACAAAACTAGATTGGGGTGGAGAAATAATAATAATCATAGTATCTTGTCTCCCAGACTACCTACCCTTTCTAGCAGAATTAGATGAATAAGAACAACAAAATTAATTTAAAAACACCTCAGGGATATGTACATCGTACATAGCACAAAAGTGGTAAAACTAGAAAGCAAAGCAAATAAATGATTATCACAAAAGCCAGGACAGTGCTTTTCCAGGAAGGGCATCACACACGAGTTTCTGTGGTGCTGCCAATGTCCTATTTTGGGTAGTGATTAAACAAGCATTCAGTTCTTAACTATTTATTATTTATTACCACTTCTTATTTATTTAACTGTTTATAGCTGTTTTATAGACTTTATACTTCACAATAAAAAAAGTTAAAAATTACATTTTTAGCCATGCAAACTTACTGGTAATTAAGTAAGAGATTTTGCTTTAGAAAAGAAATCGCTTAAAATCCATTCAAAGCTGACAGAGAATTATCTTCCTTTGATCCTCCATACTTATCTGAATGGAGACCACACTGTACATCTTAATTTATTCTGTACAAACAGATCATTGCTTTCGAACATAACCCATTTTTCCAAGTAACCCCCCTTTGGTAGACATCATTTGTTGCCAATTTACTGAAAATATCATGAATTGCAAGATCATAAATTCCTTGACATCCTTGTCAACTCTAAACTGAGCACAACCCCAGGGTCACACCTGTTCTTTCTCCTCACGGAAAAATCATTAGCAGCATAAACGACATCTCACATTAGCCACTAAAAGCCTTACTATTTACACTGCTTAGCAGCCCAGAGCCTGCTCTCTAGTCAATTATTTTAGAGTCCGAACCTAACTAAAGGTCAGCCTAGCAAAACAAACTTAGGCAACAAAGTGCTAAAGAAAACGGGCAGGCAGAAAGAATGCTCCCCAGCCTCGCTGACTCAGATGCCTACTACCTCCTATGGGCAAAGAAGCGTGCTTTAAGGAAAGTGAAATTAGTGGTTACAACAGAGACCACACACACACACACAAACACACACAAAATTATGTTACCTGGTGATTCACAAAGCAAAGTAAAAATTTGCAAGGTCCCTAGTATAGACCATAAGCATTAAGATTATGACCACTGGCTACCAGGATCTAAAATATTCTAGAGAGGTCTAGAACATTCTACGCAGCATCCTTTTTTAACCACCAATCTATAACCTTTGATGCACTGAGAACCATAACTTTGCTTTCACATTGCAGTATATTTGAAGAGGCAAACCCTCTGTCTCCCCCCAAGGACTTCTTCCTCCCACATACAGTCTGCTCTAGAAAGATCCAATGCATTGAGCACACATCCTAAATAACCATCACTCTGCAAGATGCCAAGCCTGCCCGGGACCTGCCGGAGGAAGCAGGGTGTGCTCGTTATAAGCTACTTGGGAGTCTGACAACCCATATGGTAGGGAAAGGCAAGAGGAGGGAAAGAGGGAAAGGTTTCATCTGGCCCTTTATCACCTGGAGCTCACAGAGGCCCACCTGACCAGCATGCCCCTTGTCACACAGCCCAGGTACCTGCAGGAAACAGGTGACAGCAGGGATAATCCAAGGTTATTGAGCACCTTACACAACTCTGCCCAGCACTAGATATTTTTCCAAGAACCTCTCGGTGTTATAGCGATACTACAATCCACATCACTTTTTTACACGGCAACTGCATTCTAGGCACGTAGCAGAGTATTGCTTCTGCTTAATTATTACTGCATCAAAGAGCATTAATTAAATTCATTCAGCAAAGCTGGTGGTTTGGGTCGGGGTAGAACGGTGGTCTGTCGTGGCCACTCCGGTTATGTTAGTAAGTTACTTGTTTGCATCCCTCCTTCCCAAGAACCAGGAGGACCACAGCGGCATGAACTGAGTGGGGCTTCTGCCCACCTCCGGCCAGGGCAGCTCCCCTGGCCCCCACAGGACCCGATGACCAAGTAGAGGGGCGGTAACAAGCCAGTACGCCTGCAGGTCCCACCTCCAGGGCAGAGGCTCTGCTCTCTGTCTGCTTCACGTTGCCAACGCTGAACGCAAGAGTGCATTCAGCTTAGGCAAGATCCTCTAGACGGAGCCACACAGGTCTACGGTATGAAAGCAAAGGCTGTACAAAAGACAGATCCATCAAAATTAAGGACCCTCCATAAGCCATAAATCCAAACTCGATGTAAAACACAAGCAGCAGAATGAACCTGGGAGAGGCCAAGAGTGTGACTTTGGAATGTGTCAGCCGGAAGAACAACAGGATACCCCAGTTCCCCATGAAATTCTATTACAGGAACTTTTTTCTTAGTTGCCTCGTGGTATTATATCACAAAGATAATTGAGAAGTGATGCTACGCCATCCTTGGTTGCTGTTGCTAAGATTTCTTGAAGATACCTGAAAATAAACTAAATGTAACTCAGTAACCTTACATAAGGCATTGAGCGCATGAGTCATCCACCGCGGGGAGCTTGCATGCTAACTATGCTGCACACAGCTTACTTGTCAACGAAAAGTGATCTAAGGTTTCTGTTTTCCGGACTCTGCCTCCACTTTTTCAGGCTCTGCTCCACTATTTCCATTTTCCCTGCCACAGTGAGACAGTGTAGCACAGTGAGCAGGGCAAAGTGTTCAGAGCCAAACTCTGGGTTTGAATCCCAGACTGCCTCTTTCCAGCCTTATGACTCAGTTTCCCCATCTGCAGAACAGGGATGATAAAACCATCACAAAGTGTCCTGAGGACTGACGACGTTAATGAATGTGGAGTACTTACGACAGTCCCTGGCACTTTCTACAGCTATTTATCAGCATATCATTTTTATAGAATCAAAAACTTTGATAGTTCTGGGCTTCCCTGGTGGCGCAGTGGTTAAGAATGCACCTGCCAATGCAGGGGACACGGGTTTGAGCCCTGGCCCGGGAAGATCTCACATGCCATGGAGCAACTAAGCCCGTGCGCCACAACTACTGAGCCCACATGCCACAGCTACTGAGCCCACGTGCCACAACTACTGAGCTCATGCACCTAGAGCCCGTGCTCCGCAACAAGCCACCACAATGAGAAGCCCGCGCACCACAACGAAGAGTAGCCCCCGTGCAGCAACGAAGACCCGACACAGCCAAAAATAATAACTAAAATAAATTTATTTTAAAAATTTTTTGAGAGTTCCTTTGACCACTTGCTTTGAAAGGAAGTATTAAATTCTATTTTATCCTGCTCATCTTTACACATACGATAATTAAAGAGAATCTCAGAAAAACCAGTTAAAAAATCACACAGAAGTCATCCTAGTGAGCTCGGTACTTCAAATCCAAGAAAACACGTTTAATAGCTGCAAACAGAAACGTGGGCAACCAATGGGGCGTGTGCTTTCTTACCTTTCCTAACTAAAGGATGGCCACCACCCACACAGGTGCACCCCCCACTCATTCCACAAACAACTGGGGGAATGCCTACTTGCCCTGCGAGGGGTAATCCAACCCTGAACAGGCAGTATTAAAAGGCTCAAATACACACTGATCTACATTTTCTTCTTGCGCCTAAATTATAATAAAGGCATTCCGAGTGGGAATAGAAGACTTCTCACATTCCCTAAGAGAGTTCATTCAACCAACCTCCTGTTTCAACTGGTCGTGAGCAAAATACTCCAGTCTTTATCAGATTAGACGAATCATTTACTACCTCCTATCAAATCTCAAGTAAGAAAAGTGGTCTGCAAACACATTTTAAACCAATGGTCTAAATCACAGACTATCACGTCTGAGAAAATGGCCCATCACTTTCTTGATTTCTTCTCTTCCAGTGATCTTGTTCTCCACCAGATCTCCATCCCTCATACCTAGGGTCACTCCTCAGACCCTACTAAGTGTAACTCCTCCAGAACCTCACTTTCAAGCATCCCACTGGCATCTCTGCTAGTACTTTGTCTGCAGGACTTGTCCCACCCCCGAAATCTACAATCCCTGATCCTGCCACCAGCCCACTGTGTCCCAAGCCCATCCCCACTCCTCCAAAATCCTCACTCCCCTCATCCCCCGGCTTCAGCCCATAAGCCGTGATCACATCCCGACCTGGTATATACCCTCAGTTCCCTGTCCTCCCTACCTTCCCTCTACCTGCCTGACAAAACCATCCCTGCTAACAGCCCAAATGGACCCGAACACTAAGTGGGACCAGAGGGAATCCTTGGATTTTTCCCTGTTCAATCTCACACCATCCTAAGCTATTTCATTTTTCCTCTCTCCTTAGAACTCCAACATCTTCCCAAGCCTTACTCTCAATGGAAGACAAGGCCTACTATTTCATTAAGAAAATAGAAGCGATCAGAAAAAGTGCACAAGCTCTCACCACACTCACTCACCTAACTGCATCTGTGCCCATATTCTCTGCCTTCCTTTTATATGCATGACTGTCCTCGCTCCTGGCTATGGCCAACCCTCAGCTAGAAACACCTATGCCTTCTTTGTCCTATTCAAGGACATTACTCCCCTCTCTCTCCTGCATCATCAAATGTCCTCTATCAATTAGAACCTTCACGTTAGCATACCTGTATGCTTGGATTCCTCCCATCTTAAAATTCTCTTGACCCTGCTTCCCAATCCAGTTACCATCCCATGTTTCTCCTTTCCTTTAAAGCCAAAATTGTTAAGAGCTGTCCATACCCAATTCTTCTCCTTCCATTTGCTTTTGTACCACTGTAATCAGAAGTTCACCCCATCACCCTAGGTCAAGCTCACCCATAAGCTCCACAGTGATAAACCCAATTCTCAATCGCCATGTTACTTCAGCAGCAGCACTTAACCTAGATGGGAGGTAGCACGACAAAGTGGCTAGGAGTATAGACTCAAGCCACACTACCTGAGTTCAAATCTTGGCTCTTCCACTTACATCTTGGGTGACCCTGGGTGAAGCTGTTAATGTCTCATCTGTAAAATGAGGGTGATAATAATAGTATCTCATAGAAATTGTCGTCAGGATGATATTCGTTATTATATGTAAAGGGCTTAGGAAAACTGGCTGGAACTATGTGACTAATTTCAGTCGCATCTTCCTCGAAGGATTTTCTTCGGTAGGTTTTCAGACCACCACAATCTCCTGCTTTTCCTCCAGTCCTCTGCTGAGTCCTCTTCATCTCCGGGATTCCACCCTTCCTCCTGTCATCATTTTTACCTCGGTGCTCACCATCAAGTCTAATGCCCTACCATACATCCCTGGCCCAGACTGCTCCTCTGATCTCCAGATTCATTCGTCTCATCTACATTTTCATTCAATAGTATTTTTAAGCAGGTATTTTAGGCCAGGCACAGGCACTGAAGGTACAGCAGAGGTTAAAAAAAAAAAAAAAAAAAACAAACCCTGCCTTCATGCAGCTATTGGATAAATTAGGGAGACAGTGAGCAAAATGGAGAAAACATTATGGATTAGAAAAGGAGGATGCTTATATTATTCTGCTTCACATAAGGTACAGTACACTCCCCTCTGCAACCTCCTGCCCTTTGTGCTATTGCTGTCACATACTTCACTTCTACATATGCTAAAAACCCCACAATAGACTGTTATTTTTCTTTAGACAACCAATTATTTTTCAAGATCAAAAATTAGAGGGAAATGTCTGTTTTTATTTGCCCACATTGTTACCATTTCCAGCACTCTTCATTCTGCCGTGTAAATCCAAACTTCCATCTGTTAATCATTTTCCATCTGCCTGTTGAACTTCATTTAAAATTTCTTATACTCCTGGTCTGTTAGTAATGAGTTTCCTCAGCTTTTGTTTGCCTGAAAATGTCTTCATTTCATCTTCATTTTTGAAAGACATTTTATCTAGGTAAAGCATCTGGCTTGACAGGGTTTTTTTCTTTCATTACTTTAAAGTTATCACTCCACTGTCTTCTGGTTTGGACAGTTTATGAGAAGGTAGATGTTATTACCTTTATTCCTCTGTTTGTAATAGTTTTTTTTTTCTGTATGCTCTCAAGATTTTCTCTTCATCTTTGATTCCCAACAGTTTCACTATTATGGCCTAGGTGTATTTTCTTATGTATTTATCTTGCTTGGGGTTCTCCAAACTTCTTGGATCTGTAGGTTGCTGTCTTTCATTAATTTTGGAAAGGTCTTACCCATTATTTTTAAACATATTTTTTGCACCTTTATCTCTCTTTTCCCTCTATGAGTTCAACTGTGTATGTTTGATATCTGTCCCAGCTGTCTCAGATGTGCTGTTCTCTTTTGTTTCATTTTTCCATACTTTTCATTCTTTGTGCTCTAGTTTGACTTTTATCAAATCTATCTTCAAGTTCACTGTTTCTGTCCTCTGGAGTGTCCAGTCTGTTGATAAGCCCATCTGCATTAGTTATCCATTGCTGTATAATAAATCAACCCAAAATTCAATGGCTTAATGCACAATTTCTGTGGATCAGGAATTCAAAAAACACCATAGGTGATGATTCTGCCTCAAGAGTTCTCATGAGGTTGCTATCAATATGACATCCAGGACTGTCATCATCTGAAGGACTGGCCAGAGCTGGAAGATATGCTTCCAAGATGACTCACTCACATAGTACCAGTTGTTGGTAGAAGACCAGCTTTCCTCTTTACATGGGCCCTTCTACAGATTGCTTTAATAGGTCTTCATCACAAGGTGGGATGGCTTCCCCCAGAACATGGGACCAAGCGGAGCGCAAGGCTGAAGCCACAATATATTTTCTGATGTCACCTCAAAAGTTACACACTTATTTCTACAACATTCCATTGGTAACAGATTATCCCTGGTCAGTATGTAAAGACAATACACAAAGGTATGAACACTAGGAAACAGGGATTATGGGTCACCTTGGAGGCTGCCTACCATCCTGTGAAAAAAAAATTCTTCATCTCTGATACTATGTTTGCATTTTCAGCGATTCTAGTTGATTCATTCTTAAGGTTTCTATCTCTCTCATAAAATTCCCCATCACTATAATTTACCTTTTCCACTTAGATCCTTTAACATATTAATCATAGGTTTTTTTGTTTGTTTTTTGTTTTGCGGTACATGGGCCTCTCACCGCCGTGGCCTCTCCCGTTGCAGAGCACAGGCTCCAGACGTGCAGGCTCAGTGGCCATGGCTCACGGGCCCAGCCGCTCCGCGGCATGTGGGATCTTCCCGGACCGGGGCACGAACCCGTGTCCCCTGCATCGGCAGGTGGACTCTCAACCACTGCGCCACCAGGGAAGCCCAATCATAGTTATTTTTAAAGTCCCTGTCCAATAGTTCCTATAGTTGGGCCATCTCTTTATCTGCTTCTATTGACTGTTTTACTTCTTGACAATGGGTCTTTTCCTCTCCCCTCCCCCAGCCTCTTCTGTTTCTCTTGTAATTTTTTTTTTATTGAGTGCCACTCTGCTTAAAAGAACCAAACTGGGGCTTCCCTGGTTGCACAGTGGTTGAGAGTCCACCTGCCGATGCGGGGGACACAGATTCGTGCCCCGGTCTGGGAGGATCCCACGTGCCGCGGAGCGGCTGGGCCCATGAGCCATGGCCGCTGAGCCTGCGCTTCCGGAGCCTGTGCTCCGCAACGGGGAGAGGCCACAACAGTGAGAGGCCCACGTACCGCAAAAAAAAAAAAAAAAAAAAAGAACCAAACTGAATACTATTAACATCAGAAATGCACACACCTTTTCTTCTATCAGGGCCATTAGTGTAGGGAGTCAATCTAGTCTATAGTTAAACTGGGTTTGGCTTCTGTTGTTCCTGTAGTTACCTTCAATGCTCCACAGACTTCAAATTCCTCCAGTGGAGAGCTGTTAGTACCTGTGCTTAGTGTGAGGCCTGGAGTGTCTTTTCGCAGTTTTACCTCTCCACCTTCACTTGTGGCTGTGCCAGAGGCCATGTTTCTCCATTCTTCTGCTTCTCCCCAAGTGATATGATACTGTGGCTTTTCACTTCGTAGAAGCTCAAAGTGGAAACAAGAGACTTATTCATTTCTCTACTCCAGCCCCAGTCTTTTCCCTGTGTATGTGTCTCAGGGGTGGGGCTTTCTCAATACTTCCTTCCCCATCTACCAGTGATAAGCTGGGCTATTTTAGATTTCTGTCTGACAGGAAAATTGTACCCAAAAATTTATTTGCATAAAAAATTTGAGGCTTATGATGTTACGTTTTTCCAGAGAAGACTAACATCTGCTTCTGCAGATACTTGATCATAATCCAGGATCATCTTAATCTAATATCAGGTACAGAGGTGACTTTTAGTGAGCCCTTAAGACCCTATGGTAGCCAGTCTATTTGGTCTATTTCCAGTTCATTCTTTTCCCTGCTTAGTCCTCTAGGGAACCAACCTCAAGCACAACTGATATCCCTTTAGCAAGCTATGGATTCCAACTTTTCTCTCATACTCTGTTAAATCACTCAAAACTGCTTCTTAGTATCTCAGCACTATTTTCTAGACTAAGTGAACAACCCCAGAAGATACAGCTCCAAATGTCAGGCTCATCTCTCTAGATTTCCCAAATCATGGCCAGTACTTCTTTGCCACCTTATTAGCTATTTCATGCCTTCAAGTATGTTTTCTAAATACTTCATCCGATTTCCTTGGTTGTTCTCAGCAGAAGAGAGGGCCCAAATTACCTTGTCTACCAATACCTGAAGCAAAAGTTTTCTAACTTAAGTTTTAATGGAATAACTCTGGCTTCTGTGTGGAAGATAAAAGCAGGGAAAGGACAAAAGCAAGAAGACCAGCTAGGATGCTACCAAAGTAATTCAGATGAGAGAATACAGAGCCTTGGACCAAAAGGGTTGCAATGGAGGTGAGAAGTAGTCAGACATCCAATGACCTGTTCTACATCTGCACTTGGATGTCTAAACAATATTTCAAACTTAACAAGTCCAAATGCAATCTTTCTTTTCCCACTGAAAGCTACTATTCCTTTACTCTTCTTCACTCCAGAAAATGGTAACTCCATCCTTCAAATTGCTTAGGCCAAGAACCTTGAAGTCGTATTTAATACCTTTTTACTTGTATCTAACATCCAGTCCTGTTATCGCTATACTCAAGATATATGCCAAATCCAACCTCTTCTCCCACTGCCCCTGCTACCACCCAGATGCAAGCCACTACCAATTCTCACCTGGATTACTGCAATAGCCTCTCAATTGTCCTCTGTGGTTCTACCTGGGCCCTTCCCATTCTGACCCTCAACCCCTCTCATCTAGTCCCTTCCGGCAGCCACAGTGATCTTGCTAAAATGTAAGTCAGATCCATCACTCCTCTGCTCAAGACTTCTGATGGTTCCCATCTCACTCAGAATAATAGTTCAAATTCACAGATAACGGCCTAGGAGGTCCTACATGGTCTGCCCTGTTGCCCCTCTTTGATCTCAACTCCTACTCCCCCCCCACCCCCTTATATTCACTCTGTTCCAGCTTCACTGTCCTCTCTGTTATCACTCCAACATGCCAGGCCAGCACCTGCCTCAAGAACCTCACTCTAGTTAATTCCTCCACCTGGAAAGCCTTTCGCCCATATGGTCACCTGGCCTACTCCCTCATCTGTTCAAGGTACGTTCTCAGGAGGCCTTTCCCCAAGGATCCTATCGAACATTTCCCTCCTTGCCTTATTTTTCTCCACAGCACGTTTTGCCATCTTACATCTGTTTTACTAGTTAACTTATTTATTCATGCCTATCTCCTCCCACCAGGATACAGGGTCCATAGGAGAAGAAAATTTATTCATTGGTCTGTCTCCAGCACCCTGACCAGAATCCAACAAATCGATATTTGTTGAATAAATGAATGCTGTGGTCTTTAAACTTCCATATCTTTTCTCGTGCATTCCACACATCATCCTCTCAAAGTTTGGGGTTTGACAGACACAAAACAACAAAATTTACACCTAAAAACAGATATTTGTATGTTTTCCACCATTCTGCTATTACATTTGTCA
The DNA here is from genome assembly GCF_039906515.1 of Pseudorca crassidens. NCBI lineage: Eukaryota > Metazoa > Chordata > Mammalia > Artiodactyla > Delphinidae > Pseudorca > Pseudorca crassidens. The sequence goes on from NC_090311.1 coordinate 77,301,656, forward strand.
CTTTTGGAAAATTTCAAGGGCATGAAGTCACTTATGGAAAATTTCAAGGGCATGAAGTAATTAGACAGCTTTAACAGGAGCAAATTTTGAGCCTATTTCTTCTTCTCTGAGATCTGCTTTTCTAAGGGATAAGAATGTATATGCATCCACTCCTCCGGATGCTCAAAGCATTTTCCTTGGGTAACTCTTGATGAGCAGAACACTATATATTTGTATTTCATTAACTGAGAACCTCATAAAATCAACAACGCCAAGGCACACCTAGATATCATACCCTTGGTTTTTATCAAAGATCTCTAAAAGAAAGGGCCACAGGAAAAACATTTTTGCATTAACTGAAGAACTCCTGCCAAGGACACTGTTTATATTACTCACCGTCCTTAAACGAAGTCCCATGAGAAATTCCTTCACGAATTTAAAGCCAAGAAAAACAATGTTTCCCCCAAATAGATCAGTGCTTATGGTTAGCATACTTGCTTCCTCCTTTGCTTGATTCTGATTCAATTTTATTGGCATTAACTTATGTGAGTCCCCAGTTGAGAGCTACTCCAAATTCTATGGGAGAAAGACTGGAAATGTCAATTACTAGATACATATAGATGTACCACAACTAGGGTGAACAACTGTCCTGGTTTGCCCAGGATTGAGTGTGCTGGGACATGGAACATTCAGTGCTAAAACCTGGAAGGTCTCAGGCAGACCTGGGTAAGTTGGTCAACCATAGCACAAGGGAAAATGGAACAACTTCCTGAGGGATCTGAAAATTCATTCCATCATTCTTCACACCTATACCAGTTCAGGTCCTCCAAGGAGCTGACACCAAGACAGAAATAGACATGAACGCAGTTTTCTGGGGAGACATCCATGAAGGATGAAAGGGAAACGAAGCAGGAGTAGGCAGGGAGAACATGCACACCCAAATGCAAGTCTGACACCTGTGAAAGACGGAGGGAAGGAAGGAGGATCCAGGGAAGAGGAGCCTCAGAGCAAGTCTTGGCAAGGCTGATGGGGGAGGGGAAGGGAAAGCAAAGGCTGTCGATCAGAGGAGTCCTGCACAGGCTCGAACAGCCCAGCTCTAATCCCTCCACCAGACAGTCACTGGATGGGAGCAGCCCAGGGCAAGGTGGGATGGCATGAACCCTACAGCGTACCTGAAGGTCCAACAGCTGAAGTTTTCACCAACTACTCTCTCATAGCAGGTTCTCCAGAAGGGAGAGCTGAGGGGCACCTCCATGGTGGCCACATGTTTTTCTCGTTTGTTTGGGGGTTTTTTTGGGCAATATGTACTTTATGTTGTACATTAGAGAAAGTGACATTTTTAAAAGGGCTATTTTCATTTGTAAGCAACAAAGGTTTCCTCTTGCCCATTAAATTAAAACCAAAATAGACAGCAGAGCAAAAAGTCAAATTCCTTTCATATGTGTATTTTCCTTCTCACAAATGTGAAAAACCTTAATTTGAAAGCCTGTGTCTAAACTGACTTTTCACTCAGTTTGATAATTTTTCTAAATTCGCTTAAGGAATTTAGCATAGGGACAGTATTGCTAATACTTTTATATCACTGTTTCCAGTCTATAATTAAATTTTCATCTTTCAAAAATGAAGGCATTCCCATACTAGTAGATGATCTCAAAGGGTTACTCAGCTGTTGTAGTTTCAATGTTAACAGAGTGAAAATCTCTTAAATCCCAAAACCTGCAACGTCTTCTGTTTTTTAAACAGCTTTTATTAAGTCATCACTTTTCTCCTCTGTGGCTGAGAGTTACAGACAGCAGACTGAGCTCACAGGGCTCAGCAGCAGAATCTCTAATATAACCAGAATGGTCCAAGAATCTCTAAGTACTCAAAACCAACCAAACCTCTGGGCCTGGTGGCAGCCACCTTTAAAATACCTTCCCCACATCAACCAAGTCAAACAGTGCAACTAGGATGTGAACCAGCCCAATGTCTTACAGATTCTCCGGACTCTTTATTCAAGATTCATCGTTTCTCCTCTTCCTGGTAAATACTTCTGTCTACAAATGTTAAAGTCACAGCCAGTAGAGAGAGACCTTACTTCCTATGAGTTAGTTTCTACCACAGTTTTCTCTCAGTCTCAGCATTCAACACTGCTGGTTTTCGCCAAGTTAAAAATCTCCAGGTTTCCTTATGCGACTTTTAAAAACTCACCTGCTGCATGAATAGAAGTCATTGAGTGACATGTGTTACCCAAACTTAAAGCCGTCAGACAACAGAAGGGACTAGACTCAGGAGACAGTGAGTGTGGTAGGCATAGCAATGGCCCCCAAAATGCCCACGTTCTGATCCTCAGAAGCTGTGAATGAGTGACTTTCCCTGGCAAGGGGGAATTAAGGTTCCAGGTGGAATTAAGGTTGCTTATCAGCTGACCTGAAAATAAAGAAATTATCCTGGATTATCTAAGTGGACCCAAATATAATCACAAAGGTCCTTCTGAAGAGGAAGACGCAAGCTGAAGGTTTAAGAGTCAGTAACGGGATGTGAAAAAGACTCAACTGGCCATTGCTGGCTTTGAAGATGGACCAGGGCCAAGGAATGCAGGCAGCCTATACAAGCTGGACAAGGCTTGAAAACAGATTCTCTCCTAGAGCCTTCAGGAATGCAGCCCTGCCATCACCTTGATTTTAGCCCAGTAAGACCCATTTCAAACTACAGAATTACAGACCTGTAAGGTAACAACTTTGTGTTGTTTTAAGCCACTCAATTTGTGGTCATTCATTGTAGCAGCAATAGAAACCTAAGGCAGTGAGCTCCCCATTTTTGAAGGTAATCAAGCAGAAGCTGACTAGTCAATTGTGAGGATACCACAAAAGTGAACCCTGCACTGAAAGAGAAGTTGTAACAGGTGACGTCTACAACTCCTTCCAACTCGAACACAGTGTAAGTAAATATTTTCTCCTAATTTCCAGACATAAGGTGCCTGACAGCTTTGGGGCAAGTCATCACAAATGAACCATAAGCCAGTGGCCAGACTCCAGCTTGTTTCCTGGCCATGCACCACCACTTGCTGTAACTGCTCTCCATCTGTAAAATCCTTGCTCTCTAGAAGTATTTCACTTGACATCATTTATAATGATGCAGTATGAGACGGTAACATAAAACAGTTTCTCCTTGGAAGAAAGGAACAACAGCATTAAAACATGTTTTGAAGCTCTGCTAGAGCAGCGCTTTAAAAATAGTGATAAAAATCAATAGAGGGGGGCTTCCCTGGTGGCGCAGTGGTTGAGAGTCCGCCTGCCGATGCAGGGGACATGGGTTCGTGCCCCGGTCCAGGAAGATCCCACATGCCGCAGAGTGGCTGGGTCCATGAGCCATGGCCACTGAGCCTGTGCGTCCAGAGCCTGTGCTCCGCAGCAGGAGGGGCCGCAACAGTGAGAGGCCCGCATACAACAACAACAAAAAATCAATAGAGGGGGTCTTCTTCCATCAGTATTTATAAATAATAACAGAATAGAATCAAATACAGCAGAAAGTATGAGAATTCTTTCACAAGTTTTTGTTTCAGTTCTGTGTGGGGGGTGTGTGTGTGTGTGTGTGTGTGTGTGCGCGCGCGCGCGCACATGCACACGCAGACTGAATCACCATGCAAAATGTCGTTCTCACTTTGGGTCACAGCCCCAAAAGTTTGAAAGTCACTGAACTACAGCGGATAGAAGCACACTGTTTAATACAAAAGGCACACACACAAACTGTGTTATATACAACTACTATAACACTGACACTTGTTCATGAAGAAACTTCAAGGAAGATACAAATGTCTTTTCATCTCAGAGTCTAGAAATTTTAGTTTAGCCCTTATATACATAAGGTTTTCACTGTAAAAAATATGTGAAGAGAAAACCTGTTAACTTTCAATAAAAATTATTCGAGAAGGTGATGACACATTTACAGATAGCTTAAACCTGTTTGCAATCTCAGAAATCAGTACTTCTGTAATCCCTAACAAAAATCAGGCAGCAGCCCTAAAAGAAACTTAGCTAACTGCTTCTCCTATCGTTTAATTAGGATCATAGAATTTGCTGAATAAGTCTTTATTCATCCTACATATGCCATCATTTTTGTGCATGTTCCGTTTTAGCTTTCATCTTTTGAAACGGAAAGATCATAATCCTGTTCTTTCCTTATTTAGAAACCCAATGTTCACTGCAAATCAGCAGTTTACATGAAGGGACTTCACTGCTAAAGTGACCCTCACCTCTCACTTTCTTCCCTCCTGACCGGATCATCGCCATCAGCATCCCTGACGGTCAAATGCAACCCTCCATTTCTGGCATCTAACATGAATGAACCCTAAATGCTCCACAAATCTGATCAGCTTTTCAGTGCCTCATTCAGGGCTCTGATGAAAATGCTGACCCCCCCCAAAATGGGCTAAGGCAGGCTTCCCCCTGGAGGGTGACCCACCAACCAGTGCTTTGAGGAAACAGCCACTGAACTCGTTTTGTCTCCATATTAATGAACCATCATCCATTATACTTTCCCCGATAGCTCGCTCCTTTTTTGCCCACGAGGAAACCAAGAGACTTTATCAAGTACACCCTGTTTGAATCCATCTATCCCACGGCTCCAACATTCTGCTCATGTTCCCAGTGTAATGATGCTGCTTACAAAACCAACAAGGTCTCCTGCCACGCTTGTCTCAGTGACCCCATGCTGGACTCTGGTGATTACTGCTGCCCCTTCCCACAGAACAAACATTTGATTAACAGTCCAGAATTTCATCTGAGACTAAAATCAAAAACCCCAATCGAAAGTCTGTGGGATTCAGTTCTCTGTCCTCTGCTACCTCTCCTTTTGCTGTAGCTCCTCAATGACTCAGGACAATGGTTTGGCAATCTCCACTACAAATTCTGAAAACATCTTAGGAATTAATTTGTCCACATCAGGAAAGTTTACTTTCTCCATACTTTTCCTGGGCTTCAAATCTCTTACAAGTAAGCTTTTTTACAGCCTTCTCCGAGCAAGAAAAAACACGAGCAAAACAGGAGTTGGGTGTTTTCTCTTTCCACCTTCAGTGACTCTTAAACTGAATGAGAGAATTTTAATTTTTATTTTATATTGGAGTATAACTGATTTACAATGTCGGGTTAGTTTGAGGTGTATAGCAAAGTGATTCGGTCATCATATACATGTATCTATTCTTTTTCAGATTCTTTTCCCATCTAGGTTATTACAGATTATTGATCAGAGTTCCCTGTGCTCTACAGTAGGTCCTTGTTGGTTATCCATTTTAAATACAGCAGTGTGTGCACGCCAATCCCAAACTCCCAACCTATCCTTCCCCCCTCAGCCTTTCCCCCCGTAACCGTAAGTTGTTCTCTAAGTCTGTGAGTCTGTTTCTGTTTTGTAAATAAGTTCAACTGTATCATTTTTTTTTTTTAGAATCCACATATAAGTGATATCATACGGTATTTGTCTTTCTCCGTCTGACTTACTTCACGTGGCATGATAACCTCCAGGTCCACCCATGGGGCTGCAAATGGCGTTATTTCTGAATGAGAGAATTTTTGTAAAATGCCAGCCACAGTGTCTGGCTCTAAGCTGGTACTCAAAAACATCTGCTTTCTTCCTTTTCCTATTGCACCAGAAGCTAAAAAATCCCTTTTCATTTTTCTCCTTGACCTAAATACACCCCCCAAAAGATGCTGTTTGTTGCTCTGTCTGCATTTTGCAAACTGCACGAGCCTCACCTCTCTGGGTTATTCATCCTTTCTGTTGCCGCCCTTACAAGTCAGTACCACGTCTCCTACACACCACCTATACACGTTACAGTGGTCTCACTAACTAAACATGAGCGCACGCGCGTGCGCGCACACACACACACCCCAGTTTAAATCTGTAGTTGTAGGTTCTAACGGAAAAAGGAAGCTCCTTTTTCCTCTTTTGGCCTGCCGAACTGGCCTTCTATCTAGGACGGTCACCTGCTTGGCTGTAGCCCACAGCATGAGGAGGGATGTGCACAGCGCGAGGGGAGAGAAAGCCACACAGAGCTCCAGGTCGCCTGGCAATCAGTGGGGCCACATAGGTACCACACGGATTGTTCTCACAGCCACTCCGAACTCCATTCTGAAAAGCCTTCATCCCTCATTAGCCACTATATATTCTAGAGAGCCAATCAGGGGAAAAGCAACAACTACAGCAATGGCAACAGTGATGATACAAAGCTCCACAGAGCGCACTTAGCTTCACAACAAACCTAAGTAAGTTCTACTATTGCTTACCTTTTACCAGTGAAGAAAGGGCGGCTTTAAGAGCTTCAGAGACTCACCTAAGGTCACAGAGCCTCTCAGTGGAGGAGCCGGACCCAAACCAAGCTCAGACCCACCTTGACGTTGTACATTTAGAGCCACCATTCACGAGCACTTACAAGATTCCACGCACGGGTTAAACACTTCACATGCACTGCCTCTTGTCAGACTCATAACAACTCTGCATTTCAAAGATGAGTCAGCTACCATTTCTGACACAAATTTAAGTGGAGCTAAACAGTTCGGGGTTGTTGGAATTTAAAGTGCATTTCCCAACCACTGTATTTCCTCAGGTACTTTTGGATGTGATGTTTAAGTAACATAATAAAAGGACTTACTACGTGTCAGGCAGTGTGACAAGGGCCATAAAGAAATTACTTCATGAATCCTCCCAATGCCCCTGTGATAAGAAAACTACTATTAAACCATTTTATAGGTGAGAAACTTGAGGGTCAGAGAAGCTGATAAATTTGCTGAAGGATATAAAGCAAACTGGGGAGACAGGACTCAGGGACCATAAAAATAAACATTACACCGCACGGCCTCTGCTTTTAAGAACACGTATGGCCTAACACATCCACTTGTGCTCTTGGAGAGAAGGTGATGCTCTGTCCTTTAATAAAACATGTTATGATAAATAACTTATCACCTGCTAGCATATGTGGTGTCGACTGAGCCCAAAATATGAATGAAAGTGATCACAGATGAGATCCAGCGAGGAGACGTGGCTCCTAGAAACAGACCTTAGGGACCCAGTGATCAGACGGAGGAAAGCAGTGCTTCACTGCAGGAACATTCTCTTTCCAGCCCTGACTTCAACCCATAAAACACAAACAGCAGAACAGCGCCAGGCCCACGGAGGACGACCCAGCCTTCCGGTCCATTCGTCTTACGTGTGCGAGTCACCCAAACCGACCACCCTGAGAGAGAGGGGCCCAAGGGAGCCGGGATGGCCCATCGGACGCTGCACCTGGAGGTCTGCCTCTGGACACCTGGATCCAGTCTGTCCCGACCAGCGCCAGCGTCCAGATGCCCACGGGGGGCATCGGGATGAGACTCAAGATGAGGGTGCAGGCCCACACGTGGTTTTAACAAGTACCCCCCATCTTGGTTTGCCAGGGTGGCCAGAACAGAGGACTACAGACTGGCTGGCTTACACAACAGCAATTATTTAAGTTCTGGAGGCTAGAAGGAGTCACAGGCTGTGAGAGGCCTCTCTCCCTGGCTTGTCAACGGCCCCCTTCGCCCTGCATCCTCACACGGTCTTCTCTCTGTCTGTATGTTAGTCGCCTCTTCTTACATGGACACCAGCCAGACTGGAGCAGAGCCAACGCTAATGATATCATTTTAAACTAACTGCCTCTTTTAGAGACCCAGTCTCCAAACACAGTCCCTTTCTGAGGTGTTGGGGGTTAGCACTTCAACATATGAATTTGGGGGGACACAATTCAGCCTGTAACACTCACACTGTAAACAGACTTCTTTTCAACTTGTCAGAACAATTTCATTCTAAATCCATTTTTACAATTTTTTTCTTTTTCACATGAATTAGGTCCAAAAAATGCAGTAAACTTAGGCTCCTTTAAATACTTAACCATAACCAATTGAATAATATTGTTAATAAGTAGAAAATTTAATAATGCCACTTGCAGCAACATGGGTGGACCTAGAGATTATCATACTAAGTGAAGAAAGCCAGACAAAGACAAATGTCATACCACTTATATGTGGAATCTAAAATATGACACTAATGAAGTTATCTACAAAACAGAAACAGACGCAAAGACATAGAGAACAGACTTGTGGTTGCCAAGGGGGAGGGGGGAAGGGATGGATTGGGAGTTTGAGATCAGCAGATACAAACTATTATGTATAGGATGGATAAACAACAAGGTCCTACTGAATAGCACAAGGAACTATTTTAAATATATTTTAATAGCCTATAATGAAAAAGAATATGAAAAATATGTATATCTGCATCACTTTGCTGTATAGCAGTAATTAACACAACATTGTATATCAAATATAATTCGATAAAATACTTTTTTGTTTCGGGTTTTTTTGTTGGTGGGATTTATGTGACTTTTAATTCTCATTTTACTACCACTTTACAGTAAGTGTGGGGAGTAAAGATGGGGTGGAGTAAGGGAAAGGAAGAAAAGTATTCTTTCAAGTTCCTTGAACGACTGAAGCACGTGCTAGGATAAGAAAGTTCAGTAAAAGCATCATATCCTTTTCACCACAGAGCTCTTAATGGAGATGTGTGACAGAGATAGAGCAACTCTTTAGATCTGGTGGAAGTGACTCCAACAGAGAATTAACACTTTTAAAATACAAGAAGAAAGGAAAAATCCTTAAAAACATGTAATCCCTTACTCTGAACGTTTATATAAAAGGAAGTTCATCATATCATGCTTTATATTAGCAAATGTAGAAACATCCTAAATGCCCCACATTTAAAGAACTGATTAAATAAATTATGTTATGGCATCTTATACAGCCATTAAAAATCATGCAGTAGGGCTTCCCTGGTGGCGCAGTGGTTGAGAGTCCGCCTGCCGATGCAGGGAACACGGGTTTGCACCCTGGTCCGGGATGATCCCACATGCCGCGGAGCGGCTGGGCCCGTGAGCCATGGCCGCTGAGCCTGCGCGTCCGGAGCCTGTGCTCCGCGACGGGAGAGGCCACAGCAGTGAGAGGCCTACGTACCGCAAAAAAAAAAAAAAAAGAACATTCATACATAGGCAGAGGGATACATGCCAAATTTATCTCAAAGAGGGTTAGGAAATATTTATTGCTTGCATTAGCATTAAAAAAGTTTTTTGATAAAGAGAAAAAAAATCTTAATCTTTTCTCCTTTGAGAAAAAAGGCTGTGTGTTCTTCGCTTGGCATCCAAGTCTCTGAGCCTCAGTTTCCTCATCTATAAGGTAAAGATAGTGAGGGCTTCTGAAGTATTTACAGTGTATTCAAAACATACTCTGAAAATAATTAAGTTACATGCACACAAAGACACACACACGAAGTATTTTTTTCTAACCATGATAAAATCCACATAATATAAAATCTGCCATCTTAACCATTTCCAAGTGTACAGTTCAGCATGTGAAGGACATTCACACAAATTTGACTATGGAGTAAGGATTTTTGACTAGGAGCTCCGCACTTCCACTGCAGGGGGTTCAGGTTTGATCCCTGGTCGGGGAACTAAGATCCCGCATGCCTCGCAGCTGGAAAGGAAAGAAAGGGAGGGAGGGAGGGAGGGAGGGAGGGAGGAAGGAAGGAAGGAAGGAAGGAAGGAAGGAAGGAAGGAAGGAAGGAAAGAAGAGGGTGGGAGGGAGGGAGGGAGGAAAACACTTTGTGTTAAGTGGAAAGGAAGGACTACAATCCCCCATGGCGGTCATTCCCAGCCCTAGTTTCAGATGCACCTGGGAAAATCTAATTCTCAAAAAAAAAAGTAAATAAATTTAAATCAATTCCCATTTAAAATGTACCTACATACATGCATATTCCTCTAAGTTCTTTTGAAAACTGAGAAGGTATTTGTGTGTTTGCTGCAAAACCACTAAGGTTGAAAATGGACTGAAACAGGGACGTACTACAGTCCTCCACTCTACCAGCTGAGCAATCAAAGGGAGAACACAGACACAGATGACAAACGTATGGCTACCAAAGGGGAAAGGGGGAGGAGAGGGGTAAATTAGGAGTTCGGGATTAGCAGATACAAACTGCTGTATATAAAATAGATAACTAACAAAGTCCCACTGTACAGTACAGGGAACTATATTCAATATCCTGTTAAAAAAAAAATCATAATGGAAAAAGTCTGAAAAGAATATATATATACACTCTTCAGATTTATTTATATACATATATACATATAAAACTGAATCACTGTGCCGCACAGACTAACACAACATTGTAAATCAACTATACTTCAAATTTTTTTTAAATGCACATTTGTTTTTGGTGGTATTTACCACAAAATTGATTTCATTTCCAAGAAGGAGAACACTTTCTTCCTCACAAGAAAGTTCTGTCACACTTTCTTTAAAAAAAATTTAAAAAAATAAAAAGGGCTTATTAACACAACACTTTTTTCTTTTTAACCACATGGGGTACTTCTTTGTGTTGCAGTCAAGCTGAGCTGGGGGCTCTTAAGGGTTTCCAGAAATAGCCTTGTGGTGCAAGGGCTGCTCTCTGCTGTTCCCTGGGCATCTGGGGAGGGAAGAGGTTCTCCTCCAAGTCCGTCAAAGAACCATGCCTCCCGCAGAACAGACAGTGCCAGCCCATTCACAACAGCCAAGACATGGAAACAACCACATGTCCAGATGAATGGATAAAGAAGATGTCGTGTGTGTGTGCATACACACATACAATAGACTACTAACAGGCATAAAAAAGAATGAAATAATGCCATTTGCAGCAACATGGAGGGACCTAGAGATTATCAAACTAAGTGAAGTAAGTCAGACAGAGAAAGACAGATACTATATGATATCACTTATATGTGGAATCTAAAATAGGACACAAATGAACTTATCTACGAAACAGACTCACAGACAGAGAACAGACCTGTGGTTGCCAATGGGGAGGGGAGTGGGGGAGGGATGGATTGGGAGTCTGGGATTAGCAGATGCAAACCATTATACAGAGAATGGATAAACAACAAGGTCCTACTGTACAGCACAGGGAACTGTATTCAATATCCTGTGAAAAACCATAACAGAAAATAATATGAAACAGAACGTATATATACGTATAACTGAGTCACTTTGCTGTATAGTAGAAATTAACATTGTAAATCAACTATACGTCAATAAAACAGACTAAAAAAAAAAAAAAAGAATGGACGGTGCGAGCAATGAAGCAGAGGGCCACCACCCCACCCGGGGCCAGCTGCAGCCCCTCAGCAGGCAGCCTTGGTGCCCACCCTGAGGAGGAGAGGGGAACAAAGTCTTCATTTCACTTCCCTCCTGACCGCTGCCTGGCCCTCCCTTGTCTCTCTCCCCCATGAACTTGGATCTCCATGTCTGGGAACCCTCCCCACGTCCCATCACTTGCTGGTGATGACCTTACTCTTTTAGTTTCCTGGATCCTCTTTATGACAACAGAGCCCTCAGTAAGATGCAGATACACTCTCCTTACCAAGTACCTTTGCCTATATTAATGCAAGTAGTCCTCCCAACAACGCTTGAAAGCAAATACTATTACTATTCCCATTTTACAGAGTAAGAAGCTACCAAGGCTCAGAGAGGTTGCGCAACTCAACGAAGGTCATGGTGCTGGTTAGAAGGTGGCGGGCTGGGTGGGAAGCCAGGCAGTCTGGCTTCAGTGCATGCGTTTTCACCCTCTAGGCTAGACTGACCCTCGCCCCTATTGTTATATTTTCCTAAATTAACATTTCTTAGTGGAGTAACGTTCTATCTATCCTCGGTCTTCTTCCCTCAAGAATATGATTTCTAAGAGGATTTTCCAGAGTGATGTAGATGGAAGAGTAGCAGCTTTTAAATCTAAATATTTACAAAATTCTGACAGCTGAAGTGTCTTACACTCTTACATTCTATAATAGGAACTTCTATAATTCAGCATCACTTGCTAAAGGTGAAGATGCCATTTCTTTCTTCCTTTCTTTCTTCCTTTCTGTCCTTCCTCCCTCCCTTTCTGTCCTTCCTCCCTCCCTTTCTGTCCTTCCTCCCTCCCTTTCTGTCCTTCCTCCCTCCCTCCCTTCCTTTTTGGCTGCGTTGGGTCTTCATTGCTGCACGCGGGCTATCTCTAGTTGTGGTGAGCAGGGGCCACTCTTCATTGTGGTGCGTGGGCTTCTCATTGCAGTGAGTTTTCTTGTTGCAGAGCACCGGCTCTAGGCGTGCGGGCTTCAGCAGTTCTGGCTCGTGGGCCCTAGAGCGCAAGCTCAGTAGTTGTGGCGCACGGGCTTAGTTGCTCCGCGGCATGTGGGATCTTCCTGGACCAGGGCTCGAACTCGTGTCCCCTGCATCGGCAGGCGGATTCTTAACCACTGCACCACCAGGAAAGTCCCTGAAGATGGCATTTCAATTTCATCATTTTTGAAAGCTTCCATGTGGTAGAACATCTTGTTAATCAAAGACTTTTTACGTAAATGTTAGCTGTAGTGGCTAAAGTTCTAAGGAGAAAAGATATCTTACATAAAAATTTAACAGAGTTTTTGATCAATAAGAAAATTTAAACAAAATGAAGAAAAAAGAATTGTTAGCATCCAGGACATTCCTGGTCATATTGACCAGATCAGGTCTGACGTGGGGGTCCCTGACCCTTTGACCTTTCCCCTCTCTCCACACCCCATGAAAATGTTTAACCAAAAAGAATTACTTCCGTAAAATTTGATATGAATTGATATCAGTTGGATTATTACTTTTCCCAGGGACATCTGCATTTGTAAAATACTCTGTCTGTTTACCATATGATCCAGCAAAGCCACTCCTGGGCATATATTCAGAGAAAACTATCATTCGAAAAGCTACATGCACCCCTATGTTCATTGCAGCACTATCTACAATAGCCAAGACATGGAAACAACCTAAATGTCCATCAAAAGATGAATAAATGTGGTGTATATATACACAATGGAATACTACCTAGCCACAAAAAAAAATGAAATAATGCCATTTGCAGCGACATGGATGGACCCAGAGATTATCATACTAAGTGAAGTGAGTCAGACAGAGAAAGGCAAATATATGATATCACGCATATGTGGAATCTAAAAAATGATACAAATGAACTTATTTACAAAACAGGAAAAGACTTACAGACATAGAAAACAATCTTATGATTACCAAAGGGGGCGGGGTGGGGTGGAAATTAGAAGTATGGGATTAGCAGATACACACTACTATACATATAATCAACAAGGACCTACTGTATAACACAGGGAACTATATCCAATATCTTGTAATAAACAGGAGATATGGGGATATGTGTATAGCTGATTCACTTTGTTATAAAGCCGAAACTAATACACCACTGTAAAGCAATTATACTCCAATAAAGATGTTGAAAAAATCCATAATGGGAAAGGATATAAAAAAGAATATTTTATATATATATAAATGAGTCACTTTGCTGTATATCAGAAACTAACATAACATTGTAAATCAACTATACTTCCATTTATAACAATAAAATAATCCCTTTTAAGGAAATGTCTGGTTAACCGTGTGTAAGTTGGGCAAATAGGTGAGAGAGGAAGATGCAAGCTGTGTGCATACGTGGATCAATGAAGACCCCGAGTGGGCATCACGCCCAGGCCACCTGTTCTGGCTGAGCTGAGGGCCCACACTGAGTTTTGATTTCACTGCAATAAGGGAGAGTTAACTAGCATATCAACGTTATAGCTTTAAGAAGTATTAACTCTCACATGATCTTTAAAAATAATGCCCTCAGAAATGTTGAAACCGAGTGATGGAAATTCATCTCTACCACCCAACAGATGCTCGTTGGCCTACTGAATTCCACCTTCTAGCTCTCTCTACTCCTTTGCCTGAAAAATTCTGGTTCTTCTGTTTTCTCACAAGCGTGCTACACGGCTCCTCTACCCTAGTTCATGGCAGTTTCAATTCATTCCACAAACATTTAAGACGTGCCCTCTGAACCAGGAACCGTGTGAGGTGCTGGGTGATGCATTCGTTCAGCATGACTCCTGACCTGCAAGGATGGGCACAGCCTTAAATGACCATGGGACAGAGTTCTATACCCCGGGGGCGGGGGAGGGCGGCGGGCAGCAATGCCCTATGGTCAGGAGGAAGGGGAACGGTCCCTTTCCAAGCTTATAAACACCAAACCTCAGAAATGGTTAGTACCTAAAGAGCGGGGAGTTTATTCTGGACTCCTACAGAGTACTGTGTCTTGGACCCAGGAAAGGGGTAGCACATACTGCTGGGATATGCGACTACAGCCCTTAGTAAGACTTTGCAAAGCTTATTTAATAAATATTTATATAACACCAAGGCTCTCTGAGGTTGGGCACTTAGGGATAAAAAAGCAAACCACCAAGACATGGAATTAAGGAAAAACCAGCTAAACACAAGAATGACAGCAAATTACACAACGAAGCATAAACGAAGTCGGAGCCAGAAACTCGGCTGTTATTTTAAAGGTCGGCTGCAGGTCATGAAGGAATCACGGCCCCCATCCCTAAGAGGCTTACATTCTCCTAGGGAGATAAATCAAATGAACGTGGATCCCCAGAAACGTGAAACTAATTGTTACTCAATGTAGGTTGGAAAGGTGAGCCCTGCCATCAAAGGAAGAAAACCTGACCTCACTTAATCCTCTAAACTGGCCCGAAAGGGGTGAGCCATGAGCTAATTTGTTTTTTTGTTTGAATGCTGTAGTTTAAAAAGAGGTGGGTTGGAGTTCTCCCTGGCTGGGCAAAAAAAATAAATAAATAAAATAATGGAAAAGGGTAAATTTTAAAAAGAATCATTAAAGTGTAAAAAAAAAAAAAATAAGGGGGGTGGTAAGGTTGGAAAGAACTGATTCACAGGAGGCCCTTCCTGCCTCCCATCTGTGTATCGCTTCCTGAGAATCCACTGGGAGTCAGCCCCACCCCCAACTGAATCCCCAACTGTGTGTCTGTCTGACAGTGGCTGGGTGGGACACGGGGATGCCACAAGCGTTCCTGACACAGCGCCTGCTTTCATGGAGCTCACTGTGGGGTGAATTACATTTTGTCATCCCAGTTGTACAGGCTCTGAGACACCCAACACTCCAACTCCCCCAAGAGCCAGTGCTAGAGCTCGTGTAGAGCAGAATCAGGATGCAGACAGGCAGGGTTATCTGGCCTCAAAATCATAAGCTTTCTACTACCCCAAACGGTCCCCAACAAGATGGGCAAAAATGAGCAAAATCTGAAAGAGCACCCCAAGGATAGCAGCATCCTCCACGTGACAGTTCCCACGTGTCCCCATTTCCTACCCTAAAGCACACTTCACACCCAGGGCTGCAAACCTTCAGTTCCCTCAAGACCTACACCGCAGGCCACACCCTCAAAGCAAGGGCTACTGCCTTGGACGCCAAATTCTCTGTCACACATGGAAGGCTCCATGGGAAGTCGGGAGAGGAAAAGAGAGAACTATCATTTCCTCGCAGAAACAAAGAGAATGACCTCTCCTCCGTCCTCTGCGACTTTCGAGAGAAAACAAGGAAAGCAAAATACAACCGTTGGAATGGGCCATCCTACAAGGAATTCAACAAGGATAGGGCTGCAAACGTCCTTCTAACTAGACTTTTCCCCTCCTTTAGCAGCCTGACCAGTGTCAGAAATCTCACCAAGTAGACATTCATTTATTTCATCTCACACTCCACCCTCCAAGCTTCCTCATCCAGGATGCAAACGTTCCTGCAAAGGACTTCACAGCCAAAGGGAAAAAGACTGGGCCCAGCACCCGAGGCTGAGAGTTTGAGACCCCGTCATCACGTTGGGCCTCGATAAAGTCATTTAACTCCCTAGTCTCCATGAAGGGAGGTTACACAAGTTAGCTCAGGGGATGGTGAAAAGCAGGTAACAAACAGAAGGACCCTGCAGCAGAGCCAATGACTCAGCAGAAAGTAGGCGAGCGTTAGTGGACGCTGACTCGGCATCTTTGCTCCAACTAATGAAGCCGAAAGTTGGAGTCCCCGACAGGAGGTTCCAGAGCACTGGCCCCCAGAAGGAGGAACGAAGTTGTGATGACACGGAGTGACGAAGGAGCAGAGCTTACCTGGGAAGGCAGAGGTGTGAACCTGAGACGAACTGAATCTGCCAGCTTTGCCGAGAGCAGCGGTTTTCAACCTGCGGTCCGGAGCTGTAGCATCAGCGTCAGCTGGGAACTTGTAGGGAACCCTCAGGCCCCGCCCCAGACCCACCTGATTAGAAACGCTGGTGGGGGAGGGGGTCAGCAATCTGGGTTTTCCCAAGCCTTCCAGGGGATTCTGAGGCAGGCTTACATTTGAGAACCGCCAGCAAAGAAAGCCAAGCGCACACAACATTGAGTTCTATGGTTCTGTAGTTCTAGAAGGAAAATTGATAGAAGACCTGGCACATTCCAACATTTCTACCCTTGGAAAGCAGAGCCGGGGGATTAGGCTTTCCAAGCTTAGCACAAGAGGGTGCAGTCGGCCTTGTGTGTGTCTTGTGGCCAAACTCTGGAACCTGTTATAGGGGGCAATGCTCTCGGAGCTCAGAGCTGGGTCACATGCTCAATAAACATCACTGCACAGCACAGAGGATACGATTTTTGCTTTTTAAAGCAAAAAGCCTCCACAGAGGTAATCTTCCCTGGAAAATACCAGCAATCATCTAACTCTATTTCCCCCACCTGCCTTAGCACATATTTTTTAAATTTCCAAAATCAATCGAACGGCAGGCCTGCTGCAGAGCAGAGACGCCGCGTCACCGCAGGCTGCAAGTCCTCCCACCAACAGGCCCACACAGAGGCCCTTCTGTGCGATCCATGGTCTCGGCGTGTTGCTGGTTTTAGGGTCTCAAAGCATAGATAATCAGATACTGCTTTTCCATTTTCCAAAACATACAGCTACCACCACAGGCAACAATCAATGCAAAAATATCTCCCGTTTCAAGGCAATTTTCTCTCCGAGCAAATCTTTGCCTGAATTTAACTGCACGTCATTTGCCAGCTTAAAAAAAAAAAAAAAAAAGATAGCTTTTAATTTTAAAAAACATAGAGGTGCACATGACACTCCCCTGTACATTTCTTTGCAACATCTGAGAATCTATAATTATTCCAAAA
Source organism: Pseudorca crassidens (assembly GCF_039906515.1). Lineage (NCBI taxonomy): Eukaryota > Metazoa > Chordata > Mammalia > Artiodactyla > Delphinidae > Pseudorca > Pseudorca crassidens. Next base: position 77,318,689 of record NC_090311.1, read on the forward strand.
TAATATAGCTAGTTAGGTTTTTCCCCTGGTTATTTTGTTACACACACATACACGCCACAGGCCCTGAGGGAGGGCTCGGCTCAGGACCCTGGGGCAGATCGGCCTCAAAGGCAAGAGACCACGAGCTAAAATTTTGGGTCATTTCAGCATTAAACCCACTTGCTCAGGCCTGTGGAGAACAGTGGCATCGTCAGTGTGGTCACCACAGGGATGAACTAGTGAGCAGATCTTTGTCACCACCATCAAGGCGCACACGCCAGCCGCCCTCCGGAGCCAGCACCCCAAAACACAGAAGCTGACTTAGCTCAGAGATGCTCAAAGTGTAGAAGTGGGGCCTCCCAGTGAAAAACCACAGGAAACGAGAGAGAATACTGCAGGACTCGAAGACTGGCTTCCCAGATCTTCTTGATCATGCAAATCACCTGGTGCACTGAAGGGAACATGCTCGCCAGGAGGAGGTGCCCCCCCTCAGTGTCCCCCTTCCCTCTGCTTCTGGGGGGAGAAGCAGCTTCTCAGACTGACATACCTGGGAGAATCACGGGGTCCCCGCTCGGCTCAGCGGAGCCCCCTTCTCGCTCTGGAAGTGAGCTTCTCTGCAGGCTGCAGGCTCTGGTGCTGCCTGGGGAGCTCGGCCCCGAGGGAGGGATCTGCTCTGGACTCGGGGCGGACGAGCCTCCACCCTGGAATGCAAAGAGCAGGCCTCCCCGGCTGGCCGACTTAACAGCCTCCAGCCCGGCCTCTGTTAGGGAATAAGTGACGTTCTGAGCTCCTCTTTGTCCTAGTCATTGCTCTTCTTCTCGGTTTGCTCAGAACCTGGGCAGGAACGAGGACTGCGGTCCGCTGGGACCCGCACCTCGGACACCTGCGCAGGTGTGTTTAATTATGCAGATTCCAGCCCCGCCCACGCCCGCCCGAGGTGCTGGCTCCTCAAGGCTAAATCGGAGCCTGGTGCTTCTGCGAGGAGCCCAGGAGACCCTCGTTATCTGGAAAACGAAGGAAATACTACTGTCTGAAAGAGTTTCTAGAACTGAGTTCCCTGTTATGCAAACTTAAGCTGTATGGGGGCCAGTTTCTGCAGAGGTTTGCAGCACTATCTAGAAGTTTCGCTCTCATCACACCCACAGGGGAAAACTAGAGACCATGAACTCGAGACTGGAACGTTTTATCAGAAGGTTAAGCAGCCCGGCCAAGGAGTAGAGGCTTCCCAACGATGTCTCCAGAAAAATAAAGGAAGATTAGGGAAAGCAAAGCCTTGAGAGTAGGGGGTTCGGGCGGGGTGGGGGGGCTGTGGGGAAGGAGGGGGGGCTGACACTGTGAGGGAGGGGCGGCCGCGCCCTGCTTTGGTGGGAAGGGCTTCTCTGCAGAACGAAGACTGCTTGGCACTGTGCACGGGGAAGGGTGCTCCCCACACTGTCTCCCCTCGCAGCTACCCGACTTCTCTCCACCTGCTCTGAGCCAGCCACCAGAAGTGCTTGGCATCGGTCACCCACGACAGGGCAACGTACGTTGATGAGCATCTCAGAACAACTCAAATTGCAGAGACATGAGATCCTGTCACGTGTCCTAATAAGCAAGGAACCATAATTGGAACTCATGGTACAGCACCCATGGCTTGTAAGCTAAGAAGCAGAAAGCGTATACTGTCACTGACATTTGGATGTCATCATGTGAGGTGCTGGTCTGTTTCAGTCTCACAAACATGGTAGCGTTTATGAGACCTCATGGGTTCACTCCTGACTTCAGTCCTCCAACCCTATTTTTCCCATGCAGTCTTATGTGTCTTTTTCTTTTCGGCGGGGGGGTGGGGCATGAATGAATGAATGAATGAATTTATCTACCTATTTATTTATTTATGGCTACATTGGGTCTTTGTTGCGGTGTGCAGGCCTCTCATTGCCGTGGCTTCTCTTGTTGCGGAGCACGGGCTCTAGGTGTGTGGGCTTCAGCAGTTGTGGCACACGGGCTCAGTAGTTGTGGTGCACAGGCTTAGCTGCTCCATGGCATGTGAGATCTTCCCGGACCAGGGCTCGAACCCGTGTTCCCTGATTGGCAGGCGGATTCTTAACCACTGCGCCACCAGGGAAGCCCCAGTCTTAGGTTTCTTAATCCAAATTAACCTCCTACGTTGGGGAAGGGATACTGTATATCCCCCGCACTGTGAAACCCACTTCCCCACGGACGAGTTTATATCTCCAGTTCTGACCTCTCTCCTGAACCCCATCCTGACCACCTCCCGACAGCTGCACTTGACTCTCCAGCAAAGGTGGAAAACCTCCACGTGTCCAGCCCAACCCCCTGGACCCACTGCTGCCCGCCTGCTCCACCTGCAGCTCCCCCATCACAGCTGAGAGCCACGCCCTCCCCCTGCAAGAAGCTCCTCGCGACCCTGGAAAACTCCTTTGCCCTCAGCGACCCTATGGGAACCACCAGGAGATCCCGCCAGTTCCAGGCGCAAAATGCATGTGGAGTCCTGCCGCTGCGCACAAGCCACCGGGGAGCCTGTCTGAGGGTATCCCTGCTCCCTCCTTGCCTGGCCACCGCCTGGTCTCAGCACAGCGGCCAGAGTGGGCCTCTTCAAATGAACAGGAGCAAGTTACCACCTCTGCTCAATGCCCAGCAACGATTCCCTGGTCGCTACTTCGCAAGAAGGCAAGTCCTTTCAACAGCCCGCAGGGCGCTGCTGCCTCTGCCGCAGCCCCCCTGACCCCTTTCCTCCTATTCTACCAGAATTCTCCAGGCATACACTCCACCGAGGTCTTCCCACTGGCTGTTCCTTCTACCTGGAGGCCCCTGGACTGGTCGCCTCCTTCAAATCTGCTCAGATGGCATCACCTGAAGAAGACCCTTCCCGATGCCTGTCTTTAAAATCATCCCTGGTCCATCCTTTGACCCTCCTTTGAATCCTCATCCTGTTCTACGTCTCACTTTTCTACCCATAGCACCTACCACGCATTTCACTTAGTATGTTGATTTTTGATTATGTCTCCCCCACCGGAACCTAAGCTCCATGACGTCAGAGTACCTGTTCGACCCAAATACTGGAACAGTGCCTGGAACGCAGTGAACAAGGCAGCTGGGCTAGCTTAGCATCCTGCCCCACCTCCCTGAACGTGTTTGCCGGAACAGAGAATTTTCTGTCTGGAGGAGGGATGACTTGTAAGCAGACGGCAGCCACCCTTATTCGAGATCTTATTTACAAGGTTCCGGAAGGAGCTTCTGCACCGAAATGCCTCCCCAGACAGTCAGCCAGGGTGCCTGAAATCCCCAGACCTCAGGAGAGGGCCTCGAGGGAGGAGAGAACGTGGTAAGACCTTCACAGCCATTAGCATCTGGGCACGAATCAGTCCACTCAAATAGCCATCCCCCAACAGCAAACATACAGAGGGGGCCTGCCATGCCCCAGCGCTGTGCTTAGAAACTCAGGGCTAAGTTAGAGGGAGGCCCCATCCCCACCATCAAGGACGCAGGGGTCTCGGCAGGGAGACAAGTGCGTACACAGACAGCCGTGTTCTCAAAGCTGCAGGGAGGGTGTGCACGGCACCCTGAAGAATCAGAGAGGAGAGATGGCCTGGCAAAGAAAAGAGGAAGAGGGAACAGCGCCTGCAAAGCCACAAAACCGTAAAAGGCACAGCACACGTAAACAACAGCGTTGCTAAACTCACTGGGCGGGAGTATCACAGGCAAGGAGCAGATGAGGCGGAGGGAGAAAGGGGCACACTAGGATGATGTTCTGTCTTAGAGGTGGCAGGGAATGAGAACAGGGCAGATTTCCAGGAAGACAGCCCTTGGGGCAGGTAGCAGAGGTGCTGGAGGGAAGAGACCTCACTGCCAGAGGCCTTGATGAAAAGGTACAGTTTGCTGAAAGAGGACAAAACAGCCCAGAGCGTGGCACAAAGCTCCCGGAGAGCCGGGACAGCTGGTGACTGCAGAGGCTGTGTCTGAAAACCGAGCGTGATGCAAGGACTCGGCCAGATCCCCCCAGGTATGAGCCACAAGCAGGCACCTTCCAGGGATGACAGATAATGGGTTGTTCCCTCCAGGTCGTACTACAAACAAAAAGGGTGGGAGATGGACTGGAGAGAGGAGATCCCCTTCCTGGTCCAGGGGAGGCACGCCAAGGGGCCGACCTAAGGCGTTTGCAGTGAAGATGCAGTTACACCACAGGAGATTAAGGGCCCCTCAAGGAACTCCAGCCCAGAATGATGGAAGCAAGAAACACCTGGGTGACCACAGAGGGACAGCCAGACCAAAGGGAGCCAGTCAAAGTTCGTGCTTGCAAATAACGGAAAACCACTGAGTTGGAATGCTGATGAGTGCTCACAGAAACGACAGGGAGAAGGGAGGATGTGTCTTGAAAAGTGGACGGGAACCAAAAGAAGCTGGCTGCCCGAACAAGGCCCATGGCCAAGGCCCACACAGGAGCAGTTAGGACACCCCAGCACCAATACCTGAGTTAGCTCTGACCCACCCCCTGGCCAGAGTCTAACTGGTTGTACTCAAACACAGTCTGAAAACAGTGAGAGGCTGGGCAGTCAGCCTCTCACTGTTATTTAACTACTTTCCTATATGAGCAGTTAAGTGTAAACTTCCTGGATGCGTCTTCATTTAGAAAGACGACACATTACTATTAACGATAGCCATACATGGAAACAACCTAAATGTCCATCAGCAGGTGAATGGTTAAAGATGTGATATACAGGGACTTCCCTGGTGGTCCAGTGGTAAAGAATCTGCCTTCCAGTGCAGGCGACACAGGTTCGATCCCTGGTTGGGGAACTAGGATCCCACATGCCGCGGACCAACTAAGCCAGCAGTCCACAACTACTGAGCTCACGTGCCTCAACTAGAGAACGTGCGTGCTGCAAACTACAGAACCCATGCACCCTGGAGCCCACACCCCACAACTACAGAGCCCACGCGCCCTGGAGCCTGAGTGCCACAACTAGAGAAGAGAAAACCCACACTCCACAGCTAGAGAAGAGAAAACCCGCACTCCACAGCTGGAGAGAAGCCCATGTGCCACAACTAGAGAGAAGCCTGCACACCACAATGAAGGATACCGCATGCCTCAACAAAGATCCCGTGTGCCGCAACTTAGACCCAATGCAGCCAGATAAATAAATAAATATTTTTTTAATATGTTATACACACCCCACACACACAATGGAATATTACTCAGCCATACGAAAGAAAGAAATACTGTCATTCGCAGCAACATGGATGGACCTAGAGATGATCACACTAAGTGAAATAAGTCAGAGAGAGAAAGACAAATACCATATGAGATCACTTATATGTGGAATCTAAAATAGGATGCAAATGAACTTATCTGTGAAACAGAAATGGACTCGCAGACATAGAGAACAGACTTGTGGTTGCCAAGGGGGAGGTGAGTGGGGGAACGGACGGACTGGGAGTTTGGGGTTAGCAGATGCAAACTAGTATATATAGATGGATAAACAGCAAGGTCCTACTGTATAGCACAGGGAAAATATCCTGTGATAAACAATAATGGAAAAAATATGAAAAAGAATGTGTATATAAGTATTACTGAATCACTTTGCTTTACAGCAGAAATTAACCCAACATTGTAAATCAACTATACTTCAATAAAATAAATTTTTAGGGCTTCCCTGGTGGCGCAGTGGCTGAAAGTCCGCCTGCCGATGCAGGGGACACGGGTTCGTGCCCCGGTCCGGGAAGATACCACATGCCGCAGAGCGGCTGGGCCCGTGAGCCATGGCCGCTGAGCCTGCGCGTCCGGAGCCTGTGCTCCGCAACGGGAGAGGCCACAACGGTGAGAGGCCCGCATACCGCAAAAAATAAATAAATTTTAAAAAATAAAAATAAAAATTATCTGACTAACTAAAAGGATAAAAAATAAAATACATATGAAGTTTGCTTCCTGTATAATTTTAAAAAAATCTATCACTGCTCTGAGATAGCTTCCCTTACTAATGGTTAGACCACATATTATTGAATCTGTACCAAAAGAAAAAGATGTTGTGAATTTTTTTTTAACTTATAAAAAGTAGTGGCCGGGGATTTCCCTGGCGGTCCAGTGGTTAAAACTCCACTTCCACTGCAGGTGGCACGGGTTCTATCCCTGGTCAGGGAAGATCCTGCATGCCGCACAGCACGGCCAAAAAATATACATAAATAATATGGTTAGTTCTTTAAAAAAAAAAAAAAAAGGTAATGGCTGGAATCTGACAGGTAATTTCCTCGGAGGTATCAAAGGGATGAGTCTAAGAGAACAAAAATGGCCAGAGCTGGATGGATGGACCTAGAGTCTGTCATAGAGTGAAGTAAGTCAGAAAGACAAAAACAAATACCGTATGCTAACACATATATATGGACTCTAAAAAAAAAAAAAAAAAGTGGTCATGAAGAACCTAGGGGCAGGACGGGAATAAAGACGCAGACCTACTAGAGAAGGGACTTGGGGACACGAGGAGGGGAAGGGTAAGCTGGGACAAAGTGAGAGAGTGGTGTGGACATATATACACTACCAAATGTAAAACAGATAGCTAGTCGGAAGCAGCCGCATAGCACAGGAAGAGATCAGCTCGGAGCTTTGTGACCAGCTAGAGGGGTGGGACAGGGAGGGTGGGAGGGAGGGAGACGCAAGAGGGAAGAGATATGGGGACATATGTATATGTATAGCTGATTCACTTTGTTATAAATCAGAAACTAACACACCATTGTAAAGCAATTATACTCCAATTAAAACTAACTAACTAACTAAATAATTTAAAAATGGCCCAGAGCCAAGTGTCTAAACATGCTTATTCATTAAGCCTGGGACTCACAAGTCATGCCAGCTCTGCCAACCAGCTAAATGGGGGAGCTGTCCCTCAGGCAGGCAACAGGGCCATTAGGAGATAGGCAGGTACCGAAAGGGGAGCTTCCAGACCTTGAAAGGAAGGGCTGTCATGCAGCCCTTGTGAGACCCCAATGTCAGCTTAGGAAGTGAGGGGGCCAACAAGCCATCTGAACGATCACCTCTGGACAGACCAAGCAGGGCAGACGGAATCACACTGTGGTGAGGGGGGACTCTGGGGCTGGACAGATGGGATGCAAGGGGGGACTGCGTGGGCCACGCAGCAGGGAAGGAAGAGGTGGGATGGGGCCACAGGAGGGTGCATCTCTGTATTCAGGGGCCAGGTTAACCTCAGAGGGACCCCGAGGATCCCATACAAAAAAAAAAAAAGAATCAGTGGCTGACTCCAAAACCCCAAGAATTCCAGGTACATAAGCCGTTCTTGCCCCGGCTTCTGCTCACTCAGCAACTGTCCATTTCAGTTCTGGATCAGGAACTCCTCAAAGGCCCAGACACGCCAGGAGAGGCTCAGTGAATAATGTAAGGATGAAGGAAAGAAACTCATGCTCTTTTACCTCATCTGCTACCTTCTCTGCTTTTCCACTTTCTTTTTTCTACTTTCATGCTATCTTCCCACCCCTTACTCTTTCGCAAGCATTCGTTGGAAAGCTCCAACTAGTCCCAATGGGGACCCAATAAGAATGGAAACAAACCCATTTTTAACCTAAATCGTGAGCAAGAGCAGAAGGGCCCAGGAAGGAAGGTATGGAGGTGGCAGTGACCTTCACCCCAGACATGGGGCCGACAGCAGGCAGAACTGGGGCGGGTGCCCCCCAGAGCTGAGCACGGCTCTGAGGCCAGGGCGCCTGGGTCCACATCCCAGGTCCTCTTGTAATGGGCTGCTTGGCCTGGGGAAGTTTCAAAATTCCTCTCTACCTCAGTTTCCATATTTGTAAAATGGAAAAAAATAAGAGTGCTTACTTTATAATATTTGGGGGGAAATTACTTTTTTTGGCTCACGGGCCCAGCCGCTCCGCGGCATGTGGGATCTTCCCGGACCAGGGTACGAACCCGCGTCCCCTGCATCGGCAGGCAGACTCTCAACCACTGCGCCACCAGGGAAGCCCCTGGGGGAAAATTAAATAAGTACTTAGAACAGACACTGGCACTGAATACCCACCGCTTCCTTCCTTGTTTTGTTCTCCCAAATAAATACCTAAGTGTTTTTCAAAAGAAGGTTCCATTGATCCACCCTAGGGCACGTGGTACTAAACAATTTCCTAGTATAGAGTAGGATTTTTAGTTTATAACTCATCCTTATGTATCTGTGCCCTGTCCTTGGATTCATCTTATAACTAATTACTGAGGCTGGCTGGCCATCTGCGCTCCTGAAACATGAAGAGAACCACCACCTCTGCTGACCAGCTCAGCTGAATGGATCTAAATAGTACATTTATTGATATTGCATTTTCTGGTTTTATACTATACTTACATTCATATCGCATTTTCTGGGCCTTTTTCCTTAATGGTCACACTATTTTCCCATTGTTAAAAGATGATAGTTAAGAACCATTCATTTATCAGGGGGGTTATGTGACTCAGAGTCCGCGCACACGAAGAACTCAGGTGGTTTTTGGATTCCTTCTGCATCGGATGTAACGGGGCACACGTTCTTGATATTCGGGAGCTGAGACGGCTGAGATGTGTCTTGGGGAGAGGCTGCCTCAGGGAGAGACTGCCTTGGGTCCTCGTGGAGTATTTATCAGGGTCTGCAGCTCTAACCCTCATGAACTTCTCTTTCAGTCAAGACCGAGTCACTGGCCCTTCTTCTGTGTTCAGGAATTTGACGGCACAGTGACTTTCCCTTCCAAATTTTCTACATTTTCAAGGTCTTAAATACTCCTTTCATACATGAATAGCTGAATGTTTCCCATTGCCTGGGAAATGAGTTGGGAGTAAAAGAGACCATCAACTCTCCTAGATTCCTTAACTCAATCTCGATTTTTATCTTCAAGTACAAAAACTGTAATGCATGCATTTGAATAAAGAAAATGGTAAAGGAAAGTCGACTGGAAATTCAAATCATAATCCAAGATATTTCTCTAACACACAAATATGCATCAACAAAAGCAACGCAACATAAAGGCCAACAGGATGGGGGCGTCCGCTAGCCAAGAGATCACAGAATACAAAGCTTGGTTTCTCCCTCTCCAGGTCTGCAGCCCCACTAATGATTACTAACATTACTGGTCATATACGTACATGGAATATTATCATACTTGGTATAAAAAAATAAATTCCCATTAGGAGTAAACTGAAGTCTTTTACTTAAAGCCCATATGCTCCTTGCCAAAAGAAATTAAAGTTGCTTCAGTTGTATTATAAAAGACATTTTCCTTTTGTCTTATCCTTTGCGATCTTGTATAGTGGAGTGTCATGAGAATCCCTGAGAAACAGAAGTAAGTATTAAGTAGAAATCTATGTAAATATACCAGAGACCCAGAGGCCAGACTTCCAAAACATAATTCCTTCTTACTTAACCTGATTTAAATAACGGAATAGATTTCAACAGTCACCCAATCAGAGAACATTAGTTCTGTCATCTGGGGTTCATTTCCTTATTAACAATTAAGACACAGAATGAAGAACCGAACAGGATGGATTCCGCCAGATCCCGTAACTCAAAAAGCTCGGCCTCTTCCCCCAGTTAACTCAAGGCCTGCACCATTTTTCAAAGTTTAGCGCTGATGGAAAAGGGCAGTCTGGCAGCTCTGAAGAATTCCACTTTATTTATTTATCTACCTAAGGGACACAGTTTGGATCCTTTATGCACTGGAATACTTGAATCATACGAGTTGGAATACGAGCCATCCAGAAGTTGAGAAAAAAAGAAAATATATATTCAAGCTAAAATTGATCCAGTTTTAAGAAGGCCATTAGTCAACCCCAATTTTAGGAAAGTTTTGAACAAACAGGCTGGACTAAAATAGAATAAAATCACAGGGCGAGCGAAGAGCTTTCACTTGGGACTCTATCCCCACAGCAGACTGCAGGACAGACCTTCAATCCCAACTCCTTCAGGGTGGAAGACTTCTGGTTCAATACAGTTTAGGAGAAAGGCTTTCTGGAATACACCCCACAGATTTAAAGGGGGCATGAGACACTGCCCTCTAGTGGCTAGGTCACAGAAGACAAGCTCCAAACAGGCTGGAGAGCTCATTTTGTGCCCTTCTGGAACTATCTCCTGTCCAAGTGGTGAACTCTTGAAGAGCCTTTATTCTATAGTTGAGTATCTTCGATTTTTTTTCTGAAGCAGGTTACAGATGGTAGAACGACTAGCACAAAAGTCAAACTACTCCCAGACACCATCACTGGGGTTAGAAAAATAAGATGCCAATCTGTCTTCCCTTGCCAAAGGCAAAGCTGCTCAGGGAAATTAGAATTGAAAACAAGGTGGTCCCAAATACTTCAGTTTTAGGGGTTGTAAAGAAATCCATTCCCATAGAAACCATAAACTTGAAGTGTTCGTTTCTGGTTTTTTTTTAAAAAAAAAAAAAAAACAGAAGAAAGGGTTCACAGTTTAGAAATGACAGGGAAGAAGCAGGAGTACCTCAAGTATAATGACAAGAGCTGCAGAAAAGAGTTCCATGTGATTTAATCCCAAACAAAACAAGTCCAGGAAGAGATTTCCCAGACTGGCAATTGGACAACACCTTTTCTTCAATGGAAAGTATTTAAACATGGCATTGCTTAATGTCATAAACCAAAAGGCATGTCCCTTCTGTTGAAGGAAGAAGACTGTCAATCTGGTTTTTTTTTATTCCTCCATCCCATAAACCCAGGACTGTGAAAGTCTATGAAAACACAAAATAATTTTCAAGATCCCAGGAGCCATGACCTTCACCATTTTCCTGTGACAGTTTATAAGTCCCATTCTTCACAATAACTTATTTGAAGACTCAGACCTCTACATGAAAAAGGAAAACTATTCTAATAGAACAATTCAAGTGAAACCTCGTTTTCCCAGAGCACATGCCGTCCCTCCTGCCTGCAATGCTCAGGGTTCAAGGTCAGCCCCAGGTCTGCTTCCCTGTATCTATCTAGCTGACACCTTTATCTCTTGTGGCTGGTCCCTCTTTGCCTGAGTTGTTGCCTGAGCCAGGCTGAGCCATGCGATGAGTAGCTTATTTCACACCTATTACATGCCCATCTTGTTTCTGATTGGTCTCCTTGACGTGTAACGTCTCCCCAGCTGGGAACACTGTGTGGCAACGGTTAGTTGTTAAATTTTCCCAAAGCGTTCTGCAGATGGAACACAAAAGGCTAGCTCCTTGATCTCCAGGTACCAGGCGAGCAGGATGCACTACAGTTTGCCTAGTGGGCATTTCCCTTTAGTGAGAAAGAGATTTCAGTGGTCCTGCTGTCAGCTAAAAATATAATATGATAAATAACCCTTTTATTTTGGATAACACTTTTTGGCTACAGAGTGATTTCAAGCATGGTCCCAGGAAAATGTCACACTTTTCCTACATGTATGGGAGAAAGATCGACCCATAACTTCTAGGGTATCTCTGTTGGAAGAGTGCTGCATGGCTCCACGGAAGCTGCCATGGAAGTATGTGGTACATACTTAGAGAAATAGGCAGTGTCCAACTCTGGCTTACATAATCCCAAGTTTCGTAGTTGAAGCCAAGGCTTCCCTTGACAAGACAAAATGATTAAATATATAAACTTGATCTTAGATACTCTTGATACCCCCTATCCCCTTTCCTGTCTCTAAAATATTAAGGAAAAAATACTGGCAGAAAAAGCTCACTACCTTTATGGTGTTATTTTTAACACTGTAACGTCCTAGAGGCATGGTCTAGAGGCAACGCCAGGTAACTCGCCATCTTGACTTGGTGTACATAGTTCTCTTTCTGGTCCTCTCTGTTTCTTCTCTAAGCCCCAGCCTCATGGCGGGGTCCCTCCTACTCCCCCACATCCTCCTTTATCTAATGCCCTCAGATGGCCCCCATCAGGTGAGCCCCTAACCCACTCTGCACTGCTGCTCTCCAACCTAAGGAGAGCTGGACCATCACTCTGCTTCCTTTCTCCACTGCCAGCCCACTAAAACCACCTGTCCAGTCCCTGAATCCACAAGGTGGGGAGGAAAAACAAGGGCTGTGGAGTAAGACAAGCCGGAAGGGAAATTTACAACCTACAACTCTCCACCTGTCCCATCCTTTCTCTAGAATGTGGGGTGGGGGGGTATTTAGCAAAGGAAGAAATGTTGGCAGTATCTCCAACATTTTCGTTTGCAACTAGAGCCTGAAGAAGGTACTTAACCCAAGCAGAAGTCCCACCTATAAAACTAGGATAACACTTAACCTGATGACGTTGCCCCAGGTTTATGCGACATAAACCCTGCAACATGCTTAGCACAGTGCAAGGTACCCAGGAAGCCCTCAATACACAAAGACAAAACAAATGACGTGTTTGTAAAACATTTGATAAAAATTAAATCACTCTGTTAGCCAATATTTATTGGGCACCTTCACTGCTATGGTCTGATGTTTGTGTTCCCTTCAATTCATACGCTGAAATCCAACCCCCAAAAGTGATGGTATTAGGAGGTGGAGCCTTTGGAAGGTGATCAGGTCATGAGGGTGGAGCCCTTATGAATGGGATTAGTGCCCTTATAAAAGAGACCCCAGAAGCTCCCTCGCCCCTGTGACAACACAGCAACTAGGTGCTATCTATGAACTAGAAAGCAGGTCCTACACCAGACACCAAACCTGCAGGAGCCTTGATTGTGGACTCCCCAGGCTCCAAAACTGTGAGAAACAAATTTCTGTTGTTTATAATCCACCCAGTCAGTGGTATTCCGTTATAGCAGCCAGAATGGACAGATTTTTACATTCAAGGATTGTATCAAGAAACAGCACCCCCTGACCTGCCCTCAAAAAAAGAAAGGTTACCTACATTCCTTGCTCATAAGGAATTCATTACCTAGTAGGTCAGTGATACACAGAACACACTTTAAACAGTGCACAAGAGCATTTAGAGATCATACATAGGGAGGAAGTTAAAGCACAAATACTGTACAGCTGAGCACCCACAGAACCAATATTAGGTGGTGATCACTTGCAATAACAAAAGAACTTTCCACCGGGTGCCTGTATGTCGCAAGCTTCCCCCTTAGTGCATTTAAGCTGTATGTTGATTTTCTTTTTTCATTCAATTCACCCTTTCAGGAACACCCTCTCCATAAAGCCGGATGTATCCATATCCCTGCAAAGGCACAGAGGTGGAAGCAGAGGAATCACAGAAGAGGGTCGCCCAGCTCCCCTGCCCCACCAAACCCCTCCAGACACAGGCTCCCTAGCTGCCCTCCCTGCTCCCGACCAAAACGCTACCACTGTCACTGCCTGGAGTTCACAGATTCATCCTCCAAATATCCAGGACTCCTGCTTCCCCCACTGCTTCTATGTCCACACCCTGTTCTGCCCCCACTCGGGTACAACACACTTTGTCACCTGCTTAAGGTGAACTATTCTGCTGTGGTGTGAGGAGAATCTCAGGAAACACAAGCCACACACAAATGATCTCACTTACAGAGAAGTCATCACCATCAATTTTGCTCAACAAAAGAACTGAAGCATCTCTTTGGCCACTGCCTGCCAAGACTCTGGATGCGCTGGAAGCTCCAAATCCCAACACTAATTTCCACCTCCGCCCTCAGTCCAAGACTGAGCACTTCCCCCAGAGCCCACGGTCCTGGTGAAGCAAGCTGATGTTTCTGTATGGCCCCTGTCCTCAGGGCTGACACTGCTCTCTCCAATCATCGGAGCGCAGCTAGGTGTCAGCCCAGACTCCCTACAAAAGCTCCCTGGGGTCACCACTCCATCACGTCTCTCTGAGCTGCCTTTGATCTCCCATATCCTTCATCTCTTTCCTGATTGACTGCCCAGGCAGCTCCATGTCATGAATGAATCATATGCCCTCTTTTTATGTTCTGAAGTCTTTCTAAAAGTCTCAGTTTCTTCTTAGCTCTCTCCCCAGGGCACCATCATCATGGGCTCCAACTGTAATAGAGAAAAACAAATCTGACTCCCTACTGGATCTGTTTCTTTTACTTTAACCTTTATTTTATCAATTTATTTATTTATTATTTTTGGCTGCGTTGGGTCTTCGTTGCTGCGTGCAGGCTTTCTCTAGTTGCAGCAAGCGGGGGCTACCCTTCGTTGCGGTGCACGGGCTTCTCATTGCAGTGGCTTCTCTTGTTGTGGAGCATGGGCTCTAGGCACACAGGCTTCAGTAGTTGTGGCTCACGGGCTCTAGAGCACAGGCTCAGTAGTTGTGGCGCACGGGCTTAGTTGCTCCACGGCATATGGGATCTTCCCAGACCAGGGCTTGAACCTGTGTCCCCTGCACTGGCAGGTGGATTCTTAATCACTGCGCCACCAGGCAAGTCCCTAACCTTTGTATTCTAATGCTTTTGCTTCCAGTTAAGAATGTTGCCTATGGCCTGAAATATACAGGATGGCCCATTCTCAAGGCTCTGACCTTTACAGATATAACACTTTTCCATTCTATAGAGATTCAAAGGTGCAGAACAGAGAATAACATTTGTCTTGTTGGAGGTTTACGGGAACATCACGACCTGACCTATGTGGACAGCTGCAAGAACAAAGGATTCCCCCACCAAGAAGTCTGAACAACCAACCATGGCTCTCCCTCACCTTGTCTTCAGAAGTTGACTTTTTTGCTCTGCTGAAACCCTTTGGGGAGTTTGGGGGGGCACAAGCCACCCGTATTCCTTGTATGACCCTGCAATAAACCTTTCTCTGCTCCAAACTTTGACATTTCCGTACTGTTTGGCCTCACTGTGCGTCGGGCACACGCACTTGCCTGCGGTAACACTAACATGCGATCCAAAGTCACTACATGTTCCTTAAGGAGCCTCCAGTCTCAGCTGTTGGCTGTTCTTTCTATTCCAATGATCTTAGAGAGCTGGGACAGTCCAACATGGGAGCCACTAGCCTCATGCGGCTATTTAACTCCAAACTGATTCAAATTAAATAAAATTTAAAAATTCAGTTCCTCAGTGGCATTTGCCACATGTCAAGGACTTAATACCACAGGAGGCTAGTGGCTACAGTACTGGACGGTACAGATAAAGGACATGCCCATTATCACAGAGCACTGGAATACACCCATATACCACTGCTCTGGCCATAGTCACGTGCAGGGCAGGGTCCAATTTGGCTACAGTGGGATTTATCCAAAAAATGTCATGAAGGGAGTTTTGAACTAGGTTTTGAAATCATGATGACACTATCTTGTGTCTGGAGAATAACTTGCATATACAAGGACTTTTTTCATATATTTTTAAAAAACATGATTTCAAATGGGGTAACATTTTCTATGGCACAATCTCATATGCAAAGACACACAAGAGAAAAGGCAAAGCCTGAGAAGTCAGCAGACCTTCTCTCTCAAGAAAACAAACATTCTTCAATTTGCGGGGCTTTTAAGGTTTCAAAAAAGCCAATCAGATTCTGTCTACAGATATTTCAACCTGCTGTTACATTTCTTAATTTGACCTTAACAACACTCTATGGTGCTACCAGGAAACACTAACCCATTACCAACCCAGACATGGACAGACCAGACCCCATTACGCAACAAGTCCTCATGGTCCATCTTTTCTATAAAGACTCCCTTCCCCTGATATCAGTATTATAAAGGTGCTTCAGTGCATTTTAATCATGCAGCTGTCATTCTAGATGTACTCGTATGCCAAATCAGGACCACAGAGGGCAAGGGAAAGAACAGGACAAAAAGAAAAAGAAAAAAGAACATATGGATATCAAAAACACACCTACGTTGTTAACCCATCCCCTGTTGACTCTGCTCCTCTCTCTATATTCCCATCCTCTTAGCCAAGAACCCTGGCATCAAAAGCTATGCTTTCTGCTTGCAAGATGTCTGATTTAGCAACACTCTGGCTCGTAGCTAACATATCCAGCAGCACAGTCTGGAATTTAAAGGGCTAGGGTGGGGCTCAGAGGTAGGGAAAGTAGGAACTCAGGTTTGGCCATGGTTTAGGATTTGAAGAACAGATCTTAGAAGAACACTCCCTGGTGTGTCTATATTTTCAAGTCCATATCACTGAGGATTTGGGAAGGGCACCC
This sequence comes from Pseudorca crassidens, assembly GCF_039906515.1. Taxonomy (NCBI): domain Eukaryota; kingdom Metazoa; phylum Chordata; class Mammalia; order Artiodactyla; family Delphinidae; genus Pseudorca; species Pseudorca crassidens. The sequence continues at coordinate 77,334,691 of NC_090311.1, forward strand.
TTCTTAGGGTGAGCTGTTTCCTACAGGAGCCCAAGCTCACCCTACAGAGTACAAAAGCACATTTCTATCCTCCAATCAGCCCCCAGAAACAACCTGCCTGATGGCAAAGCTCACACTACAGCAGCTGCCAGTGGTGCGTCTAGATGTCCACTGAGCCCCCAACAGTTAACAGGGACGGTTTATCCCAGACTTCTTTCCATTCCGTTTGCCATGCCACATTCTCAAAGGTAACCATTTAACACAATACGTATCTATTAATACCTCCCTCCAGAACAATACTCCTTCACCAACCAAAACTCTTTCTCTATAAAAAATATTATGTGAAGATTTTTCTAAGAATAAACGTATAAAATCAAACATGAGTTCATAACCTTCATTCAACTAGTAACTCAGCATGTGCTCTCAAGTCAAATCAGTTGTCATTGTGACACGCAGCTCTAGACCCTTTAGGTTTTATCACCAACCCCTGCTTTACTTATATTTTATTGAAGTATAGCTGATAAACAATATTATATAAGTTACAGGTATACAATATAGTGATTCACAATTTTTAAAGGTTATACTCCATTTATAGTTATTGTATAATATTGGCTATATTCCCTGTGTTATACAATATATCCTTGTATCAATAGCTTATTTTATACCTAATAATTTGTGCCTCTTAATCCCCTACCCCTATATTGCCCCTCCCTCTTCCCTCTCCCCATGGGTCACCACTAGTTGTTCCTTGTATCTGTGAGTCTGCTTCTTTTTTGTTATATTTACAGATTGCTGTATTTTTTAGATTCCACATATAAGTGATATTATGCAGTATTTGTCTTTCTCTGTCTGACTTATTTCACTTAACATAATGCCCTCCAAGTCCATCCATGTTGCTGCAAATGGCAAAATTTCATTCTTGTTTTTGTGCCTGAGTAATATTCCACTGTATATATTTTATATATATATAAATATATATATATATATGGTGTGTATATATATACACACACACAATATCGTCTTTATCCATTCATTTGTCGATGGACATTTAGGTTGCTTCCGTGTCTTGGCAACTGTAAATAATCCTACTATGAACACTGGGGTGCATGTATCTTTTAAAATCAGTATGTTGTGAAGGTTTCTCGAAAAACTAAAAATAGAATCATCATTTGACCCAGCAATTCCACCAATCCCTTCTTAAAACTGAACTCTCCCCTAGGAACACCAAGCCAAGTGACACGCTCTCTCAGTAAGCTTGCTGCAACTGAAAATGTCTCACACTTAAAAAGCAAATCACAGACTGCACTTCACTTGGAGATCAGACGGGAAAGTGTAACCAAAGGTACCCAGGGTCTCAGCCATTCAACCAGGTTGTACTGACTGTGCCTGTCACAATATCCTACTTCTATACCCAACTGTAGGTTCCTATTGCTACTGTAACAAATCACCACAAACGTCGTCACTTAAAACAATGAAAATGGATTATCTTACAACTCTGGAGGTGGGAAGTCTGAAATGGGTTGGCAGGGCTGCGTTCCTTCTCGAGACTCCAAGGGAACGTCTGTTGGCTCATGGTCCAACAGATTTTGGTTCCTCCATCTTCAAAGCCAGCAGTGTGTCATCTTCAAATCTCTCTCTCCGACTTCTGCCCACCTCATCACATCTTCTTTTCTAACTCTGACCCTCCTGCCTCCCTCTTACGAGGAATCTTGTGATTACACTGAACCCATCCAAATAATCCAGGATAATCTTCCCGTTGTAAAATCCTTAACTTAATCACATCTGCAAAATCTCTTTGGCTGATCAGGTAATATTCACAGGTTCCACAGACTAGGACATAGATATGTGGGGGGAGAGTATTACTCTGTCTAACATACCAACCTTATAAACTCATTTCTACACGCTACTTAATTAAAAGCGACCTTCTAAAGTACCATGGGTTAATTAAAAATTCATTATATATAGTCTCACCAACTGAAGTTTTATATTTGTATTTGGTTTTTTTTTTTTTTTTTTGGCCGTGCCACACAACATGTGGGATCTTAGTTCCCTGACCAGGATCGAACCCGCACACCCAGCATTGGAAGTGCAGGGTCGTAACCACTGGACCACCAGGGAAGTCCTATATTTGCATTATGTACTTGAATATCAGGTAGGATTCACTGGGAATAGTTAAGGAATGTGAATTATTTTTCTAAACTATTGACTAGTCACCTTTTTATATTTCTTAATAAGACAGTATGCAATTATAATCTGCAAGAACTAGTGTGGATTTCACCGTATCCTCTAAGGGACTTTGGTGATAAAAAAGTGAGGTCATATATAAACTTGACATGAGATATTTTAATTCAATCTCAGTAGCTTATTCCTTTAAAATCATGTGTTTTTTTGTTACTTTTTACTGATTCATTACCTCTTGGTAACAAATTTTTTTATGAAATAATTTTTTAATTTAATTCATCATTTTCAAGGTATCTTTATTTTTCACACTGGACTTATAACCACACATCTGCTAGAGATCAATGTGGATCTTTTTTTTTTTTTTTTTGAATTTTATTTAATTTTTTTTACACAGCAGGCCCTTATTAGTCATCAATTTTATACACATCAGTGTATACATGTCAGTGCCAATCTACCAATTCATCACAACACCACCCCCAACCCCCGCCACTTTCCCCTCTTGGTGTCCATACGTTTGTTCTCTACATCTGTGTCTCAATTTCTGCCCTGCAAACCGGTTCATCTGTACCATTTTTCTAGGTTCCACATATATGCATTAATATACGATATTTGTTTTTCTCTTTCTGACTTACTTCATTCTGTATGACAGTCTCTAGATCCATCCACATCTCTACAAATGACCCAATTTTGTTCCTTTTTATAGCTGAGTGATATTCCATTGTATATATGTACCACATCTTCTTTATCCATTCATCTGTTGATGGGCATTTAGGTTGCTTCCATGACCTGGCTATTGTAAACAGTGCTGGAATGAACACTGGGGTGCATGTGTCTTTTTGAATTACGGTTTTCTCAGGGTATATGCCCAGTAGTGGGATTGCTGGATCATACGGTAATTCTATTTTTAGTTTTTTAAGGAACCTCCATACTGTTCTCCATAGTGGCTGTACCAATTTACATTCCCAACAACAGTGCAAGAGGGCTCCCTTTTCTCCGCACTCTCTCCAGCATTTGTTGTTTGTAGATTTTCTGATGATGCCCATTCTAACTGGTGTGAGGTGATACCTCATTGTAGTTTTGACTTGCATTTCTCTAATAATTAGTGATGTTGAGCAGCTTTTCATGTGCTTCTTGGCCATCTGTATATCTTCTTTGGAGAAACATCTATTTAGGGCTTCTGCCCATTTTTGGATTGGGCTGTTTTTTAATATTGAGCTGCATGAGCTGTTTATATATTTTGGAGATTAATCCTTTGTCCGTTGATTCATTTGCAAATATTTTCTCCCATTCTGAGGGTTGTCTTTTTGTCTTGCTTATGGTTTCCTTTGCTGTGCAAAAGTTTTGAAGTTTCATTAGGTCCCATTTGTTTATTTTTGTTTTTATTTCCATTACTCTAGGAGATGGATCAAAAAAGATCTTGCTGTGATTTATGTCAAAGAGTGTTCTTCCTATGTTTTCCTCTAAGAGTTTTATAGTGTCTGGTCTTACATTTAGGTCTCGAATCCATTTTGAGTTTATTTTTGTGTATGGTGTAGGGAGTGTTCTAATTTCATTCTTTTACATGTAGCTGTCCAGTTTTCCCAGCACCACTTATTGAAGAGACTGTCTTTTCTCCATTGTATATCCTTGCCTCCTTTGTCATAGATTAGTTGACCATAGGTGCGTGGGTTTATCTCTGGGCTTTCTATCTTGTTCCACTGATCTATGTTTCTGTTTTTGTGCCAGTACCATATTGTCTTGATTACTGTAGCTTTGTAGTATAGTCTGAAGTCAGGAAGTCTGATTCCTCCAGCTCCGTTTTTTTCCCTCAAGACTGCTTTGGCTATTTGGGGTCTTCTGTGTCTCCATACAAATTTTAAGATTTTTTGTTCTAGTTGCATAAAAAATGCCATTGGTAATTAGACAGGGATTACATTGGATCTGTAGATTGCTCTGGGTAGTATAGTCATTTTCATAATATTGATTCTTCCAATCCAAGAACATGGTATATCTCTCCATCTGATGGTACCATCTTTAATTTCTTTCATCAGTGTCTTATAGTTTCCTGCATACAGGTCTTTTGTCTCCCTAGGTAGGTTTATTCCTAGGTATTTTATTCTTTTTGTTGAAATGGTAAATGGGAGTGTTTCCTTAATTTCTCTTTCAGATTTTTCATCATTAGTGTATAGGAATGCAAGAGATTTCTGTGCATTAATTTTGTATCCTGCTACTTTACCAAATTCATTGACTAGCTCTAGTAGTTTTTCTGGTGGCATCTTTAGGATTCTCTATGTATAGTATCATGTCATCTGCAAACAGTGACAGTTTTACTTCTTCTTATCCAATTTGTATTCCTCTTATTTCTTTTTCTTCTCTGATTGCCATGGCTAGGACTTCCAAAACCACGTTGAATAATAGTAGTGAGACTGGACATCCTTGTCTTAGTGACAAATTTGAACCAATACTAGACTGTACAAAAAAAAATTATTTCCAATTTAAATATATTCAAAGGGAATGAAACCATATATGGAAAGAAATGGTTATTCTTTTTCACACTGCTATCTTATTTGGAAATAGATCTAAAAATCCGACAATTAAAGGGATGGGAGGAAAAGGCTGTGTTTATTTTCAAACATGCCTACCAAGATGTTCGTTTTCTTCATTTATATCTAAGAAAAATTAGTCTGAGATCCTTTATGGAATAGAGCTCCCCCATTAGGAACGGGTTAAGCTGGAGGCAGATGAAATGAACAGAATAAGCAGCGATCTCCTGAGAGGTCTGAAGTACTTATAAGGAAGACTCAGCAGGTAAAAAGGGCAAAAAAAACTAGAGGGTGCCTCCCCATGAGTTTGGGGCTATTGTTAACTGAAGGATGAGTGGTTCACTTCGTGGGATCCATACAGGTTTGGTTTTGCTAGGTGGGAGCAAAAAAGGTTTTTCCTGTTATAGTCTAAATTCAGTCAAGAAAGAGTTATTTTGGCTTTATAAATAATACAAACACTTTCATGAAATTCAATGAAAAGCTGTCTCTCAGAATACTGTCCTGTTACCTCTTGCAAAGGCAAGATTTTATGAGCCCTATCTTGTACCATGACATGACAGCTTAATCTAAACACATCTAAGTACCATGGGAAAAATACTACCTACCACGGAATCAAGGCTGGAGACAATTAACTTGAAGGATAGAAAACTTACTTTACCCCTTCAATATTTTCTACAGCCACATAAAACCAATGCAGGCTAATTCGTGAGGCTGTAGTGTCATCTTTTGCCAAGTAATGGAACCCCAAAACATGAAAGAATGTGAAATCATTGATTAGCAACCTCAGAAAAGTCAACCAATGCCCCTGGTTTGGGTTTTGGCTTGGTTTTGTCTCCTATGGCACAGGAGCTTGGGGTGACAAGTTGTGAAAAGCATTTATTCCAGCAGCCATCCAATACTCATCGACACATCTGTTGAAGGAGCCTATGAATAGGGTCCACTCTTGCAAGGAAAGTTCAAAAAGGAAGGGACAAGACAAGTACCTGCTTCCCTTCTCTCCTTATCAGGCACTGACACTTAGAAGCGATGGTCACAAAGGGTGAGGCGATGGCCAGGAGGACCTCACTAGCCATCTGCATTTTGCCCAAATATCAAAGGCCACCAATTCATGAATGCACACATGCCAGGCATGACGTTGGACGTGGCTACTCCCAAGCACCTTGGGATTGCGAGGAGTAAATTCAGTGAGCAGCATGTCTCCCATCTCTTTATATCGATTTCCAGCTCTCTCTGGAAGACTGAAATAACAAGTGCAGCCATCGTCCCGTTTCTAAATGTCAAGGGGCACACTTCTCAGCTGGTGCCAACAGATACCAAATGGGTGGGACGTACACAGATGACTCCAGCCAGAATTCACAGAGAAATAACGGCGGTGAACACTGTCTTTTAAAGTGGTCTAAACATGGATGGACCTAGAAGTTGTCATACTGATGAAGTAAGTCAGACAGAGGAGGACCAATATCGTATAATATCGTTTATATGTGGAATCTAAAAAAATGGTACAAATGAACTTATTTACAAAACAGAAATAGAGTCACAGATGTAGAAAACAAACTGATGGTTACCAAGGGGGAAAGGGGAGGAGGGATAAATTAGGAGATTGGGATTGACATATACACACTACTATATATAAAATAGATAACTAATAAGGACCTACTGCATAGCACAGGGAACTCTACTCAGTACTCTGTTACGACCTATATGGGAAAAGAACCTTAAAAAGAGTGGATATATGTACACGTATAACTGATTAACTTTGCTGTACAGCAGAAACTAACACAGCATTGTAAATCAACTATACTCCAATAAAAATTTTAAAAAACAAAACATAAAGTGGTCTAGAATGCTTTCTCTATTCTAAATAATAAGAAGAATTTCTGGGGCTTCCCTGGTGGCGCAGTGGTTAAGAATCCGTCTGCCAATGCAGGGGACACGGGTTCTAGCCCTGGTCCAGGAAGATCCCACATGCCGTGGAGCAACTATGCCCGTGTGCCACAACTACTGAGCCTGTGCTCTAGAGCCCGTGAGCCACAACTACTGAGCCTGCATGCCACAACTACTGAAGCCCATGTGCCTAGAGCCCATGCTCCACAAGAGAAGCCACCACAATGAGGAGCCCACACACCACAATCAAGAGTAGTCCCCGCTCTCCACAACTAAAGAAAGCCCACGCACATCAACAAAGACCCAACACAGCCAAAACTAAATAAATAAATAAAATGTATTAAAAAAAATAAGAAGAATTTCTGCGATGAAAACCCCCTAAAGCTACGTGGGAACCTCAGATTTTCACTGAGGCTCATTTTAAAAGCACATCCAAGCCCACTGTGTTAAAAGGAATGTGAGAAGAGAAACCCAAGACGGCCACCCAGAGGCAGAGAGGGGCATCAATCCTGTCAACATCTCAAATCTGAGAAATGTGGGAGACGCAGGAAGTTTCCCTTCTGTGCGCTGGGTTTCTGACAAAATGCGTGAACGCCGTTTTCTGCTTTACTGACATCTTCATGGGCTGAAAAGAACAAATGCATCCTCGCGCATCTGATATTAGGCATAAATCTACATCCACAACTGGTACTTGAAGGGTGAATCATCACTCATTACACTTCTCACATTGTGCATCTCCATTTAAACAAAAACATTTACATTTTGTTTGTTTTTTGTGGTACGTGGGCCCCCCACTGTTGTGGCCTCTCCCGTTGCGGAGCACAGGCTCCGGACGCGCAGGCTCAGCGGCCATGGCTCACGGGCCCAGCCGCTCCGCGGCATGTGGGATCTTCCCGGACCGGGGCACGAACCCATGTCCCCTGCATCGGCAGGCGGACTCTCAACCACTGCGCCACCAGGGAAGGCCAAACATTTACATTTTTTATCCTGATACTGCTAGACTATAAAATCAGATGATTCATCACAGGTAGGTAACCAGGTTCACAAAGAAGCAGCCTCAGCAAAGGAAAGCCAGCAGATCTTAAACCTGGGATTGAACCTGGAAGCAGAATAGCAGGTGACAGAGATGCTACTATAAATACACTGAATAAAAATCAAGCCCAAAGAATGAAGACTGGTTAGTGCATTAGTCTCTTATCCCAGCTGGTTCAGCTGCTGTTTGGGAAGCCACAGTAACATGTCAGGGAAGAAGAGAAATCCGGCAAAAAGTTTTCCCTAAAGCCATTCCTCTTGCAGGGAATCCAAGCGTTAATGTGAAAGCAGCCCTCCTATCTTTCTCCAGTGCAAGGTGAGAATAGTGTTTCCATGGCCGGTGGCCATGAAAATACACTCTGCAGCCTGATAAGAAAAGAACTCACATGCCACAACAAGCCACAGACACTATAATTTGAGTGTTCTAGGTATATTTACACACAAATACAGGCAATTCATACTCTCCTCGCTTTAGAATTAACTTGTCCATTGTTACCAACCCTATCTTAATTAAAACGGCAGAAATTCTACTGCTTTCAGCCAGCCTGGTTCCACTGCAGCTGCAGAATGAAGGCCCTGTATCTTTACACCCTCAAACCGCAACACTGCCCGTGACCTCTCCTCCCAAAGCTCCGACGCTCCCAGCATCACAAGATGAAGCAATGTGGTCCTACCCGGCACCTCTTGCCACCCCACAATCATCACTGCCCTGCAGAGGGGACCAATGATTTGCAGGAGATAAAATTCCCCTAAGCAAGCCCTAGCTTGGATTAGTTAACCAACATGCTTAAGCTCCCTCTTGAGGTCAGCATTCCTCCTTTCTTTCCCACCAAGATACCTTAGTAAGAGGAAGGTAACAGATGGGGATGGAGGAGAGGAAGAATCCAGAATAAAAGAGTTAAAAATGCTTGGTCGCTGAGATGGGTGTTATGGACTGAACTATCTCCCCAAAATTCACATGGCGAAGCCTTAACCCCCCAGTACTTCAAAATGTGACCTTATTTGGAAACAGGACCTTTAAAGAAGTAATTAAGATTAAATGAGGTCATGAGGGTGGGCCCTTAATCCAATCTGACTTGTGTCCTTACAAGAAGAGAAAAGTAGGGCGTAGACACACACAGAGGAAAGACCATGTGAAGAGGCAGTGAGTAGACAGCCATCTACAAGCCAAGGAGAGAGACCTCTGGGGAAACCAAACTTCCCAACACCTTGATCTCGGACTTCCAACCTCCAGAAAGTAAAGCTCTGTTGTTTAAGACACCCAGCCTGAGGTATTCTGTTACGGCAGCCCTAGCAAACTAATAAAGGAAGGAGCAGAGCATCCTGAAGAGTAAAATGTCAGAAGTTGCCTCCTATCCATTTCCACACAGTGGTCTTCCCCCTGGGGATCTCTCTCCTCAAGCCCCCAGGAGCTCAGGATCCTCATACTGACCTGCAACTGAAGTTAAGGAACAGAGCATTTCACTGCAAATGCTCCCGGCTCCAGATACTAGGAAAGCAATCTGATTAAAAATGCACACACACAATTACACTACTCCAAAGATACAACTATTGTACATCCTATGGCTTCAGTCTACTGTTCTTTCTCTTTGCTTCCCTTCTCCCCCTTCCAGCTTCCAGGAACAGCAGAGAAGAAACTGAACATTTACTGACATTAAGAGTTTTATCTTACTGGGTAGATTTTATTTTATGCAGAAGGGAAGGGACTCAGAGAGGTTAAAGTAACTTTTCCAAGAGGAGAACCAGAAACTGAACCCAGATATTTCTGAATCATAAGCCCTTGGGACTTCCCTGGTGGTCCAGTGGTTAAGACTCCGTGCTCCTAACACAGAGAGCAGCAGTTCGATCTCTGGTCAGGGAACTAAGATCCCACATGCCACACGGCGAGGCAAAAAGAAAGAAAAACCCCTTATCTTTCCCACGAAGCCAGTTTCTTTCCTGCAGCCAAGATGGCCAAATGTTTTATAAAATAGTTCTATTGGGGGAAAAAAGCCACTGTAAACACTCTCCTAATATCCCTAGAGATTTAATCTTAAATTGGTATTCATTAGATGCTGCTTGCTATCGAAGCCTGTGGAACAACTAAAATTTCAAATTTCAAATTTCACAAATCATGAACATAAATGACAATTAACACCCTTGAACAGTGTTTATGGAAAGATAAACCAATGCAATACCTACTTTTAAAATCCAGCTTAATGACTATAGAAAGGCAACGTGAGTTCTGTGGTTTCCTACCATTTTCCAGCATCTGGCGGGCACAGCTCTGGCGACAAGGCTGCTCCGAGCTCACAGAGGCCACACGTCACGAGGCAGCCAGCCCTGCCCCTCCAGGCAGGCGCTTTTCACGCTTCCTGCTTAGCTGCAGCAGGTGAACTCAGCAGTTAACTTCCCCTGATAATAAGCCCAAATCAGCTTAATTTAATTTTCTTTCCTGAGAACTGAAAAGGGCTGATTACCTTCAGGAAATGCCTGACTATAAGCGAGGTCCCCAAGCAGTAAGACTGAGCACAGTGAAGGCCCCCAAAACTGCAAGACCAGCTCCCGGGAAGAAAACTGGCCTAAGAGGTGATGAAAGCAGAGCACAGCCCCTCCTGGCCTCAGGGAGAGGAATGGGGGCCTTGAAGGACCCCCTCCCCCTTCCCTTTTGGCTCTCAGAAAGGCTTGGCGGTGAATAAAAAGCAACCACCACCTTCACGTTCGTGAGTAGCTCTATACGCCCAGCCACCTTGCTGCCTGGAACAATTATGCACATCATTAAAGCTGCTGGCCATCCCTCTGGGACTGCCGTTCAGTTTCCACCACACCCTCAGCTCCTGGGTTCTTAGTAGTCACAGCTTTTGGCTGACACAGCACGATCGTTCCGTTACTGATAAGATTAATAGGAACATCAGCTGCTGGGAAACTAAAAGAGCACAGACGAAAGCCGAGAAGCCAGCTTCACGCGGATGAGTCTGACCTGGGACAAGCTGAGGGTGAGGTAATAACGGGGCATCTAGTGAAAATAGTGAAGGGACGCTGGGTAGAGCCCTCAGCCCAGTGTGCTGGTGACTGACTGTGAACGAGATCTTCAAAGGGGAGGATGTGTGGGCCGATGAGGAGGATGGAGGACCAGACTCTCAGGCATCCACATACAGGCAGTGGGAGAAGCGTGGGAAGCAGAGGGAAACCAGGGAGGCTAGTGAAATAACCACCACTTAGAGCCTGCTGTCCACTCTGGCCCGTTCTGTGTGCCTACTGGGCGCCTGGGGCCGGTCCACACTGAGATGTGCTCCAAGTATAAAACACACACCTGACACAGATGAACTTATCTATGCCACAGAAGCAGACTCACAGACGTGGAGAACAGACTTCTGGTCACCAAGGAGGAGAGGGGGTGGGGGAAGGATGCATTGGGAGCTTGGGACTAGCAGATGCAAACCAGTATATATAGGATGGATAAACAGTAAGGTCCTACTGTATACTGTATAGCACAGGGAACTAGATTCAATGTCCTGTGATAAACCATAATGGAAAAGAATAAGACAAAGAATGTGTATATATATATATATATATATATATATATATATATATATATATATGTATAACGGAATCACTTTGCTGTACAGTAGAAACTAACACAACATTGTAAATCAACTATACTTCAATAAAATTAATTTTTTTTAAAAAAAGAAGTAAAACACACACTGGATTTTGAGGCCTAAATGGACAAAAGTCCCATGTCTCCTAGGGAAGTTCAGAGAACTTACACCATGGGAAAGTATCTGACGGCCCACTGGTGATCTCTCGACAGCCCTGTTGGAGAGCGGTGAGCCCGATGACAGTAAGTAAACCATCGCTGTGTCGACACATTTTGAGCAGAGAAACAGTAGAATGAAGAGACGTTTTGTTTTGTTGATTCTGAAAGAGAAGACTTGTGAATGTTTGTAAGCAGCGTGCTAGCCCCCTTTTTATTCCAGCAAGACAGGGACACGTGGCCTCCCAAATTCACATTCTCATCCCCACAGAACCATCTGGGAAGAGCACACACACCAATACCAGCAGAGATGGGGAAGGGAGGGGGATGGGTAGGAATGCTGTGATTTATCTAGAAAGGAGCTCAGGCCTTCCGTGTTTGGGTTTTTGTTTTAAATCCTGGATGAGATCACGAACAAGGCTGAAAGGGCCGACAGAGGGTTAGCTGCCGGGCCTGAGGACAGCATGGGGCGGCACCACCGAGCACATTCTGAATCCTGGGATTCCAAGGCCATGTCACCTGGCTGTTGGCTGGGCAATGGCCACTGCTTGTGTGAATAAAAAATCCTGCCTGCCACATCAGAAAACAAGAGATGTTGCAGCCACCAAGCCGTCACATTACAGCCACCCTGACGGTGAGCCCTGAGGGAACTCAGGATGGAGACAGGATGCTCTCCCATGAAACCATCAGATACCACAGCCATCCCGAACAGTGCACCCAGAAGAGACTCAGGATGAGAAAGCACAGGACGCTGGCCCCAGACAGCTAAGGTCATATCGAAGGAATGATTTCAGTGAGCTCAGACTCTTGCATCTTCTCATACATAGAAAAGCTCTAAATACCTTAACTTGAGATGTCTGGTTTTCTTTAATTAACAATAATCATCTGATGTTCTGACTACCTGGTCTTTGTTGCAAAAACTCCTCTATATCCTGGCTCCTCCCTCACCTCTTCAGGGCAGTGTCTCAGAGTTATCTGAGATGCTGTGTCCCGGGCTTAAGTCCTCAGTTTTGTCCGCTGAATAAAACATAACTCTCAACTTTTAGGCTGTGCATTTTTTTTCAGTCGACAACTGAACATACATTCATCAAGAAATTTCTCCACGGTTGTGAGAAATTTTTTTACTACCTAACTTCAAGCATGTACCTAAATGCCACAGAGCCTTCAGGCTGCTTTTTCTCTTATTCCCCAGCCCCTAAATAAATTAACTTTGAAAAGTGTAACTGTTGATAGCTATCTGTAACTTCTGAATGGAGACTAATGGAAAAAAGAGGCCCTGCCGGCACGCTTGATCCAGCATCAGGCTATAATTCTGGATGGGCTACAAGTCACTGTAAACACTCACAAAAAAAGAAAAGATGCGGGGACTTCCCTGGCGGTCCAGTGGTTAAGACTCTGAGCTTCCACTGCAGGTGGGCACGGGGAAGATCCCACGTGCCATGCGGCCAAAAAAAAAAGATGGAAGTGGTTACAGAAAGTAAGTCCTCTGGCAAATTGTTAAAACATCCAGTCTTCGTTTCATAAACAACTAGATGTTATTCAAGCTTTTGTGACTTCTCTCCTGCTGCAAGGAGATGTAAGAATTAAGGTTACCTGACACTGCAGGTGTGGATGGAAACATTTCACATGCATATTGTGTCACAAACTTGACCTATTAAATTCCTCAAATACTGAAGTATAACAATAGCAGGGGTGACTTTCCTGGTGGCGCCGTGGTTAAGAAGCCGCCTACCAATGTAGGGGACACGGGTTCGAGCCCTGGTCCGGGAGGATCCCACGTGCCACGGAGCAACTAAGCCCGTGCACCCCAACTACTGAGCCTGCGCTCTACAGCCCGCAAGCCACAACTACTGAAGCCCGTGTGCCTAGGGCCTGTGCTCCACAACAAGAGAAGCCATCGCAATGAGAAGCCCACGCACAGCAACGAAGAGTAGTCCCGGCTCACCGCAACTTGAGAAAGCCCACGCACAGCAAGGAAGACCCAACTTAGAAATAAATAAATAAATATAAATAAACAAACAAACAGCAGGGTCCAATTTGACACTCTTTCCATATAGAAGAAATTTACAGAGAAACTAGCAAGCACGCGGTTGACACACATCTGCCTACCCAAGCACTTGGTGGTGACCTTATGGTACTAAGAACTTGGAAACACTACAAGCCTGCATGAGAGCTAGCTGTAAATGGCAATCCTCTCTTTGGTATAATACCTGTGCAATTTTTTTCCCTAATTGAAGGAACTCAATACCAGGGATTTAATTCCACAAGGTAACGGGGCAGTGCATGAAAGCACTACCAACAAATTAAAACAGAGGCACACTGACAATAACAATGTTAATATCTCATTTCCAGGCCACAGGAAATAGTCAGCATCATAGTTCACTGATGGCTCCTACCAAAGACTTTTGTTTTAAAGCAGAGTAGTGTAGTTGTTAACAGACAGGCTCTGGCGCAGGTTGGATTCCTGGATCCAAGAGAAGAGCTGTGCGGTTTAACCTCCCAGTGCCTCAGTTAAACTGCAGATAGAAATAGTATAGACTTCACACGTCCTGTGAAGAGAAAATGAGTTAATGCACAAATGCAACAGGGAAGAACAGATCTGACTCCACATTAGATCTGTTTCTTTTACTTTAATCTTTGCATTCTATTGCTTTTCCTACAAGTTCAGAATGTTGCCTATGGCCTGAAAGATACACGAAAGCCCATTTCTGAAGGCTCTGACCTTTAAAGATATAACATTTTTCCATTCTTATAGAGATTAAAAATTGCAGGGATAGACTGAGAGCTTGGGATTGACATGTACACGCTGCTATACATAAAACGGATAACCAACAAGGACCTACTGTAGAGCACAGGGAACGCTGCTCAATATTCTGTAATAACCTAAAAGGGAAAAGAATTTGAAAAAGAATAGATACATGTATATGTATAACTGAATCACTTTGCTGTACACCTGAAACTATCACAACATTATTCATCAACTATGCTCCAATATAAAATAAAATTTTTTTTAAAAAGTTGCAGAACAGAGAATAACCTTTGTGTGGTTGGAGGTTTACGGGAACATGATGACCTGACCTACGGGGACAGCTGCAAGAACAAAGGATTCTGACACCAACGAGTTTGCAGCAGCCAACCACACCCCCTCCCCTTTCAGTATAAAAGAAGCCTGAATCCTAACTCAGGGGAGATGGTTCTTGGGGACACTAGTCCCCCTTCTTCTCGGTCTGCTGGCTTTCTGAATTGAGTTGCTATTCCTTGTCCCAACACCTCCCGATTTATTGGCCTGTCGTGTGGCAAGCAGTCCGAGCTTGGACTCGGAACTCAAACACTGCTTTACAATACCACCTGACCCCTACTAAGTGCTCAATATTGCCATCTACTATTTTAATCAATTAATGCTTATCAGCACCTTGATCATAGCAAACCAAGATCCCAGGTGGGGACTTCACAGACCAGGACTGAAAGTTTCACCTCTAGAGAAGTCTTTGCCCCCATTTCTCTCTCCTCATCAAAAATTCACAGTGATCTCAGAGCTGTTAATTCCCTCCCCCTGCCCCCCTCCGCCAAAGGTCCTGATAACGCCTGCCTTCCAGGGATTATGTCTAAGTAGTGCCTGGTGGAGTTTACCTTTAAAAGAAAGAAGAGCTCAGTGACGGCAGCCAGGGGAAGAATAGCTGCTCTGTGAGAAGAAGCTGCCCATTTTTCAGGAGTAAAGGTTTTATGTCTTTAGCCCTTAGATAGCTATCTCCTGCAACATAAATAAGAGAAGCCTCTGGGGAGTACAAGATTCCTGATAAGAGCCAGTAAAAACATCTTTCAGTTTGGATGGGTCATTGGGGCAGGGTCCCATAATGCAAGATGTGTGGGACATATATATGATACGTGCACGACACGGGTGTAATAGACATCTTGCACATAAATTAATTCAGAAATTTTTAAGCTGTCATGAGGAATTTTATTTAGTAAGCAACTTGAAGCATTTGTGTGTGTATATATGTATGTGTAGGGGTGGTGTGCATACATGTATATGCATGTGCATATATATAAAGGGAGGGATCTCTCACAGGTCTACATATAATCTGCAGTCCCTCCCTGAAGTGTGGGCCTTGGGTGTCCACATGAGGGAACTGAGGGGCAACAAACGTGGGGCATCCTGGACTGAAGCAAAGGTAGATCATCACATCTATGGCTCAGAGCCTCTGCTGACATTCTTTCCCACAGACTCGCTTCCCACACTTGGTAGAAAAAAAAATACAGGGGCAGAAAGGGTGGGAAACCCTGAATAAGCAGAATTATAAAACAAACTTTGCAAACTTTTGCCTAGAGCCTCAGATTTTAAAATCACAGCACTGACGTCCAAGCATGAAATCTCAATCAGAGCAGGCTTGATTCCTAGGTCTCTAGGCTCATGATGACAGGGCCGGGGGAGGGGGGAGGGTAGACTCCCACATGCCACTCTACAATCACGGCTCCCCAGCGCAGCATTTGCCCTGACCCCGTGTCTAGGGCCTGCCATGCAATTGCAGCTGCATGTTCAGTATCTCTACTTACACATATACCAGCCTCAAAATCAACGACATCATCCTGACCTGCAAATCACCTCCTCCCACTGACGTCCCTCTGTTACTAATACAACCATAGTTCCAGCCACACAAATGTAAAACTTCTTGAGTCATCTCCGATGGACTGGTTTCCCCTGACCCTCAAGTAACCAGGAACAGGCCAGACTCTACAAGGGCAGAGAAGGCAGCTGCCTTGGGTTAACAACAGTCATGGCTGAGATGGCAGCAGAACGTTCACTGGACTCATGGCTATTTCATAAAACCAGTGATAACTAACACCGTAAATCTGTCTGAGCAGGAAGAGATTGTGGCCAGGACAGACCACGTAAACAGGTTACGTAAAAAGACTGAAGCAGGTGACTTTGGATGAATGCAAATGCTGTCATGGTGAATCCTGCTTGAGGTCTCTACAGTTTACGGCAGCCTCTGCCCATCTCCCACTAAGGCCACATCTTCCTCCCCAAGGACCCACCCTGTTCTTCCCATTCCCACAGCTGTCACAGAGTTTAGGGCAGCACCATCTGATAAAATATAACACGAGCCACACGTGTAATTTTAAGTCTTCTGGTACCCACGTTACCAAAGGGGAGAGGGGGGGAAGGATCAACTGGGAAATTCGGACTGACATATACACGCTACTATATATAAAATAGATAACCAACAAGGACCTACTGTATGGCACAAGGAACTCTACTCATTACCTCGAAATAACCTATAACGGAAAAGAATCTAAAAAAGAATATATATATGTCTAACTGAATCACTTTGCTGTATGCCTGAAACTAACACAACATTGTAAATCAACTATATTTCAATTAAAAAAAAATTTTAAGGTAGAAGGAAAATGGGGAAATTAATTTTAACCATATATTTGACATCATCTAATATGTCCAAAGTAGTATCATTTCAACATGTAATCAATATCAAACAACTACTAATGAGATATTTTACATTCTTTTGGCCACACAAAGTCTTTGAGATCTGCTGTGTATTTTATACTCAGAGCACATCTCATTTCCCACTAGCCGTGTTTCAGGTGTTCAAGAGCCAGGTGTGGCAAGTGGCTACCACACAAATCCCTCTAAATAATGATTACTTAAAATACAGCCCCAGCACTAACCTGCTACATATGCCCCTTCTGTCTCTGAGGTTCTCCTCTGGCCCTTGCTCTCTCTCCCCACCCACGTTCCACAGTGAAGCTGGACTAATCTACCCAAAACAATCAGATTCGCTTGCCCAAAGTAGGGGCCATATCTGTATTGTCAACATCTACCACAGGGACTTCCCCGGTGGCACAGTGGTCAAGAATCCGCCTGCTAATGCAGGGGACACAGGTTCAAGCACTGGTCCGGGAAGATCCCACATGCCGCGGAGCAACTAAGCCCGTGCGCCACAACTACTAAGCCTGCGCTCTAGAGCCCGCGAGCCACAGCTACTGAGCCTGCGAGCCACAACTGAAGCCCGCGCGCCTAGAGCCCGTGCTCCGCAACAAGAGAAGCCACCGCAATGAGAAGCCCGCGCACCGCAACGAAGAATAGCCCCCACCCGCCGCAACTAGAGAAAGCCCGCACGCAGCAACGAAGGCCCAACGCAGCCAAAAATAAAATAAAATTAAATTAAAAACCTACCACAAACTAAATGTTCAATAAATGTTTGTTAAATAGTCGATCGATTAAATGCACCAGGACGAAACCCACGTTCCTTAAAATGACATTCAGGTTGAGCCTTTAACTCTCCCTCCTTCCTCTTTGTAAACCCTCCACCCATTTCCAAAATTCCAGTGAAGGTAGAAAGTGAACAGGCTGTGTCTTCTGGAGCACCAGTTATACTACCTGGGGAGGATTTTCAAATACTTTTGTGTTAAAATGCTCTGATACATCCTGACCGGGAAGGCGGGACCCCTATCAGCTGTTAAGATTAAACACAAGTCTCCAAATACATTCTGAGCGCACAGCAAGCAGCTTTAAAGCTGATGCTGCAGAAAACCTCCAACCACTCCCATGGGCTTTTGCTCCCCTCTTGCCGGTCGGCACACTGATAAAAATACTCCCCAAAATCTCTGGCTGCCCGGGGCCATCTGGTCACACCACATGCCTGCTTATCTCTACTCCATCAGGACTCCCTTCACCTGTCTCTCCCGCACCCTCTCTCCCATCTCAGATGCCGGGAAGACCACCCTGACTGGTGGGAAGTAGAATTTCCTAAACTGCACCTGACCTTAAAAGTGGTATAATTCTCCTGGCATAAATTATACCCACTTAACATGGTTAGGTGGCCAGCTTTCTCTCTGCTCCTATAACAGAGAATCCTTAAGAGCAGGGACTCTATCTCCTACAGCTTCTAATTCCCCGGAGTGACTTCCTGCTGACGGGTGGATGAACAGAAAGTGCAGCCAATTCTGCTTCAGGTCACCCAGCGAGCAGGAGAGAAACACAAAAACATGGAAAAGTGAAAAGTTAAACACAAACTTGAGTATGTAAAGTCTTCCCCGAATGACTTCATTGGGCAAACACGTTTTTCTTACTTGTGGGTGACAAGTTTATAATAATATGATGAGCAATGCAAAACAGTTAAAAATTTAGGGTGAGGCGAGCAAAGGAAAATGTTTATTAACATCACGCCATACTCTATGTTCGTTTCAATGTTGAATGTAAGTTTTTAAGAAAAACTTCCTAATAGAAGCAAAACTTCCCCTAATAAAAGTTAGGGGAAACCAGTACAGTGAAAAATCATAAAGTAAAACATATTCCTGGAGCAATGGCCTAATAAAATAAACTGAAATAAATAATTTTGAAAATAAAACATAAACATTGTCTAAAATCTTGCCTGACAAGAGTTAGAAGAAAAAAATGGACTTTGCCAAAACATTGAAGGAAATGAAATTATTCAGTCCTGATAATTCAGTACTTCACTTAGGTTTTTAAAAAATGTGAAAGGCAAAAGTATTGACTGATAAAAAAATGTCATGAAGAACCTAGGGGTAAGACAGGAATAAAGACACAGACCTACTGGAGAACGGATTTGAGGATATGGGGAGGGGGAAGGGTGAGCTGTGACAAAGCGAGAGAGAGGCATGGACATATATACACTAACCAACGTAAGGTAGATAGCTAGTGGGAAGCAGCCGCATAGCACAGGGAGATCAGCTAAGTGCTTTGTGACCGCCTGGAGGGGTGGGATAGGGAGGGTGGGAGGGAGGGAGGGAGACACAAGAGGGAAGAGATACGGGAACATATGTATATGTATAACTGATTCACTTTGTTATAAAGCAGAAACTAACGCACTATTGTAAAGCAATTATACCCCAATAAAGATGTTTTAAAAATTAATTAATTAATTTTAAAAAAAGAAAGACTGCATAATAAAAATTTCCAAAGGTTACTGTAGAAAAAAAGCATCATCAAGGACTTTCCTTGGGAAATATTTCACTCTTAAGTATTATATAAACATTCCTGATTTTTTTGGACTACTTTTAGCCATTTGGATGACAGACATTAATAATTAAGTCCAGTACAAAAGTGCGCTCTGTACCCATCACACGAGCTATAAATGTGCAAGTTGTTGTGCCTATTTTGAAATGTATTACACATATAGACGTAAATAATTTCTTAAATTATTAAATTCCTAAAGAAGTAAATTTATATATATGTACACATTTTTTAAATTGCCCTGTTAATAAAATCACTCCCTGTAAATTCTATGGCTAAACATTTGAGTGGCTCTCTTTATTCTTCACCCGCTTTCTCTTTATCATCACAAAATACAGCCAGGTTATCAGGAAAAGATGCGTAAGTGGGATAGGCTGCAATTTATTGCATGGATTTTTCTAGGACCTAGCATACATTCACCAACACTCCGTTAAAAAAAAAAATCGCAGCTCAAGACCACAACGTCCTAAGGAGCCATCTTTCCCCATCCATCATTAAACTTTTCTTTCTTTAATAAGCTCTTCTCAGAAAAAGATAGTTCTCCTGGAGCGGCTACAATTATGCTAAACTCTAAGAGGCACAAGAGATTTTGTCTCCATTGTATGTATTTTTTCTCAACTGCCTCACCTAGGAGCAGGTCAGAAGAAAAATGTCAGTTAAAGGTCACAGGACAAGGAGATTCTAATAACAGTAACAGAAAGTTCATTTTATACATCAAAAGCCAGAGAACAGTCAGGGAAACCACTTATGCTCAAAGTAAAAATGGATTTTGGTGAGTAAGAATTCATTTAATTATTGGCTTCAATCATAATGGCGGAGGAAGAACTTTCCTACAGAAATTCCCATACCCAAAACCGCTTTTGCAAAAGTCAGGGCAAATGTAATCATGATAGGAAAACAAGGTAGATGACACCAAATTAACAAATGGGAAGTCTTTTTTTCAATCCCTAAGAATAGAGGACATCCAACCACCAGCAATACATGGAAGTGCAGACTGAAACAGAGAATCTATTTACACAGACAGCCACATTGGCAGGGGACCAATAGACAGCCAACAAAATCTTATCTGTCATAATAAAATTTCAATAACACATATGGAACAATAGCAACTTCAACTGTTCTTAAGCCATGTCAACAGTTCATGACCTATAAAACTAGTATGTTTGCCAAGGCACAAATTTTGCTGACTGGTAAGTCAGACCCAGTGAGTCACCCAGCCTCTGTGTGTCAGTGTGGCTTTGCTGTAATCACCATACTTTATATGCTTATTTTCAAGAAGCATTAAAAAAAGAAAAACTTTGTCTCCTCTGAGGAAAATGGCCCCAGAAAGAAAGCCAAGTACTAGTGCCACTGACTGAGATTGCTGTGAAGAGGTCTTTAAAATATATATATAATTCTTAACCAAAAAGTTCAAAGTTTTGGATATATTAAGGCATAGAATGCTGAATTTGTTAGTGACTTAGTTGTATGCTGTGACTGATGACACCACAAACTCTATGTAGAACAAGGCAATGGAGGCTCACCGTCATCATCAAGGAGAAAGGATGTGAAATTAACGTTTGCCCGTTAAAAAAAAACTCAGCTAAAAGAAATAAAGAAATATAACGCACTGAATAAAGCGTGGAATGTTAACAGAAGAGAGTCAGGCAGGAAGAACCTTCCACAATGGCACAGTAAGCCAAATCAAAACCACCTGGTATTGGACTTCCCGGGTGGCACAGTGGTTAAGAATCCTCCTGCCAATGCAGGAGACACGGGTTCAAGCCCTGGTCCGGAAAGGTCCCACATGCTGCGGAGCAACTAAGCCCATGCTCTACAACTACTGAGGCTGCGCTCTAGAGCCCTCGAGCCACAACTGCTGAGCCCACGTGCCACAACTACTGAAGCCCACGCACCCAGAGTCTGTGCTCCGCAACAAGAGAAGCTCCACCCCCACTCGCCGCAACTAGAGAAAGCCCGCAGGCAGCAGCGAAGACCTAACACAGCCAAAAATTAATTAATTAATTAAAAAAAAACACACACCTGGTATAGTGGTCACAGATTGGAAGACCCAATATAGTCAAGATGCCTGTTCACCCCAAAGTTATATACAGGTTTAATGCAATTCTTATCAAAATCCCAGTGAGATATTTTGGTAGATACAGACAAGACTATTCTAAAATGTACATGGATTGGCAAAGGAACTACAATGGTAAAGCAATGTTCGAAAACAGGAATAAAGTGGAAGGAAACATTTTACCTGATTTCAATACTTAGTAGGTGGCTACAGGATTCAAGACTGTGTGGTACTGATGGACACACAGACACATAGATGAATGGAGCAGACTACAGAACCCAGAAATAGTCCCACACAAGTATGGCCAACCAATTTTTTGCAAAAGCAATTCAGTATAAGAATGGTAGTCTTTTAAACTCTGCCATTTACAACGATGTGTATGGACCTAGAGCATATTATGCTAGTGAAATAAGTCAGACAGAAAAAGACAAATACTGCGTTATCACTTATATGTGGAATATAAAAAATAAAACAAATAAATATATGTAGTAAAACAGACTCACCAATGTAGAAAACAACCTAGTGGATACCAGTGTGGAGAGGGAAGAGGAGAGGGACAAGATAGATATTACAAAAATACTATAATAAATATCTTTAAAGACAGGCGAAAACAGAAAGAATGTCACAAGTGAATTTAAATCTAGAAAATGAATCAAATGCAAATTTTATGACTGAAAAATAAAATAACTAAAAATTTAAGAATTCAGTAGATGGGTTCACCAGCTGACTGGACAAAGCAGAGAGATTTGTGAACTGGTGGAAAGGTGAGAAGGAAATATCCAGATTGAAGTACAAAGAGAAAAAGGAGTGAAAATACAGATGAGAATGCAAAAAAGACATGGGGAAAAGGAGCAAAATACGTATAATTGGAGTCCCAAAAAGAGGGACAAGAGAGAGAGAGAATGAGACAGAAGGAATGTTTGAAGAAATACTGGCCAAGAATTTTCCAAAATGAATGAAGAATATCAAGCCACAAATACAAATACCAAACAGAATAAAAAGAATGAAAATATCTCCTTTAAAAATTAAAGGGCTTCCCTGGTGGCGCAGTGGTTGAGAGTCCGCCTGCCGATGCAGGGGACACGGGTTCGTGCCCCGGTCCGGGAAGATCCCACATGCCGCGGAGTGGCTGGGCCCGTGAGCCATGGCCGCTGAGCCTGCGCGTCCGGAGCCTGTGCTCCGCAACGGGAGAGGCCACAGCAGTGGGAGGCCCGCGTACCACAAAAAAAAAAAAAAAAAAAATTAAAAAAACAATAAGACTTACAGCTGACCTTTCAAATAGGAACAATGAAAGCCGGAAGGGCTGAAAGAAAAACCACCAGCAACTGTCAATTCTATACTCAGATGAGGAGAAATAGAGATGTTTTCAAACAAACACTGAGCAGATTTATTGTTAGTAGACCCAGGATAAAAGAAATCCTAAGGGAGTTCTTCAGACGGGAGAAAAATGATCTCACATGTAAGCATGGTAATGCAGGAAGGAATGAAAGGTACAAGCCAGTATAACATACTGGTAACTCTAAATGAATAATGACTGTTTTAAAAACAATAATAATGTCTTGTGGAGTTTAAAGATATAGAGAGAATTAAAATAAAATACACCAACACAACAGCACAAAAAGCAGGAGGGGGGTGAATGAAATTAAACTTCTTTGAGGTCCGTGCATTGTCCAGAAAACTATAAAAGTACTCATTTAAAGTGGATGCTAATGAATTAAGGATACATGTTATAATCTCTAGTATAAGCACGAAAAGAATAATAAAAGAATGTATAACTCACAAGCTAATAGAGGCTTATTAATAAATGATTAATCTAAAAGAACTCAAAAATGAAAAAATAAAGAAGTACAAAGAACTAATGGAACAACAGTAAGACGACAGATTTAAACCCACATATTTTTAAGCTGTATGTGCACAGGGTTAGACTCCCAAACCAAGCAGAGTTCAGATGCTTAAAGCAGCAAAACAAAACCTCTTAGAAAACCACAGCAAACATCATACTTGATGAAATTCTCTAAGCTTTCCCTTAATCTGAGGGAAAGGATCAAAGATCTGTCACATCTTTTAGTTCAAATTTATTAAGGTCCTGGTCGGTGCAATGAGTCAAGAATAAAAAATAAAAATCGGGAAGCAAAGAATAAAATGGTCATGATGCACAGATGACATGACTGGACACACAGAAGATCTAAAAGAATCCACAGATAAACTATAAGAATTAATAAATGAACTTAGCAAAGTTGCTAGATACAAGGTCAATACATAAAGTCGAGTATATTTTTGTATTCTAGGTAACAATTATTAAATGATACCATTTACATTACCATCAATAAACATCATACACCTAGGAATAAACTGATCCCAAAACTGTACAGAAAACACTAGAAAACTAAGTGTAATTACTGAGAGAAATTTAATACATAAATATAAATAGAAGGTTAACTCATATTCATAGATTGTGAATAATAAGTAACAATGGGGGCTTCCCTGGTGGCGCAGTGGTTGAGAGTCCGCCTGCCGATGCAGGGGACGCGGGTTTGTGTCCCGGTTTGGGAGGATCCCACATGCCGCGGAGCGGCTGGGCCCGTGAGCCGTGGCCGCTGAGCCTGTGCGTCCGGAGCCTGTGCTCCGCGGCGGGAGAGGCCACAACAGTGAGAGGCCTGCATACCGCAAAAAATAAAAATAAAAAAAAGTAACATTGGGAAGATGTCAATTCTTCCCAAAACAATACATAGATTCAATACTATCTCATTAAAAATTCCAGCAGTTTATTTTGTGGAAACGTACAAGCTACGTAATTCCAAAATTTAAACAAATGAAAGATTCAAGAAAATTTTGAAGGATTAAAGTTAGAGGACCAACACCAACATATAACAAGCCAATATAAAACCAGAACACTTTAAAGTTTATAACATTGGAGCAAGAAAAGCCAGAGAGACCCGTGAAGCAGAATAGGGAGTGCAGAAATAGACAGTCCTGCCTAATTTACTACAAACACACTACTGCAATGCAGTGGGTAAGCCGGTGGTCTTTTTTAGTAACTGGTGCTGGATCAGTCGGACATCCAAGGGGATCTCTACCTCAAATCACAAACAAAAAAGTCAATTCTATTTGGGTCATAGACTTAAATGTCAAAGTTGATTTAATAAAAAGCTCTAGAAGATAACATGGGAGACTATCCTCATGGCCTTTGGGCAGGTAAGCCAAGATTTCTTAAACAGGATACAAAAAGCACAAACCACGAACAAAAAAACTGATAAACTGAAATTCACTAAAATAAAAGCTGCAGCTCAACACCACTAAAAAGAGTGAAAAAGCAACAGTATCAGACAAGATATCTGCAAGAGACATACATGACCAGAGGCTCATAGGTAGAATATATAAAAGCTCTCAAGAAATTAATAAAAGACAACTTTATTTTTAAAATAGGCTCTCACTTGAACGGGTGCTTCGCAGGAGTACATCCAAATGTCCATGACAGAGATGAAAACATTTTCAATATCATGAGTCATCATGAAATGCAAATTAAGACCACAATGAAATACACCGTAATGATTAATTTTTCTGGAAACTAACATTTACTAAGTACTGCTGGTGGGAGCATTAATTGGTACAACCACTTTGTAGGAAAAAAAACTGTTTAGAAAGCTAAGTGTTCATTAAAAAGTCTACGAATAATAAATGCCGGAGAGTGTGTGGAGAAAACGGAACCCTCCTACACTGTTGGTGGGAATGTAAATCGATACAGCCACTATGGAGAACAGTATGGAGGTTCCTTAAAAAAATAAAAATAGACCTACCATATGATCCTGCAATCCCATTCCTGGGCATACATCCAGAGAAAACTATAATTCGAAAAGGTACATGTGCCCCAATGTTCATAACAGCGCTATTTACAATAGCCAAGACATGGAAGCAACCTAAGTGTCCAGTGACAGATGAATGCATAAGGAAGATGTGGTACATATATACAAGGGAATATTACTCAGCCATAAAACAGAATGAAATAATGCCATTTGAAGCAATATGGATGGACCTAGAGGTTATCATACTAAGTGAAGTAAGTCAGAGAAAGACAAATATCACATGATATCACTTATGTGTAGAATCTTAAAGAATGATACAAATGAACTTATTTACAAAATAGAAATAGACTCACAGACACAGAAAACAAACTTATGGTAACCAAAGGGGATAGTGTGAGGAGGGGAGATAAATTAGGAATTTGGGATTAACATATACACGTTACTATACATAAAATCGATAAACAACAAGGACCTACTGTATAGCACAGGGAACTATATTCAATATCTTGTAATAACCTATAATGGAAAAGAATCTGAAAAAGAATATATATATATATAACTGAATCACCTTGCTGTACAGCTGAAACTAACACAACATTGTAAATTAACTATACTTCAACTTAAGAAAATGGTTTTTAAAAAAAACTGAGCATTAAGTACACTCCAGTCAGCAATTCCACTCACGGGTACATATCCAACAGAATGTACACATACCTGAATTTCAGGCATTCACTTAAATATTTAATGTTTGAGAATATCAATACCAGCTTTATTCATAATCATGAAAACTGGAAACGACTCAATGTCTACCCACAAGGTGTGGCACTGAGCAATGACATTAATGAGCACCGTGAGATGCATCTCACAGATACAACATTAAGCAGAAGAAACCACAAAAGAGCACATATCACACTATTCCATTTACGTAAAGCGCAGAAACAGGCAGAACAAGTCTATTTTGCTAGAAGTCAGAATACCAGCTACCTCTGGAGAGGCAGGTGACTACTGGGGGTGGATCTGAGGGAGGCTTCTAGGTCTGATCTGAGTGATGGCTACACACGAGTGTTCACGTTGCAGAAGTTCATCAAGCCGTATACCTAAGATTCGTGTACCTTACTGTATGTGAATGCTACATACTACATTTTTTATTTTAAAAGTTTTTTTTATTTACTTAAAAAATTAATAGGAAAAGAGTCTGCAAAAGGCAAATAAATGAATCTTAGGAAGAGTTGCTTGCAGGCAAGGACTATGTCTTATATATCTCATTATTTCCATGGAGTCAAGTAGAACGCCTTACATACATTATTTAGAAATGCTAAGAACATCAGCATGGTAAAAATAATACATAAATTTATGTATAAATTCTATTTCTACAGATGCAAATACAAGAGCTTTCAGCCAGCATTTGATCATCCTCATTAATTTCCCCTTGGATAAAATGGAAAACTGTGGGCTGGCTGATTATAGACAACATAGAACTTATTTGACAGAGACTAAGATGGAAATCTTAGGTTAGCCCTTGGGTTCTAGCCTCAGCTCTTTCCAGTCTAGCAGACTTATTAGTGACTCTATGGAAATTATTTTAAAATACAAAAGAAGGAACCTTTAAGACAAGCTCAGGGCTTCCCTGGTGGCACAGTGGTTGGCAGTCCGCCTGCCAATGCAGGGGACGCGGGTTCGTGCCCCAGTCTGGGAGGATTCCGCATGCTGCGGAGCGGCTGGGCCCGTGAGCCATGGCCGCTGAGCCTGCGCGTCCGGAGCCTGTGCTCCGCGACAGGAGAGGCCGCAGCGGTGGGAGGCCCGCGTACCGCAAAAAAAAGACAAGCTCAGAGCACCCCACAAACACCTGACGCACAGGCGGTAGTGAATACATCTTTGTTGAATGCAGGAATATGCATACATAGATAATCATGGTCCCATCCAGTACCTTCATAATATCATCATTCAATGAAAACATCAGCCTAACATACGGTCAATCCAATATTTATAGCCTTTATGATGAATTGGAGAAACCACAAGCCAACTGTGGAAGTAAATAAAAATGAAAGCCTGAAAACTTATTAATTCATCACCTACCCCCAAAAATATAGCCTCCGTCTCCTATAATTTGTAGTAGTTTTTCTTCTCTCTTCCTCACTCATATGAAAACCTGTTCTGCTCTCAGTATTTCAGTTCATGGCATAACAGAATCTTATCAAAAACAGTTGAGCAATAATTTTCCCCTGCCCATAAAAATTGGCTGAATTTATCTAACCTTAAAAATAGACTCCACTGGGTTTCCCTGGTGGCGCAGTGGTTAAGAATCCCCCTGCCAATGCAGGGGACACGGGTTCGAGCCCTGGTCCAGGAGGATCCCACATGCCACGGAGCAACTAAGCCCACGCACCACAACTACTGAGCCTGTGCTCTAGAGCCCGCGAGCCACAACTACTGAGCCCGCGTGCTGCAACTACTGAAACCCGCGTGCCTAGAGCCCATGCTCCACAACAAGAGAAGCCACCGCACTGAGGAGCCCACGCACCACAATGAAGAGTAGCCCCTGCTCGCCACATCTAGACAAAGCCCGCATGCAGCAAGGAAGACCCAACGCAGCCATAAATAAATAAATAAACAAACAAACTTACCGTGTCAAAAAAAAAAAAAAAAAGACTCCATTTAGCCACAGTATTGGGCCCCCCTGCTTGGAAGCTGTCCCGCTATGTTAAGCAGAGTTCTTGACTCCTGATGGTCTGAACAAGCGGAAGAAGGTGCCATTACTCATTTTCTCCCTTCCACAAAGACTTGCAAGGCCTTCTCCTTGATTTATTTAGCAGGCTCTTTTGGTCAGATTTTAGTTTGCTCCATGATTCATATTAGAGGGCAACACCATAAACCATCTCTAGTGCTGAGATCTTAAAATCCACTTCTGTATCTTTATCCTCAGTCATCTGGGTTATCTATATACATAGCACCCCCTCCTACAAAACTCTGGGCTTCAGTCTGCCCACATGTAGAGAGAAATGGAGAAGTGATCTCTCTGCTCCATCCCCACTGCGTGACTGCAGGAAACTGGTATCGTTACGGAATCACTGGCACCATTTTCTACTGACATACATGGCCTTGCTTCGGGCCTTTCCAGAGCAATATTTTTGTTTGTTAGAACTTATGCCCTATTTCTTGTTCTGCCAATCATATGAAATTCTCAAAATTTTGTTCTGTAGAAAATGTCCTTGGCAGGACCAAAACTAGAAGATGTTCCACCGACAGTAGATAGGGCCGTTTCTTTATCATTCTATAATGAAAATGTTGGGAACCTATTTCCCCATCATCTAATTTGTGCTTGAGTGTTACTGCCTCATCTCCCCTTCTCTGGACCAGTACCCATAAGCAGTGTAACCAGGTGGAAAGATGGTAGAGTCCCAGGGGTTAGAGAGGAAGAAGCCTCCAGATTATTCGGTCCCACCCCTCTTTTCCCTCCCTTAGTTTCCCAAACCCTCTTTTACATTTGCACTAGAGTGATTTCATTCCCTAAGAAAGGGGTGAGAACTGAATATGTGTGATTGGGTAAGTCTGAGTAAGGGCCCATTCTAAAATTTAATTCTGGCACGTGGAACAGTAGAAAGGTAGACTCCTTGACCTTCAAACTATGAGGACCTCTCACGCCCAGCAAATCCTGGCAGCCCTGGGCACAGGTGGGCAAGAAGAGACTGAGAAGCCAAGAACATGACTGAACACTTCACCTAGTACATTACTGATTGAAGAAAGGTCTTAAAAAGTTACAGATTATAGAAATTTAATTGACATTTGTCGTATACATATATATATTACATATCTATATACATTAGGGAAAGTAAAATGTATCTAATTTGACAGGGGCAAAAGGTGACGTACTTTTAATTCTGCCGGATGCATGGTCAGCATGTGGTCTGGCTAGCTGAGAAGACCCTATCATAACCATCATCTCAAAAGGAGTTTCCTTTTAATAAAGCGTGGTGGGCAATGACTGAGGTACTGAAGAGATTAAGATAATTCTTTGTTGTTAAGCACAGATATGTTGAAAGCTTTTACTTTTCTATCACTGGTGTTAAGTAAGAAACCGACTGGGATTTGCACATTTAAATGCTATGTACCTGTACTGTTCAAATTTTTTTAAAAAACAGAGCTTTGCAAGCTATAAATTGTATATGTGTTATACTGCCAATTACATTAAAATGTAAGTCTTATGGGAATTAAAATATCTCAGAAAAATGCAAATTGCTTAATTTTCTGAAACATTACAGAAATTTACTTAGCCAGCTAAACTATGTATCACAGTAGGACAGCCAAGGGCAGCTGCTATGAGCAGAATCATTTTGTTTCCTAAGATATTTTGACATGTTCCCCTGATTGAGCTGTCAGAAAATTGTTCTCATATATTCCATTTGCTAAAAGTTATTTGTAAATACGTATACAAACCCCGCAATCTTTCCGAATCAGTAGCTACGGGAAAAAAATAAAACCACTAGCAAGATGAACTTCTCCCATTCGTCCTAGTGAGATATGCTAGCTGGATTATTTAATCACCGACACTGTGCAACACCAAACAGAATGCGCCCAGCTTAGAACCAGCGAAGCTCTAATTCTGATTGCTTGCTGCAAGGTCCCCAGCAGAAAATGAAATTTTGCAAAGCTAACTGAAAACCAAACCAAAATAGCGTGTGCTCTCAGATTAGGTAAAGCAGTAAGTAATTATCCGCTAAAAGAGGGGATGCATCTGTTTATTTGTGTGCCCAATTATGGTGGCAGGTGGAGGACGGGGCAGTCTCTAGCCTGGCCTGTACCTAGGCTCTTGCTCCAACAATTATACCTTTTCCACCATAACCTAGACTGTGGTCTCTCCCACGTGAAACAAAAAAGTGGATATATGTATACCTATAACTGATTCACTTTGCTGTACAGCAGAAACTAACACAACGTTGTAAAGCAACTGTATTCCAATAAAAATAAAGTTTAAAAAAAATTTTTTTATAGGGAAATAATCAGTAACTTTCTGTCAACCTTGCTCCCCCCTCAAGCTACCACCTCTGCTCTTCCTCCTTCTCACCGATGGGTGGGTGGGGAAAGAGCTCTCCTGCATCATCCACCTCTGTTTCTACGTGCTCCTTGTCTGAGATCCTACCCATTTTCGTGGCTTTGCTATCACACCAATGGCGACCTAAGAGGATGGGCTTAGGTCTCTCGAGGCCCATCCTCTCTTACAAACACGACATCCACGTTTGCAGCTTTGCCCGTTGTATTGTTTCCTAGGACTGCTCTAACAAAGCACCACAGCTGGACAGCTTCACAGAAATGCATGGCCTCCCAGCTCTGGAGGCCAGAAGTGTGAGATCGGGGTGTCAGCAGGGCTGCTTCCTTCTGAGGCTGTGAGGGAGAATCTGTTCCAGGCCTCCCTCTTGGCTTCTGGAGGCCGTCGGCATCTCCTGACTCGGAGATGCACGGCTCCAAGGCATCTGTCCTCACGTGGCCTGCTCCATGTGTGTCTTCACATCAGCTTTCCTCTTCACGTGTCTGAGTCCCAATTTCCCCTTTTTTATAAAGACATCAGGTCGTATTGGATTAGGGCCCACCCTTATGCCCTCATTTTAACTTCACTATCTCTGTAAAGACCCTGTCTCCACAGGAGACCACATTCTGAGGTCCTGAGGGTTAAGACTCCTACTGTATCATTTGGAGGGGGATGCACGTCTGTCCATAATGTACCTCAAAATCAGGATGTCCCAAACGAATCCCACTGCCTTCCCTTAAAACCTGCATTTGGGCCACATTTCTTCGAGTCTCCTAAGCTCATCCTTGTCTTTTTCTTCTCCTCACATCGAATCAGTTACCAGTCAGTCCTGTACATCCCTCCCCCATGGCATCTCTAAACCTCCCCCTCCTTTTCATTCCCACAAACACCATGCAAACTCAGACTGAATCATCTTGCGCCAACTCCACGGTGACTGTCCCTAACAGGCATCTCAGCTCCGGTCTCTCTCTAATCTCTCTATATCTCAATTTATCTTATAAATTGCTACCACATCAATCTTCCTAACAGACAGCTCTGACCCATTTCCCTCCCTAGAGAGGAGGGGAAAAAAAAATCACTTCAAGGCCTCTTCTTACCTTGTGAATTAAGCATAAATCCCTGTCCCTGGTGGCCTCAAGGTTCCCACCCTCCCGGGATTACCCCAGCACACACTCTCAGAGTCTCTTTCCCAAACATGGCTCCGTGTGTTTCTGGATGTTTCCATCAGAGTCTTGCCAAGAAAGGAAACAGAAATCTCAAAGGGCTTCTTTGAAAGGCATTTAAGGCAGGGACCAAGGAGTGGGCGTGGAGGGTGATAGGGCCCGACAGAGGCGGAGAGACACCTAGTGACCAGCCCCAGTGGGAAGCTGGTACCAGCCCTCAATCTGAGGGGACAAGGGGAGGGGACATCTCCCAGCGCCCAGCGGAAACAGGAGCCTGCTGGACACACAGCAGGGCAGAGACAAGTGAAAACAAGCGTCAGGGATGAGAAAACAGAGAGTACCGACCCAATGCCTCTACTCACACCCCTTCTCCCCTGGGACCCTGTCTGCCCACCTCCTCAGCCCAATTCATCAAAATCCTATCCATCTTTAAAGGGCATATGAGTGACATTAAAGGTATTTTTTTACAGGTAAAAACAACACTCAAACGAATGTAAAATGAACACGTGTCTAAGATTTTACTGAATTCATCATTAAATGCAAGAACCAGTATGATGTTACCACACGTTCAAAGGAAAATCCAAAGAGCATACAAATACATGCACCCATCAGGAAAACTGAAACGAATTTGCTCGCTAAGTGCCAAACTGCTCCATATCCCCACCTGCATTCCACCAGATACAATCTGCATTTTCTCTGATCAAGAATCCAACATCCAGGAACCATTACCATCAGTTCTCTACAACTTACAGAGTTGTAAAACGGCTCAAAGATAAACGCAAGGCAGAGATAACTCAAATGAGCGAGTGAGGTAGACGGGGCACCCTCAATTCTTTTTTTCTACTGGCCAAATTCAGTCTCTCATAATTTTCCCTGACGACTGGAAGGAAACAAGGAAGGAGGGAAGGGAAGAAGAGGGTTTGGGCATCAGAAAGACCTTGGGCTCACCGCCAACATCGCTTACTCACGAACTACCCTTGAGTAAGTAATTTCACTGTCTGCAGCTCAGTTTCTTGGTCTGTACAACAGCAGTCAACTGCTTTATGGACTAAATGAATTGCTCCCAGAATCATTTGCATGGTGGCTATCCCGAGCCAAATAAATGACAGTCAGCAGACCTGAGGCCCTTTCATTTTCCATCACCACAAATCATGGAGGTAGACCAGAAGTCCCTTTACAGTCTGAAAATTCTGCACCTGTAAATGCTGCCCCCTTCCATGAAGCCTTGGACCGTCCTAATTACCAGGCACGGATCCCTCCCTCTTCAGCATCCTCTCCCACACCAGTTCTCCACCTCATGTTCACTCTCTCCACATTCCCCATCCCACCCACCAGAGACATAAGAAACTCAGGAACAAGCTCAGAGATACTTGGGTCCCAGCACCCAGCCTGGTGCTTGGCACATAGTAGGTAGTCAATGAATATTTCAAAACGAACCCAAAGAAATGATGGATCAAAACTACAGCGATGTATGTTATATATGAAAGTTGTTAAGAGTAAATCCTGAGTTTTCATCCCACGGTAAAAAACTTTTTTTCTATGTCTTTGATTTTTCTATCTGTATAAGATGATGGATGTTCACTAAACTTATTGTGATAATCATTTCATGATGTATGTAGTGAAATCATTATGCTGTACACTTTGAACTTACACAGTACTGTAAGTCAACTATATTTCAATAAAACTGGAAAAGATAAAATTAACCATTCATTTAAAAAATAAATAAAAGCAAGATTACTACACACACACAAGAAAAAACTACACTGAGATATCATGTCACACCTGTTGGAATGGCTATTATCAGAAAGACAAGAAATAACAAGTGTTGGTGAGGATGCAGAGAAAAGAAAACGTTGTGCACTGCTGGTGTGAATGTAAACTGATGCAGCCACTACAGAAAACCGTATGGAGGCTCCTCAAAAAATGAAAATAGAACTAACATATGATCTAAAAACCCCACTTCTGGGTATTTATCTGAATGGAACAATAGCACTAACTCAAAAAGTTATCTGCACCCCCATGTTCACTGCAGCGTTATCTACAATATCCAAGACATGGAAACAACCTAAGTGTCCATCGATGAATGAATGGATAAAGAAAATGTGGTATTATATATATGTATACACACACACACAATGGAATATTACTCTGCCATAAAAAGAATCAAATCTCGTCATTTGCAACAACGCAGACAGACCTTGAGGGTATATGCTAAGTGAAATAAGTCAGACAAAGACAAATACAGTATGACCTCATTTATATATAGAAGCTAAAAACAAAACAACCACACTCACAGCGAAAAGACTGGTGGTTACTAGGGGCAATGGGGGGTGTGGTGAAATGGGTGAAGGGGGTCAAAAGGTACGAACCTCTAGTTATAAAATAAATTAAGTCCTGGGGACGTAACTTACAGCATGGTGACTATAGTTAACACTACTGTATTGTGTATTTGAAAGTTGCTACAAGAGAAGATCTTACAGGGTCTCATCACATGTGGTAATGGATGTTAACTAGACATTGTGGTGATCATTTTGCAATACAAATATATCATTATGTTGTACACCTGAAACTAACATAACTGTGTATATGAACTGTACCTCAATCAGATAGATAGAGAGAGAGGTACTAAAGCAGTCCCACGGGGAGAAAAGAAAGAAAACAGGGCGCTGAAGAGGGAAGGGGTGAGACCACAATTCCCTCTTCTTTCCTCGTTCATGCGTCCTCTTTTGCGTGAGTAGGACTCAAGCTAGGCTGATTTTGCAGGCTTTTCTGAGTGATGCTGTTCTCTGTAGCAGCAGCAAGACCTTTGAACTCAATAATAATACCCCATCTTCAGGAAATGATGGCCCCCTTTACTGTCACAAAGAGGACAGCGGTGGAACTGGATGCCTTAAACTTCTTTGACAGCCATCAATCTGAAACAATTCATCCCAGCTTTTTCATTTGTCTGTAACTCAAGAGCAAATGTTCTCCTCATGTGTCACTGAACCTATAAGCCAGAACTTGTAAGCTGATCGTAACTCCCAACTGTGGGCACTGCTTTATGGACATTTCAAATCATGTCAGATGTGTCCAGAGGTAGAAGAGCACCGAGGATTCAATCCAGTGAGTGTGGGCGACCGTGTGTCTCTGCTAAATGTTTCAAGTACCCCAATCATCCTTCAATATGCTGTTCTTCTCTGAAAGGCAGGGAAAGAAACTGGGTTCTACCCGATGGGTTCATAATTGTACGTGTCCCTGAAGTACTTTACGGTCAAAATTTGGTAAAAAGAAATATGGAGTATTATCTTACTATCTTTCTTTTGTGTGTGTGTGTGTCCAAAATTTCTTTTAATGTGAAATAAATACAGACTCTAGTGAAATTTAAAAGAAGTCATATTCTGATCACCATAAACCCACTGTGGAAAATAAGTGAGCACAACTTTTAACGGCTAGAAGCTCAGTGTGACGCTCAGTACCTATTTTTTTTTTTTTTTTTTTTGCGGTACGCGGACCTCTCACTGTTGTGGCCTCTCCCATTGCGGAGAACAGGCTCCGGACGCGCAGGCTCAGCGGCCATGGCTCACGGGCCCAGCCACTCCGCGGTATGTGGGATCCTCCCTTACCGGGGCACGAACCCGTGTCTCCTGCATCGGCAGGCGGACTCTCAACCACTGCGCCACCAGGGAAGCCCTCAGTACCTATTTTAATAGGGGCCCAGTTTACTCAACACTAAGGATTTGATTTATTTCCTGGAATTTTTCCTTTTCTCTAATCTCTTTTTCTTTGTGCTCTCAAAATGTATCTTTTACTTTACGTCTTTGGTTATGTATTAAATACGAGTGAAATTCAGATTCATGTGAACTTTATGAGTCTGGTTCTAAATTCAGAGGGAAATAAGACAATTAAAAATTTCATTAGAAGTGGAACCAGTGTGCCAAAAAGCTTTTAAAATAACAAACTTCTTTAAGGAAAAAAAAAAGTACTTACCGTAGTAGAAAAAAATAAATTGACCACATAGACTCGTCCTTCCTCCCAGGGTGATGGCGATGGTGGGCCTGTGTCCCTGGCTCAACAATCACACTAAGAAGTGTTTATCCCCGTGGACAAGTGTCGCCCACAGCACTGATCAGGAAACTCCTGCCTCCACCCTCCCCAGACCCAGCAAGGCTCCATCATCCTCTGAGCTCCTACAGCACTTTCTGCTGTTCCACTCACTTTGCCCTGCAACTGCCTTAGGTCCCCAGCGAGATTTGAGGTTTTCTTCAGGAAACTGGCAAATACTGATGATCGCTTGGTGACAGTAGGTGCCTGGGCATAGCCACCTAGTGGAGGTCTCACCTGGGCACACGTGTCAGTGGCTCCCACTCTCTGGACAGAACTCTGTTTGGATAACGGGCGTGGAGGTAACCACGTGCCGGTCCTTCTGAACACTCCAGGTCAGCAACAGGGAGAGCTTCAGGTTTCCGCTTCACTACAGAAACATCACTAGAGGACTTTTACTGGGCCACAGGAAGCAGGAAGAACACCTTTTATCTGGGTCAACTATCTATCACATTTTAGGAAGCCCCAGAAATATGGGTCAAGTCTTCACCGGCCCAAGTAATAACGGGAAGCCAGAGAAGCACTTCAAAGCTGACACCATGGAGAGGAAGACGATCACAGTTTAGCTGCCGATGCTGTGACCCACCAGGATGAGAATATCCACGGACGCCAGCATCATTCACAGTGTGCACGTCCAACATGCGTTCACAGAATGTATTACGTGATGTTCTACACTGTGCTACGGGCCATTTATTTGTCTGTGAACTTCTAAGCAGCCAATTATTTACATGTAATTTTTTTAATCCACAGTAATAGCTTAGGCTCTTGTTACGCACAGCACATCGTAGGTACAAAATATGTATGTGTTGAAAGAATAAGGGAAAAAAGATAATATGTAAAATAAGCTTTCAGCTTCTAGATTCTGAATCTAATGTATTTGTTTGATTGCTTATTACAAATAAATGACAATGGATGATATTGTAAAACAAAAAAAAAACAAAGTACGCATGTCCAGTTCCAGGGCAAGGTTTTTATTACACTCATTCTTCTAAATAGTTTGAGTCCGGCTGACCCCAGGACTCTTAACATGGCAGAGAGCCCCTCAGAGGTAACTAAGTCCCCACTGTACGGTTCCTGAAAGGATTCTTATGGGACCCCGCCAATCCCGAGGTCACACAACCACTGACTGGCAGAGTCCCCGTTCCAATGTTCTTCCCATGATTAATAAAGATGAAAGTAAAAAAAAAAGTAATAATAAAATTAAATTAAATTAAAAAATAAAGATGAAAGTAAGTGGATAAAACCACTGCACTGGATGCCCCTGTGATGCCCTGGAAGTCACCTCACCACCTAGAAGCTTCTCACGTGAAGAGTACGGATTCTGATAGGCTTCCCTGGTGGCACAGTGGTTGAAAATCTGCCTGCCAATGCAGGGGACACGGGTTCGAGCCCTGGTCTGGGAAGATCCCACATGCCGCGGAGCAACTGGGCCCGTGAGCCACAACTACTGAGCCTGCGCGTCTGGAGCCTGTGCTCCGCAACAAGAGAGGCCGCGATAGTGAGAGGCCCGCGCACCACGATGAAGAGTGGCCCCCGCTTGCCACAACTAGAGAAAGCCCTTGCACAGAAACGAAGACCCAGCACAAGCATAAATAAACTGAAAAAAAAAAAGAAAAAGAGTACGGATTCTGACAGGAACCCAGGGTCTCTCCCGGGCAGCCCCAATCACTCAGACTCACTTCATCCTTCCTTTATCCTCTTTCTCGCCTTAGTCACTTGTCTCAGTCACCTTCCTCTCAGTATCTCCTCACAAGGCTGACATTTTGCAGGATGGGGAACCCAAGTAAGGTGTCAAGAATCAGATTATAGAAGGTCCTGAACCTGGGAGAGAAGTCAGACTGGGTGTGACAGGAACCTGGAACTGAGGAGTGGTGGCGAGCACACAAGGGTATTAGGGGGATGCAAATGGCAAGAGAATTCAAGGGAGGCTTCAGTGGCTGGAGGAGAGGGGAAGGATGAAGGCTAGAACAAGTACTGGGGTACGAAAGAAATCTAAACCTGAGCTAGGTTGCCAGGGAAATCACGATAGGAGATGATGACAAATTAGATACGAAGGGATCAGAAAGAACTAAACAAATGCACTGAGCACGTACCATGAGCCGAGCTCTGTAACAGGTTTTTGCACATAAATTCTATCATATGATCTTAAACAATCCCTCTGAGATGCCTAATATTATCTTTAGGTTTTAAGGAATTTTTTAACATTTTCTCAAGTCCATAAGCTAGGTCCTGGTGGATTCAGGCCTCAGACCTAGGTCTTCTGGAGATGTGGATCACACTGGTGCTTCCAAGCCATGGCCAGCGCAGAGCCACCAGGAGGAAGAGCCACTCGGGGGACAGAATACATGTGTGCTCAGGACAGTGTGTCCAGAAGTAGGAGGGGAGTTAACACAGAGGCCGTGGCAGCTGGAAATGAGAGCCCAAAGGCTGTCAGATCTGGGTGGCTTTCTTCTACAGGAAGAAATGGCTTTGGGAAAGTTCCTGGCATTCCTCTGGCTCCCAGAGCTGGATGAAGCGATTGTTAAGGCTTTTCAAACTCTGTTATTCCAAGGATCCCAGACTTTGTGGCACAGATAAGCTCACGAAGGCAGAAGAGCAAGAACTAGAAATAGGACAGTATTTTTTGGGACAACCAAAGACTAAGAGTAGACGGAGTGAAAAGAACCCCCAAAAAGCATGATCGTAAATGTATAAAAATAACTCAATATATCCTAGCTCCAAAGCCAAACAGAGGAGCTTCAAAAAGGAGAGCAAGATTAGTAGAGTTTCTGAGGGCTAAAGGAATAGGGGTAGAGAGGAATGTTTAGATTTGGCACAGAAGCGAGGCGATCACTGGTAATATCACCTACTAAAGTGATTTTAACAAGAGAAGCTAGGTAACAATTACCAGGCAGCTTGGAGACAAGCAGTGGGTGGAGACCACATCTGGAGGAGTTGAGCAGCTAGATAATGGTCTCGGAGTCAAACAAAGAAATGTTAAGATGGGAGAAATTAGCATGCTTCAAGATCAACCAGAAGGAACAAGTGGAGAAGGAGGCAGAGAAAGGATGGAATTCATGCAAGATTCCAGTCCTGGACCAGCGAGCAAGTACTGTGCTGAGATCTAGGACACACGAGGGACTGCAGCTTTAGAAAGGAGGGACAAAACATCCTTGTCAGCAGCTAGAAGGACAAGAGGGTAGATTTAGACAGTGAACCCTGTGAAGGTGACGATAAGCATGAAATGGGACAGGTGGGTTTAGATCTACTCTACAAAGAAGAATGGTGTGCTGATGAACTAGCTTTTTGGCAATTCTTCAGAGATTTTTCACACCCTTTGCATTACTCTACTGCTGCTATTATGGGCTGAATGTTTGCGTCCCCCCATGTTTCCTATATTGAAATCCTAACTCCCAAGGTGGGGTATCGGGAAGTGGGGGAGGTAATTAGGTCATGAGAGTGGGACCCCCATGAAAGGGATTAGTGCCCTTATAAGAAGAAACACAAGAGAGATGATTTCTCTTTTGGCCAAATGAGGATACGACAAGAAGACAGCCATCTGCAAACCAGGAAGGAGCCCTCATCACACACTGGATCTGCTGACACCTTGATCTTGGCCTCCCCAACCTCCAGAACCATGAGAAATATACGTTTGCTGTTTAAGCCACCCAGTCTGTGGTATTCTGTTATAGCGGCCCAAACCAAGACAGCCACTAACCTGGAGTGTGACACTGGGCCAAATCATTTCACCTCTCTGAGCTTTTCCTTATCTGCAAGATGACAGGGGAGGGAGACGCAGGAGTAGACAAGATAACATTTTCCGAAGGTCTCAGATAACATTTTCCAAAGGTCTCTTCCTACCCAAATATCCTAGAGTTTCTACATGTGCTTTTTCCTTCTAGCTGTTCCACACCAGGCTCTAAATCTTTTCTTTGCAATTATAATTGCAGACCACTTTTTTCCTTATTTCGAATGCTTCCCTAACACCTACTATCACACCATGCACATAGAAAGTGTTTGACAAATGTTTTTCTAAATTAACAAAATATCTCCATAATGTCAGGGTTTCAGGAGACAAATGTGTGCCTCATCACATCTTCTTCTTCCCCAAGGGCTATTTACAGAATCACAGTCACCCAGAAGTTGTAATCCTTTCTCTGGTAATTCAGCCTTGATAAAAACACTTATCTAAAGCCAAAGGACAAACAAGATGGAATGTCAAATAAATTAGCGCCCTAAGTGTTTCAGATCCTGCCCTTCCTGCCAATGTGTACACACTAATTTCTAGATTAAGAAAAATACATGAAAAAATAAGCCTGGGTGGGCTTTCCATCAGTTCCTTGAAAAAATACCACAGTGCCTATCTATCAAAAGATCCTCATGCCTTCAGTATCAGGGGAGCAGAAAGGGCTCACCCAGAATCTTTTCGTTTGTACTCTGTGATTGTGTCCCGTTTGTCTCCTGTGAACCAAAAACATGCTTCAGCAGCTGATAAAGCAGGCTTTCTCTCCTGGAAAGGACATCATCCTAAGATCTGAGTTTTAGTCTTGGTTCTGCACTGCTGAGCAACTGACTTGGTACAATTAACCTTCCTGGACCTCTACAAACTGGGGTTACACATTCCAGCCTGATCTATTTCACCGTGTTGTGCAGTGGCATTTATACTTTATGATTATTACCATTAACTGCTAAATCCTTTCTAAGATGCTTCCTATCAATAGCAAGCAAGATGTGGAAGCACTGGGAAGAAATGTACGGTGAAACAGCTCACTCTGCAAAGGAAGGCCAGAGGAAAGCTCAAAGCATTCCTATCAGAATAATTTTTGCAGCCAGGACTAAGTTTGAAGTCTCAACCTATGCATAAACGCAAAATTACATGACACAGTATATCGCCAGAGTAACTTCACTGTGCTTACACAAAAGAAAGGCAAAGTACTTAGAAAAATCAACTCCAGACAAAGGTTATTTTACATCATGGTTTTCTTAAAGTCAAGGAATTCCAGTTCATTGCTATATTGGTAAGTTAAGGACATTTTTTAAAATAAAATAAACAACACATTCCAAATCATGGATATGTTTGGAAATGACAGTGAATAAATCCGTTATGGGCTGAAGACATATTTTATGATAGGATTCTTCTAAGTGTCCCAGCACGTCCAGAGTTTACACATATGTATTCTTAATTTCTCTCAAAGATAAACACATCAGGGACTTCCCTGGTGGTGCAGTGGTTAAGAATCCACCTGCCAATGCAGGGGACACGGGTTCGAGCCCTGGTCCGGAAAGATCCGACATGCCATGGAGCAACTAAGCCTGTGCACCGCAACTACTGAGCCTGTGCTCTAGAGCCCACGAGCCACAACTACTGAAGCCCGCACGCCTAGAGCCCACGCACCGCAACGAAGAGTAGCCCCCGCTTGCCGCAACTAGAGAAAGTCTGCGCGCAGCAATGAAGGCCCAACGCAGCCAAAATAAATAAATAGATAGATTAAAAAAAAAAAAGATAAACACATCAGAGTGGGCCTGCTTCTAGCTGGTGGAAAAGCCACTGAATGGAAGATGATCTTTCATCTATGTAACCATTTGAAAGGAATGTTAGCAA
This sequence comes from Pseudorca crassidens, assembly GCF_039906515.1. Classification (NCBI taxonomy): domain Eukaryota; kingdom Metazoa; phylum Chordata; class Mammalia; order Artiodactyla; family Delphinidae; genus Pseudorca; species Pseudorca crassidens. The sequence goes on from NC_090311.1 coordinate 77,375,727, forward strand.
ACTCACAATTACATAATGGAAAAGAGCTGGGAGAGGGACCAGTAGCGGCTAAATACAGTGAAAAGACCCTCATTCACAAATGAAGAATTAAGTCACAGCAGCAGACATAACTCACGGACACAGTCCATTAAAGATTTCACCTCTGCTTCCCTTGACAGTGATTACAAACCTCTTCCAGAAGAATGAAGAAGAAAACTTCCTGTGGACAGAAAGATTCCAAAGATTCTTCAGTGAGCTGCGATGCTTGAATAAAAATCCAAGAGACTACTTAAGGTGCTCTACTCAGAATATATGAAATGGCCAGTGAAATTCACCATTATGGCCTCTTAATGACTAACACTTTTTTTAAGCACAACAGCTTTATCCATAATCTGTAACCGTTTTACGTAGAGGTACAGGTTGTTAATACTCCCTGGGCTACTTAAAAAAAAAAAAAAAAGAATTAGAAGAAGAACCTCATACTGACAAGACTGGACGCAACAGAGGAAAAAAAAATGCTCCAGGAAAAAAAACACAGATGGATTTACCGCTAAAAACTACATCCTCTCCATTCCTAACTCCATTAACATTTCTGAACCAACAACATTCTCCGGTTAAGAGAATAAAATGGAAAGGAGCAAAGGCAGCAGACAGAGGAATAGTAAAGGGTTTGAGAATTTCTGCACTAAAACTGTAAAATACAGAGGGGAAGGCATGTTTTCCTCTTAGATGTTCTTGCCACACCAAAAAAAAACTCCCCTGCTCCACCATGCTACTTCCTTCAAGGTCATTTATCATCAGCACAACAACCTACGGATGTTTTATTAAAAGAAAAATCCCAGCCCAGGGCTGCCAGATCTCTACCCAGCAGCCACTTATCAAAGGTGTCACTGGGGCTGACAGGCAGCTGTCCAGGGGCACAGACTTAACATTACTTTATATGTACAGAACCCCATCAGCAAGCACATGAGCTCGGCCCCCATTAAGTATTCTGATAACACCACCTCCATGAGCTCGGCTTAACATTTAAGCCTGCAGGAAGCCCTTGAGTGCACAGAGCCTTCCAAAATTTTCTAGCTAATTTTAACCCTATGGCATTTGAAAAAAAAATGAATTTAAGAATTACACAGCAACTAAATATTTTATCCACCCAAACAAAAAATGTCATGGTACTGAGAAACATCTTTTCATAGGGCTTTTTATTAGTTATTTAAAAACCATATACACAGTTTTCCACTTAAAAAAAAAAGTAAACTGTATTCCTAGTAGGCTTACAATATTCCCCATGAGCAAGGTTTTGGTGAACTGGCTCTTCAGAGTTGGGTGGTGGACCGGTAGTACCACCAACAGCACATGTAATGGTGCATGATGCCCAGCTGTTAGGTCAAATCAGTCGCCATCTGATGCGTACCCTGGATTTTATCCTTTCGAAAGGCTCCCCGCCCTACCCCCGCAAAGCAAAACGGAGTGCCAAAAAAAAAAAAAATTAGAAGAGCAAAATGGAAAAACTGGCCACTTACAAATGTTCTTGGACAAGTGTACTGTTTTCACTTGTTCAGCCCCCAAATGCGTCATCTAGGCTACTTTCACACCTAAAAGTTGCTATCTGGTTAATATCTCAAAACGTAAATATCTCTCTTACTTTCTGTGATTGTGGAGGTAACTGTAACTGGGCAGTGGCAGCTTTTTCACTGCTGGGGAAAGAAGAGCCAGGAGAAGCTGCAGTCCTGGGGGTGGGGGGGATGATGATGGGGAATCCTGTAAGGGAATATCCTTCAGAGAGAAGGATACAAGTGCAAGGAAAGGAAAGACCAAAAGGATGCTGCAAACGCTAACCAGGTGCTCTTGACAAGAAGTTATGGCATTTTCTTTTGCCAAGGGGCTCTCCAGTCCCAGCTTCGAGGTGAGCAAAGCCTTAGCCTGAGAAGTACCTGCAGCGTTCGAACAAATCAGCGACAGGAAGGAGCAGTGCCAATAGGTACTTACGGAGAAAAAAACTGTATTAGAGTGGAGCCAACCTTCCCCTGCTGCCACCCAGTGTGGAAATTCCGGGCAGCCACCCTGCCCTTACCCACACACACGCACACACTTCGCTGCACTCAGCGTTCAATAAGCCAACATTTAGAGAACGACACGTTCGCGTTGTCCCCCGCCACCCCCGCGCGCGCGTGCACGCACACACACACTCGCTTCCCATCCCTTCCACGTTCTGCGAGCAATCACAGCACCACCAATGGCCCCAACCCCAGGCACCGCGGTGTCCACGGAGGCGACTCCCCCTCCCCTGCACAGCACCTCGACTTGGGGGCACATCCTGCCCCGCCTCCCCGGCCCCGGCCACGCCAAGTAGGCGAATCCCTGGGTTGCGTGATGGCGCGCGGGTCAAGCCCGAGAAACCGCGCCGCGGCGGAATTCCGGGCGACTGCCCGCGTCCCCGCCGGCCCCCGCGCCCCACGGGCCACCGGGTCTGCACCCTGCCCCTGGCTGCCCGGAAGATCCCAGCCCCACCGACCGGACAGGCCCGACCGGCCGCCCCCGCGTCCCCCGACTCCCGCAGCTCCGAGGCGCCCCGGGACCCAGCCCGTGCGCCGCCCGCCCGCTCGCCACGCTCCGGCCGCGCTCGGTCCCCGGGCTTTACACACGCGCGCACGGACACGCACCCTCCCTTCCCTCGCCCCAGCACGCACACCTGCGCCCCCCGAGGGGTGCCCGGCTCCTCCCGTATCCCCGGGGGCAGCCGCCGGCCCGCCCGCGTGTCCCACTGCCCGGACCCAGTCGGTGGATGCCCTGGCTCCCCCTGATCCCCGGGGAAGCCGAGACGCGCGGCACTTACAGTTCGCAGGAACTGGATCTCATCCTCTCCCTCGCCCCCATCGGCCATGGCTCCGCGCCTTCTGGCCGGGGCAGGCTCCCGAGCCCCGCGGAGCCCGGCGGCGCTGGCGGCGGCAGCCCCTCGCGCTGTCTCCTGCTGCTGCTGCTGCGGCGGCGGCGGCGGCTGTTGCTGCTGCTGCTGCCCGGAGCCGGGGGCGGGAGGGGGCCGCGGCTGCTGGGCGCCGAGCGCCAGGCGGTCCCCGCCTGCAGAGCGGAGGAGGAGGCGCGGGTGGGGGCAGCCGAGGCGGGAGCCTCCCTGCGCCGCACTGTGCGGGAGGAGAGCGACCCGGCCCGGAGGACGAGGGCAGGCGGCCCCGCAACCCCGCCGCGCCTGCTTCGCGCGTCCGGCCTGCAGCAGGCAGACTGCTCTGCCCCGGCTCCTCCGAGCGAGTGCGTGGAGCCCGCGGAGCCGCGCTGAGTGCCGCGTTGGGGGCGGGGACTGGGGGCGGGCGGGCGGGGAGGAGCTCGCCGGCTCCCCTCTGCTGCAGGTAATCCGCAGCCGGCTCCTCGGGGCCTCCAAACTCGAGGCCCAGCGCCGCTTACTGGCCGCGCCGGGTATCGCGGCCGAAGCGCACCCGACGAGCCGGCAGCCTTCCACCTGCGCCCTTCTGTTCCCCTGGGCTGCTGCACCTGCCCCTTCTGACCTTCGAAACCTGGGCTCGGCATTCCTTTCTCCTGGAAAGGGCTACCGTGGTAACTTCCACAGCATTTCGGATCGCAGGCAAGAATCATCTTTCACCCGGATGCCTGGAGTGAGTCACCTCCAAGTAAAGGTGACACAACACATGGTATTTTAAACTTGGATTACCTCTGTTCCTAATCAGCATGAGAATTCTTCAGTACCTAGTGCCGGTGCACCATGCTTCTCACAGATCAACCAAGCAAAATGCATGGTACGCAGAACTTTAACAAATTCATTCAACAAATACATGGCGAATGCCTATGCCAGACACTGCAGTATAAACAGACCGGAGTTTATACTCTAGATTAGAAATGCAAACCTTAACAAGGACTTGCGATAAAGGATGGGATGATATCAGTATGAATCACTGAGGCGGTCTAAACTCGGACTATGGTATCTGCTGTCCTCACTATAAAGCCATTTATTTCTGAATAAACTCGAGCGTTTCACCACTGGTATCAATATCTAGTTCCCGCAATCCTCCGTGCAGTTACCCTCCAAGTTGCCGTGTAACAAACGGCTGTGACTAAGAAAATACAGGGTCTGAGACAATTTGGATAAGAAAGCACTTATCTCTTGCTCCTAGTGCACGACTCGTTCATTTAAGATACTTAAAAATAAGGATATGCAAAACAAAAGTTGCAAATGTCAATCCTCCGAAGATGCAGACACTGTGAAGGTTTTTCATCAATTTACCTACACTGCACATTTTGCAGCATATAATTAGTTATTAAAATCTGCCTGTAAGTTCTATGCACCTTAACGTCTTATTTTCAACTTTCATGAACTTTATACTTACCGAGCTAGTTTTGCATATTTCCAGCCGAATGAATAACATAAAGAATATGCCTATAAATACTGTCCCTCCTGGTGAGACTAGTAATGGTCTGCTCTATCTTATGATAGTAATCATCTTACCAAAGTACTTGACATATTCTTGTATATTGATCCATAATGACTAACCAACTCTTAAGGCATAGTTTACATGAATTTTTACTCCTAGGAACCACTAAATGAGCAATCAGGGATCTCAAAGTCCCCCATGAGGAAGGGCTTTATTCTGAAATTGATTCTTCATTTTATGTTAAATAATTTGATCTTCCAAATTTATGACATATCAAATTGTCCCCTTTCCAAGTATTTTATTCTTAATTAAAACAAACATCTGTACTGTATGTGGAACTACTCCCTCCTACACATATGTTAGGTAAACTATTATAAAAACTCTAACTCACCAGATTTTCGTTTTGGCATTTTAACTAGGCTGTAAACTTTTCTAACAAGAGCTATATTTGGTATTTTATTAATTCTCTCAACAGAAGTGATATATAATTCTAAATGGCCTAAGTACCCAATGATTATTATTCACCATATAGAGTCTTCGACAGCAAACAGAGAAGAGGATGGTTACAAAACATACCCTTTTTATGGACTTTAAAACACAAAAATAGGTCTTCCCTGGTGGCGCAGTGGTTGAGAGTCTGCCTGCCGATGCAGGGGACACGGGTTCGTGCCCCGGTCCGGGAAGATCCCACATGCCGCGGAGCGGCTGGGCCCATGAGCCATGGCCGCTGAGCCTGCGCATCCGGAGCCTGTGCTCCGCAATGGGAGAGACCACAACAGTGAGAGGCCCGCGTACCGAAAAATAAAAACACACAAAAATAGAATACTGTGAGGTTTATGGACCTCCAATCTGTACTAAATATATAAAAACATGTTTGAGAATGATACGTATTTATTTTTAAAAGGAGAACTAAAGCAAGTATAGCAAGTGGTTTAACACTGGTGGTGAGTATATGGGTGTAATATTATTGGGGGTACTCTGATTTTTTCATATATTTAATGATTATAAAAATTGAAATAATTTTTATGAGAAAACTACTAAAGCTATTAAAAACTATGGAAATTTTTTACTCACAGTATTTTTTAAGATTTGTTCTGGCTGGTGTCATTTATGTCTGATTTCCTAGTCTCTTCTTCTGATGAACAACTGTAGCAAGAAAAATTGGTTTTGACTGAAAAGATCATAGAATGATAAAATGAGAACTAATCTCAATTTTAAATATAATTTTAATTGAGAGAAACAAATATAATTTGGATACAGCTTAAAGTTTCTGTTTCAAGTCTTTAGTTCTTATTATAGTCTTAAATTATAAGGGATTAGCAAGTACACATTTTCACAGACACAGAACTCTGGTTCACAAAATAGAAAAAATATTTTGTTTATTTAGAACTTTCATAAGCATCCAATACTTGATATCTATGAGGTTTGTAACTTTTACAAAATATTTCTTTTTTCTAAATGCATATTATGTATAATAGTCTACTTTGCTTTTTGTTACTGAAATTTATCATCTTAATATTGCTTTATTGGAATAGGTGTTGTGTTTCCCATAACACTCCATTTCAGGACTTTACTAATCAGAATATAAAACAGTTTAGAGGATGATATTTCCATACTTTTAGTCCAAGTTTGTGAAGTGTTTTTCTTTATGATCCATTTTATGTCATGCAAGAGAGGGGAAAAAATCATATTTTTTTTAATTTTTTTAATTAAGATATTTTTTCTACAGTCACCTAATCAAGAATGGGCCAGCAGAGCCCACTGTTCACTTGGCAGAACTTTAGACATCCTTAAAGGAGAAGAAATTTGAGACAAATGTAAAATTTTTCATTTTGCCTTCCAATTTAACTAAGTTCACCGGTGATGTACACAAGCATTAGAAAATTAACTTCTTCTTCAAGGTTTCTATGAAAGTCAGCTAAAATACTCAGTGTTATTTTAATTCAGCTTCTTTCCATTAAGATCACATAAGTTAAAGACCTTAATGCGGAAGTGAGAGCCTCTGGGATTGTCAGTGGGTCATTATAAAATTACTATTGGAGAAGCCCTCGCATCTAGAGATTAAGCCCTTTCCGCGTTAACTCAGATTTCCAGTTTCAGTATTTCCAGGGAAGGTTTCATAGCATTTCTTCTTATTGCATTTCAGAACTTAACAGACCAAAATTTCAGAAAATCGCCGTCTTGTTTACATCTTTTATTGTATGTATTCTAAAATACTGTAGTTACAATGCACACCTGAACTAAAAATAAACACCGGTAGATCCCAGGTACTCACCGCAAGCTGGCCCCCAGGACAACAGGGCTGGAAATAACGTCAAGGGTCACGATGATGATGATGATGATGATGATGATAAAGGCTCATTGACTATTTATTGCACTCCAGGCACTTTATTTTTATTATTTCTTTTCATCTCCACAGCAAATGCCATTTTAGAAAAAAAGAGACCAAGACTTACACAAGATTACTCAGCTGCTGAGTGGTGAGGCCTGGGTCTGAAGATGCCAAACCTGAGCTCTTTATCACCGTTTTGTGCTATTACTCCTCCCAGACCCCAGCAAGAAAAACACAAGAAGAGTCTAGACTAGCAGGAACTAAAAACAAGGCTCTGGCAGCCGCAGGAGATTGATTGCTGGTTTCAAGCCAACCTTAGGAGTCCTGCTAGCTCTTGGAGTGCCAAGTGAGTTCTGGAGAAGGAGACAAGGATTACTATAGCTCAGAAATAAAATCTAACTCATGGGATTTCCCTGGCGGTCCAGTCGTTAAGGCTGTGCGCTTCCAATGCAGGGGGCACGGGTTTGATGCCTGGTCGGCGAACTAAGATTCCCACAGGTTGCCTGGCATGGCCAAAACATTTAAAAGCTTTAAAAATTAAAAAAAAATTAAAATCCAACTCATGCCCTCCTCCATAGTTTGGATTCTTAGGGGAAATCCATTTTTGCAGACTTGAACGTTATTCATCACTACCTCATCAATTCCCTAGATTGATCTTAAAATTACAATCTAAAAATTATGAAGCGCCAAACTATAATTAGTCTTCTGATATCCAGGGTCAGGACTGAACTGAATATAGATGACAAAAGTGAAGGCGATCTATCTTTGGGGGTCAACAGAGCCCTTGACTTCACAGAGAGCGTTGACCCTACATAACAAAAAGTTTGCTAATTAATCACCTTCTCTACTGAAAGAAGTGTGCCTGAGGAGGTGTGGGCTCCCCAAAGACATTCCTAACCCAAATCACCTCAGTGTCTTCACAAGTAGGTCACTGTGACTATCACATACCCCCTAAGGCAGATCCTCCTCCTGGTTTGACTATTCATATTGTACCACAGCTCAGATCCAAAACCTAATCATCCTCTTTGATTCCCTCCTAGTATGGGCTGAATGTCTGTGGGTCCCCAAAATTCATACACTGACACCTAACCCCCAAATGATGATATTTGGAGGTAGGGCCTTTGGGAAGTAATTAAGTTTAGATGGATCATGACGGATGGATGGATCATGTGCCCATGATGTGATTAGTGCTCTTATAAGAAAAGGAAGAGGGGCTTCCCTGGTGGCGCAGTGGTTAAGAATCCACCTGCCAACGCAGGGGACACAGGTTCAAGCCCTGGTCCGGGAAGATCCCACATGCCGTGGAGCAACTAAGCCCGTGTGCCACAACTACTGAGCCTGCACTGTAGAGCCCTCGAGCCACAACTACTGAGCCCATGTGCCACAACTACTGAAGCCTGCGCACCTAGAGCCCATGTTCCGCAACAAGAGAAGCCACCTTGGTGAGAGGCCTGTGCACCACAACGAAGAGTAGCCCTCCCTCGCTGCAACTAGAGAAAGCCCTTGTGCAGCAAAGGAGACCCAACGCAGCCAAAAATAAATAAATAAATTTATTTTTTACAAAAAGAAAAAAGGAAGAGGGGGAAAAAAGAAAAGGTCATGCAATTACACAGTGAGATGGCAGCCATCTACAAGCCAAAAGATGAGTACACTCAGAATGGAAACTACTTTTCAAGCACCTTGATCCTGGACTTCCCAGCCTCCAGAACTGCAAGAAATAATTTTCTACTGTTTAAACTATCCAGTCTATGGGATTTTTTTTTTTTTCTTGTAGAAGCTTTTATTTCAGTGATTAAAAGAACGCAGTAAATGGAAACTATGCTGATTTACATTAGGCATGCACCTCTACCTGAAACTGCTGTTAGTTTTTGACTGGCCTAAATCTTTATAACTTATTTTTTCATTTAGGCACATCTTTAAATCTTTTTGGACCCTGACATACAGGGTAAGTTAACTTCTTCCTTGTGGCAGTTTAGTATGAGAATTATGTTCGCTGGCTAGATTCCTTTAACTAAAGGCCTCTAGACTCTCAGGCTACCTGTACTAGCCCAAGACTGTACTTTACATATAGATATTTAAGTGAATCACAGTATAAGGGAGGGAGATAACCTAGAAAGGTGAAATGTACTGTATGAATAATCCATACATTTTTTTCCAGCACTGATAATCAAACACCAGATAAGGAGGCCTACAGTGAAGTACCAAATTACTCTTTCCCCCACTGCTGCCCTTTCTGAGAGACACAAAGATGTCTATCGATCTCTCCAGAAATCTGAAAGGAATCCAACAAATAACAGATTATTACCTATGTGGTCCCACTATCAAACTATAGAGCAGTTCCACTATTAAAATTGTAGGCCAAAAATGGGCAGAAGACCTAAATAGACATTTCTCCAAAGAAGATATACAGACTGCCAACAAACACATGAAAGAATGCTCAACATCATTAATCATTCAATTTGATTTGCATTAATCATTAATGCAAATCAAAACTACAATGAGATATCATCTCACACCAGTCAGAATGGCCATCATCAAAAAATCTAGAAACAATAAATGCTGGAGAGGGTGTGGAGAAAAGGGAACACTCTTGCACTGCTGGTGGGAATGTGAATTGCCTCAGCCACTATGGAGAACAGTATGCAGGTTCCTTAAAAAACTACAAATAGAACTACCATATGACCCAGCAATCCCACTACTGGGCATATACCCTGAGAAAACCAAAATTCAAAAAGAGTCATGTACCAAAATGTTCATTGCAGCTCTATTTACAATAGCCAGGACATGGAAGCAACCTAAGTGCCCATGATCAGATAAACTGATAAAGAAGATGTGGCACATATATACAATGGAATATTACTCAGCCATAAAAAGAAATGAAATTGAGCTATTTGTAATGAGGTGGATAGACCTAGAGTCTCTCATACAGAGTGAAGTAAGTCACAAAGAAAAAGACAAATACCGTATGCTAACACATATATATGGAATTTAAGGGAAAAAAAAATGTCATGAAGAACCTAGGGGTAAGGCAGGAATAAAGATGCAGACCTCCTAGAGAACGGACTTGAGGTTATGGGGAGAGGGAAGGGTAAGCTGTGACAGGGTGAGAGAGAGTCATGGACATATACACACTAACAAACGTAGTAAGGTAGATAGCTAGTGGGAAGCAGCCGCATGGCACAGGGATATTGGCTCGGTGCTTTGTGACAGCCTGGAGGGGTGGGATAGGGAGGGTGGGAGGGAGGGAGATGCAAGAGGGAAGACATATGGGAACATATGTTTATGTATGACTGATTCACTTTGTTATAAAGCAGAAACTAACACACCATTGTAAAGCAATTATACCCCAATAAAGATGTTAAAAAAAAAAAATTGTAGGGAGCAGTTAATGAGACTATGAGGAAAGCATCGTCCCACATACAGTAATACACATCTAGTAGAGTCTTCCATTCATCTGTCAATTGTTTTCCCAAGATTAGCATTAAAAAACACAACCCCAAACACATTTGACCCTCAAACCACCCCCCCACAAAAATCGGTCTTTGTTCATTCTCAGATGACAGGATGTCCCAAGAGTGACAAAGGTGGGAGCCGATCCCCCCACAGCCTTTTCTTCAACCATCCCATCAACTGCTCTTCATTTCTTGAACTACCTTCCTTTTCCAAAGAGGTCATACTCAAGTCAGTCAGAAAGGCTTTCTGAGAAGACTGCCTTGGATTTCTGGGTCTGTTCCAGTCGATTCAAGATGAATTGGCTTGTATCAATGAAGCGCTCAACGCAGTTCACGAAACAGGCCTCAGCCCGACTGTCCAACTTTGGCTCAGGCTTGTCCATGCACTTTTCCCAACAAAGTTCCGTCATCTGGTGCACCAGCTGCTGGAAGCGCTGCTTCTGAGTCTCTACCTCGGTGAAATGCTGCAGCTGAGGGTCGACCGAGCCCAAACCCACTGCGGAGGAAGACAAGGAGGACTCCATCCCAATGCGGCCACGCGTGCCGAGACGAACTCTGCACCGACTCACCGGCCTTCACGTGTCTCCGCGGCCCTCTAGGATTTTTATTAAGGCAGCTCGAGCAGACTAAGGTATTCCCTTACCTTCATCACCCAACATCAGTGTCTTTTTATGGGTAAAAAGATGCCTTCCTGATTCTTGTCTTTACATCCCAAATTATTTCACTAACTTTGCAACCAGTCTTCCTGGCTTTTGTTCTTTACCACCGTGAGTCATCTTCCAGACTCCCACCAGAATAACCTCATATAATAATGTTTCCATCTTGTCACTTCCCCGCTGGGTAAGAACTGGAGCCATTGAAGAATGGTTCCCAGACACTTACCATATTGCATTCAAACCCCTCAGCCTGGCATTAGAGGCCCACTGAGACAGAGCCCCCTGCAAACCTTTTCAATATTTATTTCCAAGGACTCCCTTGTTCTGGCTCCAAAGCAAATCACTGTTTCCCAGATAATATGTATGCATTAATCGGCCATGCCTTTTCTTATGCTGTTTCTTCTGCCGGCTAGGGCCAGAAAATCCTGTCAAAATCTGTTCCACCCTCCAAAGAGTAATTCAAAACCTACTTCTGGGATTTGGGTTACTCTTGCCAGAGATTCTCTCTCCTGGGAATCACAACTCTTCATCCTGTATCGTCCAGGATTACAGTTATGTGTCTAAGGATAGTATACCCACAAAGGCACTAACAACCACCAAGAGGCAGAGACAGTGTATCTCCTTTATCATGTTCATTCTTCATAGGTAATAATTAAGAATCAATTTCTTCTTAGGTGCAAAGTGGCTGCTAGTCACTGCTACCACTTTGCACATGACTCTCCAGTTTCATTTTCCTTTTAAGAAGATTCCATGTTAAAACACTCTTCTGTCTATCACTTCCCCTGCATGGAGATCATTCATTAGTTGCTCACATTGCAGAAGTAACCCCCAAAACCTTTGTGAATATAGAGTCTGTCCCAGAATAGGACCAATCCATTTAGTGTCTTCCAGGTTTTCATGTAATAACATAGGACAGAAGCAGGTTCTTAGAACTCACTCTTCATTCATTCATTCAGCAAATATTTATTGAGCATATACTATGTACCAGACCTTGTCCTAGTGAATAAAGCACAGGCCCCATGTCCATGGGGCTTATTCTAGGGCAGGAGGTAGATACATACAGATAAATATATACATCGGGAGCATTCAGTGCTATGAAGAAATATAAAGCAGGATAAGGGAACTGAGAATAATAGAAGAGACTGTTTTGTAGATAAAATGGTCAAGGAAGGCATCTCTGATGAAGCCCCATGGCAGCAGTGACTTTAATCAAGTGAGGTAATGAACCTCATAGGATCTAGAGGAAGAGCATTTCACGCAGAGAGACTGGTATGTGCGAGATCTGTGAGGTCAATGGCATGATTGAAGGGGCAGCGTAATGAGCAGAGCAAGGGAGTGAGAGGATGGTGGGCAATGAGGTCAAGGGGCCAGTAAACACAGTACCTATCCTGCCCCATTCCGAGTGGGAACAGCCATCACTTTTTTCAGGAAAAGGATCTAGTGTACTCAGTCTGGTTTCAACGAGGCCAGGTGGCTACCCATTTTAACATCTAACCTGAATCTCCCTGCTCTGTACATTTCAAATTCCTGGCTACTGGGAGTCTTCCATATGAGTATCAATTCTCTTTGTCTGTTGAGTTTTTCTAGGAAGTCCAACTGGATGGATTATATTTATTTCTTGTTACACCACCCTTGGTAAATGGCTAAAACGAACAGACCCGTGCTTATCTGGTCCTCTGCCAGGAAACAGGGCAAGGTAGTCATCATAAATGTGGGCTTTGGAGCTAAACAGACTCATTTCTAATCCCTTCTTTGTCATTTACTGTGAAGTTACCTGATTGTCTAAACCTCTGTTTCTCCATGTAGAAGATGAGGGTAATAACAATACCTCACAAGATTGCTATGAACATTACATGAGATAATGAATATAACTTACGGAGCACAATGCCTGGAATATGGACACACTTATTAAACTGTGAGTATGTGTGTATGTAATTTACATTTAAAACTGCTAAATTTAAAACTGAAATTAGGGACTTCCCTGGTGGTTAAGAATTCACCTGCCAATGCAGAGGACACGGGTTTGAGCCCTGATCTGGGAAGATCCCACATGCCACAGAGCAACTAAGCCCGTGAGCCACAACTACTGAGCCTGCACTCTAGAGCGCACAAGCCACAACTACTAAAGCCCGTGTGCCCCGACTACTGAAGCCTGCGTGCCTAGAGCCCATGCTCTGCAACAAGAGAAGCCACCACAATGAGAGGCCTGCTCACTGCAACGAAGAGTAGCTCCCACTCACTGCAACTAGAGAAAGCCCACATGCAGCAACGAAGACCCAATGCAGCCAAATATTAATTAATTAGTTCATTAAAAATAAATAAATTTAAAAAATAAAAAAAATTTTAATTAATTAATTAATTAAATAAAACTGAAATTATTTCTATTCTCTAAAATAAAATCAGTCAGATGGTATGTTCAGTGCAACAACTTCAGAGGTAAGGGTTTTTCTAATTTTTCCATGATGGTTATTAATATAAAGAGTTTCTTTGGGAAGTTCTCATCTAGAACACAAATGCACTGAACTTTCCCCAATATCTTTTAGAATTATTTTGGTTATAAGTAATAAAGACCTAAAAAGCAAGGGCTTAGACACACGGGGATCATTTCTCTTGTGTAACACTGTCTAAAATTAGGCAGTCCAAAACTGGCACAGTGGCTCCATGATGTTATTAATGTGCCATCCTCCTTCTATCTTTCAGCTCCATTATCCTTAGTTCATTAAATCAAGTCTCATTGTTGCAAAATGGCTGCTCAGTACCAGCCATCAGGTCCAAGTTCCAGATGGGAATGAGGGTGTAGAGTAGGACAAAAGCCATATGAGTTAATCCACCATTTAAGAAGCTTTCCTGGAATCCCCACCAAAAACTTTCACTTCTATTTCATTAGCCAGAATTTAGTCACCTCTCTTTATATGAGAGGCTATGAAATACAGGTTTGAGCTGGTTACATTGCAGCCCTCAAGAAAATCAGGGCTCCTTGGTAAGGAAAAAAACAAAATGAAGGTGAACATTGGGTAGGCAACCAGCAGATTTGGCCTCAACCTCCATACAATTGTTTTTTAATATGATATATGTACATAATTTTACAATTCTTTGGTTAAGAGGGTGGTCTCAAGAATGTCTACAATCCCTTAAGAAAAGAAATATATTTTATGTCATCAAATCAGGACATCATTTGCTTAAATCCCCAAATAGACATTACTTTAAGTGTTTCTCAAAAGCCTTTTAAAAAGTTATGTAATTTACTAAAATAGCCTTTTCCCTATTTTCATCTTCAGTTTATTCAGATTTTCCTGTCACATATACTGAACTTCTTTTACATATAATGTATTGGATTTGTTTTTTGTACCACAAGTTCATACCACACTCTAGCTTCAATTTGATTTGACTGTAAGAGATCCGCTTGTCTGGGGTAGAGGTTTTGGGGAGAAGAGTGGGTTACACACGCATCCAACGTTGTAATACTTTTGGAAGAGTATAAAATTCAGGAGAAATTTAACACTGACTTCTACAGCACTTAACTGGACACAAACTGAATATGGCGCTATGATGCAAACAGAAGTGTTTTTAAATTTGTCATTGGATATCATGATCACAGTGAAATTTCTAAAGCTGATGGACTAAAGAATGTGAGTTTGAGAAAAGGAGCTAGAAACCTCATGACCAAAGTGATCTGTCAACTTCTGTGCTGTGGTACTTGGGCACAATTCTATAGTTACACTTCAGGTAGCAGATGTACTGACCAATTAATGGGAGCTTAATTCAGCCATGAAGGGTGAGGTTGCCCAAACCAGCACCTCCCCTTGATATAGGTGGGCTCTAATGAGGGCTGAAAGCCAGTGGTCCAGAACAGACCCACTCCTGAAACCCAATCTAGGAGGCTTTACAACTGGTGCCAATCCATCCATTCATTTATTCATTCATTATTACTTACTGCCTGGCACTGTGCTCTCTTCTCAGAATACAGAGTGAGCAAGGCAGTGCCAGCCTTCCTGGAGCTTACAGGGATATCCAGTGCTGTGTCAGGTACTTAGGACAGAGGCTACTGGGGGGTTAAGCCAATGAGGGCCATAAGGAGGAAGTGACTTGTAAGCTGAATAATAAAGAGGTGCCATCCAGATTTGTAGGCGGGGTGAGCATAGGAAGAACAGTGATCCTCGTGATTAAGGAGGATAGGAAAGACCTTACTGTATGTTCTTGTTAATAATTAAGTTGCTCAAAAAACAGTTATCAAGAGTCTGCCATACACCAGGCACTGAGCTAGGTGCTAAAAATACAAATATAACAAAAGATGGTAAGATGGTACTCTTTTGCCTCAGCTTCTGCTAAGGCACCAAAGCCAAAATCAACAAAAGAAATGACAAAGACTCCCGTATTCTGAAAAAAATTCTAGAAGACCTACGTAAGAATTGCAGAGGAAGGTGCTGGAAACATTTTTTTTTAAGATTTTGTTTTCGATGTAGACCAATGTTAAAGTCTTTATTGAATTTGTTACAATATTGCTTCTGTTTTATGTTTTGGTTTTCTGGCCGCGAGGCATGTGGGATCTTAGCTCCCCAGCCAGGGATGGAACTCACACCCCCTGCACTGGAAGGCGAAGTCTTAACCACTGGACCACCAGGGAAGCCCCTGGAAACTGATTTGGAAGCCCTTAGTCCTTGAGGATATAAAAGGGTAGAGGTTGAAGGGGCTGAGAGAGACAATTTCTTTGGAGAAAACTGGAGGACTGTCATATTTCTGAACCACCAGAAATCCACACAGTCTGGGGGGAGGAGAGGCGGGGAGGAAAGACAAGGGTGACCCCCTCACCTCAAGTCAGTGAGAGTGTCTGGAGGACACTGCTCAGAAAGTGTGAAGTAGGTTCCCTGGAGATTCCTGTCTGATCCCTGCCTGAGAAAGGCAAATAGTGAGAGGCTTTCCCCGGGGAAGACACAGTCACACCAGGACTTAACTGCATGTCCACAGACCACAGGTCTATCTTCCTGCAACTTAGCATCCTTCATAAAAGGAGCCTGGAGAAATGCAAATCAACACTACAATGAGGTAGTATCACCCCACCCTGGTCAGAATGGCCATCATCAAAAAGACTACAAATAATAAATGCTGGAGAAGGTGTGGAGAAAAAGGAACCCTTCTACGCTGTTGGTGGGAATGTAAGTTGGTGTAGCCACTGTGGAGAACAGTATGGAGGTTCCTTAAAAAACTAAAAATAGAACTACCATATGATCCTGCAATCCCATTCCTGGGCATATATCTGGAGAAAACTATAATTCGAAAAGATACATGCACCCAAATGTTCATTGCAGCACTATTTACAACAAACAAGATATGGAAGCAACCTAAATGTCCATCAACAGAGGAATGGATAAAGAATATGTGGTGTATATATATATATGCACACACACACATACACATATATACAGTGGAATATTACTCAGCCATAAAAAAGAATGAAATAATGTTATTTGCAACAACATGGATGGACCTAGAGATTATCACACAAAATGAAGTAAGCCTGGCAGAGAAAGCTATCATATGATATCGCTTATATGTGGAATCTAAAAAAAAAAAGATACAAATGAACTTATTTACAAAACAGAAATAGACTCACAGACATAGAAAACAAACTTACGGTTACCAAAGGGACAGGGATAAATTAGGAGTTTGGGATTAACATATACATACTAGTATATACAAAATAGATAAGCAACAAGGACTTACTATGTAGCACAGAGAACTATACTCAGTATTTTGTAATAACCTATAAGGGAAAAGTATCTGAACAAAGAATAGATTATAATATAGGTTACTGAATCACTGTGCTGTACACCTGAAACTAACATGACATTGTAAATTAACTATACTTCAAATAAAAAATAAAAGTAAAATAAAATAAAATAAAATAAAGGAGGCTGCCCAACAGGGGCTTCCTGCCCAGCACAAAGAGGTGGGGGATGGGGGGAGAGCAGGGAGGGGAGGAGAGACATCCATTAAGTTACTTGCCAAGTGCAAGTAACTCAGCCCCATCCTTTCTTCTGTTCTTCCTCACTCTCAGCGACACCCTCCAACCTGGAGGGGGAGAAGCTGCCTGTGGGGAGGACGGAGGAGGAGAGGAACCAAGTAGGAAAAAGTGAAGCTAACCTCACGGCCCACCACCCTTAGGAAACATTCTAGTATTAACCCTAGACTATCCTGCAACTGAAAGGGACACAAGTGTCTTCTAAATTATGGATCTGAGGTTTCATTCAGGGAACTGGGCCCAAAGCAAGCCTTCACATGGTTTTAAAGAGATAGTGAGAGAAAAGAATAAAGCTGCTTTCCATGGGTCCCTAGTCAGCTCTGGCCTTTCAACATAACAGTTGCACAAAGATGCATGACACACAGCCTTGCCTTCAGGAAGCACACAATGTCCAACAGGAGAAAGAGGTTTAAAGCAATTATAACCCAACAGGCTAAAGTTAGAGCTACGATCGTGGGACATATGGAATGGAGAAAAAAAGGAAGATATAAGGAAGGTTTCAATATTTTGTAGATGTTGAAGTAGGGTTGTCAGACAAAATACAGGCCCTCTGGTTAAACGTGAATTTTAGGTAAACAATGAATAAGTTTTTTTAGTATAAGTTATGTCCCATGCAATATTTTTATTTGCTAAATCTGGTGAGGCTATGCTCATGGGACAGAGATTGGCCCTGGGATTCCTCTTATTTTATTTATTTATTTTGTGTGTGTGTGTGTGGTATGCGGGCCTCTCACTGCTGTGGCCTCTCCCGTTGCGGAGCACAGGCTCTGGACGCGCAGGCTCTGTGGCCATGGCTCACGGGCCCAGCCGCTCCGCGGCATGTGGGATCTTCCCGGATCGGGGCACGAACCCGCGTCCCCTGCAATGGCAGATGGACTCTCAACCACTGCGCCACCAGGGAAGCCCCAAGGGATCCCTCTTATTGATGTACCCTGTTCTCCTCGTTGCTCTTGTCCATCCTGGATGCTGGGTTCTATACACATGCCTGTCACACCTGGACCACATCATACCCACCACTCATCTACTGTTACATTTATAACTACTTCACAGAGAAATTGTGAGGATCCCAATGAGGTCATCTCAATATCTTCTCTATGCTGTGATTTCTAAATGGTTTCTCGCCAATTGCCAACCTCTCCGCCTAAACTCTGGAATTATATCCAACTACCTACTCAATCCCTCCATACAGATGGATAGCAGGCAGTCAAATTCTACATATCTCACACAGAGATGGCGACTCCCAAATTTCTTCCCCAAACCCCTCCTTCTTGAGTCTTCTCCCATCTCAGTTTACGATGCACAGTTGATCAGACCAAAGACCCAGGCATCATCCTTGGGTTAACTCTCTTTCCTTATTCCCCACATCTAATCCAATGCCAAGTCCTACCTCTAAAGATATTCCAGATCCAGCACTCCTAACAATGCCCACTGGCAGCATCCTCGTCCAGGCCTCGACCCTCTCCTCTACGTCAACATCCTCTCTCTGCTTCCCCTCTCGCTCAATCTACTCCACCCTGCACCACAGCCGTGGAACCTTTTACAACGTAAATTGGACCACGTCATTCCCCTGCCCAAAACCCTCAGCCCTCTTCCCATTGCCCTTGAAGAAAATCCATATCCTTTGTCACATACCCTCAAGGTCACTCATTCTCTTGTCATGTTTACCCCCCTCTTTTTTCACTGCATTTCAACCCCACTGGCCTTCTCTCCACCCATCAGGCAGGCCAAGGTCACCCACTAGCTGCTCCATCCATGGGGCACTCTCCCCTGGATTGATACATGATTGGCTACTTATCACTATTCGGATCTCAGCTCAAGCATCTTCTCCAAGAATCCTCCCCGATGACCATTTCTAAGGCACTAGCCTTCACCCATCACTTCTCTCCTCATTCTTCTGCTGTATTTCCTTCATAACTGGTTATCACTACCTGAAATTATCTTATGTATTTGCTTCCCAAACAGAAATCAAAATCCTTGCTGAAGTCATGATAGTTAATATCTATTCCCTCCCCCTCAATCCAGAAGACTTGTCATTCTGTCACAGGAGGAGATTATTTTAGTCTGACGGGATTTGTTCTTTACAAAGCCATGCTGTTTACTACTGCTCTTACTAAAATATTTATAAAATAGTTTCACAATTATTTTCTTTCAGCCTCTTTCCAGATATGGAGGTTGTGTTTATCAGTCCAAAAACATCTAGATTATTCTTTTCATAAATATGTGACATTACTTTTGGTAATGTCCAAACTTCTCCTCCACAGATTCTCTAAAATGGAACCAGTGCTTGCTCAGTACTTTAAACTGTAAATAACCAAAATTTTGGATACATATGACTCAGATTTTTTCCTTATTTTAGATTCAATTTATACCTACAAAGTAAAACCACATAGCTCTGTTCCAATACAGAACATAGATGAATGGATAGATAACTAGATTGGTTTCTTAATGTCTCCGTCCCATAGGCATCATTTAAAATTTACCAAATACGTAAAAATACTTTCCTTTATATATGTCACTACTAAGATATTTAGTCTTTCAATTTTCCTTTAGGAACTTTGCTTTAGTTTTCTCATTTTACCTACTAACTTTCAGCATTCTGCATGTTTCTCCTGGTAAATTGCCCCACTTTCATTCCTGCAAGATTCTCATTTACATTCCATGTCCTAGAAAGTGTTTTGCTTAGTCAATTAGTTTTTCATTTTACATTCTTCTATTTCCATGTATGGAAATTACCATCTTGTTCTTAATAAAGCATATGTAAAAATGTCCAGTCTTCTTGCTCTAGCTCCATCTTTTATTCCTTTTTCAGTTTATACTAATCCAATTTGCGTATCCTTAAAATGCATTTTAATTATTTGCTCATCAATCTTAATCTATTCAGTATAAAATATCTTTAGATAGAAAAAAAAAAGTCCTCCTTGTTTCCAACAATGGGCAACAACAACAACAACAACAGCTTATTATTTAGGGAACCACAGCCCCATAGTAGGAGTCATTTAAACCCCTCACAGATGCTGGGTCCCTTCCCTGCTTCCCTAAATCAATCTGAGCCTGTCTTAGTCCGTTCAGGCTGCTATCACAGAAATACCATGGACTGGAGTACTTAAACAATAAACATTTGCTTCTCACAGTTCTGGATGCTGGAAGTCCAAGACCAAGGTACCGACAGATCCCATATCTCTGAGTGCCCTCTTCCTCATTGGCAGATGGCTGCCTTCTCACTGTGTCCTCACATGGTGGACAGAATGACGGAGCTCTGTGGGTGGATCTCAGTAAAGGGCACTAATCCCATCCAAGAGGGCTCCACCCTCATGACCTAATCACCTCCCAAAGGACCCTCCTCCTAATACCATCACACTGGGGGTTAGGATTTCAGCATATGAACTTTGAGAGGAAAACATTCAGTCCATCACAGAGCCTAAGACAAGAAGCACTCAGCAGCTATGGCCTCACAGAGCAAACCTCCAGTCACTAAGGTTCTAGGTCATTCTGGGTTCAGCACCTTGGGCTCTGCGCCTGAGTCCTGTTCTGACCCTTTGTCTCTTTCTAGACTGATATGGTACCTCTCCTTTGTCAGGCTCCACCCCAACACTGGAGGTCTGCCCCGAGCCTCCAGCTGGCTGGGTGTGGCTGGCTGTCTCCCTACCTATGCTTCCATTTGCCACCAGCCCTACTCATTTTCTCCTCTCTCCTCTGTTGGAACTTCTTGTTATGTGTTGGGTCTCTCCATTCTCTATCTCCTCTCTCCACTGAGCCACCTCCAACTCTTGGCACTGACTGATTGCCACAATCGACTCTGGCTGGACTCTAATGCCCTTGCAGAGAAGAGCTGGAACCATTCACCTCCAGTCTGCCTATGAGAGAGATAAATCAACTTCTATTTTATTCAGGCAGTTGAAGTTTGGGGGCCTCTGTGTCACAGAAGTCTGAGCTTGGCCCCTAAATCACCCTAACCTTATTCCTAAATAAGAATTCAAAGCTAGGGATAAGCAGATACTTTTAGGAAAGCCACGACCATGAAAAAGAGAAACCAGAACAAACAGAGAAAAAAAAAAGGACTTCAAGAAGGAGAGAAAATACAGGGTGCAGAATTAAGCTAAATAATGACAACAACAGCAACAATGAATATCACCCCAGAAATGATAAGATGCTGCACCGCTAAAACAAAAACAGTTACCTCTGCAAAAGGAATAACAAGAAAACAAGTAAGAGTTCTTAGAAATTCAAAATGTTAACCAAAATAAAAATTTCAATAGAAATGTTGTAAGTGAAAAATTGAAGAGGTTTCCTAGAAGTACAACAAAAAGAGATGGAAAATAGGAGAGAAAGATGAATTACCTGGGGGCTCAATCCAAGAGATTAGGCAAGAAAGAGAGATAAACAAGGTCCTACTACATAGCACAGAGAACTATATTCAATAGCCTATGATAAACTATAATGGAAAAGAATATTAAAGTGAATATATATATAGGTACGTATATATGTATAACTGAATCACTTTGCTGTACAGCAGAAATTAACACAACATTGTAAACCTCAATAAACACAACATGGTATACCTCAATAAAAAATATTGATTAAAAAGAGAGAACAGAGAAGATAAAGGGGGCAAATTATCAAACAATAATAGAGTTGAAGCCTCTAAGTAGAAAGTCTGAGATGGCATGAGGAATGTTTGCTCCACTCTATGTTCGGACTCTAGTTGAGCTTCTGCGAGAAGAAAGTGTCTGCTGTTTAATGAAATGTGCTGATTAAGTAGCATAGGTCCCAGGGGACAGAGAGTATTGGGGAAAACCAGGGGTCCAAGCAGACCAAGCAGGACCAATCTACAGATTGATATGAGAGTTGCGAAACCATTGAGCGGTAGCATCCTTACCATGTGGTATCATCAATATAGGGAAAGGAGAGGACCTAGCCGAAACCTTTTTATCCACTTCTCATAAGTAGAACAGGCAGAACCAAGTTAGAATGACAATGATAACCCCTGAAAGGCCAACAGGTTTTTGGGAGGGATCTACTTCTTTGTACCCAAAGCATCCCAGTTTTGGGTACACGTAGGAGGGAGTCAATGGACATTGATTGAACGAAAGAATGAATGAGTGACTAAGGAAATGAATAACTCTCCTGGAATGGGTAGTATGGGGGACTGTTTGGAAGGAGGATCACGTTATGAAGGTTGAGGATGTTTGTGCTCTTACAATTCAGTGGATAGTTGGAAAGGTTGGACAGAGAAACAAGGACAGGGACAGAGACAGAGCACCCCAAGGGGTAATGCCACTCCCAGGAGCACAGCCTCCAGACAGAGCAGGGAAAGTTAGCAGCCCTGGGGAAACGTCAAACTAGGTCAGTGAGTTCGGAGGGAGGGAGAATTTCAACAGCCCACACATGGATTGGCGGAGGTAGATGAGGTTTGGGATTAGAAGCAGTCATTTTAGAGCCCACAAGGAAAGGAAAGATACTGGGTTGTTCACTGAACTGGTAAGAGAAGCGGGTGCTGAGTAGTTCTGTGCAACAGCTATCACAGGACAATTAAATTCAGTGTTCTGAGGAAGGGAACAAACCAATCCCTCCCACCAGAAAACAGAGCCCTGAAGTGAAGAAAGTAGCTTTGAAAAAAAGATAGAAAACGACTTGCAGAAAATCTCTACCTTTTCCCAAACACCTTATTAAAAACAAGACAAATGAGGTACATCCCAAGTCCAAAAGGTCATATTCTCTAACAAGAATCCTACACGAGTATGTGGCAGAGTGTTTTGTTTCGTTTTCTGGAAGACTACAGCAAAGAGGTGGGGGAGGGGAGCAGAAAAGAAGGAAAAAGAAGAAAGAAGGAAGGAAGGGATTTTGTTTTTTGGCACTCAATTTAGGTTAATTACTCCTCCTTAGGGTATGTAAATTACACAGAGAAAAATTAAGTTAATGATGAAACTAGGTACCATTTCCTGAGAACTTTGCATGAAATGGGCATGGAACTAGATACTGAAACGTGTTCCCTCCCCCTGATTAGATTTCAGTTGCGGGGCATGTTGAATTTGGATTAAATTCCAAGGGCAACAGGAATGTGTTGAAAGGTTTCACGCAAGGAAGTGTCATGATCTGATTTTTTTGAGTAATAAGAAACATTTTTTCTTATTTTTCTCATTTTTAAATTTCTTTAAGTGTTAGCTGACTGTTTAAAGCAAAATTAAGAATACGGTATTGTGGAGTTTATAACGTTACGATGTTATATAAAATGTTTGACAACAATAGACTATGAATGGCGGGGAGGCGGGTTGGAAGTTACCGTTACAAGGGTCTTATTCTAAGTATGAAATGCTAGGATTCTATTTGAAGATTTGAACTGTGATACGTTAAAGATATATCTTTTCAATCCTAGAGCAACCACAAAAAGTAACACTAATAAAATGGAGGTAGAGCTAAAAAGCAAAAAAAAAAAAGAGAGAGAAAGAAAAACCAATACAGTAATCAAGGGATTCAAGAACACAGCAATGGGTACACTGATTAAAACTATAAATATATCTTTGAATTTTGAGAAGGATAAGAGAAAACTTTAGCATAGTGTAACTTATCACTTAAACTTATGGAATTTTTTAAATTATTAAAATATTTAACAAAACCTGGTAAATTCTAACACTTTATTCTTTTAAGTTATAACTATGTAGACTTGCCTTAAGCCAAAATTGGAATTTTCTTTTATATACAATAGGAGAACCCATGAAATGACCATCCTTGTAGTTCCTCAAAGAGTTGCAGGTCAAAATAAACTTGAGATTTTTTTACTCCTAGAAAAAAAAATCAAGGAAGACGTGAGACAATTTCACGGCTAGACATGGGAGTTTAGGCGCTCTTAATAAGCCTAAGTTTCACTGCTACTCCTGAGTTCTTCCTGATTTTGTAGCTCTCCTTTTCCAAGGGAGTTGTCTGCCAGTAAGGGGATTTCTTCCAGGCTGGAGTTATATTAAACACTTAAGTTTTTAAATTAAAACAATAGTACAGTGCACTGACATTTTGTTCCTAGAGCTTGTGGAGCAATATTTTTATGGTTTCTCTGGTAACCGCAGAGGCAAGAGTGGGCAGGAGGAAAGGAGCAGAAGGGCTGGCATCAGTGGTGGGGAGGTAGAAGGAGCACCTCTCTGTGGCGTGCTGGCTTGGGGCCTAACAGGACAGGGCCAGAAGTCCAGCTACTGCCCAGAAAATGGCCCGGATCCCTAGCCTGAGTCATTATCCCATGACTGGAGAATGTCGACAGATTATTTTCTCAAGGAACTAGCAATAAACCAAGAGGGTGTAGGAATTAAGAACTGGTTTTAAAAAAGAAATGTTTATATAGGGCTAGATGTCAGCCTAGGAAGGGCAGTTGTTGGTTGAACCACTATTTGTAGACAATAGGTGCAGGCATGGCCACATCCACAGAGAATGATGTGCTGTCAAGGACTTGATTTTGCCAGTGGGACCAGATTCTGGGGCAGAGTCTGAGCTGGGTCCTACTATCTCTGCTACCTCTATGTTTATGAAACATGGCTCCATCATTATGTAGTCAGCCTCTACTGTGGACCAACTGTGCACAGCACTGAACCAAGGACTTTGGAAATATTAAAAATAAATAAATAAATAAAAAGACCTACCCTACCCTTGCCAAAGATATGAAGCAAATGAGGCAAATAAACTCATACTTATGTGACCCACACATTTTAACTCCTAAGTCTTAAAAAAAAAGGTAGTCGTGGGAAGGAAAGAAAGTCCAAAAATCCTGTTGGAAGTCAACACATCTTAATAGTTAAGAGTGTTGGCCCTGGATTTGAATTCCAACTTTTATTTACTTGTTATAGATCCTTGCCAGGTACCTATACTTACTGACTTGGATTCTGCAATTGTCAAAAGGAGGGGAAATTCTTACCTCATGAGTTTGTTGTGAGAATTAAGTGAGAAAACGTATGACAAGCACTAGTACAATGTCTGGCATACCACTGGTCCTCAATAAATGGTAATTGTCACTACTGCTATCATTCACACATGCAGTCTTACCTTTGTCATGACTGGTGTATGGGCACTAGGCATGGTGAACTGCTTCCAGCAATATGGAGCTGGCAGGGATAACCAGGAGCCAGGATCATGGAGAGGCTATGGAAGGTGACTTCTAAGGTCCAGCCCTCCTGGCAAGGTATAGCATCCAAGGGACACTGGAACCTAGGGACAGAGGAGGCACAGTGGTCTTAGCATCAAGGGCAGGAACAGCCTAAACATTCAGTCATCAGTTGGAAACCATTCGATGGGATGCCTGGCTCCAATCACTTCATCTGGGATTCACTAAGGTTCCAACTACTGTACCGAATTCCTGATCCAGAGGGCAGAGAACGGGCCTGGGCAGGGTCAGCCAAAACCTACTCCAGAGCATTTTCCAACATTGCAAGGAAAAGTGGTGAGTCCAAGGAGGAGTTACTACCCAAGGAAGCTGGTTGGTTTCCCCTGGGGACCCTGCTGTCACTCAGGACCCCACCTCACTGTCTTCATCCTGAAAACTGCTAGAAGAGGAGGAGAACTATTCACACCTTCCTGCCTCAGGTGTGGCTTAGCTGAGAAACAGAAGGTGTGTTGGGGCTTCAGGAGAATGGTCCAGCGCCCAGCTGCAGGAAGCTGGGCAGAAGAAAAGTGGGGTGACCAGAGATGAGGCGAGGAAGCTTGTCACCGTCTCAGTAACACAGCAGAATCCACTTGGGCTAATGAGAAGTTGTTTCACCTCTCTGTTGGGTTAGTCACCCAGTTCAAATTATTTTGAAGATAGTGTTCTATTTATACACCAAACAGCTAAGTATGGAACTGTGTGACTCCACCAGTACTCAAAGTTATACCACACAGACTAAAACGAAAACATAAATGATAAATGAAGCCAGACCAGCTTACCTCAATTTTCAGATGATCGTATCTAGACAGTAGACAATATTGACATTTAGATGGCTTTTAATCACGGTCAGAACCAGAGAAAAATGTTTCCATTTGTCAATCCCTTTTCTTTTTTTAAGATTTTTTGATGTGGACCACTTTTAAAGTCTTTATTGAATTTGTTACAATATTGCTTCTGTTTTATGTTTTGGGTTTGGGGCCTGGAGGCGTGTGGGGTCTTAGCTCCCTGACCAGGGATGGAACCCGCACCCCCTGCATTGAAAGGCGAAGTCTTAACCACTGGGTTGCCAGGGAAGTCCCTGTCAATCTCCTTTTTTAAAAAAAAGCCTCAAATATATTGTAAGTATAAGAAGTGACTTTGAATACAAATAATCCCTTTCTCCAAATGTGGTCAAATTGGTTATAAGAACAACTAAGTCAAACGAGTTTCCTTGAGTTTCCAGTGAGAAGACATAATTCTGACCTTCCTTGACTAATAGAATTGTCATGTTGTCTGGTTAAACATAGAAAATATCGTTGAATGAGGACATAAGTGCTGTCACTTCTAGAACAGTGGCTTTGTGGTGAGAGGACTGGAGACCTGTGTTCCAGTCTCCTGCTCTGGACAAGTCACTTAAAATGTGTTGAGCGTTCACCAGAGCACAGTTACGAGTAAATAAGGGGTCTGGGAGAAGAGAAGGTTGGTCCTTTCCTTCAGGTGACTTAGCATCTAGTTGGTGTCACAAAATTAAAACCAAAGGTCCAGGGGTGCCCAGTAAGACAGTTTGCAGTGAGGTTCCATGTTGATAGACGATTCGGAGAAATGGGAGGCACAACATTTAAATGACTCAGGAATGAGCAGGTTCCCAACCTGGGTGAGCAGGTGGTCCTTAGTCCCAAAGATGGAGGTGGTTGCCAGGTGACCTGGGCAGGGCCCTTAGTGGATCCACCGGACAAATGAGGGTGGGAATAATTTCCCTCCTACTTTATAGGAGTGTTCTGAGATGATGTGAGAAATTGTTTAAAACATTTTTTAAAACACATCTGACATGAATGGATAAAGAAGATGTGGCCCATATATACAATGGACTATTACTCAGCCATAAAAAGAAACGAAATTGAGTCATTTGTAGTGAGGTGGATGGACCTAGAGTCTGTCATACAGAATGAAGTAAGTCAGAAAGAGAAAGACAAATACCATATGCTAACACATATATATGGAATCTTAAAAAAAAAAAAAGGTTCTGATGAACCTAGAGGCAGGACAGGAATAAAGACACAGAAGTAGAGAATGGACTTGAGGACACGCAGAGGGGGGGAAGGGGAAGCTGGGACGAAGTAAGAGAGTGGCATGGACATACATACACAACCAAATGTAAAATAGATAGCTAGTGGGAAGCAGCCGCATAGCACAGGGAGATCAGCTCGGTGCTTTGTGACCACCTAGAGGAGTGGGATAGGGAGGGTGGGAGGGAGACGCAAGAGCGAGGAGATATGGGGGTATATGTATACGTATAGCTGATTCACTTTGTTATACAGCAGAAACTAACACACCATTGTAAAGCAATTATACTCCAATAAAGATGTTAAAAAAAACCCAACACATCTGACATAGAATCAGACAGCGTTTTACTTAGTTTGCTGATTAGTGGGCTGCTGTCCTTTTAGTTGTGACTTCGTTTCTCTATTATTCATTTCAGACATACATAGTTGTTTTGTGACTCCAGATGACACCCTTTTTAGGAACATGAACAATATATGCCGACACTTCAGTCACAGCCCTACTGCTTATGTGCTGAGACTCTTCTCTGAGCCGTGGCCACAGTCACTGTGTGTGAAGACCTTTCTATTTGTAGCTTCATCGCTTTGCCCTGGGGGTTCCTAATCTCAACAGGGGCTTCTCTAGCCCCGATTAGCTAGGTCAGGTTGCTTAGTCTAATCCTACTGCTTACCTGTGGGACAAGGACAGCCACATGATGGACGTTGGTTGTCAGTGCGGCCCTGTAGCATTTCTGCCTTCCCTGCCTATAGCCCTCAGATGGTTAGAGACTGAATGTCCTGTTTACCTCGCGTAATTATTTTGTGTAGACAAACTGACTTCCAGTAATTGGATTTTTTTTTTGTTCAGTACGCGGGCCTCTCACTGTTGTGGCCTCTCCCGTTGCGGAGCACGGGCTCCGGACGCGCAGGCTCAGCGGCCATGGCTCACGGGCCCAGCCGCTCCGCGGCATGTGGGATCTTCCCGGACCGGGGCACGAACCCGTGTCCCCTGCATCGGCAGGCGGACTCTCAACCACTGCGCCATCAGGGAAGCCCCAGTAATTGGATTTTTAACGTTATATTAAAGAGCCTCTGTGGTTGTACTTGCAAAGGCTGGCAATGCGGGGGGGTGGGGGGAGCCGAGTAAAGAGAGCAGAGAAAGAGAGACAGTACTGAATAGATTGAGTAAGAACCACGCCTTCCCCTCCTGCCTCTAGTTTCGTATTTCAACCCTCAGCAGCTCTCCCGCCCCAACTTTCCTTTCCTGTTACTGACACAGAGCCTGGAAAGAACAAGGTGACGGAGAGAGGGAATGAGAAGATGGAAAGGTAACGTGCTAAGAGGTTTCAGGGAAACCAAAGAGATCAGTGGCACCCCCCTAATGCCTTCCTGCTCATCCCACTTCTGCTCTCTCCCCATACCATTTCCAATTAAGTTTTATCTTTCGCTCAGTTGCTTAAGCCCTTAGAAGGCAACTTCTCTGACCCCTCTGGTGCTGTGGAGTTCAAGCAGGAATTCAAAAACTAAACTCACTCTCACCCTTCCCTCTGTTCCCTTGGCATTCAGGAAGCCCCAGACCTCTGTGGAGTTTAAATCCTAGTTTGGGTGCCCTGGTCTTAAAGAGGCTGACAGTCACTGCTTGAGGGGTAAAAAAAATCCAGCTCAACCTCATCTTGAAAGAAGAGCTAAAATCATAGAAAAGATAATGCATGGGGTGGAAATTCAAAGATTGTCATAGCAATTCATAATATTTGCGCTATAATCTTCCATTTTCCTGAATTTTTAGTCCTTCTCTTTTATGGCAAATCATTTACTATATGAGACGTTTATTACCTTCAAGCTACAATATTTAGTGCCCAAGAATGTTATGAGGATCATCAATACATGGTCACGTGTATTCCTGAGAGGAATGACCTAAAGTGAACTAACACAATGTTATACTGGGTGCTGCGTACAAACTGGCATTACTAACACCAGTAATTATTGAGATACATATGTCTTAAATACATCCAAAAAGTCTACATAACTTTTCCTACCTGCTTAAATAACAGTTGTTAAATTGCCAGGAGGATTCTAAAGCATTAAGAAATGTACAAGGAAAATTTCTAGTGCTTTCCTTCTTTATATACTCAACACAGAGTTATTAACATCCTGAAAAATCATCTTTCAACCTGCTTATAAAATTGAAAACCTACACGTGGTATGGAAAGGGGGAATTAACTTGGACTATAAAACAGTTAAGAATGAAGACAACCTTCCAAAGAATGAGAGAAAATGCCTTTTACAACAGATACAATTATGGTTTGGCTAGAAGAAGAAAAGCCTGTCCAAAGCTACATGTCCTAACGGGTTTGAGTGTCTCTGCATAGAACACTTTTTGGCAATAAGCCAGAAGCAGAGCAGAGAGGGAAAGAGAGAGACTGTGTGCGTGCGTGTGTGTGTGTGTGTGTGTGTGTGTGTGTGTAAAATTTAC
This sequence comes from Pseudorca crassidens, assembly GCF_039906515.1. Classification (NCBI taxonomy): domain Eukaryota; kingdom Metazoa; phylum Chordata; class Mammalia; order Artiodactyla; family Delphinidae; genus Pseudorca; species Pseudorca crassidens. Next base: position 77,405,172 of record NC_090311.1, read on the forward strand.
TCATTCGTTCACTTAATGTTGATTGACCACTTAGTTTATAACAGGCACTGGGGATAGAATAATGAACAAAACAGACAAAAATCCCTGCCTTCATAATATTTATATGCTAGAGGATAATACATATGCAAATGTACAAGTCACCTAATTATTTATACATAGGCTCAAAGGTATATGTGTACATAGACATATGGATTCTGTTAAAATATTTATTTCCTTCCTATTTGCAGCAAGAGCTTAATAATACAATAATTATAATCTATGTTCCTAGTTGTTTTCTGCTTCAACGAACCTTTTCAACCTCTCCTTGGTGGGTACCTGAATAATGCTGAATGGTTAATCAAAACCCAGGAAAAAAAAAAGCTCTAATATTGCTGGACCTTGAGTTAAACCAAGACAACATTTAAAAGTGAATTCCTGGGCTTCCGTGGTGGCACAGTGGTTGAGAGTCCGCCTGCAGATGCAGGGAACACGGGTTCGTGCCCCGGTCCGGGAAGATCCCACATGCCGCGGAGCGGCTGGGCCCGTGAGCCATGGCTGCTGAGCCTGCGTGTCCGGAGCCTGTGCTCCGCAATGGGAGAGGCCACAACAGTGAGAGGCCCGCGTTCCGTAAAAAAAAAAAAAAAAAAAAAAAGTGAATTCCTGGCTTTAGGTTCAAGATGGAGAATAAATGGAATGGAAGGACTACTGCCCTTCCCTCCCAGAATCCCACTCATGTGAGAGCAAAAGAAAGAGACACAAATGGAACAAACCCAAAGTAGTACAACAAATGGAAAAAGTTAGCTATCAGTAAAGCAGTATTGTTGATGAATTCTGGAATGTGGAAAATGTGTGGAATATTTGAACAGAAAAAAATGAAGCAGAGGAAGCTACAGTCCAGAACTTGCATCAAGGACGAATGAAAGCACGTGTGGGCCAGGATTCAACCCCATCTCCTGTCATTGGCCTGCACCACTGGGCTCACCTGTAACTAGCCCCCCATTATAAATGAAAGAGGAGAAATGAAAACTGATACTACAGAAATACAAAGGATTATGAGACTACCGTGAAACATTATATGCCAACGAACTGGATAACCTAGAAGAAATGGATAAATATCTAGAAACATATAACCTACCAAATCTGAATCATGAAGAAATAGAAAGTCTTGACAGACCAGTAACAAGTAAGGGGATTTAATCAGTAACCAAAGACCTCCCAACAAAGAAGAGTCTGAGATTAGATGGCTTCACAAGTACACAATACAGTATCATTAACTACAGTCCCTAAGCTGAATATTAGATCCTCAGAGCTTATTCATCTTACATTATAACTGGAAGTTTGTACCCTTTGACCAGCATCTCCCCATTTCCCCCACCTCTCAGACCCTGGTAATCACTATTCTACTTTCTGTTTCTATGAATTTGATGTTTTTAGATTCTACGTACAAGTGAGATCATACAGTATTTGCCTTTCTCTGACACTTCACTTAGCATAATGCCCTCAAGGTCCATCCAGGTTGTTGCAAATGGCAGGGTTTCCTTCTTTCTCATGGCTGAATAATATTTTATTCTCCTTCCTGAATATACAGCTAAACTACATTTTCTAGCTGCAAACTCCTCCCCCATTGCATTTACGTGGGCCCATGTGACAGAGTTCTGGCCAATGAAAGTGATTTACCATTTCTAGGCTTGTCCATAAAGCATCCTTCATGGTCTTCCATTCTTAAACTTTCTCTTCCCTCTGCGCAGCTGGAAGTGAAGGACTCTACGCCCTTAGAGACTGATAGGGCTAAAAGACGGAAGGACCCAGAAACCTTGAGTCACCACCTGGAGAAGAGTTTCCCTGAAGAGCTGCTCAAATGGGAATAACTGCATCGGATTCTGGGGAGTGAGAAATAATATTGTCGTGTGCATTAAGCCATTGACATTTCGTAGCTCAGAACTCCATGAGAACCTGCCACTCACACCTGAGATAAAGTGATCATAGGGTGAGATCCGTGTCTGGAGATTTATCGAAAATAGGACCTCAAACCAGGTAGGTAAAGGTCATGAGTTTAACCACAGAGCCAAAATGGATAGAAGTGAGTGGATTTTTAGTGTGGTAAAATAGTCATAACAAAATTTGCCATTTAAACCATTCTTAAGGGTAGGGTTCAGTCGCAGCTCACACATTCACATTTCTGTGCAACCATCACCACCATCCAGCTCCAGAACTTTTTCATCTCCCCAACCCTTTCAGCTTAGGGAATCTACCCACTAAACACTAACTCCCCATTCTGTCTCCTCCCCCAGTCCCTGGCAACCACCATTCTGCGTTCTGTCTGGATGAATTTGATTATTCTGGGCACCTCATAAAAGTAGAATCATACAATATTTGTCCTCTGTATCTGGCTTATTTCACTTAGCATCGTGTTCTCAAGCTTCATCCATGTTGTAGCCTGTGTCAAAGTTACCTTCCTTTTTAAGGCTGAATAATACTCCATTGTATATATGTAGACCACATTTGTTTATCCATTCATCATCTATGGACACTTGGGTTGCTTCTCTCTTTTGGTTATTGTGAATAATGCTGCTATGAACTTGGGTGTGCAAATATCTCTTCAAGTGTCTGCTTTCACTAGAAGTCACGGTTTTGAGGAATCAAAAAGTGAAAAATCCAAGGTGAGAAACTGTAAAACAAATAAGTTAGAGGTGATATGGAAGAGTTTCTGACAACTGTATATACATATACTGATGACTGCTGCTGCTTTTCACACATGCCCAGTGAGGGCTCTTGTAGGCAGACTGCAGTTGTGTAAAGGGACCAGGAACAGTTAGCAATCTGTTCTCATCCTTTAACACATCTAAAATATTTCTCCCAACTCCCTTTGTGACCAAAGATACAAATTTAAGAATCATCTGGCTGAACCATTTACAATAGCCAGTGCGTGGACGCAACCTAAATGTCCACCAACAGATGAATGGATAAAGAAGATGTGGTACATATATACAATGGAATACTTCTCAGCCATAAAAAGGAATGAAATAATGCCATTTGTAGCAACATGGATGGACCTAGAGATGATCATACTCAGTGAAGAACGTCAGAAAGAGAAAGACAAATGCCGTATGAGATCACTCATATGTGGAATCTAAAATAGGACACAAATGAACTTATCTGTGAAACAGAAACGGACTCACAGACATAGAGAACAGACTTGTGGTTGCCAAGGGGGAGGTGAGTGTGGGACGGGAATGGAAGGATTGGGAGTTTGGGATTAGCAGATGCAAACTATTACATATCTGTATAATTGAATCACTTTGCTGTACACCAGAAACTAACACAACATTGTAAATCAACTATACTTCAGTAAAATAAATTTTGAAAGAAGAATCATCTGGCTGAGATGAGTGAGTATAATCTATGTCTATAGCCTCAGACTCATTAATCGTTCAAGAAACATTTACTGTATCTTCTGTGTGCCAGGCATTGTGCTAGGCAATTTGCATATACCTCTGAACAAATCAGACAAAAATGCTGGCCTCATCCTAGTGAAGGGAGACAGGGAGTTAAGAATAAGCATCATAGTTAAGTGACTTATCTAATGTTTTATATCACCATCATTGTATTCATTCACTTATTCATTTATTTATTTAATCATTCAACAGTCACTGAATATATTTTATAAGCAGGCCCTGGGATAGAGCTGTACACAGGATACCATTCTACTCCATTTTCAGAGATGAACTAACCAGTATTCTATGTGTGAAATATGGTGTGTTGTGTTTCATTTTAGAGTTCTAGTATTTAAAATAAAAACATGAAATAAAGATTTGAACTAAAGAAAAGACTAACAATTAAGTATGTTCGGTTCCTGGAAACTTAATTGTAAAATAAATTAGAATCCACATGATAAGAGTGCTTAACAGTATTCAAAAACGAGGATAGGGCTTCCCTGGTGGTGCAGTGGTTGGGAGTCCGCCTGCCGATTCAGGGGACGCGGGTTCGTGCCCCGGTCTGGGAGGATCCTGCGTGCTGCGAAGCAGCTGGGCCGTGAGCCATGGCCGCTGAGCCTGCGCGTCCGGAGCCTGTGCTCCTCAACGGGAGAGGCCACAGCAGTGAGAGGCCCGCATACCGCAAAAAAAAAAAAAAACAAACAAAACGAGGATAAAATAAACTCAGGGCACTCCTTGGGGCGTTCTTGTGTAATTGCAGATTTATCCTTCAGTTACACTGTAATGGAAAGAGGCAAGAATTCCTGAAAGCCTGACAAAAATCACTTGATTCTAAAAGTGTTTATACATATTTAGCCTCTCAATGGTAACAACTCTCTGGTATGCTCTTCACTTCAGAATATTCCTCATATCTGGTCAGAAAGCATAGCCACAGAATGATACAGGGGAGCTTATGTGTGTCAAAATAGTGAGAAATACTCTTTTGGGTAAAATGTGAGTTGACATTCCTTGAAGAATGGTATGAACAATAAATGCTGAAGAGGGTGAGGAGAAAAGGGGACCCTCCTACACTGTTGGTGGGAATGTACGTTGGTATAACCACTATGGAGAACAGTATGGAGGTTCCTTAAAAAACTAAAAATAGAACTACCATAGGACCCAGCAATCCCACTCCTGGGCGTATATCCGGAGAAAACCATAATTTGAAAAGACATGCACCCCAATATTCATAGCAGCACTATTTACAATAGCCAGGACGTGGAAGCAACCTAAGTGTCCATCAAGACATGAATGAATAAAGATGTGGTACATATATACAATAGAGTGTTACTCAGCCATTAAAAAGAATGAAATAATGCCATTTGCAGCAACATGGATGATCAAACTAAGTGAAGTAAGTCAGAGAAAGACAAATATCATCTAATATCACTTATACATGGAATCTAATTTTAAAAAATGATACAAATAAACTTATTTACGAAACAGAAATAGATGCAGACACGGAAAACAAATTTACAATTACCAAAGGGGAAATGGGGGAAGGGATAAATTAGGAGATTGGGATTAACATATATACACTACTATATATAAAATAGATAACCAATAAGAACCTACTGTATAGCACAAGGAACTCTACTCAATAGTCTGTAAAAACCTACATGGGAAAAGAATCTGAAAAAGAATGGATACATGTATATGTATAACTGATTCACTTTGCTATACACCTGAAACTATCACAACATTACACATCAACTATCCTCCAATATAAAAATTTTTTAAAAGAATGGTATGTCGTTTCAGAGTTGCAAGAGAAAAAGGAATATTCATAAACTATCAAGAGATTAAACAGTAGAAACTAAGACCAATCATCCAGTGTAGGTAAAAAATATAATTCACCCTCCTGCCAAGGGGGGTGGCAGGTGGGAAACTCTCAGAGCTGCCTCCACGCTCCCCTTAGGTTCTGCTCAGAGGCAATCCGAGGCTTCCCTGCAGGACCTCAGTCTGTCCCTGGAAGAGGAGAGCCCCAGATGGGCAGACAGGAGGCTTTCACAGAGCCCTGCCCCCCTCCCCACTTCCCTGCTTCCCCCTCTGCAGCCCCTCCCAAGCTTCCTCTTTATGCATCACAAAAAGCCACCGTACGTGTTACCTTGTGTCAGGTCCCATGTGCAAGGCAGCATTGAACAGTAGTGTAAGTGCCTGACATTAAGCTTCTGATTGTGGAGGCATCCCTTTCCCAGGACATCCATCTCGAACAAACACCCTGCCAGCCATGTGATACAGCTACCAGCTAAACAAGCAGAGGGGGAGTTAGGCCACTGCCACCCAGGAAGCCCCCTCTCAGAAAGCCTGGGAACCCAGATAACTATTAGAGGGACCACTGCTCCCTGCCTGCATCCTAATTTGCACTCTTAGGCCTCACGTTAGCCAATAAAGAGTGAAGCCCTTTAACCCTGGACACACTACCCTTGGATCCTCACAAAGGCAGAGTCCCAGGTCCACACTCTTTCTCTCTACCCGTGACCTCACTGTGTGGGTCCTGGGTGTGCCGTGTACCTTCCAAGACCTGTGAATTATAGATCTTGATCCTCGAAGCTCCCTGATGGTTGCTGAGGTACGCCATGCAATTATACTAAGAACCCCAAGGGCCAGTCCAGCCACAACCTTGGCTCTGGAAATGTCTGTGGGCTCAATGTGGGTCGCACAGTCCCAGGCGAGTCCCTCAGGCATTCCCAGCTGACAGCACTTCTGCCTGTAGGCTGAGAGCCACACAAGGCAATTGTTATACCAAGCACAAGGAGCCTCGGCCCCTTCCCGGGGCCTGAGTATCGGGCAGTCAAGATCCCCAAACTCCCTTGAGAGTTCATCTGTCAAGTTCTCATAGATTCTAAATGTCTGAACAGGAAGGAACTCAGTCGCTTCTGAGGGTGCTGTCTCCAGATGTAGGTCCGTGATGAGGCCCCCGCTAGTCTTCATGGAAGGAGGAAAAGCAAGGCAATTTGGTGGGTGTCTGTGGAAGGTGGCCCTTTACCAGAAAAGAATGCCCTTTGTTCCAATGTTATTAACCTCAGGGCTGCCCAGAGCACGTGGCTGTCACTGCACACCTCCAGGGGGCTCCGTCCATGTTCACCACAATGACAATGGCGCTCCCAGGAGCTGTGCAGCATGGCAGCCCGGCCCGCTCATTTGGTGACTGGATGGTGCTTGGTTTGCTTCTCTTTCTCCTCCTTTTCCTCATCTTCCCTCTCCTCCCCCTTCCTCAGTGGCCTCACTGGCAATCACAGCAAGAAGGGAAGGATGCAGCTCAAGGGCCAGCCTTCCCCTGGGAGCAGAGACCCGGCCCGGGGAAGAATGGAGAAGAGAGAGAGAGAGAGGATTAGTTTACTTTCTTTCAAAATGGACCTAACATGAGAGAACAGATTTGTGGTTGCCAAGGGGGAGGGGGGTGGGAGAGGAATGGATTGGGAATTCGGGGTTAGCAGTTGCAAACCAGTATCTATAGAAGGGCTAAACAACAAGGTCCTACTGTACAGCACAGGGAACTAGACTCAATATCCTGTGATAAACCATGATGGAGACGAATGTGAAAAGGAATGTACATATGTGTATAACTGAGCCACTTTGCTGTACAGCGGAGATGAACACAACACTGTAAGTCAACTAGACTTCAATAAAAAATAAATTTTAAAAAACTGGAAAAAAATGGACATAGCAAACTTAACAAAGCAAACAAACAAAAACTCACCAGGAAATCAGAAGTGTAAGAGAAAGAAATGAGGAGATACTGGAATATAGACCTATGTCTCCTTTGTCTTTACCTAGAAAAATTTCAGCTGTATCACCTGAATAGCCCGTGGATGGGGCAAAGGTGAGTACCCGCGTTCTGAAGCAGGTCCCTTAGACGTCTCCTGACTACCCGCTCGCTGTACTTGTTTTTCAATGTCTAGTCTTTAAATTCTATGCCATTTCTATTCTCAAAAGAAGCAAGTCAACAGGGAGTCAGGGTAACACGGCGAAAGGGGTATAGGACTGCAAAGCACGATTTCTCATAAGCAGTTGTTGGGCGCTCTTACAAGTGGGGAACTTGATAAATTATTTTTCTGGGCCTCCTGGTTTGAGACAATGAGGGAATTGTACGAGCTGATCTCTAAGGAGATCATTTTGAAATTCACTGTGGCCTTTCCCCGCTGCATCCAAGAGGCCGCAAATGAAGCCCATGGAAGGACCACCATGTGGCCAATGCCCCGCCCCCCTTTACCCTGTGCTCAGATGCCACAGTCCTACAGGATCCATGCCTGTGACCTGTAACAATTCAGTCTACGTGCCGGAGCTCAGGACCCCCAGTGAAGACGCCAGCAAGGCTCACATTTATTGCCCTTCATCTCCCACCCTTTGGACGACTATTTAATGGGCACCTCCTGTGTGCCAGGCTCTGGAGGGTGATCCTGGGAATCAAAGGAGGCAGATTTCTCCCTTTAGAGCACTCACAGTCCAGTGCGGGGAATTTAACACCAGCACTTTCGCAACAGGGTGACAGGTGCTTTGACAAAGCACGAAGAGGGTGTCGCGGTCACCATTGCGAGTGTGCCCCTTCGCACCCCAGCCCCGGGGGAACAAGGACCACAGGACTTCTTGATAAGGGAAAACAGTCCGCTTATAGCAAACGGTGACGCACATCCATATCTCTAGTGACGATTTGGAAAGGTCAAAACTTACCCGCGTGGCAGAAGGCAGCTCTACCCAGTGAAGGGAACCAATAGGAATCCAAGTGGCAAAGGGGCCATTTGTTACCTGGAAGAAGCCTTGGGCCACCCTGGGCTTTAGAAATTCTCTGCTGGGAAAGGATCATCAAGCTCTGGGCCTAGGGAGGTAGGTGGGGCTTCACCTCAGGGAGCACAATGGCAATTCAATGATTCCAGCCATTTTCTCTGCCCCCCTCGCCAGCCCCCGACACCCCGTCTCCCTCCCCAATTCGTCTCAGCCACGCTGCCTCTGGGAAGACAGAGGGACCACGGCGTCCCCACCCCAGATGCCCCCTGGGACCCAGTGACCAGTAGGTAGGGGAGCTCTGCTGATATCTGATGCTCAGAAGCATCAGAGAGTCAGTTGCCCGGCCTCTCCCGTCATGGGAGGGACGGCTGCCTGAGGAACATGAAACATTAATGAGGAGAATCCTTTCTCCTCAGACCAAACCTAATCAATAAAAGTCTCCGCTCCTGCCAATAAAGGGCAGGATAGAAGTGTGCATTACCCCTGGACGGTCAGAGAGCCATTAGAACTACAGATTATTTGGAGCTGGAAGGCCCCCCAAGGTCCCCCAGTTGTGCAGAGAGGGAAACGGATGCTCACAGTTTCAGTGACGTAGGCTCCAGCACCGCAGAGTGAGTGGCAGACTCTCGGTTCAGACCCACCCCTCTGGATGGGCTCTGACCACACAGAGTCAGGACCAGGAAGCCCATCGGCCTCACAAAGCCATGGGGAGGCAGGTCAAGGAGTGACATGTGGCCAAGAAACCTCAGCTCCTTTTCCCTCGAAGAAAAGCCCCAAGCGGGAATAGAGAGAAAAGAAGCTAATCCAGGCTCACCACTGCCTTGACCCTGCCTGGACTCCTGGGCACACTGGTGTCCTCTGCACCTTGGGAGTAAACAGAAACAACAGACCTGGAACCCTGCTCAGGGGTGGTGGCCGGGAGAGCCTGCGAGGCACAGCCAGGGCGCCCCGGGCCTGCCTTAAGCCCAGTGAGTGTTCTGGGCAGCAGGGCACGTCTGCGGCCTGTCTGGGTTAATTCGCTCACAAATGAGGTAATAATGACAGAGCTCTTCTGAGCCAGTTGAGTTTTCCAGGCACGGAGTCAAGTAGCCTTACTTAGTCCTATAATTTAAACCGGTTTTTTTTTTTTTTTTAATCTTGCTTTGGGAATTGACAGTGCTTTTAAAAATTCCTTCAGATTTTACTTTTTAGAACAGTTTTAGGTTCACAACAAAATTGAGAGGAGGATACAGAGAGTTCCCATATGCCCCCTGCCCCCGCCCGTGCACAGTCCCCGCTGCACTGTCAACAACCACCCCCAGGTGGGACATTTGTTCAGTGGATGGACCTACACTGACACATCACCATCACCCAGAGTCCAGAGTTTATTTACGTTAGGGTTCACTCCTGGTGCTCTGTTGAAGGTGCTTTTTTTGAGGCTTTTTATTGAACCGGCAGTGTTTTCTTCCCTGAGTTTGGGGGAAAACTGCTTTCTTCCCCAAAGTGTTCTGGTGGAAAAAGGACAGCCCCGAAGTCAGAGAGAACACAGCACAATGGACCTCGTTTCCCTCCTGGCGCCGTGTGAGGTCACCGAGTGACACGGAACGCCAGTCACCCTCAGGTTCGTGGGAGAAATGAGGACACTGGCATATCATAAGGGCCGAAGCCAGGGAGGAGACAGAGGCCACCGCACAGAGGTGGCTGAGTGACAGGAAGCTCTTCTCTCCGCGTTAGCTTTGCCAAAGCTCGTGAGCACACTCCTGTCAGCAGCGGGGAGGGTGACAAAGGACGTAGAGCAGGTGACAACCACGCGAGGGGCTGGGCGCTCCTGACACTGACAGCTCTGCATCTCCATGCAGGGAAGCTGGGCATGGGGTCACCGAACGGGTGTGACTGAATGGGCCAGAAAAACAATCACGAGGACAGAAGGACATCCGTGGGTCACAGATGCTTTCTCAGCGCTGGGCTTCTCATAATATTCTACCCCCAAACCTCTGCCTAGCAAAGACCTCATGGCCAATCATAATGAACGACGGTGACGCCCCCTGTGTCCTCTCCTCAGAGCACCTTGAGGAAGCTGGCAGCTCCAGAGGAGACTGGCGAGCCCAGAACACCTGTATGTCTGCTCTGGGGACCTTGCTCATCCTACAAGAGAGAACCAAGGCCAGAGACACCATGATGGCCAAATACCCTGGGCTCCAGCCTGGATATGTGCCTCACCTTCCAGTAAAAAGGCCGTCGGTACTACCCCACCAGGCCCCTCAGCCCCGCCCCCCTCAGAGTTCACAGTGATGTCATAGGAGGATGTATGGAAGCACATAACCCAGAACGGCAGGAAAGGGCTTCTGGAGAAGAATCAGAGAAGGCTCGAGGGACGAGCTGGTGGAAGTCACCCCAGTAAAGACAGGTGGCTGGAGACTCTGTCACGATGGCAGTTTGATTAAAAAATCTACAAATAACAAAGGCTGGAGAGGGTGTGGAGGAAAGGGACCCTCCTACACTGTTGGTGGGACTGTAAGTTGGTGCAGCCACTATGGAGAACAGTATGGAGGTTCCTCAAAAAACTACAAATAGAGTTGCCATATGATCCAGTAATCCCACTCCTGGGTATATCTGGAGAAAACTATAATTCAAAAAGATACATGCACCCCTATGTTCCTAGTAGCACTATTTACAATAGCCAAGACATGGAAACAATCTAAGTGTTCATCAACAGATGAACGGATAGAGAAGATGTGATACATATAAACAATGGAATACTACTCAGCCACAAAAAAGAAAGAAAGAACGCCATTTGCAGCAACATGGGTGCAACTAGAGATTATCATACCAAGCCAAGTAAGTCAGAAAGAGAAAGACAAATACTGTATGATATCACTTATATGTGGAATCTAAAACAGGACACAAATGAACTTATCTGTGAAACAGAAATGGACTCACAGACATAGAGGACAGACTTGTGGTTGCCAAGGGGGAGGTAAGTGGGGGAACGGACGGACTGGGAGTTTGGGGTTAGCAGATGCAAACTACTATATATAGAATGGATAAACAGCAAGGTCCTAATGTATAGCACAGGGAACTATATTCAATACCCTGAGATAAACCATAATGGAAAACAATATAAAAAAGAATGTATACATATGTATAACATATGAATCACTTTGCTGTACAGCAGATACTAACACAATGCTGTAAATCAACTCTACGACAGTGTAAAAAATCAGGATGGCACTTTGAACCCATACATTTACTTTGCTGCCATCTATAATGATAATAAAGGGGAAAAAAATGTTGAAGACAAAAACTCCCATGAAAAAAGAAGGTGAGAGAAAAGAGGTAACTGGAAAGCTGTTGGAAGGGTGATAACTACCCAGAAGACCTGAGAAAGCTGAATCTTAAACCAGTTTTGGAGAAAGTAAAAAAAATCAGTCCAGTTTACATCAGAGCATCTTCAAAGGCTCAGGAGCTAGTGTCACTGGTTACCTTCAGAAAGAAGATGAAATTGATAGAATACCTGTTGCATCTAAACCTATTGAGTAAACAGAAACAGAGTAACAGATGGAGAAAACAAACTCATGTTTACCAGGGGGTAAGGGGGTGGGGGGAGGGATAAACTGGGAGACTGCGATTGACATATGCTCACTACTACATATAAAATAGATAACTAATAAGGACCTACTGTATAGCACACGGAACTCTACTCAATACTCTGTAATGGCCTATATGGGAAAAGAATCTAAAAAAGAGTGGATATATGTATATGTATAACTGATTCACTTTGCGGTACACCTGAAACTAACACAACACTGTAAATCAACTATACTCCAATAAAATTTTTTTAAAAAAATAAAATGAGCTATAAAGCCATGAAAAGAAAACAAAATTTTAAAAAATTAAAATTAAATAAAATTAAAAAATGAATGTGTTGGGAAAAACTTGAGACATTTGACAGAGTTTCTGGTTGAATTAGTGATTAGTGTTGGATTAGAGATAGGAACTAAGCAAACAAGACGATTATTTACTCTAAGGAAAGCAAAATACTTTGGAAGAAAGTTTAAATAATTACAGTTTACTCCATGGCTCAGCTTGGAATAGCATTTAAAAGGTCACGTTAAAGTAAACTCTTACCAAAGTTATAAGTAAATATTTTTGGAAGTGTGGGTAGAGGGACCAAATAGGCGGATTATTGCAGTGGAGGAAAGGGTGAAGGAGAAACACATCCTTATCCTCCACAGTGGGCTATAAACTGATATTATCTAAAACTGAAAAATCAAGAAGTCTGTCTAAAAATGTTATTTAGAGATATGAAGGCGTATTATATCCAAAGAATCATCTAAAAGAGTTGAAAGTGTTGTCCTCTGAGAAAGAAGGAACAGGGGACCTCTTCCTCTAGCAACAAGCCTTTTAAAATGCTTGCTTTTAAACTATGTTGTAAAATAATCTGATGAAATAACAACAAAAGTAAAGGTAAAAGAGAGTGCTAGGGCAGGACATTCTCAACAGAGAGAATGGGACGGCATTGCCTTAGCATCATAGAATGTTCTGTTTGTATAAGGGCTTAGGATGCAGAGGCAGAAAAAAGAGGGGTCTTTTTTTTTCCATTCCATAGTTGATACTTAAGTGCTTAAAGTGACAGAAATTGTTTTTTCTTTCATAATGAAAAGAAAAACATAACTTTGTAAAAGTCATAAAATTCCAGTGTCCCTTTGATCTCAGCCTAGATTTTTCTGCTGTCAGCTGGAGCCACTGTAAACAGTAAAGGATGCATTTTTGAACCCAATTCCAGATATCTGAAAGGAGAAGAGAGAGGAGCTTCAAGATGGCGGAAGAGTAAGATGTGGAGATCACCTTCCTCCCCACAAATACATCAGAAATACATCTACACGTGGAACAACCCCTACAGAACACCTACTGAACGCTGGCAGAAGACCTCAGACCTCCCAAAATGCAAGAATCTCCCCCACGTACCTGGGTAGCGCAAAAGAAAAAAGAATAAACAGAGACAAAAGAATAGGGACGGGACCTGCACCAGTGGGAGGGAGCTGTGAAGGAGGAAAGGTTTCCACACACTAGGAGCCCCTTCGCGGGCAGAGACTGCGGGTGGCGGAGGGGGGGAAGCTTTGGAGACACGGAAGAGAGAGCAGCCACAGGGGTGCGGAGGGCAAAGTGGAGAGATTCCCGCACAGAGGATCGGTGCCGACCGGCACTCACCAGCCCAAGAGGCTTGTCTGCTCACCCGCCAGGGCGGGCGGGCCTGGGAGCTGAGGCTCGGCCTTCGGTCGGAGCGCAGGGAGAGGACTGGGGTTGGTGGCGTGAATACAGCCTGAAGGGGCTAGTGCACCACAGCTAGCCGGGAGGGAGTCCGGGAAAAGTCTGGACCCGCAAGAGACTTTTTCTTCCCTCTTTGTTTCCTGGTGTGTAAGGAGAGGGGATTAAGAGCGCCGCTTAAAGGAGCTCCAGAGACGACGGGCGCGAGCTGCGGCTAACAGCGCACACCCCAGAGACGGGCATGAGACGCTAAGGCTGCTGCTGCCGCCACCAAGAAGCCTGTGTGCGAGCACAGGTCACTATCCACACCGCCCTTCCGGGGAGCTTGTGCAGCCCGCCACTGCCAGGGTCCCGGGATCCAGGGACAACCTCCCCGAGAGAACACACGGCACGCCTCAGGCTGTTGCAACGTCACAACGGCCTCTGCCCCCCCCCCCCCCCCCCCGCAGGCTCGCCCTGCACTCCTAACCCCGCCCTCCCCCCACCCCCCCGCCCCGGCCTGAGTGAGCCAGAGCCCCCAATCAGCGGCTCCTTTAACCCGGTCCTGTCTGAGCCAAGAACAAACGCCCTCAGGCAACCTACACGCAGAGGCGGGGCCAAATGCAAAGCTGAACCCCCGGAGCTGTGAAAACAAAGAAGAGAAAGGGAAATCTCTCCCAGCAGCCTCAGGAGCAGCAGATTAAATCTCCACAATCAACCTGATGTGCCCTGCATCTGTGGAATACCTGAATAGACAACGAATCGTCCCAAACTGAGGAGGTGGACTTTGGGAGCAATGATACATATATATTTTTTTCCCTTTTTCTCTTTTTGTGAGTGTGTATGTGTATGCTTCTGTGTGTGATTTTGTCTGTATAGCTTTGCTTTTACCATTTGTCCTAGGGTTCTGTCTGTCCGTTTTTTTTGTTTGGTTGTTTTTTTAGTATAGTTTTTAGCACTCGTTATCATTGGTGGATTTCTTTTTTGGTTTGGTTGCTCTCTTTCTTTTTTTATTACTTAAAAATTTTTTAAATTATTTTTTATTTTCATTATTTTATTTAACATTATTTTATTTTACCTTCTTCCTTCCTTCCTTCCTTCCTTTCTTTCTTTCCTTCTTTCTTTCTTTCTTTTCTCCCTTTTATTCTGAGCCGTGTGGATGACAGGTGCTTGGTACTCCAGCCAGGCATCAGGGCTGTGCCTCTGAGGTGGGAGAGCCAAGTTCAGGACACTGGTCCACCAGAGACCTCCCAGCTCCACGTAATATCAAATGGCAAAAATCTCCCAGAGATCTCCATCTCAACGCCAAGACACAGCTCCACTCAACGACCAGCAAGCTACAGTGCTGGCCACCCTATGCCAAACAACTAGCAAACACGAACACAACCCCATCCATTAGCAGAGAGGCTGCCTAAAATCATAATAAGGCCAAAAACACCCCAAAACACACCACCAGACGTGGACCTACCCACCAGAAAGACAAGATCCAGCCTCATCCACCAGAACACAGGCACTAGTCCCCTCCACCAGGAAGCCTACACAACCCACTGAACTAACCTTAGCCACTGGGGACAGACACCAAAAACAAAGGGAACTACAAACCTGCAGCCTGCGAAAAGGAGACGCCAAACACAGTTAAGTTAAGCAAAATGAGAAGACAGAGAAACACACAGCAGAGCAAGACAAAAACCCACCAGACCTAACAAATGAAGAGGAAATAGGCAGTCTACCTGAAAAAGAATTCAGAATAATGATAGTAAAGATGATCCAAAATCTTGGAAATAGAATGAGAAAATGCAAGAAACATTTAACAAGGACCTAGAAGAACTAAAGAGCAAACAAACAATTATGAACAACACAATAAATGAAATTAAAAATTCTCTAGAAGGGATCAATAGCAGACTAACTGAGGCAGAAGAACAGATAAGTGACCTGGAAGATAAAATACTGGAAATAACTACTGCAGAGGAGAATAAAGAAAAAAGAATGAAAAGAATTGAGGATAGTCTTAGAGACCTCTGGGATAATATTAAACACACCAACATTCGAATTATAGGGGTCCCAGAAGAAGAAGAGAAAAAGAAAGGGACTGAGAAAATATTTGAAGAGATTATAGTTGAAAACTTCCCTAATATGGGAAAGGAAATAGTTAACCAAGTCCAGGAAGCACAGAGAGTCCCATACAGGATAAATCCAAGGATAAGCATGCCAAGACATATATTAATCAAACTATCAAAAATTAAATACAAAGAAAAAAATATTAAAAGCAGCAAGGGAAAACAACAAATAACACACAAGGGAATCCCCATAAGGTTAACAGCTGATCTTTCAGCAGAAACTCTTCAAGCCAGAAGGGACTGGCAGGACATATTTAAAGTGATGAAGGAGAAAAACCTACAACCAAGATTACTCTACCCAGCAAGGATCTGATTCAGATTTGATGGAGGAATTAAAACCTTTACAGACAAGCAAAAGCTGAGAGAGTTCAGCACCACCAAACCAGCTTTACAACAAATGCTAAAGAAACTTCTCTAGGCGGGAAACACAAGAGAAGAAAAAGACCCACAAAAACAAACCCAAAACAATTAAGAAAATGGTAATAGGAACATACATATTGATAATAACCTTGAATGTAAATGGATTAAATGCCCCAACCAAAAGACACAGACTGGCTGAATGGCTACAAAAACAAGACCCATATATGTGCTGTCTACAAGAGACCTGCTTCAGACCTAGGGGCATATAGAGACTGAAGGTGAATGGATGGAAAAAGATATTCCATGCAAATGGAAATCAAAAGAAAGCTGGAGTAGCAATACTTGTATCAGATAAAATAGACTTTAAAATAAAGACTGTTATAAGAGATGAGGAGGGACACTACATAATGGTCAAAGGATCAATCCAAGAAGAAGGTATAACAATTATAAATGTTTATGCACCCAACATAAGAGCACCTCAACACATAAGGCAAATGCTAACAACCATGAAAGGAGAAACTGACAGTAACACAATAATAGCAGGGGACTTTAACACGCCACTTACACCAATGGACAGATCATGCAAAATGAAAATAAATAAGGAAACCCAAGCTTTAAATGACACAACAGACCACATAGAGTTAATTGATACTTATAGAACATTCCACCCAAAAGTGGCAGAATACACTTTCTTCTCAAGTGCACAAGGAACATTCTCGAGGACAGATCACATCTTGGGTCACAAATCAAGCCGTGGAAAACTTAAGAAAACTGAAATCATATCAAGCATCTTTTCTGACCACAATGCTATGAGATTGGAAATCAATTACAGGAAAAAACACAAACACATGGAAGCTAAGCAGTGCACTACTAAATAACCAAGAGATCACTGAAGAAATCAAAGAAGAAATAAAAGAATACATAGAAACAAATGACAATGAAAACACGATGAACCAAAACCTATGGGATGCAGCAAAAGCAGTTCTAAGAGGGAAGTTCATAGCAATTCAATCTCACCTCAAGAAACAAGAAAAATCTCAAATAAACAATCTAACCAAAAGTCACTAGAAGGAAAGAAATCATAAAAATCAGAGCAGAAATAAATGAAATACAAACGAAGAAAACAATAGCATAGATCAATAAAACTAAAAGCTGTTTCTTTGGGAAGATAAACAAAATTGATAAACCCTTAGCCAGACTCATCAAGAAAAAAAGGAAGAAGACTCAAATCAATAGAATTAGAAATGAAAAAGGAGAAGTGACAACTGACACTGCAGAAATACAGAGGATTATAAGAGAATCCTACAAACAACTATGTGCCAATAAAAGGGACAACCACGAAGGATAAATTCTTGGAAAGGTACAATTTTCCAAGACTGAACCAAGAAGAATTAGAAAATATAAACAGACCTATGACAAGTAATGAAATTGAGACCATAATTAAAACTCTTCCAACGAAAGTCCAGGACGAGATGGTTTCACAGGTGAATTCTATCAAACATTTAGAGAAGAGCTAATACCAATCCTTCTCAAATTCTTCCAAAAAATTGCAGAGGGAGAAATACTCCCAAATTCATTCTATGAAGCCACCATCACCCTGATACCAAAACCAGAAAAAGATATCACAAAAAAAGAAAATTATAGACCAATATTACTGATGAACATAGATGAAAAATCCTTAACAAAATACTAACAAACAGAATCCAACAAAACATTAAAAGGATCATACAACATGATCAAGTAGGATTTATCCCAGGTATGCAAGGATTCTTCAATACACGCAAATCAATCAATGTGATACACCACATTAACAAATTAAGGAATAAAAACCATATGATCATCTCAATAGATGCAGAAAAATCTTTTGACAAAATTCAATACCATTTATGATAAAAACTTTCTGGAAAATGGGCATAGAGGGAAACTACCTCAACATAATAAAGGCCATATATGACAAACCCACAGCAAGCATCATACTCAATGGTGAAAAACTGAAAGCCTTTCCACTATGATCAGGAAAAAGACAAGGATGTCCACTCTCACCACTCTTATTCAATATAGTTTTGGAAGTTCTAGCCATGGCAATCAGAGAAGAAAAAGAAATAAAAGGAATCCAAATTGGAAAAGAAGAAGTAAAACTGTCACTGTTTGTGGATGACATGATACTACATAGAAAATTCTAAAGATGCCAGCAGAAAACTACTAGAACTAATCAATGAATCTGGTAAGGTTTCAGGGTACAAAATTAATGCACAGAAATCTCTGGCATTCCTATACACCAACAACGAAAAATCAGAAAGAGAAATTAAGGAAACAATCCCATTTCCTTCGCAACAAAAAGAATAAAATACCAAGGAATAAACCTGCCTAAGGAGGTGAAAGACTTGTACTCAGAAAACTATAAAACACTGATGAAAGAAATCAAAGATGACATAAACAGATGCAGAAATATACCATGTTCTTGGATTGGAAAAATCAATATTGTGAAAATGACTATACTATCCAAAGCAATCTCCAGATTCAATGGAATCCCTATCAAGCTATCAATGGTGTTCTTCACAGAATTAGACAAAAAATTTTACAATTCATATGGAAACACAAAAGACCCTGAATAGCCAAAGCAACCTTGAGAAAGAAAAATGGAGTTGGAGGAATCAGGCTCCAAGACTTCAAACTATACCACAAAGCTACAGTAATGGAGACAGTATGGTACTGGCACAAAAACAAATATAGATCAGTGGAACAGGATAGAATGCCCAGAGATAAACCCACGCACATATGGGCACCTAATTTATGACAAAGGAAGCAAGAACATACAGTGGAGAAAAGACAGCCTCTTCAATAAGTGGTGCTGGGAAAACTGGAAAGCTACATGTAAAAGAATGAAATTAGGACACTCCCTAATACCATACACAAAAATAAACTCCAGATGGATTAAAGACCTAAATGTAAGACCAGACACTATAAAACTCTTAGAGGAAAACATAGGCAGAACACTCTATCACATAAATCACAGCAAGATCCTTTTTGACCCACCTCCTAGAGTAATGGAAATAAAAACAAAAGTAAACAAATGGGATCTAATGAAACTTCAAAACTTTTGCACAGCAAAGGAAACCATAAACAAGACCAAAAGACAACCCTCAGAACGGGAGAAAATATTTGCAAATGAAGCAACTGACAAAGGATTAATCTCCAAAATTTACAAGCAACGCATGCAGCTCAATAACAAAAAAGCAAACAACCCAATCCAAAAATGGGCAGAAGACCTAAATAGACATTTCTCCAAAGAAGATATACAGACTGCCAACAAACACATGAAAGAATGCTCAACATCATTAATCATTAGAGAAATGCAAATCAAAACTACAATGAGATATCATCTCACACCAGTCAGAATGGCCATCATCAAAAAATCTAGAAACAATAAATGCTAGAGAGGGTGTGGAGAAAAGGGAACACTCTTGCACTGCTGGTGGGAATGTGAATTGGTACAGCTACTATGGAGAACAGTATGGAGCTTCCTTAAACAACTACAAATAGAACTACCATATGACCCAGCAATCCCACTACTGGGCATAGACCCTGAGATAACCATAATTGAAAAAAGAGCCATGTACCAAAATGTTCATTGCAGCTCTATTTACAATAGCCTGGAGATGGAGACAACCTAAGTGTCCATCATCAGGTGAATGGATAAAGAAGATGTGGCACATATATACAATGGAATATTACTCAGCCATAAAAAGAAATGAAATTGAGTTATTTGTACTGAGGTGGATGGACCTAGAGTCTGTCATACAGAGTGAAGTAAGTCAGAAAGAGAAAGAGAAATACCATATGCTCACACATATATATGGAATCTAAGAAAAAAAATGTCATGAAGAACTTAGGGGTAAGACGGGAATAAAGACACAGACATACTAGAGAATGGACTTGAGGATATGGGGAGGGGGAATGGTAAGCTGTGACAAGGTGAGAGAGTGGCATGGACATATATACACTACCAAACGTAAAACAGATAGGTAGTGGGAAGCAGCCACATGGCACAGGGAGATCAGTTCAGTGCTTTGTGACCACCTAGAGGGGTGAGATAGGGAGGGTGGGGGGGAGGGAGATGCAAGAAGGAAGAGATATGAGAACATATGTTCCCATATTCACTTTGGGATTCACTTTGTTATAAAGCAGAAACTAACACACCATTGTAAAGCAATTATACCCCAATAAAGATGTTAAAAAAAAAAAAAAAAAGAATCCGCCTGCCAATGCAGGGGACATGGGTTCGAGCCCCGGTCCGGGAAGATCCCATATGCTGTGGAGCAACTAAGCCTGTGTGCCACAACTACTAAGCCCACATGCTGCAAGTACTGAAGCCCGTGTGCCTAGAGCCTGTGCTCCACAACAAAAGAAGCCACTGCAATGAGAAGCCTATGCACTGCAATGAAGAGTAGTCCCCGCTCGCCACGACTAGAGAAAGCCCGCATGCAGCAACGAAGACCCAATGCAGCCAAAAATAAAATATAAATAAATTTATTTTTTAAAATCCCACTAGGAGATTAAAGACAGGAAGGGAATTTTTAAGGGAGTTTGGGAGACTACTGTAAGCTAATGATCCCGTAAGAAAAGAATCCAGTAACCTAGCAACAATCTACTCTACTTTGAAGGAAGACCAGGTAAAAGCCAGTGCCAGGCACACTCAAGCCACAAGGTCTGATAGTTAAAACACAAGACAACAGATATGGAGTTTGAATCTTGTTACATGAAGTCAGAGAGTTAATAATCCTTGAACAGCATTTCTGCATGTAGCCAAGACAGGAATACAGATGAAAAGGGAAAGAAACTAGGTGAAAGGGAACAGTATACTGAAACCTGAGATGAATTACCATATGTTAGTATGTGTTACCACCCTTTTGCTAATATACATATGATTTTAATAGCACCGTGACAATTCCGGTTAGACCATATAGGGTTAAAGGAGGAACTAATGATGTAAACCTTGATGAATACTAAAGAATGAGGAAGCAGGTGCTCTCCTCCTTTCCCCACTTTTCCTTGGATTATAAAAATGTAGCCCTCGTTCTCAGGGCGATGCTCCCGTGCCTGCCCACTCGTATCTCTCCCAAGCTTCCTATGCTAATAAACTCAGTCTTTGCCTATCACTTTGCCTCTTGCTGAATTCTTTCTGCATTGAGACAAAGAACCAGAGCTTTAGCAAGTCCTGCGACCAGGTGAGCGGTTTTAATTAAAAGACAGTGGGTGTGAGTCCCCTCCTAAGTCAGGGATCGTAGGCTCAAGTCCCAAACTGAGGTGCAGCTGGGTTCGCGTCCTATCCGAGGAGGAGTGCAGTTTCATGAGGATGGGTGCTTCTGCATGGGAAGCCACCCCTCTCTGACCATAGCACTCCTTTTCTCCTTCAAAACATTGGTGGTTCAAGTCCCAGGACAGAAACCAAGACAAAACGCCTAAGCTAAGAGCTTGTGGAGGGGGAAGCACTGTGGGAGGCTGGATGCAAGGAGAGGAAGAAAACTGAAGCCCAGTCTTCATCTCATGGGAACCTGCAAGCCCTCAACACGAGCCATAGAGAAGCAGCTTAATAAATATTATTTGATGATGATAATGATGCAGCAACCCTCAACAGCATACATTTCCTTTGTCACTTTTTACTTGCTGCTCATAATCACAGAGAATAATCATATACACACACACGCACACATGTATTTTTAGCTTCCTATCTCAAAGCATTTGGCAAGCTGAAAATTCCTGCACCAGCCACCTGCAAGGACCATCTTGTAGCTCACAGAAAGGCAGCCAGCTCGGAAACAGCAGCTGTTCGGCAGTGCAGGGCGATGCCACAGGGGAGCTCGGGCAGGACCTAAAGACAAATGACCTAGCAGGTGAAGCAGCAGGAGGAATTCTAAGTAGCCGGAACAGAAGGAGCAGATGATAGAAGATGAGCAGTGGGAAAGGGGCTTCAGAGTCTTAACTCTTTACCCAAAAAGCTTTGGATTCCTTCATGACCTGAAATGCCTAAAACCTGGAACAGATGACTGCTGGATATAGAAAACAAGCAGAAAGATATTTTAATCCCAAATTCTTAAAATATATACACTAGTATATATAAACTAGATAACCAACAAGGACCTACTGTATAGCACAGGGAACTATACTCCACATCTTGTAATAACCTACAATGGAAAATAAAAAAGGATATTGTCTGCATGTATATATATGAATATACATAATCACTTTGCTATACATCTGAAACTAACACAACATTGTAAATCAACTATATTTCAATAAAAATTTTTAAAGTTAAAAAAAGATATTTTAAAGAAACACACATCCCAGCCATCCAATACCAACAGTCAAATCTACATGGGGTCATCTGTGTCAAGGTGGCTGGTGGCTGAGACTTGGACCATGAGCATTCGTGAAAACAAACACAGCTTCCACAGTTACGGTTAGACTTGCAATTTAAAGGTTGTGACTGGGTTTCCCTGGTGGTGAGGTGGTTAAGAATCCACATGCTAATGCAGGGGACATGGGTTCGAGTCCTGGTCCGGGAAGATCCCACGTGCCGAGGAGCAGCTAAGCCTATGCACCACAACTACTGAGCCCACGTGCCACAACTACTGAGCCCGCGTGCCACAACTACTGAAGCCTGCGTGCCTAGAGCCCGTGCTCTGCAAGAAGAGAAGCCACCGCAATGAGAAGCCGCACACCGCAACGAAGAGTAGCCCCCGCACGACGCAACTAGAGAAAGCCGGCGCACAGCAACGAAGACCCAACACAGCCATTAATTAATTAAATTTTAAAAATAAATAAAGGTTGTGACTGAATTTGGTTGCAGGTCATAACCAAGTGCTGGCTAAGTTTGCAGTTGTTTGGAAAACTTGCTTTTACTGGATTGCACTAGTCCACTATGGTAGTGACAACATAAGCGTTCGTATTAACCCAAACAAATCAGAATTTAAGTCAGAATGACATTTTAGATCTTTGACTTCTTTCACCAGGAGCCTCGAGAGACAGGGTGAACCAAAGGGGGTCTGATGAAAGTCAGAAGGAAGCATAAAACCTGCATCTGTTCATCTCTCTCCCTCTCTTTCTCCTCTCCCTCCCTCCAGTTCCCTTTTTTCCTTCCTTTCTTCCTTCCTCAAGCATGTTTTCGTTATATTTTTTCTTTGACTTCTACAGAGTTAGACACACCTCTTGAAAGAGGAGTGAATGCTTAAAAAAAAAAAAAAAAAATCAGATGATTTTTGTCCCCGCTTTGATTTAAAAAAAAAAAATGCATTTGGAACAACAATAAAGGAAAGAAATGCTTCATAATTGCATCATCCCATCAGCTTTTTTCCTTCCTTCCTTCCATCGTTGTTCATAGAATTGAATGCATGGCACAGCTAGAATCATGTTTTTTTTATTGGAGTATAGTTGATTTACAGTGTTGTGTTAGTTTCAGGTGTACAGCAAAGTGAATCAGTTATATGTATACATATATCCACTCTTTTTTAGATTCTGTTCCCATATAGGTCGTTACAGAGTATTGAGTAGAGTTCCCTGTGCTATACAGTAGGAAGAATGATATTATACATACAATTTTTCTCTTCTGCATTTTTCACTTCCTTCTGAATCGTCACTTTTTTTCTTGTTGCATCAGCTCCCCTTTGGCATACACACTAGAGAATAAACAGAGAAAGCAGGGTCTCTTTTTCTTTTCTTTTTTTTTTTTTTTTTAGCGGTACACGGGCCTCTCACTGTTGTGGCCTCTCCCGCTGCAGAGCACAGGCTCCGGACGCGCAGGCTCAGCGGCCATGGCTCACGGGCCCAGCTGCTCCGCGGCATGTGGGATCTTCCCGGACCGGGGCACGAACCCGTGCCCCCTGCATCGGCAGGCGGACTCCCAACCACTGCGCCACCAGGGAAGCCCAGCAGGGTCTTTTTGTTCACTGTTTCAGTGTCTAAAATAGTGCTTGGCATATTGTAGGCATTCAATAAATATTTTTTGAATGAATCATCATCTTTACGATTATACTTTTTTAACAGTTGCTTAGATCTCATTGAGTAGATCACGTGGTTACTTCCTGCTGTCAAATGTTCAGGTGGCTTCCAGCTCTTAACTCCCACATGAATAATAAAATACCAGCCATCACCAGACCTATAGCTTTTTCCTTTCACTTTAGTTATTTCCTTCATGTGAAGTCTTAAGAGTGGGGTCCATGGTTGAAGTGGCTTTAACATTTTTATGCTTCTTGATATGAAAAAGAATTTTCCAGCGTAGACTGCCACTAGCAGTGCCTGGGTGCGTTATCAGATAGTTTTCCAGCTGATCCCTAGGGGTGAGGACCAGACCTGAGGACCAGATGGGAAGTGATGACAAGAGATTTGCTGGTTATAAATCCTGG
This sequence comes from Pseudorca crassidens, assembly GCF_039906515.1. Taxonomy (NCBI): domain Eukaryota; kingdom Metazoa; phylum Chordata; class Mammalia; order Artiodactyla; family Delphinidae; genus Pseudorca; species Pseudorca crassidens. The sequence goes on from NC_090311.1 coordinate 77,429,457, forward strand.
GAGCTCTCGCGGCCTTCAGTCCTCTGTTTTAAAAAGTCATCAAATGCTTACCTTGTTATCTGTGGGTTCCCAAGTGCTTCCTTAAAGCCATCACCTCTATCTTATTTGGTTTAAATCACTAAGAGTAAGTTAGAAGCTGGATCCCATCAAGAAGACGAACCTGACAGATAGTTGGACTGCCCAGACGCCTTTTGGAGCTCTTGGATTCCACGTGGGCTGAACTCAGCCTTCACACATCTGCAACCTCCATCTGCTCCTCTGTTACGGGATATCGTCCTCTGTGCGGGCATCACTTACTGTGCACAAGACGTGTCTGTGTAAAAATTTTGCTTCGCCACCCACTCCTTCCCTGCAGCTGTGCCTATGCTCAGTCAAATCACCCATCACTTACATTTGCTGGGAGCACGCAGGGCATCGGCTTGTAGAGGAAATTCATAGAGAACTTACAGTCCGGCTCCATCTATGAGTTGCCAGTTATTCTGCAACGGGCCCATTGGAAGAAATAGTGGGAAAGAGAGTGGACATTCGTGTGAGGAACGCTTGTTCTATTTCCAGCTCTGAGAGGCTGCAAGACCACGGGTGAATCACTTACCACCTACCATCCTCAGCCTCCCTTTCTGTCACATCACTTTCAGAGACAATCTTGCATCTCTCCTGGTTGGGCCAGAATCGCATGAAACCGTGTATGTGAACGCTTTGCAAACTGTGAAGTGCTATGAGATACACAGCATTGTTATTACCACTATGATGCCGACCTTGAAGTACACAAGAGAGCTCTTGGGAGGCAGAGGCTGTTGTTTGCTCTCCCCACAACCGTGCCCTGCCCCTTCCTTGCTCACTGAATCCCAGTTGTAGTCAGGGAGCAGGTGACTTGGGCTGGTACCCAGGAGTGATCACGACTGATCTAAAGGAGTTATGGAAATCCTGTCCCTTCTTTGCTGCCTTGAGAAAAGCATGTGAACTGATTCACACTTATGACACCTGAAGGGAAGCACTGCCATGAATGGTGGCCGTCCTTTCTGATGGGATATTCCTCCCTGATGTAAGGAGAGAGCCTTAGGAGAAAAACCCCTCCTCCTTCTTCTTGCTCCGGTGTTGCCAAGCAAAGGACCTGGTGCTGGGCACTGCAGCCACCTTCTGGAACCCAAAATGGAAAGCCAAGAGCAGCACAGAGGGGCTGATCCAGGGTCCTGACTTGGTGAAACCAGTGCCTTAACCACCCCTGGAAATGCCAGCCTCCAGATTCCCTGTTAGGTTCCATTTGTTGAAAAAAAAAATCAGATATTCTCTTACCGAAAGGCACAACGATGAGAAACATGGTCAGGGTGAGCGAGTCTTGGCCAGAAAGTTTGCTTCCTGGCCTTCTTGCCTTTGCCCACTTTGCTTTATTGTTGGTCACTCAGAAAATTACAATAGTTAATAAAGCTCTGAGGCAACACCAAAATCATATATGAACTTAGAAGTAAGTGGCTACAGGGAACTAACATGGTGATATGAGAAATGAATGAACCGTGGGCACTGAGGACAAGCAATGGGCCGGGAGGTCTTCCCCCACAGGCACTGGGTGCGGGGGTGTGAGTTAAGGGGAGCCTGGGGCTTGAGGAGAAACTCTGAGGAAGAGGAAGGCTTCCACCTGGAATGCTGTCGCCCACACCTCCGGCTGGGCGAATGCCTCAGTGCTTTCCCCAAATGCAACTCTTATTCCCATGACTAGGCTGGATATTTTGTCTCCATTATCATAAAAAATTCAATGTAACCTTTTGTTTTGTTTAATGTTGCACCTTAAGTGCATAGAACTGAACCACATATACTCCTTGGCTTACAACATGTAATCACCATTGGTCCTTACATAGCCCGTTTTACTTGCATTATTTATTTTTATTACACAGCAAACATTGCAAAGCTAATCTCACCCAAGAGTTAAAAATTTACCAGTGATACATACCTATCTGTGTGCTCACCCACTATCCCATTTCCCTGCTTGCCTCCTACAGGAAGCTAATACCTTGAATTTGTGTTTATCATTCATATCCTTTTTTCTTTTTTCTTCTTTCTTTTTTTTCTGTGGCTGTGTTGGGTCTTCGTTGCTGTGCACGGGCTTTCTCTAGTTGCGGTGAGCAGGGGCTACTCTTCGCTGCAGTGCGTGGGCTTCTCACTGTGGTGGCTTCTCTTGTTACAGAGCACGTGCTCTAGGCACGCGGGCTTCAGTAGTTGTGGCTCGCAGGCTTCAGTAGTTGTGGCTCGCGGGCTGGAGTGCAGGCTCAGTAGTTGTGGTGCACGGGCTTAGTTGCTCCACGGCATGTGGGATCTTCCCCAACCAGGGCTCGAACCCGTGTCCCCTGCACTGGCAGGCTGATTCTTAACCACTGCACCGCCAGGGAAACCCCTACCCATTTTTCTTTTTTCATTTTGTTTTATCCCATATATATGTATGTCTAACCAATAGATTGTTTAATTTTGTTGGTTATTTAATGTTACATATCTAAGATTCACCCAAGTTGTGGCATTTGGTTGGAGTTCAGCTATTTTTTCTGTGGTATGATGTTCCATTGTGTGGCTATACCACAATTTATTTACCTATTGTCTTGTCAAAAGACATTGAGTTGTTTTCTTTTCTTTTCTTTTTTTAACTATCTAGAACAGGAATTCTATGAACAGTCTTGTGTATGTGTCTTGATGCACAAGTGCTGGATTCTCTTGGGTATTTACCTATATGTGGAATTGCAAATATGCAAACGTTCAAATGGACAGGGTAATGCCAAATTAGTCTCCAAGTCGTTGTGCTATTTTAACTTCCCAGTGGCAATATACAGGAGATTCCAATGACCATTTTTGCCTCTAATACTTGGCATTGTCAGACTTCTTAATTTTTATAATCACATTGGTATAAAAGTGTCCAATTGTTTACATGCTATGCAATCCCCCAGCACTTAACCTCTTTTTATGTATTTGTGTTTGTACTAGGTGAAATACATTTTTATACTTTTTGCTCATTTTTCTATATTGGGTTATTTTTCTTTTTCCTGTTGATATGTAGAAATTCTTTATCATTCTTGAGTAATCTTATTAGTTATTTTTGTGGTGTAAATATCCTCTTTCTCAGCTCTCACAAGGATACATAATACATGCAATATATTCTAAATGCACGTTAAGAAAGATTTCAACATTTGTTACCATCACTTTTTTGGATTTTGGCCATTTTAATAAGTATCTCACCATTGTTTAATTTGCAATTCCCTAATGACAATCTTGAGCATCACTTCATATACTTATTTGCCATCTGTATGTCTTCTTTGAAGAGGCATCTGTTCAGATATTTTGCCTTTTTTTTTTTAAAGATGGGTCCTTTGTCTTATTGTTGAGTTTTAAGATTTCTTTGTATATTTGGGGTACAAGTCATTATCAGATATGAGTTTTGCAAATATTTTCTCCCACTCTGTGGTTTGTCTTTTAATTCCCTTGGCAGTATCTCTTACAGAGCAGAAGTTTTTCATTTTAATAAAGTCCAACTTATCAAGTTTTTTCTTTTGTGGATCTAAAAACTCAATGCCACACAGAGGCTGTAAGGCCCCAGGGAAGAGGAGGGGATGCTGCAGAGGGAATTCCCCCATTAAATGGGATGAAGGTGAAATAGAGGGTCATTTAAGCTTGAGCTCTTCAGGTTTCTTCCAGCTTTGAGATTTGGGGTTAAAACTCCTAACAAGCACCTTCTAAAGATGAAATCCACCAGAATACATGCTCCTCTGCACTGCAGATCCACCAGTGCAGGGACTTCGGCTCTGTGCATCTCCACTGAGTCCTCAATTCTTCCCATACAGGCCTGGTACAACTAGTTATTTGTTGGATGATCAATAAATGATGAGAGTCCAGTGGTTATAAAACAAAACAAAACAAACCTCAATGCCAAATTCAAGGTCACTAGACTTGTCTCCTGTTTTCTTCTTGAACTTACTCAGTTTTGCATTTTGTACATAGGTTTAAGATGTATTTTGAGTTAATCTGTGTGATAGTTGTATGGTCTGTGTCTAGGTTGCTCTGTTGTTGTTGTTATTTGCATATGGACGTGCAGTTATTCCAACACCATTTGTTGAAAAAAAATCTTCTCTGTTGTATTGCCTTTGCTCCTATGTCAAAGATCAGTTGACTATATTTGTGTGGGTCTGTTTCTGGGCTCTCCATCCTGTTCCATTGATCTAGTTGTCTATTCTTTCACCAGTACCACACTGTCTTAATTACTGTAGCTTTATAGTAAGTCTTGAATAGTGTCAGCCTTTCAACTTGCCTTCTTCTTCAGGATTGTGTTGGTTATTCTGTTCTTTCGCCTTTTCATGTAAACTTTAGAATCAATTTGTCAATATCCACAAAATAACTGTCTGGGATCTAGATTAAGATTGAGTGGAATCCAAAACTCAAGGTGGAAGAACTGATGTCTTCACAAGATCGATTCTTCTGATTCATGAACATGAAATCTCTCTCCAGTTAAGTATTTAATTTTTTATTTTTTATTTTTGTCTTGAACTGAAGGAATAGAGCATGAGGTGAAAAGCAATAGCCACTAAGGATGTGACTCAGGTGAGGGCATGAGACAAATTCCATGTTTTTAAGCACAATTGAGAAAAATACCCTCATAATAGGGAAGAGGCAGACCTCGGTCATGTACACAATGAATAAACAAAGAACCAGGAGCTCTTTGGATAGATAGGCAAAGCATTTACTATATAAATAGGATTACTTAAGAATTAAAAGCTCTCTGTTTAAATAATTTGGTGCGTATAAATGTTTGTCTCAAGTACACGAACAGCTATGAGTATAAATCTAAGGTTTCATTTTAAAAAGAGATAAAATGAAAACTCCATTTACTTATCATTAGTTAGGTCGATGATCCATGACTGTATTTCATGACTGAAATCTAATTTATCTTAGCAAACTAGGACGTGGCTGTCATGGACAAAATGAGGAAGGAAATTGAAGCAGTTCGTGTTATATTTGGGTCAAAGTATAGTTTGATCTCAATTTTCTAGGTCATTTAGGTAAAAGTTGTCCCTGGGAGTAAAAGACTCAGTAATTACTTCATTTCACTGTTTTCTATGATAGAAGATAAGTACATATTGGTTTTCCTCTGAAGGAAACAAAAAGCACAACTTCGATCCATTTTAGCATTAAGTGTGAATATATATTAATTATTCATTCATTCATTTATTTAATCAACAAGATATATTCAGTGCTGTGTGCCAGGCACTGTTACAGGCACAGAAGAAAGACGTGTTCTGAAGAAAAATAGAGCAGAAAAAGGGAGACAGGGATGGAGGTCCTGTTTTGTATGGAGTGGTCAGGGACAGCTTCTCTTAGAAGTGACATTGGAGCACATGTAGACCTAAAGGATAAAAGAGGTGGGTATCTGGAGGAAAATATTTCGAGGTAGAAAAAGACAAGCACAAGGATAGGAGCATCCCTGGGGCTCTGAAGAAAACAAGGAGGCCGGAAGTGGAAGTTGTGGGAAGGCATGAGGAGGAGACGGAGTGAACGCTGGGGTCTTGTCGGGCTTGGCGAGGACCCCTGGAGGGTTCTGAGCAAGAGAGTGAAGTGATCTGATTCCCATCTTTAAAGGCTCACTTTGCCTGCCTTTACACATGTGGTCAGTGAAGTGAGGGGGCGAAAGGAGGAGCAGGCAGACCGGGTAGGAGGCTGTTGTGCAGTCCAGGGAAGCGGTGGCTGAATTGCTATAGGTAGAGAGAGGTGAGGAGAGACAGGACTGGGGATATTGTTCAGTGTAGAGGATGCAGGATTTGCAAATGGGCTGGATGTAAGGTTTGAGAGATGGAGATCCATTTACGACCGACAGGGTCACCCCTGGGGTCCCTGGCACTTAAACAGTCAACACCTAAAGCCAGGAAGTGGGTTTTCCCCAACCAACTCCACCTGTATAGGCCCCAGAGGGGGTCAGAGCATCTGAGTGGAAACAGGAAGCACCCCAGAGGAGACAGCAACTTACTTATTTTCTGTATTTCTTGTTGTCAATGTCCATGTCAGAAGCGTTTAGAAGTGCCTATGTTTATTTAAGAAATTTTGGAAAATAGAGAAAGAAGAAAGAAGAAAAATTTAAAAAACCATCTTCCCACCACTGAGCAAGTGTAAAGCCGTAATGACATTCAATGTAGGTTCCTCCAGGCTTTGCAAATATGTACTCACATATATGACCACATTAAAAGAAAATGACATTAGGATCATACTCCTTTGTAATTTTTTTCTTTTTAGCAAGGGGACATCATCTTTATTTAGATTCTTTTTTTTTTTTTTTGGCCACGCCATGCAGCTTTCGGGATCCTAGTTCCCTGACCAGGGACTGAACCCATGCCCCCTGCAGTGGAAGCATGGAGTCCTAAACACTGGACCGTCAGGAAATTCCCAACATCATCTTTATTTTGTCATCGATCCATTGCAGTTTTGCTTCAACTTGTCTCCTACCCAAAAGTATTCTTACAATTTTTAAAGCAAATATGAATTAGGAGATTATTTCACTCTCATTGATCTCTCTAAAATATGAAACTGATCTAACAGATTAACATTATTCTCCACTTTAGTCCTGAAAGGGAGGGAGGGCATTCAATCATCAGATGGGGGAACTGGACCAGGGCTCTCAAAAGTGCCTTTGGTGCTCAGACTCTTCCACTATGTGATTTTCAGACACAAGAATCATGTTTTAAAACAGACCCAAATTTGGCCTCTCCCTTTTCTCTCTAAATCACAAACTCACATAAAAAGCACTTATCTTTAAAATGAGAAATAAAGGAAGGATTTTTAAAAAAACAATATTCTGAGAAGCTGTAAAAAGCCTAACAGCCTAACTTCTCCAGTCTCACAGCACTTAGACTTGAGGTCACTTGGGTTCTTCACCTCCTCCCTTTACTCCATAATAGAAGCCTTTTCTAACAACTAAAGCTAATAGGAGCCCAATGCTCAGCTCTGTCATATGGCCTTTTGCATGAGCGGGTCAGAGGCAGAGCTAGAAACAAAACCACAAAGGTACATTCCAGAACCTCAACCATAGGATGCCGGTGAGGAATTTCCCAATAAATGTATATCTTTATTAGTATTAGTCTTAGCAGCATCATTTTATTCTTACATAGGAAGAATTTTATACTCCCTTACTGATAAGGAAAAATGATGTTTGCAGAGCCAATAGTGTTTTCTAGAAGCTCTGTAGATGTGGGCTTCTACTTTCCTCAGTGATTTGTGGAATTTCATTGTTTGACTAGAGGAGCTTAAACTCTCAGGATGCAAAAGCAGTAAGTTCAGAGATTCAGTGGGAATACTGGATGAGTTGTACCCGTATCACATTATTAAAGGGCTTCCTACGTTCCTGGAACCCATCAAGACGGTGAGGAAAATATTTGGATCGGTTAGCTATATGTGCTAAACAAAACAATGGCTTTCATAGGAAAGCAATATTCTTCATAATTAGCCAAGAAGTACAGCCTATGAAAAAACACAAATCTTAGTATCAGTCCTGGTTCTGCCTTATTAACTGGGAGACCTTGACTAACTTACCCAATCTGTCTGAGTCTTAGTTTTCTCTTCTGTAAAACGGGAAGTTCTGATGATGAACTAAGGACATGTCTATAGAAGTATTTAACATAGTGTATAGTAATAATTAATAGTCAATATCTGGTAGATGCTGCTATTATTACTAGATTATTTATTATCACTATTATTATTATCATCTTCCTGTCTTTGTTCCTATTCTTCCATCCTAAGCAACTGTCATCCATGCGGGCTTGTTTTCCAGCACCTTCAAGGATAAATAGGCTAGCACCTTACTGCCGTGTCTTTTAGTCTTTCTAGAGCTCAGTCTTTTTCTATCACTTCTCAGCTCGCATCTTTCTTGGCTGACCCCAGTAACCCACACAAGCCCTCTAGGCTGCGCTCTGCCGCCAGCAAGGGTCAGTCTGCTCTGGAGTCTAGTTCTTTTGGAGGAGTAAACAGTGGAGAATGGAGACAGGGCTTGCAATGAGACATCAAGGTCCTGGAGAAAGATCTCTGAGACTGAAGAGGGGAGAGGGAGTGGAGTTTTCTTGAATAGCAGAGACCTGGGATGACAGGATATTAACACAAAGGCTTGGGAGATCTCTGTGTGCTAGCTTTGAAAAGGACCATGTGCTCTGGGACAGGGTTGCATCTCAATAGTGCAAAAGCAGACTGAAAACGAGAAGGTCCTTGTGGTAGGCTTAAAAATGGCTCCCCAAAACATATCCATGTCAAGTCCCTGGAGCCTGTGAATGTTACCTTAATTGGAAAAAGGATCTTTGTAGATGTGGTTAAGGATCTTGAGACCCTAGATTATCTTGGTGAGCCCTAAATGCCATCACAGGTATGCTTATAAGAGAAAGAGGGGATAAGACAGAAAAGAGAAGACACAGAGGAGAAGGTGATGGAAAGATGGAGGGAGAGACTGGAGTGATGTGGCTACAAGCCAACAGATGTCAAGGAATGTCAACAGCCACCAGAAGCTGGAAGAGGCCAGAAAGGATCCTCCCTTACAGCCTTCAGAGGAAACATGGCCCTGCTAACAACTTTGCTTTAGGACTTCTGGCTACGAGAGCTGTGAGAAAAGCTGTTCTTTTGCCTTAAGCCACCAAGTTTGTGTTAATTTGTTACAGTAGCTGCAGGAAACTGATACAGCCTTCCTTCCAACGTCCTGGGAAGCATATGTCTTAACCCCCAAGAACTCCTGAATGATTTTAGGAAGTGGTAGCCTCCCCCAACCTCCCCTGCCCCCGAAATACATGACTGAGATTGAATTACTCAAAATCCTGATAAATAGGAGTTGGAGCTAAACCTAAATGCAATTGTTTAAAAAGTAAATCTAAGTGCCTTTTCTTGCACCTAATTATTGCAGAATAAATCCTTTCCTGCTGCATCTCGGGGTGCTACAAACAAGTTCCTGTCACTAGGCTTCTCCTTCCCTCCCGTCATTGTCCCTGTCTCTATGGCTGCAGGAAGTTCCAGGGAGAATGGAAGTAGGAGCAATCACCCCTTCCCTGGAACCGTAAGGGAGCATACCCCATTCCCACGGGACCCCATGTCTCAAGAAGAATAGCTCCTCCCCACGAAGGACAAGGCTTTTCTATGGAGCCACTGGAGGCATACATGTCAGGAAGGTATCTTCATCTCATCTTGGTTCTAAATTCTCCAAGAAATTAATCTCACTAGCACTTCCCTCTCCAACCCAATAGGGTCGAGGGAGAGATCCAGGAGTTTAGGTGTTTGTGCTATGATGCAAAGTCTGCGCAAAACCTTCCTTGTTTACTAATTTATCACCATCCCACCCACAACCCGACCCAGTGATCTTTTCAGCACTAATGTATTCTGCACAAAGTTTATAATTAGATTAGTTTTTATGGTTTCCTCCTCTCGTTATTTCCTGCCTAATGACCACCATACACCCTAATCTTTTGTAGTCTGTCTTTGATCTCTCCGGTGATGGGAGCTCCATTGAATTTAGTACCACCTACGTCTGCTCTGCTGCTGATCCTCTTCCCAGATATTTTTCTTAAAATGCCAAGTTAGCTCAGACCTAAGCTAGCAGCCTCATAAAACTCAGCTCAAAATCCATTTCTCATTTTCATTCCTTGCACCCAATGACTGCCCCCTCATTTCTCATATCTAACTGGCTTTTTCCTGATGGGAAAATCATCATTAAAGTCTAAGCCCTTCTTTCTCTTTGGAGCTTTTTGGTAGCTCCTACTAGGGGATCAGAAATCTTATCAATTTATACTCATTGATAGAGCTTTCACTCCTTCCCTACCCAGTGATATAAACAACGGCAGCTGGAGCTGATATGATTTTCCTTCTAAATGCAAAGCTCTTAAAACGAATATGGAAAAAATTAATATGGGGATGGGAAGATGGGGCTTGATACAAACCAGTGTGCCCCTTCCCATTCCCTGTCTTCCTCGTGACCAGGAAGGTTGCACGTGGAGACCTTTGCAAAGGAAGCAGAGAGCAAAAGCAGCTCCTTTTCTTGATTGGCAACAAATACCATTTATACATGATAACGGTGCACAGTAGATCTTGTTGAGGATTCAGCAGGCTAGGACAGGGGTTTACACTGTAATCCAGTTTAGCTAATGATTTAGAGTAGAATTTTTAGACCCCTTTCTTCAGAGCTCTTCAGCTCTTCCCATTAGTGACCTCTTCTACCCAGGCTCCAGCATTCTGCCATGTTTCTGGACCACCTCTTTCTCTTCAGACCTCCTCTATCTCCTTCTTAAATACCTCCCACTAGCTCTCTGAAATTCTTTTTTTTTTCTTTTTTCTTTTAATTTCTCTTTTTTTCCTATTGGGGTATAGTTAATTTACGTTGTGTTAGTTTCAGGTGTATAGCAGAGTGATTCAGTTCCATATATATATAATATTCTTTTTCAGATTCTTTTCCCCTATAGGTTATTACAAAAGATTGAGTAGAGTTCCCTGTGCTGTACAGTAGGTCCCTGTCATTTATCTATTTTATATATAGTAGTGTATGTTATTCAGAGACTTTCAAAGTGTCTTTATCTCTCTCTTAGACTATTCAAGCCATACTCTGTGATCTATCATTTCACAGGTCAAATGGTTTATCAGGCGGTTTTGCTAAATAATGTTTCCTCCCTGAAAAGGAATTCTGCCCCCAGGTTTTGCATATTTTCTCATCACTTCATCTTGATGAGAGGCATTTTTTATGTCTTTATATTTGTAGAATACAGAGCTCCCTTCTCCCAGCTTTGGATGCCTACCCCTCTTCTACCAGAACGAGGGAGAAGAGAACCCCCAGAGTTTGTGACTGACAAAACCCAGGAAAGCAAAGAACTCCATTGATGTGAGCTGTGAGCTGTGGAGTGACACTAGAAAATGAAATTTCTCCTATCATCACCGTGAACACTCCTCACCAGGGTGCCACAGACGGGCCTCACTTTGCCAGCGAGGTGAGGCAGCTGGTCTGGCAATGACTTGTGGGGCCCTCCCACCTTCTCACCCACAACAGCAGATGGCAGAGAGAATCCATCACTGAGCATGTGAATCCCAGGAAGGAAGGAAGGGAAAGGGGAAGGGAAGGAGGGAGGGAGAAAGATAGGATGGGAGGGGAGAGGAGAAGGGAGGGAGGAAAGAAGGAAGGAAGTGAGTCCAGAATCCTAGGGAGGCATTGAGCCCGGAGAGAAAAACTGCAGGGTAGAATAACATAGTTTTACAATTATGAAAATCCTGATGGTTTGTGATGAGGAACTTTTCTTTTTCTGAAACCTTGACATCCTGGGGCTGCAGGAAGAGAGCCCCTGAGCAAAGCAGATGGGGCGGATGCTGCTGAGGGATGTGCCCCTTCCTGTTGGGAAAGTGTGCAAATTAAAAATCGGCTGGAGAGGTAGGTAGGGCTTTGAGATCTACCTGCAGATCCTGACCTACTATTTTTTTAAATTAATTATTTTGTTTATTTATTTTTTGGCTGAGTTGGGTCTGTTGCTGCGCACAGGCTTTCTCTAGTTGCGGCGAGCAGGAGTTACTCTTCGTTGGGGTGCACGGGCTTCTCATTGTGGTGACTTCTCTTGTTGTGGAGCACAGGCTCTAGGCATGCGGGCTTCAGTAGTTGTGGCACGTGGGCTCAGTAGTTGTGGCTCACAAGCTCTAGAGCGCAGGCTCAGTAGTTGTGGCGCGTGGGCTTAGTTGCTCCTCAGCATGTGGGATCTTCCCAGATCAGAGCTCGAACCCGTGTCCCCTGCATTGGCAGGCGGATTCGTAACCACTGCGCCACCAGGGAAGCCCCCGACCTGTGTTTAATCCAGATTCTTACACTGAACTCCATAGGTCACCATGTCCTAACCACACATTAACCCCTGTGTGCCTGTGAATTACCCAAATGTGAGAGGAAAACTGGGCAGCAGAGTGGGCCAAGAGTAGACAGGAATTCTCTCTACTACCTATACAACTCTTCTGTAAATCTAAAATTATTTCAAACAAAAATTTTTTTCATTAAAAAATCAAAAGTGTCCTTCAACTGCTAAGATCCCCAATTGGATGCACAGTGCACCCTGGATAAAATCCAAAGTCCTTATCGTACCTACATGATTCTCTATGACCTGACCTACCTCTCTTTTTGATCTTATCTCCTAATTCTCTCCTTCTTACTAACTCCCTCCATTCACTGGCCTTCTTACTGTTTCTCAAATCTCAGAGTCCTTGTCATGTAGGTTCCTTCCACCTGGTATACTCACAATCTTCACATGGCTGGTCTCATTGCTTCCTTTGGGTTTCTGTTCAAACATCACCCCCACGGAAAGGCCTTCCCTAGGTAAAATAACACCCCTCCAATCCCTATCACTCTGAATCCCTCAATTCTGCTTCATTTTTTAATGACATTATGGTATATTTTTATATATTGTGGTTGTTCATTGTCTGTCTTCTCCATGTGACTTAAGCTCCATTAAAGAAGGAAATGTGTCTGTCTTCTTTGCTGTGCCCAGAGCCTAGAAACGTCCCTGTAGAACAGCTGTTGCATAAATATTTGTTGACTAATAAGCAAAAGAATGGAAACTTATGGGAAAATATAGTGCCAGGAATGGCCATAGTATCTTTGAAGAAGAGGAAGTTTGGGCTGGGCTGGTAGACTCGCCCTATAAGATATCCAGACATTATACCACTACAGTGATTAAAATGTAATGTCATAGGGCTTCCCTCATTGCGCAGTGGTTGAGAATCTGCCTGCTAATGCAGGGGACACGGGTTCGAGCCCTGATCTGGGAGGATCCCACATGCCACGAGCGACTAGGCCCGTGAGCCACAACTACTGAGCCTGCGCGTCTGGAGCCTGTGCTCCGCAACAAGAGAGGCTGCGATAGTGAGAGGCCCGCGCACCGCAATGAAGAGTGGCCCCCGCTTGCCACAACTAGAGAAAGCCCTCGCACAGAAATGAAGACCCAGCATAGCAAAAATAAATAAATTAATAAACTCCTACCCCCAACATCTAAAAATATATATATATAATGTCATAAACTCCCATTCAGCTTTTCTCAGTCAGCTACTCTCAGAGGATAGGTTCAATCAAAACAAGGCAATAAACAAAGCAAAGAAATACAGAGGAAAACAGGAGCATGGCCCAAGAAAGAGGATGGAGAAAACCAAACGTGGGATACAGGAACCAGGAGACCCAAGGTGAGGAAGGCCAACGGGGATCCTCAGAACGACGGTAAATGGAGATCCCAGCATGGCAGCTAGGCGGCCCACCCAAACTGAAAGAAGTCTACAGGAGGGACATTTTCAAGAAGGAGAAACTGATAGACTCTTTGATGTGGGTAAATGTTTTAAGAGGAGATTTAGAAAAGTGTTCATGGACTGTGAGATTGGATTACTAAAAATACTTAGAAAAATAAGCAAGTGAACAAAAAGTACTCAAAACAAGGGTTACCTGCAGGGAAAGGTTTTGTAGAAAAGGAAAAACAGTCACATTTCCTGCATGTTTCAGCTCTAAACAGTACACACATTCAGAATATTGTTCTACTGAACATTAATCTAATCACGATTATTCTAAAAGAATGGGGGATGTGAAATGCATAAGTATGTGATAATGACCCACATCTAGTCCTACTGTGACCCCATTTCTGGGGTTCTTCACGACATGAATTTGTCAAAGAACTATCTTGACATGCTGCCATCACTTCCTCACTTCACTCCTGTTTTCGCACAAAATACTAGGTATTCTTGTTAGAAATGGTCAACAGTTAGTTTGTTTTACCAGCACATTTTACTGACATTGGTGCTTACCCTTCTTGCTATACTCCACTCCTAATCTGGGTTCACTTTTCTTCTCACTAAAGTAGATTCAGTAGCAATTCTTTCGGCAAGGTTTTGCGGGTGATAAACTCTTAGCCTGTGTATGTCTGAAGGTGTCTTAGTTATAGACCCCTTTCTTGAAAGTTTAATTGTGAATAGATTGCAGTTATTTTTCCTGAGCACTTTGGTGAGTTATTTCACCTCAGCCCTGATTTCTGGCACCTTTTATTACTCACAGAAGTCTGCTGTCAGCCTGCCATTCTTTTCCCCCTGGTAGCCTTTTAGATTTTTCCCTTTATCCTTGATACTCTGCAATTCTACTATAATGTGTCTAGGGATGGGTTTATTTGTATTTATCTTGCTAGAGACCTACTGTGCATTTTCATCTGAAGATTTAAGGATTCATGTCTTTCTGCAAATCAGGGAAATTCTCTCTGAATACTGAGCCTCTTCCATTCTCTACTTCTCTGACTCCTACTGGGCATGTCTTGGAGCCTATCAATCTATTTTCGTAATGTCAACGTCTTTGTATTTTTAAGCTATGTTCTGGGTCACTTTCCTCACACTATCTTCCAACTCATCAATTCTCTCTTCTGTTGGATCTAGTCTTGCATTTACCCACTCTACATTTTTAATTATTATTTCAGTGACTCAATGTTTTCTTCCCTTAATTCATAATTGCTCCTTTTAAATTAGTTTTTAAAATCTCCATCTGCTTTCAATTCATTCACTGAAGAACATTTATTTAAGCATCTACAGTGTGCCCAGCACCATCCTGAGCTCTGCAGACTCGGCAGTAATAAAATACACAGGCTTACGTGTCTCTGAAGTAAAATGAGTAAATGAGTAAAATATGTAAATAAAACAAAGTAAAACACAGACTGTACCTGTTGGTGGTAAGTGCTATGAAGAAAAAATAAATCAGGGGAGTGGGCTAGGGAGTGAGGGGGTTGCCTTATTCATCAAGGGAAAGAGAAACCTATATGACCCGGGATTATTATGGGATTGAGGTCAACAGGGTCCCAAGGCATAATGAGCCTCAGTAATGCTGAAAAAGACAGGAGTGTTAGAGGGGTACGCTGGGAGGGAGAGGTGGGTGTCTTGCCAGGAGCACACAACTCTGGGTTTCCTTCCTCACTTCCACTGGTGGAGAAGCACAGGCCAAGGGCAGCAAGAAATCAGGGACAAGCGGGCCAGGCCTGGAGAACTCTCCGGTCAGGAAGAGCACTCCGAATTCTGAGATGGCTTCTTAACTCTTGCTTTTCATTCATAATTTCTTATGCTGGCTTTATGGGTGTTATTCTTTCCTTTATCTCTTTGGGGGAAACAAATATACTTAAGTTACTTTACTGTTTGAAGTGCTTCGGGAATTAATTTTCCTATCTGTTCAGTTTGTTGGTTATTTTTTCATGATGTTGTTCACTTCTGTGCTCTGGAATTTTAATATACAGACTCATCTTCAGTAGGAGGGGTGAGAGAGACAGAGACAGAACAAAAGAGAGTTACAGAAAAAAAAGAGAGCTACAGAGAGAGAGGGAGATAGAGATAAAGGTAAAGACAGAGATGATAGAGACAGAGATAGAGATGATAAAGATAGAATGATAGAGTGCTCATGCCTGTTTTTGTTCTTTTTTAAATATGAGGATTTTTAAAAATTTTTTATTTATTTTTTGGCTGTGTTGGGTCTTCATTGCTGTACGCGGGCTTTCTCTAGTTGTGGCGAGCAGGGGCTACTCTTCGTGTGGTGTGCGGGCTTCTCATTGTCCTGGCTTCTCTTGTTGCAGAGCACGGGCTCTAGGAGCGCAGGCTTCAGTAGTTGTGGCACAGGGGCTCAGTAGCTGTGGCGCATGGGCTTAGTTGCTCTGTGGCATGTGGGATCTTCCCAGACCAGGGCTTGAACCGGTGTCCCCTGCATTGGCAGATGGATTCTTAACCACCGTGCCACAAGGGAGGCCCTTGCCTGGTTATTTTTAACTGCATCCACCCAATCCACCAGGCTCTCCAGTTCAAAGCAAGCCTTAGATGGGTAGCTATACTCTTGTTTTTGGTGATACTGCTGATCCAACAGCAGGAGGATTGGCCCAGGAGCTCACTCCTGGTTGTCTCAAGTCCCTCTGCTGTCCCCAGAACACAGCTTGACACAGGAAAAGTCACTCTGGAGAAGTCGCAGCTCCTGGTTCTGTAAAGAATTGAACTTGAGGCTGCCTTGGCCAAGTGATGGGTTCAGAGCCTGGATCCTTGAGCCTGCAGCCTTAGACTCACTTTGTCTGTGTGTAAAGACCACAAAGATATTTTCTATTTGGCCAACTTGGGGCTGCACTTATATCTTTTTTTTTTTTTTTTTTTTTTTTTTTTGCGGTACGCGGACCTCTCACTGTTGTGGCCTCTCCCGTTGAGGAGCACAGGCTCCGGACGTGCAAGCTCAGCGGCCATGGCTCACGGGCCCAGCCGCTCCGCGGCATGTGGGATCTTCCCGGACCGGGGCACGAACCCGTGTCCCCAGCATCGGCAGGCGGACTCTCAACCACTGCGCCACCAGGGAAGCCCTGCACCTATATCATTTTAACATTGCTTTTATGTTTTGTGTCTTAGTTAACTTTATTAACAAACAAATGCAAAAGTATGTAAAGGCTTAAACACGATGGAAATGCGTTTCTCACCTGAATGATAATTATCTCCTAGTGGTAATCTGGGGAAGATATAAGCAACTTCCATCTTGTGTCTCCTCTATTTACAGCACATGGACTCCGCTACTGAAGTCCAATGGCAAGAACTAACCACACGGCTCCATCTAGAAGCAAGGGGCCTGGGAAGTGCAGTCTGGCTGGGCAGCTGCCTCCCAGCAATAAGAGAGGGAATCTGCCTACCACTTCCACCTATCATGCCTGCGAGCTGGAGCAGAGAAGAGGGGTTTAACATGTGAAATACCACCATCTTGACCAGAAGGGTCTACATTCACTCTTCAACTCACTCTCATCCGGTTCCGTCACCACTACTCCACTGGAATTGCTGTTTATCAAGATCACCATGAGTTCGACTTTTTTTTTTCTTTTAGATTCCACTTATATGTTACCATGCAGTATTCGCCTTTCTTTGTCTGGTTTATTTCATTTAGCATAATGCCCTCAGGGCCCATCCATGTTCTCGTGAACAGCGGGATTTCCTTCTTTCTAATGGTTGAATAATATTCCATTGTGTGTGTGTGTGCGTGTGTGTGTGTGTGTGTGTGTGTGTTTTCTTTATCCATTCATCCCCTGATGGACACTTAGGTTGTTTCTGTACCTTGGTTATTGTGAGTAATGCTACAATAAACATGGCAGTGAAGATAACTCTTTGACATTGTGGTTTCATTTCCTTTGGATATACACCAGAACTGGGATTGCTGGATCATATGACAGTTCTGTTTTTAATTTTTTGAGGAACCTCTATACTGCTTTTCCTAGTGGATGCACCCATTTACAATCCCACTAACAGTGCACAGGGGGTCCCTTTTCTCTACATCCTCGCCAACACTCATCTCTTGTCTCCTTAATGACAGCCATTCTAATAGGTGAGAGGTGCTATCCCATTGTGGTTTTGATTTGCATTTCCCTGATGATTAGTGATGTTGAGCATCTTTTCATGTACCTGTTGGCCATTTGTATGTCTTCTTTGGAAAAATGTCTATTCATTTCCTCTGCCCATTTTTTAATCAGATAGTTTGTTTTTTTGCTATTGAGTTGTATGTGTCCTTATATATTTTGCATATTACTCCATTATTGGATATGTGGTTTGCAAATATTTTCTCCCATTCAGTAGGTTACCTTTCCATTTTGTTGATGGTTTCCTTTGCTGTACAGAAGCTTTTTAGTTTGATGTAGTCCCACTTGTTTATTTTTGCTTTAGTTTACCTTTGCTTTGGTGTCACATACAAAAAAAATCATTGCCAAAACCCATGTCAAGGAGCTTACCAAAAATCACCAACAGTCTCTTTCATGCTAGAGCAACTGAACACTTTTCTACCCCCATCTTGTTTAGTCTCACAGCAGCTCCAAACTCAGAGGACCCTTTCTCCTTCTTGAAAACTTATCCTTTCAGCTTCTATGATGTTCTGTTCTCCTAGGGTGTTGTTTTGTTTGGTTCATACTTTGTTGGGGACAGTAAGTGGTAGCCTGAAAATAGTCCCCCAAAGATATCTGTGTCCTAATCCCCAGAGTCTGTATGTTACCTTATGTGGCAAAAGTGATTTCACAGGTGTGATTATGCTAAAGATCTTGTGATAAAGGGGATTTTCCTGGATTATCTGAATAAGCCCTAAACGCAATCACAAGAGGCCTTATGGGAGGGAGGGAAAAGAGGATATGACTCCAGAAGAAAAAGGCAAAGTCACATCTGAGCAGGATGCTACACTGTTGGCTTCGAAGACGGAAAAGGGGACGATGAGCCCAGGAGTGCAGCTCTAGGAACTAGAAAAAACAAGGAAATGATTCTCCCATAGAGCCTCTCCATCCAAGGAGTACGATCCAGCAGACAGTGTGGTTTCAGCTCAGTGAAACTGATTTGGGACTTCTGACCTGCAGAACTGTAAGAGAATAGCTGTGTGTTACTGTAAACACCGTGTCTATAGTAATTGGTTACAGTGCAATAGGAAACCAATATACTCACATAGTCGCTCTGTGGCCTTCTCTTCCCCTGTAAGACCTTTAAATTCCTAAGTGCTACAAGGCTCAGCCCTGAGCTGACATCTCCTTTCCCACTACTCTTTTAGTTCCACTTTCCTCCCTGGTGGTCAAGTTTGTTCCTGTTTCCTTAAATAGCATTTATATCTTGATGACTCCCAAATTCTTGTCTCCAACCCAGACCGCTCCTCTAAGTGCCAGATGTCTGTATCTGACAGCTTTCTTTACTTCTCTATTTGGATGGAAAATGCAAAGCAGAACTCTTGGATTTCCTACCCTGCAAACCAGTTCCTCCCTTTGCCTTCCCCATCTCAGCAAGATTCCTCTCTCAGCTTAGTTGATAAAGCCAAGAACTTTACAAGTTACATTCTTGATTCCTCCCTGCTTTCATCCTGCCCACCCCAGTATCCTACCGTTTGTAGGTCCTGCCAATTCTATACCCAAAATATAATGAGGTTCTGCCCACTCTTGCCCACGTCTCCATTATCCCTCAATGATGCAATAGCTCCCGTCACCACTCTGTCCCTCAAAGCCTACGTTTTCCACATACGATCCAAAATGATCTTTTAAGAGTACAACTCGCACTATTCACAATAGCCAAGACATGGAAACAACCTAAGTGTCCATTGACAAACGAATGGATAAAGAAGATGTGGTACATATATACAATGGAATACTACTCAGCCATAAAAAAAGAATAATGCCATTTGCAGCAACATGGGTGCAACTAGAGATGATCATAATAAGTGAAGTAAGTCACAAAGAGAAAGACAAATATCATAGGATATCACTCCTATGTGGAATCTAAACTAGGACACAAATGAACTTATATATGAAACAGAAACAGACTCACAGGCATAGAGAACAGACCTGTGGTTGCCAAGGGCAAGGGGCTTGGAGGAGGGATGGAATGGGAGTTTGGGGTTAGTAGATACAATTGCATATAGAATGGATAAACACCAAGGTCCTACTGTATAGCACAGGGAATTATGTTCAGTATCCTGAGTTAAACCATAATGGAAAAGAATATAAAAAAGAATGTGTGTGTATATATATATGTATAACTGAATCACTTTGCTGTACAGCAGAAATGAACACATTATAAATCAACTATACTTCAATAAAGAAACAAATTTAAAATTTATTTTAAAAATTTAAAAAATAGGGCTTCCCTGGTGGCACAGTGGTTGAGAGTCTGCCTGCCAATGCAGGGGACACGGGTTCACACCCCGGTTCGGGAAGATCCCACATGCCGCGGAGTGGCTGGGCCCGTGAGCCATGGCCACTGAGCCTGTGCGTCCGGAGCCTGTGCTCCGCAACGGGAGAGGCCACAGCAGTGAGAGGCCTGCGTACCGCAAAAAAAAAAAAAAAAAAATTTTTTTAATAAATAAATAAAAGTGCAACTCAAATTGTGGCCACCTCTGCTTCTCAAGCTTCACCACCTTCCCTCGGTGCTCAGAGTAAGGGCCAAGTCCCTAACCTGTTTTCCAGAGTCCTGCCCTGTCTGGCTGTCCCCCTCGCCTCTGGTTCATCTTTGCCACTCTGCCCCTTGCTCACCACACTCCAGGCCTCTGATACTGTCATTGTTCCTAGAATATGCCAAGTGTTCTTCCCCTTCTCACTCCCACACCCTTGCCCAGCCTGTGCTTTGCCGGCTCCATTCTTCCTTCCACCTTGGCGTTCTGGATGGCCCTGCCCCGGAGACGCCCCTCTGACCACTCTGCAAAATGCTCCAGCTCCCGATCTTTTGTGGTGTTTTCATAGCATTGCTCCCTGTGCTGCTTGTTCATTTTCCTATTTATTGTCCGTCTCTCCCTCTAGAATGAAAGTTCTGTGAAAGCAGGCGCCACATCAGCTTGTTCACAGCTGTATGCTCAGTGCCCGGCATGAGAAATTTCCCTCACCGCACACACAAAACTTGTTGAATTAATCGATGAATCAGCCCCCTCATGCTGGCTGACGGTAGGCTTCCGTATCCTGACCGTGGGGAATAGGAAGTTAGGCTCTTCCAGAAAAATTTGGGACTGACTTGTCAAGTGATCTTGAGTAAGTCACTCATCTTTACCTCTCTCACCATCCACTTGTTTCCCATGAGATGTTTCTTACCTACCTGTCCTCAGTTGGACGGATTACATGCCCATGAAGCAGGGCTGGCAGTCAACAGAGCCTCAGCCTCACGGACACAAGATGTTTGCTTGCAGGTGCTTCTTGTGCAATGACTGTATTTATTCTAGAATCTAGAATTAGATTTAAGAATGCTCCCAGGAGGGCCCTGTGTTCTGCTGCCATCTGGGAGCTCAACTGCCTGAGTTGGAGCTGCGGGGAAGGAAAACGGCATCATTTCTAGAGCCCAGATCTGTTTGTCCTTGAAAATTTCTGCCGCTGAATTCCCTTGTCAAAGAGCTCAGTGTTGAGACACATTCTTGGTAAATTTGGAACGACATGGTCAGGATGCTGCATGGCTCATCAAACATGTCACAGGAAACAACAAAATAGGTGGACGTGTCTTCAATGAAGGGCTCTGGGGCGAGAACGAGTTAGTACTTCAAGAAAGGACAGTGGATGGCACACATGGTCACATCGAAGGCACATTGTCATGAAAGGAGAGGCAAGAAACCCCCAGCTGGCATGACAAGGCATGCTGGACCCCTTAGATGGATGGGTTACATTTCCTGCAGAAAATGGATTTGCAAGCGCAGAAAATCTCCACTATGGGTGGGATTTGCCTCATGGAGCCAGCGTTAGAAAAGTTCATTTGGGAAAATGTTAATGAAAATATTTTTTCCTTATTTTTTTGTTTTTCTTTCAGAGGCATCTCTTGGTGGCATAATCCTGCAGCTATTTGTTCCTGTATTTAGACCCATCGCTCTGACTGTAGGAAACGGAGATCCTCAAGTATGTAAAAGAAGATCAGCCCAGCTAAGCATCACTTGATAAGTATCAGCAGGAACTTTAAGATTACAGGCAGGTTCTTTCTTGGATGTCTGGCCTAACAGGTGTGCCTTCTGCTGCTCTGTATATCAGTATGTTCAGATGGAGTTAAGCTGCCTTGTTTGTGGATAGGCCAAAAACTCAGGAATCATGAATAAGGTCTTCACTCTACAAGTAGGACTTCTGGATCGCTGATTTCAAGTCCCTATGAACTGAATACAATGTGTGAGCCCCTTGTGTTCATGGAGACATGATTTCCACTTGTGAATGCTTAGTTCCTACCTTCCCACACAGAAGCCTCTCCCCAGAAGCAGTAACCTCTGTTTACTAAGCTTTGGGAGCCATTGAGGCACTTCCAAAAGGTGAGGGGGCAGTTAAAATAACCTTGGGGTTTTGTGCTGAGGACAGGCCTTCTATTCCCTGAAATCCTTCTTCCTTCTCTTTTTTTTTTTTTCTTTTTGCGGTACACGGGCCTCTCACTGCTGTGGCCTCTCCCGTTGTGGAGCACAGGCTCCGGACGCGCAGGCTCAGCGGCCATGGCTCACGGGCCCAGCCACTCCGCAGCATGTGGGATCTTCCCGGACCGGGGCACGAACCTGTGTCCCCTGCATCGGCAGGCGGACTCTCAACCACTGCGCCACCAGGGAAGCCCTCTATTCCCTGAAAGGCTTCTTGAGAAAAAGACAAGCAATTGAAAATCCTGCTCAAAATTAGCTCCCACATATCATCTAGGGCTGATAAATTCATCGGGGCAAGAACCTTCTCTCCAGAGAGTAGAGTCTAGTAGACTTTTTGTGAATTGCTTTGCCTAGACGTTCAGTCATTCATTCATTCACTGTGTATTTATCACCTTCCGAGGCAGAGATCCATAAGTAAATGCGGGTCATAGTGCTCAGGGACTGGGAGGCTTGGCTTGGGCTTCCTGGAAGGCCTGGATATGGTGGGGAGTTCGGATGGCACACTGGATGGCATGAAAGCAACAGGCAGTGGAGAGGAAGAAGGAGGAAGGAGTAGGAGACAAGAGGAGAGCGCAGAAGCACCCAGTCAACGGCCACCTTCCTAGCGCCTCGGCAGCGGCCGTGTACAGATGAACGACATTTCTGAGTTGGTTCCCATTTGCTGAGGCTGCTCAGCAATATCAATGGGCACTGATGCAGTAAGCTGCCTAGCTTGTGGATACACCAAAAACTGAGGACTCCTGGTTCATTTTCAGATCCACAAGCAGGATCTGGAAATGATCCTTTGGATCCTGTATTTTAAGTTCCTATGACCTGAGCACAATCCATGAGCCACTCTACAATGAGAGCTCCAGGAAGGCAAGGACCGGTCCAACAAATGCTTGTGGAGCACTGTGTCTACTTTCCTGTGAATCTTCTTTAAGACAAGATCCACGTTCCTTTCCATGGCCTCCAGTAGCTCCCGGATCTGGCCCTGAGCCCTTGCTGCCCTCTGGTCCCACCGTGCTCCTCCTTGCCCACTCATCTCAACCCACCATGGCGGGCTGCTCCTTGAACATCACCACATGTTCACTCACCATAAGACACTTTTCTTTACTTCCCCTGCCGTGGACATTCTTCCCCAGACTTTGATAATTTCCCCACTCGGGTCTCAGTCCCAATGTCCCTTCCTGAATTCCCATTTCTGGAAATGGTTCTTCCTCTGAGAGCAGCTGGGAAGACTGGTAAAGATAGAACTGCATCTCTGTGGAGGCAGCAGACAGCTACCAAGGCAGTGAGAACTGCAGGTCTAAGAGGGAAAGCAGGCTAGAGGTGAGCCTAGCCCCTGGGACCACTGTTCCTCAGAGGCACAGGCGATTTCTGAAGGTGGAAGCTGAGAGCCTGACGAGCTGAGCAGAGGTCTCCACACATCGAGAAACTAACGATCATTTAAGACTGTATTCTTCTACAGGCACCCCAATGTTCACTGCAGCACCATGTGAATAGTCAAGACATGAAGGCAACCTAAATGTCCATCGACAGATGAATGGATAAAGAAGGGAATACTACTCAGCCATAAAAAAGGATGAAATAATGCCATTTGCAGCAACATGGATGCACCTAGAGATTACCATACTAAGTGAAGTAAGCCAGACAAAGACAAACATCATGTGATATCACTTATATGTGGAATCTAAAAAAATGATACAAATGAATTTATTTACAAAACAGAAGTAGACCCACAGACAGAAAACAAACTTATGGTTACCAAAGGGGAAAGGGGGAGGAGGGATAAATTGGGAGTTTGGGATTAGCATATACAGACTACTATATATAAAATAGATAACCAACAAGGACCTACTCTATAGCCCAGGGAACTATACTCAATATTTTGTAATAACCTATAAGGAAAGAGAATCTGAAAAAGAATATATACATATATATGTGAATATATATATATATAAAATATATATATAAGATATATATATAATATATATGTAAGATATATAAATATATATATATTATAAGATATAATATATTATATATAAGATATATAAGATATATATAAGATATATAAGATATATAAATCTCTTATATATATTATATATTATAAGATATAATATATTATATAAAGATATATATAATATATATAATAAGATATATAAATATATATATATAAGAATATATATATATATAAAATGTATGTATAACTGAATCACTTTGCTGTACATGTGAAACTAACACAACATTGTAAATCAACTGTACTTCAATTAAAAAATAAATAAAAGAAACTATGGGCTTCTTTCATTCAATTAAAAAATAATAAATAAAAAATTTTTATTAAAAAAATTTTTAATAAAACATAATTTCTAACAATCCACAGTGATGAGCAGGATGTACCAACAAATCAGTCTTTTTATGCTTCTTCCTTAAAAACATACATTATTACTTTACGAATAGTTTTTTTTTTTTTAAAGAAAGAAAAACTACCGGCTTCAGAGACTGCTGAGGAGGAGGGGCTCAGGAAAGCTATCAGTTACCTTGGGAATAAGTGTAAACCAAGAGACCAGCCTTCACAGGGTCTGAAGCTCAGCTTCAAATCATTTAAATACTTGATTGAATTAAGGCAACCTGGAATTATGAGTGTTTGTAATTTAGATGCCTGCCAGAAGCAGAAGTGCATCCTCTCTGGAAGACTGTAACAGCATTAAAAGCCTCAAATTAACACTATAGATTTTCATGTATAATATCTGGCACTTATTAAAACATTAGACTGTATGGTGATGGATGGAAACTAAATTTTTGGTGGTAAGCATACCGTATAGTGCACACAGAAGTAGAAATACAATGTTGTACATGGGAAACTTATACAATGTTATAAACCAACGCTACCTCAATTAAATCCATATGTATACATAATTAGGCATGTAGGCAGATAAAGCATAACCAAAAATAAAGGAACAAACAGAGAATAGAAACAGACCCACAACAGGTCCAGATAATAAAACAGACACAGATTTTAAAATAACCATGATAAATATGTTTAAGAATATAAAAGACAGGATTAAGAATTTTGATGAATAACTGTAAATCATGGTCCAAAACTATAAAAGATGAACCAAACAGAAATTCTAATATGGAAAACTACTATGACTGAAACTAAGACTGTATGGGTTTAACATTGGATTTGACGTAGCAGAAGAGAGAATTTATAAAGTAAAAGCTAGGCCAGGAAAATATACGTCTAGAATGAAAGAGACAAAAAAGATGGAGAATACATAAAATAAAAAACAAAACAAAAACAAAAACAAACAAACAAAAAACCAGGACATTGTGAAAAGTTTTAACATAGTTGAGCCGGTGTCCCAGATGGGAAAGAGACAGGGAATGGGGCAAAAGTAGGAGATATTAATTAAGGAGATATTACTTAGCTGATGAGACTCCATGGCTGTGTGTGTGCATGGGAGAGAGAGAGAGAATTCTTATGGCCATGCAACAGCCTACAGGAGCAAGGCTAGAATGACCTCAAGATTTTAGCCCCCTATCCCAACTCCAGCCTGGTCATCACTCCCACCCTTGTCTCCCTCCCATCCTTCTCTCAATCTGTGGTGTTTGCTATGGGAGTCCTTAGTGCTCTTCACCAGAATTTCTGGCTCTCCTTCTAAGCACAGTAGGATTGCACTTCCCCATCCCCTGGAAGTCAGGTATGAGCAGGTGCCTTGCCTTGGCAATGACATGTCACAGCCGCATGTGTCCATTTTGTGTAGAAGCTTTAAGAGCCAGTTCTCAACAACAGTTTAAGGTATGTTACTGTCTCCCTGCCTCAGTGTCAAGGTGGAGCCTCCACCAGCCCAGTTTCCTGATGATCACAGAGGCAGAGCTTCCTGTCGATCTGAGAGGGACAATTAGTGCACGTAAGAAACGAACCTGTGTTGTTTGAAGCCACTGAAACATTGGGGTTGTTACCACAGTACAACATAGCCTATCCAGACATAGGTCCCTTTTACTTGCCTCTTCCATCCCGTTCTCACCATTTCCCTCCTCTTTCAATCCAAGCCACCAGGAGACCTTTGCTTTCCTTAATTCGGACCACAGAATCTTGCTTTCCCCTTAGGATCTTTTCTACGTCTATTCTTATTCCCTATTCCTCTTTGCTGAAGGTGGGGATCGCTTTCATTCCCAAGAATGCACCTTGTATCACTTCCTTTGTTACAGACAGCTGCAGCTCTACGCAGCAGTGGAAGTTTCTCACGCAAATGACTAAAAATCGTGTCCCAGGGAAAAATCTACCTCCCTCATCTCTCTGACTGTCTGAAGCCCAGCCTTCCCGGAACTTAAACCATTCCACAGCACAGTTCTGACTGCCACAGCCAGCAGATGGAGAGAAGCTTCTCTGGGTTTCATCTCCCTGGGGAATTCAGCCGGTGAATCCTACTGGCAAAGGCTGCAGTCAGTTATGGATTCTGGGACATCACCTAGCAGGCTGCTGGCATGTGGCAAATGTAAACAAACAAACCACAGGCTCCGGATGATAGCTTGAGAGCTGTAGGAAAACTAAGAAGAAAGCTATCCTTCTTACGATGGCCTGGTTGTGTGACGAGCATCATGTTCTGTGACCAAGGACAGCGGCTGAAGCAAAAGGTTTCATCTCTTTCTTGACGCCCCCAATTAGCTGCCTGTAGGTGTGTCTAGACTTGAAAGGGCATTCCTCTCAGATCAGCAAGGGCCGAGGAAATCCCCTCTGACTTGCAAGAGATTTGCAAGTATTTTGCTTTTAAAAGTTCCAGCGGGGTCTCTGAATTCACATGTTTACAGTTGCTAAAATATCTGCGTGGTACCAACACACACACACCTATTTTCCACCAACAAGGGGATAATGAAAAGTTTCTGTCCTTTCCAGGCACAGAAGGATGAATCACAGATAGCGTTTGAAGAAGTCCAGTCTCCTCGGGGGACAGGTGGAGCTCCTGACACCCTCCCTTGAAGGGAACTGATCCCCACGGGGCTCGGCTTTCTGTTTCCTGCCAACAGTTCTATATTCCATATCCCAGCGCTGAGTCTCTGAATGCCCCACCGCAGGAACCCTGCTCTTTTTACAGAAAGTTCAGAAGGCCTTTTCTGTCTCTCTTGCCCACACAGACGCCGTAGCAATTTATCTCCACACTTGCCGCCGCTGGAGCAGGGATGGGCTTCTGCCTGAGGAGTGGCAGCTGTTTCAGACTGTGCCCTGCTCTGGCGAACACCCTGGACTTCTTATCTTCTCGGGGCCAAGTCATGCCTCTCCCTGTAGGACTCAACAGTTGGTGAGGCCGATGGCTCAATTCTCCAGGCAGAAATGAAACAGCTGCAACTCGAGGAACTATTTAAAAAATACTGGTGTTCCTTAGAGGCAGGGAGGTGAGACTGGCTGATTTCTTTGGAATCCAGGAAGAAAATGAAATGCAGTCTGTCTACCCAGCACCAGCCGTGTTCGTGGGCAGAAACAGGTGGCTGCCTATATGTTGGTCTGTGAAGGATGCCAAGAAGATACCCAGCCAACACTCTCCACCCTCCTGCACCCAACTGGTCCTGGGATGCTAAAATCTACCATCCTTCACCCAGGAATCCTCTCCTTTACAGTGTTCCCTCCTCCCGCATCCCCTTTACAAACGCAAGGCATTTTGGAAGGAGATGATCCTTTATCATTAACTCTGTTACGGACTGGACTGAACTGTGTCCCCCCACCCCCCCCAAATTCTTATATTGAAGCTCTAACTCCCAGAATCTGAGAATGTGATGGTATTTCGAGAATGGGCTTTCAGAGAGGTAATGAAGGTCAAATGAGGTCATGTGGGTGGGCCCTAATCCATTCTGACTGGTGTCCTCATAAGAAGAGGACATTTGGACATACAGAGAGATGCCAGGGATGTGCGTGCACAGAGGAAAAACCGTGTGAAGAAGCAGCAAGTGGGCGGCCATCTGCAAGCCAAGGAGAGAGTCCTCAGAGGAAACCTACCCTGTCAGCACCTTGATCTTGGACTTCCCACCCCCAGAGCTATGAGAAAATAAATTTCTGTTGTTTAAGTCACTCTGTCTGTCGTATGTTATTATGGCAGCCCTAGCAAATGAATACAGTCCTTAATGTAAATTAGTTTATCCACAGAAACAGACTCGCAGGCATAGAAAACAGACTTGTGGTTGCCAAGGGGGAGAGGGGGTAGGGGAGGGATGGATTGGGAGTTTGGGGTTAGCAGATGCAAACTATTATATACATGATGGATAAACAACAAGGTCCTACTGTAGACTGTATAGCACAGGGAACTATATTCAATATCCTTTGACAAACCATAATGGAAAAGAATATGAAAAAGAATATACATATGTATAACTGAAACACTTTGCTGTACAGCAGAAATTAACACAACATTGTAAATCAACTATATTTCAATATAATACATTGTTTATAAAATCCCTAATCCTCTGCTCTTTGCTAACTCATTAAGGTTTGGAGTAGAAATGGGAAATAGGTTCTTCCCAAGAAGGGAAGGTCTGGAGAAGATTTGCAAAGAATTGTAAAGGAGTTGAGCACATGGGAGGCTGATGTGCTGGACTGGAAGGAAGAGAGAAAGCGTCACCCCTGGAGCTTGGACTCAAACCTAATACCATCGAGTCCCACTGAAGACAAACCTCTTTGTCTTCCCAAGTTTGCTGCGACCAACCCTATGGCTCCCCCACTCTGCAGCCTGCACTGGCCTGTGTGATCTGCACTTTCCCAGGAACAAAGGGCCAAACTACCCTCCAACCCATCAGGTTTACATTGCAGCCTACTGACCGTAACTGGGCCCCCCTCAGAGCCAGGGCTGTGTCTTAGTCCTCCTGTAACCAAGCAGGACCCCCCCAACCCCCGCCATGTCCTCCACCCACCTCTTGTTTGTAGAAAGTCTTTTGTCTCCCAGGCCTCCCCTGAGCCACAAAAGCCTTAATGATTGGAAGAATGTGAATGTGTAATATCAAAAGATGGCATTGGGCCAGGAGAACTGGTAACAAGTAAAACAATACATCAGCCATATAGTAGAGTCACAAGGTCTTTCGTCCCTCCCTGAAGGACATAGATAAGTGTGTGATGCACATTCCTGAGTTGTTTTACAGATACTAACACCCCCAGAAGATGGAAGAAGTTAACTACATGATGACCATGGGCATGTAGCCCCCAGGCCTCCTGGAGCCTGAGGATTGATGATGTGAACCCCTGTGACACGGCCCTGCTACCTCACCATCAGCCAATCAGAGAATTGTGCACGACTTGATCACACACCCTGAGACCCTCTCCCTCACCTTGCGTTTAAAAACCCTTCCCTGAAACCCATCGGGGAACTGGGGCCTTTTGAGCACTAGATTATCTGGACTCCTTGCTCGGGCCTGCAATAAACGCTGCACTTCCCGTCACTACCACCAGGTGTCAGTAGATTGTCTTTACTGCAGACCCAAGTTCGGTTCAGTAACGCTCTTTTTAGTCCTTGTAACACCTGATATAGAGCCTTCCCCAGATGAGCAGAATATCTGCTGATTGAGTCAATATGACCCCGCTTTATTTCTTGCCAAAGTGAGGTCTGAATTAATCCAAAGCACATTCAAGGACTTATTCCAAATATCCTTCAAACTACAGCCTGAAGATCATCAGTGACCTGGCCTCCCCGCTGGCCAGTCTCCTTCTGTGTTAGTCAAGAATTAGGGTGGCTGCTAAGCCGGCCCGTCTGCAACAGAAACTCAGCCACAGCGGCGTTCAGAGCCACCCCTTGTAGGCCCTTCACTGTAACAATACCTGAAGAGGTTCTTCAGTACAGGGCTTCTAGTGACAGCAACAGAGCTACCGACTAAAGGCAGGGTCCTTTAGTATACCATTTAATAAATTTATCGTAAGTGTATAGTCACGCACACAACATGCAACGCTAAAGAGCAGGTGACCACAGGGTGGTTTTGGATCCAGTTCTGAATCAGTCGCTGTATGTGGCTGTGTCTCACCCCTTCAGTAAGGCCAGGACTGGCTCCCAAGGCCCCGTGCTTGGTTTAATGCTCTATTCTCTCCATTTGAAACGTTTTATAATTTTTGAACAAGGACTCCATCCTTTCCTTTTGCACGGGGAGTCACAAATTACATCCCTGGTTCTGAGAGAGGCCTCATCACTTTTCTGTGTCAGAGTTAATATGTAAATTGCAGAGAATTCTCAGGTTCTGGGTCTGTAATTCAGAAGCGCAGATGGGGATTTCTCGGGGTGGGGGGGCACTAACCTGAACACAGATGCCTCCTAGTCAAGCAGGGCCCGTAGTTGCCATCGCTGCATCCAACGCGGTAGCTAATCTGGAATCACACTCAAGGCCACGGTCAACACCGAGACGTGACCCGAGTAGGGTCTGGGAACAAACCTGGCCGGCAGCCGCAGGGATTCTCAGCGTCACAGGAGTGCCAAGGTCAGAAGCCAGGAAGTTCGGTCCAAAACTGCTGCAGGACGCCTGGGAGGAGGGCACAGACCCTGCAGGGCAGGAGCTGCCCAAAACTGCCCGAGGAGTTCAGGACCACCGGGTTGGGTTTAGGGGCCCGACTCCCTCCCAGCTGGGAAATGTAAGAAAACTGGTAGCTGGAAACTCAGGAAGGGAGAGGGGAGGGTCTCGTGGGCCCCTTAGGATCTGCCGGGCAAGGATCTAACATCCCGGGTTAACTAGCTCCCTCTGGCGGCCAGTGCGGAAGGACTCAAACCTGTTACAGTGGAAACATGCAGGGAAAGCCCAGTGATAGAGCCCAGCCAACAGGTGAAGGTCTTTATGCTAAATCTCGAATTTCTATCAACAGCATCTCCATAGCTTTGGCAGTATCTGCTCTTATTTGCTGCAAACGTTGGTCAAAATCCTAGAATTTAAGAAAGTATGGTCATCTTCAACGTTTGTATTGCAAACTTCTCTTCCTAGGGGAGTAAAATCAATCTCTCTCTCCCCCCCCTCCCTCTTTATCTCCACCTCCCTTTCTCTCCCTGCCCCAGATCTTGTTGGTAATGAAAGTAGTCTGAAGGGTACTGGAAAATCTCCTGACTCACGAGGGCTGTGTTCACAGAGTATCCTGTGCTCACCACAACCACCGGGCCATGGCTCTAGCAGCTGACTTGAAAACTGTCTTACCCTCTTACCCTCGTTGGGACTTGCTATTTAACCATTTCACGTCCATATGTGTCACATATCCACTCCTCAAGCAGCGGCTTGGCTTTGCGTAAGGAATACAAATGGAAACACGTGCCTTATATTCTGAATTTTTTCTGGAGGCTGAACTACATGATCTCTAAGATTCCTGCCAGAATCTATTATAAATAAACCAAAATCTGATTGATAAAAATCTCCCTGAAAATTGTCTGAGAGCTAAAGCATGTAGTCAATGTAGACACATGTGAACTGTGAATGACTGAGTCTCGTAATTTGACCACGGCTCATGTGTTTTGAGCGCTAACTGGGTATCAGGTACAGTGCCAACTATACAATCGCATTATCCTCACAAGAACCTGGTAGGAATGTTCCTTAACATCCCTGTTTTATGAATGAAGAAATCGAGGCTCTGAGAGCTTGAAGGACTTGTCAAACTCACACAGCTAGTTAGTGGGGGAGCCAGGACTTGATGCCCAAGTCACACCTGTCTGAGCATCTCAACAGGATGTGGGTTCAGAGGCAATCAGTGCCAGGAAGGTCCCGCTCCTAAGCCCCTGTTGTAGCTCTCCCAGGACAAGCGTTTAGACCTAGTCATGGTAACTGGGCCTGGAGCTGCTGAGCTCATAGGTTTTCTCTGCTCCTGACGTGGATTCTGACAGCTTATCTTACCGTTATCTCTGCACCGTGTCACTGCTTCCTGGCCTTGGCTGTGTGCTCAGGCAGATTTCCCTGACCTCTTTGGAAATGTGCTGCTTGAGATCATTGAATCAGAGGCAATGGTCTGCATCTTCTAGAAGGGAATGCCCAGTTGTCATTATCCCCTGGCTCTGGCTCGGCATGGACCTACCCACCGTTACATGGTATCTGCTTCAACAACTCAAACTCTGGAGGGTTATGTTTAGCTAGATCTACTTTCTAGTTTGTAAATCTGATGAAGCAATATATTGTGGAATCAGATCCCATTGCCTTAAAACGTATTCCATTTGGCTATTAAACGGTTTTGAGAATAGTGTCAGACCAGTGAGTGTGTGTGTGTGTGCGTGTGTGTGTGTGTGTGTGTGTGTGTGTGTGCATGTGTGTGTGTCCTGCCCACCCCATCTTCCCTGTCACCCAAACTACAAACTGGGGTCATCTTCAGTTTGCCTGGACACACACACCCACAGCCTGCATCCTTCCCTCAGTCCCCCAGGTGTCCTTTTGGGGGTCTCCTCCTTTCCTCTGGCCCCAGACAACTCTAGCAGTCTCCTGCCCTATCTTCCTTCATCATATTAATGCTGAGTCATCACCCAGAAATAAGGTCAGCCATGTGACAGGCCTCCGAATCCCACAGGACTGGTTCCCTGGTCAACACGCAGTAGCATCGCATCCTGAGTCCTGCAAAATCTGTCTCCAGATTTACCCCCCAACCTTATCACCTTAAAATTCATCCCACCAACTGTGTTGAGAACCAACATTTATTGAGCCTCTGCTAAAGCCAGCAACTCTGCACCTGGTAGGGCACTCTGGCAATGGGATGTGAGCCTGTGATCTGTCCTGGTCCTACAGCCCCTGTGCCCTCCTGCGACTCTGTCCAATGCTGGCTCTGTTCCCTCTGTTCTCTTTCTTGCCTATTAAAATCATTCTCATCTTCCAAGTCAGGTGTCTACTCTCTGTGACATTGACCCTAATCCCCTTGAAATTCCCTCCTGGAGCCTGAGTACCTGGGTTTTAGTCCTAATTTGCTACTAACTAGGTGTGTGACTCTGGGAAATTTTTAAAATCTCACTGAGTCTCAGTTTCCTCATCCTGAAAAATTGCAATAATAAAAAATACTTCCTCACATAGATGTTGAGAGGAATATGTCACAGTGAGTACAAATGAGATTTTTTTCTTAAAGCATTGAAAACTGGGTACGAAATTATTTCTAGAATCTTGGCTCCCAAACATTGCTTTTATTGCTATTTACCCTCAGATCATTCTGCCTTCCCTTTGTATCTGCTTCCTCTAGTTGATTTTTAGTTTCTTGAGGCCAGGGACTGTCATTTTTATTTTTTTTTTTTGTGAGGCTGAGAAAAGAGTATTTTATTTTATTTTTTTAACATCTTTATTGGAGTATAATTGCTTTACAATGGTGTGGGGACTGTCATTTATCTTTGCATTCTAGTGGGTCAGCTAATAATGAGCTTTGACCATAGTACATGTTGGCTTAGTTGAGTTTGATTGCTACATGATTATAGATATGCTGAGAAATTGTAAGGTCATTTTACCTATTCCCCTGCTTCAGGTAGGACTTTCCTACTTCTGGGTAGATGAGAATCTGGCCCATTGGCAACCTATTCCACTTTCTTTTACTTTAAATGAAATGAAGGAGACCTCAGAGATTATTTCATGCAAGGATAACAAATAGATGCCCTTTTATGTGCTGACTCTAATCAATTAATAATGGCTTTCTTGAGTGCTGGCAGTGCTACAATGGATTAATGATGTCTGCTCCTTGCACAGGTTGGACAGTTAGTAATGTGCATGTAGTGTATTTACCTTTCCCAATTTAGTCCATCGCTCTCATTTGCACATGAGGAAACTAATGTCCAGAGAAGCTGGGTGCCATACTCAAGGCCAGAGAGTTAGTTAGAAGCAGGGTATAAACTGCAGGAGGTCAGATGTTCTGGAAACTAGTTCAGTGTTTTCTTTTTTCTTTTCCTTTTCGGAGAGACTAGAGTTTGGAAAAGATCCAGTTGTAAGTCTATGGCCCATTTACCCATGGATTTAAATGCTCATTCTCCTCATTCTGTGGCCTGGGGACTGTGTCTCTGAAACACAGCATGTGAGCAGCAATGACCTAGGGGAGGAGTTGCTCCTTCAAACCATGGGCACAACCTCCTCTCAGACCATCTGTCCCAACCTGGAATTGCCAGATGGAGCCTGCCCGGACCACAGGATGGCAAGGCTGAGTCCTGGGCTACTTTAGAAGCAGAGACATCTCAAACAAATTCCCAGGAATTTTAAACTCTTACAAAATAAGATGAGGTGCATGGTATGCTCCCTGGGGGAATAGCCTCTTCTTTATAGTGTTGAGTTTATGATTTCAAATTTGAAATGGAAACATTGAAAAGAATTCTTGGTGGATGGGAAGGGGGATTATTCTGCAATATTCAAAAAAAGTTGTAGATGGGACTTCCCTGGTGGTGAAGTGGTTAAGAATCTGCCTGCCAATGCAGGGAACACAGGTTCAAGCCCTGGTCCGGGAAGATCCCACATGCCACGGAGAAACTAAGCCCGTGTGCCACAACTACTGAGCCTGCACTCTAGAGCCTGTGAGCCACAACTACTGAAGCCTGCGCACCACAACTACTGAAGCCTGCGCACCACAACTACTGAAGTTCATGCGCCTAGAGTCCGTGCTCCACAACAAAAGAAGCCACTGAAATGAGAAGGCCATGCACCGCAATGAAGAGTAGCCCCCGCTCACCGCAACTAGAGAAAGCCTGCATGCAGCAATGAGACCCAACTCAACCAAAAATAATAAACAAATAAAATAAAATTTTTTTAAAGTTGTAGAATTCAGAACTTCCAAATAAGCTGAAATTTCTGGAGAATTCAAAATACATATTTTATGTCAATAGAATTTAGACTCTGCTTATGTACAGACTAAAAGTAGGTGGGGAGAGAAGGGGGGCACCAATACACCCAAAGAAGCACTAAGAGGCAAAATTCATTAAAAACCAGGCATCTGCTCTCAGGAATGATTAATGTTCCAGCTGCAGACTGTGCAGTGCCATTGCCGAGTTACATTGCACTGTAGCTCTCACCTAAATATAGCTTGATGCCAACTATCAAATGGCATGCTTTGTTGTATATCTTAGTACACAAACACCTGTATGTAGAATCATGGGATATTACAGCTGGAGAAGAAGTTAAAGACCATGGCCCAAGCCCCTCTCTTTACAGATGTCCCCAAAAGGTGAAAGGGCTTAGCCGAGGCCACACTGCTGGTTACAGGCAAAGCTTGCCCATATACCTGGGAATCTCCATTCTAAGTCTTTCTGCTGTCCAGTATACACATCCCAGAGTTACACATTTTCCATGGAAAGAGGGATAGACTATTAGAAAGAAAATATCCAAAGAAATTTAATTCATTCCCAAAGATCGGTGTTTGCATCACCTGAGTTAACAATTCCATATGTTACCTTTTCCTTTGATACAGCTTCCCAGCCCACCCTGAAGATTTCAGACTTGACAGCCTCCATAATCTTGTGGGCCGGTTCCTTAAAGTCAGCTCTCTCTCCGTCCTACCAGTTCTGTTCCTCTGCAGAACCCTGACTGATGCACATGGGGCGGGCCCCCTTGGGCACCTTTAGGTCTCCAGCAGAAGCCTTCTCG
This sequence comes from Pseudorca crassidens, assembly GCF_039906515.1. Classification (NCBI taxonomy): domain Eukaryota; kingdom Metazoa; phylum Chordata; class Mammalia; order Artiodactyla; family Delphinidae; genus Pseudorca; species Pseudorca crassidens. The sequence goes on from NC_090311.1 coordinate 77,464,807, forward strand.
GCACCCCCCACCCAGGCCCCTCCTCTTGGGGCCCACACCCTGACCTCCATTTGCCCTGTGAGAGGTAGGGGGTTGGAGGGCCACCTCCTCCCAAACCAGAGCCTGTCCCTGCCTGTTGAGAGCACCTGAGAGCACAGGACGAGGCTGACCATCCCTCAGCTCCTGCCACAAGAAGCTCCACCCCTTTGTATGAGGGGGGAAGGGAGTGGGGGTGCTTTGTAACCAAAGATTCCATTTTACCCCTCCCGCGGATTTGAGCTTCTGCCCCCCTGTTTTTATATTTTATTTTATTTTATTTCTTGGCCGCTGTGGCCTGTGGGATCTTAGTTCCCGGACCAGGGATGGAACCCGGGCCCTCGGCAGTGAAAGCACAGAGTCCTAACCACTGGACTGCCAGGGAATTCCCTGAGCTTCTGCCCCGTGGAGAGCAGAGGGGAGGGAACCTGGAGGTCCCCCAGGGGTTAGGGTGTGTGACCAGCTTCTCAGTCTGTACCACTCATACATGTCTGGTCGCCAAGGGAGGGGTTTGCAGCATCCGTGTGGACCACTGTGAGGGGGGCAGGGAGTGGTGGTTCTTGGCACCAAAGGCCTGAGTCCCAGCGAGAGTGTGAATCCTGGAAGTCAGCTGGGCCAGGGCTCCTTCCAAAGCAACTTAAATATCTTTGTTTCCTTCTCTGCGAAATACCCCATTTCGCCCTGTATTGATTTGAAAGTCATCCATTCTATTTCTATTCTTCTCATCTATAGAGTAAAGCAGTATCGATTCAGTTGAACCAAGTGAAACTGCCAATATTGGGACATTTTTTATTTACAAAAATGTAATTTCATGTGGTCTGACAGGTTCCCCCAGCATACAGCAGGATTCATAAGACACGTTTTATCTCCTTCAGGTACACAGACTTTCAAGCCCCACTTCCTTCATCTCAACATCTTACACTGATACCAATCTCGGGTGGCCTCGGCCTGCAGTGGCTTGAAGCAGGGTTTCGGTTCCTGGCCAGTGATTGAGGTCAGGTCGCGGCAGTGAGAGCACCGAATCCTAGCCACTAGACCAGTGGTCAGTGACAAGGCCCTGGCCCTATTGCTTTGCAGAAAAAGAATTCTCACAAAGACAGAAAGTAGTGAAACAAGTAAAGTATTTATTAGGAGAAAAAGAGTACAGTACGTGTGGATAGACACACGGGCGGGCTCAGAGAGACGGTCGCACCCTCGTGGCAATTTAAATCACTTATATGGGGCGTTTCTTCCATGTTTCCTTTGACCAATCATTTTGATTTGTCTGATTCAGAGTCCATATTTGGTGTATCTCAGGATTTTCCCATGTGTGCAAGTGCATCTCTTAGCCAAGGTGGATTCTACCGAAGAGGCTATGGTAGACTTAGCCACTTAGCATCACTCCCCTTTTGACCTCCAAGGAGCCTTTCTGCGAATGTGTGGTCAGGGAGGTCTCCTGACTTCAAGAATGAGGACTATGTGGTCTCTTATCTTCTATCTGGGCAGAGCCCAGCCTCCTCTCTCAATTGTCCTGTTATTCTCATTCTCAGGGTATTGGTCCACAAGGAAGAACTCAAACCGTTTGCCCTGGGGCTCATCTGTCTTCTGCCTCAATATTCTCTGCAAATTTAGGTCCATATTTCTAATAAATGGCTGTTTTTGAAGCAAGGATACATTTTACTTACTTTTTCTCATTGTTACCTCTTGTATGACCCTTCTTGCCACTGCATTCTAGCATCTTCTAACGGGAACACAACCTCTTGTAGTTTTTCGGTGGAATCTATGGGTGGTAACTTCTTAAACACTTCGTATAACTTAAAATGCCTTTATTTTGCTCCCACTTGTAAATGGTTATTTGCCTAGATATAGAAGCACAGTTTACACTTTTTCCCACGGCACCTTAAAGATATTCCTCCCTCATGTCCTGACTTCCAGCGTTGCCAATGAAGAATCTGTTGCTTTTGCAAAATTGTATTTTCTGTTTTCAAGATGTCCAAATAGTCTTTTTTCAAAGCTACATGCTCTTATTTCATAATCACCAGCTTTAGGGATGTGACACCTTCCCTTTATTTCTTTGAGAATTTTATTTGTTTTTAGGTGTCATTTGTAATAGCTTTACTGAAGTATAGTTTACATTCCATAAAAAGACATTCATTATAAGTGCACAATACAGTTATTTTTAATAAGTGTGCAGAGTTGTACAACATCACTGCTGTCGAGTTCTAGAACTTTCCCATCACTTGAACAAGTTCTGCCGTAGCGTTTATGTTCAATCTTCAATTGCCTCCAGCCTGAGGGAATCACTGATCTACTTCCTATCTCTGTATTTTTTTTTTCCTCTTTTGGAAATTTTATATAAATGGTATCATATAACACATGGCTTTTTGTGTCTGGCTTTTTTCCTCTTAGCATAATGTTTTGGAGGTTTATCCATGTAAGCATGCATCAGTAGTTCTTTATTTATATTGTTGAATAGGATTCCATTGTGCTACATTTTTATCCAGGGCTTCCTATGTGCACTGTTCTAAGCCTCATTCAACGTGGTTTATAGTCTGCATGGGGGATACAGCCATGACCATCTAATCTGGAGCCATTTCTGGAGGAAGACATGGTCATTTCCATTTCTCCAAGGAAGACATACAGATGGCCAGCAGGCACATGAAAAGATGCTCAATATCGCTAATTATTGGAGAGATGCAAATCAAAACTACAATGAGGTACCACCTCACCCAGGTCAGAGGGCGATCATTAAAAAGTCTACAAATAACAAATGCTGGAGGGCGTGTGGAGAAAATAGAACCCTCCTACACTGTTGGTGGTAATGTAAGTTGGTGCAGCCACTATGGAAAACAGTATAAAGGTTCCTTAAAAAGCTAAAAATAGAGTTGCTATATGATCTAGCAATGCCACCTCTGGGCATATATCCAGATAAAACTATAATTCAAAAAGATACATGCACCACTATGTTCATAGAAGCACTATTCACAATAGCCAAGACATGGAAACAACCTAAATGTCCATCGACAGATGAACAAATAAAGAAGATGTGGTACCTATACACAATGGAATATTACTCAGCCATAAAAAAGAATGAAAATGCCATTTGCAGCAACATGAATGAACCTAGAGATTATCATACTAAGTGAAGTAAGTCAGAAAGAGAAAGACAAATACCGTACACTATCTCTTACATGTGGAATCTAAATTAGGACACAAATGAACTTACCTACGAAACAGAAACAGACTCACAGACATAGAGAACAGATTTGTGGTTGCCAAGATGGAGCGGGGAAAGAGGAAGGATAGATTGGGAGTTTGGGATTAGCAGATGCAAACTAGTATATATTGAATGGATAAACAACAATGTCCTACTGTAGAGCACAGGGAATTATATTCAATATCCTGTGATAAACCATAATGGAAAAAAAAAAAAAAAAGACATGGTCACTTCTTTAACAGAGCCAAGCCCAACCTCATCACCTACCACTTCAAGATGAACAATAGTATTTTCCTTCCACAGCTGGTTAGAAAGCAGGTGTCGTCCTGTGAGTCCAAGCCCCTCTCTCCATGGCTCACTGGCTCCTGTGCTAGCTTCCAGGTTAGTGAATCTTAGCTGGTAAAGGCTGGGGGGCGGGGATGGGGGGTAGCTGCCAGCATGCAGCTCTGGGGAGGGGCCTGGAACCTGGACCTTTCCCGTTGCTCCTGTAAAGCTATACGTCTTGTTCTGAAGCATGCTGTTTAAAGTTGACTCTTCTTTGAAAGGAAAATGTTCTGAATTTTTTAATGCTTCAAAAAGGAAACAGAAAGATAAAAAAGAAAGGAAAGAAGGCAGGCAAGGAAGAGCCATTTCCATTTCCCTTCTCCTTTAAATCCATCTCTGGACATATTCGGTGGCAGCCCTGCCAGCTGTTAAAAGTATTTGAGAGTTGGCAGAGGGCTACAGTGAGGAAATCAAATCTCTGCTCCTCCAGAGAACTCCATTAGCGAGATATTTAAACTGTGGCTTCACCTGAAAGAGGAAAGACAGCAGCCCACAAGGCAACCTCCCCGCTCCTTACAGAACTCTGAGAAGCAGCTGGGTCCTGTTTCTCAGGCCTTGACAACACTTCCCACTCCTTCCGCCTACAGGAATATTCTGAAAAAAGACATTAGTGCACTTGAGACATCACCTCTCCTCCCCTGCTCCATGTCATGCAGCCAGAACCTAGCTAGACGCAGTTACTAGTGTTCTCAGCAGGCTGGAAGGGGACAGAGGGGGAACAGAAATGTTGCCCTCATGCATAATATTATAGCTCCCCAATGCTGAGAATACACTCTTCATAAGAAGACTGATAAAGTTGGCCTATCTGTAAACAGAAGTATACATTTCCATATTATGAATGTAATACAGAAGAGCCAGTTTATATTTTAAAACCAGCAATGTGATACAATTTTATTTGTGTGGCAGTTTGTTTGGAAAATTCAGCATTCATTTTACAATTAAATACATGCTATAAATACATACCAAAAGCCAAGGAAGTGTTTATAATCATTAACCCTGCAACTCCACTGCAAGGAATGTGCCCTAAGGCCACCAACTCAATGGGAAAAAAGAGCCCAGATGCTCAATGACTGTTCCTATTGTTAAACTGCAGAACTAGATACTGTCATTTGCCACAGAGAAAAATGGTTAACTAAGATAAATCAGCATAGGGGGTGGTGGGGGTGGTAGGATGAATTGGGATTGACATGTATACACTAATATGCATAAAATAGAGAACTAATAAGAACCTGCTGTATAAAAATAAATAAATAAATAAAATTCGAAAAAAAGAGAAATCGGCGTGTTGTGACATGTAAATATTTTAAATGATTATGATTTGTTATGATGTTATGGGATGTCAATTGTGATTATTATGGTATCACATGGGAAATATTTGTGATATAATGTTCAGTGAAATAATCAGAAGATATAGCTGGTATGTGGCCCAAGCTCACAATTTCACAGCAATATTTCTGTACATGGGGGCTTCCCTGGTGGCGCAGTGGTTGGGAGTCCGCCTGCCGATGCAGGGGACACGGGTTCGTGCCCCAGTCCGGGAAGATCCCACGTGCCACGGAGCGACTAGGCCCGTTAGCCATGGCCGCTGAGCCTGTGCGTCCAGAGGCTGTGCTCCACAACGGGAGAGGCCACAACAGTGAGAGGCCCGCGCACCGCAAAAAAAAATATATATATATATATATATATATATATATTTTTTTTTTTTTTTCTGTATATGGACTTGCCAAGAGGGTGTTACAGAAAAATGAAATTAGTTGTTTTAAAGTAGTAAGAATATGAGCAAAACTTTTCTTTGGGGACTTCCCTGGTGGTGCAGTGGTTAAGACTTTACCTTCCAATGCAGGGGGTGCAGGTTCGATCCCTGGTCAGGGAGCTAAGATTCTCACATGCCTCGAGGCCAAAAAAAACAAAACAGAAAACAGAAAAAAAAAAGTTTTCTTTTGATGGGCCGTTTTTAAATACAAATGGAAAGAAAAAGCAATGCAAATTTTAGTTAGCTCTGTGCATCAATGCATAATAACCCTTTTAACTTACAGGTAGTTCATCTAAGTACTAATCATTTCCGTCCTCAGTTCTAGGGCCTAAAGACAGGCTCTGCAGAAGGAAAATTAAAGAGAGGGAAGGGGTGGGGAGAGAAGACAGAACTGAGGAAGGAGGGGAGGCAGAGGAGAAAACGTAAGTCAAGATGTCCAACCACCTCATCTTTGGTCTCTATTTGCTTTTAAAGTTTTGTCTTAAGCTGAACTTATTTCTTTAACTTCCTCAATCAATTCCTCCCCCGAATTACTTTTTTTTTTCTGATTTCATCTCTCTCTCTCTCCAACCTGAATATCAGATTCTCTCTTTAATTAATATCAGCGTAAACCAAGATCTATGGGTTTTAATAACTACTTGGTTAAAAATCAGCCTGGCAAATGAAAGAGCAAGAAGATTGTCTTCTTTTCGAAGACTACTGCCTTCACCCAACAGTTTACTGCAATAGAGATAATATTTTAAAACCTGGTAATACTTGATTTCTTACCTTCCTAATTGCATGACCTTCTCCCAGCCAGTCCAGAGCATCCAGGCACAAATTGGAAGAAGGGGATGTTTGGGGGAAGATTAAAAATGTCACAGAAAAAGTGCAGAGAGAAAGACTTAGTTTCATATTCAGCTTTCCACAGGTAAAGTAGGATTAACTACTAAGGCAATAGTGTTGCAACCAGGCTACAGCTTTAATAGAGGATTTTTAAGATATCTTTCTCTCCTCCACTGGAATATTAACCATCAAGTCTGGATGACTCGGGTCATGGAGTCATCCATTGAATGAAGAAAAGGCAAATCCATTTGTCCGTAACAACTAGAGGGTGGGGATAACCCTACAACTTGTGTTCCTCTACGGTAGAAGCGGAATAGTTAGAAGTTGAACTGTGTCCTCCTTCCAAATGTATATTTTGAAGTCCTTAAACCCCAGTTTATGACTCAGAACATGTCTTAAACTGACGCACTGCAGAAGTAATCAAATTAAAATGAGGTAATAGGGTAGACCCTAATCTAACACGACTGGTGTCCTTTTATAGGGGGAAATTTGCACACAGACAGCTATACAGGGAGACTGACATATGAAAATGAAGATGGTTATCTATAGGCCAAGAGAGAGGCTGGAGACAGACCCTTCCCTCACAGCGCTCAGAAGGAACCACTCCTGCCAACACCTTGATCTCAGACTTCTGGCCTCCAGAATTGGGAGACAATAAATATTCTGTTTTTAGGCTACTTGGTTTGTGGTACTTGTTACAGCAGACCTAGCAAACTAATACAGTGCCCAAAGGAAGATAAAAAGAAAATCCCTGCTTTCCACTCTGGGAGGCAATGGGAAGAAGAACAAAAGGACGCTCTTCCCCTCTCCTCATTTGGGGCTCTGGAAAAAGGCCCAGTAGGAGGCTTCCCTGGACCAACCTCGATGCCACCACAGCAGAGCAAACCTGCCGCACAGGATGGTCAGGTGAGCAGCCCTTGGGCACATGTTGGCTGGGCTTTCCTCAGTTCAAGTGAAGTACATTGTAGGGGAGGAAAAATAATTTTCCCTCTAACCTTCTAGGTTCTAGGCTGAGATGCCCCCATAATAAAAGACAGATTAGTAGAAGAAAAATAGAAACTTAGTAACACGTAACTGAATAGTTCCCCGAAATGGCCCAAGCCACCACCTTAAATACCACCTCCACCTAAAGACAAAAGGAGATATTGGCAGGGGGGTTGGGGGGGCCAGTCATGGGAGGTTATCAAGCAAAGCACAGAAAACAAGCGTGTGGTTGTTATGCAGGTTTAACTTGCTGTTTTCTCCATTGATAAGCATTTCCAATGATTGAGTCATTATCCTCTTCCTGGTACAACCTTACGAATGGAGATTTCCCTTGTAAATATAAACATCCCGGAGGACCTTCAAGATGGCGGAGGAGTGAGACGTGGAGATCACCTTCTTCCACAAATACATCACAAATACATCTACATGTGGAAGAATTCCTACAGAACACCTACTGAACGCTGGCAGAAGACCTCAGACTTCCTAAAAGACAAAAAAATCCCCATGTACCTGGCCACGTGGCTGACAGGGTCTTGGTGCTCCAGCCATGTGTCAGGCCTGAACCTCTGAGGTGAGAGAGCCGAGTTCAGGACATTGGACCACCAGACACGTCCCGGCCCCATGAAATATCAATTGGCGATGGCTCTCCCAGAGATCTCCATCTCAACGCTAAGACCCAGCTCCACTCAACGACCAGCAAGCTACAGTGCTGGACACCCTATGCCAAACAACTAGCAAGACAGGAACACAACCCCATCCATTAGCAGAGAGGCTGACTAAAATCATAATAAGTTCACAGACACCCCAAAACACACCACCAGAAGTGGCCCTGCCCACCAGAAAGACAAGATCCAGCCTCATCCACCAGAACACAGGCACCAGTACCCTCCACCAGGAAGCCTACACAACCCACTGAACCAAACTTACCCACTGGGGGCAGACACCATAGACAGTGCCTGCGAAGAGGAGACCCCAAAGCACAGTAAGTTAAGCAAAATGAGAAGACAGAGAAATACGCAGCAAATGAAGGAGCAAGGTAAAAACCCACCAGACCAAACAAGTGAAGAGGAAATAGACAGTCTACCTGAAAAAGAATTCAGAGTAATGATAGTAAAGATGATCCAAAAAACTGGAAATAGAATGGAGACAATACAAGAAACATTTAACAAGGACCTAGAAGAACTAAAGAGCAAACAAACAATGATGAACAACACAGTAAATGAAATTAAAAATTCTCTAGAAGGGATCAATAGCAGACTAACTGAGGCAGAAGAACAGATAAATAACTTGGAAGATAAAATAGTGGAAATAACTACCACAGAGCAGATAAAGAAAAAAGAATGAAAAGAATTTAGGACAGTCTCAGAGACCTCTGGGACAACATTAAACACACCAACGTTCGAACTATAGGGGTCCCAGAAGAAGAAGAGAAAAAAAAAGGGACTGAGAAAGTATTTGAAGAGATTATAGTTGAAAACCTCCCTAATATGGGAAAGGAAATAGTCAGTCAAGTCCAGGAAGCACAGAGAGTCCCATACAGGATAAATCCAAGGAGAAACACGCCAAAACACATATTAATCAAACTATTAAAAATTAAATACAGGGCTTCCCTGGTGGCGCAGTGGTTGAGAGTCTGCCTGTCGATGCAGCAGACACGGGTTCGTGCCCCGGTCTGGGAAGATCCCACATGCCGCGGAGCGGCTGGGCCCGTGAGCCATGGCCACTGAGCCTGCGCGTCTGGAGCCTGTGCTCCGCAACGGGAGAGGCCACAATAGTGAGAGGCCCGCATACCGCAAAAGAGAAAAAAAAAAATTAAATACAAAGAAAGCATATTAAAAGCAGCAAGGGAAAAACAACAAATAACACACAAGGGAATCCCCATAAGGTTAACAGCTGATCTTTCAGCAGAAACTCTGCAAGGGAGTGGCAGGATGTATTTAAAGTGATGAAAAAGAAAAACCTACAACCAAGATTACTCTACCCAGTGAGGATCTCATTCAGATTCGATGGAGAAATGTAAACCTTTACAGATAAGCAAAAGCTAAGAAAATTCAGCACCACCAAACCAGCTTTAAAACAAATTCTAAAGGAACTTCTCCAGGAAGGAAACACAAGAGAAGGAAAAGACCTACAATAACAAACCGAAAACAATTAAGAAAATGGAAATAGGAACATGCATATCGATAATTACCTTAAATATAAATGGATTAAATGCTCCCACCAAAAGACACAGACTGGCTGAATGGATACAAAAACAAGACCCGTATATACGTTGTCTACAAGAGACCCACTTCAGACCTAGGGACACATACAGACTGAAAGTGAGGGGATGGAAAAACATATTCCATGCAAATGGAAATCAAAAGAAAGCTGGAGTAGCAATTCTCATATCGGACAAAATAGACTTTAAAATAAAGACTATATTACAAGAGACAAAGAAGGACACTACATGATGATCAAGATATCAATCCAAGAAGAAGATATAACAATCGTAAATACTTATGCACCCAGCATAGGAGCACCTCAATACATAAGGCAAATGCTAACAGCCATAAAAGGGGAAATCGAACAGTAGCACAATAATAGTGGGGGACGTTAACACCACACTTTCACCAATGGACAGATCATCCAAAATGAAAATAAGGAAACACAAGCTTTAAATGACACATTAGACAAGATGGACTTAATTGATATTTATAGGACATTACACCCCAAAACAACAGAATACACTTTCTTCTCAAGTGCTCATGGAACATTCTCCAGGATAGACCATATCTTGGGTCACAAATGAAGGCTTGGTAAATTTAAGAAAATTGAAATCATATCAGGTATCTTTTCTGACTACAATGCTATGAGACTAGATATCAATTACAGGAAAAAAACTGTAAAAAATACAAACACATGGAGGCTAAACAATATGCTATTAAATAACCAAGAGATCACTGAAGAAATCAAAGAGGACATCAAAAAATACCTAGAAACAAATGACAATGAAAACACGACAACCCAAAACCTATGGGATGCATCAAAAGCAGCTCTAAGAGGGAAGTTTATAGCAATATAATCCTACCTTAAGAAACAGGAAAAAAAAAAAGGGAAAAAAAAAAAAAAGAAACAGGAAACATCTCGAATAAACAACCTAACCTTACACTTAAAGCAATTAGAGAAAGAAGGACAAAAACCCCCAAAGTTAGCAGAAGGAAGGAAATCATAAAGATCAGATCAGAAATAAATGAAAAGGAAATGAAGGAAACAATAGCAAAGATCAATAAAACTAAAAGCTGGTTCTTTGAGAAGATAAACAAAATTGATAAACCATTAGCCAGACTCATCAAGAAAAAAAGGGAGAAGACTCAAATCAATAGAATTAGAAATGAAAAAGAAGTAACAACTGACACTGCAGAAATACAAAGGATCATGAGACATTCCTACAAGCAACTACATGCCAATAAAATGGACAACCTGGAAGAAATGGACAAATTCTTAGAAATGCACAACCTTCCGAGACTGAACCAGGAAGAAATAGAAAATATAAACAGACCAATCACAAGCACTGAAATTGAAACTGTGATTAAAACTCCTCCAACAAACAAAAGCCCAGGACCAGATGGCTTCACAGGCGAATTCTATCAAACATTTAGAGAAGAGCTACCACCTATCCTTCTGAAACTCTTCCAAAATATAGCAGAGGGAGGAGCACTCCCAAACTCATTCTATGAGGCCACCATCACCCTGATAGCAAAACCAGACAAAGATGTCACAAAGAAAGAAAACTACAGGCCAATATCACTGATGAACAGAGATGCAAAAATCCTCAACAAAATAGTAGCAAACAGAATCCAACAGCACATTAAAAGGATCATACACCACGATCAAGTGGGGTTTATCCCAGCAATGCAAGGATTCTTCAATATATGCAAATCAATCAATGTGATACACCATATTAACAAATCAAAGGATAAAAACCATATGATCATCTCAATACATGCAGAAAAAGCTTTTGACAAATTCAATACCGTTTTATGATAAAAACTCTACAGAAAGTGGGCATAGAGGGAATTTACCTCAACATAATACAGGCCATATATGACAAACCCACAGCCAACATTGTCCTCAATGGTGAAAAACTGAAACCATTTCCACTAAGATCAGGAACAAGACAAGGTTGCCCACTGTCACCACTATTATTTAACATAGTTTTGGAAGTTTTAGCCACAGCAATCAGAGAAGAAAAAGAAATAAAAGGAATACAAATTGGAAAAGAAGAAGTAAATCTGTCACTGTTTTCAGATGACATGATACTATACATAGAGAATCCTAAAGATGCCACCAGAAAACTACTAGAGCTAATCAATGAATTTGGTAAAGCAGCAGGATACAAAATTAATGCACAGAAATCTCTTGCATTCCTATACACTAATGATGAAAAATCTGAAACAGAAATTAAGGAAACACTCCCATTTACCGTTGCAACAAAAAGAATAAAATAGCTAGGAATAAACCTACCTAAGGAGACAAAAGACCTGTATGCAGAAAACTATAAGACACTGATGAAAGAAATTATAGATGATACAAACATATGTAGAGATATACCATGTTCTTGGATTGGAAGAATCAACATTGTGAAGATGACTATACTACCCAAAGCAATATACAGATTCAATGCAATCCCTATCAAATTACCAATGGCATTTTTCACAGAACTAGAACAAAAAAGTTGCACAATTTGTATGGAACCACAAAAGACCCCAAATAGCCAAAGCAGTCTTGAGAAAGAAAAATGGAGCTGGAGAAACCAGGCTCCCTGACTTCAGACTATATTATACTACAAAGCTACAGTAATCAAGACAGTATGGTACCGGCACAAAAACAGAAATATAGATCAATGGAACAGGATAGAAAGCCCAAAGATAAACCCGTGCACATATGGTCACCCTATCTTTGATAAAGGAGGCAAGAGTATACAATGGAGAAGAGACAGCCTCTTCAAAAAGTGGTGCTGGGAAAACTGGACAGCTATATGGGAAAAAATGAAGTTAGAACACTCCCGAACACCATACACAAAAATAAACTCAAAATGGATTAAAGACCTAAATGTAAGGCCAGACACCATCAAACTCTTAGAGGAAAACATAGGCAGAACACTCTATGACATAAATCTCAGCAAGATCCTTTTTGACCCACCTCCTAGAGAAATGGAAATAAAAACAGAAATAAACAAATGGGACCTAATGAAACTTAAAAGCTTTTGCACAACAAAGGAAACCATAAACAAGACAAAAAAGAACCCTCAGAATGGGAGAAAATATTTGCAAACGAAGCAACTGACAAAGGATTAATCGCCAAAATTTACAAGCTCACACAACTCAATATCAAAAAAAACCAAGCAATCCAATCCAAAAATGGGCAGAAGACCTAAATAGACATTTCTCCAAAGAAGATATACAGACTGCCAACAAACACATGAAAGGATGCTCAACATCACTAATCATTAGAGAAATGCAAATCAAAACTACAATGAGGTATCACCTCACACCAGTCAGAATGGCCATCATCAAAAAATCTACAAACAATAAATGCTGGAGAGGGTGTGGAGAAAAGGGAACCCTCTTGCAGTGTTGGTGGGGATGTAAATTGATACAGCCACTATTGAGAACAGTATGGAGGTTCCTTAAGAAAACTAAAAACAGAACTAACATATGACCCAGCAATCCCACTACTGGGCATATACCCTGAGAAAACCATAATTCAAAAAGAGACATGTACCACAATGTTCATTGCAGCACTATTTACAATAGCCAGGACATGGAACCAACCTAAATGTTCATCAATGGATGAATGGATAAAGAAGATGTGGCACATATATACAATGGAATATTACTCAGCCATAAAAAGAAACGAAATTGAGTTATTTGGAGTGAGGTGGTTGGACCTAGAGTCTGTCATACAGAGTGAAGTAAGTCAGAAAGAGAAAAACAAATACCATATGCTAACATATATATGGAATCTAAAAAAAAAAAAACTGGTTCTGAAGAACCTAGGGGCAGGAGAGGAATAAAGACGCAAACGTAGAGAATGCACTTCAGGACACGGGGAGGGGGAAGGGTAAGCTGGGACGAAGTGAGAGAGTGGCATTGACATATATACACTTCAGAAGGGCTACGTCCTGGCTGGACCCTCACCAGGGAGAGAGAGACCAATTCACAAGTTATGTGGCTGTAGGTTTCAGCTGCAAATGCTAGCAAAGTGAGCAGCTCCCCGATGGACAAGAAACATCACCCCCAAAGACCAGAGCACCGCTAAGCACCCCGATCCCCCCCGCCACACGAGATGTGTGTTAAGCCTCACCCGCTCCATATACCATCCTAGAGAGAGAAGGGTGCAGAAAACATATCTGAGAGATGGAGCATTTTTAGTCAGGCGCTGGACAAAACCAAATGATCAGATCAGACTAAACTTCAAGCTGGGATGGACATTTAATTATTTTTGGTCCCACCCTACCAAGTTGTATTCTGAGTTTAAATCCTACAGCATATACACAAAATGCTTCATGATCAGAGGACTTGGGGGCAGTGGGAGAAGTAAAGTGGGACCATTTAACATCAAGGTCACTATTTCAACAAAACAATTTTAGAAACTCCCTCCGGGGGATGGTCATAGTGGCTTCTCTTGTGGTTTCGAGAATGGGCTGGATGGATTCCGAAGATTCTCAAACTGTTTTGGTGTCACTAGCTTCAAGTCGTGGAGTTTCACAGCCTGCAGGGTGCTAATTAAAGTCAATATCAGCTCTGCTAACCTGCCACCACACCCCCAATAAACAAAGGCACGCCCTGGTCTGTCAGCCACATTGGACGCTCAGGAGCGGTACTGAACTGTAAGTGAAAAGCTGTCAGGGCCGAAACTGAAGTTGGCAGAGCTGTGAAGGGCTAGTGAAGCATGAGCTGGGGGTGTGCAAGGTGTGGAGGCTGCCCTTTTCATCTGGGCATAGCCGGGAGCCCCGGTGCACTTCCTGCTTGGGATGAAGAAATCCCTCCCAAGAGGGAAGTCCACTAGCCCAAGGCGTTTTCAGGTAGAGGAGGTGAGTCTTTGATGAAGATGAAACGTTCATTGTAAAGAAACAGAACAGTTTTTTAGATATGACACCAAAGTGAACAGCATGACTGACAGATGGGTGGCTGTCTTCAAGAGCCCTGAGAATCCCAGCTCTTAACAGAGACCTTGCCCTAAACAGAGCTGCATCACCCAGTCCCACTTCATATTAATAAAGGCAGCCAGTAGACATGGTCATTGCCCAGGTAGTTACCTAGTAAATACTAACAGGCCAAAAGGCAGTTCTCAGTGACTGGCACGCAGAAGGAGCACACAAGACAACAGTTGCTTTTCTTCCGGGCATTTGGGTCTCCCCAAGTGGGAGGCAGTGTGCGGGGGCACAGGAGGGAAGGGTGACACGCAGATGTTCAGACCCAAAACCTGAAGAAAAGAGAAGCAGCTGTGCACGGTGCAGTGGTTCATTCTTATGTCCATTCGACATGCATTGATTGGACACTGGTCGTGTGCTGGTACAGCAGCAGACAAAGCGGTATGCTTGCCCTCGTGGAGCTGATGCTCTAATATAGGAGACAGACAGTAGCCGACACGGACTAGAATACCAAGTAGCGACGTGTGTTAGAAGAAAGTCGATCAGCAGGCTAGACCGTGATGGGGTGGAGGAGAGAGGAGCTGCCCTTTTATGAGGCGGCCAGTAACATCTCTCCAAGTGGTGATATTTGAGCAGGGACCTGAATCTCGCTGGGGAGGGAGCCACGAGACCCTCTGTGTGGAGAACATTCCAGCAGGAGAGAGCAGGACCAGGGAGGCTGGGGCTGAGAGCACGCTGGAAGATGAGGACAGACCCAGGGGCTGGGTCCCACAGGGTTTAGACCTGATTCTGGGGGAGAGAAGTCATGGAAGGGTTTTGAGCCACAAGGCTTGTAGTGAACGCCAAGCAGAGCGCAGGATGCAGGGGCAAGAGTGGGAGCACAAGTGCCATTAGGAGACCATGGCCGTGACTCAGGAGATGGGTCCAGGGAGCCAGAGGGGCATGAGAAGGAGCTGGGCTTCTCAACGGGGGTACATTTGCTGAGAGAGGCAACTGCACGTACTGATGGATTGGGTGTGGGTGTGAGAGAAAGAGAGGGGCAAGATTGGGGGCCTGAGTGTGGAGGGGTACCTGGCTGACGCGGGGATGGGCTGGGGGGCTGTGGTGTCTCCAACGAAGGTCACTGAGCATCCAAGGGCAGAGAGAGACAGAGAGGATTATATCCGTGTCTCTCCCCTCTCTTCTCCCCATTCTGCACCAGTTCCTCTTCCTTCATCCTTCATCGGTCTTCACTAGCTCTTGCTGTGCTCGCTCTCTTACCCCCACACGCATTTCTCCGTCTCCCTGTGGCACAAGTTCCCCTAGGAACACACCTGTGTCCCCATCTGACCCCGCAGGGCGCCTTCTGTGGTGTCTTCACAGGCGCTTAAAGCAAATTTCCTCTCTCTGGTGAAATACAAAAGGTCGAGCTTGAAACATCCTTGATGTGAACGCTGCTCTTCCCTGTGCAAAAGTCCCTCCCCCAAACCTTCCAGACAGGTTTCTAAGCCTCAAGGCTTTGAGGAAGACTTGGTGCCCACTGTCAAAGCATGAAGTTTACACAGGTGGGAAGACGGGAGGACTAACTCCCTCCCCCACCCACAAGACACCAGTCTTTTGATTTTCCTTCATCACCCGTTCGTTTCTCTCTTTATTCCTTCATCTCCATGTCAGTATTCGACAGGAACAAGAGTGAGTCATGAAGTTTCCTTCCATTTCCAAAACAAACCTTTAACTTTGGAATGAAGAGGAAAGAATATTTTTTTTCTAAACCAAGAGTGTAAACCGGCTGGACTGTTTTGTAAAATGATCACACCCTCTCAACACTTCGCAGATTTGCCTGCTACCAGATGAGTGTCTTTTCCCTTCTTTAAATCAACTCAAGTAAATACACAACACTCAGCCAAATCACATCCACTAGCAGGAGGATAGGTTTTGAGATGTTTTCTTGTTAATTGTTTACCTTCATCTGAGACAGAAAAGGTGGCTCATCAGAACAGAGTTACTGAAAGGATTTTCAGGGGCTGGCAGGGGACCGGCTGCAGCTGGAGGTCTGTTATGTAACTTTTGTTACATGTCTCTTTCCAATTTCAAGGTGTTCAGCAGACCCTGACTAATTAAGACGGGAATTGATTTATGTGCTTGGGCATCCCACCCAGCTGCAACAAGCATTTCAAACTCTGCGTTGGAAGACATTCTCATTGCTTCTTTGGTAATGCAGAGCCCTCGTTGGATGATAACGACAGTCCTCTGTTGTCACTCTGTGAATAACGGAGTAAATTAGAACATGACCCACAGAGGCTCGGTGCTCATGTGATCCTCTGGATGGAGGGACTCTGGTCCAATGACTTCAACGCATCCTGACTCTCCCTGGACACGTCCAGTGAGAGCCAATTCACAACTGTTGGGTAGCTGTTTGCTGTAGTTCAGCTGGGTCGGAGTCAAAGGCAGTTATTCACACAGGTATTTCCCCCTTTGGGGATCCCAGTGGGGACATGTGACTCCAAGGAGCAACTCGAAAGACGCCCATCCAAGTCTGTACTCGTCCAAGGTCAGAATTCTCCAATTAGAGCTTGCTCCTTTGAGGTTAAGAGATTGTCATGATCTTTTCATTATTATTTATTGAGCAAACATTTTGTGCCAGCCATTGTGTTATCCTCCAGGACGCAACTTCAGTAAGACCTATTCTTGGTCCACCAGGGGCTTAGAGTCTAGTTCATTACATTTTAATTACTCTGAAATAGGCAAAACAGTACCGGTCATTTATAACTTTCATCAATCACACATTAATTTATTCAATGAAAATTTATTGACTAGAAGTGACAGTCTAGTAGGGAGAGAAACATGAATAAGTCATTGTAACAGGAAGTTACAAGGGCTATAATAAAGCATCACTTATTTACTTGATCCTTTTTAAGGTAACTGGGCAAGGAAAGCTTTCAGAAATGTTAATGCAGAAAACCTAAGGGCACTGAACACCTGTAGCAGTGGGAGAAGGATGCTGCCAGGAAGATCTCTTCCTTTCTGATTCTGGTCAAGGGTAGCTCAGCCTGTTGCCAGCTGATGGACTCCAGGAGTCTCTGCACAAGAGCTATAATCATTCTCACCTGTGAAGGTGGTGGTGTGGCTAATGAGAGGTTTTGTGGTATTGGCTTAATGAGGTGAAATGATTAAAATATAATTAGCACATTTATTATTTTAATATGAATCAGTGCTTCTAAAGCCCCTGAAAAGAATTTAATCTCCAAAATAATTTAAGCCCTTTCTACAAGCTCCTTCATACTATTAAACACACCAATTTTTTTTTCTTGGTATAAGTCACAAGCTTCATCCTCCAAACAGTCCCAAGCATATGAACAGCCAGGCTAAAAGTAATTAAGTTTTATTGTAAATTGTTCTTTGGGCTTTTCTGAGAATCCCAAGGAAAGGCAAGGAAGAGCAGACCTCCTGCTAGAATCAGATTCTGATGGATTGGGATGAAAGAACTATGTTTTGGGTAAAACCAAAGATGATGCTTTCTGGCTGGAAGTCCTGCCTGACTCAGCCCGATGCAGGCAGGCAGGCAGGCAGGCAGGTTTGTGTTTTCTCCAATCACTCGTTGCCTTTGCACCTTCATGCATCAGGCTGAACAGAGAATCAATAACTAGGTGCCTAGCAGGATTTTTAAGGTTATCACTCTCAATCCTTCATTTGATGGTTGCTTAATGTTGATCATATTGACTGAGTTGAAAAGTTGCCTTCTGCTGCAGGTTTGATGAGTTATCATTTTCTGCCAGATAAGGAAGTTTCTACAAAGGAAGAAAAATTACTTCTCTGGGATCTTCTCTTGTTCTACAGAAACAGAAATGTAGCTAAGAGGCTTAAAGTGGAAACACCAGACAATTCAGCCTTCACCGAGGACTATGCCTACTTATTTCTGACAGAAAATTCCTCTTGTTCCATGCATATATTTTGAAAATCACTTTTCCTTTCTGTAAGAAAGAATTTTTAAGGTGTATTTTCTTTGAAAACTCCAAAGCAAAGCAAAATCTATTAAATACCTGGGATATGGTCTTAGAATAATCCTAAGCAAGAATCAACATATGTCAAAAGATGTCACTATCAGGGCTTCCCTGATGGCGCGGTGGTTGAGAGTCCGCCTGCTGATGCAGGGGACGCAGGTTCGTGCCCCGGTCCAGGAGGATCCCACATGCCACAGAGCGGCTGGGCCCGTGAGCCATGGACGCTGAGCCTGCACATCCGGAGCCTGTGCTCCGCAATGGGAGAGGCCACAGCAGTGAGAGGCCCGCGTACCACAAAAAAAAAAAAAAAAAAAAAAGAGTGAAAAAAGATGTCACTATCAAAATTCTGATTTATTTTACAATAAATTCCTATTTATCAAAAGTGTATCTAAATTCCTGGATATTTAAAAAAATTCAGATTAAAAAGAGTTACCAGAGAGTGCCAGCTTTGGCAATAGTCATGCCTCCTTTCCATACCTGTAACTGTTTTCTCCAACAGTGAAAAACATATGTTTTACTAACGAAAGTAGTGTTTGTTTCAGCTTTATTGCAGTATAATTGACATATAAAATTGTAATATATAAAAAGTCTACATGTGACAATTTGATGTACATATATTGGGTTGGCCAAAAAGTTTGTGCTGAAAAATCCAAACGAACTTTTTGGCCAAGCCAATACATTGTGAAACGATGCCCATAATCAAGTTAATTAACACATCCATCACCTCATACAGTTACCTTTTTGTGTGTGTGTGAGAACACTTAAGTTCTACTCTCTTAGCAAATTTCAGTTGTACACTATAGTATTATAACAATAGTCACCATTTTATACATTAGATCCTCACACATTATTCATCTTTTAACTGGAAGTTTGTACCCTTTATCCCCATTTACCCACTTCTGAGCCCTTGGCAACCACCATTCCACTCTCTGTTTCTATAAGTTTGATCTTTTTTTTTAAAGATTCCACTAATAAGTGATACCATGCAGTATTTGTCTATTTCTGTCTGGCTTATTTAACTTAGCCCTCAAGTTTTGTCTATGTTGCTGCAAATGGCAGGATTTCCTTTTTTATGACTCAATAAAATTCCTGTGTGTGTGTGTATCTCAAACTTTCTTTATTCATTCTTCTGTCAACAGACACTTATGTTGTTTCCATACCTTAGCTATTGCAAATAATGCTACATTGAATATAAGGACTTGGAGGTACAGATATTTCTTCAAGATAATGATTTTATTTCCTTTGGCTAAATACCCAGAAATGAGATTGTTGGATCACATATTAGATCTATTTTTAACTTTTTGAGGAACCTCCATACTGTTTTCCACAGTGGCTCTACCAATTTACATTCCCTCCAATAGTTTACTAGGGTTCCCTTTTCACCACATCCTTGCCAACATTTATTGTCTTTTTGATGATAGCCATTCTGACAGGTATGAAGTGATATCTCATTGTGGTTTTGATTTGCATTTCCCTGATGATTCATGACGTTAAGCACCTTTTTATGTGCCTATTGTCCATCTGTATGTCTTCTTTGGAAAATGTCTATTCAGGTCTTCTGCCCATTTTTTAATTGGTTTATTTGGTTTTTGATATTGAGCTGTTTGAGCTGTTTATATATTTTGGATATTATTAACCCCTTATCAGACATATCATTTGCAAATATCTTTTCCCATTTAGTATGTTGTCTTTCATTTTATTGATGGTTTCCTACACTGTGCAAAGCTTTTAAGTTTCAGGTTCCATTTCCCCTGCCTGAGGAGACAGAGCCAAAAAAAATATTGCTAAAACTTATGTAAAAGACTGTACTGGCCATGTCTACTTCTAGGAGTTTTAGGCTTTCTGGTTTACAATTTGGTATTTAGTCCATTTTGAATTTATTGTTGTATGTAATGTGAGAAAATTTACATATTTCATTCTTTTACATGTGGCTGTCCAGTTTTCCCAACACCACTTATTGAAAAAACTGTCATTTCCCCATTGTATATTTTTGTCTCCTTTGTTGTAGATTAATTGACCATATGTACATGAAGTTATTTCTGGGTGCTCTTTAATTAATTTCGTTCCATTAATCTATGTGTTTGTTTTTTATTTGTTTTTGTGCCAGTACCATACTGTTTTGATAACTGTAGCTTTGTAGTATAGATTGAAATCAGGAATTATGATACTTCCAGCTTCCTTCCTTTTTCTCAAGATTGCTTTGGTTATTTCAAGTCTTCTGTGGTCTGTACAAATTTTAGGATTATTTGTTCAAGTTCTGTGAAAAATGTCATGGGCACCTTGATACGAATTGCATTAAATCTGTAGATTGCTTTGGGAAGTATAGAAATTTTAATAATATTAATTCCTCTAATCCATGAACATGGGATATCTTTCCATTTATTTGTACTGTCTTCAATTTCCTTCATCAGCATCTTATAGTTTTCAGAATATTGGTCTTTCACTTCCTTGGTTAACTTTATTCCTAGGTATTTTATTATTTTTGATGCAATTATAAATGGGATTGTTTTCTCTTTCTGATAAGTTCATTATTAGTGTATAGAAAAGCAGCAGATTTCTGTACACTGATCTTGTATCCTGCAACTTTACTGAATTCATTAGTTCTAATAGTTTTTTTGGTAGAAACTTCAGGGTTTTCTGTATATAGTATCTGCAAATAGTAATAGTTTTACTTCTGTTCCTATTTGGATGCATTTTCTTTCTTTTTCTTGTTTGATTGTTACGGCTAGGACTTCCATTACTATGTTAAATACAAATGGCAAGAGTGGTCATCCTTGGCTTGTTCCTGGTTTTAGAGGAAAAGCTTTCAGTTTTTTACCATTGAGTATGATGTTGGCTGCAGCTCTGTCATAAATGGCTTTTCTTACGTTGAGATATGTGTCCTCTATACCAATTTTGTTATAGCAAAAGCTAAGAGAATTCAGCACCACCAAACCAGCTCTACAACAAATGCTAAAGGAACTTCCCTAGGCAGGAAACACAAGAGAAGAAAAGGACCTACAAAAAAAAAACCCCAAAACAATTAAGAAAATGCCCATAAGAACATGCATATCAATAATTACCTTAAATGTATATGGATTAAATGCTCCAACCAAAAGACACAGGCTTGCTGAATGGATACAAAAACAAGACCCATCTAGATGCTGTCTACAAGAGACCCACTTCAGACCTAGGGACACAAACAGACTGAAAGTGAGGGGATGGAAAAAGACATTCCATGCAAATGGAAATCAAAAGAAAGCTGGAGTAGCAATACTCATATCAGATAAAACAGACTTTAAAATAAAGAATGTTACAAGAGGGAAGAGATATGGGAACATATATATATGTATAACTGATTCACTTTGTTATAAAGCAGAAACTAACACACCATTGTAAAGCAATTATACCCCAATAAAGATGTTAAAAAAAAAACTAGAATGAGAAAAAAAATGTTATAAGAGACAAGGAAGGACACTACACAATGATCAAGGGATCAATCCAAGAAGAAGATATAACAATTATAAATATATATGCACTCAACATAGGAGCACCTCAATACATAAGGCAACTGCTAACAGCTATAAAAGAGGAAATCGACAGTAACACAATAATAGTGGGGGACTTAAACACCTCACTTACACCAACGTACAGATCACCCAAAATGAAAATAAATAAGGAAACGGAAGCCTTAAATGACACAACAGACCAGATAGATTTAATTGATATTTATAGGACATTCCATCCAAAACCAGCAGATTACACTTTCTTCTCAAGTGCGCACGGAACATTCTCCAGGATAGATTACATCTTGAGTCACAAATCAAGCCTCAGTAAATTTAAGAAAACTGAAATCATATCAAGCATCTTTTCTGACCAAAACCCTATGAGATTAGAAATGAATTAAAGAAAAAAACGTAAAAAACACAAACACATGGAGGCTAAACAATACGTTACTAAATAACCAAGAGATCACTGAAGAAAACAAAGAGGAAATCAAAAAATATCTAGAGACAAATGACAATGAAAACATGACGATCCAAAACTTATGGGATGCAGCAAAAGCAGTTCTAAGAGGGAAGTTTATAGCTATACAAGCCCACCTGAAGAAACAAGAAAAATCTCAAATAAACAATCTAACGTTCCACCTAAAGGAACCAGAGAAAGAAGAACAAACAAAACCCAAAGTTACGAGAAGGAAAGAAATCATAAAGATCAGAGCAGAAATAAATGAAATAGAAACAAAGAAAACAATAGAAAAGATCAACAAAACTAAAAGCTGGTCGTCTGAGCAGATAAACAAAATTGATAAACCACTGGCCAGACTCATCAAGAAAAAGAGGGAGAGGACTCAGATCAATAAAATTAGAAATGAAAAAGGAGACGTTACAACAAACACCGCAGAAATACAAATCATCCTAAGAGACTACTACAAGCAACTCTATGCCAATTAAATGGACAACTTGGAAGACATGGACAAACTCTTAGAGATGTATAACCTTCCAAGACTGAACCAGGAAGAAACAAAAAATATGAACAGAACAATCACAAGTAATGAAATTGAAACTGTGATTAAAAATCTTCCAACAGGGCTTCCCTGGTGGCGCAGTGGTTGAGAGTCCACCTGCTGATGCAGAGGACATGGGTTCGTGCCCCGGTCTGGGAAGATCCCACACGCCGCAGAGTGGCTGGGCCCGTGAGACATGGCCACTGAGCCTCGGCATCCAGGGCCTGTGCTCCGCAACGGGAGGAGCCACAACAGTGAGAGGCCCACGTACTGAAAAAAAAAAATCTTCCAACAAACAAAAGTCCAGGACCAGAAGGCTTCACAAGTGAATTCTATCAAACATTTAGAGAAGAGCTAACACCCATCCTTCTCAAACTCTTCCAAAAACTTGGGGAGCAAGGAACACTCCCAAACTCATTCTATGAGGCCATCATCATCCTGATATCAAAATCAGACAAAGATACTACAAAAAAAGAAAATTACAGACCAATATCACTCATGAATGTAGATGCAAATATCCTCAACAAAATACTAGCAAAGAGAATCCAACAACACATTAAAAGGATCATACACCATGATCAAGTAGGATTTATCCCAGGGATGCAAGGATTCTTCAATATACATAAATCAATCAATGTGATAAACCATGTTAACAAATTGAAGAATAAAAACCATATGATCATCTCAATAGATGCAGAAAAAGTTTTTGACAAAATTCAACACCCATTTATGATAAAAACTCTCCAGAAAGTGGGCATAGAGGGAACCTACCTCAACATAATAAAGGCCATATACAACAAACCCACAACAAACATCATTCTCAATGGTGAAAAACTGGAAGCATTTCCTCTAAGATCAGGAACAAGACAAGGATGTCCACTCTCTCCACTATTATTCAACATAGTTTTGGAAGTCCTAGCCACAGCAATCAGAGAAGAAAAAGAAATAAAAGGAATACAAATTGGAAAAGAAGAAGTAAAACTGTCACTGTTTGCAGATGACATGATACTATACATAGAGAATCCTAAAGATGCCACCAGAAAACTACTAGAGCTAATCAATGAATTTGGTAAAGTTGCAGGATACAAAATTAATGCCCAGAAATCTCTTGCATTCCTATACACTAATGATGAAAAATCTGAAAGAGAAATTAAGGAAACACTCCCATGTACCATTGCAACAAAAAGGATAAAATACCTAGGAATAAACCTACCTAGGGAGACAAAAGATCTGTATGCAGAAAACTATAAGACACTGATGAAAGAAATTAAAGATGATACCAACAGGGCTTCCCTGGTGGCGCAGTGGTTGGGAGTCCGCCTGCCAATGCAGGGGACGCGGGTTCGTGCCCCAGTCTGGGAGGATCCCACATGCCGCGGAGCGGCTGCGCCCGTGGGCTGTGGCCGCTGAGCCTGCGCGTCCGGAGCCTGTGCTCCGCGGCGGGAGAGGCCACGGCAGTGAGAGACCCGTGTACTGCAAAAAAAAAAAAAAAAAAGATGATACCAACAGATGGAGAGATATACCATGTTCTTGGATTGGAAGAACCAATATTGTGAAAATGACTATACTACCCAAAGCAATCCCTCCCTCTCCCTCTCTCTCTCTCTCTCTCTAGTTTAAACCATGTCAGGCTTGGCTCTTTTGCCACAGATGAGAGCAGAAGACACTGTTATCTGACAACGGGGGAAGAATTTGTTTTCTATTTTCTGGTTAAAGGAAAGGAATCACCCTTATCATCCTTGGGTGGCCAGCCTTCAAATACCGTAATTCGCATGGTAAAATGTACCTAATACTGAAGCTATACTGAATTTTCATGAGTCTTGGATGATGAAGGCTCTTGTGGGAATACTGGAATACTTTTGGCTCATCATTATGAGTATCACTGATCACTGAGTTTAAATTTTATTGGTTTTGTAATTGTATTTGTATAACTCTATTCTGGTTTTATATCAGTATAGGTAAAATAAGCTTGAGGAATTTATCCCTGATTTTATGACAGTACACATGCAAGCAATGTCATAATAAAACTATTTTAAGTCATGCTGCAGGGGAGGGGGGATTGTCTGTGAGAACATGTACTCTTTTAAAGGGGTCCAGGCTTGAAAGACACTGATCTACATATGCATTTCCTTTTAAAATAAATTTGCTGCTTTTGAATCTTGTCACTGGTTTAACAGCAATATCTATGATTTCATTCTAAATATATTGTTTAGTATCTCAATAGCAAGTAATTCTAAGAAACAGCTAAAGATGATGACTTTAGTGTGTACTATATATTTTATGGTGGCTGAATTTTATATATTACAGTATGTATTATAAGATTTTTAAATTAATGTGCTTTTCACTCAGAACCTCAGGGTGTTTATGTGTATTCATGCATTCTGCATTCAAGTAAGTGAAACTGAAAATCTGGATTTTATACTCATTATTCAAATATAACCTATATTAATAAGCCAAATTACATGAAATACAAATTTCAGAAAAAGTATCTTACTGAGCTATTAAAGGTTTATCAGTGAAAATAAAGAGTTTTTCAAATACAGCAGACAATGCTTTGGTCTAGATTTCAATACTGGTCCTCTGTTGCCAGGTACTTAGATTTCTTTCAATTCTTCTGTTTGCCATCTTCCTTGAGAAGAAGCTGATCTTGGTTATAACAATTGAGGAGGCTAGCTTTACACTAGGGGGAGGAAGAAATCCTTTCATCATACTCCAGGAGAGGCTGTCATATATAGAAATCTCTGCATCTGTATCATCTTCCTTTGCTTTTGCTAAGATCCACCCAGCCAATCTTCCACCAACAAATGTTTGTGTAAAACATATTTATCCTCTAGGTTGAGGTGTTTTATATTTAATCTCCGAGGAGAGTTCACCTTCGTTAACATCAGTCTCTTCTGAATTTTCCTCAGTCTTTCATCTCAAACACCATCATCCATAAATTCTGCATAAATTGAGATAAGAAGATGCAAACGTAGCCAAAAGCCTTGGAAACACTTATTATCTGTCTCGTGCGCTCATTTTCGGCAGGGGCAGTTCACACGTCTTTGTCGCTGCCACTTGGTCCCTGTATCTCCCGAGACCTGAAGTATTTTTAATTAATGATATTTAACACTATTCGCCAAGACAACTGGATTTCACATATTTGCACTGAAAACATGCACAAAATAAATGCCTCTTCTTTCCTCAAAGAGGATTATGTCTCATGATTAAAGACAGGTAACCACTGAATTTCTTTCAGATAATCTGGAATGAAATGTCACTTTTCTCTATTCTGGTTTCTCTCTGGGTGAAAGAACAAACAGAACTGTAAAAAGTTCAAAGTTCTTTTCTCAGCTGCTGCAAGCTTCATACTCTGTAGGTTGCCATATGTATTTGCGTTACGGAAGGCAGAGACTGTGATAAACATCATTCATGAGTCTGTCTGGTTTTTGTTTCTTCCATTTCATGGCATATCTGCTCTCAAGGTTCTCAAAAATCATTTAATCCAAGATCCTTTCCTAGACAACAGTTCCAGAGATTGCTTGTTTTATGAGTCTCCAAAAGGCTATAATAATACTTAAAAGCAAGGGAGGAGGCAAAAGATATCTTTGAAAATTACATTTGAAGAAGGGAGAATGTAAATGGAATTAGCTACTCCAAGTGTTGAGAGATGTGACCAAATTTAGGCGTTAGTTCACTTAAGTGCTAACTTTTCACTCAGATTATTCAAAATAATATCTATTTCAAGTTGGATTTGTTGACGAGCTAACCTTTTTAAAAGTACAGTAATGTTTATATCTTTGTTGTAAAAATTCAAAACAGTGCAGAAAGAGTGAGAAATATCCAAACCATGAGGCCCTCACCCCTGGTTCCCCAGTCCTATTGCCCAGAGGGATTCCCACTTAAGATATTTTGTGGGGCTTCCCTGGCGGTGCAGTGGTTAAGAATCCGCCTGCCAATGCAGGGGACATGGGTTCGAGCCCTGGTCTGGAAAGATCCCACATGCCAAGGAGCAACTAAGCCCATGTGCCACAACTACTGAGCCTGTGCTCTAGAGCCCACGAGCCACAGCTACTGAGCCCACGTGCCACAACTACTGAAGCCTAGAGCCCATGCTCCGCAACGAGAAGCCACCACAATGAGAAACCTGTACACCGCAATGAAGAGTAGCCCCCACTTGCTGCAACTAGAGAAAGCCAGCACACAGCAACGAAGACCCAATGCAGCCAAAAATAAATAAATAAATTTTTAAAAAAAGATATTTTGTGTATCTTTGTAGAAATTTTCACTGCATGTATTTCCTTCACACACACACACACACACACACACACACACAGAATCATAACATACTCTCTGTTCTGTAATCTGACAATACACAGAGCTGATCAATAGCAAGTAAGCCATTGATAAGCTATTGTAGTGAGGTGGTTTTTCTGCAGGGCTGCCAGTGTGTTGCCTTCATGGGCAGTAAAAAAAAAAATTGTGAAGATGGGTGTGGAGGGTGCTAGGGCTTTGATGCCCCAGAGCCTCTTTCTGAGCAAGAGAAAATCATCATGGCTTCCCCTCTGCTCACTTAAAAAACCCATGTACCGAACTACATGGCAGGGGCTGAGTTAGGCTCTGGGGACTCTGAGCCCAGTCAGAGAAGCACGGCCCTTGCCCTCGTGGGGCTCTCAGTCTGCTCTCCTTACAAACCACTGTTCCCAGGAAAGCATCTGCTCATCAACTCTTTCAAGCCAACCTTTACTGAGCACCTATCATGAACCAAGTGCTATTTTAGACACGACAAAGATGAACAAGGTTCCAAACCTACCCTTCAGGATCACAGTCTAAGGGAGAGATAGATTACTGTTATGACAAGAGCACTGTGAAATACGCATGATGCTATTAAGGAGGTAGGATGAGGTGTGACTTCACTTAGCCCTGAGGGGGGGGAGGGGAGGGGAGGGCTGGGAAGCTTTCCTGAAGCCCCAGGGTGGAGTTGGGGTGAGGTAATTTCAGGTGGAGGGGACAAGGCAAGCAGACACCTCTGTCAGGACATGTGGGGAAACGGCAGCATTTTAGGGCTGCTGGAGCGTGTGGAGCGGGGTCAGAATGTGGAGAGCTTTGCACACGTCTGAGGACTTCGGGTGTATCCAAGGCAATGGGAGGAAGGGGGGCTTGTTTAGGCAGAAGGATTGGGGTGGGCTTAAAGAATCACAGAGCTCACTCTTACAGCTGTAGGAGGCTGGGAAACTAACCCAGAGACTGTGGCAGAGGGGTCCAGAGGAGAAATGATGAGACCCTAAGCCAGGCAGGGGTATTTAGTGGGTAAAACTATCTGGGTGTGAGAACAAACTGGATGTGAAGTTTGAAAACAATGGGCAGGTTTCTGGGACTTCCCTGGTGGCACTGTGGTTAAGAATCCGCCTGCCAATGCAGGGGACTCAGGTTCGAGCCCTGGTCCGGGAAGATCCCACATGCTGCAGAGCAACAAAGCCCGTGTGCCACAACTACTGAGCCTGTGCTCTAGAGCCCATGAGCCACAACTACTGAGCCCGTGTACCACAACTACTGAAGCCCACGCACCTAGAGCCCGTGCTCCACAAGAGAAGCCACCGCAATGAGAAGCCCACGCACCACAACCAAGAGTAGCCCACACTTGCTGCAACTAGCGAAAGCCTGTGTGCAGCAACGAAGACCCAACACAGCCAAAAATAAAATATAAATAAAAAAATAAATATTTAAAAAGGGACTTCCCTGGTGGCGCAGTGCTTAAGAATCTGCTAGCCAATGCAGGGGACATGGGTTCGAGCCCTGGTCCAGGAAGATCCCACATGACATAGAGCAACTAAGCCCGCGTGCCACAACTACTGAGCCTGCGCTCTAGAGCCCGTGAGCCACAACTACTGAAGCCTGTGTGCCTATTGCCCGTGCGCCACAACAAAAGAAGCCACCGCAACGTGTAGCCCCTGTTCACCGCAACTAGGGAAAGCCCGCTCCAAGCAACGAAGACCCAACGTAGCCAAAAATAAATAAATAAATAAACATAAAAGCTAAATAAATAACCACTCAATTCTACCTTCCCATCCCACCCTCTTAAGATAACCAAGTAACCTGCCTCTCCTCCCCGTCTTCAACCCAGCACAGCTAGTCCCCACAATGCCCCTGAAACTGCTCTAGCGAGGGTCACCTGTGAGAGGGGTCGAGTTCCCAGAGCTCCGTGGCCAGGCCTTCAACTCTCTCTTCTTTTGCTTTGCCTGACGTGGCCCCCTCTCCCGGTCTCCTTTACCCCACACGGCGGCTCCTCCATTGGCTTCCCCACCTCCCTGGTCCCTGGTCCTAGAATCAAGTTCCATCTTCTTTTCAGATTCTCCAGATGCGATCTCGTCTGCACCTCCACCTCCACGTGGAAGTCTCCCAGTTCTAACGCCATTCTTCCAAAATCCCAAAGTCAGGTGTCCAACTGCCGGTATTCAGCCACAGGAAACTTGTCCAGAGCTCCTTTCTCCTCCCCGCCTACATTCTCTGCCTGCGTCAACGGTGCCACCAGCGATCATCCTCCAAAGCCCGGTATCTGGAGCCACGCTTAGCTCTGGCTGGACAGGGCACAGATGCTCCACTCTCTGTCCCCACCTTTGCATTGCTGTGCACTCTGTCCTTCCTTTCTTTAAAAAATACATTTGACACACACAAAACATTACCTACAAAGTCACCATCCCAGATTTTGGCTTATTATTCCCTTTTTCCTTTATTATTTTTATGTTTAATACATTACATACAACATATTTAACACATACAGAATTCTACGATATACATGAGTTATAAAGCATAATAAACCATAAACCTACCATACAACCTAAGAACGAGAACATTACTAATAACCAGCAACTACCCATGTGTCCCTCTGTTATCCGCTCCCTCTGTTTCCCTCTCAGAGGTAAGCAGTAGGTTAAATTTTGGTTTAGCATTGTTTTGCTTTGTTTCTTACAGTATAGTTTTGCCATTTATGTATGCTTAGACAATGTACTCTTTGGTTTTGCTTGGTTTTGAGCTCAATAAAAATAGTCTCAACCATACCCTGGAACTTGCTTTTTTTTTCTTAATATTTTCTGAGATTCATTCTTATTGTCAGGTATAGCTGTAGTTCACCTCTTGTCACTACAGAATAATATCCCGTAGTGTGAATATACCTAATTTACTTAAACATTCTCTTGTAGACAGAATGGCATTTCAGTTTTTCCCGTTATTAACTATTATGAAGATGTTACTATAACCATTTTTGTACACACCTGCTGGTACACAAATGTAAGAGTTTACTGGATACACAACTGGGAGGTGGAGTCATAAGCTAGATCCTGAAGTATGCAAATGTTCAACTCTGTGAGGTGTAGTTGTTCTCTGAAGCCGAGGTGCCTGTCTACACATCCACACAAGGATGAGCTCACATTCAGCACCTGGTGCTGTCAGACTCCTTAATGTTACAAATCTTGTGGATATAAACTGCAAGCTCATGGTGGTCTTAATTCATATCTCCAAGGTTTCTAGTTTCTACTCATTTATAAGCCCTATGTATTTCCTCTTCTTGTGAAATGTCTTTTCAAGTTTCTTCTGTTTTTCTTTTTTTTTGTATTTTCTATTTTTTTTTATTACTCAAAAAGGTTCACTTTTAAATACAAAAGCTAAATAAAGCTTTCTGACTCTGTGCTTGTACGTGCAACACTTTCACAACCATTTTCTGCTCCTCAGTAAGGAACGTGTGCTCGACCCTGTCACAGACACATTTAGCACACATGGAACCACCATAGGCCCGGCTGACATGTTTTTTTGTTTTAGACGATCTCACAAGAACTTAAAGTCTCACAGTGCGAACTCCTTGAAGTCGGCCTGAGCACACGCCACAGGCGGATTTTGGTGTTTTCCTAATCTTCTTGGTATAAAGGTAAACAATTCTATTACCAGGGGTTCGGGACAGGCTGGTTTTGTTAAGAGACTGTATTGTAGGACAGCCTACAATTGTATGTCAAACGCTGGACCATCCTGAATGCCTCTGGATACCGTCCCCGGAAGAGGAAGGCTATTTTCTGTTTTTTTTTTAAAAATAGGAATTCTCTATATATTCTGCTTACTACTCCTTTCTCGGTTAACTGTATTGTAAATGTCAAGTCTTGGTTTGTCTTTCTACTACACTAAATTGTTAGCTTAACAAGTGCTAGTTTTAATATATTTGATTTAATCATCTTTTCTTTTATGATTAGCATATGTCTCAAGAGATTCTTTCCGGCCCTAAGGTTTTTTTCCATGCAAACATTTAAGTATTTGCTTTTCGTAATCAAAACCTTAATGTATGTGGAATTGACTGCTAGGTGAGGTGTGAGGCAGAAATCCATTCCATTGTTTTCCATAAGGATAACCCTTATTCTAGCACTACTTATGGAGCCGCGCTTCCTGCCCCCACTGACCTGCCGTGCCACCTCATCACATCTCAAAGGGCAGCATATACACCTGGGCTATTTCTCAGGCTCCTTAGCTCGCTGCACTGCTCAGAGCGCCTACTTCTGCACCACATACAACACAAACTCTGTAATAAAACTTACTGTCTTGTAAAAGGTCCCCTCAACCTCCTCATTATAGTCAGAAGCAGCCAGCCATCTTCGTCCTTTGCTGTTCCACAGATGTTCAGATATCTGCCTGTCACATCCAACAAAACCTGTTGGAATTTCTGCTGGAAATGGCATTGAATCTGTAGATCATTTTTGGGAGGTTTGATACCCTTACTACCTTCATGAACAAAGACACTCTGGTTCTTCATTTGTTTCTACTTGCTTCATCTTTATCCTGCAAATCCTCAGTCAAGCCTTAACCTAAACACTGCCTGCCTCAAACATGCATTTTACCTTCTCAGCTAAAAGGAGGACAAGCGTGTCTTTCACGTGCAAATTTTTTAGATAGCTGCAAGAGTCCAAGAAAAAGATGGGGTGTGTTTGAGGTTTGTTGCTGAGTACACTGAGAATTCGAGAAGAGTAAGATGACACTGGTTTGAGACACACCGAGTCTTCGGTGTGATTCAGCACAGAGGAGTCTGGATAGATTGCCCACTGAAACTGTATGACTAAGAAGTTAACTAGTGACAGGCTCATGAGGACCAGGCTTTAAACGGGCAGAGGAAGAGAAAACTATGAAAGTAGCTAAGAAATTACAAGAAACATGGAAGGTAAATCAGAAGAGTGAAGTCAAGGGGGAACCAGGGAAAGGAGATTTTTGAAGAAGTGGTTAATATTGCCCAAACCCAGAGAAGAAAGATCACTGGAAAGGCCACGGGATCTAACAATTAAGAGGGCACTAATGACAGAAGAGATGGGTAAAAAAAACAAACAACAACAACAAAAAAAACCTAACTTCACTGAGTTAAAGAGAGTATGGGAGGAGAAGGTGGTTGGCACAGAGTAGACACTCGGATATTTGTCGAGGACAAGCCTGAGAGAAATGGAAAGAGGGCAGACTCTTCTCTAAATGAGCTCAGCTGTGAATAGAGGGAGGCTGACGGCAGAATATCTCAGATGAGAAACAGGGCGCTGTAGGACCTGACCTCAACCACCATCCCACACACCAGCCTCCACGTTACAGACAGCAGGGTGAGCAGCAGAGTGAGGAAGGTTCCGAACAAGTGCTTCTTTAGAGGGAAAAAATAAAAATGGGATCCCTAATGGAAATGATGAGAGTGAGTGAGTGGAATGTGAGAGCCACGGACGTTGATGACAAGGAGAGGTTCTGGACGTACCTGCAGAGACACGGAAAAGACCCCGGCTGCAGAATGGTCACCTTCCTGCCTTTGAGGTCACCTGACATAAACTAAGGGGTTTTCAAGCTATGTTCTGTATTCTTTAATGAACATATAGGCACTTGAACTTGCACAAACTGTTTTTGTCTTTAGATAAAAGGCATCCATCATGGGATTAGATCAACAATACATTTAAGGAAGCCATTCCAACACATAACTAGTTGAGAAAAGATATGGTACATACTTAATGAAACTGGGAGACTCTTAGCAACTGTAATTTGGATAAAATACATTAAAATATTTGGAGGGGGTTATTCTTTCTTAAAGAAGGATGTGCCACCACCCAGAATAACATACCTGCTATGGAAGAGAAAATAAGTCCTCCACCTGAGCGTCTCGGGGAAAATGAGTCCCCGTCTCAATCTAGCACAGATTAAATGGACCTAAAGAAAGCATACAATTCTCTTCACTTTAAGGGCAAGCGATGCCTAAGAAGGCATGTTACTCTGCAGGTAAACACGTATATGCTACAGTTATGCAGGATTATCGTTTGCTAAGGTTTTTTTCCCCTTTCACCTCCAATGTACCTGAGTGTATATTTGATATAACTGCTTTGGGGCAAGGCCAGCTTACATCATGAGGGGAGGGGGCACTGTCCCGCAGACAATGAAGGCTGATGGTGCCTATGACATAGACAGTAGCTTCTCTCTCCAGTCACTGTGTTCAATGGGGCTCTAATCCCAGAAAGGGTACCTAGTATATTCAACACGGTCGTTCCCATATGCATTTCCCCAGTATCTTTTCACCTCCATTAATCTCTTATTCCCTTTCCATGAGCACCTACCCTGTGCTGAGCTCGGGGACCCCCTAGAGATCTCTACAGAAGCTGCCGTCCATCAAGCTCTCACTGTGCGCCGCAGCCCATGTTACCTGCCTACGTGCATCATCTCCTTTAATCCACACCTCATGCCTGTGAGAGAGGAGCTAGTCTCTCGTCTCCATTTCACAGATGAGAAAATCGTGCTGATACTTCAGTTGCACAGCAAGAACGCGGCAAACCTGAAACGTGAATCTGGGTGTGTCTGACTTCAAAGCCCTGGTTCTTAACCATCTCCCTGCGATGACCACAAACAAGTCCACATGCTGTTCCCATATCGTGCGAGTCTGGAGCTGGGGCAGCGCCGAAAAGGAAGAACTGAGTGGAGTGATGCCGCTCACCTATCCACGCTGCATGGACACGCAGCTGAGCCGAGAGCCTACTCAGTTCCGGAAAACAACCCAAGGCTGTTCACTACCCTTAGCAGCCACTCTCTCTGTCCACCTCCTTTTTCCCCCCTCAGGGTGAGGGAATATGAGATCACGAGAGGACAAAATGCTTGGAGAACGTGACTGTATCTGACCTGCCAGGGCCAGCAGCAGCCTGAGTACCTCTGATAAGCCGGCGGGGAGAGCATGCCTCTGGCCACAGGGACTTCTGCAGGCGTCTAATCGAGGCTTCAGAAAAGGAGGTCTCGGGAGAGAGAGCACAGTGATGCTTCTCCCCTGTCAGAGTAACCGCTCTAGCCACTCAGGACAAAACGCCCCGTTGCTCACAGCATCACTCTGCCACAGGGTCACATACCCCTATTCAACTGACTTTCAGGCTTTTCTCTGAGAAAGAAGAAAGAAAGAAAAAAAGAAAAAAGAAAGAAAGGAAGAAATGGTCTCCTAGGTCTGGGGTAAAAATGAAAAAAGCAAGTTGACTTGCTTTGAAATGCAAAAGACCTCCATCTCCGGCTTGTCCTAGTCCCGAGGGACCGGGGACCCCCCCGGATCTTGCTCACTGCTCTTCATTCAAAGTCCCCTGGGAAACAGCTGCTTGTTTTCCAAGAACTGTAGGAACACTCTGTTCTTCCACAAGGTCCCAGCAAACGTCCACAACCTGGAGCGGCACAAAGGTCAACCAGATGCAGACAGGCTCGCGGCCGCTGTGCTGTTATTATTAAGGCACTTTTGACTGTGTTTCTTTGAGGAAACAAGTATAGACAAGGTTAAAAAAAAAAAGAAGTTATTCTGTATCATATCCCAGAATGGGTCCCAGCCATTTCTCAACCTCGGCCACAGACATGCTCTTCCTCAAAGCATAATCCTCAATCTGCAAAAGATTAAAAGCAGTTTATTAAACCAAAATGATAAGACTTTGTGAACTCAAGTTTCCACAGCATTCGCCAAGATACATGAAGTACGTTTTATGTCTTTTGCCTTAATAGTAATCCACTGAGTTAAACAGAGACAGATATTTATCTATTCATCGAGGTGCCTTATTTTCCGGGCAGAAAAACAACATGTCGTAACTACCTCAGGCTGAGAGCCTGGCTGGGGTGTGTGTGTGGCAGGGGTGTGGGAGGGTTGGTCTCTGTGTAAACGGCAGGGCGAGAAATGGGGCAGTGGGCTGAAATCAAATCAAGACATAAACCGGAGTACATCTCTTCATCCTTTCCCTCTCATTTTATTCTCACTCACATGTAAAATAAAACAGGTCTAACAGTTCCATTCAAAACAAGACAGGCCTCTAGGGATGCCACACACAATGAAACAGCTAACCTACCTGATCCTTGGAAATTTTCCCCACGGCAAAATATCTGGACCTCAAATTGGAGAAGTAAAGGCCGGATACCGCTGAAGCAGGTGCCATGGCCAGCGATTCTGTTAACCTGATGCCTGGGGAGAGCAGCATGGGGAGAAACGTTCGTTTACTCAGTGCTGAGACAGGCCTGCCGAGTGGTAGGCTCCCAGCATATTCTTGTTTACAAGTGAATGAGAGTGAGCTTGTGCCTTCCAGGTGGACACGTAACACAGCATGAAAGATGTGAGCAGACTCGTCTAGCAAATTCCCGCCGAAGGGATGAACAAATTCAGGATGTGCAGATCTCCTCTAACCTGGGGGGAGAGGTCTGGAAAAGACTCTCTACATTCTTATGCCTGCCCTCCAAGATCAGCCATGGAGGCTACGCCTGGGCCTTCTAGACAAGGACTCCAACCCTGCAGATGGGGACACCACCTGGACCTCCAAGCGCACCTGTGAGGCCAAGGCCACTAGGGGAATGACAGACAGCCAGGCCCCACTGAGGATGAGCCCACACCAAGGCTATCTAGTCTACGCCATTCACGTTCTGGACAAGGCAACGGAGCGACGTAAAGGCTCGGTGCTTTGCCAAAGGTCGCCCAGCTGGCTTACGGCAGAAACGGGTCCCCAAGTCCCCGTCTCCTGTCTCCTGGAGCCGCTGCCATCCTGCCAGCCCAGATTCAATGAGCCTCATAGCTCTTCATGTCCATCTACATTCCTTTAACGTCTTCGGCGTGGATGGCACGCTTTTGATGAACGCCACTGAAAACAGTACACTGTGTTCACAGTGGTGTAGAAGTAAAGAGAGAGGGAGCGGAAGGGAAGGGTGGGAATTCTGTGAGACGAGGGTCCAGAGACACTCCTAGAAGTGGTGGAAGGAGAGAGCGACGTCAAATACATTATTAAAGGTTACAAAGGTCACTCAATAGTGGAGAGACTGAAAACAGTAACACACGTGTAATAGGAAAATGGGGCAGGGGATGTACGGGCTGGTGTGAGTCAGCGAAGCTCCCATCTATTGTAGGTGAAAGGAAAATAATGAAAACTGATAAACCTGAAAATGGTGATAAAAGACCACTACTCAACAATAATTCTACAGGGCCTCCATGTGCACGAATTGAAATGAGTTTCTTTTCCTCCCGTTAAAATAATAATAATATATGGGCTTCCCTGGTGGCGCAGTGGTTGAGAGTCCGCCTGCCGATGTGGGGGACACGGGTTCGTGCCCTGGTCTGGGAGGATCCCACATGCCACGGAGCGGCTGGGCCCGTGAGCCATGGCTGCTGAGCCTGTGCGTCCGGAGCCTGCGCTCCGCAGCGGGAGAGGCCACGGCAGTGAGAGGCCCACGTACCGCAAAAAAAAATAATAATAATATGGAGGTGAAGGACTAGAACACACTGCTGGAAGTGAGAAACGACGGGATCAGGGATCTCACTGTAAGCCTCTCCGTGTCCCCCACCTGCTCCATCCGCACGCCTTCCCTCCGCTACCGTGTGTGTAACATGAGGCAGGATGCGCGCCTTCCTGGTGCTGACCTGTGTGACGCTCCACGTCCGCCAGCCTCCACATGGTCAGCTTCTCGGTGTGGTCGGGCTGGCTGGGGTAGCCGGGCGCCGGCCGGATGCCCTCGTAGCGCAGCCTCCGCAGGTCGGCCACGGCCAGCTGCTCGCCGCCACAGTAGCCCCACAGCTCCCTGCGGACCCGCACGTGCAGCTCCTCGGCGAAGGCCTGGGGCGGAACACACCGTCAGATGGAGGCGGGAGCCCTTCTCCTGCCTTCCCTCCTGCCCTCCGTCCCGCCTGCAAACACACCTCCCTGACCCGACAGCAGGTGGGGGAACCGGCGAGAGGGATGGGCCGGGGGCTCAACTCATCTGTACTGTCATCAGCTGCTCTGCGGCTCAGTTCTGGCCTCAGCCCAGGCTCTCAAGGATCATATTCAATGATCCGAGGATCTGAGGCCCTTCAGATCTTTCTCTGACGCTCAGGCTACAGCTTATGGTGGCCAGAAGGAGGAGCGGGGACCATGACAGCAGCCAGTGACTCTGCTGTGAGCCTCGGGAAAAGGGGAGCGGCTCCCACAGCTTAGGCTGCCCCACCCGACAGAGGAAGATGAGGGATCTACAGGGGAGCCCAACATCAGAACGAGAAGCTCTGAAACAGAACCTGTTTGGCTTTTTGCAGGGTCCTCTGGAAAACATCAAATCACAAGCACAGGGCGACACCAGAACCAAGACAATGAAGTCAAGGCTCCACGGGCCACTCCAACTACAGCATCGCTGAAGGGTACTCTGTGCCCAAAGACGAGGCATGAGAGTGACTCGAAAATACAGGATTTAAGAGTATGTGTGCTGTCAGAGCCAAACACACACACACGCACATGCACACGTGCGCGCGCACTCTGGCCTCAGGGCACCGCGGCCCTACCTCGGCCAGCCGGTCCCCCAGCGCCTTGACCATGATGCTGCTGTAGTCGTCACACTCTTCCTCGTAGGCCTTGCTCAGCTCCTCCACCCCAAAGCAGGCGACGGCAAACAGACCCAGGTAGTCAGGGACGCCCGAGTGCAGAGGGGCGATGAAGTCCGAGAGGCAGAGGTAGGGGTCTGCGCTGGCAGAGTCCTTCTCGGCCTTGAAACACAAGGAGTGGGCAGAGTGGCCATTAGCATGGAATTGGCACCAACACAGAGAGAAGAGCAATCGGGCACCTTCGCAAGAATACAGCTTCAAATGGGGCTGTTTTGTTCACTGTTACATCCCCAGCACTTAGGAGAGCGCCTGATATGTAGTGAGTGTTCAATAAACATGTGTTGAATAAATAAATGGAACGAGATTTTTAGAAAGATATGACATGAAATGACATACACAGTCGAGAAACCAGTTAACTCGCTCATTCACACACTGACCAAACATTTACTGAATGCCTACAGGAACTGGAACCCTAAATATTCATATAAAAAGGTTTTCTTTTCCTCCAAAAGTGTTTTCAATTCAAGACCCACATTAAATCCTAAAGTTATGTTCAAAAGGGGTCCACTAAGTGTGTAAGCCTCTACTTTACATCGACAGAAGCAGTTCAACAAACGGCTAAGGTCAGCAACACAGGGCCACGTGCTGTCCACCACGGGCGGTGGGTCAGGGGATGGCTAAGGACACTGCTGGGCTGGCCTGAAACCAATCAAAAAATTGAGCAGGATCTGCTTCTGGGGTTCTCTCCTCAGGCCAGGTGGCCATCCTCGCCTGCTTTCCATCTTCAGCTGATGACTGACTTATCCCTGCTACTGAGCTGACAAATAAGGTCTTACACATACTTCACAATCAACACGTTTGCTGAGAAGGTAAATAACAAATGACTAATATTTACTGAGTGCTGACTGTGTCAGGCACTGGTCTTGGTGCTTTATATGAATTAACTAATCCAATCCTCTCAACAACCTTGTGAAGTAAGTGACACCACCAGCTCCATTTTATACAAGAAATCCAAGGCAGCGAGAGCTTGAAGAACTAGTTCAAGGTCAGACAGTGGCAGGCCCATGGGTCTGATCCACAACCAATGCTCTTGACCACTATACAACACTGCTTAGGACAGATCAATTAATGAGCAGTC
The DNA here is from genome assembly GCF_039906515.1 of Pseudorca crassidens. NCBI lineage: Eukaryota > Metazoa > Chordata > Mammalia > Artiodactyla > Delphinidae > Pseudorca > Pseudorca crassidens. Next base: position 77,503,455 of record NC_090311.1, read on the forward strand.
AACCCAGAAGCTTCACAGCTACTTGCTTGCCAGCTCTGGAAACAAGTACAGTCTAATGGACACTGGGCAAAAAACAGTTAAGTGGCTGCAGACAAGAAGGTATTTGATAAAGGCAAGTGGAAATGTCACAGAGCCAGGGCCAGCTATGCAGGGAGGAGCTGCCTTCCACTTGTACTCTGCCCAACAACTGCTCTTTGCTAACAAAAGCCAGGAGATACAAAGTTTCCCAGCACCACAAGGAGAGACAGGTCACAGAGCCACACAGCTCTTTAAAATAGACAGCGATCAGAGCCACTCAGAACAGAAGACTCCCGGAGCAGTAAGTCGCTGCAGCCAGAATTTTCCAGCGTACTGGAAAAAAGCACATCCTTAGAAATAGCTATCTGGGTAGGTAATACACGTACTTTGAAAAGTCATTATATTAAATGCCCTAATACAGTCCCTCACAGACTGCCTGGACATGAATGGTGTTGGATGTAAAAAGAGGTCAGAGGACACAGGGCTTGAAGGATGGAAATTCAGGCCAGGGTGGAGGTTTCTGACCTTAATTACTTCTTTAAAAGAAAAGTCACCAGTTCCCTAGTGAGGAGGGGCTAGAACTTAACATTAGAATCCTCTTGTGTTCTGAGGTGTCTGAGCCTGAGTGCACGGAGTGAGGATGCACCAGGCCTGGGTGCAGAGACTGAGGATGTACCGGGCCTGGGTGCACACAGTAATGGTGCAGCTGTCCCCGTTTAACTTGTTATGGTACTGTTTAATGTCCCAAGTTTAACGATTCCCTCAGACGTTGTTATAGTTAAAACATCTGACATTATGAATTACATTGTGATTATGATTAAAAGCAATACTATCACTCCTGAATGACTGAAAATGGTAATAAGACCATGCGAGAAGCACTTGCTACTGTCCTTTGTTAATGACTGGTGAATTCTGGCTCCGATTCTTGATCAGGGCAGTTTTTTTTTTTTTTTTGCAGTACGCAGGCCTCTCACTGCTGTGGCCTCTCCCGTTGCGGAGCACAGGCTCCGGACGCACAGGCTCAGCGTCCATGGCTCACAGGCCCAGCCGCTCCGTGGCATGTGGGATCTTCCCGGACCAGGGCACGAACCCGTGTCCCCCACATCGGCAGGTGGACTCTCAACCACTGCGCCACCAGGGAAGCCCCAGCTCATTTTTTATAGCAGCTAAAGGGACATGCTTACAGATTTGCATGTTTAAAGGTGGGGTCATAGGAGAGGGAGCCGTGTGGAAGAGAGCCTGTTCTATGACCCGGGAGAAGCGAGTGGCATGAGAGAACAGCCATCGGGGTGTGGACAGGCTGGGCTCTCCCCTCCAAGCTGCGCAGCTCAGCGCACCCTCCATCAGCTTTCGTTTTCACCTCTGCAAAATGGAAACATATAAACTGCCCGACAACAGGTTGTGTGGAAATGAAACAAGATGGTCCATTAAGTGCCCTGCTAAGCAGCTGGCCCCTGGTAGACATCCAGCGAATGTCTGCTCCCCCCTACCCCGTCTTCGCCTTGAGAAAGGAGCCACCAGCCTATTTTAATGACAGGCCCGGATGCGAACCCATGTTCTTGAGCAAGTGAATGTCCACCTGTGCATGACCCCCCGAGGCAGCAGCAGTGTTTCTCCTCACCCATCCAACCCCGACAGGAAACACCTCCCTCCTGCTGGTGCCCGAGAGGCCCAGCTTCTAAACCCACACTGGCCCTTTCTCTATATCACAAATGCCTTGAGCTCGGGGCTGTGACTGGTCATTTGGGGTGAGGTGGGGAAGAGCTATGCTTACACAAAGTTCAAACTTACACCATTCTTATTTATGTTTTGTGAGTGCTTAAAACAAAGAGTAGGGCAATGTGTCCGCTGGCCGCACGGCCTCCGCACCTGCTGCCTGAGTCCGTAGAAGGTGGCGATGGGCTCCACAGCCTGGGGTGCCGCGCCCTCCGCATACAGGTGGATGTCGTCCTGGCTGCTCTGCGCTGGCCAGAACCCAACCACGCCCCTGGCGTGGAGCTGCTTCTGACTAATCAGTGCCTGCAGCATATTTTGGGCATCATCATAGACTTTTTTGGCTTCTTCACCTGTTAGGAAAATATCGTAAGAATTCACTTAGATATGCCAATAATAACCAGCAAAGCATGCTTCTTTTTAAAACTACTACCTCTCCTCAGTCATCTTCTCTCTTCACCCCTCTCTTTTCCCCTCAAATACTTTAAAAATCAGTGTTTGCCATCAGCAACCCCAGGTCCATGAGCTAAGGGTTCAGCAGTTCTGCTAAGTGCAGCTCCCGTACACAGTCTGCTTCGCCAGCTCAAGCCACTTATTTTTCCATTTAACAAAAGGCAGAGAGCCAGCTCTTGGCTCCGCGCAGCAATGTGTCAGACAGAGAGCGAGACAAGGCAGGCCAGACCCTTCCACCACCACGTTCCTCATGCACAGACAGCTCCCCTGACCTCACCGTGACCCCTGGGGATGCAGAACAGCCTGAGGAGTGGAGTGTGACTTCAGTGCTGCTCCTGGATGGCCCAGCCCAGGGCCCATCCGGCCCTCACTTGGTTCCGGCAGGAGCCAGCGGGGTTAGGGTTAGGCTTTCTGTCCGGGCCTGGCCAGCCCTGCTTCAGCCACTCAACTGCTCATCTGTGATCACCCAGGAGCAGATCAGAATGAGAGGCCCTTGCCCACTGCTGCACCTTGGCTAGCCTGGGAGCCGCTGAGTCACAGCACCTAACACGCACCCCAGGGCCCCCCCAGGAAGTGGGCAAGGGCCACTCTCCCAGGCTCCCCTCAGCCCTAACCCCACACACCCACCAGTCCACCCCCCACCTCGCTCTGAGCTGGCTGTTACAGAACCCTTTGAAGGGCTTAGTGTTTTGGTCCCATGTCTCTGGGGGCAGGGCTGACAGCGAGACGCAGGGCTAGCAGTTTATCTATCAACTAGCTTGTCACCCCCAGCCCCTCCCCAGCAGGCACAATAGCCTCCTTGCCGGTCCCCAAATCAGCCCACGTGTCTGTGCCTTCCCACTCGGTCTCCTCGGCGTGGAGTGTCCTTTTCTTCATCACCACCTCACATTCCCAGTCCCAGGCCCAGTAGCTCCCACTAATCTTCAAAAAGCAGTTCAAACACCACCTCCTCCAGGAAGCCTCTCCTGATGTCCCACTCTGAGGTCTGACTCATTTCCCTGTGTCCACAGAAGCTGGGCCTTGGTCCCGCAGCACGAGCTCGTCCTGCTGTACGGGAATCACCCTCCAATGCTGCACCAGCCAGCTGGGTACCAGACGGCAGCAATGATACATCTTCTTTTTGATACATTTTTCTTTTGTTTATCCCCAGTGCCCAGCATGTAACTGATGTCAATAAACATTTAGTAAAGAATGGATAAATGAAATGCGAAATGTAGTCAGTAAATAAGGACCAACCCAGCAGATTACAAACTGTCAAAGAGCCGAGCGGATGGAACAGTACCTTTCATCATGTCGTAACAGTAAACTCTCTCCTGCATAATCCACCCCGCTGCTCACCATCTATTCTTGTCTTCAAAGTCCCAAGATCATGTCTCAGATACCAGAGCAGGATGGAAGGACTTACTGAACTAACCTACAGCTTTGTCGTCAAATATCTTCGGAAAGCCTCGGTTTGGGTATTTGCCCCGGAGCTGCCAGACATCGAAGAAAGGCTTCCAGTCAATGTAGTCCACCAGCTTCTGCAGGTCGTAGTCTTCAAAGACCCGAGTCCCAAGGAATGTGGGCTTCACTACAGGACAGAGTGAGAGGCGTGAACCCTGGCGCCGGCCTGGGGCTCAGTGCCACTCATGCCTGGTGCCGCCTGCGGGAGGCCTTCCCGCTCTGTTGGCTCCCACGCTCCGCCTCCCTCCTGTCACCCGGAGGAGTTGTTTTACAAAGAGGGGAACTTGAAATTACTGAGGAGAAGGAGTAATTCGCCAGCACATCTTAAAAAAACCTCTTCTTCCCCTGCAGCTGACTGACTGCACCGCCCTTGGAAACTCTTCCCTCAACCCTCCCCACCAACACCCCCGCCCAAGAAACAAGACAGACTGGGGTGGATCTCCCTTGTACAAATGAAGATGATACTAAAAGAAAGAGCACTGGAGAAAGACACATGTAACAGGCCACTTCCATAAAGTTTAAAAACATGAATCAATAATCGATCAATGTATTGCCTACTGAACATATGCACATAATCGAAGTCTGCGGAAATGCACAAAAATGAGGCATCAAATTCAGGATCCTGCAGGGGAGGGAGGGGCTCACAGTAATTCCCACATGTATGGTTTTGTCTTTTTTAAGTGGGCAGTAGCTTATTCCTTAAGTGCCTGGTGGAGATACACGAATGTTCAATACAGTCTTCTTTACGCCTCCTTGTGAATCTAAAAAAGATCCTAAGTGAAATACTGGTGAAGACTTCAGAGACAGACGGTGCCACTGGGCTTCCTGGGGCACCAGTACCGCCCCGCGCCACCAAGTCCCGGTTGGTTAGGCTGGGGTCCAAGGTGACCACTCCGCTGCCCGCTTCCCAGCCCTCACGCCCTCAGTTTCCTGATCTGCAAATAAGGATCAGAGAACTTAAAGCACCACGCTCAGGTGCTCAGGGATAACACGGAAGTCTCAAGAGTGTTTTTCCCTCGTTAGACAGTAACAGTGAGAGGTGAAAGTACAGGAAAAGAAAAGTATGTGCAGCTTCTTAATTTTGCCTGGAAATCTCTACCTTTTGACATAGTTCATGGTAGCTTTCCCCCATGTGTTCCTGGTCATCTTTTTATTATACAGGACAATCCTTGCTTTGTAAATATTCCATTATGCTGGTTTGTTTGGTAATGAAAAAGAAATTACAGCTATTCTCCTGACTGAAGTGCCACCCTGCCTGGAAAGTCAGGGAAACGCTCTGCTTCCGGGTCACTCAAGGGTGTTATTCTTGAATGAGCTTGTTGGCCAGAGTTGGAGATGTGTTTGAGGTTTTACCACCAAAGACCTAGAGAGAAGAAACCTTTCCTTCTCTCTTTATTGACTTCTTGCAACTACGCTAAGGCTGGGTTGTCCTTAGGGGCCCTACATGGGGCTTAAACAGCCACTTGAAAAGTGTCACCACTGCCACCTGGTGCTGCAGGCCTTCAGTGGACTATTGCCACTGACATGTATTTTGGACGCTTGGCCTGGCTAAAATGGGCTCCCCCTTGTGATATTTTTCCAATTTCATACTGAAAGGAAAAGAGAAAATAATAGTTTGGACTATATAGTGATTTATATTTTTTCTAAGGTTTACATGTCTTATTTTATCCTCACATTTCCATAAAGTAACTTCTTTTTTACATATTAGAAACTGTCAAACATGGAAGCAATATGCTCAAGGTCACTTGGGATCAGAACCCAAGCCTCCCAGGTCCCCATCTGCCTTCTTCTCACTAAACCGCACTGAACTCAGCAGGACTGAATCTAGAACCCAGCTCATCTACGTTTCCAATTTAATCCACTCTGCTGAGTGTGTGCAGAACACGGGGGTCGTGAGCAATGAAAGTGGATTTGAGATGTTACCTTGGAAATACAGATTCAATTAATATAACCCCTGTTCACCCTGTCTCGATTTTGCATTTGTATCACATGCCTCTTTGAACCTGTCAAAACGTCTTACACATTTTATTCCTTCATGAACACCTATGCAAGGCAAGAAAAGTGGCTAGAAATCAGAAGGGCAAGAAACCAAATGAAAGAAATCAAAAGAGGGAAGCATCCAAGAGAGAATGAGAGTGAACAAAAATAGGAGAGCCTGCTTCACTGCTATGTTTTAAGGTCTGTTCAATGCACAGGCATTTGCAATTTCAGACATTCCACATCTGCACTTGGGCCCGCCTGGGACCTAGGCCAAGGTAGTGACAGCACCACCCAGGCAGGTCTCTAGTACTGGCTTCAACCTGAAGGAGGCCCACTCAAACAAAGCACAGAGGCAAGAGTATGGGTTTAGAAGACAGATCAGAGATAGAATGCTAGTAACCTCCCAAGTTATTACCCGAGACTCAGTTTCTTCAAGTAAAAGTGGGGATAATAGCACTTCCTGTGTCAAGGACTCAGAGCCGCTGCAGGTCAATCTCAGGACAGTGTTTAGTTCTCCATAAATGGCACCTGTAGACTTTTATTTTTGATCATCACTGAACATAATTAAGAGTTTTTAGCTGCCTGTTTGATTCTGCTGCTCAGTAAATGCAAACATCTCTTCAAGCACAGTTATCACATGCACTTTTCTCTAACCAATAGCCATACAGACCTGGGGGAGGCTCTGACAGCCAGTCAATATGGAAACCGCTTTCTCTAGCTTGCCTTAAAGTTAAGTATCTTCTTTCCTATGAAAAAAGGAAAAGTTATTCAGTCAGAGACTCAGCGTTTCAGCTGCTACTATGAAAGCATGCCCAAGGAAGCTAGTAAATAAGTTTTGCAAGAAAAAATATGCTTTTATTCACGAAAATTCATATCCTAGAAAGCTCTTCCTTTTTCATCCAATATGGCTTCACATCAGCACCAGAACAATAGAGAGTAAAGATGCAATGAGCACCCGTTACGTATGGATACGTAAATGCAAGGCGGACCTGCAGCCTTCACCGTGAGGCCTCCTGCCTGTACTTCACCTGAGGCTGGGATTAACTGGTGGCCACCGACTGCCCTGAGGCCCAGAAGGCAGAACCAAGAAACAGCCAAACGTAGGCAAACTAAGGAAGGGGAAGGCCAACCACAGTGCCCTGGTCCAGCTGACGCCTCAGAAACTTGTTCCCGTCTCGCTGTCTGTTATCCCATTTCACTTACCTGGCCACCCCTGAAATACACCCCCCGCCTCCCCATACACAAGGCCCAGCAAGCAGATAACCAGGAAGAAATATCCCAACGACCTCTAAGGAGTCATCATGCCTAGTCTCCATGCATCTCCTGAAGCTAGTCTACAGAGGGCCAGTTCTTGAAACATTATTCTGCACAGAGAGCTTCGGGCGATCAGGCAGAGAGACTGACACTGGTCCTGTCTAATGTCTTCATTCTCTTCCATTATTTCCTCAAGCATAAGGATCTGTGGGCGCCACCCCAGTACACTCAGTCCCCATCTCCCTGCTGCCTATGAGCTCATGTTTTATTCATTCTCATAAGTGGCAGCCAGCACAGCACCCAACACCTACTTCTTACTCAGTACATGTTTGGAGGAATAAATAAAATTAACCTTAATATAACCCAAAATTACTGGGAACACTGAAGAACGCTGATGTGAACTAGAAAGTAGGACTTCCCAAAAATGATCCCAAACCTTCCCCTCCTCCAAACAGCAAATTCACATTAAAAACTGTAGGATCGGACTTCCCTGGTGGTCCAGTGGTTAAGAATCCGCCTTCCAATGCAAGGGATGCAGGTTAAATCCCTGGTCAGGAAACTAAGATCCCATATGCTGTGGGGCAACTAAGCCCGTGCGCCACAACTAGAGAGCCCGCGCACCGCGACTACCAAGCCCGTGCACCCTGGAGCCATGGGCCACAACTAGAGAAGCCCGCGTGCCGCAATGAAGATCCTGCGTGCCGCAACTAAGACCTGACGCGGCCAAAAAAAACAAAAAACAAAAAACTGTAGGATCGTTTTATTACCCAAACAAGCGGGGACCTGTTTTTGTCACTTACCTTGAGAGACTCATAATGGTCTTGTCTAATATCTTCATATTCTTCCATGATCTCCTCAAAGTACTCATCTTTTAGATTCTCATCTAACAGTTGAGAACACTGAAAATGCAAGATCAAAGTTCAATAACCATAGAGCAGCGAAAGAAGATAAAACATGAGTAATACTGGTCAGTCCTAGGGTCACCTCCTTCAGGAAGCCTTCCCATACTAACATCATTTCCTCTCCCTTCACCAGTTGTGCTAATGCCTGCCTGGCTTTACAGTAAAGGGTTAACTCAGCAGGCCTGGGATGCTCCAATGTTGCACGTTACAAAGAAGAGACTGGACTTTGACCGCTCCTGGGAGATAAACTCTAAGCCCTCAGAATATCCTGCCTGATAAAGAATGTCTTTGTCTACCTGGGGCCTCAGGCCATCCCAGAAAGTTTATGCTAATGATGTGAATTATGGGGGAACTTGGCTTACGTGCTATCTAACCTCTGGAGGGGTTGAAGCCTGAGAACCCCCTAAGGTACTCAGACAGGTGAGTATGCCCTGCCTATGTGACTGGCTTCCAATAAAAGCCCAAGACACTAGGGCTCAGGCGAGCGTCCCTGGTCGGCAACACTCTGTACATGCTGTCACACATCATTAGTGGAAGAATTAAGCTCTGTCCGTATGACTCCGAGGGGAGAGACACCTGGATGCTGGTGCCTGGCCTTCTCTAGATTCCACTCAATTTTAATCTGTATCCTTTCATGGTTATAAACCGTGATTGTGAGTATAACAGTGTTTCTGAGTTCTGTGAGTCCTAGCAAATCACTGAAACTGGGGGTGGTCTTGGGGCCCCAAAACACACTGGTTAGGTACCCCCTCTTCAGGGTTTCAAAGATACTCTGTTCATCTCTCCATCACTGCATTTACCACAGGCTTCCAGCATCTGCCTAGGCATCTACCTCCCTGACTAGAGGACAGGCCCTGTGAGGGTAGGATTGCACCTTAACCACCTTCGTGCCCCTGGCTTCTAACGTGGGGCCCAGCACGTAGAAGGTGCATCCTCACAAAATGTTTGCTGATGGAATGAGGCTGATCTTCACAGTCAACCATGAGCTTGTGCTAAAATAAGAAAGGAAACTGATCATCTGAGAAAAGTGAGGCTACTCGGTAAACTGTAAAACTAGAATCAGCTAAATAGTATTTATGACTATGATTATCAAATAGGTAGAACAGCTGCCACCAAAGCTCAAAATAAAATCACGAAGGAAGAGGAAATGGCTGCTGCTGTTCACATCAGTTCCAAAATCACAGCACTGCCCCAACCCTGCATCCTCCAGCAGGATTTTCTAACACACAAAAAGGCAGGGAAGTTCAATACCATTATCTGAAATGGAGGAAGTTCGGCTGGGTGATGGCTAAAGTGCCCATCAGCTTTAAATGTCTATAATTCTGTGTGAATTGTCTGAGTATCTCTAATAAAAATCCAATCACCTGTAAGTTAGTATAAAACCAAATCACTTTATTAAGAAATATAATCAGTAAAGGCCATTGTGATAAGCCTAAAAACAGGCTCCCAAAGGGTATGCATATTAGAGTAATTCCCAGTCTTACGTGAACCTCACCTCAATGGAGTCCTCATTTAGGAAATCCAGCAGAGCTCATGAAAACAAGAAAGGATGTCTACTCCTGAGCTCCCCCAAAGTACATGCAATCACTGTTTTAAAACACTGTTGCGTTCTGCTAGAATTTAAACTCTGAGAAAGTAACTCCCCGATTTCCAGAACTTGACAGCATCCAATACAGGAACTACTGGGTAAATGGAAGGGGTTGCTGCTGTTGGCTGGTCCCTTCCACACCCCCCGTGGAGCTCCTGCTGCCAGAGCTGCGGTGACAGGCCCCTCCCTGCCCAGGCTGACTTGCTCAATGGAAACAAGCTCATGGCCAATTATATGGGCTAATCTATGTGGTCCTTCCATCACAAAACCAGAGTCCATCCTGTGTTTTCTTGCCAACCATCAGACATAGTAGAACTTTTCCTTTTTTTTCTTTTTTCTTTCTCACGGCAAATTGCAGCACAATTTACGTTGGGAATATGTTGAAAATTTATTTTCTAATTTAAAGAGGACTGAATATTCACACCTTGTTTTTTATTTTTTTTAAAAAAAGGAAAGAAAGTAAGGAGACATCATCATCCGGTCTAAATCTCCAACTATTATGTACGTAATTGCCACATTTTGGAACCTTTCAAATAAATACATGACACAGTAGCTAGAGTGTAAACCTGCGTCATGATCACTGCAGTGAGATCAAAGGACTCTGAACCATCAATCAATCTAAACAAATCAACCTAAACACACTGTACCACTGACTCCCGAAATGTGTCACTGGCAATTACCCAAATGATTTGCCATCAGACTTATGTCTGAGTAATTTCAAAAGGTGGCTGTTTCTTTGTATATGAGAAGAGCCAACTACTGTCGACTGCCTGGCTGGACCGAACGGTAAAAGGCACAGACACCCACGCCTCATCCTCTGCTGGCTTCCAGCTGGGTCCACGGGGCTTTAGCTCTTCCAGACGGTGGAGGAGTGTCCTCGGAAGAGAATCAAGGGACCAAGTCATTCCCAGCTAAAGTCTTCCCCGACCTGTGGGGTCAGTGTTACCACTGTGCATGCAAACGGGACCAACGGCCTGGTCTCCAAACAGGAAATGTTCACAGTCATTCATTAGCATTTGAAAACAGGAATAAGCCTTAAAGAGAGGCTCACTGGTTACTCAACCATGGACCTGACATAACCTCTTTACGAAACACTAGCCAAATATAAGATCCAAAAAATTATTTTTAAATTGAGTTGTAGAAATGTAGTTTATTTGCACTTTAAATAACTGCAATGGCAATTTAAATAACTGCAATTTTATGACTCCAGCCCGATTTAATTTTATCCTTCTTAATAAAGGGGACATTAGATATTAATGGAAACAAGTTTAACTAATGCCTCACAGAGTAAGAGCACCTGCATTCAAATCCACACCTGTTGCTTCAGGGATGTGTGGCCTCAAGAGTTACTAATCTCTTCGTTCCTGTTTCCTCACCTCTAAAATGGGGATAATGAAAGTGTCTACCTCATGAGGATAAAATAAAAAATCCATGTGAAGCACTTAGCACAGTGCTGGGTACACTATAAATATTTAATAATGTTACTGATTATTGTATAATTTTCATATAAGTAAATTCAAAGATCTGAAAGAATTCCTTTGGAAAATGGCTCAGGAAATGTGTCTCCCTGGTCCAGGCTGCGTGACAGTGCCTGGTAGTGTCACAAGTCACCAGGCCCCTCGCCTGCAAATGTGAAGGTTGGACTAGATTAATGGTGCTTAAATTGCGCTCTTCCAATGAGAACCAGGAATGGGATGAGGGGTGGAAGGGGCTGCTCTCCTTTGTATACTACTGAGTTTTCAGCGGAGACATCACTTGCAAACAAGGTTTCTGTGGCTAAAACAAACTTGGAAACCACTGCACCACATGGTCACTCAGATTCCCACAACCTATTATATCCCATTATTCAGTGAAAATAATGAAACACATAAGAAGAGACGATGTTAGGCTTCACTGATGGAGAAAAGCAGGAAAAACCACTTAGGTAAGTTCTTTATTATATTTACCAAATCCTGTGTTTTCAACATATATCTGTGAATGCTTTTCTGCCCTTGGGTAGGGTCAACTGGCCCATTCCAGATTAAACGTTTTTCTACCTGGAAATGGGTCATTAAAAAAAATTCTACATTCCTTACTACTCAGCCATAAAAAAGAACAAAATAATGCCATTTGCAGAAATATGGATGGACCAAGAGATTTTCATACTGAGTGAAGTAAATCAGAAAGAAAAAGACAAATTCCATACGATATCACCTATATGTGGAATCTAAAATAGGACACAAATGAACTTATCTATGAAACAAAAACAGAATCAGGGACATACAGAACAGACTGGTGTTTGCCAAGGGGGAGGGGGTTAGAAGATGTAAGCTTTTATATAGAGAACAGATAGACAACAGAGTCCTACTGTATAGCACAGAGAACTGTATTCAATGTCCTATATTCAATAATGCAAAAGAGAATCAGGCTCCCTGACTTCAGACTATACTACAAAGCTACAGTAATCAAGACAGTATGGTACTGGCACAAAAACAGAAATATACATCAATGGAACAGGATAGAAAGCCCAGAGATAAACTCACGCACATATGGTCACCTTATCTTTGATAAAGGAGGCAGGAATGTACAGTGGAGGAAAGATAGCCTCTTCAATAAGTGGTGCTGGGAAAACTGGACAGGTACATGTAAAAGTATGAAATTAGAACACTCCCTAACACCATACACAAAAATAAACTCAAAATGGATTAAAGACTTTCATGTAAGGCCAGACACTATCAAACTCTTAGAGGAAAACATAGGAAGAACACTCTGACATAAATCACAACAAGATCCTTTTTGACCCACTTCCTAGAGAAATGGAAATAAAAACAAAAATAAACAAATGAGACCTAATGAAACTTCAAATCTTTTGCATAGCAAAGGAAACCACAAACAAGACAAAAAGACAACCCTCAGAATGGGAGAAAATATTTGCAAATGAAGCAACTGACAAAGGATTAATCTTTAAAATTTATAAGCAGCTCATGCAGCTCAATATAAAAAAAAACAAACAACTCAATCCAAAAATGGGCAGAAGACCTAAATAGACATTTCTCCAAAGAAGATATACAGATTGCCAACACACACATGAAAGAATGCTCAACATCATTAATCATTAGAGAAATGCAAATCAAAACTACAATGAGGGGGCTTTCCTGGTGGCGCAGTCGTTGAGAGTCCGCCTGCCGATGCAGGGGACACAGGTTCGTGCCCCGGTCCGGGAAGATCCCACATGCCGCGGAGCGGCTGGGCCCATGAGCCATGGCCGCTGAGCCTGCGCGTCTGGAGCCTGTGCTCCGCAACGGGACAGGCCACACAGTGAGAGGCCCGCGTACCGCAAAAAACAAAACAAAACAAAAAAGAGATGAATGGATAAAAAAAATGTGGCACATATATACAATGGAATATTACTCATAAAAAGAAACGAAATTGAGTTATTTGTAGTGAGGTGGATGTACCCAGAGTCTGTCATACAGAGTGAAGTAAAAGTCGAAGGAGAAAAACAAATACCATATGCTAACACATATATGTGGAATCTAAGAAAAAAAAAAGGTCATGAAGAACCTAGGGGCAGCTCTGACTAAATCTCAGCGCTCTGTGTAGCCCCTACACAGCAGCTCTAAATCTCAGCGCTGTGTGTTGCCCCTTCACAACAGCTGGAACTCTCACCACTCTGTTTCCCTTTCACAGCAGCTCTAACTCTCACCACTCTCTGTTTCCCCTTCACAGCAGCTCTAACTCTCACCAATCTCTGTTTCCGCTTCACAGCAGCCCTGACTCTCTACGCTCTCTGTTGCCCCTTCACAGCGGCTTTAACTCTAAGTGCTCTCAACTGCCCCTTCACAGCAGCTCTAACTCTCAGAGGGCCTTGTTGCCCCTTCAGGGTAGCTCTGACTGAATCTCAGCGCTCTCTGTTTCCCCTCCACACCACCTCTATCTCTCAGCGCTGTTTGCTTCTTCAGAGCAGCTCTAATTCTAAGCGCTCTCAGTTGCCCCTTCACAGCAGCTATGAACCTCAGCGAGCTCTGTTGCCCCTTCACAGCAGCTCTAACTCACAGCACTCTTTGTTGCCCCTTTAATGCAGCTCTAACTATCAGCGCTCTCTGTTGCCCTTCAGAGCAGCTCTGACTGAATCTCAGCGCTCTCTGTTTCCCCTCCACAGCAGCTCTATCTCTCAGCGCTCTGTTTGCTTCTTCACAGCAGCTCTACTTCTAAGCGCTCTCAGTTGCCCCTTCACAGCAGCTCTAACTCTCAGCGCTATGTGTTGCCCCTTCACAACAGCTGGAACTCTCACCACTCTGTTTCCCTTTCACAGCAGCTCTAACTCTCACCACTCTGTTTCTGCTTCACAGCAGCCCTCACTCTCAACGCTCTGGGTTGCCCATCAACACAGCTGTAACTCAGCACTCACTGTTGCCCATTCATAGCAGCTATAACTCTCAGCGCTCTCTTGACCCTTCATTGTAGCTCTGACTAAATCTCAGCGCTCTCTGTTGCCCCTTCACACCAGCTCTATCTCGCAGCACACCGTGTTGCCCCTTCAACGCAGCTCTCACTCTCAGAGCTCTCTCTGTTTCCCCTTCCCAGCAGCTCTAACTCTAAGCGCTCTCAGTTGCCCCTTCAATGCAGCTCTATAACTCACAGCACTCTATGTTCCCACGTTAACGCAGCTCTAACTCTCACCGCTCTCTGTTGCCCTTCAGAGCAGCTCTGACTAAATCTCAGTGCTCTCTGTTTCCCCAAGGCAGCTTTAACTCTCAGCTCTCTCTATTGCCCCTTCACAGGAGCTCTAACTCTCACCGCTCCGTTTGCTAATTGAGAGCAGCTCTAATTCTAAGCGCTCTCAGTTGCCCCTTCACAGCAGCTCTGAACCTCAGCGGGCTCTGTTGCCCCTTCAACGCAGCTCTAACTCTCAGCGCTCGCTGTTGCCCCTTCAGTGCAGCTCTGACTAAATCTCAGCGCTCTGTGTTGCCCCTTCACAGAAGCTCTCTTAGCGCTCTGTTGCCCTTCAGAGCAGCTCTGACTAAATCTCAGCGCTCTCTGTTGCCCCTTCACACCAGCTCTATCTCGCAGCACACCGTGTTGCCCCTTCAACGCAGCTCTCACTCTCAGAGCTCTCTCTGTTTCCCCTTCACAGCAGCTCTAACTCTAAGCGCTCTCAGTTGCCCCTTCAATGCAGCTCTATAACTCACAGCACTCTCTGTTCCCACTTTCACGCAGCACTAACTCTCACCGCTCTCTGTTGCCCTTCAGAGCAGCTCTGACTAAATCTCAGTGCTCTCTGTTTCCCCAAGGCAGCTTTAACTCTCAGCGCTCTCTATTGCCCCTTCACATGAACTCTAACTCTCACCGCTCTGTTTGCTACTTGAGAGCAGCTCTAATTCTAAGCGCTCTCAGTTGCCCCTTCACAGCAGCTCTGAACCTCAGCGGGCTCTGTTGCCCCTTCACAGCAGCTCTAACTCACAGCGCTCTTTGTTGCCCCTTTAATGCAGCTCTAACTATCAGCGCTCTCTGTTGCCCTTCAGAGCCGCCCTGACTGAATCTCAGCGCTCTCTGTTTCCCCTCCACAGCACCTCTATCTCTCAGCGCTCTGTTTGCTTCTTCACAGCAGCTCTAATTCTAAGCGCTCTCAGTTGCCCCTTCACAGCAGCTCTGACCTCAGCGAGCTCTGTTGCCCCTTCACAGCAGCTCTCACTCTCAGCGCTGTGTGTTGCCCCTTCACAACAGCTCTAACTCTCACCATTCTGTTTCCACTTCACAGCAGCCCTGACTCTCAACGCTCTGTGTTGCCCCTTCAACGCAGCTCTAACTCTCAGCGCTCGCTGTTGCCCCTTCAGTGCAGCTCTCACTAAATCTCAGCGCTCTGTGTTGCCCCTTCACAGAAGCTCTCTCAGCGCTCTCTGTTGCCCTTCAGAGCAGCTCTGACTAAATCTCAGCGCTCTCTGTTTCCCCTCCACAGCAGCTCAATCTCTCAGCGCTGTTTGCTTCTTCAGAGCACCTCTAATTCTAAGCCCTCTCAGTTGCCCCTTCACAGCAGCTCTAAACCTCACCGAGCTTCACAGCAGCTCTAACTCCCAGCGCGCTCTGTTGCCCTTCAGAGCAGCTCTGACTAACTCTCCGTGCTTTCTGTTGACCCTTCAGATCAGTCTGACTAACTCTCAGCGCTCCCGGTTGCCCCTTCACAGCAGCTCTAACTCTCAGCGCCCTGTGTTGCCCCTTCAACGCAGCTCTAATGCTCACCACTCTTTACTGCCCCTTCACAACAGCAATAAATCAGCGCTCTCCGTTGCCCCTTCACAGCAGCTCTAATTCTAAGCGCTCTCAGTTGCCCCTTCACAGCAGCTCTGACCTCAGCGAGCTCTGTTGCCCCTTCACAGCAGCTCTAACTCTCAGCGCTGTGTGTTGCCCCTTCACAACAGCTCTAACTCTCACCATTCTGTTTCCGCTTCACAGCAGCCCTGACTCTCAACGCTCTGTGTTGCCCCTTCAACGCAGCTCTAACTCTCAGCGCTCGCTGTTGCCCCTTCAGTGCAGCTCTCACTAAATCTCAGCGCTCTGTGTTGCCCCTTCACAGAAGCTCTCTTAGCGCTCTGTTGCCCTTCAGAGCAGCTCTGACTAAATCTCAGCGCTCTGTTTCCCCTCCACAGCAGCTCAATCTCTCAGCGCTGTTTGCTTCTTCAGAGCAGCTCTAATTCTAAGCCCTCTCAGTTGCCCCTTCACAGAAGCTCTCTTAGCGCTCTGTTGCCCTTCAGAGTAGCACTGACTAAATCTCAGCGCTCTCTATTGCCCCTTCACAGGATCTCTAACTCTAACCGCTCTGTTTGCTACTTGAGAGCAGCTCTAATTCTAAGCGCTCTCAGTTGCCCCTTCACAGCAGCTGTAAACCTCATCGCTCTCTCTTGCCCCTACAACGCAGCTCTAACGCTCAGCGCTCGCTGTTGCCTCTTCAGAGCAGCTCTGACTAAATCTCAGCGCTCTGTGTTGCCCCTTCCCAGCAGCTCTAACTCTCAGCGCTCTGTGTTGCCCCTTCACAACAGCTGGAACTCTCACCACTCTGTTTCCCTTTCACAGCAGCTCTAACTCTCACCACTCTGTTTCCGCTTCACAGCAGCCCTCACTCTCAACGCTCTGGGTTGCCCATCAACACAGCTGTAACTCAGCGCTCACTGTTGCCCATTCAGAGCAGCTATAACTCTCAGCGCTCTGTTGACCCTTCATTGTAGCTCTGACTAAATCTCAGCGCTCTCTGTTGCCCCTTCACACCAGCTCTATCTCGCAGCACACCGTGTTGCCCCTTCAACGCAGCTCTAACTCTCAGAGCTCTCTCTGTTTCCCCTTCACAGCAGCTCTAACTCTAAGCGCTCTCAGTTGCCCCTTCAATGCAGCTCTGTAACTCACAGCACTCTCTGTTCCCACTTTAACGCAGCTCTAACTCTCACCGCTCTCTGTTGCCCTTCAGAGCAGCTCTGACTAAATCTCAGTGCTCTCTGTTTCCCCAAGGCAGCTTTAACTCTCAGCGCTCTCTATTGCCCCTTCACATGAACTCTAACTCTCACCGCTCTGTTTGCTACTTGAGAGCAGCTCTAATTCTAAGCGCTCTCAGTTGCCCCTTCACAGCAGCTCTGAACCTCAGCGGGCTCTGTTGCCCCTTCACAGCAGCTCTAACTCACAGCACTCTTTGTTGCCCCTTTAATGCAGCTCTAACTATCAGCGCTCTCTGTTGCCCTTCAGAGCCGCCCTGACTGAATCTCAGCGCTCTCTGTTTCCCCTCCACAGCACCTCTATCTCTCAGCGCTCTGTTTGCTTCTTCACAGCAGCTCTAATTCTAAGCGCTCTCAGTTGCCCCTTCACAGCAGCTCTGACCTCAGCGAGCTCTGTTGCCCCTTCACAGCAGCTCTAACTCTCAGCGCTGTGTGTTGCCCCTTCACAACAGCTCTAACTCTCACCATTCTGTTTCCGCTTCACAGCAGCCCTGACTCTCAACGCTCTGTGTTGCCCCTTCAACGCAGCTCTAACTCTCAGCGCTCGCTGTTGCCCCTTCAGTGCAGCTCTCACTAAATCTCAGCGCGCTGTGTTGCCCCTTCACAGAAACTCTCTCAGCACGCTCTGTTGCCCCTTCACAGCAGCTGTAACTCTCAGCGCGCTCTGTTGCCCTTCAGAGTAGCACTAAATCTCAGCGCTTTCTGTGGCCCCTTCACAGCAGCTCTAACTCTCAGAGCGCTCTGTTGCCCCTTCAGTGCAGCTCTCACTAAATCTCAGCGCTCTGTGTTGCCCCTTCACAGAAGCTCTCTTAGCGCTCTGTTGCCCTTCAGAGCAGCTCTGACTAAATCTCAGCGCTCTGTTTCCCCTCCACAGCAGCTCAATCTCTCAGCGCTGTTTGCTTCTTCAGAGCAGCTCTAATTCTAAGCCCTCTCAGTTGCCCCTTCACAGCAGCTCTAAACCTCACCGAGCTTCACAGCAGCTCTAACTCACAGCGCGCTCTGTTGCCCTTCAGAGCAGCTCTGACTAACTCTCCGTGCTTTCTGTTGACCCTTCAGATCAGTCTGACTAACTCTCAGCGCTCCCGGTTGCCCCTTCACAGCAGCTCTAACTCTCAGCGCCCTGTGTTGCCACTTCAATGCAGTTCTAATTCTCAGCACTCTTTATTGCCCCTTCAGAGCAGCTCTAACTCTCAGAGCACTCTGTTGCCCTTCAGAGCAGCTCTGACTAAATCTCAGTGCTCTCTGTTTCCCCAAGGCAGCTTTAACTCTCAGCGCTCTCTATTGCCCCTTCACAGGAGTTCTAACTCTCACCGCTCTGTTTGCTACTTGAGAGCAGCTCTAATTCTAAGCGCTCTCAGTTGCCCCTTCACAGCAGCTGTAAACCTCAGCGAGCTCTGTTGCCCCTTCAACGCAGCTCTAACTCTCAGTGCGCTCTGTTGCCATTCAGAGTAGCACTGACTAAATCTCAGCGCTTTCTGTGGCCCCTTCACAGCAGCTCTAACTCTCAGAGCGCTCTGTTGCCCCTTCAGAGGAGCTCTGACTAAATCTCTAGGCTCTCTGTTGCCCCTTCACAGCAGCTCTAACTCTCAGCGCGCTCTGTTGCCCTTCAGAGTAGCACTGACTAAATCTCAGCGCTCTCTATTGCCCCTTCACAGGATCTCTAACTCTAACCGCTCTGTCTGCTACTTGAGAGCAGCTCTAATTGTAAGCGCTCTCAGTTGCCCCTTCACAGCAGCTGTAAACCTCATCGCTCTCTCTTGCCCCTACAACGCAGCTCTAACGCTCAGCGCTCGCTGTTGCCTCTTCAGAGCAGCTCTGACTAAATCTCAGCGCTCTGTGTTGCCCCTTCCCAGCAGCTCTAACTCTCAGCGCTCTGTGTTGCCCCTTCACAACAGCTGGAACTCTCACCACTCTGTTTCCCTTTCACAGCAGCTCTAACTCTCACCACTCTGTTTCCGCTTCACAGCAGCCCTCACTCTCAACGCTCTGGGTTGCCCATCAACACAGCTGTAACTCAGCGCTCACTGTTGCCCATTCAGAGCAGCTATAACTCTCAGCGCTCTGTTGACCCTTCATTGTAGCTCTGACTAAATCTCAGCGCTCTCTGTTGCCCCTTCACACCAGCTCTATCTCGCAGCACACCGTGTTGCCCCTTCAACGCAGCTCTAACTCTCAGAGCTCTCTCTGTTTCCCCTTCACAGCAGCTCTAACTCTAAGCGCTCTCAGTTGCCCCTTCAATGCAGCTCTGTAACTCACAGCACTCTCTGTTCCCACTTTAACGCAGCTCTAACTCTCACCGCTCTCTGTTGCCCTTCAGAGCAGCTCTGACTAAATCTCAGTGCTCTCTGTTTCCCCAAGGCAGCTTTAACTCTCAGCGCTCTCTATTGCCCCTTCACAGGAGTTCTCTCACCGCTCTGTTTGCTACTTGAGAGCAGCTCTAATTCTAAGCCCTCTCAGTTGCCCCTTCACAGCAGCTCTAAACCTCACCGAGCTTCACAGCAGCTCTAACTCTCAGAGCGCTCTGTTGCCCCTTCAGAGGAGCTCTGACTAAATCTCAGCGCTCTCTGTTGCCCATTCATAGCAGCTATAACTCTCAGCGCTCTGTTGCCCCTTCATAGCAGCTCTGACTAAATCTCAGCGCTCTCTGTGTCCCCT
The DNA here is from genome assembly GCF_039906515.1 of Pseudorca crassidens. NCBI lineage: Eukaryota > Metazoa > Chordata > Mammalia > Artiodactyla > Delphinidae > Pseudorca > Pseudorca crassidens. Next base: position 77,522,921 of record NC_090311.1, read on the forward strand.
TCACACCAGCTCTATCTCTCAGCGCTGTGTGTTGCCCCTTCAACACAGCTCTAATTCTCAGCGATCTATGAGCCCCTTCACAGGAGCACTGACTGACTCTCAAGCGCTCTGTGTTGCCACTTCACAGTAGCTGTAACTCTAAGTGCACTCAGTTGCCCCTTCTCAGCAGCTCTAACTTCCAGTGCTCTGTGTTGCCCCTTCACAGCAGCTCTAACGCTGAGCTCTCTCAGTTGCCCCTTCAATGCAGCTCTAACTCACAGCGCTCTGTGTTGCCTCTTCAACGCAGCTGTAACTCTTACGGATCTCTGTTGCCCTTTAACAGCAGCTCTAACTCTAAGAGCTCTCATTTGCCCCTTCAATGCAGCCCTAACGCACAGCACTCTGGGTTGCCCCTTCAGTGCAGCTCTGACTAAATCTCAGCGCTCTGTGATTCTCCTTCACAGAAGCTTTCTCAGCGCTCTGTGTAGCCCCTACACAGCAGCTCTAAATCTCAGCGCTGTGTGTTGCCCCTTCACAACAGCTGGAACTCTCACCACTCTGTTTCCCTTTCACAGCAGCTCTAACTCTCACCACTCTGTTTCTGCTTCACAGCAGCCCTCACTCTCAACGCTCTGGATTGCCCATCAACACAGCTGTAACTCAGCGCTCACTGTTGCCCATTCATAGCAGCTATAACTCTCAGCGCTCTGTTGACCCTTCATTGTAGCTCTGACTAAATCTCAGCGCTCTCTGTTGCCCCTTCACACCAGCTCTATCTCGCAGCACACCGTGTTGCCCCTTCAACGCAGCTTTCACTCTCAGAGCTCTCTCTGTTTCCCCTTCACAGCAGCTCTAACTCTAAGCGCTCTCAGTTGCCCCTTCAATGCAGCTCTATAACTCACAGCACTCTCTGTTCCCACTTTCACGCAGCACTAACTCTCACCGCTCTCTGTTGCCCTTCAGAGCAGCTCTGACTAAATCTCAGTGCTCTCTGTTTCCCCAAGGCAGCTTTAACTCTCAGCGCTCTCTATTGCCCCTTCACATGAACTCTAACTCTCACCGCTCTGTTTGCTACTTGAGAGCAGCTCTAATTCTAAGCGCTCTCAGTTGCCCCTTCACAGCAGCTCTGAACCTCAGCGGGCTCTGTTGCCCCTTCACAGCAGCTCTAACTCACAGCACTCTTTGTTGCCCCTTTAATGCAGCTCTAACTATCAGCGCTCTCTGTTGCCCTTCAGAGCCGCCCTGACTGAATCTCAGCGCTCTCTGTTTCCCCTCCACAGCACCTCTATCTCTCAGCGCTCTGTTTGCTTCTTCACAGCAGCTCTAATTCTAAGCGCTCTCAGTTGCCCCTTCACAGCAGCTCTGACCTCAGCGAGCTCTGTTGCCCCTTCACAGCAGCTCTAACTCTCAGCGCTGTGTGTTGCCCCTTCACAACAGCTCTAACTCTCACCATTCTGTTTCCGCTTCACAGCAGCCCTGACTCTCAACGCTCTGTGTTGCCCCTTCAACGCAGCTCTAACTCTCAGCGCTCGCTGTTGCCCCTTCAGTGCAGCTCTGACTAAATCTCAGCGCGCTGTGTTGCCCCTTCACAGAAGCTCTCTCAGCACGCTCTGTTGCCCCTTCACAGCAGCTGTAACTCTCAGCGCGCTCTGTTGCCCTTCAGAGTAGCACTAAATCTCAGCGCTTTCTGTGGCCCCTTCACAGCAGCTCTAACTCTCAGAGCGCTCTGTTGCCCCTTCAGAGGAGCTCCGCCTAAATCTCAGCGCTCTGTGTTGCCCCTTCACAGCAGCTCTAAATCTCAGCGCTGTGTGTTGCCCCTTCACAACAGCTGTAACTCTCACCACTCTCTGTTTCCCCTTCACAGCAGCTCTAACTCTCACCAATCTCTGTTTCCGCTTCACAGCAGCCCTGACTCTCTACGCTCTCTGTTGCCCCTTCACAGCGGCTTTAACTCTAAGTGCTCTCAGTTGCCCCTTCACAGCAGCTCTAACTCTCAGAGCGCTCTGTTGCCCCTTCAGAGAAGCTCGGACTGAATCTCAGCGCTCTCTGTTTCCCCTCCACAGCACCTCTCTCTCTCAGCGCTGTTTGCTTCTTCGGAGCAGCTCTAATTCTAAGCGCTCTCAGTTGCCCCTTCACAGCAGCTCTGACCTCAGCGAGCTCTGTTGCCCCTTCACAGCAGCTCTCACTCTCAGCGCTGTGTGTTGCCCCTTCACAACAGCTCTAACTCTCACCATTCTGTTTCCACTTCACAGCAGCCCTGACTCTCAACGCTCTGTGTTGCCCCTTCAACGCAGCTCTAACTCTCAGCGCTCGCTGTTGCCCCTTCAGTGCAGCTCTCACTAAATCTCAGCGCTCTGTGTTGCCCCTTCACAGAAGCTCTCTCAGCGCTCTCTGTTGCCCTTCAGAGCAGCTCTGACTAAATCTCAGCGCTCTCTGTTTCCCCTCCACAGCAGCTCAATCTCTCAGCGCTGTTTGCTTCTTCAGAGCAGCTCTAATTCTAAGCCCTCTCAGTTGCCCCTTCACAGCAGCTCTAAACCTCACCGAGCTTCACAGCAGCTCTAACTCCCAGCGCGCTCTGTTGCCCTTCAGAGCAGCTCTGACTAACTCTCCGTGCTTTCTGTTGACCCTTCAGATCAGTCTGACTAACTCTCAGCGCTCCCGGTTGCCCCTTCACAGCAGCTCTAACTCTCAGCGCCCTGTGTTGCCCCTTCAACGCAGCTCTAATGCTCACCACTCTTTACTGCCCCTTCACAACAGCAATAAATCAGCGCTCTCCGTTGCCCCTTCACAGCAGCTCTAATTCTAAGCGCTCTCAGTTGCCCCTTCACAGCAGCTCTGACCTCAGCGAGCTCTGTTGCCCCTTCACAGCAGCTCTAACTCTCAGCGCTGTGTGTTGCCCCTTCACAACAGCTCTAACTCTCACCATTCTGTTTCCGCTTCACAGCAGCCCTGACTCTCAACGCTCTGTGTTGCCCCTTCAACGCAGCTCTAACTCTCAGCGCTCGCTGTTGCCCCTTCAGTGCAGCTCTCACTAAATCTCAGCGCTCTGTGTTGCCCCTTCACAGAAGCTCTCTTAGCGCTCTGTTGCCCTTCAGAGCAGCTCTGACTAAATCTCAGCGCTCTGTTTCCCCTCCACAGCAGCTCAATCTCTCAGCGCTGTTTGCTTCTTCAGAGCAGCTCTAATTCTAAGCCCTCTCAGTTGCCCCTTCACAGCAGCTCTAAACCTCACCGAGCTTCACAGCAGCTCTAACTCACAGCGCGCTCTGTTGCCCTTCAGAGCAGCTCTGACTAACTCTCCGTGCTTTCTGTTGACCCTTCAGATCAGTCTGACTAACTCTCAGCGCTCCCGGTTGCCCCTTCACAGCAGCTCTAACTCTCAGCGCCCTGTGTTGCCACTTCAATGCAGTTCTAATTCTCAGCACTCTTTATTGCCCCTTCAGAGCAGCTCTAACTCTCAGAGCACTCTGTTGCCCTTCAGAGCAGCTCTGACTAAATCTCAGTGCTCTCTGTTTCCCCAAGGCAGCTTTAACTGTCAGCGCTCTCTATTGCCCCTTCACAGGAGTTCTAACTCTCACCGCTCTGTTTGCTACTTGAGAGCAGCTCTAATTCTAAGCGCTCTCAGTTGCCCCTTCACAGCAGCTGTAAACCTCAGCGAGCTCTGTTGCCCCTTCAACGCAGCTCTAACTCTCAGTGCGCTCTGTTGCCATTCAGAGTAGCACTGACTAAATCTCAGCGCTTTCTGTGGCCCCTTCACAGCAGCTCTAACTCTCAGAGCGCTCTGTTGCCCCTTCAGAGGAGCTCTGACTAAATCTCTAGGCTCTCTGTTGCCCCTTCACAGCAGCTCTAACTCTCAGCGCGCTCTGTTGCCCTTCAGAGTAGCACTGACTAAATCTCAGCGCTCTCTATTGCCCCTTCACAGGATCTCTAACTCTAACCGCTCTGTTTGCTACTTGAGAGTAGCTCTAATTCTAAGCGCTCTCAGTTGCCCCTTCACAGCAGCTGTAAACCTCATCGCTCTCTCTTGCCCCTACAACGCAGCTCTAACGCTCAGCGCTCGCTGTTGCCTCTTCAGAGCAGCTCTGACTAAATCTCAGCGCTCTGTGTTGCCCCTTCCCAGCAGCTCTAACTCTCAGCGCTCTGTGTTGCCCCTTCACAACAGCTGGAACTCTCACCACTCTGTTTCCCTTTCACAGCAGCTCTAACTCTCACCACTCTGTTTCCGCTTCACAGCAGCCCTCACTCTCAACGCTCTGGGTTGCCCATCAACACAGCTGTAACTCAGCGCTCACTGTTGCCCATTCAGAGCAGCTATAACTCTCAGCGCTCTGTTGACCCTTCATTGTAGCTCTGACTAAATCTCAGCGCTCTCTGTTGCCCCTTCACACCAGCTCTATCTCGCAGCACACCGTGTTGCCCCTTCAACGCAGCTCTAACTCTCAGAGCTCTCTCTGTTTCCCCTTCACAGCAGCTCTAACTCTAAGCGCTCTCAGTTGCCCCTTCAATGCAGCTCTGTAACTCACAGCACTCTCTGTTCCCACTTTAACGCAGCTCTAACTCTCACCGCTCTCTGTTGCCCTTCAGAGCAGCTCTGACTAAATCTCAGTGCTCTCTGTTTCCCCAAGGCAGCTTTAACTCTCAGCGCTCTCTATTGCCCCTTCACATGAACTCTAACTCTCACCGCTCTGTTTGCTACTTGAGAGCAGCTCTAATTCTAAGCGCTCTCAGTTGCCCCTTCACAGCAGCTCTGAACCTCAGCGGGCTCTGTTGCCCCTTCACAGCAGCTCTAACTCACAGCACTCTTTGTTGCCCCTTTAATGCAGCTCTAACTATCAGCGCTCTCTGTTGCCCTTCAGAGCCGCCCTGACTGAATCTCAGCGCTCTCTGTTTCCCCTCCACAGCACCTCTATCTCTCAGCGCTCTGTTTGCTTCTTCACAGCAGCTCTAATTCTAAGCGCTCTCAGTTGCCCCTTCACAGCAGCTCTGACCTCAGCGAGCTCTGTTGCCCCTTCACAGCAGCTCTAACTCTCAGCGCTGTGTGTTGCCCCTTCACAACAGCTCTAACTCTCACCATTCTGTTTCCGCTTCACAGCAGCCCTGACTCTCAACGCTCTGTGTTGCCCCTTCAACGCAGCTCTAACTCTCAGCGCTCGCTGTTGCCCCTTCAGTGCAGCTCTCACTAAATCTCAGCGCGCTGTGTTGCCCCTTCACAGAAACTCTCTCAGCACGCTCTGTTGCCCCTTCACAGCAGCTGTAACTCTCAGCGCGCTCTGTTGCCCTTCAGAGTAGCACTAAATCTCAGCGCTTTCTGTGGCCCCTTCACAGCAGCTCTAACTCTCAGAGCGCTCTGTTGCCCCTTCAGTGCAGCTCTCACTAAATCTCAGCGCTCTGTGTTGCCCCTTCACAGAAGCTCTCTTAGCGCTCTGTTGCCCTTCAGAGCAGCTCTGACTAAATCTCAGCGCTCTGTTTCCCCTCCACAGCAGCTCAATCTCTCAGCGCTGTTTGCTTCTTCAGAGCAGCTCTAATTCTAAGCCCTCTCAGTTGCCCCTTCACAGCAGCTCTAAACCTCACCGAGCTTCACAGCAGCTCTAACTCACAGCGCGCTCTGTTGCCCTTCAGAGCAGCTCTGACTAACTCTCCGTGCTTTCTGTTGACCCTTCAGATCAGTCTGACTAACTCTCAGCGCTCCCGGTTGCCCCTTCACAGCAGCTCTAACTCTCAGCGCCCTGTGTTGCCACTTCAATGCAGTTCTAATTCTCAGCACTCTTTATTGCCCCTTCAGAGCAGCTCTAACTCTCAGAGCACTCTGTTGCCCTTCAGAGCAGCTCTGACTAAATCTCAGTGCTCTCTGTTTCCCCAAGGCAGCTTTAACTCTCAGCGCTCTCTATTGCCCCTTCACAGGAGTTCTAACTCTCACCGCTCTGTTTGCTACTTGAGAGCAGCTCTAATTCTAAGCGCTCTCAGTTGCCCCTTCACAGCAGCTGTAAACCTCAGCGAGCTCTGTTGCCCCTTCAACGCAGCTCTAACTCTCAGTGCGCTCTGTTGCCATTCAGAGTAGCTCTGACTAAATCTCAGCGCTTTCTGTGGCCCCTTCACAGCAGCTCTAACTCTCAGAGCGCTCTGTTGCCCCTTCAGAGGAGCTCTGACTAAATCTCTAGGCTCTCTGTTGCCCCTTCACAGCAGCTCTAACTCTCAGCGCGCTCTGTTGCCCTTCAGAGTAGCACTGACTAAATCTCAGCGCTCTCTATTGCCCCTTCACAGGATCTCTAACTCTAACCGCTCTGTCTGCTACTTGAGAGCAGCTCTAATTGTAAGCGCTCTCAGTTGCCCCTTCACAGCAGCTGTAAAACTCATCGCTCTCTCTTGCCCCTACAACGCAGCTCTAACGCTCAGCGCTCGCTGTTGCCTCTTCAGAGCAGCTCTGACTAAATCTCAGCGCTCTGTGTTGCCCCTTCCCAGCAGCTCTAACTCTCAGCGCTATGTGTTGCCCCTTCACAATAGCTGGAACTCTCACCACTCTGTTTCCCTTTCACAGCAGCTCTAACTCTCACCACTCTGTTTCTGCTTCACAGCAGCCCTCACTCTCAACGCTCTGGATTGCCCATCAACACAGCTGTAACTCAGCGCTCACTGTTGCCCATTCATAGCAGCTATAACTCTCAGCGCTCTGTTGACCCTTCATTGTAGCTCTGACTAAATCTCAGCGCTCTCTGTTGCCCCTTCACACCAGCTCTATCTCGCAGCACACCGTGTTGCCCCTTCAACGCAGCTCTAACTCTCAGAGCTCTCTGTTTCCCCTTCACAGCAGCTCTAACTCTAAGCGCTCTCAGTTGCCCCTTCAATGCAGCTCTGTAACTCACAGCACTCTCTGTTCCCACTTTAACGCAGCTCTAACTGTCACCGCTCTCTGTTGCCCTTCAGAGCAGCTCTGACTAAATCTCAGTGCTCTCTGTTTTCCCAAGGCAGCTTTAACTCTCAGCGCTCTCTATTGCCCCTTCACAGGAGTTCTCTCACCGCTCTGTTTGCTACTTGAGAGCAGCTCTAATTCTAAGCCCTCTCAGTTGCCCCTTCACAGCAGCTCTAAACCTCACCGAGCTTCACAGCAGCTCTAACTCTCAGAGCGCTCTGTTGCCCCTTCAGAGGAGCTCTGACTAAATCTCAGCGCTCTCTGTTGCCCATTCATAGCAGCTATAACTCTCAGCGCTCTGTTGCCCCTTCATAGCAGCTCTGACTAAATCTCAGCGCTCTCTGTGTCCCCTTCACACCAGCTCTATCTCTCAGCGCTGTGTGTTGCCCCTTCAACACAGCTCTAATTCTCAGCGATCTATGAGCCCCTTCACAGGAGCGCTGACTGACTCTCAAGCGCTCTGTGTTGCCACTTCACAGTAGCTGTAACTCTAAGTGCACTCAGTTGCCCCTTCTCAGCAGCTCTAACTTCCAGTGCTCTGTGTTGCCCCTTCACAGCAGCTCTAACGCTGAGCTCTCTCAGTTGCCCCTTCAATGCAGCTCTAACTCACAGCGCTCTGTGTTGCCTCTTCAACGCAGCTGTAACTCTTACGGATCTCTGTTGCCCTTTAACAGCAGCTCTAACTCTAAGAGCTCTCATTTGCCCCTTCAATGCAGCCCTAACGCACAGCACTCTGGGTTGCCCCTTCAGTGCAGCTCTGACTAAATCTCAGCGCTCTGTGATTCTCCTTCACAGAAGCTTTCTCAGCGCTCTGTGTAGCCCCTACACAGCAGCTCTAAATCTCAGCGCTGTGTGTTGCCCCTTCACAACAGCTGGAACTCTCACCACTCTGTTTCCCTTTCACAGCAGCTCTAACTCTCACCACTCTGTTTCTGCTTCACAGCAGGCCTCACTCTCAACGCTCTGGATTGCCCATCAACACAGCTGTAACTCAGCGCTCACTGTTGCCCATTCATAGCAGCTATAACTCTCAGCGCTCTGTTTGCTTCTTCACAGCAGCTCTAATTCTAAGCGCTCTCAGTTGCCCCTTCACAGCAGCTCTGAACCTCAGCGGGCTCTGTTGCCCCTTCACAGCAGCTCTAACTCACAGCACTCTTTGTTGCCCCTTTAATGCAGCTCTAACTATCAGCGCTCTCTGTTGCCCTTCAGAGCCGCCCTGACTGAATCTCAGCGCTCTCTGTTTCCCCTCCACAGCACCTCTATCTCTCAGCGCTCTGTTTGCTTCTTCACAGCAGCTCTAATTCTAAGCGCTCTCAGTTGCCCCTTCACAGCAGCTCTGACCTCAGCGAGCTCTGTTGCCCCTTCACAGCAGCTCTAACTCTCAGCGCTGTGTGTTGCCCCTTCACAACAGCTCTAACTCTCACCATTCTGTTTCCGCTTCACAGCAGCCCTGACTCTCAACGCTCTGTGTTGCCCCTTCAACGCAGCTCTAACTCTCAGCGCTCGCTGTTGCCCCTTCAGTGCAGCTCTCACTAAATCTCAGCGCTCTGTGTTGCCCCTTCACAGAAGCTCTCTTAGCGCTCTGTTGCCCTTCAGAGCAGCTCTGACTAAATCTCAGCGCTCTGTTTCCCCTCCACAGCAGCTCAATCTCTCAGCGCTGTTTGCTTCTTCAGAGCAGCTCTAATTCTAAGCCCTCTCAGTTGCCCCTTCACAGCAGCTCTAAACCTCACCGAGCTTCACAGCAGCTCTAACTCACAGCGTGCTCTGTTGCCCTTCAGAGCAGCTCTGACTAACTCTCCGTGCTTTCTGTTGACCCTTCAGATCAGTCTGACTAACTCTCAGCGCTCCCGGTTGCCCCTTCACAGCAGCTCTAACTCTCAGCGCCCTGTGTTGCCACTTCAATGCAGTTCTAATTCTCAGCACTCTTTATTGCCCCTTCAGAGCAGCTCTAACTCTCAGAGCACTCTGTTGCCCTTCAGAGCAGCTCTGACTAAATCTCAGTGCTCTCTGTTTCCCCAAGGCAGCTTTAACTGTCAGCGCTCTCTATTGCCCCTTCACAGGAGTTCTAACTCTCACCGCTCTGTTTGCTACTTGAGAGCAGCTCTAATTCTAAGCGCTCTCAGTTGCCCCTTCACAGCAGCTGTAAACCTCAGCGAGCTCTGTTGCCCCTTCAACGCAGCTCTAACTCTCAGTGCGCTCTGTTGCCATTCAGAGTAGCACTGACTAAATCTCAGCGCTTTCTGTGGCCCCTTCACAGCAGCTCTAACTCTCAGAGCGCTCTGTTGCCCCTTCAGAGGAGCTCTGACTAAATCTCTAGGCTCTCTGTTGCCCCTTCACAGCAGCTCTAACTCTCAGCGCGCTCTGTTGCCCTTCAGAGTAGCACTGACTAAATCTCAGCGCTCTCTATTGCCCCTTCACAGGATCTCTAACTCTAACCGCTCTGTTTGCTACTTGAGAGCAGCTCTAATTCTAAGCGCTCTCAGTTGCCCCTTCACAGCAGCTGTAAACCTCATCGCTCTCTCTTGCCCCTACAACGCAGCTCTAACGCTCAGCGCTCGCTGTTGCCTCTTCAGAGCAGCTCTGACTAAATCTCAGCGCTCTGTGTTGCCCCTTCCCAGCAGCTCTAACTCTCAGCGCTATGTGTTGCCCCTTCACAACAGCTGGAACTCTCACCACTCTGTTTCCCTTTCACAGCAGCTCTAACTCTCACCACTCTGTTTCTGCTTCACAGCAGCCCTCACTCTCAACGCTCTGGGTTGCCCATCAACACAGCTGTAACTCAGCGCTCACTGTTGCCCATTCATAGCAGCTATAACTCTCAGCGCTCTGTTGACCCTTCATTGTAGCTCTGACTAAATCTCAGCGCTCTCTGTTGCCCCTTCACACCAGCTCTATCTCGCAGCACACCGTGTTGCCCCTTCAACGCAGCTCTAACTCTCAGAGCTCTCTCTGTTTCCCCTTCACAGCAGCTCTAACTCTAAGCGCTCTCAGTTGCCCCTTCAATGCAGCTCTATAACTCACAGCACTCTCTGTTCCCACTTTAATGCAGCTCTAACTCTCACCGCTCTCTGTTGCCCTTCAGAGCAGCTCTGACTAAATCTCAGTGCTCTCTGTTTCCCCAAGGCAGCTTTAACTCTCAGCGCTCTCTATTGCCCCTTCACAGGAGTTCTCTCACCGCTCTGTTTGCTACTTGAGAGCAGCTCTAATTCTAAGCCCTCTCAGTTGCCCCTTCACAGCAGCTCTAAACCTCACCGAGCTTCACAGCAGCTCTAACTCTCAGAGCGCTCTGTTGCCCCTTCAGAGGAGCTCTGACTAAATCTCAGCGCTCTCTGTTGCCCATTCATAGCAGCTATAACTCTCAGCGCTCTGTTGCCCCTTCATAGCAGCTCTGACTAAATCTCAGCGCTCTCTGTGTCCCCTTCACACCAGCTCTATCTCTCAGCGCTGTGTGTTGCCCCTTCAACACAGCTCTAATTCTCAGCGATCTATGCGCCCCTTCACAGGAGCGCTGACTGACTCTCAAGCGCTCTGTGTTGCCACTTCACAGTAGCTGTAACTCTAAGTGCACTCAGTTGCCCCTTCTCAGCAGCTCTAACTTCCAGTGCTCTGTGTTGCCCCTTCACAGCAGCTCTAACGCTGAGCTCTCTCAGTTGCCCCTTCAATGCAGCTCTAACTCACAGCGCTCTGTGTTGCATCTTCAACGCAGCTGTAACTCTTACGGATCTCTGTTGCCCTTTAACAGCAGCTCTAACTCTAAGAGCTCTCATTTGCCCCTTCAATGCAGCCCTAACGCACAGCACTCTGGGTTGCCCCTTCAGTGCAGCTCTGACTAAATCTCAGCGCTCTGTGATTCTCCTTCACAGAAGCTTTCTCAGCGCTCTGTGTAGCCCCTACACAGCAGCTCTAAATCTCAGCGCTGTGTGTTGCCCCTTCACAACAGCTGGAACTCTCACCACTCTGTTTCCCTTTCACAGCAGCTCTAACTCTCACCACTCTGTTTCTGCTTCACAGCAGCCCTCACTCTCAACGCTCTGGATTGCCCATCAACACAGCTGTAACTCAGCGCTCACTGTTGCCCATTCATAGCAGCTATAACTCTCAGCGCTCTGTTGACCCTTCATTGTAGCTCTGACTAAATCTCAGCGCTCTCTGTTGCCCCTTCACACCAGCTCTATCTCGCAGCACACCGTGTTGCCCCTTCAACGCAGCTTTCACTCTCAGAGCTCTCTCTGTTTCCCCTTCACAGCAGCTCTAACTCTAAGCGCTCTCAGTTGCCCCTTCAATGCAGCTCTGTAACTCACAGCACTCTCTGTTCCCACTTTCACGCAGCACTAACTCTCACCGCTCTCTGTTGCCCTTCAGAGCAGCTCTGACTAAATCTCAGTGCTCTCTGTTTCCCCAAGGCAGCTTTAACTCTCAGCGCTCTCTATTGCCCCTTCACATGAACTCTAACTCTCACCGCTCTGTTTGCTACTTGAGAGCAGCTCTAATTCTAAGCGCTCTCAGTTGCCCCTTCACAGCAGCTCTGAACCTCAGCGGGCTCTGTTGCCCCTTCACAGCAGCTCTAACTCACAGCACTCTTTGTTGCCCCTTTAATGCAGCTCTAACTATCAGCGCTCTCTGTTGCCCTTCAGAGCCGCCCTGACTGAATCTCAGCGCTCTCTGTTTCCCCTCCACAGCACCTCTATCTCTCAGCGCTCTGTTTGCTTCTTCACAGCAGCTCTAATTCTAAGCGCTCTCAGTTGCCCCTTCACAGCAGCTCTGACCTCAGCGAGCTCTGTTGCCCCTTCACAGCAGCTCTAACTCTCAGCGCTGTGTGTTGCCCCTTCACAACAGCTCTAACTCTCACCATTCTGTTTCCGCTTCACAGCAGCCCTGACTCTCAACGCTCTGTGTTGCCCCTTCAACGCAGCTCTAACTCTCAGCGCTCGCTGTTGCCCCTTCAGTGCAGCTCTGACTAAATCTCAGCGCGCTGTGTTGCCCCTTCACAGAAACTCTCTCAGCACGCTCTGTTGCCCCTTCACAGCAGCTGTAACTCTCAGCGCGCTCTGTTGCCCTTCAGAGTAGCACTAAATCTCAGCGCTCTCTGTGGCCCCTTCACAGCAGCTCTAACTCTCAGAGCGCTCTGTTGCCCCTTCAGAGGAGCTCCGCCTAAATCTCAGCGCTCTGTGTTGCCCCTTCACAGCAGCTCTAAATCTCAGCGCTGTGTGTTGCCCCTTCACAACAGCTGTAACTCTCACCACTCTCTGTTTCCCCTTCACAGCAGCTCTAACTCTCACCAATCTCTGTTTCCGCTTCACAGCAGTCCTGCCTCTCTACGCTCTCTGTTGCCCCTTCACAGCGGCTTTAACTCTAAGTGCTCTCAGTTGCCCCTTCACAGCAGCTCTAACTCTCAGAGCGCTCTGTTGCCCCTTCAGAGAAGCTCGGACTGAATCTCAGCGCTCTCTGTTTCCCCTCCACAGCACCTCTATCTCTCAGCGCTGTTTGCTTCTTCGGAGCAGCTCTAATTCTAAGCGCTCTCAGTTGCCCCTTCACAGCAGCTCTGAACCTCAGCGAGCTCTGTTGCCCCTTCACAGCAGCTCTAACTCTCAGCGCTGTGTGTTGCCCCTTCACAACAGCTCTAACTCTCACCATTCTGTTTCCACTTCACAGCAGCCCTGACTCTCAACGCTCTGTGTTGCCCCTTCAACGCAGCTCTAACTCTCAGCGCTCGCTGTTGCCCCTTCAGTGCAGCTCTCACTAAATCTCAGCGCTCTGTGTTGCCCCTTCACAGAAGCTCTCTCAGCGCTCTCTGTTGCCCTTCAGAGCAGCTCTGACTAAATCTCAGCGCTCTCTGTTTCCCCTCCACAGCAGCTCAATCTCTCAGCGCTGTTTGCTTCTTCAGAGCAGCTCTAATTCTAAGCCCTCTCAGTTGCCCCTTCACAGCAGCTCTAAACCTCACCGAGCTTCACAGCAGCTCTAACTCCCAGCGCGCTCTGTTGCCCTTCAGAGCAGCTCTGACTAACTCTCCGTGCTTTCTGTTGACCCTTCAGATCAGTCTGACTAACTCTCAGCGCTCCCGGTTGCCCCTTCACAGCAGCTCTAACTCTCAGCGCCCTGTGTTGCCCCTTCAACGCAGCTCTAATGCTCACCACTCTTTACTGCCCCTTCACAACAGCAATAAATCAGCGCTCTCCGTTGCCCCTTCACAGCAGCTCTAATTCTAAGCGCTCTCAGTTGCCCCTTCACAGCAGCTCTGACCTCAGCGAGCTCTGTTGCCCCTTCACAGCAGCTCTAACTCTCAGCGCTGTGTGTTGCCCCTTCACAACAGCTCTAACTCTCACCATTCTGTTTCCGCTTCACAGCAGCCCTGACTCTCAACGCTCTGTGTTGCCCCTTCAACGCAGCTCTAACTCTCAGCGCTCGCTGTTGCCCCTTCAGTGCAGCTCTCACTAAATCTCAGCGCTCTGTGTTGCCCCTTCACAGAAGCTCTCTTAGCGCTCTGTTGCCCTTCAGAGCAGCTCTGACTAAATCTCAGCGCTCTGTTTCCCCTCCACAGCAGCTCAATCTCTCAGCGCTGTTTGCTTCTTCAGAGCAGCTCTAATTCTAAGCCCTCTCAGTTGCCCCTTCACAGAAGCTCTCTTAGCGCTCTGTTGCCCTTCAGAGTAGCACTGACTAAATCTCAGCGCTCTCTATTGCCCCTTCACAGGATCTCTAACTCTAACCGCTCTGTTTGCTACTTGAGAGCAGCTCTAATTCTAAGCGCTCTCAGTTGCCCCTTCACAGCAGCTGTAAACCTCATCGCTCTCTCTTGCCCCTACAACGCAGCTCTAACGCTCAGCGCTCGCTGTTGCCTCTTCAGAGCAGCTCTGACTAAATCTCAGCGCTCTGTGTTGCCCCTTCCCAGCAGCTCTAACTCTCAGCGCTCTGTGTTGCCCCTTCACAACAGCTGGAACTCTCACCACTCTGTTTCCCTTTCACAGCAGCTCTAACTCTCACCACTCTGTTTCTGCTTCACAGCAGCCCTCACTCTCAACGCTCTGGGTTGCCCATCAACACAGCTGTAACTCAGCGCTCACTGTTGCCCATTCATAGCAGCTATAACTCTCAGCGCTCTGTTGACCCTTCATTGTAGCTCTGACTAAATCTCAGCGCTCTCTGTTGCCCCTTCACACCAGCTCTATCTCGCAGCACACCGTGTTGCCCCTTCAACGCAGCTCTCACTCTCAGAGCTCTCTCTGTTTCCCCTTCACAGCAGCTCTAACTCTAAGCGCTCTCAGTTGCCCCTTCAATGCAGCTCTATAACTCACAGCACTCTCTGTTCCCACTTTAACGCAGCTCTAACTCTCAGCGCTCTCTGTTGCCCTTCAGAGCAGCTCTGACTAAATCTCAGTGCTCTCTGTTTCCCCAAGGCAGCTTTAACTCTCAGCGCTCTCTATTGCCCCTTCACAGGAGTTCTCTCACCGCTCTGTTTGCTACTTGAGAGCAGCTCTAATTCTAAGCCCTCTCAGTTGCCCCTTCACAGCAGCTCTAAACCTCACCGAGCTTCACAGCAGCTCTAACTCTCAGAGCGCTCTGTTGCCCCTTCAGAGGAGCTCTGACTAAATCTCAGCGCTCTCTGTTGCCCATTCATAGCAGCTATAACTCTCAGCGCTCTGTTGCCCCTTCATAGCAGCTCTGACTAAATCTCAGCGCTCTCTGTGTCCCCTTCACACCAGCTCTATCTCTCAGCGCTGTGTGTTGCCCCTTCAACACAGCTCTAATTCTCAGCGATCTATGAGCCCCTTCACAGGAGCGCTGACTGACTCTCAAGCGCTCTGTGTTGCCACTTCACAGTAGCTGTAACTCTAAGTGCACTCAGTTGCCCCTTCTCAGCAGCTCTAACTTCCAGTGCTCTGTGTTGCCCCTTCACAGCAGCTCTAACGCTGAGCTCTCTCAGTTGCCCCTTCAATGCAGCTCTAACTCACAGCGCTCTGTGTTGCATCTTCAACGCAGCTGTAACTCTTACGGATCTCTGTTGCCCTTTAACAGCAGCTCTAACTCTAAGAGCTCTCATTTGCCCCTTCAATGCAGCCCTAACGCACAGCACTCTGGGTTGCCCCTTCAGTGCAGCTCTGACTAAATCTCAGCGCTCTGTGATTCTCCTTCACAGAAGCTTTCTCAGCGCTCTGTGTAGCCCCTACACAGCAGCTCTAACTCTCAGCGCTGTGTGTTGCCCCTTCACAACAGCTGGAACTCTCACCACTCTGTTTCCCTTTCACAGCAGCTCTAACTCTCACCACTCTGTTTCTGCTTCACAGCAGCCCTCACTCTCAACGCTCTGGATTGCCCATCAACACAGCTGTAACTCAGCGCTCACTGTTGCCCATTCATAGCAGCTATAACTCTCAGCGCTCTGTTGACCCTTCATTGTAGCTCTGACTAAATCTCAGCGCTCTCTGTTGCCCCTTCACACCAGCTCTATCTCGCAGCACACCGTGTTGCCCCTTCAACGCAGCTTTCACTCTCAGAGCTCTCTCTGTTTCCCCTTCACAGCAGCTCTAACTCTAAGCGCTCTCAGTTGCCCCTTCAATGCAGCTCTATAACTCACAGCACTCTCTGTTCCCACTTTCACGCAGCACTAACTCTCACCGCTCTCTGTTGCCCTTCAGAGCAGCTCTGACTAAATCTCAGTGCTCTCTGTTTCCCCAAGGCAGCTTTAACTCTCAGCGCTCTCTATTGCCCCTTCACATGAACTCTAACTCTCACCGCTCTGTTTGCTACTTGAGAGCAGCTCTAATTCTAAGCGCTCTCAGTTGCCCCTTCACAGCAGCTCTGAACCTCAGCGGGCTCTGTTGCCCCTTCACAGCAGCTCTAACTCACAGCACTCTTTGTTGCCCCTTTAATGCAGCTCTAACTATCAGCGCTCTCTGTTGCCCTTCAGAGCCGCCCTGACTGAATCTCAGCGCTCTCTGTTTCCCCTCCACAGCACCTCTATCTCTCAGCGCTCTGTTTGCTTCTTCACAGCAGCTCTAATTCTAAGCGCTCTCAGTTGCCCCTTCACAGCAGCTCTGACCTCAGCGAGCTCTGTTGCCCCTTCACAGCAGCTCTAACTCTCAGCGCTGTGTGTTGCCCCTTCACAACAGCTCTAACTCTCACCATTCTGTTTCCGCTTCACAGCAGCCCTGACTCTCAACGCTCTGTGTTGCCCCTTCAACGCAGCTCTAACTCTCAGCGCTCGCTGTTGCCCCTTCAGTGCAGCTCTCACTAAATCTCAGCGCTCTGTGTTGCCCCTTCACAGAAGCTCTCTTAGCGCTCTGTTGCCCTTCAGAGCAGCTCTGACTAAATCTCAGCGCTCTGTTTCCCCTCCACAGCAGCTCAATCTCTCAGCGCTGTTTGCTTCTTCAGAGCAGCTCTAATTCTAAGCCCTCTCAGTTGCCCCTTCACAGCAGCTCTAAACCTCACCGAGCTTCACAGCAGCTCTAACTCACAGCGTGCTCTGTTGCCCTTCAGAGCAGCTCTGACTAACTCTCCGTGCTTTCTGTTGACCCTTCAGATCAGTCTGACTAACTCTCAGCGCTCCCGGTTGCCCCTTCACAGCAGCTCTAACTCTCAGCGCCCTGTGTTGCCACTTCAATGCAGTTCTAATTCTCAGCACTCTTTATTGCCCCTTCAGAGCAGCTCTAACTCTCAGAGCACTCTGTTGCCCTTCAGAGCAGCTCTGACTAAATCTCAGTGCTCTCTGTTTCCCCAAGGCAGCTTTAACTGTCAGCGCTCTCTATTGCCCCTTCACAGGAGTTCTAACTCTCACCGCTCTGTTTGCTACTTGAGAGCAGCTCTAATTCTAAGCGCTCTCAGTTGCCCCTTCACAGCAGCTGTAAACCTCAGCGAGCTCTGTTGCCCCTTCAACGCAGCTCTAACTCTCAGTGCGCTCTGTTGCCATTCAGAGTAGCACTGACTAAATCTCAGCGCTTTCTGTGGCCCCTTCACAGCAGCTCTAACTCTCAGAGCGCTCTGTTGCCCCTTCAGAGGAGCTCTGACTAAATCTCTAGGCTCTCTGTTGCCCCTTCACAGCAGCTCTAACTCTCAGCGCGCTCTGTTGCCCTTCAGAGTAGCACTGACTAAATCTCAGCGCTCTCTATTGCCCCTTCACAGGATCTCTAACTCTAACCGCTCTGTTTGCTACTTGAGAGCAGCTCTAATTCTAAGCGCTCTCAGTTGCCCCTTCACAGCAGCTGTAAACCTCATCGCTCTCTCTTGCCCCTACAACGCAGCTCTAACGCTCAGCGCTCGCTGTTGCCTCTTCAGAGCAGCTCTGACTAAATCTCAGCGCTCTGTGTTGCCCCTTCCCAGCAGCTCTAACTCTCAGCGCTATGTGTTGCCCCTTCACAACAGCTGGAACTCTCACCACTCTGTTTCCCTTTCACAGCAGCTCTAACTCTCACCACTCTGTTTCTGCTTCACAGCAGCCCTCACTCTCAACGCTCTGGGTTGCCCATCAACACAGCTGTAACTCAGCGCTCACTGTTGCCCATTCATAGCAGCTATAACTCTCAGCGCTCTGTTGACCCTTCATTGTAGCTCTGACTAAATCTCAGCGCTCTCTGTTGCCCCTTCACACCAGCTCTATCTCGCAGCACACCGTGTTGCCCCTTCAACGCAGCTCTAACTCTCAGAGCTCTCTCTGTTTCCCCTTCACAGCAGCTCTAACTCTAAGCGCTCTCAGTTGCCCCTTCAATGCAGCTCTATAACTCACAGCACTCTCTGTTCCCACTTTAATGCAGCTCTAACTCTCACCGCTCTCTGTTGCCCTTCAGAGCAGCTCTGACTAAATCTCAGTGCTCTCTGTTTCCCCAAGGCAGCTTTAACTCTCAGCGCTCTCTATTGCCCCTTCACAGGAGTTCTCTCACCGCTCTGTTTGCTACTTGAGAGCAGCTCTAATTCTAAGCCCTCTCAGTTGCCCCTTCACAGCAGCTCTAAACCTCACCGAGCTTCACAGCAGCTCTAACTCTCAGAGCGCTCTGTTGCCCCTTCAGAGGAGCTCTGACTAAATCTCAGCGCTCTCTGTTGCCCATTCATAGCAGCTATAACTCTCAGCGCTCTGTTGCCCCTTCATAGCAGCTCTGACTAAATCTCAGCGCTCTCTGTGTCCCCTTCACACCAGCTCTATCTCTCAGCGCTGTGTGTTGCCCCTTCAACACAGCTCTAATTCTCAGCGATCTATGAGCCCCTTCACAGGAGCGCTGACTGACTCTCAAGCGCTCTGTGTTGCCACTTCACAGTAGCTGTAACTCTAAGTGCACTCAGTTGCCCCTTCTCAGCAGCTCTAACTTCCAGTGCTCTGTGTTGCCCCTTCACAGCAGCTCTAACGCTGAGCTCTCTCAGTTGCCCCTTCAATGCAGCTCTAACTCACAGCGCTCTGTGTTGCATCTTCAACGCAGCTGTAACTCTTACGGATCTCTGTTGCCCTTTAACAGCAGCTCTAACTCTAAGAGCTCTCATTTGCCCCTTCAATGCAGCCCTAACGCACAGCACTCTGGGTTGCCCCTTCAGTGCAGCTCTGACTAAATCTCAGCGCTCTGTGATTCTCCTTCACAGAAGCTTTCTCAGCGCTCTGTGTAGCCCCTACACAGCAGCTCTAAATCTCAGCGCTGTGTGTTGCCCCTTCACAACAGCTGGAACTCTCACCACTCTGTTTCCCTTTCACAGCAGCTCTAACTCTCACCACTCTGTTTCTGCTTCACAGCAGCCCTCACTCTCAACGCTCTGGATTGCCCATCAACACAGCTGTAACTCAGCGCTCACTGTTGCCCATTCATAGCAGCTATAACTCTCAGCGCTCTGTTGACCCTTCATTGTAGCTCTGACTAAATCTCAGCGCTCTCTGTTGCCCCTTCACACCAGCTCTATCTCGCAGCACACCGTGTTGCCCCTTCAACGCAGCTTTCACTCTCAGAGCTCTCTCTGTTTCCCCTTCACAGCAGCTCTAACTCTAAGCGCTCTCAGTTGCCCCTTCAATGCAGCTCTATAACTCACAGCACTCTCTGTTCCCACTTTCACGCAGCACTAACTCTCACCGCTCTCTGTTGCCCTTCAGAGCAGCTCTGACTAAATCTCAGTGCTCTCTGTTTCCCCAAGGCAGCTTTAACTCTCAGCGCTCTCTATTGCCCCTTCACATGAACTCTAACTCTCACCGCTCTGTTTGCTACTTGAGAGCAGCTCTAATTCTAAGCGCTCTCAGTTGCCCCTTCACAGCAGCTCTGAACCTCAGCGGGCTCTGTTGCCCCTTCACAGCAGCTCTAACTCACAGCACTCTTTGTTGCCCCTTTAATGCAGCTCTAACTATCAGCGCTCTCTGTTGCCCTTCAGAGCCGCCCTGACTGAATCTCAGCGCTCTCTGTTTCCCCTCCACAGCACCTCTATCTCTCAGCGCTCTGTTTGCTTCTTCACAGCAGCTCTAATTCTAAGCGCTCTCAGTTGCCCCTTCACAGCAGCTCTGACCTCAGCGAGCTCTGTTGCCCCTTCACAGCAGCTCTAACTCTCAGCGCTGTGTGTTGCCCCTTCACAACAGCTCTAACTCTCACCATTCTGTTTCCGCTTCACAGCAGCCCTGACTCTCAACGCTCTGTGTTGCCCCTTCAACGCAGCTCTAACTCTCAGCGCTCGCTGTTGCCCCTTCAGTGCAGCTCTGACTAAATCTCAGCGCGCTGTGTTGCCCCTTCACAGAAACTCTCTCAGCACGCTCTGTTGCCCCTTCACAGCAGCTGTAACTCTCAGCGCGCTCTGTTGCCCTTCAGAGTAGCACTAAATCTCAGCGCTCTCTGTGGCCCCTTCACAGCAGCTCTAACTCTCAGAGCGCTCTGTTGCCCCTTCAGAGGAGCTCCGCCTAAATCTCAGCGCTGTGTGTTGCCCCTTCACAACAGCTGTAACTCTCACCACTCTCTGTTTCCCCTTCACAGCAGCTCTAACTCTCACCAATCTCTGTTTCCGCTTCACAGCAGTCCTGACTCTCTACGCTCTCTGTTGCCCCTTCACAGCGGCTTTAACTCTAAGTGCTCTCAGTTGCCCCTTCACAGCAGCTCTAACTCTCAGAGCGCTCTGTTGCCCCTTCAGAGAAGCTCGGACTGAATCTCAGCGCTCTCTGTTTCCCCTCCACAGCACCTCTATCTCTCAGCGCTGTTTGCTTCTTCGGAGCAGCTCTAATTCTAAGCGCTCTCAGTTGCCCCTTCACAGCAGCTCTGAACCTCAGCGAGCTCTGTTGCCCCTTCACAGCAGCTCTAACTCTCAGCGCTGTGTGTTGCCCCTTCACAACAGCTCTAACTCTCACCATTCTGTTTCCACTTCACAGCAGCCCTGACTCTCAACGCTCTGTGTTGCCCCTTCAACGCAGCTCTAACTCTCAGCGCTCGCTGTTGCCCCTTCAGTGCAGCTCTCACTAAATCTCAGCGCTCTGTGTTGCCCCTTCACAGAAGCTCTCTCAGCGCTCTCTGTTGCCCTTCAGAGCAGCTCTGACTAAATCTCAGCGCTCTCTGTTTCCCCTCCACAGCAGCTCAATCTCTCAGCGCTGTTTGCTTCTTCAGAGCAGCTCTAATTCTAAGCCCTCTCAGTTGCCCCTTCACAGCAGCTCTAAACCTCACCGAGCTTCACAGCAGCTCTAACTCCCAGCGCGCTCTGTTGCCCTTCAGAGCAGCTCTGACTAACTCTCCGTGCTTTCTGTTGACCCTTCAGATCAGTCTGACTAACTCTCAGCGCTCCCGGTTGCCCCTTCACAGCAGCTCTAACTCTCAGCGCCCTGTGTTGCCCCTTCAACGCAGCTCTAATGCTCACCACTCTTTACTGCCCCTTCACAACAGCAATAAATCAGCGCTCTCCGTTGCCCCTTCACAGCAGCTCTAATTCTAAGCGCTCTCAGTTGCCCCTTCACAGCAGCTCTGACCTCAGCGAGCTCTGTTGCCCCTTCACAGCAGCTCTAACTCTCAGCGCTGTGTGTTGCCCCTTCACAACAGCTCTAACTCTCACCATTCTGTTTCCGCTTCACAGCAGCCCTGACTCTCAACGCTCTGTGTTGCCCCTTCAACGCAGCTCTAACTCTCAGCGCTCGCTGTTGCCCCTTCAGTGCAGCTCTCACTAAATCTCAGCGCTCTGTGTTGCCCCTTCACAGAAGCTCTCTTAGCGCTCTGTTGCCCTTCAGAGCAGCTCTGACTAAATCTCAGCGCTCTGTTTCCCCTCCACAGCAGCTCAATCTCTCAGCGCTGTTTGCTTCTTCAGAGCAGCTCTAATTCTAAGCCCTCTCAGTTGCCCCTTCACAGAAGCTCTCTTAGCGCTCTGTTGCCCTTCAGAGTAGCACTGACTAAATCTCAGCGCTCTCTATTGCCCCTTCACAGGATCTCTAACTCTAACCGCTCTGTTTGCTACTTGAGAGCAGCTCTAATTCTAAGCGCTCTCAGTTGCCCCTTCACAGCAGCTGTAAACCTCATCGCTCTCTCTTGCCCCTACAACGCAGCTCTAACGCTCAGCGCTCGCTGTTGCCTCTTCAGAGCAGCTCTGACTAAATCTCAGCGCTCTGTGTTGCCCCTTCCCAGCAGCTCTAACTCTCAGCGCTATGTGTTGCCCCTTCACAACAGCTGGAACTCTCACCACTCTGTTTCCCTTTCACAGCAGCTCTAACTCTCACCACTCTGTTTCTGCTTCACAGCAGCCCTCACTCTCAACGCTCTGGGTTGCCCATCAACACAGCTGTAACTCAGCGCTCACTGTTGCCCATTCATAGCAGCTATAACTCTCAGCGCTCTGTTGACCCTTCATTGTAGCTCTGACTAAATCTCAGCGCTCTCTGTTGCCCCTTCACACCAGCTCTATCTCGCAGCACACCGTGTTGCCCCTTCAACGCAGCTCTAACTCTCAGAGCTCTCTCTGTTTCCCCTTCACAGCAGCTCTAACTCTAAGCGCTCTCAGTTGCCCCTTCAATGCAGCTCTGTAACTCACAGCACTCTCTGTTCCCACTTTAACGCAGCTCTAACTCTCACCGCTCTCTGTTGCCCTTCAGAGCAGCTCTGACTAAATCTCAGTGCTCTCTGTTTCCCCAAGGCAGCTTTAACTCTCAGCGCTCTCTATTGCCCCTTCACAGGAGTTCTCTCACCGCTCTGTTTGCTACTTGAGAGCAGCTCTAATTCTAAGCCCTCTCAGTTGCCCCTTCACAGCAGCTCTAAACCTCACCGAGCTTCACAGCAGCTCTAACTCTCAGAGCGCTCTGTTGCCCCTTCAGAGGAGCTCTGACTAAATCTCAGCGCTCTCTGTTGCCCATTCATAGCAGCTATAACTCTCAGCGCTCTGTTGCCCCTTCATAGCAGCTCTGACTAAATCTCAGCGCTCTCTGTGTCCCCTTCACACCAGCTCTATCTCTCAGCGCTGTGTGTTGCCCCTTCAACACAGCTCTAATTCTCAGCGATCTATGAGCCCCTTCACAGGAGCACTGACTGACTCTCAAGCGCTCTGTGTTGCCACTTCACAGTAGCTGTAACTCTAAGTGCACTCAGTTGCCCCTTCTCAGCAGCTCTAACTTCCAGTGCTCTGTGTTGCCCCTTCACAGCAGCTCTAACGCTGAGCTCTCTCAGTTGCCCCTTCAATGCAGCTCTAACTCACAGCGCTCTGTGTTGCATCTTCAACGCAGCTGTAACTCTTACGGATCTCTGTTGCCCTTTAACAGCAGCTCTAACTCTAAGAGCTCTCATTTGCCCCTTCAATGCAGCCCTAACGCACAGCACTCTGGGTTGCCCCTTCAGTGCAGCTCTGACTAAATCTCAGCGCTCTGTGATTCTCCTTCACAGAAGCTTTCTCAGCGCTCTGTGTAGCCCCTACACAGCAGCTCTAACTCTCAGCGCTGTGTGTTGCCCCTTCACAACAGCTGGAACTCTCACCACTCTGTTTCCCTTTCACAGCAGCTCTAACTCTCACCACTCTGTTTCTGCTTCACAGCAGCCCTCACTCTCAACACTCTGGATTGCCCATCAACACAGCTGTAACTCAGCGCTCACTGTTGCCCATTCATAGCAGCTATAACTCTCAGCGCTCTGTTGACCCTTCATTGTAGCTCTGACTAAATCTCAGCGCTCTCTGTTGCCCCTTCACACCAGCTCTATCTCGCAGCACACCGTGTTGCCCCTTCAACGCAGCTTTCACTCTCAGAGCTCTCTCTGTTTCCCCTTCACAGCAGCTCTAACTCTAAGCGCTCTCAGTTGCCCCTTCAATGCAGCTCTATAACTCACAGCACTCTCTGTTCCCACTTTCACGCAGCACTAACTCTCACCGCTCTCTGTTGCCCTTCAGAGCAGCTCTGATTAAATCTCAGTGCTCTCTGTTTCCCCAAGGCAGCTTTAACTCTCAGCGCTCTCTATTGCCCCTTCACATGAACTCTAACTCTCACCGCTCTGTTTGCTACTTGAGAGCAGCTCTAATTCTAAGCGCTCTCAGTTGCCCCTTCACAGCAGCTCTGAACCTCAGCGGGCTCTGTTGCCCCTTCACAGCAGCTCTAACTCACAGCACTCTTTGTTGCCCCTTTAATGCAGCTCTAACTATCAGCGCTCTCTGTTGCCCTTCAGAGCCGCCCTGACTGAATCTCAGCGCTCTCTGTTTCCCCTCCACAGCACCTCTATCTCTCAGCGCTCTGTTTGCTTCTTCACAGCAGCTCTAATTCTAAGCGCTCTCAGTTGCCCCTTCACAGCAGCTCTGACCTCAGCGAGCTCTGTTGCCCCTTCACAGCAGCTCTAACTCTCAGCGCTGTGTGTTGCCCCTTCACAACAGCTCTAACTCTCACCATTCTGTTTCCGCTTCACAGCAGCCCTGACTCTCAACGCTCTGTGTTGCCCCTTCAACGCAGCTCTAACTCTCAGCGCTCGCTGTTGCCCCTTCAGTGCAGCTCTCACTAAATCTCAGCGCTCTGTGTTGCCCCTTCACAGAAGCTCTCTTAGCGCTCTGTTGCCCTTCAGAGCAGCTCTGACTAAATCTCAGCGCTCTGTTTCCCCTCCACAGCAGCTCAATCTCTCAGCGCTGTTTGCTTCTTCAGAGCAGCTCTAATTCTAAGCCCTCTCAGTTGCCCCTTCACAGCAGCTCTAAACCTCACCGAGCTTCACAGCAGCTCTAACTCACAGCGTGCTCTGTTGCCCTTCAGAGCAGCTCTGACTAACTCTCCGTGCTTTCTGTTGACCCTTCAGATCAGTCTGACTAACTCTCAGCGCTCCCGGTTGCCCCTTCACAGCAGCTCTAACTCTCAGCGCCCTGTGTTGCCACTTCAATGCAGTTCTAATTCTCAGCACTCTTTATTGCCCCTTCAGAGCAGCTCTAACTCTCAGAGCACTCTGTTGCCCTTCAGAGCAGCTCTGACTAACTCTCCGTGCTTTCTGTTGACCCTTCAGATCAGTCTGACTAACTCTCAGCGCTCCCGGTTGCCCCTTCACAGCAGCTCTAACTCTCAGCGCCCTGTGTTGCCCCTTCAATGCAGTTCTAATTCTCAGCACTCTTTATTGCCCCTTCAGAGCAGCTCTAACTCTCAGAGCACTCTGTTGCCCTTCAGAGCAGCTCTGACTAAATCTCAGTGCTCTCTGTTTCCCCAAGGCAGCTTTAACTGTCAGCGCTCTCTATTGCCCCTTCACAGGAGTTCTAACTCTCACCGCTCTGTTTGCTACTTGAGAGCAGCTCTAATTCTAAGCGCTCTCAGTTGCCCCTTCACAGCAGCTGTAAACCTCAGCGAGCTCTGTTGCCCCTTCAACGCAGCTCTAACTCTCAGTGCGCTCTGTTGCCATTCAGAGTAGCACTGACTAAATCTCAGCGCTTTCTGTGGCCCCTTCACAGCAGCTCTAACTCTCAGAGCGCTCTGTTGCCCCTTCAGAGGAGCTCTGACTAAATCTCTAGGCTCTCTGTTGCCCCTTCACAGCAGCTCTAACTCTCAGCGCGCTCTGTTGCCCTTCAGAGTAGCACTGACTAAATCTCAGCGCTCTCTATTGCCCCTTCACAGGATCTCTAACTCTAACCGCTCTGTTTGCTACTTGAGAGCAGCTCTAATTCTAAGCGCTCTCAGTTGCCCCTTCACAGCAGCTGTAAACCTCATCGCTCTCTCTTGCCCCTACAACGCAGCTCTAACGCTCAGCGCTCGCTGTTGCCTCTTCAGAGCAGCTCTGACTAAATCTCAGCGCTCTGTGTTGCCCCTTCCCAGCAGCTCTAACTCTCAGCGCTATGTGTTGCCCCTTCACAACAGCTGGAACTCTCACCACTCTGTTTCCCTTTCACAGCAGCTCTAACTCTCACCACTCTGTTTCTGCTTCACAGCAGCCCTCACTCTCAACGCTCTGGGTTGCCCATCAACACAGCTGTAACTCAGCGCTCACTGTTGCCCATTCATAGCAGCTATAACTCTCAGCGCTCTGTTGACCCTTCATTGTAGCTCTGACTAAATCTCAGCGCTCTCTGTTGCCCCTTCACACCAGCTCTATCTCGCAGCACACCGTGTTGCCCCTTCAACGCAGCTCTAACTCTCAGAGCTCTCTCTGTTTCCCCTTCACAGCAGCTCTAACTCTAAGCGCTCTCAGTTGCCCCTTCAATGCAGCTCTATAACTCACAGCACTCTCTGTTCCCACTTTAATGCAGCTCTAACTCTCACCGCTCTCTGTTGCCCTTCAGAGCAGCTCTGACTAAATCTCAGTGCTCTCTGTTTCCCCAAGGCAGCTTTAACTCTCAGCGCTCTCTATTGCCCCTTCACAGGAGTTCTCTCACCGCTCTGTTTGCTACTTGAGAGCAGCTCTAATTCTAAGCCCTCTCAGTTGCCCCTTCACAGCAGCTCTAAACCTCACCGAGCTTCACAGCAGCTCTAACTCTCAGAGCGCTCTGTTGCCCCTTCAGAGGAGCTCTGACTAAATCTCAGCGCTCTCTGTTGCCCATTCATAGCAGCTATAACTCTCAGCGCTCTGTTGCCCCTTCATAGCAGCTCTGACTAAATCTCAGCGCTCTCTGTGTCCCCTTCACACCAGCTCTATCTCTCAGCGCTGTGTGTTGCCCCTTCAACACAGCTCTAATTCTCAGCGATCTATGAGCCCCTTCACAGGAGCGCTGACTGACTCTCAAGCGCTCTGTGTTGCCACTTCACAGTAGCTGTAACTCTAAGTGCACTCAGTTGCCCCTTCTCAGCAGCTCTAACTTCCAGTGCTCTGTGTTGCCCCTTCACAGCAGCTCTAACGCTGAGCTCTCTCAGTTGCCCCTTCAATGCAGCTCTAACTCACAGCGCTCTGTGTTGCCTCTTCAACGCAGCTGTAACTCTTACGGATCTCTGTTGCCCTTTAACAGCAGCTCTAACTCTAAGAGCTCTCATTTGCCCCTTCAATGCAGCCCTAACGCACAGCACTCTGGGTTGCCCCTTCAGTGCAGCTCTGACTAAATCTCAGCGCTCTGTGATTCTCCTTCACAGAAGCTTTCTCAGCGCTCTGTGTAGCCCCTACACAGCAGCTCTAAATCTCAGCGCTGTGTGTTGCCCCTTCACAACAGCTGGAACTCTCACCACTCTGTTTCCCTTTCACAGCAGCTCTAACTCTCACCACTCTGTTTCTGCTTCACAGCAGCCCTCACTCTCAACGCTCTGGATTGCCCATCAACACAGCTGTAACTCAGCGCTCACTGTTGCCCATTCATAGCAGCTATAACTCTCAGCGCTCTGTTGACCCTTCATTGTAGCTCTGACTAAATCTCAGCGCTCTCTGTTGCCCCTTCACACCAGCTCTATCTCGCAGCACACCGTGTTGCCCCTTCAACGCAGCTTTCACTCTCAGAGCTCTCTCTGTTTCCCCTTCACAGCAGCTCTAACTCTAAGCGCTCTCAGTTGCCCCTTCAATGCAGCTCTATAACTCACAGCACTCTCTGTTCCCACTTTCACGCAGCACTAACTCTCACCGCTCTCTGTTGCCCTTCAGAGCAGCTCTGACTAAATCTCAGTGCTCTCTGTTTCCCCAAGGCAGCTTTAACTCTCAGCGCTCTCTATTGCCCCTTCACATGAACTCTAACTCTCACCGCTCTGTTTGCTACTTGAGAGCAGCTCTAATTCTAAGCGCTCTCAGTTGCCCCTTCACAGCAGCTCTGAACCTCAGCGGGCTCTGTTGCCCCTTCACAGCAGCTCTAACTCACAGCACTCTTTGTTGCCCCTTTAATGCAGCTCTAACTATCAGCGCTCTCTGTTGCCCTTCAGAGCCGCCCTGACTGAATCTCAGCGCTCTCTGTTTCCCCTCCACAGCACCTCTATCTCTCAGCGCTCTGTTTGCTTCTTCACAGCAGCTCTAATTCTAAGCGCTCTCAGTTGCCCCTTCACAGCAGCTCTGACCTCAGCGAGCTCTGTTGCCCCTTCACAGCAGCTCTAACTCTCAGCGCTGTGTGTTGCCCCTTCACAACAGCTCTAACTCTCACCATTCTGTTTCCGCTTCACAGCAGCCCTGACTCTCAACGCTCTGTGTTGCCCCTTCAACGCAGCTCTAACTCTCAGCGCTCGCTGTTGCCCCTTCAGTGCAGCTCTGACTAAATCTCAGCGCGCTGTGTTGCCCCTTCACAGAAACTCTCTCAGCACGCTCTGTTGCCCCTTCACAGCAGCTGTAACTCTCAGCGCGCTCTGTTGCCCTTCAGAGTAGCACTAAATCTCAGCGCTCTCTGTGGCCCCTTCACAGCAGCTCTAACTCTCAGAGCGCTCTGTTGCCCCTTCAGAGGAGCTCCGCCTAAATCTCAGCGCTGTGTGTTGCCCCTTCACAACAGCTGTAACTCTCACCACTCTCTGTTTCCCCTTCACAGCAGCTCTAACTCTCACCAATCTCTGTTTCCGCTTCACAGCAGTCCTGACTCTCTACGCTCTCTGTTGCCCCTTCACAGCGGCTTTAACTCTAAGTGCTCTCAGTTGCCCCTTCACAGCAGCTCTAACTCTCAGAGCGCTCTGTTGCCCCTTCAGAGAAGCTCGGACTGAATCTCAGCGCTCTCTGTTTCCCCTCCACAGCACCTCTATCTCTCAGCGCTGTTTGCTTCTTCGGAGCAGCTCTAATTCTAAGCGCTCTCAGTTGCCCCTTCACAGCAGCTCTGAACCTCAGCGAGCTCTGTTGCCCCTTCACAGCAGCTCTAACTCTCAGCGCTGTGTGTTGCCCCTTCACAACAGCTCTAACTCTCACCATTCTGTTTCCACTTCACAGCAGCCCTGACTCTCAACGCTCTGTGTTGCCCCTTCAACGCAGCTCTAACTCTCAGCGCTCGCTGTTGCCCCTTCAGTGCAGCTCTCACTAAATCTCAGCGCTCTGTGTTGCCCCTTCACAGAAGCTCTCTCAGCGCTCTCTGTTGCCCTTCAGAGCAGCTCTGACTAAATCTCAGCGCTCTCTGTTTCCCCTCCACAGCAGCTCAATCTCTCAGCGCTGTTTGCTTCTTCAGAGCAGCTCTAATTCTAAGCCCTCTCAGTTGCCCCTTCACAGCAGCTCTAAACCTCACCGAGCTTCACAGCAGCTCTAACTCCCAGCGCGCTCTGTTGCCCTTCAGAGCAGCTCTGACTAACTCTCCGTGCTTTCTGTTGACCCTTCAGATCAGTCTGACTAACTCTCAGCGCTCCCGGTTGCCCCTTCACAGCAGCTCTAACTCTCAGCGCCCTGTGTTGCCCCTTCAACGCAGCTCTAATGCTCACCACTCTTTACTGCCCCTTCACAACAGCAATAAATCAGCGCTCTCCGTTGCCCCTTCACAGCAGCTCTAATTCTAAGCGCTCTCAGTTGCCCCTTCACAGCAGCTCTGACCTCAGCGAGCTCTGTTGCCCCTTCACAGCAGCTCTAACTCTCAGCGCTGTGTGTTGCCCCTTCACAACAGCTCTAACTCTCACCATTCTGTTTCCGCTTCACAGCAGCCCTGACTCTCAACGCTCTGTGTTGCCCCTTCAACGCAGCTCTAACTCTCAGCGCTCGCTGTTGCCCCTTCAGTGCAGCTCTCACTAAATCTCAGCGCTCTGTGTTGCCCCTTCACAGAAGCTCTCTTAGCGCTCTGTTGCCCTTCAGAGCAGCTCTGACTAAATCTCAGCGCTCTGTTTCCCCTCCACAGCAGCTCAATCTCTCAGCGCTGTTTGCTTCTTCAGAGCAGCTCTAATTCTAAGCCCTCTCAGTTGCCCCTTCACAGAAGCTCTCTTAGCGCTCTGTTGCCCTTCAGAGTAGCACTGACTAAATCTCAGCGCTCTCTATTGCCCCTTCACAGGATCTCTAACTCTAACCGCTCTGTTTGCTACTTGAGAGCAGCTCTAATTCTAAGCGCTCTCAGTTGCCCCTTCACAGCAGCTGTAAACCTCATCGCTCTCTCTTGCCCCTACAACGCAGCTCTAACGCTCAGCGCTCGCTGTTGCCTCTTCAGAGCAGCTCTGACTAAATCTCAGCGCTCTGTGTTGCCCCTTCCCAGCAGCTCTAACTCTCAGCGCTCTGTGTTGCCCCTTCACAACAGCTGGAACTCTCACCACTCTGTTTCCCTTTCACAGCAGCTCTAACTCTCACCACTCTGTTTCTGCTTCACAGCAGCCCTCACTCTCAACGCTCTGGGTTGCCCATCAACACAGCTGTAACTCAGCGCTCACTGTTGCCCATTCATAGCAGCTATAACTCTCAGCGCTCTGTTGACCCTTCATTGTAGCTCTGACTAAATCTCAGCGCTCTCTGTTGCCCCTTCACACCAGCTCTATCTCGCAGCACACCGTGTTGCCCCTTCAACGCAGCTCTCACTCTCAGAGCTCTCTCTGTTTCCCCTTCACAGCAGCTCTAACTCTAAGCGCTCTCAGTTGCCCCTTCAATGCAGCTCTATAACTCACAGCACTCTCTGTTCCCACTTTAACGCAGCTCTAACTCTCACCGCTCTCTGTTGCCCTTCAGAGCAGCTCTGACTAAATCTCAGTGCTCTCTGTTTCCCCAAGGCAGCTTTAACTCTCAGCGCTCTCTATTGCCCCTTCACAGGAGTTCTCTCACCGCTCTGTTTGCTACTTGAGAGCAGCTCTAATTCTAAGCCCTCTCAGTTGCCCCTTCACAGCAGCTCTAAACCTCACCGAGCTTCACAGCAGCTCTAACTCTCAGAGCGCTCTGTTGCCCCTTCAGAGGAGCTCTGACTAAATCTCAGCGCTCTCTGTTGCCCATTCATAGCAGCTATAACTCTCAGCGCTCTGTTGCCCCTTCATAGCAGCTCTGACTAAATCTCAGCGCTCTCTGTGTCCCCTTCACACCAGCTCTATCTCTCAGCGCTGTGTGTTGCCCCTTCAACACAGCTCTAATTCTCAGCGATCTATGAGCCCCTTCACAGGAGCGCTGACTGACTCTCAAGCGCTCTGTGTTGCCACTTCACAGTAGCTGTAACTCTAAGTGCACTCAGTTGCCCCTTCTCAGCAGCTCTAACTTCCAGTGCTCTGTGTTGCCCCTTCACAGCAGCTCTAACGCTGAGCTCTCTCAGTTGCCCCTTCAATGCAGCTCTAACTCACAGCGCTCTGTGTTGCATCTTCAACGCAGCTGTAACTCTTACGGATCTCTGTTGCCCTTTAACAGCAGCTCTAACTCTAAGAGCTCTCATTTGCCCCTTCAATGCAGCCCTAACGCACAGCACTCTGGGTTGCCCCTTCAGTGCAGCTCTGACTAAATCTCAGCGCTCTGTGATTCTCCTTCACAGAAGCTTTCTCAGCGCTCTGTGTAGCCCCTACACAGCAGCTCTAACTCTCAGCGCTGTGTGTTGCCCCTTCACAACAGCTGGAACTCTCACCACTCTGTTTCCCTTTCACAGCAGCTCTAACTCTCACCACTCTGTTTCTGCTTCACAGCAGCCCTCACTCTCAACGCTCTGGATTGCCCATCAACACAGCTGTAACTCAGCGCTCACTGTTGCCCATTCATAGCAGCTATAACTCTCAGCGCTCTGTTGACCCTTCATTGTAGCTCTGACTAAATCTCAGCGCTCTCTGTTGCCCCTTCACACCAGCTCTATCTCGCAGCACACCGTGTTGCCCCTTCAACGCAGCTTTCACTCTCAGAGCTCTCTCTGTTTCCCCTTCACAGCAGCTCTAACTCTAAGCGCTCTCAGTTGCCCCTTCAATGCAGCTCTATAACTCACAGCACTCTCTGTTCCCACTTTCACGCAGCACTAACTCTCACCGCTCTCTGTTGCCCTTCAGAGCAGCTCTGACTAAATCTCAGTGCTCTCTGTTTCCCCAAGGCAGCTTTAACTCTCAGCGCTCTCTATTGCCCCTTCACATGAACTCTAACTCTCACCGCTCTGTTTGCTACTTGAGAGCAGCTCTAATTCTAAGCGCTCTCAGTTGCCCCTTCACAGCAGCTCTGAACCTCAGCGGGCTCTGTTGCCCCTTCACAGCAGCTCTAACTCACAGCACTCTTTGTTGCCCCTTTAATGCAGCTCTAACTATCAGCGCTCTCTGTTGCCCTTCAGAGCCGCCCTGACTGAATCTCAGCGCTCTCTGTTTCCCCTCCACAGCACCTCTATCTCTCAGCGCTCTGTTTGCTTCTTCACAGCAGCTCTAATTCTAAGCGCTCTCAGTTGCCCCTTCACAGCAGCTCTGACCTCAGCGAGCTCTGTTGCCCCTTCACAGCAGCTCTCACTCTCAGCGCTGTGTGTTGCCCCTTCACAACAGCTCTAACTCTCACCATTCTGTTTCCACTTCACAGCAGCCCTGACTCTCAACGCTCTGTGTTGCCCCTTCAACGCAGCTCTAACTCTCAGCGCTCGCTGTTGCCCCTTCAGTGCAGCTCTCACTAAATCTCAGCGCTCTGTGTTGCCCCTTCACAGAAGCTCTCTCAGCGCTCTCTGTTGCCCTTCAGAGCAGCTCTGACTAAATCTCAGCGCTCTCTGTTTCCCCTCCACAGCAGCTCAATCTCTCAGCGCTGTTTGCTTCTTCAGAGCACCTCTAATTCTAAGCCCTCTCAGTTGCCCCTTCACAGCAGCTCTAAACCTCACCGAGCTTCACAGCAGCTCTAACTCCCAGCGCGCTCTGTTGCCCTTCAGAGCAGCTCTGACTAACTCTCCGTGCTTTCTGTTGACCCTTCAGATCAGTCTGACTAACTCTCAGCGCTCCCGGTTGCCCCTTCACAGCAGCTCTAACTCTCAGCGCCCTGTGTTGCCCCTTCAACGCAGCTCTAATGCTCACCACTCTTTACTGCCCCTTCACAACAGCAATAAATCAGCGCTCTCCGTTGCCCCTTCACAGCAGCTCTAATTCTAAGCGCTCTCAGTTGCCCCTTCACAGCAGCTCTGACCTCAGCGAGCTCTGTTGCCCCTTCACAGCAGCTCTAACTCTCAGCGCTGTGTGTTGCCCCTTCACAACAGCTCTAACTCTCACCATTCTGTTTCCGCTTCACAGCAGCCCTGACTCTCAACGCTCTGTGTTGCCCCTTCAACGCAGCTCTAACTCTCAGCGCTCGCTGTTGCCCCTTCAGTGCAGCTCTCACTAAATCTCAGCGCTCTGTGTTGCCCCTTCACAGAAGCTCTCTTAGCGCTCTGTTGCCCTTCAGAGCAGCTCTGACTAAATCTCAGCGCTCTGTTTCCCCTCCACAGCAGCTCAATCTCTCAGCGCTGTTTGCTTCTTCAGAGCAGCTCTAATTCTAAGCCCTCTCAGTTGCCCCTTCACAGAAGCTCTCTTAGCGCTCTGTTGCCCTTCAGAGTAGCACTGACTAAATCTCAGCGCTCTCTATTGCCCCTTCACAGGATCTCTAACTCTAACCGCTCTGTTTGCTACTTGAGAGCAGCTCTAATTCTAAGCGCTCTCAGTTGCCCCTTCACAGCAGCTGTAAACCTCATCGCTCTCTCTTGCCCCTACAACGCAGCTCTAACGCTCAGCGCTCGCTGTTGCCTCTTCAGAGCAGCTCTGACTAAATCTCAGCGCTCTGTGTTGCCCCTTCCCAGCAGCTCTAACTCTCAGCGCTATGTGTTGCCCCTTCACAACAGCTGGAACTCTCACCACTCTGTTTCCCTTTCACAGCAGCTCTAACTCTCACCACTCTGTTTCTGCTTCACAGCAGCCCTCACTCTCAACGCTCTGGGTTGCCCATCAACACAGCTGTAACTCAGCGCTCACTGTTGCCCATTCATAGCAGCTATAACTCTCAGCGCTCTGTTGACCCTTCATTGTAGCTCTGACTAAATCTCAGCGCTCTCTGTTGCCCCTTCACACCAGCTCTATCTCGCAGCACACCGTGTTGCCCCTTCAACGCAGCTCTAACTCTCAGAGCTCTCTCTGTTTCCCCTTCACAGCAGCTCTAACTCTAAGCGCTCTCAGTTGCCCCTTCAATGCAGCTCTATAACTCACAGCACTCTCTGTTCCCACTTTAATGCAGCTCTAACTCTCACCGCTCTCTGTTGCCCTTCAGAGCAGCTCTGACTAAATCTCAGTGCTCTCTGTTTCCCCAAGGCAGCTTTAACTCTCAGCGCTCTCTATTGCCCCTTCACAGGAGTTCTCTCACCGCTCTGTTTGCTACTTGAGAGCAGCTCTAATTCTAAGCCCTCTCAGTTGCCCCTTCACAGCAGCTCTAAACCTCACCGAGCTTCACAGCAGCTCTAACTCTCAGAGCGCTCTGTTGCCCCTTCAGAGGAGCTCTGACTAAATCTCAGCGCTCTCTGTTGCCCATTCATAGCAGCTATAACTCTCAGCGCTCTGTTGCCCCTTCATAGCAGCTCTGACTAAATCTCAGCGCTCTCTGTGTCCCCTTCACACCAGCTCTATCTCTCAGCGCTGTGTGTTGCCCCTTCAACACAGCTCTAATTCTCAGCGATCTATGAGCCCCTTCACAGGAGCGCTGACTGACTCTCAAGCGCTCTGTGTTGCCACTTCACAGTAGCTGTAACTCTAAGTGCACTCAGTTGCCCCTTCTCAGCAGCTCTAACTTCCAGTGCTCTGTGTTGCCCCTTCACAGCAGCTCTAACGCTGAGCTCTCTCAGTTGCCCCTTCAATGCAGCTCTAACTCACAGCGCTCTGTGTTGCCTCTTCAACGCAGCTGTAACTCTTACGGATCTCTGTTGCCCTTTAACAGCAGCTCTAACTCTAAGAGCTCTCATTTGCCCCTTCAATGCAGCCCTAACGCACAGCACTCTGGGTTGCCCCTTCAGTGCAGCTCTGACTAAATCTCAGCGCTCTGTGATTCTCCTTCACAGAAGCTTTCTCAGCGCTCTGTGTAGCCCCTACACAGCAGCTCTAAATCTCAGCGCTGTGTGTTGCCCCTTCACAACAGCTGGAACTCTCACCACTCTGTTTCCCTTTCACAGCAGCTCTAACTCTCACCACTCTGTTTCTGCTTCACAGCAGCCCTCACTCTCAACGCTCTGGATTGCCCATCAACACAGCTGTAACTCAGCGCTCACTGTTGCCCATTCATAGCAGCTATAACTCTCAGCGCTCTGTTGACCCTTCATTGTAGCTCTGACTAAATCTCAGCGCTCTCTGTTGCCCCTTCACACCAGCTCTATCTCGCAGCACACCGTGTTGCCCCTTCAACGCAGCTTTCACTCTCAGAGCTCTCTCTGTTTCCCCTTCACAGCAGCTCTAACTCTAAGCGCTCTCAGTTGCCCCTTCAATGCAGCTCTATAACTCACAGCACTCTCTGTTCCCACTTTCACGCAGCACTAACTCTCACCGCTCTCTGTTGCCCTTCAGAGCAGCTCTGACTAAATCTCAGTGCTCTCTGTTTCCCCAAGGCAGCTTTAACTCTCAGCGCTCTCTATTGCCCCTTCACATGAACTCTAACTCTCACCGCTCTGTTTGCTACTTGAGAGCAGCTCTAATTCTAAGCGCTCTCAGTTGCCCCTTCACAGCAGCTCTGAACCTCAGCGGGCTCTGTTGCCCCTTCACAGCAGCTCTAACTCACAGCACTCTTTGTTGCCCCTTTAATGCAGCTCTAACTATCAGCGCTCTCTGTTGCCCTTCAGAGCCGCCCTGACTGAATCTCAGCGCTCTCTGTTTCCCCTCCACAGCACCTCTATCTCTCAGCGCTCTGTTTGCTTCTTCACAGCAGCTCTAATTCTAAGCGCTCTCAGTTGCCCCTTCACAGCAGCTCTGACCTCAGCGAGCTCTGTTGCCCCTTCACAGCAGCTCTAACTCTCAGCGCTGTGTGTTGCCCCTTCACAACAGCTCTAACTCTCACCATTCTGTTTCCGCTTCACAGCAGCCCTGACTCTCAACGCTCTGTGTTGCCCCTTCAACGCAGCTCTAACTCTCAGCGCTCGCTGTTGCCCCTTCAGTGCAGCTCTGACTAAATCTCAGCGCGCTGTGTTGCCCCTTCACAGAAACTCTCTCAGCACGCTCTGTTGCCCCTTCACAGCAGCTGTAACTCTCAGCGCGCTCTGTTGCCCTTCAGAGTAGCACTAAATCTCAGCGCTCTCTGTGGCCCCTTCACAGCAGCTCTAACTCTCAGAGCGCTCTGTTGCCCCTTCAGAGGAGCTCCGCCTAAATCTCAGCGCTGTGTGTTGCCCCTTCACAACAGCTGTAACTCTCACCACTCTCTGTTTCCCCTTCACAGCAGCTCTAACTCTCACCAATCTCTGTTTCCGCTTCACAGCAGTCCTGACTCTCTACGCTCTCTGTTGCCCCTTCACAGCGGCTTTAACTCTAAGTGCTCTCAGTTGCCCCTTCACAGCAGCTCTAACTCTCAGAGCGCTCTGTTGCCCCTTCAGAGAAGCTCGGACTGAATCTCAGCGCTCTCTGTTTCCCCTCCACAGCACCTCTATCTCTCAGCGCTGTTTGCTTCTTCGGAGCAGCTCTAATTCTAAGCGCTCTCAGTTGCCCCTTCACAGCAGCTCTGAACCTCAGCGAGCTCTGTTGCCCCTTCACAGCAGCTCTAACTCTCAGCGCTGTGTGTTGCCCCTTCACAACAGCTCTAACTCTCACCATTCTGTTTCCACTTCACAGCAGCCCTGACTCTCAACGCTCTGTGTTGCCCCTTCAACGCAGCTCTAACTCTCAGCGCTCGCTGTTGCCCCTTCAGTGCAGCTCTCACTAAATCTCAGCGCTCTGTGTTGCCCCTTCACAGAAGCTCTCTCAGCGCTCTCTGTTGCCCTTCAGAGCAGCTCTGACTAAATCTCAGCGCTCTCTGTTTCCCCTCCACAGCAGCTCAATCTCTCAGCGCTGTTTGCTTCTTCAGAGCAGCTCTAATTCTAAGCCCTCTCAGTTGCCCCTTCACAGCAGCTCTAAACCTCACCGAGCTTCACAGCAGCTCTAACTCCCAGCGCGCTCTGTTGCCCTTCAGAGCAGCTCTGACTAACTCTCCGTGCTTTCTGTTGACCCTTCAGATCAGTCTGACTAACTCTCAGCGCTCCCGGTTGCCCCTTCACAGCAGCTCTAACTCTCAGCGCCCTGTGTTGCCCCTTCAACGCAGCTCTAATGCTCACCACTCTTTACTGCCCCTTCACAACAGCAATAAATCAGCGCTCTCCGTTGCCCCTTCACAGCAGCTCTAATTCTAAGCGCTCTCAGTTGCCCCTTCACAGCAGCTCTGACCTCAGCGAGCTCTGTTGCCCCTTCACAGCAGCTCTAACTCTCAGCGCTGTGTGTTGCCCCTTCACAACAGCTCTAACTCTCACCATTCTGTTTCCGCTTCACAGCAGCCCTGACTCTCAACGCTCTGTGTTGCCCCTTCAACGCAGCTCTAACTCTCAGCGCTCGCTGTTGCCCCTTCAGTGCAGCTCTCACTAAATCTCAGCGCTCTGTGTTGCCCCTTCACAGAAGCTCTCTTAGCGCTCTGTTGCCCTTCAGAGCAGCTCTGACTAAATCTCAGCGCTCTGTTTCCCCTCCACAGCAGCTCAATCTCTCAGCGCTGTTTGCTTCTTCAGAGCAGCTCTAATTCTAAGCCCTCTCAGTTGCCCCTTCACAGAAGCTCTCTTAGCGCTCTGTTGCCCTTCAGAGTAGCACTGACTAAATCTCAGCGCTCTCTATTGCCCCTTCACAGGATCTCTAACTCTAACCGCTCTGTTTGCTACTTGAGAGCAGCTCTAATTCTAAGCGCTCTCAGTTGCCCCTTCACAGCAGCTGTAAACCTCATCGCTCTCTCTTGCCCCTACAACGCAGCTCTAACGCTCAGCGCTCGCTGTTGCCTCTTCAGAGCAGCTCTGACTAAATCTCAGCGCTCTGTGTTGCCCCTTCCCAGCAGCTCTAACTCTCAGCGCTCTGTGTTGCCCCTTCACAACAGCTGGAACTCTCACCACTCTGTTTCCCTTTCACAGCAGCTCTAACTCTCACCACTCTGTTTCTGCTTCACAGCAGCCCTCACTCTCAACGCTCTGGGTTGCCCATCAACACAGCTGTAACTCAGCGCTCACTGTTGCCCATTCATAGCAGCTATAACTCTCAGCGCTCTGTTGACCCTTCATTGTAGCTCTGACTAAATCTCAGCGCTCTCTGTTGCCCCTTCACACCAGCTCTATCTCGCAGCACACCGTGTTGCCCCTTCAACGCAGCTCTCACTCTCAGAGCTCTCTCTGTTTCCCCTTCACAGCAGCTCTAACTCTAAGCGCTCTCAGTTGCCCCTTCAATGCAGCTCTATAACTCACAGCACTCTCTGTTCCCACTTTAACGCAGCTCTAACTCTCACCGCTCTCTGTTGCCCTTCAGAGCAGCTCTGACTAAATCTCAGTGCTCTCTGTTTCCCCAAGGCAGCTTTAACTCTCAGCGCTCTCTATTGCCCCTTCACAGGAGTTCTCTCACCGCTCTGTTTGCTACTTGAGAGCAGCTCTAATTCTAAGCCCTC
This sequence comes from Pseudorca crassidens, assembly GCF_039906515.1. Lineage (NCBI taxonomy): Eukaryota > Metazoa > Chordata > Mammalia > Artiodactyla > Delphinidae > Pseudorca > Pseudorca crassidens. The sequence goes on from NC_090311.1 coordinate 77,560,514, forward strand.
TCAGTTGCCCCTTCACAGCAGCTCTAAACCTCACCGAGCTTCACAGCAGCTCTAACTCTCAGAGCGCTCTGTTGCCCCTTCAGAGGAGCTCTGACTAAATCTCAGCGCTCTCTGTTGCCCATTCATAGCAGCTATAACTCTCAGCGCTCTGTTGCCCCTTCATAGCAGCTCTGACTAAATCTCAGCGCTCTCTGTGTCCCCTTCACACCAGCTCTATCTCTCAGCGCTGTGTGTTGCCCCTTCAACACAGCTCTAATTCTCAGCGATCTATGAGCCCCTTCACAGGAGCGCTGACTGACTCTCAAGCGCTCTGTGTTGCCACTTCACAGTAGCTGTAACTCTAAGTGCACTCAGTTGCCCCTTCTCAGCAGCTCTAACTTCCAGTGCTCTGTGTTGCCCCTTCACAGCAGCTCTAACGCTGAGCTCTCTCAGTTGCCCCTTCAATGCAGCTCTAACTCACAGCGCTCTGTGTTGCATCTTCAACGCAGCTGTAACTCTTACGGATCTCTGTTGCCCTTTAACAGCAGCTCTAACTCTAAGAGCTCTCATTTGCCCCTTCAATGCAGCCCTAACGCACAGCACTCTGGGTTGCCCCTTCAGTGCAGCTCTGACTAAATCTCAGCGCTCTGTGATTCTCCTTCACAGAAGCTTTCTCAGCGCTCTGTGTAGCCCCTACACAGCAGCTCTAACTCTCAGCGCTGTGTGTTGCCCCTTCACAACAGCTGGAACTCTCACCACTCTGTTTCCCTTTCACAGCAGCTCTAACTCTCACCACTCTGTTTCTGCTTCACAGCAGCCCTCACTCTCAACGCTCTGGATTGCCCATCAACACAGCTGTAACTCAGCGCTCACTGTTGCCCATTCATAGCAGCTATAACTCTCAGCGCTCTGTTGACCCTTCATTGTAGCTCTGACTAAATCTCAGCGCTCTCTGTTGCCCCTTCACACCAGCTCTATCTCGCAGCACACCGTGTTGCCCCTTCAACGCAGCTTTCACTCTCAGAGCTCTCTCTGTTTCCCCTTCACAGCAGCTCTAACTCTAAGCGCTCTCAGTTGCCCCTTCAATGCAGCTCTATAACTCACAGCACTCTCTGTTCCCACTTTCACGCAGCACTAACTCTCACCGCTCTCTGTTGCCCTTCAGAGCAGCTCTGACTAAATCTCAGTGCTCTCTGTTTCCCCAAGGCAGCTTTAACTCTCAGCGCTCTCTATTGCCCCTTCACATGAACTCTAACTCTCACCGCTCTGTTTGCTACTTGAGAGCAGCTCTAATTCTAAGCGCTCTCAGTTGCCCCTTCACAGCAGCTCTGAACCTCAGCGGGCTCTGTTGCCCCTTCACAGCAGCTCTAACTCACAGCACTCTTTGTTGCCCCTTTAATGCAGCTCTAACTATCAGCGCTCTCTGTTGCCCTTCAGAGCCGCCCTGACTGAATCTCAGCGCTCTCTGTTTCCCCTCCACAGCACCTCTATCTCTCAGCGCTCTGTTTGCTTCTTCACAGCAGCTCTAATTCTAAGCGCTCTCAGTTGCCCCTTCACAGCAGCTCTGACCTCAGCGAGCTCTGTTGCCCCTTCACAGCAGCTCTCACTCTCAGCGCTGTGTGTTGCCCCTTCACAACAGCTCTAACTCTCACCATTCTGTTTCCACTTCACAGCAGCCCTGACTCTCAACGCTCTGTGTTGCCCCTTCAACGCAGCTCTAACTCTCAGCGCTCGCTGTTGCCCCTTCAGTGCAGCTCTCACTAAATCTCAGCGCTCTGTGTTGCCCCTTCACAGAAGCTCTCTCAGCGCTCTCTGTTGCCCTTCAGAGCAGCTCTGACTAAATCTCAGCGCTCTCTGTTTCCCCTCCACAGCAGCTCAATCTCTCAGCGCTGTTTGCTTCTTCAGAGCACCTCTAATTCTAAGCCCTCTCAGTTGCCCCTTCACAGCAGCTCTAAACCTCACCGAGCTTCACAGCAGCTCTAACTCCCAGCGCGCTCTGTTGCCCTTCAGAGCAGCTCTGACTAACTCTCCGTGCTTTCTGTTGACCCTTCAGATCAGTCTGACTAACTCTCAGCGCTCCCGGTTGCCCCTTCACAGCAGCTCTAACTCTCAGCGCCCTGTGTTGCCCCTTCAACGCAGCTCTAATGCTCACCACTCTTTACTGCCCCTTCACAACAGCAATAAATCAGCGCTCTCCGTTGCCCCTTCACAGCAGCTCTAATTCTAAGCGCTCTCAGTTGCCCCTTCACAGCAGCTCTGACCTCAGCGAGCTCTGTTGCCCCTTCACAGCAGCTCTAACTCTCAGCGCTGTGTGTTGCCCCTTCACAACAGCTCTAACTCTCACCATTCTGTTTCCGCTTCACAGCAGCCCTGACTCTCAACGCTCTGTGTTGCCCCTTCAACGCAGCTCTAACTCTCAGCGCTCGCTGTTGCCCCTTCAGTGCAGCTCTCACTAAATCTCAGCGCTCTGTGTTGCCCCTTCACAGAAGCTCTCTTAGCGCTCTGTTGCCCTTCAGAGCAGCTCTGACTAAATCTCAGCGCTCTGTTTCCCCTCCACAGCAGCTCAATCTCTCAGCGCTGTTTGCTTCTTCAGAGCAGCTCTAATTCTAAGCCCTCTCAGTTGCCCCTTCACAGCAGCTCTAAACCTCACCGAGCTTCACAGCAGCTCTAACTCACAGCGCGCTCTGTTGCCCTTCAGAGCAGCTCTGACTAACTCTCCGTGCTTTCTGTTGACCCTTCAGATCAGTCTGACTAACTCTCAGCGCTCCCGGTTGCCCCTTCACAGCAGCTCTAACTCTCAGCGCCCTGTGTTGCCACTTCAATGCAGTTCTAATTCTCAGCACTCTTTATTGCCCCTTCAGAGCAGCTCTAACTCTCAGAGCACTCTGTTGCCCTTCAGAGCAGCTCTGACTAAATCTCAGTGCTCTCTGTTTCCCCAAGGCAGCTTTAACTCTCAGCGCTCTCTATTGCCCCTTCACAGGAGTTCTAACTCTCACCGCTCTGTTTGCTACTTGAGAGCAGCTCTAATTCTAAGCGCTCTCAGTTGCCCCTTCACAGCAGCTGTAAACCTCAGCGAGCTCTGTTGCCCCTTCAACGCAGCTCTAACTCTCAGTGCGCTCTGTTGCCATTCAGAGTAGCACTGACTAAATCTCAGCGCTTTCTGTGGCCCCTTCACAGCAGCTCTAACTCTCAGAGCGCTCTGTTGCCCCTTCAGAGGAGCTCTGACTAAATCTCTAGGCTCTCTGTTGCCCCTTCACAGCAGCTCTAACTCTCAGCGCGCTCTGTTGCCCTTCAGAGTAGCACTGACTAAATCTCAGCGCTCTCTATTGCCCCTTCACAGGATCTCTAACTCTAACCGCTCTGTTTGCTACTTGAGAGCAGCTCTAATTGTAAGCGCTCTCAGTTGCCCCTTCACAGCAGCTGTAAACCTCATCGCTCTCTCTTGCCCCTACAACGCAGCTCTAACGCTCAGCGCTCGCTGTTGCCTCTTCAGAGCAGCTCTGACTAAATCTCAGCGCTCTGTGTTGCCCCTTCCCAGCAGCTCTAACTCTCAGCGCTATGTGTTGCCCCTTCACAACAGCTGGAACTCTCACCACTCTGTTTCCCTTTCACAGCAGCTCTAACTCTCACCACTCTGTTTCCGCTTCACAGCAGCCCTCACTCTCAACGCTCTGGGTTGCCCATCAACACAGCTGTAACTCAGCGCTCACTGTTGCCCATTCAGAGCAGCTATAACTCTCAGCGCTCTGTTGACCCTTCATTGTAGCTCTGACTAAATCTCAGCGCTCTCTGTTGCCCCTTCACACCAGCTCTATCTCGCAGCACACCGTGTTGCCCCTTCAACGCAGCTCTAACTCTCAGAGCTCTCTCTGTTTCTCCTTCACAGCAGCTCTAACTCTAAGCGCTCTCAGTTGCCCCTTCAATGCAGCTCTGTAACTCACAGCACTCTCTGTTCCCACTTTAACGCAGCTCTAACTCTCACCGCTCTCTGTTGCCCTTCAGAGCAGCTCTGACTAAATCTCAGTGCTCTCTGTTTCCCCAAGGCAGCTTTAACTCTCAGCGCTCTCTATTGCCCCTTCACAGGAGTTCTCTCACCGCTCTGTTTGCTACTTGAGAGCAGCTCTAATTCTAAGCCCTCTCAGTTGCCCCTTCACAGCAGCTCTAAACCTCACCGAGCTTCACAGCAGCTCTAACTCTCAGAGCGCTCTGTTGCCCCTTCAGAGGAGCTCTGACTAAATCTCAGCGCTCTCTGTTGCCCATTCATAGCAGCTATAACTCTCAGCGCTCTGTTGCCCCTTCATAGCAGCTCTGACTAAATCTCAGCGCTCTCTGTGTCCCCTTCACACCAGCTCTATCTCTCAGCGCTGTGTGTTGCCCCTTCAACACAGCTCTAATTCTCAGCGATCTATGAGCCCCTTCACAGGAGCACTGACTGACTCTCAAGCGCTCTGTGTTGCCACTTCACAGTAGCTGTAACTCTAAGTGCACTCAGTTGCCCCTTCTCAGCAGCTCTAACTTCCAGTGCTCTGTGTTGCCCCTTCACAGCAGCTCTAACGCTGAGCTCTCTCAGTTGCCCCTTCAATGCAGCTCTAACTCACAGCGCTCTGTGTTGCCTCTTCAACGCAGCTGTAACTCTTACGGATCTCTGTTGCCCTTTAACAGCAGCTCTAACTCTAAGAGCTCTCATTTGCCCCTTCAATGCAGCTCTAACGCACAGCACTCTGGGTTGCCCCTTCAGTGCAGCTCTGACTAAATCTCAGCGCTCTGTGATTCTCCTTCACAGAAGCTTTCTCAGCGCTCTGTGTAGCCCCTACACAGCAGCTCTAAATCTCAGCGCTGTGTGTTGCCCCTTCACAACAGCTGGAACTCTCACCACTCTGTTTCCCTTTCACAGCAGCTCTAACTCTCACCACTCTGTTTCTGCTTCACAGCAGCCCTCACTCTCAACGCTCTGGATTGCCCATCAACACAGCTGTAACTCAGCGCTCACTGTTGCCCATTCATAGCAGCTATAACTCTCAGCGCTCTGTTGACCCTTCATTGTAGCTCTGACTAAATCTCAGCGCTCTCTGTTGCCCCTTCACACCAGCTCTATCTCGCAGCACACCGTGTTGCCCCTTCAACGCAGCTCTCACTCTCAGAGCTCTCTCTGTTTCCCCTTCACAGCAGCTCTAACTCTAAGCGCTCTCAGTTGCCCCTTCAATGCAGCTCTATAACTCACAGCACTCTCTGTTCCCACTTTCACACAGCACTAACTCTCACCGCTCTCTGTTGCCCTTCAGAGCAGCTCTGACTAAATCTCAGTGCTCTCTGTTTCCCCAAGGCAGCTTTAACTCTCAGCGCTCTCTATTGCCCCTTCACATGAACTCTAACTCTCACCGTTCTGTTTGCTACTTGAGAGCAGCTCTAATTCTAAGCGCTCTCAGTTGCCCCTTCACAGCAGCTCTGAACCTCAGCGGGCTCTGTTGCCCCTTCACAGCAGCTCTAACTCACAGCACTCTTTGTTGCCCCTTTAATGCAGCTCTAACTATCAGCGCTCTCTGTTGCCCTTCAGAGCCGCCCTGACTGAATCTCAGCGCTCTCTGTTTCCCCTCCACAGCACCTCTATCTCTCAGCGCTCTGTTTGCTTCTTCACAGCAGCTCTAATTCTAAGCGCTCTCAGTTGCCCCTTCACAGCAGCTCTGACCTCAGCGAGCTCTGTTGCCCCTTCACAGCAGCTCTAACTCTCAGCGCTGTGTGTTGCCCCTTCACAACAGCTCTAACTCTCACCATTCTGTTTCCGCTTCACAGCAGCCCTGACTCTCAACGCTCTGTGTTGCCCCTTCAACGCAGCTCTAACTCTCAGCGCTCGCTGTTGCCCCTTCAGTGCAGCTCTCACTAAATCTCAGCGCTCTGTGTTGCCCCTTCACAGAAGCTCTCTTAGCGCTCTGTTGCCCTTCAGAGCAGCTCTGACTAAATCTCAGCGCTCTGTTTCCCCTCCACAGCAGCTCAATCTCTCAGCGCTGTTTGCTTCTTCAGAGCAGCTCTAATTCTAAGCCCTCTCAGTTGCCCCTTCACAGCAGCTCTAAACCTCACCGAGCTTCACAGCAGCTCTAACTCACAGCGCGCTCTGTTGCCCTTCAGAGCAGCTCTGACTAACTCTCCGTGCTTTCTGTTGACCCTTCAGATCAGTCTGACTAACTCTCAGCGCTCCCGGTTGCCCCTTCACAGCAGCTCTAACTCTCAGCGCCCTGTGTTGCCACTTCAATGCAGTTCTAATTCTCAGCACTCTTTATTGCCCCTTCAGAGCAGCTCTAACTCTCAGAGCACTCTGTTGCCCTTCAGAGCAGCTCTGACTAAATCTCAGTGCTCTCTGTTTCCCCAAGGCAGCTTTAACTGTCAGCGCTCTCTATTGCCCCTTCACAGGAGTTCTAACTCTCACCGCTCTGTTTGCTACTTGAGAGCAGCTCTAATTCTAAGCGCTCTCAGTTGCCCCTTCACAGCAGCTGTAAACCTCAGCGAGCTCTGTTGCCCCTTCAACGCAGCTCTAACTCTCAGTGCGCTCTGTTGCCATTCAGAGTAGCTCTGACTAAATCTCAGCGCTTTCTGTGGCCCCTTCACAGCAGCTCTAATTCTCAGAGCGCTCTGTTGCCCCTTCAGAGGAGCTCTGACTAAATCTCTAGGCTCTCTGTTGCCCCTTCACAGCAGCTCTAACTCTCAGCGCGCTCTGTTGCCCTTCAGAGTAGCACTGACTAAATCTCAGCGCTCTCTATTGCCCCTTCACAGGATCTCTAACTCTAACCGCTCTGTCTGCTACTTGAGAGCAGCTCTAATTGTAAGCGCTCTCAGTTGCCCCTTCACAGCAGCTGTAAACCTCATCGCTCTCTCTTGCCCCTACAACGCAGCTCTAACGCTCAGCGCTCGCTGTTGCCTCTTCAGAGCAGCTCTGACTAAATCTCAGCGCTCTGTGTTGCCCCTTCCCAGCAGCTCTAACTCTCAGCGCTCTGTGTTGCCCCTTCACAACAGCTGGAACTCTCACCACTCTGTTTCCCTTTCACAGCAGCTCTAACTCTCACCACTCTGTTTCCGCTTCACAGCAGCCCTCACTCTCAACGCTCTGGGTTGCCCATCAACACAGCTGTAACTCAGCGCTCACTGTTGCCCATTCAGAGCAGCTATAACTCTCAGCGCTCTGTTGACCCTTCATTGTAGCTCTGACTAAATCTCAGCGCTCTCTGTTGCCCCTTCACACCAGCTCTATCTCGCAGCACACCGTGTTGCCCCTTCAACGCAGCTCTAACTCTCAGAGCTCTCTCTGTTTCCCCTTCACAGCAGCTCTAACTCTAAGCGCTCTCAGTTGCCCCTTCAATGCAGCTCTGTAACTCACAGCACTCTCTGTTCCCACTTTAACGCAGCTCTAACTCTCACCGCTCTCTGTTGCCCTTCAGAGCAGCTCTGACTAAATCTCAGTGCTCTCTGTTTCCCCAAGGCAGCTTTAACTCTCAGCGCTCTCTATTGCCCCTTCACAGGAGTTCTCTCACCGCTCTGTTTGCTACTTGAGAGCAGCTCTAATTCTAAGCCCTCTCAGTTGCCCCTTCACAGCAGCTCTAAACCTCACCGAGCTTCACAGCAGCTCTAACTCTCAGAGCGCTCTGTTGCCCCTTCAGAGGAGCTCTGACTAAATCTCAGCGCTCTCTGTTGCCCATTCATAGCAGCTATAACTCTCAGCGCTCTGTTGCCCCTTCATAGCAGCTCTGACTAAATCTCAGCGCTCTCTGTGTCCCCTTCACACCAGCTCTATCTCTCAGCGCTGTGTGTTGCCCCTTCAACACAGCTCTAATTCTCAGCGATCTATGAGCCCCTTCACAGGAGCACTGACTGACTCTCAAGCGCTCTGTGTTGCCACTTCACAGTAGCTGTAACTCTAAGTGCACTCAGTTGCCCCTTCTCAGCAGCTCTAACTTCCAGTGCTCTGTGTTGCCCCTTCACAGCAGCTCTAACGCTGAGCTCTCTCAGTTGCCCCTTCAATGCAGCTCTAACTCACAGCGCTCTGTGTTGCCTCTTCAACGCAGCTGTAACTCTTACGGATCTCTGTTGCCCTTTAACAGCAGCTCTAACTCTAAGAGCTCTCATTTGCCCCTTCAATGCAGCCCTAACGCACAGCACTCTGGGTTGCCCCTTCAGTGCAGCTCTGACTAAATCTCAGCGCTCTGTGATTCTCCTTCACAGAAGCTTTCTCAGCGCTCTGTGTAGCCCCTACACAGCAGCTCTAAATCTCAGCGCTGTGTGTTGCCCCTTCACAACAGCTGGAACTCTCACCACTCTGTTTCCCTTTCACAGCAGCTCTAACTCTCACCACTCTGTTTCTGCTTCACAGCAGCCCTCACTCTCAACGCTCTGGATTGCCCATCAACACAGCTGTAACTCAGCGCTCACTGTTGCCCATTCATAGCAGCTATAACTCTCAGCGCTCTGTTGACCCTTCATTGTAGCTCTGACTAAATCTCAGCGCTCTCTGTTGCCCCTTCACACCAGCTCTATCTCGCAGCACACCGTGTTGCCCCTTCAACGCAGCTTTCACTCTCAGAGCTCTCTCTGTTTCCCCTTCACAGCAGCTCTAACTCTAAGCGCTCTCAGTTGCCCCTTCAATGCAGCTCTATAACTCACAGCACTCTCTGTTCCCACTTTCACGCAGCACTAACTCTCACCGCTCTCTGTTGCCCTTCAGAGCAGCTCTGACTAAATCTCAGTGCTCTCTGTTTCCCCAAGGCAGCTTTAACTCTCAGCGCTCTCTATTGCCCCTTCACATGAACTCTAACTCTCACCGCTCTGTTTGCTACTTGAGAGCAGCTCTAATTCTAAGCGCTCTCAGTTGCCCCTTCACAGCAGCTCTGAACCTCAGCGGGCTCTGTTGCCCCTTCACAGCAGCTCTAACTCACAGCACTCTTTGTTGCCCCTTTAATGCAGCTCTAACTATCAGCGCTCTCTGTTGCCCTTCAGAGCCGCCCTGACTGAATCTCAGCGCTCTCTGTTTCCCCTCCACAGCACCTCTATCTCTCAGCGCTCTGTTTGCTTCTTCACAGCAGCTCTAATTCTAAGCGCTCTCAGTTGCCCCTTCACAGCAGCTCTGACCTCAGCGAGCTCTGTTGCCCCTTCACAGCAGCTCTAACTCTCAGCGCTGTGTGTTGCCCCTTCACAACAGCTCTAACTCTCACCATTCTGTTTCCGCTTCACAGCAGCCCTGACTCTCAACGCTCTGTGTTGCCCCTTCAACGCAGCTCTAACTCTCAGCGCTCGCTGTTGCCCCTTCAGTGCAGCTCTGACTAAATCTCAGCGCGCTGTGTTGCCCCTTCACAGAAGCTCTCTCAGCACGCTCTGTTGCCCCTTCACAGCAGCTGTAACTCTCAGCGCGCTCTGTTGCCCTTCAGAGTAGCACTAAATCTCAGCGCTTTCTGTGGCCCCTTCACAGCAGCTCTAACTCTCAGAGCGCTCTGTTGCCCCTTCAGAGGAGCTCCGCCTAAATCTCAGCGCTCTGTGTTGCCCCTTCACAGCAGCTCTAAATCTCAGCGCTGTGTGTTGCCCCTTCACAACAGCTGTAACTCTCACCACTCTCTGTTTCCCCTTCACAGCAGCTCTAACTCTCACCAATCTCTGTTTCCGCTTCACAGCAGCCCTGACTCTCTACGCTCTCTGTTGCCCCTTCACAGCGGCTTTAACTCTAAGTGCTCTCAGTTGCCCCTTCACAGCAGCTCTAACTCTCAGAGCGCTCTGTTGCCCCTTCAGAGAAGCTCGGACTGAATCTCAGCGCTCTCTGTTTCCCCTCCACAGCACCTCTCTCTCTCAGCGCTGTTTGCTTCTTCGGAGCAGCTCTAATTCTAAGCGCTCTCAGTTGCCCCTTCACAGCAGCTCTGAACCTCAGCGAGCTCTGTTGCCCCTTCACAGCAGCTCTCACTCTCAGCGCTGTGTGTTGCCCCTTCACAACAGCTCTAACTCTCACCATTCTGTTTCCACTTCACAGCAGCCCTGACTCTCAACGCTCTGTGTTGCCCCTTCAACGCAGCTCTAACTCTCAGCGCTCGCTGTTGCCCCTTCAGTGCAGCTCTCACTAAATCTCAGCGCTCTGTGTTGCCCCTTCACAGAAGCTCTCTCAGCGCTCTCTGTTGCCCTTCAGAGCAGCTCTGACTAAATCTCAGCGCTCTCTGTTTCCCCTCCACAGCAGCTCAATCTCTCAGCGCTGTTTGCTTCTTCAGAGCACCTCTAATTCTAAGCCCTCTCAGTTGCCCCTTCACAGCAGCTCTAAACCTCACCGAGCTTCACAGCAGCTCTAACTCCCAGCGCGCTCTGTTGCCCTTCAGAGCAGCTCTGACTAACTCTCCGTGCTTTCTGTTGACCCTTCAGATCAGTCTGACTAACTCTCAGCGCTCCCGGTTGCCCCTTCACAGCAGCTCTAACTCTCAGCGCCCTGTGTTGCCCCTTCAACGCAGCTCTAATGCTCACCACTCTTTACTGCCCCTTCACAACAGCAATAAATCAGCGCTCTCCGTTGCCCCTTCACAGCAGCTCTAATTCTAAGCGCTCTCAGTTGCCCCTTCACAGCAGCTCTGACCTCAGCGAGCTCTGTTGCCCCTTCACAGCAGCTCTAACTCTCAGCGCTGTGTGTTGCCCCTTCACAACAGCTCTAACTCTCACCATTCTGTTTCCGCTTCACAGCAGCCCTGACTCTCAACGCTCTGTGTTGCCCCTTCAACGCAGCTCTAACTCTCAGCGCTCGCTGTTGCCCCTTCAGTGCAGCTCTCACTAAATCTCAGCGCTCTGTGTTGCCCCTTCACAGAAGCTCTCTTAGCGCTCTGTTGCCCTTCAGAGCAGCTCTGACTAAATCTCAGCGCTCTGTTTCCCCTCCACAGCAGCTCAATCTCTCAGCGCTGTTTGCTTCTTCAGAGCAGCTCTAATTCTAAGCCCTCTCAGTTGCCCCTTCACAGCAGCTCTAAACCTCACCGAGCTTCACAGCAGCTCTAACTCACAGCGCGCTCTGTTGCCCTTCAGAGCAGCTCTGACTAACTCTCCGTGCTTTCTGTTGACCCTTCAGATCAGTCTGACTAACTCTCAGCGCTCCCGGTTGCCCCTTCACAGCAGCTCTAACTCTCAGCGCCCTGTGTTGCCACTTCAATGCAGTTCTAATTCTCAGCACTCTTTATTGCCCCTTCAGAGCAGCTCTAACTCTCAGAGCACTCTGTTGCCCTTCAGAGCAGCTCTGACTAAATCTCAGTGCTCTCTGTTTCCCCAAGGCAGCTTTAACTGTCAGCGCTCTCTATTGCCCCTTCACAGGAGTTCTAACTCTCACCGCTCTGTTTGCTACTTGAGAGCAGCTCTAATTCTAAGCGCTCTCAGTTGCCCCTTCACAGCAGCTGTAAACCTCAGCGAGCTCTGTTGCCCCTTCAACGCAGCTCTAACTCTCAGTGCGCTCTGTTGCCATTCAGAGTAGCACTGACTAAATCTCAGCGCTTTCTGTGGCCCCTTCACAGCAGCTCTAACTCTCAGAGCGCTCTGTTGCCCCTTCAGAGGAGCTCTGACTAAATCTCTAGGCTCTCTGTTGCCCCTTCACAGCAGCTCTAACTCTCAGCGCGCTCTGTTGCCCTTCAGAGTAGCACTGACTAAATCTCAGCGCTCTCTATTGCCCCTTCACAGGATCTCTAACTCTAACCGCTCTGTTTGCTACTTGAGAGTAGCTCTAATTCTAAGCGCTCTCAGTTGCCCCTTCACAGCAGCTGTAAACCTCATCGCTCTCTCTTGCCCCTACAACGCAGCTCTAACGCTCAGCGCTCGCTGTTGCCTCTTCAGAGCAGCTCTGACTAAATCTCAGCGCTCTGTGTTGCCCCTTCCCAGCAGCTCTAACTCTCAGCGCTCTGTGTTGCCCCTTCACAACAGCTGGAACTCTCACCACTCTGTTTCCCTTTCACAGCAGCTCTAACTCTCACCACTCTGTTTCCGCTTCACAGCAGCCCTCACTCTCAACGCTCTGGGTTGCCCATCAACACAGCTGTAACTCAGCGCTCACTGTTGCCCATTCAGAGCAGCTATAACTCTCAGCGCTCTGTTGACCCTTCATTGTAGCTCTGACTAAATCTCAGCGCTCTCTGTTGCCCCTTCACACCAGCTCTATCTCGCAGCACACCGTGTTGCCCCTTCAACGCAGCTCTAACTCTCAGAGCTCTCTCTGTTTCCCCTTCACAGCAGCTCTAACTCTAAGCGCTCTCAGTTGCCCCTTCAATGCAGCTCTGTAACTCACAGCACTCTCTGTTCCCACTTTAACGCAGCTCTAACTCTCACCGCTCTCTGTTGCCCTTCAGAGCAGCTCTGACTAAATCTCAGTGCTCTCTGTTTCCCCAAGGCAGCTTTAACTCTCAGCGCTCTCTATTGCCCCTTCACATGAACTCTAACTCTCACCGCTCTGTTTGCTACTTGAGAGCAGCTCTAATTCTAAGCGCTCTCAGTTGCCCCTTCACAGCAGCTCTGAACCTCAGCGGGCTCTGTTGCCCCTTCACAGCAGCTCTAACTCACAGCACTCTTTGTTGCCCCTTTAATGCAGCTCTAACTATCAGCGCTCTCTGTTGCCCTTCAGAGCCGCCCTGACTGAATCTCAGCGCTCTCTGTTTCCCCTCCACAGCACCTCTATCTCTCAGCGCTCTGTTTGCTTCTTCACAGCAGCTCTAATTCTAAGCGCTCTCAGTTGCCCCTTCACAGCAGCTCTGACCTCAGCGAGCTCTGTTGCCCCTTCACAGCAGCTCTAACTCTCAGCGCTGTGTGTTGCCCCTTCACAACAGCTCTAACTCTCACCATTCTGTTTCCGCTTCACAGCAGCCCTGACTCTCAACGCTCTGTGTTGCCCCTTCAACGCAGCTCTAACTCTCAGCGCTCGCTGTTGCCCCTTCAGTGCAGCTCTCACTAAATCTCAGCGCGCTGTGTTGCCCCTTCACAGAAACTCTCTCAGCACGCTCTGTTGCCCCTTCACAGCAGCTGTAACTCTCAGCGCGCTCTGTTGCCCTTCAGAGTAGCACTAAATCTCAGCGCTTTCTGTGGCCCCTTCACAGCAGCTCTAACTCTCAGAGCGCTCTGTTGCCCCTTCAGTGCAGCTCTCACTAAATCTCAGCGCTCTGTGTTGCCCCTTCACAGAAGCTCTCTTAGCGCTCTGTTGCCCTTCAGAGCAGCTCTGACTAAATCTCAGCGCTCTGTTTCCCCTCCACAGCAGCTCAATCTCTCAGCGCTGTTTGCTTCTTCAGAGCAGCTCTAATTCTAAGCCCTCTCAGTTGCCCCTTCACAGCAGCTCTAAACCTCACCGAGCTTCACAGCAGCTCTAACTCACAGCGCGCTCTGTTGCCCTTCAGAGCAGCTCTGACTAACTCTCCGTGCTTTCTGTTGACCCTTCAGATCAGTCTGACTAACTCTCAGCGCTCCCGGTTGCCCCTTCACAGCAGCTCTAACTCTCAGCGCCCTGTGTTGCCACTTCAATGCAGTTCTAATTCTCAGCACTCTTTATTGCCCCTTCAGAGCAGCTCTAACTCTCAGAGCACTCTGTTGCCCTTCAGAGCAGCTCTGACTAAATCTCAGTGCTCTCTGTTTCCCCAAGGCAGCTTTAACTCTCAGCGCTCTCTATTGCCCCTTCACAGGAGTTCTAACTCTCACCGCTCTGTTTGCTACTTGAGAGCAGCTCTAATTCTAAGCGCTCTCAGTTGCCCCTTCACAGCAGCTGTAAACCTCAGCGAGCTCTGTTGCCCCTTCAACGCAGCTCTAACTCTCAGTGCGCTCTGTTGCCATTCAGAGTAGCACTGACTAAATCTCAGCGCTTTCTGTGGCCCCTTCACAGCAGCTCTAACTCTCAGAGCGCTCTGTTGCCCCTTCAGAGGAGCTCTGACTAAATCTCTAGGCTCTCTGTTGCCCCTTCACAGCAGCTCTAACTCTCAGCGCGCTCTGTTGCCCTTCAGAGTAGCACTGACTAAATCTCAGCGCTCTCTATTGCCCCTTCACAGGATCTCTAACTCTAACCGCTCTGTCTGCTACTTGAGAGCAGCTCTAATTGTAAGCGCTCTCAGTTGCCCCTTCACAGCAGCTGTAAACCTCATCGCTCTCTCTTGCCCCTACAACGCAGCTCTAACGCTCAGCGCTCGCTGTTGCCTCTTCAGAGCAGCTCTGACTAAATCTCAGCGCTCTGTGTTGCCCCTTCCCAGCAGCTCTAACTCTCAGCGCTCTGTGTTGCCCCTTCACAACAGCTGGAACTCTCACCACTCTGTTTCCCTTTCACAGCAGCTCTAACTCTCACCACTCTGTTTCCGCTTCACAGCAGCCCTCACTCTCAACGCTCTGGGTTGCCCATCAACACAGCTGTAACTCAGCGCTCACTGTTGCCCATTCAGAGCAGCTATAACTCTCAGCGCTCTGTTGACCCTTCATTGTAGCTCTGACTAAATCTCAGCGCTCTCTGTTGCCCCTTCACACCAGCTCTATCTCGCAGCACACCGTGTTGCCCCTTCAACGCAGCTCTAACTCTCAGAGCTCTCTCTGTTTCCCCTTCACAGCAGCTCTAACTCTAAGCGCTCTCAGTTGCCCCTTCAATGCAGCTCTGTAACTCACAGCACTCTCTGTTCCCACTTTAACGCAGCTCTAACTCTCACCGCTCTCTGTTGCCCTTCAGAGCAGCTCTGACTAAATCTCAGTGCTCTCTGTTTCCCCAAGGCAGCTTTAACTCTCAGCGCTCTCTATTGCCCCTTCACAGGAGTTCTCTCACCGCTCTGTTTGCTACTTGAGAGCAGCTCTAATTCTAAGCCCTCTCAGTTGCCCCTTCACAGCAGCTCTAAACCTCACCGAGCTTCACAGCAGCTCTAACTCTCAGAGCGCTCTGTTGCCCCTTCAGAGGAGCTCTGACTAAATCTCAGCGCTCTCTGTTGCCCATTCATAGCAGCTATAACTCTCAGCGCTCTGTTGCCCCTTCATAGCAGCTCTGACTAAATCTCAGCGCTCTCTGTGTCCCCTTCACACCAGCTCTATCTCTCAGCGCTGTGTGTTGCCCCTTCAACACAGCTCTAATTCTCAGCGATCTATGAGCCCCTTCACAGGAGCACTGACTGACTCTCAAGCGCTCTGTGTTGCCACTTCACAGTAGCTGTAACTCTAAGTGCACTCAGTTGCCCCTTCTCAGCAGCTCTAACTTCCAGTGCTCTGTGTTGCCCCTTCACAGCAGCTCTAACGCTGAGCTCTCTCAGTTGCCCCTTCAATGCAGCTCTAACTCACAGCGCTCTGTGTTGCCTCTTCAACGCAGCTGTAACTCTTACGGATCTCTGTTGCCCTTTAACAGCAGCTCTAACTCTAAGAGCTCTCATTTGCCCCTTCAATGCAGCCCTAACGCACAGCACTCTGGGTTGCCCCTTCAGTGCAGCTCTGACTAAATCTCAGCGCTCTGTGATTCTCCTTCACAGAAGCTTTCTCAGCGCTCTGTGTAGCCCCTACACAGCAGCTCTAAATCTCAGCGCTGTGTGTTGCCCCTTCACAACAGCTGGAACTCTCACCACTCTGTTTCCCTTTCACAGCAGCTCTAACTCTCACCACTCTGTTTCTGCTTCACAGCAGCCCTCACTCTCAACGCTCTGGATTGCCCATCAACACAGCTGTAACTCAGCGCTCACTGTTGCCCATTCATAGCAGCTATAACTCTCAGCGCTCTGTTGACCCTTCATTGTAGCTCTGACTAAATCTCAGCGCTCTCTGTTGCCCCTTCACACCAGCTCTATCTCGCAGCACACCGTGTTGCCCCTTCAACGCAGCTTTCACTCTCAGAGCTCTCTCTGTTTCCCCTTCACAGCAGCTCTAACTCTAAGCGCTCTCAGTTGCCCCTTCAATGCAGCTCTATAACTCACAGCACTCTCTGTTCCCACTTTCACGCAGCACTAACTCTCACCGCTCTCTGTTGCCCTTCAGAGCAGCTCTGACTAAATCTCAGTGCTCTCTGTTTCCCCAAGGCAGCTTTAACTCTCAGCGCTCTCTATTGCCCCTTCACATGAACTCTAACTCTCACCGCTCTGTTTGCTACTTGAGAGCAGCTCTAATTCTAAGCGCTCTCAGTTGCCCCTTCACAGCAGCTCTGAACCTCAGCGGGCTCTGTTGCCCCTTCACAGCAGCTCTAACTCACAGCACTCTTTGTTGCCCCTTTAATGCAGCTCTAACTATCAGCGCTCTCTGTTGCCCTTCAGAGCCGCCCTGACTGAATCTCAGCGCTCTCTGTTTCCCCTCCACAGCACCTCTATCTCTCAGCGCTCTGTTTGCTTCTTCACAGCAGCTCTAATTCTAAGCGCTCTCAGTTGCCCCTTCACAGCAGCTCTGACCTCAGCGAGCTCTGTTGCCCCTTCACAGCAGCTCTAACTCTCAGCGCTGTGTGTTGCCCCTTCACAACAGCTCTAACTCTCACCATTCTGTTTCCGCTTCACAGCAGCCCTGACTCTCAACGCTCTGTGTTGCCCCTTCAACGCAGCTCTAACTCTCAGCGCTCGCTGTTGCCCCTTCAGTGCAGCTCTGACTAAATCTCAGCGCGCTGTGTTGCCCCTTCACAGAAGCTCTCTCAGAACGCTCTGTTGCCCCTTCACAGCAGCTGTAACTCTCAGCGCGCTCTGTTGCCCTTCAGAGTAGCACTAAATCTCAGCGCTTTCTGTGGCCCCTTCACAGCAGCTCTAACTCTCAGAGCGCTCTGTTGCCCCTTCAGAGGAGCTCCGCCTAAATCTCAGCGCTCTGTGTTGCCCCTTCACAGCAGCTCTAAATCTCAGCGCTGTGTGTTGCCCCTTCACAACAGCTGTAACTCTCACCACTCTCTGTTTCCCCTTCACAGCAGCTCTAACTCTCACCAATCTCTGTTTCCGCTTCACAGCAGCCCTGACTCTCTACGCTCTCTGTTGCCCCTTCACAGCGGCTTTAACTCTAAGTGCTCTCAGTTGCCCCTTCACAGCAGCTCTAACTCTCAGAGCGCTCTGTTGCCCCTTCAGAGAAGCTCGGACTGAATCTCAGCGCTCTCTGTTTCCCCTCCACAGCACCTCTCTCTCTCAGCGCTGTTTGCTTCTTCGGAGCAGCTCTAATTCTAAGCGCTCTCAGTTGCCCCTTCACAGCAGCTCTGACCTCAGCGAGCTCTGTTGCCCCTTCACAGCAGCTCTCACTCTCAGCGCTGTGTGTTGCCCCTTCACAACAGCTCTAACTCTCACCATTCTGTTTCCACTTCACAGCAGCCCTGACTCTCAACGCTCTGTGTTGCCCCTTCAACGCAGCTCTAACTCTCAGCGCTCGCTGTTGCCCCTTCAGTGCAGCTCTCACTAAATCTCAGCGCTCTGTGTTGCCCCTTCACAGAAGCTCTCTCAGCGCTCTCTGTTGCCCTTCAGAGCAGCTCTGACTAAATCTCAGCGCTCTCTGTTTCCCCTCCACAGCAGCTCAATCTCTCAGCGCTGTTTGCTTCTTCAGAGCAGCTCTAATTCTAAGCCCTCTCAGTTGCCCCTTCACAGCAGCTCTAAACCTCACCGAGCTTCACAGCAGCTCTAACTCCCAGCGCGCTCTGTTGCCCTTCAGAGCAGCTCTGACTAACTCTCCGTGCTTTCTGTTGACCCTTCAGATCAGTCTGACTAACTCTCAGCGCTCCCGGTTGCCCCTTCACAGCAGCTCTAACTCTCAGCGCCCTGTGTTGCCCCTTCAACGCAGCTCTAATGCTCACCACTCTTTACTGCCCCTTCACAACAGCAATAAATCAGCGCTCTCCGTTGCCCCTTCACAGCAGCTCTAATTCTAAGCGCTCTCAGTTGCCCCTTCACAGCAGCTCTGACCTCAGCGAGCTCTGTTGCCCCTTCACAGCAGCTCTAACTCTCAGCGCTGTGTGTTGCCCCTTCACAACAGCTCTAACTCTCACCATTCTGTTTCCGCTTCACAGCAGCCCTGACTCTCAACGCTCTGTGTTGCCCCTTCAACGCAGCTCTAACTCTCAGCGCTCGCTGTTGCCCCTTCAGTGCAGCTCTCACTAAATCTCAGCGCTCTGTGTTGCCCCTTCACAGAAGCTCTCTTAGCGCTCTGTTGCCCTTCAGAGCAGCTCTGACTAAATCTCAGCGCTCTGTTTCCCCTCCACAGCAGCTCAATCTCTCAGCGCTGTTTGCTTCTTCAGAGCAGCTCTAATTCTAAGCCCTCTCAGTTGCCCCTTCACAGCAGCTCTAAACCTCACCGAGCTTCACAGCAGCTCTAACTCACAGCGCGCTCTGTTGCCCTTCAGAGCAGCTCTGACTAACTCTCCGTGCTTTCTGTTGACCCTTCAGATCAGTCTGACTAACTCTCAGCGCTCCCGGTTGCCCCTTCACAGCAGCTCTAACTCTCAGCGCCCTGTGTTGCCACTTCAATGCAGTTCTAATTCTCAGCACTCTTTATTGCCCCTTCAGAGCAGCTCTAACTCTCAGAGCACTCTGTTGCCCTTCAGAGCAGCTCTGACTAAATCTCAGTGCTCTCTGTTTCCCCAAGGCAGCTTTAACTGTCAGCGCTCTCTATTGCCCCTTCACAGGAGTTCTAACTCTCACCGCTCTGTTTGCTACTTGAGAGCAGCTCTAATTCTAAGCGCTCTCAGTTGCCCCTTCACAGCAGCTGTAAACCTCAGCGAGCTCTGTTGCCCCTTCAACGCAGCTCTAACTCTCAGTGCGCTCTGTTGCCATTCAGAGTAGCACTGACTAAATCTCAGCGCTTTCTGTGGCCCCTTCACAGCAGCTCTAACTCTCAGAGCGCTCTGTTGCCCCTTCAGAGGAGCTCTGACTAAATCTCTAGGCTCTCTGTTGCCCCTTCACAGCAGCTCTAACTCTCAGCGCGCTCTGTTGCCCTTCAGAGTAGCACTGACTAAATCTCAGCGCTCTCTATTGCCCCTTCACAGGATCTCTAACTCTAACCGCTCTGTTTGCTACTTGAGAGTAGCTCTAATTCTAAGCGCTCTCAGTTGCCCCTTCACAGCAGCTGTAAACCTCATCGCTCTCTCTTGCCCCTACAACGCAGCTCTAACGCTCAGCGCTCGCTGTTGCCTCTTCAGAGCAGCTCTGACTAAATCTCAGCGCTCTGTGTTGCCCCTTCCCAGCAGCTCTAACTCTCAGCGCTCTGTGTTGCCCCTTCACAACAGCTGGAACTCTCACCACTCTGTTTCCCTTTCACAGCAGCTCTAACTCTCACCACTCTGTTTCCGCTTCACAGCAGCCCTCACTCTCAACGCTCTGGGTTGCCCATCAACACAGCTGTAACTCAGCGCTCACTGTTGCCCATTCAGAGCAGCTATAACTCTCAGCGCTCTGTTGACCCTTCATTGTAGCTCTGACTAAATCTCAGCGCTCTCTGTTGCCCCTTCACACCAGCTCTATCTCGCAGCACACCGTGTTGCCCCTTCAACGCAGCTCTAACTCTCAGAGCTCTCTCTGTTTCCCCTTCACAGCAGCTCTAACTCTAAGCGCTCTCAGTTGCCCCTTCAATGCAGCTCTGTAACTCACAGCACTCTCTGTTCCCACTTTAACGCAGCTCTAACTCTCACCGCTCTCTGTTGCCCTTCAGAGCAGCTCTGACTAAATCTCAGTGCTCTCTGTTTCCCCAAGGCAGCTTTAACTCTCAGCGCTCTCTATTGCCCCTTCACATGAACTCTAACTCTCACCGCTCTGTTTGCTACTTGAGAGCAGCTCTAATTCTAAGCGCTCTCAGTTGCCCCTTCACAGCAGCTCTGAACCTCAGCGGGCTCTGTTGCCCCTTCACAGCAGCTCTAACTCACAGCACTCTTTGTTGCCCCTTTAATGCAGCTCTAACTATCAGCGCTCTCTGTTGCCCTTCAGAGCCGCCCTGACTGAATCTCAGCGCTCTCTGTTTCCCCTCCACAGCACCTCTATCTCTCAGCGCTCTGTTTGCTTCTTCACAGCAGCTCTAATTCTAAGCGCTCTCAGTTGCCCCTTCACAGCAGCTCTGACCTCAGCGAGCTCTGTTGCCCCTTCACAGCAGCTCTAACTCTCAGCGCTGTGTGTTGCCCCTTCACAACAGCTCTAACTCTCACCATTCTGTTTCCGCTTCACAGCAGCCCTGACTCTCAACGCTCTGTGTTGCCCCTTCAACGCAGCTCTAACTCTCAGCGCTCGCTGTTGCCCCTTCAGTGCAGCTCTCACTAAATCTCAGCGCGCTGTGTTGCCCCTTCACAGAAACTCTCTCAGCACGCTCTGTTGCCCCTTCACAGCAGCTGTAACTCTCAGCGCGCTCTGTTGCCCTTCAGAGTAGCACTAAATCTCAGCGCTTTCTGTGGCCCCTTCACAGCAGCTCTAACTCTCAGAGCGCTCTGTTGCCCCTTCAGTGCAGCTCTCACTAAATCTCAGCGCTCTGTGTTGCCCCTTCACAGAAGCTCTCTTAGCGCTCTGTTGCCCTTCAGAGCAGCTCTGACTAAATCTCAGCGCTCTGTTTCCCCTCCACAGCAGCTCAATCTCTCAGCGCTGTTTGCTTCTTCAGAGCAGCTCTAATTCTAAGCCCTCTCAGTTGCCCCTTCACAGCAGCTCTAAACCTCACCGAGCTTCACAGCAGCTCTAACTCACAGCGCGCTCTGTTGCCCTTCAGAGCAGCTCTGACTAACTCTCCGTGCTTTCTGTTGACCCTTCAGATCAGTCTGACTAACTCTCAGCGCTCCCGGTTGCCCCTTCACAGCAGCTCTAACTCTCAGCGCCCTGTGTTGCCACTTCAATGCAGTTCTAATTCTCAGCACTCTTTATTGCCCCTTCAGAGCAGCTCTAACTCTCAGAGCACTCTGTTGCCCTTCAGAGCAGCTCTGACTAAATCTCAGTGCTCTCTGTTTCCCCAAGGCAGCTTTAACTCTCAGCGCTCTCTATTGCCCCTTCACAGGAGTTCTAACTCTCACCGCTCTGTTTGCTACTTGAGAGCAGCTCTAATTCTAAGCGCTCTCAGTTGCCCCTTCACAGCAGCTGTAAACCTCAGCGAGCTCTGTTGCCCCTTCAACGCAGCTCTAACTCTCAGTGCGCTCTGTTGCCATTCAGAGTAGCTCTGACTAAATCTCAGCGCTTTCTGTGGCCCCTTCACAGCAGCTCTAACTCTCAGAGCGCTCTGTTGCCCCTTCAGAGGAGCTCTGACTAAATCTCTAGGCTCTCTGTTGCCCCTTCACAGCAGCTCTAACTCTCAGCGCGCTCTGTTGCCCTTCAGAGTAGCACTGACTAAATCTCAGCGCTCTCTATTGCCCCTTCACAGGATCTCTAACTCTAACCGCTCTGTCTGCTACTTGAGAGCAGCTCTAATTGTAAGCGCTCTCAGTTGCCCCTTCACAGCAGCTGTAAAACTCATCGCTCTCTCTTGCCCCTACAACGCAGCTCTAACGCTCAGCGCTCGCTGTTGCCTCTTCAGAGCAGCTCTGACTAAATCTCAGCGCTCTGTGTTGCCCCTTCCCAGCAGCTCTAACTCTCAGCGCTATGTGTTGCCCCTTCACAATAGCTGGAACTCTCACCACTCTGTTTCCCTTTCACAGCAGCTCTAACTCTCACCACTCTGTTTCTGCTTCACAGCAGCCCTCACTCTCAACGCTCTGGATTGCCCATCAACACAGCTGTAACTCAGCGCTCACTGTTGCCCATTCATAGCAGCTATAACTCTCAGCGCTCTGTTGACCCTTCATTGTAGCTCTGACTAAATCTCAGCGCTCTCTGTTGCCCCTTCACACCAGCTCTATCTCGCAGCACACCGTGTTGCCCCTTCAACGCAGCTCTAACTCTCAGAGCTCTCTGTTTCCCCTTCACAGCAGCTCTAACTCTAAGCGCTCTCAGTTGCCCCTTCAATGCAGCTCTGTAACTCACAGCACTCTCTGTTCCCACTTTAACGCAGCTCTAACTGTCACCGCTCTCTGTTGCCCTTCAGAGCAGCTCTGACTAAATCTCAGTGCTCTCTGTTTTCCCAAGGCAGCTTTAACTCTCAGCGCTCTCTATTGCCCCTTCACAGGAGTTCTCTCACCGCTCTGTTTGCTACTTGAGAGCAGCTCTAATTCTAAGCCCTCTCAGTTGCCCCTTCACAGCAGCTCTAAACCTCACCGAGCTTCACAGCAGCTCTAACTCTCAGAGCGCTCTGTTGCCCCTTCAGAGGAGCTCTGACTAAATCTCAGCGCTCTCTGTTGCCCATTCATAGCAGCTATAACTCTCAGCGCTCTGTTGCCCCTTCATAGCAGCTCTGACTAAATCTCAGCGCTCTCTGTGTCCCCTTCACACCAGCTCTATCTCTCAGCGCTGTGTGTTGCCCCTTCAACACAGCTCTAATTCTCAGCGATCTATGAGCCCCTTCACAGGAGCGCTGACTGACTCTCAAGCGCTCTGTGTTGCCACTTCACAGTAGCTGTAACTCTAAGTGCACTCAGTTGCCCCTTCTCAGCAGCTCTAACTTCCAGTGCTCTGTGTTGCCCCTTCACAGCAGCTCTAACGCTGAGCTCTCTCAGTTGCCCCTTCAATGCAGCTCTAACTCACAGCGCTCTGTGTTGCCTCTTCAACGCAGCTGTAACTCTTACGGATCTCTGTTGCCCTTTAACAGCAGCTCTAACTCTAAGAGCTCTCATTTGCCCCTTCAATGCAGCCCTAACGCACAGCACTCTGGGTTGCCCCTTCAGTGCAGCTCTGACTAAATCTCAGCGCTCTGTGATTCTCCTTCACAGAAGCTTTCTCAGCGCTCTGTGTAGCCCCTACACAGCAGCTCTAAATCTCAGCGCTGTGTGTTGCCCCTTCACAACAGCTGGAACTCTCACCACTCTGTTTCCCTTTCACAGCAGCTCTAACTCTCACCACTCTGTTTCTGCTTCACAGCAGGCCTCACTCTCAACGCTCTGGATTGCCCATCAACACAGCTGTAACTCAGCGCTCACTGTTGCCCATTCATAGCAGCTATAACTCTCAGCGCTCTGTTTGCTTCTTCACAGCAGCTCTAATTCTAAGCGCTCTCAGTTGCCCCTTCACAGCAGCTCTGAACCTCAGCGGGCTCTGTTGCCCCTTCACAGCAGCTCTAACTCACAGCACTCTTTGTTGCCCCTTTAATGCAGCTCTAACTATCAGCGCTCTCTGTTGCCCTTCAGAGCCGCCCTGACTGAATCTCAGCGCTCTCTGTTTCCCCTCCACAGCACCTCTATCTCTCAGCGCTCTGTTTGCTTCTTCACAGCAGCTCTAATTCTAAGCGCTCTCAGTTGCCCCTTCACAGCAGCTCTGACCTCAGCGAGCTCTGTTGCCCCTTCACAGCAGCTCTAACTCTCAGCGCTGTGTGTTGCCCCTTCACAACAGCTCTAACTCTCACCATTCTGTTTCCGCTTCACAGCAGCCCTGACTCTCAACGCTCTGTGTTGCCCCTTCAACGCAGCTCTAACTCTCAGCGCTCGCTGTTGCCCCTTCAGTGCAGCTCTCACTAAATCTCAGCGCTCTGTGTTGCCCCTTCACAGAAGCTCTCTTAGCGCTCTGTTGCCCTTCAGAGCAGCTCTGACTAAATCTCAGCGCTCTGTTTCCCCTCCACAGCAGCTCAATCTCTCAGCGCTGTTTGCTTCTTCAGAGCAGCTCTAATTCTAAGCCCTCTCAGTTGCCCCTTCACAGCAGCTCTAAACCTCACCGAGCTTCACAGCAGCTCTAACTCACAGCGTGCTCTGTTGCCCTTCAGAGCAGCTCTGACTAACTCTCCGTGCTTTCTGTTGACCCTTCAGATCAGTCTGACTAACTCTCAGCGCTCCCGGTTGCCCCTTCACAGCAGCTCTAACTCTCAGCGCCCTGTGTTGCCACTTCAATGCAGTTCTAATTCTCAGC
This sequence comes from Pseudorca crassidens, assembly GCF_039906515.1. Lineage (NCBI taxonomy): Eukaryota > Metazoa > Chordata > Mammalia > Artiodactyla > Delphinidae > Pseudorca > Pseudorca crassidens. The sequence continues at coordinate 77,584,300 of NC_090311.1, forward strand.
ACTCTTTATTGCCCCTTCAGAGCAGCTCTAACTCTCAGAGCACTCTGTTGCCCTTCAGAGCAGCTCTGACTAAATCTCAGTGCTCTCTGTTTCCCCAAGGCAGCTTTAACTGTCAGCGCTCTCTATTGCCCCTTCACAGGAGTTCTAACTCTCACCGCTCTGTTTGCTACTTGAGAGCAGCTCTAATTCTAAGCGCTCTCAGTTGCCCCTTCACAGCAGCTGTAAACCTCAGCGAGCTCTGTTGCCCCTTCAACGCAGCTCTAACTCTCAGTGCGCTCTGTTGCCATTCAGAGTAGCACTGACTAAATCTCAGCGCTTTCTGTGGCCCCTTCACAGCAGCTCTAACTCTCAGAGCGCTCTGTTGCCCCTTCAGAGGAGCTCTGACTAAATCTCTAGGCTCTCTGTTGCCCCTTCACAGCAGCTCTAACTCTCAGCGCGCTCTGTTGCCCTTCAGAGTAGCACTGACTAAATCTCAGCGCTCTCTATTGCCCCTTCACAGGATCTCTAACTCTAACCGCTCTGTTTGCTACTTGAGAGCAGCTCTAATTCTAAGCGCTCTCAGTTGCCCCTTCACAGCAGCTGTAAACCTCATCGCTCTCTCTTGCCCCTACAACGCAGCTCTAACGCTCAGCGCTCGCTGTTGCCTCTTCAGAGCAGCTCTGACTAAATCTCAGCGCTCTGTGTTGCCCCTTCCCAGCAGCTCTAACTCTCAGCGCTATGTGTTGCCCCTTCACAACAGCTGGAACTCTCACCACTCTGTTTCCCTTTCACAGCAGCTCTAACTCTCACCACTCTGTTTCTGCTTCACAGCAGCCCTCACTCTCAACGCTCTGGGTTGCCCATCAACACAGCTGTAACTCAGCGCTCACTGTTGCCCATTCATAGCAGCTATAACTCTCAGCGCTCTGTTGACCCTTCATTGTAGCTCTGACTAAATCTCAGCGCTCTCTGTTGCCCCTTCACACCAGCTCTATCTCGCAGCACACCGTGTTGCCCCTTCAACGCAGCTCTAACTCTCAGAGCTCTCTCTGTTTCCCCTTCACAGCAGCTCTAACTCTAAGCGCTCTCAGTTGCCCCTTCAATGCAGCTCTATAACTCACAGCACTCTCTGTTCCCACTTTAATGCAGCTCTAACTCTCACCGCTCTCTGTTGCCCTTCAGAGCAGCTCTGACTAAATCTCAGTGCTCTCTGTTTCCCCAAGGCAGCTTTAACTCTCAGCGCTCTCTATTGCCCCTTCACAGGAGTTCTCTCACCGCTCTGTTTGCTACTTGAGAGCAGCTCTAATTCTAAGCCCTCTCAGTTGCCCCTTCACAGCAGCTCTAAACCTCACCGAGCTTCACAGCAGCTCTAACTCTCAGAGCGCTCTGTTGCCCCTTCAGAGGAGCTCTGACTAAATCTCAGCGCTCTCTGTTGCCCATTCATAGCAGCTATAACTCTCAGCGCTCTGTTGCCCCTTCATAGCAGCTCTGACTAAATCTCAGCGCTCTCTGTGTCCCCTTCACACCAGCTCTATCTCTCAGCGCTGTGTGTTGCCCCTTCAACACAGCTCTAATTCTCAGCGATCTATGCGCCCCTTCACAGGAGCGCTGACTGACTCTCAAGCGCTCTGTGTTGCCACTTCACAGTAGCTGTAACTCTAAGTGCACTCAGTTGCCCCTTCTCAGCAGCTCTAACTTCCAGTGCTCTGTGTTGCCCCTTCACAGCAGCTCTAACGCTGAGCTCTCTCAGTTGCCCCTTCAATGCAGCTCTAACTCACAGCGCTCTGTGTTGCATCTTCAACGCAGCTGTAACTCTTACGGATCTCTGTTGCCCTTTAACAGCAGCTCTAACTCTAAGAGCTCTCATTTGCCCCTTCAATGCAGCCCTAACGCACAGCACTCTGGGTTGCCCCTTCAGTGCAGCTCTGACTAAATCTCAGCGCTCTGTGATTCTCCTTCACAGAAGCTTTCTCAGCGCTCTGTGTAGCCCCTACACAGCAGCTCTAAATCTCAGCGCTGTGTGTTGCCCCTTCACAACAGCTGGAACTCTCACCACTCTGTTTCCCTTTCACAGCAGCTCTAACTCTCACCACTCTGTTTCTGCTTCACAGCAGCCCTCACTCTCAACGCTCTGGATTGCCCATCAACACAGCTGTAACTCAGCGCTCACTGTTGCCCATTCATAGCAGCTATAACTCTCAGCGCTCTGTTGACCCTTCATTGTAGCTCTGACTAAATCTCAGCGCTCTCTGTTGCCCCTTCACACCAGCTCTATCTCGCAGCACACCGTGTTGCCCCTTCAACGCAGCTTTCACTCTCAGAGCTCTCTCTGTTTCCCCTTCACAGCAGCTCTAACTCTAAGCGCTCTCAGTTGCCCCTTCAATGCAGCTCTGTAACTCACAGCACTCTCTGTTCCCACTTTCACGCAGCACTAACTCTCACCGCTCTCTGTTGCCCTTCAGAGCAGCTCTGACTAAATCTCAGTGCTCTCTGTTTCCCCAAGGCAGCTTTAACTCTCAGCGCTCTCTATTGCCCCTTCACATGAACTCTAACTCTCACCGCTCTGTTTGCTACTTGAGAGCAGCTCTAATTCTAAGCGCTCTCAGTTGCCCCTTCACAGCAGCTCTGAACCTCAGCGGGCTCTGTTGCCCCTTCACAGCAGCTCTAACTCACAGCACTCTTTGTTGCCCCTTTAATGCAGCTCTAACTATCAGCGCTCTCTGTTGCCCTTCAGAGCCGCCCTGACTGAATCTCAGCGCTCTCTGTTTCCCCTCCACAGCACCTCTATCTCTCAGCGCTCTGTTTGCTTCTTCACAGCAGCTCTAATTCTAAGCGCTCTCAGTTGCCCCTTCACAGCAGCTCTGACCTCAGCGAGCTCTGTTGCCCCTTCACAGCAGCTCTAACTCTCAGCGCTGTGTGTTGCCCCTTCACAACAGCTCTAACTCTCACCATTCTGTTTCCGCTTCACAGCAGCCCTGACTCTCAACGCTCTGTGTTGCCCCTTCAACGCAGCTCTAACTCTCAGCGCTCGCTGTTGCCCCTTCAGTGCAGCTCTGACTAAATCTCAGCGCGCTGTGTTGCCCCTTCACAGAAACTCTCTCAGCACGCTCTGTTGCCCCTTCACAGCAGCTGTAACTCTCAGCGCGCTCTGTTGCCCTTCAGAGTAGCACTAAATCTCAGCGCTCTCTGTGGCCCCTTCACAGCAGCTCTAACTCTCAGAGCGCTCTGTTGCCCCTTCAGAGGAGCTCCGCCTAAATCTCAGCGCTCTGTGTTGCCCCTTCACAGCAGCTCTAAATCTCAGCGCTGTGTGTTGCCCCTTCACAACAGCTGTAACTCTCACCACTCTCTGTTTCCCCTTCACAGCAGCTCTAACTCTCACCAATCTCTGTTTCCGCTTCACAGCAGTCCTGCCTCTCTACGCTCTCTGTTGCCCCTTCACAGCGGCTTTAACTCTAAGTGCTCTCAGTTGCCCCTTCACAGCAGCTCTAACTCTCAGAGCGCTCTGTTGCCCCTTCAGAGAAGCTCGGACTGAATCTCAGCGCTCTCTGTTTCCCCTCCACAGCACCTCTATCTCTCAGCGCTGTTTGCTTCTTCGGAGCAGCTCTAATTCTAAGCGCTCTCAGTTGCCCCTTCACAGCAGCTCTGAACCTCAGCGAGCTCTGTTGCCCCTTCACAGCAGCTCTAACTCTCAGCGCTGTGTGTTGCCCCTTCACAACAGCTCTAACTCTCACCATTCTGTTTCCACTTCACAGCAGCCCTGACTCTCAACGCTCTGTGTTGCCCCTTCAACGCAGCTCTAACTCTCAGCGCTCGCTGTTGCCCCTTCAGTGCAGCTCTCACTAAATCTCAGCGCTCTGTGTTGCCCCTTCACAGAAGCTCTCTCAGCGCTCTCTGTTGCCCTTCAGAGCAGCTCTGACTAAATCTCAGCGCTCTCTGTTTCCCCTCCACAGCAGCTCAATCTCTCAGCGCTGTTTGCTTCTTCAGAGCAGCTCTAATTCTAAGCCCTCTCAGTTGCCCCTTCACAGCAGCTCTAAACCTCACCGAGCTTCACAGCAGCTCTAACTCCCAGCGCGCTCTGTTGCCCTTCAGAGCAGCTCTGACTAACTCTCCGTGCTTTCTGTTGACCCTTCAGATCAGTCTGACTAACTCTCAGCGCTCCCGGTTGCCCCTTCACAGCAGCTCTAACTCTCAGCGCCCTGTGTTGCCCCTTCAACGCAGCTCTAATGCTCACCACTCTTTACTGCCCCTTCACAACAGCAATAAATCAGCGCTCTCCGTTGCCCCTTCACAGCAGCTCTAATTCTAAGCGCTCTCAGTTGCCCCTTCACAGCAGCTCTGACCTCAGCGAGCTCTGTTGCCCCTTCACAGCAGCTCTAACTCTCAGCGCTGTGTGTTGCCCCTTCACAACAGCTCTAACTCTCACCATTCTGTTTCCGCTTCACAGCAGCCCTGACTCTCAACGCTCTGTGTTGCCCCTTCAACGCAGCTCTAACTCTCAGCGCTCGCTGTTGCCCCTTCAGTGCAGCTCTCACTAAATCTCAGCGCTCTGTGTTGCCCCTTCACAGAAGCTCTCTTAGCGCTCTGTTGCCCTTCAGAGCAGCTCTGACTAAATCTCAGCGCTCTGTTTCCCCTCCACAGCAGCTCAATCTCTCAGCGCTGTTTGCTTCTTCAGAGCAGCTCTAATTCTAAGCCCTCTCAGTTGCCCCTTCACAGAAGCTCTCTTAGCGCTCTGTTGCCCTTCAGAGTAGCACTGACTAAATCTCAGCGCTCTCTATTGCCCCTTCACAGGATCTCTAACTCTAACCGCTCTGTTTGCTACTTGAGAGCAGCTCTAATTCTAAGCGCTCTCAGTTGCCCCTTCACAGCAGCTGTAAACCTCATCGCTCTCTCTTGCCCCTACAACGCAGCTCTAACGCTCAGCGCTCGCTGTTGCCTCTTCAGAGCAGCTCTGACTAAATCTCAGCGCTCTGTGTTGCCCCTTCCCAGCAGCTCTAACTCTCAGCGCTCTGTGTTGCCCCTTCACAACAGCTGGAACTCTCACCACTCTGTTTCCCTTTCACAGCAGCTCTAACTCTCACCACTCTGTTTCTGCTTCACAGCAGCCCTCACTCTCAACGCTCTGGGTTGCCCATCAACACAGCTGTAACTCAGCGCTCACTGTTGCCCATTCATAGCAGCTATAACTCTCAGCGCTCTGTTGACCCTTCATTGTAGCTCTGACTAAATCTCAGCGCTCTCTGTTGCCCCTTCACACCAGCTCTATCTCGCAGCACACCGTGTTGCCCCTTCAACGCAGCTCTCACTCTCAGAGCTCTCTCTGTTTCCCCTTCACAGCAGCTCTAACTCTAAGCGCTCTCAGTTGCCCCTTCAATGCAGCTCTATAACTCACAGCACTCTCTGTTCCCACTTTAACGCAGCTCTAACTCTCAGCGCTCTCTGTTGCCCTTCAGAGCAGCTCTGACTAAATCTCAGTGCTCTCTGTTTCCCCAAGGCAGCTTTAACTCTCAGCGCTCTCTATTGCCCCTTCACAGGAGTTCTCTCACCGCTCTGTTTGCTACTTGAGAGCAGCTCTAATTCTAAGCCCTCTCAGTTGCCCCTTCACAGCAGCTCTAAACCTCACCGAGCTTCACAGCAGCTCTAACTCTCAGAGCGCTCTGTTGCCCCTTCAGAGGAGCTCTGACTAAATCTCAGCGCTCTCTGTTGCCCATTCATAGCAGCTATAACTCTCAGCGCTCTGTTGCCCCTTCATAGCAGCTCTGACTAAATCTCAGCGCTCTCTGTGTCCCCTTCACACCAGCTCTATCTCTCAGCGCTGTGTGTTGCCCCTTCAACACAGCTCTAATTCTCAGCGATCTATGAGCCCCTTCACAGGAGCGCTGACTGACTCTCAAGCGCTCTGTGTTGCCACTTCACAGTAGCTGTAACTCTAAGTGCACTCAGTTGCCCCTTCTCAGCAGCTCTAACTTCCAGTGCTCTGTGTTGCCCCTTCACAGCAGCTCTAACGCTGAGCTCTCTCAGTTGCCCCTTCAATGCAGCTCTAACTCACAGCGCTCTGTGTTGCATCTTCAACGCAGCTGTAACTCTTACGGATCTCTGTTGCCCTTTAACAGCAGCTCTAACTCTAAGAGCTCTCATTTGCCCCTTCAATGCAGCCCTAACGCACAGCACTCTGGGTTGCCCCTTCAGTGCAGCTCTGACTAAATCTCAGCGCTCTGTGATTCTCCTTCACAGAAGCTTTCTCAGCGCTCTGTGTAGCCCCTACACAGCAGCTCTAACTCTCAGCGCTGTGTGTTGCCCCTTCACAACAGCTGGAACTCTCACCACTCTGTTTCCCTTTCACAGCAGCTCTAACTCTCACCACTCTGTTTCTGCTTCACAGCAGCCCTCACTCTCAACGCTCTGGATTGCCCATCAACACAGCTGTAACTCAGCGCTCACTGTTGCCCATTCATAGCAGCTATAACTCTCAGCGCTCTGTTGACCCTTCATTGTAGCTCTGACTAAATCTCAGCGCTCTCTGTTGCCCCTTCACACCAGCTCTATCTCGCAGCACACCGTGTTGCCCCTTCAACGCAGCTTTCACTCTCAGAGCTCTCTCTGTTTCCCCTTCACAGCAGCTCTAACTCTAAGCGCTCTCAGTTGCCCCTTCAATGCAGCTCTATAACTCACAGCACTCTCTGTTCCCACTTTCACGCAGCACTAACTCTCACCGCTCTCTGTTGCCCTTCAGAGCAGCTCTGACTAAATCTCAGTGCTCTCTGTTTCCCCAAGGCAGCTTTAACTCTCAGCGCTCTCTATTGCCCCTTCACATGAACTCTAACTCTCACCGCTCTGTTTGCTACTTGAGAGCAGCTCTAATTCTAAGCGCTCTCAGTTGCCCCTTCACAGCAGCTCTGAACCTCAGCGGGCTCTGTTGCCCCTTCACAGCAGCTCTAACTCACAGCACTCTTTGTTGCCCCTTTAATGCAGCTCTAACTATCAGCGCTCTCTGTTGCCCTTCAGAGCCGCCCTGACTGAATCTCAGCGCTCTCTGTTTCCCCTCCACAGCACCTCTATCTCTCAGCGCTCTGTTTGCTTCTTCACAGCAGCTCTAATTCTAAGCGCTCTCAGTTGCCCCTTCACAGCAGCTCTGACCTCAGCGAGCTCTGTTGCCCCTTCACAGCAGCTCTAACTCTCAGCGCTGTGTGTTGCCCCTTCACAACAGCTCTAACTCTCACCATTCTGTTTCCGCTTCACAGCAGCCCTGACTCTCAACGCTCTGTGTTGCCCCTTCAACGCAGCTCTAACTCTCAGCGCTCGCTGTTGCCCCTTCAGTGCAGCTCTCACTAAATCTCAGCGCGCTGTGTTGCCCCTTCACAGAAACTCTCTCAGCACGCTCTGTTGCCCCTTCACAGCAGCTGTAACTCTCAGCGCGCTCTGTTGCCCTTCAGAGTAGCACTAAATCTCAGCGCTCTCTGTGGCCCCTTCACAGCAGCTCTAACTCTCAGAGCGCTCTGTTGCCCCTTCAGAGGAGCTCCGCCTAAATCTCAGCGCTGTGTGTTGCCCCTTCACAACAGCTGTAACTCTCACCACTCTCTGTTTCCCCTTCACAGCAGCTCTAACTCTCACCAATCTCTGTTTCCGCTTCACAGCAGTCCTGACTCTCTACGCTCTCTGTTGCCCCTTCACAGCGGCTTTAACTCTAAGTGCTCTCAGTTGCCCCTTCACAGCAGCTCTAACTCTCAGAGCGCTCTGTTGCCCCTTCAGAGAAGCTCGGACTGAATCTCAGCGCTCTCTGTTTCCCCTCCACAGCACCTCTATCTCTCAGCGCTGTTTGCTTCTTCGGAGCAGCTCTAATTCTAAGCGCTCTCAGTTGCCCCTTCACAGCAGCTCTGAACCTCAGCGAGCTCTGTTGCCCCTTCACAGCAGCTCTAACTCTCAGCGCTGTGTGTTGCCCCTTCACAACAGCTCTAACTCTCACCATTCTGTTTCCACTTCACAGCAGCCCTGACTCTCAACGCTCTGTGTTGCCCCTTCAACGCAGCTCTAACTCTCAGCGCTCGCTGTTGCCCCTTCAGTGCAGCTCTCACTAAATCTCAGCGCTCTGTGTTGCCCCTTCACAGAAGCTCTCTCAGCGCTCTCTGTTGCCCTTCAGAGCAGCTCTGACTAAATCTCAGCGCTCTCTGTTTCCCCTCCACAGCAGCTCAATCTCTCAGCGCTGTTTGCTTCTTCAGAGCAGCTCTAATTCTAAGCCCTCTCAGTTGCCCCTTCACAGCAGCTCTAAACCTCACCGAGCTTCACAGCAGCTCTAACTCCCAGCGCGCTCTGTTGCCCTTCAGAGCAGCTCTGACTAACTCTCCGTGCTTTCTGTTGACCCTTCAGATCAGTCTGACTAACTCTCAGCGCTCCCGGTTGCCCCTTCACAGCAGCTCTAACTCTCAGCGCCCTGTGTTGCCCCTTCAACGCAGCTCTAATGCTCACCACTCTTTACTGCCCCTTCACAACAGCAATAAATCAGCGCTCTCCGTTGCCCCTTCACAGCAGCTCTAATTCTAAGCGCTCTCAGTTGCCCCTTCACAGCAGCTCTGACCTCAGCGAGCTCTGTTGCCCCTTCACAGCAGCTCTAACTCTCAGCGCTGTGTGTTGCCCCTTCACAACAGCTCTAACTCTCACCATTCTGTTTCCGCTTCACAGCAGCCCTGACTCTCAACGCTCTGTGTTGCCCCTTCAACGCAGCTCTAACTCTCAGCGCTCGCTGTTGCCCCTTCAGTGCAGCTCTCACTAAATCTCAGCGCTCTGTGTTGCCCCTTCACAGAAGCTCTCTTAGCGCTCTGTTGCCCTTCAGAGCAGCTCTGACTAAATCTCAGCGCTCTGTTTCCCCTCCACAGCAGCTCAATCTCTCAGCGCTGTTTGCTTCTTCAGAGCAGCTCTAATTCTAAGCCCTCTCAGTTGCCCCTTCACAGAAGCTCTCTTAGCGCTCTGTTGCCCTTCAGAGTAGCACTGACTAAATCTCAGCGCTCTCTATTGCCCCTTCACAGGATCTCTAACTCTAACCGCTCTGTTTGCTACTTGAGAGCAGCTCTAATTCTAAGCGCTCTCAGTTGCCCCTTCACAGCAGCTGTAAACCTCATCGCTCTCTCTTGCCCCTACAACGCAGCTCTAACGCTCAGCGCTCGCTGTTGCCTCTTCAGAGCAGCTCTGACTAAATCTCAGCGCTCTGTGTTGCCCCTTCCCAGCAGCTCTAACTCTCAGCGCTATGTGTTGCCCCTTCACAACAGCTGGAACTCTCACCACTCTGTTTCCCTTTCACAGCAGCTCTAACTCTCACCACTCTGTTTCTGCTTCACAGCAGCCCTCACTCTCAACGCTCTGGGTTGCCCATCAACACAGCTGTAACTCAGCGCTCACTGTTGCCCATTCATAGCAGCTATAACTCTCAGCGCTCTGTTGACCCTTCATTGTAGCTCTGACTAAATCTCAGCGCTCTCTGTTGCCCCTTCACACCAGCTCTATCTCGCAGCACACCGTGTTGCCCCTTCAACGCAGCTCTAACTCTCAGAGCTCTCTCTGTTTCCCCTTCACAGCAGCTCTAACTCTAAGCGCTCTCAGTTGCCCCTTCAATGCAGCTCTGTAACTCACAGCACTCTCTGTTCCCACTTTAACGCAGCTCTAACTCTCACCGCTCTCTGTTGCCCTTCAGAGCAGCTCTGACTAAATCTCAGTGCTCTCTGTTTCCCCAAGGCAGCTTTAACTCTCAGCGCTCTCTATTGCCCCTTCACAGGAGTTCTCTCACCGCTCTGTTTGCTACTTGAGAGCAGCTCTAATTCTAAGCCCTCTCAGTTGCCCCTTCACAGCAGCTCTAAACCTCACCGAGCTTCACAGCAGCTCTAACTCTCAGAGCGCTCTGTTGCCCCTTCAGAGGAGCTCTGACTAAATCTCAGCGCTCTCTGTTGCCCATTCATAGCAGCTATAACTCTCAGCGCTCTGTTGCCCCTTCATAGCAGCTCTGACTAAATCTCAGCGCTCTCTGTGTCCCCTTCACACCAGCTCTATCTCTCAGCGCTGTGTGTTGCCCCTTCAACACAGCTCTAATTCTCAGCGATCTATGAGCCCCTTCACAGGAGCACTGACTGACTCTCAAGCGCTCTGTGTTGCCACTTCACAGTAGCTGTAACTCTAAGTGCACTCAGTTGCCCCTTCTCAGCAGCTCTAACTTCCAGTGCTCTGTGTTGCCCCTTCACAGCAGCTCTAACGCTGAGCTCTCTCAGTTGCCCCTTCAATGCAGCTCTAACTCACAGCGCTCTGTGTTGCATCTTCAACGCAGCTGTAACTCTTACGGATCTCTGTTGCCCTTTAACAGCAGCTCTAACTCTAAGAGCTCTCATTTGCCCCTTCAATGCAGCCCTAACGCACAGCACTCTGGGTTGCCCCTTCAGTGCAGCTCTGACTAAATCTCAGCGCTCTGTGATTCTCCTTCACAGAAGCTTTCTCAGCGCTCTGTGTAGCCCCTACACAGCAGCTCTAACTCTCAGCGCTGTGTGTTGCCCCTTCACAACAGCTGGAACTCTCACCACTCTGTTTCCCTTTCACAGCAGCTCTAACTCTCACCACTCTGTTTCTGCTTCACAGCAGCCCTCACTCTCAACACTCTGGATTGCCCATCAACACAGCTGTAACTCAGCGCTCACTGTTGCCCATTCATAGCAGCTATAACTCTCAGCGCTCTGTTGACCCTTCATTGTAGCTCTGACTAAATCTCAGCGCTCTCTGTTGCCCCTTCACACCAGCTCTATCTCGCAGCACACCGTGTTGCCCCTTCAACGCAGCTTTCACTCTCAGAGCTCTCTCTGTTTCCCCTTCACAGCAGCTCTAACTCTAAGCGCTCTCAGTTGCCCCTTCAATGCAGCTCTATAACTCACAGCACTCTCTGTTCCCACTTTCACGCAGCACTAACTCTCACCGCTCTCTGTTGCCCTTCAGAGCAGCTCTGATTAAATCTCAGTGCTCTCTGTTTCCCCAAGGCAGCTTTAACTCTCAGCGCTCTCTATTGCCCCTTCACATGAACTCTAACTCTCACCGCTCTGTTTGCTACTTGAGAGCAGCTCTAATTCTAAGCGCTCTCAGTTGCCCCTTCACAGCAGCTCTGAACCTCAGCGGGCTCTGTTGCCCCTTCACAGCAGCTCTAACTCACAGCACTCTTTGTTGCCCCTTTAATGCAGCTCTAACTATCAGCGCTCTCTGTTGCCCTTCAGAGCCGCCCTGACTGAATCTCAGCGCTCTCTGTTTCCCCTCCACAGCACCTCTATCTCTCAGCGCTCTGTTTGCTTCTTCACAGCAGCTCTAATTCTAAGCGCTCTCAGTTGCCCCTTCACAGCAGCTCTGACCTCAGCGAGCTCTGTTGCCCCTTCACAGCAGCTCTAACTCTCAGCGCTGTGTGTTGCCCCTTCACAACAGCTCTAACTCTCACCATTCTGTTTCCGCTTCACAGCAGCCCTGACTCTCAACGCTCTGTGTTGCCCCTTCAACGCAGCTCTAACTCTCAGCGCTCGCTGTTGCCCCTTCAGTGCAGCTCTCACTAAATCTCAGCGCTCTGTGTTGCCCCTTCACAGAAGCTCTCTTAGCGCTCTGTTGCCCTTCAGAGCAGCTCTGACTAAATCTCAGCGCTCTGTTTCCCCTCCACAGCAGCTCAATCTCTCAGCGCTGTTTGCTTCTTCAGAGCAGCTCTAATTCTAAGCCCTCTCAGTTGCCCCTTCACAGCAGCTCTAAACCTCACCGAGCTTCACAGCAGCTCTAACTCACAGCGTGCTCTGTTGCCCTTCAGAGCAGCTCTGACTAACTCTCCGTGCTTTCTGTTGACCCTTCAGATCAGTCTGACTAACTCTCAGCGCTCCCGGTTGCCCCTTCACAGCAGCTCTAACTCTCAGCGCCCTGTGTTGCCACTTCAATGCAGTTCTAATTCTCAGCACTCTTTATTGCCCCTTCAGAGCAGCTCTAACTCTCAGAGCACTCTGTTGCCCTTCAGAGCAGCTCTGACTAACTCTCCGTGCTTTCTGTTGACCCTTCAGATCAGTCTGACTAACTCTCAGCGCTCCCGGTTGCCCCTTCACAGCAGCTCTAACTCTCAGCGCCCTGTGTTGCCCCTTCAATGCAGTTCTAATTCTCAGCACTCTTTATTGCCCCTTCAGAGCAGCTCTAACTCTCAGAGCACTCTGTTGCCCTTCAGAGCAGCTCTGACTAAATCTCAGTGCTCTCTGTTTCCCCAAGGCAGCTTTAACTGTCAGCGCTCTCTATTGCCCCTTCACAGGAGTTCTAACTCTCACCGCTCTGTTTGCTACTTGAGAGCAGCTCTAATTCTAAGCGCTCTCAGTTGCCCCTTCACAGCAGCTGTAAACCTCAGCGAGCTCTGTTGCCCCTTCAACGCAGCTCTAACTCTCAGTGCGCTCTGTTGCCATTCAGAGTAGCACTGACTAAATCTCAGCGCTTTCTGTGGCCCCTTCACAGCAGCTCTAACTCTCAGAGCGCTCTGTTGCCCCTTCAGAGGAGCTCTGACTAAATCTCTAGGCTCTCTGTTGCCCCTTCACAGCAGCTCTAACTCTCAGCGCGCTCTGTTGCCCTTCAGAGTAGCACTGACTAAATCTCAGCGCTCTCTATTGCCCCTTCACAGGATCTCTAACTCTAACCGCTCTGTTTGCTACTTGAGAGCAGCTCTAATTCTAAGCGCTCTCAGTTGCCCCTTCACAGCAGCTGTAAACCTCATCGCTCTCTCTTGCCCCTACAACGCAGCTCTAACGCTCAGCGCTCGCTGTTGCCTCTTCAGAGCAGCTCTGACTAAATCTCAGCGCTCTGTGTTGCCCCTTCCCAGCAGCTCTAACTCTCAGCGCTATGTGTTGCCCCTTCACAACAGCTGGAACTCTCACCACTCTGTTTCCCTTTCACAGCAGCTCTAACTCTCACCACTCTGTTTCTGCTTCACAGCAGCCCTCACTCTCAACGCTCTGGGTTGCCCATCAACACAGCTGTAACTCAGCGCTCACTGTTGCCCATTCATAGCAGCTATAACTCTCAGCGCTCTGTTGACCCTTCATTGTAGCTCTGACTAAATCTCAGCGCTCTCTGTTGCCCCTTCACACCAGCTCTATCTCGCAGCACACCGTGTTGCCCCTTCAACGCAGCTCTAACTCTCAGAGCTCTCTGTTTCCCCTTCACAGCAGCTCTAACTCTAAGCGCTCTCAGTTGCCCCTTCAATGCAGCTCTATAACTCACAGCACTCTCTGTTCCCACTTTAATGCAGCTCTAACTCTCACCGCTCTCTGTTGCCCTTCAGAGCAGCTCTGACTAAATCTCAGTGCTCTCTGTTTCCCCAAGGCAGCTTTAACTCTCAGCGCTCTCTATTGCCCCTTCACAGGAGTTCTCTCACCGCTCTGTTTGCTACTTGAGAGCAGCTCTAATTCTAAGCCCTCTCAGTTGCCCCTTCACAGCAGCTCTAAACCTCACCGAGCTTCACAGCAGCTCTAACTCTCAGAGCGCTCTGTTGCCCCTTCAGAGGAGCTCTGACTAAATCTCAGCGCTCTCTGTTGCCCATTCATAGCAGCTATAACTCTCAGCGCTCTGTTGCCCCTTCATAGCAGCTCTGACTAAATCTCAGCGCTCTCTGTGTCCCCTTCACACCAGCTCTATCTCTCAGCGCTGTGTGTTGCCCCTTCAACACAGCTCTAATTCTCAGCGATCTATGAGCCCCTTCACAGGAGCGCTGACTGACTCTCAAGCGCTCTGTGTTGCCACTTCACAGTAGCTGTAACTCTAAGTGCACTCAGTTGCCCCTTCTCAGCAGCTCTAACTTCCAGTGCTCTGTGTTGCCCCTTCACAGCAGCTCTAACGCTGAGCTCTCTCAGTTGCCCCTTCAATGCAGCTCTAACTCACAGCGCTCTGTGTTGCATCTTCAACGCAGCTGTAACTCTTACGGATCTCTGTTGCCCTTTAACAGCAGCTCTAACTCTAAGAGCTCTCATTTGCCCCTTCAATGCAGCCCTAACGCACAGCACTCTGGGTTGCCCCTTCAGTGCAGCTCTGACTAAATCTCAGCGCTCTGTGATTCTCCTTCACAGAAGCTTTCTCAGCGCTCTGTGTAGCCCCTACACAGCAGCTCTAAATCTCAGCGCTGTGTGTTGCCCCTTCACAACAGCTGGAACTCTCACCACTCTGTTTCCCTTTCACAGCAGCTCTAACTCTCACCACTCTGTTTCTGCTTCACAGCAGCCCTCACTCTCAACGCTCTGGATTGCCCATCAACACAGCTGTAACTCAGCGCTCACTGTTGCCCATTCATAGCAGCTATAACTCTCAGCGCTCTGTTGACCCTTCATTGTAGCTCTGACTAAATCTCAGCGCTCTCTGTTGCCCCTTCACACCAGCTCTATCTCGCAGCACACCGTGTTGCCCCTTCAACGCAGCTTTCACTCTCAGAGCTCTCTCTGTTTCCCCTTCACAGCAGCTCTAACTCTAAGCGCTCTCAGTTGCCCCTTCAATGCAGCTCTATAACTCACAGCACTCTCTGTTCCCACTTTCACGCAGCACTAACTCTCACCGCTCTCTGTTGCCCTTCAGAGCAGCTCTGACTAAATCTCAGTGCTCTCTGTTTCCCCAAGGCAGCTTTAACTCTCAGCGCTCTCTATTGCCCCTTCACATGAACTCTAACTCTCACCGCTCTGTTTGCTACTTGAGAGCAGCTCTAATTCTAAGCGCTCTCAGTTGCCCCTTCACAGCAGCTCTGAACCTCAGCGGGCTCTGTTGCCCCTTCACAGCAGCTCTAACTCACAGCACTCTTTGTTGCCCCTTTAATGCAGCTCTAACTATCAGCGCTCTCTGTTGCCCTTCAGAGCCGCCCTGACTGAATCTCAGCGCTCTCTGTTTCCCCTCCACAGCACCTCTATCTCTCAGCGCTCTGTTTGCTTCTTCACAGCAGCTCTAATTCTAAGCGCTCTCAGTTGCCCCTTCACAGCAGCTCTGACCTCAGCGAGCTCTGTTGCCCCTTCACAGCAGCTCTAACTCTCAGCGCTGTGTGTTGCCCCTTCACAACAGCTCTAACTCTCACCATTCTGTTTCCGCTTCACAGCAGCCCTGACTCTCAACGCTCTGTGTTGCCCCTTCAACGCAGCTCTAACTCTCAGCGCTCGCTGTTGCCCCTTCAGTGCAGCTCTGACTAAATCTCAGCGCGCTGTGTTGCCCCTTCACAGAAACTCTCTCAGCACGCTCTGTTGCCCCTTCACAGCAGCTGTAACTCTCAGCGCGCTCTGTTGCCCTTCAGAGTAGCACTAAATCTCAGCGCTCTCTGTGGCCCCTTCACAGCAGCTCTAACTCTCAGAGCGCTCTGTTGCCCCTTCAGAGGAGCTCCGCCTAAATCTCAGCGCTCTGTGTTGCCCCTTCACAGCAGCTCTAAATCTCAGCGCTGTGTGTTGCCCCTTCACAACAGCTGTAACTCTCACCACTCTCTGTTTCCCCTTCACAGCAGCTCTAACTCTCACCAATCTCTGTTTCCGCTTCACAGCAGTCCTGACTCTCTACGCTCTCTGTTGCCCCTTCACAGCGGCTTTAACTCTAAGTGCTCTCAGTTGCCCCTTCACAGCAGCTCTAACTCTCAGAGCGCTCTGTTGCCCCTTCAGAGAAGCTCGGACTGAATCTCAGCGCTCTCTGTTTCCCCTCCACAGCACCTCTATCTCTCAGCGCTGTTTGCTTCTTCGGAGCAGCTCTAATTCTAAGCGCTCTCAGTTGCCCCTTCACAGCAGCTCTGAACCTCAGCGAGCTCTGTTGCCCCTTCACAGCAGCTCTAACTCTCAGCGCTGTGTGTTGCCCCTTCACAACAGCTCTAACTCTCACCATTCTGTTTCCACTTCACAGCAGCCCTGACTCTCAACGCTCTGTGTTGCCCCTTCAACGCAGCTCTAACTCTCAGCGCTCGCTGTTGCCCCTTCAGTGCAGCTCTCACTAAATCTCAGCGCTCTGTGTTGCCCCTTCACAGAAGCTCTCTCAGCGCTCTCTGTTGCCCTTCAGAGCAGCTCTGACTAAATCTCAGCGCTCTCTGTTTCCCCTCCACAGCAGCTCAATCTCTCAGCGCTGTTTGCTTCTTCAGAGCAGCTCTAATTCTAAGCCCTCTCAGTTGCCCCTTCACAGCAGCTCTAAACCTCACCGAGCTTCACAGCAGCTCTAACTCCCAGCGCGCTCTGTTGCCCTTCAGAGCAGCTCTGACTAACTCTCCGTGCTTTCTGTTGACCCTTCAGATCAGTCTGACTAACTCTCAGCGCTCCCGGTTGCCCCTTCACAGCAGCTCTAACTCTCAGCGCCCTGTGTTGCCCCTTCAACGCAGCTCTAATGCTCACCACTCTTTACTGCCCCTTCACAACAGCAATAAATCAGCGCTCTCCGTTGCCCCTTCACAGCAGCTCTAATTCTAAGCGCTCTCAGTTGCCCCTTCACAGCAGCTCTGACCTCAGCGAGCTCTGTTGCCCCTTCACAGCAGCTCTAACTCTCAGCGCTGTGTGTTGCCCCTTCACAACAGCTCTAACTCTCACCATTCTGTTTCCGCTTCACAGCAGCCCTGACTCTCAACGCTCTGTGTTGCCCCTTCAACGCAGCTCTAACTCTCAGCGCTCGCTGTTGCCCCTTCAGTGCAGCTCTCACTAAATCTCAGCGCTCTGTGTTGCCCCTTCACAGAAGCTCTCTTAGCGCTCTGTTGCCCTTCAGAGCAGCTCTGACTAAATCTCAGCGCTCTGTTTCCCCTCCACAGCAGCTCAATCTCTCAGCGCTGTTTGCTTCTTCAGAGCAGCTCTAATTCTAAGCCCTCTCAGTTGCCCCTTCACAGAAGCTCTCTTAGCGCTCTGTTGCCCTTCAGAGTAGCACTGACTAAATCTCAGCGCTCTCTATTGCCCCTTCACAGGATCTCTAACTCTAACCGCTCTGTTTGCTACTTGAGAGCAGCTCTAATTCTAAGCGCTCTCAGTTGCCCCTTCACAGCAGCTGTAAACCTCATCGCTCTCTCTTGCCCCTACAACGCAGCTCTAACGCTCAGCGCTCGCTGTTGCCTCTTCAGAGCAGCTCTGACTAAATCTCAGCGCTCTGTGTTGCCCCTTCCCAGCAGCTCTAACTCTCAGCGCTCTGTGTTGCCCCTTCACAACAGCTGGAACTCTCACCACTCTGTTTCCCTTTCACAGCAGCTCTAACTCTCACCACTCTGTTTCTGCTTCACAGCAGCCCTCACTCTCAACGCTCTGGGTTGCCCATCAACACAGCTGTAACTCAGCGCTCACTGTTGCCCATTCATAGCAGCTATAACTCTCAGCGCTCTGTTGACCCTTCATTGTAGCTCTGACTAAATCTCAGCGCTCTCTGTTGCCCCTTCACACCAGCTCTATCTCGCAGCACACCGTGTTGCCCCTTCAACGCAGCTCTCACTCTCAGAGCTCTCTCTGTTTCCCCTTCACAGCAGCTCTAACTCTAAGCGCTCTCAGTTGCCCCTTCAATGCAGCTCTATAACTCACAGCACTCTTTGTTCCCACTTTAACGCAGCTCTAACTCTCACCGCTCTCTGTTGCCCTTCAGAGCAGCTCTGACTAAATCTCAGTGCTCTCTGTTTCCCCAAGGCAGCTTTAACTCTCAGCGCTCTCTATTGCCCCTTCACAGGAGTTCTCTCACCGCTCTGTTTGCTACTTGAGAGCAGCTCTAATTCTAAGCCCTCTCAGTTGCCCCTTCACAGCAGCTCTAAACCTCACCGAGCTTCACAGCAGCTCTAACTCTCAGAGCGCTCTGTTGCCCCTTCAGAGGAGCTCTGACTAAATCTCAGCGCTCTCTGTTGCCCATTCATAGCAGCTATAACTCTCAGCGCTCTGTTGCCCCTTCATAGCAGCTCTGACTAAATCTCAGCGCTCTCTGTGTCCCCTTCACACCAGCTCTATCTCTCAGCGCTGTGTGTTGCCCCTTCAACACAGCTCTAATTCTCAGCGATCTATGAGCCCCTTCACAGGAGCGCTGACTGACTCTCAAGCGCTCTGTGTTGCCACTTCACAGTAGCTGTAACTCTAAGTGCACTCAGTTGCCCCTTCTCAGCAGCTCTAACTTCCAGTGCTCTGTGTTGCCCCTTCACAGCAGCTCTAACGCTGAGCTCTCTCAGTTGCCCCTTCAATGCAGCTCTAACTCACAGCGCTCTGTGTTGCATCTTCAACGCAGCTGTAACTCTTACGGATCTCTGTTGCCCTTTAACAGCAGCTCTAACTCTAAGAGCTCTCATTTGCCCCTTCAATGCAGCCCTAACGCACAGCACTCTGGGTTGCCCCTTCAGTGCAGCTCTGACTAAATCTCAGCGCTCTGTGATTCTCCTTCACAGAAGCTTTCTCAGCGCTCTGTGTAGCCCCTACACAGCAGCTCTAACTCTCAGCGCTGTGTGTTGCCCCTTCACAACAGCTGGAACTCTCACCACTCTGTTTCCCTTTCACAGCAGCTCTAACTCTCACCACTCTGTTTCTGCTTCACAGCAGCCCTCACTCTCAACGCTCTGGATTGCCCATCAACACAGCTGTAACTCAGCGCTCACTGTTGCCCATTCATAGCAGCTATAACTCTCAGCGCTCTGTTGACCCTTCATTGTAGCTCTGACTAAATCTCAGCGCTCTCTGTTGCCCCTTCACACCAGCTCTATCTCGCAGCACACCGTGTTGCCCCTTCAACGCAGCTTTCACTCTCAGAGCTCTCTCTGTTTCCCCTTCACAGCAGCTCTAACTCTAAGCGCTCTCAGTTGCCCCTTCAATGCAGCTCTATAACTCACAGCACTCTCTGTTCCCACTTTCACGCAGCACTAACTCTCACCGCTCTCTGTTGCCCTTCAGAGCAGCTCTGACTAAATCTCAGTGCTCTCTGTTTCCCCAAGGCAGCTTTAACTCTCAGCGCTCTCTATTGCCCCTTCACATGAACTCTAACTCTCACCGCTCTGTTTGCTACTTGAGAGCAGCTCTAATTCTAAGCGCTCTCAGTTGCCCCTTCACAGCAGCTCTGAACCTCAGCGGGCTCTGTTGCCCCTTCACAGCAGCTCTAACTCACAGCACTCTTTGTTGCCCCTTTAATGCAGCTCTAACTATCAGCGCTCTCTGTTGCCCTTCAGAGCCGCCCTGACTGAATCTCAGCGCTCTCTGTTTCCCCTCCACAGCACCTCTATCTCTCAGCGCTCTGTTTGCTTCTTCACAGCAGCTCTAATTCTAAGCGCTCTCAGTTGCCCCTTCACAGCAGCTCTGACCTCAGCGAGCTCTGTTGCCCCTTCACAGCAGCTCTAACTCTCAGCGCTGTGTGTTGCCCCTTCACAACAGCTCTAACTCTCACCATTCTGTTTCCGCTTCACAGCAGCCCTGACTCTCAACGCTCTGTGTTGCCCCTTCAACGCAGCTCTAACTCTCAGCGCTCGCTGTTGCCCCTTCAGTGCAGCTCTCACTAAATCTCAGCGCTCTGTGTTGCCCCTTCACAGAAGCTCTCTTAGCGCTCTGTTGCCCTTCAGAGCAGCTCTGACTAAATCTCAGCGCTCTGTTTCCCCTCCACAGCAGCTCAATCTCTCAGCGCTGTTTGCTTCTTCAGAGCAGCTCTAATTCTAAGCCCTCTCAGTTGCCCCTTCACAGCAGCTCTAAACCTCACCGAGCTTCACAGCAGCTCTAACTCACAGCGTGCTCTGTTGCCCTTCAGAGCAGCTCTGACTAACTCTCCGTGCTTTCTGTTGACCCTTCAGATCAGTCTGACTAACTCTCAGCGCTCCCGGTTGCCCCTTCACAGCAGCTCTAACTCTCAGCGCCCTGTGTTGCCACTTCAATGCAGTTCTAATTCTCAGCACTCTTTATTGCCCCTTCAGAGCAGCTCTAACTCTCAGAGCACTCTGTTGCCCTTCAGAGCAGCTCTGACTAAATCTCAGTGCTCTCTGTTTCCCCAAGGCAGCTTTAACTGTCAGCGCTCTCTATTGCCCCTTCACAGGAGTTCTAACTCTCACCGCTCTGTTTGCTACTTGAGAGCAGCTCTAATTCTAAGCGCTCTCAGTTGCCCCTTCACAGCAGCTGTAAACCTCAGCGAGCTCTGTTGCCCCTTCAACGCAGCTCTAACTCTCAGTGCGCTCTGTTGCCATTCAGAGTAGCACTGACTAAATCTCAGCGCTTTCTGTGGCCCCTTCACAGCAGCTCTAACTCTCAGAGCGCTCTGTTGCCCCTTCAGAGGAGCTCTGACTAAATCTCTAGGCTCTCTGTTGCCCCTTCACAGCAGCTCTAACTCTCAGCGCGCTCTGTTGCCCTTCAGAGTAGCACTGACTAAATCTCAGCGCTCTCTATTGCCCCTTCACAGGATCTCTAACTCTAACCGCTCTGTTTGCTACTTGAGAGCAGCTCTAATTCTAAGCGCTCTCAGTTGCCCCTTCACAGCAGCTGTAAACCTCATCGCTCTCTCTTGCCCCTACAACGCAGCTCTAACGCTCAGCGCTCGCTGTTGCCTCTTCAGAGCAGCTCTGACTAAATCTCAGCGCTCTGTGTTGCCCCTTCCCAGCAGCTCTAACTCTCAGCGCTATGTGTTGCCCCTTCACAACAGCTGGAACTCTCACCACTCTGTTTCCCTTTCACAGCAGCTCTAACTCTCACCACTCTGTTTCTGCTTCACAGCAGCCCTCACTCTCAACGCTCTGGGTTGCCCATCAACACAGCTGTAACTCAGCGCTCACTGTTGCCCATTCATAGCAGCTATAACTCTCAGCGCTCTGTTGACCCTTCATTGTAGCTCTGACTAAATCTCAGCGCTCTCTGTTGCCCCTTCACACCAGCTCTATCTCGCAGCACACCGTGTTGCCCCTTCAACGCAGCTCTAACTCTCAGAGCTCTCTCTGTTTCCCCTTCACAGCAGCTCTAACTCTAAGCGCTCTCAGTTGCCCCTTCAATGCAGCTCTATAACTCACAGCACTCTCTGTTCCCACTTTAATGCAGCTCTAACTCTCACCGCTCTCTGTTGCCCTTCAGAGCAGCTCTGACTAAATCTCAGTGCTCTCTGTTTCCCCAAGGCAGCTTTAACTCTCAGCGCTCTCTATTGCCCCTTCACAGGAGTTCTCTCACCGCTCTGTTTGCTACTTGAGAGCAGCTCTAATTCTAAGCCCTCTCAGTTGCCCCTTCACAGCAGCTCTAAACCTCACCGAGCTTCACAGCAGCTCTAACTCTCAGAGCGCTCTGTTGCCCCTTCAGAGGAGCTCTGACTAAATCTCAGCGCTCTCTGTTGCCCATTCATAGCAGCTATAACTCTCAGCGCTCTGTTGCCCCTTCATAGCAGCTCTGACTAAATCTCAGCGCTCTCTGTGTCCCCTTCACACCAGCTCTATCTCTCAGCGCTGTGTGTTGCCCCTTCAACACAGCTCTAATTCTCAGCGATCTATGAGCCCCTTCACAGGAGCGCTGACTGACTCTCAAGCGCTCTGTGTTGCCACTTCACAGTAGCTGTAACTCTAAGTGCACTCAGTTGCCCCTTCTCAGCAGCTCTAACTTCCAGTGCTCTGTGTTGCCCCTTCACAGCAGCTCTAACGCTGAGCTCTCTCAGTTGCCCCTTCAATGCAGCTCTAACTCACAGCGCTCTGTGTTGCATCTTCAACGCAGCTGTAACTCTTACGGATCTCTGTTGCCCTTTAACAGCAGCTCTAACTCTAAGAGCTCTCATTTGCCCCTTCAATGCAGCCCTAACGCACAGCACTCTGGGTTGCCCCTTCAGTGCAGCTCTGACTAAATCTCAGCGCTCTGTGATTCTCCTTCACAGAAGCTTTCTCAGCGCTCTGTGTAGCCCCTACACAGCAGCTCTAAATCTCAGCGCTGTGTGTTGCCCCTTCACAACAGCTGGAACTCTCACCACTCTGTTTCCCTTTCACAGCAGCTCTAACTCTCACCACTCTGTTTCTGCTTCACAGCAGCCCTCACTCTCAACGCTCTGGATTGCCCATCAACACAGCTGTAACTCAGCGCTCACTGTTGCCCATTCATAGCAGCTATAACTCTCAGCGCTCTGTTGACCCTTCATTGTAGCTCTGACTAAATCTCAGCGCTCTCTGTTGCCCCTTCACACCAGCTCTATCTCGCAGCACACCGTGTTGCCCCTTCAACGCAGCTTTCACTCTCAGAGCTCTCTCTGTTTCCCCTTCACAGCAGCTCTAACTCTAAGCGCTCTCAGTTGCCCCTTCAATGCAGCTCTATAACTCACAGCACTCTCTGTTCCCACTTTCACGCAGCACTAACTCTCACCGCTCTCTGTTGCCCTTCAGAGCAGCTCTGACTAAATCTCAGTGCTCTCTGTTTCCCCAAGGCAGCTTTAACTCTCAGCGCTCTCTATTGCCCCTTCACATGAACTCTAACTCTCACCGCTCTGTTTGCTACTTGAGAGCAGCTCTAATTCTAAGCGCTCTCAGTTGCCCCTTCACAGCAGCTCTGAACCTCAGCGGGCTCTGTTGCCCCTTCACAGCAGCTCTAACTCACAGCACTCTTTGTTGCCCCTTTAATGCAGCTCTAACTATCAGCGCTCTCTGTTGCCCTTCAGAGCCGCCCTGACTGAATCTCAGCGCTCTCTGTTTCCCCTCCACAGCACCTCTATCTCTCAGCGCTCTGTTTGCTTCTTCACAGCAGCTCTAATTCTAAGCGCTCTCAGTTGCCCCTTCACAGCAGCTCTGACCTCAGCGAGCTCTGTTGCCCCTTCACAGCAGCTCTAACTCTCAGCGCTGTGTGTTGCCCCTTCACAACAGCTCTAACTCTCACCATTCTGTTTCCGCTTCACAGCAGCCCTGACTCTCAACGCTCTGTGTTGCCCCTTCAACGCAGCTCTAACTCTCAGCGCTCGCTGTTGCCCCTTCAGTGCAGCTCTGACTAAATCTCAGCGCGCTGTGTTGCCCCTTCACAGAAACTCTCTCAGCACGCTCTGTTGCCCCTTCACAGCAGCTGTAACTCTCAGCGCGCTCTGTTGCCCTTCAGAGTAGCACTAAATCTCAGCGCTCTCTGTGGCCCCTTCACAGCAGCTCTAACTCTCAGAGCGCTCTGTTGCCCCTTCAGAGGAGCTCCGCCTAAATCTCAGCGCTGTGTGTTGCCCCTTCACAACAGCTGTAACTCTCACCACTCTCTGTTTCCCCTTCACAGCAGCTCTAACTCTCACCAATCTCTGTTTCCGCTTCACAGCAGTCCTGACTCTCTACGCTCTCTGTTGCCCCTTCACAGCGGCTTTAACTCTAAGTGCTCTCAGTTGCCCCTTCACAGCAGCTCTAACTCTCAGAGCGCTCTGTTGCCCCTTCAGAGAAGCTCGGACTGAATCTCAGCGCTCTCTGTTTCCCCTCCACAGCACCTCTATCTCTCAGCGCTGTTTGCTTCTTCGGAGCAGCTCTAATTCTAAGCGCTCTCAGTTGCCCCTTCACAGCAGCTCTGAACCTCAGCGAGCTCTGTTGCCCCTTCACAGCAGCTCTAACTCTCAGCGCTGTGTGTTGCCCCTTCACAACAGCTCTAACTCTCACCATTCTGTTTCCACTTCACAGCAGCCCTGACTCTCAACGCTCTGTGTTGCCCCTTCAACGCAGCTCTAACTCTCAGCGCTCGCTGTTGCCCCTTCAGTGCAGCTCTCACTAAATCTCAGCGCTCTGTGTTGCCCCTTCACAGAAGCTCTCTCAGCGCTCTCTGTTGCCCTTCAGAGCAGCTCTGACTAAATCTCAGCGCTCTCTGTTTCCCCTCCACAGCAGCTCAATCTCTCAGCGCTGTTTGCTTCTTCAGAGCAGCTCTAATTCTAAGCCCTCTCAGTTGCCCCTTCACAGCAGCTCTAAACCTCACCGAGCTTCACAGCAGCTCTAACTCCCAGCGCGCTCTGTTGCCCTTCAGAGCAGCTCTGACTAACTCTCCGTGCTTTCTGTTGACCCTTCAGATCAGTCTGACTAACTCTCAGCGCTCCCGGTTGCCCCTTCACAGCAGCTCTAACTCTCAGCGCCCTGTGTTGCCCCTTCAACGCAGCTCTAATGCTCACCACTCTTTACTGCCCCTTCACAACAGCAATAAATCAGCGCTCTCCGTTGCCCCTTCACAGCAGCTCTAATTCTAAGCGCTCTCAGTTGCCCCTTCACAGCAGCTCTGACCTCAGCGAGCTCTGTTGCCCCTTCACAGCAGCTCTAACTCTCAGCGCTGTGTGTTGCCCCTTCACAACAGCTCTAACTCTCACCATTCTGTTTCCGCTTCACAGCAGCCCTGACTCTCAACGCTCTGTGTTGCCCCTTCAACGCAGCTCTAACTCTCAGCGCTCGCTGTTGCCCCTTCAGTGCAGCTCTCACTAAATCTCAGCGCTCTGTGTTGCCCCTTCACAGAAGCTCTCTTAGCGCTCTGTTGCCCTTCAGAGCAGCTCTGACTAAATCTCAGCGCTCTGTTTCCCCTCCACAGCAGCTCAATCTCTCAGCGCTGTTTGCTTCTTCAGAGCAGCTCTAATTCTAAGCCCTCTCAGTTGCCCCTTCACAGAAGCTCTCTTAGCGCTCTGTTGCCCTTCAGAGTAGCACTGACTAAATCTCAGCGCTCTCTATTGCCCCTTCACAGGATCTCTAACTCTAACCGCTCTGTTTGCTACTTGAGAGCAGCTCTAATTCTAAGCGCTCTCAGTTGCCCCTTCACAGCAGCTGTAAACCTCATCGCTCTCTCTTGCCCCTACAACGCAGCTCTAACGCTCAGCGCTCGCTGTTGCCTCTTCAGAGCAGCTCTGACTAAATCTCAGCGCTCTGTGTTGCCCCTTCCCAGCAGCTCTAACTCTCAGCGCTATGTGTTGCCCCTTCACAACAGCTGGAACTCTCACCACTCTGTTTCCCTTTCACAGCAGCTCTAACTCTCACCACTCTGTTTCTGCTTCACAGCAGCCCTCACTCTCAACGCTCTGGGTTGCCCATCAACACAGCTGTAACTCAGCGCTCACTGTTGCCCATTCATAGCAGCTATAACTCTCAGCGCTCTGTTGACCCTTCATTGTAGCTCTGACTAAATCTCAGCGCTCTCTGTTGCCCCTTCACACCAGCTCTATCTCGCAGCACACCGTGTTGCCCCTTCAACGCAGCTCTAACTCTCAGAGCTCTCTCTGTTTCCCCTTCACAGCAGCTCTAACTCTAAGCGCTCTCAGTTGCCCCTTCAATGCAGCTCTGTAACTCACAGCACTCTCTGTTCCCACTTTAACGCAGCTCTAACTCTCACCGCTCTCTGTTGCCCTTCAGAGCAGCTCTGACTAAATCTCAGTGCTCTCTGTTTCCCCAAGGCAGCTTTAACTCTCAGCGCTCTCTATTGCCCCTTCACAGGAGTTCTCTCACCGCTCTGTTTGCTACTTGAGAGCAGCTCTAATTCTAAGCCCTCTCAGTTGCCCCTTCACAGCAGCTCTAAACCTCACCGAGCTTCACAGCAGCTCTAACTCTCAGAGCGCTCTGTTGCCCCTTCAGAGGAGCTCTGACTAAATCTCAGCGCTCTCTGTTGCCCATTCATAGCAGCTATAACTCTCAGCGCTCTGTTGCCCCTTCATAGCAGCTCTGACTAAATCTCAGCGCTCTCTGTGTCCCCTTCACACCAGCTCTATCTCTCAGCGCTGTGTGTTGCCCCTTCAACACAGCTCTAATTCTCAGCGATCTATGAGCCCCTTCACAGGAGCACTGACTGACTCTCAAGCGCTCTGTGTTGCCACTTCACAGTAGCTGTAACTCTAAGTGCACTCAGTTGCCCCTTCTCAGCAGCTCTAACTTCCAGTGCTCTGTGTTGCCCCTTCACAGCAGCTCTAACGCTGAGCTCTCTCAGTTGCCCCTTCAATGCAGCTCTAACTCACAGCGCTCTGTGTTGCATCTTCAACGCAGCTGTAACTCTTACGGATCTCTGTTGCCCTTTAACAGCAGCTCTAACTCTAAGAGCTCTCATTTGCCCCTTCAATGCAGCCCTAACGCACAGCACTCTGGGTTGCCCCTTCAGTGCAGCTCTGACTAAATCTCAGCGCTCTGTGATTCTCCTTCACAGAAGCTTTCTCAGCGCTCTGTGTAGCCCCTACACAGCAGCTCTAACTCTCAGCGCTGTGTGTTGCCCCTTCACAACAGCTGGAACTCTCACCACTCTGTTTCCCTTTCACAGCAGCTCTAACTCTCACCACTCTGTTTCTGCTTCACAGCAGCCCTCACTCTCAACACTCTGGATTGCCCATCAACACAGCTGTAACTCAGCGCTCACTGTTGCCCATTCATAGCAGCTATAACTCTCAGCGCTCTGTTGACCCTTCATTGTAGCTCTGACTAAATCTCAGCGCTCTCTGTTGCCCCTTCACACCAGCTCTATCTCGCAGCACACCGTGTTGCCCCTTCAACGCAGCTTTCACTCTCAGAGCTCTCTCTGTTTCCCCTTCACAGCAGCTCTAACTCTAAGCGCTCTCAGTTGCCCCTTCAATGCAGCTCTATAACTCACAGCACTCTCTGTTCCCACTTTCACGCAGCACTAACTCTCACCGCTCTCTGTTGCCCTTCAGAGCAGCTCTGATTAAATCTCAGTGCTCTCTGTTTCCCCAAGGCAGCTTTAACTCTCAGCGCTCTCTATTGCCCCTTCACATGAACTCTAACTCTCACCGCTCTGTTTGCTACTTGAGAGCAGCTCTAATTCTAAGCGCTCTCAGTTGCCCCTTCACAGCAGCTCTGAACCTCAGCGGGCTCTGTTGCCCCTTCACAGCAGCTCTAACTCACAGCACTCTTTGTTGCCCCTTTAATGCAGCTCTAACTATCAGCGCTCTCTGTTGCCCTTCAGAGCCGCCCTGACTGAATCTCAGCGCTCTCTGTTTCCCCTCCACAGCACCTCTATCTCTCAGCGCTCTGTTTGCTTCTTCACAGCAGCTCTAATTCTAAGCGCTCTCAGTTGCCCCTTCACAGCAGCTCTGACCTCAGCGAGCTCTGTTGCCCCTTCACAGCAGCTCTAACTCTCAGCGCTGTGTGTTGCCCCTTCACAACAGCTCTAACTCTCACCATTCTGTTTCCGCTTCACAGCAGCCCTGACTCTCAACGCTCTGTGTTGCCCCTTCAACGCAGCTCTAACTCTCAGCGCTCGCTGTTGCCCCTTCAGTGCAGCTCTCACTAAATCTCAGCGCTCTGTGTTGCCCCTTCACAGAAGCTCTCTTAGCGCTCTGTTGCCCTTCAGAGCAGCTCTGACTAAATCTCAGCGCTCTGTTTCCCCTCCACAGCAGCTCAATCTCTCAGCGCTGTTTGCTTCTTCAGAGCAGCTCTAATTCTAAGCCCTCTCAGTTGCCCCTTCACAGCAGCTCTAAACCTCACCGAGCTTCACAGCAGCTCTAACTCACAGCGTGCTCTGTTGCCCTTCAGAGCAGCTCTGACTAACTCTCCGTGCTTTCTGTTGACCCTTCAGATCAGTCTGACTAACTCTCAGCGCTCCCGGTTGCCCCTTCACAGCAGCTCTAACTCTCAGCGCCCTGTGTTGCCACTTCAATGCAGTTCTAATTCTCAGCACTCTTTATTGCCCCTTCAGAGCAGCTCTAACTCTCAGAGCACTCTGTTGCCCTTCAGAGCAGCTCTGACTAACTCTCCGTGCTTTCTGTTGACCCTTCAGATCAGTCTGACTAACTCTCAGCGCTCCCGGTTGCCCCTTCACAGCAGCTCTAACTCTCAGCGCCCTGTGTTGCCACTTCAATGCAGTTCTAATTCTCAGCACTCTTTATTGCCCCTTCAGAGCAGCTCTAACTCTCAGAGCACTCTGTTGCCCTTCAGAGCAGCTCTGACTAAATCTCAGTGCTCTCTGTTTCCCCAAGGCAGCTTTAACTGTCAGCGCTCTCTATTGCCCCTTCACAGGAGTTCTAACTCTCACCGCTCTGTTTGCTACTTGAGAGCAGCTCTAATTCTAAGCGCTCTCAGTTGCCCCTTCACAGCAGCTGTAAACCTCAGCGAGCTCTGTTGCCCCTTCAACGCAGCTCTAACTCTCAGTGCGCTCTGTTGCCATTCAGAGTAGCACTGACTAAATCTCAGCGCTTTCTGTGGCCCCTTCACAGCAGCTCTAACTCTCAGAGCGCTCTGTTGCCCCTTCAGAGGAGCTCTGACTAAATCTCTAGGCTCTCTGTTGCCCCTTCACAGCAGCTCTAACTCTCAGCGCGCTCTGTTGCCCTTCAGAGTAGCACTGACTAAATCTCAGCGCTCTCTATTGCCCCTTCACAGGATCTCTAACTCTAACCGCTCTGTTTGCTACTTGAGAGCAGCTCTAATTCTAAGCGCTCTCAGTTGCCCCTTCACAGCAGCTGTAAACCTCATCGCTCTCTCTTGCCCCTACAACGCAGCTCTAACGCTCAGCGCTCGCTGTTGCCTCTTCAGAGCAGCTCTGACTAAATCTCAGCGCTCTGTGTTGCCCCTTCCCAGCAGCTCTAACTCTCAGCGCTATGTGTTGCCCCTTCACAACAGCTGGAACTCTCACCACTCTGTTTCCCTTTCACAGCAGCTCTAACTCTCACCACTCTGTTTCTGCTTCACAGCAGCCCTCACTCTCAACGCTCTGGGTTGCCCATCAACACAGCTGTAACTCAGCGCTCACTGTTGCCCATTCATAGCAGCTATAACTCTCAGCGCTCTGTTGACCCTTCATTGTAGCTCTGACTAAATCTCAGCGCTCTCTGTTGCCCCTTCACACCAGCTCTATCTCGCAGCACACGTGTTGCCCCTTCAACGCAGCTCTAACTCTCAGAGCTCTCTCTGTTTCCCCTTCACAGCAGCTCTAACTCTAAGCGCTCTCAGTTGCCCCTTCAATGCAGCTCTATAACTCACAGCACTCTCTGTTCCCACTTTAATGCAGCTCTAACTCTCACCGCTCTCTGTTGCCCTTCAGAGCAGCTCTGACTAAATCTCAGTGCTCTCTGTTTCCCCAAGGCAGCTTTAACTCTCAGCGCTCTCTATTGCCCCTTCACAGGAGTTCTCTCACCGCTCTGTTTGCTACTTGAGAGCAGCTCTAATTCTAAGCCCTCTCAGTTGCCCCTTCACAGCAGCTCTAAACCTCACCGAGCTTCACAGCAGCTCTAACTCTCAGAGCGCTCTGTTGCCCCTTCAGAGGAGCTCTGACTAAATCTCAGCGCTCTCTGTTGCCCATTCATAGCAGCTATAACTCTCAGCGCTCTGTTGCCCCTTCATAGCAGCTCTGACTAAATCTCAGCGCTCTCTGTGTCCCCTTCACACCAGCTCTATCTCTCAGCGCTGTGTGTTGCCCCTTCAACACAGCTCTAATTCTCAGCGATCTATGAGCCCCTTCACAGGAGCGCTGACTGACTCTCAAGCGCTCTGTGTTGCCACTTCACAGTAGCTGTAACTCTAAGTGCACTCAGTTGCCCCTTCTCAGCAGCTCTAACTTCCAGTGCTCTGTGTTGCCCCTTCACAGCAGCTCTAACGCTGAGCTCTCTCAGTTGCCCCTTCAATGCAGCTCTAACTCACAGCGCTCTGTGTTGCATCTTCAACGCAGCTGTAACTCTTACGGATCTCTGTTGCCCTTTAACAGCAGCTCTAACTCTAAGAGCTCTCATTTGCCCCTTCAATGCAGCCCTAACGCACAGCACTCTGGGTTGCCCCTTCAGTGCAGCTCTGACTAAATCTCAGCGCTCTGTGATTCTCCTTCACAGAAGCTTTCTCAGCGCTCTGTGTAGCCCCTACACAGCAGCTCTAAATCTCAGCGCTGTGTGTTGCCCCTTCACAACAGCTGGAACTCTCACCACTCTGTTTCCCTTTCACAGCAGCTCTAACTCTCACCACTCTGTTTCTGCTTCACAGCAGCCCTCACTCTCAACGCTCTGGATTGCCCATCAACACAGCTGTAACTCAGCGCTCACTGTTGCCCATTCATAGCAGCTATAACTCTCAGCGCTCTGTTGACCCTTCATTGTAGCTCTGACTAAATCTCAGCGCTCTCTGTTGCCCCTTCACACCAGCTCTATCTCGCAGCACACCGTGTTGCCCCTTCAACGCAGCTTTCACTCTCAGAGCTCTCTCTGTTTCCCCTTCACAGCAGCTCTAACTCTAAGCGCTCTCAGTTGCCCCTTCAATGCAGCTCTATAACTCACAGCACTCTCTGTTCCCACTTTCACGCAGCACTAACTCTCACCGCTCTCTGTTGCCCTTCAGAGCAGCTCTGACTAAATCTCAGTGCTCTCTGTTTCCCCAAGGCAGCTTTAACTCTCAGCGCTCTCTATTGCCCCTTCACATGAACTCTAACTCTCACCGCTCTGTTTGCTACTTGAGAGCAGCTCTAATTCTAAGCGCTCTCAGTTGCCCCTTCACAGCAGCTCTGAACCTCAGCGGGCTCTGTTGCCCCTTCACAGCAGCTCTAACTCACAGCACTCTTTGTTGCCCCTTTAATGCAGCTCTAACTATCAGCGCTCTCTGTTGCCCTTCAGAGCCGCCCTGACTGAATCTCAGCGCTCTCTGTTTCCCCTCCACAGCACCTCTATCTCTCAGCGCTCTGTTTGCTTCTTCACAGCAGCTCTAATTCTAAGCGCTCTCAGTTGCCCCTTCACAGCAGCTCTGACCTCAGCGAGCTCTGTTGCCCCTTCACAGCAGCTCTAACTCTCAGCGCTGTGTGTTGCCCCTTCACAACAGCTCTAACTCTCACCATTCTGTTTCCGCTTCACAGCAGCCCTGACTCTCAACGCTCTGTGTTGCCCCTTCAACGCAGCTCTAACTCTCAGCGCTCGCTGTTGCCCCTTCAGTGCAGCTCTGACTAAATCTCAGCGCGCTGTGTTGCCCCTTCACAGAAACTCTCTCAGCACGCTCTGTTGCCCCTTCACAGCAGCTGTAACTCTCAGCGCGCTCTGTTGCCCTTCAGAGTAGCACTAAATCTCAGCGCTCTCTGTGGCCCCTTCACAGCAGCTCTAACTCTCAGAGCGCTCTGTTGCCCCTTCAGAGGAGCTCCGCCTAAATCTCAGCGCTCTGTGTTGCCCCTTCACAGCAGCTCTAAATCTCAGCGCTGTGTGTTGCCCCTTCACAACAGCTGTAACTCTCACCACTCTCTGTTTCCCCTTCACAGCAGCTCTAACTCTCACCAATCTCTGTTTCCGCTTCACAGCAGTCCTGCCTCTCTACGCTCTCTGTTGCCCCTTCACAGCGGCTTTAACTCTAAGTGCTCTCAGTTGCCCCTTCACAGCAGCTCTAACTCTCAGAGCGCTCTGTTGCCCCTTCAGAGAAGCTCGGACTGAATCTCAGCGCTCTCTGTTTCCCCTCCACAGCACCTCTATCTCTCAGCGCTGTTTGCTTCTTCGGAGCAGCTCTAATTCTAAGCGCTCTCAGTTGCCCCTTCACAGCAGCTCTGAACCTCAGCGAGCTCTGTTGCCCCTTCACAGCAGCTCTAACTCTCAGCGCTGTGTGTTGCCCCTTCACAACAGCTCTAACTCTCACCATTCTGTTTCCACTTCACAGCAGCCCTGACTCTCAACGCTCTGTGTTGCCCCTTCAACGCAGCTCTAACTCTCAGCGCTCGCTGTTGCCCCTTCAGTGCAGCTCTCACTAAATCTCAGCGCTCTGTGTTGCCCCTTCACAGAAGCTCTCTCAGCGCTCTCTGTTGCCCTTCAGAGCAGCTCTGACTAAATCTCAGCGCTCTCTGTTTCCCCTCCACAGCAGCTCAATCTCTCAGCGCTGTTTGCTTCTTCAGAGCAGCTCTAATTCTAAGCCCTCTCAGTTGCCCCTTCACAGCAGCTCTAAACCTCACCGAGCTTCACAGCAGCTCTAACTCCCAGCGCGCTCTGTTGCCCTTCAGAGCAGCTCTGACTAACTCTCCGTGCTTTCTGTTGACCCTTCAGATCAGTCTGACTAACTCTCAGCGCTCCCGGTTGCCCCTTCACAGCAGCTCTAACTCTCAGCGCCCTGTGTTGCCCCTTCAACGCAGCTCTAATGCTCACCACTCTTTACTGCCCCTTCACAACAGCAATAAATCAGCGCTCTCCGTTGCCCCTTCACAGCAGCTCTAATTCTAAGCGCTCTCAGTTGCCCCTTCACAGCAGCTCTGACCTCAGCGAGCTCTGTTGCCCCTTCACAGCAGCTCTAACTCTCAGCGCTGTGTGTTGCCCCTTCACAACAGCTCTAACTCTCACCATTCTGTTTCCGCTTCACAGCAGCCCTGACTCTCAACGCTCTGTGTTGCCCCTTCAACGCAGCTCTAACTCTCAGCGCTCGCTGTTGCCCCTTCAGTGCAGCTCTCACTAAATCTCAGCGCTCTGTGTTGCCCCTTCACAGAAGCTCTCTTAGCGCTCTGTTGCCCTTCAGAGCAGCTCTGACTAAATCTCAGCGCTCTGTTTCCCCTCCACAGCAGCTCAATCTCTCAGCGCTGTTTGCTTCTTCAGAGCAGCTCTAATTCTAAGCCCTCTCAGTTGCCCCTTCACAGAAGCTCTCTTAGCGCTCTGTTGCCCTTCAGAGTAGCACTGACTAAATCTCAGCGCTCTCTATTGCCCCTTCACAGGATCTCTAACTCTAACCGCTCTGTTTGCTACTTGAGAGCAGCTCTAATTCTAAGCGCTCTCAGTTGCCCCTTCACAGCAGCTGTAAACCTCATCGCTCTCTCTTGCCCCTACAACGCAGCTCTAACGCTCAGCGCTCGCTGTTGCCTCTTCAGAGCAGCTCTGACTAAATCTCAGCGCTCTGTGTTGCCCCTTCCCAGCAGCTCTAACTCTCAGCGCTCTGTGTTGCCCCTTCACAACAGCTGGAACTCTCACCACTCTGTTTCCCTTTCACAGCAGCTCT
The DNA here is from genome assembly GCF_039906515.1 of Pseudorca crassidens. Taxonomy (NCBI): domain Eukaryota; kingdom Metazoa; phylum Chordata; class Mammalia; order Artiodactyla; family Delphinidae; genus Pseudorca; species Pseudorca crassidens. Next base: position 77,617,016 of record NC_090311.1, read on the forward strand.
AACTCTCACCACTCTGTTTCTGCTTCACAGCAGCCCTCACTCTCAACGCTCTGGGTTGCCCATCAACACAGCTGTAACTCAGCGCTCACTGTTGCCCATTCATAGCAGCTATAACTCTCAGCGCTCTGTTGACCCTTCATTGTAGCTCTGACTAAATCTCAGCGCTCTCTGTTGCCCCTTCACACCAGCTCTATCTCGCAGCACACCGTGTTGCCCCTTCAACGCAGCTCTAACTCTCAGAGCTCTCTCTGTTTCCCCTTCACAGCAGCTCTAACTCTAAGCGCTCTCAGTTGCCCCTTCAATGCAGCTCTGTAACTCACAGCACTCTCTGTTCCCACTTTAACGCAGCTCTAACTCTCACCGCTCTCTGTTGCCCTTCAGAGCAGCTCTGACTAAATCTCAGTGCTCTCTGTTTCCCCAAGGCAGCTTTAACTCTCAGCGCTCTCTATTGCCCCTTCACAGGAGTTCTCTCACCGCTCTGTTTGCTACTTGAGAGCAGCTCTAATTCTAAGCCCTCTCAGTTGCCCCTTCACAGCAGCTCTAAACCTCACCGAGCTTCACAGCAGCTCTAACTCTCAGAGCGCTCTGTTGCCCCTTCAGAGGAGCTCTGACTAAATCTCAGCGCTCTCTGTTGCCCATTCATAGCAGCTATAACTCTCAGCGCTCTGTTGCCCCTTCATAGCAGCTCTGACTAAATCTCAGCGCTCTCTGTGTCCCCTTCACACCAGCTCTATCTCTCAGCGCTGTGTGTTGCCCCTTCAACACAGCTCTAATTCTCAGCGATCTATGAGCCCCTTCACAGGAGCACTGACTGACTCTCAAGCGCTCTGTGTTGCCACTTCACAGTAGCTGTAACTCTAAGTGCACTCAGTTGCCCCTTCTCAGCAGCTCTAACTTCCAGTGCTCTGTGTTGCCCCTTCACAGCAGCTCTAACGCTGAGCTCTCTCAGTTGCCCCTTCAATGCAGCTCTAACTCACAGCGCTCTGTGTTGCATCTTCAACGCAGCTGTAACTCTTACGGATCTCTGTTGCCCTTTAACAGCAGCTCTAACTCTAAGAGCTCTCATTTGCCCCTTCAATGCAGCCCTAACGCACAGCACTCTGGGTTGCCCCTTCAGTGCAGCTCTGACTAAATCTCAGCGCTCTGTGATTCTCCTTCACAGAAGCTTTCTCAGCGCTCTGTGTAGCCCCTACACAGCAGCTCTAACTCTCAGCGCTGTGTGTTGCCCCTTCACAACAGCTGGAACTCTCACCACTCTGTTTCCCTTTCACAGCAGCTCTAACTCTCACCACTCTGTTTCTGCTTCACAGCAGCCCTCACTCTCAACGCTCTGGATTGCCCATCAACACAGCTGTAACTCAGCGCTCACTGTTGCCCATTCATAGCAGCTATAACTCTCAGCGCTCTGTTGACCCTTCATTGTAGCTCTGACTAAATCTCAGCGCTCTCTGTTGCCCCTTCACACCAGCTCTATCTCGCAGCACACCGTGTTGCCCCTTCAACGCAGCTTTCACTCTCAGAGCTCTCTCTGTTTCCCCTTCACAGCAGCTCTAACTCTAAGCGCTCTCAGTTGCCCCTTCAATGCAGCTCTATAACTCACAGCACTCTCTGTTCCCACTTTCACGCAGCACTAACTCTCACCGCTCTCTGTTGCCCTTCAGAGCAGCTCTGACTAAATCTCAGTGCTCTCTGTTTCCCCAAGGCAGCTTTAACTCTCAGCGCTCTCTATTGCCCCTTCACATGAACTCTAACTCTCACCGCTCTGTTTGCTACTTGAGAGCAGCTCTAATTCTAAGCGCTCTCAGTTGCCCCTTCACAGCAGCTCTGAACCTCAGCGGGCTCTGTTGCCCCTTCACAGCAGCTCTAACTCACAGCACTCTTTGTTGCCCCTTTAATGCAGCTCTAACTATCAGCGCTCTCTGTTGCCCTTCAGAGCCGCCCTGACTGAATCTCAGCGCTCTCTGTTTCCCCTCCACAGCACCTCTATCTCTCAGCGCTCTGTTTGCTTCTTCACAGCAGCTCTAATTCTAAGCGCTCTCAGTTGCCCCTTCACAGCAGCTCTGACCTCAGCGAGCTCTGTTGCCCCTTCACAGCAGCTCTAACTCTCAGCGCTGTGTGTTGCCCCTTCACAACAGCTCTAACTCTCACCATTCTGTTTCCGCTTCACAGCAGCCCTGACTCTCAACGCTCTGTGTTGCCCCTTCAACGCAGCTCTAACTCTCAGCGCTCGCTGTTGCCCCTTCAGTGCAGCTCTCACTAAATCTCAGCGCTCTGTGTTGCCCCTTCACAGAAGCTCTCTTAGCGCTCTGTTGCCCTTCAGAGCAGCTCTGACTAAATCTCAGCGCTCTGTTTCCCCTCCACAGCAGCTCAATCTCTCAGCGCTGTTTGCTTCTTCAGAGCAGCTCTAATTCTAAGCCCTCTCAGTTGCCCCTTCACAGCAGCTCTAAACCTCACCGAGCTTCACAGCAGCTCTAACTCACAGCGTGCTCTGTTGCCCTTCAGAGCAGCTCTGACTAACTCTCCGTGCTTTCTGTTGACCCTTCAGATCAGTCTGACTAACTCTCAGCGCTCCCGGTTGCCCCTTCACAGCAGCTCTAACTCTCAGCGCCCTGTGTTGCCACTTCAATGCAGTTCTAATTCTCAGCACTCTTTATTGCCCCTTCAGAGCAGCTCTAACTCTCAGAGCACTCTGTTGCCCTTCAGAGTAGCTCTGACTAAATCTCAGTGCTCTCTGTTTCCCCAAGGCAGCTTTAACTGTCAGCGCTCTCTATTGCCCCTTCACAGGAGTTCTAACTCTCACCGCTCTGTTTGCTACTTGAGAGCAGCTCTAATTCTAAGCGCTCTCAGTTGCCCCTTCACAGCAGCTGTAAACCTCAGCGAGCTCTGTTGCCCCTTCAACGCAGCTCTAACTCTCAGTGCGCTCTGTTGCCATTCAGAGTAGCACTGACTAAATCTCAGCGCTTTCTGTGGCCCCTTCACAGCAGCTCTAACTCTCAGAGCGCTCTGTTGCCCCTTCAGAGGAGCTCTGACTAAATCTCTAGGCTCTCTGTTGCCCCTTCACAGCAGCTCTAACTCTCAGCGCGCTCTGTTGCCCTTCAGAGTAGCACTGACTAAATCTCAGCGCTCTCTATTGCCCCTTCACAGGATCTCTAACTCTAACCGCTCTGTTTGCTACTTGAGAGCAGCTCTAATTCTAAGCGCTCTCAGTTGCCCCTTCACAGCAGCTGTAAACCTCATCGCTCTCTCTTGCCCCTACAACGCAGCTCTAACGCTCAGCGCTCGCTGTTGCCTCTTCAGAGCAGCTCTGACTAAATCTCAGCGCTCTGTGTTGCCCCTTCCCAGCAGCTCTAACTCTCAGCGCTCTGTGTTGCCCCTTCACAACAGCTGGAACTCTCACCACTCTGTTTCCCTTTCACAGCAGCTCTAACTCTCACCACTCTGTTTCTGCTTCACAGCAGCCCTCACTCTCAACGCTCTGGGTTGCCCATCAACACAGCTGTAACTCAGCGCTCACTGTTGCCCATTCATAGCAGCTATAACTCTCAGCGCTCTGTTGACCCTTCATTGTAGCTCTGACTAAATCTCAGCGCTCTCTGTTGCCCCTTCACACCAGCTCTATCTCGCAGCACACCGTGTTGCCCCTTCAACGCAGCTCTAACTCTCAGAGCTCTCTCTGTTTCCCCTTCACAGCAGCTCTAACTCTAAGCGCTCTCAGTTGCCCCTTCAATGCAGCTCTATAACTCACAGCACTCTCTGTTCCCACTTTAATGCAGCTCTAACTCTCACCGCTCTCTGTTGCCCTTCAGAGCAGCTCTGACTAAATCTCAGTGCTCTCTGTTTCCCCAAGGCAGCTTTAACTCTCAGCGCTCTCTATTGCCCCTTCACAGGAGTTCTCTCACCGCTCTGTTTGCTACTTGAGAGCAGCTCTAATTCTAAGCCCTCTCAGTTGCCCCTTCACAGCAGCTCTAAACCTCACCGAGCTTCACAACAGCTCTAACTCTCAGTGCGCTCTGTTGCCCCTTCAGAGGAGCTCTGACTAAATCTCAGCGCTCTCTGTTGTCCATTCATAGCAGCTATAACTCTCAGCGCTCTGTTGCCCCTTCATAGCAGCTCTGACTAAATCTCAGCGCTCTCTGTGTCCCCTTCACACCAGCTCTATCTCTCAGCGCTGTGTGTTGCCCCTTCAACACAGCTCTAATTCTCAGCGATCTATGAGCCCCTTCACAGGAGCGCTGACTGACTCTCAAGCGCTCTGTGTTGCCACTTCACAGTAGCTGTAACTCTAAGTGCACTCAGTTGCCCCTTCTCAGCAGCTCTAACTTCCAGTGCTCTGTGTTGCCCCTTCACAGCAGCTCTAACGCTGAGCTCTCTCAGTTGCCCCTTCAATGCAGCTCTAACTCACAGCGCTCTGTGTTGCATCTTCAACGCAGCTGTAACTCTTACGGATCTCTGTTGCCCTTTAACAGCAGCTCTAACTCTAAGAGCTCTCATTTGCCCCTTCAATGCAGCCCTAACGCACAGCACTCTGGGTTGCCCCTTCAGTGCAGCTCTGACTAAATCTCAGCGCTCTGTGATTCTCCTTCACAGAAGCTTTCTCAGCGCTCTGTGTAGCCCCTACACAGCAGCTCTAACTCTCAGCGCTGTGTGTTGCCCCTTCACAACAGCTGGAACTCTCACCACTCTGTTTCCCTTTCACAGCAGCTCTAACTCTCACCACTGTTTCTGCTTCACAGCAGCCCTCACTCTCAACGCTCTGGATTGCCCATCAACACAGCTGTAACTCAGCGCTCACTGTTGCCCATTCATAGCAGCTATAACTCTCAGCGCTCTGTTGACCCTTCATTGTAGCTCTGACTAAATCTCAGCGCTCTCTGTTGCCCCTTCACACCAGCTCTATCTCGCAGCACACCGTGTTGCCCCTTCAACGCAGCTTTCACTCTCAGAGCTCTCTCTGTTTCCCCTTCACAGCAGCTCTAACTCTAAGCGCTCTCAGTTGCCCCTTCAATGCAGCTCTATAACTCACAGCACTCTCTGTTCCCACTTTCACGCAGCACTAACTCTCACCGCTCTCTGTTGCCCTTCAGAGCAGCTCTGACTAAATCTCAGTGCTCTCTGTTTCCCCAAGGCAGCTTTAACTCTCAGCGCTCTCTATTGCCCCTTCACATGAACTCTAACTCTCACCGCTCTGTTTGCTACTTGAGAGCAGCTCTAATTCTAAGCGCTCTCAGTTGCCCCTTCACAGCAGCTCTGAACCTCAGCGGGCTCTGTTGCCCCTTCACAGCAGCTCTAACTCACAGCACTCTTTGTTGCCCCTTTAATGCAGCTCTAACTATCAGCGCTCTCTGTTGCCCTTCAGAGCCGCCCTGACTGAATCTCAGCGCTCTCTGTTTCCCCTCCACAGCACCTCTATCTCTCAGCGCTCTGTTTGCTTCTTCACAGCAGCTCTAATTCTAAGCGCTCTCAGTTGCCCCTTCACAGCAGCTCTGACCTCAGCGAGCTCTGTTGCCCCTTCACAGCAGCTCTAACTCTCAGCGCTGTGTGTTGCCCCTTCACAACAGCTCTAACTCTCACCATTCTGTTTCCGCTTCACAGCAGCCCTGACTCTCAACGCTCTGTGTTGCCCCTTCAACGCAGCTCTAACTCTCAGCGCTCGCTGTTGCCCCTTCAGTGCAGCTCTCACTAAATCTCAGCGCTCTGTGTTGCCCCTTCACAGAAGCTCTCTTAGCGCTCTGTTGCCCTTCAGAGCAGCTCTGACTAAATCTCAGCGCTCTGTTTCCCCTCCACAGCAGCTCAATCTCTCAGCGCTGTTTGCTTCTTCAGAGCAGCTCTAATTCTAAGCCCTCTCAGTTGCCCCTTCACAGCAGCTCTAAACCTCACCGAGCTTCACAGCAGCTCTAACTCACAGCGTGCTCTGTTGCCCTTCAGAGCAGCTCTGACTAACTCTCCGTGCTTTCTGTTGACCCTTCAGATCAGTCTGACTAACTCTCAGCGCTCCCGGTTGCCCCTTCACAGCAGCTCTAACTCTCAGCGCCCTGTGTTGCCACTTCAATGCAGTTCTAATTCTCAGCACTCTTTATTGCCCCTTCAGAGCAGCTCTAACTCTCAGAGCACTCTGTTGCCCTTCAGAGCAGCTCTGACTAAATCTCAGTGCTCTCTGTTTCCCCAAGGCAGCTTTAACTCTCAGCGCTCTCTATTGCCCCTTCACAGGAGTTCTAACTCTCACCGCTCTGTTTGCTACTTGAGAGCAGCTCTAATTCTAAGCGCTCTCAGTTGCCCCTTCACAGCAGCTGTAAACCTCAGCGAGCTCTGTTGCCCCTTCAACGCAGCTCTAACTCTCAGTGCGCTCTGTTGCCATTCAGAGTAGCACTGACTAAATCTCAGCGCTTTCTGTGGCCCCTTCACAGCAGCTCTAACTCTCAGAGCGCTCTGTTGCCCCTTCAGAGGAGCTCTGACTAAATCTCTAGGCTCTCTGTTGCCCCTTCACAGCAGCTCTAACTCTCAGCGCGCTCTGTTGCCCTTCAGAGTAGCACTGACTAAATCTCAGCGCTCTCTATTGCCCCTTCACAGGATCTCTAACTCTAACCGCTCTGTTTGCTACTTGAGAGCAGCTCTAATTCTAAGCGCTCTCAGTTGCCCCTTCACAGCAGCTGTAAACCTCATCGCTCTCTCTTGCCCCTACAACGCAGCTCTAACGCTCAGCGCTCGCTGTTGCCTCTTCAGAGCAGCTCTGACTAAATCTCAGCGCTCTGTGTTGCCCCTTCCCAGCAGCTCTAACTCTCAGCGCTCTGTGTTGCCCCTTCACAACAGCTGGAACTCTCACCACTCTGTTTCCCTTTCACAGCAGCTCTAACTCTCACCACTCTGTTTCTGCTTCACAGCAGCCCTCACTCTCAACGCTCTGGGTTGCCCATCAACACAGCTGTAACTCAGCGCTCACTGTTGCCCATTCATAGCAGCTATAACTCTCAGCGCTCTGTTGACCCTTCATTGTAGCTCTGACTAAATCTCAGCGCTCTCTGTTGCCCCTTCACACCAGCTCTATCTCGCAGCACACCGTGTTGCCCCTTCAACGCAGCTCTAACTCTCAGAGCTCTCTCTGTTTCCCCTTCACAGCAGCTCTAACTCTAAGCGCTCTCAGTTGCCCCTTCAATGCAGCTCTATAACTCACAGCACTCTCTGTTCCCACTTTAATGCAGCTCTAACTCTCACCGCTCTCTGTTGCCCTTCAGAGCAGCTCTGACTAAATCTCAGTGCTCTCTGTTTCCCCAAGGCAGCTTTAACTCTCAGCGCTCTCTATTGCCCCTTCACAGGAGTTCTCTCACCGCTCTGTTTGCTACTTGAGAGCAGCTCTAATTCTAAGCCCTCTCAGTTGCCCCTTCACAGCAGCTCTAAACCTCACCGAGCTTCACAGCAGCTCTAACTCTCAGAGCGCTCTGTTGCCCCTTCAGAGGAGCTCTGACTAAATCTCAGCGCTCTCTGTTGCCCATTCATAGCAGCTATAACTCTCAGCGCTCTGTTGCCCCTTCATAGCAGCTCTGACTAAATCTCAGCGCTCTCTGTGTCCCCTTCACACCAGCTCTATCTCTCAGCGCTGTGTGTTGCCCCTTCAACACAGCTCTAATTCTCAGCGATCTATGAGCCCCTTCACAGGAGCGCTGACTGACTCTCAAGCGCTCTGTGTTGCCACTTCACAGTAGCTGTAACTCTAAGTGCACTCAGTTGCCCCTTCTCAGCAGCTCTAACTTCCAGTGCTCTGTGTTGCCCCTTCACAGCAGCTCTAACGCTGAGCTCTCTCAGTTGCCCCTTCAATGCAGCTCTAACTCACAGCGCTCTGTGTTGCATCTTCAACGCAGCTGTAACTCTTACGGATCTCTGTTGCCCTTTAACAGCAGCTCTAACTCTAAGAGCTCTCATTTGCCCCTTCAATGCAGCCCTAACGCACAGCACTCTGGGTTGCCCCTTCAGTGCAGCTCTGACTAAATCTCAGCGCTCTGTGATTCTCCTTCACAGAAGCTTTCTCAGCGCTCTGTGTAGCCCCTACACAGCAGCTCTAACTCTCAGCGCTGTGTGTTGCCCCTTCACAACAGCTGGAACTCTCACCACTCTGTTTCCCTTTCACAGCAGCTCTAACTCTCACCACTCTGTTTCTGCTTCACAGCAGCCCTCACTCTCAACGCTCTGGATTGCCCATCAACACAGCTGTAACTCAGCGCTCGCTGTTGCCCATTCATAGCAGCTATAACTCTCAGCGCTCTGTTGACCCTTCATTGTAGCTCTGACTAAATCTCAGCGCTCTCTGTTGCCCCTTCACAGCAGCTCTGAACCTCAGCGGGCTCTGTTGCCCCTTCACAGCAGCTCTAACTCACAGCACTCTTTGTTGCCCCTTTAATGCAGCTCTAACTATCAGCGCTCTCTGTTGCCCTTCAGAGCCGCCCTGACTGAATCTCAGCGCTCTCTGTTTCCCCTCCACAGCACCTCTATCTCTCAGCGCTCTGTTTGCTTCTTCACAGCAGCTCTAATTCTAAGCGCTCTCAGTTGCCCCTTCACAGCAGCTCTGACCTCAGCGAGCTCTGTTGCCCCTTCACAGCAGCTCTAACTCTCAGCGCTGTGTGTTGCCCCTTCACAACAGCTCTAACTCTCACCATTCTGTTTCCGCTTCACAGCAGCCCTGACTCTCAACGCTCTGTGTTGCCCCTTCAACGCAGCTCTAACTCTCAGCGCTCGCTGTTGCCCCTTCAGTGCAGCTCTCACTAAATCTCAGCGCTCTGTGTTGCCCCTTCACAGAAGCTCTCTTAGCGCTCTGTTGCCCTTCAGAGCAGCTCTGACTAAATCTCAGCGCTCTGTTTCCCCTCCACAGCAGCTCAATCTCTCAGCGCTGTTTGCTTCTTCAGAGCAGCTCTAATTCTAAGCGCTCTCAGTTGCCCCTTCACAGCAGCTCTGAACCTCAGCGGGCTCTGTTGCCCCTTCACAGCAGCTCTAACTCACAGCACTCTTTGTTGCCCCTTTAATGCAGCTCTAACTATCAGCGCTCTCTGTTGCCCTTCAGAGCCGCCCTGACTGAATCTCAGTGCTCTCTGTTTCCCCAAGGCAGCTTTAACTCTCAGCGCCCTGTGTTGCCACTTCAATGCAGTTCTAATTCTCAGCACTCTTTATTGCCCCTTCAGAGCAGCTCTAACTCTCAGAGCACTCTGTTGCCCTTCAGAGCAGCTCTGACTAAATCTCAGTGCTCTCTGTTTCCCCAAGGCAGCTTTAACTCTCAGCGCTCTCTATTGCCCCTTCACAGGAGTTCTAACTCTCACCGCTCTGTTTGTACTTGAGAGCAGCTCTAATTCTAAGCGCTCTCAGTTGCCCCTTCACAGCAGCTGTAAACCTCAGCGAGCTCTGTTGCCCCTTCAACGCAGCTCTAACTCTCAGTGCGCTCTGTTGCCATTCAGAGTAGCTCTGACTAAATCTCAGCGCTTTCTGTGGCCCCTTCACAGCAGCTCTAACTCTCAGAGCGCTCTGTTGCCCCTTCAGAGGAGCTCTGACTAAATCTCTAGGCTCTCTGTTGCCCCTTCACAGCAGCTCTAACTCTCAGCGCGCTCTGTTGCCCTTCAGAGTAGCACTGACTAAATCTCAGCGCTCTCTATTGCCCCTTCACAGGATCTCTAACTCTAACCGCTCTGTCTGCTACTTGAGAGCAGCTCTAATTGTAAGCGCTCTCAGTTGCCCCTTCACAGCAGCTGTAAACCTCATCGCTCTCTCTTGCCCCTACAACGCAGCTCTAACGCTCAGCGCTCGCTGTTGCCTCTTCAGAGCAGCTCTGACTAAATCTCAGCGCTCTGTGTTGCCCCTTCCCAGCAGCTCTAACTCTCAGCGCTATGTGTTGCCCCTTCACAACAGCTGGAACTCTCACCACTCTGTTTCCCTTTCACAGCAGCTCTAACTCTCACCACTCTGTTTCCGCTTCACAGCAGCCCTCACTCTCAACGCTCTGGGTTGCCCATCAACACAGCTGTAACTCAGCGCTCACTGTTGCCCATTCATAGCAGCTATAACTCTCAGCGCTCTGTTGACCCTTCATTGTAGCTCTGACTAAATCTCAGCGCTCTCTGTTGCCCCTTCACACCAGCTCTATCTCGCAGCACACCGTGTTGCCCCTTCAACGCAGCTCTAACTCTCAGAGCTCTCTCTGTTTCCCCTTCACAGCAGCTCTAACTCTAAGCGCTCTCAGTTGCCCCTTCAATGCAGCTCTGTAACTCACAGCACTCTCTGTTCCCACTTTAACGCAGCTCTAACTCTCACCGCTCTCTGTTGCCCTTCAGAGCAGCTCTGACTAAATCTCAGTGCTCTCTGTTTCCCCAAGGCAGCTTTAACTCTCAGCGCTCTCTATTGCCCCTTCACAGGAGTTCTCTCACCGCTCTGTTTGCTACTTGAGAGCAGCTCTAATTCTAAGCCCTCTCAGTTGCCCCTTCACAGCAGCTCTAAACCTCACCGAGCTTCACAGCAGCTCTAACTCTCAGAGCGCTCTGTTGCCCCTTCAGAGGAGCTCTGACTAAATCTCAGCGCTCTCTGTTGCCCATTCATAGCAGCTATAACTCTCAGCGCTCTGTTGCCCCTTCATAGCAGCTCTGACTAAATCTCAGCGCTCTCTGTGTCCCCTTCACACCAGCTCTATCTCTCAGCGCTGTGTGTTGCCCCTTCAACACAGCTCTAATTCTCAGCGATCTATGAGCCCCTTCACAGGAGCGCTGACTGACTCTCAAGCGCTCTGTGTTGCCACTTCACAGTAGCTGTAACTCTAAGTGCACTCAGTTGCCCCTTCTCAGCAGCTCTAACTTCCAGTGCTCTGTGTTGCCCCTTCACAGCAGCTCTAACGCTGAGCTCTCTCAGTTGCCCCTTCAATGCAGCTCTAACTCACAGCGCTCTGTGTTGCATCTTCAACGCAGCTGTAACTCTTACGGATCTCTGTTGCCCTTTAACAGCAGCTCTAACTCTAAGAGCTCTCATTTGCCCCTTCAATGCAGCCCTAACGCACAGCACTCTGGGTTGCCCCTTCAGTGCAGCTCTGACTAAATCTCAGCGCTCTGTGATTCTCCTTCACAGAAGCTTTCTCAGCGCTCTGTGTAGCCCCTACACAGCAGCTCTAACTCTCAGCGCTGTGTGTTGCCCCTTCACAACAGCTGGAACTCTCACCACTCTGTTTCCCTTTCACAGCAGCTCTAACTCTCACCACTCTGTTTCTGCTTCACAGCAGCCCTCACTCTCAACGCTCTGGATTGCCCATCAACACAGCTGTAACTCAGCGCTCACTGTTGCCCATTCATAGCAGCTATAACTCTCAGCGCTCTGTTGACCCTTCATTGTAGCTCTGACTAAATCTCAGCGCTCTCTGTTGCCCCTTCACACCAGCTCTATCTCGCAGCACACCGTGTTGCCCCTTCAACGCAGCTTTCACTCTCAGAGCTCTCTCTGTTTCCCCTTCACAGCAGCTCTAACTCTAAGCGCTCTCAGTTGCCCCTTCAATGCAGCTCTATAACTCACAGCACTCTCTGTTCCCACTTTCACGCAGCACTAACTCTCACCGCTCTCTGTTGCCCTTCAGAGCAGCTCTGACTAAATCTCAGTGCTCTCTGTTTCCCCAAGGCAGCTTTAACTCTCAGCGCTCTCTATTGCCCCTTCACATGAACTCTAACTCTCACCGCTCTGTTTGCTACTTGAGAGCAGCTCTAATTCTAAGCGCTCTCAGTTGCCCCTTCACAGCAGCTCTGAACCTCAGCGGGCTCTGTTGCCCCTTCACAGCAGCTCTAACTCACAGCACTCTTTGTTGCCCCTTTAATGCAGCTCTAACTATCAGCGCTCTCTGTTGCCCTTCAGAGCCGCCCTGACTGAATCTCAGCGCTCTCTGTTTCCCCTCCACAGCACCTCTATCTCTCAGCGCTCTGTTTGCTTCTTCACAGCAGCTCTAATTCTAAGCGCTCTCAGTTGCCCCTTCACAGCAGCTCTGACCTCAGCGAGCTCTGTTGCCCCTTCACAGCAGCTCTAACTCTCAGCGCTGTGTGTTGCCCCTTCACAACAGCTCTAACTCTCACCATTCTGTTTCCGCTTCACAGCAGCCCTGACTCTCAACGCTCTGTGTTGCCCCTTCAACGCAGCTCTAACTCTCAGCGCTCGCTGTTGCCCCTTCAGTGCAGCTCTCACTAAATCTCAGCGCTCTGTGTTGCCCCTTCACAGAAGCTCTCTTAGCGCTCTGTTGCCCTTCAGAGCAGCTCTGACTAAATCTCAGCGCTCTGTTTCCCCTCCACAGCAGCTCAATCTCTCAGCGCTGTTTGCTTCTTCAGAGCAGCTCTAATTCTAAGCCCTCTCAGTTGCCCCTTCACAGCAGCTCTAAACCTCACCGAGCTTCACAGCAGCTCTAACTCACAGCGTGCTCTGTTGCCCTTCAGAGCAGCTCTGACTAACTCTCCGTGCTTTCTGTTGACCCTTCAGATCAGTCTGACTAACTCTCAGCGCTCCCGGTTGCCCCTTCACAGCAGCTCTAACTCTCAGCGCCCTGTGTTGCCACTTCAATGCAGTTCTAATTCTCAGCACTCTTTATTGCCCCTTCAGAGCAGCTCTAACTCTCAGAGCACTCTGTTGCCCTTCAGAGTAGCTCTGACTAAATCTCAGTGCTCTCTGTTTCCCCAAGGCAGCTTTAACTGTCAGCGCTCTCTATTGCCCCTTCACAGGAGTTCTAACTCTCACCGCTCTGTTTGCTACTTGAGAGCAGCTCTAATTCTAAGCGCTCTCAGTTGCCCCTTCACAGCAGCTGTAAACCTCAGCGAGCTCTGTTGCCCCTTCAACGCAGCTCTAACTCTCAGTGCGCTCTGTTGCCATTCAGAGTAGCACTGACTAAATCTCAGCGCTTTCTGTGGCCCCTTCACAGCAGCTCTAACTCTCAGAGCGCTCTGTTGCCCCTTCAGAGGAGCTCTGACTAAATCTCTAGGCTCTCTGTTGCCCCTTCACAGCAGCTCTAACTCTCAGCGCGCTCTGTTGCCCTTCAGAGTAGCCCTGACTAAATCTCAGCGCTCTCTATTGCCCCTTCACAGGATCTCTAACTCTAACCGCTCTGTTTGCTACTTGAGAGCAGCTCTAATTCTAAGCGCTCTCAGTTGCCCCTTCACAGCAGCTGTAAACCTCATCGCTCTCTCTTGCCCCTACAACGCAGCTCTAACGCTCAGCGCTCGCTGTTGCCTCTTCAGAGCAGCTCTGACTAAATCTCAGCGCTCTGTGTTGCCCCTTCCCAGCAGCTCTAACTCTCAGCGCTCTGTGTTGCCCCTTCACAACAGCTGGAACTCTCACCACTCTGTTTCCCTTTCACAGCAGCTCTAACTCTCACCACTCTGTTTCTGCTTCACAGCAGCCCTCACTCTCAACGCTCTGGGTTGCCCATCAACACAGCTGTAACTCAGCGCTCACTGTTGCCCATTCATAGCAGCTATAACTCTCAGCGCTCTGTTGACCCTTCATTGTAGCTCTGACTAAATCTCAGCGCTCTCTGTTGCCCCTTCACACCAGCTCTATCTCGCAGCACACCGTGTTGCCCCTTCAACGCAGCTCTAACTCTCAGAGCTCTCTCTGTTTCCCCTTCACAGCAGCTCTAACTCTAAGCGCTCTCAGTTGCCCCTTCAATGCAGCTCTATAACTCACAGCACTCTCTGTTCCCACTTTAATGCAGCTCTAACTCTCACCGCTCTCTGTTGCCCTTCAGAGCAGCTCTGACTAAATCTCAGTGCTCTCTGTTTCCCCAAGGCAGCTTTAACTCTCAGCGCTCTCTATTGCCCCTTCACAGGAGTTCTCTCACCGCTCTGTTTGCTACTTGAGAGCAGCTCTAATTCTAAGCCCTCTCAGTTGCCCCTTCACAGCAGCTCTAAACCTCACCGAGCTTCACAACAGCTCTAACTCTCAGTGCGCTCTGTTGCCCCTTCAGAGGAGCTCTGACTAAATCTCAGCGCTCTCTGTTGTCCATTCATAGCAGCTATAACTCTCAGCGCTCTGTTGCCCCTTCATAGCAGCTCTGACTAAATCTCAGCGCTCTCTGTGTCCCCTTCACACCAGCTCTATCTCTCAGCGCTGTGTGTTGCCCCTTCAACACAGCTCTAATTCTCAGCGATCTATGAGCCCCTTCACAGGAGCGCTGACTGACTCTCAAGCGCTCTGTGTTGCCACTTCACAGTAGCTGTAACTCTAAGTGCACTCAGTTGCCCCTTCTCAGCAGCTCTAACTTCCAGTGCTCTGTGTTGCCCCTTCACAGCAGCTCTAACGCTGAGCTCTCTCAGTTGCCCCTTCAATGCAGCTCTAACTCACAGCGCTCTGTGTTGCATCTTCAACGCAGCTGTAACTCTTACGGATCTCTGTTGCCCTTTAACAGCAGCTCTAACTCTAAGAGCTCTCATTTGCCCCTTCAATGCAGCCCTAACGCACAGCACTCTGGGTTGCCCCTTCAGTGCAGCTCTGACTAAATCTCAGCGCTCTGTGATTCTCCTTCACAGAAGCTTTCTCAGCGCTCTGTGTAGCCCCTACACAGCAGCTCTAACTCTCAGCGCTGTGTGTTGCCCCTTCACAACAGCTGGAACTCTCACCACTCTGTTTCCCTTTCACAGCAGCTCTAACTCTCACCACTGTTTCTGCTTCACAGCAGCCCTCACTCTCAACGCTCTGGATTGCCCATCAACACAGCTGTAACTCAGCGCTCACTGTTGCCCATTCATAGCAGCTATAACTCTCAGCGCTCTGTTGACCCTTCATTGTAGCTCTGACTAAATCTCAGCGCTCTCTGTTGCCCCTTCACACCAGCTCTATCTCGCAGCACACCGTGTTGCCCCTTCAACGCAGCTTTCACTCTCAGAGCTCTCTCTGTTTCCCCTTCACAGCAGCTCTAACTCTAAGCGCTCTCAGTTGCCCCTTCAATGCAGCTCTATAACTCACAGCACTCTCTGTTCCCACTTTCACGCAGCACTAACTCTCACCGCTCTCTGTTGCCCTTCAGAGCAGCTCTGACTAAATCTCAGTGCTCTCTGTTTCCCCAAGGCAGCTTTAACTCTCAGCGCTCTCTATTGCCCCTTCACATGAACTCTAACTCTCACCGCTCTGTTTGCTACTTGAGAGCAGCTCTAATTCTAAGCGCTCTCAGTTGCCCCTTCACAGCAGCTCTGAACCTCAGCGGGCTCTGTTGCCCCTTCACAGCAGCTCTAACTCACAGCACTCTTTGTTGCCCCTTTAATGCAGCTCTAACTATCAGCGCTCTCTGTTGCCCTTCAGAGCCGCCCTGACTGAATCTCAGCGCTCTCTGTTTCCCCTCCACAGCACCTCTATCTCTCAGCGCTCTGTTTGCTTCTTCACAGCAGCTCTAATTCTAAGCGCTCTCAGTTGCCCCTTCACAGCAGCTCTGACCTCAGCGAGCTCTGTTGCCCCTTCACAGCAGCTCTAACTCTCAGCGCTGTGTGTTGCCCCTTCACAACAGCTCTAACTCTCACCATTCTGTTTCCACTTCACAGCAGCCCTGACTCTCAACGCTCTGTGTTGCCCCTTCAACGCAGCTCTAACTCTCAGCGCTCGCTGTTGCCCCTTCAGTGCAGCTCTCACTAAATCTCAGCGCTCTGTGTTGCCCCTTCACAGAAGCTCTCTTAGCGCTCTGTTGCCCTTCAGAGCAGCTCTGACTAAATCTCAGCGCTCTGTTTCCCCTCCACAGCAGCTCAATCTCTCAGCGCTGTTTGCTTCTTCAGAGCAGCTCTAATTCTAAGCCCTCTCAGTTGCCCCTTCACAGCAGCTCTAAACCTCACCGAGCTTCACAGCAGCTCTAACTCACAGCGTGCTCTGTTGCCCTTCAGAGCAGCTCTGACTAACTCTCCGTGCTTTCTGTTGACCCTTCAGATCAGTCTGACTAACTCTCAGCGCTCCCGGTTGCCCCTTCACAGCAGCTCTAACTCTCAGCGCCCTGTGTTGCCACTTCAATGCAGTTCTAATTCTCAGCACTCTTTATTGCCCCTTCAGAGCAGCTCTAACTCTCAGAGCACTCTGTTGCCCTTCAGAGCAGCTCTGACTAAATCTCAGTGCTCTCTGTTTCCCCAAGGCAGCTTTAACTCTCAGCGCTCTCTATTGCCCCTTCACAGGAGTTCTAACTCTCACCGCTCTGTTTGCTACTTGAGAGCAGCTCTAATTCTAAGCGCTCTCAGTTGCCCCTTCACAGCAGCTGTAAACCTCAGCGAGCTCTGTTGCCCCTTCAACGCAGCTCTAACTCTCAGTGCGCTCTGTTGCCATTCAGAGTAGCACTGACTAAATCTCAGCGCTTTCTGTGGCCCCTTCACAGCAGCTCTAACTCTCAGAGCGCTCTGTTGCCCCTTCAGAGGAGCTCTGACTAAATCTCTAGGCTCTCTGTTGCCCCTTCACAGCAGCTCTAACTCTCAGCGCGCTCTGTTGCCCTTCAGAGTAGCACTGACTAAATCTCAGCGCTCTCTATTGCCCCTTCACAGGATCTCTAACTCTAACCGCTCTGTTTGCTACTTGAGAGCAGCTCTAATTCTAAGCGCTCTCAGTTGCCCCTTCACAGCAGCTGTAAACCTCATCGCTCTCTCTTGCCCCTACAACGCAGCTCTAACGCTCAGCGCTCGCTGTTGCCTCTTCAGAGCAGCTCTGACTAAATCTCAGCGCTCTGTGTTGCCCCTTCCCAGCAGCTCTAACTCTCAGCGCTCTGTGTTGCCCCTTCACAACAGCTGGAACTCTCACCACTCTGTTTCCCTTTCACAGCAGCTCTAACTCTCACCACTCTGTTTCTGCTTCACAGCAGCCCTCACTCTCAACGCTCTGGGTTGCCCATCAACACAGCTGTAACTCAGCGCTCACTGTTGCCCATTCATAGCAGCTATAACTCTCAGCGCTCTGTTGACCCTTCATTGTAGCTCTGACTAAATCTCAGCGCTCTCTGTTGCCCCTTCACACCAGCTCTATCTCGCAGCACACCGTGTTGCCCCTTCAACGCAGCTCTAACTCTCAGAGCTCTCTCTGTTTCCCCTTCACAGCAGCTCTAACTCTAAGCGCTCTCAGTTGCCCCTTCAATGCAGCTCTATAACTCACAGCACTCTCTGTTCCCACTTTAATGCAGCTCTAACTCTCACCGCTCTCTGTTGCCCTTCAGAGCAGCTCTGACTAAATCTCAGTGCTCTCTGTTTCCCCAAGGCAGCTTTAACTCTCAGCGCTCTCTATTGCCCCTTCACAGGAGTTCTCTCACCGCTCTGTTTGCTACTTGAGAGCAGCTCTAATTCTAAGCCCTCTCAGTTGCCCCTTCACAGCAGCTCTAAACCTCACCGAGCTTCACAGCAGCTCTAACTCTCAGAGCGCTCTGTTGCCCCTTCAGAGGAGCTCTGACTAAATCTCAGCGCTCTCTGTTGCCCATTCATAGCAGCTATAACTCTCAGCGCTCTGTTGCCCCTTCATAGCAGCTCTGACTAAATCTCAGCGCTCTCTGTGTCCCCTTCACACCAGCTCTATCTCTCAGCGCTGTGTGTTGCCCCTTCAACACAGCTCTAATTCTCAGCGATCTATGAGCCCCTTCACAGGAGCGCTGACTGACTCTCAAGCGCTCTGTGTTGCCACTTCACAGTAGCTGTAACTCTAAGTGCACTCAGTTGCCCCTTCTCAGCAGCTCTAACTTCCAGTGCTCTGTGTTGCCCCTTCACAGCAGCTCTAACGCTGAGCTCTCTCAGTTGCCCCTTCAATGCAGCTCTAACTCACAGCGCTCTGTGTTGCATCTTCAACGCAGCTGTAACTCTTACGGATCTCTGTTGCCCTTTAACAGCAGCTCTAACTCTAAGAGCTCTCATTTGCCCCTTCAATGCAGCCCTAACGCACAGCACTCTGGGTTGCCCCTTCAGTGCAGCTCTGACTAAATCTCAGCGCTCTGTGATTCTCCTTCACAGAAGCTTTCTCAGCGCTCTGTGTAGCCCCTACACAGCAGCTCTAACTCTCAGCGCTGTGTGTTGCCCCTTCACAACAGCTGGAACTCTCACCACTCTGTTTCCCTTTCACAGCAGCTCTAACTCTCACCACTCTGTTTCTGCTTCACAGCAGCCCTCACTCTCAACGCTCTGGATTGCCCATCAACACAGCTGTAACTCAGCGCTCGCTGTTGCCCATTCATAGCAGCTATAACTCTCAGCGCTCTGTTGACCCTTCATTGTAGCTCTGACTAAATCTCAGCGCTCTCTGTTGCCCCTTCACAGCAGCTCTGAACCTCAGCGGGCTCTGTTGCCCCTTCACAGCAGCTCTAACTCACAGCACTCTTTGTTGCCCCTTTAATGCAGCTCTAACTATCAGCGCTCTCTGTTGCCCTTCAGAGCCGCCCTGACTGAATCTCAGCGCTCTCTGTTTCCCCTCCACAGCACCTCTATCTCTCAGCGCTCTGTTTGCTTCTTCACAGCAGCTCTAATTCTAAGCGCTCTCAGTTGCCCCTTCACAGCAGCTCTGACCTCAGCGAGCTCTGTTGCCCCTTCACAGCAGCTCTAACTCTCAGCGCTGTGTGTTGCCCCTTCACAACAGCTCTAACTCTCACCATTCTGTTTCCGCTTCACAGCAGCCCTGACTCTCAACGCTCTGTGTTGCCCCTTCAACGCAGCTCTAACTCTCAGCGCTCGCTGTTGCCCCTTCAGTGCAGCTCTCACTAAATCTCAGCGCTCTGTGTTGCCCCTTCACAGAAGCTCTCTTAGCGCTCTGTTGCCCTTCAGAGCAGCTCTGACTAAATCTCAGCGCTCTGTTTCCCCTCCACAGCAGCTCAATCTCTCAGCGCTGTTTGCTTCTTCAGAGCAGCTCTAATTCTAAGCGCTCTCAGTTGCCCCTTCACAGCAGCTCTGAACCTCAGCGGGCTCTGTTGCCCCTTCACAGCAGCTCTAACTCACAGCACTCTTTGTTGCCCCTTTAATGCAGCTCTAACTATCAGCGCTCTCTGTTGCCCTTCAGAGCCGCCCTGACTGAATCTCAGTGCTCTCTGTTTCCCCAAGGCAGCTTTAACTCTCAGCGCCCTGTGTTGCCACTTCAATGCAGTTCTAATTCTCAGCACTCTTTATTGCCCCTTCAGAGCAGCTCTAACTCTCAGAGCACTCTGTTGCCCTTCAGAGCAGCTCTGACTAAATCTCAGTGCTCTCTGTTTCCCCAAGGCAGCTTTAACTCTCAGCGCTCTCTATTGCCCCTTCACAGGAGTTCTAACTCTCACCGCTCTGTTTGTACTTGAGAGCAGCTCTAATTCTAAGCGCTCTCAGTTGCCCCTTCACAGCAGCTGTAAACCTCAGCGAGCTCTGTTGCCCCTTCAACGCAGCTCTAACTCTCAGTGCGCTCTGTTGCCATTCAGAGTAGCTCTGACTAAATCTCAGCGCTTTCTGTGGCCCCTTCACAGCAGCTCTAACTCTCAGAGCGCTCTGTTGCCCCTTCAGAGGAGCTCTGACTAAATCTCTAGGCTCTCTGTTGCCCCTTCACAGCAGCTCTAACTCTCAGCGCGCTCTGTTGCCCTTCAGAGTAGCACTGACTAAATCTCAGCGCTCTCTATTGCCCCTTCACAGGATCTCTAACTCTAACCGCTCTGTCTGCTACTTGAGAGCAGCTCTAATTGTAAGCGCTCTCAGTTGCCCCTTCACAGCAGCTGTAAACCTCATCGCTCTCTCTTGCCCCTACAACGCAGCTCTAACGCTCAGCGCTCGCTGTTGCCTCTTCAGAGCAGCTCTGACTAAATCTCAGCGCTCTGTGTTGCCCCTTCCCAGCAGCTCTAACTCTCAGCGCTATGTGTTGCCCCTTCACAACAGCTGGAACTCTCACCACTCTGTTTCCCTTTCACAGCAGCTCTAACTCTCACCACTCTGTTTCCGCTTCACAGCAGCCCTCACTCTCAACGCTCTGGGTTGCCCATCAACACAGCTGTAACTCAGCGCTCACTGTTGCCCATTCATAGCAGCTATAACTCTCAGCGCTCTGTTGACCCTTCATTGTAGCTCTGACTAAATCTCAGCGCTCTCTGTTGCCCCTTCACACCAGCTCTATCTCGCAGCACACCGTGTTGCCCCTTCAACGCAGCTCTAACTCTCAGAGCTCTCTCTGTTTCCCCTTCACAGCAGCTCTAACTCTAAGCGCTCTCAGTTGCCCCTTCAATGCAGCTCTGTAACTCACAGCACTCTCTGTTCCCACTTTAACGCAGCTCTAACTCTCACCGCTCTCTGTTGCCCTTCAGAGCAGCTCTGACTAAATCTCAGTGCTCTCTGTTTCCCCAAGGCAGCTTTAACTCTCAGCGCTCTCTATTGCCCCTTCACAGGAGTTCTCTCACCGCTCTGTTTGCTACTTGAGAGCAGCTCTAATTCTAAGCCCTCTCAGTTGCCCCTTCACAGCAGCTCTAAACCTCACCGAGCTTCACAGCAGCTCTAACTCTCAGAGCGCTCTGTTGCCCCTTCAGAGGAGCTCTGACTAAATCTCAGCGCTCTCTGTTGCCCATTCATAGCAGCTATAACTCTCAGCGCTCTGTTGCCCCTTCATAGCAGCTCTGACTAAATCTCAGCGCTCTCTGTGTCCCCTTCACACCAGCTCTATCTCTCAGCGCTGTGTGTTGCCCCTTCAACACAGCTCTAATTCTCAGCGATCTATGAGCCCCTTCACAGGAGCACTGACTGACTCTCAAGCGCTCTGTGTTGCCACTTCACAGTAGCTGTAACTCTAAGTGCACTCAGTTGCCCCTTCTCAGCAGCTCTAACTTCCAGTGCTCTGTGTTGCCCCTTCACAGCAGCTCTAACGCTGAGCTCTCTCAGTTGCCCCTTCAATGCAGCTCTAACTCACAGCGCTCTGTGTTGCATCTTCAACGCAGCTGTAACTCTTACGGATCTCTGTTGCCCTTTAACAGCAGCTCTAACTCTAAGAGCTCTCATTTGCCCCTTCAATGCAGCCCTAACGCACAGCACTCTGGGTTGCCCCTTCAGTGCAGCTCTGACTAAATCTCAGCGCTCTGTGATTCTCCTTCACAGAAGCTTTCTCAGCGCTCTGTGTAGCCCCTACACAGCAGCTCTAACTCTCAGCGCTGTGTGTTGCCCCTTCACAACAGCTGGAACTCTCACCACTCTGTTTCCCTTTCACAGCAGCTCTAACTCTCACCACTCTGTTTCTGCTTCACAGCAGCCCTCACTCTCAACGCTCTGGATTGCCCATCAACACAGCTGTAACTCAGCGCTCACTGTTGCCCATTCATAGCAGCTATAACTCTCAGCGCTCTGTTGACCCTTCATTGTAGCTCTGACTAAATCTCAGCGCTCTCTGTTGCCCCTTCACACCAGCTCTATCTCGCAGCACACCGTGTTGCCCCTTCAACGCAGCTTTCACTCTCAGAGCTCTCTCTGTTTCCCCTTCACAGCAGCTCTAACTCTAAGCGCTCTCAGTTGCCCCTTCAATGCAGCTCTATAACTCACAGCACTCTCTGTTCCCACTTTCACGCAGCACTAACTCTCACCGCTCTCTGTTGCCCTTCAGAGCAGCTCTGACTAAATCTCAGTGCTCTCTGTTTCCCCAAGGCAGCTTTAACTCTCAGCGCTCTCTATTGCCCCTTCACATGAACTCTAACTCTCACCGCTCTGTTTGCTACTTGAGAGCAGCTCTAATTCTAAGCGCTCTCAGTTGCCCCTTCACAGCAGCTCTGAACCTCAGCGGGCTCTGTTGCCCCTTCACAGCAGCTCTAACTCACAGCACTCTTTGTTGCCCCTTTAATGCAGCTCTAACTATCAGCGCTCTCTGTTGCCCTTCAGAGCCGCCCTGACTGAATCTCAGCGCTCTCTGTTTCCCCTCCACAGCACCTCTATCTCTCAGCGCTCTGTTTGCTTCTTCACAGCAGCTCTAATTCTAAGCGCTCTCAGTTGCCCCTTCACAGCAGCTCTGACCTCAGCGAGCTCTGTTGCCCCTTCACAGCAGCTCTAACTCTCAGCGCTCTCTGTTGCCCTTCAGAGCAGCTCTGACTAAATCTCAGTGCTCTCTGTTTCCCCAAGGCAGCTTTAACTCTCAGCGCTCTCTATTGCCCCTTCACATGAACTCTAACTCTCACCGCTCTGTTTGCTACTTGAGAGCAGCTCTAATTCTAAGCGCTCTCAGTTGCCCCTTCACAGCAGCTCTGAACCTCAGCGGGCTCTGTTGCCCCTTCACAGCAGCTCTAACTCACAGCACTCTTTGTTGCCCCTTTAATGCAGCTCTAACTATCAGCGCTCTCTGTTGCCCTTCAGAGCCGCCCTGACTGAATCTCAGCGCTCTCTGTTTCCCCTCCACAGCACCTCTATCTCTCAGCGCTCTGTTTGCTTCTTCACAGCAGCTCTAATTCTAAGCGCTCTCAGTTGCCCCTTCACAGCAGCTCTGACCTCAGCGAGCTCTGTTGCCCCTTCACAGCAGCTCTAACTCTCAGCGCTGTGTGTTGCCCCTTCACAACAGCTCTAACTCTCACCATTCTGTTTCCGCTTCACAGCAGCCCTGACTCTCAACGCTCTGTGTTGCCCCTTCAACGCAGCTCTAACTCTCAGCGCTCGCTGTTGCCCCTTCAGTGCAGCTCTCACTAAATCTCAGCGCTCTGTGTTGCCCCTTCACAGAAGCTCTCTTAGCGCTCTGTTGCCCTTCAGAGCAGCTCTGACTAAATCTCAGCGCTCTGTTTCCCCTCCACAGCAGCTCAATCTCTCAGCGCTGTTTGCTTCTTCAGAGCAGCTCTAATTCTAAGCCCTCTCAGTTGCCCCTTCACAGCAGCTCTAAACCTCACCGAGCTTCACAGCAGCTCTAACTCACAGCGCGCTCTGTTGCCCTTCAGAGCAGCTCTGACTAACTCTCCGTGCTTTCTGTTGACCCTTCAGATCAGTCTGACTAACTCTCAGCGCTCCCGGTTGCCCCTTCACAGCAGCTCTAACTCTCAGCGCCCTGTGTTGCCACTTCAATGCAGTTCTAATTCTCAGCACTCTTTATTGCCCCTTCAGAGCAGCTCTAACTCTCAGAGCACTCTGTTGCCCTTCAGAGCAGCTCTGACTAAATCTCAGCGCTCTGTTTCCCCTCCACAGCAGCTCAATCTCTCAGCGCTGTTTGCTTCTTCAGAGCAGCTCTAATTCTAAGCGCTCTCAGTTGCCCCTTCACAGCAGCTCTGAACCTCAGCGGGCTCTGTTGCCCCTTCACAGCAGCTCTAACTCACAGCACTCTTTGTTGCCCCTTTAATGCAGCTCTAACTATCAGCGCTCTCTGTTGCCCTTCAGAGCCGCCCTGACTGAATCTCAGTGCTCTCTGTTTCCCCAAGGCAGCTTTAACTCTCAGCGCCCTGTGTTGCCACTTCAATGCAGTTCTAATTCTCAGCACTCTTTATTGCCCCTTCAGAGCAGCTCTAACTCTCAGAGCACTCTGTTGCCCTTCAGAGCAGCTCTGACTAAATCTCAGTGCTCTCTGTTTCCCCAAGGCAGCTTTAACTCTCAGCGCTCTCTATTGCCCATTCACAGGAGTTCTAACTCTCACCGCTCTGTTTGCTACTTGAGAGCAGCTCTAATTCTAAGCGCTCTCAGTTGCCCCTTCACAGCAGCTGTAAACCTCAGCGAGCTCTGTTGCCCCTTCAACGCAGCTCTAACTCTCAGTGCGCTCTGTTGCCATTCAGAGTAGCACTGACTAAATCTCAGCGCTTTCTGTGGCCCCTTCACAGCAGCTCTAACTCTCAGAGCGCTCTGTTGCCCCTTCAGAGGAGCTCTGACTAAATCTCTAGGCTCTCTGTTGCCCCTTCACAGCAGCTCTAACTCTCAGCGCGCTCTGTTGCCCTTCAGAGTAGCACTGACTAAATCTCAGCGCTCTCTATTGCCCCTTCACAGGATCTCTAACTCTAACCGCTCTGTCTGCTACTTGAGAGCAGCTCTAATTGTAAGCGCTCTCAGTTGCCCCTTCACAGCAGCTGTAAACCTCATCGCTCTCTCTTGCCCCTACAACGCAGCTCTAACGCTCAGCGCTCGCTGTTGCCTCTTCAGAGCAGCTCTGACTAAATCTCAGCGCTCTGTGTTGCCCCTTCCCAGCAGCTCTAACTCTCAGCGCTATGTGTTGCCCCTTCACAACAGCTGGAACTCTCACCACTCTGTTTCCCTTTCACAGCAGCTCTAACTCTCACCACTCTGTTTCCGCTTCACAGCAGCCCTCACTCTCAACGCTCTGGGTTGCCCATCAACACAGCTGTAACTCAGCGCTCACTGTTGCCCATTCATAGCAGCTATAACTCTCAGCGCTCTGTTGATCCTTCATTGTAGCTCTGACTAAATCTCAGCGCTCTCTGTTGCCCCTTCACACCAGCTCTATCTCGCAGCACACCGTGTTGCCCCTTCAACGCAGCTCTAACTCTCAGAGCTCTCTCTGTTTCCCCTTCACAGCAGCTCTAACTCTAAGCGCTCTCAGTTGCCCCTTCAATGCAGCTCTGTAACTCACAGCACTCTCTGTTCCCACTTTAACGCAGCTCTAACTCTCACCGCTCTCTGTTGCCCTTCAGAGCAGCTCTGACTAAATCTCAGTGCTCTCTGTTTCCCCAAGGCAGCTTTAACTCTCAGCGCTCTCTATTGCCCCTTCACAGGAGTTCTCTCACCGCTCTGTTTGCTACTTGAGAGCAGCTCTAATTCTAAGCCCTCTCAGTTGCCCCTTCACAGCAGCTCTAAACCTCACCGAGCTTCACAGCAGCTCTAACTCTCAGAGCGCTCTGTTGCCCCTTCAGAGGAGCTCTGACTAAATCTCAGCGCTCTCTGTTGCCCATTCATAGCAGCTATAACTCTCAGCGCTCTGTTGCCCCTTCATAGCAGCTCTGACTAAATCTCAGCGCTCTCTGTGTCCCCTTCACACCAGCTCTATCTCTCAGCGCTGTGTGTTGCCCCTTCAACACAGCTCTAATTCTCAGCGATCTATGAGCCCCTTCACAGGAGCACTGACTGACTCTCAAGCGCTCTGTGTTGCCACTTCACAGTAGCTGTAACTCTAAGTGCACTCAGTTGCCCCTTCTCAGCAGCTCTAACTTCCAGTGCTCTGTGTTGCCCCTTCACAGCAGCTCTAACGCTGAGCTCTCTCAGTTGCCCCTTCAATGCAGCTCTAACTCACAGCGCTCTGTGTTGCCTCTTCAACGCAGCTGTAACTCTTACGGATCTCTGTTGCCCTTTAACAGCAGCTCTAACTCTAAGAGCTCTCATTTGCCCCTTCAATGCAGCCCTAACGCACAGCACTCTGAGTTGCCCCTTCAGTGCAGCTCTGACTAAATCTCAGCGCTCTGTGATTCTCCTTCACAGAAGCTTTCTCAGCGCTCTGTGTAGCCCCTACACAGCAGCTCTAAATCTCAGCGCTGTGTGTTGCCCCTTCACAACAGCTGGAACTCTCACCACTCTGTTTCCCTTTCACAGCAGCTCTAACTCTCACCACTCTGTTTCTGCTTCACAGCAGCCCTCACTCTCAACGCTCTGGATTGCCCATCAACACAGCTGTAACTCAGCGCTCACTGTTGCCCATTCATAGCAGCTATAACTCTCAGCGCTCTGTTGACCCTTCATTGTAGCTCTGACTAAATCTCAGCGCTCTCTGTTGCCCCTTCACACCAGCTCTATCTCGCAGCACACCGTGTTGCCCCTTCAACGCAGCTCTCACTCTCAGAGCTCTCTCTGTTTCCCCTTCACAGCAGCTCTAACTCTAAGCGCTCTCAGTTGCCCCTTCAATGCAGCTCTATAACTCACAGCACTCTCTGTTCCCACTTTCACGCAGCACTAACTCTCACCGCTCTCTGTTGCCCTTCAGAGCAGCTCTGACTAAATCTCAGTGCTCTCTGTTTCCCCAAGGCAGCTTTAACTCTCAGCGCTCTCTATTGCCCCTTCACATGAACTCTAACTCTCACCGCTCTGTTTGCTACTTGAGAGCAGCTCTAATTCTAAGCGCTCTCAGTTGCCCCTTCACAGCAGCTCTGAACCTCAGCGGGCTCTGTTGCCCCTTCACAGCAGCTCTAACTCACAGCACTCTTTGTTGCCCCTTTAATGCAGCTCTAACTATCAGCGCTCTCTGTTGCCCTTCAGAGCCGCCCTGACTGAATCTCAGCGCTCTCTGTTTCCCCTCCACAGCACCTCTATCTCTCAGCGCTCTGTTTGCTTCTTCACAGCAGCTCTAATTCTAAGCGCTCTCAGTTGCCCCTTCACAGCAGCTCTGACCTCAGCGAGCTCTGTTGCCCCTTCACAGCAGCTCTAACTCTCAGCGCTGTGTGTTGCCCCTTCACAACAGCTGTAACTCTCACCACTCTCTGTTTCCCCTTCACAGCAGCTCTAACTCTCACCAATCTCTGTTTCCGCTTCACAGCAGTCCTGACTCTCTACGCTCTCTGTTGCCCCTTCACAGCGGCTTTAACTCTAAGTGCTCTCAGTTGCCCCTTCACAGCAGCTCTAACTCTCAGAGCGCTCTGTTGCCCCTTCAGAGAAGCTCGGACTGAATCTCAGCGCTCTCTGTTTCCCCTCCACAGCACCTCTATCTCTCAGCGCTGTTTGCTTCTTCGGAGCAGCTCTAATTCTAAGCGCTCTCAGTTGCCCCTTCACAGCAGCTCTGAACCTCAGCGAGCTCTGTTGCCCCTTCACAGCAGCTCTAACTCTCAGCGCTGTGTGTTGCCCCTTCACAACAGCTCTAACTCTCACCATTCTGTTTCCACTTCACAGCAGCCCTGACTCTCAACGCTCTGTGTTGCCCCTTCAACGCAGCTCTAACTCTCAGCGCTCGCTGTTGCCCCTTCAGTGCAGCTCTCACTAAATCTCAGCGCTCTGTGTTGCCCCTTCACAGAAGCTCTCTCAGCGCTCTCTGTTGCCCTTCAGAGCAGCTCTGACTAAATCTCAGCGCTCTCTGTTTCCCCTCCACAGCAGCTCAATCTCTCAGCGCTGTTTGCTTCTTCAGAGCAGCTCTAATTCTAAGCCCTCTCAGTTGCCCCCTCACAGCAGCTCTAAACCTCACCGAGCTTCACAGCAGCTCTAACTCCCAGCGCGCTCTGTTGCCCTTCAGAGCAGCTCTGACTAACTCTCCGTGCTTTCTGTTGACCCTTCAGATCAGTCTGACTAACTCTCAGCGCTCCCGGTTGCCCCTTCACAGCAGCTCTAACTCTCAGCGCCCTGTGTTGCCCCTTCAACGCAGCTCTAATGCTCACCACTCTTTACTGCCCCTTCACAACAGCAATAAATCAGCGCTCTCCGTTGCCCCTTCACAGCAGCTCTAATTCTAAGCGCTCTCAGTTGCCCCTTCACAGCAGCTCTGACCTCAGCGAGCTCTGTTGCCCCTTCACAGCAGCTCTAACTCTCAGCGCTGTGTGTTGCCCCTTCACAACAGCTCTAACTCTCACCATTCTGTTTCCGCTTCACAGCAGCCCTGACTCTCAACGCTCTGTGTTGCCCCTTCAACGCAGCTCTAACTCTCAGCGCTCGCTGTTGCCCCTTCAGTGCAGCTCTCACTAAATCTCAGCGCTCTGTGTTGCCCCTTCACAGAAGCTCTCTTAGCGCTCTGTTGCCCTTCAGAGCAGCTCTGACTAAATCTCAGCGCTCTGTTTCCCCTCCACAGCAGCTCAATCTCTCAGCGCTGTTTGCTTCTTCAGAGCAGCTCTAATTCTAAGCCCTCTCAGTTGCCCCTTCACAGAAGCTCTCTTAGCGCTCTGTTGCCCTTCAGAGTAGCACTGACTAAATCTCAGCGCTCTCTATTGCCCCTTCACAGGATCTCTAACTCTAACCGCTCTGTTTGCTACTTGAGAGCAGCTCTAATTCTAAGCGCTCTCAGTTGCCCCTTCACAGCAGCTGTAAACCTCATCGCTCTCTCTTGCCCCTACAACGCAGCTCTAACGCTCAGCGCTCGCTGTTGCCTCTTCAGAGCAGCTCTGACTAAATCTCAGCGCTCTGTGTTGCCCCTTCCCAGCAGCTCTAACTCTCAGCGCTATGTGTTGCCCCTTCACAACAGCTGGAACTCTCACCACTCTGTTTCCCTTTCACAGCAGCTCTAACTCTCACCACTCTGTTTCTGCTTCACAGCAGCCCTCACTCTCAACGCTCTGGGTTGCCCATCAACACAGCTGTAACTCAGCGCTCACTGTTGCCCATTCATAGCAGCTATAACTCTCAGCGCTCTGTTGACCCTTCATTGTAGCTCTGACTAAATCTCAGCGCTCTCTGTTGCCCCTTCACACCAGCTCTATCTCGCAGCACACCGTGTTGCCCCTTCAACGCAGCTCTAACTCTCAGAGCTCTCTCTGTTTCCCCTTCACAGCAGCTCTAACTCTAAGCGCTCTCAGTTGCCCCTTCAATGCAGCTCTATAACTCACAGCACTCTCTGTTCCCACTTTAACGCAGCTCTAACTCTCACCGCTCTCTGTTGCCCTTCAGAGCAGCTCTGACTAAATCTCAGTGCTCTCTGTTTCCCCAAGGCAGCTTTAACTCTCAGCGCTCTCTATTGCCCCTTCACAGGAGTTCTCTCACCGCTCTGTTTGCTACTTGAGAGCAGCTCTAATTCTAAGCCCTCTCAGTTGCCCCTTCACAGCAGCTCTAAACCTCACCGAGCTTCACAGCAGCTCTAACTCTCAGAGCGCTCTGTTGCCCCTTCAGAGGAGCTCTGACTAAATCTCAGCGCTCTCTGTTGCCCATTCATAGCAGCTATAACTCTCAGCGCTCTGTTGACCCTTCATTGTAGCTCTGACTAAATCTCAGCGCTCTCTGTTGCCCCTTCACACCAGCTCTATCTCGCAGCACACCGTGTTGCCCCTTCAACGCCGCTTTCACTCTCAGAGCTCTCTCTGTTTCCCCTTCACAGCAGCTCTAACTCTAAGCGCTCTCAGTTGCCCCTTCAATGCAGCTCTATAACTCACAGCACTCTCTGTTCCCACTTTCACGCAGCACTAACTCTCACTGCTCTCTGTTGCCCTTCAGAGCAGCTCTGACTAAATCTCAGTGCTCTCTGTTTCCCCAAGGCAGCTTTAACTCTCAGCGCTCTCTATTGCCCCTTCACATGAACTCTAACTCTCACCGCTCTGTTTGCTACTTGAGAGCAGCTCTAATTCTAAGCGCTCTCAGTTGCCCCTTCACAGCAGCTCTGAACCTCAGCGGGCTCTGTTGCCCCTTCACAGCAGCTCTAACTCACAGCACTCTTTGTTGCCCCTTTAATGCAGCTCTAACTATCAGCGCTCTCTGTTGCCCTTCAGAGCCGCCCTGACTGAATCTCAGCGCTCTCTGTTTCCCCTCCACAGCACCTCTATCTCTCAGCGCTCTGTTTGCTTCTTCACAGCAGCTCTAATTCTAAGCGCTCTCAGTTGCCCCTTCACAGCAGCTCTGACCTCAGCGAGCTCTGTTGCCCCTTCACAGCAGTTCTAACTCTCAGCGCTCTCTGTTGCCCTTCAGAGCAGCTCTGACTAAATCTCAGTGCTCTCTGTTTCCCCAAGGCAGCTTTAACTCTCAGCGCTCTCTATTGCCCCTTCACATGAACTCTAACTCTCACCGCTCTGTTTGCTACTTGAGAGCAGCTCTAATTCTAAGCGCTCTCAGTTGCCCCTTCACAGCAGCTCTGAACCTCAGCGGGCTCTGTTGCCCCTTCACAGCAGCTCTAACTCACAGCACTCTTTGTTGCCCCTTTAATGCAGCTCTAACTATCAGCGCTCTCTGTTGCCCTTCAGAGCCGCCCTGACTGAATCTCAGCGCTCTCTGTTTCCCCTCCACAGCACCTCTATCTCTCAGCGCTCTGTTTGCTTCTTCACAGCAGCTCTAATTCTAAGCGCTCTCAGTTGCCCCTTCACAGCAGCTCTGACCTCAGCGAGCTCTGTTGCCCCTTCACAACAGCTCTAACTCTCAGCGCTGTGTGTTGCCCCTTCACAACAGCTCTAACTCTCACCATTCTGTTTCCGCTTCACAGCAGCCCTGACTCTCAACGCTCTGTGTTGCCCCTTCAACGCAGCTCTAACTCTCAGCGCTCGCTGTTGCCCCTTCAGTGCAGCTCTCACTAAATCTCAGCGCTCTGTGTTGCCCCTTCACAGAAGCTCTCTTAGCGATCTGTTGCCCTTCAGAGCAGCTCTGACTAAATCTCAGCGCTCTGTTTCCCCTCCACAGCAGCTCAATCTCTCAGCGCTGTTTGCTTCTTCAGAGCAGCTCTAATTCTAAGCGCTCTCAGTTGCCCCTTCACAGCAGCTCTGAACCTCAGCGGGCTCTGTTGCCCCTTCACAGCAGCTCTAACTCACAGCACTCTTTGTTGCCCCTTTAATGCAGCTCTAACTATCAGCGCTCTCTGTTGCCCTTCAGAGCCGCCCTGACTGAATCTCAGTGCTCTCTGTTTCCCCAAGGCAGCTTTAACTCTCAGCGCCCTGTGTTGCCACTTCAATGCAGTTCTAATTCTCAGCACTCTTTATTGCCCCTTCAGAGCAGCTCTAACTCTCAGAGCACTCTGTTGCCCTTCAGAGCAGCTCTGACTAAATCTCAGTGCTCTCTGTTTCCCCAAGGCAGCTTTAACTCTCAGCGCTCTCTATTGCCCATTCACAGGAGTTCTAACTCTCACCGCTCTGTTTGCTACTTGAGAGCAGCTCTAATTCTAAGCGCTCTCAGTTGCCCCTTCACAGCAGCTGTAAACCTCAGCGAGCTCTGTTGCCCCTTCAACGCAGCTCTAACTCTCAGTGCGCTCTGTTGCCATTCAGAGTAGCACTGACTAAATCTCAGCGCTTTCTGTGGCCCCTTCACAGCAGCTCTAACTCTCAGAGCGCTCTGTTGCCCCTTCAGAGGAGCTCTGACTAAATCTCTAGGCTCTCTGTTGCCCCTTCACAGCAGCTCTAACTCTCAGCGCGCTCTGTTGCCCTTCAGAGTAGCACTGACTAAATCTCAGCGCTCTCTATTGCCCCTTCACAGGATCTCTAACTCTAACCGCTCTGTCTGCTACTTGAGAGCAGCTCTAATTGTAAGCGCTCTCAGTTGCCCCTTCACAGCAGCTGTAAACCTCATCGCTCTCTCTTGCCCCTACAACGCAGCTCTAACGCTCAGCGCTCGCTGTTGCCTCTTCAGAGCAGCTCTGACTAAATCTCAGCGCTCTGTGTTGCCCCTTCCCAGCAGCTCTAACTCTCAGCGCTATGTGTTGCCCCTTCACAACAGCTGGAACTCTCACCACTCTGTTTCCCTTTCACAGCAGCTCTAACTCTCACCACTCTGTTTCCGCTTCACAGCAGCCCTCACTCTCAACGCTCTGGGTTGCCCATCAACACAGCTGTAACTCAGCGCTCACTGTTGCCCATTCATAGCAGCTATAACTCTCAGCGCTCTGTTGACCCTTCATTGTAGCTCTGACTAAATCTCAGCGCTCTCTGTTGCCCCTTCACACCAGCTCTATCTCGCAGCACACCGTGTTGCCCCTTCAACGCAGCTCTAACTCTCAGAGCTCTCTCTGTTTCCCCTTCACAGCAGCTCTAACTCTAAGCGCTCTCAGTTGCCCCTTCAATGCAGCTCTGTAACTCACAGCACTCTCTGTTCCCACTTTAACGCAGCTCTAACTCTCACCGCTCTCTGTTGCCCTTCAGAGCAGCTCTGACTAAATCTCAGTGCTCTCTGTTTCCCCAAGGCAGCTTTAACTCTCAGCGCTCTCTATTGCCCCTTCACAGGAGTTCTCTCACCGCTCTGTTTGCTACTTGAGAGCAGCTCTAATTCTAAGCCCTCTCAGTTGCCCCTTCACAGCAGCTCTAAACCTCACCGAGCTTCACAGCAGCTCTAACTCTCAGAGCGCTCTGTTGCCCCTTCAGAGGAGCTCTGACTAAATCTCAGCGCTCTCTGTTGCCCATTCATAGCAGCTATAACTCTCAGCGCTCTGTTGCCCCTTCATAGCAGCTCTGACTAAATCTCAGCGCTCTCTGTGTCCCCTTCACACCAGCTCTATCTCTCAGCGCTGTGTGTTGCCCCTTCAACACAGCTCTAATTCTCAGCGATCTATGAGCCCCTTCACAGGAGCACTGACTGACTCTCAAGCGCTCTGTGTTGCCACTTCACAGTAGCTGTAACTCTAAGTGCACTCAGTTGCCCCTTCTCAGCAGCTCTAACTTCCAGTGCTCTGTGTTGCCCCTTCACAGCAGCTCTAACGCTGAGCTCTCTCAGTTGCCCCTTCAATGCAGCTCTAACTCACAGCGCTCTGTGTTGCCTCTTCAACGCAGCTGTAACTCTTACGGATCTCTGTTGCCCTTTAACAGCAGCTCTAACTCTAAGAGCTCTCATTTGCCCCTTCAATGCAGCCCTAACGCACAGCACTCTGAGTTGCCCCTTCAGTGCAGCTCTGACTAAATCTCAGCGCTCTGTGATTCTCCTTCACAGAAGCTTTCTCAGCGCTCTGTGTAGCCCCTACACAGCAGCTCTAAATCTCAGCGCTGTGTGTTGCCCCTTCACAACAGCTGGAACTCTCACCACTCTGTTTCCCTTTCACAGCAGCTCTAACTCTCACCACTCTGTTTCTGCTTCACAGCAGCCCTCACTCTCAACGCTCTGGATTGCCCATCAACACAGCTGTAACTCAGCGCTCACTGTTGCCCATTCATAGCAGCTATAACTCTCAGCGCTCTGTTGACCCTTCATTGTAGCTCTGACTAAATCTCAGCGCTCTCTGTTGCCCCTTCACACCAGCTCTATCTCGCAGCACACCGTGTTGCCCCTTCAACGCAGCTCTCACTCTCAGAGCTCTCTCTGTTTCCCCTTCACAGCAGCTCTAACTCTAAGCGCTCTCAGTTGCCCCTTCAATGCAGCTCTATAACTCACAGCACTCTCTGTTCCCACTTTCACGCAGCACTAACTCTCACCGCTCTCTGTTGCCCTTCAGAGCAGCTCTGACTAAATCTCAGTGCTCTCTGTTTCCCCAAGGCAGCTTTAACTCTCAGCGCTCTCTATTGCCCCTTCACATGAACTCTAACTCTCACCGCTCTGTTTGCTACTTGAGAGCAGCTCTAATTCTAAGCGCTCTCAGTTGCCCCTTCACAGCAGCTCTGAACCTCAGCGGGCTCTGTTGCCCCTTCACAGCAGCTCTAACTCACAGCACTCTTTGTTGCCCCTTTAATGCAGCTCTAACTATCAGCGCTCTCTGTTGCCCTTCAGAGCCGCCCTGACTGAATCTCAGCGCTCTCTGTTTCCCCTCCACAGCACCTCTATCTCTCAGCGCTCTGTTTGCTTCTTCACAGCAGCTCTAATTCTAAGCGCTCTCAGTTGCCCCTTCACAGCAGCTCTGACCTCAGCGAGCTCTGTTGCCCCTTCACAGCAGCTCTAACTCTCAGCGCTGTGTGTTGCCCCTTCACAACAGCTCTAACTCTCACCATTCTGTTTCCGCTTCACAGCAGCCCTGACTCTCAACGCTCTGTGTTGCCCCTTCAACGCAGCTCTAACTCTCAGCGCTCGCTGTTGCCCCTTCAGTGCAGCTCTGACTAAATCTCAGCGCGCTGTGTTGCCCCTTCACAGAAACTCTCTCAGCACGCTCTGTTGCCCCTTCACAGCAGCTGTAACTCTCAGCGCGCTCTGTTGCCCTTCAGAGCAGCTCTGACTAACTCTCCGTGCTTTCTGTTGACCCTTCAGATCAGTCTGACTAACTCTCAGCGCTCCCGGTTGCCCCTTCACAGCAGCTCTAACTCTCAGCGCCCTGTGTTGCCCCTTCAACGCAGCTCTAATGCTCACCACTCTTTACTGCCCCTTCACAACAGCAATAAATCAGCGCTCTCCGTTGCCCCTTCACAGCAGCTCTAATTCTAAGCGCTCTCAGTTGCCCCTTCACAGCAGCTCTGACCTCAGCGAGCTCTGTTGCCCCTTCACAGCAGCTCTAACTCTCAGCGCTGTGTGTTGCCCCTTCACAACAGCTCTAACTCTCACCATTCTGTTTCCGCTTCACAGCAGCCCTGACTCTCAACGCTCTGTGTTGCCCCTTCAACGCAGCTCTAACTCTCAGCGCTCGCTGTTGCCCCTTCAGTGCAGCTCTCACTAAATCTCAGCGCTCTGTGTTGCCCCTTCACAGAAGCTCTCTTAGCGCTCTGTTGCCCTTCAGAGCAGCTCTGACTAAATCTCAGCGCTCTGTTTCCCCTCCACAGCAGCTCAATCTCTCAGCGCTGTTTGCTTCTTCAGAGCAGCTCTAATTCTAAGCCCTCTCAGTTGCCCCTTCACAGCAGCTCTAAACCTCACCGAGCTTCACAGCAGCTCTAACTCACAGCGCGCTCTGTTGCCCTTCAGAGCAGCTCTGACTAACTCTCCGTGCTTTCTGTTGACCCTTCAGATCAGTCTGACTAACTCTCAGCGCTCCCGGTTGCCCCTTCACAGCAGCTCTAACTCTCAGCGCCCTGTGTTGCCACTTCAATGCAGTTCTAATTCTCAGCACTCTTTATTGCCCCTTCAGAGCAGCTCTAACTCTCAGAGCACTCTGTTGCCCTTCAGAGCAGCTCTGACTAAATCTCAGTGCTCTCTGTTTCCCCAAGGCAGCTTTAACTCTCAGCGCTCTCTATTGCCCCTTCACAGGAGTTCTAACTCTCACCGCTCTGTTTGCTACTTGAGAGCAGCTCTAATTCTAAGCGCTCTCAGTTGCCCCTTCACAGCAGCTGTAAACCTCAGCGAGCTCTGTTGCCCCTTCAACGCAGCTCTAACTCTCAGTGCGCTCTGTTGCCATTCAGAGTAGCTCTGACTAAATCTCAGCGCTTTCTGTGGCCCCTTCACAGCAGCTCTAACTCTCAGAGCGCTCTGTTGCCCCTTCAGAGGAGCTCTGACTAAATCTCTAGGCTCTCTGTTGCCCCTTCACAGCAGCTCTAACTCTCAGCGCGCTCTGTTGCCCTTCAGAGTAGCACTGACTAAATCTCAGCGCTCTCTATTGCCCCTTCACAGGATCTCTAACTCTAACCGCTCTGTCTGCTACTTGAGAGCAGCTCTAATTGTAAGCGCTCTCAGTTGCCCCTTCACAGCAGCTGTAAACCTCATCGCTCTCTCTTGCCCCTACAACGCAGCTCTAACGCTCAGCGCTCGCTGTTGCCTCTTCAGAGCAGCTCTGACTAAATCTCAGCGCTCTGTGTTGCCCCTTCCCAGCAGCTCTAACTCTCAGCGCTATGTGTTGCCCCTTCACAACAGCTGGAACTCTCACCACTCTGTTTCCCTTTCACAGCAGCTCTAACTCTCACCACTCTGTTTCCGCTTCACAGCAGCCCTCACTCTCAACGCTCTGGGTTGCCCATCAACACAGCTGTAACTCAGCGCTCACTGTTGCCCATTCATAGCAGCTATAACTCTCAGCGCTCTGTTGACCCTTCATTGTAGCTCTGACTAAATCTCAGCGCTCTCTGTTGCCCCTTCACACCAGCTCTATCTCGCAGCACACCGTGTTGCCCCTTCAACGCAGCTCTAACTCTCAGAGCTCTCTCTGTTTCCCCTTCACAGCAGCTCTAACTCTAAGCGCTCTCAGTTGCCCCTTCAATGCAGCTCTGTAACTCACAGCACTCTCTGTTCCCACTTTAACGCAGCTCTAACTCTCACCGCTCTCTGTTGCCCTTCAGAGCAGCTCTGACTAAATCTCAGTGCTCTCTGTTTCCCCAAGGCAGCTTTAACTCTCAGCGCTCTCTATTGCCCCTTCACAGGAGTTCTCTCACCGCTCTGTTTGCTACTTGAGAGCAGCTCTAATTCTAAGCCCTCTCAGTTGCCCCTTCACAGCAGCTCTAAACCTCACCGAGCTTCACAGCAGCTCTAACTCTCAGAGCGCTCTGTTGCCCCTTCAGAGGAGCTCTGACTAAATCTCAGCGCTCTCTGTTGCCCATTCATAGCAGCTATAACTCTCAGCGCTCTGTTGCCCCTTCATAGCAGCTCTGACTAAATCTCAGCGCTCTCTGTGTCCCCTTCACACCAGCTCTATCTC
Source organism: Pseudorca crassidens (assembly GCF_039906515.1). Lineage (NCBI taxonomy): Eukaryota > Metazoa > Chordata > Mammalia > Artiodactyla > Delphinidae > Pseudorca > Pseudorca crassidens. The sequence goes on from NC_090311.1 coordinate 77,652,887, forward strand.
TCAGCGCTGTGTGTTGCCCCTTCAACACAGCTCTAATTCTCAGCGATCTATGAGCCCCTTCACAGGAGCGCTGACTGACTCTCAAGCGCTCTGTGTTGCCACTTCACAGTAGCTGTAACTCTAAGTGCACTCAGTTGCCCCTTCTCAGCAGCTCTAACTTCCAGTGCTCTGTGTTGCCCCTTCACAGCAGCTCTAACGCTGAGCTCTCTCAGTTGCCCCTTCAATGCAGCTCTAACTCACAGCGCTCTGTGTTGCATCTTCAACGCAGCTGTAACTCTTACGGATCTCTGTTGCCCTTTAACAGCAGCTCTAACTCTAAGAGCTCTCATTTGCCCCTTCAATGCAGCCCTAACGCACAGCACTCTGGGTTGCCCCTTCAGTGCAGCTCTGACTAAATCTCAGCGCTCTGTGATTCTCCTTCACAGAAGCTTTCTCAGCGCTCTGTGTAGCCCCTACACAGCAGCTCTAACTCTCAGCGCTGTGTGTTGCCCCTTCACAACAGCTGGAACTCTCACCACTCTGTTTCCCTTTCACAGCAGCTCTAACTCTCACCACTCTGTTTCTGCTTCACAGCAGCCCTCACTCTCAACGCTCTGGATTGCCCATCAACACAGCTGTAACTCAGCGCTCACTGTTGCCCATTCATAGCAGCTATAACTCTCAGCGCTCTGTTGACCCTTCATTGTAGCTCTGACTAAATCTCAGCGCTCTCTGTTGCCCCTTCACACCAGCTCTATCTCGCAGCACACCGTGTTGCCCCTTCAACGCAGCTTTCACTCTCAGAGCTCTCTCTGTTTCCCCTTCACAGCAGCTCTAACTCTAAGCGCTCTCAGTTGCCCCTTCAATGCAGCTCTATAACTCACAGCACTCTCTGTTCCCACTTTCACGCAGCACTAACTCTCACCGCTCTCTGTTGCCCTTCAGAGCAGCTCTGACTAAATCTCAGTGCTCTCTGTTTCCCCAAGGCAGCTTTAACTCTCAGCGCTCTCTATTGCCCCTTCACATGAACTCTAACTCTCACCGCTCTGTTTGCTACTTGAGAGCAGCTCTAATTCTAAGCGCTCTCAGTTGCCCCTTCACAGCAGCTCTGAACCTCAGCGGGCTCTGTTGCCCCTTCACAGCAGCTCTAACTCACAGCACTCTTTGTTGCCCCTTTAATGCAGCTCTAACTATCAGCGCTCTCTGTTGCCCTTCAGAGCCGCCCTGACTGAATCTCAGCGCTCTCTGTTTCCCCTCCACAGCACCTCTATCTCTCAGCGCTCTGTTTGCTTCTTCACAGCAGCTCTAATTCTAAGCGCTCTCAGTTGACCCTTCACAGCAGCTCTGACCTCAGCGAGCTCTGTTGCCCCTTCACAGCAGCTCTAACTCTCAGCGCTCTCTGTTGCCCTTCAGAGCAGCTCTGACTAAATCTCAGTGCTCTCTGTTTCCCCAAGGCAGCTTTAACTCTCAGCGCTCTCTATTGCCCCTTCACATGAACTCTAACTCTCACCGCTCTGTTTGCTACTTGAGAGCAGCTCTAATTCTAAGCGCTCTCAGTTGCCCCTTCACAGCAGCTCTGAACCTCAGCGGGCTCTGTTGCCCCTTCACAGCAGCTCTAACTCACAGCACTCTTTGTTGCCCCTTTAATGCAGCTCTAACTATCAGCGCTCTCTGTTGCCCTTCAGAGCCGCCCTGACTGAATCTCAGCGCTCTCTGTTTCCCCTCCACAGCACCTCTATCTCTCAGCGCTCTGTTTGCTTCTTCACAGCAGCTCTAATTCTAAGCGCTCTCAGTTGCCCCTTCACAGCAGCTCTGACCTCAGCGAGCTCTGTTGCCCCTTCACAGCAGCTCTAACTCTCAGCGCTGTGTGTTGCCCCTTCACAACAGCTCTAACTCTCACCATTCTGTTTCCGCTTCACAGCAGCCCTGACTCTCAACGCTCTGTGTTGCCCCTTCAACGCAGCTCTAACTCTCAGCGCTCGCTGTTGCCCCTTCAGTGCAGCTCTGACTAAATCTCAGCGCGCTGTGTTGCCCCTTCACAGAAACTCTCTCAGCACGCTCTGTTGCCCCTTCACAGCAGCTGTAACTCTCAGAGCGCTCTGTTGCCCCTTCAGAGGAGCTCCGCCTAAATCTCAGCGCTGTGTGTTGCCCCTTCACAACAGCTGTAACTCTCACCACTCTCTGTTTCCCCTTCACAGCAGCTCTAACTCTCACCAATCTCTGTTTCCGCTTCACAGCAGTCCTGACTCTCTACGCTCTCTGTTGCCCCTTCACAGCGGCTTTAACTCTAAGTGCTCTCAGTTGCCCCTTCACAGCAGCTCTAACTCTCAGAGCGCTCTGTTGCCCCTTCAGAGAAGCTCGGACTGAATCTCAGCGCTCTCTGTTTCCCCTCCACAGCACCTCTATCTCTCAGCGCTGTTTGCTTCTTCGGAGCAGCTCTAATTCTAAGCGCTCTCAGTTGCCCCTTCACAGCAGCTCTGAACCTCAGCGAGCTCTGTTGCCCCTTCACAGCAGCTCTAACTCTCAGCGCTGTGTGTTGCCCCTTCACAACAGCTCTAACTCTCACCATTCTGTTTCCACTTCACAGCAGCCCTGACTCTCAACGCTCTGTGTTGCCCCTTCAACGCAGCTCTAACTCTCAGCGCTCGCTGTTGCCCCTTCAGTGCAGCTCTCACTAAATCTCAGCGCTCTGTGTTGCCCCTTCACAGAAGCTCTCTCAGCGCTCTCTGTTGCCCTTCAGAGCAGCTCTGACTAAATCTCAGCGCTCTCTGTTTCCCCTCCACAGCAGCTCAATCTCTCAGCGCTGTTTGCTTCTTCAGAGCAGCTCTAATTCTAAGCCCTCTCAGTTGCCCCTTCACAGCAGCTCTAAACCTCACCGAGCTTCACAGCAGCTCTAACTCACAGCGCGCTCTGTTGCCCTTCAGAGCAGCTCTGACTAACTCTCCGTGCTTTCTGTTGACCCTTCAGATCAGTCTGACTAACTCTCAGCGCTCCCGGTTGCCCCTTCACAGCAGCTCTAACTCTCAGCGCCCTGTGTTGCCCCTTCAACGCAGCTCTAATGCTCACCACTCTTTACTGCCCCTTCACAACAGCAATAAATCAGCGCTCTCCGTTGCCCCTTCACAGCAGCTCTAATTCTAAGCGCTCTCAGTTGCCCCTTCACAGCAGCTCTGACCTCAGCGAGCTCTGTTGCCCCTTCACAGCAGCTCTAACTCTCAGCGCTGTGTGTTGCCCCTTCACAACAGCTCTAACTCTCACCATTCTGTTTCCGCTTCACAGCAGCCCTGACTCTCAACGCTCTGTGTTGCCCCTTCAACGCAGCTCTAACTCTCAGCGCTCGCTGTTGCCCCTTCAGTGCAGCTCTCACTAAATCTCAGCGCTCTGTGTTGCCCCTTCACAGAAGCCCTCTTAGCGCTCTGTTGCCCTTCAGAGCAGCTCTGACTAAATCTCAGCGCTCTGTTTCCCCTCCACAGCAGCTCAATCTCTCAGCGCTGTTTGCTTCTTCAGAGCAGCTCTAATTCTAAGCCCTCTCAGTTGCCCCTTCACAGAAGCTCTCTTAGCGCTCTGTTGCCCTTCAGAGTAGCACTGACTAAATCTCAGCGCTCTCTATTGCCCCTTCACAGGATCTCTAACTCTAACCGCTCTGTTTGCTACTTGAGAGCAGCTCTAATTCTAAGCGCTCTCAGTTGCCCCTTCACAGCAGCTGTAAACCTCATCACTCTCTCTTGCCCCTACAACGCAGCTCTAACGCTCAGCGCTCGCTGTTGCCTCTTCAGAGCAGCTCTGACTAAATCTCAGCGCTCTGTGTTGCCCCTTCCCAGCAGCTCTAACTCTCAGCGCTATGTGTTGCCCCTTCACAACAGCTGGAACTCTCACCACTCTGTTTCCCTTTCACAGCAGCTCTAACTCTCACCACTCTGTTTCTGCTTCACAGCAGCCCTCACTCTCAACGCTCTGGGTTGCCCATCAACACAGCTGTAACTCAGCGCTCACTGTTGCCCATTCATAGCAGCTATAACTCTCAGCGCTCTGTTGACCCTTCATTGTAGCTCTGACTAAATCTCAGCGCTCTCTGTTGCCCCTTCACACCAGCTCTATCTCGCAGCACACCGTGTTGCCCCTTCAACGCAGCTCTAACTCTCAGAGCTCTCTCTGTTTCCCCTTCACAGCAGCTCTAACTCTAAGCGCTCTCAGTTGCCCCTTCAATGCAGCTCTATAACTCACAGCACTCTCTGTTCCCACTTTAACGCAGCTCTAACTCTCACCGCTCTCTGTTGCCCTTCAGAGCAGCTCTGACTAAATCTCAGTGCTCTCTGTTTCCCCAAGGCAGCTTTAACTCTCAGCGCTCTCTATTGCCCCTTCACAGGAGTTCTCTCACCGCTCTGTTTGCTACTTGAGAGCAGCTCTAATTCTAAGCCCTCTCAGTTGCCCCTTCACAGCAGCTCTAAACCTCACCGAGCTTCACAGCAGCTCTAACTCTCAGAGCGCTCTGTTGCCCCTTCAGAGGAGCTCTGACTAAATCTCAGCGCTCTCTGTTGCCCATTCATAGCAGCTATAACTCTCAGCGCTCTGTTGCCCCTTCATAGCAGCTCTGACTAAATCTCAGCGCTCTCTGTGTCCCCTTCACACCAGCTCTATCTCTCAGCGCTGTGTGTTGCCCCTTCAACACAGCTCTAATTCTCAGCGATCTATGAGCCCCTTCACAGGAGCACTGACTGACTCTCAAGCGCTCTGTGTTGCCACTTCACAGTAGCTGTAACTCTAAGTGCACTCAGTTGCCCCTTCTCAGCAGCTCTAACTTCCAGTGCTCTGTGTTGCCCCTTCACAGCAGCTCTAACGCTGAGCTCTCTCAGTTGCCCCTTCAATGCAGCTCTAACTCACAGCGCTCTGTGTTGCATCTTCAACGCAGCTGTAACTCTTACGGATCTCTGTTGCCCTTTAACAGCAGCTCTAACTCTAAGAGCTCTCATTTGCCCCTTCAATGCAGACCTAACGCACAGCACTCTGGGTTGCCCCTTCAGTGCAGCTCTGACTAAATCTCAGCGCTCTGTGATTCTCCTTCACAGAAGCTTTCTCAGCGCTCTGTGTAGCCCCTACACAGCAGCTCTAACTCTCAGCGCTGTGTGTTGCCCCTTCACAACAGCTGGAACTCTCACCACTCTGTTTCCCTTTCACAGCAGCTCTAACTCTCACCACTCTGTTTCTGCTTCACAGCAGCCCTCACTCTCAACGCTCTGGATTGCCCATCAACACAGCTGTAACTCAGCGCTCACTGTTGCCCATTCATAGCAGCTATAACTCTCAGCGCTCTGTTGACCCTTCATTGTAGCTCTGACTAAATCTCAGCGCTCTCTGTTGCCCCTTCACACCAGCTCTATCTCGCAGCACACCGTGTTGCCCCTTCAACGCAGCTTTCACTCTCAGAGCTCTCTCTGTTTCCCCTTCACAGCAGCTCTAACTCTAAGCGCTCTCAGTTGCCCCTTCAATGCAGCTCTATAACTCACAGCACTCTCTGTTCCCACTTTCACGCAGCACTAACTCTCACCGCTCTCTGTTGCCCTTCAGAGCAGCTCTGACTAAATCTCAGTGCTCTCTGTTTCCCCAAGGCAGCTTTAACTCTCAGCGCTCTCTATTGCCCCTTCACATGAACTCTAACTCTCACCGCTCTGTTTGCTACTTGAGAGCAGCTCTAATTCTAAGCGCTCTCAGTTGCCCCTTCACAGCAGCTCTGAACCTCAGCGGGCTCTGTTGCCCCTTCACAGCAGCTCTAACTCACAGCACTCTTTGTTGCCCCTTTAATGCAGCTCTAACTATCAGCGCTCTCTGTTGCCCTTCAGAGCCGCCCTGACTGAATCTCAGCGCTCTCTGTTTCCCCTCCACAGCACCTCTATCTCTCAGCGCTCTGTTTGCTTCTTCACAGCAGCTCTAATTCTAAGCGCTCTCAGTTGCCCCTTCACAGCAGCTCTGACCTCAGCGAGCTCTGTTGCCCCTTCACAGCAGCTCTAACTCACAGCGCGCTCTGTTGCCCTTCAGAGCAGCTCTGACTAGCTCTCCGTGCTTTCTGTTGACCCTTCAGATCAGTCTGACTAACTCTCAGCGCTCCCGGTTGCCCCTTCACAGCAGCTCTAACTCTCAGCGCCCTGTGTTGCCCCTTCAACGCAGCTCTAATGCTCACCACTCTTTACTGCCCCTTCACAACAGCAATAAATCAGCGCTCTCCGTTGCCCCTTCACAGCAGGTCTAATTCTAAGCGCTCTCAGTTGCCCCTTCACAGCAGCTCTGACCTCAGCGAGCTCTGTTGCCCCTTCACAGCAGCTCTAACTCTCAGCGCTGTGTGTTGCCCCTTCACAACAGCTCTAACTCTCACCATTCTGTTTCCGCTTCACAGCAGCCCTGACTCTCAACGCTCTGTGTTGCCCCTTCAACGCAGCTCTAACTCTCAGCGCTCGCTGTTGCCCCTTCAGTGCAGCTCTCACTAAATCTCAGCGCTCTGTGTTGCCCCTTCACAGAAGCTCTCTTAGCGCTCTGTTGCCCTTCAGAGCAGCTCTGACTAAATCTCAGCGCTCTGTTTCCCCTCCACAGCAGCTCAATCTCTCAGCGCTGTTTGCTTCTTCAGAGCAGCTCTAATTCTAAGCCCTCTCAGTTGCCCCTTCACAGAAGCTCTCTTAGCGCTCTGTTGCCCTTCAGAGTAGCACTGACTAAATCTCAGCGCTCTCTATTGCCCCTTCACAGGATCTCTAACTCTAACCGCTCTGTTTGCTACTTGAGAGCAGCTCTAATTCTAAGCGCTCTCAGTTGCCCCTTCACAGCAGCTGTAAACCTCATCGCTCTCTCTTGCCCCTACAACGCAGCTCTAACGCTCAGCGCTCGCTGTTGCCTCTTCAGAGCAGCTCTGACTAAATCTCAGCGCTCTGTGTTGCCCCTTCCCAGCAGCTCTAACTCTCAGCGCTATGTGTTGCCCCTTCACAACAGCTGGAACTCTCACCACTCTGTTTCCCTTTCACAGCAGCTCTAACTCTCACCACTCTGTTTCTGCTTCACAGCAGCCCTCACTCTCAACGCTCTGGGTTGCCCATCAACACAGCTGTAACTCAGCGCTCACTGTTGCCCATTCATAGCAGCTATAACTCTCAGCGCTCTGTTGACCCTTCATTGTAGCTCTGACTAAATCTCAGCGCTCTCTGTTGCCCCTTCACACCAGCTCTATCTCGCAGCACACCGTGTTGCCCCTTCAACGCAGCTCTAACTCTCAGAGCTCTCTCTGTTTCCCCTTCACAGCAGCTCTAACTCTAAGCGCTCTCAGTTGCCCCTTCAATGCAGCTCTGTAACTCACAGCACTCTCTGTTCCCACTTTAACGCAGCTCTAACTCTCACCGCTCTCTGTTGCCCTTCAGAGCAGCTCTGACTAAATCTCAGTGCTCTCTGTTTCCCCAAGGCAGCTTTAACTCTCAGCGCTCTCTATTGCCCCTTCACAGGAGTTCTCTCACCGCTCTGTTTGCTACTTGAGAGCAGCTCTAATTCTAAGCCCTCTCAGTTGCCCCTTCACAGCAGCTCTAAACCTCACCGAGCTTCACAGCAGCTCTAACTCTCAGAGCGCTCTGTTGCCCCTTCAGAGGAGCTCTGACTAAATCTCAGCGCTCTCTGTTGCCCATTCATAGCAGCTATAACTCTCAGCGCTCTGTTGCCCCTTCATAGCAGCTCTGACTAAATCTCAGCGCTCTCTGTGTCCCCTTCACACCAGCTCTATCTCTCAGCGCTGTGTGTTGCCCCTTCAACACAGCTCTAATTCTCAGCGATCTATGAGCCCCTTCACAGGAGCACTGACTGACTCTCAAGCGCTCTGTGTTGCCACTTCACAGTAGCTGTAACTCTAAGTGCACTCAGTTGCCCCTTCTCAGCAGCTCTAACTTCCAGTGCTCTGTGTTGCCCCTTCACAGCAGCTCTAACGCTGAGCTCTCTCAGTTGCCCCTTCAATGCAGCTCTAACTCACAGCGCTCTGTGTTGCATCTTCAACGCAGCTGTAACTCTTACGGATCTCTGTTGCCCTTTAACAGCAGCTCTAACTCTAAGAGCTCTCATTTGCCCCTTCAATGCAGCCCTAACGCACAGCACTCTGGGTTGCCCCTTCAGTGCAGCTCTGACTAAATCTCAGCGCTCTGTGATTCTCCTTCACAGAAGCTTTCTCAGCGCTCTGTGTAGCCCCTACACAGCAGCTCTAACTCTCAGCGCTGTGTGTTGCCCCTTCACAACAGCTGGAACTCTCACCACTCTGTTTCCCTTTCACAGCAGCTCTAACTCTCACCACTCTGTTTCTGCTTCACAGCAGCCCTCACTCTCAACGCTCTGGATTGCCCATCAACACAGCTGTAACTCAGCGCTCACTGTTGCCCATTCATAGCAGCTATAACTCTCAGCGCTCTGTTGACCCTTCATTGTAGCTCTGACTAAATCTCAGCGCTCTCTGTTGCCCCTTCACACCAGCTCTATCTCGCAGCACACCGTGTTGCCCCTTCAACGCAGCTCTCACTCTCAGAGCTCTCTCTGTTTCCCCTTCACAGCAGCTCTAACTCTAAGCGCTCTCAGTTGCCCCTTCAATGCAGCTCTATAACTCACAGCACTCTCTGTTCCCACTTTCACGCAGCACTAACTCTCACCGCTCTCTGTTGCCCTTCAGAGCAGCTCTGACTAAATCTCAGTGCTCTCTGTTTCCCCAAGGCAGCTTTAACTCTCAGCGCTCTCTATTGCCCCTTCACATGAACTCTAACTCTCACCGCTCTGTTTGCTACTTGAGAGCAGCTCTAATTCTAAGCGCTCTCAGTTGCCCCTTCACAGCAGCTCTGAACCTCAGCGGGCTCTGTTGCCCCTTCACAGCAGCTCTAACTCACAGCACTCTTTGTTGCCCCTTTAATGCAGCTCTAACTATCAGCGCTCTCTGTTGCCCTTCAGAGCCGCCCTGACTGAATCTCAGCGCTCTCTGTTTCCCCTCCACAGCACCTCTATCTCTCAGCGCTCTGTTTGCTTCTTCACAGCAGCTCTAATTCTAAGCGCTCTCAGTTGCCCCTTCACAGCAGCTCTGACCTCAGCGAGCTCTGTTGCCCCTTCACAACAGCTCTAACTCTCAGCGCTGTGTGTTGCCCCTTCACAACAGCTCTAACTCTCACCATTCTGTTTCCGCTTCACAGCAGCCCTGACTCTCAACGCTCTGTGTTGCCCCTTCAACGCAGCTCTAACTCTCAGCGCTCGCTGTTGCCCCTTCAGTGCAGCTCTCACTAAATCTCAGGGCTCTGTGTTGCCCCTTCACAGAAGCTCTCTTAGCGCTCTGTTGCCCTTCGGAGCAGCTCTGACTAAATCTCAGCGCTCTGTTTCCCCTCCACAGCAGCTCAATCTCTCAGCGCTGTTTGCTTCTTCAGAGCAGCTCTAATTCTAAGCGCTCTCAGTTGCCCCTTCACAGCAGCTCTGAACCTCAGCGGGCTCTGTTGCCCCTTCACAGCAGCTCTAACTCACAGCACTCTTTGTTGCCCCTTCACAACAGCTCTAACTCTCACCATTCTGTTTCCGCTTCACAGCAGCCCTGACTCTCAACGCTCTGTGTTGCCCCTTCAACGCAGCTCTAACTCTCAGCACTCGCTGTTGCCCCTTCAGTGCAGCTCTCACTAAATCTCAGCGCTCTGTGTTGCCCCTTCACAGAAGCTCTCTTAGCGCTCTGTTGCCCTTCAGAGCAGCTCTGACTAAATCTCAGCGCTCTCTGTTTCCCCTCCACAGCAGCTCAATCTCTCAGCGCTGTTTGCTTCTTCAGAGCAGCTCTAATTCTAAGCCCTCTCAGTTGCCCCTTCACAGCAGCTCTAAACCTCACCGAGCTTCACAGCAGCTCTAACTCACAGCGTGCTCTGTTGCCCTTCAGAGCAGCTCTGACTAACTCTCCGTGCTTTCTGTTGACCCTTCAGATCAGTCTGACTAACTCTCAGCGCTCCCGGTTGCCCCTTCACAGCAGCTCTAACTCTCAGCGCCCTGTGTTGCCACTTCAATGCAGTTCTAATTCTCAGCACTCTTTATTGCCCCTTCAGAGCAGCTCTAACTCTCAGAGCACTCTGTTGCCCTTCAGAGCAGCTCTGACTAAATCTCAGTGCTCTCTGTTTCCCCAAGGCAGCTTTAACTGTCAGCGCTCTCTATTGCCCCTTCACAGGAGTTCTAACTCTCACCGCTCTGTTTGCTACTTGAGAGCAGCTCTAATTCTAAGCGCTCTCAGTTGCCCCTTCACAGCAGCTGTAAACCTCAGCGAGCTCTGTTGCCCCTTCAACGCAGCTCTAACTCTCAGTGCGCTCTGTTGCCATTCAGAGTAGCACTGACTAAATCTCAGCGCTTTCTGTGGCCCCTTCACAGCAGCTCTAACTCTCAGCGCTGTGTGTTGCCCCTTCACAACAGCTCTAACTCTCACCATTCTGTTTCCGCTTCACAGCAGCCCTGACTGTCAACGCTCTGTGTTGCCCCTTCAACGCAGCTCTAACTCTCAGCGCTCGCTGTTGCCCCTTCAGTGCAGCTCTCACTAAATCTCAGCGCTCTGTGTTGCCCCTTCACAGAAGCTCTCTTAGCGCTCTGTTGCCCTTCAGAGCAGCTCTGACTAAATCTCAGCGCTCTGTTTCCCCTCCACAGCAGCTCAATCTCTCAGCGCTGTTTGCTTCTTCAGAGCAGCTCTAATTCTAAGCCCTCTCAGTTGCCCCTTCACAGAAGCTCTCTTAGCGCTCTGTTGCCCTTCAGAGTAGCACTGACTAAATCTCAGCGCTCTCTATTGCCCCTTCACAGGATCTCTAACTCTAACCGCTCTGTTTGCTACTTGAGAGCAGCTCTAATTCTAAGCGCTCTCAGTTGCCCCTTCACAGCAGCTGTAAACCTCATCGCTCTCTCTTGCCCCTACAACGCAGCTCTAACGCTCAGCGCTCGCTGTTGCCTCTTCAGAGCAGCTCTGACTAAATCTCAGCGCTCTGTGTTGCCCCTTCCCAGCAGCTCTAACTCTCAGCGCTATGTGTTGCCCCTTCACAACAGCTGGAACTCTCACCACTCTGTTTCCCTTTCACAGCAGCTCTAACTCTCACCACTCTGTTTCTGCTTCACAGCAGCCCTCACTCTCAACGCTCTGGGTTGCCCATCAACACAGCTGTAACTCAGCGCTCACTGTTGCCCATTCATAGCAGCTATAACTCTCAGCGCTCTGTTGACCCTTCATTGTAGCTCTGACTAAATCTCAGCGCTCTCTGTTGCCCCTTCACACCAGCTCTATCTCGCAGCACACCGTGTTGCCCCTTCAACGCAGCTCTAACTCTCAGAGCTCTCTCTGTTTCCCCTTCACAGCAGCTCTAACTCTAAGCGCTCTCAGTTGCCCCTTCAATGCAGCTCTGTAACTCACAGCACTCTCTGTTCCCACTTTAACGCAGCTCTAACTCTCAGCGCTCTCTGTTGCCCTTCAGAGCAGCTCTGACTAAATCTCAGTGCTCTCTGTTTCCCCAAGGCAGCTTTAACTCTCAGCGCTCTCTATTGCCCCTTCACAGGAGTTCTCTCACCGCTCTGTTTGCTACTTGAGAGCAGCTCTAATTCTAAGCCCTCTCAGTTGCCCCTTCACAGCAGCTCTAAACCTCACCGAGCTTCACAGCAGCTCTAACTCTCAGAGCGCTCTGTTGCCCCTTCAGAGGAGCTCTGACTAAATCTCAGCGCTCTCTGTTGCCCATTCATAGCAGCTATAACTCTCAGCGCTCTGTTGCCCCTTCATAGCAGCTCTGACTAAATCTCAGCGCTCTCTGTGTCCCCTTCACACCAGCTCTATCTCTCAGCGCTGTGTGTTGCCCCTTCAACACAGCTCTAATTCTCAGCGATCTATGAGCCCCTTCACAGGAGCACTGACTGACTCTCAAGCGCTCTGTGTTGCCACTTCACAGTAGCTGTAACTCTAAGTGCACTCAGTTGCCCCTTCTCAGCAGCTCTAACTTCCAGTGCTCTGTGTTGCCCCTTCACAGCAGCTCTAACGCTGAGCTCTCTCAGTTGCCCCTTCAATGCAGCTCTAACTCACAGCGCTCTGTGTTGCATCTTCAACGCAGCTGTAACTCTTACGGATCTCTGTTGCCCTTTAACAGCAGCTCTAACTCTAAGAGCTCTCATTTGCCCCTTCAATGCAGCCCTAACGCACAGCACTCTGGGTTGCCCCTTCAGTGCAGCTCTGACTAAATCTCAGCGCTCTGTGATTCTCCTTCACAGAAGCTTTCTCAGCGCTCTGTGTAGCCCCTACACAGCAGCTCTAACTCTCAGCGCTGTGTGTTGCCCCTTCACAACAGCTGGAACTCTCACCACTCTGTTTCCCTTTCACAGCAGCTCTAACTCTCACCACTCTGTTTCTGCTTCACAGCAGCCCTCACTCTCAACGCTCTGGATTGCCCATCAACACAGCTGTAACTCAGCGCTCACTGTTGCCCATTCATAGCAGCTATAACTCTCAGCGCTCTGTTGACCCTTCATTGTAGCTCTGACTAAATCTCAGCGCTCTCTGTTGCCCCTTCACACCAGCTCTATCTCGCAGCACACCGTGTTGCCCCTTCAACGCAGCTTTCACTCTCAGAGCTCTCTCTGTTTCCCCTTCACAGCAGCTCTAACTCTAAGCGCTCTCAGTTGCCCCTTCAATGCAGCTCTATAACTCACAGCACTCTCTGTTCCCACTTTCACGCAGCACTAACTCTCACCGCTCTCTGTTGCCCTTCAGAGCAGCTCTGACTAAATCTCAGTGCTCTCTGTTTCCCCAAGGCAGCTTTAACTCTCAGCGCTCTCTATTGCCCCTTCACATGAACTCTAACTCTCACCGCTCTGTTTGCTACTTGAGAGCAGCTCTAATTCTAAGCGCTCTCAGTTGCCCCTTCACAGCAGCTCTGAACCTCAGCGGGCTCTGTTGCCCCTTCACAGCAGCTCTAACTCACAGCACTCTTTGTTGCCCCTTTAATGCAGCTCTAACTATCAGCGCTCTCTGTTGCCCTTCAGAGCCGCCCTGACTGAATCTCAGCGCTCTCTGTTTCCCCTCCACAGCACCTCTATCTCTCAGCGCTCTGTTTGCTTCTTCACAGCAGCTCTAATTCTAAGCGCTCTCAGTTGCCCCTTCACAGCAGCTCTGACCTCAGCGAGGTCTGTTGCCCCTTCACAGCAGCTCTAACTCTCAGCGCTGTGTGTTGCCCCTTCACAACAGCTCTAACTCTCACCATTCTGTTTCCGCTTCACAGCAGCCCTGACTCTCAACGCTCTGTGTTGCCCCTTCAACGCAGCTCTAACTCTCAGCACTCGCTGTTGCCCCTTCAGTGCAGCTCTCACTAAATCTCAGCGCTCTGTGTTGCCCCTTCACAGAAGCTCTCTTAGCGCTCTGTTGCCCTTCAGAGCAGCTCTGACTAAATCTCAGCGCTCTCTGTTTCCCCTCCACAGCAGCTCAATCTCTCAGCGCTGTTTGCTTCTTCAGAGCAGCTCTAATTCTAAGCCCTCTCAGTTGCCCCTTCACAGCAGCTCTAAACCTCACCGAGCTTCACAGCAGCTCTAACTCACAGCGTGCTCTGTTGCCCTTCAGAGCAGCTCTGACTAACTCTCCGTGCTTTCTGTTGACCCTTCAGATCAGTCTGACTAACTCTCAGCGCTCCCGGTTGCCCCTTCACAGCAGCTCTAACTCTCAGCGCCCTGTGTTGCCACTTCAATGCAGTTCTAATTCTCAGCACTCTTTATTGCCCCTTCAGAGCAGCTCTAACTCTCAGAGCACTCTGTTGCCCTTCAGAGCAGCTCTGACTAAATCTCAGTGCTCTCTGTTTCCCCAAGGCAGCTTTAACTCTCAGCGCTCTCTATTGCCCCTTCACAGGAGTTCTAACTCTCACCGCTCTGTTTGCTACTTGAGAGCAGCTCTAATTCTAAGCGCTCTCAGTTGCCCCTTCACAGCAGCTGTAAACCTCAGCGAGCTCTGTTGCCCCTTCAACGCAGCTCTAACTCTCAGTGCGCTCTGTTGCCATTCAGAGTAGCACTGACTAAATCTCAGCGCTTTCTGTGGCCCCTTCACAGCAGCTCTAACTCTCAGAGCGCTCTGTTGCCCCTTCAGAGGAGCTCTGACTAAATCTCTAGGCTCTCTGTTGCCCCTTCACAGCAGCTCTAACTCTCAGCGCGCTCTGTTGCCCTTCAGAGTAGCACTGACTAAATCTCAGCGCTCTCTATTGCCCCTTCACAGGATCTCTAACTCTAACCGCTCTGTCTGCTACTTGAGAGCAGCTCTAATTCTAAGCGCTCTCAGTTGCCCCTTCACAGCAGCTGTAAACCTCATCGCTCTCTCTTGCCCCTACAACGCAGCTCTAACGCTCAGCGCTCGCTGTTGCCTCTTCAGAGCAGCTCTGACTAAATCTCAGCGCTCTGTGTTGCCCCTTCCCAGCAGCTCTAACTCTCAGCGCTCTGTGTTGCCCCTTCACAACAGCTGGAACTCTCACCACTCTGTTTCCCTTTCACAGCAGCTCTAACTCTCACCACTCTGTTTCTGCTTCACAGCAGCCCTCACTCTCAACGCTCTGGGTTGCCCATCAACACAGCTGTAACTCAGCGCTCACTGTTGCCCATTCATAGCAGCTATAACTCTCAGCGCTCTGTTGACCCTTCATTGTAGCTCTGACTAAATCTCAGCGCTCTCTGTTGCCCCTTCACACCAGCTCTATCTCGCAGCACACCGTGTTGCCCCTTCAACGCAGCTCTAACTCTCAGAGCTCTCTCTGTTTCCCCTTCACAGCAGCTCTAACTCTAAGCGCTCTCAGTTGCCCCTTCAATGCAGCTCTATAACTCACAGCACTCTCTGTTCCCACTTTAATGCAGCTCTAACTCTCACCGCTCTCTGTTGCCCTTCAGAGCAGCTCTGACTAAATCTCAGTGCTCTCTGTTTCCCCAAGGCAGCTTTAACTCTCAGCGCTCTCTATTGCCCCTTCACAGGAGTTCTCTCACCGCTCTGTTTGCTACTTGAGAGCAGCTCTAATTCTAAGCCCTCTCAGTTGCCCCTTCACAGCAGCTCTAAACCTCACCGAGCTTCACAGCAGCTCTAACTCTCAGAGCGCTCTGTTGCCCCTTCAGAGGAGCTCTGACTAAATCTCAGCGCTCTCTGTTGCCCATTCATAGCAGCTATAACTCTCAGCGCTCTGTTGCCCCTTCATAGCAGCTCTGACTAAATCTCAGCGCTCTCTGTGTCCCCTTCACACCAGCTCTATCTCTCAGCGCTGTGTGTTGCCCCTTCAACACAGCTCTAATTCTCAGCGATCTATGAGCCCCTTCACAGGAGCACTGACTGACTCTCAAGCGCTCTGTGTTGCCACTTCACAGTAGCTGTAACTCTAAGTGCACTCAGTTGCCCCTTCTCAGCAGCTCTAACTTCCAGTGCTCTGTGTTGCCCCTTCACAGCAGCTCTAACGCTGAGCTCTCTCAGTTGCCCCTTCAATGCAGCTCTAACTCACAGCGCTCTGTGTTGCATCTTCAACGCAGCTGTAACTCTTACGGATCTCTGTTGCCCTTTCACAGCAGCTCTAACTCTAAGAGCTCTCATTTGCCCCTTCAATGCAGCCCTAACGCACAGCACTCTGGGTTGCCCCTTCAGTGCAGCTCTGACTAAATCTCAGCGCTCTGTGTTTCCCCTTCACAGAAGCTTTCTCAGCGCTCTGTGTAGCCCCTACACAGCAGCTCTAAATCTCAGCGCTGTGTGTTGCCCCTTCACAACAGCTGGAACTCTCACCACTCTGTTTCCCTTTCACAGCAGCTCTAACTCTCACCACTCTGTTTCCGCTTCACAGCAGCCCTCACTCTCAACGCTCTGGGTTGCCCATCAACACAGCTGTAACTCAGCGCTCACTGTTGCCCATTCAGAGCAGCTATAACTCTCAGCGCTCTGTTGACCCTTCATTGTAGCTCTGACTAAATCTCAGCGCTCTCTGTTGCCCCTTCACACCAGCTCTATCTCGCAGCACACCGTGTTGCCCCTTCAACGCAGCTTTCACTCTCAGAGCTCTCTCTGTTTCCCCTTCACAGCAGCTCTAACTCTAAGCGCTCTCAGTTGCCCCTTCAATGCAGCTCTATAACTCACAGCACTCTCTGTTCCCACTTTCACGCAGCACTAACTCTCACCGCTCTCTGTTGCCCTTCAGAGCAGCTCTGACTAAATCTCAGTGCTCTCTGTTTCCCCAAGGCAGCTTTAAATCTCAGCGCTCTCTATTGCCCCTTCACATGAACTCTAACTCTCACCGCTCTGTTTGCTACTTGAGAGCAGCTCTAATTCTAAGCGCTCTCAGTTGCCCCTTCACAGCAGCTCTGAACCTCAGCGGGCTCTGTTGCCCCTTCACAGCAGCTCTAACTCACAGCACTCTTTGTTGCCCCTTTAATGCAGCTCTAACTATCAGCGCTCTCTGTTGCCCTTCAGAGCCGCCCTGACTGAATCTCAGCGCTCTCTGTTTCCCCTCCACAGCACCTCTATCTCTCAGCGCTCTGTTTGCTTCTTCACAGCAGCTCTAATTCTAAGCGCTCTCAGTTGCCCCTTCACCGCAGCTCTGACCTCAGCGAGCTCTGTTGCCCCTTCACAGCAGCTCTAACTCTCAGCGCTCTCTGTTGCCCTTCAGAGCAGCTCTGACTAAATCTCAGTGCTCTCTGTTTCCCCAAGGCAGCTTTAACTCTCAGCGCTCTCTATTGCCCCTTCACATGAACTCTAACTCTCACCGCTCTGTTTGCTACTTGAGAGCAGCTCTAATTCTAAGCGCTCTCAGTTGCCCCTTCACAGCAGCTCTGAACCTCAGCGGGCTCTGTTGCCCCTTCACAGCAGCTCTAACTCACAGCACTCTTTGTTGCCCCTTTAATGCAGCTCTAACTATCAGCGCTCTCTGTTGCCCTTCAGAGCCGCCCTGACTGAATCTCAGCGCTCTCTGTTTCCCCTCCACAGCACCTCTATCTCTCAGCGCTCTGTTTGCTTCTTCACAGCAGCTCTAATTCTAAGCGCTCTCAGTTGCCCCTTCACAGCAGCTCTGACCTCAGCGAGCTCTGTTGCCCCTTCACAGCAGCTCTAACTCTCAGCGCTGTGTGTTGCCCCTTCACAACAGCTCTAACTCTCACCATTCTGTTTCCGCTTCACAGCAGCCCTGACTCTCAACGCTCTGTGTTGCCCCTTCAACGCAGCTCTAACTCTCAGCACTCGCTGTTGCCCCTTCAGTGCAGCTCTCACTAAATCTCAGCGCTCTGTGTTGCCCCTTCACAGAAGCTCTCTTAGCGCTCTGTTGCCCTTCAGAGCAGCTCTGACTAAATCTCAGCGCTCTCTGTTTCCCCTCCACAACAGCTCAATCTCTCAGCGCTGTTTGCTTCTTCAGAGCAGCTCTAATTCTAAGCCCTCTCAGTTGCCCCTTCACAGCAGCTCTAAACCTCACCGAGCTTCACAGCAGCTCTAACTCACAGCGTGCTCTGTTGCCCTTCAGAGCAGCTCTGACTAACTCTCCGTGCTTTCTGTTGACCCTTCAGATCAGTCTGACTAACTCTCAGCGCTCCCGGTTGCCCCTTCACAGCAGCTCTAACTCTCAGCGCCCTGTGTTGCCACTTCAATGCAGTTCTAATTCTCAGCACTCTTTATTGCCCCTTCAGAGCAGCTCTAACTCTCAGAGCACTCTGTTGCCCTTCAGAGCAGCTCTGACTAAATCTCAGTGCTCTCTGTTTCCCCAAGGCAGCTTTAACTGTCAGCGCTCTCTATTGCCCCTTCACAGGAGTTCTAACTCTCACCGCTCTGTTTGCTACTTGAGAGCAGCTCTAATTCTAAGCGCTCTCAGTTGCCCCTTCACAGCAGCTGTAAACCTCAGCGAGCTCTGTTGCCCCTTCAACGCAGCTCTAACTCTCAGTGCGCTCTGTTGCCATTCAGAGTAGCACTGACTAAATCTCAGCGCTTTCTGTGGCCCCTTCACAGCAGCTCTAACTCTCAGAGCGCTCTGTTGCCCCTTCAGAGGAGCTCTGACTAAATCTCTAGGCTCTCTGTTGCCCCTTCACAGCAGCTCTAACTCTCAGCGCGCTCTGTTGCCCTTCAGAGTAGCACTGACTAAATCTCAGCGCTCTCTATTGCCCCTTCACAGGATCTCTAACTCTAACCGCTCTGTTTGCTACTTGAGAGCAGCTCTAATTCTAAGCGCTCTCAGTTGCCCCTTCACAGCAGCTGTAAACCTCATCACTCTCTCTTGCCCCTACAACGCAGCTCTAACGCTCAGCGCTCGCTGTTGCCTCTTCAGAGCAGCTCTGACTAAATCTCAGCGCTCTGTGTTGCCCCTTCCCAGCAGCTCTAACTCTCAGCGCTCTGTGTTGCCCCTTCACAACAGCTGGAACTCTCACCACTCTGTTTCCCTTTCACAGCAGCTCTAACTCTCACCACTCTGTTTCTGCTTCACAGCAGCCCTCACTCTCAACGCTCTGGGTTGCCCATCAACACAGCTGTAACTCAGCGCTCACTGTTGCCCATTCATAGCAGCTATAACTCTCAGCGCTCTGTTGACCCTTCATTGTAGCTCTGACTAAATCTCAGCGCTCTCTGTTGCCCCTTCACACCAGCTCTATCTCGCAGCACACCGTGTTGCCCCTTCAACGCAGCTCTAACTCTCAGAGCTCTCTCTGTTTCCCCTTCACAGCAGCTCTAACTCTAAGCGCTCTCAGTTGCCCCTTCAATGCAGCTCTATAACTCACAGCACTCTCTGTTCCCACTTTAATGCAGCTCTAACTCTCACCGCTCTCTCTGTTTCCCCTTCACAGCAGCTCTAACTCTAAGCGCTCTCAGTTGCCCCTTCAATGCAGCTCTATAACTCACAGCACTCTCTGTTCCCACTTTAATGCAGCTCTAACTCTCACCGCTCTCTGTTGCCCTTCAGAGCAGCTCTGACTAAATCTCAGTGCTCTCTGTTTCCCCAAGGCAGCTTTAACTCTCAGCGCTCTCTATTGCCCCTTCACAGGAGTTCTCTCACCGCTCTGTTTGCTACTTGAGAGCAGCTCTAATTCTAAGCCCTCTCAGTTGCCCCTTCACAGCAGCTCTAAACCTCACCGAGCTTCACAGCAGCTCTAACTCTCAGAGCGCTCTGTTGCCCCTTCAGAGGAGCTCTGACTAAATCTCAGCGCTCTCTGTTGCCCATTCATAGCAGCTATAACTCTCAGCGCTCTGTTGCCCCTTCATAGCAGCTCTGACTAAATCTCAGCGCTCTCTGTGTCCCCTTCACACCAGCTCTATCTCTCAGCGCTGTGTGTTGCCCCTTCAACACAGCTCTAATTCTCAGCGATCTATGAGCCCCTTCACAGGAGCACTGACTGACTCTCAAGCGCTCTGTGTTGCCACTTCACAGTAGCTGTAACTCTAAGTGCACTCAGTTGCCCCTTCTCAGCAGCTCTAACTTCCAGTGCTCTGTGTTGCCCCTTCACAGCAGCTCTAACGCTGAGCTCTCTCAGTTGCCCCTTCAATGCAGCTCTAACTCACAGCGCTCTGTGTTGCATCTTCAACGCAGCTGTAACTCTTACGGATCTCTGTTGCCCTTTCACAGCAGCTCTAACTCTAAGAGCTCTCATTTGCCCCTTCAATGCAGCCCTAACGCACAGCACTCTGGGTTGCCCCTTCAGTGCAGCTCTGACTAAATCTCAGCGCTCTGTGATTCTCCTTCACAGAAGCTTTCTCAGCGCTCTGTGTAGCCCCTACACAGCAGCTCTAAATCTCAGCGCTGTGTGTTGCCCCTTCACAACAGCTGGAACTCTCACCACTCTGTTTCCCTTTCACAGCAGCTCTAACTCTCACCACTCTGTTTCCGCTTCACAGCAGCCCTCACTCTCAACGCTCTGGGTTGCCCATCAACACAGCTGTAACTCAGCGCTCACTGTTGCCCATTCAGAGCAGCTATAACTCTCAGCGCTCTGTTGACCCTTCATTGTAGCTCTGACTAAATCTCAGCGCTCTCTGTTGCCCCTTCACACCAGCTCTATCTCGCAGCACACCGTGTTGCCCCTTCAACGCAGCTTTCACTCTCAGAGCTCTCTCTGTTTCCCCTTCACAGCAGCTCTAACTCTAAGCGCTCTCAGTTGCCCCTTCAATGCAGCTCTATAACTCACAGCACTCTCTGTTCCCACTTTCACGCAGCACTAACTCTCACCGCTCTCTGTTGCCCTTCAGAGCAGCTCTGACTAAATCTCAGTGCTCTCTGTTTCCCCAAGGCAGCTTTAAATCTCAGCGCTCTCTATTGCCCCTTCACATGAACTCTAACTCTCACCGCTCTGTTTGCTACTTGAGAGCAGCTCTAATTCTAAGCGCTCTCAGTTGCCCCTTCACAGCAGCTCTGAACCTCAGCGGGCTCTGTTGCCCCTTCACAGCAGCTCTAACTCACAGCACTCTTTGTTGCCCCTTTAATGCAGCTCTAACTATCAGCGCTCTCTGTTGCCCTTCAGAGCCGCCCTGACTGAATCTCAGCGCTCTCTGTTTCCCCTCCACAGCACCTCTATCTCTCAGCGCTCTGTTTGCTTCTTCACAGCAGCTCTAATTCTAAGCGCTCTCAGTTGCCCCTTCACAGCAGCTCTGACCTCAGCGAGCTCTGTTGCCCCTTCACAGCAGCTCTAACTCTCAGCGCTCTCTGTTGCCCTTCAGAGCAGCTCTGACTAAATCTCAGTGCTCTCTGTTTCCCCAAGGCAGCTTTAACTCTCAGCGCTCTCTATTGCCCCTTCACATGAACTCTAACTCTCACCGCTCTGTTTGCTACTTGAGAGCAGCTCTAATTCTAAGCGCTCTCAGTTGCCCCTTCACAGCAGCTCTGAACCTCAGCGGGCTCTGTTGCCCCTTCACAGCAGCTCTAACTCACAGCACTCTTTGTTGCCCCTTTAATGCAGCTCTAACTATCAGCGCTCTCTGTTGCCCTTCAGAGCCGCCCTGACTGAATCTCAGCGCTCTCTGTTTCCCCTCCACAGCACCTCTATCTCTCAGCGCTCTGTTTGCTTCTTCACAGCAGCTCTAATTCTAAGCGCTCTCAGTTGCCCCTTCACAGCAGCTCTGACCTCAGCGAGCTCTGTTGCCCCTTCACAGCAGCTCTAACTCTCAGCGCTGTGTGTTGCCCCTTCACAACAGCTCTAACTCTCACCATTCTGTTTCCGCTTCACAGCAGCCCTGACTCTCAACGCTCTGTGTTGCCCCTTCAACGCAGCTCTAACTCTCAGCACTCGCTGTTGCCCCTTCAGTGCAGCTCTCACTAAATCTCAGCGCTCTGTGTTGCCCCTTCACAGAAGCTCTCTTAGCGCTCTGTTGCCCTTCAGAGCAGCTCTGACTAAATCTCAGCGCTCTGTTTCCCCTCCACAGCAGCTCAATCTCTCAGCGCTGTTTGCTTCTTCAGAGCAGCTCTAATTCTAAGCCCTCTCAGTTGCCCCTTCACAGCAGCTCTAAACCTCACCGAGCTTCACAGCAGCTCTAACTCACAGCGTGCTCTGTTGCCCTTCAGAGCAGCTCTGACTAACTCTCCGTGCTTTCTGTTGACCCTTCAGATCAGTCTGACTAACTCTCAGCGCTCCCGGTTGCCCCTTCACAGCAGCTCTAACTCTCAGCGCCCTGTGTTGCCACTTCAATGCAGTTCTAATTCTCAGCACTCTTTATTGCCCCTTCAGAGCAGCTCTAACTCTCAGAGCACTCTGTTGCCCTTCAGAGCAGCTCTGACTAAATCTCAGTGCTCTCTGTTTCCCCAAGGCAGCTTTAACTGTCAGCGCTCTCTATTGCCCCTTCACAGGAGTTCTAACTCTCACCGCTCTGTTTGCTACTTGAGAGCAGCTCTAATTCTAAGCGCTCTCAGTTGCCCCTTCACAGCAGCTGTAAACCTCAGCGAGCTCTGTTGCCCCTTCAACGCAGCTCTAACTCTCAGTGCGCTCTGTTGCCATTCAGAGTAGCACTGACTAAATCTCAGCGCTTTCTGTGGCCCCTTCACAGCAGCTCTAACTCTCAGAGCGCTCTGTTGCCCCTTCAGAGGAGCTCTGACTAAATCTCTAGGCTCTCTGTTGCCCCTTCACAGCAGCTCTAACTCTCAGCGCGCTCTGTTGCCCTTCAGAGTAGCACTGACTAAATCTCAGCGCTCTCTATTGCCCCTTCACAGGATCTCTAACTCTAACCGCTCTGTTTGCTACTTGAGAGCAGCTCTAATTCTAAGCGCTCTCAGTTGCCCCTTCACAGCAGCTGTAAACCTCATCACTCTCTCTTGCCCCTACAACGCAGCTCTAACGCTCAGCGCTCGCTGTTGCCTCTTCAGAGCAGCTCTGACTAAATCTCAGCGCTCTGTGTTGCCCCTTCCCAGCAGCTCTAACTCTCAGCGCTCTGTGTTGCCCCTTCACAACAGCTGGAACTCTCACCACTCTGTTTCCCTTTCACAGCAGCTCTAACTCTCACCACTCTGTTTCTGCTTCACAGCAGCCCTCACTCTCAACGCTCTGGGTTGCCCATCAACACAGCTGTAACTCAGCGCTCACTGTTGCCCATTCATAGCAGCTATAACTCTCAGCGCTCTGTTGACCCTTCATTGTAGCTCTGACTAAATCTCAGCGCTCTCTGTTGCCCCTTCACACCAGCTCTATCTCGCAGCACACCGTGTTGCCCCTTCAACGCAGCTCTAACTCTCAGAGCTCTCTCTGTTTCCCCTTCACAGCAGCTCTAACTCTAAGCGCTCTCAGTTGCCCCTTCAATGCAGCTCTATAACTCACAGCACTCTCTGTTCCCACTTTAATGCAGCTCTAACTCTCACCGCTCTCTGTTGCCCTTCAGAGCAGCTCTGACTAAATCTCAGTGCTCTCTGTTTCCCCAAGGCAGCTTTAACTCTCAGCGCTCTCTATTGCCCCTTCACAGGAGTTCTCTCACCGCTCTGTTTGCTACTTGAGAGCAGCTCTAATTCTAAGCCCTCTCAGTTGCCCCTTCACAGCAGCTCTAAACCTCACCGAGCTTCACAGCAGCTCTAACTCTCAGAGCGCTCTGTTGCCCCTTCAGAGGAGCTCTGACTAAATCTCAGCGCTCTCTGTTGCCCATTCATAGCAGCTATAACTCTCAGCGCTCTGTTGCCCCTTCATAGCAGCTCTGACTAAATCTCAGCGCTCTCTGTGTCCCCTTCACACCAGCTCTATCTCTCAGCGCTGTGTGTTGCCCCTTCAACACAGCTCTAATTCTCAGCGATCTATGAGCCCCTTCACAGGAGCACTGACTGACTCTCAAGCGCTCTGTGTTGCCACTTCACAGTAGCTGTAACTCTAAGTGCACTCAGTTGCCCCTTCTCAGCAGCTCTAACTTCCAGTGCTCTGTGTTGCCCCTTCACAGCAGCTCTAACGCTGAGCTCTCTCAGTTGCCCCTTCAATGCAGCTCTAACTCACAGCGCTCTGTGTTGCATCTTCAACGCAGCTGTAACTCTTACGGATCTCTGTTGCCCTTTCACAGCAGCTCTAACTCTAAGAGCTCTCATTTGCCCCTTCAATGCAGCCCTAACGCACAGCACTCTGGGTTGCCCCTTCAGTGCAGCTCTGACTAAATCTCAGCGCTCTGTGATTCTCCTTCACAGAAGCTTTCTCAGCGCTCTGTGTAGCCCCTACACAGCAGCTCTAAATCTCAGCGCTGTGTGTTGCCCCTTCACAACAGCTGGAACTCTCACCACTCTGTTTCCCTTTCACAGCAGCTCTAACTCTCACCACTCTGTTTCCGCTTCACAGCAGCCCTCACTCTCAACGCTCTGGGTTGCCCATCAACACAGCTGTAACTCAGCGCTCACTGTTGCCCATTCAGAGCAGCTATAACTCTCAGCGCTCTGTTGACCCTTCATTGTAGCTCTGACTAAATCTCAGCGCTCTCTGTTGCCCCTTCACACCAGCTCTATCTCGCAGCACACCGTGTTGCCCCTTCAACGCAGCTTTCACTCTCAGAGCTCTCTCTGTTTCCCCTTCACAGCAGCTCTAACTCTAAGCGCTCTCAGTTGCCCCTTCAATGCAGCTCTATAACTCACAGCACTCTCTGTTCCCACTTTCACGCAGCACTAACTCTCACCGCTCTCTGTTGCCCTTCAGAGCAGCTCTGACTAAATCTCAGTGCTCTCTGTTTCCCCAAGGCAGCTTTAAATCTCAGCGCTCTCTATTGCCCCTTCACATGAACTCTAACTCTCACCGCTCTGTTTGCTACTTGAGAGCAGCTCTAATTCTAAGCGCTCTCAGTTGCCCCTTCACAGCAGCTCTGAACCTCAGCGGGCTCTGTTGCCCCTTCACAGCAGCTCTAACTCACAGCACTCTTTGTTGCCCCTTTAATGCAGCTCTAACTATCAGCGCTCTCTGTTGCCCTTCAGAGCCGCCCTGACTGAATCTCAGCGCTCTCTGTTTCCCCTCCACAGCACCTCTATCTCTCAGCGCTCTGTTTGCTTCTTCACAGCAGCTCTAATTCTAAGCGCTCTCAGTTGCCCCTTCACAGCAGCTCTGACCTCAGCGAGCTCTGTTGCCCCTTCACAGCAGCTCTAACTCTCAGCGCTCTCTGTTGCCCTTCAGAGCAGCTCTGACTAAATCTCAGTGCTCTCTGTTTCCCCAAGGCAGCTTTAACTCTCAGCGCTCTCTATTGCCCCTTCACATGAACTCTAACTCTCACCGCTCTGTTTGCTACTTGAGAGCAGCTCTAATTCTAAGCGCTCTCAGTTGCCCCTTCACAGCAGCTCTGAACCTCAGCGGGCTCTGTTGCCCCTTCACAGCAGCTCTAACTCACAGCACTCTTTGTTGCCCCTTTAATGCAGCTCTAACTATCAGCGCTCTCTGTTGCCCTTCAGAGCCGCCCTGACTGAATCTCAGCGCTCTCTGTTTCCCCTCCACAGCACCTCTATCTCTCAGCGCTCTGTTTGCTTCTTCACAGCAGCTCTAATTCTAAGCGCTCTCAGTTGCCCCTTCACAGCAGCTCTGACCTCAGCGAGCTCTGTTGCCCCTTCACAGCAGCTCTAACTCTCAGCGCTGTGTGTTGCCCCTTCACAACAGCTCTAACTCTCACCATTCTGTTTCCGCTTCACAGCAGCCCTGACTCTCAACGCTCTGTGTTGCCCCTTCAACGCAGCTCTAACTCTCAGCACTCGCTGTTGCCCCTTCAGTGCAGCTCTCACTAAATCTCAGCGCTCTGTGTTGCCCCTTCACAGAAGCTCTCTTAGCGCTCTGTTGCCCTTCAGAGCAGCTCTGACTAAATCTCAGCGCTCTGTTTCCCCTCCACAGCAGCTCAATCTCTCAGCGCTGTTTGCTTCTTCAGAGCAGCTCTAATTCTAAGCCCTCTCAGTTGCCCCTTCACAGCAGCTCTAAACCTCACCGAGCTTCACAGCAGCTCTAACTCACAGCGCGCTCTGTTGCCCTTCAGAGCAGCTCTGACTAACTCTCCGTGCTTTCTGTTGACCCTTCAGATCAGTCTGACTAACTCTCAGCGCTCCCGGTTGCCCCTTCACAGCAGCTCTAACTCTCAGCGCCCTGTGTTGCCACTTCAATGCAGTTCTAATTCTCAGCACTCTTTATTGCCCCTTCAGAGCAGCTCTAACTCTCAGAGCACTCTGTTGCCCTTCAGAGCAGCTCTGACTAAATCTCAGTGCTCTCTGTTTCCCCAAGGCAGCTTTAACTCTCAGCGCTCTCTATTGCCCCTTCACAGGAGTTCTAACTCTCACCGCTCTGTTTGCTACTTGAGAGCAGCTCTAATTCTAAGCGCTCTCAGTTGCCCCTTCACAGCAGCTGTAAACCTCAGCGAGCTCTGTTGCCCCTTCAACGCAGCTCTAACTCTCAGTGCGCTCTGTTGCCATTCAGAGTAGCACTGACTAAATCTCAGCGCTTTCTGTGGCCCCTTCACAGCAGCTCTAACTCTCAGAGCGCTCTGTTGCCCCTTCAGAGGAGCTCTGACTAAATCTCTAGGCTCTCTGTTGCCCCTTCACAGCAGCTCTAACTCTCAGCGCGCTCTGTTGCCCTTCAGAGTAGCACTGACTAAATCTCAGCGCTCTCTATTGCCCCTTCACAGGATCTCTAACTCTAACCGCTCTGTTTGCTACTTGAGAGCAGCTCTAATTGTAAGCGCTCTCAGTTGCCCCTTCACAGCAGCTGTAAACCTCATCGCTCTCTCTTGCCCCTACAACGCAGCTCTAACGCTCAGCGCTCGCTGTTGCCTCTTCAGAGCAGCTCTGACTAAATCTCAGCGCTCTGTGTTGCCCCTTCCCAGCAGCTCTAACTCTCAGCGCTATGTGTTGCCCCTTCACAACAGCTGGAACTCTCACCACTGTTTCCCTTTCACAGCAGCTCTAACTCTCACCACTCTGTTTCTGCTTCACAGCAGCCCTCACTCTCAACGCTCTGGGTTGCCCATCAACACAGCTGTAACTCAGTGCTCACTGTTGCCCATTCATAGCAGCTATAACTCTCAGCGCTCTGTTGACCCTTCATTGTAGCTCTGACTAAATCTCAGCGCTCTCTGTTGCCCCTTCACACCAGCTCTATCTCGCAGCACACCGTGTTGCCCCTTCAACGCAGCTCTAACTCTCAGAGCTCTCTCTGTTTCCCCTTCACAGCAGCTCTAACTCTAAGCGCTCTCAGTTGCCCCTTCAATGCAGCTCTGTAACTCACAGCACTCTCTGTTCCCACTTTAACGCAGCTCTAACTCTCACCGCTCTCTGTTGCCCTTCAGAGCAGCTCTGACTAAATCTCAGTGCTCTCTGTTTCCCCAAGGCAGCTTTAACTCTCAGCGCTCTCTATTGCCCCTTCACAGGAGTTCTCTCACCGCTCTGTTTGCTACTTGAGAGCAGCTCTAATTCTAAGCCCTCTCAGTTGCCCCTTCACAGCAGCTCTAAACCTCACCGAGCTTCACAGCAGCTCTAACTCTCAGAGCGCTCTGTTGCCCCTTCAGAGGAGCTCTGACTAAATCTCAGCGCTCTCTGTGTCCCCTTCACACCAGCTCTATCTCTCAGCGCTGTGTGTTGCCCCTTCAACACAGCTCTAATTCTCAGCGATCTATGAGCCCCTTCACAGGAGCACTGACTGACTCTCAAGCGCTCTGTGTTGCCACTTCACAGTAGCTGTAACTCTAAGTGCACTCAGTTGCCCCTTCTCAGCAGCTCTAACTTCCAGTGCTCTGTGTTGCCCCTTCACAGCAGCTCTAACGCTGAGCTCTCTCAGTTGCCCCTTCAATGCAGCTCTAACTCACAGCGCTCTGTGTTGCATCTTCAACGCAGCTGTAACTCTTACGGATCTCTGTTGCCCTTTAACAGCAGCTCTAACTCTAAGAGCTCTCATTTGCCCCTTCAATGCAGCCCTAACGCACAGCACTCTGGGTTGCCCCTTCAGTGCAGCTCTGACTAAATCTCAGCGCTCTGTGATTCTCCTTCACAGAAGCTTTCTCAGCGCTCTGTGTAGCCCCTACACAGCAGCTCTAACTCTCAGCGCTGTGTGTTGCCCCTTCACAACAGCTGGAACTCTCACCACTCTGTTTCCCTTTCACAGCAGCTCTAACTCTCACCACTCTGTTTCTGCTTCACAGCAGCCCTCACTCTCAACGCTCTGGATTGCCCATCAACACAGCTGTAACTCAGCGCTCACTGTTGCCCATTCATAGCAGCTATAACTCTCAGCGCTCTGTTGACCCTTCATTGTAGCTCTGACTAAATCTCAGCGCTCTCTGTTGCCCCTTCACACCAGCTCTATCTCGCAGCACACCGTGTTGCCCCTTCAACGCAGCTCTAACTCTCAGAGCTCTCTCTGTTTCCCCTTCACAGCAGCTCTAACTCTAAGCGCTCTCAGTTGCCCCTTCAATGCAGCTCTGTAACTCACAGCACTCTCTGTTCCCACTTTCACGCAGCACTAACTCTCACCGCTCTCTGTTGCCCTTCAGAGCAGCTCTGACTAAATCTCAGTGCTCTCTGTTTCCCCAAGGCAGCTTTAACTCTCAGCGCTCTCTATTGCCCCTTCACATGAACTCTAACTCTCACCGCTCTGTTTGCTACTTGAGAGCAGCTCTAATTCTAAGCGCTCTCAGTTGCCCCTTCACAGCAGCTCTGAACCTCAGCGGGCTCTGTTGCCCCTTCACAGCAGCTCTAACTCACAGCACTCTTTGTTGCCCCTTTAATGCAGCTCTAACTATCAGCGCTGTCTGTTGCCCTTCAGAGCCGCCCTGACTGAATCTCAGCGCTCTCTGTTTCCCCTCCACAGCACCTCTATCTCTCAGCGCTCTGTTTGCTTCTTCACAGCAGCTCTAATTCTAAGCGCTCTCAGTTGCCCCTTCACAGCAGCTCTGACCTCAGCGAGCTCTGTTGCCCCTTCACAGCAGCTCTAACTCTCAGCGCTGTGTGTTGCCCCTTCACAACAGCTCTAACTCTCACCATTCTGTTTCCGCTTCACAGCAGCCCTGACTCTCAACGCTCTGTGTTGCCCCTTCAACGCAGCTCTAACTCTCAGAGCGCTCTGTTGCCCCTTCAGAGGAGCTCCGCCTAAATCTCAGCGCTCTGTGTTGCCCCTTCACAGCAGCTCTAAATCTCAGCGCTGTGTGTTGCCCCTTCACAACAGCTGTAACTCTCACCACTCTCTGTTTCCCCTTCACAGCAGCTCTAACTCTCACCAATCTCTGTTTCCGCTTCACAGCAGCCCTGACTCTCTACGCTCTCTGTTGCCCCTTCACAGCGGCTTTAACTCTAAGTGCTCTCAGTTGCCCCTTCACAGCAGCTCTAACTCTCAGAGCGCTCTGTTGCCCCTTCAGAGAAGCTCGGACTGAATCTCAGCGCGCTCTGTTTCCCCTCCACAGCACCTCTATCTCTCAGCGCTGTTTGCTTCTTCGGAGCAGCTCTAATTCTAAGCGCTCTCAGTTGCCCCTTCACAGCAGCTCTGAACCTCAGCGAGCTCTGTTGCCCCTTCACAGCAGCTCTAACTCTCAGCGCTGTGTGTTGCCCCTTCACAACAGCTCTAACTCTCACCATTCTGTTTCCACTTCACAGCAGCCCTGACTCTCAACGCTCTGTGTTGCCCCTTCAACGCAGCTCTAACTCTCAGCGCTCGCTGTTGCCCCTTCAGTGCAGCTCTCACTAAATCTCAGCGCTCTGTGTTGCCCCTTCACAGAAGCTCTCTCAGCGCTCTCTGTTGCCCTTCAGAGCAGCTCTGACTAAATCTCAGCGCTCTCTGTTTCCCCTCCACAGCAGCTCAATCTCTCAGCGCTGTTTGCTTCTTCAGAGCAGCTCTAATTCTAAGCCCTCTCAGTTGCCCCTTCACAGCAGCTCTAAACCTCACCGAGCTTCACAGCAGCTCTAACTCCCAGCGCGCTCTGTTGCGCTTCAGAGCAGCTCTGACTAACTCTCCGTGCTTTCTGTTGACCCTTCAGATCAGTCTGACTAACTCTCAGCGCTCCCGGTTGCCCCTTCACAGCAGCTCTAACTCTCAGCGCCCTGTGTTGCCCCTTAAACGCAGCTCTAATGCTCACCACTCTTTACTGCCCCTTCACAACAGCAATAAATCAGCGCTCTCCGTTGCCCCTTCACAGCAGCTCTAATTCTAAGCGCTCTCAGTTGCCCCTTCACAGCAGCTCTGACCTCAGCGAGCTCTGTTGCCCCTTCACAGCAGTTCTAACTCTCAGCGCTGTGTGTTGCCCCTTCACAACAGCTCTAACTCTCACCATTCTGTTTCCGCTTCACAGCAGCCCTCTCAACGCTCTGTGTTGCCCCTTCAACGCAGCTCTAACTCTCAGCGCTCGCTGTTGCCCCTTCAGTGCAGCTCTCACTAAATCTCAGCGCTCTGTGTTGCCCCTTCACAGAAGCTCTCTTAGCGCTCTGTTGCCCTTCAGAGCAGCTCTGACTAAATCTCAGCGCTCTGTTTCCCCTCCACAGCAGCTCAATCTCTCAGCGCTGTTTGCTTCTTCAGAGCAGCTCTAATTCTAAGCCCTCTCAGTTGCCCCTTCACAGCAGCTCTAAACCTCACCGAGCTTCACAGCAGCTCTAACTCACAGCGCGCTGTTGCCCTTCAGAGCAGCTCTGACTAACTCTCCGTGCTTTCTGTTGACCCTTCAGATCAGTCTGACTAACTCTCAGCGCTCCCGGTTGCCCCTTCACAGCAGCTCTAACTCTCAGCGCCCTGTGTTGCCACTTCAATGCAGTTCTAATTCTCAGCACTCTTTATTGCCCCTTCAGAGCAGCTCTAACTCTCAGAGCACTCTGTTGCCCTTCAGAGCAGCTCTGACTAAATCTCAGTGCTCTCTGTTTCCCCAAGGCAGCTTTAACTCTCAGCGCTCTCTATTGCCCCTTCACAGGAGTTCTAACTCTCACCGCTCTGTTTGCTACTTGAGAGCAGCTCTAATTCTAAGCGCTCTCAGTTGCCCCTTCACAGCAGCTGTAAACCTCAGCGAGCTCTGTTGCCCCTTCAACGCAGCTCTAACTCTCAGTGCGCTCTGTTGCCATTCAGAGTAGCACTGACTAAATCTCAGCGCTTTCTGTGGCCCCTTCACAGCAGCTCTAACTCTCAGAGCGCTCCGTTGCCCCTTCAGAGGAGCTCTGACTAAATCTCTAGGCTCTCTGTTGCCCCTTCACAGCAGCTCTAACTCTCAGCGCGCTCTGTTGCCCTTCAGAGTAGCACTGACTAAATCTCAGCGCTCTCTATTGCCCCTTCACAGGATCTCTAACTCTAACCGCTCTGTTTGCTACTTGAGAGCAGCTCTAATTGTAAGCGCTCTCAGTTGCCCCTTCACAGCAGCTGTAAACCTCATCGCTCTCTCTTGCCCCTACAACGCAGCTCTAACGCTCAGCGCTCGCTGTTGCCTCTTCAGAGCAGCTCTGACTAAATCTCAGCGCTCTGTGTTGCCCCTTCCCAGCAGCTCTAACTCTCAGCGCTATGTGTTGCCCCTTCACAACAGCTGGAACTCTCACCACTCTGTTTCCCTTTCACAGCAGCTCTAACTCTCACCACTCTGTTTCCGCTTCACAGCAGCCCTCACTCTCAACGCTCTGGGTTGCCCATCAACACAGCTGTAACTCAGCGCTCACTGTTGCCCATTCATAGCAGCTATAACTCTCAGCGCTCTGTTGACCCTTCATTGCAGCTCTGACTAAATCTCAGCGCTCTCTGTTGCCCCTTCACACCAGCTCTATCTCGCAGCACACCGTGTTGCCCCTTCAACGCAGCTCTAACTCTCAGAGCTCTCTCTGTTTCCCCTTCACAGCAGCTCTAACTCTAAGCGCTCTCAGTTGCCCCTTCAATGCAGCTCTGTAACTCACAGCACTCTCTGTTCCCACTTTAACGCAGCTCTAACTCTCACCGCTCTCTGTTGCCCTTCAGAGCAGCTCTGACTAAATCTCAGTGCTCTCTGTTTCCCCAAGGCAGCTTTAACTCTCAGCGCTCTCTATTGCCCCTTCACAGGAGTTCTCTCACCGCTCTGTTTGCTACTTGAGAGCAGCTCTAATTCTAAGCCCTCTCAGTTGCCCCTTCACAGCAGCTCTAAACCTCACCGAGCTTCACAGCAGCTCTAACTCTCAGAGCGCTCTGTTGCCCCTTCAGAGGAGCTCTGACTAAATCTCAGCGCTCTCTGTTGCCCATTCATAGCAGCTATAACTCTCAGCGCTCTGTTGCCCCTTCATAGCAGCTCTGACTAAATCTCAGCGCTCTCTGTGTCCCCTTCACACCAGCTCTATCTCTCAGCGCTGTGTGTTGCCCCTTCAACACAGCTCTAATTCTCAGCGATCTATGAGCCCCTTCACAGGAGCACTGACTGACTCTCAAGCGCTCTGTGTTGCCACTTCACAGTAGCTGTAACTCTAAGTGCACTCAGTTGCCCCTTCTCAGCAGCTCTAACTTCCAGTGCTCTGTGTTGCCCCTTCACAGCAGCTCTAACGCTGAGCTCTCTCAGTTGCCCCTTCAATGCAGCTCTAACTCACAGCGCTCTGTGTTGCCCCTTCAACGCAGCTGTAACTCTCACGGATCTCTGTTGCCCTTTCACAGCAGCTCTAACTCTAAGAGCTCTCATTTGCCCCTTCAATGCAGCTCTAACGCACAGCACTCTGGGTTGCCCCTTCAGTGCAGCTCTGACTAAATCTCAGCGCTCTGTGTTTCCCCTTCACAGAAGCTTTCTCAGCGCTCTGTGTAGCCCCTACACAGCAGCTCTAAATCTCAGCGCTGTGTGTTGCCCCTTCACAACAGCTGGAACTCTCACCACTCTGTTTCCCTTTCACAGCAGCTCTCTCACCACTCTGTTTCCGCTTCACAGCAGCCCTCACTCTCAACGCTCTGGGTTGCCCATCAACACAGCTGTAACTCAGCGCTCACTGTTGCCCATTCATAGCAGCTATAACTCTCAGCGCTCTGTTGACCCTTCATTGTAGCTCTGACTAAATCTCAGCGCTCTCTGTTGCCCCTTCACACCAGCTCTATCTCGCAGCACACCGTGTTGCCCCTTCAACGCAGCTCTAACTCTCAGAGCTCTCTCTGTTTCCCCTTCACAGCAGCTCTAACTCTAAGCGCTCTCAGTTGCCCCTTCAATGCAGCTCTATAACTCACAGCACTCTCTGTTCCCACTTTCACGCAGCTCTAACTCTCACCGCTCTCTGTTGCCCTTCAGAGCAGCTCTGACTATATCTCAGCGCTCTCTGTTTCCCCAAGGCAGCTTTAACTCTCAGCGCTCTCTATTGCCCCTTCACAGGAGCTCTAACTCTCACCGCTCTGTTTGCTACTTGAGAGCAGCTCTAATTCTAAGCGCTCTCAGTTGCCCCTTCACAGCAGCTCTGAACCTCAGCGAGCTCTGTTGCCCCTTCACAGCAGCTCTAACTCTCAGCGCTGTGTGTTGCCCCTTCACAACAACTCTAACTCTCTCCACTGTCTGTTTTCCCTTCACAGCAGCTGTAATTCTCATCACTCTCTGTTTCTGCTTCACAGCAGCCCTGACTCTCAACGCTCTGTGTTCCCCCTTCAACGGAGCTGTAATGCTCACCACTCTTTACTGCCCCTTCACAACAGCAATAACTCAGCGCTCTCCGTTGCCCCTTCACAGCAGCTCTAAATCTCAGCGCTGTGTGTTGCCCCTTCACAACAGCTGTAACTCTCACCACTCTCTGTTTCCCCTTCACAACAGCTCTAACTCTCACCAATCTCTGTTTCTGCTTCACAGCAGCCCTGACTTCTTACGCTCTCTGTTGCCCCTTCACAGCGGCTTTAACTCTAAGTGCTCTCAGTTGCCCCTTCTCAGCAGCTCTAACTTCCAGTGCTCTTTGTTGCCCCTTCACAGCAGCTCTAACGCTAAGCGCTCTCATTTGCCCCTTCAGTGCAGCTCTAACTCACAGCACTCTGTGTTCCCCCTTTAACAAAGCTCGAACTCTCAGCGCTCTCTATTGCCCTTCAGAGCAGCTCTGACTAAATCTCCGCGCTCTCTGTTGCCCCTTCATAGCAGCTCTAACTCTCATCGCTCTCTGTTTTGCCTTCACAGGAGCTCTGAAACAACGCGAGGCCCACACTTACCACCACCACGCTCTTAGATGCGTCCAGGACGTGGATCACAGGCGCGCTGTATCTTGGGGCTATTTTAACTGCTGTGTGGGTTCTGAAAAGAGGCGTCAGGGAGAAAAACACATCCGTCAGGGCTGACAGTTCCTACACAAGTCTTGTTCAGAACCATTAGAGATAATGTGATTCTACAGTGCCTTCCAGAGAAAGATTTCAAGGTACTTATAAATATTGAACTCCAAATTTCCCTTGGAAAATGAGAATGACTTTCTCCCCACCCTAAGAGGGGGAAGCCAAGGGGAAAAAGGCATGGATTTTTGGCCCAGACTACAAGGAAACCTAGGAGAAAATGAGAAGGATGGTGTCCTCAGCTCTCTGTACTAGCAGCCTGTCTGAAGTAAGGGAACGGACCGGCCCAGGAACAGCACTTTGCTGTCATAAAGGTCAAGTGGCGTTTCTTCCTGCAGATGAGCTAGGCCTCCAGCCAGGAGCCCTGGAGAACCAGACACTGGCAGGGGCCACGGGTCACCACTCCCCAGCTGCTGCTCCCTGCCCCCGGGAGACAATAACACCTCTCCACCTCAAGCCCACCTTGTACTTGTACAAAGGATTCTTGGACCGTAAATAAATTCAACACAAAGTAACACAGAGAGGCCAAAGCAACAATATCTTATCCTAACACTAGCTCAGCCCCAAATCCCTTTTGCCAAACTTGAAAATATCAGTTCTGAGGAAGAAACACCCTTTAATCCTTAAAATTACCTAATTTTACCGCAAAATTGCCCTCTGATTGCTGAATGTTTATAGCAATAGCATAGGCTACACATCTGCTATTTCATTACGGAACATAACATATTAAAGTGAGAACTGGAAATGTATACACCCTCTGCTACTGTAGTTAAACCAGGACCCTGAAGCTGGGACAGAAGTGTGAACTTTGCCACAATTCCACATAAAAGGGTGACAACAGTAGTTTCCACAAGATGGACAGTGTTCCCAGTCTTTTCTTCTCCTTCCTTCCCCCTTAATGTAGCAGCAACTTTCCCCAAGTCAGATACTTTCATATTCTTTCCCCTCAACTAAAATGTATTTTCATTTGGAAAGATGTCCAGAATATGCTACTTTATAAGGAAAAACTAAAGTAGCAAAACAGTATGTTTAATACAATTTTATTTAAAAAAGGAACAAAACAGGGCTTCCCTGGTGGCACAGTGGTTAAGAATCTGCCTGCCAATGCAGGGGACACGGATTCGAGCCCCGGTCCGGGAAGATCCCACATGCTGCGGAACAACTAAGCCCGTGCACCACAACTACTGAGCCCACGTGCCACAAATACTGAAGCCCGCACGCCCAGAGCCCGTGCTCCGCAACAAGAGAAGCCACCGCAGTGAGAAGCCCGTGCACCACAACGAAGAGTAGTCCCCGCTCGCCACAAGCAGAGAAATCCTGCACGCAGCAACGAAGACCCAATGCAGCCAAAAATAAACAAAACGCTACCACCCTCAACCTGCCCCAACCAATCAACTTGTATGTAAGTGTCTGTATATTTAGAAAACACAGAGAAACAGACATCAAAGAGTCAGCACTGGTTATACGGAGGTTAGAACTGGGACTGAAAGTGGGGAGGGAGAGACTAAATTTTACTTTCCATTCCTCTGAATTGTCTGACGTGTTCTAATAAGTGTGGATTACTGAGGTAATTTTTTAAAACCAAGAGAATATTAAAGGTGCATTATTTGTGTGAGTGTGTTTTTAAGAGGCTTCTAAGGGAAGGCTCTAAAGACTTATTCATAATGAGACAGACGAGGCCTCTAACATTTCACCTGTCCCCTTTCTAAGCATATTTCTGTGCATAAATAGGAAGCAAAGGTCTAAAGCCATAATCCACCAGAACTGGGCTGTGAGATGGAAGTTGAGGCCTAGGCCAGTTAGCGCAGGAGATGCCTTCTGGACTGGGAGGCCCACCAGCAGGGGGAGCTGCATCTCGGCCCTGGAGCAGCCTAACGAACACCATTGCCTCCTCAGGACCCGTTTTGTGCCTATTGTGTGTTTGGGGACCGAAGATTCTGAAAATATCTTGGGTAGTCTATGAGGGGGTGAAGATTTTCAAACAGTAGGAAAAGTTATAAAGAAGATGTTGCTTCCAGTTTCAAAACACAAGTTAGACTCTTTATGCGTCCTCTTCCTCAGATGCTTCCTTAGTAACTT
Source organism: Pseudorca crassidens (assembly GCF_039906515.1). Taxonomy (NCBI): domain Eukaryota; kingdom Metazoa; phylum Chordata; class Mammalia; order Artiodactyla; family Delphinidae; genus Pseudorca; species Pseudorca crassidens. The sequence continues at coordinate 77,688,536 of NC_090311.1, forward strand.
GAGACACACAAATATACCTCAGTCTTTCTTCTGCATGAAGTTCCCCCAGGAAACAATGTTTTAAGCCTGACGTAACTTCAGCAACATATCTTTTAAGGACAGCCAGTAAAATTTACAATGTTTAAATCAATATAATTGATATTTAGTAAGTATCCAAGGGTTCTCAGTGTAATTCTGGCCATTCTCTCTTTGATGATCTTCTGGGAAAGGGAACTGAGAAGAAATGGATGGATTTCATGATTTAAAAAGACAAAACAAAACAAATCAAAGTGCTCCTTTCCAACGCAAACACTGCCCAAGCTGGATGAGCACAGGTATGAAATTTGAGCTTGCCCAGCTATCAGAGTGCTTCCGGGGACTTCCCTGGCAGTCCAGTGGTTAAGACTCTGCGCTTCCACTGCAGAGGGTGAAGGTTCCATCCCTGGTCGGGGAACTAATATCCCCCATGCCGCGCAGTGCAGCCAAAGTAAACAAACAAACAAAATACCACATCAGGGCTTCCCTGGTGGCGCAGTGGTTGAGAGTCCGCCTGCCGATGCAGGGGACACGGGTTCGTGCCCCGGTCTGGGAAGATCCCACATGCCGCAGAGCGGCTGGGCCCGTGAGCCATGGCCTCTGAGCCTGCGCGTCCGGAGCCTGTACTCCGCAACGCAAGAGGCCACAACAGTGAGAGGCCCGCGTACCGCAAAAAATAAAAACAAAAATACCACATCATTACTTAAAAAACAAAAAAAAGAGTGCTTCCAGTTTGACAATGATTCCACTTTTTTCTAAGCTCCCGTTTACATGAACTTCTCCAGCTGAAAGATTTCTTTCTGAAGTCTGAAAAGATGCAAAACAGTAGAAACTCTCCTCCCCTTCCTACGTACCTAGGGCAAAGGGCTAAACGCTGAGGCTGAATCTCAAATCCATCTCTGCTAAGTCACTAGTCAACATTTAGGATTTAATTAGTCACCTCCCACACCAGCCAAATAGGCATGATCATGTTAGCCTTAGAAGATCTTTTTTAACACTCGGAAAAAGAACAAGCACTCCGGACTTCACTAGTGGCACAGTGGTTGAGAGCCCGCCTGCCGATGCAGGGGACACAGGTTCGTGCCCCAGTCCGGGAGGATCCCACATGCCGTGGAGCGGCTGGGCCCGTGAGCCATGGCCGCTGAGCCTGCACGTCCGGAGCCTGTGCTCCGCAACGGGAGAGGCCACAACAGTGAGAGGTCCGTGGTACCGCAATAAAAAAAAAAAAAAAGAACAAGCACTTATTTCATGTCATACCCTATCTCAGAACTAGTGTTTTACATTAATGCAGCATAACCAAAACTTAAAATTTGATGAGAGAAAATGGGAAATAAGGATGGGAAAATTAAGATGGAATCAGGAGGGCTTCCCTGGTGGCGCTGTGGTTAAGAATCCGCCTGCCAATGCAGGGGACACGGGTTCGAGCCCTGGTCCAGGAAGATCCCACATGCCACAGAACAACTAAGCCCTTGCACCACAACTACTGAGCCTGCGCTCTAGAGCCCTCAAGCCACAAGTACTGAAGCCCGGGAGCCACAACTACTAAAGCCCGCACGCCTAGAGCCTGTGCTCCGCAACAAGAGAAGCCACTGCAATGAGAAGCCCACGCACCGCAACGAAGAGTAGGCCCCGCTCGCTGCAACTAGTAAAAGCCCGCACGCAGCAACAAAGATCCAACGCAGCCAAAAATAATAAATAAATTGAATAAATAAATTTATTTTAAAAAAAGATGGAATCAGGAGTGAGATTAGCATGTAAAATTCATTCCTTGAAATCCTATACAGAGGAAAATATTATCAGTTATGTAATTCAGCACCTTACCTCATAGCAGTTAAAAAAAAAAAAAACAGAAAACTCAGAAAATTACCTCCAGCTTTGAGCAATGTGACTTCCTGTTGAATTCTCCAAGTTTAAACTACACAAAAGATAATTGAAAAAGATACTTTGCAGTTATTGGCTTTAAACCAGTTAAAAATTGAGAGCTAACTGCCAGACTTGTGCCCTTGAGAAGTTCTGTAGCTAAAAGGGCCAGATTTCCATTAAAGTCATTTCTAGTTTGTGATACAAAACCATCTGTATTACAGACAGGAGAAAATTCAGTTTTCTAGTCTCTTATAGCTACAGGTTAAAAGGGGCCATTCCAAACAGATTTCTACCCACATATGACCCCAAATCTGTATAACCCTTTCAGCCTCTCCAAGGATCCATCCTCAAGCCTCATTTCGTGTCTTGGGGGTACAGTTCTAATTCTCTCACGCTACCTACCTCAGGCCCCTGAGGTTTGGAAAAGCCATGCTGCTATTCCCCTCACAGATCTGCTTTCATGAGAATTTGGAAGTCCTGAGCCTCCATTTGCTCAAAAACAGCAAAGGAAAGAACTGGGCCTCTGCTGAGCCCTCCACAGGTCTGTAGGAGGTGATGATAAGCGTTCTCAGATGACTTCTGAGACAATCAAACTCCCGAATGCTTTCTAGCAAAGCTGACTCTCCTAGGGTAGAAGCCTTCTTACACAGATGTGAAAAGCACTAACCATAAAGAGATCGATAAATCAGACTTCATGAAAATGAAGAACTTTTGTTACCCAAAATACCACTAAGACAGCAAAAGGTAAGCCATATTGGAAAACTCTATTTGCAATACATATTTCTGATAAAGGGTCTTGTTTCCAATATAAAGAATGCATACAAATCAGTAAAAGAAAAAAAAGGGCAGAATACCTAATTAAAAAAAAAAGATTTAAAAAGCATATCCAAGTGGTCAATATACACATGAAAAGGTACTCAACATCATTAGTCAGTAGAGAAATACAAATGAAGACCTTAGCAAGATATTGTTACACACACACTAAAATGGATAAAACTGAAAGGGATGTGGAATAATTGGAAATCTCATAATTGCCGGTGGGAGTATAAATTAATACAATCACTTTAGAAAAAATATCTAATGCCGATGACCATATGCATATTCTGTGACCCAGCAAGTCTGCTTCAGGGCAGAAACACATACATAGCAGCATTCTGTGTAATAGCCCCAAACTGGAAAAACCCAAATGTCCACCAACACTAGCATGGATAAATAAGCCAGAGGGCATAATACAATGCCATATTATACCACAATGGGAAAAAAAACAAAAACACTACTGTAATAATGAGTTTAGGCCTTAAAGACATAATGTTGAGCGAGACACAGAAGAATGAATACGTACAGTAGGATTCCACTTACACAAAGTTGAAATGCAGACAAAACCAAACTGTGGTGATAGAAGATAGAATGACTAGGTCGGGGATCCAGTGAAGTTCCCAGAGTGTCATTAATGTTCTATTTCTTGATCTGGGGGTTATTACATGGGTGGTTTCATTTTTTAAAAAATTCATCAAGTTGCTTACCTGTGACTTGTGTACTTTTCTACATGAGTGCTATACTTAGCAAAAGTGCTTACTTAAATAAGAGGGCTTGACGAAGCAAGCCTCCAGGTCTGAGACCTCACCCACTGTCACCACTTTAAAATGAAGGCAGAAGGGGGAATTTTACACTGACATTCCTGGAGGCTGCACGAGAATCTCTTTTTCAAAGGCTGCCCCTTGCACCACAATGGAGAAGGGGATGGTTACCTGGAAGCACCACTACTGGCTTTTATCTTCTAAATAATTTTTCAGAAACTGCAACAGGCATGGAAGAGAATAGAACCAGAAAAGCTCATCGAGAAACAAAACATCAGAGAGTTAAAGAGACCTTGGGAGGTCATGGGATCCAGATTTCTCTCTCCTTGGAGGAACACATTTAGTTTCCCAGATGATGAGAATAGATATTCTACAATAGCACTAAGACTGTGGGTGATTTCTGATCTGATTAATTTTAACTTGATATACCAGGTTATAACTGGTATAGAGTCATAGCCATAAGAGTCCTTTATGGCTAAGTTTGCCAATGATGTATCCTGAGAGGTTAGTCATGTTACTTCCGGTTATTTTTTAAGAAACCTCTTTAATCTGGTGGCTCTTACTTGGTAAGAGATACAGTAGAATTAACTATTGGTAACATTCCAACTTGCACAAGTAGCAATATGTGGTTTCCTGGTATTGAATTCCCGAGTGCAGTGTCCACATAAAGTGGTTCTCATTTGGAAACCAGCATCACATTTACATAACTCATAATGCATTTCATTACATCTGTTCATTTAAGTATTTATTTATCCTCTTTTACAACCATGATTTTAAAAGGTCTTTCATTTTGACAATAATCTGTAGATTCCCTTACCATTCTCTTTGCTAAGCTAATGAATATTCACACTATAATCATCAATTACCCACAACCATGCTCACTGAAACCTCAGGTATCGATGAGGTCATATCCCTGGAGAACGATCTGCCAGTATCCTAGTGGGTAAGTCCTTCGTGGAAAAACAAACCTAGTTTTCTAATGTGAGCAACGATAGCCACACTACTGAGTCCTTCAAGTATGAAAAGTAATTAGTGGATACATGACATAGAACCCTGACTATTCATGAACATGGTCCATTCAGGTTATAAATGGAAGGATGGTCAATTTTATGTGCCAATTTGGGTAGGCCATGGTACCCAGTTTTTGGTCAAACAACAATCTAGATGTTTCTGTGAAGGTATTTTTTAGATATGATTAACATTTAAATCAGTAGGCTCTGAGTAAAGCAGATTGTCCTCCGTGTGGGTGGGCCTCATCCAATCAATTAAAGACCTTAAGAGAAAAGGCTGCAGTCGCCAGAGGAAGAAGGCCTTCTGCCTCCAGACTGCCTGGGGACTCAAGATACAACAGCAACTCTTGCCTGGCCTCCAGTCTGCCCACGTTCCCTGTAGATTTCAGACATACCTGCCCCCATATCGCATAAGCCAGTTCCTTAAAATCAATCACTCTCCCTCCCTTCCCCCACACCCCCTGTATAGATACACACACACACACACACACACACGCACGCACGCGCACACACACACACACGCACACACCCCTTACTGATCCTGTTTCTGTGGAGATCCCTAATACAAATGGCTTAACATACAGTTGTTTCCAGAGTGAAAGGAACCCTGGAATAGCTTTGTCCCACATCTACTGTATATTGTATCAGAAAAGTAAACTGCATGCTTGTGTGACCATCAAGGTCAATGCTCCTCCTGGGCACTGCTCCCTGCCAAAGTGAACTACATGGGGCATAAGGAATGTGTCATGAGAAATCTAATATCCATGGAACTCTGCTCAACATTACCTAACAACCTAAATGGGAAAAGAATTTGAAAAAGAATGGATCTACGTGTATGTACAACTAAATCACTCTGCTGTACACCTGAAACTAACACAACATTGTTAATCAACTACACTCCAATATAAAATAAAAATTTTTTTAAAGTCTAATACCCATAATTAACATACCTCTCACCAAATATCATTATGATCGTGACCCCAGGAGAAATCCGACAAACTGAATAATAATCATGTGACCGAATTTGAACTTTCTCTTTAAATTATTTGACCCAAAGGTTCCCCAAAGGTCTCTCTTCCAGAAACAACTTCCCAAAGTGATCCTCTGATTCATTCTCTCTAGGTCAGCTTTCTATCTCAACTATTACAAGGTCGGAGTTTCTTCAAGAGAACCTGTAATTATTCAGTCAGATACCTGCTTCAAGACAGAGAGTGGGCTAAAGTTCAAGCAGTGTTTTTGTACCAAAAAACACAGCTTCTCCACTCAGTTTGATTTCAAGAGGATATGTGTTCGTTAGAAGTCTCAGGAACTGAATGGGAGGTGAGAAGATGAAGGAAAAGAGGACTGCAGGCCAAAGGAATCCAAAAACAGGGAGAGGGGGTAGATGACAGAGGAGTTTCCTGCAGCAGGCCCCCAAATGATTCTGGCTCTCGTGGTGTGAAGGCTGAAAAGTTCATGTATTTATATAATAAGAAGCCAATGCACTATGCATAAGAAAAAAAGTCAGGTTTTATCACTGTTTTTAAATGCTGGCATTTAAGAGAATTTAAGGGAAGCACAAAGCTCAGTAGCATGACTTACCTCGAAGTGGTAGCTCCTCCAATCAACAACGGAATCTTTATAGCTAATCTCTCCATTTCCTTAGCAACGAAAATCATTTCATCCAGGGAAGGAGTGATTAGTCCTGACAGGCCAATTATATCTATTATTTAAAAAAAGAGAAAAAAGGACAGTGAGAAGGAGGATGAGAGGAAAAGTATGAAGACTCATTTTCAAAACTTTGTAATAAAGACCACAAGACAGAAGATAAATTCCCAATTTCTAATTCTGAGGCTTCTCTTCTGACTGGGGTTTTCAATTTATTTTTTGCTTTCAGGAGTAAATATGATTTGCAACTTCAAGTTGCAATAATATGCTTGCCACAGTTTCGGGAAGCCGCACAATTGTTAGTTCATGATTTCCCAGACTCAATGTGTCACAGTGTCAGAAGAAACATAAAAGCAACTACACACAGAGGAAAAAAGTCTAATAAAACTGTTCTCTTTTAAGAAGCCTGTCCTCATTACCCTTCCTCATAGCTAGAGAGGAGTTTCACGGTTACCTGCTCACCCCTTCTACCTCCATTATAAACGGCAATGACAGCACCCCCAGGCAGAGCTAGCACTTGAATGTCTGAATGTCCCACCATCCCACATGGGCTGGGGCATGGCTCTTCACCGATAGACACACAATGGGAGGAAATGGTATTTACTGAAATGCCCAGGAGCACGGCTGCACAGTACCTGCTTTGTGGTCGAGAGCAGCTTTCAGTATCTTGTCACATGGAGTCATGACTCCTAAGTCAATAACTCTGGGGCACAGAAATGAGATGTGAGAAAATTAATGAGAACCCATTAGGAAAAAGCTAGACGAACATTTTTATTTAGCCATTAAATATTACTCTAACGTAAACTGGAATCACACTGAAAAGCTCACTAAATATCAACCACCAACTCATCGACGACTGTCATTTATTAGGAACTGACCATGGGTCAGGGACTATGCTGAGCTTTTTTAAACACCTTTGCCGACTTAATCCACAGAGCATCTAATCCACCTATTTAAAGTAGACCAATAATTTTTGATAGAGGACACTATTATTTCCTAAGCTCTGGTAAAATATATATAACACATAATTTGCCATTTTAACCTAAGTACAATTCAGCATCACTAATCAGTCAGTTGCAATGTTGTGCAACCATCACCAGCATTTATTTTCAAAACTCTTTCATCGCCCCAAAAGAAACTCTGCAATCCCTCAGCAACAATCCCTGATCGGTCCGTCCCAGCCCCTGGTAACCTCTACTCTACTTTCTGTCTCTATGAATTTGCCTAGTCTGGGTATTTATATAAGTGGAATTATACATTATTTGTCCTTTTGTGTGTGGCTTATATCACTTAGCATAATGACTTCAGGGATGCTCCACGTTGTAGCCTGTGTCAGAACTTCATTCCTTTTTAAGGCTGAATAATATTCCATTGTATGAATGTGCCACATGGTGTTTATTCATCCACCTGTCAATGGACACCTGGGTTGTTTCCACTATGCTAAGCCTTCTGCATAAACAATCTTGTTTAACCCTCACAGGAACTCTGCATGGAAGCACTACCATGGGGCCCATTTTCTGTGGTTTGTTTTCATATTTTACTTCATGCATTTATCCAAATATATACACTGGATGGTTAATACAAATGGCATTATTGCATTAAAGAATATAAATATTTTTACGATGCTTGATTCATATTTTAAACTCGATTTTGAGGCAGGTTTTACCAATTAATACTCTCTATTTTTAAAATTCTTGAAAACATGATTTTTACATTTTAATGAGGAAGGGCCCAGAGAAGTGTGGGCCCAGAAGTTAAGCATCTTGTCCAGTCAAACAACTAATCAGTAGCAGAGCTGAGGTTTGAACCAGGATCTGACACCAAAATCCATCTTCTTAGCCATGTAGGCCAATAAAGATGCCGGGTAAGTTGACTCAATAAATATCAACTGAACAGTATACCCTACATGGAAGCCAACTAGGAGGATAAGCAAGAAGAGGTCAGTTCCTGCACATGAAAAGCTGACGAGAAGGAACCTGGTGACTTAAGTTGAGGGAGAGGGAGACTGAATCAGAGAGCAGGTAACCACGAGAGATGGAGTGAGACTCAAAGGAAGAGCTGACCCTGGGCGGGCACATGAGAAGGGGGACGCAACTGGGCAAAGGAAGCCTGGAGCCTGTTACGCCCAGAGGACAGAGTAACACCAAGGAACTGTAACTCAGGGAGGAGACAGCTTTCTGGAACTCGGAGAAAATGGGACTTCTGCCCTTGAAAATGTTCTATAAACTACTCTTCTAGAGTTAGAGAGTACACGGAATGCCAGTCATTTTGACAATTTAATTTGATCATAAGTATTTGTCATAAAGATGTTTAAAAAATTACAGTACGCGTTTTCACTTGCTTCCTAATGTCAACAATTCTTAAAACTAAATAGGCAAAATAATTTTAAATAAAAAAAAAATCAATGCTTAAGAACTACTACCTGACATCATGTCAGCTGCTAACAGGTGGGTGTAGTTGGACACCAGGGGCAGGAAGGGGCCTTGCTTCTCACTATATACCTTCTCATACGGTTAGATTTTTTAGTTTGTTGCCATATTACTTAAATTAAAAAAAAAATAAACTAGCGTATATGGAATCCTCAGTTAAGTACACAATTTCAAATCAATGCTAACTCTATTCAGGTCTGTTAGCACTAAGCCAGTAGAGAACAAATGCTGTAAGTGTTGATGATGGGGCCTGCAGGTTATAACAGGGGCAAGGTGGAACCCTTTTTTTTTTTTTTTTTTTTTAGCACATTGCACTCAGTCTGGAACTAGATTTGTTAAACTGTGACTAAATACAGCTTATAAAACTAAGCAAAATAGCATATTGCTTTTATATCAAGATAAAGAGGCATGTATTTCAAAGCTCACTGCTTTCAGCATTGCATATATTTTAAAAATTCAATTAAAAATCATCAGTATGATGGCAAGAATCATCTTGCTCTCAATTCTTTTTCTTGTTTTAGGCACTGTATCGTTCAGGAACATCGTGTGATGCTTGCTTTTGTTTGAGGAAAACTAAGGAGACCTCGTGGCCGGACAGAAATGGAGGAAGGAGAAAGCTGTAGGGAGTAAGGTCAGAGGGGGAGAAGAGGGCATCATTTTTTCTTTTTTAAATTTTTATTATTTATTTATTTTTGGCCACGTTGAGTCTTCGTTGCTGCGTGCGGGCTTTCTCTAGGTGCGGCGAGCAGGGGCTACTCTTCGTTGCAGCGTGTGGGCTTCACATTGCAGTGGCTTCTCTTGTTGCGGAGCACGGGCTCTAGGTGCACGGGCTTCAGTAGTTGTGGCAAGTGGGCTCAGTAGTTGTGGTTCGCGGGCTCTAGAGCACAGGCTCAGTAGTTGTGGCCCACAGGCTTAGTTGCTCCACAGCAAATGTGACCTTCCTGGACCAGGGCTCAAACCTGTGTCCCCTGCATGGGCAGACAGATTCTTAACCACTGCACCACCAGGGAAGCCCCGTAGAGGGCATCTTAATGGCAGCGATTAGTTCTTCAAAATATTGTTTCTTTAGCTATCCAAATGGAGCCCTTAGGTAGTCATCTGGATAGGTAAGCCTAGAGTCCAGGTGACAGATCCATGCTGGGGATAAAACCTGGGACTTGACAGCATATTAGGTGGTGTTAAAAAGCCCTCAGACCGTGTGTAAAAGATGTAGAAAAATAAATTGCCAAAAGCGGGTGGAGGGTGGGGAGAAAGGGGGGGAGGGAAGGTGGGGAGAGAGGAGGGGAAGGGGAGGGGAGATGAAAGCGGAGAGGAGCAAGAAAAAAAAGTCATGAGACTGAATGAGATGATCTAAGACTATCTGACCAGACCTACTTTAACCTGATCTGACCTTTATCAAGATCCCAGGTGGTCAGAAGGCACATTACAGTCCGAGAAGCACTAACCTAGGTAGTGAGGACAGAGAAGAGGTCCCAGGGCTGAGCCTCGGAGCACTCCCCCGTTCAGGGGTCACACAGAGAAGGAGAAATCAGCAAGAGAGTGACAACCGGCAGTCAGGCAGGTAAGAAGAGGTCTGGAAACAGTGAGCCAGGGGTCTGGGGTACAAGTTCAACTTCCAACGTATTAGGCTGTCTTAAGAGGTCTTGCTGGGAGACAGTCAAATATATCACTGTTTAGAGGAGCACTTCCCAAAGTTTTCCATGCATAGAAAGTAGTATTTATGGCACTGGGATACAGGAAGGAGGCTGCTCACCACCAGGAACAACCAATCTAGGCCTCGGGTTGTCCCCAGCCCCACCCCAGAAGAAGGGGATCAGTTCCTGAGCATGTGTGAGTTGAGAAATCAGTTTCTGAGCACATGTGAGTTCATTAGAATATGAATTCTAATTCATATTCTGAATTAGAATATGGTGTGACAAGTGCCACAGAGGAGGCATTTACAGTGTGCTGTGGGAGACCATCTAATCTCGGTAACAACTAGAAGCACCCCAGGAGGGTGATTCCAGCTGCATTTTGAAAAAATACGTAGGTATTAGCTGGATGAAGGAAAAAAGAGGGCCACCCAGGCAGAAACTAGTACTACGAAGGTCCAGAATCACAAACAACTGGCCCTGGGGAACCCTGGCTGAAGGAAAGGATCTGAAGCCTGGGTCAATCCCATCCCTGCCTTCCGTGGCAGCTGCCATTCTTCCCACCATCTCTTCCCATTTTCTTTCCCCTTTACTACAACTCCCTGCATCCCCCATATAACTCTCCACCTCCCTTGGCTTTCCCTTGGTTTCCCTTCTGCACTCTGAGCTATACCCAGTGTCTGTAGGCCTCTTATACACATTCTTATATTTTGCCACATGAGAGATTAAAGAAAATAAAAATGATGTTATGGAAAATTTTGTATTTTATAATCATCTTTCTAAAGTGCTTATAACAGAGCTGTAAATGCAGGCATTTAATTTGAGTTTCTAATACAGAAAAAAATTAAGCTGCACTAAATGCCTTAGCAAAGGCATCCAATACTATTTAAGAATTCATACAATTTAGAAAATAAATATTGTAATATATAAAGCCCCTTTTACTCTCCAGAAGGAATTAAAATGGAATATAAAGCTAGCTTTGCATCTGCATCCACTTAGGGTGCCTCATATTTACTGTCATGTGAAATGAAGTTAAAGGTGGCAGCTTCTTCTGATCCTGCAATTCACAGGTACCACCACTAGATGGGAGTACCGTACCAGTCTGCAGCCCCTATAAGGTTTCCAAGCTGTGGTTAAGAACAGATAAATGGATAAAGCAGGAGTGATACATGCATACGATGGAACCATAAGAAGCCATAAGAAAGAAGGAAACCCTGCCATTATGACATGGATGGACTATGAGGGCATTATGCTAAGTGAAATAAGTCAGACAGAGAGAGACAAATACTGTAGGATATGCTTACACAGGAAATCTAAAACAGCTGAACTCATAGAAACAGAGAGTAGGACAGCTGTTACCAGGGGCTGAGGGGTGGGGAAATGGGGAGATGCTGGTCAAGGGTACAGACTTCCAGTTGGAAGATGAATGAGTTCTAGGGATATAATACACAGCACTATGAATGGAGTTAACAATACTGTATGATATACTTGAGAGTGTTAAGAAAGTAGATCTTAATGTGCTCACCACAAACAAGAAATGGTAATTATGTGATGTGATGGAGGTGTTAGCTAACACTATGGTGGTGATCATACTGCAATATATAAGTGTATCAAATCAACGTTTTACACCTTAAACAATGTTACATGTCAATTATATCTCAATTAAGCTAGAAAACGACAGACAGACACAGACAGACACACACACACACAGTTGAAAGCCTCCGAATAATTATAAAGAGAGCATGTTGAGGTGCTAGGAGAAGTCTCTAGTGCGCCCTTGACTTAGATAGTTGTTTTCCTCACTCAGCTGAAAGCTCTAACATTATACAGTTTCAAAGTGTCCCCTTCTTAGCCATATATTGCGTATTATTTACCCATACTAGACAATTATATTAAGAACCACTGGTTAAAATGAAAATATACCTCATTATCTGTTTCATCAGATCCATATTTTTTAAAGTACTAGATGTATATCTAATTTTAACATTTCTGTTAATATATCCTACTTTTTCTTACCCAGTTAAACAGTGTGCATTATCTGTTACATGGGGAAAGTCCACATTTGTCTCTTTATATAATTATTATTAAAGAGTATATCTAAAATCAACTTTCATGTAATCAAATATCTGATCAAAAATGTTTTTAAGTATTCTAAATTATTTCTTCAGAGAAATTTAACTAGCATATTAATATTATACATTACAGTTAAAGTTGTTTATAACTGGAATAAATACTGGAAGCTAAACTGACATAACATAGAATCCCGACTTTTGGATTCAGAAGCCCTGAGTACAGCCTGCCACTTGCTAGCTGTGTAAAACGAGAAATACAATAATTGAGGCAGGCAAAGCAGGATCAAAACCATAAAGAGAATGAACAAAAAGAAAGAAAGAAAGAGGGAGGGAGGGAGGGAGGAAGGAAGGAAGGAATCAGGAAAAGAATACCAAAAAACAAAGAAAAAGAAAAATCAGTTATATAAAAGCACTATATAAATTGTGAAGCAGAAAACAAATATTAGGTATTAATAAACTCTTGGTGGACACATCCCCAGATCCATTTAAATTCTCAAATCTGCAAATTCTATTGCATCATCCCCATAAAAAATGTGTTTTCTGTCTAGACAGAACTATCACTTTCAGTCCTCTTTACTTCTTTTTTCCCCCACAAAGAACATGTCTCTTCATGAGATTTACTGCATCAACGACAAAGAACCAGGAATGAGAAAGTTACATTAATATCTGGTACTGGATGGTTTGCTAGACTCACTCACTAGCTGGGTGATTCACCCAGGCATCAGCTGGAACATGGATACCCAGCAAAAGCATACATTTAACTATATAAAGCAGCTATCAGGGGCACCTGTCTACTAGCTGATGTCATAACATTAAACCCACCAGTGCCAAGAGTCTATGTGTTATAAGACATAAGACCCAAAGGAGTGTTTGACCTGATAGAAAAAGTTTGCACATTAACTTTTTTTTTTTTTTGCAAAAAGAATAGAATTTCATCAGAAGACGTTTCTCCAGTTACTCCAGATAAGTGGCCCCCAGTGCACAAGCCAGAGGAACTGGGTATGCTGGTCACAGTTTTCCCTGGCCTCTTTTTTTTTTTTTGACTGCTTTGGGTCTTCGTTGCTGCACGTGGGCTTTCTCTAGATGCGGCGAGTGGGGGCTACTCTTCGTTGCGGTGAGCAGGGTTCTCATTGCGGTGGCTTCTCTCGTTGCGGAGCATGGGCTCTAGGCGCGTGGGTTTCAGCAGTTGTGGCTCGCTGGCTCTAGAGCACAGGTTCAGTAGTTGTGGCGCACGGGCTTAGTTGCTCCGCGGCATGTGGGATCTTCCCGGACCAGGGATCAAACCCACGTCCCCTGCATTGGCAGGCGGATTCTTAACCACTGCGCCACCAGGGAAGTCCCTTAAAATGTTTTAACTGGAGGAAAATACATTCCTGGTATGATTCTCTCAACTACTTGTCCATTTTTCATAATAAAAAATGATAAACACATGACAATGATATCTCAAGAATTGCTGTAGAGAGTTTGTCTACAAATTGCCTTTTCAATAGTTCTTGTCCCACTATCACCACTGAACATGTTCCTGCTTTTTAGCCTGATAAACAGTAAAGTTCTTGAATGGAGAAAAGTCAACTCAATCACTTTGGTGTCTCTGATACAATGCATGGTATGTAGTAGATGATCTATAAACATTTATCAGCGTAACTGAACTTGAACTAATTATGATGAATGCAAACAGAAACCAACAACATAGGGTTTGAAAAGATGAGACAACAGAAGAAATGTCAGAGATTTTAGGAAGCAAATACCTCATCCAAATACTTATTTCTCGTCCAAATACTTATCCTATAGGTAAAATCTCATTATAACAACCTCCACTGTATCTCCAGTATTTTTATCTTAAAAAAAATTAATATATTCCAAGAACAATATTCCTCATTTCCAGGACCAGGAGAGAATGCTAAGTCTTTGACAGTGAACAGGCAGCCAAACGGAAGTGCCTGTGAAGACAGTCAGAGGGAAGAAGGTGCCGCCCTCACACTGCTCCTCCATCTCCAGCCTTTCTGAGTGGTTCTTAGCTGCATTTAATTAGCCTTGAACGCAGACATGGATAAATATTTTGAGAGTAGGCGGGGGGCTTAGAGGGTAATTATCCGACAGTGGGCAAAGACAACTCCAAGGGAGCCCGGCTGTAGCTGCAGTCAAGTCTCTCTTCTCTACAGAGAAAAACGCACATTGGAAAGAAGTCCATGATTCAGAGACTGTTGGTTGGACATGGGCCAGAGAAGACATTAGTTATATTAGGCTTTTTATTACAAAGAATATGTTGAAATCTGAGCAAAACATGCTCTTACTGTGGGTCATGAGCTCTCACATAGAAATAAATTTGCGCTGAATAATCATTCAACTATAATGAAAGATATAAGAAAGGGATTTTACTTGTATACAACATTCAAAAACTAGCTTCATCAACACCAGGATGCATGCCTGGTTCTGTTCTAAGCAAAGCAAAAAGAACTGTACAGTCAAAGCCTTCTTATAAAACTCTATTTAGCCAAGGTCTTAATAAGATCTTGGCTCTAAAAATCTGGCAGTTCATCGAGAGGAAAACGGAAATATGCTCAATGTCATGGGCCATGGGGTGGGACCCAATGTTCTAGCCTCTGGCCGGAGGTCAAATCCCCAGAGGCCTCTTGTTGTTTTGACACTGCTTGAATAGTTTTTTCTATTATTTTTGTCCTTACTGAACATACAACATTAAATAATTACTAACTTCCTTCATTTGAAAAGGTATGTTCAATGTAGAAAATTTGAAAACACAGTGAAGAAAAAGAAATTAAAAATAACCTCTAACATCTACTGCCCTACCCTGCCCTTCGCACCCAGTAAAGAATTACCCTGTTAATGCTTTTACTTTAAATAAGAAAGGGGGTGAAAACAACAGGTCTTAACTCACCTGAAATTATTGCAGCCAAGGACTACTCCAACTATGTTCTTGCCAATGTCGTGCACATCGCCTTTCACGGTAGCCAGCACAATGGTACCTTGGTAAGGGTCCTGGAGAGGAAGCCAAGCAGCTAAGCATCGCTGTGGTCACTTCAGAGCAGATCACCCAGTTCTCCAAAGCCAGACAGGTATCAGCACAGAAAGCAATTCAATACAATCAAGGCAACCTCAAAGATGGACCCGGGGGACTTCCCTCGTGGTCCAGTGGTTAGGACTCCAGGCTTCCAATGCAGGGGGTGTGGGTTTGATCCCTGGCTGGGGAACTAGGATCCCACGTGCTGCGTGGCATGGCCAAAAAAAAAGAAGATGGACCCAGAAGCTAGGTCCCATGCTCTGTGAGAAGGCGGCTGTAAGCCCCAGCAGCTCGAAGGAAGCCCGCCCAGCTGGTTAGCTCAGGGGGCTTCAACCATGATCATGCATTCCATCACCTCAAAGGACAGTTTAAGTTCAAATACAAAACAGTCCCATCGCTGAAGATCATATCCTTAACCCCCAAAACCTGTCTGATAAACATTCACTATTAGCAGTAAAGGGAGAGGAAGGAGCCGGTGAATCGCACGTGTCCTGTCAGATGGGAAGGACCACAACAGACCAGTGCAGGGGGGCTTCAACACTGTTGCTCCAAACTGTCAGCACTCCCTCCCTCGGAAAAAGGGAGGGAGGGAGGGAGGGAGGGAGGAAGGAAGGAAGGAAGGAAGGAAGGAAGGAAGGAAGGAAGGAAGGGAGAAAAGAGAAAAAGAAAAGAAAAAGGCACGCAAGGCAAACGGGATTTTTATAAACACTATGCAAGAGCCATTCACAAACTCAGATCAATTTTAGAATTCAGAATCCTAGGGGCCAAAGCTGCCTGAACTTCACAGGGGGCTAAACAAGGTCAAAAGCTTAATGATTTACTGTGGTGGTACAGCCAACAAGAATGGATCTGAATCCAGAAGTGGTGACAAGAACATGACCAGCACACAGGAAATACTCAGTTAAGAGGTTAAGAGGTTATCCAAAACTAAACAGCATCTCAAGGGTAGGGACCAATCTTTTTTAGCTACAGTGTCGAGCATAGTACCTGGCACGTAGTAGGAGCTTTGTAAATAGTCAGTAGATGAATGAACAAACTGCTTTTGTCTTGAAATCATGGGCTTTGTTTGAAAAATTATGTTCCTATTAAAAATTTCATGAAGCCACATTTATGGGAAAAATCCCAGGGTATTCTGATATTTGGTAAAAGAGCTGGATCATTCCTCCCTTTCATCTTCAATGACAAACACAGCCAAGCCTGATGGCTTAGGTCCCTACCCACACCCCAGTAAGAGTGTGCAGAGCCGATCCCCACAGGGCCCACGGGCTCGGACAAAGTGACTCACCTTGTCTTCTATCGTGCCAGGAAGCACTTTGGTTTCTTCTCTCTCTTTTTCCATGAAGGGAATAAGGTGACCCACGGCTTTCTTCATGACCCGAGCTGACTTTATAACCTGGGGTAAATACACAGAGTCAGGCATCTTTACCAGAACACCTGGAGGATTGCTACTGGCCACTCGTGAAATTTTAGCACAAATTATTATGCATGCTTTGTCCTCAGGTCAGCCACCCTGGAGTCCACTTATGACAGTGGGTGGGGTAAGGTAGGAGACCCCCGTGAGGAAAGTCAATGAATGAGGTAGAGCAGAAGGAAAATAAGGCTAGAAGCCAAATGTTGCAGTTTCTGTCCTCTGAACTTCTGCACGTTATTTTTTCTCTGCCTAGAAGGCCCTCCATCACATCTCCAAGTTCTATACATCCTTCAGGTGTCAAGCTTCTCCTCCAAGAGCCCCTTGTCAGCCTTTTCTTCTCAATCCCCACTGTTACAATTCACTTACAATTAAGACTTATGCAAAAAAGGACCTTTTAAAGCTTACAGAATTTTGCAAACATATATTGGATAAGCGATTAATTTCCAAAATATATAAAGAACTAACACAACTTCATAACAAAAAAACAAATATTCCGATTAAAAAGTGGGCAGAAGAACTAAAAAGACATTTTTCCAAAGAGGATATCAAAATGGCCAGTAGGCATATGAAAAGATGCTCAACACCACTAATCATCAGGGAAATGCTAATCAAAACCACACTGAGGGCTTCCCTGGTGGCGCAGTGGTTGAGAGTCCACCTGCTGATGCAAGGGACACGAGTTCGTGCCCCGGTCCGGGAAGATCTCACATGCCGCGGAGCAGCTGGGCCCGTGAGCCAGGGCCGCTGAGCCTGCGCCTCCGGAGCCTGTGCTCCGCAATGGGAGAGGCCACAACAGTGAGAGGCCCGCATACCGCAAAAAAAAAAAAAAAAAAAAACCACACTGAGCTATCACCTGTTAGAATGGCCATCATCAAGATAAGAAACAACAGGTGCTGGTGAGGATGTGGTGAAGAGAGAACTCTTATGCACTGCTGGTGGGAATGTAAATTAGTCCAACTATATGGAAAACGATATGGAGGTTCTTTAAAAAATTAAAAATAGGTCTACCACACGATCCAGCAATTCCACTTCTGGGTATAAACCCAAAGGATATGAAAACAGGATTTTGATAAGATATTTGCACATCCATGTTTATCACAGCGTTATTTATAGTAGCCAAGATATGGAAACAACCCAAACGCCCATCAACAGATGAATGGATAAAAAAGATGTGGTACATATATATACGATAGAATATTATTCAGCCATGATAAGAGGATATCCTGCCATGTGCAAAAACCACAGATGGACCTTGAGTACATTATACTAAGCAAGATAAATCAGATAGAGATAGATAAGTACTGTATGATATCATTTACATGCGGAACCTGAAAAAGGCAAACAGGAAAGAAAAAACAAAATAAAACAGAGAGTAAAATGGTGGTTACCAAAGGATAGGGGATGGGAAGATAAGACTGATGGTATTTAAGGGTACAAACTTGTAACAAGTAAATAAGCCATGGAGATCTAACACACAGTATAATGAATATAGACAATAATATTGTACTATAATGATACAGTGTGATAAAAATTGCTTCAATGGCAATCATATTACAATATGTAAATGTATCACTGTGCACTTTAAATTTACAAAACAAAACATGTCAAATTTATTAAACAGACAAAAAAGAACAGGGCCTTTTATAAAATTCATCAGCGTATGCTAAAATTCATGAGTAGAAGTAGGATGAGAAACAGGATATTTGCATAGTCTCAAAGTTTCTCCCCACAAGTAAATTTACAGTGGAGAAACATAGCAGGCACCATTAACCAAATGATCAAAGTTAACCTCACCAGTAATGAGACACAGCAACATGATGGGCCTCCTGATATGATCCACCGAGAAGGGCACAGCATTATACTGTGTTATTCTTGCCCAAAATGAAAAAACATCAGACAAATTCAAACTGAGGGACAGGCTACCGTTATCAAACTGTACTATACTCTTCAAAATTCAAGGTCACAAGGAAAGACTCAGGAACTGTTAGAAAAGGCAGGATAAAAGCAATGTGGGGTTGTGGAACACAAAGAGAACAGCAGCGAAAACACTGGTGAAATCTGAATAAGGTCTTTCGTTAACAGTATTATACCAATGCTAACTTCCTGGTTCTGATAACTGTACTATGATCAAGTGAAAATGTTAACATTAGGGGAAGAAGTTGAGTGAGGGATACATGGACACTTTAAACTACATCTGCAACTTGTCTGTAAGTCTAAAGTTAACTCAAAAATAAAAAGTTAAAATAATAAGTCAACATCATGAAAAATAAAGACTGAGGAACTGCCCCAGATGGGGGGAGACTAAGACAGGACAACTGAACGCCCTTTATTTTGAGTGTGATTATGGTTTCACAGGTGCAGACATGTTAAAGCTTATCAAACTGCATCCTTTAAATACGTGCAGTTTATTGTATATTAATTATAAAACAATAAAGCTATAAGAAAAGATGAATGCTATGAAGGAAACAGGGGAAATGGGCAATGAATAATTAAATGTAGAATGAGTTTTTAAAAAATCAACTATAATTTTTAAAAAAGTTAAATAAGAAAAAAAAAAGAACAAGGACTTATTTTTTGTATGCCTCACAGACCAGAAGGCTCAACGTGATTTATTAACTGATGTGGTCAGTAGCTGCTGTAAGTCAAAATAAGAGTAAGAGTACTGGTTTTACTTGAAATATATCATTTAATGTATATCACTATTTAAAATGGTAATGACCTTTTCAAAATATTCATCCTTAAGGATGAGCACTGGCTGGTCAAATCAAATCTTAATATGATAATTTTACATTAATCTTGGGTTTTATTTTTTTAATTTAATTTATTTTTATACAGCACGTTCTCATTAGTTATCCATTTTATTACTGTATACATGTCAATCCCAATCTCCCAATTCATCCCACCACCACCACCACCCCCCCGCCACTTTCCCCCCTTGGTGTCCATACGTTTGTTCTCTACATCTGTGTCTCTATTTCTGCCTTGCAAACCGGTTCATCTGTGGCATTTTTCTAGGTTCCACATATATGCGTTAATATACGGTATTTGTTTTTCTCTATCTGACTTAATGCACTCTGTATAACTTGGGTTTTATTTCAATTTGGGGGTGGAGGAGAGACATGTGTTAGGGTAAGAAGTGATACAGAAGCCCAGAACATGAAGACTAGAACGCTGGGAATATCCAGATGACCTCTAACCTCCACACCAGTCTAGATGGACTTTTCCAGACTACTCCTAAAAATGAATTTAGAGAAAGAATGACCAGAATCACATCTCAATGCCCCTGAGCTCTTGTCAAAATTAAAACCTGAGAAATATACCCAAACTTACCCAAACTTAAAAGATAAAGGCTTTTTCTTTCAATTATGAAAATTTCCCCCCATCATTTGCCAACCTGAGGTAGAAACATTTTTCCAGCTCCAAAAAGATCACCAACAATTTTCATGCCACTCATCAGTGGCCCTTCAATGATATTCAGAGGTCGGGGATATTTTTCCTGGTTTAATCTGGCTTCCTCAGTATCCTCAATAATGTATTTTTCAATGCCCTACACACACACAAAAAAAATAGGAAAAATATCACAGAAAAAATTGGCTTAAGTTCAAATAGCCAACAAAGAATAAATCATGGAAATACTTAAGATTATGAGTTTTGGAATCAGACTGTTCAAACCCTGGCTCCTATCACTAATTTAGACAATTCATTAAACCTCAGTTTCCTCGATTAATATATCACACAGTACCAACCTCATGTGGTTATTCTGAGGATTAAATGAGATAACCCGTGTAAAGTGCTTAGCTGGCTTTATCGATATAAAGTAAATATTGAGTAAAAGTGAAAAATTAGTGACAGAAGGAGTACAAATAAGTTCAAATTCATAATAAAATACACTTTTTTTTCTAGTGGTTTAACAGGTTATATATTAACAAATATCTCCTGTGAAAACAGTATGTTTTCTCACTGTAATGTTACAGGGCTGGGTTGGGGGGAGGAATAACAATGGGCAGGACACTTAGACGAAGTTCAGTCCATGAAGCTTCTACTGACCTGTCCTGCCTGCACTGGTCAGGCCCTAATCCTCCAGCATCCCCAGTTCAAGGATCCTTAGAGGTGGCTGACTAGTTCCACAACCTGAAGTAGGTGAATCTCAAAAGTCCAAGAAATTAAAAATTAAATTCTAGAGGCAAAAAAAGAACTCTGGGGCTTCCCTGGTGGCACAGTGGTTAAGAATCCACCTGCCAATGCAGGGGACACGGGTTCGACCCCTGGTCTGGGAAGATCCCACATGCCGCAGAGCAACTAAGCCCGTGAGCCACAACTACTGAAGCCTGCGTGCCTAGAGCCCGTGCTCCGCAATGAGAAGCCACTGCAATGAGAAGCCCGCGCACCGAAGCAAGAGTAGGCCCCGCTCACCACAACTAGAGAAAACCCATGTGCAGCAACAAAAGACCCAACACAGCCAAAATAAATTAATTAATTTAAAAAAAAAAAAAAACTCTGAAATTTTCCAGACTCACAAATGAGGAAATTGAAGCCAAGAGATTATTTATTTGGCCTAAAATTCCAATTATAGCAGAAGAGCCAGGATTCGCTTGTTGACCAAACGATAGCAACTTGGTCTCAGACAGCATTTCTCAAACTCGGCATAACTGACAGTTTGGACTGAATAATTCTCTGTGGTACAGGCCTATCCTGTGCATGTAGGATGGTCAGTTCAGCAGCACCCCTGGCCACTGGATGCCAGTAAAAGCTGGGACAACCAAAGGTGGGACAACCAAAAGTATGTCTAGATACTACCAAAAGTACTGGAGGCGGGGGGCGTGGAGGGCAAAATCACCCAGGGTGGTCCAGGGAACCTCCTTTGTCAGCTGCTGTCAGCACCTCCCCTCCAGCCACATCACCAGCCCTCAGGACAAGCCCCAGCCTCCAGCCCACACTCACCTTCACAAGAGCATATGCAAGGCGTTCTTCGATGGGGCCATTCCTCCACTCATCAGTCTGGATGACTTTCTTCCCTCCCTTGCCCTGAGTCTGGATTGAAATTTGGACAGAGAGATAACACAACAGGTCACTTACTCAGCTAATGGGCAGAAACAAACTATGCCTTATTCTTCTTTTACATTTCAAGGTCCTAGTAGAGTACCCAGCATGAATTAAGATCTTGGTAAATGTTTGAGGTAAGGAGAGACGGAAAGAGAGAAGTCTTTTAGGATTTGACCTTTTATTTTTTAAAAAATTTTTTCCTTCCAGTTTTATTAAAATAGAATTGACATACAGCACTGTGTAAGTTTAAGGTATACAGCATAATGAGTTGACTTACATACATCATGAAATGTTTACCACAATAAGTTTAGTGAGCATCTATCATCTCATATAGATACAAAATAAAAGAAAAAGACATTTTTTCTTGTGATGAGAACTCTCAGGAGTTATCCTCTTAACAACTTTCATATATAATATACAGAAGCTTAATTATATTTATCATGTTGTACATTACACCCCTAGTACTTACTTATCTTACAAGGAAGTCTGTACCTTTTGACTGCTTTCACCCTATTTTCCCTCCCACCATCCCTGCCTCTAGTATTCACAAATCTGATCTCTTTTTCTACGAGTTTGTTTGTTTTTAAAGCATAATCGATCTACAACACTATGTTAGTTCCTGGTGCACAGCATAGTGCTTCAATATTTCTATAATCACAAAATGATCACCACTACGATTTGAATGCTTAGTAGAGAGACAGAGTGAGGCTCCATTTTTTTTCTTTTCTTTTTTCCTAAAAGATAGCATCTTAGGACCAAAGATTTCCAGGACAGTAAGAGAAGCTAGCTAAACCTCATATCTGATGAGCTTTTAAAGTTCTCAACAAGGACCATCACTACCCACAGATATGTACAGAGAGGCTGTAATGAAGCTAAGTCAGAAATCATCCCAGAGGTGGGCACACTGCGAGGTGCAAGACTGTGCTCTCGGGGACTTTGCCGTATCATAAGGGAGGTGGAAATACACAAAGAAAGGTAAGCTAAAGAGAAAGCACGTGCCAAGGGCTGAATGAGGAGATGACACAGACGAGGCTAGGAATTTTGCATATCATCGCAAACTGGAGTGGTGAAGAGAGACTTCGAAGAAGCTGACAGATTCAGCAAAGGGACAAAAGCACAATGATCATGGTATGGAAGGTGAATGGCATTATCTGTTTCCTCCATCTCGACTGATGGCACTAGTTGCCCAAACCATAAACCTCAGTATCACTCTTGACTCTCCATCCATTCCTCACATTCATTCAATCGCCTAGTCCTAACGATTACATCATCTCAATTTTTCTTTCTACCCCGCTTCCACTTTCCTAGTGCAAGCAGCTAACTGGTCTCCACAGCCCAGGATCACCCTGGTCTCCAATGCATCTTCCACCCTGCAGCCAGAGGGGCCTTTCCAAAATGCAAACCTGATCAAACTGTGCCCATGGGAAAAAATTCACTGTAAGTTCCCTATTTCTCTCCAGATACGGTACCGACTCCTCTCCACGCCATACAATGCCCTGACCTGACTTCCTCCCAGCTTCATCTTCTGCCACTCCTGAGGAGCTCAGCCGTCTTGAACATTTCAATTCCTTACACTCTCCATCAGCTCTTTCACCCCCGGGTCTTCACTTCCGTTCACCTGACATTTATTCAGCACCTACCAGATGCCAGGCCCCAGCTGGATGCAAATCCTCCTCCTCTGGCAGGGAATACCAGTACAATCCAACCCCAAACATTAGCCTGCCTAACTCCTGTTGAGCTTTCAGGTCTCACCTGACCCAGCATTTCTGGGAGGCCTTCCCTGACCACCTCTACCTTTGGGTTCAGTGCCCTTCCTAAGCAGTCTAGAGCATCCTATACATGCCCTGTCACAGCACCTACCCACCACACTCAATGACAACTGCCTCTACACACTTCTGCATGTCTCACTAAGCTGCAGGCTCTGTAGGGGTATGTCTCTCTTACTACTTAGATCCTCTAAGTACAGAAAGCACAAAACAAAAATGAGTAAATATTAGCTGAATGATTTAATCCTGAACAAGAACGGATTTTCCAGAGCAATGTTTGGGCAGGATAGTAGAGGCCAAGTCACAGAGTGCCAGAAATCCATGCTCTGGAGTTTGGACTTAACCTTCCAGGCAGTGGTGGTAGGTAGGGGTGGAGGTGGGGGAATGACACAATACAAAGTTCTGAAGCTGCAGAGTAACATTCAAAGTAGTAATTTTTTTTCTTTTGGCCACATGGTTTGTGGGATCTTAGTTCCCCACCCAGGGATTGAACCCAGGCCCTTGGCAGTGAAAGCACCGAGTCCTAACAACTGGACCGCCAGGGAATTCCCATCAAAGTAGTATCTTTAAGAGAACCCTAGAAGGGGGAGAATATTTTAACAGTCCATGCTGAAGGCCTGAACTACAGCGGTAGGAACAGGAAGAGGAGGAAAGCACAAACATAAAGGCATCAAGTAATGGACAGTGTGGTAGGAAAGAAGGAAGGGCCTGGGGGGAGCTCCAGGGTTGAGGTCTGGGGTAACTGAATGACGCAGGGCTTTGTCACATGTCAAGAGACCAATGTCTCTCTCGCATGCTGAAAAACCTTAAAGAAGATGGCAATTAAAAAAAAAAAAAATATATATATATATATATATATACACACACATCAGCATTATTTACAATAGCCAAGATGTGAAAACAACCTAAGTGTTCATCAGTGAATGAATGGCTATAGAAAGTGTGGTGTATATATATATATATATATATACAATGGAATATTATTCGGACATAAAAAAGAGGAAATCCCGCCATTTGAAACAGCATGGATGGACCTTGAGGGCATCATGCTAAGTGAAATAAGTCAGACAGAGAAAGACAAATACTGTATGATCTCACTTATATTTGGAATCTAAAAAAAAAAAAAAAAATACTGTCCTAGAAGTGAAAAACAGAACAGCTGTGTGGGTCCAGAGTGGTTGTAAGTGTAGTGGTTGTTCCCCTCGTGATGGCGGGCTGACGGGGAGCTGTGATTCGTCGCCGCTGCCCAGCATCAGGAGAGAGGATGGTACTGAATATCGCTCGCCTGGGAAAAGACCAAAATTCAAAAATTCAAAGTACGGTTTCTACTGAGTGCTTACTGCTTTTGCACCATCGTAAGTTGGGGACCTGTGTATTCGCACAATCTGAGGCCATTCAAGAGCCATCCCACCCAGAGCAGAGATCCTCCCCGTTCATGCCCAAAGAGTACTGCCTAATAAACAAACGCCACGGGAATTGCATGGTCTCATGACACCTGGAATTTACTCACCACAGTTCAGCCTGCACCAAATCAGGGGAATTATTTTTCAATAAAGTCCATTACAGAGCTTAGGAAGATCAGAGACAGGACTCTTTCCACCTTTTTTAATAATAATGTTGAATAATCTATCAGATGAAACTTGGGTGCAGAGTTCATCATTTCATAACAAAAAGAAATAATCATTCTCTTATATAGAAAATAATTCCTCAACCCTTATTTGTCTCATAATATTCCTGCTTTTCACGCTCCCTTTGCACTCGGTGTATCCTGAGGAATGGCTACAGAGCTGACGACTCCTGGCAGTGATGAAAGCATACCTGTTTTGGTTATTAATTCCTTACTGGTGACAGAAGTCACCTTGAATGCAGACAGCCTACTTGACAGAGGGGTCAATGGCTTGTGATAAGTCCTCATGCTTACATGAAGAGGGAGGCACTTGTTCATAAGATGGATTGTTGAACCCTTGTAATTTTTTTTTCTTAATTTATTTTTAGCTGCATTGGGTCTTCATTGCTGCGCGTGGGCTTTCTCTAGTTGTGGCAAGCGGGGGTTCTCTTCGTTGTGGTGCATGGGCTTCTCATTGCAGTGGCTTCTCTTGTTGCGGAGCATGGGATCTAGGTGCACGGGCTTCAGTAGTTGTGGCATGCGGGATCCAGTAGTTGCGGCACGCGGGCTCAGTAGTTGTGGCGCACAGGCTTAGGTGCTCCGCGGCGTGTGGGGTCTTCCCGGACCAGGGCTCGAACCCGTGTCCCCTGCCTTGGCAGGTGGATTCTTCACCACCACCACCAGCGAAGCCTGAACCCTTGCAATTGTGATGAAGATTTCCCCGTTAACCTTCAGCTGTGCCCCAGGGGCAAAACCCCTCGGCAGCTCAGCAAGATATACAGAAACAAAAACTTGTAAGCAAATACTAAAAGTGAACAAAGACCGAAAAGAATGACTGATATAAAATACAAAACCAGCAAAACCATATATAAGAATAGGCTTATGGAGCCCTACCTTTCCTAAGCGAGAGCTGTCTTATCTGAACAGTGGAGAAGATGAAATAGCACATCACTTTATGGGTTAATTAAGAACGCTCTAGTATAACTTCCTGATATAGAAGCTATGCTGCCCTTCTGGCCTTCAGCAGAACCCTGTTTTAGTCAGTGATTCATGAAGGATCCCCCACTAAGTTGAAGGCAGACTAAGACAAAAACTGAATAGTGTTTCACACTCACGTCTCGGGCTAAGCACTTTGTCTACCTGAGTAGAAACAATCATGGAAATAGTGAAGGAAAGCTAGGCACTGTTTCTTATGTAATGAGCTGTGAAGCAGAACTTGATTATATTTGCAACCGTCAAGACATTCTGTCCTGGGTCCACATGAGAAATCAGAAATGTCCCAAGGAACTGAGCGGAGGGTCATGTGCTCACTGGCACTGAGTCTGAACTCCACTCAGCTTTCCTGAATGAACCTAAGGCTAACATGAGCGGTTTCATAAATCTAAATCTTGTCTCCCGTGAGGCTGATAAATCAAGGATGCAGTTAATCCTAAATTGTCCTATCCTTCTTCCAGAACATTTCAGTACTCTTCGAAGGAAGAGGAAAAGTTAGCAGTTCTGCCAGAGATGAATTCAGATTTTAACATGGAAAACATTAACACAGGTGGCAACACACACAAAAGCATTCTACCACTTTCCCAACGTGCTTTGTGAGAAAAATGTCTTCCCTTGCTATCACTTTCTGAAATAAATTAAAAAGTAAGTTTTCTTGAGGTAAAGATCTCATCTTTCCTTAAACTGAGTTCTAGGAAGCAGCACCCATAATAGATACTTAATACACCTAGGACTGCCGAACACATAATAAACGGAAACAAGGAACTGATTTTTGGATTAACTAAAATTATTCTCATGACTATAGATCAAATGTGTACAGACCTCAAGCCCTGAACTGTAGAACTGTGCCACAATTGGACTAGATCCTAATATAAACAGGTATAAATACAAATATAAAGCTGTAACAATGGGAACCAGGTAATCACACAGCCACACAAGGAAATGTCCAAAGTAGCCAATTTACATTATGAGGTAGAAAAATACCCAATAAAATGGAAAGATGTTCCCAGTATACTGCTAAACAAACAGGTTATCAAAAAAGCACTGAGAATATAGTTAACATTTTTATAAAAACTGTGTGTGAGTGTGCGTGTACGTGTGTGTGTGTGTGTGGACACACCTATTAGCACACATTCGTACTGAAAAAAACCAAAACCATGACTAGAAGGTTGTAACAAAATCTCAACAGTGGTTAAAAACGGGCAGTAGGGTTGTGAGGAATTTTTATTGTCTTCTTTTGCTTACCAGTATTTTGTACATTTTCTAGAGTTAATATGTATTACTTTGGTATGAGAAAAATTAATTTTACATTTTAAAATAAACTTGAAGAAATATAAATTAAGAATACTGAAGCAGATAGGTAAGGCCTGCTTCTCCTTGCTTGCCCTAATGAAAACACCTTCTCTAGAACTCTCTGTAGAAACCTTCAATGATTCAAAGACATGGCTGGATCCTTGCTTCTATGCTACAATGAAGGTCTGATAACACTAAGTGAATGAAAGATTCAAAGATAGGAAAAGCCATCCATCGGAACACCTCTCCCTACCTGGGCGTAGTGTAAGAGCTTCTCGGTGGCCTCAGGGTCTCTGTTCCAGATGAGGTCCTCACAGAGCTGTAGAAGTTCCTTGTGGATGTCATCATACACAGGAAGGTTTCCAGCATTCACTATCCCCATGTCCATACCAAACTAAGGGCAATAAAAAGAAAAATGAGGATTTCTAGGGATACTCTAAATCGGAGTCAGCGACTCTTTCTGTGAAGAACCAGATAGAAAATACTGTAGGTCATAGCTTCTGTCGCAACCACTCAGCTCTGCTGCTGTAGCAAAAAAGCATCCATAGACAGGATACGAGTGAGAGTGTGTGACTTTGTTCTAATAAAACTGTATTCACAGAACTCTGTGAATAAAGCAGAGCAGAGTTAGTTTGTGGGCCGAAGTCTGTAAACCCCTGCCCTAAGTACAAGTTGGTGTCAAAAGGTAAACAGGTGTTCCACTATACCTTGATTGCATGGTAAAGGAAAACCCCATGCATTGCTTCTCGAATGGCTTCCATTCCTCGGAATGAAAAGGACAAGTTGGAAAGACCTCCACTTACTTTGGCTCCAGGTAACGTTTCCTGGAAAAAATTTTTAAATGTGAAAATATTTCCCTACTTTGCCAAAAGCAGCCATCACATCCCTTAAGCTTTATTTATAACAGTGGAAAGTTAAAAAAAACCCAAACATATAGAGTTCAAAGTAATTCAGAGCTTCTTTTAGCTAGACGTAGACCACACCTTGCATATCAGGACATCACAAAGGCAGTGCTTCATAGTTTTTCCTACTAGATTCTAATCTCCCTAAGGGAAAATAAAAAATTCTGCTTTATCTCTGTATACTTCTACAGGGACCATGATAGGGCCACAATACATGGTGAGTATGTCATAAAATATTTGCTGGAGAGGGACTTCCCTGGCGGTCCAGTGGTTAAGACTCTTGTGCTTCCACTGCAGGGGGCATGGGTTCAATCCCTGGTTGGGGAACTAAGATCCTGCCTGCCGCACCGCACAGCTAGAAAGAAAAAAACTTTGCTGGATAAATAACAGAAAAAGAAAGAAGCAGGGACAGATAACAGAGAGAGAGAGACAGACAGAGAGAGCAAACAGAGAGTAGTTGGTCATTCACAGAAGGCACAAGCTACTAGAAGGCTTCCACTGCCTAAATGAACAAACTCGCAGGTTCACTATAAACTTGACTAAGTTTAAAAGGGCAAAAGGAAATTGAGGTTCCCACCACACCTTATGACATAATCAAGCATTAGTATGCGTGTGGAACAACAGGAACTCTTACTTACTGTTGGTTAAAGTACAAACTTGCTCAAGCATTTTGGGAGAGAGCTGGTCACTGTCTGCTACTGTGACCCAACCCTTCCACTTCTGGGTATATTTTATAGGGAAGCTCATGCAAGAGATATATACAAGAGATATATACAAGAACGCTCACAGCAGCCTTGCTCATAACATACCCAAATTGGAAACAAACCAAACATCTAGGGACTTCCCTGATGGGGAAGTGGTTAAGAACCCACCTGCCAATGCAGGGGCCATGGGTTCGAGCCCTGGTCCAGGAAGATCCCACGTGCCACGGAGCAACTAAGCCCGTGCGCCACAACTACTGAGCCTGCACTCTAGAGCCTGTGAGCCACAACTACGAGCCCATGCGCTGCAACTACTGAAGCCTGCGTGCCTAGAGCCCATGCTCTGCAACAAGAGAAGCCACCACAATGAGAAGCCTGCACACTTGCAAGGAAGAGTAGCCCCTGCTCTCCGCAACTAGAGAAAAACCCGCAGGCAGCAACGAAGACCCAACGCAGCCAAAAATAAAACATTTAAAAAAAAAAAGAAAACCAAATGTCTATCAACAGCAGAACAGTTAATTATGAAACAGGTATATGATGGAATATTATACATTAATTAAAATGACAAAGTACAGCTACAACAACACAGGTGAATCGTTAAAATGAGACTGGGTGAGGAAAAAAGGCATTAGAATCTTAAAGCTCAAAAACAGGCAAAACTATACTGTTTATACAGTTAATTCTCATTATTTGTGATAGTTATGTTCTATGAAGTCACTGCGAACACTGCAAATTGGGGAAAAAAACCACTGCTCCAATGGGAAATGCAGGGTTAGTTTCGTGAACCTCTGGTCCCAAAATTATCATCACTGATCAACATACAACCCTGTTTTATATGTGTTTCCATTTAAAGACATCTTGTTTAGTATATACTGTTGATTGCCTACCACTGAGCTCACAGCCAACAGCACCACAACTCGTGTCTAAACAAAATTCATCTAACACACATATTTTCTCCATAAGGCACATAACAGCCTTCTTGCACATAGGAACACTAAATAACACTTCAGCACAATGCGTGGGAGCCATTTAAATACAGAAATCAATCACCAAGAAAAAGCTCAAAAATGTGAAAAACATGGCACTAAACAGACCATGAAAAGGCCACTTGTTTACGGAATGAGGGCTGAACCCAGAGGTTCAACCCTGTTGACTCATCTGAACACGTAGGTCAGGCACTCAGCTCTCTCACCACTCTGCACATGCATATGCCTGTGAATGATGCAGAAGCACCATCAGCATTGATTTGGGGGTCACAAATAAATTTTAGTGAGTAGGTGAATTTGCAGATACAAAATCCATGGATAATTCAGATTGTGTATACAGAAGTGATAAAATTTTAAAGAAAAGCAACAAAGTAGAATCATAAAACTCAGCCTGTTGAAACATGCATAAAATTCAGAATGAGGGTGTAATGAGAAAGGGAGAGCCATGGGGGCACTACCCATGCTCCATTTCAGGACGCAAGTGAAAGTGAAAGCTATTATATGCTTCATAATTAATTATTTATCATACTCTATTATTTTTTCTATATTTCCTGGTATGTGTGTTTTACTTCACAGTATAAAATAACATATAAAAGAAAAACAATAAAAGTCCCTAAATTTCAGAAAACCAATTTACTACCTAAGAATAAGAATGTCAATATTCCTGGCCAATAAATATATGTTAGCTCAAACTATTCACTGGAGCCATGTGATAAATCTAAGCAATGTCTTGGGTAGAAAGGAGAAAAATACTCATACTCACTTTAATGACTTTTGTTGCATTGATAAAATTAACAGCATACAAGTTGTGTTCTTCCATCCCAGTACCAATGGTGAGGATATTAGGGTCAAAGATGATGTCATTTGGATTGAAGGCCAGTTTTTTCAAAAGGAGATGGTAGGCCCGGGTGCACACTCTGATTTTGGTGTCTGTTTCTGTTGCCTGGGGAAAGGAGTAAAAGATGTAATTTGAAATAGAAAAATGAGGTGTTATCTATGAAAACAGAAGGACAATTCACTTGTTGAAAGCGCTTAAGTATCAATGCTTGGATTTCATAGAAATCCAAATGCCAAGCAGCCTCTCAATGTTTATCAAATTATCTCCAAGGAGGAATTGGTTTAAAGTCCCTTTGTGTTTTCGTGGACACAACAGCTACACTACTTCTGTAAAGATCAAATCTTACATACACGTATGGTATGCTAATAAACAGGCTTCTTAAAAATACACACATATGGGGGGCTTCCCTGGTGGCACAGTGGTTGAGGGTCTGCCTGCCGATGCAGGGGACACGGGTTCGTGCCCCCGTCCGGGAAGATCCCACATGCCACGGAGCAGCTAGGCCCATAAGCCATGGCTGCTGAGCCTGCGCATCCGGAGCCTGTGCTCCGCAACGGGAGAGGCCACAACAGTGAGAGGCCCGTATACCGCAAAAAAACAAAAGAACAAAAAAAAACAAAAAACACATATGATAAAAATTCAAATACAACTAAAGAATAAATTTAAAAATACGTGCCCTTTCTCTCCTGGACCTGCCTGCAGTGTCCTAACCCATCACCCAGGCTTTCTTGGACCTTCCTGCAGTAACAGTCTACACATATTCAAAGATGTTTATTTATTCCCCACCTCCAACCCCACCCACCATAACATTAGCTAACTAACTTGTGCCTCAAGTCATAA
The DNA here is from genome assembly GCF_039906515.1 of Pseudorca crassidens. Taxonomy (NCBI): domain Eukaryota; kingdom Metazoa; phylum Chordata; class Mammalia; order Artiodactyla; family Delphinidae; genus Pseudorca; species Pseudorca crassidens. The sequence goes on from NC_090311.1 coordinate 77,720,178, forward strand.
ATATAAATTAATATTACTTTTCAAAACAGTGACCCTAGAAAGCCAAGCACTGACTCCAGCAAATCCCAGTCCTCCTGTTGCTTCCCAATATCCTTAGAATCAGGTCCCATGCCTCCAATTCTGTTTCCTATCATTGCCCCTTCATCTACTCCACTCTCCCCACACTGCTCCCTTGATGTTCCTGAAACCCACCAAGCTTGTCCTCCCTCAGAACCTTTCTATTCATTGCTGCCACTGCCCGGGACACACTGTGACATGGCTTTGTGCTTTGCATCACTCAGGTCTCCACCCAAATGTCCCCTTTTCAGAGAAGCCTTCCTTAATCTCCATCTCTAAACCAGGCCCCTGCCACCCCTCTTGCATCCTCCACTCTTTTTCATGGTATCTCTCCTTCTAGAAAATATATTTATTTGGCAACTTGTTTATTATTTTTTGTTTTATTATTAATTCGTCATCGTGAGCTAGAATCAGTCTTGCTGTATCCCCAAAGCCTAGGGCAGTGCCTGCCAGAGGATGTGCTCAATATTACTGTTGAATGAATGAATGAATGAGGCTTTATCTCAGGGCATTTCTTTTTATTATTATTTATTTATTTATTTATTTATTTATTTTTGGCTGCGTTGGGTCTTCGTTGCTGTGCACGGGCTTTCTCTAGTTGTGGCAAGCAGGAGCTACTCTTCCTTGCAGTGTACGGGCTTCTTATTGTGGTGGCTTCTCTTGTTGCAGAGCATGGGCTCTAGGTGTGCGGGCTTCAGTAGTTGTGGCATGCGGGCTCAGCAGTTGTGGCTCGTGGGCTCAGTAGTTGTGGCTTGTGGGCTCTAGAGCACAGGCTCAGTAGTTGTGGCACACAGGCTTAGTTGCTCCGCAGCATGTGGGATCTTCCCGGACCAGGGATCCAACCCGTGTCCCCTTCATCGGCAGGTGGATTCTTACCCACTGCGCCCCCAGGGAAGCCCTGACTCAAGGCATTTCTGAACTTGGTCATGGAAACTGTCTTCAGGTCAAATTTACAACCTCAACGCGAGGCTTATTCAACAAATTTCATGCTGAATAATTTCTGTTTGTAGAAAAAAAACAAATCTGCTCTGAAGAAAAAATGAATACTTGCTATCACTACAGTGGTTCCAATAAAATAAGTCACATACAGTTCGGAATAAATGTGCAAATGTTCTTGAAAATTGTCCAACACCACTGAATTAAGTGTTGAATCTTCCAGGCTGACTACTTGGGAGGGAGGATACCCTTGACCAGATGTGAACATGAAGTATGGTAAATAAGCTGCTGATCACACACATCCTGACCTCTAGAGGGAGCTCTCAGGCGACCGCAGGGATGAGGGGTGCAGATACTGCTGTAGTTCAAGGACATTCAGTGAGGCCCCAGCCTCCAGAGAAAGGCGTGGCGGGGGAATTATAAAAAGAACTCACTCAGATCTAGGCTTCTGATTGCTCACCTACTTTGGTGTTCTTTTTCAACTGTTCTCCGTGATGTCTAATCTATCCCTGCTTCCTGCAGCTGCTGGGGTTAGAGTTTACCTCCTGCTGGGGATGTGCTCCCACGACTTAGCAGACCAAGGGACCCAGGGAAAGGACCACAAGGAGCAGGCTCTGCAGCCCCACTGCTCCAGGCTTCAGGGAAGGTGGCAGGCTCTCATCTTCCTTAACTGAATGTCTTCAACAAACTTCTTACTTCTTCCTTCAGCTAGTGATAAGGTTAAGATCAAGATGTGGGCCCAGAAGAAAGTGGTCAAGAGCAGGTCACCCAGGGTCACCTTTAGTCTTGGACTTTATTTCCCCCTTCACAGAGAGCCAGAGTTCTAGGTTCTAGGTTCATGGCCCAGCTAAGCTCACTAAGAGAAAAGGCACGGGGGTTTGGGGCTACCAGTGCTGTTAGCATTTCTTCATCACCTAGTTTGGTTGGTAGGTCCTGGTCCTTTCTTTCCCTGAGCCATGAATGACATCTCACAGGACAGGAATTCATTTCTAGGTCAGAACTGAATCATCAACTATCAGCTCTGCAAGGATGAGGCCCCTGTCAAATTGTTCTCCCAGCACCTAGTACACTACCTGCCACATTAATAGACAAGCAGCTACTGTCTGTTGAATAAAAAGCAAATCTCAGAATGCACAGAGTTTCAATGGACAGGCCTTTGCCAGGAGCATATCATGTTAGATTCTCCAAGGTTCTCTTTGTCCTGTTCCTCAGCCAGGGCTGTGAGATAAACATACTAATAAGCTTCAAGGCTTGAGGATTTCAAAGATGCAGAAGCTCTCAACTCTGGTGGCATGTTTTAATAACCCGGAAGGATTTTCGTTTTCTAATACTAATACCTGAACCTCACTCAAGACCAGTTCAATCAGAATCCTGAGATGAGACCTAAGCAACAGTATTTTTAAAGGGCCCCTTAGCGATACTAACATACAGCCCAGGTGAGAACCACTAAAGAGCGAGATGCACCTTCTCAGCCTGAGGTAGAAGAAAGCTCAGTGAAAATACTGCAAATCTATCTTTTATGATTTTATGATTTATCAGGTTTATTCTTAAGCTGCAGTAAAGCTAGACAGCCATCAGTAGGTAGGAGGCTTCAGTTAAGAAATCCATTGCTCAGGTTTTGCTAGATTATCACTTAGGGAAAAATGAGATAAGCATAAAACAATTTTTGATTTAGTTATCAAGGCTGATACTATGAGAAAGAAAGAAAAAGGATCAAAGACACCTAGGTTCTGTGAAAATGCACCCTGACAAGAACAGAGAAGGAACGGGACCAACTTCAGAGGCAAGTTAAAGGTTTCAAACTTGACTGAACCAGCTTAAAGTGGGCCACGGAACACAGCAGAGTTCAAAATGGAAGTGACAGAAAGGGACGTGTGTGCCACCATCAGAAAGGCACCGAAAAGTCAGAAAGAAAAAAGCTGAAGAAGGGAAGTTTCCAAGGGAAAACACAGGACAAGAGACCCGTTGGCTTAAAATCACTCAGGGCAAGGGATTGGTTCAGAAATCCCTGGAGTGACTTCCCTACTGGGGTAAATGTGTGGGCGTAAGCAGCTGAAGGTTAGGACACCCAGAGGCCGGCAGAAGCCGCAGGCCTGCAGACAGAAGTGAGGCATGGGATGAAGGACAGGACAGAGCACTGAGTGGGGTTGCAGGAGACGCAAGGTCACCTTGGAACGCCTCCTGGCTCACCCTTCTCCTGAAAGAACGGAGGCTGTGCCTCTGTAAGAACTCACATTTAAGGCAGAATGTGGATGCCAGGAACTCAGGATTATAGAGGAAATGGATAGGATTTCAGACGTGGAATCGACACCGAGAGGCGATCTGGTGAGGAAAAAGGGGTGTCAGTTGCAAACTAGAAACTGCAGGTGCCACCACACTGAAAACTTCTGAACTCTTTAAAGAAGACAAGTTGTTTTAAATGTCACCTTCTAGGAGAGGATGCAAATTCTGTGCGGGGTGAAAGGGAGGAAAGAGAAGGAAATTCTTAATATGTTTATCGATTCCTGGAGAGAGTGGAGGATTGGTCGGCTTTAGTACATTCAAAGGGAGAGCTAGGAAGGGGATACAATAGAAAGAGACAGCTCATAGGAAGAGCAAAGAAAAAGACTGACCTACTATCCAGAGATGTATTTAAAACCAATACCCAAAAATATTTAGAAAAGACCCATAACCTATCTAGTTTTGCCTTCCTTTTAACAATCGAGCTTTAACTATGAACTCTTTCCCTGCCCTTCAGATCTTTCTGGAATCCCACCATGCTAGATTTTCCCTGCTTCATCAGGTCTTTCTTCCACTTTCACCAAAACCTCTGAAAGGCACTGAATCTTGCAAGGAGCTGGGCGTTCTGCTAACCATTATTTATCCTCAGTGCCCAGAGCCCAAGGCTTGGCACAGAGGATTAAAATAGGAAAACCATATTTGTCCTTTCCCCATCAGCCAGACAACATCAGAGAGAAAAACGGGTAGCAGAAAAGAAGCTGCCCTGGGTTAAGAATTGGGTTACTCAACCTTGATACTGTTGACAATCTGGACCAGAGCATTCTTTGCTGCGGGGCCGCCCTATGCATTGGAGAGCTTTCAGCAGCATCGCTGCCCACTCCCACTAGATGACAGAGCACATCCCCTCCCAACAACCCAGTCATGACAATAAAAAATCTGTCTAGACATCGCCAAATATCCCCTGGGGTGGCAAAATCACCCCCCCCCACTTGAGAACTACTGGTTTAGAGGAACCACAGGGGATACAGCAGGTGAGGAGACCAGAAACCAGACTCATCTGCAAGGTCATTATCATGAGCCAGCAGGTGCTCATGGCTTTTCTCTACAACCTGCAGAGAGAGGCTGTTTGCTGGAAAATCCTACTCTGCAAAGCCAAATACTAAGGCCCAGATGAAGCAACGCCACATCCCAGCAGGGGCAAATGAACCCACTCAAATCTTCTCTCTCACAGCGAGGGGTGCCAGGCACATGCCAGGGAGCGGGGACCCTCAGCGTAGGAGGTATGCCTACTGTATGCTGTGCTGTTATTCCTGTAGGACAAATGAACACCTCAGGCATGGACGTCTTGAGACCAGGCGTGGCTCAGAGCCTATGTTCCTCATATCCGTACCACAAACTCCTACCTCTGAAGGCAATCTGGACAAGTCTCCTTCTTACAAAGTGAGAATTTAAAATATAACTACCTTATAAAGAAAGGTCCAAGGAGATAAATACTCAATCATGGCATCTTAACCAGAGAGGGGTGACCTCTCTATAGTCACTAAAAAGGAGGCCCCTGAAATGCAGAAATATATGTCAGATTTTAACAAAGCTGGGAGAGCGTTAGAGCGGAAACTCTGAGAATCAACTCCTAGGCGTGGGTCAACTACCTTCACCAAGGAAAAAAATAAAGGGCAAACTATTGATTTTGGTTTCCTACAACTATGTGTTTATCATACTATGGTGCATAACCTACTGGAAAATATAAGATATTCAACTCGAAAACAGTGTCAATTTATCTAAATTTTAAAAAGAAGATGTTATGTAATAAAACTCTAAAAAATTACTACCAAGGAAAAAAAAGCCAAAATCACAACAACAAAACAACACAAATACCTAGGAATGTTTTTGAGGTTTCCTATTTAAGAAAAAGTATAAAACTTGATTGAATAGTAACCAGAAAGATATATCATGTTCCTGAATGTCTCCCAGATACCAATTCCTCATTATTTTCTAGGTTAGGATTTATTACATTTTAATCAATATCCTAATGGAGTTTTATTTCTCCATAAATTAGAATATTATGTTCAAATCATTTTAACATAGGAAAATGTGCTGAATATAATGGATCTTTTATAGGATGATATTGATTATTCTTTTACATAGTTTACACACATGCAAACAAAAATAATATAGTCTATTCTACTATGTGATAACTGTATTTCTAAGAAAACTTACATTAGCAAAAATTGCCATAAAAATAATCACTTCAATTAGAAAAGGAGAATTAAATCTGGAGGTGAGTAGTAATAATTCTTCCCATAGAAATTTCAATAATGAAAGTGTTCTTCGTATTTTATATATTATTATATATATTATATATATATATATTTTGTTGTTGTTGTTACTTAGAGTTAAAAGTAACAGCTGATCAAAACTACTAACATAACAAAAAACACAGAAGTGCTTCCTTATATGCCTTCTAATCCAGGCTCGGGGCCAGTCCTCCCTGTCATATCTGGCCTTGACCTTGCAGTTTTCATTGCACTATGGATCACAAACATAAAGCAAAGACAGTCGCCATGTACTGGAACATAAGCACGTTGTATGTTCCTCTGCTTTGTTTAGTTGCAACAGTGGTCTTCCATTTAAGAGAGCTGTTTTCTCCTTATAACCAGTGGTGTCATCCAAGCAAAGCAAATCTTGGTTCTTACCTGATTGTTACACTCAAAGGTGTTACGAACTCAATTAATAGAAGAAATGCCTTTGCATCAAAATATCTGTATTGCTGATTTCTGAACTATTCAAGTATATGAGTTTTTTACTTTGGTCTTTATAATTTTCAATACTACAATCCTTCAACAAGCATATGTAGGTCTATAATTATATAGAAAAATTACTTTTAATCAGGAAAAGCAGTTTTTGAAAAGGGACCTTTAATCCCACCACCTTTACTCTAACAGCTATTCTTCTTAATAGCATTATCCTCCAATCTTTATCAAATGTGGTTTTTATGTAGTTGCATATACAGTGTCTATATAACTATTGGTTTTTAATTTTTTATTTATATCTTGTAAGCACTGTCATGCTGCTCCATAATCTTCATAATTAATATTGAAATACTCTGGATAATATTACAACAGAATGATAACCTAAGTTATCACTTTCTCTCCAGTTGGGCATTTAGGTTGTTTTATCTTCAATAAAAAGCTGGTGAAAAACCTTGGCATATATAGAATTCTTATGCTGCTGAATGTTTTTATTGGGATACTTTCCCAGAAATGAGATCATTACCTCAAAGGGTATGAACATTTTCATGACTCTCGATAGGCATTATGGGGTCTTTCAAAAGGACTGTCTCAGTTTTTACTATACTTTACAATGAATGAGGCCTTCTGTTTACCACTGCTGTACCAGCACAGATCTTGATCATTTTAAATTTTGCTTTTCCTAACTTAATAAGCACAAAATGTCACTTTAATATTGCTCTAATGTGTGTTTCTCTCATAACTAGCAAGTTAAGAAATTTCCCCTACATTTGCTTTTTATTTGTGGACTCATTCAAATCTAAATTGGGAAAGCTTGTTCTCAGCCAAGATCAAGCACTCTGCAGGGGAGATAACACAGGATTTGGAAGCATGCATCAGTCTTCAAACTAGGCAGACCAGGGCTCCATGACGTCCTAGCCATTTGACCTTGGCTCACTGTAAAATGGGGCAACAGCTACCCCACATGGTTACTACGAGGACTAAATGAGATAAACTCTGCTGGTGGTTTTCAGCCAGAGTATACAGGAGAATCACGTCTAAGGCTTTAAAATTACCGAAGCCAGGTCTCACCCCAGACCACATAAGCCAGAAACTCACGGGTGGAGCCCAGGGGTGTGTATGTGTTTTAACAGCACAGGCAGTGACCACCCTTCCCCATGGGAGTGCTTCTGTTTCACACTTCTGGTAAAGCACCAGTACACGAAGCAAACAACATGCCATTCTCATTCTCAGGGCTGACCTTGCCTCCTGCTTCGCTGAGAAAATAGAAGCAGTCAAACCACACACACCCCCAGCACTCCCAGCCCTGCCTGCTGCTGCTGCGCTGTGAGCACGCTGCCCCACCCCCTGCACACTGGCTGCCAGCCCCTCGACCCACAAGGTCATGGACTGAGCAAGTGCTCCCTTTCTCCTGCGCACCAATTCCTCCCCTTCTCTCTACCAGGTCACTCCCACCAGCTTACAAACACATACTGTCACATCATCTGTCTTCACACACACACACACACACACACACACACACACACACACATACACACCCTTTCTTAACCTCATATCCATCTCTGGTTTCCACCCTATTTCTGTTCCCCTTTCTGGCAAAACTCCCCCAAAATGGTTTATACCTGCTGCCCCCAATTCTCCTCTTCTCTCTTGAACCCACTGCGATTAAGCTTTCATCTCCTTGGAAACAGCACAGCAAGATCATAAACTACCCCATTTCTAAATCCAAGGGTAAATTCTTGATCTCCTCCTCCCTGATCTACCCACAGCTCTTTAAAATAGCTCGTCATGCCCTTCCAGAAGTTTTCTTTTCACATGGCTTCCAGGTGAACTCTCCCCTCTGGTTCCTCTCCTACCAAACAGGCCGCTCCTTCCCAAGTTCTTCTGATGGCGTCTCCTCTTCTCCCTGACCACGAAGCACTGTGGCTCCAAGACTCGCTTAGTCCTAGGGCCTCTTCTCTCCTGTCATTCCTTTGGTGAAGTCAGTCTCACTGCTTTAAATATCATCTAGGAAGAAATAATTCCCAAGTAAGGCAATCCTATCTTCAAGCCAGACTTTGCCCATGAAGCCCACACTCATCTCCACAACCACATCCTGAGCACACCACTGGAAACACACAGCCAAAGCGGAACTTCTCCTCGGCCCGTCCCAACAGGAACTTCTCCTCAGCCCGTCCCAGATCGGCTGCTCACTGCCCTCCTACCTCGACACCCAGGCTGAAAAGCTGAATATTATCTGTGACTCCTCCTCCTTTCACGGCTCACAACCAACGCGAAGGCAAATTCTACTGGCTCTACCTTAAAGACACATCTAGAAATGGATGACTCCTCACGTTTTCTGTTGCTCCCGCCTTGGTCCCGGCCACCATCATCCCTCATCTGCGCTACAGCAACAACCTCCAGTGGCTCTGCTTGGCCCCGCAGACCATTCTCCCCGAAGAACAAGAGTGGTTTTGAAACGTAAATCGGACCAAGGTCGCTCCTCTGCTCAAAACCCTTCAGCGGCTTCCCAGCTCACTCACAGGAAGAGCCAAAGTGTTAACAGTGGTCTCCAAGGCCCTTCACGAGATTTGGTGGCTGCCTTTTTTTTTTTTTTTTTGGCTGCGTTGAGTCTTTGTTGCTGCGCGGGCTTTCTCTAGTTGCAGCGAGCGGGGACTACTCTTCATTGCGGTGCGCAGGCTTCTCACTGCGGTGGCTTCTCTTGTTGCAGAGCACAGGCTCTAGGCACGCAGGCTTCAGTAGTTGTGGCATGTGGGCTCAGTAGTTGTGGCTCGCGGGCTCTAGAGCACAGGCTCAGTAGTTGCGGCGCACGGGCTAAGTTGCTCTGTGGCATGTGGGATCTTCCCGGACCAGGGATTGAACCTGTGTCCCCTGCATTGGCAGGCAGATTCTTAACCACTGCGCCACCAGGGAAGCCCGCAGCTGCCTTTTTAACCTCAGAACTTCTCAATCTCCTCTTCTCCCCTCTGTTCCGTCCCAAACCATCCTATATAAAAGAGCATCCCCCACCCTCATCCTGGTACTTCTATCACGCTTATCCCTTCCATATCCCTTCAGTGTATTCAGTACCATCCAGGGGTTTGTGTGTGTGTGTGTGTGTATCTTTATGTTTTTTCATTTCTTATTCCCTTTGCCCCCTAAGAACATAAACTGCACAAGGGCAGGGACTAGGTTTGTTCCCTGCTATCTCCTCAGGGCCTGGCACATACTAGGTGCTCAAGATATATTTGAAGGAATTTGAGAAGACATCTGCCTCCATTAAATAATAACAGGCTGCTATAGAAATTTGAAAAAGAACATTTAGGTAACAAAAAAGAGCTCCTGGAAAAAGCAGACATAAACACAGATGCAGAAATCTCACATAGAGTAGAACAAAATGTCAGCACTGAAAAACAGGAGGGAAAAGATAAGAAAATTAGGCGATCTTTCTAAAACATCCAGTTTCTGAATAATACACAGGCCAAGAGAGGCTAAACAATTCAAGGAAACTTCCTGCAACTGCGGCTCTAAGTTTCCTGACTGACAAGGCCTACTGAGTGCCCAGCACAAGGAATGGCTCATAATCACTAGATTTCAGAATACCATGGACACAGAAGATCAAAGAAGCATCCAGAAAATGAGACAATAAATAGGTTCCACAAAAAGAATCAAGGGTTAGAATAGCACTGGACTTCTTACCAATACCAATGGAAACTAGAAGACAATGGATCAATGAGTTCAAAACATAGAGAAAATAATTTCAAGCTTGTACTCCTATACCCACACAATTGTTAATTAAGTATAAAAGTAGAATAAAGCCGTTTTCAGACATGAAAGGTTTCAAAAATATTTACTGCCATGTCTTCTTTCATAAGAAGCTAACCAGAGGATACAGTTCACTAAATGAGAGATTAAACCAAGAATGAGGAAATTATGAGATCTAAACACCTAAGAGAGAGGTGAGAAGAACTGTCCACATGATGGGGAGGGATATCTTGCAGTGACAGCTGTGCGGCTGGCCCACTGAGCAACCTTTCCAGATTATGTCAGGAGATTTGGAGAGATAATTCTTCAAGAAATTAAAACAACAGTCTACTTAGTGTCTTTGGATACACTGGATATTGGACATTTACACAACTAGGGAACAGTCTGAAAATACATAAGAAGCAAAGCAAATGCAAAGATAGGTATTAACTTCATAGAAAAGAAAGAGGGTGCAGGAAAGGAAAAGGAATCATGGTATACTACATGGCTCAGCTTTTACACAGCTTAATGTAAGTGCCAAAAACAGTTACAACTGAAATTAACTATATTGGAAGGACGGGGGGATTAAAAGTAAAGATGTGTGGAGTGGGGAGTAGAAGATGGAGAAAAGTTAAATCCTTAGCCAGTATAGAAAGACAACAAATAATAACTAAAACTGTAATTTGAAGTTAAGGAGGTAAATGATGCAAGAATCAGCTAACTTGTAAGTGGTTGCCTCTGAGGACCTGGAGGCTTAAGGCTTCTGTTTTTCATAAAAAGAACTATTTGTCTCTTTCACTATCTGCATATACACCTTTGGTAAAAATAAAAATTATGTCAAATGGTCTTACCACACTGAACTAGTAGCGGAAGATGACTAGATACAACTTTTCAGAAGGACAATTTAACAATGTGTGTTAAAATGTCAAATGTGCACACCCTTTGACCCAGCCTTTGACCACTTCTATGAACTAAGAAAATCACTCTACGAGAGGAAAACGGCTGCACGAATTAGTATATTCACTGGCAACTGTTCATCCTACTAAAATTTTATGCAATAATAGACTAAGTAAACCATACATACTGGAATATAATGCAACCATAAAAGATGGAGTTATAATCCATATTTACTAAGACGGGAAGACGTCAACATTTTGTTGAGTCAGGGCAAGAGTTAAAGAACAGCAGTTCATACAAAATCTTCAATTTTCTAGAACCTCTTCTCGTCCCCTAAATGGCCACGTGGCTTTCTCATTTTATTCAGGTTTTCAAACATCTCCCCGTCAGAGGGGCTTTTCAAGACCACCTTCTCTAAAATAGCCAACTCTTCCCTGACAGCCTCACCCTGGATTCTTTCACCCAACCATTTAGCACAGACCCAGATCTCCTGGGTTTGAATCTGAGCACGACAACAGTCAGGTAAAGTCTTTGTGCTTTGGCTTACTCACATGAAATACAAAAATAATAATATATACCCAACATTTATATGTTGGGAAGAAAAACTGATTTAACATGTGAGTGTGCTTGCTTGGTGCAACTAAAGGTTCAATACATGTTTGTTATCAAAATTAACTCTCTTTTGTCCTCTTCTGGACTATGTGAATTTTTTTCATGGAGAAAATACATCTTTTGCACAAAAACAAGACACTTCTGTTAAAAAAGTTTTACTTCAAAAACACGAGAAAACAAAGAAAAGAAAAATAACATATAACCCCACCACTTATCAATTATATAAATAAGAAGTCAATTCAGCTCTACCCTCCAGTTAACAACCAAATTTTTTTCTCTGTTTACAGACACACATATATTCATATAAATCCTTTTTTATTAAATAAAACCAGGATCGTGCCACTTGTTTTTTTGTTTGTTTGTTTGTTTTTTTACTTTACAATATATTTTAGGGACTTCCCTGGTGGTCCAGTAGTTAAGACACTGTGCTTCCCCTGCAGGGAGCACAGGTTTGATCCCTGGTTGGCGAACTAAGATCCTGCATGCCACATGGCGTGGCCAAAATATATATATATATACATATACACAGAGAGAGAGACACACACACACATATATACAAACATATGTATATGTACATACATATATTCTAGACATGGTTCCATCACCTCATTCTTTCTAACTGCTACACAGTATTCTATATGACATGTAGGCAGATTTAAGTATTCCCCTATTAATGGACATTTAGAGCCTTCTCAATGTTTTGCTACTACAGTGCTACAATGAATATGAACACATACTCAACCTAATAAAGATTCCCAGAAGAAGGCTGAATTATAAGGTATGGATTTTTTTATATTAATATTTAATCAAATTAAATACGGAAGAGATATGAAAGTATTTATAACATTATAAAACAACAATACAGTAATCACCACACACCCATCACCCAGGTTAAACAATCACTGTGTTTGAAGCCTCCCATCGCCTCTCCCTGATTCTGTGGCACAGAAAACATTGGAGTTGCCATTTCTCAATTTTTCCCCTTTTTTCCTCTATTTGATAAAGGAAACTAATATCTCATTATTGCTTCATTTTTTATTTATAGAAATATAATATAATTATTAGTAAGTATAGTAACTTCTCATAGGTCTATTGGCTATTTGTGTTTCTTTTTCTAAAAATCACTTGTTCTTTTCCTTTGTTCATTCTGCTACTGACTTGATTAGGGCATTTTACTTTCTGATTTATAGAAACTCTTTGCAGAGTAGGGATATTAACGCACTGCTATTACTCATGCTGCAAATAATACCGTATCTTTTGTCATACAAAGTTTTACATTTTTAGGTAAATAAGTCTATCAGTTTTCTTTCTGGCTTCCCAAGTTTCAGTGAATATTTTCTCATATATTCTTCAGATTTTTTTTACATTTAGATCTTTAATTGATGTATATTTTATATTGGGATATGGTGGGAAATGGGGCTCTTTTTCTTCCAAATGCAGAGTCAGTTATTCCAATAGCGTTTACTGAATAATTCCTTTCTCAACTGATGTAAAAACCTTATTGTGTCTTATGTAATTTTCATATATATATATATATATATATATATATACACACACGCACACACATACATATATATGTATACATATATATATAAGTATGTATGCACATGTGTGTATGTACTTGTGTATACACACATACACACATGTATATCTACAGGCATACCTCGTTTTACTGGCCTTTATTGCACTTCACAGATACTGCATTTTTACAAATTGAAGCTTTGAGGCAACCCGGCCTCGAGCAATCTATCGACACCATTTTTCCAACAGCATTGCTCACTTCATGTCTCTGTGTCACGTATTAGTAATTCTCGCAATATTTCAAGCTTTTTCATTATTGTTCTACTTGTTATGGTGATCTGTGGTCAGTGATCTTTGATGTTACTACTACAATTCCCTGAAGGCTCAGATGATGGTCAGCATTTTTTAGCAATAAAGTATTTTTAATTAAGGTATGTACATTGTTTTCCTAGACATAATGCTATTGCACACTTAATGGACTACAGTATAGTGTAAACATAATTTTTACATGCACTGGAAAACCAAAAAATTCATGCGACTCACTTTACTGTGATATCTGCTTTATTAGAGTGGCCTGGAACGGAATCCGTGGTATCTCTGAGGTATGCCTCTGTGTGTGTGTATACACACACATATGATATATATGGTAAACACATTTGTTCTGGACTCAGTTCTCTTCCACTGCTCTAAGCCTGTGTAACACAATGGAGCGAGAGCAAAAGAAATCACTCACCTGTCCTTCTTCATCAAAAGCCATAACCACCACAGCAGCTCCAAACTTTTTAATCTTTCTGGCCTTCTCCAAGAAGTCATCCTCTCCCTCCTTCAGGCTGATGCTGTTGACAATGCACTTCCCCTGGCAGCACTTTAACCCAGCTTCAATCACAGCAAAATTGGAAGAGTCGATGCACAAGGGCACCTGAGGTCAGAAGGGTAAGGTGATAACAGAAAGCCTGTAAGTTACCACAAATCCCCTTCCAAGGACCCCCAGATATTCCCTCTTTCTTCCTTAGGGAAACAAGAAACAAATAACAGTAGTGTGACAGAGATACGATTTTAATGTGATTTTAAGCCCTTGTTCCTAAATCCCAAAAGACTTGGAGTAATTCCAGTCTCACAAAAGACCCCATGCATGGGCCAGAAACTGGTAACTCAAAAGATCACAGCTAAACATCAGAATGAAAGCACTGAAGTCATTTCACGGGCTCCCCGTCTGATTCAGACTTTGAACAAGTCATTTAGCTTCTCTGCACCTTAAATTCGCAAAATATTTACTCCCAGAGGACCGTGGAGGCTTTTAAGTGAGGAGTTGAAGACAAATGAAGGACAGGTTAATGTCATTCACTGCTTACCACAAGACTTCTAACTTACACATTTGCTGAATGAAGCTTAACAAAAAAATGACAGCCCTATCTCTTAAAGCACTATAGGAGGTGTCTTTCAAACAACACCAACAATAAAAACAACTTCAAAAATCACTCCTCATCACAAATTCAATGGTAGAGAAGTGAAGTGAGACTTTTGAAAGTTTTTAGAATCGATCTAAAATTTTTGAAAAGATGGACACAAAAATTAACTTTCATCTTTTAAAGAACAAATGTAAAAGCTGACATTAACACCTTGATTTAATCTTGTTTTATAAGTCTGTCTCACTCTGATAAACCTAAAAAGGTCTCTTCTTCCTGCAATAAGGAAGGATTAACAGAGTTCCCTTGTCTGTGATAGGGAGAGAACTAATGATTCGGTAAGAACAGTAAGTATATCCTTCAGAGACATGAAAAGTTGGTTCTTAGCCTAGCCAGACATCAGAGGAAACTCAGTCAATCCTTGTGACCAACTCCAGAAGCCTTGGAAACAGCCACCCTGAAGTCACATCTCTCTCTAAAGTCTGGTTTCTATCGAAAGGCTGCCATTAAGTGAGAAAACTGACAATCAGAAACCACTGGGCTTTCAACACAGGACAACAGAAAACCAGTGTATGACATGACAGACAAAGGGACAAGTGACAAAGTTAAATGAGCGACAGAGCAGCACATGTAAACTCCCTTGAAGAATCAAGGTTTTGTACGACCTTGGCAATGTCAGGCTCGGAAGCGATGAAGTTGCAGAATCTGGTCATTGCACTTGGTCCATCCAGCATGCCATCATCCATGTTGATATCCAACACCTGGGCTCCCATTTCCACCTGCATTTTGGCAACGCTCAGAGCTTCCTGAGGATGGAATTCAAGGGGAACGAGCATTGGGAGAGGGTGACTAAGAGAAGGCTGACAAATGTAGTCCTTCACCACCCCCAGCAGGCAGTCCTTTTAGATTCCACTAGACTGCCTGGCCAGCACCCCCGACCCTGAGCCTGCTCTCAACCATCTCAGATGAAGCTTTCTTACACATTGCTTCCATCACAGCGGGTCACTCCTCAGAACCCAGCAAAGCTCGACTCTTCCTGCAAAGAGCCTCTAGCCCTCAGCCTGGTGTTCCGGGCCCTCTGGGACCTGCCCCATCTTCTCATGCAACTGAACTTCTTGCCCATCGCCCACTCCCGGCACCCTCCACCCAGCCAAATCTGTTTCCACCTCTGTGTCACACATGATGTTCCCTCTGCTTCCAACACAATCCCCTTCCTTCCTGTACTGTTTAAGATCCAGCTCAAGTCCCATCTCCTCCAAAAAAAGTCCTTAGAGAAACAGTCTGAAACTTATCTAACTCTTCAGTGTTTGCCGAAACACGCAAAGCAGTCATTGTAGGCTGTTGATAGAAGTTACATGAAATATGCGTATAAATAAACTTCTTCTGTGCTAAAAGGATTTTCAAATCCTTTGATACACTATTATACACCGTAAATCTCCAAGGACAAGATACAATACACAGCATTTCCCACTTACGGTCATTTAAGGAATATCATGTAGGATCAGTGTTTCCGAGAACATACTTCGGGAAACACTGCTTATTCCTCAATGACCGGCTGCCTCTAAACATCTGTAACTATTATAAACATTATCACATGGTGTATTACATTATCATTTCCTCACAATTTCACGAGTATTAGCTTATTCTCCGAAATAGATTTTAAGCGTTTGGAAATCTAGAAAGGTCTTAGGTATCTCCCACTCTCATTTGAACAATACTGGGCAAAAGAGACATGTTCAATAAGGCTTTCTAACTGACTGGTACAGCAGAGACTTTAAGTCTTTGTTGCACACTTCATAGTGTCATAAAATAAGCAGGGGTAAAATCAACTGTAGATTCTGATGTTGTCCTAATTTTTTCTTAGCCAAAGAAACCAAAGAAATTTTTAGCAATCACTGTAAAAGAACAGGCATGAGACACTTTGGCATAGGCCGCAAGGAAAGACCACTCATAATGACACAAGGTTACACAGAGAAAAAGGATCGCAATAAAATTCAGCAAAAAATGTTTTCGGTATCAGCAGTATGTTAAATATTAATACCATAAAGAATAAAAAGAAGTATAAGTCACAGTCCCTGTTCTTGAAGGGCTTTCATCTAGTTGGGGGCATATGATGTAGCACATGAAAAGCTACTGCCATACAACGTACGAGTCAAATGTCCTGCCTAAACACCAGGAAGGGCAAGATCTCTGAAGACTGAAGTGGAGAAAGCTACCTGAGAGGGAGCAGCTTCAGCTGCCCCTGGGAAATGGACTGGAGGGAGCACAGGGGGGATAGCAAGCGACCTGGTTAGACCAGGGGTCAAAAGACACGCAACACAGATGCCAATGCCTGACCTTTCTACATCAGAAGAGCCACAGAATCACAGCTCAGCGGTCCAACCTTCCCAAATAGGCTCCAAGAGATGAAGTGATTTGTTTAAAGGTGTACAAGTTGGGCACAAAGACAGGAATGGACCTTCTCTCAGGTCATTCCCTTAACACAGAGCCTTGAGGGGTCACTAACTATGGGGAACTGGAATCCAGTGAGGAGCCATTCCTCCCCAACCCCCTCCTACTTCCCGGCCTCCTTCCCGTGTCCTCCAAGCCAAGACAGCAGAGCAGTGAAGGGTATGGGCTTTGAGGACTTAGGGTCTCTCATCCACTTGCTCTCAAACAGTAGGCGAGTGGTTTAACCTCCCCCAAGCCTCCAGCTGCACACCTGTAAAATGGGGATAATAGCAGCACCTATCTCACAGGTCTGTAAAGATTACACGAGCAATGCTGTATAGCGCTCAGCACAGTGACTGGCGTATATTCAATAGTAAGACCTTATAAGATGACAGATATCACTCCGACTTGTTTGCTTCTTCCTAAAATGCCATCTGCCCTCAGTAGCAAATGTATCAAATCTGAGAGCTGAAAGGGACACCACAGAATGGTCTTAAGAATCAAAACAGAAATAGAAATACTGCCAACTGAAGAACCCTAAACAACCATGAAGGGTCATCAGGACTGCAGAAGGGAACAAACAGGAACAAAGGCCTGGAGGCAGAAGCAAGCCTCCTGGAACGTTCAGATGACAAATCAGGATGGAAGGCAGTTTGGTGTCTATGTGGATGATGGTCTAAAGGAGTTTGGGTTTTATCCCATGTGCAAAAAAAGCCACCCCGTGAAAGCTTCTAAACTGGGGAGGACCATGGCAGCAGCACGTGCTGGCTAGGCAGCAGTGGGAACGAAGAGAATAGGACTGACAGGAACTGTCAGGAACCAGGTAACCAGGTCCTACTGACCTACCTGCAGAGGAGATGGCTGAGGGAGGCCACGGAGCGTCATTAACAAGTCCATAAAGGACGATAAATGAGCCCTTTCTTTGTGATTAGAACTAAGTCTGCTTCGATACTGGTTGCTGGAAGATCTATTTCCTAAAGGTTGCAAAGGCTATCATTAAAGCTCAGATCAGGTTCCTCCATTTTTAACTTTGTATTTGCATAAGAAAAACAAATTTGTCCAGATTTTTAGAGTGGGCTCTATTTGGATTAAATTTTGCTCATCCTTACAGTGACCGAGTTTAAGAATCCTATGGTGAAACTACCTTGCAAGCTTTGTGTTTGTTTAGCTTATTTTACAGTGAAAAGAATCAATAATACCACATTAGTCAGTGTCTGATGTGGTCATGAGGAAATGAATAGGAATTGTCTTGGCTTTCCCTTTTCTTGGAAAGATTTGTGAGAAGCCAAAATGAAGCGTATCCTCAAATTTTTAAATGTATTTCACTACTAACAGAAATAGCTAGAACCTGGGTGCCTCCCATCTCATCCCACTTCATACCCTGGATGAATTTTTTTGAAAAATATTGACAAGGGCAGCTATGATTTTTCGAAGCCTCATCCTCCCACCAGCTCTGCCAGCTACAAACACACTCTACTGTTCTTCTCACACTTCCCAGCAGCTCTGCTAATGATTATCAAAGGCAGAGCTGTTGACTTGCCGTGCTGTCTTAGCCAAAAGCCTGGCAGATGCCTTGAGGGTCTTATTTAGATACTCACTTCATAATTTCCTGTCATGATGAGTTTAGCAAACTTCCTGGATCCTGCAACGTTACAGCGCTCTCCAATGTTAACAAAGTTGGTGTGAGGGCCGATCCTGAAGGGCTCTAGACCTTGAAAGGAGAAGCATTTTGAAAATTTTCTGAAAATGCATGTAACGACATGAGACAGACAGAAAATAAATGTTTTCATGAAAAAGAAAAGAAGTTTCTGTGCCACAGCCCGTCTGACTAGCTAAGGAGACCTAACGTGTAAAAAGGGTCATGGCCATCCCCCCTAGGGATATTTAAACACAACAAAAGGCTCTATGTTTATAACCAGAACTCTCAAAAGAAGAAATATTTCAGGGTTTTAAATTGCAAATTTCTCTCAAGAGCTGAATCATATCAGCTCTGAGAAACAAGGAAAAATTATCATCATATTCTTATGTAACCAAGAGCCTGGGGCAAAAACCATGAAGTTAGAATCTAAGGACTGCTCTACAGCTGTCCATTCAGACATCGGCTTGAAGCCTGATGGAGCAAGCGTTCTTAATCCCACCAACAGTGTGTTTAGAGCTTTATCTCGTCTCTTTGATCCAGAAGCCAAGAACGAGTAACCAGCAAGGCCTAACAGGGTCACGAGGAAGGACCTGGGCTGAGCCCTGGGAGATGGCTGACTCTGGGCAAGCCACCTGGGCTTTCTGCTCCTCCTTCCTTATTTGCAAAGGGACAATATCATCTCCACTATTACAGGCTGATTTAGGGGCAAATATCAGATAATTAATGTGGACACATTACACTGAGGTAAAAAAGCAACATGCAGCATACAGTACCGCTACAGGAAAAGGCCTTTAACTGGTTTTGTTCTACTCATTGTATCTACAGTATTAGGAGCAGAAGTCTTGCTAGATGGTTACAAGCAGGCTCTCGGGAAGCCAGCCTTAGGGTCTGAGCCCTGCACAGCCGACTCAGTGAACACTCTGGGGCACTTCTCGCAGAGCCTCTAAGCTTATAAAATAGAGACAGCAGAAGTATCTGCCTCACAATGTTACTGTAAAAATGAGACTAGGTAACATTGATAAGCGTTATCAAGCTTATAAAATTAGCACCAGCTGTTCTTGTTAATAAAAGGAAATGGCTTTTGAGTCCTTTCCCAAAGCATTGGTTGAGGAAGAAACAGACATGAGGGAGAGGAAAATAATGAAGATAGATAATTACAAAACTATTCCAGGTCTTCTGTTCCCCAACTGGGAAGACTATCACTTTCCAGTTTGGGCTGTGATTTCCTTTCCCATTGGTAACATCCTCACAGCCCCTCCCCTCCATGTCGACCCTTAGTCAGACCCTGGGGTTCCCAGGGAAGACAAGCAGGGCTGCCAGCATTTAAATGGTGAAGAGAACCTGTGGTGTTGCCCTAAAAGTATTTCACACAAAGCATTTCTGATCTATTATGAATGTGAAGTATCTGACACAAAAACTGCATTGTTCTCAGACTTCCCTGGTGGTGCAGTGGTTAAGAATCCGCCTGCCAATGCAGGGACACGGGTTCAAGCCCTGGTCCAGGAAGATCCCACATGCTGCAGAGCAATTAAGCCCGTGCGCCACAACTACTGAGCCTGCGCTCTGGAGCCCGCGAGCCACAACTACTGAGCCCATGTGCTGCAACTACTGAAGCCCAAGCACCTAGAGCCCGTGCTCCACAGCAAGAGAAGCCACTGCACTGCAACGAAAAGTAGTCCCTGCTCTCTGCAACTAGAGAAAGCCTGCGCACAGCAACGAAGACCCAGCGCAGCCAAAAATTAAAAAATAAATAAATAAGTTAAAAAAAATTTACATTGTTCTCAAGTCTGCAATTTATAAAAGAACAATTAAAAAGAGTATATTTGGTGCCATTCTTTTAAAATCTGATTGAAGGTGATTTTTAAAACAATTTAGAAATAGCACATGAAATTCAAATCAGAAGAAAGAATTCTTTCATTCTTACACATAAACTCTTTAAAAATCATAACTAAATGGTTCTTTCATGTTTCCATTTTGGCAAAGGCTAACAATTTCAACTTAGTCCTTGGCTGAAGTCAATTAATAGCTTTAAGATCTAAGGTTAAAAGAAACTATCCTACCACACCTTTCTCTGACAAAAGCCACTTTTTCAGGGTAGGGAGTGTGTCATAAATCACAAATCCCTCTTCTTCTAATCTCATCCCAGCTTCTAGAGTATAAAAGGAAAAAAAGGGTAGCCTGAAGAGGCATATTTCTAACCCAACTTTATTTTCACTCACTGGGAGTAATTCTATACAATATGTTCTGAGTGAGAAAAGTGGGTATTACTTTTGCTGTCACTTTTATTTTATTTCACTGTCATTTTATTTCATTTTTCTTAGGAGAGCATATGGAACAAAAATACATCAATTTAGAGAAACATTAAATTCTCCATTATTAGGGTGCATAATTCCATATGTGTGCTATTTGCAGGTTCTCTCAAAATCTGTATACACTTTTTTTTTTTTTTGCTTAAAGATACTATCTAAGAATACATCATTAAAGTATTATGGGAAAAATATAAAATTTAAAGTTATTTTTCTAATAGTTGGCATGATAATCTATTTTACTAATGTTCCTTTTGTGAATATCAGAGCTCATTCTGAAAAAGGGAAGCTGCCTACTCCACAGGGCTGTTGAGAACAAAACAGAATAATAAATATCACAACTCTTTGTAAAACCTAAACACACAGCCAACATAAGAGCATGACAATAATGTTATAGAAGCAAACAAAATTTTCTAGGAAGAGGCTACCATCATTAAAAAACCTTAAGCCTGGGCTAGATTTTTTAGGAACTAGCAGCAAATCTGATGATTAAAAGTGTTAGGCTGTGGCCTATGTACATTTTCAAAGCAGTGCACAATACGTTTGACCAAGGCCACTACCTGTGCTTTCATTCACATTTCCCTGAAGTCAGTATCTTCCCGCTCTCACCCCTAAAAAAAACCAAAGCGTCCTTTACTAGAATTCATTTAAGTACCAAGAAAAATATGTACACTTCTTTGACCTAATAAACAAGTTCTGTGGCAGAAATATCACTACCACGTAGACTAAACATACTAACAATCTACAAACAATTTCTGAAATCATAAAAAATCATGTCTTTATGACTTACCAGACAGTAGCATATGCCCTTCGAAAACAGTGGCAGGTGGAACTCTAGGCTTATAGTTTTTCACAGCTTCAGCAATTTCTCTGAGTTAAAAGAGAAAACACAATATCCATTAAATCCAAACAAAATTCAATTAAACTAATTTCCACCTATGAAATTAAGTCTGTTTAATATAATTATATACCTAGTTCCAAATGTAAAGCAGCAACTGTGCTTTTCAGTTTTCTCAGTAATGCAGAAAATGAATCTATAATCTTTAACATTTCTGTATCTGCCCCGTTGCTGTGCACTGATTGTACCAAGTTCTGTGCTCACAGATGTGAACCTACAGACGTGATGGTTTGCACAAACGCTAATAGCAAATCTCCTCCACCCCTTCCCAAACCTGAAGATATCCTTAACTCCATCAAATCCACATGGTAATTTAAAAGAAAAAAAGGCTTCATTGTTGAGAAGGAAAGCAAATAGGAGAGGAGGTGCCAGGAGTGAAGGAAATTAAATCCTTTAGGTCTGTTTTTTTCAAGCACACATATATGGTAAGGAGGGTAAAGAGTAATACATCACTGAAACTCCAAAATTATTACTCCTAAAAATTTGTTTTAATTATTCATACTCTTTTGAACCTTATCAGCTTCGATGAAATATGTCTTCTGATCAGCCTGGAAAAATCTGGCTGCTCTACTAAATTTATCAGGACCAGAATGAACTGCTCACTCTACTGCCCCCCAAATGAGTATGTGAATGGCAAAGTAAAAGCAGCAAATATATATGCAGAGATAGATAGACATACACACACAGGTATTTTTAAAACAACTCTTTTACAAATATCTCAATTTCGTTTCTTTTTATGGCTGAGTAATATTCCATTGTATATATGTGCCACATCTTCTTTATCCATTCATCCAATGATGGACACTTAGGTTGCTTCCATGTCCTGGCTATTGTAAATAGAGCTGCAATGAACACTTTGGTACATGACTCTTTTTGAATTATGGTTTTCTCAGGGTATATGCCCAGTAGTGGGATTGCTGGGTCGTATGGTAGTTCTATTTGTAGTTTTTTAAGGAAATTCCATACTGTTCTCCATAGTGGCTATATCAATTTACATTCCCACCAACAGTGCAAGAGTGTTCCCTTTTCTCCACACCCTCTCCAGCATTTATTGTTTCTAGATTTTTTGATGATGGCCATTCTGACCAGTGTGAGATGATATCTCATTGTAGTTTTTTTTTTTTTTTTTTTTTTTTTGCAGTATGCAGGCCTCTCACTGTTGTGGCCTCTCCCGTTGTGGAGCACAGGCTCCGGACGCGCAGGCTCAGCGGCCATGGCTCACGGGCCCAGCCGCTCCGCAGCATGTGGGATCTTCCCGGACCGGGGCACGAACCCGTGTCCCCTGCATCGGCAGGCGGACTCTCAACCACTGCGCCACCAGGGAAGCCCCTCATTGTAGTTTTGATTGGCATTTCTCTAATGATTAATGATGTTGAGCATTTGTAGTGAGGTGGATGGACCTAGAGTCTGTCATACAGAGTGAAGTAAGTCAGAAAGAGAAAAACAAATACCGTATGCTTAACACATATATATGGAATCTAAGAGAGCTTCCCTGGTGGCGCAGTGGTTGAGAGTCTGCCTGCCAACGCAGGGTATGTGGGTTCGTGCCCCGGTCCGGGAGGATCCCACATGCTGTGGAGCAGCTGGGCCCGTGAGTCATGGCTGCTAGGCCTGCGCGTCCGGAGCCTGTGCTCCACAACAGGGGAGGCCACAGCAGTGAGAGGCCCGCGTACGGCAAAAAAAAAACAGAACCTAGGGGTAAGATGGGAATAAAGACACAGACCTACTAGAGAATGGACTTGAGGATATGGGGAGAGGGAAGGGTAAGCTGTGGCAAAGTGAGAGAGTGGCATGGGTAAGCTGTGACAAAGTGAGAGAGTGGTATGGATATATATACACTACCAAATGTAAAATAGATAGTAGGAAGCAGCCGCATAGCACAGGGAGATCAGCTCGGTGCTTTGTGACCACCTAGAGGGGTGGGATAGGGAAGGTGGGAGGGAGGGAGATGCAAGAGGGAAGAGATATGGGAACATATGTATATATATATAACTGATTCACTTTGTTATAAAGCAGAAACTAACATACCATTGTAAAGCAATTATATTCCAATAAAAATGTTAAGAAACAAAAAACACAACTCTTTTTATAAAGAAGGAGATAATCTTAAAAACAAAAAGAGATCCAAAGATAAGCTATCCTCAACTACTGATAACTTTCAGATATTATTTAAAAGATGTTATGTTTAAAAAATTATAGAGACTCTTCACAGAGTCTATCATGGAAGTCAACAAACTCAGTGCAACATTAGGCAGTTCAGTACAGTGAACGTATTATAGGCATGCAAGCAGACTGGCTCAAAATATGATCATCAGTCACTCTAGGGAAAAAAAACAAATACAAACAGTCCTCAACGGTGTTTTATTCCACTCAATTCCAATCTTTCCAATCTTCTTATAAACCACGAAACTGCAGGGACTTAAACACACCCTTCGCCCTGCCCTTGTCTCCCACCCCCTTCCTTCATGCCCTCACTCTACAACGTGGGTTAAGCAGTGACTGTGTCAGGCGAGGTGAAGATGCTCCTGTTGACCTCAAGGTGCTTGTTGCTTATTGTCTCTTCCTTTCATGAGAGAATCTAGTGGAGGCAGGTATTTGCCCACAAGAAATATCGGCTGTCCCTCTTTGAGCACTGGAATATTATTCAGGTATTTAAAGGTAGAGTGTTAAGATATCTAGGATTTGCTTCAAAACTACAATGAGGTATCACCTCACACCAGTCAGAATGGCCATCATCAAAAAATCTACGAACAACAAATGCTGGAGAGGGTGTGGAGAAAAGGGGACTCTCTTACACTGTTGGTGGGAATGTAAATTCATACAGCCACTATGGAAAAAAGTACAGAAGCTCCTTAAAAAACTAAAAATGGAATTACCACAAAACCCAGCAATTCCACTACTAGGCATATACCCTGAGAAAACCATAATTCAAAAAGAGTCATGTACCACAATGTTCATTGCAGCTCTATTTACAATAGCCAGGACATGGAAGCAACTAAATGTCCAACAACAGAAGAATGGACAAAGAAGATGTGGTACATATATACAATGGAATATTACTCAGCCATAAAAAGAAACGAAATTGGGTCACTTGCAGAGACACGGATGGACCAAGGGACTGTCATACAGAGTGAAGTAAGTCAGAAAGAGAAAAACAAATATCGTATATTAATGCATATATGTGGAATTTAGAAAAATGGTACAGATGATCTTATTTGCAAAGCAGAAATAGAGACACAAACATAGAGAACAAACGTACGGATACCAAGGGGGAAGGGGAGGTGGGATGAATTGGGAGATTGGGATTTACATATATGCACTATTGATACTATGTATAAAACAGATAACTGATGTGAACATATTATATAGCACAGGGAACTCTACTCAATGCTCAGTGGTGACCTAAATGGGAAAGAAATCCAAAAAAGAGGGGATATATGTATACGTATAGCTGATCTACTTTGCTGTACAGCAGAAACTAACACAACATTGTAAAGCAACTATACTCCAACAAAAATTAATTTAAAAAAAAAGATATGTAGGATTTGCTTTACAATAGTCTAAGGGAAAAAAAAGTTGGAGAATAAATAAGAATAGCAAAATGCTGAAAATTATGGAAACTATGCAATAGGTGCATGGGGGTTCATTTTATTATTTTTCTACTTTAATTTTTGGAATTTTTCATAATATAAAGTATCTTAGTTTGCTAGGGCTGCCATAACAAAATACCACAGACTATGTAGTTTAAACAGCAAAATTTATTTCTTCAAGTTCTGGAGGCTAGAAGTCTCAGGTCAAGGTGTCAGTAGGACCGGTTTCCTCTTAGACCTCTCTTTGGTTTGTAGCTGGCTATCTTCTCCCTGGGTCTTCACATGGCCCCTTCCTGTGTGTGC
This sequence comes from Pseudorca crassidens, assembly GCF_039906515.1. Classification (NCBI taxonomy): domain Eukaryota; kingdom Metazoa; phylum Chordata; class Mammalia; order Artiodactyla; family Delphinidae; genus Pseudorca; species Pseudorca crassidens. The sequence continues at coordinate 77,745,463 of NC_090311.1, forward strand.
CTGTGTCCCCACCAGTCACATTGGATCAGGATCCATTCATATGACCTCATTTTACCTTAATTACCTCCTTAAAGGCCCTACCTCTAAATACAGGTACATTCAGAGGAATTGGGGATTAGGGCTTCAACCTATGAATTTTGGGGACACAATTCATCCCATAACAAAAGGTAAAATACTTAGAAAGGATTATCACCTGATATGATCTGGTGTCGTACCACAGCACCCGCCAACTATATTGACCAAGCCGTCCATAGCAAAATCCTGCATTTAGGAAAAGAAAAAGTTTCAGAGAGTTCATCTGAATTCTAAGCTCACCACTACCAATTCAGCAGAAAATCTGCATTTCCTGAATAACTAATTTTCCATTTAAAAGAGAGCTAAACATACTTAACTCTAGATATCAAGCTTTGATAAGCCTTAGACATAAGGTTAAAAGCAGAGACCAGTTCAGATACTATGAAATGCAATGAGATATTTGCCTATCTGATCACGATAAAGTTTTTTTTTACCCATATGCTGAGCAGAATGAATGGGAGCTAAGTAATTCATTTTCCAATAATACGTATTCAGTTTTTAAATTTAAATTCAAATGTTTAAAGAATTAAAAATTCAGTTCCTCAGTCACAACAGCCACATTTCAAGTGCTCCAATGACCACATGTGGTAGAGGCTACACATGTGGCTACATATATTGCACAGTGCAGGTCTGGAGTTCAACCACAGTTGGTTTGAAAGCTGGAGTTTAACCACAGCTGGTTTGAAAGAAGCACAAGATAACCGAGAGAGAGGAAGTCAAGGAAGTGAGAAGTCAGAGTATTGAAAAGAGCATCTACATAAGGTACTGAAAACATAAGAATTAAATGAGAAATAGTTTAGGAGAGAATGTCGGTAAGCCAGAAGCTAAAAATTCAAGGAATGAGGGAAAAGAGATCCAGGGGTTAGTGATAAGGAGGGGTCATGGGTAGTATGGTTTCGTGACCTGGGATTCAAAGATGGGAGGTGTATGTGAGAGAAGGAGAATGGGGGAGGTGACAGTGGGGAGCTAGGAGACATAGACTCCACCCAGCAGTCTGCGGGGTGGAGGGGACCACCTGGGAGGGCTGCAGAGGAGAGCCGAGTTTCAGTTAGTTTGGGCTGGACCTCTCTGAGAATTTCCCAATAGCCACTAGTACCCACTGTGGAGAAGGATGCTGACAGTGAGCCCCTCCCTCTGCCTCCATCATTTTAATTCATCTTAAGCTTTTATTTTTTATATATACACTGGGATTTCTTTAGGGGAAAAGTCTACTTCTAGATATTCTAAATCAAAAATTCCATTTCTCTATCTCTTAAAAACGAAGTGAAAGAGGATTCTTGACCTTTAAGTGCATGGCCATCACGTGCGGAGTTTCATCATATTCACCGAAGGTATTGGGAAGACCTAAGAAAGTATATTTCAGCCATTACTGGAAATTACTTTAACAAATGACATAGTATTTGTAAAGGCTTTAGGTTAAAATGTTACAAAAATATTTATAATTAAATCGTGATTACTTGCAAAAACAAGTAAGAATTCTTAACATTAAACATAATAAGTACAGAGACTCCATACCAGACAACAACAATAAAATCACAGAGGAAAATAAACATCCATTATTTCTTTTCTATTTGAAAGAAAAGCATCACTGCTACATGAGACAGAATTTCCCTACCCCTATCCCTCCCTTTTCTGTATAGGAAATTCATTCTTGTCTCCTAGACGCCTAGGGGTAGGGGTTGGAAGAGTACCACACATGCTTTGAACTAATGAGCACCAGACATGCAATTAAAAACAAGCAAAACACAACCCATCTCCTCTCAAGTAAGTTTTCCCAAGTAAGACTTTAGCATCTAATTTTGCAATTTCCTGTTTTATTTATTATCCCCTTCCAGTTATCTTACTCCTGGTGGGAAATAAAATTTACTGCACATTAAAATGTACATATTTGGAGAAAGAAGGCTGGAAAATGATTTTTAGCCCCAAGTAGTTAACTGGTGCTCAGAAACATTCACCAGGAAATCTGGTTAACCCAGAATGGATTACCAATATTAAATGGATAGTCTGAAAATTGTCTACATTTATCTTAGGAATTTTTATATACCATTAAGTCCTAACTTTTAAAAAGGAGAAAAGTAACAGGCTCTTTTGTCGATACAGTGGAACAAAGAAGAGGGCTCTCTCTCTCACGTTCTTTGCACTCATCTCTTTGGCCACGCCCACATGGCAAGGACTGTCACCAATTCCAAGGCTCTGGCCAGATAAGTTATGACTAGGCTTCATGCCCCCAAGTTCTGTCCACTTCTGACCCTTTCAGGCTGAGCCAAACTGTTCCTTCAAGTCTAGAGGGAAACAGTGGTCTAGACCCGAATACTCTTCATTTAGAAAATTCCTATTGAAAGTCAACTATATACCAAGACCTGCAAAACAAACTCTTTTAATCCAGATCTGTTATCCTATCTACCCAGGTCTTGTGTATTTGCATTTCCTATGTGTGACTCCCTTGAAACACACACCTGCATTGGGATAACAGAGGACATAGGCTGTTGTACATTTTCCAATTGTTTCAATAAAAGGTCTCATTTCAGCTGCACCCAGAGCACAATTTAATCCAATGCTGGAAAAACAAAAAGAAGGTATTAGAAGTACCCTCTTCTATTCTAAATATTTATACATATAAAAAGTTATGATAAAGAAAGGAGTACATTTAAAACCAAGCAGATAGTAAGTCTCCTGATTCAAAGCAAGTTTATTCAGCTCCAGTCAAAGCCACCTCACTGAAGTTCCCTACAACACTAAATATTTCTGCCCATGTCTCCAACATTAGATGCTGCCTACGGATGTGACTCCTTAAATAAGCTCACCGTTTAGTTAATGGTATACCATGAAACAGAAATGTCTGCGAACTACCACTGCTAATAAACACTGGAAAGCAATACTTAAGAGAAAGAAAAAGGAAAATCTTGGAGGTAGAAGGAACATTAATGGCACATGGAAGCCACTTCGGGGGTCTTGAAGACCAAGACTCAGTCCTTGCTCCAACTGAATTGCAACGTGACCTTGCACTTAGAATTTGTCCTCTTATAAATTAATTTGTAACCAAGGGGCTCTCTGTTTTGCAAATGAAACTTACTGCAGACTAAAATAAAATAGATCAAAGCAGAGCTGCTAAAACCCCTCCAAAATCACACTCAGTGGGAGCCGCTGAAGTCTTCAGGAATTCAAGAATTAACTATGAAGTGACAGGACTATGTCATCTTTTATTTTTTCACATTTTACTTTTTTTCTTTGACTATGATTTCTAAGTGCAATGTGATATACTAGATTAGATCCTGAAACAGAGAAAGGACATTAGTGGAAAAACCTGAAACCAGAATAAAGTCAGGAGTTAGTTAATAGTAATATACTTTTAGTTTTGACGAAAGTACCACAGTTAATGCAAGATGTCTCATTAGAAAAAACTAGATGAAGAGCATATGGGAATTCTCTGTACTATCTTTGCAACTTTTCTGTAAATCTGAAATTATTCCAAAATAAAAAGTTTATTTAACAAATACCCAACTCCCATTCCTGATAAAAACTCTTAGTAAACTAGGAATAGAGGGGAACTTCCTCCGCTTGATAAAGAAGGTCTATAAAAAACCTATAGCTAACATCATACTTAATGATACAGAACTAGATGCTTTCCCCGCAAGATCGGGAACAAGACAAGGATGCCCGCTTTCACCTCTTGCTAAACATCATGCTGGGAGTCCTAGGTGAGGCAATAAGAGAAGATGGAAAATAAAAGGTATACAGATTGGAAAGGAAGAAATAAATTTGTCTTTGTTCACAGATAAGACTATCTGTTCTAAAGAATCATCTAAAAAATTCTTAGAACCAAGGTTGTAAAGCACAAGCTTCATATACAAAAGTCAACTGTTGACCTATATACCAGCAATGAGCAATTGAAATTTGAAATACGAAACACATTATTTACAATGGCACCAAAATAAATGAAATACTTGTGTATAACTACAAAACTCTGATGAAAGAAATCAAGGCAGATCTAAATAAATGGAAATCTATCCGATGTTCATCAACAGGAAGACTTAATATAGTTAAGATGTCGATTCTTCCCAATTTTATATACATTTACAAAATGCCAGTAAAAATTCCAGCAAGTTATTTTGTGGATATCAACAAACTGATTCTAAAGTTTACATGATGAAGCAAACAACCCAGAATAGCTAATACAATTAGCTACTGTAGAAGAATAAAGTCAAAGCACTGGTACTACTTGACTTCAACACTCACTGAAAAGCTAAAGGAATCTCTGGTATTGATGAGAGAGCACAGACAAACAGATCAATGGTGCTGAACAGAGTCCAAGAACAGAATCACACAAATACAGTCAACTAATCTTTGACAAACGAGCAAAGGCAATCCAATGGAGAAAGGATTGTATTTTCAACAAACAGTACTGGAACAACTGGACATTCACATCTGAATACATTAATCTAGACAAAGATCTTACATCTTTCATAAAAATTAACGCAAAATGGATCACAGACCTAATTGCAAGTTGCAAAACTATTAAAGATATAAATATATATATAACAATTACATAGGAGAAAAATCTAGGTGTCCATGGGTTTGGAGATGAGTTTTTAGATACAACACCAGAAGTAGGATCCATGAAAGAAAGAAAGAAAAAAAAATGATAAGCTGGACTTCACTAAAATTACAAACTTCTGCTCCGCAAAAGATATGGTTAGGAGCATGAGAAGACAAGCCACGGACTAGGAACAAATATTTGCAAAACACATATGCAGTATCCAAAATATTTTCTTTAATTTTTCAAACTCAACAATAAGAAAACCACCCAACTAAAACAATAAGCAAAAGATCTGAAGAGGAGAAGCTACCTCAAGGTGTTGTTGCCAAAATTAAAAGCAAGAACTCTCATAAAGCACTTAGAACCAAGCCTGGCACACAGCAAACTCTCAATAAATATCTATGACTCTTATTTTTATGGCCAAGGCTATAATAGCAGTGAATAGAGTGCTCTGAGAAGAACATCGACCTGGGCTGGTAAGAGAGGGAAGGGTCCCCAGAGAGGACCCTAGAGATGGGTCTGAAAGGCTCACGTGGCGGGGTGACCCTGCAGGGCAGGCATGGCCTCCAGGCAGGAGTAGAACGTGCACGGAAAAGGCACAGGAGGAAACTGTATAGACTCTTGGAGCTTCCATCTCACTCATGGTACAGAAGTTAAACCATTTTGATCAGAAAAATAGAGAGATGTTACAAACTAGAATGTAAAAGCCACGTTAATTTTAAAGATAAATATCTGAGCTTTAGAATTCCCACCTTATTTCAAACTACACTACTTCTGGTTGTTCCACAAGCAGGGAGTGAAAACACCTTGCAAAATTTTTAAGTGCTGATAATAGATTTAAAGTGTTGTTAGCAGGCCAAGCCAGTCTTAAACTATAAGGGGGACACTTACAGACAAAAAGGCAACTTTCTGGTGGGCCCAGGGCGTATGAGAACTCTCCCCCTCCCTCAAATCGACCCATTTAGGCAGTGTCTTCTGACGTCCTCAGGGCAGTCAGAATGTACTTCAAGGAAAGACAACATCTCATACAAGTGGTACCATAGAAATATAGAGAAGCAATCCCCTCCTGGGTCACAGTCTGTAGTCATCAGAAGAGATCCCCCCAAAAGGAATGGAGTCAGAAAAGAATGATCACTCACCAGAGTGGGCCTGCATGAGACACGCTGATGACAAACGCCTCCCCGGTCTGGCCAGAGAGAGTCCGCCCACTTTTATCAACAATTGTCCCTGAAATCTGAATTGAACAAAGTAAACTGTCAACAGCATAGACTTGAGTTATGAATACAGTCACAGAAACAAAATAAAATGAGTAAGCTGACTTTCTTTGTTTTTTTACAAGGAAGAGAACTGTGGCACTCAAACTCCAAAGCAGCACTGTTTTCTTTAATGGTCAGAACAGATGAATGCAAAGTGCCCAGGGGAGGGGTTGGAAAGCCACAGAAACAGAGAAAAGGGAAAGTCACGGAGACAAAAGCAGTGTCCAGAAAAGCTTTAGGATTCACACCTCCAGTCCCACTGGAGAAGACTTCCCCACAGATACCTCAGGTTATCCTGGTCTCCTGCTGTTCAACATCTGATTCATCTAACACCCCTGTTTGACTCTATTCTATTCTCACCAAGCAATGGGGGCCTGCCTGTTGCATTAATGAATTGGCAGCATGCTGTCTCTGGTGTTGGATGCTTCACGGTCAGCACACCAGTCCATCTGCCCTCAGGCCCTAATGAGAGTGAGCCTTTGGCTTTGGGGGACAAGTTCAGCCAGGCTTCTTTGGAATAGCCTGCCTTCCACAAACCACTGCTACATTCATTTTCTGTACATTTCCACGAATAAGACTGCTATTGATCTAGAGGTGGTGGAAGAAGGGAGGTGAACCAAGCAAGAAGCTGGTTCCTAAAAGATACTATCAATAGTTCCATGACAGGAAAACAAAAACCCCACCCTCAAAATGACAGTATTAATAAAAACCAAAATTCATCATGCAAATATTTGAGAACTTACAAGGATAGGCCGGGGAGCATACTCCTCTTCAAAAAGTTTGTGGACTGCAAACAAGGCTGCCTGTCAGGGAGAAAAAGGACACCTTTGTTTCTGAAAGACTGTGACACAGGTCAGCCTAAATGGCTGATCAGAATGCTCCCTTACCCAGACCTCTTCAGATAAGATACACATCACGTTCTCTGGGGAGGAGAAGAAGAAACACGTCCTCCTGATAACGCACAACCCCAGGGCCCCTTTCTCAAGGGTAACACTGTACATGTTACAACAAAACAAATGCTGACTGAAAGTCCCTCCATGAACTAATACTTCCTCTGAGGAAGGGCTGAAGAGCTACTTTCTTCTTTTGCTCAGTCAAAATTAAAAATAGATAAATAAGAAGCCTCTGCTTTCCACAGCCTCATATATACATGGTAGGTACATGAACCAACAGTGTATGTCATTGCAAAAAAGAGTATGAGCTAGAATGGGTTGTAAAGGCACAAATCCTATGTCAATCTGTACCGTCCATGTTTTATTAAGTTCCGGGACCAGACACCAAGGTCCTCCAATGCTCAAGGCCGTTCCACATCGGAACTCACTGACACAGAGGGCCGACAGCACAAATTAAAACTATAGTGAGGTAGTATTTTTCAGCTATCAGATTGTAAAAGATCAAAAAGTTCAACAGAGGGCTTCCCTGGTGGCGCAGTGGTTGAGAGTCCGCCTGCTGATGCAGGGGACACGGGTTCGTGTCCCGGTCCGGGAAGATCCCACATGCCGTGGAGCGGCTGGGCCCATGAGCCATGGCCGCTGGGCCTGTGCGTCCGGAGCCTGTGCTCCGCAACCGGAGAGGCCGCAACAGTGAGAGGCCCGTGTACCGAAAAAAAAAAAAGTTCAACAGAGAGGGTGTGGTGAAAGCAGCACTACTGTGCACTGCTTGCTGACTGGAGGATAAATGAGTATAATCTTAGAGGGAATTTGACACTAAAACTCAAAATTAACAGTGCCCAGACCCTTTAAACCTTGCAATTTCACTTGTAGAAATTTATCTTCAGAGACACTGTGCAAAAACGTTATGTATGAGGATATCTACTTTTTATTCTACACACTTATGTACCTTTGTACATATACAAAGAATATAATCACATACACATATGTACACGCGTCACGCACACTTTTATCTGCATGGAATCCCTGTCAGGACCCTCACACCAGTGAGAGCAGTGGTCCATGGGGAAGACGGCCGAATACCCAGGGAATAGGAAACAGAAGGATATTTACTTTTTACTCCATACATTTATGTGTCTTTTTTTTTTCTTTTCTGGCCGAGCAGCACGGCTAGCGGGATCTTAGTTCCCCAACCAGGGATAGGACCCGGACCCTTGGCAGTGAAAGCGCCAAGTCCTAACCATTGGACCGCCAGGGAATTCCTATTTCTGTGTCTTCTGAATTTTAGAACCATGCGTATATATTTATTACCTATGCATCTATGTACATATAGTAGCTATATATGAAAATATTTACTTTCATAATTAAAAAACCATTTTTTAAAAGTTAGAAACATAACCTTTTGAAGTTTCCTTCATTCTACTGGACTCAGTTAAAAATATTCAAGAATAAAATGGGCTTGGCGAAGAAGATGGCGGAAGAGTAAGACGCGGAGATCACCTTCCTCCCCACAGATACACCAGAAATACATCTACACGTGGAACAACTCCTACAGAACACCTACTGAATGCTGGCAGAAGACCTCAGACCTCCCAAAAGGCAAGAAACTCCCCACGTACCTGGGTAGGGCAAAAGAAAAAAGAATAAACAGAGACAAAAGAATAGGGATGGGGGCTTGCCTGGTGGCGCAGTGGTTGAGAGTCTGCCTGCTAACGCAGGGGACACGGGTTCGAGCCCTGGTCTGGGAGGATCCCACATGCCGTGGAGCAACTAGGCCCGTGAGCCACAACTACTGAGCTTGCGCGTCTGGAGCCTGTGCTCCGCAACAAGAGAGGCCGTGACAGTGAGAGGCCCGCGCACGGTGATGAAGAGTGGCCCCTGCTTGCCGCAACTAGAGAAAGCCCTCGCACAGAAACAAAGACCCAACACAGCAAAAATAAATAAAATAAAGAATAGGGACGGGACCTGCACCAGTGGGAGGGAGCCGTGAAGCAGGAAAGGTTTCCACACAGAAGAAGCCCCTTCGCGGGCGGAGACTGCGGGTGGCGGACGAGGGGAGCTTCGGAGCCACGGAGGAGAGCGCAGCCACAGGGGTGCGGAGGGCAAAGCAGAGAGATTTCCGCACAGAGGATCGGTGCCGACCAGCACTCACCAGACCGAGAGGCTTGTCTGCTCACCCACCAGGGCGGGCGGGGCTGGGAGCTGAGGCTCGGGCTTCGGTCAGAGCGCAGGGAGAGGACTGGCGGCGTGAACACAGCCTGAAGGGGTTAGTGCACCACGGCTAGCCAGGAGGGAGTCCAGGAAAAGTCTGGAGCTGCCGAAGAGGCAAGAGACTTTTTCTTCCCTCTTTGTTTCCTGGTGCGCGAGGAGAGGGGATTAAGAGCGCTGCTTAAAGGAGCTCCAGAGACGGGCACAAGCCGCGGCTAAAAGCGCAGACCCCACAGACAGGCATGAGACGCTAAGGCTGCTGCTGCCGCCAACAAGAAGCCTGTGTGCGAGCACAGGTCACTCTCCACACCTCCCTTCCGGGGAGCCTGTACAGCCCGCCACTGCCAGGGTCCCGGGATCCAGGGACAACTTCCCCGGGAGAACGCACCACGCCTCAGGCTGGTCACGCCAGCCTCTGCCGCCGCAGGCTCGCCCCGCATCCGTGCCCCTCCCTCCCCCAGGCCTGAGTGAGCCGGAGCCCCCGAACCAGCGTCTCCTTTAACCCCATCCTGTCTGAGCGAAGAACAGACGCCCTCCAGTGACCTACATGCAGAGGCGGGGCCAAATCCAAAGCTGAAACCTCAGAGCTGTGCGAACAAAGAGAAAGGGAAATCTCTCCCAGAAGCCTCAGAAGCAGCAGATTAAAGCTCCACAATCAACTTGATGTGCCCTGCACCTGTGGAATACCTGAATAGACAATGAATCATCCTAAGCTGAGGAGGTGGACTTTGAGAACAAGATGTATTATTTTTTCCCCTTTTCCTCTTTTTGTGAGTGTGTATGCTTCTGTGTGAGATTTTGTATAGCTTTGCTTTCACCACTTGTCCTACGGTTCTATCCATCCGTTTTTGTGGTTTTTTTACATTAAAAAAATTTTTTTTCTTAATAATTATTTTTTAATAACTTTATTTTATTTTACCTTACTTTATTTTATTTTCTTATACCCTCTTCCTTTCTTTCTTTCTTTCTACTTTTTCTCCCTTTTATTCTAAGCCGTGTGGATGAAAGGCTCTTGGTGCTGCAGCCAGGAGTCAGTGCTGTGCCTATGAGCTGGGAGAACCAACTTCAGGACACTGGTCCACAAGAGACCTCCCAGCTCCACGTTAATATCAAACGGCGAAAATCTCCCAGAGGTCTCCATCTCAACACCAACACCCAGCTTCACTCCACGACCAGCAAGCTACAGTGCTGGACACCCTATGCCAAACAACTAGCAAGACAGAAACACAACCCCACCCATTAGCAGAGAGGCTGCCTAAAATCATAATAAAGCCACAGACACCCCAAAACACACCACCAGACATAGACCTACCCACCAGAAAGACAAGATCCAGCCTCATCCACCAGAACACAGGCACTAGTCCCCTCCAACAGGAAGCCTACACAACCCACTGAACCAACTTTAGCCACTGGGGACAGACACCAAAAACAACGGGAACTACGAACCTGCAGCCTGTGAAAAGGAGACCCCAAACACAGTAAGATAAGCAAAATGAGAAGACAGAAAAACACACAGCAGGTGAAGGAGCAAGATAAAAACCCACCAGACCTAACAAATGAAGAGGAAATAGGCAGTCTACCTGAAAAAGAATTCAGAATAATGATAGTAAAGATGATCCAAAATCTTGGAAATAGAATGAGAAAATGCAAGAAACATTTAACAAGGACCTAGAAGAACTAAAGAGCAAACAAACAATTATGAACAACACAATAAATGAAATTAAAAATTCTCTAGAAGGGATCAATAGCAGAATAACTGAGGCAGAAGAACGGATAAGTGACCTGGAAGATAAAATAGTGGAAATAACTACTGCAGAGCAGAATAAAGAAAAAAGAATGAAAAGAACTGAGGACAGTCTCAGAGACCTCTGGGACAACATTAAACGCACCAACATTCAAATTATACGGGTTCCAGAAGAAGAAGAGAAAAAGAAAGGGACTGAGAAAATATTTGACGAGATTATAGTTGAAAACTTCCTTAATACGGGAAAGGAAATAGTTACTCAAGTCCAGGAAGCACAGAAAGTCCCATACAGGATAAATCCAAGGAGAAACACGCCAAGACACATATTAATCAAACTGTCAAAAATTAAATACAAAGAAAACATATTAAAAGCAGCAAGGGAAAAACAACAAATAACACACAAGGGAATCCCCATAAGGTTAACAGCTGATCTTTCAGCAGAAACTCTGCAAGCCAGAAGGGACTGGCAGGACATATTTAAAGTGATGAAGGAGAAAAACCTACAACCAAGATTACTCTACCCAGCAAGGATCTCATTCAGATTTGATGGAGAAATTAAAATCTTTACAGACAAGCAAAAGCTGAGAGGGTTCAGCACCACCAAACCAGCTTTACAACAAATGTTAAAGGATCTTCTCTAGGCAAGTAAGACAAGAGAAGGAAAAGACCTATAATAACAAACCCAAAACAATTAAGAAAATGGGAATAGGAACATACATATCGATAATTACCTTAAATGTAAATGGATTAAATGCTCCCACCAAAAGACACAGACTGGGGGCTTCCCTGGTGGCGCAGTGGTTGAGAGTCCGCCTGCTGATGCAGGGGACACGGGTTCATGCCCCGGTCTGGGATGATCCCACATGCCGCGGAGTGGCTGGGCCCGTGAGCCGTGGCCGCTGAGCCTGTGCATCCAGAGCCTGTGCTCCACAACGGGAGAGGCCACAGCAGAAAGAGGCCCGCGTACCACAAAAAAAAAAAAAAAAAAAGAAAAAAGGGAGAAGACTCAAATCAATAGAATTAGAAATGAAAAAGGAGAAGTAACAACTGACACTGCAGAAATACAAAAGATCATGAGACATTACTACAAGCAACTCTATGCCAATAAAATGGACAACCTGGAAGAAATGGACAACTTCTTAGAAAAGCACAACCTGCCAAGACTGAATCAGGAAGAAACAGAAAATATGAACAGACCAATCACAAGCACTGAAATTGAAACTGTGATTAAAAATTTTCCAGCAAACAAAAGCCCAGGACCAGATGGCTTCACAGGCGAATTCTATCAAACACTTAGAGAAGAGCTAACACCTATCCTTCTCAAACTCTTCCAAAATATAGCAGAGGGAGGAACACTCCCAAACTCATTCTATGAGGCCACCATCACCCTGATACCAAAACCAGACAAGGATGTCACAAAGAAAGAAAACTACAGGCCAATAACACTGATGAACGCAGATGCAAAAATCCTCAACAAAGTATTAGCAAACAGAATCCAACAGCACATTAAAAGGATCATATACCATGATCAAGTGGGGTTTATTCCAGGAATGCAAGGATTCTTCAATATACGCAAATCAATCAATGTGATACACCATATTAACAAATTGAAGGAGAAAAACCATATGGTCATCTCAATAGATGCAGAGAAAGCTTTCAACAAAATTCAACACCCATTTATGATTAAAAAACCTCCAGAAAATAGGCATAGAGGGAACTTTCCTCAACATAATAAAGGCCATATATGACAAACCCACAGCCAACATCATCCTCAATGGTGAAAAAACTGAAACCATTTCCACTGAGATTAGGAACAAGACAAGGTTGCCCACTCTCACCACTCTTATTCAACATAGTTTCGGAAGTTTTAGCCACAGCAATGAAAGAAGAAAAGGAAATAAAAGGAATCCAAATCGGAAAAGAAGAAGTAAAGCTGTCACTCTTTGCAGATGACATGATACTATACATAGAGAATTCTAAAGATGCCACCAGAAAATTACTAGAGCTAATCAATGAATTCAGTAAAGTAGCAGGATACAAAATTAATGCACATAAATCTCTGGCATTCCTATATACTAATGATGAAAAATCTGAAAGTGAAATCAAGAAAACACTCCCATTTCCCATTGCAACAAAAAGAATAAAATATCTAGGAATAAACCTACCTAAGGAGACAAGAGACCTGTATGCAGAAAATTATAAGACACTGATGAAAGAAATTAAGGATGATACAAATAGATGGAGAGTTATACCATGTTGTTGGATACGAAGAATCAACATTGTGAAAATGACTCTAGTACCCAAAGCAATCTACAGATTCAATGCAATACCTATCAAACTACCACTGGCATTTTTCACAGAACTGGAACAAAAAATTTCACAATTTGTATGGAAACACAAAAGATCCCAAATAACCAAAGCAATCTTGAGAATGAAAAATGGAGCTGGAGGAATCAGGCTCCCTAAATTCAGACTATACTACAAAGCTACAGTAATCAAGACAGTATGGTACTGGCACAAAAACAGAAATATAGATCAATGGAACAGGATAGAAAGCCCAGAGATAAACCCACGCACATATGGTCACCTTATCTTTGATAAAGGAGGCAGGAATGTACAGTGGAGAAAGGACAGCCTCTTCAATAAGTGGTGCTGGGAAAACTGGTCAGGTACATGTAAAAGTATGAGATTAGATCACTCCCTAACACCATACACGAAAATAAGCTCCAAATGTATTAAAGACCTAAATGTAAGGCCAGAAACTATCAAACTCTTAGAGGAAAACATAGGCAGAACACTCTATGACATAAATCACAGCAAGAGCCTTTTTGACCCACCTCCTAGAGAAATAGAAATAAAAACAAAAAGAAACAAATGGGACCTAATGAAACTTCAAAGCTTTTGCACAGCAAAGGAAACCATAAACAAGACCAAAAGACAACCCTCAGAATGGGAGGAAATATTTGCAAATGAAACAACTGACAAAGGATTAATCTCCAAAATTTACAAGCAGCTCATGCAGCTCAATAACAAAAAAACAAACAACCCAATCCAAAAATGGGCAGAAGACCTAAATAGACATTTCTCCAAAGAAGATATACAGACTGCCAACAAACACATGAAAGAATGCTCAACATCATTAATCATTAGAGAAATGCAAATCAAAACTACAATGAGATATCATCTCACACCTGTCAGAATGGCCATCATCAAAAAATCTACAAACAATAAATGTTGGAGAGGGTGTGAAGAAAAGGGAACACTCTTGCACTGCTGGTGGGAATGTGAATTGGTACAGCCACTGTGGAGAACAGTATGGAGGTTCCTTAAAAAACTACAAATAGAACTACCATACAACCCAGCAATCCCACTACTGGGCATATACCCTGAGAAAACCATAACTCAAAAAGAGTCATGTGGGCTTCCCTGGTGGCGCAGTGGTTGAGAGTCCGCCTGCTGATGCAGGGAATACGGGTTCATGCCCTGGTCCGGGAAGATCCCACATGCCGCAGAGCGGCTGGGCCCGTGAGCCATGGCCGCTGAGCCTGCGCGTCCGGAGCCTGTGCTCCGCAACCGGAGAGGCCACAACAGTGAGAGGCCCATGTACGGCAAAAATAAAAAAAAAAAGAGTCATGTATCAAAATGTTCATTGCAGCTCTATTTACAATAGCCAGGAGATGGAAACAACCTAAGTGTCCCTCATTGGATGAATGGATAAAGAAGATGTGGCACATATATATAATGGAATATTACTCAGCCATAAAACGAAATGAAATTGAGCTATTTGTAATGAGATGGATGGACCTAGAGTCTGTCATACAGAGTGAAGTCAGAAAGAGAAAGGCAAATACCATATGCTAACACATATATATGGAATTTAAGAAAAAAAAAATGTCATGAAGAACCTAGGCGTAATACAGGAATAAAGACACAGACCTACTAGAGAATGGACTTGAGGACATGGGGAGGGGGAAGGGTAAGCTGTGACAAAGTGAGAGAGTGACATGGACAAATATACACTACCAAACGTAAAATAGATAGCTAGTGGGAAGCAGCCGCATAGCAAAGGGAGATCAGCTCGGTGCTTTGTGACCACACAGAGGGGTGGGATAGGGAGGGTGGGTGGGAGGGAGAGAGAGGGAAGAGATATGGGAACATATGTATAGGTATAACTGATTCACTTTGTTGTAAAGCAATTATACTCCAATAAAGATGTAAAAAAAAAAGAAGAAAATGGAATCAAGGAATTTGCTTTAACTTTAATAATGGCTATTACAATCTCCTCACTACATTAGGGGATGCACCCCAGCCCCCAGCCCAGCCCAGCCCCTTTTTTCTCCTTTAACTCACCTTGGCATTGGCAGTATCAAAAATAGTTTCAATGAGTAAGATATCAACCCCACCATCCAGAAGCCCTTTGGCCTGCTCTTTGTATGCTTCAACGAGTTCATCAAATGCTGCAAAAAACAAACCACACCCAGGACATTAGTCATGGACATCCTCTGAAAGCCCAGGACACGCTGAGTTCAGGCCTGGTGCCAGGTGAACTGACCACTGCTGGTTTATAATACATAATTTAAGGGCAACACCACCTTTTGTAAGAAACATGGCAGTGATGCAAGTTAAACCAGCAAATTGAACACAGATGCTCCTAAGCACTTAGCACACGGGCTCACTTCCCATGTGTGAGCCGAGAATGAGTGGCTGGGTGGAAAGGTGTTTGATTTCTTGAGCCCTGGCTCTTACTTTTAAGATCTTTAATATAGATCTTTCCAGGGATGGTGTTAATCAATTCAGGGATGAGTGTGAGGAACAACAGGAGAAACGTGTCACACTGATCTGGATACAACACCGGTTGCATCACATTCTCTCACACCCTCTAAGGTAAAAGTCTGCGGTCCTGTAGATTTTGCTCCTGCCCTCTGACACCAACTCTGTCAGAGAAGAAACCTGCCTGGGGGGCAATTTCACTCTCAAACACAAAAGTGTCTAATCACTCCTAGATAAAATTTCTGTTAGAAATGTCTACTTCCATCTGAGAGGTCACCCCTCTCCCCATTTGATCTCTCACCCAAGAAAGAAAAGATGCTCATATATTCAATAGAGAAGCCTACTTCATCCTATTCAGCACAAGAGACAGGAAACGTTAGCTCCTCACTGCCACACGTCAGCCCAGAATGAGCAACCCCCGGTGGAAAGTGTGGTATCTGTCACCAAAACCTACAATCCACACTTGCCTGAACTTGCCTTCTACACAGAACTCATTACCACGCGTAGCATCATTACTATTCTGCTCTAATCATTCAATACTTTTTGTTTTTTTGTAGTCTGATGCTTAAGAAATTGCCCTAGATTTCTAGACTTTTCATACACTCTCAATGCAAGTATGCTTACAGATGGTGGTTTACAACGTTTACAATGCTAGCATGCATATATAGCTTAGACTGTTTTCTGATAAATAAAGTGGGAGTCTAGTGGGTTATCCTATAACTGACCAAGGCCTGGTATCTATATTTGCTCAACTTCTCAGTTTAAAGTTTTGTTTTGATTGGTTTCATTTCCGCAGCTCATAAAGAAGCCCAAACACAACAACATGCACCTTTGAAAGCAGGCTCAAAATGAGTAATACTAATACTATGACTAATACTAGCTCACTTTTTATCTTAATGTCTACTACATTCCAGGGACTGCTGTAAGCCCTTAAGTCACAATAATCCTTAAGTAGATGCTGGTATTGGCCCCATTTTACAGATTTATAGATTACTGAAACACAGAGGTACTTGCCCAAGGTCAATGATTATATCTCATACTCACTGATGTTCCTGTAATCTGGTCTTTCCACAGATGGGGACACAGAGAGTGTCTTGTTAGTTGGACCCAGAGCTCCTGCCACATACCTCTTAATTCCTTTAGGAAAAGAAAAACAAGTGTGAAATCTCTAAACAGCTCATAAGTTAATACGCTATCAGATTTCCCCTAGAACACAGGTATACAATCCTTTGTCCGTAACTCTGAAATCCAAAAAGCACAAAAGCCCCACTTTTTTCCTTAATTCATTTGACAACAAAACTTGACCTCTCCTAAACTACAAGAGGCTATTCATAGTCTTTACCTCACTTAGTGGACGATTCATAGATTTTACTGCAAACAGATGTTTGATTATGAGGCTGTCCTGGATCCCACTGAGGAAATTATGAAATATAAAGTATGTGCACATGTTACCGCCAAGCCAAAAACTCTGAATTCTCACACATGTGGCTTCAAAGAATTTCAGTTAGCAATCCTTTCCTGTCACCATAGCTATGCTTGAACAAATGCTCTCTCTCCCTAATCTTAAGAAACCCTGAAGGTCGTGAACATAGGTTTTGCAGAAGTTCTTCACAGTAGCATTGATCTTGAAATGCTCTCCACTGCTGTACTACAGGGCCTTTGCTGGGGGAAAATATTAAAGCACGATTAACAATTATGAAGCCTGAAATTCAAGTATGAAGCAGATCAAATCTCACATTAAAACTCTTTCATGAATGTTTTAATAAGCTTTCCTCTAGGCTAGAGTCTAGGTGCTTCTAAAGGAGCCGGAGATACTGTGTTTCTTACATATGGGAACACAGGGCAGGGCCGCAGTGCTCATCACCTTTGGTGGTTTTAACCAGGTGGTTATGCTTTACCATCTAACTGGAGCAAACTACCCACTAGCTGATAGCCCAGCCTTTGAACAGCTTACAAGCCCCGATATTCTTTATCTTCCCCAAAGCTGAACAATAACATGGGTGTAAGAAAAACGTCCTTGTCTTTCCCTGCTTTAGCTGGTTTGATAGCCTCTGACCTGTGACTTTGTTGGGGCAACAGTCTATGCCCTTCTGATTTCAACATTATCTCTCAGAAACGGAGCTCCTATAAATTGCTTCAGTCTTCATCAGTATGCTGTGTCTAACTTCCCAACAATTTTGCTTTACATCTTCCCTGTTGGCAATAATTTCACGTTTCCAAATCTTAAGGGGCAGGTATTTCTTCCATTCCTTTCCCACCCTCAAAGCCTCCCCTGCAGCTGGTGCCCAAGTGTTCTTATGGCAGCCAGCCAGGAGGCTAGTTACTTTAGGGAGGCACTTTTCAAATCCCAGTAAGACTGATTCTCATGCCACCCTCTTTGTGTGGTACACAGCACCTTCAAAGACAGTAGTGGTATGAAGTAGAAGATGCTCAAAAGACAATCTTTCTTTACCTAAATAAGGCAAAATCACAGGGGTGAGGGAAGCTTTCAAGCGAGAAGATCAAATATCTTAATGATCACCAATGTAACCAAAACAGCTGTGCCTCAATAACCAAAACACGTACTCCCAAAGGGAGACAAATCATTTTAGCTGTAAATGTACACGGAAGTCACAGTTCTGCCTACAAAGTTAGGATAAAACACCCAGTAGAGTAAACACAGCGTAAACCCTGAGCCCAAGCCCCAAGGAAACAGAGTCAATTCAGAGGGACACTGAATGCTTGACTATGAAACTGCAGAGAAGTAACCTACAAACAAGTACGTGATGGTGTCTGCAGTGCTGCTGTAGGCCAACTGTCGCGAAAGGAAAAGGGGCAGTAAGGACAGTATATTATAGCTGAGGATGTCAAAGGAAACATCTTTGTAAAAAAAAAAAAAAAAAAAAAAGGAGAAAACTGTTCCTTACCTGTCTGGAGAGTTATCTCCTCAGCTGCTTTTCTGGCCACTCCCGCAGAGCACTTGTTCATCCTGTAGGCCTAACACATCAACTGCAAATGTTAGTTTGTCCTTCTTTCCCTCCATAAAATAAGGAATTCATGACCTTCTAAAACACAGTTTTATTCAGTAAGGAAAGGTGGAGTGAATTAGTTTGAGGTCTGAATGAAATCTTAGTCAAAAAGGCCTACCAGCGGCCCCAGCCTTGAGGGCAACAGGAAAGGCAAGAGTCTTTGGGAACTGCTTTTACGGTCTTCCACAGAACCATGAGCCAGCTGGCAAAAAGGGCAATCTCCGGACGTCTGGCATGTCAGAATAAGCTGATGTAGTGAAATATTCTGAGTTAGAAAAAAGCATAGTAATGGAAAAAGCAGGGGCTTCAGAGACAGAAGACCTGGGTTCTAAAACCAGCTCTGTCACTACCTGCCAGGGTGGTTCCCTTAGGAACTCCTCCAGGTCCTGGCTTCCTACACCGTACAATGGTGGGAATCAGTGGGTCTCAAGTTTTTGTAGATTATGAAACTCTTGAGAATTTGGAGAAGGGCCACGAACCCTCTCACTAGGAAATAAAGCAAGCATGCAGAAACATACAAAGTAGTGCCAGCAAGTTTTACCGAAAAACACTCAAGCCCATTCATTTACGTATTGTCTGTTGCTGCTTTTGCACTATAATGCTAGCGTTGAGTAGTTGCAAAAGAGACAGTACTAGCCAACAAAGCTTAAAATATTTACTGTCTGGCCCTTAACGGAAAATGTTTGCCAACTCCTGCCCTCAAATAATTCCCTTGATAACCCACAAGGCAAGTGATTTCACAAAGCCCCATCACCATAAGGGAAAACAGTGTCAGAGAACTCAGAACTATGTGCATGAACACAGAGGCAAGTTCTGGAAAAATCCCACCCAGAAATGGGGACCTCAGCATCTACCATATATTTTCATCATTAACCATTTACAAAACTTGAATATGGAAGCATCCTGTTGACTAAAAAGAAATGAAATCCTTTACCCCACACCCACTAGGATGCTTACTATCAGGAAAAAACAAAAACAAAACAAATGCTGGCAAAGATGTGTAAAAACTGGAAACCTTGTACACTATTGGTGGGTATACAAAATGATGCAGCCACTGTGGAAAACAGTATGGTGGTTTCGCCAAAAATTAAACATTGAATTAGTGTATAATTCGGCAACTCTACTTCTGGTTATGTATAGATACTCAAAGGAAATGAAAGCAGGGATGAAGAACAGATTATCTGTACACCATGCTCATAGTAACATTGTTCACAGGAGCCAAAAGGTGGAATCAGCCCATGTCCCTCAGCGGATGAATGAATAAACAAAATGTGGCATATCCATACGGTGGAATATTATTCAACCTCGAAAGAGTACGATATTCTGATACATGCTACATCATCAGTGAACCTTAGGGACATTAAACTAAGTGAAACAAGATAAGTCACAAAAGGACAAAAACTGTATGATCCACTCAGATAAGGTAGCTAGGGGAGTTAAATTCATAGAGACAGAAAGTAGAATGGTGGTTTCTAAGGGCTGAGGTGGAAGGGAAAATTGGGAATTATTGTTTAATGGGTACAGAGTCTAAGTTCTACAAGGTGAAAAGAGTTCCACGGACAGATGGTGGTAATGGTAGCACAACAATGTGAATGTACTTAATGACACTGAACTGTACACTTAAAATTGGTTAAAATAGTAAATTTTATGTTACATGTATTTTTCCACAATTTTTTAAAGAAAGGAAACCAAATCTGGCCCCCAACTTAAAAAGGCTTCACAGAACTGTGCACATGGCCAATCATTATGCTTTTATTCAAGTCACTGCATAATGAGCATCGTTTTTATTTGATTATTACTTGCCCATAAAGAAAGCAGCTGGAAAATGAATGGGCTGTTGTGTGTATAAGCAGAAGCGATTCTAACCATTTTCCGCATCTGACCACAAATAATAGATAACTAGGCATTAGCTTGACTCTGCAGCTTTGGCTGGTTTTCTCACTAGCAATTACCAATGCAGCAAACGCTCATGAATATCTTAGATACAAGGAAAAATGAAATCCTTACCAAGTGTTCGAGGCCATAGTCAGCTTGGGCAATAGCAGTGCTGCTAAAAGTATTTGTTTCAATGATATCTGCCCCAGCCAGCAAGTAATCCTGCCACAAGAGAAAGTAATGTCAATGCTATGAATTTTAGAATCCCTGTCCCCCAACAATAAACTAGTCTTTTCCTCACCAAGGCCACCAAACATCTTTTGACCACTTACTAAGTGCAAGGCACTGTACTAGATAGAGGCTGGGGATGCAAAAAGACCTAAGGATTTCACAGAAAGGCCTGTGATATGAACAAATAAACACAGAACTTGAATTCAGACAAAGTTCACTTGTGGTGTGAATTGAGTCAAGTTCTTTAAACTCTGAGTTTCAGTTTCCTCATTTGAAAATAGTATAACCCTAACCCTACTTCACCGGGTGGCCAGATGATGGTACAGATCACACACCAAGCTTCTGGCACACGATGGCCAAGGAACATTCCTTCTGTTCCTTTGCCAGCTCTCTGCTTCAGCACAGTGAGAACCCCGCTGAGAAGGGCACTATCTCTGCAGTCTTGATTCTGACCACCGTTGTTTCAGTGCACAGCTCCTGGTCCCTCTGAGCCACATCTGCACCCTTACGAAACCCTGAGGACCTCGGTGCCCTCCGGTTCTCCCTGTTTGAAACATTTCTGCCTTGTTTCACTCTTTGGACACCATCTCAACTTCAATCCGATGAAAATTCTGGAATCTCTTGATTTTCCAATAGTGAGTAAGCCCAACCCCACCTAAGCAGATGGACACTGTTTGCAGAAGAGCTGGGAAATGAAAACCAAGATTCACACATTTATAATAAGTCACAAACATCCCAACTATCTATCACTAGGGAAATGACTAAATAAACTATAATATGTCCATTTTATTACATGCTATGTGGCAGCTAAAAAACAGTGTGCACATATATGTACATACACTAACACGGAAAATCTCCAAAAGTATTGAGTAGAAAAACAAAATTGACTGATATGTAAACCATGACACCATTAAGTTTAAAACATACATACACACAAATTGTACTGAGTTTTCTACAGATATCTATATGTATACATGTACATACATAATATATACATATACATAAATGCATAACAAATGATCTGGAAAGACATACATCAACTAGTATAAGTGGTTATCTCTGAGGAAAAAATAGAAATTTGGAGTAGTGGTAAAAAGGGAATTTATTCTTATCTATGGGTTCTGTTTTATAAGAACAAATTAAAATTCAGTTTTTCAACAAAGAGCAAGAAAAACTGAAAACAACCTTAATGCCTAAGAATAAGGTTAGTTAAGTAAATGATGGTATATATGTAGAATAGATTATAATAAAGTTATTAAAACCATGTCTCAGGATATTTAAGGCTCATGGTATTAAGTAAAAAATGCAAATTATAAAATAGTATGAAGCAATAATAATCCCAATTTAATTTTAAAAATCCAAACACAGAAAACTAGACTGAAATATAAATTAAAATATGTGAATGGCAATTATGTCTTGGTATGGATATCACAGGTGGTTTTAATTTTCTCCTTTATGCTTTCTATAGCATCTAGCTAGACATTTTATTTTTGTAACGATGAACACATATTGTCTTTATAATTAGGGAAAAAATATTTCTAAATTCCTAGTTATTATTTTCTCCAATTGTGTGTAGATTTAAAATTTTAAATAATATAAAGTTTAAAAGGTGTTTCTTCTAGCTCTTCACCCTTTCTCTCCACCTTTTTTCCCAGAACAATATCCCACTCATGAGCCCCGGATATGACACCCCTGAGATTCTAAGCCTATTCTCACCAATTTAAAACACGTGTGATAAGGGCAAGCTACTTAATTTCTCCTCAGTTTTCCCATGAATCAATAGAAAGCTGTCAAGATTAAAGGAGGTCATTAATGACAGCAAGGCCACAGGCTACCAACAGGTGTTTTAAATATTGGTTCCTGTTGGTCTCAGCCTATCAACAGTGATGGGCTAGGAATGCCTGATGCACTCACATAGGCCCTTACCGCCTGTGCTGAGCCAGGACCGAGCCAATGCCACAGCTACACTGGCGCTACTGGTTCTTATTATGATTGCAAGACTCACCTCAGCAACAACCATCAGGGAACTTTTGGAAAAAATCAAGGTTTATTACTCACAGGCATGCCCGGGCCATACAGTGAGGTAGCTGGGGGAAGGCGGGGGTTGGGCAGGAATGACCGAGAAAACCGGGGGTTCTGCCTTTATTGGGGTCAATGCAGGGGTGCCTAGGGTTTTGTGGGTTCACTCTTTATTGGAGAACTTAAAACCTAAGAGCAGAAATTAGGGCTCAGGAAGGAAAAAGCAGGGTAATTCATCGAGGTTATGAAAATTCCCTTTCTAAAAAGGGTATTTCATGGCTGGGAGAAGCCTGGTTCCTGGTCTGGCTGTTTAGCTAGCAGATGTGTCACACAACTGGCAGGGTGTTAATTGACATGGATGCCTCTGAAACGATGCCTCCGCAACCAAAAGCTTAATGTCAGGCACTTACATTACAATCAAAAAAGCTTAGTGTCAGACACTTGCACTTCAAATAGGACCTGGCCATTCCATTAAAATTAAGTATCAGGGGATCAGCTCTATGGTCAGTAACTCCACTAGAAATAACTAAGTGTGAAAATAACCCAGTCTTTTTCCCTTCCTCATCCATGAACACGACACGGTCTCTACATCCAGAGAATTCCAGCTAGTCAATATTCCCCCACGAATGGGACAGCTAGGTTACACCTTATGGTATTTACAGTCATTTTTGCTTCATGTCCCTATCTTGGGAAACTTGCTGTTCTATCTACATGCCTATCTAACTCACAGGACAAAGATTCGTTCCCTCAAAAAACATTTACTGGGATTTCCCTGGTGGCGCAGTGGTTAAGAATCCACCTGCCAATGCAGGGGACAAAGGTTTGAGCCCTGGTCCGGAAGATCCCACGTGCCGCGGAGCAACTAAGCCCGTGTGCCACAGCTATGGAGCCTGCGCTCTAGAGCCTGTGAGCCACAACTACTGAGCCCGAGCCACAACTACTGAAGCCTGCGCTCCTAGAGCCCGTGCTCCACAGCCAGAGAAGCCACCGCAATGAGAAGCCCGTGCATCGCAACGAAGAGTAGCCCCTGCTTGCTGCAACTAGTGAAAGCCTCCGTGCAGCAACAAAGACCCAACGCAGCCAAAAATAAATAAATAAATAAAATTTATTTTAAAAAAAATTTACTGACTTACTACGTGCAAGATACTGTTTTAGGCAGTAGGGATTCAGTAGTGAAAAGCAGGCCCAAATTCCTGCCCTCAGGAAGCTCATACTCTAGTGATAATCCACTTGAATGAGGACAAAGCCACACATCATGGGCTGGCCTGGGTGTCGGGGGTTGGGGGAGGGTGGTGATTTTACCAACTGCATAATAAGAACTGATGTTTGTAACCACGCCAAGCAATTCATACCCATGATGGCATTCCCAGTCCACAATATACTGGAATTTTATAATGCAATTTGACTACATAGTCTCAGGCCTCGCAGAAAAACTCGTAGAACCAAAACTCTTCAAGGACCAATTTAAAATCTTCCAGCAACTACAATTTCCATCATGACCAAAGGAAAGGCATTCCTAGTTCTTCTTCAAATGAAAACCGTTCTGCATCTTATCTAGAACAAAGTCTTGACCACCCAAGAGAAGGGTCCTTTCCACCCTCAATGAATCATTTAATCACTGATTCATTTGAGTTTTTTTTTCTCTAAGAAGAGTCTGAAAGGCAACAAAAGCAAAAAATAAATAAGTGGGACTATATCAAACTAAAAAGCATCTGCATAGCAAAGGAAACCATCAACAAAATGAAAAGGCAACCTACTGAATGGGAGAAAATATTTGCAAATCATGTGTCTGATAAGGATATCCAAAATAGACAAAGAACTCATACAACACAGTAGCAAAAAACAATCCAAACAATCCAATTCAAAAATGGGCAGAAGACAGGACTTCCCTGGCAGTCCAGTGGTTAAGACACCACACTTCCACTGCAGGGGGTGCAGGTTCGATCCCTGCTCAGGGAACTAAGATCCTACATGCCTCGCAGCACGGCCAAAAAAACAAAATGGGCAGATCTGAATAGACATTTTTCCAAAGAAGACATACAGATGGCCAACAGGTACATGAAAAGATGCTCAACATCACTAATCATCAGGGAAAATGCAAATTAAAACCACACGATATCACCTCTCACCTATCAGAATGCCTATTATCAAAAAGATAAGAAATAACAAGTGTTGGTGGGGAGGTGGAGAAAAGGGAATCCTCTCGCACTGTTGGCAGGAATATAAATTTGTGCAGCCACTATGGGAAACAGAATGCACGTTCCTCAAAAAATTAAAAATAGAACTACTATATGATCCAGCAATTCTATTTCTGGGTAATATCCAAAGAAAACAAAAACACTAACTCAAAAAGATAGATGCACCCCCACGTTCACTGCAGCATTATTTACAGTTGCCAACATATGGAGACAATCTAAGTGTCCACTGATGGCTGAATAAAGAAAATGTTATATGTATATGCAATGGAATATAACTGAGCTATAAAAAAGAAGGAAGGTGGTTGCCAGAGGTGGAGGGTGGAGGGGAGGGGAAATGGATGAAGGGGTCAAAAGGTACAAACTTCCAGTTATAAAATAAATAAGTCATGGGGATGTAATGTACAACATGGTGACTATGTTTAATACTACTGTATTGTATATTTGAAAGTTGCTAAGAAAGTAGATCTTAAAAATCCTCATCACAAGGAAAAAAAATTGCAACTGTGTAGGGTAACAGATGTTAGCTAGACTTACTATGGTGACCGTTTCACAATATATACAAATTTCAAATCATGACATTGTACACCTGAAACCAATGTTATGTTCTTTGTCAATTATGCCTCAATTTTTTTAAAAAAAGTCTGAAACACCTATAACAATGCCCTTCTCCAAAAGATAAGACTTTCTCACTTCCCTGGTAAATATGTTTGTCCTTCAAATTGAATGCAGACCAGAAAAACAGATTAAATCACCTTATTATCTCTTCTAGTCATAATCCTATGAAATTCCCATGATAACCTATGAAACAATTTAGTCCTACACTTATTTTTAAATTTTAAAAGTCTAGCAATACTCAGTTACTTGCTTCTGATTTCTTTATGTTGGCTAGCCATTTTTATTAATTTATTTATTTTTTGGTCATGCCACACAGCTTGCAGGATCTTAGTTCCCTGACCAAGGCTAGTCATTTTTATTAAAGACAGGAAAATGGCATGAAAGAACATGGGTTTTCAAGTCAGTAAACCTCTGTAACGTCAGGCAAGTTATTTAAACTCTGAGGTGCTCAGTTTCCAAATCTACAAAATGAGAGTAACAACTACCTTTCAGTTTTACTTCATCAGGGCTGTTGTGGTGACTTAAATAAGTTAGTGTAGGTAAAAACCCTAATTTGTCCAGGATTTTATGGTTTTTCACTGTCGTTGAAATGCCTCAAAGGCAGAAAACCTGCCGTCCTCATTTCCTTATCTTGAATGCTCAATACGACTTTTACATGGTGCCCAAAACCTGCTTTCTGAATAAGCCACCTCTGTCTGAACAAATCACCCCTTTCTTCTCTCTCCCCCAGAGCACTTGGCCCAGTGGTCTGCCCTCAGGACACCAAAGGCCTTTCGGAATGACAGGATGAAAATATAAGAACCTGGGGATGCTTTACCTTATGGATTTGGTAAATGACATCGGGCTGAGTTATACTTAAAATGTCATTGTTGCCTTTCAGGGGCCTGGCGTGATCTTTAAATTCTTGTCCTCGGAAGTCATCTTCACTCAGCTTGTGCCGCTGGATCATGGTCCCCATCCCTCCATCAAGCACCATAATCCTCTCCCGCAGGATGGCGTCAATCTCATCCTGCAGGGTCTTCTTCATTCCTGCTTTAAAGAAAGTGAAAATCGGACTTTACAAAATGAAAGGGGGAAAACGTGTGTGGAGAGGGAGTGTAGACTAAATTATACTAATTCACAACAGGGAGTAAATGGGGCTCATAAAACATGTGCTTGTAACCTTGAGGCATTTGAAAAATGCTGCCCCAGAATGTTTAAATAACAATGCTTAATGAAATAGGACACTCTACAAAGCACAGAATCACTGGTAAAGCACGACACCAAGGTTAAAGTAGGCTCCAGTTGTTCCTGTTTCGAAGATGAGCAAAACAGGCAGCAAAGAGCCCAGTGTTAACAAGGCCAGGCCACCTGCCGGAGAACATCTTTAGGGCTCTCTGTTGGTTCTGTGCATGTGTCCCCTCAATAAGGAGATTTAGCTTGATAATTGAAAGCCATCAATAATTCCAAACTGCCATTTAGACTGTTAACTTTGACGGTCTCTCCCACCTACTGCCAGAACTCACGTAGCCTACACACAGGGTTTTCCTCACCCCTGCTCCACCTCCGGACCGATGGCTGCTTAACACCCTGGAGCTTCTCAACTCTCCCTGTGCCCTTGACTTCTCCTAATTCCCGGTCCTCAAAAGCCCCAAGGCCTACTCCTTCCAATCCTACTTTATGGTCTCCAAGAACTACTGGAAAGCCACAAAACCATGCTGTTTGGAGTCACTGAAAATTCCTAACATGGAGCCTCTCGTTTGGTTCACCTTTTCTCGGTGCTCTCAACACTTCCCACACCTGCTGTCCCAAACCTCTGCTTGCTTTTGGCACCAAATCCTTCTCATCCTTTTCACTCACAGGTGATTTCACCTAATCCTGTACAAAAGAGTCTTCTTTGGGGAGCTCCTCAAATTCACCCCCCTCCACCTCAAAATCCTCTTGCAGCTCGGCTCCCTCTGCACCTAAAGAAGAGCACTTGACCAGCTCCACCCACACCTCCCACTGCTCCTCCCTTCCAACTCCGCCCCCCACCCCCCCACCCCCGCCAACCCCGGGCAGCTCTAGCTCAACCTGTCTTCTCGCTGTGGCTTCCTCCTCTGCCTCTCTACCGCAATTACTCTCCAAAGGCACCCACGACCTTCGAATTTTCAAACAATGGCTCCAATCTTAGACCCAGATTTCAAGGTGTCCACCTGTGACGGCCCCCTAGAATACCCACCTGCCCCTCAATCTATTATCCAAATCCAAACCTGCCAAATTTCCTGTCTGCTCTTCCTGTTTCTGTGAATGGCACCACCCTTCCCAGAAGCCTGACCTGACAACCTCAGTGTCAACTGACTCCTCACTCGCCCTGATAACCAGCATCTACTCAGATCTCAAGCCCTATAGATCTGGCATCCAAAATGCCATTCATGGACTTCCCTGGTGGTCCAGTGGTTAAGACTCCGCACTTCCACTACAGAAAGGGGGCATGGGTTTGATCCCTGGTCGGGGAACTAAGATTCCACATGCCAAGTGGCATGGCCAAAAGAACCCCCAAAAACCAAAAAAGCATTCACATTGGGCCCACCTTCCATCCCCAGTGCCACCCTTTCTTCAAGCCCTTACTACACATCCCAGCCATCACAGATCCTCTCTGAGCTTCAGTTTGCATCCATGAAAACTGAGAATAACAATACCTGCTCATCCTACCTCATGGAGTTGTCTTACGGGTTAAATGGGATCAGATATGAAGATGCTTTGTAAAAAATCAAGTGTCCTACAAAGGTAAGAGATTATGACCACCGGGGTGACTGTACCTGGTCACCCTACATTCCAACCCATCCTATGCACCACGACCAGATTCATCTTCCTAAAGTACAAGTTTAAACCAGCTGCTTCCCTTGCTCAAAAACCTTCACCAATCCCTTACTGCCGGGCTTCCCTGGTGGCACAGTGGTTGAGAGTCCACCTGCCGATGCAGGGGACACGGGTTCGTGCCCCAGTCCGGGAAGATCCCACATGCCGCAGAGCGGCTGGGCCCGTGAGCTATGGCCACTGAGCCTGCGCGTCCGGAGCCTGTGCTCCACAACCGGAGAGGTCACAACAGTGAGAGGCCCGCGTACCGCAAAAAAAAAAAAAAAAAAAAAATCCCTTACTGCCCACCAAACTTACAAGTTATTCACCACAAATCACAATGACACCCACCTCTGCTGTCAACATGGCCTTCTGTGCTCCCTAAAAGAGGAACAAAGCTGGAATAAAATGCAGCTGGCTCTAAGCTATTTGAGCCTCTTGGAGGAAAAGACTGTGACTACACCAACTGATCACTGTCCCTAGCAATACCAAGGACAGTACCTGGCACCTAAGTGTTCAGTAACTCTTTCCTTAATTGAGACAGCAAGAAAGTGAGGAAAGATGAGAAAGAAGAGAAGGTCATCTAAAACCCAAACCAGTAATGTATGAAGATTTGTAAGCTGGCATTGGGTGCAAATTTACAAGCCAGCGCTGTCTTACTGTCCAGAGTCTTAGGTACTCAATACAGAAACAGGAGCTAAATGATGGCTACAGAGCTATTTTGACTGATCTACTCCTAATAGGCTTCAGAAAGCTTTGCTCTAGCAACCCGCAAGGCAAATTTGCCAATATCTGGTTTCTTTCCCAAAGGACATTATGCTTATTTCAGGGTTTACTATTCCTTTCCAAAACCAACTCACTGGCTAATTCTGTTTATTGAACTGACAGGTGAAAGAAAACTCTTCCTGAAAAAGGAACAAAGTTAAGATCCAATGATCTGACCAGTAGTACTTCAAGTACCAAAGGAAAAAAATCACTTCCTGGGAATGTGAAGAAAAGCAGGGCTTATTGAGACATGTATAATAGAAAGATTGGTAGGCAATCCGGCAGTGGTCCAGTCATTTCCAGCTAAAGTCAAAAAAGGTAATTCAGGTGTGGCATTAATTTGGACACCCCATGATGTGGTTGTCCTATCAGCTAATAAGCACCCAGAATTTGACATGATTAATTAATGGTGACGACAAAAAAAGCCAAGAAATTGGGGTTTTAGTCCTCACTCTCATAAGTAGCTATGGGGTTTTGGACAAGATATGCCCCGCCTTTATCACAGAAAGTGTGATAAGAGAATGAAACAATGTGTTTGAAAGCAAATTTCAGATGTTAACAGCTGGGACTCTCAAATCACACAAGTCATGAAATGAGACATATATCCTTCACATAAACAGCCCGTAAATGTTAATGACTCTTACTATGTCATTATTATTGCATAGCTGATAAAAAGTGGAGCTGGGCTTGAAACTCTAAAGGTTGCTTTCTATATACTACAGTGTCCAGCAGACCATGAAAAAGCATCACATAAGCCTGAAGCTATCAGCTCTGTTCATCTTGGGGCAGGAAGCAGGGATGGCATGTTTACAGGTTTGGAAATGAACATGAATGTGGCAGAGGGAAGACAATACTCGGTGAAAACTTTTAAATGGAGATCCTTTCAGATGGGGAATAAGAAGAGAGAAGATTAAAAACTTTAACCTATATGCTCAACTGAGTTCCTTTTTTCTTAAAAGAATGCAGCTGCAATCCACCCTGAAATAAGAGCATGTGAGCTTAAGTAGGTGTGACTGAATCACCCAACTGTGGGCGCACAGGGTGTGGACATGGTGGGGGGGGGAGTAAGTGATGCATCTGAAATTTAAAAAGTATTCAAACCTTCTAGGAAAAAAACCCCAGTCTTTTCCACAATGAAATATGCCTTTCGCATCAGCAAAATAGTCAATCAGTATCATATTATTTACATGTCTTTGTCCTTCTATCTCCTCCACTGACCACGTGCACAGATGCTTAAGGAGACAGGAAGAAGAAAGGAGAAATTAACTTAACAACATAAGAAATGCCCCACCTCCTCCCACCCTGGTCTAGCTCATCAGTGTTGGTTTGGCTTTTCTCTACTCACTGCAAATCTGACAATGGAGTGCACCTCACTTCTCCCATTTTCATAAGAAGTCTAAGCATTTTTTCATGAGGCCTCCACTGTATTCACTTCTCAAATCAGAAATATAGATTGTTTTCAATCTGTAAGACAGTTCACTATAGGGACTTCCTTGGCCGTCCAGTGGTTAGGACTCTGGGCTTCCACTGCAGGGGGCACAGATTCGATCCCTGATCAGGGAACTAAGATCCCGCATGCCGCGTGGCAAAGCCAGAAAAAAAAAAGATAGTTCACTATTTACCATAAAACAACCCCATCCCCACACATACAAACTGTGGTATCTTGTTAAGAGTCATCACATATGTAAGAGATCAAAGGTTTTTTGTAAACTCTAGACAAAACATGTGAATTTTTATGAGAAACTTGATAAACTTACTCTGTAACTTATGTGGAAGACTAAAAGTCCAGAAAGAGCTAAGTTAACTTTTAAAAAGTAGGAAGAGATTATTTGGCCTACCAAATACTATGATATACTACAAAACAATATCATAAAATAAGGAAAGTAAAATATAGAATATCTTTATTACTTAGCATAGGGAAAGACTTCCAAAGACTCAAAAAGCTCAATCTATAATGTTAAAAAAAAAAAAAGGTGAATTTGATTACATAAAAACTAAGAATTTCTGTTAAATGACAGTCACTACAGACAAAAGTAATAAACAGATTATGAATTGGAGGAAGATTCTGCAATGTCTATAACTGAAAGGGACTGGGAATTCCCTGGCAGTCCAGTGGTTAGGACTCCGCGTTTCCACTGCTGGGGGCCCAGGTTCGATTCCTGCTCAGGGAACTAAGCAGGAACTAAGATTCCGCCTCAGGGAACTAAGATTCCACAAGCAGCACAGCACGGCCAAAGAAAAAAAAATTTAAAAAAAAAAAAAAGGTGTAAGTGAAAGGGACTAACATCTATTATGTACCAGGAGCTCCTACAAATCAATAAGAAATCAAATAGAAAAATGGGCAAAAGATGTGAATAAGCAAACCAAGAGAAGGAAAAATTGAATAATCAACAAGTATATGAAGAGATGCTCCAACTCATTAACTATCAAAAAGACAGGAATTAAAACAAGACAAAACCAATATATACACAATGGATGGGCAATAATTAGAAGACTGGATAATGCCAAAGAAAATCTGAACTCTTGCTTTTTGGAACATAGACAGATACAGCCATTGTGGAGAGCAGCCTAGCAGGAGTCAGTAAAATTAAGCATGAGGAAAACCCAACAATCTTACTCCTGGTATTTCCCAAACAAAGTCTCCATCGATCCACAGAGAACAAATCAGAGGATGTTTATAGAAGTGGCAAGTTGCAGACAACCTTGGGAAATAGCAAAGTCAAATGTGCAGGATGCTCATGCAGAATACTGCTGGGTGGTAGCCGGATCTACCTCTGTGTTGCTCTACTGTACAGACAGAATATTGAGGGAGAAAGTTAGAAATGACTAACTACCAGGTTTATATTTATATGAATTAAAAATACATACACAGACTAGAGTCTACAAGGAAATGTACAAATACGTGGAAATATGTGAAACAGGAGCAAGAGAATTGTGAACAGAAAATAGAGGCAAAAGGGAACACATAATAAAAAAAATATGAGTGGAAATTGTAAGGATTGAACACAAAACTCCTCTGCAACTGAGGTCCTTAAAAATCCAATGCATCTACATTTTCCACGTTTATTTATCCTTTGGGGGATAACGTAAGATTTACCATAAGAGAAACTAAAAGATCCTCCTCCCATATTTGTTAGCATAAGTGTTCACTGTTCTAATCTTTATGTGTTCCGCAAGACTTTCCAGTATGGGATTATCTTTCACTGGCTTCTAATCACCATTGCTCCTCCAGAACCTTCTCATAAGAGTAAGTCACCTTAACAATTCTCCTTTCCCTTGGCAGGGTGAGCATTTGTTGAAATGCTGCTCTCCCATAAACAACAAAAACAACAAATCAAACCTCTGGTATTTATCTGTATTCAGTTCATTAGGTCTAGAACATTCTGTACTTTTTTTTTTTTTTGTGGTACGCGGGCCTCTCACCGTTGTGGCCTCTCCCGTTGTGGAGCACAGGCTCCGGGTGCACAGGTAAAGCAGCCATGGCTCACGGGCCCAGCCGCTCCGCAGCATGTGGGATCTTCCCAGACCGGGACACGAACCCGTGTCCCCTGCATCGGCAGGCGAACTCTCAACCAGTGCGCCACCAGGGAAGCCCTAGAACATTCTGTACATTCTGTACATTTTACTCCTGACTAGTCAGGTTCTAAACAGAGCAGATTCTCCCTAACATCTTTCACAGTAGAAGTTTTGCAGGTCCTTCATTTAACTGACTAGTTACAACAGTGTCTCAGAAATACCTTTAAGTTTAACATATATATGTATTATATAGATATGCAGTCCAGAAGAGAGAGTCCTTATCTAGCGAGCCTAAGAGATCATAGTATTTTTCCCAGTTTGAGAGGACCTAGACAATGTATTTTGTTTATTTGGGTGATTTTTTTTCTACCACTAACGTTTTATTTCCCAGTAATAATACTGTGATTCATAGTAAGTGTTCCAAAGAATAAACAAACATGGGTTAACTGGTTAAAACACCAATTAGATGTTGAGGTGGGTAAGTCAGATACTATCACCTTTAAGAACCATCCTGAAGAATGACAAGATGAAGGCATAAACAAATAAACCCCTAATACACAGGATTTTAGGTAATAAATTAGTGTCAGGAACACATTTCCTCTGGGGATAGAATGATCCCATGTAGCTCATTTATTTAGGACTCCCATATCCACTGCACTAACTGGGGAACACACAGAGCAAGGAAAAGAAGTTTTCATTTTCTGCATTGTAAAAAAATGATCCCAACACATTCTCAGCAGTTTCCTGACTTTACTATATTAAAGACTATCTTACTGCTGCCCTATAAGTCCCTTGCAAGATACTTCATTTTTGAATCTCTAACTTCTAGGTTGCACCAACTTGCTACACTTTGTAGACATCTCTCTGCTTGTGCAATGTTCCATTTCTGAAATATACTATTTCCGCTTTGATTTTAATAAGACAGGGAAGAATTAGAATCAGGTAACTGGCTGATATCAATTCACTGGCTCATTTAGTCATTCTTTCATTAATCACTTAACAACTGAGTTCCAGATAACATAGATAGCAAGGATGAAACTAAGAAATGTTTAGAAGCTGTAGTTAAACTTTTCTCACAAGAAGTATTTGCTAGCCCACCAGCCTCTTTCCTAAGCGGGTACAACCATGGTCTGAGGTCATGGACATTTAGGCTTAAGGCCTGACCTCGAGATTCAAGAATTCCCAGTTCTTCATTAAAGAGCTTCACTAAGACTGGACACCAATAAGTAACTAAGTAAGGGTTTTTAGGAAGTTAAAACCTGATTCTCACCCCAACATACAGGCTGCCCACACAGAGAGAAGCAGCAGAAGTGAGCCTTGGGGTCAGGGAGCTGAGCTAGATTCAAATACTCAACAATTTTCCTTTCATCTGCTGTACAAAGATCACTCAGTATTCAAACTATTCTAAATCTTTAGAGGCATTTTGCTGCTGGATGAGGGAAATCACATACCTCCTTTTTTAATTAAACGGGGAGGGGAGTGCCACAAGTCATCGGTAAGAGATATTGTTCAAATAAATAAATGACACCCCTGTGAGAGATACAGGTCTTACTTTATAGCAACAGTGATCAAATGTTTCTCAGTCATAGTTCCACTTGTTTCATGAACAATTCTAACGGTCCCATTTATCAGGACCTTACAATCTAAAGGGTCACTAGCTCACCTCTGAAAAATTTCTGAGTTATGAATTCAGTCTTCACGCTCCTCCCTGAGCTGAACAGCATCATCTGTCATAGCATTGCTACTGTTCCGTCCTTATTACTGATTCTCTTGTTTCTTCATTTTCTACTTCATACCTCACATGTTTTTATGGGTGTATTTGTCCACAAATTATAATCAGGGACGGCATTAAAGGCCCAGAGCTCATTTTAAAGCTGAAAATATATTCTGTTCTTGTGCTAAACTAGTTTGTTCGTTTTTTTTCCCCTCATTGTTGATGCCGGAGCCACCAACATCAAAATCACTCAGGATTATTACTCCACATCCCGACCTACTGTGTACCTGCTAATCTATTTTAACATAGTGATTCTATGCACACTGGAGTTTGCAGAACTACTGCTCTAACCCCGAAGTGGAAAATAAAACTTCAACGCAGTTTTAAATAGTTCTCTGGGCTTCCTTACCTCTCAGCGCCTGAACCTTCTTTGGCTTAGGTGCTCAGTAAACATATGCTGAATGAGAACGTTCAATCATGCAAAACTTCCATAGGGCCCTGCAGGAATACGCTACGTCAAACTGCAAAGTGTAGTTACCTTGACGTTCAGAATGTGTTTCGGGGGCATTGCGGGTAGGGGGTGTGCTCTACGGATTTGATGGTTGGTTTGCCTGGGGAGGAAGGGGGAAGTGGGTGGAGGGAAGGAACGCAGCAAGAAAACGTGGTACCTCGGGGCTCCTCCGCAAGTTCAAAGGCGCCGCCCGCCCACGGGGAAACCTAACCAGGTGTCTCCGGGTGGTGACTGAATCACCCCAGGGATTAGGAGGCAATAAACCACCGAAGCGCGGAGAGCGGGTCGTAGCGTTACCGGATGGCGTCAGGTCGTGGAGCGCGGGGGACATGCTGCGGAGTCCTCTCCTCCTCGGGCCGGGGACGCGGCGGGGAAGACGCACCTTCCCTCCACACGTGACGGCCCAGAGCCACGCCAGCCAGCGCGGGGCCAGTGGTTCACAGAAGGCCGGAGTCCGGGGGACACTGAGGGAGGGGCCTCCCCTCAGGACCCTGGCGCGGCGCGGCGACGACAGGCGGACCCCTGGCCCAGACCACTGCTCAAGCACGTGCTTTCTTCTCGGCCACCTGGCCTGTCCTCGGCAAGGGCCTGGCGGCTAGACCCGCGCGACCGGAGGCCGGGTCGCCGGGAGGGCGCGGGATAGACCCGAAGAGGAGAACGACGTGGCGGCCGAGGCGCCGGCCGAGACTCTGAGTCCCCTCAGGGTTTGGGGAAACTCAGAATACTGTTAGTTTCTGCGCGCAATCCAGCCTCAGCGTGGGAGGATCCGCCCTTCAGGCCCGTGATTGGTCTGTAGGAGCTCGTCGCGGCTCTATGGGCTGCTAGATCTCAACCACTCACCTGAGGCTTTGCCCCCAGGGGTTTCTGGGAGATGTAGTCCAGGGTCCCAGGTGCCCCTCTGAGGCTTTGCGCATCTCAGCCCTGCGTCCGAAAGTGCGGCCGCAGCGGGTCTCCCCAAGTTTAAATCCTGGTGTGAAGTTGGCGCTGACCTCAACATGTTGTATGATGTCAAGAGCCCGGTACTTGGGAGTCTTGGAAAACCAGGTGCGAGTCACGCTTTACTGTTGACTGGCGCGGGGCAAGATACTTAACTTCTTCGTCTCTACTCTACACTTAATAAAATAGGAAATGATAGGGTGGTGATAATTACTATTTTATAGGGTTGTAGTAGGGATCAAATAAGATCGTGTGAACGCGCAGGGAAAACTATGAAGTACATATATGCGTGTTAATTGTCACTTACTGACAATAAACTTTTATTGAGCGCGCACTATGTGTCAGGCTTTGGGCTACACACTTGGAATGCAAAGACAGACAAGGTACGTCACACCCCCCACCTTTGTCTTAAGAGGAAGAACTCAGTCTGGTTAAGACTAGTAATTGAACAGGGAAAAATAAAAAGAATCACATACATTGTGCCAAAGGAACTCAGAAACCCAAGGGAAGGTTTCGAAGAAGACGCTGAGTTCTGAAGGAAAGGTGTGTGCCAGCTAAGGCCATTCCAGTTGGGAGAAACTCCCAGGTAGAACACAGCACCTGAGAGAATTTGAAAATAAAAGACAGCTGTGTACGGCTAAGCATGCTAGGAGGAAAAGCAAATGAATCTAGAAAAAATAAAACAGGGCTTCCCTGCTGGCGCAGTGGTTGAGAGTCCGCCTGCCGATGCAGGGGACACGGGTTCGTGCCCCTGTCTGGGAAGATCCCACGTGCCGCGGAGCGGCTGGGCCCGTGAGCCATGGCCGCTTCGCCTGCGCGTCCGGAGCCTGTGCTCCGCAACGGAAGAGGCCACAACAGTGAGAGGCCCGCGTACCGCAAAAAATAAATAAATAAAATAAAATAGAGACAAAATAATGAAGCCTACTAACTTTCAGAAAGAGCACAAGTTTGCTTGCCCTTCTCATTTTCCTGTATGTAATTGTACCTCAATTGTTTAAATCTACAAAATTATAGTAATGTGTATAGCATCCTTACCAAGGACGGTAATACCTGGAGGGGGGAAAATGGAGTGAGTGCGGAGAGAATGAAACAAGAGTGTGAGAGGGAGGGGATATCCCTGAATAGCTGAAGGTCTTCTTAAGACTGTAAGGGCTAGTTTAAAATTTTTCACCTCTCTCTCCAAGTTTGTTGATGTCTCTCTTGAAAAGTAATCTTAAAAGCACCTAGTCATTTACTATCCCCTATCCTAGTAAAAATTCCAGGTATTGTATATCAGTCTCTGTTGTTAGCAAGTCATCAGAAGTTTACTTTCTCAGATAAAACTGACCAAATTCACTATTTTCTTAGTTGTAAAAGGGGAACAAGATTTAAGGGATACATGATGCCTAATGCGGCAGTGAATTCCTACTACAAAAACTCACACAACTTAAAAGTTCCAAGAATACTCGTGTGGGTTGAATTGTGTCCTCCCAGGAAGATATGTTGAGGTTAGTCCTAAACTCCGGTACTTTAGAATGTGAATAAATTTGGATATAGGGTGGTGGTTGATGTAATTAACATGAAATCATACAGGAGCAGAGTGGCATCCTTATAGGAAAAGGAGAGAGATGCACAAGAAGAAAACAGTCATGTGACAGTGAAGGCAGATGTTGGTGTGATGCAGCTACAAACTGTGAAGTAAAATTCATAGTTTATGGCCAGACAAGAAAAATTTAAACATACAAAATTCTTCTCTGCCCTTTGGCCTCCTCTCTCCCGTCACTGTGCATTGTGTCTACATTATGCATGGACCAAACCTTCCACATCAGCAGGATGCTGCTCAACCATAAAGAGCAACATTCTCCCAGCACCAAGACAACTCCTTAAAAGATAACATTCCTTCCTGAGCTTGTAAGGGGTCACATGACCCACCACCTTGTACTTGCAGATCTGGATTATGTAAACTGTCAATAATAGGTCATTTGATGTACAGCCCTCTGTCTCAAACAACTTAGGTAACAGTGCCTTTACTTCTAACGGGCGGTACAGTTCTCAGAGCTTTCCGAGATGCTTTTCCCCGGTTATAATCCTCAAATTTGGCTCAAATAAAAATTTCTGTTTCTTTCTTAGATCGACTAATCAATTTTTCGTCGAGAAAACCAAGGAATGCTGAGGATTGCCAGCAAACATCAGAAGCTGGAAGAGACAAGGAAGGATTCTCCCCTGTAGGTAATTGTAAGAATTATTTTAAAACTTTCTCAGAAAATGCAATGTGTTCTGTTTTTTGTTTTTTTCTTCTTTGACTTGGATTTTTTGGTTTCGGGGGGGGGGGTTGTTCTTATTGTTTGTGAGGGGTTGGTTTTTTAATTTGTTTTGGTTTTTTTCTATTTTTTTTTCTTTTGGTTTTGCCTAAGAGTAGTCAAGTATTTTTGTTTAATAGACAGGAATCTGGTACTTAAGATGTTGAATTGAGAGCTAAATTGATAATTGCTAATCTATCTGACTTATAAATGAGGTATAAGGAGGGGAAAGTGCTCTGACAAACACTTTTTAAAGTTCTGTCTTTGAATCCTGGAAATTTGTGTCCTAAACATGGAGGGAAATCAGAAATAATTTTTATTTTTTTTATTTTTTTTAACCTACACTTCATTTAATATGGGTGCTATTTTATTGTTTTATATTTATTTATTTTTGCTGCATTTGGTCTTCGTTCCTGTGCGTGGGCTCTCTCTAGCTGTGGTGAGCAGGGGTACTCTTCGTTGTGGTGCCCAGGCTTCTCACTGTGGTGGCTTCTGTTGTGGAGCACGGGCTCTAGGCGTGCGGGCTTCAGTAGTTGTGGTGCACGGGCTTAGTTGCTCCACAGCATGTGGGATCTTCCCGGACCAGGGCTCAAACCCATGTCCCCTGCATTGGCAGGCGGATTCTTAACCACTGCACCACGAGGGAAGTCCCAGAAATAATTTTTAAATTGAAAAGAGTACATGAAGAACGAATTCTTTTCTCATAACCAAAAAGGAAACTGGTTAAAGTTCAATGCGATCTAAACTAATCTCAAGTTCAGCAACCTAAACCAGTTAGTATTTTGCTTTGGTTTTCTTTTAAAATTTCAAAATACAGGTGATTTAAAAGAATTAAGTGAACTAGCCAGTATTGTTTTCTGGCTCAGACTGGAAGGTGAAGTGCAATTAAGATAATCAAGTTTTGGGGAATTCCCTGGCGGTCCAGTGGTTAAGACTTGGTGCTTTCACTGCCTTGGCCGGGGTTCAGTCCCTGACCAGGGAACTAAGGTCCTGCAAGTTGCGTGGCGTGGCAAAAAAAAAAAAAAAAAAAAAAAAAAAAAAAAAAAGATAATCAAGTTGAAACCTAGAAATTCTGTGGTTTGGGGGACATTATCAAACTCATTAAAAGATAAGAGTTCTTGTTATACTGGCTTTTAAAGATCTAATTGTTGAAATCCTATGAATTGTTGGGGCATTTATTTATTTCACAAATATTTATTGACAATGCTATGTGCCAGGCATTGAAGCTAAAATAATGAGACAAAACAGATCCAGGTCCTGCAGCCTAGAGGGTATGACAAATGATAATCAAATATATCATTATAAAACAAGATTAGTGCCACGGAGGAGGATCTTTATAAGCTAGTTTCTGTTATCATCCTTGTTTACTGATGAGAAAACCAAAGTAAAGAGACGTTGGCTGGCCAGAGTGCAAGAGTGTAACAGTGTTTACAATTCATTGATCACAGCCAGGTACAGATTTCTTTGTTCCTTCCCCACCCCCACTGCTTCACTTAACTAATCAAGAAGAAAAAGGAAAAAAAAGAAGAGAGAGAGAAGTTAAACAACTTGCCCAAGGTCACACTTCTAAGAGGTGGTACAGTTGGGCCTCAATCCCAGGAAAACTCGTTTCAGCATTCCTCTTCTTTATCTGTAAGCCAGTACTTGCCCTTGAATAGCTGATGAAAGAGCCCTCTCTGCAGAAAAGTGGACACATGGAATTGCTTGCAATTTCCATTGTTACTCAGATTCCCTGGCCTTAATTTACAGAATAACACGAGTTTATAAAATGTTGCCACGTCGTTAGAATTAAACAAATGCTATCTTCATTCATGAAACCATGGAATTTTAAATATACTACATTTTCAATGGGAGATATTCCTACTTGGCTTTTGGGAACAGATAAAACTTTAATGTTTAAAGGGTTCATGTTTAAAGGTCACCAAACATCATCCCCAGAGTGTTAGTACAAGACATTCCTGAGCTCTGGTAGGCCAGGTGCCTTGCCTGCTCTTTTGCCTTGCTTACTTAAGTCTTTGCTTCAGTTTAAGAAAGTCTTATTTTAGTACAGACTTTTTCTGGTTTGGTCCTAGCTATAGCTACAGAAACATTTAATACCTGGCACATGGTGGCATGTGAGGAAATAATGTTTGCAAGAATAAATTACTGGAGAAATATTGCAGTCATCATTTTCTGGACATTATTAAATGAACACCGCTAGCTCAGCTTTCATAGCAGACGCTTTACTGGTAGAAAGAGAGATTTTTGTTTTATTTTGTCTTCACCAGGATGTAATTTGAAAGCTATAATCATTCTCTAAGATTGGAAATATGATTCCCTAATTAGCCAATGGTAAGATAAATCTCACTAAGGTTAACATTAAATAAAGCAAAATAATCCCCAGGTCAAGTGTAATTTGGTTAAAGGTATTAATCCTGGTGAAGAAACACCTGTCTGTCAGCAAATGTGGGGTTTGGGGCCGAGTGAGTACTGGTTAGGATTGGAGGCATAGACTAGGGAACTCGGGAATGTTCACCTGGTTGCTGGGATCTTTAACCCTGTCCCTGAGATGAAAGTGCAGCTGGTATCTATAATGGAGATTGCATACCTCAGGTTGTCCTGGTTTGATAGCACTAGTCTTCAAAGCCATTCAACTATTGCCTGGGTCTTTTTAGAAAGCTAGTCTTTCTCTGGTGACAGACAACCATGTTGGTATTGCTCTTCACATTTAAAGTGGAAAAATACTATACCTGGTGTATGATTAAGAATAGCTACGTAAAAAAAAAAAAAAAAAGAATAGCCACGTATAAGTATCATGTACTTATAAAACGATGTGAGGTAGCTTTTACACTTGGCTAGCCAGTTGGTATTAAGAACCTTAATATAAATGTTATTATAAAACTATCAATTTGGATGTTGCACAGAAATGAACTATAGCCTGAAAACATTAAAATTAAATAATGTATTTTTCTTTAAGTAAATATTTAATCACCAATTATTCTTTCATTCTATTTGTCAATCATTAAGGTATATTGCAGGATTAGTTCTGCAGTGTGTTCAATCTTGGAATTTTTGTTATTAGGAATTAAATTAATTTCAAAGAAACTGAAGCCTATGGCCTTGTTCAGATTATCAAAATGTATAATTAATACTGACAGCAGAACTTCAGAAAATTCAATAAAACAAGTGCCAATTAAATACCTGAAGTGGATAAGAACCAGGTCAGGTGCCTTGGGGAATATAAAGATGTTCAAGATAAGATTCCTTCCCCAAAGACACTTCAAGACAAATTATGAATGAATAAGACAAAGCAGATCATAATAAATGGAATAACGGAAATACAAATGAAAAGCTACTGACTAGGGAAAAGGAAGTAAAGTTCATTCAAAATATGAAGAACTGAGAAAGATTCATGGAAGGAGGTGAGTTTGGACTACAAAAAATGGTGCTATGGGCTGAATGTTTGTGTTCAAATTCATATGTTGAAATCCTAATGCCCAATGTGATGGTATTAGGAGATGGGGCTTTGGGAAGTGGCTAGGTCATGAGGGTGGAACCCTCAGGAATGGAATTTGGGGTCTTATAGGAGAGGCCCAGCAGGGCTCCCTTGTCCCTTCTGCCGTGTGAGGATATAAAGGGAAGTCTGCAACCAAGAACAGGCTTCTCACCTGACCATGCTGACACCATGATCTTGAACTTCTCAGCCTCCAGAACTGTGAGAAATATCTGTTGTTAATAAGCTACCTAGCCCATGGTATTTTGTTAGAGCAGCCCAAACGGACTAAGACAAATGGGTAGGAAGGAAAAGGCTATTACTTGGCTGCAAGTAATTTTTTGAAGGGCACATAGATAACAGACGTTCTAAACTCTGCCATATGTAAAATGTCTTTCTACTGTTCATTTACATGCACAACTAACTGGCTGCCTATGAAATTCTTGATACACAACCTTTTCCCCTCGAAGCTGATTGCCGCATCGTCTTCTTTTTTTTTTAACAGCTTTATTGAAATATAATTCACATATCATGCAGTTCACCTATTTAAGGCATATAATTAAGTGGATTTTGGTGGTATTGGTATAGCTTTTTGAGGAACAGACTGTTTTCCATAGTGGCTGCAGCATTTTACGTTTCTACCAGCAATATACAAGGGTTCTAATTTCTCTGTATCCTTGCCAACACTTGTTATTTTTCATTTTATTGTTAGTAGCCATCCTAATAGGAGTAAAATGGTATCTCATTGTGGTTTTGATTTGCATTTCCCTAATGATTAGTGACGTTAAACAACTTTTCATGTGTTTATTGGCCATTTGTATATCTTCTTTGGAAAAATATCTACTTAAATTCTTTGCGCACTTTTGAATTGGGTTGTTTATTTTTTGTTGTTGTATTGTGGAAATTATTTGTGTATTCTGGATATTAATCCCTTATCAGATACATGATTTGTGAATATTTTCTCCCATTCTGTGGGTTATCTTCTCACTGTCTTGATAGTGTCCTTTAATGCATAAAAGCTTTTAATTTTGTTGAAGTCCAGTTTATCTATTTTTTTTATTACTTGTGCTTTTGGTGTCATATCTAAGTCATTGCTAAATCCAGTGTGATGAAAATTTTCCCCTGTGTTTTCTTCTAAGATTTTTAGAGTTTTAGCTACTAAGTTTAGGTCTTTGATCCATTTTTCGTTAATTTTTGTGCAGGGTGTAACATAAAAGTCCAAATTTATTCTTTTGCATGTGGAATCCAAATTTTCCCAGCACTATTTGTTGAAAGGACTATCTTTTCCACATTGAATTATTCCTCAGTTCTCTATTCCATTGGCCTATATGTCTGTTCTTGTGCCAGTACCACACTGTTTAGCTTTGTAGTAAGTTTTGAAATCAGAAAGTGTCTGTCCTTCAACTTTGTGCTTTTTTTCTCTCTTTTAAGATAGTTTTGGCTATTTGGGGTTCTTTGAGAGTTCATATAAATTTTAGGGGGACTCTTTCTGTTTCTGTAAAAAAAAAAATGCCATTTGAATTTTGATATGGATTGCATTGAATCTATAGATTGCCTTGGGTAATATTGACATCACACAATATTCCAGGACATGAGCACGAGATTTATTTGGTCTTCCTTAATTTCTTTTAGCAATGTTTTATAGTTTTCAGTGTGCAGGTCTTTCACCTCCTTGGTTAAATCTATTCCTAAGTATTTTATTCTTTTTAATGAAGTTGTAAATGGAATTACTTCATGAATTCCATTTCAGATTGTTAATTCCAAGTGTGTAGAAATACATCAACACCTCAAAATCAGTTGTATCTGCAACCTTGCTGAATTCATTTATTTGCTCTAACAATGTTTTTGTGGATTCATTAGGATTTTCTACATCCAAAATCATATCATCTGTAGCACAGAGATAATTTCACTTTCTTTCCAATTTGAATGTCTTTTATTTCTTTTTCTTGCCTAATTGTTCTGGCTACAACTTCCAATTCTTTGTTTAATAGAAGTGGTGAAAGAAGGAACCCTTGTCTCGTTCTTGATCTTAAAGGAAAAGCTTTCAGTCTTTTTTTTTTTTTTTTTTTTTTTTTTTTTGCGGTGTGTGGGCCTCTCACTGTTGTGGCCTCTCCCATTGTGGAGCACAGGCTCCAGACGCGCAGGCTCAGCGGCCATGGCTCATGGGCCCAGCCGCTCCGCAGCATGTGGGATCTTCCCGGACCGGAGCATGAACCCATGTCCCCTGCATCGGCAGGTGGACTCTCAACCACTGCGCCACCAGGGAAGCCCTCAGTCTTTCAATGTTGAGTATAATATTAGCTATGTGTTTTTCATTTCATACGGCCTTTATCACATTAAGGAAGTTTCCTTCTATTCCTAGTTTATTGAATGTTTTTATCATGCAGAGGTGTTGCATATTATCATATTCTTTTTCTGGGTAATTTCAAATGTCTTATCTTCAAGTTTGCTGATCCTTTCCTCTGTCGGCTCAAATCTTCTATTAAATCCCTCTAGTGAGTTTTTCAATTCAGTTATTGTGCTTTTCAACACTAGAATTTCAGTGTGGTTCTTTTTGATCATTTCTATATCTTTATTGATACCCTCCTTTTATTCATACACCATTTTCCTGATTTCCTTTAGTTCATCTGTCCATGGTTTCCTTTATCTCTTTGAACATATTTAAGATAGTTGATTAAATGTCTTTGA
Source organism: Pseudorca crassidens (assembly GCF_039906515.1). Lineage (NCBI taxonomy): Eukaryota > Metazoa > Chordata > Mammalia > Artiodactyla > Delphinidae > Pseudorca > Pseudorca crassidens. Next base: position 77,789,587 of record NC_090311.1, read on the forward strand.
TTAATAATTCTAATATCTGAATTACTCAGGGATGATTGCTGTCCAATTCTTTACTTCCAATGAATGGATCATACTTTCCTGTTTCTTAGTATGTTTTGTAATTTTTTTGTTGAGAACTGAACATTCTGAGTATAATGTTTTGGTAATTCTGGTAATCTAATTCTCCAACTCCACAGGGATTGCTAGTTTTTGCTTGTTGAGGTCTAGAGCCATGTGAATTTTCCAAACTAATTTTGCAAAGTTTGTATTCCTTATTAGATACAATCACTGAAGTTTCTCTTCCATTGTTTCTGCAGTCAGTCTTTGACCTTACAAAGATTTCCTTAAATGTCTGGCTCCCACAAGGGGAAAAATAGATCCTGTTTCTTTAAATCCCCTCCTTGCTGGTAAGTCTTTCCTTAAAAGTCCAGTGTCCAATGAGATTATAGAATTGAAGTTCTTTATCCCCAGTAGACTGCAAGTTCTTTTTTTTTTAAATTTATTTTATTTATCTTTGGCTGCGTTGGGTCTTCGTTGCTGTGTGCCGGCTTTCTCTAGTTGCAGCAAGCGGGGGCTACTCTTCATTGTGATTCACAGGCTTTTCCTTGCGGTGGCTTCTTTTGTTGCGGAGCACAGGCTCTAGGCGCGCGGGCTTCAGTAGTTGTGGCACGTGGGCCAAGTAGTTGTGGCTCATGGGCTCTAGAGCACAGGCTCAGTAGTTGTGGTGCACGGGCTTAGTTGCTCCACGGCATGTGGGATCTTCCTGGCCCAGGGATCTAACCCGTGTCCCCTGCATTGGCAGGCAGATTCTTAACCACTGTGCCACCAGGGAAGCCCAGACTGCAAGTTCTTTAAAGACAGGGACCATGCCTTATTTATCTTTGGATCCCCACTCTTTATCACAGTGCCTGCATACAGCAGGAGCTCAATAAATCTTTGTTGAATAAATGATAATGTCTCAACTCTTAAGCTTCTTTCTTTTTTTTAAGCAAGGGACATATGGCCTCAGTCAGTGCTTGCACCTGCTTTATGCCAGTGCCCACCACTGGCCAAAGCTTGTCTGTCTTTTTCTGCCCCAGGGCTTAGGTCCCCAGAAATTTCCCAGGGACCATGGCCCCTGGGTGAGGGCTGTCTGCAGCGCAGCTCACTGGCAAAATAGACATGATGGATACTCCTGAGCTTGCTGTCAGCTTTCTCAAGGTTGATCTCGGCCAGATAAGAGGAGGGCTGGTTGGTACATGAAGGAGGTGCTTGATGAAAATGTTTGACAGTGAGCGGTGTGCAGGTGGAGTGCCCAGGAGAGAGGCAAAGACCAACACCCACCTTCCACCCCCATAGAGAGCTGAGGTGGTTTTACGACAGAATATTCTTTCATGCATGGTAATAACAAGCATTCCAAGATCCACGGAAGAAAACGAAGATATGATTTTAAGGAGGATGTTGCAATAGTCCAAATAAGAGATAAGGGTGTGGCCTAAGGCAGAGGCAGAAGAACAGAGACACCTCAGATGGGTTTTCTGATCCTAATCAAAATACCTACTGGGGACTCTGAAGTGATCTCCTGGGTAAAAATGTCTTCCTAATCCATTTAGTTTCCTAATCCATTTATCACTCACCTCTGAGTCAAACCTTAATTCCTCATCTCAAATTTACCCTTTACCCAACAAGCCAGTCTCTAATAATTTAAGGAAGGCAAATACTAAACCAAATGAGAGTTTTTAATGATGATGGAAATTTTACATGAGAAAAGTCTGTGGTTAACCAAAGAAGCTGGTTATTCTTTGAAATAATAAAAAACAGGGATTCCTTTTCTTTTACAAATTAAGTTTAATAATTCAGCTTCAGAAATAAAAATAACTTCTAAAATGAGAGTATAAACATGTTAAGTGTTTTCAGAGTTTATTTCCTTTTTTCATTTATTAGCAGACAGTATTGATCCATTCTCTTGCCTGAATGTTGTAAAGAAATTAAAGTTTTAGGTAGATGAACTACCTATACCCATTCTAAAACACCACAAATCCCCCTAGTAGCCTCAAAGGCAGAACAACTTCCCATTTTTTCCCTTAATGTTTATGGCTGGAATATAGCACCTGCTTGAAGTAAAATAAGGAGTCACAGTTCATCTAAATGACACCCCAAAAGTGTTTGGCACTGAACTCAAGGACTTAGATATTTCAGGAATTTGTAAACTATCAACTACTTAATAAAATGAAGCAAATTAAATGAAATTTATAAAGGTTGAAGGTTCTAAGAGGGCCAACTGTGTAAAGTTACCAGACAGTCATGAATGGAAAATATCACATTTCCAACTACTGGTGGAAATCTACAAAAATCTGAGGAAACAAACTGTAGGTAACACATTACTGCTTTTCTAGTGACACTTTAATTGCTGTTTACAACTGTTTTTGTTTATAATTCATGTCCTGATCATTAAGGACTCAGATATAAAAAGAATGCCTGCTTTATTCTCTACAAGCTGTCAACAAGGTGGAAAAACAGGGGAGGTACAGCATACGGTAGCACAAGCAGGAAAATGAACGAACACTGACAGATCTAGCTGATGGTGGGAGCCACTGGCATCTTCTGCATGGGGCTTCCACGCGGACAGAGCCAGACTCAGGATGTGTTAGGATGCATCATCCAATCACAGCGGGAACATGCTCTGAGTGCTGGCAGAAACATCTAGGAACTCCTACTACACGAAATGAATTCACCTGAAGTATGTAAAGGTTCTACAGTGAAAGAACTTACCTCTACTGTTGTTGAGAACTAGTCCTTTCGTACTAACTCTTCCCTTCCAATGCCTTCTCTTCACCATATCATAAAACTCAAGGTATAAAGGAGAAGTTCTGCCTGGAGAGCTTATAAAGGTACCAGTTTTTGACTTGTCCCCATTATGAACTACTATCAACACCTGTTTGTTTAAAAACAGAGCACTTATGTACGGTCATCTCTTGAGAACCTAACATACTAACAAGCTCTAGACAAAGTACAGAAACCCGGAATCAATAAATAATCCTAAAAAACTCATTTTACCTAGTGATTCCATCTTCTTCCCCAGCAATTAAACTGACTTCCATGTTTCCTGAGGTCCCTACTTTGGAGGATGAGTAAGGCATTGAAACCCACTAATTAGACTACACAGTCCTAAATAATGAAGAGCTGACTATAATTTCTATCTAAAATGTTTTAAGTACTAAAGATCTTTTGGGTAGTCTGTTTCTATTCCCTGGAAGTTCCATCTCACAATATTAAATTCAGCTAAAGAGGTGACAGTACCATTTATCTTAAACATAGCTAATCTTTGGATAAGCAAGAAAGTAAAACACCGGTATCCCAAATATTTTCCCCTAGGGATAACCATATAAGCATATTATATATATGAAGAATATTTTTTAAAGTATCAAACATTTACTATTATTTTTCTGCTCTTGAATCTTGGGTATTTTGGAATTTTCCCATTTTGTACATTTCTTCTGTCCCTGGGTCTTCCTAATTTCACACTACTCAAGTAATTTGCTTTGCTTTATCAAAGAAACCAACAAAACCCCTGATATTTCATTGCATTTGGCTAGAATCTCAGAAATAAACTTATTTGTTAAGTACGCTATGTCATCTACTGGAAAAACCTCAGCCATATTACATTGCTGGCAATAACTGAGCTGCAAAAAAAGTTTTCTCTCTCTTAACTGAATAAAGCTTGTCAAAGTTTCCAAGAAACAAACTATAACGAGCTTTTATTGCGTCCTGCTGGGACCAGCGATTACAGAACCCCGGCCTCACAGATCGCTCTCCCCGTACAGCGCGGAGGAGAAGGCGGCGTAATCCAGGGCGCCAGGCACGCTTCCTGGGCCCGAGTAGGCGGGCATCCTCTTGATGCAGTACTGGGCCTGGTCAGGAGGCAGTTCTCGGCGCAGCTCCTCCGCCAGGATGTACGGCTGGAAAAAAAATACACGTGTGTTTGCAAAATCAACTGCAGAAAACACAGGAACATAAATGGTTTAAATACACTGCTTGCATTTGTGTAATTTTAAAAAAGGACTAACTGAATCACTTTGCTGTACACCTGAAATTAATACAACATTGTTAATCAACTATACTCCAATATGAAATAAAAATTAAAGGAAATAAATTAAAAATAAAAAGGACTAAAGGCAGGGTGTCTAATGTGCACAGTACTGGACAACCAACAAAAGGCTGAGTTTTACTTGTAATTCATCATCTAGCCAGCAGGAAATTTAATATACTCCATGAAGGCAAAGGGAGCAGTACCATCAGTACTCCTTGAACTGAGCCATAATGCAAGTGAAAAATACTATGAGGTAAATTTCATACCAGAAAGATTAAGGGTAGGCTGGTTTACATCATATGCTGATGAAAACGCAGGATTATTTAATTTGAAATTATCAATGTGGTTTTTTTTTTTTAAATAATGTGATGTGTGCTTTTAGAAAATGGAGTCACTTTCCTACACAGTTTATTAAAAGCTAGCAGCATGTTACCACTGGAGAAAAGCTCTTTCTAAAACAAAACAAAACTGACATTGAACAATGGAGTCTTTTTTTTGTTTTTCTTTTTCATGTCAAATGTCCAAGAGGAAATAGGGTAATTCTCATAAAACAGATCGGCTGGGCTTCCCTGGTGGTGCAGTGGTTGAGAGTCCGCCTGCCAATGCAGGGGACACGGGTTCGTGCCCCGGTCCGGGAGGATCCCACATTGCCGCGGAGCGGCTGGTCCCGTGAGCCATGGCCGCTTTGCCTGCGCGTCCGGAGCCTGTGCTCCGCAACGGGAGAGGCCACAACAGTGAGAGGCCCGCATACCGCAAAAAAAAAAAAAAGAATCCGCCTGCCAACGAAGGGAACACAGGTTCTAGCCCTGGTCTGGGAAGATCCCGCATGCTGTGGAGCAACTAAGCCGTGCACCACAACTACTGAGCCTGCGCTCTAGAGCCCACGAGTCACAACTACTGAGCTCGCGTATGACAAATACTGAAGCCTGCCCGCCTAGAGCCCGTGGTCCACAACAAGAGAAAACAAGAGTAGCCCCCACTCACTGCAGCTAGAGAAAGCCCACACACAGCAACGAAGACCCAACACAGCCAAAAGTAAATAAATAAGTAAATTTATTTTAAAAAAAAAAGATTGGCTGGTCAAGATAAATAGCAAATATCATAGTGTAATTTATAGTAGGGTTTTTTGGGGGGTTAAATAAGCCTTGGTTTATTATCTCCTACATCAGTTGGACTTCCTCCCCTCCACCCCTATCCCCATGATAAAGGATTCATTTTAAAACGTAATTATTTTAAACATAGTTTATCTTGTCTGATAAGGGTTTTTTAAGGTAATAAACATGGCCATGTTGATGTGTTTCTTTTTTTTTTTTGGCTGTGCTGCACAGCATGTAGGATCTTAGTTCCCTAACCAGGGATCAAACCCACGCCCCATGCATTGGAAGGTGGAGTCTTAACCAGTAGACTGCAGGGCAAGTCCCATGCTGATGTGTTTTAGAATCCTAACTTCCTTTCCCTCTCAGCTAGAACACAGGGTAAAGGAATCATAGCTCAAATTGAGTTTATACATACTGAGATGTTTTTATATTGTTTTGGGAAAGAGATTTGAAAATTCTGTATTTGCAATTAAACTCCTACTTAATTTCTAGGCTTCAGATAATGAAAAAGTAGCCAATTTTTTAAATGAATGAATGGCTCTTCTATTTAACTTTGCTCCAGGGGCGGGGCACAGTGTCAGGGTCATTGATCCTTGAGAGAAGGTTCTCAGTTTTATAACATCTGAATTGCATTGTTCCTTCTTTCAGAGTCATATCTACCAACCCAGAATGTGAAGTAGGGTCGAACCAGAAAAACACACCAAAAAACTGCAAAATACATACTCTCGGTTCCTTCTATAAAACTCCCCATAAGGACAAGCACAAATGCCAGGACAGAATGTCTGTGTTTAACCTGTTCTGGGGGCATCACCGTTATATTTACGTGATTTCTGAATTCAGTGCTGTCGTGATACAAAATGCAATGCATCAAAATGGTTATTATTTGCAATGCTGTTTCCTTTTTGATTAGAATGAAGCAGTGGGCTGTCACAAAAGCAGAAGAAAACATGTCCATGCAGACCTTGTCGGAAGCCAGGATTCGGAAGGAGGCGATGACCTGCTCGGCGGTGTCGGTGTCGGCCGTCTCTCTGGTCATGAAGTCAATGAAGGATTGGAAGGTGACGGTGCCCTGCCCGTTGGGATCCACCAGGGTCATGATGCGGGCAAACTCAGCTTCACCCTGAGGCAAGGTTGCAAAGAAACATTTACTTCAACCGACAACTCTCAGCAGTGCCGTTCTCCTGCTTTTACCTGTTGGCACGCAAGTTCCTTTCTGCTTGAAAACTTACATAGTCCCTGCACTTCCCTTCCACTTTTGGAACAGATTCCCCTTATGGGTGACTTAAGTTTACTGCCGTCAAATGATTTTTAAACGTTGCTGTAGCATCAACCCAGAAGCTCCTGAATGTCAGAATTCCTTCCTCTCTCTAACCCATGTTGCCGTTGGGACTTAATATAGTTATGGAAGAGGAATTCAAAGAGGGTTAGGCCTTTTCTCAGACTACGGTTGAGAAGAATAATACTGCAAAAGACAAGGCAGGTCAGAAAAGGGTTCTCATGATGCTTATTTGACAGTTCTGAGAGGAATCAAAGCAGCTCATGTTCAACATTACACATCAGCAGGTAATAGAGAAGTGAGGGTATAAGGGCATACTCACAGCCCACAGGGAAATGTAAGATTTCTTAGCTGATTTTTACTAAAAACTTTTTATCTTCTAAAATACTAGAGGAAAAATACTTTAAAATCAGCAAGGAAAGACACTGAAGTGTATACTCTCAATGGGTGAATTGTATGGTATGTGAATTATCTCTCACTTAAAGCTGTTTAAAAATCATCAGGAAAGTTTATGTTCTCTTCCTTCACTAGGAAAAAACCAGCTGACCGATGACTGAATGAAAATATATGTTCTGGCTCTGTGAAGTTATTTTTATATGGTACCAGGCAAACCTTCAAAAATGTTACCCTGGACAATGTAAGTCAACGAACCCCAAATGAGCTGCCATAGTTTAAGGCAGTTGTCTCCTATAATACAAATCTAAGCTCAATAGAATATCACACGGTAGTAAAATTTTCAACTTCTGTCTTACCAAGTCATAACCCATGGAGATCAGGCAGGCTCTGAAATCCTCATGATCCATCAGGCCATTCTTCCTCTGCCGACAAATACAAAGAACAAAGAAGCTGAGGGCTTCCCTGGTGGAGCAGTGGTTAAGAATCCGCCTGCCAATGCAGGGGACACAGGTTCGAGCCCTGGGCAGGGAAGATCCCACATGCCGCGGAGCAACTAAGCCCGTGCGCCACAACTACTGACCCTGCGCTCCAGAGCCCACGAGCCACAACTACTGAAGCCCACATGCCCAGAGCCTGTGCTCCGCAACAAGAGAAGCCACCGCAGTGAGAAGCTTGCGCACTGCAATGAAGAGTAGACCCCGCTCTCCAGAACTACAGAAAGCCCACACGCAGCAACAAAGACCCAAAGCAGCCAAATAAATAAATTATATAAATAAATAAATAAATAAATAAATAAAAAGAAGTTGAGAGTTAGAGGCAAAATAAAAAACTCTACTTGACCAGGGAACAAAATCCAACACAAGGAGGGACACTCTGAGATTTGCCAAATAATTTGTAAATGTCATCACTGACTTAGAGGAAGGACAGACCCGACACAGGGATGTTAGAAAATAATTTCTTAAAAAGGAAAAAGGAGGAAAGGAGGGTAAACAGCAGTCAAGAATGAAAGGAGACCACACATTCAAGAAAGCAGGAGGGACTACCCAGTGCCAGTGAAAATGACCTGGTCAGGAGCTGCCCACTGCCACCCACCGATGGCTGAACACACTCTAAGTGTTCTGAGAAATCCTCACGCTCTCGTGGCCCCAGGCAGTCCTCACTTGTAAAATTCCCCCAAAGATTAAAACATGGCTAGGACTCACACTGGAAAGTTACCCCGCAGCTACTCTCAGGCCCATGTCCCTCCAAGACACAAAAATCCTTAATTTAAACTATTAAACTTGGCAGGTTCTGCATTGCCTGCCTTTGAACTTTTGTTGCAAAAGACAGTCTCGTTATCCTAGATTCAAATAAATTTGGGTTTTTTTTCCTATGAGGTGGCCCAAACGATTGAGGGCTGTCTTCGCATAAGCCCGGGTGGATGTGTGTAGGGACGATGATCAATTATTTCCCTCCACAGGAGGAAAATGACTCAACCTGAAGGAAGTCAGGTCAGTGTTACAGCATGTTTTGTACAGTACAGTTGTGCTGAAGCCAAGCTAACTTTAATGCCCAACTCTGTGTATAATTCTTTATTTATGCCTCAGCTCCCTGATCAGAAGTCTACTTTCTGAACTCTTTGATAGGCCTGAATATGGCTGGTCTAGAGCAGAGGCATTTTAAGAACCATTTAACTGATATCTGTAAACCATAAACAGGGTCCCAAGCAAAGTAATGAAATATACTTACTTTGTTACGGATCTTTTAAGGAATGGAATGTGGCCTTAGGAGTCACTTTTAACTAGATGATAAGCAAACTGGGCATTTTCTTGTGAAGAACTGGTTTTACTCAATTGTATTCAAATCAAAACACTAGATAATATTTTAAGAGCTGCACTTAACTTTTTATATGATCACCATTTTGTTGGTGCACTTTCCTTCAACATTCCATGAATCAATTTTGTTAATTAAAAAAGAAACTTAAATTTTATGGCAAAAGAGTAGGCTAATTTTCACCAGGTGCTTCACCTAAATAGTTAATTAGGAAAAGTTCACTACAGCTTTGTATTTAAGTATTTAGAAAATGTCCTAATCCCAAAACCACGTTTTGGTAGGGTACACTTTCACTTAGAACAAATCTAGTGTTGATCCCAACTACAAAGGCATGCGTTAAGTGCTCTGTATAAAACAGCCCACAAAGCCAGACTTTGTGTCACCTTCAGCGACATCAGAGCTTAGCACATTTCATTTCGGAGCCTCTTTTCCTTTGGCCTTAATCGTCCTGTTTCCCCATAACCTTTAAGGACATTAAAACTTAAAATGATAGCATGAATATTATTTCAGATACATCTTTTGATGTCCCCAGTGGTGCCTTTCAAATAACTAGAGGGAGTGAGGTACCCTGTCGAAGTGGTTGAAGGAGGCTCTGAACTCATTCATCTGCTCTTGGGTGATGCCCTTCGCATCTCTCATCAGGATCTGGGTCTCCACTTCGTTGATGGTCCTGGCAATGGTCGTCAGCAGCAGCTCCCAGCCCACACGAATGTGCTACCGAGGGAAACATCAAACGATCAGCTCCAGGTCCTCCCAGCAGGTCAATCTTGCCTCCTCATTTTCATTTTTTTTTTTTTTACACCTTTATTAGAGTATAATTGCTTTACAATGGTGTGTTAGTTTCTGCTTTATAACAAAGTGAATCAGTTATACATATACATATGTTCCCATATCTCTTCCCTCTTGCGTCTCCCTCCCTCCCACCCTCCCTATCCCACCCCTCCAGGCGGTCACAAAGCACCGAGCTGAGTCAACCCAAAGGGAGATAAGTAGGGCTTCCCTATGCTTTTTTTTTTTTTTAATTCTACTTTTCCACTTTTTTCGAGATTCTATAGTGGGAAATACTCAGAAGTGAGACCAGGGTTCTAGCAGTGACAACTGGCACTGTGAAGATAAAATATACAATGTACAGTGTATTATCTGTCGTTAGCGTTTACCAAATAGCAGGATGGGCCCTGGATTATACCCACTGGCCAATTTGCAAGATCAAATTGGGTCAAACTGGCCAAAACGTAATAGTCCAATTTCGGTTCATTGTTGTGATAATGATGATGATAAAGTTGTTGAGGACGGTAATGATAATTAACAACTATGTAGCGCTTGATCTAGTTCACAAAGCTTTTTCACGTACAGTAACAGGAAAGGTTTAATGATCCCTTTCATACTTATAGAACAAAACAGGAACAGATGGAGACCAATGTGGGAGGAAAACACCCTGAGAAGGTGAAGTGGTCACAACCAGAAACCAGAGCGCCGCAGGCCTGTGCAGTGGCTGTACCTCCATGGTGTAATTAGTGTGCTTGTTGTCGAAGACCAGGGCCTCCTGGATGAGCTGATGGTCACCTTCCAGCTTGTCGATGTTGTTCTTGTAGTTGATGATGTTGTGCTCGTACTGCTTCAGCTGATTCATCTGGTCCTCCAGGGCTCCCGTGATCTGGATGGAGCTCCGGGCAATCTCCTGGTGGAGGCATGAACAGGAGAAGAAAACAAGGTGAGCCGGCCTTTCAGGTTACTACGGGGGCCTTCCTGCTTCTGCTTCCAATGCCACGCCGGCATCAGGCGGCAGCTAGAGACACTTGCTTTTTCAGATAAAGTGGGAAACAGGATAGTACTGCAGCATGAAGCAAGCTCTATTTCTAGTCTGTCTAGAGAATGGGGAAAAAACAAAACAAACCCACCAAGATCCATAAAAGCAAAGCAAGACGGGTAAGAAAGGAGCCATTTAGGCCTCTTCCAGTGAACACAGAAGCCTCCCCAGGCTGGAGCTGCCTCTTCTGCAGGAGGCCAGGGGATGGTCTGCACGAATGCAGCTGCCAGGGAGATTTCAGACCACTGGATGCTTCATCACCGGTCAAAAGAATTTCCTAGATTTTTAGATGTCCTCCTCTTAAGAAAAAAGTTAACATTTTATCACCAAAAGGGAGGCTGGGAGAAGAATAAATAGGCCAATAAATGTCTCTTGGCTGTTCTTGGTGATAAAATGAACCCAGCAATCAGTGTCATTCAAAGATTACTTTTCCCTGAATGTTCTGAAAATGCCAAGTATTTGTGACTCATTAGGGACGCACGGTTTAAAACTCTAGGTCCTGCAGAGGCTGAAAACTGAGAAAGAGCCCCGTCACCATTCTTAAGGACAGGATGAATGGATGGCAGCAAGAACAGCCTCAAATTTGGTGCACAGGTGCCCTCCCTGCCCCCCGCCCTGCACTGACGCTCATGGGCACCCAGGCTGCAAGAGCTCAGGGGCCATCAAGAGTAAGGCCCACGGAGACCTGGATGGTGCTCTCACGGCACTGAGTGGAGACAGGTCGTCGTGTCAGCTCAGGGACCGATTTGGAGGCTGTGACAGGCTCCCTCTGAAGGTCACTAACCCACCTCCATCTTGTTCTGGATCCAGGGCCCAATGGCATTGGCCTGTGCAGCAAACTGGCGCCGCAGACGCTCGTTGGCATGCTGGCGGGCCAGCTCCTCCTGCAGCGACTGGTCCCGGATGGGCACGAGCTGCTTCACCTGCCAGGGTTCAAGGGCAACAGGGGTTAGAGGCCAGCTGTGGAGGAGGGACCAAGATCGGTGGTGGTGGCTGAAGGGCAGGGGTGGGAGCAGAGAGAGAGGGAGGGAGAGTAGTGGGGAGGGGAGGAGAGGTAGGGAGGGGAAGGGGAGTGGGGTCCCTACTTTAGGGACTAAAGGAAGAGCTCAGTCTAGCCTCGACTGCCACCCAGTGCCTCCACTGCCTGCTGAAAGACTGGCTAAGTCTGCAAGAGGGACACTGACTGTTCCTCTAGCCAGGGGCTCTTGGCCTGCAGTACTAACCCTACAGGGAGCTGGGTCCAGGGTGCAGAGAATTTGTGAACTTGAATGAAGGAAAAGTGGCATCCTTATTTTCACCACCCCTAATGGAAAATGAGCATTTCCTTTGATTATGAATGCGGGCACCAAATCCACTGTGACTTTACCACAATAGAAATCACAGACATTCTCATATATATCAGTTACTGCCTGCCTCTCAAAATATCATATACACTCATCACTACTCACAATTATTAGACCTGCTATTAGATCACGGTTTAAAATGTGGTAGTAAAGAAGTACATACATTACTATATCCCAACTTTAAATATATATATATATATATATCCTTTCATTAAAATTTATTTTTTATCCAAGTACCATTGATTTACAGTGTTGTGTTAATTTCAGGTGTACAGCAAAGTGATTCAGTTACACAAATATATATAAAATATATTTTACTAACTTTTTTTTTTTTTTTCTTTTGCAGTACACAGTCCTCTCACTGTTGTGGCCTCTCCCGTGGCGGAGCACAGGCTCCGGACGCACAGGCTCAATGGCCATGGCTCACGGGCCCAGCCGTTCCACGGCATGTGGGATCTTCCCGGACCGGGGCGCAAACCCGTGTCCCCTGCATCGGCAGGCAGACTCTCAACCACTGCGCCACCAGGGAAGCCCTTTAATAACTATTTTTAATGTAATTTATTTTCTTTGTAACCTTAAGTATTTTTTATGAATTTACACATATTATTATCAGAAGGGATCCATGGGCTTCCCTGACTACCAAGTGATCCAAGACACAAAAAAAGTTGAGAACCTCTGCCAGTTTCAGGAGTTCAGTCCTATATGATGTTGGACCACAGGAAAGTATCCTACCCTGCCTACATCTTTTCCATTCCATTTGTACCCTGTGATTTACACTTTAATGCTATGTCTCAGTTCTTTTTGAATCTGCAGACAAAAGAGCTACTTCAAGAAGGCTTTTCTGTGTGTTGGCAAAACTGCTGCTAAAGACATTATTATTCAATGTACCTTTTACAAAACTCCCTCTGGCAAATTTTGCTTTATAACTTAGTGACAAGAGAAAAGTTTGTCTCACTTTAAGAAATGACACATTTCCCTGTTTTTTTTCAAGGAAACTACTTAGCTCAACACGTTTCCCTCTTCACTCCGGCTGTCAGAAGAACAGAGCTAATTTTAAGGTCAAACACAATAACTAATTATGGTCTCTCAGATGCACACTCTCTTTCCCATACCTGTTTTTTTTCTCTCTTTGCATCGTTTATAACTAAACGACTGCTGAATGTGTGTTTTTATAGCAAGCCACCTCAAATGCACGTGGTGGATTTCTTAAAGACTATGTAGTAGCATACTAAGATGATCGTGCCTCAATTTAAACAAGAAAATAAATCTTTCTTAAGAATGAGACAAAAAGGCTCAAATGATCCCATTGGACTATAATTAAGCCTGTACGGTTTCCCCAAATATAAGAGGCAGCAAATTAGCAGGAAGTCCTTTGGTTCCCCAGATACAGTTTTCTAAGTAATTTTCCTGCATTTAAAATTCACACACACTTGGGACATGTCTATCCCATATTCTAAAAATTCTTTAACGAAGTACTAGCGGCAAGCTGATACCATCAAATTTTCAGTTGGGGTTTTAAAAATAGTTTCCTTTATGGTATTAGCATCATAACCTGTACTGAGTTTGCCAACATTGATAAGGTTTTCCTTAAGGACAATCATTTCTACTTTCTTTCCTTACAAATCACAGAAGCTGCTGAATGGATTTAAGAGTATAACATATTTCATCTGTTAAAAACAAGCCCAAAATAGAGTCGAGTGCTAAATCCCACTCCACCAGACCAAGATTTAACTTAATTACAGTTTCCACTCTCCCAGAAACGGAATCTTAGTCAATCAGTCATCTGGGTAGACCCCTTCCCTCCCCTAAAGGAAAGTAACTCTGCAATAACCAATCTGCCTTTTTTTGGCCAGATAACTTCCCTGTTCCTACTCCCTTCTGCCTATAAAAGCCTTTCATTTTGTTCAGCTCCTTGGAGTCCCTTTCTGCCAGCTAGATTGGATGCTGCCCAATTCGAATCGATTTTTGCTCAAACACTTAAAATTGTTACTATGCCTCAGTTTCCCTTTTAACATGTCTATGAAGACAACCCTGATTGTGAGGCAATGTCACGCAGTCTCTCTACCTCCCCCAGGGCTTCACCTCTTCCCTCCACCTCGGCTTTGAGAACGTTAGCCTCGCCCCCTCCCCCCTCAGTCACCCACCTTGTCCCACTTGGACCGGATCTCGTCCACGGTGACAGTGCTATAGGGGTTGCTCGAGCTGATCCTGATGCTGTAGCTCTGGATCACCTTCTCCACCTCGTTCTGGATGGCCAGGATGGACTGCCGCTCGCCGTCGGCCTCGGGCAGTGTGGCCTTGAACTGCTCGTGGGCGGTGATCAAGCTCTAAGCCAGAGACAGAGCGGAGAAAACCCGACTTACTTCAGTGTGAATTTTACAGGCTTGCTGTTCCCTTCAGCACGCATATAAATGACTTCATAACTGCGGGAATCTCCAGTGGAAGACAAATTCTGGATGTCTTTAGAAAAGCTACCTGGTGCACAAAAGTCAAGTTCCTCGAAAAGGGAAAAAAAGATCTCCTGATGACTCCTTGGTGGCTATTAATCCAAAGTCTTCAAAAAATAATTGTTTTCTTTTAAAAAAATTATGTTTGATTTCATCTTATATGATCCCCAGCTATTGTTTAGGTCTGACTCGCCACTGACATACAGAACTTAAATCAGGGCTTCCCTGGTGGGGCAGTGGTTAAGAATCTGCCTGCCAATGCAGGGGACACGGGTTCGAGCCCTGGTCCAGGAAGATCCCACATGCTGCGGAGCAACTAAGCCTGTGCGCCACAACTACTGAGCCTGTGCTCTAGAGCCCGTGAGCCACAACTACTGAGCCTGCATGCCACAACTACTGAAGCCTGTACACCTAGAGGCTGTGCTCCGCAACAAGAGAAGCCACAGCAATGAGATGCCCGTGCACCACAACAAAGAACAGCCCCCGCTTGCCGCAACTAGAGAAAGCCCACGCACAGCAACGAAGACCCAACGCGGCCAAAAAAAAAAAAAAAAAAAAGTGTGGCTGTGTCCCAGTAACAGTTAAAAAAAAGAATTTAAATTAGCTGCCCTTTCTAATGACCAAGTTTACCTATAGCCCAAGAAAAGAACGTCACATTTGCTGCCTTTATACCTAAAGATCACCAGGAAGTACATCCCTTTCTCCAAAAGAAAAGGCCACAGAAACCAACTCCTTCCCCTCAGGCTTTATAAAACCTCCACTTAACAACCCTATACCCTTGGACCCTAAAGTATAAGACAGCAGCCCTTTATACTCAGCTGCAGGAAGGTGCCACGTGGACCACCTTCCAGGGCGAAGCTAACACTCAGTTCAGATGCTACAACAGATTAGCTGCTAACACACCTTTCACTAAACAGAGAAACTACTTCATGCATCAGGTATGGCTTCCAAGGCATACTTAGACATCTCACTTTTTCCAAAAATAAATGGTTTTAGGTTGCCAACCTCTGCTTAAGAGTCTATGCAAGAAACACCATCACAGCTTCTTTCAGAAGACAAAGGCAATGTTCAACAAATTTCTTGCCTCTTACACCCCGCTGCAAAGCCTTCTAGAATGGCCCTTGGCAGGGAGATGTGGGTTCAAATCCCAACCTTCAGTATTTCCTTTACATCTGGATTCTTTTCGATGACCTATCTATTTTACAGAAAAAAGAGAATCTAAAAGTATTTTCTCTATATTCCATTATACGTCAAATTCAGTATACAATGGTCTCTAATATATTGGGTCCTGGCTATTGGAGAGGAACGCTCCTCCCTAACTCGATCACTTAGAGGTCTTATTTACAATCTGAAGCTCCAGCAAAAATCAAAAGCAGAACATTTTGGATGGTGGGAAGCAGAGGGTACTGATTGGTGGCTTCTTATGCTTTACGATCCGGCAAAACCCTATAGATCTTAATGAGGGGTAATATGCAAACATCTGCAAAGTAGTTAACTCAGCAGCCAGTAAACTCATAACCTGCTGTGACTAACCCCAAGAGCATATGTCTGTCTTGCTCGTATGATTCCACATTCCATTTTAAAGAACAGACCCTTTTAGATGTAGTCACCACTATCTGGCTGATGTTAATTTAGTTGCATTAAAGAGTGGTATACACATTTTTAAGCTAAAGGCCAAAGGGTAATATGGGTTTTCTAACCACATTTTTTTTTAAGTTAAAAAATGAAACAAAACCAAAAAGAGAACTCTACGTTTTTAAAATTACGATTCATTTCTGGTACAGTGAGAGCACAGAGCTGGCTTCAGTTACCTGGATTTCCTCAATGCTGTGGACAATAAACATGTCTTGCAGATCCTCCATGGCGCCTTCCATCCAGTTGTTGAAAGGAGCAGCTCTCTTGGCAAACTCCAGGTGAAGCTGATCGATGGTTTCCAGCAATTTCTCAGTTCTCTGGAGATCAAATAGAAACCAGTGTTATCATAGGTTAAATCATAAAAATTCTCTGAACATGTAAAGATGCACTCCAGAGCAGTAAACTATTATCTGACTTTTTTTTTTTTTAATGTATTTATTTATTTATTTTTGGCTGTGTTGGGTCTTCGTTTCTGTGCGAGGGCTTTCTCTAGTTGTGGCGAGCGGGGGCCACTCTTCATCGCGGTACGCAGGCCTCTCACTATCGCGGCCTCTCTTGTTGCGGAGCACAGGCTCCAGACGCGCAGGCTCAGTAATTGTGGCTCACGGGCCCAGTTGCTCTGCGGCATGTGGGATCTTCCCAGACCAGGGCTCGAACCCGTGTCCCCTGCATTAGCAGGCAGATTCCAAACCACTGCGCCACCAGGGAAACCCTATCTGACGTTTTGATGGTCGCAATCCTCTCATCATTAGCTTGTGTATGCAAAAGATGAACTGATGTTCAAATGATGAGGCTGAGCCCTGCAGGTCTCCGAAGTGCCTTGTGCATCAGAGATGGATTTAACAACATCCAGAGTCACACTGTTCTGAAAGTACTTAAAATCCTCCTCCACATGCTACTCTTTTGAAAACTGAGACTCCACATAGGGTATAGAGGCACTTGATTTCAGCTAAAGCAGTACTTTGTAAGTTATAGGACCTGATTCCCCAACCGTGCTGGTTCACAGGAAATTCACGGTATCTTCCTCATTTTATAATCAACAGTGTGCCTTTCCCAAAAGTCGCCTAGAGAAGACGGAAGGAACTACAGTTCCATATTCTTAAATCCTCATTCAGGATTTCACACAGAGACCCTCTTTGCCTTTCTGAGCACATGAAAGCACAGGGCTTTAAGCCACCGAGAATGGCACTACACGCTTCCTATGGCAGACAGGGCGGGGAGCTGGCACGGAAGCGTCTGGTATCTTCAAGTCTTCCATAATTAGATTCATTTTTCCTCCTGTTCTAAAATATTTGAGCTGTCTCTGTTATATGCCTGGTCCTTCCTTTCTCTCAGCCTTTTTCTTTAGGTGGATATGTTAACCGCTGGCTGGCATCCAGGAAGCTTGGTATCACATGTGTTAAAAGTTTCATCAGAGTCAGGGTGAAAAGACTCAGAAAACTGCTAACTGCTTCTTTCTGTCACGTCGTCTGAGTCTTCCGTGGTGAGAGACGATGAGGTTCAGCTAAAAACCAGCTGTTTCTCCAAGCCGTATACTTGAACAAGGCCAGATTCATCCTGATTCTGTTTCATATCCACTTTTCCTTACTTCAACATGTGTTGCCATTTTCCCTTTGCACATCTCAACTTCCGTTCCTCCTGATTTCCTGACTCATTCATGGCTCAATTTACTCTCAGATAAGGACTCTGGGGGAATTATCTGCCATTACTACTTCACACAAAATGAGTTTATACCGTTATCTCATTACTACTACTGGACTTCTGTTTCTTTAATTCAAAAGGATGCGTCACTGCCGTATGGATAAATTAAAGTACAAAACTACCGACTTTCCATTTCCCTCTTTCTCCTACTTTTCATGTTCTCTGTAGAAGCTCCCTTCCCTAGATAATCTGTTTCGATTTAAACACACCATACCACAGAAAAACAAAGGAACAGTGACTTACTGAAAGAGCCCCTATTAAAAGATTTCGTGCCAACAGGTGGCTTGGAGACTCACCTCCAGGGCCTCTCTCCTCTTCTGAGTGAGCGTTCCCAGCCTGTCCCACTGGTCACAGATTTTCTGGCACCGATCATTGATGTTCACAGCATCGTGATAGTCCAGTTCACTATCAGAAGGGAAAATAAAGGTTGACTTTCCCAGATGACGTGAAGAAAAGTGGACATGGGCTCAAAATAAACAGATGATAATTTTTTTTAAAAAAAAAAAGATCTGATGGAGAACTGGCAGGGTATTTCAGGGTTTTGTTCATCATCACCATCACAAACATGATCACTATTCCCTTACATCATGAGAAGAATTAGTAAAACTCTTGGTGGGCAGCAGATTTCTAAACAGAGAGAAACGCTGTCTTCTCGACAATGTAGGCTAACTCTATTCTCCCTTTGTTTTCTTGGCCAGGCCTCCGGAGTGCATTATTTTTAAGTGGTGATGTACCTGTAAATGAAGCCAAGTATCTGACCTGGAGGACAGTCCCAGGGGCTGTGCTGAAGCCACGGGGAAGGGAACATCAAATGAGTCATGCGGGAGGGAGGGAGGGAGGGAGGGAGGGATCAGCTTGCACCCCTTCGTGTCCTTGGCTGCCCTCAAAGGGCACGGGGCTGGATGGGGCACCACGTCCAGGAGGGGCACTGGGCCGCTGAGCCTGGCAGGACAGAGTCCTTCCTCTTCTGACAAAGATTCCAACTCGTCTTATGCCATTCGTGTGACAGCAGGAACAAAATGATTTCTCACTCCGTAGTCCCTCTTCCTCTCCAGCTCCGTCTGTACATCCTAACGGGATCTTGGTGACGTGAAGTAACTGAAACTTACCATTCAAGCAGATTCTCGACTAGATGGTTAACCTATTATCTCTGGGGGTAAAAAGTTTGAATCCTGGACAAAATGTAATCACCCTTTTAGTTAAGATGAAAGCAAGACTCAGGGAGGTTTAAAGACCTCTTCAGGAGACTTCTCCTTCAAAAATGGTCCAAGGTGAGGCTTTTAGGAAACTCCCTCCTATCCATCCAAATCCATTTCCCTGAAGCTTAAGTTTATTTCTTCTTCCAACTCTAAATGAAGGCAATGGTTGTTTATTACTTGTTTTTTCTCTTAAGTGATATTAGCTTGTCCTTATTGAATGTTACTGTTTCTTTTACTGAATAAAGAAGATGCATACAGTTGTGATCTGAGTGTCATTTCAGTGGGTAAGAAGCTCCCTATCACCTAATGAAAGCCTGTCCAGTTCTTAAGAGCAGCTTTCTACGTACACACACTTCACTAATTGAGATGGATTGAGATTCTGTGCTTATTATTATAACCAGGTAACCAAAACCAACCAAAACACACCAGCAATGTGCACAGCCTTGAATACAAAGTGAAAAGGCCATGGCCCTTCAAAATGCAACTATTAAAGAACAGAAAGATTTCAAAAACAAAAACCTAGGAACCGTCTACTGATCCACAATGGAGACATCAACACTAATCTCTCTGTGGTTATCTTTAGGGTGTACATTTTTCCCCTCTTCTCTAATTCATACGTACTAGCTCTATACCTACTTGCTTTCAAGAACTTAGGGTTTGCATAACTGTGCATACTATTTTTATTTTTATTTTTTTAATAATTTTATTTATTTATTTTTTGCTGTGTTGGGTCTTCGTTGCTGCACGCGGGCTTTCTATAGTTGCAGTGAGCGGAGGCTAATCTTCGTTGTGGTGAGCAGGCTTCTCATTACGGTGGTTCCTCTTATTGCAAAGCACGGGCTCTAGGCGCGCAGGCTTCAGTAGTTGCAGCACGCAGGCTCAGTAGTTGTGGCTAGGGCTCTAGAGTGCAGGCTCAGTAGCTGTGGTGCACAGGCTTAGTTGCTCTGCGGCATGTGGGATCTTCCCTGATCTTCCCACGGCTCAAACCCGTGTCCCCTGCATTGGCAGGCGGATTTTTAACCACTGTGCTACCAGGGAAGCCCTATTTTTATTTTTTGTACTTTAAGAACTGCACAAACATGTTCGTTATTTTAGAAAAGGTAAAAAGGAAAGGGAGACTAATAACAGTAAGATGAGCACATCTTAAAATTCTGTGGTTCCTCTCTCGACTGTGTAAAGAAATACACATTGAGGATAACCGAGAATAATAATAATATAAAATTATTACTTAAATTTTAAGGGCAACACTTAAAACCATTCCAAATTACTTATGGGAGCTATGATAGAGCATTCAATTGCTTGAGTTTCTCCCCCTTATTTTATCTGTAATTGTTAACAAGCAGCCAAACAGCCAACATGCAAGAAGCATGAGAAATAAGAGTAAGGCCACAATCATCAAAAAATCTAGAAACAATAAATGCTGGAGAGGGTGTGGAGAAAAGGGAACTCTCTTGCACTGCTGGTGGGAATGTGAATTGGTTCAGCCACTATGGAGAACAGTATGGAGGTTCCTTAAAAAACTACAAATAGAACTACCATATGACCCAGCAATCCCACTACTGGGCATATACCCTGAGAAAACCAAAATTCAAAAAGAGTCATGTACCAAAATGTTCATTGCAGCTCTATTTACAATAGCCCGGAGATGGAAACAACCTAACTGCCCATCATCGGATGAATGGATAAAGAAGATGTGGCACATATATACAATGGAATATTACTCAGCCATAAAAAGAAACGAAATTGAGCTATTTGTAATGAGGTGGATAGACCTAGAGTCTGTCATACAGAGTGAAGTAAGTCAGAAAGAAAAAGACAAATACCGTATGCTAACACATATATATGGAATTTAAGAAAAAAAATATCATGAAGAACCTAGGGGTAAAGCAGGAATAAAGACACAGACCTCCTAGAGAACGGACTTGAGGTTATGGGGAGGGGGAAGGGTGAGCTGTGACAGGGCGAGAGAGAGTCATGGGCATATACACACTAACAAACGTAGTAAGGTAGATAGCTAGTGGGAAGCAGCCGCATGGCACAGGGATATTGGCTCTGTGCTTTG
The DNA here is from genome assembly GCF_039906515.1 of Pseudorca crassidens. Taxonomy (NCBI): domain Eukaryota; kingdom Metazoa; phylum Chordata; class Mammalia; order Artiodactyla; family Delphinidae; genus Pseudorca; species Pseudorca crassidens. Next base: position 77,810,410 of record NC_090311.1, read on the forward strand.
TGACAGCCTGGAGGGGTGGGATAGGGAGGGTGGGAGGGAGGGAGACGCAAGAGGGAAGACATATGGGAACATATGTTTATGTATGACTGATTCACTTTGTTATAAAGCAGAAACTAACACACCATTGTAAAGCAATTATACCCCAATAAAGATGTTAAAAAAAAAAAAAAAGAGTAAGGCCACAAACACAGCGAACAAATTAGATACGAAGACCACAAATAATTAAGAATATTTTTAGGCAAGGCCAAATAGGAAGATACTCTTAAAAGAGGCCATCTCTGTTAATTAAGGCATTTGCTCTGGTTAAGAATGAGCAACATGGGGGTCTTAAAATGTAACATATCATAATAAACATTTATTATTGGTTGTTTAAAGTTATCATTATGTGACAGGCTCTAAAAATTGTGCAAATATATCCGTGGTTATAATGAGAGAGAAGTAGGGAGTGAAATTCTGTATTTTTCAAAAAGAAGCAAGGGTCTTAAAAAAAAAAAAAGCTTAGAAACACTGCAGGGAGGCCCCTCTCCCAGAGGGTGGCCACAGCCAGAGGCAGCACCACCTGGACCAGCAGGACCTACAACTCCCACTGGGTAAACCAGCCTGGGCTCAACCTCATGCTAGCTCCTCCCATAAAAAAGCATGAAAAAGAAATGGCACTTATTTGCAACAAAGAAAAGTGGGGCCTTAATGTTTCTTCTTTCAGAGGTGTCTTGTTTTTGGTTTCTGGGCGGGCAACGTGGTCCCGTCTCCTGCACCCAGGCCTGGGTGAGGCCACCTTTGCGAGCCATGCTCTGTCCTGTTACTTGTTTCTCATCCTCTTGGATACGAAGCTGCCTGTGCTGGGGCTGGGGGTGTTGCCCAATGGGAGGACACAGGGATGCTACCACAATCAAAGCACCAGAGAGGAAGTCAGTGCATCTCTTTATATTAAAAAAAGGGCTTCCCCGGTGGTGCAGTGGTTAAGAACCTGCCTGCCAATGCAGGGGACACGGGTTCGAGCCCTGGTCAGAGCACCTAAGCCTGTGCACCACAACTACTGAGCCCGCAAATGGCATTATTTCACTCTTTTTTATGGCTGTAGTATTCCATTGTATATATGTACCACATCTTCTTTATCCATTCGTCTGTCAATGGACATCTGTCAATGGACATTTAGGTTGCTTCCATGTCTTGGCTACTGTAAATAGTGCTGCTATGAACACAGGGGTACATGTATCTTTTTGAATTTTAGTTTTCTCCAGAAATATGCCCAGGGATTGCAGGATCATATGGCAACTCTATTTTTAGTTTTTTAAGGAACCTCCGTACTGTTCTCCATAGTGGCTGCACCAATTTACATTCCCACCAACAGTGTAGGAGGGTTCCCTTTTCTCCACACCCTCTCCAGCATTTATTATTTGTAGACGTTTTGATGATGGCCATTTTGACTGGTATGAGTTAGTACCTCATTGTAGTTTTGATTTGCATTTCTTTAATAATTAGCAATGTTGAGCATCTTTTCATGTGCCTGTTGGCCATCTGTATGTCTTCTTTGGAGAAATGTATATTTAGATCTTCTGCCCATTTTTTGAATGGGTTGTCAACAAGGACCTACTGTATAGCACAGAGAACTATACTCAGTATTTTGTAATGACCTAGAAGGGAAAAGAATCTGAAAAAGAATAGATATATATATGTATAACTGAATCACTTTGCTGTACATCTGAAACTATCAAACACAACACTGTAAATCAACTATATTTCAATTAAAACAAAAAACAGGACCAATCCCATCACAGGGTCCTCTGGCTTGGTTCTATGGGTACATCTAAGACAGGACAGGAAAGGCAAGCTCCCCTGCCCCTCTCTGGGAATGCCCGGGGAAGCTCTCCACCGAGTTCTCGCTTGGACCCAGGGCTCAATGTCAGCACTGGCATCCACACAGAGCACATACTTGAGCTCCTGCGCGATGGCCGCGATCTGCTCCACGCGGTCCTGGTGCGCCGCCAGGTCGCTCTCGAATGCCTCGTGCTTCCGCAGCAGAGCCCGGACTTCGGTCAGAGACGCCGACTCGTAATCCTTCTGCAGCAAGATCTGCTCTTTGCCTGCAATGGTTGTAGCAAGGGAATGCGAGTGCTGTCACACTTCAGCCTCTATGCAAAGTACTGGGTGATTCCATAGAACCAAGAGGAGGAAAGGACAGCCCCGAGAGTCAGAGGCCACATTTCAACTGGAATTCAGGCTGTCACTCTGCTAAGGCCCCGAGTCCCTCTGTGTTCTGAAAGCTCGTGTCTACAAATACAGGGCGGAAAGCACGCTGAGCACTTTCTAAATAACAAGTCTGTGATAAACCTAAGAAACAAGTATCTGACTTTCCCGTGAGATGCTCAGTTAAGTTAGTAATTATTAGCTCACAGAAATTACCTGGAATTATTAGGTAAAACACTTGTACTCTATTTGTCTGCCCATGGGCTCAACCTTTACTCCAATTCTTTTTGTTTGAAAGCTTTATTCTTTTAGTGTGGTTAAATGCAGCTTGTGATTTTTTTTTTTTTTTTTTTTTTTTTTGGCGGTACGCGGGCCTCTCACTGCTGTGGCCTCTCCCGTTGCGGAGCACAGGCTCCGGACGCGCAGGCTCAGCGGCCATGGCTCACGGGCCCAGCCTCTCCACGGCATGCGGGATCTTCCCGGACCGGGGCACGAACCCGTGTCCCCTGCATCGGCAGGCGGACTCTCAACCACTGTGCCACCAGGGAAGCCCCCAGCTTGTGATTTTTTATGTAATAACATTAGAAAAATTTCTCTCCGAAACTCCACCTATTTCCCCACAAATACTTCCTAAGTTAAGCAACTGCTGTGGTTATAACTGGACCCATTTTTATTCCCTGGTTGATGACCTTTAAGAATTTAATTCCACAAAGCTAGACGTGGAAAGCAAATGTTCACATGTTTAATGACAACACAGCACTTACCATCCGCCAGACACCAATTTTACTACTTTATAATACAAACTCATTAAGTCTTCATCAAAACCCTGTGAGGGAGGTATGATTGTTATTCCACTTTGGAGAGGACGCTGAGGCCCTGGGAGGTGAGAATGCATCCAAGGCCCACAGCTGGGAAGTTATCAACTGCATGTCTGTGCCTGTGACCGTCTCGCTGAGCAACGCCAACAATCAAGCAGCAAGAAAGCAAAAGGGACCCAAGGGATGAGGGGAACCTCCCTGCCCTTTCTCGAAATAGATTACCATGCAATGAGGTGAATGTTTTGTTCTTTAACCTCAGCAAACAGCAGAGCCAAAAAAATCATGACCATAGTATCACGGCCATGGAAACGGGTATGTCTGCAAGGCCTGAAAGGAGTAGATGAATCTAAGTGAAACAAAGGAGTTAAGACTATAGAAAAGCACACCTCGTGTTCTTCCTTTCCAAGCAGATTTTCTAAGTGGGCAATTATGTTGCTTTGCGGCACTTAATAAACCTTCTATCAGCAGAAGCTAGTGTCTGGGCCAGGGCTGTCTGACCTGCTGTTAGGGAATAAACAGATGCTTGTGGAATCAGATAGAAGAAAGCGGGGGAGGCAGGAGGAGGCGGATACCTATGCAGGTAAGTGTGGGAAGAACGCATTGTGAGTCCTGTTTTATAAAAACATCCATCTTCATACTCACCTCCTTTTCTTTCTTTCTTTTTTTTTTTTTTGGCCACGCCACGCTGCTTAAGGGATCTTAGTTCCCCAACCAGGGATTGACCGGGCCACGGCAGTGAAAGCGCCGAGTGCTAACCACTGGACCGCCAGGGAATCCCCACACCCACCTCTTGAAGAACCGCAGTACCTGGGACAGCACACGAGAGAGGGGCGAGGGCAGCTGCCCACAGGGTCACAGGCGCCAGGGACAGTGGTCACTGCACGTGGGGCTCTGTCCATAGCTCAGGCCCGATTCTCCAGGAGCCCCACCACATCCTGTGGACTCACCGTAGGCCCAGGTTTCGTGCGTGGACGCCTTCTGCCGGAACTTCTCTGCCAGGTGCTCCACGCGCTCCAGCCTCCGGATCTCATTCAGCAGCCATTCCTCGTAGCCCTTCTCCGCCTGCTCCAGCCGCTGCCAGGCGCCCGCGATGTCCTGGGATGGGTGGGGACCGGCGAAGGCACGTCCGTTACGCCCTGGCCTCCTGGGCCTCTCTACGAATCCCCTCCACCACGTCCAACAGTGTTTTCCTTTGTGTCTTCTTGTCTTTCCCTCACCCCTGTGCCTCCACACCTGCCCCAAATAGCCATTCAAATGTTTTGGCTTCTAAACATCTTCATTACCACTGCACCCTTTTAGAACTAAGATCACGGTTCTCATCGGCGAACATTTAACCTGATGCTTCTCCGGATGTGGACAAAGGCTAACAGGGCTTTAATTTTCTGGCTACGAGAAGATGAAGCCTCACAGTGACTCAGCCCAAAACGACTCTGACTCAGCGACTGGGTTCAGTCAGCCATTAACTGTCTCCCCGGCATCACGCACGTGCCAGGCACAGTGAGAGCCTTGGATATAAGAGTGAACAACAGCACCTGTAAAGTTCCCTGGGCCCCCGTGCAGCTTTCATGATTGTTGGGGGAGAAAGACATTAAATAAGGCATTCAACAACAAGTGTAATTCCTATTTCCGATAGCGATACACTCTGAAGGAAAAACAAATCACGGTCAAGGGATGCTGATGAGAGCACGGTCGGGGCAGTTCCTTTAGGCGGGTTACTTAGAGGAGACCCCTCTGAGGAGGTGGCATTGGAGCCCAGACCTCACTCATGGAAAAGCCAGGTATGTGATGAAGTGGGGGACGAGCTAAAGGCCCGAGGACGGGGTGCGCTCCACGTAGGGGAAGGACCACAGAAGGCGCGGCAGCCGCACAGTGGGTGAGGGGTAGAGCAGCCAGAGACATGGTCAGCAGGGTGGCCGTGGGGTCAGACCACATCGGATCCCAGATAAGGAATCTGGATCTTATTCTAAGTATTTCGGGAAGTCACTGGAGGGTTCTGAGAAGAAAGGAGACACGCTCTGATTTATATTTTAAAAAGATGACGGCAGCTGCTACGTAGAGAATGCATTTTAGGGGAAAAAGAACAAGAAAAGCAAGTGAGAGGGTTACTGCAAGGTTGAAGGAGAGACACTGGTGGCTTAGCATAGGCGACAGCAGCTGAAGGGCTGCTCAGACTTAAGATATAATCTGGACGCAGAGCCAGTGGCACTGGCTGAGGAACCAGGTACAAGAAAGGGACAGACTAGGAGGATCAGTGATGACACCTGGGGTTGGGGCTTTAGTAACTTAGGGGATGGTGATGCTATTTACTAAGACAGAGATCACTGCGGGAGGACTCTTGGATGTTAGGTTTTGAGACATCCAAGTGGCTCTATGAACCTGGAACTGGGGGAGAAATCAGAGCTGAAGATGTAAAGTTTGGGAGGTGTTGCCATTACAGCTGGTAGTTAAAGCCACGGGCCTGGATGAGGTCACCTGCAGGTATCAAGACAGAGAAGAAGGTCAGCATCCCTGTACCCACAAACCATCCACCTACATACAGCCCAGGGACAGGAGGAGGCAAAGCTGTGAACAGCGACGGGAAGGACTCGGTGGTCAGGTGGGAGGAACTCAGCTAAGTTCAAGGGTGGAAGGAGTTTCAAGAAGAAGGCCATGGTTACAGCTAAAGCGAATATGAAAATAAAAGTGACCACTAGGGGGCTTCCCTGGTGGCGCAATGTTGAGAGTCCGCCTGCCGATGCAGGGGACATGGGTTCGTGCCCCGGTCCGGGAATATTCCACATGCCAAAAGAGCGGCTGGGCCCGTGAGCCATGGCCGCTGAGCCTGCGCGTCCGGAGCCTGTGCTCCGCAACGGGAGAGGGCACAACAGTGAGAGGCCCGCGTACCGCAAAAAAAAAAAAAAAAAAAAAAAAGTGACCACTAGGTTGTCAACACGAACGCCGTTGCCTTTGAACAGAACAGTCTGTCTTAGGGTGTACGGAAGCCGGATTACTTACTGCAGGTTGAAGAGTAAAAGACATAAAGGAACGGGAAGTGACCAAAAACCAGTACCATAAAGAACTCTCTCTAGATGTCCTGCTACAAAGGGGAGACGAGAAACAGGACAGGTGCTGCAGGGAGGTGTGGAGTCATAGGAGGTTTTCATTTTCCTCTGGCAGATGCTAGAGCGCTTCCTATGCGGATGTGAAAGCTTCAGCAGAGCGGGAGAAACTGATGATGCAAAGAGGGATGTAAATATGGGACTGAGGCCTGGAGAAGGTGAATCGGGGAGATGGTAACAGGAGGGAACAGAGGGCCTGTGATCTAGATGCTGGTCCACCTAGAGGCGGGGAGGAGAGGAAGGGGACCGTCATCATTAGGTGTTTGTCAGAGGCCTGTTCTGCGTGAGGCACCAAGAGCAGTGAGGGTCAAGAACTGCATGACGGCAGGGGGAAAAGTATCCAGAAGGAAGTGGTCACAGGGTCAGAATTACAGTCAGTGCCTCTTCTCAGTGGCCCATCAGAGGAAGGACTTTGGGAAAAGAAAAGGGGGGGGCTGCCCCCGGGGCCAGGGGGCTACTCACCGACACCATCTTGCCCTCCGAGGGCATGAAGGCCGGCCGGTTGCTGATGCGCAGCTTGGTCTGCAGGGTGTTGAAGTTGATCTCCAGCTGGCACTTCTCCTGCACCTTGGGAGGCTTGTGCTTCCGGCGGTAATCCCGAAAGTCCTCCAGCTTCTTCTGCATGGCCTGCATGGTCTTCTCAGGGGTCCGGTTCTCTAGCCAGGGGATCGTGCGCTGAATCCATTCCAAAAGCTGTTCCCAAAACACACGCACACAAAAAAACTGCTGACAACACCAGCAAACTGCCCCCCGCCCCCGGTTAAAAAACAGAGGCACCGAACGATTGGGAATGGATTGACTGAATGCTCCCGAGATTACAGAAGTCTGACTGGAAGGAGGGCATAAATACAAACTTCTGTGCCCTCCAAGGGCCACTCACCATCGCCCCAATGACACCACGCACAGGTCGAAAATTCAGAGTCAGCACGAGTCATGTTTTACAAAAATGGGACATTTACAGGAAACTCCGGGACCAGACATTAGCAGACAAATGCTGGATGGAGCTTTCAAATGAGAAAACAAAAACCTCACGTGGTGGAACATGGTGGAATAAAATCAGGAAAGAACTGGGTTTAACTCAAAATGTATTTCTAGTTTAAATCAGCTCAAATCTAACGGGTCTACTTACGAGATGAAAGTATCGTAAATCTGAGACTGACTCAATGCCAAAGTATATTTTATTTTAATAGCTAGCTTTCAAGGAAATCCACAGGATGAAAGTGAAAATGGCAGTGACTCCAAGGATGAAGTACGCCCCCTTCTCTTGAATTACTACCAAGGCCTTACTAAGGCCCTGCATAGTCTGTTTGAGGGGTATAAATGAAGGACCAAGTAAGAAAAGAAAGGCTATCATCACTGAGGAGCATCTGTCCTTCGGTCCTGGTCATACTTCAACCCTGATGTCGATCGCTGGCATTAAACAATGTTGCCAAATGGAATTCTCCCATAGCAGCAGGAAACATAAACAGTATCATTAGCTTGGACTAATATACACCACTACTGGGGAAGACTGATTCCCAGTGTCCTGATGCTTTGCACAGTACAGACCAAGTATCAGCCAAAGTAAGTCAGAGCAAACATTATGTGGTCTCTGACATTGTCACTGTGATTGAGTTCAATCCAGAGAGAAGGTGGCTATGGACCTCACTCAGATCCTGCTTAGTTAAGATTTATACTATAGTAAGAACAAAAAGAAAAGCAACATGGAAAGGGCTATTCTGAGAAATCTAGCTGAAGAGCTGTAGAAAGGCATCCTGGAAACTCATGCTCAAATGTCTCGGACGGAGGGCTCTGCCTCTCCCGAGGTTCCCTCTAGGTATTTAAATACACACACAAGGCTGAGGCTTGTCTCACTGGCATGTTCCTTAGATGCTGAGTCACCGCGTGGAGCTGGGATTCTGAATACAGAGCTCACCCTACGTGATGTCAGTAGCCGATGAAGCAGGAAAAAAACAAGGAACACAATGTCATCTAGGGGAGCCCGACCCCGGAGGTGCAGAGCTGAGGATGGAATCACATTCTACGTTTTGTAACATGCAAACCACCTCTGTGCCTTGCAATGCCTGGAAAGACCAGCAGCACTACCTTTGTGCCCGTAATTAAGCAGGATGAACAACCCCTGAGAGCGAGTGTACTTTCCTACTTTTATTCTGTCTGAGATGAAAAATGCAAAAAAAAAAACCCCCAACACTGACAATCCGTGTTCACCCTCTGTGCCTCCCCCTCAGGGTGGGGATGGACAGGACTGCGGGGACCCGTTTCCTTTACCTCACTTGCTAGCCTCTCATATTCTTCCATCAGCCTCTCATTCTCTTGATTCACAGCAAGAACCTTACATATCCTGTTAGCCGCTGTCTCGGCCTGTAAAACACAATAGGTAAACAGGACGGCTCTGTCGACAGGGACGTGCATACACAAGGTGGAAGGTGGCAGGGCAGGGGGTGACCAGGGAGGCAGCATGTGCTGTAAGTGGTGCAGGTTCTGGGTTCGGGTGGGGTAAGCCTGAGGGCCCAGCTCGTTCACACTATGGGTCATTTCACACCTTTGGGACCGTTTTCACACAGACTTACATGGCAGGCTGAATATACTGTAGGGAGTAACAGGGAAATAGCATTAGTCGCAAACACGAGCTTTGTGAAACATCAAGCAAGTTAGTAACAGAAACTGATGGGCTGAGGAAACAATGGTCCCTGGGCGTCCACCTGAGCCCCCTGCCAACCTCACAACTACAGGGAGAGAACTCTCTGAGTTACATTAGCCTTTGGAAATCAAAGCAGACAGGACTGGATCCTGAATGTATACCTGTCATTGCACTGAGTTCACGAGGGCCTCTACGTATTCATTCCTGAAATGAATACATCGAATGTGCTAGATGGGATCCTTCCACGGGGCAGAACCTGCTTTAATACTTTATTTAACCCATGTGAGTAGCTGTTGAGGTATCAATAATTCCCGATCATTGTTTTGTGGGGAGCTTGAGGCCGGGAGGGGCCAAGTGCCTTAAACCGTGACCATGAGATCCGTCCGGCTTCCGGGCCTGCAGCCTGGCCCCCAGCCTTGCCTCTGAAGCCCTAGTAGGGGCCGATTTCCAGTTATCATTGTTCGCTGGTGATGGTCTTTTTTTTTTTTTTTTTTGGCCCCGCCAGGCGGCTTGTGGAATCTTAGTTCCCCGACCAGGGGTCGAACCCGCAACCCCTGCAGAGGAAGCGTGGAGTCCTAACCACTGGACCTCCAGGGAAGTCCCCCAGTGATGGTCTTAAAGAGATCACAGAAATGACACATACTCTGTCCAACCCCATCTCTCAGGACTCTGCAAGTAGAGATAGGGGGAGGGACAGGAAGCAGAAACAGGGGAACGCGGGAAAGCAGAGGGACATCCACCCATGATGTCCCTCAGGCTGTTTATCTTAAGGAGTATAAATTTTTTTGAGGTTTTAACACTGTTAGACTTTCACTATTTCAGTTAAATTAAGATTCATCTCGCAAGATGCTTGAACACGTCACTGAACAGTGAAGGCAATCTCCAGGCGGAGAACGGGACAGGGGCCCTGGAAAGGCGTTCACTTCTCCTCGCCCAAGTCCCCCTTCACCGCTCAATCAGTGTGGCTCAATTTTCATGGCCCTTGTTTTTTCCTGAAGCACAAATGTTTCCCACCATTGATTAATGAGATAAGAGCAATATCTTAGAAAGACAGAGAGCTAAGAACACTTCAGAACCGTCTAAGGGTAAAGCTGTTAACTAAAAAAGCATTCGCAGTTTGGAACTTGCCATATTAGGTCATCACAAGCTACTTAGAAAGAGTCCAAGGTAAGATGTGAAGTGCACGCACACACACCCAGGTATGCACGCGCACGCCCACACGACTAAAACCGATGCACAAGGGCAGCACGGCAACCAGACGGACGAGGGTTAAATACCTGCTCCGCGCCCGCGAAAGCATGGTAGAAGCAGGAAACGTATGTCATGATAGCTCTTTCATCGGGTTTGGGAGTGTTCACAATGTCTGAGGGAGGGAAAAATAACACAGAAAACAGACACACGCACAGATGAAGAGCAGAAACCAGGGTGAACAAAGGGAAGAACGAACTGGTTTACACTTGACTTTCTGTGTTCCTCGGGCCCACAACCCTGACCCGCAGGAAGCCTGTACAGAACTGACACACTCGTGAACAGAATGCTTTCAACCAGCACGTTTTTTTGTTTTCACATCATCAAACCAAGGGTTTCCCTCCTCCCCTACCCTGGATGGCTTTTTTTTTAAAGTGTAGGCGAGGCATTCCTAGGGGAACCCGTGGGCTGCCTGTCAGAGCTGGTGACCACTTCCTAAGGACCCGGGCGGCCCCGTCTTCCTGTCTTTTGACTGGATCAGGTCATCTGCCACTTTGGCTGTGAGCAAGGCGTGGCCCTCTGCAAGATGCGGGGACACACGCAGACCTCTCTGGCCCTATCTCGGATGCCACACTCCGCCCCCACCCTCATAATCCTTGGCTTTCTGCTCTGTGCACGGCCCTGGCTTGTGTGGGGATGAAGTTCATTGAAGATGGCATGTTTCCTAATCCTTCTATACGTACTTGCCATGCCATTGCTAGAAGCTACCCAGAGGAACAAAGCATCTAAAGGGGAGGGTCTACACGGCTTGTACTTATTAACTATGACCCTTGCCACTATTTGTATGAGCTGCTGAGACAGCTACCGGGAAGAGAGAAAACAGAACCACGGGAACACACACCCTTCCTTCCTCACCTTGGCCTCACCCCAGTTTGGGCTGAATTACGTTCTAACTTCAGATTCAGTTCAGTCACTGGACAGAATGCAGTTAAAAAGGTGCCTCATAATTCCCTAAGGTGAAACCCAGTCATTGGGTTTCCAGAGGATATTGATAGAAAGGCTGTGGGGATGTGGAACAGCATGGAATCTTCTGGAAACCAAAGATGAATGGCATACTACTGCATGGACAGGAAGTAAGTTTCAAAGAAAACTGGACTGAAAAAGACAAACGACTGCCTCCTCAGAACCAGACGGGTCTCCTTACTCAGAGGAGTCGGTGGGGGGAAAAGAGAAAAACAATTGAAGAAAAATCAAGACAGAGGTAAAGGATGAGTGATGACTTGTGTTCTACCTCCTCACCTTCTGTGCACCAGCAAAAGCATGATAGTAACAGGAGACATAAGTCATTACGACTCTTCGGGTCTGGCGGTGTATACTAAATCTGTGTGGAAAAAAGGTTAACTGCTCGGATGTTCCGAGAGCAGCAGGCTCCTGCTAAGGGCTGCCTCAGAGAGGCCAAGGTCATGAATCTTCCCCCAGCAGCCCCACACACTTGTGTTGCTCAAACTTTGGCTCAAATCAAAGAAGTCACATTTGCAAAGTCATTACTCTGTGTGCACTTCTAAGAACCACCAGAGAGAAGGGCACAGCCAGCTCAGAAGAGCCCTAAACTAGCAAGGAAGTCACATCCATGGCCGAGCTGGACCTCCAGAATTCCGCAGAGTGCACACAACAGCACTTTCGCTCTCTGGACAGATGGAGGGCCCAGGGGTCAGCAAAGGTCCTTCCTGCAAGTCCACACAGAACACGGGCACCCACAAATCTACAACGAGTACTCACCGGAGGGAGGAAAATAGAGAAACAGTTTTCATAACCTTTTAAAAAGCATGCAAGGGGGCTTCCCTGGTGGTGCAGTGGTTGGGAGTCCACCTGCCGATGCAGGGGACACGGGTTCATGCCCCGGTCCGGGAAGATCCCACATGCCGCAGAGCGGCTGGGCCCGTGAGCCGTGGCTGCTGAGCCTGCGTGTCCGGAGCCTGTGCTCCGCAACGGGAGAGGCCACAGCAGTGAGAGGCCCCGCATACCGCAAAAAAAAAAAAGCATGCAAGGTAGTTAAGATGAGGAAGAGTTTCACCAGTTTTCACTACAGGTTTATGGGTGAGCAGCCCAATTAGCCACTTCAAAATCCCCATTTAGGATTCAGAGACTATCACAAATGCCAGGAAGTAAGGTCAACCGCAGCAGGCGGTGGAGAGGCAAGGATTCGCCAAAGGGATTAAGTGATCTGAGGGGAGGAGATCAGTATAAGACATTACAGTAAAAGAGCAGGAGAAGTAAGAACACATTCATAGGAAGCTGTGGGAAAGGTAAGTCCGGGTGCAGGTGGCAAAGATGCAAAGGGTAATTAACAAATGGGGGGCTGATCTACTGGGGAGTTGGTTATACCACAGCTCGCCCCTCACCCAAGTCAGTCAAGTTCATAACTCTTTCACCAGAAGACTCTTACAGAAATTGCTCTGCAAAGAAAATAATATCGTATGCAAGCATTTTTCTGAGCCATTAAAAAGGAAAGAAAAAGAAAAGTAATAAGAGACTAGAATGTGTCACAAGGGAGCAAGAAATGAATAGAGTGCTAACGCATCCCATCCACTCAGAGGATAAGCAGAACACACGCCCAGACCAGGACTCAGAGACTAAGGGAAACCCAGCAACAAGAGGATGGTCAGCCTCCCAGGGTAATAACGACAGCAATCCTGAGCTCACCCTCAACTGTAGGAAATCAGGGAGGCATCAATGGACAGAGAGATGAATTTACTAAATGTCGCCTGTTTTCTCCTGTCTTCAGTATCCTAGCTGTTGACTCAAGTGGTAAACTCTGGGTAGTTATTTATCGAATGGAAAGGTCAAAGGACAGAGCAGAGCACCCAAATGCAAACTTAGCGTAGAGAGGACAGACAAGAAGGAAAAGGTATTTTCCTATGTGGCAACTTCACTGTTTTATTGTCTTTCTCCCTCTAAAGAGTTTCTGAAAAAAGTAGATTCTGAAGAGCATATTCAAGTGTGGTCAACACCCCATAATACAGGTGTTTGATAAAATGGCTAAATTAACAAACGGGCAAAATTAGAATCCTAATTGACAGACTACTGTCTCAGGTGCACTGTGTCCCTCAAAATGATAGGTGGAGTCCCACCTCCTGGTACCTGTGAATGGGACCTTATTCGGAAGTAGGTCTTTGCAGACGTGATCAAGTTAAGATGAGGTTGTGCTGGAATGAGGTGTGGCCTTAATCCATAATGACTGGTGTCCTCATAAGTAGCGGGAAAAAGACACAGAGACAGATGCAGAGGGAAGATGACCATGTAAAGACAGAGTCAGAGACTGGAGTGATGCTACCATGAGCCAAAGAACACCTGGGGCTTCTAGAAGCTGGAAGAAGCAAGGAAAGGTCCTTCTCTACAGACTTCGGAGGGAGCATGGCCCTGCCAACACCCTGATTTCAGAGTTACAGCCTACAGAACTACAAGAGAATAAACTTCTGTTGTTTCAAAAGCCACCTACTTTGTGGTGACTTGGTACAGCAGCCATGATGCAGTCACCAAAAATAAGGAGGAACAGAAGACTGACAACTGACTAGAATCAAGGTCTTTGCTTTTCCCCAACATGCTAATTAGCAGAAGCAAGGAACAAGAAGCAAGAATAATAAGATTAACAACGAGCACAGTAATATAAGTCCTTGAGGGCCGGGCCCTGCCTTATACATCACATTATCTCCTGCAGCATCTCCAGGGTCTTATACATGGTAGGTGCTCGGTAAGCGTCTGCTGAGTGAGAGGTGACTCATGCATAAGTGAAACGAAGGGATGGTCTCCACGTATCTGTGCTTTAAATGCTGTGCCAGGGCGAAACTCCCATGAACTCATCTCAGATAAAGGGCACAAGAGGTACTGAAACTAGTCTCCAGCATGAGGGCCGCTAAAGCTGCAAAATATTGAGAGGTTCTAGCTCTAACAAAACTAAATTTAATTTGGACAAATTAAAAATGAAACGTGAAAGTTTCAGAGGCACATGATGAATGACCGCTCCATAGTCTAGACTGAGATTCTATGACTTCCAGTTGGAAGGAAGCATTTTTTTCCTTGTGGAGTCTTAAAGAACAAGGAGATTTATTTGTTAAATTTCTATGTGGTTTAAAAAGAAAAAATGTTGTTAAAATAAAAACAGGAAGCTTTCCATTGAAAATCACAAACCAAAGCATTCTGTTTCTTTGCCAAAGCTGAACCTTTTACCCAACCCTTTCATTGTAGTTTTGCTGGCTTGGTTTTGAGCAGGATTCTAGAAAATAATTTTGAGCAAAAGCTACATACGAAATTCTCTAATATTCACGAGGCCAATGACAGAAACTTCTTAGGAATCCTAAGTCCTTCAGATGTAACCTGGCTATAACGTTTACAGGTCTTTATGTGTGGCCGTCACATAGGGAGGCAACAGATTTTCTGTAAGCCAAAAAACACAATTTTCATCTCACCTTCAGCATCCAACATTTTGGGAATATCCAGGTGCTTCTCTGCAATTTCCATGGCCAAGTTGATATTTCCTATTGGGTCATCCTGCATGGAAAACAGCATAACCAGCTTTTTAGCATATTTTTTTGAACAGGACTTACGACTGTTTTTTATATACCTCATTCTGGGGAGGAAACTTTCCCATCCACACATAACCATAATAGGATAAGATCTTCCTTCTTATATTTTCCCAAACATTTCAAACATTTAGAGAAATATCAAAAACGACATGAGAATCACCCAATCCATGCACACTCCAACTTCATAAAACGTGAGCAAAAGGTTGAAGAGAACAGATACTGTGCAGCTAGAAGGAAAGTTGTGAGGTATTTTCTCATGGATGGAAAAACACCTGGATACCTCAGCGCTGAGCTTCAACTCTGGGTAACAAAAATCTAGATGATTCCAAAAGGAAGCATGAAACATACATTTTCCACATCTGGAAGGTGATCATGGAGAATATTTAGTACCACACTAACTTTGTTTATTTTTGTTTTAAATATAAGAAAACACGCTGCTTTCAGCATGTTTAGGTGAAACTTCTGGGTCACTAAAGAATATTACAAGATGGCTACAAAGAGCAAAAGTTAGGTTTCTAGGATGTTAAAGACCACAAGAAATGAAAGAAACTTAACATTATAATAGAAAATTGTGAAGAAATTTTTGTTCGTCCGATTGCGTTTGTCTTCCACGGTAAAGCTGGTTAAATATATACGTAACGTAACAAAATACATTGAACCAGAGGTGTATAAATGAAATACTGAAAAATTAAAAGAGGTATTTAACATTTCCTGTTTTAATCTTCTAAAGAGATTAAGTATTGTGAATTTGAAATGGGATGGGGGTATGTAAGACAGAAAAATCAAAATGAAAAGTAGTGTTAGTACAGGGATGACTGTAATGAATTTTAACATCAAAGCCATTTAAACATTTCAGAAACTGCAATGATTTGCAATAAGCACAATCATTTTAATACAGTGAAACATCTAAAACATAGAGGCTTCAAAAACATTCGGTGCTCAAGGAAGAAACCAAAGCAAGCTTCCTGGCCTCTCAGAGTTTACTATCATTTCAGGCAAAATGTTTCTTCAACTCCATGTTATTTTAACAAAGCATATAATCATTTCACTAAAAGCAGCCATATAATAAGGTGAGTCTTACCTGCATATTTTATGCAAATGTTTAGAAAACCAAATAGCTGAGTGAAAGTTTCTTTTTGTTCTTAATATATAAGAAAATTTTCAGCATTAAAAACAGAGTAATGATTCTGAGTCTTTGTGAAAGCTATCTCACTTACACTGTAACTTAGATAAAATGTAGCAATTAAGTGTTTTCTTGGCTCAGCTACTGGTATGTGACCCTGGGAAGATTAAAGAACTCCACCCTTCTTCATCTGTAAAACTGGGATAATTAGTACCTCCTTTATAGATGCATGGTATTATATAGTTTACTGTAGATTTTGAAGATTGAATGACTGTGTATGTATAACATACATAAAATATATGTATTAACATACGTATATGTATATAAAACGTTAATATATGTAATATCCACATATGTAACACATATTAATACATATATATAATAAACATATATACTTATTTATTAACAGTGTCTAATCTAGAGCTATAGAAGTATTCACTGCTATGGTTAATTACTATCATTTTTCCACCCATCACAGGTGGCCAATTACCCCATCTGTTGACCTTTTGTAATAGAAACTGACCATTATAAACTGCTAATAAAATGAGGTCTATCTAGTATAATCCCTTCATTCTGCAAATGAGATAAAGAGTAACTGAAAAAAATATATACCGTCTCTATGTTTGAAACGTTTCAAAATAACTCAGGGATGAGAATATATGCTTGGGGAAGTCAAGCAACTCTGGCTGCCCCGTTCCCTTAGGCAACCTTCCATTCGTGTACGGCAGCTCTCATCTTCAGGATACAAGTACATTTTTCATGTGCTATCCTGTCGTCAGTGGAGAGAGGCCAGGGGAAGGGTGGTGAGCACGTGACAACTGCAAAGGTGGCAAAAGCCAGGACACTCTTCCTACTACCCCCTGTGCCACACGGGGAGGGCAGCATGCAGCAGGACCGGATTCCACACCAAACACAGCGACACGAGGTGCACGGCCAAGGAAGCACACCAGCAACCAGAGGAAATGTGCCCCACTACTCCTGGCAGGAATGGTCATGGGGCGGGCAACACTTTCCATCTTAAGTCTTTACACGGCATTATTTCTAGGACAGATGGACTGTCCACCACAAGATTTAGAAGGGAACAGGATTTCTTTTCTCCATCACAGATCCCATGTGCAAACTACTTTTAAAGAAAGAATGTGCAGACTATTTGAAACTTAAGCACAATACAGCTTAAGCTTAAAGGGAGAATGAAAGTTTCCTCAGCTGAAAACGTAAGTTCCCTAAGTTGAATTTTCTGAAAAGAGAGAGAGAAAAAAAAATCCCCCAAACTTCTTTTCTAAGGGTGCAACTCATACCTTGTATCAATAGCAAGATAAGCATCCCTTGTGTGAGAAACAAGTTAATCAACTCTGAGTAAATATGTCAGCAACTAAATCCTTCAGAAAAAGGAATTTAAAAAGAAGGTTTGGGGTATTTGAACCTTTCTCCCCCCAGCCTGCCCACCCTGCAGCAAAACAGACACTTCACTTCTCATATTTACAACCTGGGAACGCAAAATCTCTGAGAAACATGTGTAAAAGCTGTCGTAGGAAATCAGGCCAAATCAACAAACATATCGTAACGTGGGCAAAAAGGTGACTTGGCTCTGGGTCTTGTCCTGCCCTAATTATAACAGGTGAGTATTTTCCCGCCACCCTTCCTGTTTTCATCCCGTGCCAGGCTAGCTGGGAGGGCATGCTGGCAGCAGCCTAGGTGTTGGTGTGAGTTCAATGCCAATGGGCTCACTTCCAGGACGACATGCTGGGGGCAGGGCAGACACAGCATGCCGGGCCCCGCAAATGACCTTGTTCAGCTTTGAGTAGTCAATGAGGTCGGGCCGGTGTCTGTGGATGAGTGCACAGAGTCCAAGGCCGTCTTTCCAGCTGCACGACGGTCACGGTCGGGAGGAACAGGAACACGGGTTAATGGACGGGCAGCAGCAAGGGGCTGACCTTGGTCAGACGTTGGCCTGAAATCTCGGACCTGGGGCCCCAGGTACCTCCCTCCCTCCCCCACCCAGTGACACCCTGGCCCCTTCCCTGGACTCTCGCCTCCCTCCCAGGGTCTGCCACCCCCCTACCAGTCTCCTTTCCATCTACAGCTTCAGGCCCAGCCTTGCTGGGGACTCCCCCTAACCTCCCCGCACCCCCCGCCGTGTCCTGCCCCGGTCCCTGCTGTGCTGGGAGAACTGGCAGGGACTGGAGGGAAGATGCCCCCTACTGTCCCCCACCTCCCTCAGTGCCCAGCAGGCCCGGCTTTCTCCTCTCTTCTCCAAGTCTCCATTCTAGACCTGACCCCCAGAGTCTGCCCAACAGACAGACACAAGGACATCCACCCAGAAATGCCCAGGACACACTTTCCTCCAAGAGCACACTCCTTTGTATACTCAGTACTCTCCGGTTCTCCTCTATCTTTCTTCATAAGGTTCCTTTTTGTTTTGGATTTCTTCTTTTAAAGGCAAAGATGTGTAAGCAGCTGAGGGACTTAGCAGGGAGGGTTTGGATTTCCAGTCTGTCTGCCCAGAGACACCAGCGCTCACTGTTCCCAGACACCCCCAGGCTACGAGCTCCCAAGTGATGAGCGGCAGGTTCACTGAAGGTCAGGAGCCTGTGCCTCCAAGGGTCGGGGAAGAAGGAGGCCCCTGGGGCCACACTGTCGAAGGGCTCAGGCCCATCTTGGGCCAGAAGAAGAAAAGCAAGAAGGTGAGTGGGAGGCCAGGCTGGGCCCTGAGACATCCTACCCAGCAGGTCCCACACCCCGATGGCATGTGATGTACGAACAGGAAGCCTCCTCCTCACCTGTGTGCACTCAGGGAGTGGCTCAGGGCCTAATAATACTTATCTACCTAGATTACCTCCCCAGTCTGTCCTGGTAGCTCGTCCATATCCTTCATTTCTTTTTTTTTTTTTGGCGGTACGCGGGCCTCTTGCTGTCGTGGCCTCTCCCATTGAGGAGCACAGGCTCCGGACGCGCAGGTTCAGCGGCCATGGCTCACGGGCCCAGCCGCTCCACAGCATGTGGGATCCTCCCGGACCGGGGCACGAACCCACGTCCCCTGCATCGGCTGGCGGACTCTCAACCACTGCGCCACCAGGGAAGCCCCATATCCTTCATTTCTTTTCTCTGATCTATGGGGGCCAGGGACCCATTTATATTCATGGGTAACCCACCACACAGAGGGAGAAAATATAAACACCTGACAAAAGATCTGCGCAAGAAAAAGACTGAAGCAAGGGACAATATCATGCTCTGAGGTTATATCTGGATTTCCTTCATCCAGTTCCCTACAGTTTTTCAAACATGATTTGCCTACTTCTCTCCAATCCCAGCCTACAAAGCTGACTGATGAAGCATCTTTTGGGCACGACAGAGAGGAGGGACGGGGTGGAGCTCGTATGTAGGATACGCAGACCCTGCTACGGTGTCTCCTTGTCACTGAGAATCCATCCCTGCCGCATCCCTGCATGACACTCACTTATAAACAGTGCCAGCCTCCCAAACCTTAATCCAACGTTTTCCCCTGAGAGACCCTAAACATCAATCATTCTAGAGCCTGAGCTCTACTACATACAGAAAACGCGTGCCAGACAGGAGGAGACACAGGAGTAAATAAACATTGTTCTCCCTGCCAACCCGGATTCCAAAGAGAATACCAGGACCCCAGGGCCCTGGTTGCGCACCTGGTGTGGAAGTTCTGAATGTTCACATTTCTATAAGGAGCGGTCTTCCTTTGACACCAAAGCAGCAGACCTTCTTTGGCAGAGGTTTCTGTAATGACAGCCAAGAAAAAGTGTCCACAGGGCAACACTCACCCTCACT
Organism: Pseudorca crassidens; assembly: GCF_039906515.1. Classification (NCBI taxonomy): domain Eukaryota; kingdom Metazoa; phylum Chordata; class Mammalia; order Artiodactyla; family Delphinidae; genus Pseudorca; species Pseudorca crassidens. The sequence goes on from NC_090311.1 coordinate 77,829,849, forward strand.
GCTCACTCACCCAACTTCTAGTCACTTGCTAAAGAGACCTCCCAGGGGGCCAACACCAAAGGCAACCTCTCTTCTCCAGTCTCTGCAAGAGGATGGAGCTGGAACCCTGCTCCCAGGGACTGACTTCTGAGGCCACTTGAAGTGACTTGAAAAGGACAGTGCAGGAGCTACAGCAAGTTATGACATGATGAATACAAAACTGGACTTCAGGGTTACTGCTAACGTACCTTTCGGATGAAAATTTGTTTTAATGTGCATAATTTATGACCTAACTATCCTGTCATTTATCTCAATTATAATTTATATTCTTAGGTAACTGGAATTCACAGAGGCCACTGTGTCTGAAATGTATTCCCTTACCCACTGATTTTAAAGTACTTGAAGGCTTTTATTGGCAAATTCCAAGTTTGGCCACTTGGGTTCTGACCAAGTTAAGAAAGCAACCACCCCTGTGGCAGCCATGAAGACGTGCTGCTCAGATGTCCTGCTGCAGGGAGCACAGGACAGAACTGATGTCCCAGCTACCACACTCTGAATCCTCCCCTGCATTCCCCAGAGGCCACACTTCTTCAGGGCTACTCCAGCCACAGACTGAGTGAGGGAGGGGCACCAGAGCTGGGCCATTCCTGCCACACGTGGGACTCCTCTGAGAGCAACTGAGGCTGAAGAACTCCCCATTGGCCTGCTGACCCTGCCTGAGGACCACTTTGCAGAATGAGATTCTTCTTTCTCAAGCTCTTCCTTCCCCAGCACGGGTGTCAGCCAGGCGCTATGCCTGAAGGGGCTCTGCCATCTTCTGCTTCTCCCCACCCTTATCCTCCACAGGCATTTCCCCCAACAAATCTCTTGCATTTCTGCTATGGATGGAATGACTGTGTCCCCCGAAAATTCATAGACTGAAGCCCTAACCCCCGATGTGATGATATTTAGATATGGAGCCTTTGGGAGGTAATTAGGGTTAGATGAGGTTGTGAGGGTGGGGCCCTCATGATGGAATTAGTGCCCTTCTAAGAAGAGACAGCAGAGTGCTTGCTCAATCTCTCTCTCTCTCCCTCTCCCTCTCTTCCCTCCACTCTCCTTCTCCCTTCCCTTTCTTTCTCTGCTGTGTGAGGACACAGAGAAAAGGCAGCCATCTACAAGCCAAGAAGAGAGTCCTCACCAGAGACTAACTATGTTGGCACCCTGATCTTGATCTTCCAGGCTCCAGAACTGTGAGAAAATTAATTTCTGTTGTTTAAGCCACCCAGTCTATGGTATTTTGTATGGCAGCCTGAACAGACTAAGACAACTTCTAACACCATCTTGGCACTTGCTTGTTAGAGGACCCAAAGTTTTATACATCCAAACAGCTCCTCAAAGCCACTTACATAACTGGGATTCTGCTTGTATTTACATCTTAACAATTTAGAAAGCTCCTATGAACATGTGGACTCCTAACCAACATTGGGACCTGGCCTTCCATTTCAGTAAGAGCTTAAGTTGATTTCTTCAAATCAAAGTAAGTATTCTGTAATTATTTATCTAAATTCTCCATTTCTAGTTCAGATTTTTCTTTGACCCATAACCCATATGAAATACCCCCCCCCCGCCCCTCGCAAACTTCCACATGCTCTAAGAATAATTTGAATGATTCCTGATCATGTCTCTTATCTACCAAATTCCTGTTAAGGAAAACGACTGAAAGTTCTAAGACTTTATTAAAATATTAACTGGTATAGATATCGAAATATGGAACTCCATACCCAGCTGTTCTGCTATACACACAACTGCCTGCCTTTGGGGTCCTGGCGAACGGAATTAGTAAGAAAAAGTATAACAGGAGGAAATAATCCAAACTTTTTTATAAAGTTTAAATGGCACTTAGATTAGAAAAGTAAACAGAGGTAAAGCAGATCAATACAAGCTTACAACTGCCACTTAAGCTTAGATTTATAAGTCATTGAGTTTCACTTAATTTCTTTCTGAATACATCTGAACACTCTTATGCTATGAATGTTGAACAAAGTTTTTTCCTTATTGAATTGGCTACTCTAACAAAGCTGACTCTCTCCCACCCCAAGTCCATTCTGAGGCATTCAGCAAAAGGTTACAAGCCTGTGCCACATAGTACATGACTGTGGTACCTCCACCCTGCCCCCGCAGGTGTAGGTTAAACCTGAGAAGTCCACACACAGAACCCTGATGGTGGGTATAAAAAGCATGTCATAAATAGGTAATGTCATTGGTTATTCCATCATGAAAAACCATAGGATGCACCAAGAAGCCCCATCTACTTGGGCATCTCTGCACTGCCCTCACCAACAGGTATGTCAATCTCTCATTTCCCTTCTTCGAAGAGGTCCATCATTCTGTTGACAGAGACTGGCTCCTCAAAGAATTCAGTTTAATGACAATGTCATTCTCCTACATAATATACATCATCAAAATAAATTAGACAATTTTTCTATAGATTTACAGAAATTAAGTGAGGTTGTTAAGAAATGACCCCACAGAAGTAAAACAAATAAAAATATAAGTTAGCAAACTAACTTCATCTGCTGTGTGGGACACTGGAAGACCTCTGCTTGAAGAGATTTAAGCACCTTGTCAGTGATATCACACTTTTGAATGTTTATTTCTTAGTCTTTTGAAAAGCAGATTAGTATATCTTTCTATCATAATGTTTTATGAAATACTATGCTTTAATTATCTTATCTTGGGCACATAAATAATAAATTGGGGAACCTCTAATGGATCACACCATGCATAGTTACATTTGAAATAGAATTAAGTTTTCAATTAGTATAATCACAATTTGAAATCTGTAACCAATCAGAAGAAAACCTGAGGTCAAGCTCACCTCTGTAATATTTGTGGGAAAAGGATTTGCTAGTGTAGCAAATGCAGTGGTATGAACAAGATTTTTAAAAAATAATATTTGTTCTATCAAGTGGGCTCAACTGCTTAAATATTTAAATGCCGAAGTATATAAAACTGATTAAATGATTACAAACTATTCTTTTTTAATAAAGCAGGAACTTTTAAAAAGCAGATTATTATTTTCACTAGCATGAAAGAAATGTACTTTAATAAGAGTACATTGTATGAAAGTTTTCAAATTCAGACTCTTCATAAATTCGAGCTGGCTGTTATTTCTGAGCCTGAATTCTTGAGGTTTTAATATCATTATATCTTAGTTTGATTTTTAGAGGGCATAAGTAAATTCCTGGACAGAATTATGAACCACGCTCCCAGCCCTGACCATTTGGGTGCGTGGTTGCCTTCTAGGTGACAAAGTTAGAGGAGACTGCCTGGTTGGATAAGTCAGACCACCCTTAAGTACATTCTTTTTTTCTTTTTTTCATATTTATTTATTTATTTGGCTGTGCTGGGTCTTAGTTGTGGCATGCGAACTCTTAGTTGCAGCATGCATGTAGGATCTAGTTCCCTGACCAGGGAACGAACCCAGGCCCCCTGCATTGGGAGCGCAGAGTCTTAACCACTGTGCCACCAGGGAAGTCCTAACTATGTTCTGCAGCTATACCTTTTGTGATTTGAGTGCTAAATAGGCCAAGTTCTAATTTTAAGAATGTCAATTTGACACTTTTGACAGTGATGAATTCATCAAAATATTTTGGAGTGCAGTGGGCGTAAAAGACTAAAGAGCTGCATCTTCAGTGGCAGTGCTGAGGATTAGGGTTATGTTACAATGATGGAACAGTTATTGGGCCAAAAGACACAATGACAATAGATATTTTGTTTAAAAAAAGGAGGGGAGGGAGAGAGGGAGGGGAGAGAGAGAAAAAAAGAAAGAACAAATTAACAAACTCAGATTTCAATCGATTATCTTTCAGCACTTGAAGGAAAGCGTTTCAAGTGTTTCAAGATCTAAGTCTAAAGAACTGTTATAGTCGTGAACCTACTAGTATAATAAGCAATAAAGAAGCTCAAAAAATGCTCATTTTAAAAAGCGACTTCTGTTCTGAACAGGTACTCATCTTTTCCAAAATGATTCCAATCCCATGAATGAAACAGCATTGCTGGGGTCTTTTTTTCATACAAATAGAAAATTTGTGAAAACCCAAGTCCCGTTATCTTTCATTCAATCCAGTCAATTTTACAAAAGCCTATCCAAACTCAACTTCATCAGCTCAATTTACAAATCACGCTAAGTATCTTAATACGATCAGGTTTTTAACCCTGTCCTTTACCTTCAACGGAAATATCCTGAATAGCAAAGCGCAGGATGATGGTCCAGATCATACCCAGCGTCATCTTCACGTTGCCATCCACAATTTCTTTAGGTAAGAAGAAAGAGCAACAAATGAGGGTAAAGATAACATAATCAGCACATAAAGTTTTCCTGTAAGTTATGAGTCTCCTGTAAAGTTTTGACTTCAGAGCTACTGGAAGATATACATATGCAAAGACCAGTTTCTGTTTGTGTAAGTGTCGCAGCGTGTCTAGTTCTAAATGTGGTATTCATAACCAAATGTCTACAGTTTAAATGAGTTATGAGTTAATGATGAACACAAAGCTTGCATATGCAAAGTCACTGAAAACAACCCAGGGGTTTCCAAGGTTTACAGACTAGATGAGCCAAGGTTCTAAATAATCAAACAGAGAGAACACTGGGTCATCTTTACCCTGATCCCTCTTCCCGAGCTCAGTTGTAAAGATTGAGAGGCAGGGCAGTCTCAGCTCCTGCCAGACTCACCCGGACTCCCAATCTCCCACAGAGAATGGAGATCCTTCCTACTAGTTCTTATTAAGAGTCACTGGGATGTACAAGTTCTTTCTCATTTGGATGATCAGTTTGAAAAAGACAGCATCATATTTGACTCCTTTTTTTTGGCCACACCATGCAGCATGTGTGATCTTAGTTCCCCAACCAGGGATCGAACCTGCGGCCCCTGCAGTGGAAGCTCAGAGTCTTAACCGCTGGACCACCAGGGAACTCCCTTGACTCTATTATGTACAAATGATCCTAGAGCCTTGTCTCCCGTTCATGGTGCCTGCGGAGAGCCTGTCAAGAGAGGCTGACACAGGAGATGGGGAGAAGGAAGGGGGGAGGGAAGCAGGCATCCAGCTGCAGGCCCACTGCCCCACGGGGAGGTCTGTGCGCAGTCAGGGTCATTCGCATCACACCCCATTTACCTTCCGCCCCGATGGACACCAGCTTCACGCCTTTGCTGGCTATGTAATCCAAGGCTTTGTTGACGTTAGCGATTTTGTGGAATCGCATTTTGCCTCGGTCAGGTTTGGGCAGCCTTTCCCCTGTTGGATGAAGAAAGAATCATGTAGACACAGAGAAAGGAGACCCTTGATGCAGAATCAAGATGCCAAAGTTCAGAGCCCGTGCCCTCCTTAAATGGGAATCATTATTTGACTGTTCCTTATGTGTTCTCGGTTTCTGTAAATCACAGTACTTTCAAGGTCAAATGGACCAGAGGGGAGCTGTGCTATTAAGGCCATATGCTTTTCAGATTTGCTGGGAGAGCCCGGTTTGGTCTTTGAGCCAAAGTACGAATGAGTAAGAAAGAAGCTGGCTGGTGCCCCTGCAGCATTCAGAGGTGCTGATCAGCTGTGGGAGAGAGTCAGGGAGCTTCGTTCAAATCACAGGGTTCATCTCAGATGTGGAGCTACGGAGACACCTGGATCAGGGCCACCCTGCCCTCATCCTTCCCACTCACACCTCTTTAATTAAGCCCGATCCACTCTCCAGTCCACAGTCTAAACCAGCCAGCTGACATTTAGGGCAAAGGATAACCCCTCTGGGACTTGAACTCCTGTTTTCAGAGTTAAGCCAACATGTACACTGGCCTTCGGCATGAAAGACAATTTCTGGAATACACACTCGCTGGACTTAGTGGAGAGGGCAGTCTGGTGGGCAGTCATATAAATGTCATTTTCTCTTCTCTTATTCTGTTTTGAAGTGGGTGGTAGAAACATGATTTTAATAAGTCAATTTTAAACAGAATTCACTCCTTTTTTAGAACAGAAAAATAACTCCAGGCAGACCGCTCTTTGGAAAGGTTTGCTTTGCCAATAATACCATCTCCCCCAGCCAGGTTCAAAGGGAGCTTTTTTTAAAAAACAAACAAACAAACAAAAAAACAGATGCGTATCTACTGCTCGGACATAGAAGTACATGTAAGATTGGGTATAACATGTATGAAAAATGTTTAAGACTCACCTGAGATGACTTCCAAAAGCAGCATGAGCTTAAGGCCATTCCGGAAGTCTTCCTCGATGTTCTCGATCTGAGTGCCAGCTTTCCTGAGGTGGGAGTTACACCAGGCAGTGAAGGTCTGCAACAAGAAGCAAACAGTGCTGAGCACAGCCCCATCAGCACTCAGAGCCCCTCCACATGGACCATGCCTGACATCTTACACATCGTGGGGAGAACAGGAGGCTGGGGCATCCTGGACCTTTGAGAGAGAGCAGACCGAATTGGATGGAAAGCATGATTTGAGCCCTGAAGGTAAGATTTTAATAAACTTTCTTCTTTAGAGACAAAAAAAATCATTTTTTGGGTCTAACCACCTGAGGAATTTTTGCCTTCAGTTTAGAAAGGTAACACATTTGGGATTAACATATACACACTATTATATATAAAATAGGTAACCAACAAGGACCTACTGTATAGCACAGGGAACTACACTCAATATTTTATAATAACCTATAAGGGAAAAGAATATATATATATATATAATATATATATATAACTGAATCACTGTGCTGTATACCTGAAACTAACACAACATTGTAAATCAACTATACTTCAATTAAAAAACTAATAAAATTTTTTTTAAAAGATACCATGTTTACACCTATGCCTTTGCCTTCTGAAAACCTCTTATTCTGTAGGAAATAAGGATGTGCTTATTCCCTGCATACAACAGAAATCAGTGTGCTTGCAGAATGGATGAATAAATTATGCTTAAAGAATGTTCAAAATGTCGTACTTTAGAGCAGAGGGTGGGCGGCATTGTGCAGTAGAAAGGGGAAGAGAAGAGGGACCCGTAACCACTAATTATCTACAACTAGTTTATCCTGGATGAACAACAGTTTTAAGCTAGTAACTGAATCAATTAAACAAATTTGCAGTATAGTCAATCATTAATAATAATAATAGTAGTAGTAGCAATAATAATGAACTCCTACTGGCATATTCCAGGTCCTGGGCTAGACCCCGGATTTCAAAGACAATTAGATACAGCCCTGCCCTGGAAGGGCTCAGAGGCTAGTCATGTTAACAAATAACTAGGGCAATATTAAGCAGAAAGATGAACTCTATACTAAGTGGCATCCAGAGTCATTCTGTTTATTTTTCAAACTTCTTTTAACTTGGTTTCCACTTGTGCACTATTTCCTGCCAAAACCAGATTAGAAATGCTTCTGGCAGCTGCTGGCTAAGAATGCAAACTGTGCCCTTGTCACACAACAGCTGCTGGGCTCCGGAACAAAGTGCCCGCACATTACGCTGCAGCGAGACAGACAAACAGGGTTTGTGTTATAGATGAGACGATGAACCTCTCAAAAATAGAGTTTTTCCAAGTAAGACTACAAAAAGACACAGTTTTCCATAAAAATGATTTTTCTGGGTAATAAAAAGGATTTTCAAATCTGACTGATGGGCACTTATTTCAAGAAATATGTGATGTTATTTGCAGCAACATGGATGGACCTGGAGATGATCATACTAAGTGAAGTAAGTCAGAAAGAGAAAGACAAATACCATATGATATCACTTATATGTGGAATCTAAAATAGGACACAAATGAACTGATCTACAAAACAGAAAGAGACTCACAGATACAGATAACAGACTTCTGGTTGTCAAGGGGGAAGGGAGCTGGGGGAGGGATGGATTGGGAGTTTGGGGTTAGCAGATGCAAACTATTATATAGAGAATGGATAAAGAGCAAGGTCCTACTCTGGGATGAAGTGAGAGAGTAGCATGGACATATATACACTACCAAATGTAAAATAGCTAGTGGGAAGCAGCCGCATAGCACAGGGAGATCAGCTCAGTGCTTTGTGACCACCTAGAGGGGTGGGATAGGGAGGGTGGGAGGGAGACGCAAAAGGGAAGGGATATGGGGATATATGTATACGTATAGCTGATTCAATTTGTTATAAAGCAGAAACCAATACACCATTGTAAAGCGATTATACTCCAATAAAGATGTTAAAAAAAAAAAGGTCCTACTGTATAGCACAGGGAACTATATTCAATATTCTGTGATATACCATAATGGAAAAGAACATGAAAAAGAATGAACATAGATGTATAACTGAATCACTTTGCTGTACAGCAGAAATAAACACAACACTGTAAATCAACTGTACTTCAATAAAATAAATTTAAGAAAAAGAAATATGTGATGGCATTAAATTCTAGGACAAAAAGAAAATATAGGTATTTTCTTGGATTTCCAATAATAAATGTTATTGTGAGAGCCAAAACTAATAGTTATTTCTCCTAAAACACATCTAAACTTTAGTCAGGTTTAAACAGAAGAGATACTCTAAGTCATATACTCTAGGTCTGCACCCAATCAATATGGTAGCCAGTAACCATACTTCGCTATTTAAATGTAATTAATTAAAATGAAAGGAAATTAAAATTTTAGTTTTCCAGCTGTACAAGCCATCTTTCGAGTGTACAAAAGCCACATGTGTACAAGCACATCTGTACTGGATGGTGCAGATGTGTACGGAACACTTCCAGCATCACAGAGAGTTCTATTGGACAGTGCTACTATACATAATCAAATTTTGTTTTTTGAAGCTAAGATTATTAACAAGAGTCTATTACTACCTGGGTTCAAAATTCAAGTGGTACAAAAAGGCATAAAGTGGAAAGCCTCCCTCTCACTCCTGTTTCCAGCCACTGAGTTCCCTTCCCCAGAGGGAACGACAAAGAGATTCAGTGTCTTGTGTTTCTCCTCAACAATATTGTATACATACGTAAACACAAAGGCACACACATCTTTTTTCTATCCCTTTAACACAAATCATAATATACACATTGTTCTGCACCTGGCTTTTTTATATTTTGTAAGAAAACTATAACCTAGGGTCATTCAGTATCAGCAAAGAGCATTCCTCTTTGTGGCTGCATAGTATTCCACTCTCGTGACTATACCACATTTATTTTCTAACTAGCTCGTTGGATGGACATTTAGGTTGCTTCCAGATAACTAAGTTCATACGGTGAAAAACTTCCCAGGCCCCATTTTCAGCAAGCAAAACTACTTTAAAGGTTTTCTGTTTGTTTTTTTTTCACAATACCGAGACTAACCATATACATAACCTTTTGGGGAAGGCACAAGAGAACAGTGGGTTATGGAACTAACAGAGAAAAAAATATAATGATATAAAATATTTATTGAATTATCTTTATCTATACTCTAATTAAAAATGGGCAGGCCTTCCCTGGTGCCGCAGTGGTTGGGAGCCCGCCTGCCGATGCAGGGGACGAGGGTTTGTGCCCCGGTCCGGGAGGATACCGCACGCCGCGGAGCGGCTGGGCCCGTGAGCCATGGCCGCTGAGCCTGCGCGTCCGGAGCCTGTGCTCCACAGCGGGAGAGGCCACAACAGTGAGAGGCCCGCGTACCGCAAAAAAAATAATAATAATAAAGGCAAATGTTGCTGGTATAAATTACCTTATTACCATGTTATTTAAGCCCCTTCATAATGTAAGTATCAGAAGCACTTCTGGATAGAACCCCAAAGCTTTTCATGAAATCAATGCAGGTTTCCTGACCCCCACTATGGAACACTGTGAACATCTGCTGGATACCACCTTTTTTTTTTTTTGCCGTACGCGGGCCTCTCACTGTTGTGGCCTCTCCCGTTGCGGAGCACAGGCTCCAGATGCACAGGCTCAGCGGCCATTGCTCACGGGCCCAGCCGCTCCGCGGCATGTGGGATCTTCCCGGACCGGAGCACCAACCCGTGTCCCCTGCATCAGCAGGCGGACTCTCAACCACAGCACCACCAGGGAAGCCCCTGGATACCACCTTTTTATAGGTATGCATGCGATGAAGGTAACTTACCACAGGTAATTATTTAGCTGTGCAAATCCAGAGAATGAACTGAATCTACCAGGTCAATTTTGTCAGTTAAGCCTAATGAAGTTTCGTTTTCTTTAATGAGTATTCCGAAGAGCCAATAAAGGTGGTTGACTAACCAACTCAAATGCGAAAAAGGACCCCAAGGCTCTGTGATAATAGCTTGCAAAGAAGCCAGTGCACTCTGAAAAGGAATTTTAAGCTTATTAGACTGTTTAATTTTCATTCTATTTACAGTTTCCATTACCACGGCCTACAGAGACTGTTCCTATGCCTTCCCTATTGTCCTCAGCTTCTGTGAAAATCCCGCTAATCGTGGAGGAGATAAAAACAAAAGCCATCACAGCAGCAACAAAATCCCACATATTGTACCTAAAAGACTTCTTTGTGGGGACTTCCCTGGTGGCGCAGTGGTTGGGAATCCGCCTGCCAATGCAGGGGACACGGGTTCGAGCCCTGGTTCGGGAAGATCCCACATGCCGCGGAGCAACTAAGCCCGTGCTCCACAACTACTGAGCCTGTGCTCTAGAGCCCGTGTGCCACAACTACTGAAGCCCACGCGCCTAGAGCCCATGCTCCACAACAAGAGAAGCCACTGCAATGAGAAGCCCTCGCACCACAACAAAAAGTAGGCCCCGCTCACCACAACTAGAGAAAGCCCCCGCACAGCAAAGAAGACCCAGTGCAGACAAAAATAAAATAAATTAATTAAAAAAAAAAAAGACTTCTTTGTGGATTTTCTTGCTCTTTGATGGCAACATGCATCTTTAAGTTCCCTGTGAACTAAATCTGGGAGAAATCAAATGGAACCAATGTAGGTCCACGTGGTTTTGGAGGGAGGCTCCTTGGTTCAAACCAGATTAGGAAGGCAGGTGTCCTTTCTTAAAAGATATGGTGTTGGGCTTCCCTGGTGGCGCAGTGGTTGAGAGTCCGCCTGACGATGCAGGGGACGCGGGTTCATGCCCCGGTCCGGGAAGATCCCACATGCCGTGGAGCAGCTGGGCCCATGAGCCATGGCCGCTGAGCCTGTGCGTCCAGAGCCTGTGCTCCGCAACGGGAGAGGCCACAACGGTGAGAGGCCCGCGTACCGCAAAAAAAAAAAAATAAAGACATGGTGTTACAAACGAGACAGAGACCCTCAAGGAAAGAGGCCAACGTCTCCCCAGCCCAAAGCTCACCTCAGAAGCTGCCTCATCACATCTGAGATCCTCCAACCTCCTCCCTTGCTTCCAACTCAAATCTTCCTCTACCTCTCTCCTAGAGAAGAGCTTCTTCCCTGCCCCTGTTCACCTAGTGATAAATACATATACTTTTTGCATCTTGAAAACAAGCACATAAAAAAACCTCTCAGGGGCTTCCCTGGTGGTGCAGTGGTTGAGAGTCCGCCTGCCGATGCAGGGGACGTGGGTTCGTGCCCCGGTCCGGGAAGATCCCACATGCCACGGAGCAGCTGGGCCCATGAGCCATGGCCGCTGAGCCTGCACGTCCAGAGCCTGTGCTCCGCAACAGGAGAGGCCACAACAGTGAGAGGCCCGCGTACCGCAAAAAAACAAACAAACAAAAAACAAAGAAAAGAAAAAAACCTCTCAGAGCCACACAAAGAGAACCAGGATGGGAAAGCATGAACCGCCTACCCGCAGACAGGAAAGGCTGATGCTTCCAGTCCTTCTCACCCTTCAAAGACGCGCACAACAAAGGGAATGATGGACCTAGAGATGATCATACTAAGTGAAGTAAGCCAGACAGAGAAAGACAAATATCGTGATATTGCTTACATGTAAAATCTAAAAATAAAAAGTGATACAAATGAATTTATATACCAAACAGAAGTAGACTAACAGACATAGAAAACAAACTTACGGTTACCAAAGGGGAAACGGTGGGGGGAGGGATAAATTAGGAGTTTGGGATTAACAAATACACACTACTATATATAAAATAGGTAACCGACAAGGACCTATTATATAGCACAGAACTATACTCAATATTTTGTAATAACCTCGAAGGGAAAAGAATCTGAAAAATAGATATATATGTATCACTGAATCACTGAATAGATATATATGTATCACTGAATCACTGTACACCTGAAATTAACACAACATTGTAAATCAATTATACTTCAATAAAAATGAATAAATATATATGTATATATTAAAAAAAAAGCTAAGAGAACAAGTGTTCAAGTCACAGAGGAAAAGACGGAAGGGCATGGGAGTCACTGTCTCACTTTGTATATTCCTTAGGCAATGGGAGCAAATATTAGCATTTCTTCCTGAAACATACAGAATCATAACCCATGAGTCACTGGCCAGGATGGACAGTCCTGTGGGTGCAGACTGGTCTCCCTGCTCATACAGGACCCTCTCTGGTCATGGTACTGAAACTCTCCAAACACAGGGGGCAGAAGAAGAGGGCCTGGGGGTTAAGGCCATGTGCCTGTGACTTATACTATTCTGTTTTCCTGGGATAAGTCTGAAGGATACTCAAACAATCAGCGGTCGCTACCCCGTTATCTTCCTGAACATAATCTAAGAGATCCAGAAATGCTCTTCAACCCCTGAAACATGGTGGTTGAGAAAAATGTCAGTTGGAATAACCAACACACGGAAGCAGCCTAAATGTCCATCAACAGAATAACGGATAAAGAAGATGTGGTACATATATACAATGGAATATTACTCAGCCATAAAAGAGAATGAAATAATGCCATCTGTAGCAACATGGGTGGACCTAGAGATTATCATACTAAGTGAAGTAAGTCAGAAAGAGAAAGACAAATATCATATCACTTATATCTGGAATCTAAAATATGATACAAATGAACTTATCTACAAAACAGAAACAGACTCACAGACATAGAGAACAGACTTCTGGTTACCAAAGAGGAAAGATCGGGGGGAGGGGTAAATTAGGAGTTTGGGATTAACATAGACACACTACTATATATAAAATAGATGATCAACAAGGACCTACTGTATTGCACAGGGAACTCTACTCAATATTCTGTAATAACCTATATAAGAAAGAATCTGAAAAAGAATGGATACATGTATACGTATAACTGAATCACTTTGCTGTACACCTGAAACACAACATTGTAAAATCAACTATACTCCAAAATAAAATAAAAATTTTAAAAAAAGAAAAAGAAAGAAAAATGTCAGTTGGGGGAGTTTTCCAGGAATATCTGTTAGCAAGAATTGCTACCCCCATTCAGAGGCCATACCTTCTTCCTTGAAGAACATACTAGCAAAGTCCCAAGTCCATAGGAATCCTAAGACCACTGTCTTTCTGAAAGTTAAATTATATGCCATGACAACCAATACAATGTGCTTAATGGCAAAAAAAAGCACTTATTAAAAAAAAAGGGACTTCCCTGGTGGTCCAATGGTTAGGAGGACTCTGTGCTTCCACTGCAGGGGACGCGGGTTTGATCCCTGGTCAGGGAACTGAGATCCCACATGACGTGCAGAGCAGGAAAAAAAAAAAAAAAAAAAAGCACTTATGTCCTCACTGAAATATTGAGATAAGCTTGACCATTATGCATTCATATTTGGTTTCTATATAAGTTAATTAAGCCAATTAATTCCACAGACACAACAACCTACATTGTAGACTATTCCAAAGAGAGAAGGGAAAACAAGGTCTTTTAATCAAAATGAGTAATATCTGTGATTATATATATTGTTTAAATAACACAAGTTTGCATCTCTACCTGGAAAAGATTATCACCCGGAGACACAAATAAGAACCAAAAAGATCAATCCTGAATCTGACACGGTCCTCTGAGTTTGAGTCCATCTCATACCATCAGTTAATTATTAATTCTTCTAGCAATAAGGCTCTAGGGTTGGGCTGGCTCCTATAAGACCATCCCTGTTCAATTTACTATTCCATTTTCTCCAAACAAAAATCTGGCAACACAACAGCTATCAATTTCTTTTATACTCTGTTAACCAGCTTTTATTTTCATAATAACTGCATAAAATACTAATTAGAGGTCACATTTCCTAACATGGAGACTCACTACAGCCACTGGGCGTTTCTGAACAAAATAGAACAGGGTTTACTGAGGGCTGGGACGTTCGGGCAGAGCCTGCAGCATGAAGCTCAGGATAGGCAAGCCCGAATAATTTTCAGCTTTTAAATCCACTAATTATAAAACAGCATTGTCAACTGGGAGTCTGGGGTTAACAGATGCAAACTTTTATATATAGAATGGCTAACAATAAGGTCCTACTGTCTGGCACAGGGAACTATATATGTGTGTGTGGGTAGCTGAATCACTTTGCTCTACAGCAGAAATTAACACAACACTGTAAATCAACTATACATCCAAAAAAAAAGAAAAACAGCATTGTCTATCAGGTCTAAACAGGTTTGGGGCACCATCAGAGTGTTCTACAATTTTGAGTTTGCTTATCACTTACTGTTCTCAGAGAGTAAAGACATCGAGTGGCTAGCATGGGAATTCCTGGCCTGCATCCTATGGGTGGGACAACTGAGCCCCAGGTGAGCAGGGGCAGTGGTCCCTGAGAGGGAGCAGGGAGGGCAGGTGGAGCCCAGTCCCGCCCACAGTCGTGGCTCAAACTCGGATTCTATTTCTGACTCTGACACCATGCAATTATTTGTCCTTCACGTCCTGACACCTTCCCAGCTACCAAAAAATTGTCATGATCAACTTAATGAAACAATTCAAAAGGTTATCAGGAGGAGAAGAAATACAAAGGCCAGCCGGGCCACACGACCTATTATCACAGTGGTTCTGAACAGCCTCCCATGAAAAACTGTTGAAAACCACAGCTCTGTTAAGTTGATTTTCTAAAAATGCTCCATTTGTTTTTCTATTTACAATAATCATTATAACAGTGTCTTCTTTTCCACTTCACAAATTCTCAATTTGCCAGGATCCCTCCTAATCGCTTTCCTTGTTCTTTTTAAATATTCAAAAAGTAAGGCAGGGGTGCAGGTGTCTAGAGAGATGCACACATTTTGTAAGGGAGAAGGGGGGCAGCTCCAGCGTTTAAGAAAGGACACACTGCCCTCCTGAAGGGCAGGGAGCCGCTCCTTTGAGAGGGCAGAAATTCCTGCAAACCATGTGGCTGGCAGAAGCAGATGTGCTGGTTCACCACAAACCTTCACCACCCCTCAGCCAGAAAGACCCTGACCCACAAATCACAGGGGGAATAGCACTGGGTGAGCCTGGACAATGCCACAACGCCCAGAAAAATGGGCCACTCCAGCGTCACATCAGAAAAATCAGCAGAATGACCTTAAATTGAAAGATTCAGACACTCAACCATCTTTAAATAAAAGGTGTTTCTCAGGATCACAGACATAGAGAACAGACTGGTGGTTGCCAAGGGAGAGGGGGTTGGAGGAGGGATGGAGTGGGAGGTTGGGATTAGCAGACATAAGCTATTATACATAGAATGGATAAACAACAAGGTCCTACTGTAGAGCACAGGGAATTATATTCAACATTCTATGAGAAACCATAAGGGAAAAGAATATATATGTATAACTGAATCACTTTGCTGTTCAGCAGTAATTAGCACAACACTGTAAATCAACTATACTTCAATTAAAAAAAAAAAAAACACCAGGGGCTTCCCTGGTGGTGCAGTGGTTGAGAGTCCGCCTGCCGATTCAGGGGACGTGGGTTCATGCCCCAGTCCGGGAGGATCCCACATGCCGCGGAGCGGCTAGGCCCGTGAGCCATGGCCGCTGAGCCTGCGCGTCCAGAGCCTGTGCTCCGCAACGGGAGAGGCCACAACAGTGAGAGGCCCACGTACCGCCAAAACAAAACAAAACAAAAAAAACACCCCCAAATTTTTTTAATGTAAATTGCCAAAAAAAAAAAAATGGTGTTTCTGCTGGAGTTTATACTAACATTAGGATAGTTCTCTGGACCCAGCAGTCACTCAACAGTTGTCACCGACTGTTCAGCACAGTGAACGCTGAATAATCATCTGATGTTGAAAACATTCCAAACCTTCAAGGTTACCAAGCACCCAAGTACACTTCTCAACTACAGACATTTAAAAAATTGAATCAAAGCAAGAAATACGTAAGTAGAAGAGTGTTCCTTCTAAGGATGCTGCATGTGCTACAAGCAATTACCAGATATCTCGGAAGCCCATTTGGGGCCCTCCTGTTCTCATAACTGGCATAACCAGGCAGCTAACGACACGGCGGGCAGCCCTTTCTTCTCCACCCACAAATCTCTGCTTAGTCTCCAAGATCCTGCTGCATAACATGGCATGCAACAGCTCAGTTTAGCAGTCCCTAAAAAACAGCGACCCTAAAATCCAAAGCCTGGCTCTGTGACCAGCTCAGCATCTGGTGTGGGTAAGTCAGCTCATCTCTCCTGTGGCTTATTACTTTCCTTTTCTTTTCTTTTCATTTTATTTTTAATTTTTTTAACATCTTTATTGCAGTATAATTGCTTTACAATGTTGTGTTAGTTTCTGCCGTATAACAAAGTGAATCAGCTATACGTATACACATATCCCCATATCTCCTCCTTCTTCTGTCTCCCTCCCACCCTCCCTATCCCACCCCTCTAGGTGGTCACAAAGCACGGAGCTGATCTCCCTGTGCTATGCAGCTGCTTCCCACTAGCTATCTATTTTACATTTGGTAGTGTATATAAGTCCACGCCACTCTCTCACTTCGTCCCAGCTTACCCTTACCCTCCCTGTGTCCTCAAGTCCATTCTCTACGTCTGTGGCTTTATTCCTGTCCTGCCCCTAGGTTCTTCATAACCTATTTTTTTTTTGATTCTATATATATGTGTTAGCATATGGTATTTGTTTTTCTCTTTCTGACTTACTTCACTCTGTATGACAGACTCTGGGTCCATCCACCTCACTACAAATAACTCAATTTCGTTTCTTTTAATGGCTGAGTAATGTTCCATTCTATGTATGTGCCACTTCTTCTTTATCCATTCATCTGTCGATGGACACTTAGGTTGCTTCCATGTCCTAGCTATTGTAAATAGTGCTGCAATGAACATTGGGGTACATGACTCTTTTTGAATTACAGTTTACTCAGGATATATACCCAGTAGTGGGATTGCTGGGTCATATGGTAGTTCCATTTTTAGTTTTTTAAGGAACCTCCATACTGTTCTCCACAGAGGCTGTATCAATTTACATTCCCACCAACAGTGCAGAGGGTTACCTTTCCTCCACACCCTCTCCGGCACTTATTGTTTGTAGATTTTTTGATGATGGCCGTTCTGACCAGTGTGAGGTGATACCTCACCGTAGTTTTGATTTGCATCTCTCTAATGATTAGTGATGCAGAGCATCCTTTCAGTGTTTGTTGGCAGTCTGTATATCTTCTTTGGAGAAATGTCTATTTAGGTCTTCTGCCCATTTTTGGATTGGGCTGTTTGTTTTTTTGATAATGAGCTACATGAGCTGCTTGTGTATTTTGGAGATTAATCCTTTGTCAGTTGCTTCATTTGCAAATATTTTCTCCCATTCTGAGGGCTGTATTTTGGTCTTCTTTATGGTTTCCTTTACTGTGCAAAAGCTTTGAAGTTTCATTAGGTCCCATTTATTTATTTTTGTTTTTATTTCCATTTCTCTAGGAGGTGGGTCAAAAAGGATCTTGTTGTGATTTATGTCAGTGTTCTGCCTGTGTTTTCCTCTAAGAGTTTGATAATGTCTGCCTTACATTTAAGTCTTTAATCCATTCTGAGTTTATTTTTGTG
This sequence comes from Pseudorca crassidens, assembly GCF_039906515.1. Taxonomy (NCBI): domain Eukaryota; kingdom Metazoa; phylum Chordata; class Mammalia; order Artiodactyla; family Delphinidae; genus Pseudorca; species Pseudorca crassidens. The sequence goes on from NC_090311.1 coordinate 77,847,639, forward strand.
TATGGTGTTAGGGAATTCATTCTTTTACATGTAGCTGTCCAGTTTTCCCAGTACTACTTATTGAAGAGGCTGTCTTTTCTCCATTGTATACTCTTGCCTCCTTTATCAAAGATAAGGCGACCATATGTGCGTGGGTTTATTTCTGGGCTTTCTATCCTGTTCCATTGATCTATATTTCTATTTTTGTGCCAGTACCATACCGTCTTGATTACTGTAGCTTTGTAGTATAGTCTGAAGTCAGGGAGCCTGATTCCTCCAGCTCCATTTTTCTTTCTCAACATTGCTTGGGCTATTCAGGGTCTCTGGTGTTTCCATACAAATTGTGAAATTTTTTTGTTCTAGTTCTGTGAAAAATGCCAGTGGTAGTTTGATAGGGATTGCGTTGAATCTGCAGATTGCTTTGGGTAGTATAGTCATTTTCACAATGTTGATTCTTCCAACCCAAGAACATGGTATATCTCTCCATCTGTTTGTATCGTTTTTAATTTCTTTCATCAGTGTCTTATAGATTTCTTCATACAGGTCTTTTGTCTCCTTGGGTAGGTTTATTCCTAGGTATTTTATTCTTTTTGTTGCAGTGGTAAATGGGAGTGTTTCCTTAATTTCTCTTTCAGATTCTTCATCATTAGTGTATAGGAATGCAAGAGGTTTCTGTGCCTTAATTTTGTATCCTGCTACTTTACCAAATTCATTGATTAGCTCTAGTAGTCTCCTGGTAGCATCTTTAGGATTCTCTGTGTACAGTATCATGTCATCTGAAAACAGTGACAGTTTTATTTCTTCTTTTCCAATTTGGATTCCTTTCATTTCTTTTTCTTCTCTGATTGCTGCGGCTAAAACTTCTGAAACTACGTTGAATAATAGTGGTGTGAGTGGGAAACCTTGTCTTGTTCCTGATCTTAGTGGAAATGTTCTCAGTTTTTCACCACTGGGAATGATATTGGCTGTGGGTTTGTCATATGTGGCCTTTATTATGTTGAGGTAACTTCCCTCTATGCCTACTTTCTGAAGGGTTTTTATTATAAATGGGTGTTGAATTTTTTCAAAAGCTTTTTCTGCATCTACTGAGAGGATCATATGGTTTTTATCCTTCAATTTGTTAATATGGTGTATCACATTGATTGATTTGCGTATATTGAAGAATCCTTGCATTCCTGGGATAAACCCCAGTTGATCATAGTGTATGATCCTTTAATGTGCTGTTGGATTCTGTTTGCTAGTATTTTGTTGAGGATTTTTGCATCTATGTTCATCAGTGATATTGGCCTGTAGTTTTCTTTTTTTGTGACATCTTTGTCTGGTTTTTTTTAGCTGTACGCGGGCCTCTCACTGTTGTGGCCTCTCCCGTTGCGGAGCACAGGCTCCGGACGCACAGGCCCAGCAGCCATGGCTCACGGGCCCAGCCGCTCCGCAGCATGTGGGATCTTCCCAGACTGAGGCACAAACCCGTGTCCTCTGCATTGGCAGGCCGACCCTCAACCACTGTGCCACCAGGGAAGCCCTGTCTGGTTTTGGTATCACAGTGATGGTGGCCTCGTAGAATGAGTTTGGGAGTGTTCCTCCCTCTGCTATATTTTGGAAGAGTTTGAGAAGGATAGGTGTTAGCTCCCCTCAAAATGTTGAGAGAATTTACCTGTGAAGCCATCTGATCCTGGACTTTTGTTTGTTAGAAGATTTTTAATCACAGTTCCAATTTCCGTGCTTGTGACTGGTCTGTTTATATTTCCTATTTCTTCCTGGTTCACTCTCAGAAGGTTGTGCTTTTCTAAGAATTTGTCCATTTCTTCCAGGTTGTCCATTTTATTGGCATATAGTTGCTTGTAGTAATCTCTCATGATCCTTTGTATTTCTTCAGTGTCAGTTGTTACTTCTCCTTTTTCATTTCTAATTCTGTTGATTTGAGTCTTTTCCCTTTACTTCTTCTCTGAGTCTGGCTAATGGTTTATCAATTTCATCTTCTCAAAGAACCAGCTTTTAGTTTTATTGATCTTTGCTATTGTGTCCTTCATTTCTTTTTCATTTATTTCTGATCTGATATTTATGATTACTTTCCTTCTGCTAACTTTGGGGGTTTTTTGTTCTTCTTTCTCTAATTGCTTTAGGTGTAAGGTTAGGTTGTGGAGATTTTTCTTGTTTTTTGAGGTATGATTGTATTGCTATAAACTCCTCTCTTAGAACTGCTTTTGCTGCATCCCATAGGTTTTGCGTTGTTGTGCTTTCACTGTCATTTGTTTCTAGGTACTTTTTTATTTCCTCTTTGATTTCTTCAGTGATCTCTTGGTTATTTAGTATTGTTTAGCCTCCACGTGTTTGTATTTTTTACAGTTTTCTTCCTGTAACTGATATCTAGTCTCATAGCATTGTGGTTGGAAAAGATACTTGATATGATTTCTTTTATTTTTTTAATTTATTTATTATTTATTTTTGGCTGTCTTGGCTCTCTGTTGCTGCATGCGGGCTTTATTTAGTTGCAGTGAGCAGGGGCTACTCTTCGTTGCGGTATGTGGGCTTCTCTTGTTGCGGAGCATGGGCTCTAGGCAAGCAGGCTCAGTAGTTGTGGCTCATAAGCTCTAGATAGAGCACAGGCTCAGTAGTTGTGGCGCATGGGCTTAGTTCCTCTGTAGCATGTGGGATCTTCCCAGACCAGGGCTTGAACCCGTATCCCCTACATTGGCAGGCAGATTCTTAACCTCTGTGCTACCAGGGAAGTCCCTTGATATGATTTCAATTTTCTTAAATTTACCAAGGCTTGATTTGTGACCCAAGATATGATCCATCTTGGAGAATGTTCCATGAGCACTTCAGAAGAAAGTGGATTCTGTTGTTTTCGGATGGAATGTCCTATAAATATCAATTAAGCCCATGTTGTTTAATGTATCATTTAAAGCTTGTGTTTCCTTATTTATTTTCAGTTTGGATGATCTGTCCATTGGTGAAAGTGGGGTGCTAAATCTCCTACTATGAATGTGCTACTGTCAACTTCCCCTTTTGTGGCTGTTAGCATTTGCCTTATGTATTGAGGTGCTCCTATATTGGGTGCATAAATATTTACAATTCTTATATCTTCTTCTTGGATTGATTCCTTGATCATTATGTAGTGTCCTTCTTTGTCTCTTGTAATAGTCTTTATTTTAAAGTCTATTTTGTCTGATATGGGAATTGCTACTCCAGCTTTCTTTTGATTTCCATTTGCATGGACTATCTTTTTCCAATCCCCTTCCTTTCAGTCTGTATGTGTCCCTAGGTCTAAAGTGGGTCTCTTATAGACAGCATATATAAGGGTCTTGTTTTTGTATCCATTCAGCCAGTCCGTGTCTTTTGGTGGGAACATTTAATCCATTTACATTTAAGGTAATTATCAATATGTATGTTCCTATTACCATTTTGTTAATTGTTTTGGGTTTGTTATTGTAGGTCTTTTCCTTCTCTTGTGTTTCCTGCCTAGGGAAGTTCCTTTAGCATTTGTTGTAAAGTTGGTTTGGTGGTGCTGAATTCTCTTACCTTCTGCTTGTCTGTAAAGGTTTTAATTTCTCCATCGAATCTGAATGAGATCCTTGCTGAGTAGAGTAATCTTCGTTGTAGGTTTTTCCCTTTCATCACTTTAAATATGTCCTGCCACTCCCTTCTGGCTTGCAGAGTTTCTGCTGAAAGATCAGCTGTTAACCTTATGGAGATTGCCTTGTATGTTATTTGTTGCTTTTCCCTTGCTGTTTTTAGCATTTTTTTCTGTGTATTTAATTTTTGATAGTGTGGTTAAATATGTGTCTTAGCGTGTTTCTCCTTGGATTTATCCTGTATTCTTTTCATTTTATTGAAGTACAGTTGATTTACAATGTTGTGTTAATTTCTGCTGTACAGCAAAGTGACTCAGTTATACATATATGCTTTTTCATACTCTTTTCCATTATGGTTTATTACAGGATATTAAATATAGTTCCCTGTTCTATACAGTAGGACCTTGTTGTTTATCCATCCTATATATAAGAGTTTGCCTCTGCTATTCATATGGCTTATTTCTTCCCCTAAGCAATGCACCATGGACCTAATTCGATGAGTTGGCTGGGAAGTGTGATGAATTGTAAGCGACTGGAAAATATTTTGCAAATATAAATGCTACAGTAACACACACAGAAATACCAGCAGTCGGTGATGGCAATTCAAAGAAACCTGAAGTGCTTACAATGGAAATGGAAGTAAGTCATCACATAGAAAAATGAAGACAGCCCATGGTCACAATTTATGTCTACTTGAACAGAGGAGATATTCCACCTCTGATAACTGAACATAAAAATGCTGTCATTCAGCACATTTCATAGCCTACTGCTGTACACAGAGAAGGATACAAGGAGGTCTGTGATCCAAGAACCCAGAACCATGCCAGGTCTCCATCTTTGCTGGTTTATCACAAGTACTCACCCCACCATTAAAAGAAACAAGGACACCCACTGGCATATCTTAATTTCCTGAAGGTACAAGGTGCTTAGAGCACTAGTTTTTGCTCATAGAGGGTAAATATATTTTTCCCATGAACTTTAAAATTATCTCATGTAAAAAGACAAATTCCAGGCTTCCCTGGTGGCACAGTGGTTAAGAATCTGCCTGCCAATGCAGGGGACACGGGCTTGAGCCCTGGTCCGGGGAGATCCCACATGCCGTGGAGCAACTAGGGCCGTGCACCACAACTACTAAACCTCCGCTCTAGAGCCCGTGAGCCACAACTACTCAGCCTGCATGCCACAACTACTGAAGCCCGTGCTCCACAACAAGAGAAGCCACCACAAGAAGCAGCCTGCGCACCGCAACGAAGACCCAACTCAGCCAAAAAATATTTTTAAATAAAGTAAAATAATAAAATAAATTTAAAAAATTTTTAAAGACAAATACCACTGCATTCCATTGCAAATGGAAGGCCCACAACTGGTTTCCCAGGCTTTTATATGCCCGCAGGCATACATATTATGAATCAGAGAACCACAAAATGAACACAGAAGCCCCTAGTCTTCCCTTATTCACCTTTGTATCAGCACCAAGCAGGGACACCTGTATTCACGCACACAGAGCTAGCACTCATTCAAATTTTTAATACTTCAAGCTTAAACTTGACAATTTCAGTCCTAAATGAATTGGAGCCTCAACAGTAACAACATACTGCTTTTAACTTGAGTAACAGGAATACTCATCAATACAAATTTGATTACTCAAAGACAAAGAAAGAGAAAAAAACAGAGGCAGCCTTTTCCCACTTATTCATCCCCAACAAATACTGCCTTCAAGCAGGATTCAGGATCTCTTTGTAGGCAATGTGAGAATATCTAACAATTTCTAATTAAGGAATATCAAAGCCTACAAACAACTCAAGTAGGGCTGTCACCATTTAGAATTCTTTAAGGACTTGGTAGGGAAGCAGGAATAATCCTCTCAGAAATACCTGGTGGGTGACACCACCACCTGGAACATTCTAAAAATATCTGTGAAAGTGCCACACAGAGAAGCTGGGATTTTTGTTTTGTGTTCTAGACAGTGCCCGGGACCTAGTGGCACTCCGTAACTATTTGCTGAATAACATCTTATTTGACCTTCTGGAATAGATCAAAGGAGATAGCAATCAGATTTTTTAAACTGAAAAAATAAAAAACAGCGCAGAGCTAAAAATCTCTATTTGCTCAAGTTCCAGGCTTTTGAAAATTATTATTATCATGTCAAACTTAACTAGAGAATCCTTAAACGTTAAAAAAAGAGGAGTCTGTAATCTTGTTTCCCGAAAAACACCTCATAAAAAGTAAAAGGCAACCTTACTGCTGAGGGGACCTAAAAATAGAATCAGGCTAATGGATGACTGAAGTGGGGAGGTTAAAGATGGCCCTCCCAGCCTCTGAAAAGACAGTCTTAACCAGGTCTGGTTTTCATCATGAATTTTAGGCTTCAATCACCAGGCTCATAAGACTGACTTCCATTTAGTCCCTGGATGTTCAGAATAGATTAAGAAATGTGCTAAAAACCCTTGAGGCTGCCTAACGGGACAAAAATGTTTTTCAGTTTTTTTAACAAAGCCAAGTCTAGCCCGGACTAATTCCGGTTTAAGGAATGACCTGTCTGGGACTTCCCTGATGGAGCAGTGGATAAGACTCCACACTCCCAATGCAGAGGGCCTAGGTCCAATCCCTGGTCAGGGAACTAGATCCCACATGGTGCAACTAAGAGCTCACATGCCGCAACTAAAGATCCCGCATGCCACAACTAAGGATCCCATGTGCTGCAACTAAGGAGTCCGCCTGCCGCAACTAAGACCCAGTCTCAACCAAATTAAAAATAAATAAGTAAATAAATAAAAAAGGAATGACCTGCCTACTATGTGGAGTCTCTTCTGTAACTTCCAGAAAGGATGTAACAGAAAGTTATGAAATTTGGAAAGAGGAAATAGCTAAATGAGGTACTTTATGTTGGGAAGCATCTGAGCTCCAAAGGGAAAGTTGTGCATTGTCTACGGCATCACTTCTATGCTCTTCTACAGCTCATCTATCTAAGCCAAAGATGATCAAGAGCAATGCAAAGTCATTCTTGTCCACAGACAAGGAATGCATTCTGTCCAGTTCAGGGACAACCCTCCTTCCACCCACAGAAAAGTATCTGCCACCATTTGGACATTAATTTCAATATTACCGATCTATAAATGTTACTGTTCTTCAGATTCTCTTTTGAACTGGCTGGTACACCTCTCCAGTTTTCTCATTAGTAAGTTAAATAACATCTTTAACGTGTTTATTTTTCTTCTTGTATGAGAGTCGTGGTTTTACCTTTATTTAAGAACTATCTTTCAATAGTTTTAGTCTTTCTTCTAAAAAGAGGTCAACATTCACATGTGCTAAAATATTCACTATTCTGGTCTAAATTTTACTGATTTTGATGAAGACAAATAGTAATTAATGCACAAGAATGATACACAGAAAACAAATTTATGGTTACCAAAGGGGAAAGAGGGTGGGGGAGCGATAAATTAGGAGTTTGGGATTAGCAGATACAAACTAATATATATAAAATAGATAAACGACAAGGTCCTACTATATAGCACAGGGAACTATATTCAATATCTTGTAATAAACTATAAGGGAAGTATATAGTTATAAGTTATATATATATATAACTGAATCACTTTGCTGTACACCAGAAATCAACACAACATTGTAAATCAACTATACTTCAATAAAAAATAAAAAAGGACATGAGCAAAAATTTTACAAAAAGAATGATACACTAAAATAACTGAGGTCTATCACTTGCTGATGTTAATATCAGTACGCTTTGCCTGTCCTGTGAAAATGACAACTGTCTGAAGTCTCAGCTTACTGCATTCCTTTTTCATTTAAAACCCAATGTGCGTCCCCGTGTTCCCTCTCATACAGATCACCAGAAATAATATTGGATTTGGGTTGAATTATTTAGCACTTTTCTCTGTTTCATAAAAAAATCTTACATTTCTCTGGAAGCTGAAGTACCTCCATCTGTTAATTTCCTCCCAGCTCATGAAATTTCCTACAAACATTTTATTACCACTTACAGGAGTCCTTATTACTCATTCTCCTAATTCTTATTTTTCAGGGGCAATTACTCATCTCTGCATCTCTGTAGTCCTCAAGGTAGAGGGAAGCAACCTAAGCAAGGACATCAAACACTTCTGTGAGCCACTGACTCCCAATACTAGTTTGCAATCCAAACTACCTCTCCTTTAATTCCAAGGGATGTTTTGCAATGCTTGAAACAAAATCTTAATTATAAAAAAAAAAGTTACAGCCTTCTGTCTTCTAAAGGACAGTTAAATGATCTTGATGAAACTTCCCCATTTTAACTGTTAAATGGGAAAAAAAAAAAGTTGAGATTAGAAATATGCAGATACTTCCTAAACAATTGGAGGCATACGCTAACCAAATCAAATCTCCACAGAATCAAAGTTTTGGTCATTTTTGCTCTAAAGTATTAAAAACAAAAAGCGGTAAGCTCAAAGAACCACATGAAAGCTATTGGTGCCTGGTCACCTGAGCTTAAAGATTTCCTAAGGTCAAGAGCCTGACTTAGCCGCTGGCTGGGAGTTTTGTGGGGTCACACCTGCCTCCCCCAAGCTGGCATGACCTCCGTGGAGAATTCCTTTGACGACTTTCTGGTAAGCAAGCATTTAAGGCTCCCAACAGCCTCACATACGATTGATCCTAAGTTATGCTTTCCAAAATAACTTGTTCCCTTGGAGCCTGGGTAATTACGTGTAAGACATGGCTCTGGGACAGGGCAGACCCAACTGTTGCTCGGTTATAGGCAAAAGCAACATTAATTGTACTTTCACGATTCTCTTCTTGAGGATGAATTCAAGTTTAAAGAAAAGCACACTGATGGCCCCCTCCCCAACCCCGGTCCATCCCAGCAACCGGGGAAGCAGCTTGTACTACCCAGACACCAAAATAAATATTCTTTAATTCAGGTTCACCATACTGTTACTATTTTCAGGGACCCAAACAAATGGCTGTCTGCACAGAGAAATTCAAGTGTTCATTTCAAAGGGAACAGCTCTCTATAATACGCCAGTCTCTGCGTTGGCAGTTTGGACAGAGCACAGTTCTAAGTGAGGAACAGCCTCCAATTAGGTCCGTCTACAGCTTTGCTCTACATACGCGGAAAGCTCTGGAAAACAGAAGGGCTAAAAACCAGGAAAGCCGGTCACTTCCAAAGTTCCTGCCCACTCTGCCCTGGGGGAACCAGGCTGGGATTTCCTCCATCGAGAGGTTCTTCCCTAGGGCTCATGCTGACTAAAAAGTGTTCATAAAAATAGATAATAAAGTCTTCGTATCCTGAGCCATTTCAGACAGTTATATATTATAGTATAAAAGACAGAAATATATGCTTTTCTAGTACAGCGTCAAGTCATCTAGCAGGCAATATGGCAAAATGTTAACACTAGTTTTCCCTACAGTATGACTTTTTAAATTTCTTCTCCATATTTTCTGTAGTGAAGACATGACTTGGGTGATGTGATTATTTGAAAATGTATCTTAAAAAGGTAGTTTGGGAAAGTCTATATAATTTGTTAGGCTAGATTCTTCTCCCTTCCCTGGTTATCTGTAATTATGTTAGCTAGCTTTCTTTCACTCAGCCTCCATCTTTTTACCTGTAAAAGAAAAACTACTTAAATTGGATACATTCCAGCAAGCTTACATTTCTTAAGTTAATCAGTCGGTGAGGTGCTACTTCAGGACTTTTTTTACGTTTGACACTAAAATCCCTATTTCAATGTGAAGTTTTAAAATGCCCATGGAGAAGGTACACACTGTCCAAGTCCGAGGACCGCAGCAGAGAAATCCTCAGTATCCAGTTACCCAGACACCAGTGACAGACAGCAATAGAACCCACTGTCACTCCCCAAGTATTTCTGACAACATTCACCCTGCTTCCCGACCAAGTCCTTAATGGACTCGAATGGTGACAGCCCCACCTGTGTCTCATGACAGAAGGGATAATTTTACATGAAACACGATTTTGTCCCACAGTAAATATATTTATCACCACTTCACTTCCAGACTTTCAAGTGTCTAAAGATATATACAATTTTATTAGAAAAAGACTTAAGCTGTCATAAGGACAAACCCAGAGATCCAACCTTGGAAATTGGTCCAGATATCTCAATAAAGTTTAACCCTTAGTTTTTTAGATGTGCAAAATAAGCATCCTTAAAGCCTAGCACATATTAATAGCAAGCTATCTGCATATGAGTATATATACTATTTATAAAACCACACGGACGGCATACAAACTACCATAAGGACGACGACAATGTGCATTTCAGAGGGAAACCTGGCCCACAGTAGGCATCCAGCGGGGTCCGTGGTCCCACACCCTCCAGACGCAGGGCTCACTCCCACCGCTGGCTACAAGGCTTGGTCTTCTAAAGGATTCGTGAGTTAGAAGATTCAGAAATTACTAGACAGTGATATTTAAAACTGTCGAAGTTTTAGAACTCTCATTTCACCAATATTTGCATTCTTTCAAGTTCAGAAATAGGCCAGAACTTTGAGAAAAGGCATTACTGTCCAATATACAAATTATTTGGGTCTCAATATTATGGTAACCTTCTCTGAGGTGGCCTTGTGTATCTCCTCTGAACAGTGACCACAGAATTCGAACTGGACCACTTCTGAGAGTGAAAGGTGATGCTATTTATAGTTACTCTGGGACAAGAGCCACAACTGGGATTGTCCTGGGCAAACCTGGATGAGGGGTCACCCTACCTCTGGAATCAGTCCACCCTCCTTCCTCATTTCCTTCCATAAAGAATAGAGAACCTGGGCTTCCCTGGTGGCGCAGTGGTTGAGAATCTGCCCGCTAATGCAGGGGACATGGGTTCGAGCGCTGGTCTGGGAAGATCCCACATGCGGCGGAGCAACTAGGCCCGTGAGCCACAACTACTGAGCCTGCGCGTCTGGAGCCTGTACTCCGCAACAAGAGGCGTCACGATAGTGAGAGGCCCGCACGTCGCGATGAAGAGTGGCCCCCGCCTGCCACAACTAGAGAAAGCCCTCGTACAGAAATGAAGACGCAACACAGCAAAAATAAATAAATTAATTAATAAACTCCTACCCCCAACATCTTCTTAAAAAAAAAAAGAATAGAGAACCTGAAAGATGGGCAAGATGTTGTAACCCTTCAACTTACACAATATTACATGTCAATTACATCTCAATAAAGCTGGGAAACAAACTAAAATGAATCTTTGTAAGGAAGGGGGTGGCCTGGAACTGCTACGTGCAGGCAGCAGCCCCCATCCCTCCCAGGGCTCCCCTAGAAATTCACATACCTAAGCAGGTGAGGATGTGATCTGTACCTAAAGAAAAGCTGCAGAAGCAGTCTTGGCAAAACTGCCCCTAAAAATAACCTTTCCCCAAGAACACTTAACACGTGTGTTCTGCTCCTTCCTCCCTGCACTCTGGGGTGGTGGAGGAAACAAAGATGCAGAGGTATCAAATTCAGCCTCTTCAGACACGGTGCCCACCTCCTGTCTCAAATTCAGGCTCCCCACTCAAAGAAGTAAAAGCAGTGGTCGCGGGAGCTAGACCAATAAACCTGAAGGAGGTTATGGGGTCAGTTTATCAGATCAGTCTGCAGCAGGAGAAGAGAAATACCCTATCAGTACTGACTTTACAAGGGGCCACAAACAGCAGTTAACCATCCCCGTTTACAGGATGTTAAAAGGCTTTACCTCTGCCAACAGTGCTTTCTTTGCACAATTCTGTCCTCTTCTCCTACAGAGCCTGAAATTCACCATTGGAATTAGATAACAGCGTTATTGTCTTAGAAAGGTCACCTTTAAAATATTGATGATCTCTGGAAAAGCAGGTCTTGGCAATCTTTGGTTTTTAGAAATAGCCAGTTGTAACATTAACAGCATGAGAAATTACTAGGAGAACTGGGGGTTAGGAGAGGTATCCCAGCAGAGCAGGGAGGAGGCCTGGACAGCCAAAAGGGGTAGCAGGAAGCGTGGGGTCTGGGGGGGAGGAGACTGATGTTTCAAAACAGGGAAGACAACTGTAGGCTTAATTGGCAGTTTTGATTCAAAATTTCGTTTAGAGAATAAAGCATCTATTGAACATAAAAACTTTTTTTTTCCTTTTAGTATTGGACATCCCTGGTAATTATTTCACAATGTATACATTTATCAAAACATGTGGCACACTTTAAATATATAAAATGTTTTATTTGTCAATGACAGCTCAATAAAGCTGGGGGAAAAAAGAACCAGGCATCCCCTATTCATGAAACTTTGGTTTTCCTTGGCCAGTGGGATTCAGAGGGATTCGCTATATGTCCTGTTTTTATATATGTTTGAAATTTTCCATAATAAGAAGTTAAAAATAAATAAAAGAAAGGCAGGATTTTTTTCAATGTAAAGTGAAGGGAGTCCTTGGCACTGCCTTTGGCCGAATCTCTGTGGAGCCCAAATCTTGGAGAACATCCCTGTCCACTAAGACATCACGTCTGCAGGAGGACGGCTCTAATCTATGCTCTTGCCACTGGAAGTCTCCTTTTCTAGTTCCAAACGGGAACTGACTCAAATGCTTAGGCATCCTGAACTCCGGCTTCTTTTTGGAACTGTGTCAGACAGACCAGCAGGTAATTCCAAAGATGTGCCCTTAATGGCATGTCCTGTAAGCCTCCATTTGAGAGGTGTAGTTGGCTTTTCCTGTGGTCCGTTTCCTCCTCCTCTGGCACTTTTGTGGGACAGAGTGATTGCTAGGCCCTCACTTGGGGTTACCTTGGAAGGACAGTATTTTCCATAACTCAAAATTTAGTCTTCTCATTCTCATCAGATGCTCCCCCTGGACCCATTTAGAAATTAAAAATTCAGACACACACACCCTTATGCATGGGCAGTAGGTTTTGGATAAGTGAAAACTTAGGAATACTGAATTCCAGGTGTTTTCTCTAGGTTGTTGGTTAAAACTCTGAGCAAAAAAGCAACGAAAAGAGAAAAATTTAGTGGTTAAAAAGCACCACCTTTGACTACTCACAATAGCCAATAAACAGCCTAGATGTCCATCAACAGAGGAATGGATAAAGAAGATGTGGTACATATATACAATGGAATACTACTCAGCCATTAAAAAGAATGAAATAATGCCATTTGCAGCAACATGGATGGGCCTAGAGATTATCATACTAAGTGAAATAAGTCAGAAAGAGAAAGACAAATACCATATTGTATCACTTGTATGTGAAGTGTAAAACAAGACACAAATGAACTTATCTGTAAAACAGAAACAGACTCACAGACATAGAGAACAGACCTGTGGCTGCCAAGGGGGAAGGAGACAGATTGAGAGTCTGGGGTTAGCAGAAGCAAACTATTATATATATATATAATGGATAAACCACAAGGTCTTACTGTACAGCATAGGGAACTATATTCAATATCTTGTGATAAACCATAATGGAAAAGAATATGGAAAAGAATATATATGTCTAACTGAATCACTTTGCTGTATAGCAGAAATTAACACAACATTATAAATCAACTAAAATTCAACAAAATAAATTTTAAAAATATAAAAATAAAAGCACTGCCTCTGGAGTTAAGCATCCTGGATCCAAACTTCAGCTCTGGCACTTGCAGACCAAAATGTGCAATAAAATAATTAGCATCTCCATGTGTTATAAAATTTCGATTGTGAGAGAGAATGTCTTTGTAATTTAGACAAAATTCTGTGTGCATGTTCCAGCTACCACTTCCCCACCCTCAACCACCCTTAGGTAAGTTACTTAACCTCCCTGGTTGAAAAATGAGAATCACAATACTCATCTCCTAAGACTGTTGTGACGTTCGAATAAAATAATACATATGGTCTAAACAGTGCCTGCAAATTCTCAATAAATAGCTGCTCTGCCCTATATACTGATAGTTGGGGATACTGGGAACCATATGCCAAATCCCCTCCCATTCTTTTTTTTAATCCACTGGAAAAAAATCCATATCTTAAAATATCACTTTTACTGTCTTACTGGAGTATTTTTGTTTTGCTGTTATACTGAAAAAGTGAAAATAAACATCATTTTGTCCCAAAATTTAACAGGAAAGGTATGCAATGAAATATTCAGATACTTCCTATTTCATAAACTGCAGTAACAGAATAGAAATTGTACGGTTTACAAAATGTAAAACACATGGTTTGCATTTTTCCAACGAATATCCCCTCCTCACGTCCCAGCCCAACCTGATCTTTACCCTTGCCGCCCCTCCAACATGGATTTGTTTTAAAATAGGAAAATATTACCCTCTATGGGTAATCTCGAAACTGATTGCAATTCTGTTATGTCTTTTACTATTTTCATGACTGATACACGCAAAATATCAATAATATTTTTTAAACCTTAAAACAAAACCCCTAAATGAGGACCACCACTCATCCTATTTTCTTAATTTTATAAATGATAAAACAGAAAAGGGAAACCCACCTTGTGGTTGAATGCTACACTTGGTATGTTAAGATGAAACCAATTCTTTTCAGTAATGAAACTACTTTCTTCAGTAATCCTTACAAATTTTCAATAAAGTCTTCCTCAATAAAGCCCAGCCTTGGCCATTCCAGCTGCAGAAGGATTTTATGTCACAGACTTGAGCATACCGCCATAAATAGTTTCTTGCAGCTTCTCACTTCCTTTGCAAGCATAACTTATCTCATGAGCTAAAAGATCTCCCATTCCACGGTGCCAAAGCCCTGGGTTTCTGTTCCAGCGACTAAACGGATTCAAATGTCAGATTCAGACGGACTGGCGAAGTTCCAGAGAAATACCAAGGTGAGATTTCTCCCGGAAGAAAATCAGACATTTCAACAGTTCATCTAGTTTTAAGTCATCCAGTAAATGCATGTTTTCATCCAGAGAAGCGAGGCTTCCACGTTCCAGTAATCACTGCTTCCTCTGGGAGCCCTCGATGTTAAGCTCACCTCAGCACCTGGCAGGTAGATCTTCCACTATCCCCTCCTTACAGTTTCAACCATGGCCTCTGAGCAGATAACTCCCACACCTAAATCTCTAGGCTTGACCTTCCTTCTCGATATTTCCATGGGCTGTCAAGCCCTCAATCGAAACCTCACATTTTTAACTTCTACAAAACCTAACCACCCCTTATTTTCCCAAATGAATACCAAAGGCATTAGAGGTAAGACTAGAAACAAGCTGAACTCAGTTTTATGGCTTGGCTGTGGTGTGGTCTTGGTCAAGTAACTTGAATATAGTGGGACAATAGTGGTAAAGTGGTTTTATTGGGTTGAGCCATAAGAAACTGCAATTTTTGGAGGTCAAAATGGTCAGTGTCAAAAATTTCCTACGGTTCAACCTAATGCATACAAAATATCTTAAAATCCTAATAAAAAACAATGAGATTAGATTACCTACCTTCTAAATAATTATTATCTTCCCATCCTGTTGGACTATAATGAAGAAACTTAAAGACTCCTCATGACTCTAAAAGACAGGATTTTTTTTTTTTTTTTTTTTTTTTTTTGGCCGTGCTGCGTGGCATGCAGCATCTTAGTTCCTCGACCAGGGATCCAACCCGTGTCTCCTGCAGTAGAAGCGTGGAGCCCTAACCACTGGACAGCCAGGGAATTCCCGAGCATTTCTTGAGTTGCCAATCTCAATTATAATTGTCTGTATAAGACTCAGTCATACCTTCAATATCAAATACTGTTCTCATTTCCCCTCAACCTCCTATTCACTTACTTGCCCACTTGATCCTTACAATCACTAAAAAATAAGAGTTTTTCCCGCGATAGCATGCCTTTTAATGAAAAGGTTGTAACAGAGGCTAATGAGAATCTATTTTCATTATACAGAAATTTCTAGGAATGATGACTAATACATTTATCCCCTAGCAAAAACAAACACAGCAAGACAACTCAAAGCCATGCTAACCCTGTAGTCTTGGGTTCGGCTTATATCAATACCGCCCAGGCCAATTCTTTTCCAGGGTCCACATACCCTGCAGAATCATCTGCATCTCTTCTCTCTTTTCCATTTTCGCTACTGTGAAGCATACCATGTCTTCCAAAAGTTTTTGTCTTACCAGGTTTTACATTGAGAAGAACAAATTTAAATGTATACTTCTCTGAATCTAAATGAATTTGGAATTTTCTCTATGATGTGGGTAAAGGTTTTCAATCTGGACAAAACAGTCATTTCCAATCCAATCTGGGCTCCCAGAGCTTTGTTCATTAATATGGTGACACATTTTAGTATCATTTAAATAAATCTACATGTATGATTTTATTTTATTCCCCAAATGTCTAAATTACAAATTATTGTTTTTTTTTTAATTAAACATCTTATCTTCGTAGGCTCAGTCTGAGAATAAGAGCTAAGTCGGAGAAGTCCATCATTTGGGGAACTTGCTCTTTAAGGAGCATTAAACAAGTATGAGCTGGAGTTAATACATTTGTAGCTCAAGGAGTTGCAAAGATTGCAAAAAAAAAATTTAATGGTACTAAATTCTTTTCAGAAATATGACTTATAATTCCTGCATTTCACAAATGTGAGTGCAGACTCTAAGCAGGACCGTTGCAGGGCCAGGGGGCCACAGGACAGTGTCTGCTCATAGGGGAGACCAGGACAGCACCCAGGGACCCATGTTCTAGAGGAGGGGCCCGAGGAAGAAGAACTCCCAGGGCGGGTAGAGGAGGTAGTCTCGGGTATAAGCCAAGAGGAGAATCAAACACGTGGGCTCCAGGAGCCCTAGGGGGAGAGGCGCAGCAGACAGAGGCTGGCTCAGGCCTGGCTCCCAACACCCTCCTGAAGGCAATAAAGAACCACACAGGGGCTTTAAGCAGAAATACCATGACCAGGCTGTGTTTTATACAGATCTCTCCTGCAGCGTCAGGCAGAAAAAAGCCTGAAGGCAAGTACGGTATGTGGAAGGGTGACAAAGCAGGGGCCACCACCCCCATCCAGGCAGGAAGTGCAGAGGCCCTGAAGGCCTTAAAGCACATGATGGGAGGAAGGGGCAGGGTCCGGAGGACTTTAGGAGGTGGGCTCACAGGAGCTGAGAGAGAGGGTAGCCTCAAGGGTAACTCCCAGCTTCCCTGCATGGGCGCCAGGGAGGAAGATGCTTCCAGGCACCGGGAAAGGGGACCATGCAGGAGGGGCTTTGGAAATGCTCTCCACTCCCTTCCACCGGCCAGGGTGAACTGGGTGTCCCTCCTCTGTACTTCTCACTGCCCTTTCTGTCTCTTGAACTAAGCTGCAAGCTCCTTAAAGCCTGGGGTGGTGTCAACTCCATTCCCTAACCCCGGCCTCTAGCGGGACCGTAATAAATGTCTGCCAAAGGAATGAAAAGGATAAACAGCCATGCTTGTGCTCCACTTCTATTCTGCCCTTCAGTACGGCTGCAGGAGAAAACATCCAGTTTCTGATCAAGAAAATCGTGGGGAGGGGTACAGGTGTGGTGTGGGCTCAGAGGCCAGTGCGCAAGTGCTCAGACGGATATGTGCTTGTGTAAAACATGTTCCTCAGCTTCTTTAGAAAAACACATTTCTGGCACTCAAGATTTTCCTTCCTTTGAACCAAGTCTAGCACAGTAGTTAGCAAGCGTTTTCCCCCTCATCTCTGCTTTCTGTTCTTTCTGGAAGAACTAGTACCGTTCCCACGGAAACAGCGGTACAGTTCTGACTGTCCTCCAACGTATTCCGTACCAACTCCTCTGCTCATCACGGGAGTGCCTCCACCCACCCCAGAGCTGCACCTTTTCTGTAGCCCAGCTGCAGCAACCGACTGTAGGGCTTTCTGACAGTTTTCTGAAGCTGCTGTTCTTTAGGCTTCCCAGCTAAGAGTTCTATTCCTCCTCCCACGCTCCCGGAAAATCGTATCTTGGGCTCAAGTTTCTTCCTTGGTGAATGTGGCTGAAGGGGTAGGGCAGACCCCAGGACACACCGCAGTGCCTAAGAGAAGATGCAGAAATCACAAAGAGTGATTTCCCCACCTTACGACTCCTGCACCTGTGGTTCTCCATAGCAAACCAAGGGCATCTTGAGAACAACAGCCCTTCTGGGGGCAGAGATTTCTTAGGGCTCATACAAGATTCTGCCTTTGCAAGCCTGCCCATCAGCAACTCTCTCTGGACATCAAAGGCTGCCTGAAACTCCAGCCCTGCATTTAGGCAATGGCCACGTGGACACACAACTTGCCCCTCAGCACTCAGCCCCTGCACTGAATGATACATCCTGTAAATGGTCAGCCTTCCACCCAGACACCTCTCCTGGTTAGATAAGCAGACACTCCTCATTAGTTTGTTTGTTACTTGTCAATATCACTATCTTGAGTTTTAAGCCCAGGAGCTCTAATGATGAGATCATGTCTGCTTAATTGGATTTATACAACAGCCTGCCATGCAACAACATGGGGTTATTTAATACTTTTTATAATCTCTCCTGATCACTCTCAAATTGATGGCTTCCTCACCACTGCTTCTAATCCTCACCACTTTAAACGTATCATTCCCGTAATGGGCTTCTACCTGGGTTCCCCACCTCAGCCCTTCACCCACTGCAATTTATTCTGCAAACAATATTCTACTTGAAGCATGGCTCTTCCTGGCTCAAATATTCCCAGAGCTCTGCACTGCTTGAAGAACGAAGTCCACACTCACCCTGGCATCCTAGGTCCTCTGTAAACTGGCCCTGGATCACCTATGCAATTTTCTCTCTAAATCTGAATCGTATCTTTAGCTTCAGTTAAGCCTAGACTGTTCACTTTATTTCTCTAGCCAGGAATGTTCTGTTTCTCTCTCCT
Source organism: Pseudorca crassidens (assembly GCF_039906515.1). NCBI lineage: Eukaryota > Metazoa > Chordata > Mammalia > Artiodactyla > Delphinidae > Pseudorca > Pseudorca crassidens. The sequence continues at coordinate 77,865,954 of NC_090311.1, forward strand.
CGCCACCCAGCTAGTATTTAGTTACTCCTCAAATTAAGGCCCACCCCAAGTTCTACTCCCTTGTAAAGCTGTTTCCCCATTATCCTCACCCACAATGGTTTTCCTTACTTGATCTCCTAAATTTTTTGCTCTTTATACAACAAGCACCTGGCACTTGTTATTAAACAATTTCTTGTTCTAAGTGTGGAAGCGTGTAAACCCTACCTTTAAAGGTACATGGGGGGAGGAGGTACTAGGAAGTTACTGTTTAATAGACACAGAGTTTAACTTGGGGGTGAGATGGAAAAGTTCTGGAGATGGATGGTGGTGATGGTTGCACAACAATGTGAATGTATTAATGTCACTGAATTGTACACCTAAAAATGGTTAAAATGGTAAATTTTATGTTATGTCGATTTTACCACAATTTTTTTGAAAAGTAAATCCAAGTCACTAAAGAACAAATCACGTGCTTCTTCAACCTCACAAATTCAATCACAGCGCTAATTACTACAACACCACCTGATGAAATTAATTATTAGGCTGCACTAGGATAGTAATAATATTTGAACATTTACAGATCCCTGTACAGCGTACAAAGCCCCTTCGACGTAAACTAGTTTGACCATTTGATTCTGAAAAACTCTGTGAGGCAAGAAAGACAGGAATCCCTTATCTTTATTTTCTAGATGGAACTCGAAAGGCTTAGTGACTTGATTACGGCCAAACAGAGGGTACCAGGCAGAGCTGAGATTCATCTGGGTCTCATGAATCTGAGACACTTCCCAGGCCCCTCGTTAATCGTTTACCTCGTTGGAACAATTCGTGCCTTTCTTTCCCCAGGGAAAATTCCCGCAAGAGCGTACTCCACTGTGCAGGGGAGAAGAGCCTTGACCTGCACCCTTAACCAGCAGTTGCTCCTTGAGACACGGAAAGGGGCAACTGGCAGGTTCTGGATCCTCTATTTAATCCAACCTGTGAGCAGCTGCTCCCACACAAGCGTCCTTCCCCACTGCCTGACCCCACGTGGCAACATTTCAGCCTGATGACAGGATAGGCAGCAGGTGTGCTGAGGAGAACAGTGAGCTGCTCCATCTAAACTGTGACTCTGCGGAAGAACTTGGATTTCTTTAGGAACGATGAAAACTAATCAGGATTCTGAATGTGGAATAAATGAACGACTCTCTTATGCTCTCCACAGCTGGTGAAAAAGAGTATCGATCACCTAGCCCTATACAGATTAAGGATGTAAGGGCCCTTTATGTATCGAAACACACAGTCATTTCCTTAAAAGGTCTGTTCTAGCCTCCCAGAGTGGTGAAGGACAGCGCCCTGTGCCCACGGAGATAGCACACATATTCAGCATTGCTGTTCTGACAAGTCACCTCCCGATTAGGCCGCAGTTGAATTAAAGGCTGAATGTGCTCTTTGCTTCCAGGAGAAGCTTACTTCTAACCACCAAAGCTCTAGAAGTTTCAGAAGTCCACTAAAGAGAGCTTCACTTATGTGACTACAAATATTCTTAAACACCCCTGGCAAGAGGAGAGCACTTTGAAATGCCTGTACATACTCATGCCAAATTCAACATCTTCTAAATTGCCCTTCTTTTGGAAAAAGCACTGCATGTGCTCAAAAAATTGAAAACCAATCATTGCCACAAGATCCAGAAATTCCACTTCTAGGTATCTAACCAAAAAAACTCGAAAGCGGGGACATGAAGAGATATTGGTACACCCATGTTCACAGCAGCATTATTTACAATAACCAAAAGGTAGAAGCAATCCACGTGTGCATCAATCAATGAATGGATAAACAAAGTGTGGTCCATACAGTCAGTGAAATATTACTCAGCCTTAAAAAGGAAGGAAATTCTGACACATGACACAACGTGGATGAACCTTGAGGACATTATGCTAAGTGAAGTAAGCCAGATGCAAAAGGACAAATAGTCTGTGATTCCACCCATATGAGGTCCTCAGGGGTCAAATCCATGGAGACAGAAGGTAGAAGGGTGGTTGCCAGGGGCTAGGGGGTGGGGAGGATAGAAAGTTATTGTTTTATACAGAGTTTAATTCTGCAAGATGAAGAGTCTTGGAGATTGATTGCACGACAATGTGAATGTACGTAGCACGCCTGAACTGGACGCTTTAAAATGGTTAAGATTGGGCTTCCCTGGTGGCGCAGTGGTTGCGAGTCCGCCTGCCGATGCAGGGGACAGGGGTTCGTGCCCCGGTCCGGGAAGATCCCACATGCCGCGGAGCGGCTGGGCCCGTGAGCCATGGCCGCTGAGCCTGCGCATCGGGAGCCTGTGCTCCGCAACGGGAGAGGCCAAAACAGTGAGAGGCCCGCGTAACGCAAAAAAAAAAAAAAAAAAAAAAAAAAATTTAAAATGGTTAAGATGGTAAATTTTATGTAAAAAAAAAAAAAAAGATCTCCCATCACATACACACACAGCACTACAGTTTTACTAAGTCCTTCTGTAGCAAGGCATTCCATACCAGAGCAAGGTTTACCACAGCCCATGAGACTCTGTGAACTGTGGATATAATTAGGTCCCTCATCCATTATAACGCTACAGACGTCATCATGTGTTACCAGCATCTGTTGACAGATCTCATACCCAGCATATCATTGAAATGGCAAGTGTGGAAAAGGTAGCCCACAATAGAAACAATGGCATTTTATCCCTGTCCTGTTCCAGCAGTTTGGCTCATAGGACATAAATAGAGGCTACTGCTCTGCCTGCCGGGACCTCACAGTTCAGTATTACTTTACTGACTTGAGTGGGTTCTCTACCAAAAGTAGAAACAGAGGATCTTCTGGATCTGTTCAGGTCTGTGTCCTAACGTAATGTTTGGCTCTGTTTTGTTTGTCACTAAAGTCACAACACAGCACTCAACCTACCTGAGAAAAAGATGACATATGTCTGTTTTTTAATATATAATATACAAGTGCTATACAATTATAATAATATATTCACGCAGGAACCCCAAACTTTAAAAAAATCACAATGAAATTATACCCAAAAATACTGTGAATTTAAAAATATATATAATTATATATCATATATTAAAAATAATTTTAAAATTATATGTATATGACAGAAGACATATATCAATGTTGTCTTTGGAAACTAAAATTAACTCTATCCTGTACTGTAATTTTAAAAAATCAACAGAAACCACTGTGATTAGACTATTACTTTCAAAAATGATGGGCAGACTACCTGTCCAATTCCTTAGCTATTTTGCTCTTCCTCATGAGGAAAAAAAAAAAGCAATCTCTGCAACAAAGACTTAAGACTTTTTTAAAAATCCATGAAAAAATGTAGTAATCAAAATTGTGGGGAAAATTTTTAAAAAGAAACACTCACTGTTAAAAATTAAAGCAACTATTTAACTTCTTTCTCATTGATGATGCAGCAATTAGCTCAGATGACGAACTAATAATAACAACACATTAATAATCTTCAAGCCAGGTGTTTAAAAAATTGTAGAAGGTTTGAAATTTTATTCTCCTTTATAGACTCAACTTCTACTTATCACTCCCATTCTACTGTTTCCAAGAAGGCAGGGATGACGGAACTAAGGGGGAGAATGAAATGTAGCCAAATTAGAGCTTTAAAACAATAATAGTAAGTGGTTTTAAAAGAGAATAGACAACAAAAGAAAAATCTTGATTTGAAAATATCATGGTTATTTAACAAAAAAAAAAAAACCCTAAAATGGTTATCTGATAATTATCCAAATGTGGGACCTCTCTCCTTCAGCTAACACTGTTTGTTGGGAGTATGTGTTTCCTACAGTCAGACACATTCACCAGGCACTATCAGATAATCCCCCACAGTGGCAGCTACACAGAGCAATCCCAGGCACACAGATGGTCAACAGACGTTATCCACTTAATGGCAGGCCCTTAGAAGGGAAACCCACTTTGCCCCACCCCGAGAAAAATAGGGGGGAAAAGCAGAGGGCACTTTGCTTTTGCCAGGACACTGTCATCATAAGGTTGGGTGAGCAGGTCTGGGTTGGCATCCCTGACCCAGCCAGGCTCTGTGCCCAAACAGGAGGCGAGATTTAGCCTCCTGGTGAGCAGTCCCTAGAATTCTAGCCAAGGGGATCAAGAAGAAACCTTGAGATAGTGGAATGTTCCATTGGGCCCCCAGAGAGCGCCAACCAAGATGGGAAGGGAACTTTTAGAGCTGGCTGACTCCCTCGTCCCTGTGCGCTCACCTCAATGAACCGTAAATAGAGTGTGAAATAACTATTAATTTATCGGTGAATGTCTAGTGTTCTTACAGCATCTCTCTCCAGGGAACCCCAAAACATGTAATAAATGATTTTCAATTACTCTCTGGGGCAGCTCTGTGAAAATCGGAATGAAGCCGATGTTCTTTTGACCTCTTTTACTTGGAGAAAGACGGGTTAGGGGGAAATGGGACACAACGGGACCAGAAGACACAACTCTGTGGCCAAGGTCACAGACTCAAGGGATCAGGAACAGACCTGAGACTTTCACATTCTGGACTAATGCAGGTTAAAACAGAAACGGCTGCACTGTTCTTCCCCTAACATTGTTCGTTTTGTGACTCTTATGTGACACACGCGCGCACCCACGCACAATCGTGCGCGCGCGCACCCACGACGCCCAGGTCCGTGCCTGTCCCTGGACTTTTCCCGGATACGAGGACATGGGACAACACGACCCTCCATCAAGCTCCCTCCCGCTAGTCCACACGGTCGGCGGCGCCCCCGGGCGGTCGCCCCCCGGGGAAGGCGACACACAGAGACGCGGGTCCAGCCCGCAGACGGCGGGCACGCGGCCCTGGCTGACCTTCCTCTGCTGCTTCTCCCAGGCCGGGTCGAGGAGCAGGTCGCGGTCCCACTCCTCCTCCTGGATCATGTACTCGTCATCTTCGTAGACGTAGTTGTACTGCACGCCGGGCTCGATCTGGTTCATGGCGCTCGGGTGGCCGGGGCTGCGGCGGGGCGCGCGGGGCTCGGGCGGTCGGACGGGCGGGCGGAGACGCGGCGGGGCCGGCGAGGCGCGCGGGGCTCGGCGGAGGCGCGGGCGGCGGACGGGCTGGCGGGCGCGGGGTGACCTTCGCGCGGTCCTCTCGGGGCGGCACGCCTGGGCGCTGGGTCGCGGGCGAAGCACCAGCTCGGGCTGCGGAGCAGCTGCCGCCCCGCTTAATACCCGCGCCGCCCGTCACGTGCCCGCCCGGCCGCGCCCCCACCCCCCGCCCCGCCCCGCCCCGCCCGGGCCTCCGCCCGCCCCCGCCCCCGCCCCCGCCCCTCCGAGCGCTTGCTGGCGGGCAGCGGGGCCAGGGGTTCGCGTCAGCGTTCCCGGTGCTGCCCCAAACCTCCGGCGCTGCGAGCTGAGGCCGCCGGCACCAGCCCACGCCTCCCACCCACCCTCTGCCTCGCTGCGCGGCTGGACTTGCGGGCGCCCAGGTGGGTTACCCGGGTGAGTGGATGCGGGCGCCCAGGTGGGTTACCCGGGTGAGTGGATGTTCGCGGATCAGAGGAGGGACACACGGCCTGGGCTCCTGACCACCCCCAGCACATCCAAGTTGTCCAGCGTCTTCACGTTTTCCATATATTCCCACATATTCGTAGATACCACACACATACACCCCTAAAAAGTAAAGTTTAGAAGCTACGGCATCCCCTTTCTTCCTCCTCTCCTCCCTGCCCTCACCTGCGGAAACCGAGGCAAGGGAGTTGGCCCAGCCATGTTAAAAAGTCAGGAACCAAACCAAAGGCAGGAAGTGTCTGCTCTCACCTGCCAGTCTTAAAACAACTGACAACTGAGGACAAGCAGCCAGCTTCATGTTACATTTCCATCTCCCCTGATGTGTTGCACTTAAGGCTTTTCCTCCCTAATGTCCTGGCTGGCTGTTTCCTGTGCCTTATGCCCCTATAGGAACCAAGATGAGGTCCCTTGAAGAGGAGGTTGAAATTTTTTTATCACATATGTGTTAGACACCGGGAATCCAGAGGCCAGCTGACAGGCAGGGCACTTGCCTCGTGCAACTTATGTCCAAATTGAATAAAAGTTGCCCACCGCTGCTACACAACTGTGGTTCAGGTCTACTACTTTGTTGACAGATTTCAAGCCAAAAGTATGTCTGGATTCATCATTGTTCCTTAGAATTTTTACATCACTTAGTTTTATTTTTTTGAGCTTTCTGCAAAAAAACTTTGACAAATTAGCAAATACATCATGCTAACATTTTTTTAAAACATGCCCACTAGAATATGAACTCCATGAGGCCAGGGCTCTTGTCCTGTTCACAGCTGTAATCCCCAGAAACCACTAGGTGCTCAAGTATTTGTTGACAAAATAAGTATCCTTAGAAACAGTGACTGAGCTAATTTGCTTGGATTTAAAGTTTAAATTAGGATTAAAATTATAATCTCTAAACAAGTTTATGAGTAAATTTAATTATTAGAAACTGGACCAGCAATTACAAAAACTGTTAATGTTAGGCTTCAAAAATTGTGGGGACTTCAGGTTCCAGATGAGATGTATTAAAAGACACCAGATTTACAATGCTGCCTGAAACAACTAAAATCTGGAGGAAAATATATTAAGCAAAGCTTTTTAAGACATTGACCATCAGGCAATGAAAGATGATGATCCCTGAGAGGCAGAAAACAAATGACATGAGCACTCTGCCCCAGGTTATTGCCTGGAGAAGGTTTCCAAGATGTACCAGAATAAGGGGAACCCAGGCACAGCTCAATGGTCTCCCTCAACTGTGAGTTCAGAGAGACAGAGGCAGGTAGAGTTTGCAAGGCCAGTTGCAGAAGAGGAGAGAGCTGCAAAGAGAGAGAGAACCCTGGAGATTTGCAGAGGGTCTCCCTTGAGTCTTATCAGTGAATGTGTGGGAGAAAAACACCTGAGGCCAAGGAAGGAAGCACCCAAAAAGATTAGAAGGAATGATTCTTAGAATTTCCCAAGGTCTGGGAATAGTTCCTGTTTCCATTCATAATTCACAGGGCATTAATTAGATAGAGTGTTCAGAAGTGGGGGAGTGGGGGAAGGGGCATTAGGCTTAAACTAAATGATGTACTGGTGCTACCTGAAAAAGCGCAAAAGCAAGACCTGAAAGGGTCAAACTGTTTCCGAGTCACGTAACTGTGTCCCAGAACAAAGCTGAACACGTAGTAATACACGAACATTCAACACTTAAGGTAAATTTTGCGGTTTCTGGCATCTATCAAATATTACCAAGTGTGCAAAGAAACAGGAAAGTATGATCTCTAATGAGGAGAACAATCAATCAAAACTGATCCAGGGACTTCCCTGGCAGTCCAGTGGTTAAGACTCCATGCGTCCAATGCCGGGGGTACAGGTTCAATCCCTGGTCAGGGAACTAAGATCCCACATGCCCCGTGGCATGGCAAAAAATAACAACAACAACAACAAACTGATCCAAAATTGGCACATGATTGATAGAGTTAGTAGAAAAGAACACTAAAAGCAGCTATTACTGTATTACATGTATTTAAGAAGCTAAAAGAAAGATTGAACATGCTATGTAGAGACATGGAAGATTTTAAAAAGACCCAAATTGAATATCTAGAGATGAAAAGTACAACATCTGAGATTAAAAATACCCTGAATGGGATTAAATACAGGGTAGACAAGAAAAGATGAATGAACTCGAAGACTTAGCAATAGAAACAATGCAATATGAAACATGGAGAGGAAAAAAAAAGACTTAAAAAAATAAGCAGAGGATGAGTGAGATGGGAAAACTTTAAGCAGCCTAATATTTGTGTAATTGGAGTCCCTGAAGTGGGAGGACAGGAAAAAAACAAACAAACAAACTTGAAGACATAACAGCTAAAGTTAAGAAATTAATAAAGCAACTTCTACTTCTGGCCAAGATGGAGTAATAAGGACTGGAATCACCTTTCCTCTTGAAACAATTGTGGGGGCAAAAAAAAAGACAAAGCATATGAAGCAATGGTTTTCCAATACACCAGAAATCATGTAATGAAGGACAGGAATGCTGAGAGATGGGAAACAAATGGGGAGAGTCCTATAACTGCCTCAGTTTACAGCCTTGGCTTGTAGACCAGACCATTGAGGTAGAGTCCGGAGGGCTCCCTGAGTTGAGGACATGAAGCTGAGAGTATGGGAAGAAGAAGGCAGCTAGTATTCATAGGATAAAGTATCAGAGAGGAGAGGGCCACACACAGAGAGAGCTCTGGAGATCTTCGGAATGTCCCACCTGAGCGTGTACTGATCAGAGCATGCTTGTGAAGAAGCCACCCAAGTCCGAGGAAAGAGCCATCTGAGAGGATTAGAGGGAGCAGTGCATGGCATTCACACAGGGCCAGGTGGGTGGCTGCTTCAACCACAGGACTGCAGAAACGTTTAATTCCCAGAGCATTGAGTAGAGGACTTAAGGTCTTGCTTCAGTAGTGTAGAATGAATTATTCCTAGATTGGTAGTGGTATGGAATTAATTATTCCTAGACTAGTCCTAGAATGACCACTGCTCTCAACTGGCCTAAAAAATTATAAAACAATCATGAAATCATAAAAGCAAGACCCAAAAGGACAAAAATGTTTTCCAAGTAACTTGTTTGCAAGTTAAGTTAACGGTTTCCAAGCAACTGAACTACATCACAGAACAAAGCTCAAGATTTGTAAGAACACAAAAATATCCAGCACTCCACAAGGTAAAACTTACAAATATCTGGCGCCCAACCAAAGATTCCCACCTATACAAAGAAGCAGGAAAACACAACCCATAATGAAAATAGCAAATCAATCAAAACTGATCGAGGGCTGACATAGATGTTAGAGATGACAGACGAGGACGCTAAAACAGTTATTACGGCTGTATTCCATATGTTCAAAAAGTTAAAGAGAAACATGGAAGATTCTTTTTTTTAAAGATCCAAATGAAACTTCTAGTAATAAAACTATAATATCTGAGATGAAAAATACACCAAATGGGATTAAGGGCAGGTTAGAGATTGCAGAAGAAAAGATCAGTGAATTTGAAAGCATAGAAATAGAAGCTATCCAAGGGGCTTCCCTGGTGGCGCAGTGGTTAAGAATCCGCCTGCCAATGCAGGGGACATGGGTTCGAGCCCTGGTCCGGGAAGATCCCACGTGCCGCGGAGCAACTAAGCCCGTGTGCCACAACTACTGAGCCTGCACTCTAGAGCTCGTGAGCCACAACTACTGAGCCCGTGTGCCACAACAAAAGGAGGCACCGCAATGAGAAGCCCGCGCACCGCAACAAAGGGTAGCCCCCACTCGCCGCAACTAGAGAAAGCCCGCCAGCAGCAACAAAGACCCAACACAGCCAAAAATAAATAAATAAGTTTTAAAAAAAATAGAAGCTATCCAAAATGAAATACAGAAAGAAAAAAATAATCCAGAAGAATCAAAAGAACTTCAGTGACCTTGTTGGGGAGTAGTCCACCATGGGTCCTGAGTATGCCTGCACATTCTTGCAGGTATGCCAGAATTGCAGAACCCTGGCCACTTTATCCAGGCAATTTCACTAGGTTGTATTTGCAATGAGCAATCTTGACAGATGAGGTAATGTTCACCCCTTTGAACAAAGAACAGTCTTGCTTCTGCTTGCAATGAAAGTCATGAGTCCCCAAGCTCAGTCTTCCTCTCCTATAATGAAACCCACAGTGTGTGCAGGCTTCCATTATGGGTTCTTTGAATCACCCCAATAGGACCTAGGAATTATGGAAAACCAGCATGAGCAGCAAGATAGACCATATTCAGGGCCATAAAACAACTCTCAATAAATTTAAAAGGATATAAGTCTTACAAAGTATGGTCTCAGACCACAATAGGATTAAATTAGAAAGCAGAAACAGAGACCTCTAGAAGATCCCCAGATATTTGGAAATTCAATAACACATTTCTAGGTAATCCAAGGATGAAAGGAAAAATCAAAAGGATATTAGAAAGCATTTTTTAACTGAATGAAAATGAAAACACTTTATATCAGAAGTTGTGGGGTGCCATTAAAGCAGTGCTTAGGGGGAAAGTTATAGCACTAAATGCCTATATTAAAAAAGAAGAAGGATCTTACATTAGTAACCTCAACTTCCACCTTAAAAACTAGAAAAAAGAGCAGAGTAGGCAAAAGAAAGGAAATAATAAAGGTCAATATAGAAATCAATAAAATAAATAAAACAGAAACCCAGTAAACTTAAAGCTGGTCCTCTGAGAAGATCAATAAAATTGATCCCCTTCAGGCCACACTGTTGATCAGGGAAAAACCACAAATTATCTGTATCAGGAATGAAAGAGGTCGCATCATTACCAATTCTATATACATTAAAATATAATAACAACTATTATTAATACTATTAACAACTATATTCCAATAAAGTCAACGGTTTAGATGAAATAGACAAATTCCTTTAATGACACAAGCTACTAAACTCACTCAAGAAGAAGTAAAAAATTGGAATAGCCCTGTATCTGTTAAAGAAACTCAATTTGTAGTTTAAAACACCCCTCTCCTCCATCACAGGCACACAAAAACTCTTAAGGCCCAGATGGTTTCTGTAGTGAATTCAATCAAACAATTTTTTAAATTTTATTTATTTATTTGTTTATTTTGGCTGCGTTGGGTCTTCATTGCTACGCACACGCTTTCTCTAGTTACGGCGAGCTGGGGCTACTCTTCATTGCGGTGCGCGGGCTTCTCATTGCAGTGGCTTCTCTTGTCGTGGGGCACAGGCTCTAGGCGCGTGGGATTCAGTAGTTGTGTCACACGAGCTTCCGTATTTGTGGCTCATGGGCTCTAGAGCACAGGCTCAGTAGTTGTGGTGCAGGGGCTTAGTTGCTCCACGGCATGTGGGATCTTCCCAGACCATGACTTGGACCCGTGTCCCCTGCGTTGGCAGATGTATTCTTAACCACTGCACCACCAGGGAAGACCTGGTTATACATAACCAGGAAACTGAAGAGAAGGGACTACTTCCCAACTCATTCTATAAGACCAGTATTGGTCTGATACCAAAGGTAGGTAAAGATGTTACAAAAAAAGGAAAACTACAGATCAATATCTCTCATGAAAATTGATGCAGAAATCCTCAACAGGGGCTTCCCTGGTGGTGCAGTGGTTGAGAGTCCGCCTGCCGATGCAGGGGACACGGGTTCGTGCCCCGGTCCGGGAAGATCCCACATGCCGCGGAGCAGCTGGGCCCGTGAGCCAGGGCCGCTGAGCCTGCGCCTCCGGAGCCTGTGCTCCACAGCGGGAGAGGCCACAACAGTGAGAGGCCCACGTACGGCAAAAAAAAAAAAAAAAAAAATCCTCAACAAAATTTTACCAATTCAATCCCTGATGATCAAGTGGGATTTATTCCAGAAATTCAGGGTTGATTTAAATATTCAAAAATCAATTAATTTAATTTATCATATAAGCAGACTAAAAAGAAAAACCATATGATCATCTCAATAGATACAAAAAAATTTGACAAAATCCAACATTCATTACTGATAAAACCCTCAGCAAATTGGAATGGAAGGGAACTTTCTGAACCTGAAAAGGGGCATCTATTTTAAAAAAAAACACTATAGCTAACACCATACTTAATTTTGAAAAACTGAATGCTTTCTCCCTAAAATCAGGAACTAATCAGGAACAAAACTGTTAATGTCTGCTCTCACAACTTCTATTCAACATTGTACTGGTGATTCTAACCCAGGGCAATCAGGCAAAAAAAAGAAATAGTCATCAAGATTGGAAAAGAAGTAAAATTTATTTATTTTATTTATTTATTTTTGGCTGCGTTGGGTCTTCATTGCTGTGCCCAGGCTCTCTCTAGTTGCGGTGCACGGGCTTCTCATTGCGGGGGCTTCTCTTGTTGCGGAGCGCGGGCTCTAGGCACGCAGGCTTCAGTAGTTGTGGCACGAGGGCTCAGTAATTGTGTCTCGCGGGCTCTAGAGCACAGGCTCAGTAGTTGTGGTGCACGGGCTTAGTTGCTCCGCAGCATGTGGGATCTTCCTGGACCAGGGATCAAACCCATGTCCCCTGCATTGGCAGGCAGATTCTTAACCATTGCACCACCAGGGAAGTCCCGTAAAACTGTATTTATTCACAGACAGTGATCATCTATGTAAAAAATCCAATGGGATCATCAAAAAAGTTCCTAGAACTAATAAGTTAATTTATCAAAGTTGCAGGATACAAGATCAATATACAAAAAATCAACTGTATTAAGACATATCCTGATCCAAATGGCTTCACTGGCAAATTTTAACAGAATTTAAAACAGAAATACCTCTAATCCTACACATTCTCTTCCAGATAATAGAAGAGGCAGGAACACTTCCCAACTCGTTTTATGAAGCCAGCATTATCTTGGTACCCAAACCAGACAAAGACAGTGCAAAAAAAAAAGGGAGAGAGAGAAAACTATTCTAATTAGTCTATTCCAATTGGTCTCTTCCAACTAGACCAGTTTCCCTCATGAACTTAGGTACAAAAGTCCTCAATGAATTATTAGCAAACTGAACTGGTTATGTATAAAAAGAATAAAGACATTTGCAAATCACATATCCAACAAAGAGCTTATATCCAAAATATATTTTTAAAACTCTCTTCATGCAACACTAAGAAAACAATCAACCCAGTAAAAAGATGGTCAAATGGCTTGAACAGATAATTCACCTGAGAGGATATACTACCAGCTTACCTTGTTTTCTTGTGCTTCACTTTGTTACTCTTTGCAGAGACTGCATTTTTTTTTTTTTAACAAATTGAAGGTTTGTGGCAACCCTGCACTGAGTAAGTCAATTGGTGCCATTTTTTTCTGACAGCATTTGCTCACTTCATGTCTTTGTGTCACATTTTGGTAATTCAATATTTCAGACTTTTTCATTATTATTATATTTGTTATGCTGATCTGTGATCAGTGATCTTTGATGTTCCTGTTGTCATTGTGTTGAGGTGCCATGAACTGTGCCCAGGATGGCAAATTTAATCAGTAAATGCTGTGTGTGTTTCCTGACTACTCTGCCGACTGGCCATTTCCCCATCTCTCTCCCTCTCCTCGCGCCTTCCTATTCACTGAGACACAACAATATTGAAATCAGGCCACTTAAACCCAACAGTGGCCTTTAAGTGTGTTCAAGTGGAAGGAAGAGCTGCACATCTCTTTTTTTAAATCAAAAGCTAGAAATGATTAAGCTTAGGGAGGGAGGCATGTCAAAAGCCAAGACAGGCTAAAAGCGAGGCATCTTGTGCCAAGCAGTGAGCAAAGGTTGTGAACGCAAAGGAAAAGTTCTCGGAGGAAATTAAAAGTGCTGCCCCAGTGAACACACGAATGATGAGAAAGTGAAACAGCCTTATTGCTAAGACAGAGAAAGTTGTAGTGGTCTGGATAAAAGAACAAACCAGCCACAACATTCCCTTAAGCCAAAGCCTAATCCAGAGCAAAGCCCTAACTCTTCAATCCTATGGCTGAGAGAAGTGAGGAAGCTTCTTCTCAGATGCCATCTCCATAACATGAAAGTAAAGGGTGAAGCAGCACGGGCTGATCTAGAAGCTGCTGCAAGTTATCCAGAATATCTAGCTAAGAGAATTAATGAAGGTGGCTACACTAAACAATAGGTTTTCCATGTAGGTGAAACAGCCTTATATTGGAAGAAGACAACACCTAGGACTTTCATAGCAAGAGAGGAGAAGTCGATGCCTCACTTCAAATTTTCAAAGGTGAGGCTGACTCTCTTGTTAGAGGCTAATGCAGCTGATGACTTTAAGCTGAAGCCAGTGCTCATTTACCATTCCAAAAATCCTGGGGCCTTAAGAATTATGCTAAATCTTCTCTGACTCTATAAATGGAACAGTAAAGCCAGGATGACAGCACATCTGTTGACAACATGGTTTACTGAATATTTTAAGCCCATTGTTGAGGCACTGCACAGGAAAAAAAACATTCCTTTCAAAACATTACTGCTCAATGATAATGCACCTGGTCATGCAAGAGCTCTGCTGGAGATGTACTATGAGATTAATGTTGTTTTAGGGCCTGCTAACACAACATCCATTCTGCATCCCATTGATCAAAGAGTAATTTCAACTTTCAAGTCTTATTATTTAAGAAATATATTTTTTAAGGCTATAGCTGCCATAGATAGTGATTCCTCTGATGGATCTGGACAAAGTCAATTGAAAACCTGAGAAGGATTCACCATTCTAGATGCCATTAAGATTCATGATTCATGGGAAGAGGTCAAAATATCAACAACTTTGTTGACTTTGGAAGAAGTTGATTCCAACCTTCATAGATGACTCTGAGGGGTTCAAGGTTTCAGTGGAGGAAGTAATTGAAGAGAACTAGAATTTGAAGTGAAGCCTGAAGATGTGACTGAATTGCTGCAATCTCACAATAAAACTTTAACAGATGAGGAGTTGCTTCTTACGGATGAGCAAAGAAAGTGGTTTCTTGAGATGGAATCTACTCCTGGTGAAGATGCTATGAAAATTGTTGAAATGACAACAAAGGATTTAAATATTACACAAATTTAGTTGGTAGAGCAGCGGCAGGGTTTGAAAGAACTGTCTCCAATTTTGGAAGAAGTTCTACTGTGGGTAAAATGCTATCAAACAGCATTGCAGAGAAATTGTTCATGGAAGGAAGAGTCAGTTGATGGCAAACTTCCTTGTTGTCTTATTGTAAGAGATTGCCACGGCCACCCCAGGCTCGGCCACCACCACGCATCAACATCAAGGCAAGACCCTCCACCAGCAAAAAGATTACAACTTGCTGAAGGCTCAGATGATGGTTAGCATTTTTAAACAATAAAATTTATAAAATCTCTACCCTTCCTTTGGCCCCTTCTCCCCAACTCCTCCCACCTACATGTAAAGATTGGTCAAGGACAGATGAATGGATAAAGAAGATGTGGTATATATATATATATATTATATATATATATATATATATATATGGAATATTACTCAGCCATAAAAAAGAATGAAATAATGTCATTTGCAGCAACATGGATGGACCTAGAGATTATCATACTAAGTGAAGTGAGTCAGAAAGAGAAAGACAAATATCATATAATATCACTTATATGTGGAATCTAAAATATGATACAAATGAACTTATTTATACAACAGACTCATAGTTATAGAAAACAAACTTATGGTTACCAAAAGGGAAAGGTGGGGAGGGACAAATTAGGAGCTTGGGATTCACAAACACGCACCATATATATAAAATAAATAACAAGGACCTACTGTATAGCACAGGGAAGTATATTCAATAGTTCAGTATTTCAAAGAATTTGAAAAAGAATACACACACACACACACACACATATATATAACTCAATCACTTGGCTGTACACCAGAAACTAACAAAACAACCAACGACACTTCAGTTAAAAAAAGATTGATTGTCAAGAAGTTAAATCAACATTATTGAGACAATGCTGCCTTTAGGAAGAATGATCTACATGCAGTGATATAGAAACATATCCAAGATAGTATTACATTAAAAAAAGGAAGTTGTACAATCATTCATATAGTTTAATCTTATTTAAATTAAAAAAATTTATGGAAAAGCATCACATTTTTAAATGTACATTTATTAAAAAAACCAACAAATTGAAATACCCCCAGCACAGTCAAATAGCTCTACCTGCACACACCACCCACCTGCCCTTTTTCACTCTCTTAAGAGACTCTGAACCTCATGGTAACTCAAGGAAACCGTAAACATCATCAATAGGAAAGAGAATGTGGGTTGATGCATGAATAAATGTTGGAAATGCCAAGGATTTCACGTTGTTTTAAGTCTGTTCTTAACAATAAGTAACAATAATTGGACTGAATTTTCTCTCTTGTTTTTTTACCCACACTGCTTTCTGCTTCTGTGAAAAAGACCTAGGTGTCTTAACTGACAGCAAGTTCAATAGAAGCCAACTGTAGGTGGACCAAAAAAATCAAATGCAAAGTTAAACTGGATTAATAGATGTGATATTCAGTTCTAGATGATGCATTGTTCTCTGAGCTGGCGAGAACACAGCTGGAGTAATAAAGGCTATCATTTATTACAAATGTGACGTACTCCCTGTAAAAATACAAATAGTACAAAATGGTATGAAATAAATAGTCGAAGTCCCCGCATCTTTCCATCCCCTACCCATTTGCCATGGTTTGCTGATATGAAGAGCTTGGAGTGTTTTCTTCTAAATACAAACATTTTATAGACATATGTAATTTTCTTCCAGAAAAGAAATCACTTTTGCAACTTGCTTTTCGTTTCTAAATCACAGACATCAACATTTAGAGATGTTCCATAATTTCCTTAATCAACCCCCTACACATGGACATTTGTCTGTATCTGTAGGGTAGGTTCACAAAAATGGAATTTCTGTGTCAAAGAGCACATTTACAATTTTTGATAGGTAATCTCCAGAGAAGAGACCCTCTCCCTGCCAGAATTGCCCTTCTGGATTCAGTCAAGCCAAGTTCACCCCAGGACAGCATTCTCCCACACCTGGTGGGGGGATGGTAGAAGGCCGGAGGACACAGTGTTACGTCTACCTGTTCATAAACATCCATTTGTGCCAACTGTTTTATTGAGGCAATGTCTGAGATGGTCTTGTGAATTTGAGTTTAGGTACTAGGTAGCAAGGTTTAATTTGGACTTTTGGAAAATGGGAATGCCTGGGTGGGTGGGATGTAGGATGTTAGATGGTAAAGGACAGAACACAGTGCTGGAAGAGAAGAAGGAAGTGAGAAAGGTGGGTGAAGACTTTCACGTACTTCGTAATTTTGATAGAACTTGGGTAATGGCTGGAATAATTCCTTAAAAGCTCTCTAATGCCATTGGCAGATTTATGGTTCTACAGGGTGCCAGGGCCTGAATTTTGGATCTTTCTAACATGATAATCCAATTATGAGCCCTTAGTAAATTCTCCAGTAGCTCCCCCCTGTCTTATAGACCAGGTCTACACTGTCCAGTGCAGTACACGAGGCCCCTCCTCAGGGTCTGCCCCAGCCCTCCTGTGATGTGTCTGCTCTTACTTCCTGCTCTGCCCCACCCCACCACCTCACGTTAGATTCTCACCCTCAGGGCTCTAACAGGCATCCATGCCTTTGCATGTGTTTTTCCTTCTTCCTTAATACCGACTCCAGCTTAGGGACCTGGAAAACTCCTGCTCAACTTTCACATCTCAGCTCAAACCCCACCTCCTCTGTAAGGTCTGCCTTGTCTCACCTGATCAGACCTGAGTCCCATCTTCCTTTACACCCATGCATTTGTACAAACTCCCATCACAGCTACTAAATGATTCTACTGTGTAGCCCTTCATTTGTGATTCTCTCCCCTTTAGTCTGTGAGCTCCTTGAAGGTAAGAGCAATTTGCTTTCTTCTTCGTATCCCCAGCACCTACCCAGGTCCTTGGTACTTAGAACCTGCTAAAAAAATATTTGCTGAGTAAAGAAGTGACCTTCTTGACCTGCCTTGTCCTGATTGTTCTGCAACAGAGCTGATTCAGAGAACAGAGGAACTTCTGGAAGTTTCTCACTTGTATGGGAGTATTCCTAAATTGGAGTGGTCCAGGGAAGTGGGTCATTCAAGAACAAGAGTTGAACCTACTTTTCCCCAAGCACAGGTCTGGCAAATTCTTTTGCCTTGGGTTTCCTTACGCTCTCTTGGGGAGAATCACTAAATTCAAAATTGCATCAGACTGCAACTAGAGATTATCATACTAAGTGAAGTAAGTCAGAAAGAAAGACAAATACCGTAATATATCATTTATATGTGGAATCTAAAATATGGCACAAATGAACCTATCTGCAAAACAGAAACACACTCACAGACATAGAGAACAGACTTGTGCTTGCCAAGGGGAAGCGGGAGGGAAGGGCTGGGAGATTGGGATGAGCAGATGTAAACTATTATATATAGGGTGGATAAACAACAAGGTCCTACTGAATAGCGCAGGGAACTATATTCAATACCCCGTGATAAACCATAATGGAAAAGAGTACAAAAAAAAAAGAATGTCTCTATGCGTGTAACTGAGTCACTTTGCTGCACAGCAAAGATTGCCACAACTTTGTAAATCAACTATACTTTTTTAAAAAAAAAGTAAAATTAAAAAAAATTGCATCAGAGGATATTTGCCTAGCTTGGATCAGAATCTACCAGTTAAAATGAGATAGACTGAGATTACTGCCTTGAGAAAAGCAGTATGCCACAATAGCTAAGGAGTTTGAAATCAGAAAGATCTATGTTTGAATCCTGACTGCAGCATTAACTAGTTGTGGGCAGATTTGCTCATTGATTTGACAATCATTTTTTTAATGGCATCCTACTTTCATTAGTAGAGATTCAAAATAGCTATTGTTGGTTTGAATTTAATCAGGATGCATGGATCTACCGAATATACCAAAAGGCTAGCTGGTTTTCTTTGGCAAAAAGCCAGAAAACTTTCTATTCTATTTTAGTCTCTTTTTTCTTTATTTTGTATGTGGGATTGAGTAATACAGTTTCTTTTTTCTGAATGTTCGTACAAATATGCTTTTTTTCTAGAAAGTTATAAAATCATTAGGAATTTTTATTTCCTTCATCTAAAAGAAATCTTCAAATACATCTTCTAAAGACCAATTCCACTGTCTCTTTCCCAATCCCTAGTAATGGACCCTGACAGTTTAAACGAAATAAAAAGTCAAGCAGTGGAGGAAATGTAGGAAGACCACAACTGAAGGGCTAGTAAAGCTCCCTCCTGGGAGGTCTGGCAATGACAAAGGAATAGGGTGATGAGTTTTTGTTATCTCTTTGACACAAAAAAGAAGCCAAGTTCCAAGCCCACCCTATAATTTAGTCCTTAAGGCAACTCAGCTGAAAATAACACAAGTGCTTCAAGGCAAAAGGCAAAACAATTTTCTCACTTGACAGAGACTGAGAATCAGGGGACTTTCTCCTAACAGTGGAAAGAGTACATTCCCACTTGAAATTTTATTTTAAACAACACTTTGTGCTTGAGTTAATTGCCTTAGGTCTAAATTGCTACAGTAGGAGGGGGGACCCATCTCTTGTCCTTCTATTCTTTTCCAACATGAGAAGTAAAGGAGATACAACTTTCAGAGAGTATTAGAGGTAGTGGGGTCATAGTGATCATGTCTAACCCTCTCATTTTACAGGTGAGGATATACTTACTGAGGCTGATGGATTTAGGGGCCTGCCCTAGGGCTAATCATCACTGGTGTCTGGAGAGGCCATGTGTGGTGGCAGAAAAAGAACTGGTACTAGAGCCAGTTTGACCCAGCTTTTCTGGTCCTGCTCTGAGACCTCAGGCAGCTTTAGTTACCTCTCTGAGCTAGATTTCCATCCAGGTAAAAAAGAAAAACCTGGGTTATAAAATCTCTACTATCACTTCAAGTGATAGCATCCTGAAAATGGCTTTTCGTTGTTGTTGGTTGGTTGGGCTTTTCATTGTTTTTTATTTATTTTAATTGTGCCTGCATGCACAGTGCTGCACCACCATGTGAACTTGGGGGGGCGAGCCACTGCCTCAGTCAAATGGCCACCAAGGTCTCGGGGCTGGGGAGGCGCACACTGGGGAAGGGTATGGGGAGCAGTCAAGTGCCTTTTTTTTTTTTTTTTTGGTCGTCCCGACCAGGGATTGAACCCGTACCCACTGCGTTGGTAGTGCAGAGTCTTAACAACTGAACCACCAAGGAAGTCCCCAAGTGGCTTTTTTAAGATCAGAGCCAAAATTACCTGGTCGCTCGTCCAGGACATTTTAACCACACTTTACTGCCCCTCACACCATAAGTTCTTGTTTGCAAAAATTGTGAAACCCTTGCTACTCAAAGAGTGGGCTGTCTGCAGACCTTCAGCTACACCTGGGGGCTTATTAGACAGCAGAGCTTGTGGGTCAAACCCTAGACTAGACCTTGTGAATCAGACTCTGCATTTTAACAAGATCCACTACTGGCTTAGAGTTTGAGAAGCACTGTGTTTAAACACTCTGTGCTGTAGTGTTGATCACAAACACTCTAATTATATTAACATTATATGTATATTTTTTATTTATTTATAGTTATATTATTTATGTATTATATTTATATTAACATTACATTTAATGTGTTTACACTTAAAAAACATAAATTAGAAGCATATATAAACAAATTACTTACTGTTCAGATCAAATTCACATTTCACATTATCAGGACTTAAGAATTTAGATTCAAGGCCCAGAATTATTACTTATTATTTGTGTGATGCTGGACAAATTATCCCCCAAGCTCCAGCTTCCCCAGCTGTAAAATGTGAATAATTCCTGCCTTGCATACTTCATCAGGGGTATTATGAAGAGCAAAAGAACTTTGTAAACGTTTATTACAGAGAAGCAACTTTTAAGAAAGGGGATAGGGCTTCCCTGGTGGCGCAGTGGTTGAGAGTCCGCCTGCCGATGCAGGGGACACGGGTTCGTGCCCCGGTCTGGGAAGATCCCACATGCCGTGGAGCGGCTGGGCCTGTGAGCCATGGCCACTGAGCCTGCGTGTCCGGAGCCTGTGCTCCGCAATGGGAGAGCCCACAACAGTGAGAGGCCTGCGTACAGGAAAAAAAAAAAAAAAAGAAAGGGGATAATCCTGACTCTATTGATAGTAGAACAAAGTACCTTCGAGAAGTTGATAGGATGGGTTTTGTTTATAGAGAGAGGTAATTACCTGCACAGTGAGGTTTATGAAATGATGGGAAGGCTTCTTCCATCCTCTTCATTCTCTTATCCAGGAAATGTCAGAATTTTTCTAATGGGAGCCTGGGATTGAAAGAAGTTCAATACAATAAATCAATTAAGAGACTGGACGTACTATTTTAAAACATCTTTGTAAATGCATTAATGAGCTGGCATTATTATATTAGATATGACACCAAAAGCATTATCCATGAAAGGAAAAAATTGACAAATTGGCCTTCCTCAAAATTAGGAAAGTCTGTTTTTCAGAAGATACTGGTAAGAGAATGAAAAGACAAATTACACAGGAGAGAAAATATTTACAAATCCTATCGGTTAAATACCTATATTTAGGTATACCAGCAATCCCATAAAAAAAGGGCAAAATATTTAAACAGACACTTCACCAATAAAAATATAGGGGTGGCAACTAAGCACCATAAAATATGCACGACATCAGTTGTTACTATGGAAATGCACATCAGAAGCATAATGAGATAACATCACATGCGTGTTAGAATGGCTGAAATTAAAAAGACTTACTATACCAAGTGTTGGCCAGGATGTGGAAGAAACAGAACTCTCAGACATTGCTGATGAAAAATGGTTTGGACGTTTCTTTAAAAGTTAAATATATGCCTACCATATCTTCCAATCAATCCACTCCTCGATATCTACCCAAGAAATATGAATATGTACATACAAAGACTTATACATGAATGTCCTTACAGTATTTGTAGTAGCCAAAAAGTTGAAAATAAACTAAATATCCATCAACAGGTGAGCAGATAAAAGAATTGTGGTCTATCCATCTGCAGTAGGCTGAAAAATTGCCCCCCAAAGACACCCAAGTCTAATGCCTGAAACCTCTGAATGCTACCTTATTTGGGAAAAAGGTCTTTGTTTTTATGATTCAGTTAAGAATTTTGTGAAGAAAAGATAATGCTGGATTATCCAGATGAGCCTTAAATACCACCGTAAGTGACATGATAAGAGTGACACGAGGAAGAGAAGACAAACAGAAGAGGCCAAGGCACTGTGACCACAGAGGCAGAGGTTGTGATGCAGTCACAAGTAAAGGAATGGAGACTTTCCCCAGGAGCTGGAAAAGGCAAGGAATAGTTTCTCTCCTAAAGCCCGTGGAAACAGAGTGGTCTTCCTGGATTTCAGACTTTTAGCCTCCAGAACTACGGGAAGAATACATTTCCATTGTTTGAAGCCATCCGGTTTGTGGTAATTTGTTGCACAAGCCCCAGGAAACTAATATACATACAAGAGAATACTATTCAGTAATAAAAAGAAATGAACACTGCGTCCACATAATAATATGGCTAAATTTCAAAGTAATTATGCCAAGTGAAAGAAGCCAGACCAAAAAAAGAGTACATGTTGCATGATTCCACTTCTATGAAATTCTGTGAAATTCTAGAAAATGCAAACTATGGAGACAGAAAGCAGATCAGTGTTTGCCTGGGGGTGAGGAAGGGCAGAAATGAGACATTACAAAGGGCACGAGAAAACTTTTGGAGGGGTTCATTATCGTGACTGTGGTGATGGTTTTATAGGTGTATACATATGTCAGCTTCATTGAATTATACATTTTAAATGTGTATACATTATTATATGTTAATGATGCCTTAATATATTTTAAACAAAGCAAAACAAAACAAAACAAAATATAAAGGGCTATCAATCGCTAGGGCCCACAGTCTCCTGGTAGAAGTAAATCCAGATGCTGTCTGGAAGACCAGACACCTTAAACACTGGGGTTGAAAAATTCCCATCAATCAGCTTCAAAGGATTCTGAGCTCATGTTCGAAACTCCCCAAACACCAAAGGAAGGAAGGCAGAAAAAAAAAAAATCTGCAGGAAAAAAATTAGGTATCAAAATCAGACTAACATTTCAGATATTGGAATGAACAAAATCAGAATATAAAATAAAATATGCTTCCTATGTTTAAAGAAATAAAAGATAATTAAAAACATGAAGATATAAAGGACTGTAAAATAATTTTAAATACTGCAAAATAATGAAATAAATTAAAAGTTAAAAAAAATAAGCCTACAATAATGGAAAATTAAAACCCAAAGGAGGAACTTCCCTGGCGGTCCAGTGGTAAGAACTCCCTGCCTCCACTGCAGGGGGTGCAGGTTTGATCTCTGGTTGGGGAAATAAGATCCCACATGCCAAACACCTCCCTGCCCCCCACAAAAAAACAAAACCCAAAGGAATTTAACAACAGATTAAACACAGATGAAAATATACTTTGGTAAATCAAATAATATCCTTCCCCTCAAATGTCTATACCTCAGTCCTTAGAACCTGTGACAATGTTATGTCACACGGCAAAAGGGATTTTGCAGATGTAATTAAGGTTATGGATCTTGGGAGCTCGAAACTGACGGCAATCAATCATCAGTGAGATCTTTTCCACCTGTGACCTGCCTTCACAGTTCAAGCTCGCTTTAATTGTTGCTACAAAAGACTTTCCTGTCCTCCAAGCGTCACGTGGCAGAAACAATGTTTGCCTGAGCTGATCTTTAGGAACCTGGAGTCAGCTGTGTCCAGTTGGAGCTTGAGCCGGTTAAAACTGGTTAGGACCACCGACCCCCCCCCCCCCCCAACCCGGCATGCGCGAGTGTCCGCTCCATGACCCTTTTTTTTTTTTGGTACGCGGGCCTCTCACTGTCGCAGCCTCTCCCGTTGCGGAGCACAGGCTCCGAACGCGCAGGCCCAGCGGCCATGGCTCACGGGCCCAGCCGCTCCGCGGCACGTGGGATCTTCCTGGACCAGGGCACAAACCCGCGTCGCCTGCATCGGGAGGCGGACTCTCAACCACTGCGCCACCAGGGAAGCCCCGCTCCATGACCTTTTGACCTTTTGAACTTTTGACAACAGAGGGCTGGAAGCTCCACACTCAGATTATGCTAATGCCCAAATTTCTGAATACGTGTTCTGTGAAGATGCCTGTAGCTTAATTGCACCTGCGCAAAACCATGATTACCTCACCTTTTTCTTATTTACATTCACCTTGCCACGGGCCCCCCGCCGCCTCAGCCCATCCTGCGCCTCAGCCCATCAATATCCTGAGCTCTGTGCCTTGGCGGAGGACAATTTGATATTTGTTCTCTCTTCTCCTCGCTTGGTTGCCTCGTAAATAAACCTTTTCTCTGCTGCAGACCTTGGCATCTCGGCGTTCAGCTTGTTGTGTGTCAGGTAAATGAACCCGGTTCAGTAACAAGCCTTTAATTCAACTTAATTAATTTTTTAATTGAAGTGTAATTGATTTACAATACACTGTCAGTGTCAGGTTTATAGCAAAGTGATGCAGTTATGTACATACATTTTTTTTTAGATTTTTTTTCCACCCTAGGTTATTACAAGATATTGAATATTGTTGGCTGTGTTATACAGAAAATCTTTGTTGCTTATCTGTTTTATATATGGTAGTGTGTGTCTGTTAATCCCATACTACTAATTTATCCCTCCCTCCCTCCCCCTTTCCCCTTTGGTAACCAAAACTTTGTTTTCAATGTGTGAGTCTGTTTCTGTTTTATTTATTTATGTATGTATGTATGTATTTATTTATTTATGGCTGCATTAGGTCTTTGTTTCTGTGCGTGGGCTTTCTCTAGTTGCTGTGAGCAGGGGCTACTCTTCGTTGCTGTGCGCAGGCTTCTCATTGTGGTGGATTCTCATTGCGGTGGCTTCTCTTGTTGCGGAGCACAGGCTCTAGGCATGTGGGCTCAGTAGTTGTGGCTCGCAGGCTCTAGAGAGCAGGCTCAGTAGTTGTGGTGCACAGGCTTAGTTGCTCCACGGCATGTGGGATCTTCCCGGACCAGGAGTCGAACCCGTGTCCCCTGCACTGGCAGGAGGATTCTTAACCGCTGGGCAACCAGGGAAATCCCTGTCATGTATATTTAAAGGCATGAGGACAATAGCATATGAATCAGGAACAGGTGCTCCGCATTACAGTGGTCTACAGTCCTTGCATGGTCCAGGAGGAAGTTAAAGATGTTGTATAACTTTAGAAGTTAGCATTTATCATGTTGTAATTCCCATCTAACTGCTAACAGAATAGAAATATGGTTTATAACTTTCAAGGTAGTAAAGGGGAAAAATTGGATTGAGGAAAAAAGAAAACATTTTATCCATTATAAGGCAAGAAAAAAGAAAGGAAAACAGAAAAGTAGAACATATTAGAGCAAATTTGAATGTGGACGGAAACAATCCAGAAGAGAGCAGGAGAGGAAGCATTCGAGGAAGAAATGAGAACTAGGGAGGAAGGTGTGTGTGAAAAGGAAGGGAATGGGATTGGAGCACATGAGGATAAGGCAGGGGCTCCCAGGGTGGGGGGATGGTGAAGACGTGCAGATACTGGGTGGCTGTGGGCATGGTCCCCGGAAGATGAGGCGCTTCTGTCTGATGGCTTTTTAGAGTCACCAATGAAGTGGAGGAAGCAAGGACATCTGCTGAGAGGGAGAGGGAGGGGGTCGAGGGGTATGAGAGAGTTCAGCAGTGCTGCCCAAAAAGGGCAGAAAGTACCACAAATGGCAAGAGAGAAAAACTCGCCCCTTCACAATTGTGTCTCGTTTCCTGGAAGTCTGCTTCTATCAATAGACTGTGGAGACATTTAGAACTACAGCTGAGCTGAGCCCACCTTGAAATGATAAAGCAGGAAATGCTTTATCCATTTCATTTTTGCTTCCATTTCATGTTTGCTTCATTATCCATCCAACCTTCCTCTTTTGCAAACATCCCTGTCAAATTAAGTCACAGAACTATGAAGCTTGGTATCTTCGAGCTTGGAGGAAATTGGAGATCATTTTTACAGAGGAGAAAGTCCCAGAAATATTAATCAAATTTTCCTTTCCCAGACCTCTGTTTTATTAATTATTTAATTGATGTATAGGTGATTTACAGTGTTTCAGGTCTGCAGCAAAGTGATTGTCATACATCTGTTTTATTAATTTTATTTAAAAAGAAGACTCTGGCAATACAAGATGATTGACAGCATTTCTGCAGGTCTTTTTTTATTGTTTTAAAACTTAAAATTTACTATTTTAACTATTTTTAAGTATACATTTCAATGGCACAAATTACATTCACTTTGTTGTGTACCCATCGCTACTATCCACCTCTAGAAGGTTTTCATCTTCCCAAATTAAAGCTCTGGACCCATTAAACAGGTTATCATTCTTTCATTCTTTTTTTTTTTTCTCCTTACATTGCCTTTATTTATTTATTTTTAATTGGGGTATAGTTGCTTTACAATGTTGTGTTAGTTTCTGCAGTACAGCGAAGTGAATCAGCTATATGTGTACATATATCCCCTCTTTTTTGGATTTTCTTCCCATTTAGTCACCACAGAACACTGAGTAGAGTTCCCTGTGCTATACAGCAGGTACTTACTAGTTAACTGTTTTATACATAGTAGTGTATATATGTCAATTCCAATCTCCCGATTCATTCCACCACCACCACCCCCCCCCATTTATCCCCTTGGTGTCCATACGTTTGTTCTCTACATCTGTGTCTCTATTTCTGCTTTGCAAATAGGTTCATCTGTACCATTTCAGGGTATCATTCTTAACCCACGTACTGACTGACTCAACAGCATTCATATGCATAACAACAGGGTCTCAGCCCCCCTCAAAACATCTCCCAGCTGTTTTTGGAGAATTTAAAGAGTGATTGTCAAGTGCTCATAAAGCAATTTGTTACCTTCACTTCCTCCCAGTGCCAGGCCTGCCTTTCCTTGGCCTCTTGGCTGGTGGAATGGCCCTGAAAGACACTTTCACTGATTGCCCATCCGTGGACCACCAACCTCCGAGCCCCAGTGCTTCCAGGACTTGGGATGTCAGAGCATTGTCGAGTTCTGCGCAGAGGCCAGGGGATGGGCTTCCTTTCCAACCTTCTCATCTGGAATACCACATAGCTCTGCTTGCACGCAGAGGCTCTGTTCTTGAAGAGTTCTTTCAACTTCCAGGATTCATTCTCCCACCTAGAGTACTTCCAGTCCCCTGCACACACCTGAGTTTATAAACAGAAGCTGGTCCATCCTTTCCCTTCTCTTTTTGATTTCTGCTCCCTCTTTTTTTCTACCTTCATCAGAAAGCACAGTCTCCAGCTGCATATCGGTTGAGGCAAAAGGATGTGCGCGTGACTGTGTCTATGTCTGTGTGTTCGGGGGTGGGGGGAGGGTGGAAGTGGGAAGAGAGGCGAGCTGTCACATACCTTGGCAACAGCCCTGTCGCACATCAATCACCCTTGGACCAGTTGCAGTTGGCTCTCAGAGCCCTATCTCCATCAGCAAGATAAAGTTTTCTAGTCAGTGCTCATCTTGAAGAGGCTCCTGTAGACAGAAAACTAAAAAGAGTTATCAATTCCAGTGTAGACAACATGGTTTTATTTTTCTATTGTTTCCTTCACTCTAAGGTTACACGGTGCTGTTAGCACTGAGATTGCTTTCGATAACACTGTATTCTAATGGTAGAAAATGTCACATTTGTAAAAATTAAAAAAAATTATAGACTGTTGGAACTTGAAAACACCTTTAGAGATCATCGGTGCAATCCCATAGTTTAGACAGAGAAAATGTGGCCAGAGATTTAGGTGTCTTTATGGAGGTCATATAGCTGGTGTTCTGACACCAAATTAAATGTTCTTTTTAGTACATCATGCTGCTATCTAAATTTCCAATCTTTTCTGTGAAAGCAGAGCTTCTCAACCACTTTTTTCATTATTATATCCCCAGGAGTCTTCTTTGGTCTTTTTCCTCCTAAACCTGTCCCTTCTCCGTGAAATTAAAATATGAGAGAAAATCTGTAAATCTGTTTAGACACTGTATGTATATCTGTGCTTTACACATAAAAAGAGTAAGATTTTTTCACCCCTTCATTGAGAACGAATGTGTTAAAGCAATACAGAGTGGTGTAAAAGGCATAATTCTAAAACACCACCAAAAACAAAAAAAATTTATGTTGGGGCACTTTTGGCTACCAGTAATAGAAATTTGACTAGAAGTCACTTAAACAAGGAGAATGTATAGCCCCACATAACAAGAAATCCAGAGGTAGGCAATTCAGGCTTGGTTAATCCTTTATTCGATTGTAAATTTATATAATCTTTTAATTAATAGACACTTTTTGAGCAGTTTTAAGTTTACAGAAAAATTGAGCTGAAAGTACAGAGTGTTCCCATCTACTCCCTCACCTATTTCCCCTATTAATACTAGTTTCCCCTAATACAAACATCTTGCAATTGGTGTGGTCCATTTGTTACAATTGATGCACCAACATTAATATGCTATTAGTAACTAAAGTCCATCATTTATATTAGGGTTCATACTTGGTACTGCAGTCTTTGGCTCTTGACAGATGTGTATAATGACTTGTGTCCATCATTACAGAATAATACTGAATAGTTTCACTGACCTAAAAATACCCTGTGCTCCACCTATTGATTGCCTTCTCCCCCCAAATTCCTGTCAACCACTGATCTTTTTACTATCTCAATACTTCTGCCTTTTCCAGAATGTCATAAATAGTCATGTAGGATGTAGCCTTTTCAGACTGGCTTCTTTCACTTAGTAACATGCTTTTATACTTTCTCCATGTCTTTTTATGCCTTGATAGCTCATTGCTTTTTTATCACTGAATAATATTCCACTATCTGAATGTACCATAATTTGTTTATTCATTCACCTTCTGAAGGATGTCTTGGTTGCTTCCAACTTTTGGCAATTATGAATAAAACTGCTACAAACACTCATATGCAGGTTTTCATATGGACATAAGTTTTTAAATTATTGGGTAAATAGTAAACACTACTGCTGGATCATATGGTAAGAGTATGTTTAGTTTTGTAAGAAACTCTGTCTTCCAAAGTGGCTGCACCATGTTGTGTTCCCACCAGCAATGACGAGAGTTCCTGTTGCTCCACATTCTCACCAGCATTTGTGTTGTCAGTGTTTTAGATGTTAGCCATTTTAACAGGTATGTAGTGGTATCTCATTATTGTTTTAATTTTCAATTCCCTAATGACAATATGATATAAAACATATTTTCATACACTTATTTGCCATCTGTATATCTTGTTTCTTAAGGTATCTGTTCAGAGCTTATTGTTAAGTTTTAAGAGTTCTTTGTATATTTTGGATAACGGTCTTTTATGAGAGATCTCTTTTGCAAATATTTTCTCCCAGTGTGTGGCTTGCCTTTTCATTCTTTTAATAGTAACTTAAACAGAAGGTTTTTTTAAAATCATTTTATTTATTTATTTTATTTTTGGCTGCGTTGAGTCTTCGTTGCTATGCGCGGGCTTTGACGTCTAGTTGACGGCGAGCGGGGGCTACTCTTCATTGCGGTGTGCAGGCTTCTCGTTGCAGTGGCTTCTCCTGTTGCGGAGCACGGGCTCTAGGCACGCGGGCTTCAGTAGTTGTGGCGCACAGGTTAGTTGCTCCGTGGCATGTGGGATCTTCCTGGACCAGGGCTCGAACCCGTGTCCCCTGCATTGGCAGGCAGATTCTCAACCACTGCGCCACCAGGGAAGCCCCAGAAGGTTTTTTTTTTTAATGTTAATGAAGTCCAACTTATTTCTTTAAAAAAATTTTTTTATTGAACTAGAGTTAATTTACAATATTGTATTAGTTTCAGGTGTACAGCACAGTGATTCAGATATATATATATATATATATATTCTTTTTCAGATTCTTTTCCCTTATAGGTTATTACAAAGTATTGAGTATAGTTCCCTGTGCTCTACAGTAGGTCCTGCTGGTTATCTGTTTTATATATAGTTATGTGTATATGTTAATCCCAAACTCCTAATTTATCCCTTTGCCCCTTCCCCTTTGGTAACCATGTTTGTTTTCTATGTTAACTCATTTCTTCCTTTCATAGATAGCACTTTTGGTGTTGTACTTAAAACTCATCAGCAAACCAAGGTCACCTTGATTTTTTCTGTGTTATCTTCCAGGAGTTTTTCATTTAGATCTGTGATACATTCTATTTTCTTTTTTAATTAATGCTCTCCATAATTTTCCATTTTAATTATTGCATTGGTGGCTATTTTCCATTCACGCTATAAATTGCGCTTTGAAAATTGTGTTCTTACTTTGTATTCCACTATGCTTTTCTGCTTTCTTTCCATTGGTATTTCTTCTGCAATAATCCTTTTATAACGTCTATATGGTTTGGACTTGTACAGTAGCTTCTTTAATCATGAGCATATTTTGCAATTAGTAAGTCAAAGATTTCTCATTTAAAAATGGGAAATAATTCAGACCCTAAGTGAAACTAACTTCATATATACCTAACTCAATATGTATCACACAACCCAAGTGAAACGGCACAGCTGAAAAGCTGTGAAGGTTCATAAAGTGTCCCTCAAATGGAACATTCAAAGAAAGCATGGTGTTCTAAATGAGCTCGAGCTGGGATCGTGTGCTGCATGAAGCTGCACTCGCCCTTTGCAGCCGAACACACATGGTGACAGGTGGAGAAACTACAAATAGCCTTGGCCTAAGAATGGAAAAAATGATAAGCTGGGGCCAAAGCTTTCAAAGTGACTGAATGCCAGGAATGCAAGGGGCAGACCTGAGGATACAGAGGAGGGTATTACAGGCCTCCTGAAGAACGTTTGAGTGCAGAGGACTTAGGCTGCATCCCTCTCCTGCTGGCTGCTTAGACTAGGGTAGAAAACCCCAAGACTCGCTTCTGTGCCAGTGCTGAGATCCACGAGTACACACAGCGTGAAGCACAAATACCAGCTTCTTCAAAACAGCCGAGGCCCCCATCAGTCCTTGTCATGACACTGAACTGAGCCACTCTGAGCTGCTCATTTGCTGGGCCCATGGGTTGGTTGGTGTTGGGTTTTGATGCTGGTGGAGAGTGGCTAGCCGCTTAGCTCACCTGTATCATGTTACCTGTAGGCCGAGCAGAGGACAGTGGGCAGGAGATTTAAGAACTCAGGGTTTTAATCCCAGCTCCACTCGTCGGCTCATTGAACACTTTTGGCATTTTGATTTCCTCATCTTTAAAACTGGGATATGAGCTGGCTTGACTGGGAAGGTGACCATGAGTGATGAACCATAGACCATTTGGTGCTCTAAAAATTATTCAGCGGATGAGTAAAGAGTTAACCACGGGGGCTTCCCTGGTGGCGCAGTGGTTGAGAGTCCGCCTGCCGATGCAGGGGACACAGGTTCGTGTCCCGGTCCGGGAAGATCCCACATGCCGCAGAGTGGCTGGGCCCGTGAGCCATGGCCGCAGAGCCTGCGTGTCCAGAGCCTGTGCTCCGCAACGGGAGAGGCCACACAGTGAGAGGCCCGCATACGCAAAAAAAGAGTTAACCACGAACTCTAGGCCTCGCTCTGCTTCATTTCCTCAATACAAGATAGGCCACATGATCCCTAAGATTGCTTCCATTCCGAAATCCATCATTTTATTTTATTTTTACATGGTATTGTATTTTATTATTTATTTATTTTATTTATTTTTGGCTGTGTTGGGTCTTCGTTGCTGTGTGCGGGCTTTCTCTAGTTGCGGCAAGTGGGGGCTCCTCTTCGTTGCGGTGCACGGGCTTCTCATTGCGGAGCACGGGCTCTAGGCACACGGGCTCAGTAGTTGTGGCACGTGGACTCAGTAGTTGTGGCACATGGGCTCAGTAGTTGTGGCTCGCGGGCTTTAGAGCATAGGCTAAGTAGCTGTGGTGCACGGGCTTAGTTGCTCCGCGGCATGTGGGATCTTCCCGGACCAGGGCTCGAACCTGTGTCCCCTGCATTGGCAGGCGGATTCTTAACCACTGTGCCACCAGGGAAGCCCCATGGTATTGTATTTTATTTCATTTTATTATTTTAATTTTTTTATAGAAATATAGTTGATGTACAATATTATACAGGTGTACAACATAGTGATTTATGATTTTTAAAGGTTATGCTCCACTTATAGTTATTATAAAATATTGGCTATATTCCTTGTGTTGTACAATATACCCTCATAGCTTATTTATTTTATACATAATAGTTCGTACCTTTCAATCCCTTCCCCCTTCCCTCTCCTCACTGGTAACCACTAGTTTGTTCTGTGTATCTGTGAGTCTGTTTCTTTTCTGTTATACTCACTAATTTGTTTTATATTTTGGATTCCACATAGTAGTGATATCATACAGTATTTGTCCTCCGTCTGACTTACCGAGATCCATCATTTTAGACATCGAATTCCATCACGTGGCAGTGGTTCTCAAACTTGAACATGAGACAGAATCACCTGGAAGGTTGATAAAATCACAGACAGGAGCCCAAGATGGGCATGTCCAACAAGTTCCTGGATGTCACTGATGCCACTTTCTAGGGACCTCACCCCTGAGAACACTAGATTTCGGCAGTGGAGAAAACTGGTCCAAGGAGGGTTGGTGAATAAAGCCTCTTCATGGGCACACAACCTGGGCAGCACCCCAGGCTCCCTGCCTCCCCTCAGAAGCTCTCATGCTTGGTTTAATGCTCTGCTCTCACCAACCACTGGAAATTTTAAATTTTCAAACAAGAGGCCTTGCATTTTCATTTTGCATTGGGCCCCATACGTTACGTAGCCGGTCCTGTTCATAGTTTTGGTTTTACAAATAAACTTTGGGTAATGAACAAATGTCATTTGGAAAAGGCATCTTAAAAAACCACTAAGAACTTTTCAGCTGCTTCTCCACCCCAAGAAACAGGCTTATTGAAAAATTGTTCTTCTAGTTACAGGCATTTTGCCAGTCTGCTAATCCACGTGCATAAGTGGGCAAGCCCTTGGCAAAATTAGGGCAAGGTGAGGTCCAGTCTTATCCTCCCCCTTCTTTTGCTCCTTCCTCTCCTCTGTTCACCAGATGGGCTGGGCCTTCCTCACTGCCGCAGGCAGAAAAGCCTTAACAGGTTGTAGCAGGAATGCCTACGTTTCAGAAGGTGAATACAGTTAATCTTTGAACAACATGTGTTTGAACTGCGTGGGTCACTTATGCATGGATTTTTTTTCAGTAGTAAATACTAAAGTACTACATGGTCCAGACCCATGCTTGGTTGAATCCAAGGATTCAGAACCAGGGTTACGGAGGAACCACAGACATGGAGGAACTGCCTATACAGAGGACCAACTATAAATTATACGTGGATTTTTCAACTGTAGCAGAGGGTGGGCACCCCTCACTGTTTGTGTTGTTCAAGGGTAACTGTACTTACAGGGAGAAAGCAATATTATTATATAAATAGACATATTTTTTTGAGGGTGGAGGACTTCACCCTTTGAATCATAACAGGCAAGTGCTGTCTGCCCAGCCTGTCTCTCAGACTGGGCTGCAACATTATCTTATCCCTAAGAGGAGAGATCCTTTAGGGGCCTGACCTGAAAATACCCAAGTAAGACCAACTACATGGCCAAGCCAACTGACTGGATCATGGTTGGAGTAATAAAATGAAGACATCCACTTCCTTTTTTATGTCTACCCTGGAATACCTCTTTTTTTATTTATTTTTGGGGGGAAGGGGAGGCAGGGGGTCAGAGCTAATAATAGCATTTGGGTTTTATACAGTCCTATTACTGTGCATGTCAACAGTGTAGGGAAGCGTAGAGCCAAAGTCTGTTTCTTTTGCTTCTCTGGGGTAACTGGCATTTAACTGCTAGCAGCAGATAACCTACATAAGTTTTGGCAAGAGGACAAAAAGCATGGGAGATTGGAAGAGCCATTGCCTAAATTAAGATTTTCTTGGACTGACTGAGAAAGATTCTTGGTCTCAAGGTGGTAGGAAGAGGACAGGACACGCTCACTAAGAAGGGAGTGATTCAGCCGGTGTTTGAGTTACCAGGGTTCGTAAAGAGTTTCTGGGATGATAGGATGTTAGCAAACTAGAAATGAAAGGCACTAGTTAGCTTTCAGCCAACGTGGAGCAGCCCCTCTAAAAATACCAAGAAATGTAAGCGTCTTTCCCTCTGAAGGATCATGTACCCGCCACCCCACTTTGTGCATACAGGAGACTGCAATTTAGAAAAGGGATCCCCTGCTTAACGACATTTTACAGCTTCTTGTCGTCATCACCATATAAATTTGTGGTGTCCTGAAGTGCATGGCGCTCCTTGCAGTTGGGCCAGTACAACTTACCCAGACTTTAAACAAAGACCATTTCTAAGGATCCAAAGTCGTGGGGATGTTAGACAGGTCTGTTAGCTATTATCTCCTTGCGGGTAACAGTACAGATCATTGTCAAGAATTAATACTTACTGCCTATTGACCTTGGTATGGCTGTGTGATAAGAATTCAAAAGAGGGCTTCCCTGGTGGCGCAGTGGTTGAGAGTCCGCCTGCCGATGCAGGGGACATGGGTTCGTGCCCTGGTCCAGAAAGATACCACGTGCCACGGAGCGGCTGGGCCCGTGAGCCACGGCCGCTGAGCCTGCGCATCCGGAGCCTGTGCTCTGCAACGGGAGAGGCCGCAACGGTGAGAGGCCTGCGTACCGCAAAAAAAAAAAAGAACTCAAAAGAACATAGCATTGCTATTAATCATCATTTCTTCGCTGGATGGTTGTGCGATCATACCTGCTTCCTGGGGGGAGCAAATCCATTCCATACATACTGACCTTCCTAAAGAACAGCTCTGGTAACATCATCTTCCCCATTCAAAACCTTCCTGGGTTTCCATTGCTTTCCTAATTAACCATAACCCCAACCCAGGCCTGTAGGACTTTCCACACAGAAGGGTCCCAATTCACTGTAATTCACACACACCAAATAGAACTCAAGGTTTGCTGGATCTGCCCTTCATGCTTCTTCACTTTTTGCTTTTGCCCCTGCATTTCATTCTACACATCTTAAGTTCACTCAGCAACATCCAGTTTGTCCTTCAGGGTGCAGTTTAAGTACTAGAACCACCGTGAAATCTACTCTGATCATCTCCAATCAGACATAATTATTCACTCTGCCATTGAAAAATACCTCTCTTCTGACACCCATCTTTCTTTTTTTTTCCTTTTGAAGGAGAAATATTATAGTAATTTTCCACAGTTAAGGAATTTTCATAGTCCAGACAAGTGCATAGGAACATTTAAATATCTCTTTTAGATTCAATTTTATGGTGTATAAACAAATCTTCTTTTTTCATATTCTTTTCCATTATGTTTTATCACAGGATATTGAACATGGTTCTCCATGCTATACAGTAGGACCTTGTTGTTTATCCTTCCTGTATACAGTAGTTTGCATCTGCTAATCCCAAACTCCCAATGGTTTCCTACCCGGCCCCTCCCCCCTTGACAACTACAAATCTGTTCTCTATGTCCCTGAGTTTGTTTCTGTTTCATAGATAAATTCATCTGTGCCATATTTTAGATTCCACATATAAGTGATATCATATGGTATTTGTCTTTCTCTTTCCGACTTACTTCATTTAGTATGACAATCGCTAGGTCCATCCAAGACATCCATCTTTCTTTATATGGTAGTACAGTAATCTGTATTCTTGCCATATTTTACCAATCAAACTTTGCCAAAGATTAACAATTCTCCAAAGGGTGGAAACTATCTAGCTCTTCTTTGTCTCTCCAGGGGCCTAGAACAGTGTCTTGCCTTTGGTTGGTGGGTGATTTCACCAACTTCTTCAGGAGACAGGATACTCTTTGCAGAATCCCATGGTGCTTCCCTGGAAGACCATGATGTATTCATCCCATAATCAGACATTCAACAAACATTTACTGAGTGTCTGCACTGTGCTAGGCTCTGATACGTACTGATGTATTCAAATCCTTCACCAAAACCAAGATAATTTGACTAAAAGAAAGGATAACTCTATTTAATAGATGCATGTAAAATTGCAACAATCAATATGAACTTAAAAAAGGAAAACAGGAAGTACGTGAGTTTTTATTTATTTGCTAAATTTTTATTCATTTTGTCTTTGGTCCACCCAAGTTGTGGACTTGTGGCCTCTTCCGTTGCAGAGCACAGGCTCTGGACGCTTTGCGGCATGTCGGATCTTCCTGGACCAGGGCACGAACCCGTGTCCCCTGCATTGGCAGGCGGACTCTCAACCACTGCACCACCAGGGAAGCCCTACCCAAGTTCTTAAGTGTGAAGAAAAGTAGGGGAAAAAAATAATTTGAAGTTGAGAGAATCCTATCCATTAAATTATCATTTTCTGAAAGTTAAGAAACAGTTACCATTCTTTGAATTTACCAGCAGGACACTTGAGTTCAGCATTGGAGCAACAGAGTTTTTGCAGGAGCATAGGTTGAGATCCACTTCAGAATGTGGGTCTTACATGATGTTTGTGGGGCACATAAGACATTTTCCAGAAGAAGGTGACCAAAAATAGAACCCAGAATCAAAATTCAATCAAACCGAGTTACAAGAGGATTAACATTTATATCAGCATGCTGGTACCTGGGGTAAGATTTATCTTCCAAAGCAACAAGATATTTAGGTTCCAGCAAAGAGTTGGCTTTTATTCTGGAGCACAGGGTTAATTGAACATACCACTCACCTCTGAAACTTCGTGCTTTTCAAAATGTATCTAAGCATACTGAACACTACCATAACATTGCTTGTGCCAAAAATATACATACTCCAGGAGGGGAAATCTGGCCACAAGAGTCAATTCTGAATCCTCCCGTCGTGTAACAGTTTTGTCTCCTCCAAGTCTGAACTGAGTGCAATTCTCACATGAAGCGTTCTTAGACTCACACAGGTACCCAACTCCAAGGCAGCCCTCTGCACATGGAGGATAAAATGGCCTCCACCACTGCTAGAGATTTCTCACAAATTGTGCCTATTGCCAAAAGGGCCATGCTAAATTCAGATCAAAGCAATGTCTGCTATTTTCAGAGGGATTGAAACCAGACTCTAAATCCTCAAATCACATTGCTTGGGTGGATCACATCTTAAATGACTGCTTAGGGACTAAATAGAATTTTAATTTCTTAATCCCTTTGATACCAATGATAATTGACATCCGAAAGCACATCTTCCTTGTGCCAGTCATTATAATGATGTTTTAAAATATCAGAGAATTAATTGCTGTCTTATTGTGTCACCTGCTGATTTTACACTGTGCTTACATTCAGGCTCAAAGGGTTAGCTCAGGCTACTTGAAGAATATCGAGTTTGTTCCGGGTTGCCTCTGTGCCAACCTGCTTCTGCCCTTGTCTCCATCAGCTAAGCCGAAAAGAGAACAACCATATTTTGCATACAGCTTGTCAGGAGATGCTTCTCTCATCCTAACATACTGCTGGACTTGAAAGGAAAATTACAATTCTATCTTTCTATGTGAAAGAACCGCTAATGAATGCTGTTGTTTTGTTTTCAAAAACAAACATCAAAAATCTGGCTGTGACATGGAGAAAGGAAAGGAAGAGTGGAAAAAGAAGCCAGATAAAAGGCAGCGTGAAGGATGCTTCTGCACCATGATCACCATCCACAATCACTTATTCATAGAGTGACCAGAAAATTTGTTGTCCAAACTGGGATACATCTGAAAGTGAAAGGAGAGGCTGTTAATGGTTATGGTAGGGACAAGTACCCTATTGATGGAGCACTCCTTGCATGCAGGGATTGTGTTACATGTTGGGATTTACAAAGAGGACACAGTGTATTTTCTTCCATACAAGGCTAAAATTTAGTTGGGAAAGAGAAGATATTTACAAAAAATAAATACACCATGAAGCAGCTGAATCAGGTACATTGACCATAAGAAAGTGATTATTAAAAGCTGAGAAATTTTTGGTTGAAGACACTTTTATTTATTAGATTTCATCTCTTAAAATTGTTATTTATACTTTTTAAAACCCCTACATTTTTATTAGTTATTAAATCTTACATTTGTATTGTTCTTTACACTACAGACATAGCTCAATTGCTCCTCATTTTCTTATTAGTCTGCATTTTTATTAGTTATTAAATCTTACCACTGTATTGTTATTTACACTTTCTAAAACCCCTGCAGACATAGCTCAGTTACTCCTCATAGCAACCTGGAGAGGTTGGCAAGGTGAAAATCATCTGTCTGTCTCACAGGTGAGACAGTAGAATCCAAGGACTTGGATTTGCCGGCCAACATCACTGCTAGTAAATGACAGAATGGAGAACAGAGACCAGATGCTCTGAAACGGGGTCTAATGCCCTCTTACAGCACTCAACAGGGAGGAGGGCAGCATGGTCCCTAGAATCCCAGGAACGAGAGTGGACTGTTGGGAGCAAAACCTAATTGAGTTTGTCTAGAAAACAACTCAAGTACATAGTGGGAGATAATATTAAAACCCCAGTTTAGGTAGCAGTGAAATTATTCAAAGTCTTGACTGCTGGCTAAACCTGTTAAATGCAGGCTTCTGAAAAAAAATATGGGTGGGTGAAGGATGATACGTGTGAAGTCACATCTTAGGAAGACCCACCATGGACTAGCAGAACAGGAAGGAACTAGAAACCAACAGACTGTAGTACTTCAACGTGAGTGCTGTGCTATGGATTGGAATTAAGATGGCAGATCTTGAAGAAAGGACTACATGACTCTAGATGTGAGGAGACATAGGGAGGTGAGAGGCTTCCCTGGTGGCACAGTGGTTGAGAGCCCGCCTGCCGATGCAGGGGACGCGGGTTCGTGCCCCGGTCCAGGAAGATCCCACGTGCCGCGGAGCGGCTGGCCCCGTGAGCCATGGCCGCTGAGCCTGCGCGTCCAGAGCCTGTGCTCCGCAACGGGAGAGGTTGCAGCAGTGAGAAGCCCGCGTACCGGAAAAAAAAAAGGGAGGTGAGCTGGTGTCACTAGAAGAGTGGACTACTGTGAACACGAAGAGGGAAGCTTAGAAGGAGCATTGCTTAATGGCATGTCTTAGAGGTCTTTTACACCAGGCCATGTAGATATTCTGCATTCTTTTCTAATTGCTGTATTGTTATTCCATGGTATAACGTACCAAAGTTTGTTGTTGTTTTTTTAATTGAAGTATAGTTTATTTACAATGTTGTGTTAGTTTCAGGTGTACAGCAAAGTGATTCATTTATATATATATATATATATATATATATTCTTTATATGTATTCTTTTTCAGATTCTTTTCCATTATATGTTCTTACAAGATATTGGATATAGCTCACTGTGCTATAGAGTGGGTCCTTGTTGTTTATCTATTTTATATATAGTAGTTTGTATCTGTTAATCCCAAACACCTAATTTATCCCTCCCCACCAAAATTTTTTTTAAACTTAATTCAATCGTGATCTCACCCTTTTGTCAAGATTTACATTTTCAACTATAAATGAAAATCTTGCACTTGTGTATCCTTACCTTATGAATAAGTATCAGAAGAAAACTTGTAATTTGGTAACTATGTTCTTTTTTTTTTTAATTTTATTTATTTATTTATTTATGGCTGTGTTGGGTCTTCGTTTCTGCGCGAGGGCTTTCTCCAGTTGCAGCAAGCGGGGGCCACTCTTCATCGCGGTGTGCGGGCCTCTCACTATCGTGGCCTCTCTTGTTGCCGAGCACAGGCTCCAGACGCGCAGGCTCAGCAATTGTGGCTCATGGGCCCAGTTGCTCCGCGGCATGTGGGATCCTCCCAGACCAGGTCTCGAACCCGTGTCCCCTGCATTGGCAGGCAGACTGTCAACCACTGCGCCACCAGGGAAGCCCGGTAACTATATTCTTTTAGGACATTGTACATGTGGCGTGAAAAAAACATATCAAAAGTCATCTATAGGGCTTCCCTGGTGGCACGGGTGGTTGAGAGTCCGCCTGCCGATGCAGGGGACACGGGTTCGTGCCCCGGTCCGGGAAGATCCCACATGCCGCGGAGCGGCTGGGCCCGTGAGCCATGGCCGCTGAGCCTGCGCGTCCGGAGCCTGTGCTCCGCAACGGGAGAGGCCACAACGATGAGAGGCCTGTGTACCGAAGAAAAAAAAAAAGTAAAAAAAAAAAAAAAAAAAAAAAAAAAGTCATCTATAAAGTTTGACTCTGTAAATCAAATTTTTATATTCAAAAAACATTTATTGAGTTATTCCTATGTGCAAATCACAGGTAATGGTGCTGTATGCTTGACTTCAAGGAATTTAGATTCAAATAAAGGAGATACACATGCAAAAAAATATAATACAAAAATAAGAATGAAAAACCACACTAGAGGTATAAGCAAAATGCTACAAGAACATTGAAGATGAAGGAATCACTTCGAAAAGCAGAAGGTAGATTGTAAATAACTTTGTAGGGCTTCCCTTGTGGCACAGAATCCGCCTGCCAATGCAGGGGACATGGGTTCGAGCCCTGGTCCAGGAAGATCCCACATGCCGCAGAGCAACTAAACCCGTGCAGCACAACTACTAAAGCCTGTGTGCCACAACTACTGAAGCCCGCGTGCCTAGAGCCCGTGCTCCACAACAAGAGAAGCCACC
Organism: Pseudorca crassidens; assembly: GCF_039906515.1. Taxonomy (NCBI): domain Eukaryota; kingdom Metazoa; phylum Chordata; class Mammalia; order Artiodactyla; family Delphinidae; genus Pseudorca; species Pseudorca crassidens. Next base: position 77,906,042 of record NC_090311.1, read on the forward strand.
ACAATGAGGAGCCTGTGCACCACAATCAAGAGTAGCCCCCGCTCGCCGCAACTAGAGAAAGCCCGTGCGCAGCAACGAAGACCCAACACAGCCAAAAATAAAATAAATAAAATAAGTAAATTAAAAAAAATAATAATAACCTTATAGATTATGAATTGGCTTTTTCGTCCTCCAAATCTGAAGTGTACAATAGTAACTGAGCCATTCAGGAAATGCATATTGATTGGTTAATCCCAAGATTAGAACATAAACAGCTAAAGTTTATGAAGCATGTACTATGTGCCAACACAATGCAGTGTGCATTGCTTATGTCACCTCATTTAATCAAATGATGAAAAGCAGATTGGAAAGAGAAAACATTCACTTTGCTTAGTCACGCATTCATGTGCATTCCAATAGTATGCTGAACCGACATCTCTGTATAATTGCATTTCTTAGTAATTCCATAAATTCAGGAAAGCTATTAATTTATACATGTAATTATACATATTATAATTAAATATTTTCTAATTAGACATAAATGGCAAATGATCTAGGAAATTATATTTATAATTACATACTGATTGTGAATGTACGTATATATATAGCATATTACCGTATATTACTAGTTATATTTAAAATGTAATTTTACTACACATTAGATGCATCATTTCTGCTTCTGCTTGTTGCTTCCTCTTACCCTTTTCTTCTTGTTCTTCTTACTCTTTTTCTTCTCTTCCTCCTCCTCTTCGCCTTCCTCCTTCTCCTTCAGTGCTGTCTTTAACTACAATAAAATAAGTATTCAAGTTCCATTTTTCCTGTTACTTATGGTAATCCTTATGGACAAAAGAATATTCCCATAGCTTTGAGAATTAGCTTTTAGTCTGTCTCTTATTATTAACCTAAAAGAAACCCCTTAATCTTCTTTCTTTGTCCAGTGATTTTTTTCTTTCTATAATATTTCCTTTTTCCAATACCAAATTACATGGAAACGTCAGTCCTACCTAGTGCCCAGATTTTTTTTTTTTTTTAGGCCGTGCCATGCAGCATGCGGGATCTTGCACGTTGAGCAGCCAGTTCTCCTGTGTGCGGCCCCTCACAGTTGCAATACAGCTGCCTCAGTCCAGGCATTCCAGGCAAGAGGGAGAGGACAGGGTCATGTCAGCATGTCCTTGTCTCTTACCTGGACCTTTTGGGAGGAAGCAGAAGCTTTCTCAGAAACAACTCTCACCTACTTTTAGGTCTCATTGGTGAGAACTCAGACACATGGCCAGTGGATGCAAGGATGCTGGATGCAAGGTAAGTCAGGAACGCAAATATCTATTTCCTGTTTGTTTTCCCCACTTTCTATAGTGGAACCATAAAGAGCTTTTATTTCTGTGGCTTATATCTCTCAATATTTACCATAGCAGATATAAAAACTGAGAAATTCTGTGGTATGTACTTACACGGGTATATTATTCAGCCTTAAAAAGGAATGAAATTCTGATGCAACACAGATGAATCTTGAAAACGTTAAGTGATGGAAGCCAGACAGAAAATGACAAACACTGTATGATTCCACTTACATGAGGTACCTGGTATAGTCAAATTTATGGAAACAAAGTTGAATAGTGGTTACCAGGGACTGGGAGAAAGGGCTATTGGCAAATTATTGTTTCATGGGGACAGAGTTTATTTGGGGATGATGAAAAAGTTCTGAATATGGATAGTGGTGATGGTTCTACAATAATATGAATGTACTTAATGCCACTGAACTTGCACACTTAAAACAGTTAAAATGTTAAATTGTGATGTATATTTTATCACAATAATAATTTTAAAAAGAAAACTCAGAAATGTTAAGAATATTTCTTAATTCATTTTAGAATAACAGTAACAAACCCATAATATAGGTTTCACACAAAGAATATATTTTTATGGGCTTCCCTGGTGGCGCAGTGATTGAGAATCTGCCTGCTAATGCAGGGGACACGGGTTCAAGCCCTGATCTGGGAGGATCCCACATGCCATGGAGCAACTGGGCCTGTGAGCCACAACGACTGAGCCTGCGCGTCTGGAGCCTGTGCTCCACAACAAGAGAGGCTGCGATAGTGAGAGGCCCATGCACCGCGATGAAGAGTGGCCCCCGCTTGCCACAACTAGAGAAAGCCCTCGCGCAGAAACGAAGACCCAACACAGCAAAAATAAATAAATATATCAATAAACTCCTACCCCCAACATCTTAAAAAAAAAATATTTTTATGAAACATAACTTTTTTTAAATGATTTTTTTCTTTTAATTAATTTATTTGTTTTTATTTTTGGCTGTTTTGGGTCTTTGTTGCTGTGTGCAGGCTTTCTTTAGTTGCCGTGAGCTGGGGCTACTCTTTGTTGTGGTGCGCGGGCTTCTCATTGCAGTGGCTTCTCTTGTTGTGGAGCGCGGGCTCTAGGCGCGCAGGCTTCAGTAGTTGTGGCACGCGAGCTCAGTAGTTGTGGCTCGCAGGCTCTAGAGTACAGGTCAGTAGTTGTGGCACACGGGCTTAGTTGCTCCGTGGCATGTGGGATTTTCACAAGCCAGGGCTTGAACCTGTGTCCCCTGCATTGGCAGGCAGATTCTTAACGACTGAGCCACTAGGGAAGCCCCATAACTCTATTTTCCCAAAAAAATAAAAAAAAAATGGGTGGGCACAGTAGCATTGTTTTGCCTTTTTTGCACATCTCTTTATTATGTATCTTTTTTTTTTTTTTTGCGGTACGCGGGCCTCTCACTGTTGTGGTCTCTCCCGTTGCGGAGCACAGACTCCGGATGCGCAGGCTCAGCGGTCATGGCTCACGGGTCTAGCTGCTCTGCGGCATGTGGGATCTTCCTGGACCGGGGCACGAACCCGTGTCCCCTGGATCGGCAGGCGGACTCTCAACCACTGCGCCACCAGGGAAACCCTATTACGTATCTTAATAGAAGACAGCTGGATTCTTCTATCGGCTCCTGCAATGTTTCATTATCACATGTCATATAACGTCAGGAAAATGTGACTGTACGCTCGTGAAGGGATGGGAGTGGCAAAGGCAAGTACTGTCTTCGTGTTGGAAGAAATAGTTCCAGCTTCACAGACCCCCTGAAAGGGTCCCAGGACCACTTTGAGAACCAGTGCAGCATAAATGTGGTCTTTAGTTGGGAAGCCCTGGGTTAGCCATCGAGGGGTGTCTGCCATGGTCTCATTTTCCAATTTGCGGCTTTGCCTTTTATTTGCATAACTAAATGGTCAATTCAAGTGTTAACCTCAGAACCAAGGAACAGTCTTCCCCACGATTATGTGCAGCTCTTAACGGCTTACCAAACAGAAAACGACCGGCAGTTTTGTAGTTATAGGCCCATTTTGGTTTCCCTAATATGCATTTGGATTCAGAAAGTCATAGGGTCTTTTCAGTCATGGGTCAAATAAATGTTGCCTGTGCTTTCCTTCTTCCCTTCTCTGCAAGAAGGAAGCTTCCCTCCCAAGCTCGTGGCGAGAGAAGGATATGGAGCAGGAAGATGTGTCTGAGATGGGACAGTAGAAGGATGCATCTGCCTCCACCGTCAGCCCTTGGCTTCAGGCTATGCAACCATCCGTGTTCTGCAGGGATTATGGAAGACGTGATTGATGACATCCAAATTTCCATTTGAAATCTTCGGCAGCTCCAAGGAATAAACCTAAGACATTCAGTCAATTGTTGTCAATATTGAATTATACCCACCTCATTCTCTGTATGCTATTCAGCCTCCTTAGCTACGCACTCCTAAGTGTGAGAAAGTTCACAGGGCAGCATTGGGGGAGGGAGGCTTAGGTCATCTTCCTTAAGTGCTTCAGAAGTTAACTCCGAAATGTCAGGAGCATTGTGGGCAAATTGCAGAAAAAGCTAGAGAGGCCCTCCACCAGCATCCAAGATCTGTGCCAGTGGTTTTCTGAAGAGGCATTGGGGTTTGCAGGTGGGATACAGAGTCACCTGGGGAACTTTCTCAAAGTACACGTGCTGGTTCCTTCCCCCAACCCCCTGGAGATGGATCTTGTCTCACCACCAGCCCGGCTGAAAATCACTGATATGGGTTGTTAGGAAAGAGCTTCATTAAATTTAAATTTAGCATGTGAGGCTGTGGATAACCCCATCTCTGTTTCTGAGAAACAACTGTTTACTATTCTAGCACTCTGGAAACCTGGCAACCAGCTAAGGGAGTGCTGGCAACCCTGAGCTCCTGAAGCTTCTGTGCAGCTGCTCTGTAAGGGACCCCTTCCCTGAGGGCTCCCACCTGCCCAGCTTGGTGTTCAAGTTAGGAGGGGTACAAGACCGAGAACTTTGCAGGACCCAAAAGGGCAGCCGGGACCTATTTTTGATGATCCTGAGGATTATTAAGAAAGGAAATGCCACAAAGTCCATGTAACTCTCAGAAAGTATTTTGTTCCATTGCTTGCTTTCTTTGTCCCTCCGATTTTATTTCTGGATTTCCGTCTTTACGTTTCTGTGTCTGGAACTGAATAGCAATGAAGTGAAAGTGATTGTCCTAAAGAGATATTCCCGGGTGGAAAAATAGGTTACTAAAAATCCCTGCTGCTACCCATGGGATGGTAATCTTGATGGAATTTCAGGAGGACTTGAAGGACAGTTGGAGCCCTGGCTACTCAGAGGGGGACTTTTTATCCTACTGTCTCTTATTGTAGGGAAAAGATGATGTGGGTTACAGCTACCTAGGTATTTGGACTGAATTTGTTGCTGAACACTGAGAAATTGCCTTGCTCACACTTCCTTTTTGTATTTTTTTTTATTGAAGTATAGTTGATTTACAATGTTGTGTTAGTTTCAGGTGTACAGCACAGTGATTCAGTTATATATATATCTTATAACTATATACTTCCATTATAGTTTATTACAAGATATTGAATATAGTTCCCTGTGCTATACAGTAGGACCTTGTTGTTTATCTGTTTTATATTTAGTAGTGTATATCTGCTAATCCCACTCTCCTAATTTATCCCTCCCCCCTCTACCCCTTTGGTAACCATAAGTTTGTTCTCTATGTCTCACACTTTCTTTTTGAAAAGTTTGCTGCAGGCAAAGCCTTCTGCTCAGATGCCCTTCTTCTAAATCACACACACGGTACATGACACGGGGTGTTGGAGTGGGGGCACTGGACAGTAGACGCAAAACAGTCCTGGTATCTCTGCAAGTGACGTGATAGACACACTGCATGATCCCCGCAGCTAAAATGGGACTCCAGGCGCCGGAAGGAATGGAAAGTGATGACGCGGGTTGCCTGAACGGTATCTTAACCTCAGAGGACGTTCACAGCGAGTGCTGTACAAGCTGAATGGACTGGAGCCCAGTGCATATGACGCCATCGTGGACAGAGAATGTAATGACGTCGCCTGTTATTCCCTGCTTCAAGTGTCCTGTCTAACGAACCTACCCGTTAAGGAGAAAATAAAGCTTTAGTTCATCACCATTTGATGTTGGAAATGCACTCTGGAAGAGGATAGAGTTTACTCATTTAAAGGGTATGTTTTAGCCAAACTTTTCCAAACCCAGCTTTTCTGTGGTCATCTTTACCATTTTTGTCCAGCAGGCAACAAACAACTAATTAGTCCTAACTATGGTCAAGGCAGTGTCCTAAAAAATCAGACAAATAACAAAGATAAAACAGACATGGAACCTGCCCTAAAGAGGATCACAAGCCAGCAGGAGAGGACATATGCATAAAGTGTTATTCTGCGTGTACACATATAAGTATATACTTATATATCTGACATCCCAGAGTAGTGGCCACAGCACCTTCCATCAAGTAGGTTGTACACAAACAAGTGAATCATATACATGTGAGCAGCGCTATTTTAATGGAGGATGCACAGAAATAACGCTTCTAGAAAAATTTTCCCCAAGAATTCTGGAAGCCAGGGCAAGATTCCAGAACCTTCTTTTTAATAGATATTAGTTGGTAGTATAACAAAACAAACCGTGAAATATAATGCTCAAAAAATTAATAAACCCTAGTTATAAGCTTATGTGTATTCCTTACATAATTGAATGGATGATATCTTTTATTTTTGAGGTTTTTGCTCTTTCTCCATCTTTTTTTAACCATTTTTTAAATTGAAGTATAGTTAATTTACAATGTTATGTTAGTTTCAGGTGTACAACAAAGTGATTCATATATATATGAATATATATTCATATATATGTATATATTCAGCTTTAATGTTTCAATTCTATGAAAAAGTACTGGTATTGTATAACCACATAGTTCTTATACTTTGACTTTACAATATATATACGTATTATATTTATCTAAATACTGTTCATTTATGAGGTTTCAATAATTAAACTGACTCCATTAAAATTTAAGTTTAAACAGTTACTTCTAATAGTAATGGAATGAGGTCTTGGTGGAGAAGGCAACTTTTGCAATCCAAAATCTTTTTTTGTGCTGTTTTAGGAAAACAGTGCATAGAAGTGGAACTAGTCTAGGAGTTTGGTGAAAAGGCTTAAAAGCAAATTTGTAATATGTCTTCTAAGCTTCTTAATTAAAAAAAAAAGCAATCTGACCAGCAAATGACTAGCATACTTTTCTCTAATTTACACCCTCTTGGTCCTGCCGTAGGGGAGCCAATACCAGTTCTGTGGGAGTGCATCAAGAAGTTCTTGGCAAGAACCTCCGAAGCCAACGCGGTAGAACCACGGAGCCAGGTCATGTGCCTTCCCATCTGCTAGGTGGCTCCGGCCCTGGGCTGCCGGTCCCTGACAGCATGACATTAATCTATGCTGCCCCTTGTCCCTGCCTCTTTCCCTCCCACCCACCTCCCCAACTGGGTGATTCCAGAGATTCCCTCTCCCTCACTTCGTAACCCTGGAGGTTCGCGTGCATGCGCGCACACACACACGCTTTGCCTCTCTTTGCCCAGTTCCTTTGCCATTGCAGAATCATCGCTGCGTCGCACCATGTCTGAGGTTAGCCAAGTCTCCCGCATGACAACCCCGCCCCCAACTCCTCTCCTTGGTTCTACTGTGAGTATCTGTTGAAAATAGGACCGGACATCCCTGGTGATGCAGTGGTTAAGAATCCGCCTGCCACTGCGCGGGACACGGGTTGGAGCCCTGGTTCAGGAAGATCCCACATGCTGCGGAGCAACTAAGCCTGTGCGCCACAAGTACTGAGCCTGCACTCTAGAACCCGCGAGCCACAACTACTGAGCCCACGTGCCACAACTACTGAAACCCGCGTGCCTAGAGCCCGTGCTCCACAACAAGAGAAGCCACCGCAACGAGAAGCCCGCACACTGCATCGAAGGGTAGCCCCGGCTCGCCGCAACTAGAGAAAAGACCGCACGCAGCAACAAAGACCCAACACAGCCAAAAATAGATAGATAGATAGATAGATAGATAGAAATAGAAAATAAGACCTTTGGTGGAGGAAAGGGGGAGAGAGCTTCCCTCTCCACCTCTACCTCACTCCACTCCCTCTGTTCCTCTCTCCCCAACAGTAGTCCCTGGTATTGAATGTGGAAAGGAAAGTCTCTCACCAACGTCCTGCCACTGCACCTCCCTCTCCTCCCCACCACCTCGTGCCTGCCACGTGTCCATGGTGAGAAGAACGAGAGGAAGATGTGAAAAGATTGACCCCAGGAGGTTGGGGCGCAGTGCTGTCCCTCACGGCCCCTGACCCCCTGGACCACACCATTAGCACCCACAGGGCCCTCTGCCCACCACCCTTGTCCAGTCTTCCCCCAGCCCTTATTTGCTCCCACATCTCTTGCCATAGTCCCTTCCTCCTTAGGGTCCCCAATCCTTGTTCCCCACTTCTTCCCAGCCTCTGAGGCTCAGTAACTTCTGCCCTGGCCATGAGATCCTTGCTAGTGGTGTACACCCGGGAGGTTCTCAATCCATTTCTAGGACTGCAGCGGAGGAGACGTAAGTTCCTGACATTCAGAATTAGGTCTCTGTCAAAGTGGGGTTTGCGGGCTTCCCTGGTGGCGCAGTGGTTGAGAGTCCGCCTGCCGATGCAGGGGACACGGATTCGTGCCCTGGTCCGGGAAGATCCCACATGCCGCGGAGTGGCTGGGCCCGTGAGCCATGGCCGCTGAGCCTGCGCGTCCGGAGCCTGTGCTCCGCAATGGGAGAGGCCACAGCAGTGAGAGGCCCGCGTACCGCAAAAAAAAAAAAAAAAAAGTTCGACAGGGACTTCCCTAGTGGTCCAGTGGTAGAGAATGTGCCTTACAATGCAGGGGATGCGGGTTCAATCCCTGGTCAGGGAACTAAGATCCCACCTGCCGTGGGGCAACTAAGCCCATGCGCCACACCTACTGAGCTTGTGCACCACAACTGCTCAGCTCCTGTGCCTCAACTAGAGAGCCTGCGTGCTGCAAACTACAGAGCCCACGCACCCTGGAGCCTGCGTGCCACAACTGGAGAGAGAGAACCTGCAAGCCACAATTAGAGAGAAGCCCGCATGCCGCAATGAAAGATCCCGCATACCTCAACAAAGATCCCATGTGCCACAACTAAGATCCAATGCAGCCAAAAATAAATTAAATAAATAAATAATAAATCTTAAAAAAAAAAAAGAAAAGTTCGACAATGTAGGTGTATTGTAGATTATTCATTAGATTAAAATTTACACCTACCACATGCTGGGAACTATTCCAGACATCAGAGAAACAGCCATAAAAGTGACAGGTAAGTTGCCCATCGTCGTGGTCATCACGTGGGGGTGATGGGCAAAGAAACAAGTAAACAAACAAATAGAATCATTTCAGAGAGACTTCAGTTCTGTGAATGAAATACTACAGGGTGATGTGGTGGAGTGGCCAGGAGGCATACTTTACAACTGGGTGGTCAGGGTAATCCATGCTGAGGAAATATTAGTGACATTTTCTCTGAGATGAATGATAAGAAGGAAACGGTGAAGGTCTGGATGGCACAATATTTCAGACAGGGAACAGCAGTTACACAGCCCAAGGTAGGAATGAGTGTGTCATGTTTGAGAAGCTGAAAACTTAGTGGTGATGGAGAAAAATGAGAGATGGAGTGCTGTGGACTGAGTTACATCCTCCCAAGCTTCCTATGTTGAGGCCCTAACTCTCTTTATGATGGTATTTGGAGGTGGGGTCTTTGGGAGGTAATTAGGGTTAGATGAGGTCATGAGGGTGGGGCCCTTGTGATGGCATCAGTGACCTCATAAGAAGAGACAGCAGAGAGCTCATGTGTTTTATCTCTTTGTCTTGTGAGGACACAGCGAGAAGGTGGCCGTCTGCAAGCCAGGAAGCATCCTCACCGGAAACTGAACCTTGACCTTGAACTTCCAGCCTCCGCAACTGTGAGAAAATTAATTTCTGTTGTTTAAGCCTCCCAGTCTGTGGTATTTTGTTATAGCAGCCCCAGCTAACTAGCACGGGGATTAATACCAGAGGAAGTAAGAACAGCAGGCGGAGGAACAGATCTTTTAGGACCTTGTGCACTGGGGTAAGGAATATGAAAATGTCATACCATCTGTGTGCTGCCTAGGGCTAGGTATTTCAGCCATCTCTTTCTGCACGAAAACCATCTGAACCTTTAGTGTCTTGAAGCAAACACCACCATTTATTTGCTCCTGATTTTGCAGTCTAGGCAGGGCTCCGTGGGGATGACTTGGCTCTGTTCCATGAGGTATTGGCTGAGGTCCCGCATGCAGCTGTGCTCAGCTGGGGGCTTCCCTGGGGCTGGAACCACAAAGAAGTTAACTGTGTGTTAGGGACCACACACTGCAACCAATGAAGCTGGATGGCTGGGGACTGGCTGGGCCTTTTGCTATCCATGTGGTTTCTCATCATTTAGTGGTGTATCTTGAACTCCTTTTTAGGTAACTGGATCCCAAGAGGGTGAAAGCAGAAGCCACAATGCCTTTTTAAGTGCTGAGACGGGAAGTCCCAGAATGTCATTTCCACCACATCTGCCAATATTCAAAGGGGCTGGAGATGCTGAAAATAAGAAATAGTTTTATTTTCCAACCCGACAAATCGAGAAATACCTCCTCTAACTTCTGCTTGAAAAGAGGACAGGTGTTTTTTGTTTGTTTGGTTGGTTGGTTTTTTTGGCCATGCTGTGTGGCATGTGGGATCTTAGCTCCCCAACCAGGAATCGAACCCACACCCCCTGCCGTGGAAGCTCAGAGTCTTAACCACTGGATCGCCAGGGAAGTGGTTCTCTCTCTCTCTCTTTCTTTTTAAATGGTTAGGATAGTCGAATTTATGTTATATGTTTTTTACCACAAGGAAAAAAGTGATACAGCTTCTGCCTGGTTCTCTTGGGATCCTTAGCCATGTTGTGAGGAAGCCCAGACCAGCCCTGGCAGAGGGACCACGTGGAGAGATCTCCCCAGGTATGGGGTCCAGCCCCACTGAGGTCCCAGCCACCAACCAGCATCAACCACCAGGGTGTGAGTTAAGGCAACAGCAAGTCCCCCCTGCCTTCCAGGCTGCCCAGCCCTAACACTGCTGGGGCAGAGACTAGCCAATTCCCTTATTAACTATAGACACCATGCCGTACATCGCATCCCCAGGGCTCACTTATTTGATACCTGGAAGTTTGTACCTCTTGACTCCCTTCACCCATTTCTCCCATCCTCCCACCCTCTCACCCCCATCTCTGGCAACCACCAGTCTATCTATGAGTTCAGTTGTTTGTTTGTTTTCAGATTCCACATATAAGCAAGATCATATAGTATTTGTCTTCTCCGTCTGACTTACTTCACTTAGGATAATGCCCTCAGGATCCATCCATGCTGTTGCAAATGGCAAGGTTTCCTTCTCTTTTTATGGCTGAGTAACATTACATAATATTTTTATGAGTAATAAAATATAAATATATAAAATATACTTTACACCATAATATATAGCACATTTTTCTTTATCCACTTATCCATTAATGGACTTTTAGGTTGTTTCCTTATCTTGGCTGGTGTAAATCATGCTGCAATGAACATTGGGGTGCATGTATCTTTTCAAGTTAAGGTTTTTGTTTTCTTTGGATAAATACCCAGAAGCGGATTTGCTGGATCATTTGGTAGTTCTATTTTTTATTTTTTGAGGAATGTCTATACTGTTTTCCATAGTGACTGCACCAATTTACACTCGCATTGACAGCACACAAGTGTTCCATTTTCTCCACGTCCTTGCCAACACTTGTTATTTCTTGTCTTCTTTTAAATTTATTTTTTAAAGTAGAATTGAATTACAATGTTGTGTTAGTTACTGCTGTACAGCACAGTGACTCCGTTATGCACATATATACATTCTTTTTCATATTCTTTTCCATTATGGTTTATCACAGGATATTGAATATAGGTCCCTGTGCTATACAGTAGGACCTGTTGTTTATCCATTCTCTCTATATATAACAGTTTGCATCTGCTAACCCCAAGCTCCCAATTATTTCCTCCCCCACCCTCTCCCCCTTGGCAACCACCAGTCTATTCTCTATGTTCCTGCTTCTGTTTCTGTTTCATAGATAGGTTCATTTGTGTCATATTTTAGATTCCACATGTAAGTGATATCATATGTTATTTGCCTTTCTCTTTCTGACTCTGAGCACATTTTCATATACCTGTTGGCCATTTGTATGTCTTCTTTGGGAAAATGTCTATTTAGATCCTCTGACCATTTTTAACTTGGACTGGTTTTTTTTTTTTTTACTACTGAGTTGTGTGAGTTCTTTATCTCTTTTGGATATTAACCCCTTATCAGATATATACTTTGCAAATATTTTCTCCCATTTGGTAGGCTGCTTTTTCATTTTGTTGATGGATTCCTTTGCTGTGCAGAAATTTCTTACTTTGATATAGTCCCACTTATTTATTTTTGCTTTTGTCACCTTTGCTTTTGGTGTCAAATCCAAAAAATCATTGCCAAGGCTGATGTCAAGGAGCTTACTGACTACGTTTTCTTCTAGGAATTTTATAGTTTCAGGCCTTATGTCCAAGTCTTTAAACCATTTTGAGTTACTTTTTGTGTGTGGTGTAAGAGAGTGGTCCAGTTTTATTCTTCTGCGTGTAGCTGTACAGTTTTCCCAAGACCATTTATTGAAGAGACTGCCCCTTCCCTATTGTATGTTCTTGTCTCTTTTGTCATAAATTAATTGATAATATATGTGTAGATCTGTTTCTGGGTTGTCAATTCTGTTCCGCCGTTCTTGTCTCTTTTGTCATAAATTAATTGATAATATATGTGTAGATCTGTTTCTGGGTTGTCAATTCTGTTCCGCCGATCTATTTATCCGTTTATTTTCCAATACCATTCTATTTCCAGTCTTCCCACTGTTAGCCACTCTGGGGGATATGTAGTAAAATCTACCATGGCTTTAGTTTGACTGTTTATAATCGATGCTAAGAACATATCCATATATTTATTACACATTTAGAGACTGTCTTTTTTGAAATGACTGTTAAAGACTTCTGCCCAGTTTTCTATTGGGTTGTCTATCTTTTCTTTTTGATTTGAAGCCGTTCCCTAAATATTCTGCATATGAGCCATTTGTCAGATATACACATGGCAAATGTTTTCTCTCTAATCTTTGGCCTGCCTTTGCACTATCTTAGTGGTGTTTTTCGAGAAACTTGTCTTTTAAGTATCACTACTCCTAGATGGCCAATTGCTAAACTCGACTTCCCAGTGGGGTCCCCCCATTTCTCTGGGTTCTCTCTAACCTAACTGCTGCCTGTGCCATTGCTTTCAGGACAATGTCTCCTGCTGGCTACGTTGAACACCCTGGGAGTGCAGTGCACCTGTTCCTGTCCTTTCGGGACCTGCCCCATCTCAGTGGGCAGATCTGGTTCCAAGTTCTGGTATTTTCCGGTCTTCTCAGACTCCCTGCAGTTAACTAGCTGTGCCCAATTGTGTTCTGAAAATAAGTTCAGGATGTCCAAACAATTGACTTATAAATGAACTTTGGAGCCCACGACTTTGTTCATTGGGGTAGCCCTAGATATTCTATTTCCTTCTGCCTTAGTCACTTAGGATCAACTATCAATACTTCTAGCCAAAACGAACTGAAATATTAAAACCATAATTGTGGATCATCAAGACACCTCTGCAACTTAGTACCAGCCTACCAATCTATGGGAGAAGTTACACTATGAGAAAATGAAACTTTTAAGCCAAGTTGAGAAATTCAACAAGTAATGATTGACATGTGTCAGTCACTGTTCCAAACTCTACAGAAGTAACAAAAGAAAAAAAACCAGACACCAATCCATGCATACACGACACATATTTTAGATGGAGCAACAGATAGCAAACAAGCTAAATAAGTAAAACATTTAGCACGTTAGGTAATAAGTGCTAAGGGGAGGTAGGTGTGTCATGACAGAGGAGTTGGCTTGATAGGTTTAGATGGAATTTCCAGGTAAGGGCTCACCAAAAGAGTGATATTTGAGCAAAGACCTGAAAAAAGGGAAAGAGCCATGGAGATATCTGGGGGAAGAACATTTAAGGCAGAGGAAACAGCAAGTACAGAGGCCCTGAGATGGAAGTGTATCTCTTGCGTTGGAAAAGCAGCGAGCATCAAAGAGGCAAATGTGGCTGAAATAAAGAGAGAAAAGAAGAGAGAAATAGGAGAAGAAGCCAAAGAAATGTAAGGGGTAAGTAGGGCCTTATAGGTCATTGACTTACAATACGCATAAGACTACACCAATTTGGTATGGTGATGTTCAGAGGCCAAGTTCACCTCGTGTGTAGATAAGAAGGATGGTTGTAATTTGGGAGTCGTTAGGAAAAGCATGCTGCAGCCCTGACAAAAAAAGGAAAAATGAGCCATGGAAAGGGAAGGGCTAGAGGCTGCACTACTGGATCAAGGGTTTGGCTGGGGGTAAGTGAGGAACACTGAGATCCTGAGTCCACAGAGACAGGAAGATTCAAGGAAAGGCCAGGACATAGGGCAGAATTAACAAACTCCAGACACAGAGGTTCAGCAGTGCCTGGCTGGCTTCTTGCAGAGAATTAATAAATGAGGAAATGGGCTGAGGTCACATTAAGAGATCTTACTGGTACATGGCTCATTATTCAAGGATCACGTTCTCTGCAGTGTCTGCCTGCTATGGGTCAGTCTTTCTAGTCCCTTAAATTATTAGGTTTTTAAAAAATATTTTGTGAAGATGTAATGATTTTTATCAGCAAAAAAATTAGTCCATCTTAGGTACTATACCAGTACTGGAAGTGAGACTTCTTTTATTACTTTTTTTAAATTCAAGATGTTGGCTGTCATCTTCAGCAACACGTGTTTTGTTAGTTCTGACTTAAACTCCTCTTTTTGGCAATTCTTCTGAAATAAGATGTATTTTTCTTCGTTGGCTTATTGGGCTCTGGTCTGATATTAGATTGACTACGTTGATAGCTCCCTCTGTGTAATAAAAGCTGAAGCTGTCTCTCCTCCTATGGCTTGACAATACAGAACAAGGTAGGTGGACAGTCCCATTGGGGATCACAGACAAAATCTTTCTGTTCTCAGTTTCTTCTTATTCCCTAGCCTCAGGATCAGTGATGACTCAGGACATTATTGAACTGTGTGTCAGTAACCGTTGCTAGGTGCCAATATTACTGCAAACAGTGGTTTAAAACAACACATTTATTACCTCACACTTCCTGTGGGTCAGAAATCCAGGCACAGCCAGGCTGGGTCATCTGCTTCAGCATCTCACAAACCTGCAATTAAAGCGTCAGCAGGGGGGCTTCCCTGGTGGTGCAGTGGTTGAGAGTCCGCCTGCCGATACGGGGGACGCGGGTTCGTGCCCCGGTCCGGGAAGATCCCACATGCCGCGGAGCGGCTGGGCCCGTGGGCTGTGGCCGCTGAGCCTGCACGTCCGGAGCCTGCGCTCCGCAACGGGAGAGGCCACAACAGTGAGAGGCCTGCGTACTGGGGAAAAAACCCAAAAGGATCAGCAGGGGCTTAGGGCTCGTCTAAGGCTCAAGGGAAGGACCCATGTCCAAGCTCATGTGGTTGTCGGCAGCATTCATTTCTTTGTGGGCTATTGGACTGAAGGCCTCCATTTCTCTCTGGCTGTCAGCTGGAGGCTGCCCAAAGTTCCTTGCCAGGTGGGTCTTCCCAACAGTTCCTTGTTTCCTCAAAGCCAACAAGGAGGAGAGTCTCTTGGCAAGATTAATGTCACAATTGTATGCAATGTAATCACACATATCTTGTCACCATTGCCATATTCTGTTGGTTAGAAGCAAGTCATAGGTCTCATCTTCACTCAAAAGGCGAGTGTTATATAAAGGCATGAGGACAAGTACAGGGGCTATGGGGACCACTTTAGGACCTGTCTGCCTCTTGGGGCCAGGAAGACCAGACACACTCATGCATTCGAAGTCAACCTACCATAGGAAGGAACATCGATTTTAGCAGTACATGTTCTACCCAGGAGCCTCTCCTTTGTGGTCTTCACGTAAGAGTTTCCTGATATCTTAGCCTCCATGCTCTTCCCTGGTACCTGGAGAGCAGCTCAACCTCACACATGGCAAAGGGTCTACTTCTCCTAGCTGCTGCTACAGCTACCTGGCCCAGGTGAGGCACAGAAAGTGAAGTTACAAGTGAGCCTCCCTCAGGTGGCACATACCCAGAATTCTCTCTTAAATATATTTTTTAGTAACATGGAATATTTTCCACAGCTTAAGTGTTTGGAAAATATTTAAATAAACTTGACACCCATAAATTATAGTACACTCAAATTATGTAGCTATTAACAGAGGTTTTACCATGGAAAAATGTTCCTGGAGAGGGGGGAACAGTTTGAAACAACAGTAGATATTTCAAACATGATTCCTTTTAAATATATGCATGTATGTGTCTATAAATGTTAAAAGTGGTTATCTCTAGGTGATAAGGATAATAGGTGATTTTATAGTGCTTCTTTTGACTTAGCTATATCAAAAAATACAGTGAAATGTATTACTTTTGTATTGAAAGTCCAAGCTTTAGAAGTTTTTGCTCATTTTTATTTGAGAGTGTGATCTACTGGAGATTGAGGACTGTGTTATGTATCTCTGTATTTCTAGCAAAACTCCCTTGGACATATTAAGCTCTTAATAAATGTTTTTTGACAAACATATGGGTTTCAGAAGATTTAAAACCAATGTCAAGATATTCTGTGGAGATATGCAGCAATACTAATTTATATGCAGTGTTACAAACAAAAAAAATATCTCCAAAACTTGCACTCCATTTCTTCTAAGGAACCAACTCCACTCCACCTTCCCCAATGCAATCAACTATTATAGGAGGCAAAGGTGGCAGATGGCATGGTTCCTGGTTAAGGATAGTTTAGACAAGTGAAATTCACAAATAATCTAGTTTTTCTTGTTTTAATCTATAGTTTCAACCGTCTTCCTCGATATGACTTCTGAAATGAGTACTAGGAAGAAAAATGGAAGGAATTGTCATTACATTTCCTATTTCGGACCACCACTCTAGGAGTTGGTAATAAGTATACAATTGATTTTGAACTTCAGGATGAATGAGGAGGAAAAATAAGGAACCAAGTAAATAACCCTTGTAATATTGGGAACTTACTATAAATAATTCCTTGTTATTTTTTACTTCACCCAAAACAAACTGTTTTTCACCAGGAGTGAGTGGGCTAGAGAATTTTTCCCCAAGAGTACTAGATGGTAACATATCACGATATGTTTATAAGTTGTTATTTCAGCACTGAATTTTAATGCTTACACTATTTTTAAGGAATATGGGCAAGTATAACTTGGGTCCTATTTTACAGAGGGGAATATCAAAGCATGGAAAGAGGCTAAAAAATTTTTACAAGATGGAAAAGTCAATGGCCTATTAAATAATAGATATTAATATTTTTACTTTGAAAGTCAGTGGTCCATCAAATAATAGCTATTAACATCATTGATCAATCTGTCTTTAGTATGACTAAGACCTTTTTACCTCCTACTCAATGTTTTCTTTCTTTTTTTAATGTATGAAAAAAGATTTTTAATTTTATTGAAGTATAGATGATTTACAATGTTGTGTTAATTTCTGCTGTACAGCAAAGTGATTGTTATACATATATATATTCTTTTCCATTATGGTTTACCCCACTATATTGAATATAGTTCTTTGTGCTATACAGTAGGACCTTGTTGTTTATCCATTCTATATATAATAGTTTGCATCTGCTAATCCCACACTCCCAATCCTTCTCTCTCCCCGTCGTTGGCAACAAGTCTGTTATCTATGTCTGTGAGTCTGTTTCCATTTTGTAAGTAAGTTCGTTTGTGTCCTATTTTAGATGACACATATAAGTGATATCATATGGTATTTGTCTTCCTCTTTCTGACTTACCTCACTTAGTATGATAATCTCTAGGTCCATCCATGCTACTCAACGTTTTCTTGATTCCTAGGAAAATAAAACAACAAATAAATAATTAGATCATTGGTCTTTTCTTTTTCCTTCTACAATCCTAATATTTTATGATGATTAGCTCAGTTTCCCCTTTTTAGTCTACTCGTTGCCTAATCGTTTTCTCGGGACCCGAGACGGGGCTTTCAGTTACAGACTCTTCAGCCTTGGCTTAGAAACAGAGCTGTCCACCAACATCATGATCCCAGCAAGCGTTTGCTGGTGTGTCCCATCTTGGGTTTTCCCATATAATTGTAGCTACTACCTCAATCTCATCTAGGTTCAAACAGCTGCTGCACTTTCCTCATTTATCATCCCTAAAAAAAAAAAAAAAGACCCTGCCATGTACTAGACACTGTGTAAGGCCTGGCTGAAGGATGGGGTGAGGAAAGGAAAACCCAGTTACAGCTGCTGCTTTCCTGTGGCCAGAAGTTTTTTTCCTTTCCCTTTCACTCTTATAACACACCTTCTTTCTCTACCATCTTCCACAAGTCCCTGCTTGGAAGTCCCCCGGCTTTGTACATCCAGTGTTTGAAATCTGAGCTCCACCCAGGCAAATCAACAGTCTACTTACCTCTTTTCTCTCTTTCCTTGTCTTTTAGTCTCCTTTTCTCTCTCTCTATTGAAGTCCACTTTTTCTTTAAAAAGGTCAAACTTCAATTAGACCTTGCCTCATATTAACAAATTAATATGAGGTTATGTCATGCCCTTCCAGGAGTGCCTAAAGTTGACTGTTGTTCTCAGAAATGACATTCAGGGGACTTCCCTGGTGGTGCAGTGGTTAAGACTCCACCTGCCAATGCAGGGGACACGGGTTCGAGCCCTGGTCCGGGAAGATCCCACATGCCGCGGAGCAACTAAGCCCGTGCACTGCAACTACTGACCCTGCATTCTTGAGCCCGTGAGCCACAACTACTGAAGCCCGTGCGCCTAGAGCCCGTGCTCCACAACGAGAGAAGCCACAGCAATGAGAAGACCACGCACCACAGTGAAGAGTAGCCCATGCTCGCTGCAACTAGAGAAAGCCCGCGTGCAGCAACGAAGACCCAACGCAGCCAAAAATAAATTAATTTTTTAAAAAAAGAAATGACATTCAGGAAGTATTGTTTTAAGTTAAATTGGCTTCCAGGTCTTCAAACATTTTTTTCTGATGTCAAAAGTAAACATTCTTTCAACAAAACCAGAAACTGCAAGGAACACAGAGAAGAAAACAGAGTTTCATCATCCTGAGTTAATGCTAATATTGGCATACATTTCTTTCAAGATCTTATTTTATGCATGTATGATTGCATAAAAAAATATATGTTTACTGGGCTTCCCTGGTGGCGCAGTGGTTGAGAGTCCGCCTCCCGATGCAGGGGACGCGGGTTTGTGCCCCGGTCCGGGAGGATCCCACATGTCGCGGAGCGGCTGGGCCCGTGAGCGATGGCTGCTGAGCCTGTGCGGCCGGAGCCTGTGCTCTGCCACGGGAGAGACCACAACAGTGAGAGGCCCACGTACCGCAAAACAAACAAACAAAACATGTTTACTGAGTAGGGATAATTTGAGATACACACTTTTGGTATCTTTTTTTATTTAGCATAGAGACATTTTCCAACATAATTAAATGTTCAATTAAACAGGCAATTACCCTTGAATTACTTTCAGATGTTTCTCTTCATCTATTAATTGGGAAAAAGATCAGCCCAATAATTATGGCCATTCCTAAAGTTTGAAAATTCTAACTCTACACTGGGAAATTTTTAAACACTAAAAGTAACTTAAAACTTAAACATACGGAAAAAGCTACTATTGCTGTAGATTTTAAACAAAGATTTCATATATTTTATTTTACTTAATGCTGCCATTCATCATGAATACCAAAATGCAGCTAAAAATAACAACAATAGTAAGACTGCAGAAGATATTCTAAGGACAGATGAGGAAGCATGATAGCAAATACCTCTGTAGTTTGAGAATAGACTTTTGAGCTCTGTTGGAAAGTCTGGGTCTTCTGTTCAACTATGAAATAATATCCAGGTTAATTTCGATCCTGTCTTTGTGGGCTAGTGGTTAGGGAAATGGTCAGAACTGGTCATCTGAGTAAAATATGGTAACCATCAATGAATATTTCCATGATGATTACAATAGTACATAGAGAAAAAATTTTTGAGAAGGATGTATTGTTGTTTAAGAGACCCAAAAATTTCTGTGCCTTGATAAAAGCAGGAAACCACACATTTTACCTACTTTCTTAAGAAATATGAGCTCTGACTAGATCTGTGGGAAGCTAGATGTTCAGGTAGTCTCTCAAGGCCTTGCTGTAGGAGAAAAAGCATCTGATTGGGATTAGAAAACCTGGGTTCTCGTCCTGTCATCTTCACTAACCATTTGAGTGATTTGAACAAGTTACTTCACTTATCTGAGGCTCAGATTTTTTTTCCAAAAAAAGAAAAAGGAAAAAGAAAAGACAAAAATAATGCATGCTTCTTGTAAAATTTTAAGCAATATTTAAGTATGTAAAGTAAAAATGTACTTTGCCTCACTCTCTGAGTCTACTCCATGGTATAACCACTGTTTAAAATTTGGTGTACATCACTCTATACATTTCTTTATAAGCAGTTAAATATATTTTTAAAATAAAAATAGGATAAAACTCTATATATTCTTTTTTAAACACCTTTATTGGAGTATAATTGCTTTACAATGGTGTGTTAGTTTCTGCTTTACAACAAAATGAATCAGTTATATATATATACATATGTTCCCATATCTCCTCCCTCTTGCGTCTCCCTCCCTCCCACCCTCGCTATCCCACCCCTCCAGGCGGTCACAAAGCACCGAGCTGATCTCCCTGTGCCATGCAGCTGCTTCCCACTAGCTATCTACCTTACGTTTGGTAGTGTATATATGTCCATGCCACTCTCTCACTTTGTCACAGCTTACCCTTCCCCCTCCCCATATCCTCAAGTCCATGCTCTAGTAGGTCTGTGTCTTTATTCCTGTCTTACCCCTAGGTTCTTCATGACATTTTTTTTCTTAAATTCTATATATATGTGTTAGCATACGGTATTTGTCTCTCTCTTTCTGACTTACTTCACTCTGTATGACAGACTCTAGGTCTATCCACCTCATTACAAATAGCTCAATTTCGTTTCTTTTTATGGCTGAGTAATATTCCATTGTATATATGTGCCACATCTTCTTTATCCATTCATCCGATGATGGACACTTAGGTTGTTTCCATCTCCGGGCTATTGTAAATAGAGCTGCAATGAACATTTTGGTACATGACTCTTTTTGAATTATGGTTTTCTCAGGGTATATGCCCAGTAGTGGGATTGCTGGGTAATATGGTAGTTCTATTTGTAGTTTTTTTTTTTTTTTAATACTTTTTTTTTTTTTTTTTTTTTGCGGTACGCGGGCCTCTCACTGTTGTGACCTCTCCCGTTGCGGAGCAGGCTCCGGACGCGCAGGCTCAGTGGCCATGGCTCACGGGCCCCCTGCTCCACGGCATGTGGGATCTTCCCGGACCGGGGCACGAACCTGTGTCCCCTGCATTGGCAGGCGGACTCTCAACCACTGCACCACCAGGGAAGCCCTATTTGTAGTTTTTTAAGGAACTTCCATACTGTTCTCCACAGTGGCTGTATCAATTTACATTCCCACCAACAGTGCAAGAGGGTTCGTGGACATTCCAACTGCAGTCTTATATTTCGTGGTACAGAGATACCCTAATTGGTGAAACAATTTCCATTACTGATGGGCATTTACTTTGACCCCAATTTTTCACCATCTAAAAGTCATGAAACAGGGACTTCCCTGGAGGTCCAACGGTTAAGGCTCCATGCTTCCACTGCAGGGGGTGTGGGTTTGATCCCTGGTTGGGGAACTAGGATCTTGTGTGCCTAGCGGCATGGCCAAAAAGTAAAAAATAAAAAATCATGAAACAAGCACATTGGAACATATATTCTCATGTGTATGTATTAGGTTCCGTTAGGATAGCTTTTTAAAAATGAGCCAAAAGGTATATATATTTTAAGTTTGTGTAGGTGGTGAGAAACTGCACTCCAAAATCATACCATTTGATGTTTCCCCTAATTCCCCCTGCACACTTTAACCAGCATTAAATATCACATATCTTCTTATATTCTGCCAGTCTGATCAGTGAAAATGGAACCTTATTGAAACTTTCTTAATCTATAAAAGGAAGAGTTGGATTGCATGATCTCTAAGGACGTCTGGGTTCTAAAATGTTACATGTGGAATTATGTGGAAAACATAATTGCTTTCCCTAAAGACATAAATGTCTGCCATCATAATGGACTTTTCCGAGCCCTTCCTGACCCATCTGCAGAACTATAATGCACAGTCCTGAGAGTTTCTGCTGAGGGTTCCAGAGGAGGTTGGACATCTATTTAGAGATATGGAACCTGACAATCTCATCTGAAGTGAAGGAAGACAATTGTTGCTATTTTCAGCAATTTTAACTAAAAGGGAGGAAACAGTACCCAAAAAAAAAAAAAGTAACAAAAAGGCTAAAAATATATAATCCTTCCTTCAATACTGTATGTTATAAATAAACCAAGGACAGTAGCTCGGTACTTAAGATCTAGCATTTGACAGGGACTCTGTAACTATTGGTAATAATTCTACTGATGAAACTATCTCTGTTAATGTCTTCTTTCTGGCTAAACTTTAGATATGTAGATATTAGGCTAATGCTAATAAAACTTTCAGTTAGCCCTAGGGGGAAAAAAGATTATGACAGAGCAATGGAAAATCTACCCAGGGGAAGGTTAATTTGATTGATGTGCCCTTCTGGCTTTGGCACTCAATTGCTCTATTAAGAGTTACGAGAAACTAACACACCATTGTAAAGCAATTATACCCCAATAAAGATGTTTAAAAAAAAAAAAAAAGAGTTACGTCTTGCAAGTAGCAGTTTGGAAGCTGTCTCCTAGATTTAAGGTACTCCTGAGTTTCCCTCCAGCTCCGAAAGTTGGTAAAGGCTTATGTCTTAACTACCATTGGTTTTTGTTTAATGCTTTCCTTTCAGGTAGCTCTTTTTTTTTTTTTTTTTTTTTTGCGGTACACGGGCCTCTCACTGCTGTGGCCTCTCCCGCTGCGGAGCACAGGCTCCGGACGCGCAGGCTCAGCGGCCATGGCTCACGGGCCCAGCCGCTCCGCGGCATGTGGGATCTTCCCGGACCGGGGCACGAACCCGTGTCCCCTGCATCTGCAGGCGGACTCTAAAGCACTGCGCCACCAGGGAAGCCCCAGGTAGCTCTTTTTATTTCATAAAATCCTTGTGCAGTTTTAAAACTTTTACCTTTCAAATTTTCAATCAATCATACTATAAAAATGGAGGAAATAATTTCTAAACGGCACCTGTAGGGATTTTTAAAAATATTTTATTTATTTATTTATTTTTGGCTGAGTTGGGTCTTAGTTGCGTTGCACAGGCTCCAGAGCGCGTGAGCTCTGTAGTTGTGGCACCTGGGCTCTCTAGCTGTGGCCCACGGGCTCAGTAGTTGCTGTGCGCGGGTTTAGTTGCCCCGCAGCATATGGGATCTGAGTTCCCAGACCAAGGATCGAACTTCAGTCCCCTGCATTGGAAGGTGATTCTTAACCACTGGACCACCAGGGAAGTCCCTGTAGGGAAATTTATTAAAATGTTAACATAACCCCAGGACTGAACCATTATAATCACCTCCTACTGGCCTCTCTGCCACCAGCCTTCGCTCTTTTGACCCAACCTACAACGTCCCTGCCTTATAGAAGATTTGGCTTAGAGCATCTTCCGTATCTGATCTTGGTCTCCCGATCCCACTTCCTTCCTCGCCTTTTTCCTTCTAGCATATCCCACGTTCTGGGCATGTCAACCTGGTAGTTCTCCGAATTCTCTATTCTGTATCTCCATGCCTTTTCACAGGTGGACCCACTACCCAGCATGACTTGTCCCCCGGCATGTCATCCCCTTGTTTGTTTCTATTCAACGTTTCAAGATGCAGCTCAAATATCACCTTCTCTGGGCAGATGACCTCCCCAGGGAAAGCTGACCCCTTTTGTGCCCTCAATGTCTGGTCTCGTGCCTGTTAAACAGATGGCAGAGGTTATTTTCAATGGCTGCTTTCTGTACTAGACTCTGCTAACGCCTCTTTCTGGGTAAATACAGGCTCTGTGTATCGGTCATCTTTCCAGCATTTATCAAAGTGCCGGGCATACTGTACAGACGTAATTAGTGTTCATTGAATTGACTTGAATTGAATGACATAGTGGCAAATCTGAGTGTATTTGGAGACTCATTTTATTGGCGATCATGGAATAAGTTCCAAGAAAGCATTGTCATATAAACTACACTTATAGATCATGCAAACTCCGAACGAATCACGTCTGTGGCACAGTGATCCTAGTCCCCTTATTACTGGGAGAAGGAGGTATGAGAAAGATTTCATTCTGTTCTTTTTACAGTCTTCTTTGATGTACTTCTTGTACAATAGCCATGGTTCCCTAAAGATTCTGTGATCTTTTGAGCTGTTTGAAAGCACATTCAATGAAAACACAAGACTAACCACGTGTGAAGTAAAATACAATTTGCTTTGTTAGTTTTCATCCAATTAATTTTTTAAAGGTATACCACCATCCCCAACCTTTAAAATGTTTAAAGAATTTTGACGTGACCAATTTTGGAGCTTAAATGGAATGGATTCCCCCTCTACCTATCTGACAGTCCAAAATAATAACTGCCTATACATAAATACCTCACCCTTTAATCTAAGGCCTTCAATTCCTTAATGTCTGCAATTATGCTGATAGCTTAAAATTTTTATAAGTATAATGACTTTTACAGAAAAGTCCTCTGAGATACATACTGAAAAATTTCTCAGTGTCTTTATAAGTATATTAAATGGAGTTAATTCATTTCATTACTCCGTCTGTAATAGAAACCTGATTCCCAGAATGGAATGTCTTTTTCAAAGTATGCTGTTTGTTCCCAGGCTAAAGAAAAAGCCTTTAAAAAAGAATAGCATAAGGTGTAAACTTCCGGTTATAAAATAAATAAGTACTAAGGTTGTAATGTACAACATGGTGACTATAGTTAGCACTGCTTTATGATATATAGGAAAATTAAGAGAATAAATCCTGAGTTCTCATCATAAGAAGAAAAATTTTTCCTTTTTTCTTTCCTTTTACTGTATCTATCTACACGAGAAGATGGATTTTAGCTGTACCTAATGTGGTGGTAGGTTAATTATTTCTCAATCAAACTGGAAAAAAATAGCATGTCACAAAATGTCCATTTTTATTTAAATACTTGTTAATAGATATTCTCTAATCAATTATATAGTTATTTATGAAGAAAAATGTTAACTATATTAATTAAGGTTTAAATATTAGAGACTGACTTAAAATGGAAAATGACATGTAAAAATGGTTTGTATGCATAGATAAATTAGAAAAAGACCTTTGATTATATTTTTCATTTGTAGTTGATCTTTGATTATTTTTGTTTAAAACTATCAAATTATAGTTTTAAGTTTATAATTTAAATTTTATACTTATATTAACTGTATATTTAATTATATATAATTATGCTTTTTAAAATCTACCATTCCACACAATAAAGTGACAACAGTCTGTTTACAGCTGTGGAATGTTGGATTGTTACAGACTTCCAGATATGGAATTAGGAAGTTAATGGGTCCAGACATATTTTGAATTCCTGATGCATATTTCCGAATTGCTTCTGAAAGGGTGACACCACTTTATAGTATCACTGGTAATGCATGAAAATATAAATTAAAAATCTGCTTTTTCCAGGAATAAACAATATTACTTTGTGAAAAAAGTTTGCTAATTTAGTAGATATTTGGTGCATTGTTTTAATCTACATTGTTTGCTTTCTAACAGAGTTCAACATTTTCCTGTAAATTTAGTAATTGGATTTTGTGTGTGTGAATCATTTGTTTCTGATTTTTGGCTGTTTGTCTATTGAAATCTTAGAGTTTTTCTCATTGTTATTATGAGCTATGTGTTATAAGCATACATATATACATATATAGTATCTTTTATCTTCTATATTTGCTGTTTTCTCACGCTGTTGATTGTCTTTTAAAAGTTGTTTAGTTTGTTTACATGTTATTTTAAAAAGCAGAACTACTTAAATTTGTCATTTATATGTAGTTATACCTGCTGACCTTTTCCTCAGTAATTGTTTTCTGAAACTTCTAGGAAGTCCTCTCTCATGACGTCCCCCAAATTGATAAATACGCAATTCCATTATTTTCTGGGTTTTCTAATATTTAAGTTTTTATATAAATTTTTGCCATTTGATTATGATGAGACTTGGTGTCATCTTCTTCTTGTTTCTTGTGTGGGTGTTTATTGAGCTTCCTGGGTCTATGGATTCATCATTGTTCATCAGTTTGGAAAATGTCCAGCCATTATCTCTTCAGATGTTTTTTCTGCCTGCTCCCTTCCTTTGGGGAGTCCAATTACAAACACATTGTCCAATTGAAGTTGTCCCATAGTTTACTGATGCTTTGTTCATTTTTAAAAAAAATTTTCTTTGCCCTGGGTGTTTCATTTGAATAGTTTCTATTGCTATGCTTTCAAATTCACTAATCTTTTCTTCTGTGATATCTACTTTGCCATTATACCCATGTGGTGTATTTTTCATCTCACACATTGTAGTTTCCTTCTCGAGTAGTTCAATGTGGGTCTTTTTCTTTTCTTTCTAATATTCCATGTCTCTTTTAACTTATTGAACATACGGAATATAGTTATAACAATTGTTTGTTGTCCTTGTCTGCTAATTCTAACACCTGTGTTAGTTCTGTGTCTGTTTCAATTGATGTTTCTCCTCACTGCATGTTGTGTTTTCTTCCTTTTTTTGCATGCCTCATAATTTTTTTTTTATTGCATGTCTCAGACATTGTGAAATTTACCTTGTTGGGTGCTGGCTGTTTTTGTTTTCCTTTAGACATGCTTGAGTTTTGCTCTGGAATGTGGTTAGGTTACTTGGAAACAGTTTCATCTTCCATGTCTTGCTGTTAAGATGTTAGGTGGGATTGGAGCAGTGGTCAGTCAGGGGCAATTATTCCCCACTTCTGAGGCAAGATCTTTCCATGAATTCTACCCAGTCATGAGACTTTCATCTCGCTGGTGACATGAGTGAGATGAAAGCCTCATGATTGGATAGAATTTCATTCCTGGCGAATACAGATATTGTTCCCTCTGATCCTTTCAGATGACTCTTTCCTCAGCTTGAGATAGCTTCCTCACAAGCAAGTGCTGACCATTACCTGAGGCGGACCCTCTGCATATCTTCAGAGCCCTCTCTGAGTTTTTTTCTTCTTCATACTCTGACCCACAATCTCCAGCCACCTTGTCCTCCCTGGACTCTTAGCTCCATTTCTTCAACTCTGAGGGTCCATTGTGTTCTGCCTGGGTTTCCTCTTCTTGGGCTGCAGCCAGGAGACTCTCCCAAGGCAGTAAACTGGGAGAACCATGGGGCTCACCTCGTTTATGTCATGTCTTTCTAGGATCACTGGCAGCTTAGTTGCCTGATGTACAGTGTCTCGAAAACCATTGTTTCATATATTTTGTCCTCGTTTTGGTTGTTTCCAGTGAGAGTGTAAAAATGGTACGTGTTACTCCATTCAGTTCAGAACTATAATTTCTTTAGGTATCTGGAATCCCTTCTTTCATATGGGTTGAAGTGCATATCTATTTTGATTTTTTTTTTACTCCATCCAAATTATTTACCCCAACATTAATTAGTGAAAATTTTCTTCCCTGATTGTTGTTGATATTTACATTGCACTATTTTAAACATGCACTTAAGTTGGGGTTTATTTCTGGATCACCTCTTGGGTACTGGGGATCTATTTGTCTAATTTTGCCCCAGAGCTATGCTCTTTTACTGACAGGTGCTTTGTCATATATTTTTAATATGTGATAATGCTAATCTTCCCTATTATACTTTTCCATTAAGTGTTCCTCTGAGAATTTTTAATTTTATTCTGTTATTCTTTTATATCCGTTTAAGAGGCATTTTGTCAAATTTAAAAAACCATTCTGGGATTTTTCTTAAGACTGAATTAAATATGGAAATTAACTTGAGGATGGCCTACAGAAATTTTATATAATATTTGTCTTCCTATCCAGGAGCATAATATAGCTATCAATCTTCACCACTCATTCAAATTTTTCATTTTAATTTTCTAAAGTTTTTTATAGTTTCTTCACAAAGATCTTGTGAATATAAGTTTTCTCTCAGGTACTTCTGTGTATGTGTTTGCTATTGGAAATTGACCTTTATTTTTTTTAATTTTTTTAGAACATGTTGAGGGTAGGAGTTTATTAATTAATTTATTTATTTTTGCTGTGTTGGGTCTTCGTTTCTGTGTGAGGGCTTTCTCTAGTTGTGGCAAGCGGGGGCCACTCTTCATTGCAGTGCACGGGCCTCCCACTATCGTGGCCTCTCTTGTTGCGGAGCAGAGGCTCCAGACGCGCAGGCTCAGCAGTTGTGGCTCACGGACCCAGTAGCTCTGCGGCATGTGGGATCTTCCCAGACCAGGGCTCGAACCCATGTCCCCTGCATTAGCAGGCAGATTCTCAACCACTGCGCCACCAGGGAAGCCCGGAAATTGACCTTTATTTTGTCAATTTGTTTTGCTACAATTACAGATAAAATGTTCTTGACGCCACATGTGTGCCTGTGCGTCTGTGTGTATATACTTGCACTGATCTGGCTTCCCATATTCCATACTATATCCAGTTGTTTTTAGAACTGAACCCTTGACTTTTCTAGGTATATAATCATGTCACTAGGAAATAATGGTATTTTTGTCACTTTATTTACAATACTTAAATAATTCCATAAAATGGGTCGTGAAACTGGCTACAACATAGAGTTACACTACAAGAAATATTAGTCTGGATCCCAAATTGAACTGAAAATAATTTGAAATCTTCATAGAATCCTTTTAAAAATACCAAAGGAAGAATCCAAATGTAACACAAAACAAAAGGTTTTTATTTTTTCTATTTACTTCTTGTCTATCTAATATCATCTCACACAGGGAACTGCTCTTCAATTTATCCCCAAAACTCCTCTCTCTGCCCCACATTCTTCTTCAAATCCAGCTCACACAGAGCCAAGTCCTTCCCCCACCAGCACCACCCAAAGTTTCCTGTATTTTCTGATAACCCTATTAATTCCACTTTGCTGGCTTTCTTGGTTCTCTACATCACCATTACCCTAACCAACAAAAAAAATCTTTCCAGTGGCAAATATTCAATGGAATTTAAGTTAGGATGGGCCTGGGGCAGGGGCAGGAGGTGGATTCAGGCTACCCATACCTACCGTTTAGTGTACTTATCAAACAGATGACTTTGAATGCTTCTCATTAGCTAAGAAACTATAAACATTTTAAAGTCCCGTGGTTCTCTAAAATAATTTTGAAAACATTATTTTTTATTACATGTTATAATATATGGAAGAGTTAATGAACCAATTTTTATATGATTGTACATAATTTTCAAATTTAAAAAGTTTGAAAACTGCTGCTCCACAGAAGGTACCTGGAGGTATAGCTGAATGCACTCCGGGGTCTGGAAAATACTCTGGTGCCATCTGCTGGTTCCTGAAATTATACCAGTTGATTTCCAAACCACTTCTTTCAACTCCCAGCTCCCTACCAATGGCTTTCAAAATAACCAGAAAAATCATTGCAATTTTGGGTGGCAAGACCACAGTGCTCAACCTCATAATAATGTAGATTACTTTGTTTGGGACACAACATGAAGAAACAAATTCTTAACTTCTCAGTCATTGAACTAGTCATGTATTTGTTGGCCCTTGACTAAAATGTAGATTTCACATGCTGCATTTACAGTGCTAATTAGGTACATCTTACTTGGTTTGTCATCAATAGATACATTTTCAAGGAGACAGTATGCCATCAGTTGTAATATATGATGCAAATAATCTGCTAAAAATACAATTTTGAATTTTCTGAATGATTTACTTTTATTATAGTTAGAATAATTCTAAGTTATTCCTGTAACAATGCTACTCTTACTTGCATTCTGATACATATTTCCTGAACAGGAAGGAGATACAGATAGAGCTTACACACATTTACATTCATTCATTCATTTGTTCAGCTCATAAATATTTATTGTCAACCATACACCATGCACTTTACTGTGTAGCATGGATTCAGCCATAAACTTGAGGAAGCCCTGTCTTCAACACCATCCTTGGACCAGCATAAGGTCTGAACGTGGATATCACAAATACATAAGAAATAATTTTTTTTTTAATGTGGAAGCCTGTCCCTCAAAAACTGCCACTTAGGTCTGCACATCCTATAACTCTGAATCTCCAGTCTCTGATTTTTGTATTTAAATTTCAGGGAAACAGGTCTCTTAACCTGCGTCCTCAAATAAAAGAAAAAAGCCTGTTTGAATGTTCTGCTTTGTGGATTGTACTGTTTCTGGACACTGCTTCAGAGTAGGGGGAAGATTTGAATCTGGAAGTGCTTAGATAAGAGAAAGGATAAATTGATGAACTTGTCACAATCTTCCTTTTAGACTGCATGTACACATTAGATTTTTGCATAGTAAAGTATTATTCCTAAGTAGTTCCAAACATGTAGTTTCTTGTTTCCTTTTTTTTTTGCGGTACGCGGGCCTCTCACTGCTGTGGCCTCTCCTGTTGCGGAGCACAGGCTCCGGACGCGCAGGCTCAGCGGCCATGGCTCATGGGCCCAGCCGCTCCGCATCATGTGGGATCTTCCCAGACCGGGGTACGAATCTCTGTCCCCTGCATCGGCAGGTGGACTCTCAACCACTGCGCCACCAGGGAAGCCCATCTTGTTTCCTTTTGTTTTCCAATTTATGGTTCTGGAGGTACTCAGGAATTACTGTACTACATGTTCTCAAAAATTGGATGTGGTAGCTGAGGATCCTTTAACCACATTAAACAATTCATAGGACTCTTACATTTAAAAATAGGTAGATATAGATATAACATGAATGAAGGGTGATACTGATTCTTTACACTGGCAACTAGAAGGACATGGATTAATAAACTTGTGAATAATTTTTTATGAAAATATTTTATTGAAATAAGGTTATAAAATTTTCCAAAAAATTAAAAAAAAACTTTAACTTAATTTTATTTAAAACGTTCTCATTATAATCTGTACTTTTGCGTTCTTGAAGATAATTCTCTTGGAAAATAATGTATTTATTTTTACATAATTTATATTTTATGAAAATATATTCAAATTTTGTACACTTTGAATGTAATTAAATTTTATTTTTAAATCTCTTTTATCATTTTTGCCAATAGAACACAAATAATACAAGTCTGGATTAAACAACATAATTGGTAATTTTGCTGAAATGAAGGCAAAATTTTATGGGCTAAATATATAGGATATGTATTAGCTCTACATATCTTTATTACTCATCCACAATCATCAGCCAATCAATATTGTACCCAGACAGTTACAATGGTAATTAAATGCTGCCATCTTTTGTATTTCGCTGTCTTTCGGCCGTATGAAAACATTTTCATGTTATCTTTATAATTGTTTACTTGTCAAAATTGGAGGTTATAAAAAAAAAAATTGGAGGTTATAACATATCCGAGGTAACAGTGTGTGAGGTTGATTTATAACTCTTAAGTATTTAGACTGACAGGTGTGTGCCCCTCTGTATCCTTGCCCTGGCTCCAATATCATAGGGGCAGGCTCCATGCCAGCCTATATGGAGACAGTATTCTAGTGAGGGGATACGAGAAATAAATAGATATGCAAACAAATCAGATCATTTCAGGTAGCTGTAAGTGACATGAGGAAAATACGAGCATGGTGTATTTGATGGGCAGAAATTAGCCCTCTTGTGATTGGAGTAAATGTCAAGATCAACCCTAGCTGAGATATCTCCACTTTATCAAGAATTGTCACTCAGGTCTTAGCATAAATGTTCCCTCCTCAGAGGGTACTTCTCCAACCACTCAGACTAATGATGCCCTCCCTCTGTGACCCCTATCATATGGCTTTGTATTATTGTCATCAGACCCCTTATTACATTGCCTGATGGTTTTCCGATTTATCTGTTTGCCTTTTATCTGTGTCTTCCTGGTGGGATGTAAGCTCCACAAGAGTAGAGAACTTACCTGTCTTGTTCACCACCATATGCCTAGCCTGGTATAAAGTACACATGGAATGAATCAAAGTAGCCGTGCTCTGGATTAAAGGGGAGTGGAGTGAGGAAGGGCTTTTTAAAAGTCCTTTATAAAAATCCTTTTAAAAAGAACTCATTCATTCAAATCACTTATGAATTTGCTTTTTGGGGGTAGAGTCCTTGCTATGAAGAGTGATTGAAATAAGGAGTAGAATCATCACTCTGCCATATGACATCCCTCATAAGATGTAAGAATGCATGGTTAAAATACCGTCTCTGAAAACAATGTTTACACTTGCATCAAGAAATATGTATCACGGGCTTCCCTGGTGGCGCAGTGGTTGAGAGTTCGCCTGCCGATGCAGGGGACGCGGGTTCGTGCCCTGGTCCGGGAAGATCCCACATGCCGCGGAACGGCTGGGCCCGTGAGCCATGGCCGCTGACCATGTGCGTCCGGAGCCTGTGCTCTGCAACGGGAGAAGCCACAAGAGGCCCGCGTACCGCAAAAAAAGAAAAAAAAGAAAAAAAAAAGAAATATGTATCACTACGGCTAAAATTTTGGATTTAATGAATGTAAAATGGCACAAGGCATTAAAAGGATTATAAGATAGGAGGAATTGCAGAGCTACAGATGATCTATAACCAATATTTTAAATTCAAATAACAACTGAGAAAGGACACTTGCTCTGGTCCTCGGCTGAATAATCAAACCAGGAGACAGGCTTATAATCACAAAAACTGAGGTGGTAATAATCAGAAAACAATTAGGAATATATCAAAAGAATTCTTTTTAAATTCTGGAGAAATTAGATGAGAATTCTAGAGAAATTCTGGAGAAAAAGATGCAACTCAAGATCACGGCATATTTTTTTAAATCAAAGCTTTTTGAAATGAATATTACGTTTATGGATCTCTGACTTGTTCTTTTTACTTTGCTAGTTTACTTTTTAAAAATATATATTTATTTATTTTTGGCTGTGTTGGGTCTTTGTCGCTGTGCGTGGGCTTCTCATTGCGGTGGCTTCTCTTGTTGCAGAGCACGGGCTCTAGGCATGCGGGCTTCAGTAGTTGTGGAACGTGGGCTCAGAAGTTGTGGCTCGTGGGCTCTAGAGCGCAGGCTCAGTAGTTGTGACGCACGGGCTCATTTGCTCCGTGGCACACGGGATCTTCCCTGACCAGGGCTCGGGCCCGTGTCCCCTGCATTGGCAGGCGGATTCTTAACCACTGTGCCACCAGGGAAGCCCTGCTAGTTTGCTTCTAAAGTAAAATTCACACGGTACCATCCACCATTGGAACTGACATAAAAATGGTTGAACCAAATACTTGCGGTAACTTTCCATTTATTTTCACTTTGATGAAGCTTTTAAAAATATGAGGATTTTTTTTTTAGGCAAAAAACCAAATATGTCTTTGTGGATAAAAATAGGCCTGATTTTCATTTCTCACTACTTTCACTTCTCCCCAAACTGACTGCTTTTGTGAAGAAAAAAAAAATTCCTTTGAGAGATATGTTGTTAAGGATGAAAGAGATACCACCAGAACTTGAAAAACCACACTACAAGGCAATCAACACCCCATGCAAAAGGAGATTATTAACTCTGTAGAAATAACTGAAAAGATTTTTTTGGTTGTTTTAGTTGCTGTTAAAGCAAAGCACAACAGAAGATTGTGTTCACAAAAGGGAGAGATCGGCACGGAGTATAGAAGTGAGCCCCCCAAACTGTAACTCTGTTTCCAACAGTCTCCAGGGAGGAATACTGACACCCTGGCATCGAAGAGCTCCACATCCTAAGAGAAACGAATGCATCCAAAAAAGATAGGTGGGATATCCAATTTCACTCCTGTGTCCTGTGCAGCTTCTTGGAGAGGCCAGTTCACTCCACTTGGGCACATACTGCTGCTTTGGGAACAGATTGTTGTATATCCATATGGGACACTCGTCAGGAACACCAATCTATAGTGACACCAAGAAGACCAATGGTTATCTGAGGCCGGCAGTGGGGTGGGCATCACAGCAAAGGGGCAAGAGGGAACTTTTTAGGGGCGATGGAAACTTTCTATGTCTTGAATGGGGAGATAGTGTTACCTGCTTATTCTTTTGTTAAAACTCATCGAATTGCTAAACTGAAGTGTGTGATTTCATTTGTAAATTACTTCTCACCAGGCTTAGTTTAAACAACCAACCAACAAACAAAAAACAATGCGTGGCCTCCAAGAATGCAAAGTGGAGGAAGGGATGGCCCCCAAGCCCCTAGACGGGTGTGTCCAGAATGTGCGGAGCGGCTCGCACCGCAATCAGTAGCTCATCGCCTGAAATTCGTAGCTTCTTTTCGTTTTATAGAGGAGGTAAGAAACAGAGAGATGAGAATTCGGTGTAGCTCACACCGCCCAAAGGCGTTAGCGTGGGTATACGAACCCGGGCTGTGACATCACTGCGCGATGCTGCTGGTACCTAGTAAAAGCTGGATACGTATATGTTGAATGAATGATTCCGGCTACAGAACCTTAAAGCACACAAAAGACCCGCCCAGAAACTGAAACTTCCAGCCACAAGCCAAAAACGGACCACTAGCTCCCAGCTGGCGGACCGCAGATCCTGAGCCTGAAGTCCCGCGCGGCGGAGGGGCGGGGCTTCACTGCCTGGGGGCGGAGTCGCCTTTTTTTCATTCCGGCAAGCTTGTACCTCTTCACTTGCCGTAGTGCCTGAAACCGGAAGTTCGCCCGAGGAGTGGTCCACATTTCCGGGCGAGAGCTGGACTTATTGGTACCACGTGGGAGCTGCTGAGAAGATTCGTTGGGCTCTGAGTCCTGCCCGAAGTCGAGCTCCGGGTGAGCAGGAGCTGTGGGTCGGAGTGGTATACAGGGGAACGTAAGGTGCCCGCGGGTTTTCGAGTCTCCGCGGAGTCGGGGTTGAGAAACGTTCGGCGCGGCCCCCGGGGCTGTAATTAGCTGTTAACGCTGTTGCTTTAGTGTTTGCACCTCCGGCGTCCGCGAGTCCCTGGGCAGCAGGTGATGTGCCCGCGACCGCGTTGAGTACGGAGGAAAGTTGCTTGTACGTGAGACATTTGCTGCTTACTGTTAAGCCACCTTCTTAATTTTGTAGAGGCTTCTCACGGGGTTATGTTTCTTAGCCTGTGTGTTTAGAAATCCGCTGGCCTGAAAGATGACGTCCTTAGCTCAGCAGCTCCAACGACTCGCCCTCCCTCAAAGTGATCCCAGCCTCTTATCTAGAGATGAAGTTGCCTCTTTGTTGTTTGACCCCAAGGAAGCGGCCACCATCGACAGGGACACCGCCTTTGCCATTGGTGAGCTACCCTTTAACTTAGGAAAGCTCTGGGAAGCGTGTGTTTCCAGGATGTTGGTGTATTTTCTTGTTTTCTTTTCTGACCCGGTTTCTAACTTGCTAACCTCATTTACGTTGTTAAGGGGAAAGAGAATAACAAAAAGCCATGCGCTAGATACGTGAAATGTATATAGGCAGCGGCATCTGAATGTCACAGGTGATAAACAAGGTTGGGGGGTCGTCTAAGCTGTAGAAAGGAGGAACAGTCAAAAGGGGCGGGAGGCTGTGGCTGGAGGGTTGGGGAGGAGCCTTCCTAGGACTGGCCTAATTATTGTATTGAAATTGTATTGTATTGAAAAAAGAAAAAAGGCCCCCTGCCAGAAGGTACTTTCTGTTCTCCTAGTTGGTGAGATGAAATTTATTCTCTATGTTGGAAACTAGAAATCTATGTTTGGGACTGTATTACAG
The DNA here is from genome assembly GCF_039906515.1 of Pseudorca crassidens. Lineage (NCBI taxonomy): Eukaryota > Metazoa > Chordata > Mammalia > Artiodactyla > Delphinidae > Pseudorca > Pseudorca crassidens. Next base: position 77,941,338 of record NC_090311.1, read on the forward strand.
ATTATATATGCTAAAAGAATTCAGAGAGTTTTAGGCGAAAATAACACTGTAAAAGAGGGGTGAGATGAGTTTGCTCACAAAGAATTGTTAAATAAAGTGGCCTTTTCCTAGGATGCACTGGCCTGGAAGAGCTGCTTGGTATCGATCCTTCCTTTGAGCGTTTTGAAGCACCGTTGTTCAGCCAGCTAGCAAAAACCTTGGAGCGGAGCGTTCAGACCAAGGCAGTGAACAAACAGCTGGATGAAAACATTTCATTATTTCTTATCCACCTATCTCCTTACTTCCTGCTGAAGCCGGCACAGAAGTGTCTGGAGTGGTTGATCCACAGGTAGCAAATGGAATTACGGAAATAATTATGGGCTAATAACATTGATTTTTTTAAATTTAAAGTTTAAAGTTGAAAAATCAGGTGTATTGAGATTAACACAATTTGTATTGGGTGAGGTAAGCATGCCCTTCTACTGTTGAACTCATTTCTGTTGATACTAAGAAGTAGAACTACTGAAGATCTTGAGTAAATAGCCTCATTAGTTCTGAGGGGCTTGTGTCAGTTTGCCGTTACAAATCGTTACTGCATGTTTGGGGCAAAGAGTGTTATTAAACTTCTTGCCAAAATAACAACAAAAAAAAAGGTTTGGGAAGAGGGTAAGAGTATTCTCTAAAATACCATAACTTAAGAAAAACAATAATAGCTAATATGTATTGAACATTTGTACACCAGGCCTTCTGGTAAGCACTTTGTGTGCATTATCTCAGCGCTCACGACATTCCTGTGGGGAGATGCTTCTCTTATCCCCATTTTACAGTTGAAAAGACAGGTGTAGCAGAGTTAAGTTGGCTGAGTCACATGACTGGTAAGCAGAGATGCAAATTTTGTTTCCAAGGTCTGATCTTTACTTTGGAAATTGTCTCAGTAAGTTTATTCAGTTTATTTTCTCATTTATTTGTATTACATTCGTATTACATCATAGTTGACACATTTTAATTTTTTCTCCTATGTATGTTTTAAAAGTAGAAAGGCTTCCACTTCATTAATTAGAGGCATGGGGGTAAGGGAAGCCAGTGAATCATTGAGAAAACATAAGTGTAACCTGGGTCTTCTCATTATCGTATCATTAGATTCATCAGACAAAAAAAAAGAATCAAACCTGTACTATTTCCCTCTGTCTTCTAGCATTTAATTTACCGCAAATAGATCGTTACTGTAAGGAGTACTTTTTGCGTTTGGTTTTGCATTTATTAATTCAGGTAACTTATTTATTTAGCAAACAGTAAGTTCAATACAAGGATGAATAGGCTGCCCTTTCTTACTATTTTGAAAGAAATGCCACTATAAGGGTGTATACAAAGTTTGGGGCATGTGGTGCTGCCTGAAGTAGTAGAGGAAAGCTTCATGGAGAAAGTGATGTCTTGGCTAGTACTAAAGCCATATTATAGAACTAATAAAAGGCAAGGGGTGTGGTGCTGTAAGAAAGGTACAGGTGAAAGGATAGGAGAGTTTAGACAGATGTAAGAGGGATCACCAGGCTGGGAGAATTAAGAAAAGCATCTTGAAAAAGAATGCATTTGAGCTAGATCTTAAAGACTAGACAGGATGTAATGGATCTGACAGAGTTAATAAATCTGTTTTACGTTATTAGGGTGGCGTGACCAATACCAAGTTTTGTAAAGTTCATGTACAAATTAAATATGGTTGTAATTTGATCTTTTTGTTTTATTCAGAGAAGATAATATGATTTTCTTTATAATTAGTCTTCTGGTTTTAGGATTATGATAGTTAGGTGAGGTGAGGAAACTAAGCTGTGGAAGGTGAACTTTGGAGCATGGAGAGAAGCTGAGTGTTGCTGCCTACTTGACCAGTTCGGTTTTCTGTTGGTTTGACTGCAATGATCCCAAAGTCACGTTAATGTAATAATGGATTTGAAAAAAAGTTGAGAGACAGTGAATGGATGTCAATTTTGATAGTGAATATTTTAAAATGCTACTGCATGAGAATTGGCAAACCCTGTTGAGTACTTTCATGCCTATGCTTTAAGCGAGCTGTACCTTGCTTATAGTTGTATGGTTGCTTTAAGTGGGTTTAGCTCATTGATACACCGTTTGGACATGTAAGGACATCACGCTTGTAAGTTTTGTGTCAGTTAGAAGTGTTTGCTTTTTTCCCCCAGGTTCCACATCCATCTTTATAATCAGGATAGCCTCATTGCCTGTGTTCTCCCATACCACGAGACAAGAATATTTGTGCGGGTTATACAGCTTCTAAAAATTAATAATTCAAAGCACAAGTGGTTCTGGTTATTGCCAATTAAGGTATGATTGTTGAATGACATGTATCTATAATCATTGCAAACCTTCATTAAAGGTATAATTTGGAAAAAATTAAGTTTTTGGTGCTCCTGAGAGTAGACCAAGTATTACCTCCATCACTTGTATTTCCTAACTTCCAGTTGAAACTGTTATGAATAATAGCTGGCTTTCATTTAGTACCTGATATCAGGATAGGCAATTTGTATTATCTTGGATTCTCACAAAATTCTGTTTTTACAGATGAGGACAGGTTCAGAGAATTAAGTTACTTGCCAAAGTTCATGTAACTCTAAAGTGGCAGAGTTGGGATTTGAATCCAGATCTGATTATAAAGCTTGTCTTTCCACTATACCGTGCTGTCTGGCATTTTAAATTTTGGAACTGAGAAGCTTAAAACAAGTTAGAGGTGAAGAAATGCATAAAATACTTACAAAAATTAAAGGGGTAAGGATAACTTGAAGGACTTTGGAAATTATTAAAGTTGTGAAGAAGATGCTAGAAAATTAATTTATAGATGAATAATAGGATGGTTGTCTTACAGGATAGCTCTGGCTGAGATCAGATAGCATGATTTTGTAGTAAAACAACTGACTTGCCATTATCACTTTGTTTGCATCTATAGTAGAGGAAAGTAGATGTATGTTGTTAGCAAGAGTTTTACTGAATGTTGAGCACGGCGATTCAGGCCAGCAGGAGGGCAAATGGGGATGAAAGTAGGTTAATAGGCTGGGCCTGTGGAATGAGTTAACTTGATGGGTGATGACAGGAGGTCCATGGTCAGAATTAGTAAAAAGAAAGGGAATGGGAATTTTTAATTAGAAGAAAAATTTAAGTGTTTGAATGTAAAGCACTTGAACTTAAAGAATGTTCAAGAAGAGAAGGCCAACCTAAAATAAAGCTTCTTAATCCAACTACTCGACGTTCACTCTGCTAATAACATCAAAATTATTTTTCCCCTAGTCTACACACAGACCCTGCTGTTCTCTAGGCACACTTGTTTCAGGTATCCAAACCCCCCTTACCTATTAAAGTTCACTTCAAATTATTTTTTCATTGATTTATTCAAAATTTATTGAGCACTAATACATGCCATGCACAGTGCTAGGCAGTGGGAAGAGCAGTATAAGTTGACCGTGCTCCTCTCTGTTTCTATTACTAGTGTTATTGTGAAGCAGTGACAGAACCATAGCACATTGGCTCAAAAACCAAATTTAACCAGTAGAGTTACTAAGAATCTAGAGAATCCAGTTTAGATAAATACATATCAAAATGCAACACGTGATAAGTAAGCGTTTTTCACTGAGTACATCCACACTCATTGCTTGGCCTTCTCTTGAATTTCTAAAGTTTGCACAATTTTATGTGTTAATTTCATCTTTACCAACAGCGATAAGGAAAGACTATATTTCGTATTTATGAACTGCAGCAGTTTGAAGCTGTTACTTTGGTAGGTACTTTAAAAATAATGATGAGTTGATGAATGTCTTAAGTAATAGCTGGTCCTTTCTGTCTGTAATAGCAATCTGGAGTGCCCTTAGCTAAGGGAACTTTGGTTACCCACTGCTACAAAGATCTCGGATTCATGGATTTCATTTGTAGTCTGGTGACAAAATCCGTGAAGGTGAGTAGTAAATTGTTTCATGAATATATAATTCCATTAGCAGGTTGCTTCCTCTTCATACAGAAAACAAATGAAGACCTTCTCTAAAATGGTGGGACTTTGAAGAAGTGCCCTTTTTTTAAAGGATCTGCTGTTTTGGAGCATGAGCAGTGGTCAGTCTTTCATCAGCAAAGCTGTTTTTCTACAAAAATAAATTATTCTCTTCCTGGCCAGATTCTATTTACAGTGACTGTTTAAACAAAGACACAGTCTAAAAATGTCAGGAAGGTTGTTCATTCTTGGCATATTTCATTGAACTGTTAGATGTGTTTATGTAATGTTACATATGGTAAAATTAAAGTGTCAGCCTGAAGTAGTTGAGGAGAGCTGTAAATATTTTTATACTTTCATCTGATTGGCCTTTCACTCTTAAAACTGTGTGTGGTTTGTGGTTTTTTCCAGGTTTTTGCTGAGTATCCTGGGAGCTCAGCTCAGTTGAGGGTGCTCTTAACTTTCTATGCTTCTACCATCGTGTCTGCTCTGGTGACCGCCGAGGACTTATCCGACAATATAGTCGCCAAGCTGTTCCCATATGTTCAAAAGGTTGGCCCTGCTCATGTGTAAAGTAGATTTTTTTGTACCTGAAGGAATTTTCTTGCTTTTGAAAATTTCACGTAGACATCAGTGTTTTCACATTGACAATTTATTTCAGGTGGTTAATGAGATTTAATTTATAGGTAAAAAATATGACTTCTTAAAAACTTACCAGAGTGGGATCTTAGGGCTCCTTAGGGATGAATGTTGGCTGTTTGGCCCTGCCATCTTCTCCCAGATCTGTTTTCTTAGTAGTCATGTTACCTCAGCGGAAAGAGAACGGATTAGAAAATCTCTTCAGGGCAGAGGCTCTCTTACCATTCCGTTTGCATTGACTTCTGCTTCTCAGTGTTTCTTCTCCCCAAGTACCTCATTGCGTCCCACCGTCCCAGATTCCCGATGGAGGAACTGCTTTGCTTCCCACCAGTGTCCCAGAATTATTGTCTTTAATTAGGCACTGTTTTGTTCCTGATTGAAGTCTCCCTTACACAGGTGGATGTTTTCATATAAAAGAAGACTCCTTGGCTCCTCTTAGGATGTGTTGTGGAGGTTTGAGTTGGGAGACCTTCTGAGATCCCTTCTGTCATTCAAGAGACTTGTCTCATTTCCATGTCCCCTCAGGAAAAGGGGCCAACATCTTGATTTTTCACTTCCGAGGAGCGTTGACTCTCAGTGTGTGTTAGGTTGTATTAATCTCTAATTTATGACGTTTCCAATTTGTCAAAGTAAAGTAACATTTTAAGTAGGATACAATAACACAGTTTGTCATTTTTCCCTTATATTTTAAAATATATTTAGGGATTGAAATCATCTTTACCAGATTACAGAGCGGCAACATACATGATAATATGTCAGATTTCGGTGAAAGTGACCATGGAAGATACCTTCGTCAATTCCTTGGCTTCACAGATCATCAAAACACTGACCAGAATTCCCTCTCTGATCAAGGATGGATTGGGGTGCTTGATAGTGCTCCTGCAGAGACAGAAGCCAGAGAGCCTGGGGAAAAAGTACGTATAATTGAATTGGCAATGATAATAATTACAAGTGAATGGAGTTATTTTGAATAGTTTTTTTTCATAAGATAAATTTTACACTATTTTTAAAAATTGCCATTCATTGTCTAACTTGTGAAGTCAACATCTTATGTCTTGCTTCTTCAAAGGCCATTTCCTCACTTATGTACTGTTCCTGATCTTATTACACTACTTCACGGGATTTCTGAAACATATGACATCAGTCCTCTTCTGCGTTACATGCTTCCCCATCTGGTTGTCTCCATTGTTAATCATGTTACAGGTATGTGGTTTTACACGTTGTGTCCAGAAACTTCCTTTCTCAGATGCGATTCTCTTAAAATAGGAACCATATCCTTGTTAATATCTTTAAGATATTTAGAGTTTCTGCTAATTTTTTTTGTGTAATGTATCTATTTTTATGAATAGAGAAATGTTTGAGGTGGGGAGCAGGTTTAAAGGAAATCCTTGTTAAATGAGTAATATGCTCAGTTTTTTTTTTTTTAATATGTGTTCTCACACAGTCTCTACATGAAAAAGACTGGAATTATTTTAAAACAGAACACTACTCAGTACAACTTTCCCTTCTCGTTTAGGTATTTAATGAACTTTAGTGATTCATTTACAATAAATATCCAGTTGCCAAAACAGTTTTTCTCCCTTGAGTCATTGAAAATACAAGATCAAGAAAATCTCATGCATGAAAAATTCAAATTTTAAAAAAGCTCGAAAGTTAATTAGAAGGTGATTATTTGCATTATACGTGTTTCACCCTTCAATAAATATAGAAAGACAAGGAAGAAATACTTGGTCCTGTTGCTACTGGACTAAGAAAGACTACTAAGAAAGTCATTTCTAAAGTTATATCCATTTATTGGAAAATAAGATTTGCTTAACTCCATCTCAGTTTAAACGTGAGTTTCAGAAACATGACTAGCACGAATGAAAGTGTACTTTTCCTGTTCTGATGGTGATGAGTAATGAAGCCAGGGCTCACGTTCATTCATAAATGTGGAATGGAAGATGACAGCTCTTGGTTCGGTAAGGAGGCTTTGAGATGAAGTTTAGCCTGTATTCAGGATAGTTTATTGAGATGTAGATTCAGATCCCAACTTCACCGCTTGTAGTGTGGCCTGGGGAAAGACTATATTCTTTGGACTTCCGTTTCATTCACGAGAGAGGCAAGATAGTACTTGTTTTTTATATTTTTATTTATTTATTTTTACATCTTTATTGGAGTATAATTGCTTTACGATGGATAGTACTTGTTTTTAAAAAATGTAGAGAATTTCAGGTAAAGGATAAGTGAGGGTAATGTATACAAAAGTGGTTTGAAAAGATATAAATGACTAAACAGGTGAAGTACACTTTTGAAAATAGGTAAAAAGCTGGATGTCGTTATATATATATGTTTTAAAGTTATTCCTGTAGAAAGATTTTCTGCTGTAAAAAAACTTAATAGCATACACATGTGGGAAAAGTTTTCCCCAATCAGTTTTAATTTGTTGTATATGCTTAGGGGAAGAAACTGAAGAGATGGATGGTCAAATCTATAGGAGACTCTTAGAAGCCATACTTACAAATATATACCTGAAGAACAACTTAGACCATTTGTTGGCTAGGTAAGCTGTTACTTTTGACATGCTTTTGATTTGTATTTTTGTGGCTTAGTATACTTTTGAGGGTTGGCTAACAGTTTTCCAGTATCCCTTTATAATGTATTTCTTGCTTTGTCCATGCCATTTCATCTAATTATAAGTACTTAGTCCAATGATTGTGGCAACAGAAAATGTAATTTCTCTTGTTTGTCTTTAGTGCTTATATGTGGTCATGGAAAGTTAATAGTAAAACTAAATTTGGGTTATACTACATGTAATTTGTGGTGGTTTAAAATTTCCTAGTACTAAGCGGACCAAAATGCCTGAAACAATACATCACAGTTGGCAATCAGTAAATACCCATTAGAAACTTAATATTGAGGGTTGGCATGAAGTAAAGATAGTTCAGCCTCCTGTTTTCTTTTCTTATTTGAAGGGCAACTCGATGCATTGAAAAGAATGTAGTCATGGTGGTCAGATGTAGGTTTAAATCTTACCGCCTCCGGCTAGTAGAATAGTAAGTTCTGACAGTCAGGCTGCGTGGATCTCGGTTTGCCGTTGGGCAGGTACCTATCTGGTGGGCGTGTCATTTGTGTCTCTTGCTCCCGTAGTTGGCTTGTGAATTCAATGAGGTTAAATATGCAAAGTACTGTTGAGAGCTTGGCTCTGGACTCAGACAGGGGTGGAAAACCTGCTCTACTTTTTATGGCTCAGTAGGGCTCACTGAGTATTGCCTCTTGCTGCTGTTCTTGTTTGACCTCAGGCAAATTATAAGACTTCTTAGTCTGCGTTTTTGTATCTGTAAAGTGAGTCTAATTTCTATCTTGTAGATGTCTGACAGAGAATATTTCTAAAGTACCTAGAAGGTAGTAGGTATTCAATAAATAGTAACTGTCATGTCTGCGTTATTTGTTTTGTTCTGCAGCCTTCTTTTTGAGGAGTATATTTCCTATAGCTCACAGGAAGAAATCGATTCTAATAAAGTATCTTTGCTTAATGAGCAGTTTCTTCCACTTATCAGACTTGTAGAAAGCAGGTGAGTTGTGTGTGTGTTTGTGCCCTTCTTAATGTGTACGTCTTGTTTTATAAAGAGATGATTCACAAGTCACAACTTAATATGGTGAATGAATTGTAAAGATACTGTTCTCCTTTTCAGGAAGGGACAGTTATAGGATTTAAATATATTTGAAATATAAGGGAAAATAGGGGTTGTGTGGGGACTATGGAGAGTATAATTTTTTTTATATAGACTTTCTGTTGTTGAAAGAGTCATAGTAACAAACTTGATCAATATCATTTAGTTTTATATGTTCCATTTGTCAAAAATTTAAGTCTCAATCTCAGTAATTTAAAAAATTACATATATTTTTTATACATATATGGTGTGTGTGGTTAATAACGAATAATGAACTAACTCTTTAATTTCATCCCAGATATCCCAAAACATTAGATGCCGTATTAGAGGAACGCCTAAAGGAAATTACAGACCTAAAAAAACAGGAGCTTTTTCACCAATTTATCTCTCTTTCTGCAAGTGGTGGAAAGTATCAGGTAACTTTTTTCAGGGGAATTATGACACTTACGGGTATTTGTGTGGTTAGTTGAAAAGCTCTGGAAGGAAATTTGCTACTTCACTTTTGTTTGGGAAGTTTCATAGAGAGAGAAGATTTTATACAGTTTGCCTAGTTAGCTGAAGTAAGACTCTGAGGCAGGAATTAAATAATTGGAGAAGGGTACAGTGAGTTTTAGATAACTGTGAACCTGATACTTATTTCTGGAAAAGCGTTTGGAAATTTTGTATATGATGCCCATCAGCAATCACCAAAAGATGGCCTAACATAAGTTTCTAGTGTTCCTTATCTTTCTCCTGTACCCTTATCTTCCCAGTGCAGAACCCACCAGCCACGTGTGGCTTTTTAAGTCATTGATTAGGAAAAGAGAAGTGGATTTTGTTTCATGATTATGTTAGAACTTCAGAAATTTTCTGGTGATTCGCCCTAAGTCTTTATACTAGAAGTTAGACATTTAAGTAGTTCTTATAATTAGCCTTGAAAATAAATGTTAGGAAGAGAAATATGATTGTTTGGGTTTTTCTCTTCCATAATTAGACTTTCGTCTTTCATGGTATTTCATTTCCAAAACCATATGTTGATAGACTTCCTTCGTAGTCTAATTATCAATACATAAATAAAGTAGTCACTAATTTGAGTGTCACTGTTACATCATTTAGATGAATTGCATTCTCTTCAGTGATCAATTTTTTTGATTTATATTTTCATTTAGGCGCTAATACAGTGATTTATCTTAGGTGCTTTTCACCTTGGAATCAGATATATGCCGAATACAAAATTACTTCATAGAATTACTTCACTAATTTAAACTTACATGTAGACACAAGTATACATGAAATCGCAACATTCACAAAACAAATTTTTATCTGCTGTTACTCATACTATGTTCTGGAGACAAAGATTTTTGCTTTACTTTTTACTTTCAGTTTGGTGTACTTTTTGGTTTCTGAAATTAGATGGTTGTTACTGAATAAGTTGGGCAGCTCGGGGTGGTTTTCTCTGGTTCTTCTTGATCATGTGCTGCTCAGATTGAATGGCGAGATCATGTGGTAATTGTGCTGAATCCTGTAGTTTTTAGCAGATTCTGATACCTCCTTGATGCTCAGTCTGAATCATCCACTTGCTCCTGTGAGACTTCTGGCCGTTAATCATCTGAAAAATGTCATGACAACATCAAAGGTTTGTGTCAGATAGCCTTCATTTGTGATGTTTTTACCCTTATGATGAGCAGTGTAATTCTAGAATAAGAAATTGGAGTTACCACCTAGAATCAATACTGTTTAATTATAGAGATAAGCCTAATAAAGAATATGGGCATTCACTGGACAAAGATTTAGGACCATACATGCCAGAAGCCACCATTTTAACCTGTATATGTTTCCACGTTGCAGATGATTAGGTTAGCTTTAGTTGAGAGTTTTTCAACCTGGGATTTATAGATTAATTTACAGAGGGTCATAAATTATCTGAGAATTTTTTAGTTTTGAAATTTGAATTTGATAGTCTTAAGTTTAACATGAGCGTGATAGCGTGATAGCTTTTGGAGCCCTGTTCATGATTTCGGTACCTGCCAGTTGCATTTGGCTTTAAAATTTTGGTGGCTCCTAATAGTAAGTACAGAAGCTGACTTAATTTGTAAATAAAGCCTTTAGAACAAAATGATATTTTACAAAGACTTTGCAGTGATTCAAATAGAGCAGTATTTTCCAAACTTTAGTCATTCAAGCAAATATTTTGCTGTATTAGCTGACCACTGATGTTATTATTTTTTTAAATTTTTCTTTAGTTTCTTTTAAATGGACTCATTTTTTCACATAGCTTTCGTTTTTTTAAATTGAGTTATGGTTGATTTACAATATTATATTTCAAGTGTACAACATAGTAATTCAGTATTTTTATAGATTATATACTTCATACAAAGTAAATACAAAATTTTGACTATATTCCCTGTGCTATGCATTATATCCCTGTAACTTAATTTATACCTAGTAGTTTATACTTCTTTATCCTCTTCGTCTTTTTCATAGCTTTTAAAATCATGCGTTTGAAGTGCTAATTGTATGTACATTTTACTGTAGGTAATACAGTTTGAAATAAGAATGTTCATCTGTTAATATCTAAAATCATCTCATGTACTACCGTTTGCATATTTGGAAAATTTCTAGACTAGATAAAAATGCTACCAGAGTTTAGTTTCTCCATAGCACATAGTAGTATAAACACACTGAACTCTAAACTTGTGTCATGACCATTAAAACCAGATTCATATTACAAGTAGAATTTAATTTCAGCTAATCGTAATTACCATGTTGTTTATTTAATTTTAAATTTTACTGTTTTTTCTTTAGTTTTTTTACTTTTCAATTGGTAATTTTAAAATATTTTTGTTCTCTTATATTTTTAAAGAGTTATACATAATTTTTAAAATGGTAGACGTATTCAAATTTGAAAAATATTGCTTGGCTTGATTCATTTCTGATCTGGTACAAATTATGTTTCTTTCATAGATTGCTGGTAGGTTTGTCTTATTGATTTGTTGGATAATTAAACTCAGTGAATACTGTTCTTTGTTGTAATAGGAAGATTTCAGCGCCTAGAATAAAAAGCGAGATTCCTGGAATCTCTTAATATTCTTGAAGCCATTTTTAGCCTTCCTGCTTTTACTCTTAATCCTGTCCTACCCTGCTTTTACTCTTAAGAGATTCCTGGAATCTCTTAATATTCTTGAAGCCATTCTTAGCCTTCCTGCTTTTACTCTTAATCCTGTCCTACCCTGTCCTCCTCTGGATTTGTTAGTTTTTTCAGTGAAGGGCAGTGTATACATTCAACTTACAGGCTTTAGTATTGTAATTGCAGTTAATGTCTGTCTTTGCATGCTTTGATTTCCTTTTCCCTTCACTGTTAATGTTCTGTTCTGTTCTCAAATTCCAGATTGAGCTATTTGGCTACTTGTTAGCTTTTGAGAAAATTTTGGCATTTGGCATTAAACTTTGACTTCAGTTTTATGAATTTTAGGGATTTTACTTTTTGTCTCCCAATGTTCCGACATAAATTATTTCTGTGGGATTATTTACTTGTTTTTTTTCTTTTCACCACCTACAGGTAGGGATATATTCAGTTTGGTTAGCAGTCTTATTTTTCTGTTATTGTGAATGATTTTATGCTTTATTTTCTTTGTTACTTAAAAGAAAAATATGAACTTTTGGGGGCAGACTGCACTGTCATCAGCACTTATCATCCTTGTAAAAACCTTGAAAATTAAAAGCTAACTTTTAACACTGCTTATTATGTCTAAAGTACTGTTTTAAGTATTGATATGTATTATTTGATCCTGTAACAACCCTTTGAGGTAGGTATTATTATTAGCCCTATTTTATAGATGAGAATAATGAGACCTAGGAAGGTTAAGTAACTTGCTCAAGGTCGCACAGCTAGTAAGTGGTGGAACTGGGATTTAAACTTAGACATTCTGGTTCTTTAGTTTGTGCTCTCCCAAAATCTAGGTTCTCATTTTAACAAGATGAACTCTTTAATGCAGAATTGTATTTTAATTGCACATCTTATTATATTTTCAATGGAAACTGGAAAGAGTTTGTACCAAACAATTATTCATCTAAAAAGGACTTCTAGAGTTTGCCTAGTTCAACGCAAGTGTGCTTAGTTTTGAATTCGCATCTGGGGCAGCAGAACCTGTGTTCCTTAACTGGAATTTTGGAGTGCTTTTCACAAAACCATACTTTCTTTCTAATGTAAAGTCTTCAGAGGTTTTAGCAACAACTAAATTAATATTTTTTTCTATTGCTCAGGAGAGTATCGAGGAGTCTTTCATTAAAGAAGCTATTTTAACCCGATTAGGTGATGATAACATAGATGTTGTCTTGTCAGCTATAAGTGCATTTGAGGTGAGTGAATTTGTTGTTCATTGATATGCATGTTTTGTTTGTAAATTTTTACTTACCCTTCTCACATGAATCTCTGCTCTAGGCAGCAGCGTATTTGGAAATTATTCTTTCACTGGAAATTTGTTCTGTTGAGCGCACAGACTTAAGCCTGGTTGGGGAAAGCACATGGGAGTAATTAGGTCATACAACTTTATATATTTGGAAGTTCTTTTAAAAAGGAAAAGTGCTTTGTGAGTTTTTACCAGTAGTAAACACGTAGGGATCCTGGGAAATTGGATCCTGAATGGCACTTTTGCGAAATTGCTCTCATAGAACTTTTAAATTATACTGGAATTCTTGGGAGATAAATTCTTTATAATTCATAATTTTTTTAAGTTCGTTTAACAAGCACCATATTTGAAGCAAGCAAAAATTTACTTACGGGTATTTTTTTCTCTCTAGATTTTCAAACAACGGTTTAGTTCAGAAGTGACAGTTTCAAATCTCCTGAATCTCTTTCAAAGAGCAGAACTTTCAAAAAATAAGGGATGGTATGTATTTGTATCTCCTCATACAAATAAATTAATGAAATTCTTTTCTTTTTAATATATTTATTTATTTATTTATATTTGCCTGCGTTGGGTCTTCGTTGATGGGCGCAGGCTTTCTCTAGTTTTAGCGAGTGGGCTTCTCATTGCGGTGGCTTGTTTTGTTGCGGAGCACGGGCTCTGGGCGCACGGACTCACTCGTTGTGGCTCGCGGGCTCTAGAGCGCAGGCTCAGTAGCTGTGGCGCACGGGCTTAGTTGCTTCACGGCACATGGGATCTTCCCGGACCAGGGATTGAACCCGTGTCCCCTGCATTGGCAGGTGGATTCTTAACCACTGCGCCACTAGGGAAGTGCCTGAAATTCTTATATTAAGTTCACTTTTATTTGGGTTTGTATGGATTTGTTGTAACATTCTCTATGTTTGAAATTTTTCTTAATAAAATGGAAAAAGAAGTGTATAATGTATGATATAATACTGAGATCTGGGAAGTAGGATGGGAAGGAGCTTTAATTTTTTACTTCATATAATGTATTTCTATTTTACAAGGATAATATATTATACTTTATAATTAAAACAGTTACAAATATATTAAGTAAAAAATAAGCTCAGAATCACATGATACCTTCTGTAATGTTTTGATGAGCGTTTGTTATTTCATTTTTGGCACCTAAGCTTTTTGCATGGAAAAGTGACTAAGCTCCTTAGAGGATGAGAGCATGTCTTACAGGTTTTTGTGTCCTATTTAGTTCTTAGCATATAGTATGTGTTCAGATAATATTTTTTGAACTGATGAGTGAATCTCTGCTTTCTAGTGGAGTTGAGATGTATAGTGTGATACGTTTTATGTTATAGTTAACCTAATGATTTCTCAAAAAGAAAGATTTGACAGAGTTGGTTTAAAATTAATGTCCCAAACAACTCCTTTGTTAGCATGGATTTTAAGTGTTATCTTGATGTTTCTCAATAATGTGTTTGGTAAAGAGACTAGGATGGTGTCAGTTGAGCTGGAAAAATGTAACGATGACTTTTTGCTGAACTGAAGTCTCTAATGTGTCTCAACCAAATGTGTTTATGTATCTTTTAGGTACAATGTGCTTGAGATAGCAGCAGACATACTAATTCAAGCAGAGATACTGAGTGAAAATGATCAGTTGTCGAATCAGGTGGTGGTGCACCTGCTGCCATTTATGGTCATCAACAATGATGATATGGAATCTGCTGAGATGAAAATGGCTATATATTTATCAAAATCAGGAATTTGCTCTCTGCATCCTTTATTAAGAGGCTGGAAAGAAGGTAAGAAATTCAGTTGCTTTTTAGAAAAAGTGAACAGGTGACACTTTAAAAAAAGATAACCATAATTAAAAATTGGCAGTGATTGTTATTTGAAATTGTTCATTGTGTTACATGCCAGCAAGATATTTTAAAATTTTTGCTAATATGGAAAGTATACAGTGAAAAGGACACTGACCCACTGAAGAATTCGTAATTTTATGAAAAGAAAAATAAAAAGCAAACCTTCGTAGGAAAATTGTAAAACTTTTGCCTAAATTCATTACTTGACATGATATTTAGGTGAGTGTTAGTAACATAAGGGCCCTCTGGTGTTCAATTCCTTTTTCTTTTTTAAACAGCTCTTGAAAATGTGATTAAAAGCACAAAGTCAGGAGAACTAATTGGTGTAGCAAATCAGAAGATGATTGAGTTGCTGGCTGACAATATAAATTCAGGGGATCCCTCTTCAATGTTAAAGATGGTAGGTATGTTGTCGAAGTCAACCCCCTGGGTTTCCTTCTCATAATCTTATTGGATCCTCAGTGATTGCTTTACTAGATTCTTCTAGTTATTTTAAAATAACTTTTCCATTCTTGAGTACTTTGTTTTGTTTTAAAAACATAGTGTTTAGTATATTTTGCAGATTGTTTGAAATCCTTAACATTTTATGTAATTTATTTCATCCTGGTTGTATATTGGACAGTAGGAATATAATGTCTACTTTTTAACCTTTTTTCCTCTCATTTAAAATATGAAAGTCATATTTTTTGTTAAAATAGCAAAATATCTAAAAGAGGAGAAATTTTCTTTTGCCTTAGTAAATCTTTTAAAGGCATAAAAACATCCAGTTGGCAAGTGCAGTTGTGTTTGTTATAATTTCTGAAATTATTTATTTTTATGGTTACCCAGAAATCAATGCTTACTACTTTTTTAAGGTTTTATATATATCATCTCACTCTAAATATGAAATACATGATACCTAGATACCAGAGGTAGAAAAAATAGTTTTTATGCAAACCAAGAGCTACCATTCACGGAGTCTGTCTATTTTTCAAGGTGGAGGATTTAATAAGTGTTGGAGAAAAGGAGTCCTTTAGCCTGAAGCAGAAAGTGACTTTTCACGTGATCATGGCTGTACTTGTCTCCTGCTGTTCGTCTTTAAAAGAAACTCATTTTCCATTTGCGACAAGAGTCTTCAATTTGTTGCAGAAAAAAATAAAGAAGCTCGAAAGTGTCATTACTACAGTGGTAAGGAGTGCAAACTCTCTGGAAAGTTGAATGTTAGAAAAGTGACTGCCTGGCCTGTTAATCGCAGCAGAACTGAAAATCGGGGGCTGAGATGCTGAGTCTTTGGATTCTAGGGGTGAGATGTGAGTCAGCCTTGGGTAGCAGTAGATAGTGGATTAGGTGCTGTCTTCCTTTTGCAAGAAATTTAATTGAATCATGGAATTTCGCGTTTGTGGTGTTTGTGTCTGATAGTTGACTCTCCCCTGTATCATCTTTATTGGGTAAGTATCCAAGCTATACTTAACTACGTCTAGTGGTGAGGAATTCACTAGATATATTAGTGCTTGAATAAAGTATTGTTTCATTCTGTTGTTTACTAGAATAGATCTTTTGTATTATTTTAATTTGGATTTTGCCAGCATACTATTATCTTTGACAGTCTTACTAAGGAACATGTTTCAGTTGTTGATATTTTTACGAAACACCACACCTTGGGGTTATAGATTATTTCTTTTAATACCTGCCATGGAATAGTGTCTTGTATTTAATAGTGTCTTGTTTTTATTTGTTTTCCAGACTTCAGAGGGTTCCTTGTTGTAGGAGATGCTCAACAAATCCCATCTTTTTAACGTTCACTTATACTCTTAGGATTTTATAAGTTCTGGTCATAGCCATTATAGCTAAATTTATGTAAACTTTAAGAGACTGAATCTTCATATTTTAAAAAATAGCCCAGGGAATTCCCTGGCAGTCCAGGGGTTAGGACTCGGCACTCTTTTACTGCCAGGGCCCAGGTTTGATCTCTGGTCGGGGAACTAAGATCCTGCAAGCCACGTAGCGTGGCAAATAAATACATACGTACACACCCACATACCCAGATGAGCCCTTCTTAACTTCTTTCTTTATTTTTTGAAAGTGTGGTGACCCGGACTGTGTTTGTTCTCAGTGGTAAAGTGTGGAAAAATCGAGTGTTTTATACACACGTAGATAACAGGTGGTTTTATATTTGATGCCCTTTCTGAGAGACCCGAGCATCTTTTCGGCCGTAGCAGCACTTTGAGCCAATGAAATCCCTCACTAGAGATATTATCTTAAAAGTCTGGCTTTGGGTTATTTTACTACCAAGTTATTATTCTGCGCTCACCTACATGGAGTCTCGTTTGTTGTTTTCCTGCACCATTTCTCATGCTTCCTTTTGGCGCTTGTAGTGTAACATCTAAACACCTTAACGTTTTGCTTCTTATTTAGAATCATCTGCAAGTTTGGGGATTTGACCATGTACCTTCTTCAGATAAGCAGGAAAAGTATGAAATGAGAAAAGTCCCCTTAAGGATCTCTTGGAAATCCAGTACCTTATTTTTCTGTTTAGAAACGTGCCTACCCTTTATTTGACAAGGATAAATTACATGAATAACATTTGTTTTTAGGGATGATGTTTTAAGAAAACATAGATAAAATGAAGCCATGATGAACTTATTTGTGTCTTGTGACTAGTGATGGTTAGATCTCTTTAAAAATCTGATTAAAACTATTATTCCTCTCCCCACCCAAATACACATATAGACAAGATTTTGCAAATTACCCAGTCATATAGCCATTGCAGTCCATCTGTATAACCCATGTTCAGAACCCCTTTAAACTTGTGCTATTTTTGCTTCCTTTAACATTTCAGGAGATCCCCTCAGAATGGAATTTTGAGCTGATGATGGACAGAGGGATACCATTGGAGCTGTGGGCACATTATGTAGAACAGCTCAAGACTGCCCGGAGGATTGCTGTGGAGGACTCAGTTTTACTCGTGTTTTCACTGAAAAATTTTATTCATGCACTAAAGGCTCCTAAATCTTTTCCTAAAGGTAGGACAAGCTGTGAATCCTTTGAATGTGATACTGTGGAAAACTGAGTTATTGATTCCACAACTTGTTCTTTGTCTTGAATGAGAAGTTCTCAGCGGTGTATTTGCATAAGTTTATGCACCGTTTCTCCTTCTCTTAACGTCCCCGTAGACGATACCTGGTGGAACCCTGAGCAGCTGAAAGAAGACAGCAGAGACTACTTGTGCTTGCTCATTGGGCTCTTCGAGCTGGTTCTCAGTGGTGCTGACACCGTCCATTTTCGGGTTCTGATGAAACTTTTCATGAAGGTACTAGCTCACCTTTTTCAGGCAGACTCTCCCCTTGAAGAAGATGTTGTAGATTCTTTGAGTTATGACAGTTTTTAATGAACATGAAAGTAGACTTTTAGACGAGCGTGTGGTGATGGATGCAGACCCTGTAAAGCAGTGCTGATTCGTGACACCTGTCGGTAGGTTGGACGGAGACTGACATTGCTGCCGGCCTCCTCATGCGTTAGGCCTGCTCAGGTGTTTAGTAATCACAATGGCCAGATATGTTCGGTTGACTACTGTCATTACCAATGAGAAACTGCAGTTCAGAGAGGTGATTTAGGATATGCAGTCGCTCGGTGAAGAGATTGCATCACGGCACCGTGACCTCTGTGCTGCCACGCCCAGTGGTCAGTTCTTTGCTCTTGTCTTACCTGCCCTCTCGACAGCATTTGACACAGTTGACACTGCTCACTCCACCCTCACGGTACTTTCTTAGTGAGGCTTCCCGACATCACTTTTGTCTTGGTTTTCTGCCTGGCAACCTCATGCTTTCCATTGTTAAATGTGTTCAAGTGCAAAATTATAGTGAGTCGTCTGAATTCTTTCACACCCTTCCCAGTCGGGTAAAGTACCAAGCAGAGAATAATTTTAAGTGACTAGACAAAGCAAAACGTTGCGATAAATTGTTTTCTGTAATTGTACACTAGTGGAAAGAGGATTTGGAACCAGCTTATGTGAGTAAAAATTAAATTAAACTTCACTGTGTTTTGTTTTTAATTTAGGTACATCTAGAAGATGTTTTCCAGTTATTCAAGTTCTTTTCTGTTTTATGGACCTATGGTTCTAGCCTTTCAAATCCACTTAACTGCAGGGTGACAACAGTGCTGCAGACTCAAGCTCTTTATGTGGGCTTTGCAATGCTCTCTTCTCAGAAAGCTCAGTGTAAACATCAGCTGGCATCCGCATCTTCTCCAGGTACTACAAGTAGCATCGTTCCGTTCTGTCGTGACCAGATGGTAATTCTTTCTCCACGTGTGGTGTGTGAAGGTCGTAGTTTGGAGAATTTCTTTTTATTTTTTTATTAGTGTGGGTGGATACTCTTTCTGTCTGTGTATGTATGTATTTGTGTGCGTATCTATTTTTGTGTATTTGTAGACTGTTTTTGGTTACTTCTGAGTATTGCTTTTAAGTTCTAAACGTCAGTGGCAAAATCTCACCAAAACAGATAATAAAAATGGCAGGTGGTTAATCATGGGTTTTTAATATCCATCTGTTCATTTTTTGAATAGTAACTGGGCTGTCTAGGGAAGCCAAACCATCATAATACAATTCAGCATTCAACTGATTAATTATTAAATTGGTCTCCATTCAAGCAGCCCTCCTGGATTTCTCTCTTTTATCAGGTATCTCTTTTATCAGGTTGGACGCTCACTAATGAAACACCCAAAAATAAAACTTCTGTTTTTATAAAGTAAATTGTAAATTTTGCAAAAGATGCAGAATTTCATAAAGTTGATAAATATGCTGTTGAGAAGTGGATTGACTTGCAAAGCTATTGACAAATGAGAGGATCTGTCAGAATTAGACCCTATAGTGATTGACGATGAGAAAGTTGATGAGGATGATGGAATCATTTAAGTATCAGAGGAATGAGAGTGGCCTGTGGAGAATTTGAACATGCTCTTGATTAAGGTTTTTATTCCCAAATCACTTGTTATAAATTTTCTATGAAAGCAAAGTGAATGATCATACATTTTCCCCAGAACAATTTCTCAATATTTATCTTTTATTAGCTCCTTGAAAGAGCACATAATTACAGTTGTAACCAAAATTTTGTTATATGTGAGATAGATATACAATTTTAAGTTTTACTTACACAATAAAATCCCACGAATGTAATTTTTTCTCCACTACTTACTGAAATATTGCAGTCCCTTTTTAAGGTGGATTTACTTTTAAGAAGGTTTATTCAGGTTTTTCGGATGTGAATTTCCTGGACTTTTTTTTTTTTAACATCTTTATTGGACTATAATTGCTTTACAGTGTTGTGTTAGTTTCTGCTGTAAAGCAAAGTGAATCAGCTATATGTATACATATATCCCCATATCCACTCCCTCTTGCGTCTCTCTCCCACCCTCCTTATCCCACCTCTCTAGGTGGTTGCAAAGCACCGAGCTGATCTCCCTGTGCTATGCAGCCGCTTCCCACTAGCTATCTATTTTACATTTGGTAGTGTATATATGTCCAGGCTACTCTCTCGCTTCGTCCCAGCTTGCCCTTCCCCCTCCCTGTGTCCTCAAGTCCATTCTCTACGTCTGTGTCTTTATTCCTGTCCTGCCCTTAGGTTCATCAGAACCTTTTCTTTTTGTTTTTTAGATTCCATATATATGTGTTAGCATACGGTATTTGTTTTTCTCTTTCTGACTTACTTCACTCTGTATGACAGACTCTAGGTCCATCCACCTCACTACAAATAACTCAATTTTGTTTCTTTTTATGGCTGAGTATTCCATTATATATATGTGCCATATCTTCTTTATCCGTTCATCTGTTGATGGACACTTAGGTTGCTTCCATGTCCTGGATATTGTAAATAGTGCTGCAGTGAACATTGTGGTACATGACTCTTTTTGAATTATGGTTTTCTCAGGGTATATGTCCTGGGCATTTTTTAAACTTTTTGAATGAATACATTGTAAGCATCTTTCTATATTAATAAATATAGAATTATATATATTTTTTAAATGTCTGCAGAATATTTTGTGTGAAGATACCATAGTTTATTAAAATAGTTATCTACTGTTAAACTTACGAATTTTCAAAAAAAACGAAGTCATAAGTAGTTAGATTTTCTAATTAGGTGTGAAATGTGCTATCCTTTGGCATCAAAGGCAGTGGCTTTTGAGGAATATATGCCTCTTTGTACATAGCATGACCAAAGGACCTAACTTTTCCTCTGGTATTGCTGCAAGATGGGCTCCCTTTCTACCCCTGCTGTCTTGCCTTCTGTCACCTCCCCACTTCCTGAAGTACTTTTGCATTTATGCTGCCTAGATATGTCACAGTTACTCCACTGAAAACAGGAGAGATGCACTCTGTTCTTCATGGAAGCTCAAGGACCACTAGAGTCCCCCAGGGCCTCAAGCAGAGGGCTGCTTCCTCATTGCACCTGTCCTCAGAGCACTCCACTGTGAATCCACAGTGAGCTTCTAGCCATACCTTTTCCCTTAGGAGTCTAGGAAGTGTTGGCTGGTATTTGTTTTCATATATTTACAAGAAAATATTATGCTGTGCAAAAGAAAAAGGGTTTGCAATATTAATATAATTGTATGAGTTAACTTTTTGTCAGTGGCTTGGGAATCTAACCAGTTTTTTCACTTTCTTTGCAAATATGTATTCCAGCTCAGGCTTGCATAGAGCAAGTCTTTGCTAAATGAATAAGAGTTTAACGTTTGTAAGCTGGAGGCTGCTGTTGGTTTGTTATGCCTTATCAATATAGTAAGTTTATCTACATGTTTAAAAGCAAAACTCAAGTATTTTTTTCAGCTTTTATGTAAAATATGCTATTTCAAATCTGAAAATATTAGTTGGGAGAATGAAGTCACATAGACTTTTAAGTGGAGGACATACTTAACAGCTGATTGCTTAAATAATGTAGTTTAACCCACCTTGGGTTCCAGTTACTTACTTGAGCATAGTAACCATAGTAGTTAGTACTTTGTTTTTGAATTTGGCTTTTTCTGAAAGCTCTGCCCCACTCTACTGGGAATTTTAGCAAACAGATACCTTGGCCTGATGCTGCCCTTTGTATGAATTCAACTTCTCAGCTGTTCATATTTGGCTTTACTTTATAAATTAATGTCATGGAGACCACGAAGGATTTCCAGCTTTCATATGACCTTCTTGGAAGAGTATGAAAGCTTATCACACTCTTCCTTAGCATTCCAGAAGTAGTGTATGTAGAATGGATCATTTCCAGCAAGATAAAAATCACCAAAATTTGCCCCAGTAAGTAGTATGGAATAAAGCTTAAATAACTAATTACCATTAAAGGATTTTAGATGTCTCTTTATCCTGGAGACTTTTCTTCAAAAAACCCTGATTCACTTGATTTCTACCAGGTCCTTGAAGCCGGTTATTTCAGTGTTATTGAAGTGGGCAGGGCATAGAACCAAGGAAAACGTCCAGATTCTTTGTCTAAAACCAGCACAACATCCTTACAGATAAAAGGCGATCGCTGTATTTAATAATGATGCAAAAATTCTAAATAAAATACTTGCTGGGTCCAGCAACATTATTTTAGAAAATAAACATTTCCCCAGAGTTCATTCCAAAATACAAAGTTGGTTCAAAACAAGGTATTCTATTATATAACTGGCTAGAGAAAACCCATATAATCATGTCCAAAGATCTGAAAAGGCATGAGATAAAAATCAGTAATTACTCCTAATTAAGTGACAGCAGAGTAGGAGTAACATGATGAAAATACTTCTCAAATCAAAAGCTAGTATTTTTGCCACGTAATTGGCGAAACAGAAGCATTCCTGTTAAGTGCATCATTTTTACTGAACATGGTTCTAGAAGTATAGTTGGCAAAAATAGATACGTTTCAGATACTGATGAGATGTGTGAATGACAAAGCTGATATCCCAGATCTGTGGGGTTCTTAGGTTGACTGTTACATAGGACATCTGCTAGCCATTTGCAAACATTAAAGAAGCTTGACTCCAACCTTATTCTTTAGACAAAAATTTCACCTGAACTAAAGATTTCACATTAAAAAACACTTAGTTTTAGTGTTAGAAGAAAATATGGAATACTAGAGGTAGATACTTTTAAAACTCTTTTAGAGTGGGGAGCACCTTTCAAAGCAGCATGTAAAACTGGAAGAAAAATTCTTCTATAAAGCTATAAAATTTCCGCATCAAAAAGAAAGTGAAAACAAACATCTATTCAGGACAAAATATCTGCAAAGTGTCATGCACAGATGGGTTATTTCCTCTGCACTCTTGTGCAAGGATGTATGTACAGGGTGTTTGTTGCAGCAGTTTTAATGCCAAAAGACTAGAAACAATCTAAACTTTTACCAGTAAGGTAAAATACAGTAACCAGTAAAGTAAAATACAATGGAGCATTTGTGTACGGTTTTAAAAGGATACTTAACGCAGATATGTATGTACTTACATGGAAAACCTTTCCAGTATACATTGAGATGTGATAGCAGTTGGTGCAGAACAGGGTATGTATGCTGTGGTCTCATTTGTGTGTTTTCAAAAGAATATAACAGAAAATGTCTAACACTTCTCTAGAATAGAAAACAAACAGTGACTGGTCTTCAGAGAGGGAGCTGGAGTTGAGAGGAAAACTTGCATCATGCACCCTTTGGTACTATTGAAGTTTTACACTGTTTCAATGTTTTGAATTGTTACTTAAATTTTTTTCCCTTTGGTTTTAGTGGTGACATCTCTACTCGTTAATCTGGGAAGCCCCATAAAAGAAGTACGTAGGGCTGCCATTCATTGTCTCCAGGCCCTCAGCGGAGTGGCATCCCAGTTTCATCTGATCATAGATCATGTGGTTCCTAAAGCAGAGGAGATCACCTCAGATGCCACCTATGTTGCTCAGGTAAACTCAGTAGCAAAGAAGATTGAGAGTGTGTATGCCCGTGTGGACACATGAACCTTTTTCTCCTTTCTTGACATTCTGCTTTGCAGGGATTTTTTTTTTTTTTTTTTTTTTTTTTTTTGCGGTACGTGGGCCTCTTACTGTTGTGGTCTCTCCCGTTGCGGAGCACAGGCTCCGGACGCGCAGGCTCAGCGGCCATGGCTCACGGGCCCAGCCGCTCCGCGGCACGTGGGATCTTCCCGGACCGGGGCACGGACCCGTGTCCCCTGCATCGGCAGGTGGACTCTCAACCACTGTGCCACCAGGGAAGCCCTGCAGGGATTTTTATTGACTAAGTCATTGAATTTAGAAATTGATATGTCAATGTCTGCACGTCTTTCTTCCCCCATTTTAAAAAGATAGCAATGCCATGTTTCATTTCTGCTATCTTTTTACTGGCTAAAAGGCCAGTGTTTAGCTTTTGATAGTAAGCTACCTGATGGGTAGTGATACCCTTTCCTATTAAGGGTATTGAAAATCATGAGCAGTGTCGCATCATTTGGCAAAGAATCTTCCATAAGTAGCACATGTAACTTTTTTTTTCCAATCCGGTTTTCTTTTTTTGTATACTAGGATTTGGCTACTTTATTTGAGGAACTACAGAGAGAAAAGAAGCTGAAATCTCATCAGAAGTTGTCTGAAACTTTGAAAAACCTACTTTATTGTGTATATAGTTGCCCATCTTATATTGCAAAAGATTTGATGAAAGTACTTCAGGACGTCAGCAGTGAGGTATGTGCAGTTTAAGTGGGCTGTCCAATCCATGTGATGTTACTAAAGATTATTGTAACTGCTCACATGTGCGTAAGACTTTGTGAGAGTTGCATGTATACACTCAGATGTGAACATTTTATTAATTTGGGAGGGGGAAGAGTTGAGGTGGAGAAAAGAGATACAGGATACAAAAAGCAAATATTAGTGAGTTTCTTTCCATTTTAAAATTGTGTGTTATCCCTGTCTCATCACTGATGTGATTTTAAATGAATTTTACAGTTACACAGGGAAAAACACTGGCGATGCACTGCTGAAAAACTGTCAGTTTTTGTTTGTTCTTCAGGTGAAAATCCTCCACAAAATAATATATTTGAACATAAAAGTCTGTGCACATTCCAAAATCATTTACTCATTTTTAAAATGTATGTGGCTGTACCTTTTTCTGTGGGGAGAATCCAAAGCTTTCATTATGTTGTCAAGGAAGCCTGTGATTCAAAAGAAAGAGGTTGTGAATCACATGTTTGTGTGGTGGTTTGTGCTGGTACAGAAAAACTGCTTCTCATCCTTGTGTTCCAAAAACGCCCATGGACCTTACCATTCTTGGACTGACTGCAACTTGAACTAAAAGAGGAATCAAATGGAGTAAAAGCCATTTGATTATATTGTCTTGTTGTAAGCAAACAGATGGCCTTTATCAGCCTGGTATAAATAAGGAATTGACAGTCTTGGTCTGTAAAAAACCAAGTAGTAAATATTTTAGGCTCTGTGGGCCATACAGAATGTGTTGCAGCCACTTAGTTCTGCCATTGTATTGCGAAAGCAGCCTCAGACAGTATGTAAACAAATGAGCGTGCCTGTGTTTCAGTAAACAAAATTGACAAAAACAGATGGTCCTCTGGACTTGGCCTGCAAGCCGTAATTTGCTGACTCCTGGTTGAGTTATTAAAGACTCCAGATACATAATTTGAATCAATATTAATTACACAGCATTGGAAATGTAGTGTAGAAAAAGTACAATTTATTTTTATAGTCCAAAACTTGAGTTTGTATTTCCTATTTTCAGAAAGTGTTAGGATGCTCACAGATTATTTTTCTTGTCATCTCTAAAGGGTGTGGAGCTTTTGACTGTTACAGACTGAACTGTCAGAGGGGACCTGGGTGCCTTAGTTGGATTAATAGCTATCCCTGTGTCTTAAGAGGTCATTATTTTATTGGTTTTTTTTCTCCAGGCTAAGCTTCCAGTCTTGCAGCATATCTTCGGATGTCTTTGTACAGCTAGCAAAGACTTGTATCCATATAGATAACTATTTACTAATAAATTTTCCAAACTTTAGATGGTACTTTCTCAGC
The DNA here is from genome assembly GCF_039906515.1 of Pseudorca crassidens. NCBI lineage: Eukaryota > Metazoa > Chordata > Mammalia > Artiodactyla > Delphinidae > Pseudorca > Pseudorca crassidens. The sequence goes on from NC_090311.1 coordinate 77,966,792, forward strand.
TGTTGCCTGTGATTGAGCAACTGTTAGAAAAGATCCAGAAGGAGCCCACAGTTGTCCTGAAAGATGAGGTCATTGCTCTGCATCTCATTCTGGGAAAATATAATGAATATTCAGCTTCCCTTTTACATAAGGACCCGAAGAGTCTAGATATATTTATAAAAGCTGTGCACACAACAAAGGAACTTTGCACAGGAATGCCAACCATTCAGATTACAGCCCTCGAAAAGGTCAGTGATTTCTGTCAGAAACTAAAACATGTTCAGGGTTTCAAAGATCTGTAATGTCTTACTTCAAGAAAATAGACTGGGCATACCTTAAAGGAATATGATATATTTGACCCATTTTGCAAAACTGAATGATGTACATGAGTCATTTAAACTGACAAAATGGAGACCAGTTTCACATTGTAAAAGAGAATGATAGAAAGATCATGTTTGGAATTGAAGTTTGTTCATTTATCTCAATTGCCCTTTTTTCTGCCTCTAGATTACGAAGCCATTTTTTGCAGCTATTTCGGATGAAAGGGTTCAGCAGAAGCTTTTGTGCACATTGTTTGATTTATTGGTGAACTGTAAAAACTCACATTGTGCTCAGACTGTTAGCAGTGTTTTTAAAGGGGTAAGTTGCAAACTTCCTGCCATTTGTTTATTGATGTTTACTCTCTTCCAAGTAATACCATGTTTAAGTTTCCTCCATTTTATAATGCTTTTAGGAAGTCAGATGTTCCCATTAACCAGAATCATGGAAAAGGAAGTCATAGAGAAAGTGCAAAATCAATGTTATAAGTCTTCATCATTATTTTATTATTATTATTTTTTGCGGTACGCGGGCCTCTCACTGTTGTGGCCTTTCCCGTTGCGGAGCACGGGCTCCGGACGCGCAAGATCAGCGGCCATGGCTCACGGGCCCAGCTGCTCCGCGGCATGTGGGATCTTCCCGGACCGGGGCACGAACCCGTGTCCCCAGCATCGGCAGGCGGACTCTCAACTGCGCCACCAGGGAAGCCCCATCATTATTTTTATTGTATGAAATAATTATAGTTTTGAACACGTAGGGTGTGTGTTAGTTTGGATCTTACTCATATTAGGGAGGATCTCCCTCTTATGCAAGAACAGGAATGAGTGGTGGCTTCATGTTCAGCTGGGTCGTGGATTATTCTGCTTGATTTAAATAGCTGTTTAATGACATATAGAATGGAATTGAGAATCTGCTCATTGGTTTATATGTATATTGAAACCTAGCTGTAGATCAGAATAACCACCTAGTTACTTAGTGTTTTGTTTTGTTGTGCTTTTTTAGGAAAATACTTTCACAAAAATAGATAATAGTGTGGTAAAGTCTTAGTATCCAGATTCTGCAGTTTTCAGAATTTTAACATAATTACTTAGATTTCTAAGATGAGTTAAGTGGAACAAATTAAGGCACAGAGCAGTGTACATAATATGCTCCTCTGTGAGTGTGTGTGTGTGTGTGTGTCTGTCTGTTTGTCTGTCTGTCTGTGTTTAATCGTTATAGAGCTGTTGGTATATGGAAAATTTCCCAAACAATACATAAGAAATTGTCAGTGATATTTGCCTTTGGGCATTGGACTGGGCTGTAGGGTTGTAGGGGGACAAAGTGGACAGAAACATGTTCATTGTATCTGTTTGAATAAACGTAAACTGCTCTAATTTTAACCCATGGAATCCTGTCATCACCCATTCTTCCTTCCTATTCCAGATTTCCGTTAATGCTGAACAAGTCAGAATAGAACTGGAGCCACCAGATAAAACTAAGTCCTTAGGCACAATTCAGCAAACAAGGAGGCAGAAAATGCAGCAGAAGTAAGAGTCATGAATGCAGTGAGAACACTGTTGTCCCCTAGGCCTTGGATGTTTTGGAACCATTGTGATTTTTTGATACCCATCAATTGGGCATAATCGGATACAGTCATTTTTACTTATTAGCGTTGATAATGTTTACTCTTCTAACTTTTTGTCTTGTCTGTTTCCCAGAAAATCACAAGATCTAGAATCTGTTCAGGAAGTTGGCGGTTCTTACTGGCAAAGAGCAACCCTCATCCTAGAATTACTGCAGCACAAAAAGAAACTCAAAAGTCCTCAGATATTGATACCGACTCTTTTTAACCTGCTGTCAAGGTAATGACACTTGCCTTTGATCTGTGAGAGAATGAGATTCTAATTCTTGCCCATCTTATTTTATTTAACATTCTCTTTTCACATTCACTTCTTGCTTAGCTAGTCTGTAAAATAGAGCAAGTTGAATACTATAGTTGAAAGATTTAAAGAATGATTATAGGAACCCGTTGCCAGGGCCCGAAACTAACCTTCATCCTGTATCACGTAATAAATGAGCGCTTTCTCCGGCCTACTTTCCTTCCTCACTTTCAACACCATGTCCCCGGGGGCATCATTACTTGTATTTAAGGATATAGTGTGACACCCGCTGTAGTTTTTAGGTGTGCGTTATTAGATAGCTATAGTGTATGCGTTGCATCGTGGATGTGTGCTCTCGTCCAAAAAGAAAGTAATTCCCAAGGTTGTCCTCTAAGGAGATTTAAAATAGGTTGATGGAAGGTGTGATAGAGAGGAGAGGTAATGTGACATAAGCGCCTGCCTGCACTAGAAGAATCAGAGTTAGAAATCTTACATCATGTTTATAGACTTGATGTTTTTTGGTTTTTTTAATAAGTTTATTTATTTATTTTTGGCTGCGTTTGGTCTTTGTTGCTGCTCGCAGGCTTTCTGTAGATGTGTCTAGCAGGGGCTCTAGGCACGTGAGCTTCAGTAGTTGTAGCATACGGGCTCAGTAGCTGTGGCTTGTGGGCTTTAGAGCGCAGGCTCTAGACTTGATTTTGTTTTGTTTTTTTTTTTGCGGTCTGCGGGCCTCTCACTGTTGTGGCCTCTCCCGTTGCAGAGCACAGGCTCTGGACGCGTAGGCTCAGCGGCCATGGCTCACGGGCCTAGCTGCTCCACGGCATGTGGGATCTTCCCGGATCGGGGCACGAACCCGTGTCCCCTGCATCGGCAGGCGGACTCTCAACCACTGCGCCACCAGGGAAGCCCTAGACTTGATGTTTAAATAATGTTAATATTTTATTAACATTAAATGTTTAATGTTAATGTTTTATTTTAAATTAAATGTTTATTTAATATATGTTCTGGACAGTGGTCATTAATGCAGCACTGAAATTGTACAACTCTTTCATTTCCCATCATTTCTCTTCCGGGCATCCTGAAGGTGTTTAGAGCCTTTGCCACCGGAGCAGGGAAGTATGGAATACACCAAACAGTTAATTCTAAGTTGTTTGCTTAACATCTGCCAAAAACTCTCTCCAGATGGCGGCAAAATACCAAAAGGTGTGTAATTTGTTGGAAGGAAAGGGGGGAAGGATTATCTACTCTGAGTATGAATGTACCTACCACTTAGAGACTTTTTATTTCTCGCCCTGTAGATGTTCTTGATGAGGAGAAGTTCAACGTGGAATTGATAGTTCAGTGCATCCGCGTTTCCGAGATGCCTCAGACCCATCACCATGCCCTTTTACTTTTGGGTGCTGTTGCTGGAATATTTCCTGTAAGTGTTAATGATTTAAGACTTAAGCAGATACTTTTCCCGTGGAAATGCGTAGGCCTGCACTGTTCTGAACTCAGTGGACATTCTGGGTCTTACAGCGCTGATGGGACTCTTGGCCCTGCTGCTTTGATAGCTGAGACCGTAAGCTGGTTGATCTTGCTAAGCTTTGGTTCCCCTTTTTGTGAAGTGGAGAATAATAGTAACCTTCTTCGTAGGATTGTTGTGAGAACGGGATTGGATAATTTATTGTTAGCACTTAGCACGGTGCTAGGTGCAATGTAGCTATCCAATAAGTGGTGGTATTAGTGTTATTTGGAAAAAATCCCGTGAATCCTCAGGTAATCCTCACACAGCTTTCAACCAGTGACTTAAAATTAATTTGATTATAAAGTACCTCAGTTAAAGAAATTGTGTTCCTTATAGAAATACGTCATTTAAAAAATTTTGAAGAGATTGAAAGTATTTTCATGTAGGGGATTTAGGTCAGATGTACGTAACCTGGAGTTCGTTCTCCATGACCTTTAGCGGGTCTCTTAATCTACTAAAATCATATACAAGATTTAAGGTGTATGGGTTTTTTTCCCCTTGGTGTAGAGTCAGTAGATCTCAAAGGGGTAGATATTCCAGAAAAAATTAAGAATCATTGCTATTTTTCTTTTGTTTTCATTGAAATATAGTTCGTATGCCATAAGAATATATAGTTAAATGCCGCCCATTTAAAGTGTACGATTCAGTGGTTTTACTTCATTCACAGAATTGTACACTCATCACCATTATGTACTTCCTAAACGTTTTCATCAACCCCAGAAAGAAACGCCGTATGCATTAGCATTCACTGCCTGTTTCCTTTACCACCAGCAACCCTGATCTACCTTCCCTATCCTAGACGTTTCCTGTAATGGAATCTTATAATACGTGGCCATTTTTGTGTCTGTTTTGCACTTCATGTAACGTTTCCAAGGTTCATCCGTTTTGAAGCTTGAATCAGTATTCTTTTTACGGCTGTATAATATACCATTGTACGTGTATACCATATTTTGTTTATCATTAGTTTACAGACATTTAAGTTGTTTCCACTTTTTGGCTGTTAACAGTTACGCTGCTGTGAACACTCGTATAGGAGATTTTATGTGAATATGTTTTCAGTATTTTCAATAGGAGTGGAATTGCTGGGTCATATGCCAACTTAACTTTCTGAGAAACTGTCAGACTATTTGCCAGAGCGTCTGTACCATTTTGTACCCACCAAATAGTGTCTGAGGTTCTATGTCCCCACTCCCTCACAGCTGTTATTGTCTTATAATAGTCATCCTAGTGGGTATGAAGTGGTGTCTTCTGATTTGGATTTTGCATTTTCTTAATAATTGATACTGATCATCTTTTCATGTGCTTATTGACCGTTTGTTTATTTGTGGAGAAATGTCTTTGCGAATCCTTTGCCTATTTTTAATTTGAGTTATTTCTTTTTATTGCTGATTTTAATGAATCTTGATACTTGATGTGCTTAAAATGGAAAATATGGAAAAATGTGTTTTCTTTCAGGATAAAGTTCTACACAACATCATGTCTATTTTTACATTTATGGGAGCCAATGTGATGCGTCTAGATGATACTTACAGTTTTCAAGTTATTAACAAGACAGTGAAAATGGTAATTCCAGCACTTATGCAGGTAAGCTGTCTTTCCACCATCATGGGTGTTATTTTTCTGATTTTTAAGATTTTACATAGCATGAAATTCAAGTAGTGGTAAATACATGACATGAAAAGCCTTTCTGAAATGCTCAGTTATTTATGCCCCTTAAATTTTAAAGTGGTGAAGCTAAGGAGTACTCTTGGAAATAATGTCTTTTGCGGAAATACCTATAAACATGCCGAGCTGGTTCTGCTGTACTGCCAGTATAACTATACAAGTGCCTTAACATTGCTCTGACAAAGTGCATTTACATTTACTGTGTATCTCAGGACATTGCGTCAGTTTGACAAGACCCCTGTGTAGGTCGATGAAATAGGAAGTTTTAGAGCAAATGTGTTAACATACAATTCAACAAACATTTACCAAGCATTCCCTTGAGAGCTCAGTACGCAAAGAGATGAGTGAGACCTGGTCTCTGCCGGACTAGTCTCGGCAAGGAGTGAAGAGTTTGAAACTAAAAAGTAGCCTTGCACATGAATGGGCATGGCTGTCGGCTTGCGTTTTCTGTTTACCCCCACTGTTGTCACTGTCTTTCCTCATGCTATTGACCATTTCAGCGATGACCATATCCAGCACCTCCTCCTTTTAATCTTGGTACAAGGTTGGTATTCTCTGTCCAGCAAGTTAGCCACTACAGGAGACGTATATAAAAAGGAAAATAACGATATGCGTTAATATGGTATATGCCAGTGGTATTTGATAAACACTGAAGAGTTCAGGATAGGGGAAGGTCCACGTGGGCCAGGATGACCACACAGACTTTATTAAGAAGTGGACTTTGAATGGGTCTGAAGAGGAGATAGGATTTGCCCCCTGACAGGGCAGGCAGTCCCGGCCTGGGGGTGGTGTGCGCAGTGTGTGTGAGGGACGTGGAGAGCCGAAGGGGGTGGAAGTAGGGGCACCGGGCTAGCCGTTCGTGCAGGTGTCTGTTCCTTCATCCTTTCATCCATTAGGCTGTTATATTCTGAGTACCCACACCAGGTGGTTTGAACTTTATTCTGAAAGCAGCAGGGAGCTGATGGCCTTGCCACACTCTGCTCTTCAGATTAAACCGTTCTTCTCGAGGCACAACTCAAATCCTGCTTGGTTTTTGCAGGACGGCCCGAGAGCAGCCTTGCTCTCAGGGCCCGTCTTTGGCATCTGCCATCTAGTGCCTCCTGTTAACCTTTTCACAAGTGTATTGTGTCTCGTGGAGATGATACATCTCCTTTGGGGAAGTGCTCACGCCGTGCACTTTGTAGTCCCCTCAGGGCCACAGAGTGCCGAGGACATAATCTATATATGCTCCTTGGATACTTACCGATTGGTCTTTGATTATTAGAATTCCTTTGATAACTTTTTGGGGGCACATCTGAAGGCCTTTTCATGCCTGCTTATAGCTTGTCTCTCGGAGGGTTATTTGCTTCTACTCAGTGTCCCTGCTTGCTGTCCTGCAGTCTGATGGTGGCGACTCTGCAGAAGTCACGAGGAACGTGGAGGGCATCGTGGTCAAGATCATGAGCGTGTTTGTAGACGCGCTGCCCCACGTGCCCGAGCACAGGCGCCTGCCTGTCCTCGTCCAGCTTGTTGGCACCCTGGGCGCAGAGAGATTCCTCTGGGTTCTCCTCCTCCTGCTGTTTGAACAGTATGTCACCAAAACAGTGCTGGTGGCTGCCTTCGGAGAAAAGGTCAGAGCGTAGGGCGCGGTGACAAGAAAAAACGGGGGGTGTTTCACACAGATTTTGTGTTACTTTCCACTTTAAACGTGGGGCTGGTGGTGCTTAGTGTGCACTACTTAACGGTGTGTGCTCAGAAGGGCTCTTAAAGGTGTTTCTAGCATTCTCTGAAATTGCTTCCAGAGCCTGAGGCACTGAATACCCCCAGGAGCAACAGGGCTTCTCCTGAGGGCGACTTGACTTTTCTAAGAAACTAGGCTGGTGCCGTGCTGGGTGGGTGTATTTTAATTAAGCCCCAAAGAGTACAGCTGTACAGGAATTAAGCTGTGTCCTGAACATGGTGTTGAAGGCCTTTTAGGGGGCAGGGGAGGAGGGTCGGTGTCACTGAAGTCAGTGAGATGCAGGTGACAGTTTTGAAGAGCCCTGTTTTGAAGAGAGATGAGGGCAGAAGTTACACGTCCAGGGCTGTTTTTAAATGGCTTCTTAGACGTGGGATCCAGGAATAGATCTAGGGCCTACTCCAAGTAAAGTAATATGTTCATTTCTGCCAGATATCATAATGCAGTTTATCCTGGAATTATGCCTCATAATTCTCATAAATTGGCTTTTTTATGTAAGAAGCTCAGTACCTGATTCCTCTGGTCATACACGTGACCATAAGGAACAGCGTGGAGTGGCTTTCTGTGCGAAGAAGTACTTTTAAAACGTTTCCCTTATTTGTACTTACTAAGTAACATAAATTGGAGAGGTACAGTTTACGACCTGTTTCTCTCCTCTACACAGGATGCTGTTTTAGAGGCAGACACTGAATTTTGGATTTCAGTCTGTTGTGAATTTACTGTGCAGCATCAGATCCAAAGCTTGATGAATATCCTTGAGTACTTAATGAAGCTGCCAGAGGAAAAAGAAGGTGGGCATTAAGTCCGATGTTAATTACTGTTTAATCTGGAAGCTTGAGAGAGGCAGAAGGTAATGCAGCTTGTCTTCAGAACCCATGGTGCGTCCTTAGAAGGATTTTTTAAAGTTAGTAATTTTTATTCGAGTATACGGTTGTTACCTTCTCAAATGTTTATGGAAAACAGTAAGTGGGGTTTCTGCTTGCTGTTCCTCACATGTTGACTTTCAGACCTCTGTGCCTCTGTGTGGGCTGTGGAGTGTTCCAAGTGTCTGGGATGAATTGATGGTAAAGTGACAGCAAGTTAGCAGCATCTTATTAGCTGTATCTTAGTTTCCCCTTAAAATGTGAAGCTTTTTTTTTGTTTTTTGTCTTCGCCGTGTGGCTTGAGGGATCTTAGTTCCCCAACCAGGATTGAACCTGGGCCACGGCCGTGAAAGTGCGGAGTCCTAACCACTGGCCCGCCAGGGAGTTCCCGTGAAGACCTTTATAAGAAGAAAAATAAAGCAGGTACCACAGCAGTGGTAACTAAATATGAAAATTTTATCACGTAGGGGTCTTGAAGAAAATTCCGCTAATTACAGCACCAATGAGGTTGGCTTAAGAAAGGGCTGACGTGTTGACTGTTCTTAGTTCTCTGCCCTTTGGAGAACAGTGAGGTACATTAGAAAGAAGGGTCTGAAGACTCCGCAGGGACTGTTGTCTGGGTGACCGGCCGTTTACCTTGTCTGCCCTGCTTGGCCGGGTTTGGGAGGGACAGAGCTGGGAGGCGCTGGTGAGCTGTGTGTGGTGACGTGCTGAGGACGAAGCCTTCATTCTGAGTCACTCTCTAGGACAGTGGTTTTTAAGTGGCCCACCACGGACCCCCAGCCATGGCACCCCAACCCCTTTCATATTTGATACATTTGAATGTGGGATTCTACAGAGTTTTAGGACAGACATCTGCAGCTTTTAGGGTTAAATGTTGAAGGCAAGGGATGACCCTCCTTTAGTCTGTTGTGGGCCATCAAAGTAAATGTCTCTTCAGCTTTGGAAATGGGGCATGAAGCCAGTTCAGACTCCTTTTGCAGTATCTTTGTCTTCTATTTATTTGTCTCAGTTACCTTATTTTTTGTTTGGTTGGTTTTGTCTTACATACTCTATATTCTCAGGGCTGTTTGGGTACTTTCTTGGTAAATATACTCCTATCTTTCACTTATTTAGAAGAGGAAAAACTGGGTATAACAAATTATATATACACATGCATATGTGTAATAATATACATATTGTATATTATGTGTATAACAGAGTAACAGATTTCTCTCTAAAAATTGTATGCATTTGAATGTGGGATTCAAATTTGAATTCAGATTCAAATTACCCTGCTCATTATGTCTGTATCTATATACCAAAGAATCAGGTCGAAGATGAGTGAGGTCACTTGTTTTGTTGCTCTTTTTCAGAAACCCTTCCCATATCAGTATCTTACAAGAGCGAATCACAAGAAGAAATGCTCCAGGTTTTTAACATAGATGCTCACACTAGCAAGCAACTGCGGCATTTTAAATTTTTGTCAGTGTCCTTCATGTCTCAGCTCCTGGCCTCCAATAATTTTATCAGAAAGGTGAGATGTTCTTTCAATGTGTTTGCTTTTTTTGAAGGAACTGTGTTTTAGGCTAGTAAAAACAGCTCGGCAAGTCCCTCATGAAAACGTGAGGCATGCCTGTAATAGAAACAGGTAGTGCTCTTCACCTCAACATGAACACCCGTTGGGCACGATCTACTAAGACTGTATATACGTAAACCCTGTGGCTCAGCAGTTCTGTTCTCCAGTAGTATATACCCGCAGAAGTGTGTGAACATGTGCACCAAAAGACATCGACAAGAATGTTCGTGGTAGCATTGTTCATGGTGCCCAGAACTGGCCACAACCCAAGTGTCCATCATCATGGAGTGGACAGAGCGTCTCGTCATAGCTGGACGTGGGTGAACCTCAGTGACACACAGCTATCTGGTGACTCATCAGCATAACATCGAAGGAGAGAAGGCAGACGCACAGGAATGCATCCTGTGATTCCGGTTGTATGAAGTTCAGAAACAGGCAAAGCACACCTGTGGTTTTAGACGTAACAACAGTGTCTCTCTTTGGGAAGGAGGAAAGGGCAGGGTCAAGTAGCGGAAGGATTCTGAGGTGCTGATAACATGCTGTTTCTTTACCCAAATATAGTGAGCTCTACACACATGGTTCGTGCACCTTTCTGTTTGTGTGCTAAACTTTAAATTAGAAAGAAGGAAATACAGAAACAAAATGAAGAAATAAAGAAACAGAAAGGAGGATCCAGGGTCATGACCAGGAACGTAAGAATGGCTGAGCATTCAAATATCTGTATTCTGTTTCTGTTATAATGCATGAACAGATCCGGGGGGAAACCTATGATCATTGAAATATTTAGAGAAAGAATTTAGTGAATCCAGCGTTTATTCGTGATTTCAGAAAAATAATCCTCACCACTGTGAGATGGACAGAACTCCTCAGCCTGATAAAGACATCTGTCAGAAGCCTGTGGTTTACAGCACACTTCATGATGAGACATTAACATGTGCCTGTTAAAGTCTGGAACAAAAGTGCCCTCTGTCACTATTCCTACTCAGCAAAAGAAATGAAGTGTAAGAATCAGAAAAAAAGAGACTTGATGAACTTGTAGAACTGGTAATTAGCTCAGCAAGCTCACTTGAGAGTGATCAGCGTAGACATTGCTCTGTGTCCAGCAGGCTTGCCGAGGACGGCGGTGCTTCCCAAGCACGCGGGCGGGTCAGTGTGATTGGACTAGAGAGTGATCAGCGTAGACATTGCTCTGTGTCCAGCAGGCTTGCCGAGGACGGCGGTGCTTCCCAAGCACGCGGGCGGGTCAGTGTGATTGGACTAGAGAGTGATCAGCGTAGACATTGCTCTGTGTCCAGCAGGCTTGCCGAGGACGGCGGTGCTTCCCAAGCTCGCAGGCGGGTCAGTGTGACTGGACATCAGGCGGACACACCCATGCGATGTAAGAAACGTGCTCCATGGCTGGTAGCACCACATGGCAGTGGGGCGAGAAAAAGTTCCAAAAACTAGAGCTGGCACGGTCTGTTTTCCAAGTGGGAGGAAGAAAGACTGATCTTACATATAAACAAAAGACAGTTTTAGGTGGATTAAAAACTTCAGTGTGAAAAGAATTACTTAGCACTTTGAGAAGAAAACCAAGGGAAAACATCGTTGTACCTGGAGAGTGGAAAAGAATTTCTTAAGAACTTGAACCAAAAGCCACCATAAACAATGAAAAGAAAGCCACAGACTAAAAGAAGGGTATTGCTGTTTATAAATCAAGAAGTATCCGTTTCTGTTAGGACAACTGGCAAAGAATATGAATTCATTGAAGAGGAATCACAAATGGCCAATGTGACAAAAACAACCTCCCTAGTAAGAAGGAAAATTCAGATTATAGAGGATACCACGATGTTATCAAACTGGCAGGAAGTTTAAAGTTGTTAATACAAGAAGTGGCAAGGCTGGGGGGACACGGTCATTTTTGTACAGTGGTGGGTAGCAGGAGTTGGTACAGCCACTTCAGAAAGTGCGGGGCAGTGTCCATTCAAAGTGAAGATGCTCACCCCTGCTATCTAGCAGTTTCCTTTCTCTATGAAAACTTGCCTAGATGCTCAAGGAGAAAGGTTCTTTTTTAGCACTGTTACTAAAGGGGGGGAAAAAGGGCCATAAAACTAAATATCTACCAAGGGAGGTGAATGAATAAATAAGTCCTGGTACATGGAGAGGAATACTGTGTGCAGTTAAAACGAATGAACTAGAACAACATAAGTTACCATAGATAGATCTCAAAAATCTAATATAATCAAGAAAGCATGTTGCCGGCTGATACGTACTCTTTGATAACATTCAGCCACAGATTCCAGTTTGTGGGGCTTGGGGTGGAAGGAGATTGGGATTAGGGAACGATACAGAGGGGACTACAGCTGTGTCCTTAAGTTTAATATCTTAAAATTAGATATGGGCTAACGAAAGATTAGCACTTTAGAAAACTAATAGGTGTTAATCGTTTGCTGTATTTTTCTGAATCTTTGTAGTACTTTACAGATAGTTTGAATATCTATAGAATGTAATCAAAATAAGTGAAAAGACTAATTAAATTAAGGGAAATGGAGTTATTGCAGTATGACGGGGTGATCTGGACCTGATTAAATTGTAATGTCAGAAAACACTGGGGAGTGAGTTGGTCGGTCTCTGATGTTTCATTGCACTTCAAATGATTTTTCATCATCGGCTGTCTTATTGTTCTAATGATGCCTTCTTTAAAAATTAGGTAGTTGAAAGTGGCGGTCCTCAGGTGTTGACAGGCCTTGAACAGAGGTATGTTACTTTTTAAAATTCGTATTTGGAAATAATTTCAAACTTTTAATCAAAAAGCTGGAAGAATAGTACACAAGACTCTCTTATGAGTGTCCTGTGTTTCAGGTTGCTAGAAATGGTTCTTGGCTACATTAATGCTGTAGCACAGTCCATGGAAAGAAACGCAGACAAGCTCACCGGGAAGTTTTGGCGAGCACTCCTCAGCAAAGCGTACGACATGCTGGACAAGGTGGGTGTTTATTTCTCCCTGTCTTCTGTGTTTTGTTGCTGTTCTATGTCACCGTAAAGTTATTTACCAGAAAGTTTTACTTTAAGAGTAAACTTAGCAATGGCTTAACAGAAGGCAGCCCAGATTTTTCTTGGAAAAGAATCTCTTGATGACTGGAGATCATTTTATCTGGAAAACAGTTGTTTCCCTACCAATTATGAGAACATGTGCCTCAATAAATATGATGCTTTAAATATTGATTCATGTCCCGCTGTATAATGTTCGCTTTATTCAAGTGGAATAAAAGATACCTATTCAGTGGAGTTTCTAGTTCATCAGTAAAGTCACTGGCCAAGACCACTGTTTAAGGTCTAGCTGAATTGCTTAGCTCCACGGCATTGAGCAGTTCACTTAGTGTGAGCATCCTTTTGTTGTTGTTTGATAAATGTGGTTAGTAATGCCTCCCTAAAAGGTTAGTCTAACAACTAGATAGTGGTGAAAATGCCTCGCACCTAGAAGGTGTGCAGCGAATGGAGGTCTGTCTTAAATGAGTCATCTTCCCTTTTGTATTTTTTATTTTCCTTTTTTGTTAAATGTAAAACTGCTGTGTAGGTCAATGCCTTGCTGCCCACAGAAACCTTCATCCCTGTGATCAGAGGGCTGCTGGAGAACCCACTGCCTTCTGTTCGCCGGAAAGCTTTGGATCTTTTGAACAACAAATTACAGCAGAAAACCTCCTGGAAGAAGAAAATTGTAAGTGAAGACTGTGCTACAGACCCATTTCCCATTCTTTGCTTTATCAGAGCTGCATTTAACTGCTTGAAGTTTCTCCAGCGGTACAATTTAAATAAGTGTATTATTATCCAAATACAATGCTGTGATGCGTGTGTGTTTAAAATGTGATGCTAATTTTGATAGGAGCCACGTATATACGTGTTATAAGAGCTCTTAGAGTGGAATTGCACCCTAGCAGTATTCTTGCTTAATATGGACCATATGTTGCCTTAACTTTAGCACGATTCTAATCCTCTTTCACTCCACACGGGTAGGGTGCTTTATATAAATACAGAATCGGTCACAAGCACATGCGTCCATTTATCAGTAAATAAAGCAGATGGAGAAAAGGTCGCTTGTGTTTAATCGTGTGGCGCAGGACGTCTTGGTCTGACCTCCATTTAGGCAGAGTCTCAAGCAGTAAAACTGGAGAAAAGGACTAGCATTTTGTTTGTAGCTTTAGTTATGTGGGACGGTGGGCTGTCTTTTTCAGGTTTACCACTTCCTGGAACTGGTCCCAGTCCTTGTGGCCATGGTGAAGCATAAAAGAAAGACATTAGAAGAACAACCAATCAACAGACAGACAGCTTTATACACCTTAAAGCTTTTATGCAAGAATTTTGGTGCAGAAAATCCAGAGCCTTTTGTCCCTGTGCTGAACACTGCCGTGAGGCTGATTGCTCTAGGAACAAAGGAGGAGAAGAACGTCCTGGGGGGTGCCCTGCTGTGTGTGGCCGAGGTGGTCTCCACGCTGGAAGCCCTGGCCATCCCTCAGCTCCCCAGGTATGTCGAGGGGACCGGACACAAGACCACCGCACGAGGTTTCTGGTATCAGCTGGAAAATAAAACCTTAGTGACTTTTTCCCGAGTGTCAGTAGAAGTTTCATAAAGTTAGATTTGTTAGAGAAGTGACCTTTTCTTCAAACCGGAAAATAATAACATTCTCGTTTACCTGATGTGTATTGTCCCCCAGTTTTTGCTCCCCTTTGACCAGCGTTCCTCAGAAGCAGTAGGTGACAACACTGCTTCGTAGAGGGGCCCAGCCGGTTGGGCCACAGCTGCCAGGTGCTGGCTCTCTCGTCGGCTCTGGTGTTTGCCAGCGTGCAGCCTCGCCAGCTGGCCAGGGTTACGCAGCCTGTTAGAGCTTTGCCGTCTACAAATCGAGGCAGCACCAACCTCACAGGATGCCCGTGGGGCAGTGCGTGCAGGGCTTTTTTGCCCGACACACAGCAAGTGTTAAACTGCAAGGTGGTGGTGTTATTTGTGATGTTGTGTCAGTACTGTGGGCACTGGGAGAGCTCTCGCTCTCGGTCACGTAAACCGTGTAGACGTTTTGTGGGACGTCAGAGATGTAACGGACATGGTTATTTGGATTTTTTCAGAGTGACTTCTGCTCCATTCTCCTCAAAGAAACTTGTGCCCTTTCTTTCCAGCCTGATGCCGCCATTACTGACAACCATGAGGCGCGCCCGCGACCTGGCCTCGGGCGAGGTCTACCTGCTCAGCGCCCTGGTGGCCCTGCAGAAGGTGGCTGGGACCCTGCCGCACTTCATCAGCCCCTACCTGGAAGATGTCTTGCTGCAGGTGAGCTGGTGACCACGGGGAGGAAGGGGAAAGCTTACAGATTTGATCGTTTTATTTGTGCTTGATGTCTTTCGTTTGGCAGGAAGATTCTTATTTCTGAGAAGAGGTGCTTGTTTTTAGTGAATGTGTCCCTTTTTTCACTGCCATCATCCCTCCTGTTTAGTCGTGACGTTGGTATGGGTGTCACTCTGTCATGAGGCTCTTCTCTTTTTTGACTTTGCAGGATGTATTTCATTGCTTCCCCCCCCCCCCCCCCCCCCCCCGTGAGCTCCTTGGCCTTGGTCTGGTAGAGCTTCTTGTAGAAACAGGCATGCCCACTTAGTTCTTCACCACCCTAAGGCGATGGCGGGCTAATGGCATTTCCAACTGAATGCAAATGCCCGAGAGTGGCCTCCCGCCCCGCCCCATGCTGTTGCATTGACCCCTGGCCGTTTATGAGGTTAGGAGCCTTAAGTGCCGTGATGCAGATGACTTAACCAATTCACATACTCTCCAGCCAGGCCTTGAAGGTAGACTTCTTATAGAAAGGGACCTCTGCATCTGAGGAGCTTTCTAGATTCTTCAGCAAAGGAGAACGTGACTGTCTCACCTCACGGGCCCCGGATTCCTGTTCACTAAGATGGTCGTTCTGAGAGCTCTGTGTCCTGCCTTCCATCATCTGCCTGCATCCCTGACTCCCTCTTCGAAAGAGGCATCTGTCCATTTTTATCTATTTAATTTATATTAAATACTACAAATAAATATTTATTTTTATTTATTTTATTTTAACATTCGGGGTTGGCATTAAAAGGAATCCTGTGTTGATGCTGAGTGCACTGAGCTTTCCCAGTCACCAGCGTTTGGACTGGCTTTTCCATCCTTACCAGGACTTTCTGTAAGTGTGTAGACAGATGCTCCCGGCGAGGACCCGTGGTGGCCTTGATCGTTGTTGTTATATTCCTACAGGTGATTCACTTGGAGAAAGTCACTAGTGAAATAGCTCCTGCCTCCCAGGCTAATGTCCATCTCATGTCCCTTAAAAAGACCCTGGCTACCACGCTGTCACCCCGAGTCTTACTGCCAGCCATCAACAAGACATACAAGCAGATTGAGAAGAATTGGAAGGTTAGACCGTACTGGGTATTATTAGACTTTGGAGGAGGGAGATGTGGTACTGAAATGTTTAGATTTTCACTTAAAAAAGAATATGGTGGTTTAATTCCATTATAAATGCATTAATGAACTAGAGGAATATTAACAGTTGGCATGTCTCTTGACTGTGTTTTCAGAATCTCATGGGCCCATTTATGAGCATCTTGTGCGAGCACATCGGGGTGATGAGGAAGGAGGAGCTCGCCTCCCACCAGCCCCAGCTCACCACGTTCTTCCTGGAGGCCCTGGACTTCCGCGCCCAGCACTCTGAGGTAGGCGTGTTCCCCGCCCCCGACCCCCCGTCCTAAACTTCTCACCTGACTCAGATCTGTTGTACTTGTCAAAGTTAGGGCTAGATGTCACTACTCTGGCTAACAAATCAGCTTTTCTGTTTTCAGAATGATCTGGAGGAAATTGGAAAAACGGAAAATTACATCATTGACTGTCTCATGGCCATGGTTGTAAAACTTTCTGAGGTCACATTCAGACCCCTGTTCTTCAAGGTGAGCTCTTTTCCTCTACTTCTCCTTTTACTCACGTATCAGTTATAAGATCTGAAGAAGAAACTAATGCTACTTTGTCTTTTAGCTGTTTGATTGGGCTAAAACAGAGGACGCCCCAAAGGACAGACTGTTGACATTTTACAGCTTGGCAGATTGCATTGCTGAAAAACTGAAAGGGCTTTTTACCCTGTTTGCTGGCCACTTAGTGAAGCCTTTCGCTGACACCTTGAACCAGGTGAACATCTCCAAAACAGGTAGGTAGCTGACTCCAGGTCAGCTGGTGCCCTTGCTCTGTGCACCTTAGCGAGATGCAGTAAGTGTAAGGAAGGTGAATTCTTTATAGTCAGTTGTCAGACACTGAAGTGTTGTAGCACTTTTCCTTTAGCAGTTAATGTTATTAACTGACTCACTTGGGAGGAAGAATAAATGGGCAGTCCTGTGTTATTGGAAGTAACTCTAAAACATTAAGATTGGTTTATTTTTTAATGCTAATAAGCAGTCCACTTGCCAAACTAAGCAATCTTAATAACCAAGAATCTTTTTTTTTTTTTGCGGTACGCGGGCCTCTCACTGTTGTGGCCTCTCCCGTTGCGGAGCACAGGCTCCGGACGCGCAGGCTCAGCGGCCATGGCTCACGGGCCCAGCCGCTCCGCGGCATGTGGGATCCTCCCAGACCGGGGCACGAACCTGCGTCCCCCGCATCGGCAGGTGGACTCTTAACCGCTGCGCCTCCAGGGAAGCCCTTAATAACCAAAAATCTTAACAACTCTGAAAGAACAGATCACTACCCCGAGAGACCGTCCATTTAATTTGTGCTCTGCCTTCATCCTGATTGTGGTTTCTAGATCATTTTAGAAATAACCTTCTGGTTATCTGTTAATAGCGATTTGAAGTTAAACACTGGAGATCAAATTGTGAAATTCAGTTTTTTGTTATTTTTGTTTCCATTTGTTTCTCGCCCCTATCTACAGATGAAGCGTTTTTTGACTCTGAAAGTGACCCTGAAAAGTGCTGCTTGCTACTGCAGTTTATTCTGAACTGTTTATATAAAATCTTCCTCTTTGACACCCAGCATTTTCTAAGTAGAGAGAGAGCAGAAGCCTTGATGATGCCCCTGGTGGATCAGGTAACCAGTGGAATCATCTTTTGTTAAAAGATAAGGAAGCCATCAGTGTTACATGCCTGCGGGGTTTATATCAACCAGAACCACAGTTTGCTGGTGTTTTTTTTCCTTTTCATGAAATTTTTATTTCAAAATTGATTTCTCATTTTTCATGGATATATTAATAACTTATCTTTGTAGTGGCATTTACCGAGTTTTACTTTAAATTTTTTCAAATAAGAGATATGATGTAAGGTGTATTAAGTTTTTAATTCTTAAAAACTGGGTTCATTGAGAATGCGTCAGGGTCTGGCTGCCCTCCTCTCAGAGGTTCTGCAGGGGGAAAGGGATGATGCTAAGGGCTGTGATTCCATTTGAGTTCTTATAAGGTAGTAAATTTGCTCTCTTTCTCTTGAGCGCAAATAGTACCTGGTTTTTGAGACTAAACAGCACCTTGGTTTTTGAGCCTGCTGATACCAGGAAGGGTAGTAAAGTACTATATACATTGAGTATTTTCTCAAACAGCAGTGAGACCCGTTGCTCAGTCCTTGTCTCACTGTTAACAGCTGGAAAACAGGCTTGGAGGAGAAGAGACGTTCCAGGAACGGGTGACGAAGCACCTGATCCCGTGCCTTGCACAATTCGCAGTGGCCATGGCAGACGACTCGCTTTGGAAACCACTGAACTACCAGATCCTGCTGAAGATGAGGGACTCCTCACCCAAGGTTAGGAGCCGCAGGGCCAGCAGGGATGCTGTGCGCTCTCCCTGGGGCCTCACCGGTCTGCACTGCTGCGTGTCTTCTAGCACCAGGGTTTGGCTGTGTCAGGCAGAAGGTTGAGCCTGGGAAACTTGGTTTTCTCTTACAGGCCATTTACAAATAATGGCAGTCCTCCCCCACCCCCATGGTGTGCTAGGCACGAGCACTAAAATACTTTACACTTTTAAATATTGAAAAGACTTGAATTCCTCATGTTTCTTAAGCACCATTTAAATGTCAGTGTGCTCCCAGAGACAGCATGCTTTGTCTACAGAACATTCCTTTGAGTTAGAGCAGAGTCCCTGTTGTGTATCGATCTCAGGCATAGGACTTGGTGGAGTAACGCACGGTAAGGGCTAGCGGTTGATGCCCATTAACGTGGGGGGGGGGGGGAATGAGCGGAAGTTTGGAAGTTTTCAAACTGTTCTAGCAATGAATCGCCATTCCTCAAGCTAATTATCACACTAGAACCTCAGGGGATAAAACAGACTGAAGCAGAATTTTGTTAATAAATTTATTAGTTGAAATTCACAGCATTTATTAGGAAGTAATGAAAACAATGAGGCTGTTTCGATGAACCCCCAAATTTTATTTTATTTACTTATTATTTTTCAGATTAATGTTTTTATTACTTTAATTTTTTCTAGTTCAGTTTCCTTCTTACACATGAAAGGATCACAGTGCCCAAAGTTTTCTTTTTCTACATTGGCTTGAAAGGTCTTGGAAGTAAAATGTAATTAACAAAATGTATTTTTCTTCTTATTATGCTAATTCTTCTTCACAGATGTATGGATGGGAACCCCCAAATTTTAAATTGTAGGATCTTAACAAAGTTGCAGCATTAAATTTGTTGTTTTGTAATATGTTGTTTTGATAGTACAATATCAAGAAAATCCTGATTGAACATAGGCAGTAACAAACGTTTTTTCAACAACTCACTTTGCTCTCTATCCAAATATTCTTTACCAGAATTACCCAAAACCAGAAGGAAGACTAACATAGCTTTTGTTTCAAAGTGAATCACTAAAAAAACAAACAACTGGTTGCATTCCTTGTCAGGGACAAGTCGTGAGCAACACTCCAATCTTTTAAGTTCCAAAACTAGGACATTTATGACACAATGAGTGTGTTTTTTAGTCAGGCTGAGGTGAGGGTGTGGCCAGAGCCGGCGCCTGGCCCCTCACACAACCACACTGTGACCCCAGTCAGGGTCCTGAGGACGGGAGTCCTGCCTGCAGTGGCCGGGGACGCGGTCCTGCCAGGTCAGCATCACCAGCGGCCAGGCCAGCTGGCGGCTCCAGTGCAGTCACATTTGATGACACACTTGAATTTGCAGGTGGCATTTTTACTGGTTTGTTTTAAGAAAAATGTTATAAAAAGACATTCACATGAAAGGCTTGTAATTCTAGAACACAGATTGAAAAGCACTGATATATAAGGTTGCCCATATTATAGATGGATCCCGAATTGTTAAACAAACTGGTATTCCAAGATGAAAGTTGGCCAGAAAGTGAAATAAACTCACGTGAGGCTAACAGTTTAAAATTCGGAGCTGATCTCAAGTTAGATCATAAAGTAATACAAGAATACTAGTTTTTTGTTTTTTTTTTTAATTATTCTTCACCTTTTTTATCCCTTTCAGGTTCGATTTGCTGCTCTGATTACGGTGCTGGCACTGGCTGAAAAACTAAGAGAGAATTATATCGTCTTGTTACCAGAATCCATTCCTTTCTTAGCTGAATTGATGGAAGGTAATTCCCAAACTATTAAGAAATAATTAGAGTGAACTTCTGTGGGAATGTGCCCAATGAGAATGCACATTTGGATAGCCTGTGATGAGCTCGTGTCTCCAGCCCTCTGTGCAGAGGCTGAGCTCCTGGTTTGAGTGGGATGCACGGGCTGCCTCATTGTCATTTGAGATTTGTTTATAGCATAATCTCACTATCTTTACTTTTGTGTTTTTTTGCTGACGGTGCAGACTATGATACTGTTTTTCTTTAACCTCACGCATGTCTGTGATTGAATGTTTTGGTCCACAGATATAGGGTTATTATACCAAAACATCCAGTGCCACTAAGGCTGCAATGGGGTGGCTGCCTGTTAATGACCAGCACTTACTCTGTGCTCTACGTGGATGATGTCGTTAATCCTCACAAGGCATATGCCGTTATCCCCCTTTTATAAAGGAAAAAACTAGAGGCTTTAAGAGATTAAGTAATCTAGCTGATAAAAATGTGTGACAGGTGGAACTGGGGTTTAAGTCCAGGTTTGCGCAGTTCTGGACCGACGGCAGAACGAGCACTGTGCCACCACGCAGCCCAAGAAATAACAGTGCAGCTTATTAGCGGGGTGGTGGAGGCGAGTAGACAGATGCCTTCACGTTAGCGATTCACTGCTGATCCAAAGCCAGGTGCCTGCACCTTTGTTTCCTCCCTCCTGGAGAGGGGCTGTGTGAACTACTAAGAGTGGCATCGCTAGGCATCTGGAATTTTCGTTTGTGCACCACTCTTTTGGGGTCTGTCTTATTCTGCTTCCCCAGTCCTAGACCGAAAGAAGGGAATGAAGGCAGGAAGGAGGAAGGCAGAGGAGGGGTTTCCAGGATGGCTTCCGCCTCAGGACTGTGCTTCATTTCTCTCTTCTGACTGACGGCCAGCGAATGCGAGATGTGAGGAACCAGGCTCTGAGAACTGAGGCAGGAAGACTGACTCATTTTGATTTTGATTTTGTTTTTAGATGAATGTGAAGAGGTGGAGCATCAGTGCCAGAAGACTGTTCAGCGGCTGGAAACGATCCTGGGAGAGCCGCTCCAGAGCTACTTCTAAAGCCCTGATCTCTGGTATTTCATGCTGTTCAGAGGTCAGACTGACTTCTCATATTTTTATCTTGGGTGTTTAGGACCATATTACTTTTGGTGCCGCTAACACCTACTTGGACTTCTTTACAAAATTCCCACCTGGTTTGTGCTACCACATAAGCCTCTCCTGCCAGTTGTACAGAATATAGAAAAAGAGTAAATGATACATGGTATTTTTATACAGACTGCTGTTTGTTTAATTAAGACCGTGGATGATGGTCTTTTCTGAGTGATGTTATTACCATTACATACATGATTAATTTTAGCACCCAAAGCTAACCCCCATTTAGACTGTAAAGCCTTAACTTTCCTGGTAAAGGACTGTCTTTTGTACGTAGCATCGCTGTCAGAGATTTCACTCAAAGCAGCTCTTTACTTCAAGAAAATGAGAGTTATTCAGCACCCAACAAGAATGCTTTCAACTGTAAAGCCATTTGGACTTTTACTTTTCATTTTGGGTAGGTGACACTTCAGTCTTAATTTTTGCGTGTGCTCATGGAGGGGAGTAGTTGTGGGATGCATTTTCTGCTCTGGAATATGATCGTCTCTCCTTTATCCTTCAGTCTTTTGGGGGACAGGGGGTGGAAGCAGTAGGCTGTTTATAAAACAGCCACACCTCACTGCTCCCACAAATAACGAGGGCTCAGAAACACCAGGTGGTAAGAGGGAGCCCCTTCAGGGTTAGAAATGCTCACATTTCTATCGGTGGTTAACCAAGGATTACTTTTATGAGGAAAAAAGTAAACAACAGATTTTTTTTCAAAGCTTTGAAGTTCTCTAATCTCTATACAATGTCATGGTGAAGCTGCAAAGTGAGGGTGCAAATAAAAGTAAACAAATCTGCCTTTATTTTGTTTAAGGCATTTTATTTATTTATGCCTTTATAAAATGTAAGGCCTCTAAGCACTGTTCCATAGGTGTTCAAATCAAGTCTGAAAGCCCTTGATCTAATTTAATACAGAAACTTAGTGTGGAATCGTGACAAGCAAAGGCTGATTTGCAGTCTGGAGACGGAGTTTGCTAGGAACACATATTTCTCTTTATGAAACATCTCAACAGGATTCATTAATAAATGCTAATGGCTTCTTTTCCAAAAAAATCTTAAGATTTTATATTTATTCTATCAAAGAAATAGTCAGCCTTCTTAGTATCATCCACATAAAATGAAAATGAACTATGTTTAAGACTTACAGGAAACAAGGTAAGTGGGCTTTTCTTTTTTCCTAAGTGGTCCACCGTTTCCACCATCTGCCAGGCCCTCTGATGTTCTTTTCTGGAGGAAAAAAAAAACCTTGGGGGATACTAGACCCTTCTTGCCTTCTACAGCTTTCCCAACATCCTCTCCTCCACCAGTGTTTTTTTGTTTGTTTTAGCTTGGCAAGACTGGGCATAATAAATTAATATGACAAGGTGGAAAAGAATTAAGTGCTACACTGAGTACTTTTTAAAAGTAAGACTGGTAACAGTATTTTTTCCACTATAGGGATACAAATAATACCTAACCAAAAGCTGTTATGAAAATATTCCCAAATCCTGGCAGAATTCAGCCCAGCGATTTAATATAAAATGATCTGACTGATCTAGCTTTTTACCTCCCCACTCCCAAGGCTCTGAAATTCCCTGTGACAAGATCTGACCTGTAAGAATTCTACAAAGAACTTCTGCCAACTCTCTTCAAAGAATAACAGAAAAAAATACAGAAATGCAACAACAGTTTAACTTGCTGATACAGGTTTGATTTTAATCACTGAAGGGAGAACAGCGTTTTGATCTCAGTCACTAACGATGACGGGGTCGTCTTAGAAGAGGAGAGGCAGTGCTGGTCTGCGTGCAGACAAGCAACAGGCACACACGGCCTCTCTCTACTTCACTGGTCTCTGCTGGTGTATTTTACTTTCTGATAGGGCCTGTTCTATAATCAATCATTAAGTCTAATCTTGACATTGCTTTGTTGCCCACAAACATTTTACAAATTGAATCCATCTCTCGTCTACCTTAAACTTTCAGAGGAGACCTCTGACTCACCCTAAATTCCAATATTCTAAAATAACCATTTACTGGTACAGAAGATCAGTGGCCTGGAGATTGACATCAAGTTAATTTCAGTACCATTTGGTTTTGTTCGTTTTGCTTTGTTTTTTGCCTCTATCTTGTGCTGTGTTCCGATCTCATAATGATAATTATTTGGTAATGCTTACAGCTAGAAGATACAAATATTATGCTAAAGAAAACTGCCAGATGTAGGTCAACATCAATCCTCTCAATTACAGGATACGATCAAACACTGGGTATGAAAGGCAGCACTGCAGGAAGAGTGGTGTCGCCTATAGTGTCCTCAGGTGATCTAACAGAATAATTCTTTTAAGTGCCTGGTGAGTTTATGTAGTGCGTGGAGGAGAAACAACGGCACAGTGGCAAAGCACGGAAGGTTCTGAGCTGAACAGAACAGGGAACGTACGTGCCTCACTGTGCCCTCCCAGCTCCCAGCACAGTGCTGGCAAAAGACAAGCGCTCCATGCAGGGTGGCTACTGTGTTACAGCAGGCTCTTAATAAACACTTGTTGAATGTGAAGTAGGTTTAAAAAAGAGGCGGCCAGGGTACAGGAGAGAGAGCAGAAAGGCCTGTTATAATAATGGCTATAAGCTGCTGTTGCCTCAAATGTCCTCACTTTTTGCTTGACAAAGTCTCACTGCGTGACATGGACTGAGGACACCCAGTAGGACTTACAGCTCATTTTAACAATATATATAAACTGTATCATGAGAGTAAGATGCATTTTAACAAGGCCAGTGTTACAGAAGTCACCTGTATTTCAGTTTTTGTAGCACACCTGTCAGCTACCAGCTCCTTACTTCCAGTAAGTGGATATCGCCATCGATTTCCAGCGTGTCGATATGACTCAGGTCTTTAAATCTGTGTCTGTACTCCAGGCTGTGTACACCGTTTACTGCAACCTTGAATTCTCTAACATCACAATAAATTATCATCTGGAAGGAAAGTATACACAACATTAGTGGTGCCCCTGGGCTTAAGAGTTTGTTTCCCGCACACGAACAGGCGTGTCAAGTAAACCATTTGGTTTCCTCTCCCAGCCTGCCAGCGCCGACTCCCTGCTGCAGTTTCCAGGATCTGACTAACGTGTATCTGTAGTGGCACTTTCTGCCTTGTCCCACTCCAGGAAGTGGCTCTCATGTGCCTGGACCCTCACACTGTCCCCAGGGCCTGCTGGCTTCCTGTCCTCAGCACGCGCCCTCTCCTGCCCTGTGCTCCTGGGGAAGTGGCAAGCCGCCCTCCTCGCCGACACTTGGGAAGGAGAAAGTGGCTGACCGTGACACTCGTTCACAGAAGAGCTGGTTCCCAGTCACAGGCTGGTACCAAGGGGCTTGGATCCTCACTTTGCTGCCTCAAACTCTAGGGTCTTGGGCAACTCGGACAATATGAAATCTCAGAAGTTTAGGTCACTTGCCAGGGATTGCAGAGCTGCTTGGTGACCCTGATTCGCATCCTAGCTCAGCACCTCTTGTCTGTTTCTCCAAAGCTCTTCAAAGCTCAGTGTTCTATGAACCTCTGAGTTTTGGAAGAGATTCAGTTCAGAGTCCTCACTGGTGTTAGCCCTTCAGCGTTAACTGCGATCCTTTTAAATTGCTCGTACACCTAAACCTCTTACTTCTGCTACCATGTTCCCCGTGCCAGTCTGGCCACTGACTACCATTCGTTTCCCACCCACACTGCAGAGGCCAGTTGGGTGAACCCACACTGTGCTCTCCCCGGCACTCCCCGCCTCCATCCCCGGAGGCCAGACTGAGGCACAAAATCTGGATCTGCAAAGCAGCCAACGGAGTGTCTTTTTTTCTTTTGCTAGGACTAGTGGAAATGGCTGCTGGGGGAGATTAGGAAGAGGGGGAAATTCCATGGATAACAGCAATAACTGACACAGATGAAGGCGCAGGGCTATACAGAGAACTGGGGAAAATAGCCATAACTGGGGATTATATGCCCACAACAATGGTGGAAATCCCAGTTTCAACCAGGTGGAAGGGACCTTTGGTGATGGACATTTAACAAAATCTCAAGAGAACACAAAACACACAGCCTTATGCTCAGAAGGGAAAACAAACTGGCATTAGACGGATGCAGTGGGAAAAGAGTTCTCTAGACTAAGTCAGAGCAAGTGCAGAGCCAGCACCTTATGTTACAAATGGAAGAGAAATGGCAGGAAGCCTAGTGGACACACTGTTGCAAAACAAAGTACATACATGCAAACATGGAACACCAAGATCCCTCAACCACCTGAACAGCTCCTAAGAACATTAATTTGATAAAGAGCTCACAGATGACATTACAAAACCGAAAGATAGTTTTTAAATGATTCCAGCTGGAACTAACAAGTGAGTCTGAAATGCCACGGAACAGAAGATACTGTTTAAAAGCAAAGCAATGGCTTTAATGGAAGGATCTGAGAATCTCAATGAAAGCCTATTAAAAAGGCAGGAGTTTAAAGCTATCACTACAAAAAAACTGACAACAGTGATCCCACACGAGGACAACTACTCTTGCTGAAGTAGAAAACTAACAAAAGGAAAAGATTATTTAAGAGAATGTGTTATTTTCCTCTTTTATTTTGATACAGTAGTCGCAAACTTGGGGCTCAAATAGGCCAGAAAACAGGTCACGAGTTTCCAGTCACCAACCACAAGGATCAGCTTCCTGCCGGAGCAGCCACCTCTCCCTCCAGTGAACCCACGTCACCCTTCACACCCTGACTGCCGCCTAGTCAGCAACCCCTGTGCCGCCCTTCCGACCTCCAGCGACTTGTCCGTATCATCCCCGAAATCTGTAAAACCCAGATTACCTTCACACCCCCACCTCCTTCTGAATTCCAAACGAGTACCCACCACTTCCAGGGAACCTGTGATGAGCTCGCTCCTGTCTATCACTCCCCAAACCAGGGCACTGCATTAGACAGGAACTTACGGATAAATATTAATGCCAAATCACCACCTTCTGTTCAGCCTGATGTTCACACTTCTAACAACTCTGAGGAGTCTTGCGAGCTCCAACCGTCCAGAGCATGTGACAGTTTAAAATGCTGGAGAAGCCACGACCGAAATCAGTGACCCTGAATGACCACGTGAGCAGTGAGCCACGTAAGCTGGTGAGGGCACCCAGCCAACCCTGCAGCACCACGTGGCGAGACTCCCCGGAAGCACATCTGGGGAGAGGCTGTGTTAGAACATTCGCACCTTTGGGGGCTCAGGACTACATGCCTTCAAGTCCCGGTAGTCTAAATGTCTTTCTTTGAATATATACAAACAGGACCGCCTGGAACAGAGTACTGCCACCTAAGCTGTGTGTCACCGAGACGACGGATAGTGCCGGCAGTCTCATGGCTCCTACGTCCTCACGTTCACTTAGGATTAAACGTGCTACTCCCGCCCTGAGACAAGGTTCCTGTTCAAATTCCTATTAACTAATATGGGGTTACACAGAAATTGTCATTATGAAAACATGTCAGATAATTCCAATGCAAATAACGTGGCACTCGACTGGCTTGGCCATTTATGCTGATTATTTGCGTTATAAAAGACGGCATTCAAAATACAATCTCCAAATAAACAAAAACCACACACAACCTCCACATATTAAGTTGGACTCAATTTAAATGGACCATTTATCTTGCATCTTACCCCTGCCCGCAGGATTCTTTTTCCTGTCCCATTTTCAAAAAAGATAATCATCTCACCTCAAAGTACATCCCAGGACTAAAAGGGAAACAGGTAATATTTCTCTCTTCTTCTCCCCAGGACTCCTGAAGAAAAGAATTTCTTACAAATGCTTTAACATTCAGGCGTGGGTTCAGGTGGAGAGCAATATCCCTGGATTTTCCTGATAGTAGATCAACAGCAAAGCTTTTGAGAGAATTTTAAAACACTATTAGCCAAGTAGAAGACAGGAGTCGAGTTTCTGCAATTTTAACAATCAGAATGATTACACAAAACATGTACACACAAGGACCCAGAATGCCGATGAAGGTGAAATTTAAAATTCCGAGTCAGCACACCGTTGGTATAAGTATGTTATTTGCAAAATAAAAATATGAAAAGCTTTAAAATCCACATTTAAGGCTACAGGAAGAAATTAAACGGTTAGAGCAAGCGACCCAAAGGATCACGTCTGCTGCAAGAACAGGGTCCTTCCAAGCAGGAAGTCTCAGCATTTACAATGCCCTGTTCTTCAAAGTGTACTACTTGCTAGGAAATAGCTCTCATTTCAAGCTTTCAGAACTCTGAACACCTCTGGAAAAGGTTCTAAAAGCAGGAATCTTATAAGACCCATGGCAAGGGGAACAAGCCCTAATAAAAGTGATCTGCTCTCACAGAGCTGCCCTGCAGTTCTACAAGGGTGGGCCTCGTGGACAAAAATGCCACCCTCCTGTCTGGCCACAAAAAGCCGAGGTGCCGCCAGCTGCTAGTTGTCAGCAGTCTAACTTCATCTGGCTTTAACAGTCTCACTTTTCAAATGAAGCTTATGACATTAGCCCGACTTACACCTCACGAGATTGTTGACAGGGTTACAGCTGTAAGAGACACGCAGCAGCAGCCGCGTTATTACGGCCACTTACTGATACTGACCCTTTGGCGTTTGTATTTACTTCTCCTTTTATGACAACAGTCCGTCCAGGGCCCATTGAGGAGTTCAACCTCGCTACGAATGGCAGAGTCTGCAAAGAAATCCCAGTTAGCATCAGGAAGCCTGCAAAAAGGGATCTTGAGGGAAAACTGCCAGAAGACACTGGGAAATGTTTAAAGGCCATGAACCCCATGAAGGGACAGACCAAGTCTGCCTTGGTCCCAGGTGGGTCCCTGGCTCACAGCAAACACTCCATTTTTCAGACAATGAAATGAATGGATGTGGGGAGGGACCTGACATCCTCTGCCTGAGTGAAATGCCCTCTGAGAAAGTCACCTCGGCTGGCCTGAAGCGTGCACTGCCTTCAGCCCGGAGGGGAAGCAGCTGAGGTAGGGGGAGCTACAGAAACACACTAACGGCTCAGGGACCTGATGTCCGGTTGACTGATAGCCGTCCAGGACACCAGTGCAAACACAGAGTGGCTGCTTTGGGCTTGTACTGAGGGTAGCAGTTACGCATATCAGCTAACTAACATTAAATACTTGTTAGACAGAATTAAGAAAATTTTGGCTCTTCAAACCTTTGACAAACAGTCGGTAGGTAGTATTTTGGAGCAAGTCAAAGTGTGATTGGCTGGCGAACCTTTGCTCTTGGTGTAGACAGTTCTGGGGACGATTTTAGAAATGTCTCCTCTATTACTAGGCTGTAGGGAAACAGTTCTGCAATAAGGTATGGAATGAATGAACCTGTCTTCCAAGTCTTCAACTATTCATTTCCTGGGCAATCTTATAAAAGGTTCCACAGGTTATAGCAAAAATACTTACAAACTGTGACATGCCAGACTTCTGTACCTATTGGAAGAGAAAGACAAAATACAGATGATTGACAGGGAAGAAATACGTTTTATAACATGAGCAGTTGGATCTTACTGGCTGTACCACCCAGAGCCTGGGCCGGTAGTGCCTGCTCCACTCCTGTGGGGGGACATGCAGGTGGCCAGTGCTTCCTGACCAAGTGCTTTGGAGCTGCAGAGTGCCACTCAGGCTGGGAACAGACTGACTGTCCTGTTCATCTGAATCCTATAGCCTCCGCCACAAGCTGAGCCTTTCCCGAAGGCCACATGTGGGCTTCAAACACATTTTCCTTGTTCTTGCCAGGGTGCTCCCCAAATGCTGAGATTCTAGTCTGTCTAGGAACGTGCTGAGATCAGTAAGGCCTCACTTTCTCCACACTAATAACAGCAAAAAATGTCTGAACTGCAGTTGTTTCCACAGGGGGAGAAGATACATGTGGAAGTTCGTTTGCCCATGCACTGGCTGTGCTCACTATTTATAAACACCTCTGGATAGGCCTATTCAGCAGTTCAGAGAGTTCTTTGTACAGAAGATTGGTGGGTAGTGGTCAGATCCACTGAGAGTCTAAACAGCAAAACTTATAGCACCTGGCACCCTGAAGTATATGCCTCAATTTTCGAACGATTACTTCCAGCCTGTTAATTACTAAAAATATAAGTTTTCATATTAAAAACATAGTTTTTTTAAAACTCAGCCTGCCTGCCACCTAATTTACATGGCAACTAAAAAAACATTTTTAAACTGGTGGTTGATTAAGAGATTTAATATTTACATTTTCTTCACTTATCTTTGTCCATTCCAGAGTAGATGCTTGGCTACTTCTTAAATCCTGAAGAAAAGTTCAGATTAATATTTACCATCCATCAGAATTCTAAATATAACCTGCTTGACATATCAACAAAAATTATAAATGGTATTAAACATGAAAATATGACAGAAAATTATCCAAAAATGCATGAACATTAGCAACCTTCTCCCCTCTGTCAAGCTGGCAAATGTTAAAATCAGAACTAATGTCAAGAAGAATGTGAGCAGGGGCCTCCCTGGTGGCGCAGTGGTTGAGAGTCTGCCTGCCGATGCAGGGGACACGGGTTCGTGCCCCAGTCCGGGAAGATCCCACGTGCCGCAGAGCGGCTGGGCCCGTGAGCCATGGCTGCTGAGCCTGCACGTCCGGAGCCTGTGCTCCGCAACAGGAGAGGTCACAGCAGTGAGAGGGCCGCGTACCGCAAAAAAAAAAAAAAAAAAAAAAGAAGAAGAAGAATGTGAGCAAATGAATACAGATCTTGAGACTACTTTGTTTTACTCTCTTTGGAGGGCACGTTAGCAATTTCAATCCTAACTTAAAATGCAGGTACCCTTTGACGTCCCGCTTCTAGGAAACAATCCTAGCGAACTGCTCCACTACGCTCCTGCATCAGGGAAACGGCCGCTCTCCAGCTGTAAAGGCTGTTTGTTTTGTTGTTACTGTTTGGGTTTTTGTTGGAACCATGCTAGATTTGAGATCCTACAGACAAGCAAGCCCTGGTCAATGATTAGCATCCTACTAGTCTGAAAGATTTACTTCCAAGAAATTAACACACTAACGAGGGACATATTTACACAGTTTTCAAGAAAACATCACCAAAGACCCCCTGCCGCCCCCCATGGAAGGGGACTGACCGAGCTGAAGCTGAAACCCACGGAGTGAATGATAACTTTGCCATAAATGCCCAGGGTGTCGATCTTCTCTAGGCTGATCCTGTGGGCGTAGATCAGGGTATGTTTTCCATTGACAGCCACCTGGACAAACACAGAAGACAGGTCCCCCCCACGAATAAAACAGTTAATAAATGCATTTTAGCGGGTACCAGTGCACAGGGCGCCTCCCTCTCCCGCCAGATGTCAGTACTTGTAGGAGTGTCGGGAAGACACGCCGAACACAGTACAGTCTCTGATCTCAAGGAGCTGAAAATCCCATTGGCGGGCAAAAGAAACACAGGAAAAAAACCAAAGCTCAAGAGCACGGACAAGCATTAAAAAGAACGATCCAGACCCAAGTACTCCAATGGCCAGAGGAGGGATGAGGGGAGAGAGGAGGTTTAGGGGAGAAGTGCTGGTGGGAGCAGGCTCTGAGGGTCAGAGGGGTCTGCACCTCGGGTGGGGAGTCTCCACCTGAGCCGTCAAGTCCTCCACAGGCTCGTGGGCCAGGAGGTGGAGGCGCCTCCAGGACCACACACACCCGAGGAAGCAGCGGGAGCACTGACGACACGCAGCGGGGTTGCTATGAGCTCCTCTGGGTCTAGAATCTCAAGATCCTACGGGACTAGGCTGCGGCAGGATGCAACTTTACAAACCCCGACTCCCACGCCAGGATCCCATCTGTCAGTTCAGACTCTCCCACCCTGCGGGTCCTGCTGCCTGGGGTTTACTTTCCCATCCTGAGTGTAAGGCTGTGCCAGGTCAGAAGGAAGCTCAGCCCTGCGAGGAGCAACGATCTAACAAAATCCCGCTGCGCTGGCCTCGCCCTCTGCCAGCATGGCGACCCCGGCAGGGATGCTGGCTGTGCCCGCCTCACAGCAAGGTCCCCGCCGGGCCCTCCTCTAGAGGAACATGATAAAGGCAAACTCTTCCTCTGGATTTAGGACACGCAAGGGTGAGTTCACTCATGTGAAAAGCTTTCCTCGTGCTTATTCTCATGAATGAGGATCTAACCACTGTTCTCCAAAACCTGCCTGGAATTTGTCTTTCAGCACCATGATCACGATCTCAAAAGATTTTTCTTTATTGAAAGGCATGTCATAGGTGATCTCTTCCCAGCCCCACTTCTCATTTTTCAGAGTGTTGCAAACAATGCAGTTGGCCCTTCTGAACCGTGGATTGAAATGAAAGGCCACGTCCGCTCGAGGTTTCACGCTGCTGCCACACTGTAAGTCCACCTGGAACCTGAGGAGGGGAGGAAACACAGGCTGCGTGAGGACTCAGGGAGGAAGGCAGCCTCGCAGGCCCGGCAGCGCAGAAACCCAGGCCGAGTGACAGCTGACGGATCTTCTGTTCACTCACATGCTTTTGGTGGCGGTCCACCACAAGCACCCACATTGCCCAGTCTCCCCGCAGGTGCGTTCGCCCAGGTGCCCCAAGCTCTGCCGATGGGGTAGAAGTGAAGTGTGCAAGGAAGATTCCTGGAAACGGTCTCTAAAGTCAGTTGGCATCTGCCTTCTGTCCACCCCCCACCCCTTCCCCCCAAATAGCACACAGTCCCAGGCAGCTACCCAAACACAACGTGAGGACCAGAGTCCTAGCTTCCAGGAACCACGAGAAAGAGGACCTCACCCTGGCATGGCAGGGTGAGTGCGTGAAGAGGCCCACTCCTCCAACAGCTTGCTGGCGTGCGCCCTCAGCCCTCCAGACTGTCCCCTTTAGATGTCACGTTCACATCTTATTTAAACCACTGTTGTTCAGGCATCCACCACACAGAGCCGAGCCCAACTCTAGCTGATACAGCCTCGTCCAGACTCTACCCAAAGCAAGCATTAGATAAAACCACCCAGAACAGGCCTTAAGAGATGGTGTGGGAATGTTACACTGTAACTAGACTGTGTCCCTGTCATCTGACCACAGTTCCCTTCATTAACCGTATCTCTAATTCTTTATACTACAATCAGACTTACAGCAACAAAAAGTCCAAATAACCTGTATTTCAGTTTTTCATTCCAATTTCCTCAGCACCTTGGCCGGGGCTGCTATGAAAGCAAAATCAGGCCTCCGAGTATCCAAATGGTCTCTCCCTCATGATTTTTTGTTGTCCCACAATCACAACGAGTTTATTCTTGTTCTCTTCTCATCTAACAGAATGACTTTACCTGTCTGAGTCACTAGGAACATGCCCACGTAGTACAATCAAAGTTCCAGGCTCCAGCTGCTCAGAAATGGTCCCAACATAGGGGATTATCTAGGAAAAAAATAATTTTAACAAATGTTCATTTACAGAATCAAAAGACTACATTCTTAAAGGCTGCACATAAATATTACTCAGCCATAAAAAGGAACAAAACTGTGCCATTTGCAGAGACGTGGCTAGACCTAGAGACTGTCATACAGAGTGAAGTAAGTCAGAAAGAGAAAAACAAATGTTGTATAGTATCGCTTATATGTGGAATCTAGAAAAACGATACAGATGAACTCATCTGCAAAGCAGAAATAGAGGCACAGACGTAGAGGACATATGGGTAACAGCGGGGAAGGGGGGGTGGGATGAATTGGGACGAGGGGATTGACACATATACACTACTATGCATAAAATAGATAACCAATGAGAACCTACTGTATAGCACAGGGAATTCTAGTCAGTGCTCTGTGGTGACCTAAATGGGAAGGAAATCCAAAAAGGAGGGGACATATGTATATATATATCTGATTCACTTTGCTGTAGAGCAGAAACTAACACAACATTGTAAAGCAACTATACTCCAATAAAAATTAATTTAAAAAAAAAAAAAAGGCTGCACACAAGTCTGCTCAGACACTAGCATTTTCCAGGTCCTTCCTCCCCACCATTCAAACAGCTACACCGGAACAACACGGCTAGGAGGCTCGCAACACCTGCACACCACTCCGAGTTCTTTAGGAAAAGACACATATTATTCCCAGTACTTTTTATGTGGCTGGGGGTTCTGTGACATGCCACACCCCACCCCTCCGTCCTTCCTAAAGTTCCACTGATCCCAACAGCAGGATCCAGAAGAGGCCAGGCCCTAGGCCAGTGCTGACAGAGATAATGGTAAGCACTTACTGCCTGCAGAGGGTGCTCCAAATGCAGCCGCTCTGCTGCAACTGGGATTGCATGCCTCGCCTTCCCTGCTGGGCTTCCAAGCTGCACCCCACAGGGTACTGCCAGGAACCAGAGAACTGCTTGATCTGAAGGACATGCTGTGGGTGCCTGTGGATCTCTCACGACACAGCACCTCCATGCCCCGACTGGTGGTCCCACACAGGATTCGGGTCTCCCCCTCCCCCCAATCAGCTGGAAGCCAGCCTCTTTGTCTGGGGCCTGACATGATCAGATCTTGTCACTCCCCTCCCCCCGATGCTCCACCCTCCCCCAGGGGATCCGCCATCCTCCCGGGCCACTGGCTATGTGGATGCATCTCCTGCGCCACAACCACCTCCCTCTTCCCCCTGGGAGCCTCTGACCACACCAAGCAGGCCAGACACCAGCATACCTTACACCAAGCTCACCCGGGTTACATCTATGCTAAAATTGATCCAGGGTAGCTCTGATTGTCAAGAAGAAAGAAAGAAAACAAGAGAGGCCGTATAAAAGTAGTTGTAAGTCAGTGGCTCATCGGCTGAAGATCTCAGCTCAAGCACAATCTCCTCTGTGGAGCCTTGCTCAGACTCCCTGGGCCAACTGAGTTAGCCGCCCTCTGAGGGTCAATCACGGCACTCTGTACTCTGTTCACTTGCAAACAAATGCCTACACTGCGAGCTGCATGGGGCAGGACTGGGTCGTCACCTTTACACCCCCAGGACAGAGGTCAAGGGATGATCAATAATCACTTGGTGAATGAAGGAGCTCTCACCAGCCCGGAAGCTGGGCTCTGGCAGGCCTCACATGTGCAAAGGAGCAGCAACTAAGCCGCTGCTGAATGGAGCGTTGCTGCCTTAAGCAATAAGACAAGAAATCACCAAATCCAGCTGTCACCTGGTGTCACGGCAACTGCTGAAAGCAGCATGGGGGAGATGAACAAGCTTATCAGACCAGAAAACGAAAAGCATAACAGATGTATAGAGCATGGCTACAGCTGCACCTCAGAGTGGATGGTTTTCATGTATAGAGAATGTGGAAGCAATTACTCCTCTTGGCCACAGCCCAAGAATAAATAGCATGTTCCATTTTCTAAATCTCTTAATAAAATGAGAACAGTTTTTGTGACTTGAGATTTTTTTATATGTTCAACTTGTATTTATGCAGATTATTTAATAACACAAAAATGTCAGTGATATAATTATCAGTGAGAAAGTGGCCTACAAAACCCCATACAGTACGGTCTTAACCAAGTTAATAATAAACATTAAAAGGGAAAAAGAAAACACTGTAAAGAAATAAGCCAAAAGGGAGCTTCAAGATGGCGGAACAGTAAGACACAGAGATTACCTTCCTCCCCACAGATACATCAGAAATACATCTACATGTGGAACAACTCCTACAGAACACCTACTTAACGCTGGCAGAAGACCTCAGACCTCCCAAAAGGTAAGAAACTCCCCAGGTAGGGCAAAAGAAAAATGAAAAAAGAGACAAAAGAATAGGGATAGGATCTGCACCAGTGGGAGGGAGCTGTGAAGGAAGAAAGGTTTCCACACACTAGGAGCCCCTCCGGGGGCGGAGACTGCGGGCAGTGGAGGGGGGGAAGCGTCGGTGCCATGGAGGAGAGCGCAGCAACATGGGTGCGGAGGGCAAAGCAGAGAGATTCCCGCACACAGGATCAGTGCTGACCAGCACTCACCAGTGCAAGAGGCTTGTCTGCTCACCCGCCGGGGTGGGCGGGGGCTGGGAGCTGAGGCTCGGGCTTCGGAGGTCAGATCCCAGGGAGAGGACTGGGGTTGGCTGCGTGAACACAGCCCGAAGGGGGCTAGTGCGCCACAGCTAGCCGGGAGGGAGTCCGGGAAAAGGTCTGGAGATGCCGAAGGGGCAAGAGACTTTTTCTTCCCTCTTTGTTTCCTGGTGCGCCAGGAGAGGGGATTCAGAGCGCTGCTTAAAGGAGCTCCAGAGACGGGCGCGAGCCGCGGCTAAAAGCATGGACCCCAGAGACGGGCACGAGACGCTAAAGCTGCTGCTGCCGCCACCAAGAAGCCCGTGTGCGAGCACAGGTCACTCTCCACACCTGCGCTCCGGGGAGCCTGTGCAGCCCGCCACTGCCAGGGTCCCGGGATCCAGGGACAACTTCCCTGGGAGAAGGCACGGTGCGCCTCAGGCTGGTGCAACATCACGCTGGCCTCTGCCACCGCAGGCTCACCCCACATCCGCACCCCTCCCTCCTCCTGGCCTGAGTGAGCCAGAGCCCCCAAAGCAGCTGCTCCTTTAACCCTGTCCTGTGTGAGCGAAGAACAAACGCCCTCAGGCAACCTACACGCAGAGGCGGGGCCAAATCCAAAGCTGAACCCCTGGAGCTGTGCGAACAAACAAGAGAAAGGGAAATTTCTCCTAGCAGCCTCAGGAGCAGCGGATTAAATCTCCACAATCAACCTGATGTGCCCTGCATCTGTGGAATACCTGAATAGACAATGAATCATCACAAATTGAGGAGATGGACTTTGGGAGCAAAGATGTATTATTTTTTCCCCTTTTCCTCTTTTTGTGAGTGTGTATGTGTATGCTTCTGTGTGAGATTTTCTCTGTATAGCTTTTGCTTTCACCATTTGTGCTAGGATTCTATCCATCCATTTTTTTGTTGTTGTTTTTGTTTTTTACTTAAAATTTTTTTTCTTAATATTTTTTAGTTTAATAACTTTATTTTATTTTATCCTCTTTCTTTCTATTTTTTCTCCCTTTTATTCTGAGCCGTGTGGATGAAAGGCTCTTGGTGCTGCTGCCAGGAGTCAGTGCTGTGCCTCTGAGGTAGGAGAGCCAACTTCAGGACTCTGGTCCACAAGAGACCTCCCAGCTCCACGTCGTATCAAACGGCGAAAATCTCCCAGAGATCTCCATCTCAACGCCAAAACCCAGCTTCACTCAACGACCAGCAAGCTACAGTGCTGGACACCCTATGCCAAACAACTAGCAAGACAGGAACACAACCCCACCCATTAGCAGAGAGGCTGCCTAAAATCATAATAAGGCCACAGACACCCAAAAACACAAAACCAGACGTGGTCCTGCCCACCAGAAAGACAACATCCAGCCTCATCCACCAGAACACAGGCACTAGTCCCCTCCACCAGGAAGCCTACACAACCCACTGAACCAACCTTAGCCACTTGGGACAGACACTAAAAACAACAGGAACTACGAACCTGCAGCCTGTGAAAAGGAGACCCCAAACACAGTAAGATAAGCAAAATGAGAAGACAAAAAAACACACAGCAGATGAAGGAGCAAGATAAAAACCCACCAGACCAAACAAATGAAGAGGAAATAGGCAGTCTACCTGAAAAAGAATTCAGAATAATGACAGTAAAGATGATCCAAAATCTTGGAAATAGAATAGAAAAAATACAAGAAACATTTAACAAGGACCTAGAAGAACTAAAGAGCAAACAAACAATGATGAACAACACAATAAATGAAATTAAAAATTCTCTAGAAGGGATCAATAGCAGAATAACTGAGGCAGAAGAAAGCATAAGTGACCTGGAAGATAAAATAGTGGAAATAACTACCACAGAGCAGAATAAAGAAAAAAGAATTAGAACTGAGGACAGTCTCAAGAGACCTCTGGGACAACCTTAAACACACCAACATTCAAATTATAGGGGTCCCAGAAGAAGAAGAGAAAAAGAAAGGGACTGAGAAAATATTTGAAGAGATTATAGTTGAAAACTTCCCTAATATGGAAAAGGAAATAGTTAATCAAGTCCAGGAAGCACAGAGAGTCCCATACAGGATAAATCCAAGGAGAAACATGCCAAGACACATATTAATCAAACTGTTAAAAATTAAATACAAAGAAAACATATTAAAAGCTGCAAGGGAAAAACAACAAATAACTCATAAGGGAATCCCCATAAGGTTAACAGCTGATCTTTCAGCAGAAACTCTGTAAGCCAGAAGGGACTGGCAGGACATATTTAAAGTGATGAAGGAGAAAAACCTGCAACCAAGATTACTCTACCCAGCAAGGATCTCATTCAGATTTGATGGAGAAATTAAAACCTTTACAGACAAGCAAAAGCTGAGAGAGTTCAGCACCACCAAACCAGCTTTACAACAAATGCTAAAGGAACTTCTCTAGGCAAGAAACACAAGAGAAGGAAAAGACCTACAATAACGAACCCAAAACAATTTAGAAAATGGGAATAGGAACATACATATCGATAATTACCTTAAATGTAAATGCATTAAATGCTCCCACCAAAAGACACAGACTGGCTGAATGGATACAAAAACAAGACCCATATATATGCTGTCTACAAGAGACCCACTTCAGACCTAGGGACACATACAGACTGAAAGTGAGGGGATGGAAAAAGATATTCTATGCAAATGGAAATCAAAAGAAAGCCGGAGTAGCAATTCTTGTATCAGACAAAATAGACTTTAAAATAAAGACTATTAGAAGAGACAAAGAAGGACACTACATAATGATCAAGGGATCGATCCAAGAAGAAGATATAACAATTGTAAATATTTATGCACCCAACAAAGGAGCACCTCAATGCATAAAGCAAATACTAACAGCCATAAAAGGGGAAATCGACAGTAACACAATCATAGTAGGGGACTTTAACACCCCACTTTCACCAATGGACAGATCATCCAAAATGAAAATAAATAAAGAAACACAAGTTTTAAATGATACATTAGACAAGATGGACTTAATTGATATTTATAGGACATTCCATCCAAAAACAACAGAATACACATTCTTCTCAAGTGCTGATGCAACATTCTCCACAATAGATCATTATCTTGGGTCACAAATCAAGCCCTGGTAAAATTAAGAAAATTGAAATCATATCAAGTATCTTTTCCGAACACAACGCTATGAAACTAGATATCAATTACAGGAAAAGATCTGTAAAAAATACAAACACATGGAGGCTAAACAATACACTACTTAATAACGAAGTGATCACTGAAGAAATCAAAGAGGAAATCAAAAAATACCTAGAAACAAATGACAATGGAGACACGACGACCCAAAACCTATGGGATGCAGCAAAAGCATTTCTAAGAGGGAAGTTTACAGTGATACAATCCTACCTTAAGAAACAGGAAACATCTCAAATAAACCTAACCTTGCATCTAAAGCAATTAGAGAAAGAAGAAAAAAAAACTCCCAAAGTTAGCAGAAGGAAAGAAATCATAAAGATCAGATCAGAAATAAATGAAAAAGAAATGAAGGAAACGATAGCAAAGATCAATAAAACTAAAAGCTGGTTCTTTGAGAAGATAAACAAAATTGATAAACCATTAGCCAGACTCATCAAGAAAAAAAGGGAGAAGACTCAAATCAATAGAATTAGAAATGAAAAAGAAGTAACAACTGACACTGCAGAAATGAAAAGGATCATGAGAGATTACTACAAGCAACTGTATGCCAATAAAATGGACAGTAGGATAAAACCAGGAAGAAATGGACAAATTCTTAGAAATGCACAACCTGCCGAGCCTGAACCAGGAAGAAATAGAAAATATGAACAGACCAATCACAAGCACTGAAATTGAAACTGTGATTAAAAATCTGCCAACAAACATGGGCTTCCCTGGTGGTGCAGTGGTTGAGAGTCAGCCTGCCGATGCAGGGAACACGGGTTCGTGCCCCGGTCCGGGAAGATCCCACGTGCCGCAGAGCGGCTGGGCCCGTAAGCCATGGCCACTGAGCCTGCGCGTCTGGAGCCTGTGCTCCGCAACAGGAGAGGCCACAACAGTGAGAGGCCCGCATACCGCAAAAAAAAAAAAAAAAAATCTTCCAACAAACAAAAGCCCAGGACCAGATGGCTTCACAGGCGAATTCTATCAACCATTTAGAGAAGAGCTAACACCTATCCTTCTCAAACTCTTCCAAAATATAGCAGAGGGAGGAACACTCCCAAACTCATTCTACAAGGCCACCATCACCCTGATACCAAACCAGACAAAGATGTCACAAAGAAAGAAAACTGCAGGCCAGTATCACTGATGAACATAGATGCAAAAATCCTCAACAAAATACTAGCAAACAGAATCCAACAGTACATTAAAAGTATCACACACCATGATCAAGTGGGGTTTATTCCAGGAATGCAAGGATTCTTCAATATACGCAAATCAATCAATGTGATACACCATATTAACAAACTGGAGGAGAAAAACCATATGATCATCTCCATCGATGCAGAGAAAGCTTTCAACAAAATTCAACACCCATTTATGATAAAAACCCTGCAGAAAGTAGGCACAGAGGGAACTTTCCTCAACATAATAAAGGCCATATATGACAAACCCACAGCCAACATCATCCTCAATGGTGAAAAACTGAAACCATTTCCACTAAGATCAGGAACAAGACAAGGTCGCCCACTCGCACCACTATTATTCAACATAGTTTTGGAAGTTTTAGCCACAGCAATCAGAGAAGAAAAAGAAATAAAAGGAATGCAAATTGGAAAAGAAAAAGTAAAGCTGTCACTGTTTGCAGATGACATGATACTATACATAAAGAATCCTAAAGATGCTACCAGAAAACTACTAGAGCTAATCAATGAATTCAGTAAAGTAGCAGGATTCAAAATTAATGCACATAAATCTCTGGCATTCCTATACATGAATGATGAAAACTCTGAAAGTGAAATTAAGAAAACACTCCCATTTACTACTGCAACAAAAAGAATAAAATATCTAGGAATAAACCTACCTAGGGAGACAAAAGACCTGTATGCAGAAAATTATAAGACACTGATGAAAGAAATTAAAGGTGATACAAATAGATGCAGAGATATACCATGTTCTTGGATTGGAAGAATCAACATTGTGAAAATGACTATACTACCCAAAGCAATCTACAGATTTAATGCAATCCCTATCAAACTACCACTGGCATTTTTCACAGAACTGGAACAAAAAATTTCACCATTTGTATGGAAACACAAAAGACCCTGAATAGCCAAAGCAATCTGGAGAACAAAAAATGGAGCTGGAGGAATCAGGCTCCCTGACTTCAGACTATACTACAAAGCTACAGTAATCAAGACGGTATGGTACTGGCACAAAAACAGAAATATAGATCAATGGAACAGAACAGAAAGCCCAGAGATAAACCCACGCACATATGGTCACCTTATCTTTGATAAAGGAGGCAAGAATATACGGTGGAGAAAAGACAGCCTCTTCAATAAGTGATGCTGGGAAAACCGGACAGGTACATGTAAAAGTATGAGATTAGAACACTCTGTAACACCATACACAAAAATAAACTCAAAATGGATTAAAGACCTAAATGTAAGGCCAGACACTATCAAACTCTTAGAGGAAAACATAGGCAGAACACTCTATGATATAAATCACAGCAAGATCCTTTTTGACCCACCTCCTAGAGAAATGGAAATAAAAACAAAAATAAACAAATGGGACCTAATGAAACTTAAAAGCTTTTGCACAGCAAAGGAAACCATAAACAAGACCAAAAGAGCCATCAGAATGGGAGAAAATATTTGCAAATGAAGCAACTGACAAAGGATTAATCTTCAAAATTTACAAGCAGCTCATGCAGCTCAATATCAAAAAAACAAACAACCCAATCCAAAAATGGGCAGAAGACCTAAACAGACATTTCTCCAAAGAAGATATACAGATTGCCAACAAACACATGAAAGAATGCTCAACATCATTAATCATTAGAGAAATGCAAATCAAAACTACAATGAGATATCATCTCACACTGGTCAGAATGGCCATCATCAAAAAATCTAGAAAAAATAAATGCTGGAGAGGGTGTGCAGAAAAGGGAACACTCTTGCACTGTTGGTGGGAATGTAAATTGATACAGCCACTATGGAGAACAGTATGGAGGTTCCTTAAAAAACTAAAAACAGAACTACCATACGACCCAGCAATCCCACTACTGGGCCTGAGAAAACCATAATTCAAAAAGTCATGTACCAAAATGTTCACTGCAGCTCTATTTACAATCGCCAGGACATGGAAGCAACCTAAGTGTCCATCAAGAGATGAATGGATAAAGAAGATGTGGCACATATATACAATGGAATATTACTCAGCCATAAAAGGAAACGAAATTGAGTTATTTGTAGTGAGGTGGATGGACCTAGAGTCTGTCATACAGAGTGAAGTAAGTCAGAAAGAGAAAAACAAATACCATATGGTAACACATATATATGGAATCTAAGAAAAAAAAAAAAGGTCATGAAGAACCTAGGGGCAAGACGGGAATAAAGACACAGACCTACTAGAGCATGGACTTGAGGATATGGGGAGGGGGAAGGGTAAGCTGTGACAAAGTGAGAGAGTGTCATGGACATATATACACTACAAAACGTAAAATAAATAGCTAGTGGGAGGCAGCCGCATAGCATACGGAGATCAGCTCGGTGCTTTGTGACCACCTAGAGGGGTGGGATAGGGAGGGTGGGAGGGAGGGAGACGCAAGAAGGAAGAGATATGGGAACATATGTATAGCTGATTCACTTTGTTAAAAAGCAGAAACTAACACCATTGTAAGGCAATTATACTCCATAAAGATGTTAAAAAAAAAGAGATAAGCCAAAAATATTACAGCACTTTTCTTGAGGGATGACATTTTAATTTTCTTCTTCATATAGTTGTATATTTTCCAGATTTATATAATAAGTACTTATAATGTTTATAACCACAGATTTTTTTTATTATATATTTAACTTTAGGGTGAGAGTTTTTCTTTTTAATTTAAGTATAGCTGATTTACAATGCTGTCCCCATGTCTGCTGTACAGCAAAGTGCAAAGAGCTTTTTGAGACCAACCATCTATTCCCATCACTGCTAATAGGTTGTTACAACTGTTAATGAGTTGTTCCAGTCTGAGAAACAACTGCGCTGCAAACTTGGGCCATTTGCTGTTTCAGTTGTCCATATTAACGCTGTCTACTTAGGAAAGTATCCTAACTTATGTCAACAATACTCAACTTTTTGGACCAGGTGAAGGAAACAAACGCCCGACAGCCCGCTCACTTACTCCCAAACATTGCTCCTGAGGAAAGGCAGAAGGTGGTTTTCTAGGCAACTCCAAGCTTTGAGGCTTTGTTGTTTCAAAAATAATTGATGTAAAACAATAAAGTACAGATCTGAACACACTAGAGACAATACCATAAGCTTAAGCCCTAGTTAGGTTTGGTGTTACCTGCCCAAACATCCTAGCTGATTCATATTGCTTTGCCTTTTTTATGGCATTCATTAAATGTCTGCTCTACACCAGGGTCATGTTAAGGTAGCCTGCAGCTGGAAAGAAGTATGAGTCCCGTCCATCCGGGAGGAGCTGATACAGTTGGGAAGAAGTCAGATACCTATGGAAAGATTAGAGAGGAAATGTGACACTGTTTAGCGGTTCAAATTGGAATCTCCTTCCACAGGTGGAAAATCCTCTACCTTATAAACATGAGACCTCATCTGAACTGTGGCGAGAGCATACGATGAAAATCTGTCCATCAGTACCCCCAGCTCAGACTCTGAGTTAGGACTCGTGACAAGCAGCAGCCAGAATCATGCAGTATTCACTCTGGCCAGGGGGCAGCAGCTACATCTAGGGTCAGAGGCAGCAGTGGCACCGGTGGTGTCGCCAGTGCAAGAAGTACCACGTTTGTTCAGTGGTGGCGACAGACGTCTCTTAGAACAGCCCTGCAGCCTGATTTTGGCTGTTGTCTGTGATGCTGTAGTTGACAAGCCTGGTTCTTCAGTCCTGCCTGCTGATAGATATCACTTAATAAATTTCTTTTCTGCTTAAATTAGGGGTTGGCTTCCATGTTTACAACCACAAACCCTGACCAATTCAACATCCACAGAAATGGGGCAGTAAGTGTCGAATAAATGCTTCAGAAAAATGTATAAAAAATAATAACTGAGGTGGCCAAAGTTTATAACGAGGTATGATTTGAGCTGGGAAGAATATGGTTAGGCAGAGAGGAGAAGGAAGCCAGTTCAGGTAGAAATGTCCGTTTACAAAAGCAGAGAGGCAGGAAAAGACAAAACG
The DNA here is from genome assembly GCF_039906515.1 of Pseudorca crassidens. NCBI lineage: Eukaryota > Metazoa > Chordata > Mammalia > Artiodactyla > Delphinidae > Pseudorca > Pseudorca crassidens. The sequence goes on from NC_090311.1 coordinate 78,010,251, forward strand.
TATCTGGGAGCCAGTAAATAGTAAGGGAGCAATTAAAGACAGACAGAGTTAGGGTCAGATTTTGGAAGGACATAAGGAAAGCGGGGGTTGGGAACAACAATCCAGTGGGGGTAAAATTCACTGGAGGGCAGGGGATTATTTGTGAGACTGACTCCTTCCGGGAAGCCTAGCACAAGGAGATAAGGACATAATCCAGGCTGATGGCGGCAGACACTGAGGGGGAAGGGGAGGCAGGAGATAAACACGAGCTATTTCAAAGGAAGCTGTCTATCCCGGGCCACCACCTACAATGGTAACACTGGGGAAGAAAGATTTCAGAGGGAAGTTGCTGAGTTTGGCTTGGAATACTTTTAGTGTAAAGGGTTGGCAGGACATCTAAGAGGGAACATACTGAAAGGAGCGGAACACTCAGGACCAACATTAAGTGAATGGCCAAGACTCAGAAGTCAGAGTAGAGATGATTACTAAGTACAATGAGAGCTACTAGATAAACTGAGAGAGAGGAAAAGTCAGGAGCAAAGCCTCAAAGGCTGTCAGATTAGGGGGTGTGCAGAAAGAGTTAACACAGCACACCTGGCTGCTATCTTTGAAAGGCCTCCATCCAAGGCTGGCCCACAGCTGCTGTCTAGGAACTTGGATTTGGAGAGAGCACCCACCACCCTAGGTGAGAAGGGTGGGTTACCCACCTAAACTGTTTGTGCAAACACTATGGTTTATGCTAAAAACCTGCTTTCCTGTTTAGAGTCTGGAGTTTGGGTATGTGCTAGGCAGACGCTATCTACGCATCAAGCCCTCAATAAAAACCCTGGGCAGTGAGTCCCTAATGAGCTTCCCTGGTAAAGAACATTTCACACGTGCTGTCACAACTAGTTGCTGGGAGATTAAGCCCATCGTGTGTGACTCCACTGGCCGAATACCCTTGAAATCCTGCGCTGTTTCCCCCTGCACTTCGCCCCATGTGCCTTTTCCCTTTGTGATTTTGCTTTACGTCCTTTCACTGGGATATATCACAGCCATGGGTATGACTCTATGCTGGTGAATCATCAAAACTGAGGGTGTGTGGGAGACCTCGATGCAGGGGGTGAGAAGAGAAAGAAGAGAGAAGGATCTATCAGAGAGGGCAGGTGTATCAAGGAAGTTGATTTCAAAAACGGGAGGACTGTCAATGTCTTTAACATGGAAAAATAAGGAAGATCCCCCCGGCTGCCCCCCAAATGATACTAAAATGGATATCATACCCTCTGATCCAGTGATTCCACTTCTACAGATTTATCCTGTAAAATACTAGCACATGTGCAGAAAGATGCATCTACAAGGATGTACAGCACAGCACTGGATACAATCATGAAAGGAAATAGCTCTTTAACAGGGGACTGGTTAAATAAGTTACAGTACCTCCATACAGTGGACAAATTATGCAGCCATTAAAAATAAGTGAGTAAACTCTAAACATGCTGGTATCTGCAAAATGTGTTAAATGAAAAAAGCAAGGTATAGCAGTTTATATGGTATGATACATGCATGTAAAGAAACAGGGTATACAAAAGGTGACACACACAACACATGCACACACAACACACATATTCTCAGGAAGGATATACAAAAATCTGGGAGGAAATGATTGCCTTTAGGGAGGGCAACTGAGCACCAGGTAGAAGGAAAATTCATGGGTTTTTTTTTAAATAAATTTATTTATTTTATTATTTATTTATTTATTTAGGCTGTGTTGCGTCTTTTGTTGCTGTGCATGGGCTTTCTCTAGTTGCAGTGAGCTGGGGCTACTCTTAGTTGCAGTGCACGGTCTTCTCATTGCGATGGCTTCTCTTGTTGCAGAGCACGGGCTCTAGGCACATGGGCTTCAGTAGCTGTGGCACACGGGCTCTAGAGCACAGGCTCAGTAGTTGTGGCGTATGGGCTTAGCTGCTCCGCAGCATGTGGGATCTTCCCAGACCAGGGCTTGAACCCGTGTCCCCTGCATTGGCAGGCGGATTCTTAACCACTGCGCCACCAGGGAAGCCCAAAATTCATGTTTTAATGAAACCCTTAAATACTGCTTGAATTTTTAAAAATGATTTACACATATTTTCTTTATACTTTTAAAATAATAATAAAAAAGGAAAAGCCACTGAGTTTGATGACATCAATGAATTTAAAATTTTAAAGACAGATTATCTTCAAACTGTTAGGGGCCTGACAGCGTGGAAGGACACTGAGCGAAATGGAAAACCACAAAACGGAAGCTGGTTTGGGAAGGACGATGGGAGTTTCATTTTGAACTCACAGTCTTCAAGGGCTGGCAGGGCATCTAAGAGGGCTGGAGATTCACCCTGGGTGAGAGGGCAGAACTGTACGCAGACTGTATGCAAACTGTATTCATATTCTGGTCAGTAAAGACATCAGAGAAATAAAGACAGACACTGAAGACAAGATTGATAAAGAAATTAAGAGAGTAAAAAATCAGAGGGCAGGGAGGGATAAATTAGGCGCTTGGGATTAATAGATACACACTATTATATATAAAATAGATAATCAACAAGGACCTACTGTAGAGCACAGGGAACTCTACTCAATATTCTGTAATAACCTATGTGGGAAAAGAATCTGAAAAAGAATAGATATGTGTATATGTAAAACTCATTCACTGTGCTGTATACCTAAAACTAAAAGAACATTGTAAATCAACCGTACTCCAATATAAAATTAGAATTAAAAAAAAGAATTAGGATTCAGAAAAAAAAAATCAGAGGGCAGAGCCATGGTGAGGAAATTAAGGCAGCAGAAATCGACTCTCTCAAGATGGAGGTCAGGGACTTCCCTGGTGGTCCAGTGGTAAAGAATCCGGCTCCTGAGGCAGGGCACGCAGGTTCGATCCCTGGTGGGGGAGCTAAGGTCCCACGTGCCGTGGGGCAACTAAGCCCGAGTGCCACAAACTACAAGGCCCACATGCTCTGGAGCCTGCGCCCCACAACTAGAGAGAGAAAACCCACACAACTCTAGTCACAACTAGAGAGAAGCCCGCGCACCACAACGAAAGATCCCGCGTGCTGCAACTAAGACCCAACACAGCCAAAATTAAAAATAAAAAATAAATAAAATATTAAAAAAACAAAAAAGGTAAGTCAGCAAAAGAAGAACAAGGGAACAAAGACGGGGAAGGACCTTCAGAGGTTAAAAAGAAAAGATTTTATTGTTTTGTTTTGTAAGGTTAAATTGCAAGGTAGAAACGGAAGTACTTAGAATACTAAGGAAAAAAGGATCAGTGTGGAAGTAAGGTTCTGAAGGAAATTGGAACAGATGAGCTTTTCAGGGCCAGGTGGGATTAATGTTAATAAGTGTTTTGTTAATTAGGAGTGACAACCAATCGGTTTAATTTCTAAATAACTTCTCAACTAACACTTAATCACGTTTTAACTCTATAAACAGCAATAATAAAATATTTAAGCAGATATTGAGTTGCCAAACAAGAGATTTCACTGAGAGCATTTCTGGTATGAAGATACCGTCTTCCAAATTATTCACTCAATTTGAGCGGAAAGAAAACTGAGCCGGGCTCCTCTGGTGGTGCAGTGGTTAAGAATCCACCTGCCAATGCAGGGGACACAGGTTCGAGCCCTGGTCCAGGAAGATCCCACATGCCGCGGAGCAACTAACCCTGTGCACCACAACTACTGAGCCTGTGCTCTAGAGCCCATGAGCCACAACTACTGAGCCCATGTGTCACAACTACTGAAGCCCATGCACCTAGAGCCCGTGCTCCTCAACAAGAGAAGCCACCACAATGAGAAGCCCGTGCTCTGCAACGAAGAGTAGCCCTCGCTTGCCACAACTGGAGAAAGCCCACGTGCAGCAACAAAGACCCAACGCAGCCAAAAATAAAATAAAATAAATTAATTTTTTTAAAAAAAGGAAAAGAAAAGTGAGCCGGACTTTTTTAAGTCTTGGAATTCTATCAACTGAACTAGTCAATGAAATATACTAAGTAGGAAAAAATTACACAGGCCAGTTATACAATTTATCTTTTCCAAGAGTTAATATGGACAGAGGGCTTCCCTGGTGGCGCAGTGGTTGAGAGTCTGCCTGCCGATGCAGGGGACATGGGTTCATGCCCCGGTCTGGGAGGATCCCACATGCCGCGGAGCGGCTGGGCCCATGAGCCATGGCCGCTGAGCCTGCGTGTCCGGAGCCTGTGCTCCGCAACAGGAGAGGCCACAACAGTGAGAGGCCCGCGTACCACAAAAAAATATATATATATCTATATGGACAGAATTTGTCTACCACAATTTTTAAAATATATTTTAAGTCATTTTTATTGAATTAATTTTAATAACACTGTTTTACCTGGTTGGCAGCTGCCCCAAACCAAACTAAAACAAAGTCATTGTGAATGCTATTCAACATCCTCAAAGTAATCCAGCTTGTTTTTGGAATATATTGTTACAATAGTTACACTTTTTTAAAAAAATAGTTACACTTTCGACATCACACAAGTAAATAGAGCATACTATGTTATTCAAAAAGATTTTATGCATTTCATTTAAAAAATCATTTTGCAAGAGGCTTCAGCTTTATCATTGACACATTCTGTACTTCATGCTCTCAAAATAAAAAAGTGCCCTAAAGCTAAGTTTTTTACTGATATTAATGAATAGTATGCAGGGTTATACGAATTAAAATTTAACATTTTACGGTATAAGAGGCAATAAATGTGGACCAAAACTTTGGAAACATTAAGAAATAAAAACAGAAAGATGGCAGTTCCCTGTCTTCACAAGGCTTAATAAAGAGTATAGCAGAAACTCAATAAACACTTCCCTGTTGTTGAACTGATCACTAACAAAGTAACCAGAATGCAACGAAATATTTACTTTGGAAAGTTATCACGACCTATCCTCAGAACAGCACAAGGCCACCGGGAGCCCTGAATGCAGCTGCTGCTCGAAAGCAGCACTACTTCTGCAGGCCCCTGTCCTCAGGAAATGAAACGTCAGCTGATTTTTGTTTCAACTCTGTAGTCGAGGGTGCTAACCCCAGAAATTACAGGAATCATCATTACACTCTAATACCAAGACATGCAGGAATTTTAAGCTATAAAATTATTTTCTAAATAACATTCAAATAAGACATCTCTGTGATGAAGGGCAGAACTGAAGGGCATTAACCCGACCATCCAAGCCTCCTGGCTTGCACCAACATTACTTCAGTCCCCCTTGGCAGGCAGCGTTGTTTTTTTTTTTTTAAATCTTCGCAGAAAGTCAGTCTACAACTTTGAGATGTTTTTAACTCTTAAGATGCCCAAAATTATTTTAAATGTCTAGCTGACTTCAAATTCATCAAGTCTTCCTTTTTAAACATACTACGATTGAAGGCTATTTCTTCTAAGCCTCATTCCTGCACAATGACAGTAAACCTTAGGGGGAAAAGAAAGAGCTACAGCTACAAGTAAATAACAAAAAATTGAATCCACTTACACTAATAAGACTGGTTTAAAGCCTTACTTGAAGCCTTACCAAGAATCTCCTATAAAGGGTTTACAAGAAAAAACAAAAAATGGCAGCAACTTTGTCTCAGACCTAAATTCAGGATTCAGCTTCAGACACATGGAAACTAGACATTTCTAAAGATTCTCACACCACATGAAACTGAACAAGTTCATTACTTCCCAGGACGTATACTGAAATTTCCAGCAATTATATTCAGGGGTTCCTGGACCAGCCTGAGGCTGGGACGTGACCATTAGTTTTCCTCATTCTCCATCTCACCACTGGCTTTTGACATTCCCCTGCTCAACTACCAAGCAGGATTTGAAAGGCAGAGGGAAAAGCTGAGAAATTAACTTCTCGTGAACAGGTCTAATTTAAAAAGAAAATTAAAATGTGTAGACAAAGAAATCCACTTTCCCCTGAAAATTATGTCTTAGGATGGTCTGAGCCTTCCCTCCACTGTCCTCCCAAGTTCTCCGTTCATAACACGTCTTATCGTCTTATACAGTTGACCCTTGAACAACACAGGTTTGAACTGTGCAGGTTTGAATCCACTTATACTCAGATTTTTTTCAATAAACACACACCACCTGATGGGCAGTTGGCTGAATCCTCAGATGCAGAACCTTGGGTACCGAGGAGGGCTGACTAGGGAACTTAAACATCTGTGGAGCTCCAAGGGCTGGATCTGGTTTTCAGTCAGGGCCCACTGCAGTCCCACCACATAGCAGGTGCTTTATGTTTACTGAATTTTACTTCTGCCCCTATCCCCCAGCAGTGGATAATTACTATCCAGTTGGACTTGCTCTCAACCCTGGCATAGGCAAAAAGTGGTTTTATAGAAATTACTTACCGGGTTACAGATGACATTCTGTAGACTGTTTAAGGACATCATTCTTTTCCACCTTACTGTTGACTGGGGTCTCTCTTTTGGGTATGGTCTAAGAGTTTAAACAAGTTTCATTTAAAGAATTCCCAGATTGAAACTGAGGCACCTGACCTGTGTAAAATCAAAATAGAGGGAAAGGAAAATAAGCACCATTTTTCTTATAACTATTTTTTTTTTTTTTTTTTTGCGGTACGCGGGCCTCTTACTGTTGTGGCCTCTCCCGTTGCGGAGCACAGGCTCCGGACGCGCAGGCTCAGCGGCCATGGCTCACGGGCCCAGCCGCTCCGCGGCATGCGGGATCTTCCCGGAACCGGAGCACGAACCCGTGTCCCCTGCATCGGCAGGCGGACTCTCAACCACTGCGCCACCAGGGAAGCCCCTTCTTATAACTATTTTTAAGTACATAAATTATTTTACTGATATTTACCAAATAACAGGATGCTATAACAAAGATCTGACTCCAGTTCTTATCTAATGTACTTTACTAAATAATTTTGGATTATGAGTACAGGAAATATTGATTTTAAAACTACATCATTAGAAAACTTCTAATTTGGAAAATTTATTAAAAATACTTATTACTGCGAGTTCCCTGGTGGCCTAGTGGTTTCACTGCTGTGGTCTGTGTTCAATCCCTGGTCGGGGTACAGGGATCCCGCAAGCCAGGCGGCACAGCCAAAAAACACAGAAACAAAAATTTGTTATTAAAATACTATATCAGGGCTTCCCTGGTGGCGCAGTGGTTGAGAGTCCGCCTGCCGATGCAGGGGACACAGGTTCGTGCCCCGGTCCGGGAAAATCCCACATGCCGCAGAGCGGCTGGGCCCGTAAGTCATGGCCACTGAGCCTGTGCGTCCAGAGCTTTCGCTCCGCAACGGGAGAGGCCACAACAGTGATAGGCCCGCGTACCACCAAAAAAAAAAAAAAAAAAAAAATACTATATCAAATAATAGCAAATACTCCTGTACAGCTATCTGAGATATTCATTTAACTTTTCTCATCTGTATAATGAGAATAACAGTATTCACCTCACAGGTTTGTTCTGCAGATTAAATGAATTAATAAAGCAATGGAATAGTACGTGCTTTATAAGTTTTATCTATTGTTATTAGTAGAAGGGATTGCTCTTCCTCCTCCAAATTAAACAAGTCAAAAGGAAAAAAAAATCCAATGCCTCAAATATTAACTTCCATGTGGCTAAAAAAAGATAAAAGCTTTAAAGGTAAAAGTACCCATCAGTACTACATATAACAGCTCCAGGGAAGACTTGAAGACTAAGCAGAACCAAAAGAGAAATGAAACTCAAGCTTCCTACATTTTACTTCCTCCGATTCTGTCATTATACCAAAGGGCAATACGCACTGATCACATGTATTACTTTTTCTCTATTAAGAAAAAACTGCATCTCCAACCCTGGATGTAACATAAACTGAGTGGTTAAGTTACAGCAAGAGGTGTTAGCTGAGCAGATGCAGGTTGTGAAAGAATTCACAGAAGTATTAACAAGGGAAGAAAAGAAAGTTTTTATTCACTTTCCAAGGGAGGAAAGGGGCCAGACACATAGAGTGGCATCGGCCCTGAAGGGTGGCGGTCTGAGTCTTTTAACGGGTTTCAAAGGGCAAAGTGCAGGAAAGAGCGGGTGGGTTCACATCTATTTTGGCCCACAGTTGTATTCTGGCTTGCTGTGTTTCTATAGGATGTGGTTCTTCTGAGAATCTGTAACTTTTTGTCTTCAGTAATTTTTCAGTCCTTGGGTGTCTCAAAGAGACATGATAGTGGCCTTTGACAGGCATTACTCTATTTTGAACAATGTCAGATGGGCTCACAAGAGGGATTTTGCAGGTGTAATTAACATCAGCTGATGTCAAGATAGGGCGATTGTCCTGGATTAACTGGTGGGCCCAATGTAATTACATGAGCGCTTAATAAACAAAGAAGCCTGAGAGATGCAGTAGCAGAAGAAATCAGAGATTTGAAGCTTGAGAAGGATTCAACACATTCTTGGTGGCATTTCGATGGAGTGCGGGTGGGCATACACGGAAACTGCAAGAAGGAAACAAACCTGGAAAACAAACTAAAGTATCCCGGAAGTTGATTCTTCCCCAGAGAATAGAGCCCAAACTGGATAACACCTGAACTTCAGCTTGTGACACCCTAATCAGAGTACTCAGCCTGGTCTGCCTAATTTTATTTTTGGTCCCCCTAATGTCTGATCTAAGATCTATTAAGAAAATAAGTGGGTGTAATCAAAACATCAAGTTTTATGCTCTAAATGTATACAATTTCTATTTGTCACATATACCCCAATAAAGCTGGGAAAACAAAAACCCTGCAACCCTCTTGGTTTATAAATGTAACCCCATCTATTAACTTACACATTAGTCAAAACCTCAAAACTTTTGCTCCATCAAACTCGAGAAGCATCAACAAGAGCAAAAACAAAGGATACAGAGATGCCACAGCCACATTCATAATTTACATCGTTAGTAGAGAGTGACCCAATTTAAGCCACAGGCCCGCGTGAAACCAATCATTCCCAGAAACATCCACAGGCATGGGTCCTGGTGTTATTAACTCTTCGTTCGCTTCCCAAGAAGCCATCACGATGCTGTTGCAATTCTGAGGACAAACGTTTCCTACCGTTTCACACTGCAGTAAATGACTCTGCATCTCAAAAGACGATGTTCAGAGCCCGGGAGGGCCACGGAGGTCTGTCATTAAATTTAAAGAACCCGTCATTTAAAACACCAAGAAAGAAACGTCCCCGGATTCCACTGCGCGAAGGCGGCGCTCGCCCCCGGGCGAGGAGGTCGCACGAGCCAAGACAGCACCGGACGAGGCGGTGGTCGACAGCGGGGCTTCCTCCGGGGACAGCGCCGGTTTGCCCGAGGGCTGCGACTCCCGACCATCCCTCGTTCCCGGGTCGCAGCGCGCAGGGCACTGCCAGCCGCCCAGCCCGACCCTCCGCGGTGAAGACCCGCGCGACAGGGTTACCGGAGCCGGTCCCGCCCGTCTGACTCTGACACGGGGCCAGAAACACCGCATCCCCTCCTCGGCCGACGAGCCCACCGCCGCGACCGCCAGCCGACTCACCCCGGGACTAGCGTCGCGCTCGGCGTAGGAGGCTGTTCTGCGTAGGAGGCTGTTCTGCGGCCGCGGCGCGTTTTCCGGGTTCCCGGCCGGGCGTGCGTGGGCGAGAACGGGAAGCGAGAGGAGTCAGTCCGCCGCCATTTTCTGGTTCGCGCGCCCCTGGCGTCGCCGTCGGCCTTGCGTCTGCGTGCGGGGCGCGCTGGCGGCTCCGCTGGGCTAGTGGCTGGTCCGCTGCTGGCTGCTCCCCCGGCGGGGCGCCCTGCACGGCCTCGGGGACTCGGACCGCCAGTGGCTTGCTGCGAGACGAGCAGAGAGGGAGGGGGCAGAGTGTGTGCTTCCAAAATTCCCGGGTGGATCTGGCCGCCTCTGCCCCGCCGCCGGGGTTGGGGGGCCGGGAAATGGGGAAGAGAGAAGGAGAGACCTTCTGCTCCCTCGGCCCGCGTGTCCCCGGCCTCCAGGGCCGGTGTGGACTTCGCACAGGCCCCGCCTCGATCCGGTGATGGCCGAGAGGGGCCCACGCGGCCAGAGGGGCCGTCTGTGACCTTCCCTGGTCGCCCGGCTCAGCGGGGTCAGTGCCAGCTATTTCTCAAGGTCTGCTTCCTTGTCTGCCATGGGTTAGAGTCCAAATAGTACATACAGTGCAATAAAAGAGAAGCTGACTTGGAGGCATCCCGGTGTTTTGTTTGCCACACCTTTGGGTGTAAATAAAATGCGGGGGGAAATGGGTTCAGTATCGCTGGACTGAGTCCAGCCCGGAGCCCCTATCTAGTGAGTCTAACTTGGACTTCAGCCACTGCGGCTTATCTGCCAATTTTGTGTGTTGTTGTTTTCTAAGTTATATACTACCCCGAGGGAAATGTCAGCAGTATAGAGCACAATTCTGAGCACGGTAGATGTTCAGAAATAACCAACTTTTCAGGCAAGTGCCCATAATGACTGCCAGTTTGACCTGTTGGCTGTAAAAAACGTCAGCGAGAAATACAAATAAAGTTATGTAAGCTACCTTGAACAGCTGGTACAGTTTGTTTTCTGTTAGGGATCACAAAGTTCTTATCTTCCTACTTGTCTCTACTTGATTTTTATCCACGTTTCCTTTGAGAGACATGTTTTGGTGTCCCTACTCTGGGCTTTCTCCTCTGTAGCTTTGGGTTTTATTATTTTTTATTTAAATTGAGAAATTCATTACACACCCAATACCATCGAACTCACATTCTGATTCCCTATTACTTTGCTCTCCTATTCATTTTCCAAGTTTGCTTCACTCTTTGGGATCCAACTTCAATAGCTGTATTTAACCCTTAACATACACTGCCTGGGATTTGTACTTACCTTTCTGTGTGTTGTTTTATCTATCCAACTCGAATTTAAATTGAGAAGAGGATGTCGTGAATATTCCCCAATGCCTAGTGTAATGCTTTGCATGAAGTAGACATTCTGTAAATATTAGGTTGAAATGATAGGTTATTGATAAAGTGAGGAGCAATTGAATGTCTTCACAACTTTGCCTGGGTTGGTTACCTCCCCCATACAAAGTAAGCTGAAATAAATACACATCAATGCTCCACTTCTTTGGTAAGTAGAATTTAGGTATAAATAGGACTGTGCAAAAGGGCCAGAAATCCTGTATTGGTGCAGTAATTCTGGATTAAAAGATCCACACATCCAGAGAATTTATCTTAGAAAAACCCCTTCGTTGGTCCGGTTTTGTTCAATGAGCTCCGTATGTTTTTTATATCTTTTAGAATCAACAAGTATGTACTCGATGTCCGCCATGACAAGGCACAGTGATAAGTATACAAAGGGCTTTGTAACATTTGCCGTACCGAGCCGGGCCCTCTAGACGCAGAGAAGCGATATAAATATACGGAAGTCCCACTCCTCTTCCTTGGATTATTACAATAGCCTCTTCATTGATTTCCCTGCTTTTTTTTTTTTGCGGTACGCGGGCCTCTTATTGCTGTGGCCCCTCCCATCGCGGAGCACAGGCTCCAGACGCGCAGGTTCAGCGGCCATGGCTCACGGGCCCAGCCGCTCCGCGGCATGTGGGATCTTCCCGGACCAGGGCACGAACCCGTGTCCCCTGCATCGGCAGGCGGACTCTCAACCACTGCGCCACTAGGGAAGCCCAGATCTCCCTGCTTTTACCCTTCCCCCTGCAGTCTGTTCTCAACACAACAGTCAGAGAGATCATGGGGAAACACAGCCTAAACAATGTTACTTTGCTCAAACCTTCCACTAGCTTTTGCTCGTTCTTTGAGTAAAGATCCAAGTCCTTACACTTCATGACCCGCCTCCACCTCCACACGCTCTGACTTCATTTCCTACTACATTCCTCCTCCCTTGTTCTGTAACAACCGTACTGGCCTTTGTGGTGTTCTTACCGCCTGCCTGTCACACTCCCAGCTCAGAACTTTTGCATGTGATGTTTCCTTTACCTCCTTAAAATTGAGTAATGACAGTGAGTAATGTCGATTCTTAGTGAGGCCCTTCCTGACCACCGTATTTAAAATTACAAACACCCTCCCAAAACACACACACACACACACACACAATCCCTATCACTCTTTCTTGCTTTATTTCTCTCTAGCATTTACCACATTCTAATATGCTACATTATTTACCTTTTTATTTTATATTACTTCATCCACCAGACTACAAACTCCATGAGGACAGGGAGTTTTTTTGTTTGTTTGTTTCTTTGCGGTACGCGGGCCTCTCACTGTTGTGGCCTCTCCCGTTGCGGAGCACAGGCTCCATTCGCGCAGGCTCAGCGGCCATGGCTCACACGCCCAGCCGCTCCGCGGCACGTGGGATCTTCCCGGACCGGGGCACGAACCTGCGTCCCCTGCATCAGCAGGCGGACTCTCAACCACTACGCCACCAGGGAAGCCCGGACAGAGTTTTGACTGTTCTTGTTTCAATCGTGCTTAATCCAGTGGGGGACACAGATGGTGATACATTCCGGAGAAGATTAAGATAGGATGATGGCGCTTCCCTGGTGGCGCAGTAGTTGAGAGTCCGCCTGCCGATGCAGGGGACACGGGTTCGTGCCCCGGTCTGGGAGGATCCCACATGCCGCGGAGCAGCTGGGCCTGTGAGCCATGGCCGCTGAGCCTGCGCGTCTGGAGCCTGTGCTCCGCAACGGGAGAGGCCACAACAGTGAGAGGGGCCCGCGTACTGAAAAAAAAAAAAAAAAAGATAGGATGATGTATAATTGGGAGCACTTGGGTGTCTACATTAGTTGCATGCCTAGGAAAACTTCTCCAAAGAGGTAAAGTTTAAGTTGGTAGTGAATGAAAGAAAGGAGACAGCTAACCAAAAGGAAAAGACAGCTTATGGCGTGGGAGAAATATTTGCAAACAATGCCACCGACAAGGGCTTAATTTCCAAAATATATAAACAGCTCAATATCAAAAAAACAAAAAACCCAACAACCCAATCAAAAAATGGGCAGAAGACCGAAATAGACATTTCTCTAAAGAAGACATACAGATGGCCAACAGGCACATGAAAAGATGTTCAACATCTCTAAGAGAAATGCAAATCAAAACTACAATGAGGTATCACCTCACACCAGTCAGAATGGCCATCATCAAAAAGTCCACGAGTAACAAATGCTGGAGAGGGTATGGAGAAAAGGGAACCCTCCTACGCTGTTGATGGCAATGTGAAATTGGTGCAGCCACTATGGAAAACAGTATGGAGGTTTCTTAAAAACTAAAAATAGAGTTACCATATGATCAAGCAATCTCACTCCTGGGCATGTATCTGGAAAAGACAAAAACTCTGATTTGAAAAGATACATGCACCCCAAAGTTCATAGCAGCACTATTTACAATAGCCAAGACATGGAGACAACCTAACTGTCCACTGACAGATGAATGGATAAAGAAGATCTGGTTCATATATACAATGGATTACTCAGCCATAAAAAAGAATGAAATAATGCCATTTGCAGCAATATGCATGGACCTAGAGATTATCATACTAAGTGAAGTAAGTCAGAGAAAGACAAATATATCACTTCTATGTGGAATCTAACAAAAATAATACAAATGAACTTATTTACAAAACAGAAACAGACTCACAGACATAGAAAAAAAATTTATGGTTACCAAAGGGGAAAAGGGGGGAGGGATAAATTAGGAGTTTGGGATTAACAGATACACAGTACTATATATAAAATAGATAAACAACAAGGTCCTACTGTATAGCACAGGGAACTATATTGAACATCTTATAATAACCTATAATGGAAAAGAATCTGAAAAAGGATACGTATATGAATCACTTTGCTGTACACCTGAAACTAACACAACATTGTAAATCAACCATACTTCAATTTAAAAAAAGAAAAGAAAAGAAAGGAGGCAGCTACATGAAGATCTTGGGGGAGAGCATTCTCAGCTGAGGGAACAGCTAATGCAAAGTCTCTAAGGCTCTTGAGAATACATTTAGTGTGTTCAGGCACAGAGACGCCACCAGCATGGCTAAGCATAATAAAAGAGGGGGAAATTATATGACATGAAGTCATGGAATTGGATGAGGTCACCTGGGCGAGTAGATAGATGGAGGAGTTGACCTAGGACAGAGCCCTAGGGAGATTAAAAAACAAAACAAAACAATAAAAGAGGCTGGGAAGAGGCGACCATGGAGACCTGCTGAAAATGTGTCTTAGCAACCAAAGAAAGGAAGTGTTTCAAGAGAGTAGAACAACCAGTTGTGGTGTTAAGAGGTCAAGGAACACAGAAATAACCAATAGATTTAGCAACATGGAGGTCATTGGGGACTGACTCTGAAGTGCGTTGAGACGTGAGGTAAAGAAGTAGTGGGACTAATGACTATAAATATCTCAAGAAATGTCGCTGTGAAGAGGAGCAAAGAAGTGCAGAGGCTAGGGAAGCAGTGGGGTAAAGGGAATATTTTGATTGTCTTGTTTTGTTTTTTAAAAGAGAAGATACTACAGTGGTGCCTTTTAGACTTTTATCAAGTAAACCACAATAAGAAATAAATACATTTAGGGAACCTAAATGTATTTAGTCCAGTGGTTAGGACTCCGTGCTTTCACCGCAAGGGCCCAGGTTTGATCCCTGGTCAGGGAACTAATATCCCACAAGCCATGCGGTGCGGCCAAAAAACTAAAACTAAAAATAAATACATTTACATTGTGACTTGTTACATATGTACTTAAAATCATGGAAACAAAAATTTCACAAAACGATACTCTTGTTATGCATGAAGCATTTTTTTTTTTTTTTTTTTTTTTGCGGTACTCGGACGTCTCACTGCTGTGGCCTCTCCTGCCGCGGAGCACAGGCTCCGGACGCGCAGGCCCAGCCGGCCACGGCTCACGGGCCCAGCCGCTCCGCGGCACGCAGGATCCTCCCGGACCGGGGCACGAACCCGTGTCCCCTGCATCGGCAGGCGGACTCCCAACCACTGCGCCACCAGGGAAGCCCTCTAATTTTTCATTTTAAAAAAATATTGTTTATAACTCACTAAAATGTTTGCAAGACGAGATGTTACTAATTATTTGTAGATAATTGCCTTAGACTTCCAGAGATGAAGGGATCATTTCTGGTTGGATCAATTTCTTTTCCATCTATCTTTTTTTTTTTTGGTACCTGGGCCTCTCACTGTCGTGGCCTCTCCCGTTGAGGAGCACAGGCTCCGGACGCGCAGGCTCAGCGGCCATGGCTCACGGGCCCAGCCGCTCCGCGGCATGTGGGATCCTCCCGGACCGGGGCACGAACCCATGTCCCCTGCATCGGCAGGCGGACTCCCAACCACTGCGCCACCAGGGAAGCCCCTCCATCTATCTTTATTGTCCTCTTTCCTTACCCAAGAAGCCACATTCACAAAGTACAAATTTAGAAATAGTGTGATATAAAAATATTAAATATACACACACTACTATATATAAAATAGATATACAACAAGGAGCTACTGTATAGTACAGGGAACTATATTCAATATTCTGTAGTAACCTACAATGGAAAAGAATATGAAAAAGAATATATATATATAACAACAAATCACTTTGATGTAAATCTGAAACTAACACATTGTAAATCAACTATACTTCAATTAAAAAAATTAAAATGTGAAGTAATATATATTGCCCCAATTTTCAAAAAACTAGTAAAAAACAAATCACATGATTTTAGACTTACGAATTGAAACTGTATATACACTTGCTACTTGGCAGGATTAGTTGACTAAACAAATTCCTGCCATATTTTGTCAACAATGTGAACTATGTTGTTTCAAGCTAGGAAACACCTCTGGTAGTGATTTTGCTTATTGTTGTGTTGCTGTGTTATTTTTGTTATTACAATAATAGTAATTTTTTAAAATGTTGGCCTTCCATTCATTAAATGGTGGTGCCATTGATGGGAAAATATGCTCCCAAATCAATAAGTCTGAAATACAAGTTAGATGTGATAAAACATTGTAAAGAACTTTAAATAATTACTTCTTTTTCACTATGAACTTAGGAGCCAGAACTCTAGAACCTTTAGCAATAATAATGATAAATAAAAGCGATATTAAAGTAAAAATTTGCCACAAAAGTTATAGACTTATGAACTCTGAGAACACATACTCTGTTCCATTTATTCCCATGGAAAAATTAGTCTTGAACTATGCAGGTTTTAAATCATGCAGTCTTTAGGAGTGCATTCTTTACAAAATCACAGCACTCATGCGTATGTCTACTTCCCAGGGAAGTTTTCATGGTTGGCGTCATCTTCCTCCTCTATCTTCCCCATTCTCAGTGGACTCATTTCCTCTTTGAATCGTCATGCTTTGAACTAATGTCTCCCACACACCAATACTAGTATCACCTATAAGGACTCAAACTCTTTTCTCACCCTCCAGACACCCTGTGTTCAGACTGATCAGGCTTACCTCTTACGTTCTACAGGATCATGTCCCAAATCTAGTCTTTTCAGGTGTGAGAAACAAGCTTCTAGAACTATGGCTCTGTCATAAAATAAAAGAATCTTGGAGATGGGAGAAATCTTCAGAGTAGTGTGGATTAATTTATTTATCCCAGTGGCTCAAAGAATGAGATGCTGTCCCATTTTTAAAATACTTTTCTTGAATGGCTTGGCACATTATGGTATGTTAACTAGAAAATGTTGTATTGTTATTTGACATGAAAATATATCTGAAATTATCTAAAAGTCAAAACAAAATAGAATCCTTTAGAAGTTTATATATATATATAAATTGGGCAACGTGTTAGGCTCTAGAGACACGGCAGGTAAAAAATATAGCTTTCCTGGAGCTTAAATCCAGTAGGAGTTAGACATTCAGTAATCACATATATGGATTTTTAGAAGTGCAAAAGAGTGCTGTTAGTAACTGTTAATGTTCATTGTGATCTTTGTTCCTGCAAAGTTGCTGCAACTCATAAAACCATTAAAAGGCCTCCCTCAGCCTCGCTCTCTCAATATTTAACCAACCCGCCATGCACATAGCTAATCTCCTTCCAGCTTGTATTTACACAGCTCATTATAAAATAAACTGACAAGCGAAACCTCAAGGGAAGAATTTCTGTGACAGGTTGAAGCAAGTAAGAAATCCAGGTGGTTTTTCCAAATAGAAAAATGTTATTAAGTCCAAATACTTAATTTTTTATTTTGGAAATTTCAAAACATACACATAAGAGATAGTGTGATGAATTCCCATCCACTCACGGTCCAGCTCCAAAATGGACATATCTTATCAACATGCCCTATCTTGGTTCATCTACTCCTCACCTACTGTCTCCCCACCCCGGCCCACTTTGAAGCAAATCTCAGACTTCATTTAATCTATAAAACTTCAAAACTGGTTGTTAGACTGTAAGGTTAATAAGACCCAGGTTCAGTTTTTTTGGCCAGAAGACTTCATAGGTGGTATGTATTTCCAATCGCAAGTCAACAGGAGAAACTGAAGGTCTGGTTGTTTTTCTATTAGCAATAATCACTCCTTGGATAAACCTCACTGGCGATGACACTGCAACTACGCAACACTGGTTGTTTTTCTTTGTATGATATCAAGACTGGTCAGTGGTTTCCGCTGTTCTCAGCTGATCCATTCATCTGTTACAAAGTTCCCATCAGTTTTTGATCGAATGGTTTTAGCAGCTGCTATTCATGTTCACTGCCTAGAGCCATTATTTCACTAAAAATTGAAAAGTGGTGATACATCAATTCCAACATTCTTCCTGCATTTATGAGTTAGAGTTCTTCTATAAGGAAATATTGTTTCCTATTTGGTGACCCCAAGGTGAAGTTTATGCCAGAAAGGCAGGCCAAAAGCTTGATTCCTTCCCTTTACTTAAGAGTTTTCTTAATAATAAGCTGCTTTCCTAGCCTCCACAAAAGGTAACCAATGAGTTGGTTTTTTAAAATGTCATTATGAATTCATGAATATTAATATATTTGATGTGTTTCTTTTTTTCCTGATACTTAAATTATCCCATCTATAACCAAACGGGACCCCTTTGAGCTGGCATCTGTCTTCTTTTGACACAACATAGTAACCTTAGTTTCCTTGCTTCCTGGTATGACAAAATATCCCAAGGTATCATTTTCATTTCCTGCCAAACTTGGACTTAGCAGTTTCTCCAAGGAAAGTTTTAGTGGGAAATGGTATAGAGAGACTACAATTTTGGAAAGGAGTGTTCATGGCAACTGGGTTGGTTTCTAGACTTCCTCAATGGATAGAGCTAGGAAAAAAGTTTTTTGATTTTTGTTTTTAATATCTGAGTTTATACTGATTTCACTCAATTTAGGATTACAATGTTTTCATTTAGCTTTTTTATTTTATATTTATACCTCATTTTTCTTATGAAAATCTTAGTTTCTAACAAAATTACTTATTTGCTTTATCCTGTCATATATAGTAGTTTCAGGATAAAAAGATAAATATTATCATAACAATATGATTACATAACCAAACTAAGGTTTATTTGCCATCTTTTTCTCTCCTGAGGCTATATCTCATAAGATATATATAATCAAATTTTTGTGTTTTAAAGTAATTTGACAATACTACCCAAAGTGATCTATAGATTCACTGCAATCATTATCAAAATCCCAACAGCATTTTTTCAGAAATGGAAAAAAAGAATCCAAAAAGTTATATGAAATCTTAAGGGAACCTGAAAAACCAAAACAGCCTTGAACATAAAAGAACATAAAAGTTGGAGGCCTCACGCTTCCCAATTTCAAAACATATTACAAAGTTAGTAAGCAAAACAGGGTAGTACGGGCATAAAGACAGACACACAGACCAACAGAACAGAATAGAGAACCTTGAAATGAACCTTCGTGTATATGGTCAAATGATCTTCAACAAGGGTGCCAAGACCACTCAACGGGGGAAACACAGTCTCTTCAACGAATGACACTGGGAAAATTGGATGTCCACATGCAAAAGAATGAATTTGGATCCTTACCATACCATATACAAAAATTAACTCAAAATGGATTGAAGAAATAAACAAAAACCTAAAACTATAAAATTCCTGGAAGAAAATAGGCAGAAAACCTCATGACATTGGATTTTGGCCATGATTTCTTAAATATGACACCAAAAGCATCGATAATAAATTTAAAAATAGACAAATAGGACTACATCAAACCTAAAAATTCTGTGCATAAAGGACACAACCAACAGAGTGAAAAGGCAACTTGTGGAATGTGAGAAAATATTTGTAAATTATATACCTGATAAGGGGTTAATATCCAGAATATATAAAGAACCCCTACAACTCAACGGCAAAAAGACAAATAACCCAATTCAAAAATGTGCATAGGACTTTAATAGACATTTCTCCAAAGATGGTATACAAATGACCAACAAGCATAAGAAAAGGTGCTCAACATCACTAGTAATTAGAGAAATGCAAACCAAAACCACGAGATACACCTCACACTCATTAGGATGGCTGTTATCAAAAAATAATAAGTGTTGGCAAGGATGTGGAAAATCATAATTCTTTTGCACTGTTGGGAATACAAAGTTGTGCACCCGCTATGAAAACCAGTATGAAGGTTCCTCAAAAACTTAAAAATAGGGCTTCCCTGGTGGCGCAGTGGTTGAGAGTCCGCCTGCCGATGCAGGGGACACGGTGCCCCAGTCCGGGAAGATCCCACATGCCGTGGAGCGGCTAGGCCTGTGGGCCATGGCCGCCGAGCCTGCGCGTCCAGAGCCTGTGCTCCGCAGTGGGAGAGGCCACAACAGTGAGAGGCCCGCGTACCGCAAAAACAAAAACTTAAAAATAGAATTACCCTATGATCCAGCAATCTCACCTCTGGGTATATGTCCAGAAGAACTAAAAGCAGGATCTCAAAGAGATATTTTCATACCCATGTTCATAGCAGCATTATCCACAATAGCCAAGAGGTGGAAGCAACCCAAATGCCCATTGACAGATGAAGGTAAACCAAATGTCATATATTCAACCTTAAAAAAGGGAGGAAATTCTGTCACATGCTACAACACGGATGAATCTTGAGGATATTATGCTAAGTGAAATAACCCAGTCACAAAAAGACAAATACTGTGTGATTCTACTCATATGAGGCATCTAAAGTAATCAAATTCACAGAAACAGACAGTAGAATGGTAGTTGCCACTGGCTGGGGGAAAGAGGAAATGGGAAGTTGTTTAATGGGTAGAGAGTTTCAGTTTTGAAAGTTCTGGAGATCTGGTGCACAATAGTATGAATGTACTTAATACTACTGAACCTTACACTTAAAGATGGTTAAGATGGTAAATTTTATGTTATGTGTTAAACACAATTTTTTTAAAAAAGTAATTTGAAATAATGTATCTCTGTGAGGAAGCCACCATCTCAATACACCATTAGACTCATTGGTTTCATCTTGCTTTCAGATCCTGGGCCTTGCTTTTCATTTATTCCATTTTGGTTTATAATTTTGTGAAATATAGTACATGGTTTCAAAGTCAAATTTACAGACAAGATACATTCAAGGAAATCTAACTTCCACCCCTGTCCTCTCCATGCTGTTCCCTCCCTCTTTCTACAGGTAACATAGCTCGATGGTTACCTCTATCTCTATTCATTTTCGCCCCTTAGACAAGAGGTGGCACTCCATGAATAGTTTTGCATTTGGCTTTTACTTCACATATAGCTTGAAGATCTCTCTGCACTAGTATACTACAGAGACATTCCTCATTTCTTTTCATAGCTTCATATTACTCCATGGTGTCAACATACCATAGTTTACTTAACCTGTGGACATTTGGATTGTTTATCTATCATAAGTAATGCTTCAGCACATAACTTTGTGTACATGTCCTTGTATATTTGCCACACTGCCTCTGTGGGATTCCTAGAAGTGGCATTTTTATGTCAAAGGTTAAATGCTATGTAATTTTGCTAGATATGACTCCAAGCACTTTTTGAGAATTCATTCAAATTCTCTGTCCCTACTCTACTATAGAAGAAGATCCAGGCTACTCTGATGGGAAAGGGGTATTGGAGGTGAGGCCTGAGAAGCTGTACTGAGAAACCTCTCACCGGAGATGAGAGAGGAACAGAAAAACCAAAGGAGTAAACAGGACCAGGAAACACATGGCAAGTCAAAGTCAAGAAGCCAGGAAGGAAATCTAGGGGAATTCAAATAGGGACCACGAGGAGATATGGAAGCTTCAATGCAGGAACAGAAGTGTGGGAATAATGAATGCCCAAAGGTTGGGAGCAAATTGGGAAGTAGTCAAGGTAATTACCCAGAAGAGCAGCTGCTTTCCTCCATTCTTTTCTTGGCTGGCTGGAGCATAATGCAAAGTCACAGAGTCATTGCATATGTTCATAAAATGCACAAGGGCAATTAGCTGAAGGAAGACATGGTAGCTGAAACCCAGTTTCTACTTTACTCACCAAACCGATAAAGTGCTCCATCTTCAGGTGCAAAGGAATAGTGGTAGGGTGTAGACCACCTTTTTCTAACTTGTACAAAGGTGTCACATGGTCCAGCCACGGCCTTGCTCAAGTTAGCTGGGCTTACGGGCCATGCAGAAAGGGCAACAATCACTCAAAATCTCCTCCCACCTTAGTAGTTATATTCATTTTTCTTCTATAATTTAGTTATAATATTGCACATTTAAAGTGCAAGGAACTTTAGGAAAGTGAGGGTAAATTTTATAATCTTTTGTACTTGAGCCATAAGTAGAGTTGTTTATTTTAATAAAATGGTTTGTTTTAATAACAATGGTTTCCAGGTTAAACAGCCAACTGGTTAAACCTTAGGGTTGTGTGAGGTGAGGCATGTTAGTACTTTTGTTTATTTGGAGATGGGAGAAGCAGGAAAAACAGCAAACCATGAGATACCTGGAGATGATATAGATCTTTATGTGTAAGATCTTGAGCTTTGGCGTTGAGAGAGACAAGGAACTTAATCCTAGCTCGACGATACACTAGTTCAGGTAAGTGCTCTTTAAACACTTCTGCTCACATAACCTCTAATGGAATTTTGAAAAACTATGTAACCTTCCCTTTAACATTGTTCTGGAAGTCCTTGCTTACACAATGAGGAAAGAAAGGGAAATAAAAGGTATACGGCGGGGCTTCCCTGGTGGCGCAGTGGTTGGGAGTCCGCCTGCCGATGCAGGGGACACGGGTTCGCGCCCTGGTCCGGGAAGATCCCACATGCCGCAGAGCGGCTGGGCCCGTGAGCCATGGCTGCTGAGCCTGCGCGTCCGAAGCCTGTGCTCCGCAACGGGAGAGGCCACAACGGTGAGAGGCCCGCGTACCACACACACACAAAAAAAAGGTATACAGGTTTGGAAGGAAGACATAAAACTGTCTTTGTTCACAGATGACATGATCATCTATGTGGAAAATTTGAAAGAACTGGCAAAAAAATTTCCTGGAACTAATAAGTGATTATTTCAAGGCTGCAGATATAAGATTAATGTACAAAAGTTATTGCTTTCTAATATACTAACAATGAACACGTGGAATTTGAAATTAAAACCACAATATCATTTATATTAGCACTCCCGAAAATGAAATACTTAGGTATAAATCTAACAAAATATATATGAGGAAAACTACAAAACTCTGGTGAATGAAATCAAAGAACTAAATAAATGGAGAGATATTCCATGTTTACGGAAAGGAAGACAATATTATCAAGATGTCAGTTTTTCTCTACTTGATCTATAGATTCAATGCAATCCCAATCAAAATTCCAGCAAGCTATTTTATGGATATTGACAAACTGATTCTAAAGTTTATATGGAGAGATAAAAGACCCAGAATAGCCAACACAATATTGAAGGAGAGAACAAAATTGAAGGACTGACACTACCCAAATTCAAGACTTCAAGCTACAGTTATCAAGAATACCATGGTATTGGTGAAAGAATAGACAAATAGATCAATGGAACAGAATAGAGAGCCCAGAAATAGAGCCATATAAATACAGTCAACTGGTCTTTGACAAAAGAGCAAAGGGAATAAAGTGGAGTAAAGATAGTGTTTTCAGCAAATGGTGCTGGAACAATTGGACATCCACATGTAAAAAAATGAATCTAAATACAAACCTTATGCCCTTCACAAAAAACAGCTCAAAATGGATCTTAGACCTAAATGTTAAATGCAAAACTTTTATAAAACTCCTAGAAGATAATACTGGAGAAAACCTAGATGACCTTGGGTATGGTGATGCCTTTTTAGATACACCAAAGACACGATTCATGAAATAAATAATTGATAATCTGGACTTCAATAAAATTAAGGACTTCTTCTTGCAAAAGACAGTGTCAAGAGAATGAGAGGATAAGCCCTAGACTGGGAGAAAAAATTGTTGGCAAAGGATACCTCTGATAAAAGACTATTATCCAAAATATTAATATATAAAGAACTTTTAAAGCTTAACAACAAAAAACTACCCAATTTAAAAATGGATCAAAGACCTCAATAGACACCAAAATATACAAGGAACTATTAAAACTCAACAATAAGAAAATGAACAACCTGATTTTGAAACAGGCAAAAGACTTGAGCAAATACCTCACAGAAGAGGACATGCAGATGGCAAATAAGCGTACGAAAAGATGCACTAAATCATGTGTCATCAGGACAAAGCAAATTAAAACAACAATGAAATAACACTACATACCTATTAGAACGGCCAAAATCTGGAACACTAACACCACCAAATGCTGGTGAGGGTGTGGAGCAACAGGAACGCTCATATATTGCTGGTGGGAATGCAAAATGGTAGAGCCTCTTTGGAAGACAGCTGGGAAGTTTCTTACAAAACTAAAGTCTTACCATATGATCCAGCAATTGCACTTCCTGGTATTTGCTCAAAGAGGCTGAAAACTTATGTCTACACAAAAAGCTGCACATAAATGTTTATACAGCAGTATAATATAACTGTACTTATAACTGCCAAAGCTTGGAAGCAAACAAGATGTCCCTCAGTAGGTGAGTGGTTAAATAAACTGTGTTACAACCAGATAATCAGTGCTAGAAAGAAATGAGCTACCAGGGAATTCCCTGGCAATCCAGTGGTTAGGACTCTGCGCTTTCACTGTGGAAGGCGCGGGTTCGATCCCTCGTTGGGGCCTAAGATCCTGCAAGCCACGTGGCATGGCCAAAAAACCCCCCAAAAAACAGAAATGAGCTACCAAGCCATGTTCCCACTGACCTCTTCCTCACCCTCCTCCTTTAGACCTAAAGATGCCTACATCTGTTAGCTCCTCACTGGTTTCCTTTAACTCTTGTAATTAGTTCCTTTATTAAATTCCCTTGATGGAACTTACCATTTGTTTCTCCAAAAAGAAACTGACTGAAACAACTAGAAATTCTATATTCTAGGTATAAAAGACAACCTTCAGCTTCCTAACAGGACAGCTGCCTGTCTTCTTGTCTGTCTTCATTCCTGGACTTGTTGGCCCCTTGAGGCTGGGGACTGCCAAGAGCTGTCATTACATTCTCAGAAGTGAGCTGAGGGCCTGACCACAGTAAACGCTCAGTAAATGTCTGTTGACCGAACTAATGTGATTTCTTCTATTAGTGTCTTTTTTATTTTTTTGGCCACACCACACACGGGGTCTCAGTTCCCCCACCAGGGATCGAACCCGCACCCCCTGCAGTGGAAGCTTGGAGTCTTAACCACTGGACCGCCAGGGAATTCCTCTATTAATGTCTTTTTAACATTAAAACTAGAAACAAATCATCTAAAAGAGGTAAAATCTGTCCGAATCGGTCACTCCAGAAAAATAACCCTTTTTTTGATCTGGCTTGTTTCAGAGACATACATGTAGAGGAAGAACCAATTTTTGCCATTTATTTCTCTTCATTTACCTGGTCCGGTTGGTTCTCCCATGTTGTTATTTACTGAGTCCACAGCAAACATATGATGATTTTCTGTAACTCGGCCCAATCCAACAGCTACTGCCCTGATCACTTTGGCCTCTTCGGTGTTTTGGTCTGTGCTGTCCCGGGAGAGGGCGGCAGGGCAAAGAGGTTAGATGGATGGTGGTATTTGGAGCAGGGTCCCTAGCTCCACAGACTGTCTGAGGAGCGGGATCTTCAGCTCCCCAGAGGACAGCAGGGGTCCAGAGCGCTCTCATCATCATAGCTGTCACCAAGGAGACGGAAGGCGCATTGTTTTAGCTGTCACCAAGGAGACGGAAGGCGCATTGTTTGGTTGGACTCACTGAGAAGTCCTCACGGGCTTCAAGACCAGCCTCTTCCTCACTTAGCCCTCCACCTTCACCCCACTCCCCTCAGCCACAGACGCCTGGCTCTGAGCTGGGAGCTGCTCTTTCTGCCTTACTCTCCCCTGTGGGAGCAGCTTTGGTTTTTTTTTTTTTAACGTTTTTATTGGAGTATAATTGCTTTACAATGGTGTGTTAGTTTCTGCTTTATAACAAAGTGAATCAGCTATACATACATATATATACCCCCATATCTCTTCCCTCTTGCGTCTCCCTCCCTTGCTTTGGTTATTTTTTATGTGTGTTTTTTTGTGGGTTTTTTTTTTCCCCAATTGGGATACAATTCACATAACATAAAATTCACCCCGTTAAGCATTTTAAGGTGTACAATTCAGGTGCTTTTTAGTATATTCACAACGTTGTGCAAGATTCACTACCATCTAACCCTGGAACATTTTTGCTTTGATCTTTGAAGCCCAGAAAATGAATGAAACAGGTTGAACCTCATTAAAATAAAAGCTCCCCATGTCCGAGAAGCATTCATGGTTTGGTATGTAAACGCCCTCATTTTGTATTTATATTTATAAGCATTTTTCCTCCTCAAGGACCACGATATTGTAAAAAAAAAAAAAGTTCTTGCTTTTTTAGAGTATTAATTCATTAGTTCCATTTCATTATTTCAGCATATTTCCAATTGCTTCTGGATCAGAGGGTGCTGATGAGACAGAGTGAACAGCGAACAATACCCTTGTCCTCTGGGGTGTGCAGTCGGGCAGGGGTGAGATCAGTAATCAAGTTATTACTGTTGGGATGAGTGCTACGGGGTGAATAATAGGAAGGCAACCAAGTCTGGAAGTCAGGTGCCCTTTCCCTGAGAAAGTGGTGTTGACGTGAGACCTGGGGGCTGAGGTGGCTGAGCTAGGGAAGGCTGGTGTGTCCAGGTCTGAGTGTGGCCAGGGTGTGGACGGGGCAGATGAGGCAGCTCGCAGTGAAGTCTTGGGTGGGAAGGGGACCTCACGGTTCAGTGTGGCTGAAGCATCAGGAGCTGTGGGCGAGTGGAGCACGACGACATGCCACACAGGCAAGTCACAGGGCCTTGGAGGCCACGCTGCCAATTTGGGACTTAATGTTCAATGGGAACCCATCAAAGGCGTTAATGTGGGGATGACAGGATCCGTCCACCGTATGGAGGCCACTTGGGAGACCGTCATCGGGTGAGAAAGGGTGGCTGCTTGGGTGAGGACGGTCATGACGATGGAAGGGAGGGAAGAGATTTAAGAGATATTTGGGAGGTGGAAGAGAGAGGGATGGAGAGGGGGATTTGATGATGACTTAGAAACAAGGTGGATGGTACGACAGGGAACTCCGGTGAGGAACAAGTTTGGACGGAAGAGTCATGGGTTCCCTTTAGGACGGGTTGGGTTTGAGGTACCTGGGAAACATCCGCATGCGTGGAGATGTGAAGCTAGTAGTTGTGGGTGTCTGGCAGCTCAGAGGACAAGCCTGGACCAGAGAGATAAAGTTAGGAGGGGCGGAAAGTAACCATGAAACCGCCCTTCACATATAGATATCACGGCATCTGAAGCACTTCGTCAGACTGCTTATTTACTTGTCTTTCTTTCTACGTCAGTGATTCTCACTTTGTTCTGCCCATTCCTGGACGGGTGTGGCATTTTCTCCAGGAACATCTCTCATCGTGTACGATGACTCTCCCTCGTCTAAGGTTCCTGGAGGGTAGGAAGGTGTTGTTTATCTTTGCATCTCCGGGACGCATTTTAGAAAGTCACTAGGTTTCCGACTGATGACTGACCAAGAGAACACATGAATCAACAACTGTGTTAGAATCTGCATAAAAGCACCAATTAGAGACATGGTTGACATCAATTTAATTTTGTAGCACCCATTACTACAGTTTCAAATAATTTCTATTTATAAAGAAAACATAAAATCATGCAGGACATCAAAATGAAGGCAGCTTAAAAAGTACAGCACGAAGATATAGAAAGGATCACAAAAATTCAGTCGTTCAAAAGCATAGCTGAAGAAGTGTCCCCCATGGAGCTTCCAAGGGTCTGCCTCAAAGGAAAATGGTCACTGGCGGTCACATCAAACAGGAGAGCATGGCTCAGCTCAGGAAGCCCTGAGAAGCTACCCTCTACGTTTCCAAAAGGGTGGATAAACTCAATCGTTTCATTTCGAGTTGTACCGTTGACTACTTTGATCTCTTCGATTCAGCTGTGGAGTGATTTCCAGGAGGCATCCTCGGCCGAACATCGCCACGGGGAGAGAGAGAACAGCCTCTCCTCCTCTGCTGTGGGGCTTCCTCTGGGTGATCTGGACCCCCAGGTGTGGCCCCCCACTCGCCCGGCACTTGGATCAGCGTCACGGCCGTGACCCTCTAAACATGAGGGAAGCAAGACATACCCTCTCATCCATTTATACCCAAGTGCACATGGTTCAGTAGGTGGAGTCGGAATTCCCAGGAAGGAAATCATAGAACAAAGAGGGAAACTGGTTCTCAGTCAGTTCCTTGGGTGCACGCAGCTCCGTATGTTTCAGTTACAAGGGCAGAAAACGGTTTCAACGTTCTTAGGGCCAAAGTGTCACTAAATATGATAGACAATCCAACAAATTGTTTCTGCATGTCTAAGTGAAAAAAGGAAGCCGATGTCAGCCCGTAGCTGGGAGAGAGAAGGCCACAGGCATACAGAAGAAATCTGATTCAAGGAGTGAGGAAATGGCCCTAAAACAAGCAACAGAGCAGAAACATGGACCTGAAGGAGAGGAAAATTCTAGAACAGAGAGGGCAGATGTGGAAAAATGTTATAAGGAGGATAGTCATGGCTCAAAACTAAATGAAACATATTCATTCATCTGAAAAAAGAAAGAAAATTTGCTAGACCAGTTATTAGGACTGTATTTAAAATAATGTGTTTTTCTATCATGTATCACAGAGGAAGAGGAAAGTCTAGTACTTCTGGTTGAAGTTCACTGTAACTGAGGGAGATCGATCCCTTTGTCTTTTTGCATAGAAGCCACTGTTCTCATGATGTTAAAGACGGAGCATCATTAAATTGAAAGCCAAAGAGACTAACTATCCCCAGACAGCTAATCGTAAATCTCCACAGAAGAAAAGTCCTTCTGAGTGTTTAGGAAGAATCCCCAGAGTGAGGAACTGTTATGATGGGGACCTTCAGGGGAATAGAACCCTCATCTCAATCATGCAGGCCCCATTCCACTTCTAATATTTGTCAATTTGTAAAATAACTGCACTGTTCCTATCTTTTAGTGGGGCTACTTCTAAGGGTTCTAACGTAAAACCAATAATCAATGGAAGGTTGGTTCTAGGCTGGTCTTAAACAAGCCTGAAAGGATGTGAACAGATTTCATCCTCCAGCAGAGGGCAGCACCACATTAAAACTACTATTCAGAAAAAAACAGAGGTGCAACATCTTTTGTCTATTACCATGTATTTCCTATACTATTTTTTTTTTTCATTTTTGCCTCACCAGGTGGCTTGCAGGATCTTAGTTCCCCAACCAGGGCTTGAACCCAGGGCCCCTGAAGTGGAAGCACGGAGTCCTGACAACTGGACCACCAGGGAATTCCTCTATATTATTGACTAATTATTTAGTGTCACAAAAATGGAAGACTTGTTCATACAAGTTATCTGAAATATTGATGGGCAATCCTGGCATACAATTGAAGCCCTAACAATTTTAAATCTTATAATTTTAAATAACCCTGTGCTTTATTTATGTATTTATTTTTGCAGTATGTGGGCCTCTCACTGTTGTGGCCTCTCCCGTTGTGGAGCACAGGCTCCAGAGGCGCAGGCTCAGCGGCCATGGCTCACGGGCCCAGCCGCTCCGCGGCATGTGGGATCTTCCCGGACCGAGGCACGAACCCGTGTCCCCTGCATCGTCAGGTGGATTCTCAACCACTGCGCCACCAGGGAAGCCCTGTGCTTTATTTTTGTCTACATCTACTTGAGTCTTCCTCTGTGCGTATATGTCCTGGGGGTGTGTGGTGTCTAAAACAGCTTTGCTTTCCATTCCCTTGCAAGTAGAAATTTTCTATTGCAACCAAATAAAATGCTTATTACATAGAGCCTCATCACATAACATCATAACATTGCAGATGGGAGTTTTGTTTAAAATAGTGTATCTCGGAACTTAGCTAAAGAGATTTCATCCTTCTAATAGCAAAAGGACCTCATCAGAAGCAGTTTAGTTTATAATGTGGTCAATTCAACATGGATCCCTACAGAGAGTATAATAAGCAAAGCTCTTAAGTATTTTTTTAAATATAAATTTATTTATTTAATTTATTTGTTTTTCGTCGCACTGGGTCTTCGTTGCTGTGCGCGGGCTTTCTAGTTGTGGCAAGTGGGGGCTACTCTTTGTTGCAGTGTGCAGGCTTCTCATTGCAGTGGCTTCTCTTGTGGAGCACGGGCTCTAGACGTGCAGGCTTCAGTAGTTGTGGCATGTGAGCTCAGTAGTTGTGGCTCGCAGGCTCTAGAGCGCAGGCTCAGTACTTATAGCGCACGGACTTAGTTGCTCTGCAGCATGTGGGATCTTCCCGGACCAGGGCTCAAACCTGTGTCCCCTGCATTGGCAGGCAGATTCTTAACCACTGCGCCACCAGGGAAGCCCAAAGCTCTTAAGTATTAATGAACTTAAATAATTTCCTTTCTTTCCACTTTTGCCTTTGTAAAGTATTGGGTTGGCCAAAAGGTTCGTTCGGTTTTTTCCGTAAGATGGCTCTAGTAGCACTTAGCTGTCTTTAACTTCATTCGAAACAATTTTGTTAAGATTGTATGTGACAGCTGTCATAGCAGCGTGCATTTAAAAAAGAATTATCAAAATTGGTGAATTTTTGTGTAGCCATTTTAATATTGAAGATGGAAAGAAAAAAGCAACGTTTTCAGCATATACTTTACTATTTCAAGAAAAGTAAAAATGCATGGAAATGCACAAAAAGATTTGTGCAGTGTAGGGAAAAGGTGCTGTGACTGATCGAACATGTCAAAAGTGGTTTGAGAAGTTTCGTGCTGGAGATTTCTCGCTGGACGATGCTCCACAGTCAGGTAGACCAATTGAAGTTGATTGCAATCAAATCGAGACATTAATTGAGAACAATCAACATTATACCACGCGGGAGATAGCCGACATACTCAAAATAAACCAAATCAAGCGCTGAAAATCATTTGCACCAGCTCGGTTATGTCAATCGCTTTGATGTTTGGGTTCCACATAAGTGAAAAAAACCTTCTTGACTGTATTTCCGCATGAGATTCTCTACTTAAAGTAATGAGAACATTCCGTTTTTAAAACAAATTGTGACGGGCAATGAAAAGTGGATACTGTACAACAATGTGGAATGGAAGAGATCGTGGGGCAAGCAAAATGACCACCACCAACCACACCAAAGGCCGGTCTTCATCCAAAGAAGGTGATGTTGTGTATATGGTGGGATTGGAAGGGAGTCCTCTATTATGAGCTCCTTCCGGAAAGCCAAATGATTAATTCCAACAAGTACTGCTCCCAATTAGACCAAATGAAAGCAGCACTCGACGAAAAGCGTCCAGAATTAGTCAACAGAAAATGCATACTCTTCCATCAGGATAACGCAAGACCACGTTTCTTTGATGACCAGGAAAAAACTGTTACAGCTTGGCTGGGAAGTTCTGATTCATCCACTGTATTCACCAGACATTGCACCTTCAGATTTCCATTTATTTAGGTCTTTTTTTTTTTAATTCATATAGTTATTTATTTATTTTTGGCTGCGTTGGGTCTTCATTGCTGCATGTGGGCTTTCTTTAGTTGCGGTGAGCAGGGGCTACTCTTTGTTGTGGTGCATGGGCTTCTCATTGCGGTGGCTTCTCTTGCTGTGGAGCATGGGCCCTAGAACATGTGGGCTTCAGTAGTTGCAGCATGTGGGCTCAGTAGTTGTGGCTCGCGGGCTCTAGAGTGCAGGCTCAGTAGTTGTGGTGCACAGGCTTAGTTGCTCCGCGGCATGTGGGATCTTCCCGGACCAAGGATCAAACCGGTGTCCCCTGCAATGGCAGGCGGATTCTTAACCACTGCGCCACCAGGGAAGTCCCATTTATTTAGGTCTTTACAAAATTCTCTTAATGGAAAAAACTTCAATCCCCTGGAAGACTGTAAAAGGCACCTGGAACAGTTCTTCGCTCAAAAAGATAAAAAGTTTGGGGAAGATGGAATTATGAAGTTGCCTAAAAAGTGGCAGAAGGTAGTAAAACAAAAGGGTGAATACGTTGTTCAATAAAGTTTTTGGTGAAAATGAAAAATGTGTCCTTTATTTTTACTTAAAAACTAAAGGCACTTTTTGGCCAACCCAATATCAGCATATTTATGCTTTTATAATATTTATTTGTTAAAAATTAACTTTAAACAAAGTTATTTTGGGTTATTTCACAATTGAATTATAGTACTACTTTAGTTGAGATTTACTTTTGGTATTTCTGTATGTAACACAAATAAAAGTCATCCTCCATTTGGTCAAGGTCTAGAATCCGAATGAACTTTAATTAAAAACAATGTTTGGTTAAATCTCTCTCTGCTAATATCATACTCTTAATAATTAAAACTTTTCATAAGGTAAATGCCAACAGATACAGATGTCAATATGAGCAAATAATGGTAGAGTGAAATTAAAACAACATATTTTTATCAAATCCCATATTAAAAAAAAATCCCTTCTACCCTGGCACGTCCCCTATGCAATTACAATAGAAATTTAAGCTTTCATAGCCAGTGATGGAAATTATTAGCCATCAGGGCTTTCAAACTAATGCCGCCAAATGGAGAGATGAGTGGGTGGTGTTCTGTGGTCTCAGTTTTCCTGTAATTCCTGATATAAAGGACAGGACTTCCCTGGTGGCGCAGTGGTTAAGAATCCGCCTGCCATTGCAGGCGACATGGGTTCAATCCTTGGTCCGGGAAGATCCCACATGCTGCGGAGCAACTAAGCCCATGCGCCACAACTACTAAGCCTGCACTCTAGAGCCCGCGAGCCACAACTACTGAGCCCACACGCTGCAACTGCTGAAGCCCACATGCCCTAGGGCCCGTGCTCTGCAGCAAGAGAAGCCACCGCAATGAGAAGCCCGCGCACCGCAACGAAGACCCAATGTAGCCAAAAAAAAAAAAAAAAGATAAGGAGCATGCTTAGCTCTCCCCATAGCTAATCCACCTGAATTCTGTGTCTTAACGTTTTTGATCCAACTCAAAGATAAGTTCAGCTGACACTTATGAACAAGAGCCATGTTCAAGAAATCTATGAGGATAAATTCTGCCTAAAGTCAGTTTTGAAACTGAAATCTGAAGTTTGGAATTTTGGAAACATGTCCCACAGAAGCAGTGCCAGTAGGGACTAGTGTCCCCAAGTCAGCCCACAAAAAGCTGTTAATCCAGGAATTTGTGAAGCACAGAACTGTCCATTCTACAGAGTCTGATCACCAACAGTGTTTCCATGAGAAAATTTTCATCATTTTCTGGATTTCAAGTCGGGGATGTTAGGAACTGGTTCTTTTTTTTTTTTTTTTTTTTTTGCAGTACGCGGGCCTCTCACCGTTGTGGCCTCTCCCGTTGCGGAGCACAGGCTCCGGACGCGCAGGCTCAGCGGCCATGGCTCACGGGACCAGCCACTCCGCGGCATGTGGGAGCCTCCCGGACCGCGGCATGAACCTGTGTCCCCTGCATCGGCAGGCGGACTCTCAACCACTGCGCCACCAGGGGAGCCCTTGAGTACATCTTTTGATAAACCTGACATTTATCTGCTAAATCTGACGAGACGAGCTAGGTGTGACTAGCACTGACTGAATCAGAAGTGATGAGTAAGTCTCTATAGTAATTTTGCAAGTTTAGCGTTTACGTTTGACGGTCAGGCTGACTATATACCAGCAACCTCATAAAAACTGCTGTAACTGCTAGCGGGGGAAAAAATGTCAGTGGTTTAGGAAACAACTTTCTTTTGAGTTAATCCTAATCTCCCTTGTACTCCAATCAATGTCATTCATCATTTTTGCTTATTTTAGTCAGGGATTTAAACAGAATCCTCCCAAATTGGACAAAGTGCCTTAATTTTCTAAACCTATAGCCAAAACCAAATAGCACTTCTATGAAATCGCCAAGTAAACCAAGGCTTCTCTCTCCCTCCCCCCGCCCACCCCCCAAACCTAGAAAATTCTCTCTAATAGCAAACGCTCCCATCCACACCACCTTCCACAGTAAACCATCAAACGAGAACAGGGGATAGTCTTTGGACCCAATTTTTCACTTGGTTTAAAATCCTTTGAAATTTAGGTTTTAATGCATAGCTTCCTTCCCAGTATCACCAGTAAAGATATCTCTTTCTTCACTAAAGTACTGTGTAGTATTATTGGGCCCTGTTTTAAGGTGGGATAGTAGGTGCTAGACGGGGTTGCATTTCACCCACAGGCCAGGTAGTTTTTATTTCTTAACTGAGCTTTCTCTCAGGGGTGAAACACTCAGCCTGATATACAAGACATAAAAGTAAATATTAAATTAATTTTTAAAAAGCCAAGGGTACCGAAAGGGCCTTTTTTTTTTTTTTTTTTTTTTTTTTTTTTTTGCGGTATGCAGGCCTCTCACTGTTGTGGCCTCTCCCATTGCAGAGCACAGGCTCCAGATGCACAGACTCAGCGGCCATGGCTCACGGGCCTAGCCGCTCCGCAGCATGTAGGATCCTCCCGGACCGGGGCACGAACCCATGTCCCCTGCATCGGCAGGCGGGCTCTCAACCACTGCGCCACCAGGGAAGCCCCGGGCCTACTCTTTGTCAACACCTTTCCCATGGTCCTTATTACCCTGCTAACTCCTGACTCTGTCCTCCCAATCACCATCGGTTTTTGCATTTCTTTCAAAAACACTCAAGCAAAGTCCTCTTTGATAGTGCCCAGATTATACAAGTATTTGAATAAGAAAGCTGGCATGTGTCCTGAAGAGTATCACCACGCAATGCCAGCAGCCTGTGAATTCACCTAAGTACTTTACAACAAAAAGAGTAACAGACTAAAGGGAAACTTCTCTCTGTGGTTTCCTTCTAAGCTGTGGGAGTGTCATTAATCATAAAGGATCTTGTGGATGATGACTTTTAGTTCTGAGTTCAGTCTTCAGTTTTTAAGGGAGAGGATACTTTTATTTTCATCATGGCATGAATCCACTCTGACTGTAGCTTTGCCCCTGGTCCCTATAGGAGCCTACAACATATTTTTCCCAATTCCAGATTCAAATATTAAATAAAAACAGATGTGCAAAACTAAAGGAAAATCCGCCACCAAAAACATACCCTACCCTCCACAAAACCACCAGCTTTGGGGAAAACTAAGGTCCGCTGTCCCACGTCCTTCGCCTAAACTTAAAAAAGAACAGATTCACATTGCCCCTTAACCTGTGCTCGGCTCAGGGTCCGAAGAGGCCGATGAGAAGGAGCTGAGGGCTAGAAGTTCCTGGGGTGCTCTCCACGCCCCCTCCTGGGCCATTCTTCGTCCACCCACCTGCGCAGGACCTTCTCCACATCGGCCCTGTGGTAGAGCCGGCAGAGCTCCATCAGCTGGCCCACCGTCCTCTGACTGTTCCGGAGTAAGAACTCCAGGGTGGGGCTCTGGGGCCGCTGCTCCAGGAAACACAGTTCATCGTAGGGCATGCCCCACTTGCTTGCGAAATTCCTCCAGTTTTTGACTGTTGGGTGACAGGGATCCAGCTTTATCCTGATCACGTCTAGTAAGTCCTGGTCATTGAGCAAGTCGCTGATGGTGGGGGCCAGGAGCAAGCAGGACGAACAGGTACAGTTTTCCGCGCAGGACGTGTCCTTGCTTATATCTGCGGGGACAAACGATACGGTCCACGTGTCAGCAAGAGGCCCAAGAGGCGCGCTCATCTCTTCCGTGCTCTACTTTCCCGCTGAAAGGTTCATAGCGTCAGTGTAAGTATAACAGCGCATCTTACAGAGATATTTCAGGACACTCATTTCTACATACTCACCAATAACGTGTTCTTCTTTATGGCCAAGGATGGCTGCTTTGCGGAAGCGGTGGCAAGATTTTATAAAGCCAGTTTTCCTTTCTTTCTGAGACTCTCTGTCGCCCAGGCTGTGCATCTGTGAGACTGCTGGCCAGACGAGGGCCCCGAGGAGCAGGGCTTTCTCCGTGGGCAAACTGCCAGTCCAGGGCTGTCGGACTCTCCACCCTCCCCCCTTCCAAGTTACAAGTCAGCCCCGACAGCTTCTTAATGCCAAGCACAGCATGTGAGGGTGTAAAGGATTGCACAATTCTTTAAAAGGTCTTTTTTTAAAGAAAAAAAAAATACACACACACCCCAAACTGGAATATCCACTCCATATGCGTATTTGAAAATTGAGTGATAATTGATAATGCCAGAAAACGTACTTTTTAGATTTATGGCCACCTTATCATGTCTTTGCCTTTATCTCTGGTTTTCTTCACCCATGGGGCTGCCTTTAAAGTGGAGCCAACACCCTGAGGTGCGCAGCAGGTGGGACGAGTGGGTGGCTTTGAGCTCAGCCTCAGCAAGAGCAGCCCCAGCACGGAGGAAGGACAACCTTCCCCATCGGTCATCTTTGGCCTCATGCAGTACCCGGCAGCGTGTTAGCAGGAGGGTGAAGTTAGTAGGTAAGTCGTGAGTAGGTCAGAGGTCAGAGGTTAGTAGGTAAGAGGCAAACTAGTTATAGTAAAATTGTAAGCAGGGTCTGTACAGCATGGCAACCCAAGCGACTTAAGACATGCAACAGCACTGGGTCTCCTGACCCCTCTGACCGGGGACATGAACAGCCAAAGGTGACACTAGAGATCACTGGCTTGGAAAATTCTGGGAGGTTATGATGACCTTTTCTACACTGAGCCGTGTGGACTTCCCAATTTAGGAAAGTAAAGAATTCAGAAAAAGGGCTCACTTTGGTGACTGTAAAATTGAGAACCAGCCATTCTGAGGCAAGCACACAGTAAAAGATGACAAGGGCCGTGAAAATTATGTTCGTTCTCTTTGGCCTACGAATGTAACTGCTGAGAATCCAGCCTAGGAGATCATCTAGAATGTGTATATACACGAACATTTTAATTAGTTTATTCATATTATCCACTTTTTTCAAAAACAGTTTAAAAAGTTAGGGGACTAGTGGAATAAATTATTGTGCTACTTGATGGGATATTATTTAAGTAATTATGAAGACTACGTAGCAACCTAGAAAATGTCTGTGCTCTCACGTTAAGTGGAAAACGCAAGATGTGAGGAATTTATGTACTCATTACAACTATGGAAAAAGTCTCTGTTAATATTACTATGGAAGGAAATGTACAAAAATAATAATAGCTGTTGTGGTTAATGTGGTAGGATTCTGTTTCTATTTTCCAAACTTTCTCTAGTGGTGGTGTTATTTCTATGATAACTAAAACAATGTATTACATTAATAAATATATTGTTTAGCACAGAGAAGGCTTAGCAGTGGAGTGACCCTCCTCTTCGCCAAGCTTCACTTACGCCTTTGAGCCCACCCTTACTTTCCCCATGATTTGTTTCATCAAACATCTCCTTTCCTTCCCGTCATCTCCAGCCACCCAACTCTACTGATTCTCTTTCCTTCATCTACAAATATGCACAGGGCTCCTCTATCATAAAAAATAAGAACCTCAAACTGCCCTCCTCTGGCTTCATAACTCACTGAAGTGACTTTCTCTTAACTCTAATTTACTGTTTTTATAAAATGTATCTATTTATTATTATTCTTTTGGCCACACCACCAGGGCACGTGGGATCTTAGTTCCCTGAGCAGGGATCGAACCCGTGACCCCTGCAGTGGAAGCATGGAGTCTTAACCACCCGCCAGGGAAGCCCCAATTTACTATTAAACTTCTAGAAGGAGAATTCAAAACCTGTTGCTTCCAATGCCTCATCATGTTCTTAATCTTCACCTTCTTTGGCTTTGAGCAGCATCTGACCCAGCCTAGTTCTTGCCAAACCCTGTAGAGACCGGACCCAGTTCCCTACACCGCAACCGTGGGCCAGAATCCAGCTCTGATGGGGTAGAAAAGTCCAGAGAAGCAGATCCCCACCTGCCTTTGAGGATCACCCAGACCTCCTGCTGCTGCTGACGCCCCCATCATACCAGCTCCCCTTGGATTTGGCTGCCTCTGGAACTGGACCCAAGACTCTTTTGCCCCTTTGGACACTGTCTATTGCCCTGCAGGCTGTGTTTGCCCTGAAGGTTCCTTCTGAAAGCCAAGCCCCACATCCCCAGGCATATACCCTACCATGTCCTGGACACATCCCTTCTCTTGTCAGCCTGATATGCTAAGATCCCGGCCTGTCTCATTGCTGAGTCCTTGGGAGTTCCAAAGAAGCGCTCTAGCCCTGTTCTCAGCCCGAAGTTTTCCCCTTCCACATTCTCTCCCTTTGGTCACCTTCTCCACTCCCAACAACCTCTACAAAACTCTCCCACTAGAATAGAAGACCCTTTCTTTTTGCATCTGCAGGACCCAGGATAGCCCTCGGCATATAGTAAATGCTTAACCAACGTGGACTGAATGAGTGAATGAATAAATGAATGGTCAGCCCTGCCCACTCACTTGGGCTCCAGAACTGACTACTGGAAAGCTCCTCTTGATGTTCAGAAGACATCTCCAACTCAAAGGACCCGAACCAGTACTTAGATTTTTCCCGCTATGCACCCAAAGCACCTCAAGTCCCCTATTTACACTCGCAGTTCCCCAGCATCCTTACAGACTTCTTCTCTCTATCCAACCAGTTACCAGGGTCCCAGCCTTTCCTGGAAGCTCTCCACACCTCTCTTACTATTCCCCGTGAATTCCTTGAATATACAATCTGGGCTCCAGAGAAGGGGGACTACTCAGTTCCCTGAACAGACAACCTGTATTCTTCTTTTTTTCAAAGTTTAATTAAATGAAAAGAAAACAACTCATATAAGCTCAAAGTAGAACATTTAAAAATTATATACAATTGTGAATTTTGTATACACTTAAACATTTAGGGTTTTCCCATATTTTCATGACTATGAGGAACAATTTGATGCAGATCCTTCCATATAAAAATTTGGGGGCACATCTTTAACCATCTCACCAGTAATGGGATTATTGGGCCAAAAGTTACGAGCATTTTTAGGCTATCAATGCATATACGCTAAATTGCTTTCCAGAAATAAATGCTGCACCAATTTATACTCCAAACAGAGTATAGTGATGGTGCTTATCTCACTTCACTTTTATCAGCACCAAATATTACTTTAAAAAATCTTTGTCAGTTGCATAGGTGGAAATTAACAAAGATTTCCTCCATGCCTTTTCTGGTATTTTCTCTCTGATCAGTTATCGATCTCTCTTCTTTCTCTCTCCCTTTCACTGGACTTCCTCTAACTGGACTTCCCTTCAGCTACTGAACGTCATCCATTCTATAAAACCCACCTCAGGGCTTCCCTGGTGGCGCAGTTGTTAAAAATCCGCCTGCCAATGCAGGGGACACGGGTTTGAGCCCTGGTCCTGGAAAATCCCACATGCCGCGGAGCAACTAAGCCTGTGAGCCACAACTACTGAGCCTGCTGTCTAGAGTCCACAAGCCACAACTACTGAGCCCGCGAGCCACAACTACTGAAGCCCACGCACCTAGAGCCTGTGCTCTGCAACAAGAGAAGCCACTGTGATGAGAAGCCCGCGTTCCACAACAAAGAGTAGCCCCCGCTCACCGCAACTAGAGAAAGCCCACACGCAGCAACGAAGACCCAATGCAGCCAAAAATAAATAAATAAAACAAATTTATATATATTAAAAAAAACCCACCTCAGATACACCCTTCATGAAATCCCCAGCTCCTGCCTAGAATGCTGTCTCACCCAGAATCCCATCATTTTGTTTGCCTCTCCTGACTCTGCCTTGCAGTGAGATATTCTGTATGGTTTTTGTTGTTGTTTTTATTCCTCATTTACCTTAAATGCCCTGAGAACAGATCCATATCCTTCTGCAGTATGTCCCACATCTTACAGTTCTAAAATGTTGAATTACATTTACATGTAATATAGTGAGAGTAATTCTTCAGCTTCATTAATAACGGTATACAAAGAAATAAGACTTTAGCTGCATGGTGGGACAGAAGTTTACTTATTTTAAAAAAAAAGAACTATCTAATGGTGAAGGTGGTTTTGCAGTAAAAGGGGGAAACTGTGCAATTTTCTTTGCCCTTATTTAAAGGTAGGGTCAAAATAATATTCTGTCAAGTGGAAAAGAAAGCAGCTTACCAAAAGGTATGCATAATTCAGTTTTTGTAAAAATAAAATAATACAGTCATTTATATCCACATAAAGTATATGTTATGCACACATTCACGGGCATAGAAAAAATCTGGAAGTACATATAACAACAATGTTAACAATGGATATTTCCTAATTTTCTATAGTTACTATGTTTATTTGGCTACTTAAAAATATTTTTTAAATGTCACAGAAAAATAAAGTAGGATTTACACCTCTAAGTCCAGAATTAAATGTATTAGTGTCTGAAAGTCTGCTCTGTATTACCTCCATAAGACTCAGGGTTGGCAATGTTTTCTCCTTTAGTGTCAAGAAGAAGAATGAAAACACCATTAAGGGTTCTGTGAAGCTCCTCTAAGCCTTCTAGTGCGTAAGAAGCTTCCATTTCTTTGAACAACTACACAGACTACAAAATCATCAGTTTGTTTTAAAATACATGATGTGTCAAAAAGTCTATTGATGTTTTCCTTTTGTATTTTCAATGACACAAACGCTAAGCCATTTAGTGAACTGGAATCTACCGAAACTGCCAACAGTTGTGAATTTCAAGTTGCCTTTTAGAATCATAAACTATAATTAGCTCTCTGAGGACTTCAACAGAGAAACGTGTTTCTTTTCCCATGAAATACATTTTGTCCTGCCCTGCTATAAACACCTATCACGTAACAGTGCACATGAAAGGAAAGATTGGGTAATGCCTTGGGGAAGAAACAACTGTGGAGAGAGACAGACTCAGGACCAACGAAGCTTTCATCAGAAATGCGGAAAAATGGGATTATTATTTGATGCTTCTCAATAGCAAGCACAGGGTGGTTGTATGGCAGAAACTCAAAAACTGTTTAGTAAACGAATGAATGAGAACTGTGCTTTCTCCTCAGGAGACAAGGTAGGTTTCTTACGACTGTCTGATGAATTTTAGGACCTGAAAAGAGACTTACTAGTAAAGGGAACAGAACGTTGCTGATGTCGGCCGGCAGTTAACAGATATGGTGGAAAACAGAACAGAATTGGTCTTCAAATACAAAAAGACGGATTGATTCTAGATTTGGGGGAAGGAAAGGAGAGTGTTACTGAGAAAAGAGAAGTTAATTATGTATAAAAATTCACTTAGATTCTCTAACAAGTAGAGTCCTCACTTGTCATATTTTGACACGGGTATTTTCCACCGATGCAAAACAAGAATGTATTACACCATTAATTTATGATGACTTCTTATTGTAGCGGCCAAAACCCTGGAAGGACTTGCCCTCTGTAAGTTCAGTTTGAGTACTGGCTTAAACTAAGGAAGAATTTATCAGCGGAGAAAGGGCCAAATTTCTCAGCGATTTTCATCACCACAGTAACTGTCATTTATCAAATGCCTAACTAGCCCTGCACCGAGTCCTTTACACACATAATCCTGAAGCATCCGATTCTGCATGTGTATCAGATGGGGCCCATCAAACGCCGGTGCTCCAGCTTCCCAGAGCTTGACTGCTCATGGCACTTAACATCCATGGACTTTAGATTCCTCATCTATCAAATGGAGATGATAATAATCCCTATAGCTCATGAATTAAATGAGATAAACGGGGCTTCCCTGGTGGCGCAGTGGTTGGGAGTCCGCCTGCCGATGCAGGGGACATGGGTTCGTGCCCCGGTCCGGGAAGATCCCACATGCCACGGAGCGGCTGGGCCCGTGAGCCATGGCCGCTGAGCCTGCGCGTCCGGAGCCTGTGCTCCGCAACAGGAGAGGCCACAGCAGTGAGAGGCCCGCGTACCGCAAAAAAATAAATAAATAAAAATAAACAAATAAAATGAGATAAACGATGTGAAAGCATTTTTGTCAAGTCTTATGTAAATGTTATTTAATGATGTTAGGTTTTACATTTATTTTTTTTTAAGTAGACTGGAAAAAAAAGAATCCCCATGTCATCTGGCCTCCGTTGACACCTCCTAGCTCACCACCTTTTCTACTGCTCCTCACTGCCCACGCTTGTCCCTAGAATACTAAGCTCAATGCTGCCTCAGGACCTTTGCACCAGCTAGTTCTGTCCCCGGGAGTCCTCCTTCCTCAGATCTCCACATGGCTAGCTTCTTTGCAT
Source organism: Pseudorca crassidens (assembly GCF_039906515.1). Taxonomy (NCBI): domain Eukaryota; kingdom Metazoa; phylum Chordata; class Mammalia; order Artiodactyla; family Delphinidae; genus Pseudorca; species Pseudorca crassidens. The sequence goes on from NC_090311.1 coordinate 78,051,812, forward strand.
TATTTAGACCTTGGTGCACCTTCTTAGCTAAAGCAGTATCCTTTCCCTGCAGGCAAAACCCATTGTATTCATTTATTTTCCTCAAGGCATCTACCACCATATGAAATTACTTATTTGGGTTTATTGTCTGTCACTCCCAACTAGTATATAAGCTCCAAGAGGAAAGGGATGTACATGTCTGATGTCACCACTTCATTACAGGCACAGAGTAGGCACTCAATAATGTCTGCTGAGTAAATCAAATGAATGAAGAATGGGACACAGAGAAGCAGTCAAATTAGAAACCCCTGGGCAGCCTATGAAGAGCTATCTAGAGATTTTCAGAGGAACTGAAAGTTTTTTAGTGCTGAGTATATACAAGGCAGAAGAAAGATGACTGGTTGCTATGGAGACAGAGTACACTGAGTACCACAGAGGTTATCCCCATGAGCTTTAGAGACGTGCCGACCGTCAATACAATCGACACTGTGCAGGTGTGCAGCTTGGACAGGTTACTGAGCTTGCTAACGCCATGGCCTCCCTCTCCGAACAAGGAGAGCGATACCTATTTCATAAGGTTGTTGAGAGGATTAAATGATATCATCCCTTAAAGCCTCATCCTAGTGCGTGATAAGTACACAACAAAGAATTAGTAGCTGCGGGTAAGGAACCATAACCAACAGCCTTTTTTAAAGCAGTGGTTCTCAACCTTGGCCAAAAAATGGAACTCTCTGATCCCCCTTACCCTGCCCCTCCTGCAGAGATTTACAAAATCCTGATGTCTGGTGCCACCCACGAGATCCTTATTTATTTGGTCTAGGGTGCAGGCAGGACATGGGAATTTTTTTTAAGCTCTCCTGACAATTCTGATGTGTAGTCAGGGTTGAAAACCGTTGCCTTAAAGATATCTACAGAGTAAGTTCTTCGTCAGAAGGGCCTGCCAAGAGTAGATTTTGGAATGACAGCTACTTCTCTTTGAAAGATACCGTGTCTGCTTGGTGATTAGGCGTCTGTGGGTAGATAATACTTCCCTACGCTCACAAGCAGAAGAATGGATTTTCCTATGGGGCTTTTTTTGCCCCTCTCCCCTTATTCTTCATCCTCTCTCTCACACACACTTTACATCAAACCTTAAAGAAGAGTTCAGAAATCAAGCATGTTCATCAACAAGGTATGTCTATGTCATTTAAAGCAAAGTAAGAAACAGTTCGTGTCCAATGATGCAGTGTCTAACTCTCAAGTTTGAGGCTGGCAGGTTATAAAATGCTGGTCAATTAACTGTTAATTGGAACAAGATGCAGAATTCACAAGGGTCATGACTGGCTGAACCTAGAAAATGGCTTCAGTCAGGATGTCAGCAGTGGATCACAGATTGACTTAATGTACCTCCCTGCAGGGGAGGTGCCGTTTTATCTTGTATGTCCTGGCTTTTCAAGAGCTATTACCACACGGGTGTTTTCCTCCAAAGCGCTCAGTGCCACTGCTGGCTCTCAGATCGTTTATAATAATGCTCCTCATGATAACTAGGTCTTGAGTTAGCTCAAACAATTAAACAGTAAACATTTTATATTGGCAGCTTTGCAAACAGCAAGACATCGTGGTTCTAAAATAAAATAACTCTCTCTTAGGTGTCTATTAATTATGAGATTTGGAAAATACCAACAAGTGTCAAACTACAGTCAAATAATTCTCCAGTTATGTTTGTTAAGGGTGTCAAGGGTGTTAAGGGTGTCATGCTTTTTTCTGTGTGTGGTGTCCGATGTGGTTGGAAAGAAATATATTTAAAATGCCAGTTTACGGCTTTGAGAAATCACGGGGGTGCCCACATACCACACGACTCATCAGAGGTAGTTATTTGATATGAGCTGGAAAATGATGGAGAATTATTTTTATCTACTAAGAAACTGACCCAAGGGCTTTTGGTGGGTGTTTGATCTCTTAACCAAAGGGAAAACCAATATGGTTTCATTCTCCCTCTCTGAAATACCATTTTAAGAAGACATCAAGTTGCTAACATCCCTGGGGAGGCTAACTGACAAACTGGATGGAGCCCGGCTAGTAAACCACGCAGGACATTCTGTCATCAAACAAAACTGGAGTGTAGAAGGCACGTTTCAAAAAAAAGAAACACACATAAGAAAGGACCCAGGTTAAAATTCAACATAGAATTTTACATAAATTCCGAAATTATGTGACACAAGCATATTTACTAAGTGTCACTTTATGGACCTAATTTGAAAAAAATGAAAATCCTATTGTACATTCACTTCTATGGGGAAATTAGGTTTAGATTAGGCAAGTGCTGAATTATACAAGGGCGTCAGAAAAGTCAGTCTTGAAAAACAGGTAACTGTGGAGAATAGATGGGGAGGCGGGTCATGGTCCGGGTGATAAATACCGCCACCAAAAGGGAGAACAAGAAGAGGTTTTTAACTTTACTATTTGGGAGTTTTGTGGGGGTTTTTTGTTTGTTTTTATAACTGAGGCTTATTCCTTTCATGCCCAAATGTTTTCATTTTGAAAAATTGCCTGAAAACATTGTAAAACTTTAATGTCTCCTGGGGGCTTGCTTCTGTATTCAACGGTTCCACCCAGGGGGCTTTGCTTTTCTAGTAGTAGCTGATTCTGAATTGTACTCTTATTCTTTCCTTGATTACAAACTGTCATTTCTCACTCTGGTCAATTCCCTCCTTCTATCCTAGAGCCCTCCGTTCTGCCCATATTCCTTATTTTAACCAGATATAAACTGGATTGCAGGTAACTAAGGTTTTCAAATTGCAAGCATTAAATAAAAGCCAGGCTCTGAGTTAAGGCTTGACCAAGGGCCTGATGCAGCAGCAAGCTTCTGGGAAAGGTGTTTCAGCGGCTCAGAGGCTGACTCTGTGGGAGCTGGGGTGGACCTTTGTTCCAGATGGAGACTCTGAGCTGGAAGCCTGACCTTCACCCCCATGTGTGACACTCAGGTATTCAACACGTGTGCTACACAGGCGATGCGTCTGACCAATAGAGAGGCAGCCTGGTCTGGTGGGGACGCGAGTGTTGGGTCTGGCCTGGGGCTTGACTCCCACTTAGGACCTATGTGATGGGCACCAGCCACGGAACCCAGGGCTACTTCTGTTGCATCCACCTGGTGAAGAAAATAACTGGACCCACAGAGTTGTCATGAACGCTTTTTTTTCTGAGTATATCTCTAAAAGTGCTTGAAGGGGGCCTGGTACATGGCAAATGCTATATTAGTGTAAGTAAAACAATAAGATAAATCTTACTTAGGTGGCTACTCTCATTCAAAGAGGAAATATAGGGATCTGCTTTTGCCCTTTCTTCCAAGAGCAAAGCCAGTAAGTCAATGTCTCTCATTTGCTTGTTTATGGGAAAAAAACCCCAAACCCAACCAAACACCTGTACACTCCTCTGGGCAAAGCACCGTGCTGGGTGGTACAGCTGTTGATTTCAGCAGTACAATTTCTGCTCTCAGTAATACTTGCTATCACTGTGAAAAGTTTATTCTCTTTGAAAATCTTCCATGTCATTTTTTTTTTTTTTGCAGGCCTCTCGCTGCTGTGGCCTCTCCCACCGCGGATCACAGGCCCTGGACACGCAGGCCCAGCGGCCATGGCCCACGGGCCCAGCTGCTCCGCGGCACGTGGGATCCTCCTGGACCAGGGCACGAACCCGTGTTCCCTGCATCGGCAGGCGGACTCCCAACCACTGCGCCACCAGGGAAGCCCCTTCCATGTCATTTTGACACAGGTAAAAACTTTTAGAGACAACCCGAAATTTGAGTACTCTATCAATGACCTTAACACATAAGAGTCTTTGAACGGTTTATAGATATTCCTAAGCAACTTACTTGATTCATTCTCATTTTAGCTGACGTTTCACATTAGAGTGCAGGGTGTTAGTCTTTAAAAAGTTTAAATGTAGATTTTTTTTAATTAGAAAAGAAATATGTGCTTGTCACGGAAAATCTAAACACTCAGGTGAACATATGGAAAAAAAATTTCATGTTCTCATCACCCAGGCCCATCACAGTTAGGCTTTTAGAGATTTCCTTGGTTATTTTACCACGTACTGTACGTATCTGCCTACACTGGATCATTTGTTGTATATACATTTGTATATACAGATTAAAGTTCTGGGGGTAGATTTTTCTGACACCCACTCATGTTAGAAATTTTTAAAATATAGGATAGTGAAAAGATTATTAAAATTGCCTCTGCCTGGATGCAAAGATGCTTTCCCCTCCTCTACCTCACTCAGCTAGGTGCTTCTAATTTGAGCCTGTGTCTGCTGCAGTATTTGTGAAAGAGGGAAAATTAGCCCGTGGCCTTAGCCTCTAGTAGGGGCGGATTCTGGTCCAAAGAAGGTGAGTTCCACTGGGTGCCTGGATGGGACCCCCGACACTGGGCCTGTCCCATGAAACCTGGTGGGTAAGCGCCACCGGAAGTTCTCCTGGCCCAATTTCTCCTGGATTTCTCTAATCACAGAAGGACAGTAGCTGAACTGGAACCAGAATCCCAAATACTGTCTTCCAGAACTATACCTTTGTCATTTGGCCTCCTTAGAGAGCCTGGCACACAGGGGGTTCTTTAAGAAATAAAAATCTGTTGCATGACAAAAAACCACCTGGAATCTCACCAACCAGAGATAAAACTGCTGCTAACATCATGTTTCTAAGGAAAAGAAATTGATTATGCACCACAAGTTCTGATTTTCAGCATTGTTACCTGGGCACAGCCTGGGATTGATGACAGATTATCCTAAGGCTTTTATGAGCCACCAACCTTTCCATAAAAAAGAAACAAACCAACCCCTGATGAATCAGGCCGTTCAATATGTGTTTTGAAAGATATTTTAAAATGTTGGTGAGGGTTTTTTTTTCCTAATTATTATTTTGGTAGCTTATTTTAATACTCACTCCATATTTTCCCCATGATTAATTAATGAGGAATCTAAACATTGCCAAAGTTTCTGTCTTACACTAAAGAATAAAAAAGGCAGCGGGGGATGAGGCAGGGAAGACGAACTTTAAATGTTTCTTGGTTAAACACACTAGAAGCAGAAAACGGTGGGCACCAGCACATGGTCTAACGTCAGGAGGGGTCCCTTTGGCTCCCTAAGTGCCAGAGGAGGGAAGCGGGCAGCAGGCGGCTGAGCAGCCCTTACCACGCTGACTCGGTGTGCCTACATCCCATTGTTCGCTTCCACCTGGCAAAGTTCTCCGCCAACACTGTGGCTCCCAGAACTCAGAGGGAGGGAGGGTCAGTTCGACCCTCACCTGATCCTAAACCCGTCCACTTGAGAAGCCTGCTGTACCCCACCCAAGCAAAGAAGGGTTAACACTGAGAAAATACTCTCTGAAGGCTTTTGTGAAATTCTGTAAGATTTCTTTGCACTTCACTGCGGTGTGTGGTTGGAAAGTTTCTCTAGTGTGTAATACAGATTTTGAAAGTTAATGATAAACATCTCAAATGATCTTGAATTTAGCCACACTAGCTATCACTGAAGCCCAGATACCTTTAGAGTCAATCATTTACCTGAAAGGGGATCTCCAGTACTGTCTGGAAAGCCATTTTCTTCTCCCTTAAAAAACAAAAAGCAATCTTCGTTAAAACCATACCCATACATGATTGGAGATGCTATCAATTTTCCAATTTAGTTAAATTTCCACCAAAAACTGTGGGTGGGGGAAGGAGAATGGATCTTAAAAATGGTATTTTAATGGGTAGTAAGGCAGACAGAGAAAGACAAATATCATATGGTATCACTTATACGTGGAATCTAAAAAAATGGTACAAATGAAGTTATTTACAAAACAGAAATAGAGTCACAGATGTAGAAAACAAACTTATGTTTACTGGGGGGAAAGCAGTGGGAGGGATAAATTAGGAGATTAGGATTGACATATACACACTACTATATGTAAAATAGATAACTAATAAGTACCTACTGTATAGCACAGGGAACTCTACTCAATACTCTGTAATTACCTGTATGGGAAAAGAATCTTAAAAAGAGTGGATATATGTATAACAGATTCACTTTGCTGTACACTTGAAACTAATACAACATTGTAAATCAACCATACTCCAATAAAAACATTTTTAAAATGAGTAGTGAACGATGTGTCTCTCCCTAGAATATAAGCTCCTGGAGGGCAGGGGCCCTTGCCTATTTGCTCTCCATGCTGGATCCTCAGTGGCCAGAACAATGCCCGGCACACAGGAGACACTCAACACATTTGTTAAATGAATGACTGTCCTTATTTTAAAAAAAAGTATAAGTGCACGTAACAACATGCTACTGTTTTGTTTCTTTTTTAAATTTCACATTATGGACTATTCCCCTTATTTTATTTCCTATTTACTTTTTGTTGGGCTTGTTGTTTGTCAGTCCAGGTTATAATTCTTTCCTGTACCTATTACACTTTTTAAGTACATATTACAAAGCAGCAAAGAGAAACTGTTAAAAAGCAGCGACAATTCCCTTGAGAGGTAATTGCGTTTCTGCCTGCCTGAGGTTCCATGTTTACAACCAAGGCCATGTTACAGGATATACTACCTGGAGGGACTTACCTGATCTTCTTGGAGAGAGAGAGAGAGAGAGAGAGAGAGAGAGAGAGAGAGAGAGAGAGAGAGAGAGAGAGAGAGTGTGTGTGTGTGTGTGTGTGTGTGTGTGTGTGTAAGGGTTTTCAATGAAGTCAGCAGAGGAGACTGACCCTAGTATATGTCTATGTTAACTCCATCTTTATAAAACTAAAATCTCTCAGCAGCTAACAGTACCCCCTCCATCCCTAGTATTGCAGAAGTAGCACTAAGAGTTGGGTCAAAGCCCTGGGTGTAAGTCCACCTGCACTCATAACCTCAGGCACATCACTCACCAGCACTGGCTTCTGATCCCCTATTTGTATATTGAGGTGGCTGATGGATTCCCTTATCACTAAGATGCTCCACATTCCCAGGTCTCTGAAAGTTTCACCCTTAATGATGTGTTAACTCCCTGGTGTATCAAACATTTTAAACAGTCTCTTCCTCTTAACCTCCTAAGAAGCCCTTCTCCTTGCTCCGAGCTCATAAATGCCCACGTCTCGGCAGTGCATAGACACTGGTCTAATTACAATCCTATTTTTTTTCACACAAGAAGTATTCCTATGTCTTACCAGCTAGATTTTGTCCCCTAACTCATCTCAATACTGTTTTCGTTTGAGTCCTGTTCCTTCCCACTATCCTCACTAGTACAAAAAGCAAACTGCTCACCATATGTATATACAGTTTGTAAGAGTTTGAGCAGTTTCTAAAAGAACAAAAATTCCTCTCTGCAATTTTTTACTTCTGCAAGGCGAAACCCAGAAGCTCCGAGATGTTAAGGCCACTATTCATTATTCACCCGGTCGTGTGGAGACCTGCCTTTTAGCATCTGTGCAGCTCCAGCAGGACCAGGCAGGCTTGCCCTCCCATCAACACAGTCACGGTTCTGCTCACTGAATTGGAAACTTGCGCGGAAGAAGCAAAAACAGGACCTTCAGTGTCGAGACACACAGTGTTAACACTTGACAGATTTTTGTGGTACTAACGAGGTCCTGCTAAAACATTAACTGTCCTTTAAGTAAAGACCACATTACATGGCATATCTGACTTGATTTCTCATCATCTGGAGAAAATGTTACCAAAATCAGTGTCTGGCCAGACTCATCACCCTGATGTAGACGAGGGACATGACTCAGAATTACTTGTGAAGGTTGATGGGGACAGAATTTAGATCTGTGATCTCTATTCTTGCTCTGATTATTATGTTATGCTACTTTTTAGGTTAGTTTTGTAAGAGTGAAATCAGAAAAGACTGATTTTTGTGTTTTTTAGGGTCCTACTGAAACCTCATTCATCACCTCTTTTCTGAGTAGCTAATAGGTACAAGCTCCTTCGGGGGAATCCACCTACAAAGATAAAAGGACCTGAACCCTTGACCTCAAGGCCTGCCCTCAGATATGCTGGGGAAACAGAGTCACACACGAGTAACTAAAATACAAGGCAAAAGATGGTGCATTTCAATAGGGAGGAATAGATCAAGTCAGAGGGCAGAGGTTGCTTCCAACAAAAACACCCAGAGGAGCTTTCTTCGAATCAGAGGCATCTGAGACGAGCCTTGATGAGGGTCTGGAGAGTGGGGACGGGGAGGAAAGGGCATTTAGCCAGAGGTCCATGTGAGCCCAAAAAGAAATGGAAACAGACGGGGCCCCTGTAGGGTGTTTTGTCTGAAGCAAAGGCAGTGAGGGGGTGACAGAGGGAGATGAGGTGAGAAAAATGGGCTGAGGCCTGAAAGCCAGTCTCAGGCGATGGAAGTCACTGAAGGGCTCTCACCAGAAGCAGGGCATCCTCGCAGCTGTAGAGGATCAGAGCGGGAACACGCGCCCAGGGAGAGTGGGGCGGCCAGGCGATTTGATGGAGGGGGGGAAGCATGACTGACTCAAAGGCAAGAATTATGAGGCCCCCAAACCACTCCTTTGGGAGAGGAAGGGATAAAGCTATAGCCACGGCGGGGATACAGCCAGGACGTGGGCAAGTGAGCGGAGGTGAGACGAAGAGCGAGTTTGGAAGATGAGACGGATGAGACAAGATCACGGCGGGAGCTGAGGATGTCTCTGGTCCTTGGGAGAGGCCAGGGCAGGGGACAGAGACGTGGATGCTGACATGGTCACGGGAGGAGAGAGAGGCCGTGGAGGGCATGCAGTGAGGTCACAACCTCGAGGAGCACCCAACGGCCTACATTCCGGTGGTGAGGGAGGGAATGAGAAAGGAAAGCAGAGGAGGGAGGTCAGAGAGGAGGAGAGAAAAGGTCAGGGCTCCAAGGGCCATGTGAAGATACGGTTTGGTGAGGAGAAGAGTGGTTTGTGAAAGCAGCTCTAGCAGAGTGGTGGAAGCCAATGCACAGCTTCTAGCTGCCTCATTTTCTCCTGTCTTTGAAGCCTCGGCTTAGACATCACCAGCTCTAGGAAGCTTCTCCAAAGTCTCTTGTCTGGGTGACGAGCCCTGGGTGCTCCCACAGCATCCTGGACCTGCCACTCCCCAGGGCGCTCGTTACACTGGGTGGGGAGGTTTGCAGTATCTCTTCTGCACTAGACCCTACATTATGAGGCCAAGGGTCTTGTCCATGCTGTCCCGTAGTGATTAACACGCGTCTGAGACAGATAACACAGAAGATCTGTGGGAAGGGAAGTGAGTGGGAGGGAGGGAGGAAAGAAGGCTTAAATACAGCCCAGGCTCTGAGTTCTCCAGCCCAGAGGATGCTGCTCTTCAAGCTGCCGTCCTTACCCCTCCCCCATTCCCTTCCACCCTGCTCTCTGGCCTCATCCCCTTGGTCACCAGTTGCGCACCTCCACCCCCAATCCATCCTTCTCACCTGGTTCCTGTCACTTAGTCACTGTCAACCATGTCAGTGATATGTTTAAAAACACCCTAGATGTGTCCGTCAGCTGTGGGCCTTGCCAGTCCTTAGCTCTGCATGAGTCTACTCCACCAGTCTTGCTCTAAATGCTGAGTATTGCTGGGGAAAAAGAAATGAAAAGCCTCACACATTCATGAGCTCACAAATCTGATCTCAGCTGGGTCCCAGCTGCTTTTTGGTCATTCTTAGTTTCCTTTCAAATCGTCCTCGTCAAGGTCCTGTTCCAAAGCTTTTCTGTTCAGAGATTTCTGTTCAGAGGACTCGTTTTAATTCTGAGTGAAGTTCAAGGGCAATCTGTTGGGTTTTTGGAAACAACCTAAATGTCCATCAATAGATGAATGGATTAACAAAATGTGGAATACAATTCACCCTTAAAAAGGAAGGAAATTCTGACACATGCTACAATAAGAATGAACCTTTAGGACATTATGCTAAGTGAAATAAACCAGTCACAGACATACAAATACTATCTGATTCCATTTATATGAGTGACCTAGAGGAGTCAAATTCAGAGACAGAACGTAAAATAATGATTACCAGGGAGTGGGGCAAGGGAGAATGGGGAGTTAGAGTTTAATGGGGATAGAATTTCAGTTTGGGAAGATGAAAAAGTTCTGGAGATGGATGGTGGTGAAGGCTGCACAACAATGTGAATGTACCTAATGGCTCTGAACTCTATACCTAAAAATGGTCAAGATGGTAAACACTGCATGTGTATCTTACCACAGGGGTCCCCAACCCCCAGGCCGCGGACCGGTACTGGTCTGCGGACTGTTAGGAACCGGTCCCTGGTGCCAAAAAGGTTGGGGACCACTGTTTTACCACATACAAATTTTTAAAAATCTCCTTAGAAAATATGAAGGTAACCACAAAGTTGAACGCCAATGGTTTATATATCCAAGTAGGCTAAAGAAAACCCCCATTTTGTAAAACCTTTCCATTGTGAATACGAGGGAATTACCTTATATCTGGGCAAATTTGTTAACCTTTGCTGAGAATTCTTTGAGTAGAAAGGTGGCTAGGTGACACTAATTTTGCACTCTGGTGAGTTTATAACCTGGTCGTCGGGTCCCATTTCTGCTTAGGGAGCTGCAAGAACCAGGTGCTGAACAAAAGTCCCCCGTGGAGACTTACACGTGGTGATTTCACACCAGGCTCCGAGCAGTAGCAATACCAGGGCCAAGAAGACACTCGGGGAAAAGCTCTCAACTCAGAGATGAACGTACTCCGTGTGCCGTCCACACGGGGGGATGGACTGATGGGCCGAACATGCTGACAGACTGATGGGGAGGGTATTAACCAGCACCAGATTGATGGGGCCAGGTACTGGGTTTCTGGGAAACATGCTCTTCTGGACTGTTCGGTTCTTCTTTAAATGTCTATGCTTAGGGACTTCCCTGGCAGTGCAGCAGCTAAGAATCCGCCTGCCAATGCAGCGGACACAGGTTTGATCCCTGGTCCGGAAAGATCCCACATGCCGCGGAGCAACTAAGCCTGTTCACCACAACTACTGAGCCTGTGCTCTAGAGCCCGTGAGCCACAACTACTGAGCCAGTGCGCCACAACTACTGAAGCCCATGCGCCTAGAGCCTGTGCTCTGCAACAAGGGAAGCCACCACAATGAGAAGCCCGCGCACCGCAACAAAGAGTAGCCCCCGCTCGCCACATACTAGAGAAAGACCGCGCACAGCAACGAAGACCCAACACAGCCAAAAATAAAATAAATAAATTTATTTTAAAACTGTCTATGCTTAGCTAACTAATAAAGAGCCCCATCTTTATAATTTTGCAAACTATAGGGAGGATAACTGAGTGGGAAAGCACTCAACAGGTTGGTTAATCTGACTGTAGCCTAAATCTGGTTGGAAACCGCCATGAAGACCAAAGTTATCACTGCCCACCTGGTGGCAGCAACCTACACGACAAACAAAGAGCCTGAGAAGAAAGGCCTCCCTTGCAAATGACATAACACCGAATTACTTAACTAGCTGCTTTGGGAGAACAACCAATGCTAAAGCTTAACGTCTCTGCTTTATGAAAATATTTTAGTAAATGGTTTTCAAAATAAGATTTTAAATGCCTGAGTGTGCCAGAGTAACAGGGCTTATGTAGCATGGATTGAGACTGTTCTAAGTCTTCTCCCATCACTCAGCCAGTGCAACTCAAGCACCTTTCAATGCTATGAATTCCCAAGACAGACCCAACATCCGTGTAACTCTTCTGAATGTGTTTACTGATTATCCACTTCTAAACATCAGGACTAGACTATGTCTCCTGTTGAGTTTTTCTAAGCAATTTATACTCAATATTTTTTTTGTTTTTTGGCTGCTTCATTGCTGCACGTGGGCTTTCTTTTAGTTGCAGCGAGCATGGGCTACTCTTCGTTGCAGTGCGCAGGCTTCTCACTGTGGTGGCTGTTCTTGTTGCGGAGCACAGGCTCTAGGTACGTGGGCTTCAGTAGTTGTGGCTCGCGGGCTCTAGAGTGCAGGCTCAGTAGTTGTGACGCATGGGCTCAGCTGCTCCGCGGCATGTGGGATCTTCCCAGACGAGGGCTCGAACCCATGTCCCCTGCATTGGCAGATGGATTCTTAACACCGTGCCACCAGGGAAGCCCTATACTCAATTCTTTTCCTGAAAATTAATTACTATTGCAGTAACTGTTTACTTTCATTTTTATTTTTTACTGAAGTATAATATACATATAGAAAACTGGACATATCTATTTATTTGAAAGTATACAGGCATAGCCTGGAGATACTGCAGGTTTATTTCCAGACCACCACAATAAAGCGAATATCTCAATCAGGCAAGTCACACGAATTTTTTGGTTTCCCAGTGCATATAAAAGTTATGCTTACACCATCCTGTAGTATTAAGTGTACAACTGCATTCTGTCTAAAAAAGAATCTACATACCTTAATTTAAAGAAACTTTACTGCTAAAAAATGCTAACCATCATCTGAGACTTCAGCGAGTCATAATCTTTTTGCAGTAGTAACGTCAAAGATCACTGCTCCCAGATCACCATCACACATGATAATAATGAAAAAGTCTGAAATATTGCAAGAATTACAAAATGTGACTCAGAGACACGAAGTGAGCAAATGTGGTTGGAATAATGACGCTAATAGACTTACTGGAGTCAGGGTTGCCCCAATTTGTAAAAGACACAATATCTGCGAAGCGCAATAAAGTCAAGAGCAATAAAACAAGGTCTGCCTGTATTCCAGCAACTGGCTTTTAAGATGTGTTTCAGTCAGGATACATTCATCAAGCACCTATTCAGTGTTGGCAACAATGCCAACTGCAAGGTTACAATCCAGTAATGGGACAAAAACATGCACATAAACAGTTACCACAAGGAATAACGTGTGAAAAAGGCACAGACCGCGTGCCAAGGGAGCACAAAGGTGGGCAGGAACTCGAGTGAGACCTCAGGAACAGGGCAAGTTTCACTGAGGATGAAAGAACTAAATCTGGAAGAACAGGAATTTGAAATGAATGTTATGGTGCTTTGCTAGGATGAGAGCAAACCTGTGGGTTTGTGTACATTTAGTTCTTTCTTCTCTTCAGCAAGATTTCTATCCAATTAAAAGGGAGACCTGCTACTTCTGGAGTTGAAGTGAAGGTCAAAGACTGCAGTGGCTGTTCCTGTGACTTCAAGGCGGGGACGCTGAGGTGTAATTTCATACCTTCTTTCATGAAAGAAGGAGGGGGCTTCCCTGGTGGCGCAGTGGTTGAGAGTCCGCCTGCCGATGCAGGGCACACGGGTTCGTGCCCCGGTCCGGGAAGATCCTACATGCCGCGGAGCGGCTGGGCCCGTGAGCCATGGCCACTGAGCCTGCGCGTCCGGAGCCTGTGCTCCGCAATGGGTGAGGCCACAACAGTGAGAGGCCCACGTACCGCAAAAAAAAAAAAAAAAAGATGAAAGAAGGAGGGGTTTTCCCTTTGGGGGTGAAGTATAGCTGGTTATTGTTCAGAAATATCACAAAGTATTTTACAGGAGATTACGGCCTATGTTTCTGCCTATGTTTCTGTCATTCACAAATCCTGGGCCGGAGGATACAAGCGACGCTGGAGCACAGACCAACCGAAGGTTCGAGATGAGGAAGTGCATTCGTGAACTCTTCAGTCTCTGATTTTCCTGTGCTGCATAATTGTGTGCTAGCTGAAGAAAGCCCACCTGGCTTCAAAGGCCAAAATATGAAAAGTTTACTGAGCCAAAATACCACCTAAATGTCTGGATGATTTAGTCCATCACTTTTCTTTCTTTTTTTTTTTTTCTTTTGCGGTACGCGGGCCTCTCACTGTTGTGGCTTCTCCCGTTGCGGAGCACAGGCTCCGGACGCGCAGGCTCAGCGGCCATGGCTCACGGGCCCAGCCGCTCCGCGGCATGTGGGATCTTCCCGGACCGGGGCACGAACCCCTGTCCCCTGCATCGGCAGGTGGACTCTGAACCACTGCGCCACCAGGGAAGCCCCATCACTTTTCTTTGAAGAAAACACCAAACACACACACAAAATAACAAGTATTCAAAATCATACTGTTTTTCAAAAAAGCAGCAAGAGCAACAAAACTCTTTTTCTCCTAATCTCTTATCCCAGCTCCCTCCCCAGAGGTTACAACCTGGGGCACATGCTTCCTCTGTCCTTACTGACAGCCACACTCGCAACCTATAGAGAGATGTTGTTTAGCCCCAAACCATACTAGTCTACTGGTTTATTTGTTTAACAATATATTCTGAGTATCTTTTAAGGTCAGTGGTCTCTCCTCTTTTCAATGGCTTAATAGCATTACACGTGTCAAAGTACCAAAATTCATTCAACCACTTCCTACCTATGTGCATGTAAGATACCCACAACTCTCCTCTGTTTCAAACACCCTCTGCTGTGATGTCTGTGAGATCAAGTCCTTAAAGCGGGACCACTGGATCAATGGGTAACAGATGGCTGCCAAATAATTTCCTGAAAGTTGTTATCAATTTATACTCTCAAACGTGTATAAGGGCAGCTACACCCTGAAACCCACACCAACAGGAACTTTAAGTGAAATTCTAGCCCACCTGTGAAATTCAAAGGCATTACAGCCCACAGGGCACTGAACAATAATGAGAACAGAAGCCGTTAGGTCAATTAGAGCAGATAAAGTAAAGGACCCGTGCAATTTAATGATTAATAAACAAACTTCTTTTTATGCTGCTCTCAGGGAAATAACTACTAAGTGCTAGGAAGCAGGCATTTTTGCCCTTTAGCTTGTACCTGTCTTACCACATTTTCTTTTGACTCAGTCCCAAAGTAGAAATAAGTCAAAGACACAGACATGAATAGACGCTATCAAATTAGAGTACTATGATTTTTCTTTTAAAATTTCATTTCAGGAAAGCAATCTACAGATTCAAAACAATCCCTATCAAACTACCAATGGCATTTTTCACAGAACTAGGACAAAAAATTTCACAATTTGTATGGAAACACCAAAGACCCCAAATAGCCAAAGCAATCTTGAGAAAGAAAAATGGGGCTGGAGGAATCAGGCTCCCTGACTTCAGACTATACTACAAAACTACAGTCATCAAGACAGTATGGTACTGGCACAAAAACAGAAATATAGATCGGTGGAACAGGATAGAAAGCCCAGAGATAAACCCATGCACATATGGTCACCTTATCTTTGATAAAGGAGGCAAGAATATACAATGGAGAAAAGACAGCCTCTTCAATAAGTGGTGCTGGGAAAACTGGACAGATACATCTAAAAGAATGAAATTAGAACACTCCCTAACACCATACACAAAAATAAACTCAAAATGGATTAAAGACCTAAATGTAAGGCCAGACACTATCAAACTCTTAGAGGAAAACATAGGCAGAACACTCTATGACATAAATCACAGCAAGATCCTTTTTGACCCACCTCCTAGAGAAATGGAAATAAAAACAAAAATAAACAAATGGGACCTAATGAAACTTAAAAACTTTTGCACAGCAAAGGAAACCATAAACAAAATGAAAAGACAACCCTCAGAATGGGAGAAAATATTTGCAAACGAAGCAACTGACAAAGGATTAATCTCCAAAATATACAAGCGGCTCATGCAGCTCAATGTCAAAAAATCAAACAGGACTTCCCTGGTGGCACAGTGGTTAAGAATCCACCTGCCGGGCTTCCCAGGTGGCGCGGTGGTTCAGAGTCCGCCTGCCGATGCAGGGTAGTGGGGGTTCGTGCCCCAGTCTGGGAGGATCCCACGTGCCGCGGAGCAGCTGGGCCCGTGAGCCATGGCCGCTGAGCCTGCACGTCCGGAGCCTGTGCTCCGCAGCGGGAGTGGCCGCAGCGGTGGGAGGCCCGCGTACGGCAAAAAAAAAAAAAAAAAGAATCCACCTGCCAATGCAGGACACACGGGTTCGGGCCCTGGTCCGGGAAGATCCCACATGCCGCAGAGCAACTAAGCCATGCGCCACAACTACTGAAGCCCGCACACCCCAGAGCCCTGCTCCACAACAAGAGAAGCCACAACATTGAGAAGCCCATGCACCACAACGAAGAGTAACCCCTGCTCGCCGCAACTAGAGAAAGCCCTGTGCAGCAACGAAGACCCAACACAGACAAAACTAAATTAATTAACTGAAAAAAAACCAAACAAACAACCCAATCTGAAAATGGGCAGAAGACTTAAATAGACAGTTCTCCAAAGAAGCTATACAGATTGCCAACAAACACATGAAAGAATGCTCAACATCACTAATCATTAGAGAAATGCAAATTAGAGCTACAGTGAGGTATCACCTCACACTGGTCAGAATGGCCATCATCAAAAAATCTAGAAACAGTAAATGCCGGTGAGAGTGTGGAGAAAAGGGAACCCTCTTGCACTGTTGGTGGGAATGTAAATTGATGCAGCCACTATGGAGAACAGTATGGAGGTTCCTTAAAAAACTAAAAATAGAACTACCATAGGACCCAGCAATCCCACTACTGGGCATATACCCTGAGAAAACCATAATTCAAAAAGACTCATGGGGCTTCCCTAGTGGCACAGTGGTTGAGAGTCCGCCTGCCGATGCAGGGGACACGGGTTCATGCCCCGGTCTGGGAAGATCCCACATGCCGCGGAGCGGCTGGGCCTGTGAGCCATGGCCACTGAGCCTGCGCGTCCGGAGCCTGTGCTCGGCAGTGGGAGAGGCCACAACAGTGAGAGGCCCGCATACCGCAAAAAAAACAAAACAAAACAAAACACAAACTCATGTACCACAATGTTCACTGCAGCACTATTTACAATTGCCAGAACACGGAAGCAACCTAAGTGTCCATCGACAGATGAATGGATAAAGAAGATGTGGCACATATACAATGGAATATTACTCAGCCATAAAAAGAAATAAACTGAGTTATTTGTAGTGAGGTGGATGGACCTAGAGTCTGTCATACAGAGTGAAGTAAGTCAAAGAGAAAAACAAATACCATATGCTAACACACATATGTGGAATCTAAAAAAAGAATTAAAAAAAGATTCTGAAGAACCTAGGGTCAGGACAGGAATAAAGACACAGACGTAGAGAATGGACTTGAGGACACGGGGAGGGGGATGGGTAAGCTGGAACAAAGTGAGACAGTAGTACTGACATATATACACTACCAAACGTAAAAGAGATAGCTAGTGGGAAGTAGTCGCATAGCACAGGGAAATCAGCTTAGTGCTTTGCGACCACCTAGACGGGTGGGATAGGGAGGGTGGGAGGGAGATGCAAGAGGGAGGGGATATGGAGATATACGTATACATATAGCTGATTCACTTTATTATACAGCAGCAACTAACACAACACGGTAAAGCAATTATACTCCAATAAAGATGTTAAAAAGAAAAAATAAATAAAATTTCATTTCTGGGAAGTTCATTATAGAAAAAAAGGACTCAAGGTCCTGAAATGATGACTGTGGTTGGGTGGCATGAATTTGTAGTGGGAAGAGCAGTTTGCGTTTCATCATTTTCTCCAGGAATCAAAAACAGAGAAAGGAGGAGGTCCTAGTCCACCTAACCTAGGGCTGGGCAAGACAGTGTCCACCCAGAATCAGCAAGAGCATCACCAAAATGCCTGATGAGTGGAGGCTGTTAGCAGCGAAACTTATGGGCAGAGGGAGTGAGGGGGAGGAGGAAAGAAAACAGACCCGGTTAGGTCTCCGATGTGGGAGGGACTGTCCCCAGGGATAAGATGTGATGGTTCCATGTATGGCAGAGCACAGTGAGAAGGCAGGCAGGTCACTGGAAGATACAGCCCAGAATAAATAAATGTAGGCTAGAAAAAGTAAGGTGACACAACTTGAGGTAGTTAAATACCAAATGGGAGATAGAATCAGATCATTATCTGTTTTAGGCAAACTTGTCTAAGGTATTAAAAGGCAGGAAGAAAAGATCCACAGCTCTTAAAGACCCTAGTCAAGCTCACCTGGTATTATTCACGTAATTTTCACTTTCTAATGGTCAGTGCATCTATTCATTGATTCTAACGTAGCACCTTCCATCACCGTGTTAGAGGAGAGATAGTCAACTCTGTAGGCTGATGGGAAGGTAGATAAATGAAGCACAAAGGGAGCAGGGAGACTAAGGAGCACAAGGCAAGAGAGATTAGAGACTGAAATTCATAGAATCGAACAGGTGATTCCCATTCTAGCAAAACCAACCCCTTGAAATTCCTTCTCCCTCCTCTAAATGCCCAGACAGCTCTGTCTCAAGAACCAACCTTCTGACAGCCTGTTTAAAGAAAGTGCAGCCTGTTTGGACTGGGAGATGGTGATTGCAAGGCTAAAGGGAGTCCCTCTCACCAGAGTTAAAAATACCAAGTGTAAGGAAATTCCCTGGCTGTCCTAATGCACTTCCATTGCAGGGGGCCCGGGTTCGATCCCTGGTCGGGGAGGTAAGACCCTGCAAGCTGCATGGCACAGCCAAAAAATAAATAAAATAAAATAAAGGAACTTAATAAAATCCAGATCAATAATGTAAAATTCACAATGTTTGCCATGCAATAAAAAATTAATAAACATACAAAGGAGGAAAATCTGATTAATAACTAGGAGAAAATATGTCAATAAAAAAAAAGAAACCCTTAAAAATACCAAGTGCAGGTTCTGGGCAAAGTTCTCTAGTTTTATCTGGTTCCTCATCTCTAAACTTCACATCAGGGGCGAAGTAAGGAATGACCAAGTATTTCCTAAAAGCAGAACAATCTGACTTTCCCTTAGAGAACAAACGAAAGGACTCGCCAATCTATCAAACAGATCTTGTTGGAGCTTGAAAGGATTGCTGCACATCCAGAAGGGCAGGTAGGGGCCTGCTGGGCTGACTCAGAAGATACCATCTACGGCAAGTGCTGGTGGGGTCCATTCCCTGTCATTAAAACACACGGACCTGCTTCGGGTTTGCAGATGGTCTCTGCCAAGGCAATGAGGCTGCTGGATGGGATTCTGCCACCCACCTCTCAGTCCACTTTAAAGACAGGAGCAACCCCTCCACTTACCAATTTTGTTCCAGGAGTGTTTACCCTAGCGCTAGTCTGCCAGACTGACAGCACTGAGAACTGTGGAAAAGCCTGTCTCCCTAGATTTAGGCCAGGCAAGAGGCTCAGCAGCCACTGGTAACACCAAGTGCTACCGATTCAGAAATGCTAGGCATGAGGGGGTGGATGGGGGTGGAGGGATGATGGACAAGGCCCCAGGTCCCAACTCAGCCTCTCAACCACTGGCTCAGGTCCCCTCTGTGAAACAACATGATTTCTATGGTCCCCTTCAGTTCTAAAGATGCCAAGTTGTCAATTTGAGCATCTGGGCCCAAACCCACTTTCTAAATGGTCAGGATTAGCAATGCCAAGCCTCCCCGCTGATTTAGTACCAGGAGGCACCAAGCTCAGGAGATAAGGTAGAATATAGACAGGGCTCCGGCCTCTGTCAGAACAGAGGGTGTGCGGGAGAGCTGGGAGGAAGGTGAGAGCCCAGAGGGTATGTGAAGGGCCAAGGCTACAGGGGAGAGACCCGCCTGAGATACAAAATATGTGTCCTTGGAAATAAAAGACTTCTGTTTCTTTGGTGAATAAATAAGATACAAAATTAATCTCTTGGGCCGCTACTTTAGCATCAGTTGTTAAAGCCACTTTTCTGTCTTGGCTATCCTATTATACTTTGTATAATACTATCAACGGACCAGCATGCTTGGAGTTTCTGTGGTTTAAAACTGGATGTATGTCCCCTGCCCGCCATTTACTCTGGGTAATATAATGTGGAACTTTAAAAGGCTTGTTTAATTTCGAAGACATCAATTAGCTGTTGATAGGCTTTCGATAGATAAGACAACACGTTTTTTAAAATTTGGTCGTATTTATGACTAGGAATTGACTTTGAGTCCTTACAGCTTGCTTAGTGGAAGAACAAACGGTCAGTGTGGCCTATTAGGTCTAGCCTGGAAATGGAGATGTAGTCTAAGGAAATATATAGCCTTATACGGTGGGGACGGACACTTGGACATCCACCATAGCAGTACTGAGGAAGTAAAACAGTTGAAACAATCTCAAAGTCCCATAACTGGGAAACTCAAGTAACTCTATGACATAGAATATAACAGGATAGGGGATGGGATGTTTTCCCACTGTCTTAAGAGTTTTAACTGGGGCCCCAAGCTCAGGACAATGGTATGCATACACCCCACGGAGAGGTCCCAGGTAAACCCCAAAGGACCAGCTGAGAAGGGCCAAGAATAGTGGTATGAGCCCCACCCTCAGCTTATAGAAGAGGAAGAGATTTCTCTGAAGGACTCAGTGGAAGAAGTGAGAGCGGGGGCTGCTTTCCTTCCTCTGCCCATAAGGAGGAAGGGGCAGCTCTCAGCTCCACCCCCCAAGCCAAGTGAAGGGGGCCTCAAGGTCACCACTTGTTGGGGGTGCATGCCAGAAGGGGAGACGGCCTGTCACTCCTTAGCCTGATGCTTGTTGATGTGTAGATACCCACAGTGCCAAACCCTCTGCCACTGGGAGACACTACCCTGTGTGTATGAGGAGAGAGCAGCCAGCTGGAGCTCTCCTGACGGTCGGACAGTGGGGTGAGCTTGCCACTGCCGAGTGGACCAGAGCCATCGCCATCTTGAAAGGACCCTGTCCAAGGTAAGAGGTGCAGGAGGTAGGCCTGGGAGAGAAGGAGCTGGGGCTAGCTGTTGGGGGCAGCTGTGAACATTCAGCTGGGAATGCTTTGCCTGTATCAGGTAATTGCAGTGTTGAATTCCCACCTGCTGGGGAAGGGGAGGAGAACCAAGGTCACCTGCCCCTCTTTCGGGCCTCCACATTTCAGATCAGGCCTGAGTTGGAGGTGAAGAGAAAGGCTTTGAACTTGGATGAGAGATTTAACTACTGTATGGAGTTCATTTAAGAGCTTAAAAAAAGATGAACTCACTTTTTCCCCACTGCCCAGATAAGCTATTTTCTTATTTTTCGACAGTGGCCCCACTATGCACCTGGTCACCAGCTGGAACTCTCTGAAGCAGATCTCCAACCCTCCCTTCTCTTCGTTCCAAGTCCTGTCAGACACTGAATCCCTGACATCTCTCCCTCAAAATGTGTTATGTCTTGGTTCTTCTTTTTCTTTTTTTTCCAAGCATTTTTAGGGGTTGAATGGTGTCCCTCCAAAGACGCACACTGGAGTCCAAACCCCCAGTACCTCAGAGTGAGACTGTATTTGGAGAGAGGCTCTTTACAAAGGTGATCGAGTTAAATGAGGCCACGAGAGTGGGCGCTAAACCAATGTGACTGGTGTCCTTAGAAAAAGGGGAAATTTGCACAGAGACAGGCACACGCAGAGGGATGATGTGAAGAGACACAGGGAGCAGACGGCCATCTACACACCCAGGAGAGTAACATGGCACAGATCTTTTCCTCACGGCCCCCGGGAGGAACCAACCCTGCCCACACCTTGATTTCAGACTCACAGGCTCCACACTGTGAAACAATGCATTTCTGTTGCTTACGGCACCCTCTGCGTGGTGCTTCGTTACAGCAGAGTGAACACTAACCCCTTGGAATTACAATCCCCGCTCTTCATTCTTTTTTTTTTTTTTAACATCTTTATTGGGGTATAATTGCTTTACAATGGTGTGTTAGTTTCTGCTTTATAACAAAGTGAATCAGTTATACATATACATATGTTCCCACATCTCTTCCCTCTTGCGTCTCCCTCCCTCCCACCCTCCCTATCCCACCCCTCCAGGCGGTCACAGAGCACCGAGCCGATATCCCCATTCTTCCTTCCACAGCTGCACTGGGGCCCCTGAGATGAGCTTCCTATAACAGGCACTTGGGGTCTCCCGGCCTCAGTCTTTCTTCCTACCCATCCCCTTGACGAGCCACTACGAGGATAACCTTTCTAAGACTCTCTTTTTATCCCATCATTTCCCAGGGCCTGGAAGATGAAGCCCGTGCTTCCAACGTGGCCCTCAAGACTCCTCTAGAGCAGCACCTCCCTCGGTGGCAGTTAGAGAAAACGCTGACTGTTGGGGGACAGCTATGCTGGGGTGGGAGAAACAAGCCTTTCTCTGATCAAAGAAGCTTGCTTACCTGTTGAATGACCTCAGTAAATGTCTTCTCTCTGTCTTTTCCCTCTGCTTCTGTGCTGAGACTCTCTGAGAACCTAAGGGAGAGTCTCTTAGCTTAAACATTCCGACTCAGCTTTCCTGGCCGGAGATTTAAAAACGCCCAATTTCACTGAAAGCTCCAAGTGTGTATCACTGTCCCCCCAGCACCTAGGAGAGTAGCGGTGAGACATTCTTGGACTCAAATGCTGGATGGATGGATGGATGGATGGATGGATGGGTCATCATCTATCCACCTGCAATCTATTTCCAATTTATCAAGCACTGTCATATCACCACCTAGTTCACGAAGGCCTATGGCCTCCCTGCTGTATGAACAGAACAAACTCTTTAGTCCCCTAATATCTTGGCTGGATTTCTTTTTATTTATTTAAAATTTTATTTTATATTGGAGTATAGTTGATGAACAGTTTTGTGTTAGTTTCAGGTGTACAGCAAAGTGATTCAGTTATACATATGTATGTACCTATTCTTTTTCAAATTCTTTTCCCATTTAGGTTATTACAGAATACTGAGCAGAGTTCCCTGCACTATACAGCAGGTCCTTGTTGATTAGCTATTTTAAATATAGTAGTGTGTATAGTCAATCCCACTTCGATGGATTTCTTCCCTTCCTGCCCCATCCAAATGTCATCATTCAAGGCACAATTCAAATTTGACATCAACTAATTCAACTTCTTGCCTTTACATCTAAAAAAAAAGTTTCCATCTTTCCCCTTCTTCTAGTCTTGCCTCTGAAAAAGAGCTGAGGTTCTTACTTTTAAAATGCTAACTCATCTCTCTGTACCTTTGATAACTTTATTTATCTAACATAGGGGCACATATATCTCACCTTCCAGATTACAAATTCCTTGAGGGAAATCAATGTGCTGTGTCTTCTCCACAAGATATTGCTAAGGATGTTATCAATAAACAGTTGCTAAGAAAATTAATCCTCTCTACCTTCCACAGGGAAAACAAATCCCATTAATTATTCCACTTCTCTTTCTTCTCCCTCTTAATTTTTAATCTCTCCACTCCTGGTGATAACTTATCCTTTAAAATCTGTTGTTTCCCAACCTTAAAAAAAGAAGCTTTTCCTGTATCTTCCAACACCTTCAAATAAAAGTTTATTATTTTTTCCTTGCTACCTTAATGAATTTGACAGAACTACATAAACTTTCTTATCACCCACTCACTCCTTCAGCCTTTTGCAATTATGTTTTTGTCCCTATGATCGAGTTCCTTCCTGAAAGGTCCCAGTAACGTCTGAAAGGACAAATCCTCGCCCTTGACCACAGGATGATGCTGACGGCCTTTTCCTTGGCACGTGAAGCAATGCCCAATCCTGGCCTTTTTCTCTCTTTACTCAACGTGTATTTATTGAGACTTTACTATGTGCTAGGGATGGAGGATACACTTACAAGCCAAAAAACACAGCAGTCCCTGCCCTCGTGGGGAGAGACAATGAAGCCATCAGCAAACATGTGACTGTAAACTGGGAAAGTGCTGCAAAGGAAAGTACAGATGCCTCGACACTGACAGTGTTCTTCTCTGGCCACTCCTCTGTCTGCCTCTGAGCTCCTTTTCTTCCTCTGGCCTCCAGATTGTTCTTCAAGGCTCCATCCTGGGCTCTCCTCTCTGCTTTTGCACAAGGACTCTCTCATCGACAGTCCCATCCTCCCCTTGGGCTTCAAGTGTAACCTCCTGATGCAGGAATCCTAAACCAACCCCCAATGCAGCCCTTCCTATCACACATCTCACATACCCCAAACTCTACAGACCATTATCTCCTTTTTCCACAGCCCACAAACAACTCTCAATCCTAAAAACACACAAATCTTATCGTCCTCCTGAATTCTCTATTGATATTGTTAGTAGCATCCCTCTCCCAATCACAGGCCTAAGACCTGGTCTCATCTTCTCTCCAGTCTCCCAGGGTCCCAGATACAGTCATAGGACCATCCCTTAAAACCACCAATACCTTCCATCTGCCTCTCTCTGGCATTCAAGGCTCTGGGACCCCAGATCCAACCGATCTTCCAGCCTCACTGCCTACAATCTCCCAATACTTCAGCTCCAGGCAAAGTATTTGTCCCTGACTCTTCTCAGAGCCTTTGCTTACAGCATTCCTTCTACCAGGAGTGCTCTCACCCTGCCCTCAGACACACATCCTTGAATCTATTTCTGTTATCAATAAATATCAGAGGTGACAGTATCATGCAGCCATTCAGACGGATGGTAAGGCCATGCAGCAAACTGGATGAAATGTTTGTGAGATAGTATTATATAACAAAAGCAAGATATAAAATTGTCTGCAGTTTTATAATTATCCTTATGAAAAAACTGTATAAGTGAATACATCAAAATGACAAAAATAGAGTATTAGAGTGGTGCGATTTTGGATGAATATTTTTTGTTTTTCTAGATTCTAAATTCCATTTAGTGTGGTTTTTAAAATACATATATACTTCAAAATAGTTTTAGATTTACAGAAAATTTGAGAAGAGTATAGAGCATTCCTGTACACCCTACACCAGTTTCCCTTATTACCAACACCATAAATTAGTATCACACTAATAATACCATATCATACCAATAACTTAATGTGGTTTTTAAACCTTAAAAAAAAAATTACAGTTTGGTAAAACCAAAAAAACAGTATAAATAGAAGAAAATGTCATTTTTTTCATAACTTCTAACTCCAACTTAGCATCCTAATATTTACTGTTTTTCTTACTACCTCAGTTTCCTCTTGGCATGGATCCTTGGCTACAAACTGGAACAAATTTTGCTTTACTATAATTTGCCATACATGTGTGCCTGTAGTTAAAGTAGTTAAAATTTTATTGTTTGACAAAGGTTCTGGGAAACATTTTCTATAACATAAAGAACCGTGAGGGTGAAAGAGACTCTTCGCTCCCAATGCAGGGGGCCCGGTTCAATCCCTGGTTAGGGAGCTGGATCCCGCATGCATGCTGCAACTAGGAATTCGCATGCCACAACTAAGGAGCCCATCTGCCACAACTAAGGAGCCCATCTGCCACAACTAAGACCCAGCGCAACCAAATAAATACATAAATAAATATTTTTTAAAAAAAGAACCATGAAAAACTTTTAAACAGCTGAACCATATCCACATTTAGAATCTAATGCTGTGTACACTGCTTCTCCAGGTCTGGAAGCTCTGCCTGGGGTCTGCCTCCCCCCACTCCCCCTGGTATATTTCATGTCCAAGAATACCCGGTCTCAGAACATAGGCTCGACAAGTACCAGCTGTAACAAACTGTAGAAGTAGGATAGCTCTAACAGATGGGGTATTGATTTTAAATTACTAAAAGTAAAGGGTCCTTTATGAAATTTTATGACATGTCAGATTTCCATTTTGATGCCAGGACACCACAATGTTTTTCCGTGGCATCATTCAAAAAAGGTGGCTAAAATTAAGTCTTCAGTGAAGTGGATTTTAGTTTTTAAATTATAAAAATCAATGAAACGGCAAATGGTAATATACTAAAGAATGTATTTTCAACTTGCTTTTAATGTCTGAGCTATAGAAAATGAAGCGTGGGGATGTTTTTGTTTTTGTTTTTTTTTAAACGTTTCTCCCCTAGTGAGTTTTCTTTGTTCTAACTGCCAAGTTGGTTTCAAAGACTCTTTCTGGATATCTAGCAATTAGAACAAATCCTATAGATTATGCAAAGAAATAACCAACTGCAGTAGGTAGGTACAGTGCTACTTTTTATAAGAATGTAAGACACCCTGTTTTAAAACAGAACTTAAATAAAAATCTCAAATAGGTTTTTCCCGCTTTCTTTAGCTGATAAATCTTTTCCCATCTTTAAAGACAGTCTACTTGATAAAGCCAGAACTATAACACTGAAATCAGAAAAAATACTGAACAGTGTCCTAATGCATATTCTGTACCTAATCTTAAATGATTTTGGAAAATCACTAAAACTAAACAAACAACGTAACATTTTTGTATCTTCAAAGGAGTCTGTATTTTGTTGCAAAAAATGTGGGGAGCAAAACTTTATTAAACAAATTAAGGATTTCAAGAAAGGAAAAATTTATACTTTAGGGTCACTAAAATAGCTCAAATTCAGTCAATATCAAAGTCAATCATTAGATTGTAATTCCAAGAAAAATGCTGAGTATCAGGATTAATAAATAAGAAAATAATATTCTCAGTGGGCGACTGAAGACCCCCAAATCAAAGTTAAAAGTAGCACCACTGGCTTCCCTGGTGGCGCAGTGGTTGAGAGTCCGCCTGCCAATGCAGGGGACACGGGTTCGGGCCCCGGTCCAGGAAGATCCCACACACCGCGGAGCGGCTGGGCCCGTGAGCCATGGCCGCTGAGCCTGCGCGTCCGGAGCCTGTGCTCCGCAATGGGAGAGGCCACAACAGTGAGAGGCCCGCGTACCACAAAAAAAAAAAAAAAAAAAAAAGTAGCACCACTGACGATTTTCAAGAGAATCGTGTTTATGATTAAAATTGCTTGTTTTATCAACTATTGTATAACTCTGCTTTACTAAAAAAGTGATTTGATTATCCAAGAATATCACTATTAATGATTACTGACTGATGTTTTAAAAGGAAGACTAAACAAAGCTTCAAATTTGTCTTGCTAAAAATTAACTTGGTATCAATATTATAAAGAGAGCAGGACCCAACCAGTCTATCTTCAGGCAAGACATCCTTTTTGAGACATTTAGTGTTCTAACTATAGTTTAACAGATGTGAGGTATTGTGCAGTTTTGCTAATGAGCTTTGAGTGAGTAAACAGAGATAGGCTGGAAAGTACAAGTAGTAACTGAAGCACACGGTGACCCCAGGAAGCTTCTGGAAGGATGTACCTCAAAAGGTGAACAATGGAATGTGACAAGCGATTCTCAACCTTTTGGTACATTTTTGTTGTATCTGAAGTTAAAAATAACAGTCTTTTATAATCAGAAAACAATAGATGTACTTTGGAAAAGGACAATTAAAATAATATGTTAAAATTTGACATCTGATATCTGAACAAAGTAAAAGTTTTATAAAACATTACAAAAATGTTTTTAAACTACCCAGTTTTGTTGAGGCTTCTTTAAAAAGTTCCTATCCACAGCATACCAACTACACACGAAAGAAAGCAACTCTCTAACTCAGTAACACTGATGGTTTTTGGCATCTGGATAAGTATTTATTTCCAAAAAATGGATTAAAGCTACCTCAGTTACTCAAAGTAACAGAAGTTGTATAGATGTGCTACATTACTGGGATGCTTAAAGATCATTTCCAAACTTATTATCTAAAAATCCTGTTCTTTCTTTATTTTTAAAGCTCTAGAAAACAATTCCTAAATAAATTCTAGTTAGATTAGCATGTACCTAAGGGTAAAAATATAACTGAAATTATTCTTACCTGGTGTTGCACATCAGAATTTGTTGGGCAGTTCAAACTAATTGGATCACACTCCTCTGCTAGGGATTAAAAAGAAAAAAAAGATGCAAGCTTGATAAAGAAAGCACATACTCCGTGGTTGTAAGGCCTAAAATTAAGACTCAATATTATGTGCTGTTTACATCTGGTAAAACCAGGAGGACGCTGAATGGCCCAGCTGCAAGTTCCCCTCCCCGCTCTGCTCCTGTGGATAAGACCGCCAGCTAAACAACGCTCCTTTTCAAGGGGACCAGGCACAGTCCCTGCTTATCCCTGAGCAGTGGGTTTCAGTTCCCTGCCAGACCACTGAATTATTCAGACAAGTCATCATATCCTTCCCTGGGAACCAGGGGTCACACACCCTCTTGACAGGACAGTGCTTGTCACCCACAGCCCCTGGTTGTTCACTCTGTTCCCAAGTGCAACCCCCATGAGACCCTGCATGGGGTGCAGCGTTCTCCCTCCCCAGGCGGTGAATATCCGTGACTCACAAGCTACTGTCAATCTCATCTGCCCAGTGTCAGGTGTCCTGTGTGTGGCCATCCCCATAACCCCAGGGCAGGATCCCTCCCTCACCAACAGGGTGAACAGGAGGTAGTCCAAACACGTTCCCCTCTGATAACCTTACATCAGATTCCATGGTGTTCACTGTTTGACAGTTTACTAAATCTCTCAGAGAGCAGAGTGGGATTATACTTGTCTTGATAGCTCACCCTCCTAAAAGTCAAACCGAAACCATTTCAGTTCTATGGTTAAAGTGGGGATTGCCAGTGAAAGTGAAAGGAACATGATAGGCATGTGAAATGTCTAACACCTTTCGGAATTAACTGGTAGGAAGGAAATTCCATCCTTAGGTTGTCTTACATATGTGTTAACTTCACAGTTCCCCAACTTGTGGTGAAGACTGTACAAATGCATTAAAAACTGATTTTGTTCCATCAGATTTTAATCTTTAACCACAGAATTCAACATCCCACTCTAACCTTGAAAATCGCCAGTAATATATTATGTTATGAAAGAAATGTTTAGTGGCATGTAAAATTTTAGAGTTAATAAAGCCCTTAATAGAGAATCATTTAATTCAAGGTTCAAAAGTTAGGACTGAGTGACAGATTAATTCATCTATTTATTTTTACATTCCTTAACATTCATTGACCTATATAGGCTGGGCTAATAGATTTATTCATATAAGGGGCTATATTTATTGCTGCCTACACAATTCTGACTAAAGGCCATTTTTTCCTGAACATTATTATCTGCAAAATTTAAACTAAAAGCACGGTCTCTTATTAAGATTCCATATGGTATCTTTTTAAGCTGGAGCAGTAGAGAGCTTACCTAGCCTTCTGTTTCTCAAGATAGTCCCAGCTCTCTTGCACCAGAATCACCTGGGCTGCCTGTTAACAATGCAGATTGCTGGGCTCCACTCCAGACCTTCTGAATTGGAATCTCAGGGACCCCAGAAATCTGACACCTAACAAGCACCCCACAGAATTCGGATGCACACTGATTTTTCACAGCAAAAAGTCACAGACATGTGACTTCAGTCATACTAATTCTCACAATGGCCAGTGTCATAATTGTTAACCCAGCATTATTGGACAAGTGGGACTTTTTATTTCCCAACGCAATGTTAGCCTGAAATTAAAAAGCAACTTTTCTTACATGGTCCCCCAAGCACTCCTGTGGTTGCACCCCTCTCCCTCCCCGCTACCCTCCATAAAAGAAAACACCTTCGGGGCTTCCCTGGTGGCACAGTGGTTGAGAATCCGCCTGCTGATGCAGGGGACACGGGTTCGTGCCCCGGTCCGGGAAGATCCCACATGCTGTGGAGCGGCTGGGCCTGTGAGCCATGGCCGCTGAGCCTGCGCGTCCAGAGCCTGTGCTCCGCAACGGGAGAGGCCACAACAGTGAGAGGCCCGCATACCGCAAAAAAAAAAAAAAAGAATGGCCATCTTTGTATGTGTGTCATAACTGGGGGAGGGGTTGGTTTGCTAAAACAGGAGACTGTCAGGACTCTCCGTCATGGCTGGGTGGAAGGCAGTGAACTTGTGGAATGAGCGGGACCAGGTCACGGTAAATCGTGCGGGAAGGAGGGGCTTTTAGTTTCATGTTACAACAAGGAAACCTATCAGCAAGATACTGTCGGTCAACTGGCAAGATGAGAAACTGTCTAAAATACAACACATTGGCCTGCTAGTTTTCGGGCAGACATTTTTACTTAGGAATTATTTTGGTGATCTCCTGAGTACTTGTTTATTTTCTCCTTTTTCAAACGGAACTACTACTTCTACATTTAGTTAACGAATTATTCCACATATCATCCATGCTTAAGTTCAAATTTCTCAAAATAATTAACAATAAAATCAGTCTACCTCTCTTTAACTTTACATCCGCTATTTAAATTTTTTGAACAATGGAAGGGCAGTAATGCCAGAGAAGATGAAGATGGTAAAATCTTGATGGCTTTATGATGTAGTTATGTGCAATTTCCCCTCACTAGGAACAGTGCCTCAAAAATCAGAATTCTTTTTCCAAAGACATTTTTCTCTCAAAATATGAAGAGTCACATTCCCTTCAGAACCCTCAAGCCGGCAGTTTCTACGAGATACAGGAATTCTGTGATATAAGACAAACCCCAATCTTAAATTAGCCCTGAGTTTGGTGCCTACAGATCCTCACAGAGCACCTGTCATAACAGAAGCCTGACAGAATGAACCTCCCGAATCTCTAAACTCAGGGGAGGCAGAAGCTACACATTTGTTCCCGACAAGAAAACAGGTATAATAACACGTTTCACCTCGAAAACGTGCTGATCGTTGAAATCACACTGGAGTCCCACAGTTGATTTATGGGTAAAAGCACATTATCGAGAGCCACTCTAGTGTGGACCGTGTTAAGGGACTATGGTGTACTGTCCAGGGGAAAAGCAGGAGTATACTAGAATTATAATGAAGACTTTGTGAAACATGCTCATTTTCTTAAGAAAATACATTTTGAGGACTTTTAAAATCATATGGAAATGGTTCAAGCTAATTACAAATGACTCCTCTATTAAATATAGTAGCCCCCCTAGAATTCACGTAAGTGTCAGAGTCTGAATTGTTCTTAATATAATTAGATTACATTTACTTTTTAAAAAAATAAATTTATTTATCTGTTTTTATTTTTGGCTGCGATGGGTCTTCGTTGCTGCGTGCGGGCTTTCTCTAGTTGCAGCGAGTGGAGGCTACTCTCCGTTGCAGTGCACGGGCTTCTCATTGCGGTGGTTTCTCTTGTTGCGGAGCATGGGCTCTAGAGCGCAGGCTCAGTAGTTGTGGCGCACGGGCTTAGTTGCTCCGCAGCATATGGGATCTTCCCAGACTAGGGCTCCAACCCGTGTCCCCTGCACTGGCAGGTGGATTCTTAACCACTGTGCCACCAGGGAAGCCTACATTTACTTTTAAGCTGTAAATTAGTCTCTTCACTAATTATATATGGGCTTTGTTTCCCTAAAAACAACTTCAGTGAGAAAATTACCATAAGCATTTAACGATGATACTGGCTCCATTATGGTATGTTTGAAAAAATTACTGCAGACATTAAATTCTTATTAAATGCAAATGTTGGATATTACATAGAAGACGATGTATTTCTTGGAGATAAGAAATTATGTGCTTAATAACAC
The DNA here is from genome assembly GCF_039906515.1 of Pseudorca crassidens. Taxonomy (NCBI): domain Eukaryota; kingdom Metazoa; phylum Chordata; class Mammalia; order Artiodactyla; family Delphinidae; genus Pseudorca; species Pseudorca crassidens. Next base: position 78,082,922 of record NC_090311.1, read on the forward strand.
TTCCCCTCCCCCCCCACCATTTTAATTAATTTTAATTAAGGTTTTGTAAAACTCAAATTCTAGGAGAAACCCAACGGTACAGTTACTGTATTATCAGGCTGCTAAGCAACAATCTTCTTCTCTTAAAACAGAAAATCATGTTCAAGAGTGATAGAAAAGGTCTTCGAATAGTTGCTGCGGCCCAGTCTACCTAAAACGGTGGTTCCACTCTTGCCTCTCCACTACAAAAGCTTTCAACAGTCCTCTACCTTGATGGCTCACGATTCTTTTGCCAGATTTCCCTCCACACCTGTCAGATGCTTGTTGGGAGTCAGGTGCTGTTCCAGTCTCGTTTCGTTGAATTCTCACAAGCACCCTGGGAGGTCGGTGTAATACTGTCCTCTCTGCACTGCAGACTGGACACTGGGACCCTGAGCCATGAGGTCAACTGCTGAGTCCTCTCAGAGCTGGCGGTCTGGCTGCAGCTCGGTGTCTCTTACATGTCTCCTACATGTGGCACACCACATCCTTTTTTTTATATAAATTTATTTATTTATTTTTTTGGCTTTGTTGGGTCTTTTCTTATCTAGTTGCGGCGAGCGGGAGCCACTCTTCACTGCGGTGCGCAGGCCTCTCACTGTCGCAGCCTCTCTTGTTGTGGAGCACAGGCTCCAGACGCGCAGGCTCAGTAGCTGTGGCTCACGGGCCCAGCTGCTCCGCGTCATGTGGGATCTTCCCAGACCAGGGCTCGAACCCGTGTCCCCTGCGTTGGCAGGCAGATTCTCAACCACTGCGCCACCAGGGAAGCCCCCACGCCACATTCTTGAAGCTTCTTAGGAAGGCTCTCAAAGGGAGGTCTGTGTCCCACCCCCTCAGGTTTGCATTAAAAACACAGGTTTCTGGGCCTGACCCCAGATCCACCACATCATGATTTTGGAGTAGCAAAGCCCAGAATCTGCATTTTAAACTAGCTCCCCAGGTAATTCTTCACTGCACCCTAAAAATCCAAGGAACACGGCCCAAGACTGCCTCCGATTCGTCCTGGTGGCCTGGCTTGCACCTTCCACTTTCTTGCTGAACTAGGCAATCACAGCTTGGGGAATTCAGGACACTGAGAAGTCATTCATGGAGAGGGGAAAGGGCAAAGTGTGCTTGGGAGAAGCCTCCCCTAGTACAGCCAGGATCTGGGCTCAAACCTGGCCTTCAGCCTCTTTTCCCTACACCACTGCCATTCCTGGGACGTGCACAGGGGGCAAAAGGAATGAAACTCTAATGATGCCATTTCAGAGAGCAGGAAGAAGAGTGTGGTGAGTAGAGAATGAGGGAGGGGGACTTGGCAGAACTACAGACTTAACCACAGGTGGGCCCTGCCAGGGAGCTCCCAACCCTGCAACCCAGTGACCCTGTGATACCCATCACCACAAGGGCTGCTGGGGAACCCCACAGCAGGCTGTGCTGGGAAGTCCTTCCTCTCCAGGAAGCCGGGGTGTCCCTGCCATCTCTGAAGCTGCTCAGATCTGATGCTCCCCACCCCTCCTCTCTGGCTGGTCAGCAGAGCACAAGGTAAACGCTCTAGTGCGATAAGCGGCAGCTCAGCCTCCCTACTGGATACAGCCTTGGAGGCTGCCCCAGGGGAAATTAGGAAAGGCTCAGGCCTTTATGGTCTGCACCACGCCTGAGACATTCGCCTGTGGATCATAAAAGCAAGCTCTTTTTGCTTTGGGGTCTGACAGCATCCCTTGCCCCTTGTCTGCTAACAGAACCCTCTTTCCTGTGGTTTGAGTACAACTGACTTCGTGCCCTCTGCCCCCCACCCTCCAACCTCAAGGCTCAGACCTGGTCACCCCTCCATCCTCCGACGACAGCAGCTGATACAGGGATGGCCACATGACCAAACTGCTCCTTTTACGATTTGCCCCTAAAATTGTGCCACGTGTGCTGGGGGAAAGGCTCCCTCTTGCCCCGGCATCTTTAGCTGCACCAAGTAAAGCCGGAGGTGTCAGAGACTATCTTTCCCACCAAGTGGGGAAAGCCTGCTCGAGTATGGAGCCAACACAGAAGACAGAGCCATTGTGGGGGGAGTGGGGGGCTGAGCCTGAGACATCGTTTAAATGCTTTGATTTAGCAGCACCCAAAGACTCTAAGCCACCAGGTCCCGCCCCCCATTTTAAACTAATTTGAGCTACATTTCTGACACTTGCAACCCACAGTCTTGGCTTTCTTCATTTTATGCATGTTAAAAAACACCATAGGAATTTGATGTCTAATTTGCTATAAAATAATTTCTACATTTTAATAAGAAAATTCATACCAGAGAAGGTCAAATCATGCCCTAAATTATCAGTAGGTTTCTGTTTTACAATTTTAAAAAATGAAAAATTACTGTGACTAGTGCTTTGTTCGAGATATGAAAGTAATCACAAGTTTAAATTGCTACTTTAACTGTACATACCTTTAGGGAGTCCCGTGTCTTGAATGGGATATTTGTCTGACTGTAGAGACCAACAAAAGAGGAGTGTTATTTTTAAACATCGTAGTCAATTATAAGATCAAAGTAAAGAGAAAGCTTTGTCTTGGGAAAGTCATGATTTTAATTTAAATCCTTGCAAGTTTTTAGCCTTGGATTTATCAATATGCCTGACCCATTGCTTGCTTTCATTCTCAATTTTATACAAATGAAACCAAGGTGGATGAGAAGTTAATGTTGGAACATGAAACAGAAGAAGCCTTCAGCTCTGACCACTAAACCACACTTCCTCTCTTTTCTGCAGTGCTCTTCTATTTCCTGCAGCTCAAAATTGAGGGACATTTCTGTTAGTGAATTATGGGGACAGATCCATCTCTTCTCACCATTTCTGTGACATTCATTTGGGCCAATAAGCATGTGTTCTGGGCAGTACTCACAATTGGAGAGCTCTGTCACGGGCTGACTAGGACAGGAGTCAAAAGGTAACTATCCCATTAATTGCACCAAGATCTACAAATTAGTTACCCATTATGCACAATTATGCACAATTCCCCAATGGTTTAGTTGAGGGCAGTACTGTTACAGGGAATTCAAAATAGCAAATGCTCTTATAATCACATATTTCTTTGTTGGTACCGACAAATATGCAGGTATCTAAGCTTCTGGAAGCTTCTACTGCAGATTATACAATGTAGTCATTTTCTAAAGACTTCCATGAGAGGAGTGGGGATGCACCCAATCTCCCTAGCCTGTCCTCTGACCCCGGCTCAGTTCCCACCATCATCTGCATCTGGGCCTTTGGGTCTATAGTCCTCCAGCCTAAAAAAAAAAAAGCTGTACCTCCCAACTCTCCTGTAAGTCTCATCACTATCTTCCTTGGACAGAGGAGGAAAAGAAACAAATGTGGAACCAGGGATTCTGTTTTAAACGCCTTTCCTTGGAGTTTTTGGAGCTAGGCAGTAAAGTTTCAGAACCTTCTAGAAGCCTCCAACCCCTTTCCACAAAAGAAATCAATCAATCATCTTTACGGTATCAGTTCAACCTGTGAAGGGGCTGGAGTCTAAGGTCAGACACACTGGTGGTCAAGCGTGTCTACATGACTGAGCCCCAATAACACTCTGGACCCCAAGCGTGGGGTGAGCTTCCCTGGTTGTCAATACTCTGTGTGTATCATCACACATCGTTCCTGAGACAAGTAAACACTGTCCACACAACGTCACTGACAGAGGGTAGCTGAAAGCTCCACGTGTGCAACTTTCCTGGGCCCTGTCCTATGCCCCTCTTCCTTTGGCTGACTTTAATCTGAATACTTTCGCTGTAATAAACCACAATCCTGAGTGAAAAAAGAAATCAATCAATCAATCAATCAATCAATCACAGGGAACTTAAAAATCAAATACTTTTCCCCCAGACTAAATCCTTATCCATACTCTGCTCCCCAGAGCATGGAAAACACATCTGTACCATAGTGCTTCTCGGGCTCTTTTCAAAGTATTTGTCTATTTCCTCAGACAGACTGTGAGTGTTTCAAGAGAAGGGACCATGATCTGTGCATCCCCAGATTTTGACTCTGTTCAGACTACATGAACGAACAAGTGCAGGTTTCCTGGGGAGACTGACAGTTGACATGGGCCTAGAGAATGCCCAGGACTCAGAGGACCGCGAGAAAGGAGCATGGTGATTGCAGATGGTGGGCACGGAGGAGCAAGGCCAGGTGGTTGGAAGACGGGACAGCCTGTAGGACGGATGCATGCTGGAGGTGGAAAAGGAAGACAGGGTTGGACACGAAATAATGGAGCCAGTTTCCATGGAAGACCCTGCAAAGGAGGCAAAGGGATTTAGGAAGGCTGCCATTCTAGGATCTCGGGAAGCTTGGCTCATTTAACACTGCTGCCTGCTTCATGCCCCACTCTGCATATGGGAAGACAGTCAGCACAGCCTCGCAGGAAGTCAGGCAAGCAAATAATTCCCACACAATGCGATAAAAAGTAGGGACCATGGGGCTTCCTTGGTGGTGCAGTGGTTGAGAGTCCGCCTGCCGATGCAGGGGACGCGGGTTCGTGCCCCGATCCGGGAAGATCCCACATGCCGCGGAGCGACTGGGCCCGTGAGCCATGGCCGCTGAGTCTGCGCGTCCGGAGCCTGTGCTCCACAACGGGAGAGGCCACAGCAGTGAGAGGCCCCGCGTACCGCAAAAAAAAAAAAAAAAAAAAAAAAAAGAAAGAAAAAAGTAGGGACTATGGATAAGGCAGCACCCGAAGGCCCCAAGGCTGAGAAGCCTTCCCAGATAAGGAACACCTGGGCTGAGTGGCGGGTTGCATAGGAGTTCATTATGTGAGGAAGCAGGGAGGGGCCAGCACTATGGGTATCCCAGGACGGGGGGAGGGCGTGGGGCATTTGTGGAGCAGCAAATAGCTACACACAACTGGCTCATCAGGGGGATGTTGAGACATGGTCATGGAGGACCTCATCTGCCATGTCAAGGACCATGTATTTAATCCTGGAAGGAATGTTATAGTTGAAATGTGTCCCCTCCAAAAATACCTCGAAGTCCTAACCCCTAGTACCTCAGACTGTGACCTCATTGGAAATAGGGTCATTGTAGATAGAATTACTTAAGATGAGGTTATACTGGTGTAGGGTAGGCCCTTAATCCAGTAGGACAGACGTCCTTGTAAGAGGAGAAGAGATAACAAGACACAGACACACGGGGAGAAGACGGCCACGTGCCACCAAAGGAAGAGAATGGAGCGAAGCAGCTACAAGCCAGGGGACACCAAGAACTACCAACGACCATCAGAAGCCAGAAGAGGGACTTCCCTGGCGGCGCAGTGGTTAAGAATCCGCCTGCCAATGCAAGAGACACGGGTTCTAGCCCTGGTCCGGGAAGATCCCACGTGCCGCGAAGAAACTAAGCCCGTGCGCCACAACTACTGAGCCTGCGCTCTAGGGCCCGCGAGCCACAACTACTGAAGCCTGCATGCCTAGAGCCCGTGCTCCGCAACAAGAGAAGCCACCACAGTGAGAAGTCTGTGCACCGCAACAAAGAGTAGACCCTGCTTGCCGCAACTAGAGAAAGCCCACGTGAAACAACAAAGACCCAACACAGCCAAAAATAAATTTAAAAAATTAAAAGAAAAAAAAAGTGGTAACAGAGGTAAATCAACAGTGTATGCCCATCTGACACATGAGCAGGCCGCCTTTAACTTTAAGGTTGTCCTATTTTTTCTTTCGATCTCAAGTTAGATATTTTGATTTCTGAAGAATTGGTAATTAAAAATAGTATTAAAAGTAGACAAGCAGATAAAGACCTCACGTAACCTAAGAAGACCACTTCTGATATGTGCAAAATGAAAACAGAGTCTAACACCATTTTTAACCTGGAGAAACCCCAAGTTTATTATGTCACAGAGAAATATCATGAAAAAGAAATTTATCTTGGAAAACCTTATTTTAGGGTTTCAAATTTCATGTAAGTACTAAGTAATAAAAAATATAAAGAAATAACAAAAGGGGAAAAAGGAAAAACAGGAGTCATCACCATTAATGTAAAAGTTGTAACCTACCATATTAAGGGATATAGTGCTAGGGTCTGTGTCTTCCACTGGCTCCTTTGTCAAATGATCTGTAAAGAGAACAAATAGAGAGCATTTTCTTTAACTTAGAAGCACAGTGTGTCCTTTGATAACTGTCTTCATATAGACACAAGCTACCCCAATCAGTTTGGAGAAAAGCTTACTTTCAGTCATTAGTGGAGACAAAATAAGAAAGAATGAGTTCAGGCTGCATCAAGAAAGTGATGATGACCAATAAACTACATTAAAAAAATATTTTGGAACAGTTTACTTATAAATATCTACAAATACTCAGAGGTACAAACAACTACAAATTAGGTGAACGTGATATTAATGACTCTTTTGCAGATTGGATTTTGAGACAGGCTGGGACCTGGGACCCTTTACTGGAGCGCTTGCACCTGGACAAACATCTCCTCAAGCAACAGAGTACAAAGAAACTATAAAAGACTAAAAATAACTGCATGCAAGTGCCGTTGGGCAAATCATGAACAACATACAGAAAAGAATACAAAAAGGGCACAAACCAACTGCCATTTCTGAGGTGCCGGGAGCACAAGCAGGGTACTGCACGTGATCCCTGCACACAGCACCACCAAGGGGGTGGGCAGGCCACCTAAGCCACACCTCAGGCCTGACCCACCAATCCACTCCCACCCTCACCCCAGCTCACCGCGCCCCCCCTAGGACAGCAAGCAAGGGCACCTGTTTCTTGTTTTTACCTCTCATGCTGCAGCACGAGTCCCAATAAAGCATTGCCTGAGTTTCTCGTCTGGTCTCTTATCAATTTCTATTGATTAAAGAGTCCAAGGACCCAGGTCGGCAACGATCTGATTATAACTTTGAGCAAGAAAATTAGAAAAAAAAGCTCCCCCTTTCCAAGACACTTTACGAAACATCTGCCAGAAAACTATCTTGCTCGACAACCACATCTGTCTGAATGGGATCCTCGGTATTTTGTGCAGTCACCACACGACCTGCAAAGCCTTAAGTGGCCAGCCTTGGGCCAATCAAGATTCAGCTTTCATTTTTCTCCCAAATCTTCATTAAGTACATAGTGTGGCCCAGGCACTAGGTCCTGGGAATGCCTTGGGGGATCCAAACCAACAAAACAGGTCCACTTATGGAGATCATTTGTTTGTTCTCCCCAGATGTTTCCCATCCGAGAATGTGTCCAGACTTCTCACATTTCTCTCCCCGCAGGTGTTGACAATGCCCAAAGGAGAAGCAGTGTGAAGGGAACATCTCTTTGTTTTATGACAGGCTACAAGTCACTGGAGAGATTAAAGGAGGTGGCCTAGAGGAGCGGGGGCAAAAGGAGAGAGTTTTTGCCAGTGTCCCCCCCATGGAGCAGCGGACAGACACTGCAGCTCCACGAGTGGGGACTGTGCCGTGGTCCTTAGCAGAGCCCAGAGGTGGCAAGACCACATCAGGGAATGCACAGAGGGTGCTAACCCCTGGGTCCCAGGGTTCCCAGCCCCACAGAGAAACAAACCCGCGATTTGGGTCTGCAAGAGAAACAGAGGGCTCCTGGACCTCAAGAGTCTTCTCAGACTTGGACAACAAGGACATCAAGCCCACCCGGATGCACTAAAAATTCAAGGCCCCTCTTTTTCCAAGCACCACATCATCCTCTTAGGTTCCTATATGACCCTAAGGAAGGGGCCAGGCCCCAGTTTGGACTGAAATGGAATTTCCTGCCAGCCCAGTAGATGACAGACTCAGACCTGGATTTAAGTCAATGTAAAGAAAATAAGAACAAGTTGTGTTGCTAACTCCACCCTGAGTTTACAGAACTCCTGCTGCCCAAGGAAAGGAGAAGGCAATTATCATACAGAGCATTTGGTGTTAAGACAGTAGAAATGCAGAATGATATGGAAACACAGGAGGAACACAAGCCTAGCCTGGGGTGTCTGGTGGGGAGTGAAGAGAGGGTAGAGAGGAGTCTATAGAGGAGATGACACGAGTCCAGAAAAATGAGTTGAAGCTAGCCAGGAGAAGTCAGGGAGGGAAAAGCATTCTAGGCAGAGGGAACAGCATAGGCGAAGGCCTAGAGGTGAAAAAGAACGGGACACATGAGCATACTTCAAATAGATCCAGCTGGACACCTGCATTCGGTTTTCCAGTTTTTCCTTAATAGGAATCCTGTGCAGCTATTGCCCACCAAGTCTATGACAAGTTAGGCCTGTTTCCTACAGAGACATTAGTACGCGAGGAAGGAAAAAGATGAAGAGGAAGAAAATGGAGGAGATAGCTGGGAAAGGCAGAATTACCCCCAAAAGCAGCAGTGAGAATGCAAACAGGACAGTTAAAGGGAAGGCACACAGGGCCTGGGAGGAGAAGGCTTGGGCGCTGAGACCTAGTGGCCTGACCTTGAATGAGTCTAGCGGTATGACCTTGGATGACTCATGTTAAGTGTTCCCGGCCTCTGGCTCTTCCTCTGTAACAGGAGGGGGTCCACGTGGCTGGTTCCCACACCCAGCTGATCATCATTATTCTGGTCAGGTCAGGTTTGGGAACGACTCCCCCTGAGAATCTGTGCCTCAGAGGGTGATGGTGTGAACAGGACCACAAGTGTTTGGAGGCCCAAAGTCTCTTGCTTTGGTCTGAAACCTCTGAGAATAGATGGAATTTAAGATGGGAAGGGCACAGAGAATTTAGAGGGTTTTTTTTGTTGTTTTCTGAAGCACAACAGCAAAGTGAGAGGGCAATGAGGAAAGGCTTAGGCGATCAGGAGAGGTTTAGGACCAGTCTTAGAGGCACGTTCAGGTCTTTTATTATTTTCATTCGCATGGTTGTGACTGTATCAGCTTCTGACGTAGCCCAGGCTGGGGATGAAGTTCTTCCTCACGTGTTATTGCCAAATCCGCTCACAGACCCAGGCCCACGCTGTCTCTCCACTTGTTCTACCTGATCCCGGGCCTTCCCCCGGCCCTCGCTGTAGTTCACGCAGAAACACCTTTGTTCTCCCAGGCCCGTGTTGTGTAGGTTATTTGGAGGAGGGCTGATCCTGGTTATTGGAGACTAGTCTAGAAGCAGTCGTCCTAAAGTACTTCTGAGAGCTCTTGGAGCCACGTGTTTACAACATTATTAGTATGAAATCAAATAGTTTACTCAGAAGCTTTAAAATGTTTATTTTTACAGGCCCCAGGTAACAGCAGGCTGGGCCTCTAGGCAAGGCTCTGATATCAGATGGGGCACGAAGAAGCCGAAACAGAAAGGGGGATCGTGCGAGCTCCGAGGTGGCAAGGCCGGCAGCTCAGCCAGGGGTGGGTGGGGACCTTCCTCCTGATGCTGGCTGTTGCTCTACTGTCCCAAAGCTGCCTCCATTCTCCTGGATTGGTGACTCTAAAGAAGGCAGAGGTCACCCCAAATTAGCTGGTAATTGATCAAAGGGGGTCTCACGATGGCAATGAGAATGATGTTTAATTCACATGAGCATCTTCTGGGGAGGTCCTCAAAAGCCCTGAGTGAAACCCATGGTGAGCTAATGCCACTCAGCTGCTGGAAGGACACCCGGCCTGGCTCCCGGAGGCCCCAGGGGACAGCAAGCAAGGCCAGCTGCAGTTACTTGTTTCTCTGGGCCTCAGGTGCCTCATCTGTAATATTCAGGGGGAGGGGGGACAGAGAGCCTCCACGTGCCCTTCCAGCTTTAAAAGTCCATGAGTGGTGAGAAGTAGGGGCCCCAAAGGTGAAAAGAGCATCTTCAGGTGAAGGTCACTCCAACACAGGAAGCCCAGTTACAATTAGAGCTCCCACTTACCCAGTACCCCTCCCCGCCCACCCACCCCATCGCCCCACGCTGCCTGGTTTACACACAGCCCCGTTTCATCCTCACAGTAACCCTGAGAGAGGGCCAAGTGTCTCCTTTATCCATACTGAGTGCCCAAGGTCACAGGGCAAAGGAAGCAGCAGAATTTGGATCTGGGACTTTCTGACTTCAAAATCTACCCGTTTTCCACTGCCTTCGGGTTGCTTGAAGTGGTTCATGCGTTGACCACCTGATAACAGACTGTCCTGGGGGGATCTCTGTGTCCAAATTTTCCCTTCCTATGAGGGTACCAGTCACATTGGATGAGAGCTCCCTCTGATGACCTCCTTTTAACTTGACTGCTTCTGTAAAGACTTTATTCCCAAATCAGGTCACGTTCTGAGGTACTGGGGGTTAGGATGCCCACAAAATTTTTTGCGGGTGGGGAGCACAGTTCAACCCATAACAGTCCACTCTCTGGCCCCCAAATTCATGTCCTTCCCATGTGCAAAAGACATTCACCCGACATCCCCTAAAGCTTTCATCATTCCGGCATCAACTCTAAATGCAAAATCTCACCTACCCATCACCCACTCAAAGACCCAGCTCTCGTCAGCTCCTGAATCAGAATCCCCAGGAGCCCTGGAGACTGTGGGCTGCACCCGGCAGCCTCTCCACCAGGAACGATCTCAGATTGTCCAACACAGATGTGGGTACGCTGCCCAAGAGCAGCACGGTCACGTCCGGACCTCTCCCTTTATGAATCACATTAGATAAGGGCCAATAGTTCCTCAAGACAGTTCCTCAAAGGAAGTTCAAAGATCTCCTCTAAAGATGTCCTTTCAGAGAGACAAAGAGGGAAGCGTGTCAGAGCTTCCTGGCTTTCCCGATCATCAGGAAACAAAAGAGTGGGGCTTTTTGTGCATCTTAGTGAAAAAGTAAAGGTAATTCTTTGAACTCGGTGATTTCAGAGTTCATTTATTTTTCCTGTTATTATTTTTTGTACCCGAGCTTTTCTTTTGACCTACAGCTGTTTTCACTACTGATTCTAAGGAAGCCCTAGAGTCCTAACCGTATTCAGGATTACAGAAGCTCTCAGGGCAGCAGCGCTAACAGGCTGCTAAGTTTACCTTCTTCTCTGTCTGGCAGCAGCCCTGCTCTGTCATCCCTGCACCTCAGAGCAGGGGCTGAACAAGCTGAGAAAGGTCCAAGGATCAAGAAGGTGCACCTCTAGAGCGACTTCTCTGGATGATGGCCAAGCTGAGGGAGGGGGAAGGGAGGGAAGAGATGAACCAAGGGATGAAAGAGGAATGCAGACAAGGGGGAAATACTTGGGTGGAGAGGAGAAAACTTAGAGGCATTGTAAGAAACGGAAAGAAATGAAGTGGGCATTGGAAAAACCCACGGGACGGGGAAGGAGAAAGGGAGAAAGGAAAACCGCAGCCTGTCAGCACTCTCTGGTGGATGTGGTGAATGAACTGGCTGGTCCAGCCTTTCAAATAAGGGTGCTGCTCGAAGTAGTTCCCCCTTCAGTCCTGGTTTCTGCTCCCGGTGCTACTGGAGTTTGCAAGAAGGACAGGGTGCCACATCAGACCCGTCCAAGCGCGGAGGAGGGTTGCATGAGGGGTGAGATGCCACCTAAGGGGCTGTCCTGGGCCGGTCTCTAGGGCCAGGTCTCCCAGGGAGCAGCCCTGTGTGCAGTGCAAACAATACCCCGAGGATGAACAAAGGCAGAACATACGCTGATGTGCTCCCTGGCCAAGGGCACTTACTTAGCTCACTGCGACAAAGCAATGAACGGTACCATCTCCCCAACTCCCCCGACTTTCAAAGCCTCTTTCTTTGTTTCTGTCCTTAATATATGTATGAACACGAATCAGATTTTATTCACTTTCAACAGGCAATTCTGACTCATTCCACGACGGATGGTTTATTAGTGGTAGAGATGGAATGAGATGGTCACACTGTAACCAGCATGACTATTTTCCTGCCAGTGTAAATTTTCTCAGGGCAAGTTTTTTTAATTAAGTTCATATGGTATAATAATAGATACCCACCTTTGTTATATGCATGTGGATATACAAACATCTTTTTTTTTTTTAACTTTACAAGGTAAACCCAGTTAACATATCTAACTGAATCAGTTCCTAAGATGCCAACATGGGAAGAGCTTTTTCAGCCCACAGTTTGATGAACAGGTGGTTACATTTTATATCTTTCATTCATTTACTGAGATGATAAGTATTTAACCAGGGCTTACTAAGTGCTGGGTACTGGGCCAGGCGTTGGAGAAAAACGGTCAAGCAAAACAGACATGCCCTCTGTCCAAGAACTTATAGCCTAACGGGGGAGAGAGACAATGGTGAAATCTTCACAGCTAGAAAGGGTGACAGGTGCTGGAAGGGTGCACCAAGATTGTGTAACATGGAGCTGAACCTACATCAGTTTTGATCTGAAATCTGAAGGGTGGGCAGGAGGTAAATGGACTGGCGGGGGTTGGGGGGAGGTGAAGGGAGCCTTCCAGGCAGCAGAAACAACTTGTGCAAAGGCCAGGAGGCAGGTGGTCCAGGGCTCTCAAGGAAACAGAGGAGGCAGGGTGGCTGCAGTGCAGACGAAGAGAAAGAGCAGGCTTGCCGACTGAAGGGAGAGCTACAGGCCCACGTACAGAGTATGGACACCACTGAAAGACTGAGGATTTACTGGAAAGTCAGCGCAGGTTTCTGAGTAGAGGAATGGCGAGATCTAATCTTGTTTTTAAAAGGTCACTCTGGCCGCTTTTAGGTGTACAGGTTGGTGGAAGGTGACTGTGTATGGAAATACCAGCTGGGAGGTGAGTGCAGGAGATCTGGTGAGACAGCATATGGTAACTGGGTCTGGGGCAGAGACATGAAAATGCCACGCAACGAGTTTTACACATTATCACCACTTGTGGCTTCATTACAGAAATGGAAGGGATGTGTCCTGGAGGTTATAGAAATGATATGAGATGTTAGAAAGAGGAAGTCATTTTTTTGGTCATATTTCTGTCCAACCCTTTGTTTCTATATGCAAGTGTGGAGATATTATATATCTTTTTTTAAACTGGAAGAATCCTCATCTAATTGATAGAATTCCAGAGTGGGAATGGACATGAGAGTTATCTTTCAGATGCCTGGAGATATTCTTCAACATCGCTGCAAGTGAGAGGGAGATCTCTACTCAGGAGGTCTCTCCCCTCTTTGTAGGAAGCCAACAAAAGTCCACCTACAAGTTTGGGTTCTACCTCTCAAAGTCAAGGAGACAGGTTCTTTCCAAATGACGCCCTCCTATCATCATATCCTCAGGTCTCTCATCCCGCCACATGTGCTGGGATTTCCTAGTCCCTTTGTTCCAGGTTGTGAGCTTCCATTCTGGCTGGGCCAAGCAGGCTAAGTAGCATCACCGGACTTCTAGATCCTGCAGTACTATTACTGTCATCTAAGATCCTATTAGCTGCCCTGGTGGCCTTATCACACTCTTGACTCACTGAGGCTTTTTGTACGTGAAGCTGTGTTTCCCAGCACCCACCTCCTCTGGTGCCATTGATTTTGGGGGTCCCAAGCAGACCTTATATGTATCCCCATTCAGTGGGTCCCGATCAAGATCTTTTTGAATCTCCTTCACCATGATCATTTAATGAGATGCGAAACCACTGTTAGTAAAATCTAGCTTAACACCTCTTGGCATCTTGCCAATTACATTTTCAGACGAGGAAGTGGATGCAGAGGTGAGAGCTGGGGGGCAGGGGTAGGATTTCTCCCTTAATTTCCCCTTCTGTTTTTCCAAACAATGAATGTGGGGGAGGAGAAGGATATCCAAACCATTTACTTATCTTCCATCTCCCATGGATAAAATGTTTACCATTCCTCACTTAAAGAAGAACCACTTGAAGGAGAATTTAGATCTTTCTTAAAATCTCCAGGAAACTCTCCCAGACCCAGCACATCACAAGGCCAAGTCAGCAATCTTCTGACCCACCTCCAGATACTTTCTATCTCATTCTCCTAACTGCTCAAGCCCCAAATGCACAATAAAACATTCAAGCTCCGGCCCTGCCCAAGCCCAAGAAATAAAATAGGGAACACGTGTCTCTAAGCAGGTATCTGTGGTTCTGTATATCTGGCTCTCTCCCTAGCCTTTCCAGCCTCAACAAAACTAGAAAAAGCCCCAGTGTGCTCTGGGGGATACATCATTCATTCATTCACATGTTTGACAAACATTCACTTTGGATCAGCCTAGGGTATGGGAGAGCAAGGACAGCAAATTCCTTAAAGGTTAAGTCTGAGGAAGATTTTCAAGTGAAATTAAAGAAAAATCGAGAGCCTGGTCTCAAGAACTGACACAGTATTCTACGGTTTTTCAATTCAAGTGAGATTAAAGAAAAATCTAGATTCTGGCTTCAGGTGCAAACACAATATTTAACGATAAGGACAGAACTAGAGGCCATTCTAACCAAAGGCCTCTACAGGTGGAATCAGCCGCCTGGTTTTGTGGATACTAGTTTATGAAATAGCTCCGAGGGCCAATATTTAGAACAAAACCATTTAATAAAAGTGAAACGAGGAGAGAAGAAGAGAAATGAGAAGGCACGTGAGTAGGGAGAAAGGGAGAGCTCGGGAGGAAAGAAAGAAATCCACCCCTTGCGCTCTTTTCTGCCGGAGAGGTTTGAGGGGCTTGTTTCAACCTGGCATCCCCGGTGCAGAACAAAGACGCTGGGGCGAGAGAGCAAGAGGAGAAGAGGCGTCTCAGGCACGCTTGGGGGTGACTGGGGCCAGGGGCCCGCGGGGGGCGCGCGCCACCAGCAGCCGCTCGGGGGGGCGAGCCTCGCACCTCGCCCTCCGGGACCGGGCGCCGCCGCCGTCCCCCGTCCGGCCCCGCGCGGACCCGGGTCGGGCGCCAGGGTCCAGGGTGGTCCCAGGTCGCCCTTCGGGGCTCGTGGGGAGCTCGGCCCCGACAGCCCCGCCGCAGACGCGGACGCCTCGCGATCTAGCGACCCGCGGTCCGCGCTTCGGGTGAGGGTGCGGCGCGGCGTCAACTTACCCGCGCGCACAGGGTCGTCCGGAGAAGCCATGGGGACGGAGTGGGGCCGACGGGCGCCAGAGCAGTGCCGGGCGGCTGGCGGGACAGGGGAGGAAAGCTGGGTTGCAGGGCTCGGTTGCCCTGCCTTTCGGACGCGTGGGGAGCGAACCTCGGCAGCTCCGCGCGCCCCTCCTCCGCCCGCTCCTCCCCTCTCTCCGCCGCTCTTCCCGGCGCTCACTTCCTGCTTGGCAATTAGCAAAGCCCCTGCCGTGCGCGTCCGGTTCCACCCCCCGCCCCCAGACGCGTAAGCTGGAGCCCGGGTGCAGCGGACCAGGGCGCGGGGAGAGTCCCCGGGTGCCCTGGAGTCGCCAGCACCCGCCGCGAGCGCCCTTCCAGTCCTGCGCCCAGGTCTCCCAGGGCAGGTCCCGCCGCGGAGCTCACGGGAGTGCTGCCCGGGACCTGCTGCGAAGCGATTATTAGCCTTAAAAGCCGGCTGCAGTCGCGGGTCGCTCTCCTGGCTCCCTCCTTTCGGCCTGAGCCCGGCCGCAACTCTCCTCCGCGCACAGGCCTGTGCTGAGATGCCTGGCGGCGGTCTGATGTTTAGACCGTTTCCTGCTCTTTAGGCAGAGTACGCCGCTGCATGATGGCACACGCTAATAATTTCTGTTTTGATTTTTCTTTGGCATTGGTTATTACATGACCTCCAGGGTACTGACAACACAAAGGGAGTGAAAAGAGGAAGCCTGACACACACTCGCACAGCCTCGCTAGAAAAATAGCTTAGGGCTCCCTCGGAAATGCCAAGGTCTAATTTTTTTAATTTTAATTTTATACCAATTACGTGCGCACAGATTGGAATCTTCCACTAAGAATATTTTTAAGAATGTTATATTTTAACTAAACCTATCATCCATCATAAATCTATTACTATACGAGGGTTACAGGCAATTTAAATTTAATAGTAATCTCTTAAGGGTTTAAAATAACCTTTGTCTTCACACATAAGAATTGAAAGAGAGGAACTGATTTGAAAGAGATAACATAGCTTTTAGTCAGTTTATCGTGAAGGAGCAGCCTCTGGCTAAAAACTCAGCTCCGAAAAATGCAGGAAAGCAGCAAGTGTGTACATACCCTCTTGGCCACCAGGGGCGTGCTTTGTGCCTCTTCCCCTCTGTTGAGTAGTCCTGAGGCCCATGGCACTCTCCACATCGGCACTTAAAATGCCATGAAAGAAACGGGAGGCTCAGAGAAGAGGGTCCGGCTGGCTGTCGACCTTCTGGTGGAAAGCTCTCTGGGGAATCTGTGGGCGGGAGGATGAACTTCCTTTTGGTCTGCCTTCTGATAGGAAGGGAAAGTTTTTTAAACGGTGTTTTCTCTTAGCATCCATTTTGAGGTTTGGTTTGTGGTTCTTTCTGTACTTCTCATGATGATGGAATTATTTCTGAGGTTGGTTGTCAGGAACCACATAGCAAGTCGGCAACACAAGCTCAAGCATTGCTCTGAAGCTGGTTGGCTTTTCAAAACCCTGAATTAATTGTCTTATCACTCCCACTTTTATTATATCAGATAGAAGAGGGGTGGCAGAAACACACTTCACCATTAATTTTTTAAAAGAAAATTGACTATATATATTATTCCCTTTCATTCCATTTCCTTGTACCTACTTTTTGTGAATTGCAACCATAAGCCCTCATTACCTTATTTTTCCCATGTGCTTTGTGAACTCTAAAGTGTAATGCAAGTGGAACTTTTTTTTTAATTTACAAAAAGCTAATTTAAAAACAATTATCTTTATTGGAGTATAATTGCTATACAATGGTGTGTTAGTTTCTGCTTTATAACAAAGTGAATCAGTTATACATATACATATATCCCCATATCTCTTCCTTCTTGCATCTCACTCCCTCCCACCCTCCCTATCCCAACCCTCTAGATGGTCACAAAGCACGGAGCTGATCTTCCTGTGCTATGCGGCTGCTTCCCACTAGCTATTTTACATTTGGCAGTGTATATATGTCCATGCCACTGTCTCACTTTGTCCCAGCTTACCCTTCCCCCTCTCCATGTCCTCAAGTCCACTCTCTAGTAGGTCAGCGCCTTTATTCCCATCTTGCCGCTAGGTTCTTCATGACCATTTTTGTTTGTTTGTTTTTTAGATTCCATATATATGTGTTAGCATACAGTATTTGTTTTTCTCTTTCTGACTTACTTCACTCTGTATGACAGACTCTAGGTCCATCCACCTCACTACAAATAACTCAATTTCGTTTCTTTTTATGGCTGAGTAATATTCCAATGTACATATTGCTACATCTTCTTTATCCATTCATCTGTTGATGGACACTTAAAAACAATTATCATCCACTGGAGTTGCCAAAGGGCTACCATACAATCCATTTGCTGTCATACTGTGTCCTTCTGCTTTTCCTTCTATTGCTACCCAGAGAGGGTTTTAAAACACTCTTTAAAATGGACATTTTTGACTTTTCTTAATAGCACCTAAATTAACTCATGAATCTCGGAATCACAATAAATGGGAATTGGTAACCAAAGAGTCAGATGTGCTGGATTTGACTCATAGGCCCATCACCATGAGTTTGTGTTACTTTAGCACAAAAAGTTACTAGTGTGCTTTGTGTGCACACTTAAGCACACAAAGTTTTGTTACTCAAAACTCTTGAGTCTGTAAGAATTTGTAGGATTGTGAAAGTTAAATGAAATATTGCATATATAAAATTACCTAAAAGTGCCTGGCTTATAGTAGGTACAAATAAACCAACTACTTTCCTGCCTTCATTCTTTCCTTGGAATTTAGTCTATTATGAGAAGCTCCTATTGCCTTTGTTATAAGAAATGAACCAGTATTTATTATAGGGTTCGTGTACAGCACAGATCAATGGATTGATTGATAGCCCCCTCATGCCCCAAACAAAATGCCAAGCCCTGGGAAACCAAAGTGAGAAGTCCCTGACTTTTAGGAGTGTGTGGTCAAGAGAGATCTGCAGATACTCTTTCACTGTAGAACCAAGATAATGAAAGTTTAAAACAGGAAGGGGCATGTGTGGAAGAAAGGGATTAAAGACCTATGGAAGCCAAGCGGCTTGGTGGTGACCACCCTCAGACTGACAGTTTGCCATGGAAGTTTTCATGCAAATTTTGAGACGTTTGTTTATGATACTATGGTTAAAGCCTTAAGTGGGGGGAAAACTGTTGGTCTTGTGTCTTTTCACAGACAATGACGGTGATAAGGAATGTTATCTTCAAATGGGGAAAACAGCACCTCAAAACATAAGTTTATTTGATTCATCATTGAAATATGTTGTTTTTGTTCATTTTACATCATTTTGGGTGTTACTTAAATTTATGCAACCTGAGATAAAAAGTTATATTGTTGAACCACATACTTCCTTATTTCAAAGGGTTGTTGTACATTGTGTGTAAATGAACCCAGCAAACTGGTTAGACCTGCAATGATAGCATATGGATTTAGGATAATAGGAGACTCCTTATGTTCCAGAATGGGACAGTCTCTCGGTTGAATTGGCTTGATATACCCTTGGGGAATTGTGTGTTGTGGAAGAGGCGCAAATGAGAGTTAGTAAGTTCATTTGTCTCCTTTTTGGAACAGATATTTGCGAACGTTTGTCTAGAGTATGTTAAGGCAGTGGTAGTGGGTCTCTGCTGTTTTGCCACATAACTTCTCATAGTAATGCCCCCAGTGTACTCCCGGAGAACCATCGTTCCGCTCTCAATCCATGTGATCAGGCTGTGGCACCATCACCCCTGCCTCCTGACTCTGGGGGTTGGCAAGTGACCCAGGAGTAGCCTTTCCAGACACCGCTGAATGAGCCAACAAGCCTAGGAGATGCCTCGTGCCTTTGCTGGGATGGCTGGGAGATGGGCCTGTGCATGGTGAAAGAAATGAGCAGGACTGAAATGTTTGGGAGGGTCCATATCCTGGAGAGCCTTGAATGCCATACAAAAGCACGTGAAACTATTTTTCAGCAACAGGAAGCCAGGAAGCTAGTTTTTGAAAAGTGGCATATGAAAACTGGTGTTTTTGGAGGACTGGTATGGCAGCTGTGTGTAGGATAGGATGCGGCGAGGAGAGAATGCAGGCCAAGAGACCATTTCATCTTTACAATACGCTGTAATTTACTACAGGGTTGAATTTACATCCTTGTCCAAATATGAGGGAAACTCAAATCGGAAATTTTAAAATGTCTTTTTGTGGGCTTTTTAAGCATTCACCGTCTCACACAAATTGATTGCCTTGTAGATTTGCACATATGCACAAAAAATGATGTATTCAAAAACGTTAACAGAGAGACTGAAAAACTTAAGGAAAATATTATCATTTTTGCTGCTTTGAATACTGTTTGACAGGAGCACAACATTCTGGTGCATTTGTTTAAGCAGAAATAGTTCTTTTTTTAATTGAAGTATAGTTGATTTACAATGTGTTAATTTCTGCTGTACAGCAAAGTGACTCAGTTATACACACATATACTTTTTTTTTTTTTTTTTGGCCATGCCATGTGGCATGTGGGATGCGGGATCTATCTTCGTTCCCCAGCCAGGGATCGTACCTGCACCCCCTGCATTGGTAGTATGGAGTCTTAACCACTGGACTGCCAAGGAAGTCCCTATATATTCTTTTTTTTTTTTTTTAATTTAATTTATTTTTGGCTGCATTGGGTCTTCGTTGCTGCGTGTGGGCTTTCTCTAGTTGCAGCAAGTGGGGGCTACTCTTCGTTGCGGTGCACATGCTTCTCATTGCAGTGGCTTCTCTTGTTGCAGATCTTGGACTCTAGGCGTGCAGGCTTCAGTAGTTGTGGTGCACAGGCTTATACATTTTTTTTAATATTCTTTTCCATTATGGTTTATCTCAGGATATTGAATATTGTTAACTGTGCTATACAGTAGGACCTTGCTGTTTATCCATTCTATATGTAATCGTTTGCATCTACCAACCCCAAACTCCCAGTCCATCCTCCCCAACCCCCTTCCCCCTTGACAACCACAAGTCTGTTCTCTGTCTGTGTGTTTCTGTTTCATAGATAAGTTCATTTGTATCATATTTTAGATTCCACTTATAAGTGATATCATATGGTATTTATCTTTCTCTTTCTGACTTACTTCACTTAGTGTAATAATCTCTAGTTGCATCCGTATTGCTGCAAATGGCATTATTTCATTCTTTTTTATGGCTGAATAGTATTCCATGGTATATATGTACCACATCTTCTTTATCCATTCATCTGTCGATGGACATTTAGGTTGTTTCCATGTCTTGGCTATTATGAATAGTGCTGCTATGAATGTAGGGGTGCATGTATCTTTTTGAATTATAGCTTTGCCTGAATATATGCCCAGGAGTGGGATTGCTGGATCATATGGTAACTCCATTTTGAGGTTTTTAAGCAACCTCCATGCTGTTCTCCATAGTGGCTGCACCAACTTACAGTGCAGGAGGGTTCCCTTTTCTCCACACCCTCTCCAGCATTTGCTATTTGTAGACTTTTTAATGATGGCCATTCTGACCAGTGTGAGGTGGTACCTCATTGTAGTTCTGATTTAAGCATAAATCGTTTTTCAAGGTCTTCTACCTCTCACTTATGCAATGCCTGCCCTTCTATCTACAGGAGGTTAAATCTCTCTTGTCTTCGCCTATCAGCTTACTTTGAATTATCTATCCATCAAGATACATGAGCTAGAAAACCACAGTTTTTGTGCTGTGTTTGGTTTCCCCAAAAGGGAATGACACAGTGTGGGTGATTCTCAGTATGGTATTTGGCTAAAACGCTTAGAATGCTGTGGGTGGAGCATGGGGGATGGGAAGAGGAAAAGAGAGAGGAAAAGGTGAGGCTGGGCAGCAAGCACTTTTGTTCTAGAAATCCTCCGCCAGCCTCAGGATCCTCACTCACCCCTCACACGTGTGTCCTGGTGCCTTGACTTAGGCCCTATCATACTCAGTATGATTTCCAGCTGCTTTCTTATATATCTTTATATATAACAATTGACGTCTTGCTCCAGATTTTGAGAGAAAATCTGTTCAAAGAGATGAACTTTATATGTTAAAAGCTGAAACCCAACTAATAAGAGTCAGCCAGAGGAGATTTTGTTTTGTTTTGGTTGTGAGGAGAAAAGGGCAAATGAATATTATCAGTGATCAACTAAAAATTGCACAGTCAGCACCCGAGAGCATAGTTTCCTGTGCTTTGTACCCCCAGAATGTAGAACACAGGTTCAAATTGGTGACTTAGGAACCTACAAAATCACCAATCATTTAAAAAGGTAGTTTAACAACTTGTCATTTAGAATTTATTCTAAGCTAAGACACAAAGGTGGATCCAAGTGAGTCAACTGAGAACTTTTAGAACTAATAGGTGACTTTCGCTTGAAAGAGAGAGAAAGTTCAACAGATTGAACACCAGCAGCTTTCTTGTATACCAACGATAACCAACTGGGCAAAAATGATCCCATTTACAGCAGCAAAGAAAGCTATCAAGTAACTAGGAATAAATTCAATAAAACTGAGTAAAAAACATAGCAAAAACTACAAAGATTTACTGAAAAAAACGTGAAAATAAATCTCACAACATAAAGAGCTATACCATGTTAATAGATTAGAGGTCTCAGTACTAAAGATAGTTATGATTCCCTAATGAATCTAAAGATTCACTACAAACTCAATCACATTAACAAGATTTTGGGGGGAACAGGAACCTGATTGCAAACTCTCATGGAAGGGTAAATTCAAGATAAAATTGAAAAAGAGTAACAAAGAGAGGGGATTTGCCTTCCAAAACAGCAAGATCTTACAAACCAATAGTAACAGTGGATTAATTGAACAGAAAAGAAATTTAAGACACAGACTCGTGTATCCTTTTGGAATTTGCTATATGATAGAGACAGTTAAATGGTGAAAAGATGGACAGTTCAAAAAATTGTATTGGGATATTTTGATATTTATAGAAACAATACAATTTGTATCCCTGCCTCACTGTATACACAAAAGTAAGCTTTAAATAGATTAAATATCTAACTGTCAAACATTTTAACTTTAAAATTATTAAGAAATAATGTAAGAGAATCTCTTAATAACTTTGGTAACAGGAAAGGCTTTCTTAAGTCGAAAAATCAAAAGACGTAAAATTCTGATAAACCTGACCAGATAAAATTCAAATTCTGTGCCATAAGAAAATAGAAAATTATAAAAGAGGGTATAAACTTAGAGAAATTAATTATATATGTAATGTTCTATTTTATAATTATGAAATATAAAATAAAATATAATTATAAAATACTTGTATTTATAATTATATTCAATAAAATAGACTATTATATATAATTTATATATATAAAATAAAAGATTAGTCTCTAAAATTTTAAGCATTTATTCAAACAAATTAAAGTACAATAAACATAATTCAATATAAGGTTAGGCAAAGACAAAACAGAATTCCTAGAAGAAACAAAAATGGCAAATAAAAATGTGAACAGGGACTCAACCTTCTAAAAATAAGAGAAATACAGATTAAAACAATAATGAACTGGCAGGTTGGCAGAAACTTAAAAGGTTGCCAATATAATGTATTGGTGAGACTGTGGAGGAACAAGTCTTCGTACATTGTAGGAATGTAAACTCCTATGGTCACATTGGAGAGCAATTTGACTTCTGTACTTTCCCTAAAGGAACTCTTACACATGATGCAAGGAGACATGCATGAGATTGCTGGCTGCAGCATTGTCTGTAATAGCAAAGATCAGAAACAACCTAAATGTCCATCAATAGGAGAATGGATAAATATGATACAATCATGCAATGGAATATTTTACAAAGGTAACCAGAAATAAGCTTAAAATTTTTTTAAATGAAAAAGCAAGTTGCAGAATGATGAGGGATAGACACAAACCAATCTACGCCTTTTCTATAACATGTAAATATTTTTAAATGGATACATGCCAACTTTACCTTGCAGCCAAGACAGAGTAACAGGAAGCAGATTTACCCTCATGTCTGAAGCAATAACAACAGCAACAAAACAGACAAAATATTCAATATATGAAACAACAGTTTTTAAGGCACTGCACACCAGGCAAAGAAGGAGAGTGATCCCCGAGAGCTGGCATATAAACAGGGTGATTCCTATGACTGCCCAGCTTACTGCCTTGAGAGAATTTCCAGGTTGCAGTGCAGAGAAAGGCAACCCAGGCAGAGCCCAGTGGACTCCCTGATTTGAAGAGATGTAGCTAGAAGATCAAGACAGCTGGAAGTCACAGGACAGAGTCCTATAGAGACATCACAGAAAGGGTCCCTGGAGATCATGGAATTTCCCCCTTGACTACTCAGCATAACACTTACTGATAGGTACATTCATGTTGGACATAACTCAAGACTGGGGAAAGGACAACTAGAGGAAATACGTGAGAGGATTAGAGGGAGCAGTACCTGGTGCTCACTCAGGGCCAGTAACAGTGCTTGTTCCTATCAGGGAGACTGGGAAAAAACCTTACATTTCATGGGCATTCAGTAGAGTGTACAGAAGAGTTTTGCCTCAGCAGTGTGAAATAATTATCCCTAGACTAAGCAAGCACTGTCTCAGGTCCATCTAACAGATCTTAAAAGCAAGACCCAAAAGAATAAAACTCTTTTCAAGTAACTTAGCTGCATCCCAAGAAGCTCAAGAAATACAAATATAAGCTATAGAAATATAAAAATATCCAGTACCCATCAAGGTACATGCCCAATGTCTGGAATACAAAGATGGCCAGGCTTCCAAGAAGGAGGAAAATGTAGGCTCATAATCAAGAGAAAAATTAGTCAATTGAAACTGACCCAGAACTGACACAGATGTTAGAATTCACAGAGAAGGACATTGAAACTTTTATCATAACTGTATTCCACAGGTTCAACAAGCTAATCAGAGACATAGGAGATATTAAAAACCCAAAATAGAACTTTCGGAGATTAAAACTGTAATACCTAAAATGAAGTATACACTGGCTGGGATTAACAGCCAATAAGACATTGCAGAAGAAAAGATTAATGACTTGAAGACATAGCAACTGAAAGTGTTGAAAATGAAACTCAGAGAGAAAAAATAATTTTTTTAAAAAGTGAAAATTAACTGTGGGATAACTTCAAGTCACCTAGTAAATATGTAACTGAAATCCCTGAAATGGAAAGAAGGAGGGGGACCAAAAAATGTCTAAAGAAACTGAAAGTTTTCCAGATTTGATGAAAACCTTAAACTAACAGATCCAAAAATCCCAGGGAATACCAAGCACCAGAAATATGAACACAATTTCACCAAGGCACAGCATAATCAACTTGCTCAAAGCCATGGACAAAGACAAAATCTTAAAGCAGTCACAGGAAAAAAGACACATTACAGAGGGACAAAAATAAGGATGACAACAGATTTCTCATCCATGCAACCCAGGAGACGGTAGAGCATCTTTAAAGAACTGAAAGAAAAAACTGTCAACTAGAATTGTGTACCTGGTAGAAATGTCTCTCAAAAACAGACAAAATAGGCTTTTTCAGACATACAAAAGTTGAGAGAGTTCATCTCTGGCAGACCTACATTACAGGAATTGTTAAAGGAAATCCTTCAGGCAGAAAGAATATGACACTAGATGGAAATTTGGATCTATGCAAAGGAATGAAGAGCACCAGAAGTGATGAATATATGGTTAAACAGAAAAGGATATTTTTCCTCTTATTAAGAGTACATAAAAGCTCATAGATTTTTTAAAGCAAAATAGTAACAATGTATGTGGGGTTTATACTATATGTAGGGGTAAAATTAGTGTCAACAAGGGCTCTAAAGCCTAGAGGGGAAAAATGGAAGTGTACTCTTCTAAGGTTGTAATGCAGGATTGTTATAATGTCATTTAAAGATATACTGTGTCCCTATCAAACTGCCACTGGCATTTTTCACAGAACTAGAACAAAAAATCTCACAATTTGTATGGAAACACAAAAGACCCCGAATAGCCAAAGCAATTTTGAGAACGAAAAATGGAGCTGGAGGAATCAGGCTTCCTGACTTCAGACTATACTACAAAGCTACAGTAATCAAGACAGTATGGTACTGGCACAAAAACAGAAAGATAGATCAATGGAACAGGATAGAAAGCCCAGAGATAAACCCACGCACATATGGTCACCTTATCTTTGACAAAGGAGGCAGAAATGTACAGTGGAGAAAGGACAGCCTATTCAATAAGTGGTGCTGGGAAAACTGGACAGCTACATGTAAAAGTATGAGATTAGATCACTCCCTAACACCATACACAAAAATAAGCTCAAAATGGATTAAAGACCTAAATGTAAGGCCAGAAACTATCAAACTCTTAGAGGAAAACATAGGCAGAACACTCTATGACATAAATCACAGCAAGATCCTTTTTGACCCACCTCCTAGAGAAATGGAAATAAAAACAAAAGTAAACAAATGGGACCTAATGAAACTTAAAAGCTTTTGCGCAGCAAAGGAAACCATAAAGAAGACCAAAAGACAACCCTCAGAATGGGAGAAAATATTTGCAAATGAAGCAACTGACAAAGGATTAATCTCCAAAATTTATAAGCAGCTCATGCAGCTTAATAACAAAAGAACAAACAACCCAATCCAAAAATGGGCAGAAGACCTAAATAGACATTTCTCCAAAGAAGATATACAGAGTGCCAACAAACACATGAAAGAATGCTCAACATCACTAATCATTAGAGAAATGCAAATCAAAACTACAATGAGATATCATCTCACACCAGTCAGAATGGCCATCATCAAAAAATCTACAAACAATAAATGCTGGAGAGGGTGTGGAGAAAAGGGAACCCTCTTACACTGTTGGTGGGAATGTAAATTGATACAGCCACTGTGGAGAACAGTATGGAGGTTCCTTAAAAAGCTACAAATAGAACTACCATATGACCCAGCAATCCCACTACTGGGCATATACCCTGAGAAAACCATAATTCCAAAAGAGTCATGTACCAAAATGTTCATTGCAGCTCTATTTACAATAGCCCAGAGATGGAAACAACCTAAGTGTCCATCATCGGATGAATGGATAAAGAAGATGTGGCACATATATACAATGGAGTATTACTCAGCCATAAAAAGAGACGAAATTGAGCTATTTGTAATGAGGTGGATAGACCTAGAGTCTGTCATACAGAGTGAAGTAAGTCAGAAAGAGAGAGACAAATACCGTATGCTAACACATATATATGGAATTTAAGAAAAAAAAAATGTCATGAAAAACCTAGGGGTGAAACAGGAATAAAGACACAGACTTACTAGAGAATGGACTTGAGGCTATGGGGAGGGGGAAGGGTAAACGGTGACAAAGCAATAAAGAGGCATGGACATGTATACACTACCAAACGTAAGGTAGATAGCTAGTGGGAAGCAGCCGCATAGCACAGGGAGATCAGCTCGGTGCTGTGTGACCGCCTGGAGGGGTGGGATAGGGAGGGTGGGAGGGAGGGTGACGCAAGCGGGAAGAGATATGGGAACATATGTATATATATAACTGATTCATTTTGTTGTGAAGCTGAAACTAACATACCATTGTAAAGCAATTATGCTCCAATAAAGATGTTTAAAAAAGAAAAAAAAATAAAAAATAAAAAAATAAAGATATACTGTGATATGTTAAAGATTTATACAATAAATTCTAAAGCAACCACCAAAATAACACAAATAAGAGTTATGGTTCATAAAGCCAATAAAGGAAATAAAATGAAGTCAGAAATAATACAGCTTGGCAGTTTCCTAAAAAATTAAATGTACACCTACTATATGATCCAGTTATTCCACATTTAGTTACTCACCTAAGGGCAATTAAAGCATATTTAAAAGACATGTACATAAATGTAAAACCTAAAACTATAAAACTTCTGGAAGAAAAGAGAAGAAATTTTTGTGACTTTGGGTTAAGCAAAGATTTCTTAAGTATAACACCAAAAATACAATATCAATTTAAAAACTGAAATATTGGAGTTCATCAAATTTCAATACTTTTGCTTTTCTAGAGAAACTTAGAATAATGGAAAGGCCAGCCACTTCTGGGAGAAAATATTTGCAAGCATATATCTGACACAGGACTTTTATCCAAAATGTAAGAAGAACCCTCAACACATAGGAAACAAACAACCCCCCCCCAAAATGGACAAAACATACAAAGAAACACTTCACCAAAGACGATGCAAACAAGCACATGAATCACGTCACTAGTCTTCTGAGAAATTCTAATTAAAACTATAATGAGCTACTACTTAACACCTGTTAGAAAGGCTAAAATTTAAGACTGACCATATCACGTGTTGGCAAGGATGTGGAAGAACTGGAATTCTCATACCCTGGTGGTTGACATGCTAAGAGGTACAATCTCTTTGGAGAACCATTTGGCAGTGTCTTAAAATTTTACATATACACCTACCACATGATCTTGCTATTCCATGTATTTACCCAAGTTTTTAATAAGCATGTGTCCAGACAAAGACTTGAACACTAATGTTTACGACAGCCTTATTTGTAATAGCTGTAAACTGGAAACAACTCAAATATTCAACAGGTGAATAGGTAAAAATATTGGGGTATACCTTTATAATGAAATACTATTCAGCAATAAAGGGAATGGACTCGATACACATAACAATATGGATGAATCTCAAAATAGTTATGCTGAGTGAGAAAGGCCAGAAAAAAAAGAGTACATACTGTATGAGTCCACTGATATAAACCTATTGAAGTTCAAACTATCTGTAGTGACAGAAAGCTGATCAATGGGTTCCTGGGCCTGAGGATGGGAAGGAAGAAGACGTTACAAAGGGAAATGAGTCACCTCTCGGTGTGATGAATATGGAGCGTGTGGTGACGCTTTCATAGGTGTATGCCTATGTCAAAACTTGTACACTTTAAATATGTGCAGTTGATTGTATGACAATTCTTCCTCAATAAAGCTGGTTTTTATTTAAAGAATGGATACATGCCAAACTCTTAACAATGGCTGATAATGGCTATCTCTGGGCAATGGGAAAACAACCAGGATTGGGAGAAAGTAATACTTACAGGAGACTTTAGCCTTGTCTGTAATGTTCTAATTTTATAATATAAATATTAATTTATGTATACCTTATTTAATTAAAAAATGATTAGAAATGATTTTCATAAATGTGCCTGCATAACAAAATCAGTCTTGCCCCTCCACAAACATTGTTTCACAGATTGATGTTTGCAAAGCTTCAGTCACCTGAAAAAATTATCTTCACTTTTCTCATTTTCCAGACTATAGAATGTTCAAATAAATATGAAAGTTAATAGTTGATTGTTTGGCCCTTTTTATAGAATAAGTGGTGATTAGCATATTTGACTTGAGACTATTCCTATATGCAATTGCACAATTAGCGTTTCATTCCTTTGTGTTACATTATTTTGATCCCTTTTATTTATTTATTTTTTTAACACCTTTATTGGCATATAATTGCTTTACAATGTTGTGTTAGTTCCTGCTGTATAACAAAGTGAATCAGCTACACATATACATATGTCCCCATATCCCCTCCCTCTTGCGTCTCCATCCCACCCTCCCTATCCTACCCCTCTAGGTGGACACAAAGCACCAAGCTGATATTTTGATCCCTTTTAAAAGGCAAACAGTTTTATGCTATTATCAATTAGCTTTATCCAATCAGGTTTTCTCTGGGGAACATGGGAACATTGTGAAAGGAGGAAATAATGAAGAGGAGCCAGGAGATGGAAATGCACTGAAAGGGACGGTAGGGGGCACCAAAGGCAAACAAGAGTGCAGAAGACCTATGCATGAATTACCTCAAACCAGCACCTATTAATGTAGCTGTTTCAGTGGACGGAACTAGTACTTCTTCATCAGTAATTTACACTGGGCACCATCAGCATGGAGAGAAGTTTAAGTCAGTTGAAACAGAATGGGAAGATTAGGTTGCGCATTATAGAACAGAATTTCTCATAGGTTAATAGTTAATGGACCTTTCTTTTGTGGTCATTAAGAACTTGCATTTCAGAAATGCCCATCAACAGTAATTCAATAAAAGCTCTCTCAGTTTCAGAACTCCTCAATCCTTTTGTAGAGAAAGGGGATTGTGCTGTTAGTTGTTTCAACAGGCAACTTTCTGTGGTGCTCAGAGATTTTCCATTTCAATCAGGGCAGCTGTGGAAAGAGGCCAGTCCCCATTTCTCTCCTCCTCGCCCCCTGCCACAAACGATCTGATCAATTATGAGTAATACAGTCTTTTTTTTTTTTTTTTGCGGTACGCGGGCCTCTCACTGTTGCGGCCTCTCCCGCTGCGGAGCACAGGCTCCGGACGCGCAGGCTCAGCGGCCATGGCCCACGGGCCCAGCCGCTCCGCGGCACGTAGGATCCTCCCGGACCGGGGCACGAACCCGCGTCCCCTGCATCGGCAGGCGGACTCTCAACCACTGCGCCACCAGGGAAGCCCGATCCATACAATTTTAAGCCCTGAAATAGAGTGTGACCTCTGACTTTTGAAAAATTGTGTTGGAGGGAGAAGAGAGGTAAGAGGAAGATCCAAAACTTGTATAAGAGATAGAAGTAAAGCAGCTGGACAGTGGTGAAACTTGGCCTTGTACAGTAATGAGATATTTTGTTTGAAACTTAATAGAACAGTAAGGAACCATCGTCAGGCATTTCGCCCCAGCATGACCTTGTTATTGTTTTCGCCCATCACAGGCAGTGAATCTTCCTGAGGAATGAGGAGCCATGACATAGATTTTGGTATGACTTGAGCAGCTGGAAGAGTCATCAGCTCACACCCAGCAAGCGCCAGCTTTCTGCACACACATTCAAGGGCTTCTCCATTGACTCCCTGGCTTCTAGCTGCTCTCTGGGATGTTGCTTTTCCCCACGGGCCCTCAGTCCTGTCTGACCGCCTGGAGCACTCCACTGTGGTTTCCCAAATGTAACTCAGCTTATTTCCCATCGACAAAATCTACCAGTGCAGCTTCTTGCTATCAGAACCTTAATTAATGATGAAAGGCCATATGTTATGGTGTCAATGGTTATAATATGTGGCCCTTCTCTGAGAATATAGTATTTTAAATTAGAGCCTTTATGCCTAAAATAATTAATCAGCAAATCTTTTTGTCTATAAAGTAAATGATAGGTAATTTTATAATTTAGTTATCATTTCATTAAAAAGGCATATCCCTTACCTCAAAAAACTTACATATTCTTGGGAAGACATGTACAGATAGTGAAATGAAAATACATATAGCTGGATAATGGATTGTCAAATGCTTGATACAGACAGTAAGCGCTATAGAAAGTTTAGAGGAAATAGAAATACGAAAGAGATCCTTTTGAGTTGTAAAGTTCACAAAAATAGCAAGGGCAAAAAGTATTGTTAAGCCTCTGAATGATTGAATGGGGAGCTGGGGTGAGGAGGCGGGGGGACAAATATTATGCAGACGACACGGTGTGGACTGTTGCATAGTGAGAAATCAAACAATAGTGAGGGAACATGTGATTAAAGTAAAGATTCTTATGGGAGATAAGGTTGGAAAGAGGTGGAAGAGCCCAAGTGAGAAAGACATTAAATGTCAGCCAGAGACTTGTTTGTCCTTTTGAAGGTGGTAAATATTATGGGTTATATGATAAAATTTTACAGTTATAGAAATTAATTTTATTTGGATTATAAATGTTTTATAACAGGTACTGGGATTGGGAGTTAAAGACTACAAAAATCAACATTTCATCTTGTTCCTTCTAGAGAGCACATCTACTTTTCAGCATTATTTCTTCAATCATAATATAATCTGGTTTTACACAATAAACTTCTTTCTTTTTTGCAGAATATATGCTTTAATACAAAAGTAACCTAAACCTGTAGTGAAAGATTATTGATGGGAAGGACAGGATTCTAAAAAGAACATCTTGGTATAGTATTTAATTTTAAAACTAAATGGACCATCAATATTTACAGTAGGGGTCTTAACACTATGTTTTTTTCTATTTAATTTCTATCAAATGTATATCTACAGTAGTGTCTGAACAGTCCTCTTCTTATAAATTAATAAGCCAAAAAAATCTTAATCCAAAAGCCCCAATTTGGGTTTTGAAAAATATTGCCACTTTGTTAATGTAGAATTTAGTATTACACACAAACTTAGATATTATCAACCCCAATCACAAGAATATAGTGAACAGTTAAATGGATGATTTCATCCGCAGGCACTAGGCATAAATTTTGGTGCACTCTGTTTTTCTGGAATCTTGATTTGTTGATTTCATAAAATGTTTAAGATAGTATCTTAAAAAAAAAAAACCCTTAGTTTCTATTTCCAGCAAAGATGGAGTAATATGGACTCAATTTATTGCCCATCCTGAAACAACCCCCCCAAAATAGACAAGATATATGAATCAATGGTTTTTTCTTTGCTTTTTTTTTTTTTTCTGTTTATTTGCGGTACGCGGGCCTCCCACTGTTGTGGCCTCTCCCGTTGCAGAGTACAGGCTCCGGACGCGCAGGCTCAGCGGCCATGGCTCACGGGCCCAGCCGCTCTGCGGCACGTGGGATCTTCCCGGACCGGGGCATGAACCTGTGTCCCCTGCATCGGCAGGCGGACTCTCAACCAGTGCGCCACCAGGGAAGCCCTGAATCAATGGTTTTAAAGACCCTCCACATCAAGGAAAGAAGAACAATGATCAAAACACAAAGGGACAGGGCTTCCCTGGTGGCGCAGTGGTTGAGAGTCCGTCTGCCGATGCAGGGGACACAGGTTCATGCCCCGGTCCGGGAAGATCCCACGTGCCGCAGAGCGGCTGGGCCCGTGAGCCATGGCCGCTGAGCCTGCGCGTCCGGAGCCTGTACTCTGCAACGGGAGAGGCCACAACAGTGGGAGGCCCGCGTACCGCAAATAAACAGAAAAAAACAAAGGAACAAAAAACAAAGAAGGTGAGCCCTATGATTAGCCCCACTTACTACCTTGAGAAAAATGTTAGGCCGTGGTGCTGAGTGGAGAAACTGAGGTAGAATCTGTCAAACTTCCTGTATTGAAGAAATGGAGTTAAGAGTTTAGGGAAACCAAGGCAGCTACTGTCCATAGATCAGAGTACCAGAGAGGAGAGGGCTACACAGAGAGACAAACCTGGGGATCCTCAGAGGGTCCCCCTCAGTACTCACTTGAGTACTAACCAGCACATGTGTGTGAGGAATCCACACAAGGCCATAGAAAGAACCATCAGAAAGGACTAGAGTGAACACTGACTGGTGTCCACAGAGGGCCAAGCACAGTGCCTGTTCCCACAGCCAGACTGGAAAAGCTCATAATTCACAGGGCATTAGGTTCAGGAAGGTCTTATCTCAGTAGTGAGGAAGAATTAGCCCCTGTCAGAGCACTACTTCCGGCGTGCCTAACAAATTTTAAAAACAAGAACTGAAAGATCCAACTGTTTCCAAGAACAACACACAAGAAGATTTATAGGAATACAAAAATATCCAGCACCCAAGAACGTAAAGTCACAGTATCTGGTAACCAATCAAAAATTGCCAAGCAAGCAAAGAGGGAGGAATGTATGACCCATAATGAGAGAGAAATAAATCATAACTACTATAGAACTAACACAAATGTTAGAATTATATCCATTACATTTAGAATTACATTTTTATGCCATTAAATTTATTCCACATGTTCAAAAAGTTAGAATAAGCTTAGCGTTAGAATAGAAACAGGGGACATATTTTAAAAATACCTAAATCAAAATTCTAGAGAGAAGAAAATAACAATGTCTAAGTAGAAAAGTACACTTAGATGGGATGAAAGGCAGAGTATACATTGCAAAAGAAAACATTAGTGACTTTGAAAGCAATAAACACTAAACAAAGCAACACACTGTGAGAAAAATAATAGTAACAGAGAATGAAGACAGCATCAGTGAGTTGTGACATAACAGCAAGCAGACTAATACATGGATAAATTGAGTCCCCCCAAGGAAGGGGCAGATAGAAAAAAATCTGAAGAATATACACACTACTATATATAAAATAGACTAATAAGTACCTACTGTATAGCACAAGGAACTCTACTCAACACTCTGTAATGACCTCTATAGGGACAGAAGCTAAAAAAATGAGTTGATATATGTATATGAATAACTGATTCACTTTGCTGTAGAGCAGAAACTAACATAACATTGTAAATCAACTACACTCCAATAAAAAAATTTTTTAAAAAAGAAAGAATGGGGCTTCCCTGGTGGCGCAGTGGTTGAGAGTCCACCTGCCGATGCAGGGGACACAGGTTCGTGCCCCAGTCCGCAAAGATCCCACATGCCACGGAGCGGCTGGGCCCATGAGCCATGGCCGCTGAGCCTGCGTGTGCAGAGCCTGTGCTCCGCAACGGGAGAGGCCACAACAGTGAGAGGCCCGCATACCGCAAAAAAAAAAAAAAAAGTAGGCAGAATATCAGCAACAATATAGCGGACTGGAACAACACTATTAATTATTCTGACCTAATTGACTTTTATAGAACACTCCGTTCCTTAATTGCAGAATACATATTCTTCTCAAATCCACACAGCACAACAGAATCCAATGGATCATATTAAGTACCATAAAACAAGTCTCAATAAAGTTAAAAGGATTCAAGTCATACGAAGCAGGTTCTCTGACAACAATGAGATTAAATTACAAATCAATAACAAAAACATCACTGGAGGGGCTTCCCTGGTGGCGCAGTGGTTGAGAATCTGCCTGCTAATGCAGGGGACACGGGTTCAAGCCCTGGTTTGGGAGGATCCCACATGCCGCAGAGCAACTAGGCCCGTGAGCCACAACTACTCAGCCTGCGCGTCTGGAGCCTGTGCTCCGCAACAAGAGAGGCCGCGATAGTGAGAGGCCCGCGCACCGCGATGAAGAGTGGCCCCGCTTGCCACAACTAGAGAAAGCCCTCGCACAGAAACGAAGACCCAACACAGCAAAAATAAATTAATAAACTCCTACCTCCAACATCTTGTTTTTAAAAAAAAAAAATCACTGGAAAATCACCAAATATTTAGACACTAAATAACATACTCCTAAATAACCTAAGGTACAAAGGAGATATCAAAGGAGGAAAATTATAAAGCGTTTTGAACTAAGTTAAATTGAAAACACAACATATTAAAATTTGCGGGATTGGGGCTCCCCTGGTGGCACAGTGGTTGTGAGTCCGCCTGCCGATGCAGGGGACGTGGGTTCGTGCCCCGGTCCGGGAAGATCCCACATGCCGCGGAGCGGCTGGGCCCGTAAGCCATGGCCGCTGAGCCTGCGCATCCGGAGCCTGTGCTCCGCAACGGGAGAGGCCACAACAGTGAGAGGCCTGCGTACCACAAAAAAAATAAATAAATAAATAAAATAAAATTTGCGGGATGCCATTAAACCGGTTTTAGGGAGAAATTTATAGTACTAACACCTATATCAGAAAGAAGAATGTCTCAAATCGAAGACCTTATTTTCCTTAAGAACCAGAAAACAAAGGAGCAAATAAAATGCAAAGTAAGCATAAAAAAGGAAATAATAAAGATTGGAATGGAAATTAATATATAAAATAAAAACAAAAGAGAAAATCAATGAAACTAAAAGCTGGTTCTTTGAAAGATCAATAAAATTGATAAACCTGTAGCCAGAATAACTAGGAAAAATTATTTTCTCTCTGAAGATATAAATTGCCAATATCAGGAATGATAGAGGTGACACCACTACAGATTCTACATATATTAAAAGGAAAATGTGAACAATTTTATGTCAATAAATTTAACAATTTAAACAAAATGGACAAATTCCTTAAAAGATACAAATTACCAAAGCTCACTCCAGAAGAAACAGATAATGGGAAAAGCCCTATATCTGTTAAGGACATTGAATTTGTACTTAAATACCTTTCCACACAGAAAACTCCATGTCCAGATGGCTTCACGGGTGAATTCTACCAGTAAAGTAAGAAATAATCCAAATCTACACATACTCTTCCAAAAACATGAAAATGGAGGGAATGCTTTCTGACTCATTCCATGAGTCCAGCATTAGCTTAATGCTAAAACCAGAAAAGAGATTACAAAAAGTAAAATTATACAATATATTACTTAAACATAGATGTAAATGTTCTAAACTAAACATTAGCAAACTGAATCCAATAATACATTAAAAGGATAATACATCATGACCAAGTGGAGTTTAGCCCAGGATATGAAGTTGGTTCAGCGTTCAAAAATCAAGGAATGTAATACACTATATTAACAAAGTAAAAAAGAAAAGCCATATGGTCACTTCAATAGATGCAGAAGAACATTTGACAAAATTCAACATCCGTTCCTGATGAAAACTCTCAGTAAACTTGGACTAGAAGGCAATTTCCTCAAACTGATAAAGAAAATCTTCAAGAAAGCTATATCTAACACCATATTCAGTGATGAAAACATGAACGCTTTCTTCCTACAATCAGGAACAATACAAGGATGCCTGCTTTCACCACTTCTATTCAACATTCTACTGAAGGCTTCCACTAGTGCAATCAATCAAGAAAAAGAAATGAAGGTATTCAGATTGGAAAGGAAGTAAAACTATTGTTATTCTTAAATGACATGATCATCTATGTAGAAAGTGTGATAGATTCCTCAAAAGAGCTACTAGAACTATTAAGCGAGTTTAGCAAATTTGCAATACAAAATCAGTATGCTAAAATGAATTATATTTCTGATTACCAGCAACAATCATAAATAAAACTAAAAACTATCATTTATAATAGAATTTAAAAATTTGAAATGCCTAGGGATAAATCTAAGGTTATAAAAGGCCTGTATGCTGAAAACTAAAAAACATTGCTGAAAGATGTTAAAGAAGTTATGAAGAAATGGTTACCTTTTTCATGGGTTAGAAGACTCAATTTTATTAAAATGTCAGTTTTCCCCAAGTTGATCTTTATATTCAAAGCAACTCCAGTCAAAATCCCAACTAGTTTTTCTGTGGAAATTGAGAAGCTAATTCTAAAAGTCATACGGCAATGCAAACTTTATTATAAAGTAGTCAAATTGCCAAAGGACAGAGTTGGAGGGCTAATACTACCTGATATCAAGAATCTGCATCCGCTACAGTAATCGAAACAGCATGATATCCACTTATATGTGGAATCTAAACTATGACACAAATGAACTTATCTACAGAACGGAAACAGACTCACAGACAGAGAGAACAGACCTGTGGTTGCCAAGGGGGAGGGGAGTTGGGGGAGGGATGGATTGGGAGTTTGGGACTAGCAGATGCAAACTATTATATAGAGAGAGAATGGATAAACAAGGTCCTACTGTAGAGCACAGGGAACTATATTCAATATCTTGTGATAAACCATAATGGAAAAGAATATGAAAAAGATTGTATATATATGTATAACTGAATCACTTTGCTGTACAGCAGAAATTAACACAACACTCTAAATCAACTGTACTTCAATAAAATAAAATTTTTTAAAAAGCATGATATTGGCATTAAGATAGACACATAGATCAATGGAACAGAGTCCAGAAAGAGACTCACACATATATGGATAACTGATGTTTGATAAAGTTACTAAGACAAGGAATGGAGGTAGGATGGACATTTCAACGAATGTTGCTGTAACAACTGGATATTCATCGCTTAGAGAAAAAAAAGAATTTGGATCCATACTTTACACCACGTACAAAAATTAACAAAAAATTGGTCATAGATCTAATAAAGCCTAAAACCATAAAACTTCTAGAGGAAACAAAGGAGAAAGCCTTTGTGAACTTGGGTTAGGCAATTTTTAGGTACAACATCAAAAGTGCAATCCATAAAATAATAATAAGATGATAACTTGGACTTAATTAAAATTAAAAACTTCTGCTCTTAAAAAACAAAAAAACACTTCCGCTCTTCAAAAGCCACTGTTAGGAGAATGAAAGGACAAACCACAGACAGAGGGAAAATTTGCCAAGCAACTATCTGAAAAGGGACTTGTATTCAGGATATATAAAAATTTCTCAAAACCTGACAATAAAAAAACAACCCAATTAAAACTGAGCAAAAGATTTAAGCAGACATATCACCAAAAAGATATACAGGTGGCAAATAAGCACATAAACAGATGATCAACATCATGAGTTATTACGGAGATGCAAATTAAAACCACAATTATATACCACTACGTAACTTTTAGATGGCTAAGGTTTGAAAAGATGACAATACCAATTATTGGTAAGTACTGGAGCAACAGGGACTTTCATATACTGCTTGTGAGAATATAAAATGACACAACCACTTTGGAAATTCATTGGCAATTTCTTTAAAAAGTTAAACCTATAACTATCATATGATCCAGCCATTCCACCCCTAGGTATTTTCCTAAGAGAAAAGAAAGCATTATCCATACAAAAACCTGTACATAAATGTTCACGGAAGCTTTATTTATAATAGCCTCAAACTGAAAACAACCCACATGTCCATCAATAGGTGAAAGGATAAACAAATTGGGGTACAACTATACAAAAGAACATTACTGAAAAATAAAAAGTAACCACTGATACACAAAACAACATGGATGAATCTGAAAGTAATTATCCTGAGTGAAAGAAGCCAGACAAGAAACAGTACATATGGTATGAATTAATGCATTTGTATAAAACTGCAGAAAACGCAAAGTAATCTATAGTGACATAAAGGAGATCAATGTTGCTTGGGGACAGGTGGTGATGGTGAGAATGGGGAAGCAGGGGAGGGAGGCATTACAGAGGGTTATGAGGAAACTTTCGGAGGTGATAGATATGTTGGTTATCTTGATTGTGGTGATGTTTTCGTGGGTGTATACATGTCAAAACTTATCAAATTTTACACTTTAAAAATGTGCAGTTTATTGTGTCAATTATATCTCAATAAAGCTGTTCTTTAAAAAAACTTAAAATTTGAGAATGTACTGTGTGTCACTACAGGACCTGCTTCCAGGCTCTGGTAACTGGTAACGCTGCTTCTCTCCTTGTCTCACTAGCATCCACTTCCTTCCTTCTTTCTTCACCTCACTGTCCGGTTTGTCTTCTCAGCTCCTCCATCGTCAGTGTAAAAAAAATCCCTGAATGAAATTTCCTCTGTCCTTAACACGAAGTTGCTTCTGTTTGCCTGGCAGTACTGTCTGATATATTTGATCATCAAGCAATAAGTATATTTAATATATATATAAAGATAAATATGTACCTATGCTGGTGCATATATACCTAAGCTAGTAGATGTAGGTCTGTGTGACCTTACAAGAATGTCAAAAGACCTCGTTTTCTCTCTTTCCAGGCTCCTGGGTGTCTGAAATCCCCACTATTAGTGTCACTCCTTGTTGGCCTTCTAGAGAGATGTGCATTTATCCTGGTGGTTTTTTAGTGGTTAAAAAGGAGAGTGTGGGACTTCCCCGACGGTCCAGTGGTTAAGACTCTGCACTTCCACTGCAGGGGGCATGGGTTTGATCCCCGACTGGGGATCTAAGATCACACATGTCTCGCTGTGTGGCAAAAAAGAAACAAAAATAAAACATAGTGTGAAGCCAGTCAGCCAGTAGAGGACTAAGTAGCCAGAGGGGTGAAGGTGTGATGATGTCAGAAAAAAGATGGTAGTAGGATAGAAAGGTTCCAAAGGAGTGGTGGAGAATTTGACGATCAAGTGTACCTTCTTCACAACCGTGCTCAGAGCCATTTATTAATTCATTAAAAAATGAAAAATATATTCCTTGTGTGTTAACACAAATAATATATTTTTTATGAAAACAACTACTTTTTCCAAAACAAAAGAAGTAGTAAGAAGTGTAGCAAAGTTTTATATGTTTGCAAATCTCCTTGTGCCTGGGTTAAGAGAAGACAGTGGGATTCTCATATTTGCCTCTGAATTCAATCTCTCGGGATACGTCGTTTTGATCGAAATATATCAGGAAAATCCAGCCTCACATAGATATATGGTAGGAAAATGAAGGGTTATTTTCTTTTATTTCTTTTAAAGTCTTTATTCAATTTGTCACAATATTGCTTCTGTTTTATGTTTTAGCCTTTTGGCCCTGAGGCAGGTGGAGTCCCACCTCCCTGACCAGGAATCAAACCCACACCCTCTGCACTGGAAGGTGAAGTCTTAACTACTGCACCACCAGGGAAGTCCCCCCAATGAAGGGTTATTTTAATAGCATTTTTAAACAGTTTTGAATATTCTTCTTTGATACCAGATCAGAACTTGCAAAAAGAAGCCTACATTCAGGAATAAATGTTCCAGTACTAGTACCTTATTTTAATTGGGAATGACCTAGATATTTAATAAACTTCTACCATTTATCTTAATTTAGTAAAACTCTTCAAGTTATGAAAATCTGGAGAGATGATTTTTTTTTCTTTGGCCACACTGCATGGCTTGCGGGATCTTAGTTCCCAGACCAGGGATCGAACCCAGGACCCCGGCAATGAGAGCGCTGAGTCTTAACCACTGGACCACCAGGGAATTCCCTGGAAAGACTATCTTTAAGTAGATACTCCTAAAACATAATTATTTGTAAAGAGTTTACCTAAAAGCTTTTATCTCATTTACATTAATTTATTTATAAAAATTTCATGATACCAAGTTATTTTTCTTACTGACAAATTTTGCAACAGATATAAGATCATATTTGACTTCTAGTAAACCTAGGTACAATAAAAGTATTATACTTAATGTTGATGACTCTAAAGACATGCCTGCATTAATTAAAGCAACAAACAAACTAACTTAAATATCAATTATTAATTTAATGTCGAATATTTCCCAGTCAATATTGAACCTGAAATTTATTTGGATTAGTTTCTTTTATATTTCTGAGAATTTATATATTCCTTTAAGTAAATTAATAGTGCTCGTTTATGAATTAATTTTTGTAATACCATCTATAGGTAAAGATATATCATATCTATAATATATACACAGACACAGAGATCTCATAGCTTCATTTTTAAAACTTAGTCATGAATCAGGTATTACAATATAAAACTCACTAGTTTATAAATAACTTTTAGAATAAGTTAAGTTTATTCACTTGAGTTCCAAAAGGACTCTTTTTCCTTTTTTTCCCTCAGTCTCAGGAATTGGAGATGATAAGATAAGAATTCCTGAGAGCACTGGTAGAACATTTATGTCTCAAGGCACAGGGAGAGAAATGCAAGCTCCTCTAGAAGGATTTGTTCTCTTAGGGTCAGTGTTCTGAAAAAAAATGTTTCATAAAGCTGGCTTTCTCTAATTCTAACTGCATATGCAATAAACTGGTGTTGGAATGTCAAAAGAGCCCCATGTTGGCCATTTTCAGGGTGAGATTTTCTTTAATTCCTAAGTAAGTAAGTACTTGTAAGTATAAGTTTCATTTGTACATAAACCTGGCTGGGGTGTTAGTTGGAGGTTGGTTTTCTGATGTCCCTTGTTTATGAAAGACATTAGGCCAGACACCCACCTAATCACCCACTCCACACCTCTCAGTGTCTTTCAATTGAGCAAATCCAAATCTTTCAACCAGGCTCCCCCAGTATTTTTTAACTGGGGGCCACTTTTCCCCAGTGTTTTTCAACTGGGTGCCCCCAGTATCTTTCAACTGGGGGGC
Source organism: Pseudorca crassidens (assembly GCF_039906515.1). Lineage (NCBI taxonomy): Eukaryota > Metazoa > Chordata > Mammalia > Artiodactyla > Delphinidae > Pseudorca > Pseudorca crassidens. Next base: position 78,123,386 of record NC_090311.1, read on the forward strand.
CAGGTACTTGTAATACACCACCAAATAAAACTCAAGATCATGAACCAATAATTGGGAGACCAGAGAACCAGGAGAGACTCACCCAAATTCATGTGGACTCGCCAAAGAGGCAGACGGACACAAGGGTCCCTGCTGGTACCAAGGCTCCAGATCCTTGTAGAGTTCAGGCAAAGAGAGAAGTCTGCTCCAGGTCCCTTCATGGTTGCCAAAACTGTCAACTGAAATAAAAATGCACAACATGAGAGCTGTGAGTTTCAGTTTTATTTGGGGACTTACTGAGGACTATAGGCCAGGAGACAGCCTCTCAGACAGCTCTGAGGAACTGCTCCAAAGAGGTAAGGGGGTAGGTCAGTATATGTGTGATTCTGGAAAAGGGGTATGTGCAATTAAACACACATCTTGGTAGAAGGTTACTTCTAGTCATTAAGCACAAATATCCTAATCATTTTAGTACTTTCTAAGTATAGGAAGATGCAAGAAATTGGGTTTGTAACATTTTCTCTTGAAAATATCTAACTAACTGAAGCTCTTTACTGCCAGTTTTCCCAGAGCACAGTGCCTCATTCCTTATCTCCCTGAAGTTCTTTCAAGGTGTGTTAAAGGTCAGTGACTGCACTGGCTAACGACCTAATCCCTGTAAAGCTGAATTGTGAGAGACATTCTCTAATTGGCAATATTTTATACTAAATGTATATCATAGTGTTTTTCACTTGGTCCTTAAAAAAATTCTATGATTTATTATTATAATTTTATGGATGAAGGAACTAAGCCTTAGAGGGGTTAATTAATTTGTCCAAGGTCACACAGACCAACAAGTGAAGATGCTGGGTTCTGACCCTAAGTATGGCCTCCAACATTCTAGCCTTTTCTCTTACTCTGACATTTTCACCCAAAAATCCCTGGGTTTCTCATGGCACTTTAATGTGTGTAAGTCACCTGTGCACAATCCAGGATTTGTTTCCTGGGTAGGCGCTGCAAAACCTACTTGGCATTTGAGGTCAGTACATTAGAGGAATAAACTGTGCTGTATCTAGGCTTTTAAGTATCTAAATGATTAAGAGTTCATCTTCAAAGGAGAAAAATAACAGCCTTGTACAACGGGATTACCAACGCAGTGCTTAGTATCTTAGAATCTTTAAGCCTCAGAACACAGAGCAGAAGAGAAAAAAAATACATTTCTAGCTACAAGAGAACTAATGAGCTCCAAAGGAAAGAGCCTGTCTTTTTGCTAAGCAACACCAAAAGCTGAATATCTGGTGCCTGCTCTCTGGGCAAAAGGCAGAAAAATCAAGGGATGAAAAGATACCATCTCATTTAACAGACACTTACAGCATTATTACACGTTTCCGCAACTTCACCAAAAAGAGTCTCCATTTTAAACACTAACCTTAGTCTAACATCTCTTTGTGTCAGCAAGTGTCTTGTGCGTGGTGGGTGCTCAGCAGCCCCACAGTCTCAGAGTGAAAGTAATTTTTCCCACCACCTAACATAGCTGTGTGCAGATACACATGAGGAAGGAAGGCCAAGAGATGAACAGCTGGCCCAAGGTCACACGGTTCTTTTCAGCAGAGCTCAAACAGAGCCCAGGTCTGTGGTAGGTGGAAGGTAACCACCCTGGCCTCTGCTGCCTCAATTGAGGGCTCAACTCTAACATTCAGTGATAGAGTTACCCGGGCCAGAGAAATTGATCATGCCCAACTCACGGAGTTATAGTGAAGAGTCCTGTGATACTCTAAAGGAAAGACCGGCCTTGTGGTACATGAGCGCTCTGTAAATTCACTACCCTTAGTGCCATTATTACTGACCAGCTTCTCTGAGCACCTTCGACCACACAGCCTGCCAGCTCTTTCAATAATGTCTTGAAGGTGACCGGACTAGCCACTCCAAAGTATGACTATTTGGCACACGGATTATTTTGAGCTACAGGGAATTGAGAGCCAACAGATGCAGGAAAAGTTCTTTACTTCCCCTTAACTGACTATAATAGAGTACAAATTTCCTCTTTTGCAAAGGAAATGTACATTTATAAAGGAAATTTCTGGGACTTCCCTGGCAGTCCAGTGGTTAAGACTCCACACTTCCAATGCAGGGGGTGTGGGTTCCATCCCTGGTCAGGGAACTAAGATTCCACATGCCATGCGGCGTGGCCAAAAAATAAAAAAACAAAAACAAAAAAAAGGAAATTTCCATTTGTAAAGTTGCCTCAGTGTCAGGAAGATGGCTACACCCAGAGACAACTCTTACAATCTGAGACTATTAGCTGCACAAGACAACCTTTCCATATTTCCTCCTCTCAACTTCTTCTAACCTGCCTCAACTCTCCCAGAAGTCCCAGACTTCTTTTCCTTTGTTTAGCCTAAGATGATATTTAAGCCTCAATCACTTGGCCACCATCTTGAGTATATTTTCCTTGTGAAAGTCCCACACGTCTTTTATCAGTTTAATTTCCAAGGCCCTCAGCTGGAGAACCTAGTTGGGTAGAAGGAAAAGGTTTTTTCCTCCGATACACTCTGATTAAAATAAATTATTTATTGGGCTGACACAGGAGAAAGTTCTGGTCTCTTTTTAAATACACCAGCCAAACTTGTAACCAAGCAGGACCCTACGGGGTCTTCCTGGAAGAAGACCCCTGCCCCCCATGTCCTCTGCCTGCCTCTTGTCTGTAGAGAAACTTTAGCCTCTGAGGCCTTCCCCAAGTTCCAAAGAGTAAATTTAACCAGAGAAGTGAGAAAATGCAGAAAGAAAGGAAAACAGTCAAACAAGGCAAAATAATAATAGTTCAGCCATTAAACAAAATCAAGGACCTTTCCTTCCTTCTCAAGGGATACAGATAATATTCTGAGCCACGTCCTTTGAGGTCTTTGGCAGATACTGAAACCCTCACCAGGTGGAAGAAGTTAACTGTGTGCTGCTGACAAGCACCTAGACCCCAGACCTGTTAGAATCAGAAGGTTGATGATGCTGACTTCCAATAACCTCACCACCAACCAATCAGAAGAATGTCCACGAGCTGATCACACACCTCACAAGCCCTCTCCTTCCCCCTGTCTTTAAAAACCTTCCCCTGAAAGCCTCAGGGAGTTCAGGCCTTTTAAACACGAGCCTGCCTCGACTCCTTGCTTGGCGCCTGCAATAAACGCTGCACTTCCCGTCACCACCACCAGGTGTCAGTAGACTGGCTTTACTGCCTTAGCGCCAGCTAGGGACCCCAAGTTTGGTTCAGTTAACAAAATCTGTAGAAAGTTGTCAGCATTCAGCACTTGGGATTGGAATACTTTACCACAACCTAAACTTGAACTGGGTTCATTCAGGGATTTTTATCAAGAGAAGGACCGGAGAAAAGGCAGGCACCTTCTGTACAGGAGGTTCACGTGTTGCAGCTTCACCCTGCAGTTCTGTGAGCAACGGAACTTCTAAGGTCTTGGTCCTTGTGTTTGCAAATGTGGGCCGTGCAGGTGCCGGGTTTCTGAAAGCAGCCTCTTTTTACAGTGAGACGAAGCAGAGGAGGACAGCCCTATCTTCGGAAACTTCAGGCCAAATTCTGGGCCCTCAGGGCCGTGCAAATTCAGGGCAGAAGAAGTGCAGTCTTTAGATGCACTAACGAAGGATGTGGGAGCGCGACCAAGGCGAGAGGGATGGAAAGGCGCACCGCTCCGTGCGCCCGCACCTCCTTGTTTTGGAGGCCCGCGCGGTGCCGTCTCATTCGCTGAGGTGGCCCAGGAGGCCGGGGAGGCGGACCGGCCCCCTCAGCTGTACATAGCTCCCAGGTTTGCTCCGCCATCGCTCCCGCCTTCTGGCTCGAGGCGGTCTCGCGGCTGCGCGGAACCACAACTCCCACAAGACCCCGCGATCGGGGGCGCGGCCACGGTGAATGGGCGGGGCCTGAAACGGCTGGGCGAGCTGTGATTCAAAGGGGGTGTTGGTGCTCAGCTTCTCTGCTTCCCCGCCGGGCTTCCTAGGGCTCGGGAGCTTTCTCATCCATGGATTGAGATCTGATCCTCTGACGCCTGGAGTCACTCACCGTCCGGGAGCGTCGCTTCGGACTGGCACTTGACTGGCAGCGTGTGCCTAAGTGTAGGTTGGGGAGGCGCAGGGTGGGACTGGGTTGCACTGAAGCTGCTGGTGGTCCTGGACTTCCTGGGGGAGCCTGTCTGAAGCCCAGGAAGTTACACGTGCTGGTAGGGGAATCCCGGGGGAAAAACCGGGGCCCAAACCAGCACTACGGGCCGGAAGCCAGCAATAACTCTGGGGAAAAGCCCAACCTCTAAGATGCTTGAATTTTGGCTATGAAGAAGAGCAGGAAAGATGACAGCCAAATCAATGGGATATCTGTGGACCTGTGCGGAAAATTTTAGATCTGTCTTCCAGATTTTTCTACCTGTCATTCATAGCTTTTATCTTTTTATCCCTTGTGTTGCGTTCTGAAACAATTCTTTGCCTTGGTATTCCAGCTCTCTGGTTTGGTTTTCAGCAGTGACTATTCTGCTATTCAGCCCATCTCTTGAAAGGTTTTATTTCAGTAGCTGTTTGTATTTCCAAGATATCTGGTTAACTCTTTTCGTAACTGCCTGCTCTCATTTCATGATGTGATATTCTTGTTTATCCCTATGATTATTTTAATTATGCTGACTTTAATGGCCTGATAACTTTAAAAGAAGTTTCCTCAGGTGCAAATTCTCTCTTAAAAAAAAAAAGTTTTTTTTTTTTTATGCATATGTTAAAGCTGTTCTTCTTTTATGTTTTGATTTTCCTGAAATGTTTGTGATTGTTGGTCACTCATTTTTTTTTGTACCTGAGATTCCCTGATTTTTACCCTCTTTGCAGAGGGAAGAGAGATAAGAAGAGGGCACTGTAGGGTTTAATTTTTTATTTTTATTTTTTTTAATGGAAGTGGGAAGAGGCAAGGTTTGTAGCCTAGCGGCTATCTGGGGGACCCCACCCTTCCAGAACCTGGTAATTATCGGGATTTTGCGTGTTTCTCTTGCTGAAGCTCCCATACTCTCTGCTCCCAGCTGGAAGCAGAGATCCCATCTTCTGCTCCCTGAAAGCTTATATTTTGGTGAAACTTCTTGTTCTCGCATCTCAGCCAGTTACCTTTCCATTTCCCTTGGCTCCCTCTCTCCAGGTTTTCAACCCCCTTTCCTTATGTACCAATAGGGATGGTAGGAAAGAGTGACCCAAGGAGCCCTCCCCAAATTTTTTTAGTCTCTTTTTTTCAGTACTTAGAAGGGAACCAAGCATCCTCAGTAGGACTCTCAAAGATGAATGAAAAACAATGCCAGTAATAATTCTGCTAAAGAAATGACGACATCAATTCTTTGTATTGCATATAAATGTTTTTTAAATTAATGTTATGTTAAGCATAAGAATTTCCTGGAGGTAATCATTTGAAAATTGATGTCTGTACGCTTATATCTTATTAGAGCAAGATGCTCTACTAAGCATCAGAGTCATGCTGATCATCCATATTCTATATAAGAACTCTTGGGGACTTCCCTGGTGGCTCAGTGGATGAGACTCTGCGTTCCCAGTGCAAGGGGCCTGGGTTCGATCCCTGGCCAGGGAACTAGATCCCACATGCATGCCGCAACTGAGAGTTAGCATGCCACAATTAAGGAGCCGGCGAGCTGCAACTAAGGAGTCTGCCTGCCGCAACTAAGACCTGGCACAACCAAATAATAAATAAATGAATAAATAAATATTAAAAAAAAAAGAACTCTTGGAGTTCTGTTAAGATAACACCATCCATTTAAAAAAAAAAAAAGGTAAAACTAGAACACTGATCAAGTGTTAACTCCTATCTGTGCCCTGAAGCTCAGTTGTTAGTGGGCATAATTTAAAATTTGATTATTTACCCTTTAAATTAAGAAATTTGAGTGTCTGTTGTTTTCAGCACATAAGCACTTCATTGATAGAGGTGTGATTTTCAGCATTCTTTAAGCGGATAGCAGAAGACACACAAAAAAATACAGATATTGTTTAATCTTGGTTAAAAAAAAAATTAAATGACTGTGGCATGTAAAACCTTTAGAGTACCTGGGATGGCATAGTACATCCCCCTTTTTTTTTTTTTTTTTTTTTGCGCGATACACGGGCCTCTCACTGTTGTGGCCTCTCCCGTTGCGGAGCACAGGCTCCGGATGCGCAGGCCCAGCGGCCGTGGCTCACGGGGCCCAGCCGCTCCACGGCATGTGGGATCTACCCAGACCGGAGCACGAACCCGTGTCCCCTACATCGGCAGGCGGACTCTCAACCACTGCACCACCAGGGAAGCCCGCATCCCCATTTTGAATTATGGCAAATTCAGGTTGAACAAATGTTTTCGCTTCCATAAATAACATCTTCATCATCCTCACTCTGGACGCCTCTGCATCTGCTGTCACAACAATAGGCAGGTACCTAAGTTACCAAGCTCCACTAGACTCTGCCCAATAGAGTATAGAATCAGACTTTATGCATTTCAAAATTTAATCCTTTTGTGCTTTACATTTTCCCCTTCTCTTTCAACAGGTAAAAAAAACCTTGCTCAGCAAAACTTTTATTTTTGACCAGTTCATGAGACAGACAATAAAAATACTGAAACCAATTAATTAGCTATTATTAGTTATTAATTAAGAATTATAATTAGCTAATACTAATAGCTAGTTGTACATAATTTCAAATGTTGGTGGAGACATTGACCATGAAACTTTTTTTTTCACAGCCTGGTAGTAGAGTGAGAGTACAAACAGCTCAGCTATGACAAATTCACACACACACACACACACACACACACACACACTACAAATGAGATTAACGGCTGAATTATGTTGGTGGTTTCTTCATACCCAACCCCACCCTTGCTTGGGTACAAGAACTTCAAGCACCTCCATAAATATCAAGTAATTTTAAACCCTGTGTCCCTTAGGGCCCCTCTCATCTTGTAACCTATGATGTTAGACTTTTCCGAATACTGTTTTAGGAAAGCCTGAGTTTAGGGTTTCATCCTAGCAATTTGTTAGCACACTTCCTAGATTGGGGAAGAAAGAAAGCACAAATGGTGACAAGAATGCCTCGTCCACGGACAGATCGCATTCTGCTGTACAGAGGCTGGTAATATAACCCACCACGCACTCCCCCACCCCCAAGCTTCCTCGTCTCTCTAGCTCACAGATTTCAAGCAGAAACCCTGATTTTAAATTTTGTTGCATTTTTATTTTCCAGATAATATATCCACATTAACATAAGTCTCAAAAAAGGTAAGATTCCCCTAACATTTGTGCAAACAAATCAAACTCTTGTTTGGTGTAATTGGTGTTTCCTTTCTATATTCCACATGCATATTATATGATTTATGTAGTTTTAATTATGGTTGAATTTGAAAACTGCCCACTAACTTATGCTCTCTTTATTTTTTCAAAAGCTTTGTTGTCAATCTAAGAGTACAGAATCAAAGTACATTGCTTTGCATGTGAATGTTCTCTTGAAATTATATTACTATTTAATTACAAGGAATTTGTTCATTAATAGAAAATTAATGAACAATGGGAGAAGAGAAAATGCCTTCAAATTTCCCATGCAGATGGAATTTCTTTGAGGTTAGATTATTCTCATGTGAAAGAAAGTAGGACATGAAATAAATTCACTGGAGAGAGGGGAGAGAATAAATGACCAACTTAGGATAAGTTCAAACTTAAATTGGAAAATCAAAAGCCCTTTCTAAATGCCTCTCTTATAAATAATTCTATTAAAATAACAAAGCCAACAGAGTACAAAATTATTTGTTTCCAAATATATACCCTTGAACTTTTGTTATCATGTAGAAAATTACCCATTTGCCTCTATTGGTTGGTTGGAATTTTGAGAGGAAGCTAGTGTATAGAATAGGAGGGGTTTTAGCATTGAGTGAAGGCAAGGAAATGGGTCCCTTAACACTGCCTGCACAGTGTAGCAGCAACTTTGTGAGGTCACAGTCTGATTTTGGATGGCCATCCTTTGCCTCAGGGAGGGAGTGACTGTTCAGCATGAATGTGTATCTTTGAAGGGAGGGCCGTCCAAGCCTCTGGGGGTGCGCCTGTCTCATTCACTGGTCTGGTGACTTACTGCTTCAGAGAGTTGCATGATAAACTCTAGTCAAAATCCACCTCCAGCTACTTACAAATTATTACAGGTACTGGACCTTCAGAGGCCTAGGCAACCAGGCACCCTGTTAAAAACACAGAACAGGGTGCTATGTAGCGTACACGGTGTGAAAAATTGACATCAGTATCCACTCAGTGGTTTCAGTCCGTTGTTTTCCACTGGATTGTAGCGGTGAGAAACATCTGGAAGGTTCCCAGGAAGTGGTGGATTTTGGGGGGAAAGAAGATGAGGATGGGATTACCAGATTTAGGAGGTAACAAATAAAGCATGAGAGGTAGGCCTGGAATCATGAACTTTTGCTGTTGTCTCGGCAGGAGTTGAGGTATTGGGCTGGCCCCAAAGTTTTTTCAGGTTTCCCGTGACATCTTATACCGAGGCTGCGTTGAAGTGGGTCAGCCACAGGGAGGTGGTGGTGATTCCACAGGGGAGTCATCATTTGGGTTTGGGTATCAAGAAACAACCAAAGTAATTTAGCCAGAGAATCCCCCTTGTAGTGTGCGTCTGTGTGTTAACTCTTCATAGCTGAGGACATTGAGATGGATGGTTACTGACATCCTATCCAATTCCAACATTCCTCATGTCTGGACGTCTTTGTTCTGCTTCTAACCAGATGTGAGACCTCAGGCAATTCCTCAACCTCTAATTCTACCCCCATGTGGTGGCGTCATGTGTACCAAGCCGCAGAGTTTGTTTTCTACGTAACCAGACACAGGTCCTTCAGTTCCCAATCTCTTAACTGGGCTGACCATTACAGTGTAGAAGGTACATGACAACCCTGGATGAGAAGTGATGGTTACTTCCCCTTGAGAAGAGTGGGAAAGCGCTGAGAGGGCGGATCACAAGGGGAAATCCTGCTAGCGCCTGGGGGCATGGGGAAGAGGGGGAGAGTGTGCTGACATCAGACTTCTGGAGGGGGATAGAAGGTGCTATCACTGGTTGCACTGCAGTCACAGAATGGGGTTGGGGGCAGAGCAAGGAGGAGTGTGGTAATGGAGCAGCGGCAGGCGCAAAGAATGACCTGGCTGAGTAATTAGAAGGGAAAGGTCTTGTTATGGGTTTTGATTTTGTGAATGTGTGTGTGTGTGTGTGTGTGTGTGTGTGTGTGTATGTGTGTGTGTGTGTGTGAGAGAGAGAGAGAGAGAGAGAATGCCTTACATTTTAAACGAGGGAGATAAGTGATGTTTACTTTTGTTTCTAGTGATATCTTTTCTGTGATAATAAGAAATTCATATGATTGTAAATGGAGTACTGGTGCTGGACTCCAGGCGCAGGTTCAGAGAGTCGAAGAGGGAGATCTGGGGAGCCATCCTCTTCTTTTTTTTTTTTTTTTAATTTAATATTTTTTTAATTGAAGTATAGTTGATTTACAGTGTTGTGTTAGTTTCAGGTGTACAGCAAAGTGATTCAGTTACACATATGTGTGTGTATGTATATATATATACACACACACATACATATGTGTTCTTTTTCAGATTCTTTTCCCTTATAGGTTTTACAAAATATTGAGTAGAGTTTCCTTTGCTATACAGTAGGTCCTTGTTATTTACCTGTTTTATGTACAGTAGTGTGTATGTGGGGAGCCATCCTCTTAATAAGAGAAGTAAACACTAGTCACCTTCAGAGGTCCTACAATACAGCATGGCTGATGTCATCTGGACCCTGTTAAACGTGTTTAACCTAAGAGTATGATTCTTCATTGTGTTAAGTACAACAGGCCTTGCGCAGAGCAGTGAGGGAGCTGGGGGCAGCTGTGCCATTGGGGCCTTTGTGGAAAGTACCTGGTAGTACGAATAGCAGTAGTTGTCAGATTTGGAGAGCTTACTCTCCTCTGCTCCAGGCACTGTGCTATCATGTAGGTTTACAGGGGTGAGATAAAAGTAGAAATAAAAATAGATGTGGGCTCTGTTCCCATGAAGCTGAAGCGCATCTGTTCCCTTTTACTGTGCGTTCCCTTCCTGTCTTCTCTGGGCTCCATGCAGCCCTACCAAGGACCTGCAGGGTTGAAGTGCCTGATTCTGCAAAAGGACCGCAGTGTCCTGAGCGCGCTCACCACGCTGGCTCTGCCTTGAACGGTGGAGGAAGACACAGGGCATTTCTTCCTTCTGTTTGCCAGTGATTTTATCATCTGGTGGTGGTTTCTGGTTCCTGAAAGTTGGTGACATTATCTGGCGTGACCACGTAGTTAAGTATGAGATAAGAGTGGAGGAAGATAGACTGATATTGTGGAAGAAGAGCTGTCCCTGAGGGGTCCCTCCCACTCGGGGGGACAAGCAGATTCCAAGAACATGATCAGTGACCTGAGGACGGCAGGCGTGCAGCTGTGGAGTGGATGGGAGATGAAAGGCAATGTCAACAGCCCAGTTCTGTGAACTGATTTTCTGAATGCTGTTATGCCTTGTACAGAAGACAGTTTGTGCAACAGAGGGGCAGCCTTATAGAGCAAGTTTTACCAGTCATGGAATGTATTGCATTTTTCCATCCTGGACACAACGCTCATTAGTCCAGTCAATCTGTTGGTTATAAAAATTAGCTTTCCTCTAACGGACATTTCTCACTTTGTAACCGCTTTGAGCGATACGCATCCTTCTAACTTTATCCCCAAATGCCTAATCCTGTCTTGTAAAGAAAACTTGAGAGTTTTATAGCTCCATAAACATTTAAGAAAAACAATGGACTCATTCTAGTTACTTTTTAATCCTGTTGACATGCCAAGAAAGGAATCAGTAAATATCGGCAATCTTATCACCAAGCACAAATTGCGGTTTATACCTCAGTCATCAGTAAATAAATCTTCTGCCTCCTCCAAAGCCTTTTACCCACCTTCTAATATCTCTATTATGCCGTAAAAATAAAAAACAGTTACCAGTGTCCAACTGTCATTAATCATAATTCAGCTTACTCCAGAAGTACAAATAAACTGTTCATTACATTTTTATCCCATTACTTTGACCCTGATACAGAATTGCTCATTAGCCTTATTCCTAAATCAGGAACTACAAAATTTTAATAGAACAACAGTTTCCTTGATGGTATCATGGAAATGTAAGTGCCCAGTGCAATTTTCTTAACTTGTACAATTACTCACACATTACAGTAAATGGGTCAAGGCCATTGTCAAGCCTCCATCAAGGAGAGTCATTAACTAGAGGAATTTCCCCTTGTTCTTCAGCCTCTGAGCTGAAGGCCATTAGTTGGCCACACACATTTGACACCCTTGTAGACTTTTTATAGCTGAACAGCATATCTGTGTTTAAGGCATTGCGATGCTTTTTCTTAATGTAAGAATGACAGTTTTTTCACCTTTCACACTACTGCCCTCGCTAGGAAAGCTCCTGCCACAGAAGGTTTAACCAGTCCTCCAAGGGGATCACCTGAAATACCTCCAAGATAAAAGTGAAATTCTAAACAACACCCATAATAACTTTATATTAATACTGATAAGGAAAGGATTTTCCCCTTAATACCGTAATACATATATATGTACATATATGGAAAGATAACTAAAAAGAAAGAGCAGTCTGATAAATGGAAGAAAGAATAAACATAAAAATTCAGAGGAGTGAGACCACTGATATATGGGCTCCATGAGAGCAAGATGTTTGCCTGTTTTGTTTACTGCCGTGTCACGGGCACCCAGAGCAGCACCTGGCACTGTATCCACTCAAACTTAGGTTGTTTTGAATAAATCACTTTGGCCTTTGATAGTGAGGTAGTTAGTTTACAGTCCTCAGGCAAGGGGTGGGATCTGTGTTGGGATTTCAAGAATGAGAGCAGCCAAATAACAAAATAGAGATGCTAAGCTGTGCAAGGATACACTTTGCTGGATTGGGGTAGGTCAAAATGCATTTCAAACATGATTCATGTTTGACTGTGATCTGTACACATGTTGATCATTTTCCTTTGAAAATGTGAAGCACGCAGGTGTCGTCCGCAATGAATTGTTTTGTCCATATACAGAATCACAAAACAAGTTATCCTGGGCTTCCCTGGTGGCGCAGTGGTTGAGAGTCCGCCTGCCAATGCAGGGGACGCGGGTTCGTGCCCCGGTCCGGGAGGATCCCACGTGCCGCGGAGCGGCTGGGCCCGTGAGCCATGGCCGCTGAGCCTGCGCGTCCGGAGCCTGTGCTCTGCAGCGGGAGAAGCCACAACAGTGAGAGGCCCGTGTACCGCAAAAAAAAAAAAAAAAAGTTATCCTGACTGGCCTCTGCCCACACACTCCAGGAGTATAAGTATACTTCTCCCCATGGTCTTTCTGACGTCAAGACTAACAAGTTGACCCTCCTCTATTCAGTGCTGCTCCCATCGGTTGTACATTACTCCCAGTGTCTGCAGTCTCGGAGTTGCCGTACCGTCTGACTTTTGGTCATACAACGTCTTTGAAAACCAGTGTGTGTTTTACATTTACAGCATGTCTCAGTGTAAACTAGCCACACTGCAAGGGGTCAGTAGCCACGTGTGGCTGCTGGCTGTAGTATTTGTACAGTGCAGGTCTAGAAAGACCACATATTCTTCTACTCAAGAAAATGTCATGAGTTACTACACTACATCTTATTTCAATAATTAAGTCAAGTGATGGTAGCGACTCAATCATGGAATCAAATCTGATGAGGTAAATCCTTGCACGGCCCCTGTGCTTACATTTGCTGTTCTTCTTATTGTTGTGGTGGTGGTTGTTGTTTTAATGCTTCTCACTCACTGTGTGTTTGATCAAAGAATTAGGGAAATGGGTGACTGCAAAAAATAGGATGGGCCATGACAAAGCCTGTCTGCTTGACCAAAGTGGAGTCACGCTCCTTCGAGTCCTCTTTCTGACGAGACCCTGATCTCGGGCTCTGTTCTTTAGTCCAGTGGCTCTGCCCATTCAGTCCAGTTTTAGCAAGAATCCTGTTGAGTCGATTTGTCAGAAAATCCCCTACCCTTGATATCTGATCAAATTCCTTATCTCCCACCCTTGATATTTTATTCCCCTGGCCCGCCTTCAGCAATAATCCTGTCCATTTGATTTAGCCAGAATGCCCCCACCCTTCCCCTGATGTTTCAGCCCGCTCTTTGGCTCTAAATCTCCACTTGTCCTTGTTGTATTTGGAGTTGAGTCAGATCTCTCTCCTGTACTACAAAACCCCATTGTAGCAGCGCCCCTGCCCCCAAGAATGAAGTCTTCTTTACCATCTTTACCAAGTGTCATGAGTGATTTTCCCTTAACAGTCAAGAAGGTGCTAATAGGGAACCGTGACAAAAAAATGTAACCTCCTCTAATGGACATGTGTTGGGTTTGCCTGATCAATATCCTTCCCTCTTCCCCTGAGATACTACCCTCCTCAATTCCAGACGGTCTTAGCAGAACTGCCAGCTGAGGTTTTCTTCCTCAGGGGTGGGCAAGTGAGCCGCACTAAGCCAAGATGAAAATTCTGTTGGGAAACTGAACCTTGAGGCTTCAAACCAAGGATGAAAACGGATTGATGCTGCGTTAGTCTGATGGCCCATTCATTCTTGCTTTCCTGGTTTTGGGGTCTACCATAGTTCCGCCTTTCTGAAGATAAGGTCCACTTGGGGGAGAACACTGTTCGCAGAGTCCCTCTGCAATGGCCCACGTGGGCCAAGGTTGGGGAGCATAATAGATCTCTGGAAGTTTTTAAAAGATGCCTTTTTCCCTTTTGCATGTGGCCATTCAAGACAAAAGGTCTGGGTAGAGTAGAGGATGATTAGAAAAGGTGAAGTTACAGCTACTCACTGATTTTGTGGTTGATGGAGAAATGGAAATACCCAGGTACAGGGCTGGGGGGCAGGGGTGGGGGTGAGGGGTAGGGAAGGGAGAGACATTAATAATCTTTGTCTTTCAGAACAGCCCCTGAGACCTTCCTCACAAATGAAAATGCCCCAGTGAATTCTGGCAAGTCCCTTAAATTGAACTGACTGCTGAGTCTGCCATCCCCATGGCCAGATAGCTCTGACCATGATCTGATTGCCGTCCTCTTAGCCTGACAGAGGAGGCCACCGGAAACAGCAGGGAATGCCCCCAACTCCTGCATCTCCCACACAAACCAGCTGTCAACACCTGTGAACATCTTCCCCACCCCCATTCCTGTAGACACTGCTCAGTCATTCCACGAGGGGAGCAAATGCTGCTAGTTGGTGGCGTGGACAAAATGAGCAAACTGGGCTTGCAGCAAAGCAAGGACTAGACTCATAATCCAAGCTGAACTAAGAACTCTAGGGCTTACCAGCCTCTTGGGAGGCGCTCAACCTGTGCCCTTCCACGGATTTGGGTCACACTAGGGGGTTTCCAACAATTGTCAACAACATTTTCTTTCTGTTGGATCCATGTGACCTTCTGGGGCCCCACTTCTTGTGTAGAAGCCAAGCATTAATTTGCCTCCTTTCCAAAACCACATGGGCTGGTACTTTAGAGGGGTGGGCCTAAGAGACCCTCAAGAGTTTAAGGAACCACCACCAGGAGGTCCTGTAGCCCTAAGATGACTGCAGAGATCTCCCCCAAATGAGGCTATTCTTGGTTACTCAGGGGAACCTTCCAGAGGGATAACTGCCTCATTATTTATACTCACGTTGCAGACAGTCTTCCCTACAATGGGAGTCATCCAGTTAGAAAAGGTGCTACAAAATTTGTCCTGACTTTAAAGAAACTGATCAGCAGTTTGACCCGAGGAGGTAGTCAGGTCAGCCTCAACTCGTGGGCCAGTTCTAATGGGTGTCAGAATTGTGGGCCAAGGCAGAGACTGTGCAATCATCATTACATACTGCTGCACCCAAGGGAATGCCTTGCACCACGTGGAAAGGTCAGTAGAGACCCTTAATGACAACGACGGTTTCTGAGATTTGTTCAGCTGGTTGAGTCCAGGACGCTGGGGGCCGTGGTCGAGGTCAGTATTATGGGTTGGTCTCATCCCGCTGCTTGGGTTCTGTCGATCGTAGCTATAACTGCGGTATGAGACAAAATGAATGGATTTGGTCCCAGCCTCTACTGGTCAGAGTCATCAAAGTGTCTCACTTACGAAAAGATTCCCCAGAAGCCAAGAGAGTATAGAAATAAGGAGTGGATGTTATTGGGAGACAATTTTCTGTGGATCTCTTCATTTCTGCACATCATGTGAGCAGAGGCACTGAAAGCCCTTGTTCCAGACTGACTGTTCAAAGATATTTATGTAGTGAACATCCTTGAAATATAGGAGTGCCTCTTTCCAAAGCAGAGGGGAGGTTTGCTTACTGTCCGGTATAATAAAGATAATGTCTCCATTTAGGGAAAGGTCAGCCAGACTTATCCTCCATTATAAAAGAGTTGGGGTCCCTATGCTCAGGGCTCCTCAAATGTGATGCAAACCTATTGTGTGCCCAGCATCCACCTGGGCTGCCCCATGTAACCCCCGTGGCACCTGAGGAATGAGGGGAACCGACAGACGTGAACATGAATCTCATGCCACTTGCTGTGCCATGAGTAATAAAGTCCTTTGTTGTTTTGACCTAAATATGCTGTGTTTTCTGACAACAACCGTGAAACTGGCAGGCTAGCTTCTTAGTTTTCAGGTAGGGTAAAATTTCAGACCCTTACAGTCCTTGATAAAAAGTCAAGTAGGCAGTTGAATGTACAAGCATGGAGTTCACCAGGGAAGTCCCTAAAGGGTTATTCTAGTTTTGAATGTTTCAATCCTTGTCAGACGTTTACCACAGTGTTAGCACACACACACAGAAAATGCTTGGCCCTCAAAAAACCCGTTTTCTAATATTAAGACTACTTATCAGTGCACTTTTTACCCACTACCAACTGGCTGTTTTGCCAAGAACTGATTAAAGCAGAATTGTCACGTGAGACTTCTAAGCCAAACAGTGAACGCTGTGAGAACGCAGCACCTGGGAGGTTTGGTCTTGGCTGTGCACCCATGATTAGAAGGTGGCAGAACAGGCTTCAGAGACGCAGTTCACCCTTTCAGGAGCCAGTCAGTCAGGAACTTTCTCAGAGTGTTAAAGCCTCAAATTCCAAAGACCACCAGGAACAAGCCTGTTGTCTGTTAAAATCAGATTTATTGACTCAATACCGTGAGAGAAGATATTTCGCAGGAACCAAAGGCTGCTGACCAAGAGGCTGGAGGAAAGCATCTTTCGGAAGCTCCCTCTGAAGGAGTCTGAGGCAGGTCTAAGAGAAGCAGTTCTGGACTGGTTGCTGTTTCTGAGGTGAAATTAGTAGAAGCAGGGATTAATCAGGATTTGGGTGCTGTCTTAGTTCAGGCTACCATAACAAATAACCTCAGACTGGGTGTCTCAAGAGCAAACATTTATTACTCACGGTTCCAGAGGCTGGGAAGTTCAAGATCAAGGTGCTGGCAGATCTGATGTCTGGTGAGGACCCGAATCCTGGTTTGCCGACAACCGTCTTCTGGTTCTATCCAGAGAGAACAAGCTTGCATATCTTTTCTTATAAGGACACTAATCCCATCCATCATGACCTAATCACCCCAAAGGCCATGCCTCCTAATGCCATCACACTGGGGGTTAGGATTTTAACATATGAGTTCAGGCAGAACACAAACGTTCAGTCCCTAACAGGTGTGGCCATGAGGACAGGGTGGCTTAGCAGTTGGGTATCCCCAGGGATTTGTTAATTTTGTTGATCCTTTCAAAAAACCAACTCTTGGTTTTGTTAATTTTCTTTATCTGTTCTCTGTTTACCTGGGCTGTAATCTTTATTGTTTCCTTCCTTCTGCTAGCTTTGGGTTAGTTTGTTCCTTTTCTAGTTGCTTAAGGTGTAAAATTAGGTTGTTGATTTGAGATCTCTCTTCTTTTTTAATATAAGCATCTACAGCTCTAAGTTTTCCTCTTAGCACTGCTTTCAGTGCATCACATAAGTTCTGTCGTTAATGTGCTTAATTTTTATTTGTCTCAAGATGTTTTCCGGTTTTCTTTGTGATTTCTTCTTTGATCCATTGGTTAAGAATGTGTTGTTTAATTTGCACATATTTGTGAATTTTCCTGTTTTCTTCTGCTGTCGATTTCTAGTTTCATTCCATTTAGTCAGAAAATGTACTTTGTATGATTTCAATCATTTTTTTAAGACTTGTAGCCTAATATATGGTTTATCCTGGAAATATTCCACGCCACTTGAGAAGAATGTGTATTCTGCCCTTGTTGGATAACGTGTTCTATATATGTCCGTTTAAGTGTTCTATTTTCTTATGGACCTTCTTTCTAGTTGTTCTATTCATTATCGAAAGTGTTGAAGTCTCTGACTATTACTGTAGAACTGTCTATTTCTCCTTTCAACTCTGTCAGTGTTTGCTTCATATATTGAGGAGCTCTGCTGTTTGGTACATAGATTTTATCATTGTTATATCCTTTTGGTGAATTGACCCTCTTATCATTATATAATGCCCTTCTTTGTCTCTTGTGACAGTTTTTGATCTAAATTCTATCTTTTATATTGGTATAGCCACCTCTGTTCTTGTCTGGTTACTATTTGAATAGAACTATTCATCAACTCTTTCCTCATTCATTAAAATGACAAGTCATCCGAAAGGCAGTCATGGTAGAATGGCAATACATTTGCTAGTGCCATGGAACTGCAAATACTAAGTGCAACGTAATTCACACAATCACTTAACACTACAGTAACCTAACAAGAAGCTCTGAAGCCTCTGTTGTTAAAAAAACATCCTGGGCTTCCCTGGTGGCACAGTGGTGGAGAGTCCGCCTGCCGATGCAGGGGACACGGGTTCGTGCCCCGGTCCGGGAAGATCCCACATGCCGCGGAGCAGCTGGGCCCGTGAGCCATGGCCGCTGAGCCTGCGCGTCCGGAGCCTGTGCTCCGCAACGGGAGAGGCCACAGCAGTGAGAGGCCCGTGTACCGCAAAAAAACAAAAAACATCCTTAGCCAGTTGATACTGACATACAAGATTCACATTTTACTGTTAAAGTTCATAAAATGTATTTTTCTGAAACGGGCCTGAAAAAGAATGTTAAGACAAACTGTCTTAGTGCTTTCTACCTAAAAAGTAAATTTATGCTAAATATATACTGGTGAAGTTATAGAACAAAGGTATAAGGTCATAGTTGGAAAACTAATCATCACAGCGATGATGTATACATTAAAGTTTGGGTGAGTAAATTAAATTTCTACAACAAATGAATTTAAAAATTATATTTCCCAATAATAAACACATAATAAATATAGTATCTTACAAAAACTTGTAACCCTTCACTCAAGGCTTAAATTCCATAAGAGAGGGCAAAAATTTTACACTGAAAAATAGATTATTACAGGACAATGTTTTGCCTTTCACAGAAAAAAATTAGCCAGAAACAACTTCATAATGCTAAAACTTAAAAATTCAGATTACGTTCAGCACTTTACCCCACTTGGCTAATTCTCTTTTCTCTTTGTGTCTTTATGGTGACTGATAAGTAAATATTTTTCAGGCTTCTCATTTTTCTCTGTCCAAGGATAGTGACAAGTTCAGTGTTGCTTTATCAACAGTGCTTGCATCATTGATCTTATCCTCTCAAGGAAATTTTATACTGATTTTTTTTTTTTTTTTTTTTTGCCTATGGCATCCAATTTAGTAAGAGCTAAATCAAAATATTTAGGGTTTATAATTTTCTCTTTCTACAAGAGGCACCAATTCTAGGTTGGTCATTTGGGATATCCTTTGAAATCAAAAGGAAATTCAAACAACATCAATGATTCAATCAACAAATGCTTATTGGCAACTGTGTATAGGTACTGTGGTAAATAATCAGAGAACTATTACATGAGTAAGGAATTCTCTTTTCAAGGATGTTACAGTCTGGATAGGCTATTTTTTAAAAATATTTATTTATTTATTTGGCTGTGCTGGGTTTTAGTTGCGGGATCTTTAGTTGAGGCACATGGGATCTTTTTAGTTGCGGCATGTGGGATCTAATTCCCTGACCAGGAATCGAACCCGGGCCCCCTGCATTGGGAGCTCAGAGTCTTAGCCACTGGACCACCATGGAAGTCCCTGGGTAGGCTATGTTACAAACACACACACAAAAGACCAGTCATACAGAGGAGCTAATGATGAGTGTGAAATAAATGCTATGGACCACAGTTGACATTGGGTCAAAGAGAGAGATTTCTTTGGCCTGTGGTAGTAAGGTTGGCTACCTAGAGGATGTAAAGAATCAGTGTAGGATGGAGAGAAGGGACAGCGAATGTTGAAGGAGGAGAAGGGGAGATATCTCCAGAATAAACCAAAATGATCTGCCATGAATTGAAGTATACTTTGGTAGGTTAGAAATTAGATTTGAATATATTTCAAATAGACTGATCTGTGCATATTTTCAAAATATCCCTTTGGAAAGGTGAAGCATATATGGTTGACTCTCTTGGCCCCATCCAATGCCACAGGGTACTGCCATGGCCAATGAAATCACCCTACTGCAGGCCTTTCCCTCACCCTTAATCTCTTTCGTGTCTTAGACCCTCTTCCATATCCAGTACTTTGCTTCACTGTGGATTAGGATTTATAATCTTACCATCATCAAGTCCTAAAGATAATTCCCAGCCTTCGTCTATGTAACAATCTTTTACATTGCAGCACTGCTCAGAATTTTGTCTTCTAACAGTCCCTGGATCAATGATCATTTTAACTTCAAAAAATTTCATTAACAGCTGCTAATTAAAGATTTGCAGTTTCAGACTTAACCCATGATTTTTATTAGTCAGGATCAGAATAAAGAGAAGATAGGGCTCTGGTTATCTGTTTTAAATATAGCAGTGTCTACATGCCAATCCCAAACTTCAATCTATCCCTCCCCTGTCCCCTCTACCCCCCGCCCCATAACCATAGTTCGTTCTCTAAGTCTGTGAGTCTGTTTCTGTTTCGTAAATAGGTTCATTTGTATCATTTTATTTTAGATTCCGCATAGAAGCGATATCATATGATATTTGTCTTTAAAATAGATAACCAACAAGGACCTATTGTATAGCACAGGGAACTCTGCTTAATATTCTGTAATAACCTAAATGGGAAAAGAATTTGAAAAAGAATAGATACATGTATATGTATAACTGAATCACTTTGCTGTACACCTGAAACTAACACAGCATTGTTAATCAACTATAGTCCAATATAAAATAAAAAAAAATTTTAAAGTCATTAAAAAATAAAACAAACAAACAAAAAAGCATATACAGGTCTCCAGAAATAAAATAATCAAATTAAAGAATTCAGGAAAAAATTACACGAATGTCTGCCTGTACACAGACACTCCTCCCTGCTCATCCATGTGGAGGGCTCAAGAGAAAGACAACATCTACCCTCTCACCCCACCCCACCGTGTTAGCCAAAGAGTTGCCTTCCTTACTAGAAAAAGCAAATGATCCCTCACTGACTGCATTGCCACTAATTTCTGATGGATTGGGGGCAACTTGCTAAACTTCTTTGTATCTCAGTCCTAACCCCGTGGGGCTGTTGGGAGAATTAGACAGTAACCTGTAAAGTGAAAAGAACACTAGTGAGTGGCAGCCCCCAGCAACTGGAGTAGTAATAGCTGCTTGCCATATAATCCAGTTTCAACCTCAATATAGCCTTGGTATGATGAGGATAGGAATGGTGCAGAATAGGAAGAAGGAAGAAAGAAACCGTAAGAATTCACTTCTTTATTTCTTAAAAATTGGTGGAATGTTTGTGGAGTTTGAATGTTGAAGGTATTTGATGAAGAGGGTCATAATTTCAAATCCAGATAAATGTATTGCTATCAGTATAGTCACTACCGTCTGCCTTCAGTATGTTCACCCTATTAGCTGGTTACATTTCGACAGTTTTCTGGGTTTGCTACTGCAAGCTTGGACCTAATGGTGCCCGTGTTAAATTCTATAAATAGATAAGAAATCCTTTGGCATGATGAAGCAGTGGTTCTTAGACAATTTGACAGTTGTCTACAGATATGTTTGATTGTCACAACGAGGAGGGTCCTCCAGGCTTCTAGTGGGTAGAGGCCAGAGATGCTGCTAACCATCGTACAGTGAGCAGGACAGCCCCTCACAACAAAGAATCATCTGGCCCAAAATGACTACCGTGCCAAGGGTGAGAAACCCTGATGTAGGTGAGGCAATACCAAGACGTGGAATGATGGGAATACTGGCTTTGAGCCGTAGGAATGTTACTCTCATTCATGCCCTCACTATGTCACCGAAAGGCCAAGAAAATTACTTATATCCCATTGCAGAGGAAGTGTTTAATTAAGGAGACAAGGCAACCTGTTTTCCTTGCCAGCCCAGTATAATCATGAATACATCATCTCAGTGGCAGGACTTCAAGTTATGTGAAAGTTCAGTAATATGGACTTTCAATCACCAAAGCTGCCACTGTGCAGTGCCTCATCTGTTTAATTTGCGGGCCACCATAATTCACAATAAACTCCCAATCTGGCAGCCTGATCTGAGATGGCCAGCTAGCTACCTAGTGGTAGGCCAGCAACTTTGGACTCTTTCTTCTCAGAAAGGACAGTAACTTTTCCTTCACTGAGACAGATGCATGCTGAATTTGGACTTGCTTTTCTATCTGTCCTGCCTCTCCCAGCATCATTATCTGTGGATTCTCTTTTGCAACAGGAAGTGATCAAGAATGAAGTAACGGGACAAAAAAATCATTCTGGACTGTAAAATGCAGTAGAACACATGAGAAAGAATAACCAAAATATTTTTAAAAGATCCTAAATCTGATAAAAAAATTGTTTCATGATGACTGAAATTTGATTACTCATGGGAAAAGAAATAATATTAAAGCAGGTGTTCGATTAGTATTGAAATGTTAAGTAACAAAAAAGTTTCTAACTTTCTTTTCAGTAATTTGGAAAAACAGAATTCTGCTTTGAGCAGTGTGCTTTTAAAATAAATTAGAAATGAGTTGCATGAACATAGGAATACGAATCTAATAAACTTTATTCAATATTTAAGCAACATTGCAGAGAAGATTGCACACTACCTTCCCTCACAATCACAAGAAAGCTGCTAGTAGCTCTTAAGACAGGACACTTCTTCACTTACCCCATCCCAGTTGTAGAATAAAAGCTCTTCCCATAAGTCTGACTGGACCAGCTTTGGTCACTTCCCTATCCCTGAACCAATAATAATTGCCTGATGTTGTCATGTGTTGATTGCTTCTAACTTAGGTTTCTGATTCTATTATTGTGAGGCCAGTGGAATCACCATATTTGTATAAACTAAACAGGACGCCTCTCTGTGGCTGGGAATGGGATTATTACCTCTGAAATCACATGAGTCATAAGGGGAATAAATGGAGGATGGATGGAAATTGGGGTTCTGATGCAAAGGAGGAAAGGAGAAATAGATGCTAGGGAAAGAGTGTCCACGAGGAGTGAAACTCTCTTTCCCTTGTAGAGAGAGTCAAGGTCACATCCCCTCCAACACTTACACCTCCCTTCTCGTCTGTTTTCCAGGTTGTGCAAAAAGCCAAACACAGCCAAATGACAGTGTCAACTTCTGTTTCAGCAACAAACTTACTATGTCTTGGAGATGGGGTGGGAGGAAGGGAGAACATGTCAGTAAAACCTTCAGATCTACAGAACCAAGAGTCTGGGGAAAGAAAGCAAGTGGTTCATGAGCTGTAATGTTGTGAAGAATCCTCTTATCCATCACTCAGCTCTACTCTTGGGTTCCTGTATCTCTGCATTCTGCTGTGGGAAATACAATATATGCCACTAATTCAAAGCATATATTGCATCTGAAAGGCAGCAGCCAATCCGCATTGCGTTGCTTTTGTTAGCACAGATAAAACTGACCCATGGAGGAGGGCAGAGCCCAGAGAAGATGTGAGAAATTAAGCAGGACCTTTGATCAAAATGTGCCTGAAACCTAATCTATCTTCTGACTTCATGTTCCTGAGAAAATAAAGTTCATTGGTTTTGATTCAGTTTTTTTAATTTTATTTTTTTATTGAAGTATAGTTGATTTACAATGTTGTGTTAATTTCTGCTGTACAGCAAAGTGATTCAGTTATATACATATATATATACATTCTTTTTTAAAATATTCCTTTCCATTATGGTTTATCATATGATATTGAATATAGTTCCCTGTGCTACACAGTAGGACCTTGTTGTTTATCCATTCTGTATATAAAACCTTACATCTGCTGATCCCAGCCTCCCACTCCATCCCTCCCCCAGCCCCTCCCCCTTGGCCACCAGTCTGTTCTCTATGTCCCTGATTCTGGTTCTGTTTCCTAGATAGGTTCATTTGTGTCATATTTTAGATTCCATATATAAGTGATACCATATGGTATTTGTCTTTCTCTTTCTGACTTACTTCACTTAGTAGGATAATCTCTAGGTCCATCCATGTTGCTGCAAATGGCATTATTTCATTCTTTTATATGGCTGACTAATATTCCATTGTACATATGTACCACATCTTTATCCATTCATCTGTCGATGGACATTTAGGTTGTTTCCATGTCTCGGCTATTGTGAATAGTGCTGCTATGAATATAGGGGTGCATGTGTCTTTTTGAATTATAGTTTTGTCTGGATATATGCCCAGAAGTGGGATTGCTGGATCATATGGTAACTCTATTTTTAGTTTTCTGAGGAACATCCATGCTGTTTTCCACAGTGGCTGCACCAACTTACATTTCCACCAACAGTATAGGAGGGTTCCCTTTTCTCCACACCCTGTCCAGCATTTTTTATTTGTAGATTTTTTTTTTTTTTTTTTTTTTTTTGGTACGCGGGTCTCTCACTGTTGTGGCCTCTCCCGTTGCGGAGCACAGGCTCCGGACATGCAGGCTCAGCAGCCATGGCTCACGGGCCCAGCCGCTCCGCGGCATGTGGGATTCTCCCGGACCGGGGTACGAACCCGCGTCCCCTGCATCGGCAGACGGACTCTCAACCACTGTGCCACCAGGGAAGCCCTGATTCAATTTTAAATGGAGTTTCTGTTATTTATTTTCCCCCCAAAGCATCCAAATAGATATACTCTGATACAGTGGAGGCCACGAGGAGAGTGATGAGAATCTGAGGTTCACTCTGGGCTCTTCCTTAATTACTATTTCTAATGGCAAAGGTGCATGAAGACCACTCTCCCCCTACACTGGCAGAAGGACCGTGGAATATGGTGGTGCTGGAAGAGAAGTGTATTTTTTCTGCCCAGCACCCATCATTTGGAGATCTGTCTTCACCTACTCTACATGGTACTTGACATTTTAATCCAGTTTCTTCAAGATTAGATGGCAAGATGGAGTTAAATGTGCAAGAAATTTATTGGGGAAGTGCTTATCAGAGAAAATGAGGAGGGGGGCTGGAGAGACTGGGAGCGTGGTCAGACTTGGATGCAGGTCTGATTAAAGAAGAGGGAAGATGGGAAGGAGATGGAGGCGTATGGGGTCTGTGCTAACCTACTGATGGCCTTCAGAGCACAGTATCAGGGACCTGCAGTTGGAGATATGAGAGGTGCCTTCCCCTTGGCTGCACAACCAGTAGTAGAAGGGAACATGCTGGACGACGCATGCCCACTGCAAGGGCAGCGAGACTAGGTTGGGTCAATGACATACCCTTTCAGGAACTTTAATATGAGGGAGAAAACCGACAAAGGACTTAAGGTGTCAGAAGCAGAGTCACACAATGGCAGGGCCCCCAGGGCAGTTTCTTCTGCTGACGACTTCAGTGCTGCCTTGATTGCATTTCAAGGTTTTATGGTTCAGCATTTTCTTTGACTGCATGGATTGTTCAGTGTAATTGCAATACATCCTTTTGTTTTGAATTTAGAGTCGTTTTCTATTGCTTGTAGACATCAAAGAACCCTAGCTGAGGTGGGAGGAAGGGGTTAGTTTATTTTGCGGGTGGGGGGTTAGTTTTTAAAATAAGTAAATGTGGGGACTTCCCTGGTGGTGCAGTGGTTAAGAATCCACCTGCCAACGAAGGGGACACGGGTTCAAGCCCTGGTCCTGGAGGATCCCACGTGCCGCGGAGCAACTAAGCCCGTGCGTCACAACTACTGAGCCTGTGCTCTAGAGCCCACAAGCCACAACTACTGAGCCCATGTGCCATAACTACTGAAGCCCGCGCACCTAGAGCCCGTGCTCCGCAACAAAAGAAGCCACCACCATGAGAAGCCCGTGCACCGCAATGAAGAGTAGCCCCCGCTCGCCACAGCTAGAGAAAGCCCGCGCGCAGCAACAAGGACCCAACACAGCCAAAAATAAATAAATAAATAAATGTAAAATAAGTAAATGCTTTTAGAGAAATAAAAGTAGGTATTAGTATTGTTTAAAATTTTTTGAAGTACATACACAATTTTATATTGAATATGTTCTGGAAAGTTGCTTTTTTGTTTAAAATTATGTCTAAAACTTCATCCATGGCTACAGTTCAGTATGGAACATTCCATTAAATGGATTTGGTTATTCCATTGAAAGATTACAGTATTTTGCAGTTACATAGGTGAATGATGCATATGCGTCTTTTGTGCACCTCTGAAAGCATTTCTACAGAATACGTACCTAAGAGTATAATTGCTGTGTCCTGAGGTAACCACTTCTTTAACTATGATCGTATTGCCAATCGCTCTTCATAGTGGTGGTAACAATTTACTCCCCTGTCAGGAATACCGAAGATTTCTCATTGCTTCACATCACCGAAATACTTGGTATCTTTAGATTCTTTTTTTTTTAAAGCAAGAAGTAGATTTATTAATATAGGATGCTCGCTCGTGAAGCTTACAAGCGGGAAGGCAAGAGGGCTCTGCCCTCTAGATTCTTAAGTGTGGTATAGCCATAAAATATTACTTGGCAGTAAGAAATAGTGAAGTACTGGTACATACCACAACATGGATGAACCTTGAAAATATGCTAAGGGAAAGATTCCATTTATATAAAATGTCCAGGAGAGGCAAAGCTACAGAGACAGAAAGCAGGGGCTGAGTGGGCTGGACGGAAATGCAGGATGAATACCAATAAGTATACAGTTTCTTTGGGGGGAAATGGAAATATTCTAAAATTTATTGTGGTGATGGTTTCACAGTTTTGCAAATATGCTAAAGCCATTGAATTGTACACTTTAAATGGGTGAAGTAGATGATATGTGAGTTATATCTCAATAAAGCTATTGCCAAAAAAACTTTGGAGACCACTGGTCTAAACAGAGTAGAAAATATTAGCAGTAGTTAACAGAGTGGATGGTGGAGTAATACGAAGTAAAGAAGCCACACTTTTTGATTGCTTATTGGAGATGGCGTAAAATTAGAGGTGACAGATTGCAACCCAGGTAGACTTGCAGACATGTTGTATTATGAATTGAGATGATACCAACATAGAGAGGGTGTAGACAGCACCATGTGTCTCCAACGGCTGTGATTTCAGAGACTGTCAGAGCCTAGTGATGTTGCAGAGAGCTTTGGGGCTCCTATAACATAGAAGTGCATGGCTGCCTTCTATCTTTCTGATGTACTGCGATTAAAGTATTATGTGAAAATTCAAGGTAAACAAAGACCATGAGTTGCTATATAAATATTTTAAAAGACAGAAAGTAATTTTTTTTTTTTTTTTTTTTTTTTTTTTTTTGCGGTACGCGGGCCTCTCACTGTTGCAGCCTCTCCCATTGCGGAGCACAGGCTCCAGACGCGCAGGCTCAGTGGCCATGGCTCACGAGCTCAGCCGCTCCGCGGCATGTGGGATCTTCCCGGACTGGGGCACGAAGCCGTGTCCCCTGCATCGGCAGGTGGACTCTCAACCACTGCGCCACCAGGGAAGCCCAACAGAAAGTAATTTTAATTGTGTCAATGTGGTACAGCAAGGACTAGGATTGCACATATAAGACTTCAAACTACCATGTATACTTATTGTTCTTTTGGATAGCACACCTGCTTGTCAGCAATGCTTTCTCATTCCCAGTAGAGAAATGATGAATACTTATATGGTACAGTACATGCCCTAAGAGATGCTAAATATAACATAAATCTGTAATTACTGATTACACTCAATTCTGGCTTTGATGATACTGCTGTCTTCGTTCACATCCACTTATATCTAGATGGACTTTCCTTATAGATGGGGCTATAGTTCTAGATTTTCCAGAGATCTTGATTTAGTATGGTTTAACTATTGTCAAGAATAATGAGTTGTGAAGTATATCTAAAATTAACCCAGAGTAGGATATACTCTGAAAAGATATCAAAACATAAAAAAAAAAATCTCAGACCACATATCCCAATGTGGAGGATTGAAAAACTTTTCATAAAGAATTATCATGAAGGGACTTCCTGACTCCACGCTTCCACTGCGGGGGGCATGGGTTCGGTCCCTGGCAGGGGAGAGAAGATCCCACATGCCACGGGGCACAAACAAACAAATAAATAAATAAAAAGACACAAACCGAAAAAAAAAATCACATAAAAAAAAGAATTATCATGAAGAAAATTCTCTCTATGAAGGGTTGTCTTATTCACTTATGCATATTGTATTTCAAGAGTTTTCAAGTAATAGTCCCTTCCTAAGTTAGCTATACGTTGATCATCATCACAGCTTTCTGCAGGTATGACATTTGGAGCTAATTATCTATATAATTCTGGCATTTCGTTTGTGAAATGAAAACTTAAAAAAACCCTAAGTCTTAAAATGTATATATTTTATGCTCTGAAAATGATTTATCATCAAGCAAGTCCTGATAAAAGGCCATTTGATAAAATGGATTTTCTGCATGTCTGAAATCCTCATTATTAACTCCATTCCGTTAATGGCTTCTAAGGAGATGTTTGCATTTTAGCAAGGCTAAGTTTTTGTTTGTTTGTTTTTTTAAACCTGGAAATAGCCCCTAATTGAGTAAATGACCTGAACTGACTTCAACCAGAAAAGTGCTAGGCATCTGGTGAAAGGGACTGACGTCAGGGAAAAGCCCTAAGAGGCTAGAATAGGGGTGGCCACTTTGGTTGCTATTAGGAGTCCGGGAGGTATGAACATTAGTGAAGTGGGCTGCTGGGGGTGGAAAGTGGTGTTCAGGTGTGTTCCAATGGCAGCAGCATCCCCTGAGCTCCAGGTAATGACTGATTGTGGGACTGTTGTCAGACCTTCAGATTTTTCAATAGGCCAGCAACTTGGATACAACTGTGAACTCTTCTTATTGCTAAATGTTGACAGCTAATTACATTAAAAAAAAATCTGTAGGTCAGCCATTTGTAAGCCAAAAAGTTTAGTTCTGCAGGCTGTATGAGGCCACAGACCACCAATCTGAAATTTTCACAATAGAACATTTGCCAAAGGAAGCTGAGGAATATTGAGGACAAAAGTTGGCCACTTCTCAGTTGAACCTAGAGCTAGCAGCACCAGGAATTCTCACCTCTGCTCTTTGCACAGTAGGAGTCTCTATGGACTAGGCCAGCTCCCTCCCTGAAGATGGAGTTCAAAGGCAATTCTCAACTCTCTCAACATTTTTAGAACAAGCAGAGGCCCCATCCTTTCCCAAAAGTCACAAGCCAATCTTCTGAGTTGAATAAAATCATAGGGGATACTGCTGTTACTTCTACCAGGGATTTAAGAGCATAAAAGTTCTTAGATATTTACCTTACTCCTCATTCCTCCCATATACTGGTTAGTACTTGGCCTCTTCGATGACAAATCACTGGGAGCTTAGAGTATGAAAGTCCGGCCAGGATGTTGGGAGTTGGTGTTCTAAGCCAATCAAGCTTCTGCTATGGTTAAGAGCGTGAGTCTGGAGCCAATCGCCTGGTCAAATTCTGACTCTACTACTGACTTAATAACTGAGCTTAAGCTATCTGTAAAATGGGGATAATAAAATACCTGTCCCTGAGGCTGTTGTGAGGATGAAGTACATTGATACTTAGTGCTCTATACAGTTGTTTGCAATTATAGGAAAAATATTATTTTGGAAATTTGAAGGAAACTGAGGCTCCGAGAAGCTAATTGATTTGTCCAAAGTCACACTACTTTTAAAAAAAGTAGGTGCTGGGATTTGAACTACAGTCTCTCTAATTCCAAATACAGTATTCTGGTCTATTTAGCCCACCCCAGATTTTCTCAGAATAGTGTGGGTTTTGTCTGATTGCTCAATAGAAGTGATTTGTACAAAACCAGCTTTTGCTGCAAATCCTGGTTGCATTGGAATGCAACATTATAGAAATCAATGGTGGTATTTCTAGGCAAATCGCCTTCTAAATGATTAAGTTTGAGTTCTTCAAAGAGGAAAACAGGTTCAGGCAATAAGAGAAGATTCACAAGGCAAAGCTGGTCCCACAACCAGAGGGCAGTGGAGAAAAGAAGTGTCTCTAGAAATAGTGGACTCCAGATTAAAAGATTTGTCCAAAAGCAGAGAAAACTAAAGATTTATCTTTTGATGCTTGTTTTGGGACATAGTAGGTCAATTCAGGGTGGAGTAGTGAAGTAGGCAGTAAAGCCTAGTGATCAAAAGAGGCCTCCTGAATTAAGTGGCCTTGCAAAATTCACCTATATCCAAAAGTTCATTCAGAAACATTTTTATTAATTCAACATCTATCTCACAAGCAGCTTGATGACCACTGACAGGTAAGGAAAGCAAGGCCTGACTTTAACGAATGACTTACACGAGGTCACATGGGGAGTGGCGGCAGAATGAGAACTAGACTCCAGGAACATGTATGTCGGTGGTGAGGCCAGGACCCTGGACTGGCACACAGCCCAGTCCTACACAGACGGCTTTATCGAGCTGAGACAGAAAGGTACTTTCAGACCTTTTCAGCGCTGCCCCGCATCAGCTCACAGCAGCAAAAGCCCCAGGCAACTCACACCTGCTAGATCTTGCCAGGCCTGAGATGAGGCTTCTCAGAAAACTGGCTCACTCAGGGACACCGAATCCAGCAAAAATCGGTGGCAAGTACGTTTTCTGTTGGGTAGTCAGTCTGTGTGGACGCGTTAATCTGGGTGCCTTTGGGCTAACATGCTGCAACTCCTTTTGGAGGCTGAGGGGAGAAAAACCAGCCAAGAGGACCACCATTCAACCTGCATCTTCCCCTTGCTTTATAGGCCCCTTGACTCCCTCCCTTTTTTTGCCCCATGTCATGGGCTCCCTGTGCTTACTACTCTCACAGCAAATCTCCTACTCTGCTGTGGGACCCCGAGACCCTGAGAAAAGATGCCAACTGCCCCCGTGCAACTACCCTCGAAAGGCCTGGCTGGGAAAGAAGGGGGAGGCCAGGGCTTCCCTGGTGGCGCCGTGGTTGAGAGTCCACCTGCCGATGCAGGGGACACGGGTTCGTGCCCCGGTCCGGGAAGATCCCACGTGCCGCGGAGCAGCTGGGCCCGTGAGCCATGGCCGCTGAGCCTGCGCGTCCGGAGCCTGTGCTCCGCAGCGGGAGAGGCCACAACAGTGAGAGGCCCGCATGCCGCAAAAAAAAAAAAAAAGAAGGGGGAGGCCAGGGCCCCGTGGAGGAAGAAGGGAGGGTGCTGGACTTTACGGCTTTCACCTAGGGCTACTGGAAGCTGGAGGAAGGTTTTTCTGGCCTTTCTGAATGATCGAATCACTGATTCTGCAGTCTCTCATCTTCTGAGACCGACGCTCTAGAAGGAGACAGCCTGGGCCATGGTTGCCAAGAGGCTGCTGGTGGCAGCGAGCTCCCTGGGGAGCTCCTCCGAGGCACCCACTGGGAGGTGCAGGTGAGCACAGGTGTTGGCCAGGGTACAAGGCCAGGTGCCCAGAACAGCCAATGCAGCCGGGCTGGCGGCTATGGGGTGGGTGGGAATGGGCTGGGCCACTTACAGTGATCTCTTTGCTAGAGAAGTTGATGAGGAATGATGATATTATATAAAATATATGTGGGTCAATATTAGAACTCTTAAATGTATCCACCATGCTTCTTTGGCTGAAATTCTTCATCAGCTGCTATCCTCATTCACCTATGTTACCCAAAGTGATTTTTTTTATTGTGGTAAAATATATACAACATAAAAGTTACCTTTTTAACCATTTTTAAGTACACAATTCAGTGGCTTTAAGTACATCCATAATGTTGTCTAACCATTGTCACTATTCATTTCCAGAACTTTTCATCATCCCAAACAGAAGCCCCACACCCATTAAATGATAACTCCCCATTTCCCGCACCCCCCCCCGCCCCAACCCCTGGAAATCTCTATTATACTTTCTGTCTCTATGTAATTGCCTATTCTAGGTACCTCATATAACAGGGGTCATAAAGTATTTGTCTTTTTGTGTCCGGCTTATTTTACTTAGCATAATGTTCTCAAAGTTCAGCCATGTTGTAGCGTGTGTCAGATATTCATTCTTTTCTAAGGCTGAAAAATATTCCATTGTATGTCTGTACCACATTCAGTTAATCCATTCATCTGTTGATGGCCCCAGGGAATTTTTAAACAACTAGCTATTTCATTTCTAACATCTCCAAAATTTTAAAAATATGTAATAATCTTTCATGTATATGATCTCTTCTTTTAAATGCTTGAAGACATTAATTATACTTTCAAAATATCCCTGCCCTGTAGGCTCTGCTACCTTCGTGTTCTCTCAAGTCAGTAAGTCCCTTTATTTTCTCTCTTCCATAGTGTCAACTTGCCCCAGGTATCTGGTCATTTTAGATCACAGGCTCATCTTCCTAGATGAGACTCTCTGTAGAATATCTGTTGCCTTTATTTGTACATCTCTCGGGAGAGGGGGACTGGGAATCCAGAGGAACATCACAGACTTATATCCTGGCCAAATTCTAGTGGGAATAAGGGAGAAGCAGGGTGTATTACCCACACTCACACCTCCAACCTAGAGGCACATCCCCTCCCCTCTTAATGCCCCAGGCCAGAAGAGGGACAGGGGAGAGCCTAGGGGACGGGGCTACCTTTGCTTCAGTCTCCCAGCTAATCAGCTTGGCTGTTGTCCCAGGTCCTCCTCCTGTGATGCTTTCTTCCACCTCCATTTCCACCTCTGTAAAATGGGTGTGAAAATAGAAAGAATTATTCTAGTAGATTAACATTAAATTTTTATCCTCTTTTCTTCAATATTTCCATTAGAGAGAATCTTTTCTGGCTATATCAAGGATGAATAATTAACTCTTTTAAAGAAACTACATTGCACCTACGCATGTGTGACTGTGTGTGTGATTTTAAGTAATGCCATGTAAAAAGGAAGCGTGATTTTTAAATTATGTTTAAAATGTGACATTACTTGAAAAGGAGGCATTAAAATATTTCCATAGGGGCTTCCCTGGTGGCGCAGTGGTTGAGAATCTGCCTGCTAATGCAGGGGACACGGGTTCGAGCCCTGGTCTGGGAGGATCCCACATGCCGCGGAGCAACTAGGCCCGTGAGCCACAACTACTGAGCCTGCGCGTCTGGAGCCTGTGCTCCACAACAAGAGAGGCCGCGATAGTGAGAGGCCCGCACACCGCGATGAATAGTGGCCCCCGCTTGCCACAACTAGAGAAAGCCCTCGCACGGAAACGAAGACCCAACACAGCAAAAATAAATAAATATTTCCATAGTGCTAGGGACTGACGGGTCATATTGTAACTTAAACTAACAATAAGACAATGATCCATTCTTCTTAGGTAAAAATAATTCTCTTAAACTGTGTAAAGAAGTTAACACCAGATACGTAACATAAATAAATAAATAAATAAATATATATATATATATATATATATAGAGAGAGAGAGAGAGAGAGAGAGAGAGAACATTGGTCCAATATAATTATCAAATTTGTTCTTATCTGGTACAATCTCTATAATTTTAAAATGGAACCAATACCTTTAATAGAGAACTCTTATGTGGATAAAGATTTACTCCTAAGCAAGAAAAGGCAGGCAGAAAAGACAAATATGAAATTTCTAAACCTCATATACAGTCTAATGAAAAATAAAAGTAACTGATGATGGAGGAGAAGGCTACAAACTAACAGGTTTTTAATACTGTATTCCTATTTTAAGTTACCATAATTTGGGGATGAATATATTGTTGTAAGACATTATAAAGTCCTGGCTGGGGGGGCTTCCCTGGTGGCGCAGTGGTTAAGAATCCGCCTGCCAGTGCAGGGGACACAGGTTCGAGCCCTTGTCGGGGAAGATCCCACATACCGTGGAGCAACTAAGCCCGTGCGCCACAGCTACTGAGCCTGTGCTCTAGAGCCCGTGAGCCACAACTACTGAGCCCACGTGCCACAACTACTGAAGCCCATGTGCCTAGAGCCCGTGCTCCGCAACAAGAGAAGCCACTGCAATGAGAAGCCCGTGCACCGCAACGAAGAGTAGCCCCTGCTCGCCGCAACTAGAGAAAGCCCGCGTGCAGCAACAAAGACCCAACACAGTCCCCCAAAATAAATAAATAATAAATTAATTAAATAAATAAAATAAAAAGTCCTGGCTGTTTCTAAACCTGCCCTCAAGAAAGCAGGGATTCCTCAGTTCCCAGGCTCTCTGGCCAGGCTCAGCTCAGTACAACCAATGCCAGGATCAGATTTCACTCAAATTAGAAAATGTAATCTTTCTCTTTCCTCTTCCCTATTTTCCCTCTTTCTTTTCAGGTGAAGGAAATGTTTGCTCCAAGGATCCTAAGTATTTGTCTGGTTCCTAAGATAGAGAGACACAGGACTTTTAACAAAATGACCCAGAAATGACAAAATTTATATCATTCTCAGAAGGCACATTCAACCCGTCCTTTATTATACAACTATATAACCTGGTAAAAAGAATGGTTACTAGAACCAAAACTGAATGAACCATGAACAACAATCCATCCGGCAAACACTCTAACTTGTACCAACTTGTAGACTAACTTGTAGACTGTAGACTGTAGTTTACTACCTTCCTAATAAGGCTTGAAGAGCCAGTGATTTCCTTAACTCCATATAATACACCAAGTAATACGTTGCTATTTTGTATAATCTCTAACCGCACTGCTCATATCTACAGCTATACAATGTGTAGGGTTCAAAGTCAAACATAGAATACTGCTTAAGCAAGCAAGTAGAGAGCATTAGTATACATTTCCCAAATTCCTCTCTCTTTGGCTGCCTTCCGTATCAGGTAGAACATTACTGTACTCAGACCCTACATATGGGCAACTTTCTCAATTGGCTTCTCCAAACGGATAATCACGAGGGCCAGTCTTCATGGCCATTTGACTGACTCCTTTTTTTATTTTTTATTTTTTATTTTTGGCTGTGTTGGGTCTTCGTTGCAGTGCGCGGGCTTTCTCTAGTTGTGGCGAGCAGGGGCTACTCTTCGTTGTGGTGTGCAGGCTTCTCGTTGCAGTGGTTTCTCTTGTTGTGGAGCACGGGCTCTAGGCACGCAGGCTTCAGTAGTTGTGGCACACAGGCTTAGTTGCTCCGCAGCATGTGGGATCTTCCCAGACCTGGGATCGAACCTGTGTCCCTTGCACCGGCAGGCAGATTCTTAACCACTGAGCCACCAGGGAAGTCCCCTGACTGACTGCTTTTGAATTAGCCTCTTGGCCTGGGGCTGAGCATTTAGTTAGGATCAACACAGACCCCTGTTCCTGCCTTCATTAAGGTTAAAGTTTGGTGTCATTAGGAAAGTTTTGCCATTCTTACTTTTGCAATTCTGATAATCCAAAATATGGGTTTAGTTCTAAGCCCTTGTCTTGTAGTATGAAGTTGGAACCTCCGATGAAGCTTCATTGAAATTAAAGGAAAAGTGCCTGGAGATAGCAAGGAGGCAGCACCAACAAATCTTATTTTTTATTTCATTTTACTCTTGCAGCAGCCTTATGAGGCTTAAAGTAGGCAAGTACTATTGACCTCACTTTCCAGGTGAGCGTATATAAAGGGAGGTTATAGATGACTTGATCAGAGTCATAAAAGCTACCAGGGGCTAGAAAACGGGACTGCAACTTTAGTTCCCTGCCAAGCAGGCTACCAGTGAGTGACATTGCTATTCTTTGCTCCTTTTGAGTAAAACCTCCTTTGTACTTCCTCCAAAGCGTCCAGCTTTGCCTGGAAAAAAAAAAATTTTTTTTTTCGAGTGCATCACATCCCAATGAAAATGAAGCATTATCAGAATTAGTGTTCCTTAAGGCCCCTTTAGTCAGTTGTCTCATCAAATTCCCACTTTAAGACATCTTTTCCAGAGACTTGCACAAGTTCTGAAACTCTGGACTTAGGGCTGTTTCCTAGAGCTGGTAGTAAAACTTCAAGAACAGAAAAGGACCTATAGATACCTAGAAGTTTACCTAGGTTTGAAAGATCATAATCTTCATAAAAAGATTTGGTCAGACCTACCTACCTGCCCCCATCCAATCTTTCTCTCTAGCCAGTAGAACTTCAGTGTCATCACTAACCTTAATATCTTTACAAATTTATTTCACATGTAAGGTAGCTATATTAACATACATTTAACTAAAAATGTTAAATATACCTACATTCTTGCAAGCATATCAAACTGCTTTCATTTGTCTGTATTTTCTGTCCAGATCTTATCTATGTGCGTACAAATGCCGTATAGTTTTTAATCATGGCCCATCTTTTATTTTTTTTAATGGATATAAATAATAATACCCTAGCTGACTTAAAACACTCATTTTATTCACTTAAAAGTTTTCGGATTGTTCTAAAGGAAGGGAAATCAAAGACCATCGCTCTATACTTGAACCCTCAACTGAAGAATAGTCTTTCCTTCATGGATTAGAGGGAATAGAAGAGAGAGGTGCATCAGTTTTTGCATTTAGCCATGGGAAGTACTTTAAGGTGAGATTACACATGGAAGTAGAACAAGAAAAAAAAAATCCTTGGGGAAGAAAGGGAATAAATGACTCATTAAAAATTATTCTAAAATTTTTTTTAAAAAAGGAAAGATTGGGCTTCCTGGTGGCGCAGTGGTTGAGAGTCCGCCTGCCGATGCAGGGGACACGGGTTCGTGCCCCGGTCCAGGAAGATCCCACATGCCGCGGAGTGGCTGGGCCCGTGAGCCATGGCCGCTGAGCCTGCACGTCCGGAGCCTGTGCTCTGCAACGGGAGAGGCCACAGCAGTGAGAGGCCCACGTACCACACACACACACAAAAAAAGGAAAGATCAATTTAAATGCTCTCTTACAACACAGATAATCTTATAAAAATGACAAATATAGTAGAGCATAATATTATTTTCATCAGAATATATACTTTTTTTTTTTTTTTTGCAGTTTTTTTTTTTGCAGTTTTTTTTTTTTTTTTTTTTTTTTGCGGTACGTGGGCCTCTCACTGTTGTGGCCTCTCCCGTTGCGGAGCACAGCCTCCGGATGCGTAGGCTCAGCGGCCATGGCTCACGGGCCCAGCCGCTCCGCGACATGTGGGATCTTCCCAGACCGGGGCATGAACCCGTGTCCCCTGCATCGGCAGGCGGACTCTCAACCACTGCGCCACCAGGGAAGCCCCAGAATATATACTTTTGAACTTTTGTTGTCTTATAATAAATTACCTATGTAGCTCCATGATGAAAATAGCCATTTAACAGGAAAAAAAGTCATGTTTGACATGAAAGGATACCAGAACACAGGGTGCTGATGACTTTTTCACAATCTATTTTTATCCCCTGAGGTTTCTCTCTCCTTTTAGTTGACCATTCTCTCCATTAAGAAACTTAGATAAGATGTAAATTCAAGAAGTAAATACGGTTAGCTCAGTGCTGCCAAAGCATATGTCTTGAATCTTCAGAGTCTAAAACCTTCCCCATAAAATGCCTAACATAATGGTGAGTAAAAAGGGAAAGGCTCCCTAAGCTGTGGATGCTATGCTCATTCATTATATGTAACTCACTCCCACACTGTAGTCTCAAGTGCACTAGATTTTAGATTTGTTCCTCCAAAAGACTGAACATGATTAACCTCTGAGGCTCTTCACAGCCCTTCAGGCCGCTCCAAACCACACCTGGTAAAATCAGGAATTGGAAGATTGACGGGGACCTTGCTACTCAAAGTGGAGTTCAGGGACCGGCAGCATCAGTAGCACCTGAGAGCCTGCTAGAAATGCAAAATCTTAGGCTCACTGCTGACCTCCTGAATCTGAATCTGCATTTTAACAAGATTCCTGGTGACTGATATGCTCATGAGAGTTTGAGAAACATGTGGCTAAAACACATCCCAATGTCTTAGGATTCGCACATCTGGAACCTGCTTCCATACTCTGGCTGGAACTATGTAGGTAGTTCCTAGTCCTTATGGAAGGATTCTTCCTTGAGTTTTCCTATTGAATGGAG
Source organism: Pseudorca crassidens (assembly GCF_039906515.1). NCBI lineage: Eukaryota > Metazoa > Chordata > Mammalia > Artiodactyla > Delphinidae > Pseudorca > Pseudorca crassidens. The sequence continues at coordinate 78,160,674 of NC_090311.1, forward strand.
ACAAAGGAGTGAGAGATTTCTTGAGACCTGGTACAATCTCATATTGGTTTGTATTTATAGCAAATTTAGGGGGCGCATGTTTACCTGACTTGACAACAAAGAACAAAATAATAACTGCTAATATAATAATAATTCAGAATTTCTAGGTAACAGTGTATTGGTGCAACAGTTTGGAGATGACTATTCACCATTCCAAATTTGTCCCTAATTTGTATATTTCCTGGTGGTTTGTTTTAAGATTTTGTTGAGCAAGTGACATGGATGGTTTATTTTCAGAAGTCTGAACACTCCTGCCCACTGTGTCTTGGTGTGGGAGCTGCCAAGGAAAACAAAATACAAAGCACTGGATGGAACAACGCTTTTACTCACATGGAGACAGAGCAAGATGGGCTTCAGTAGAGGGCGTCGGTCTCCCATGGCCAGTGGTTGCCCCCTGGCAGCCTATGCAGGGCAGCTGGCTCTCATGCCCCGCTCCTGAGCTGTGTACCAGAAGGACCCCATGCCCTTCCCATATGGGACAGTAGAGCAGTGGGGTTGGCCAAGTGCCGCATGACACACATGCTGAAGCAGAACAAAGGAGTACATATTGAGTCTGAAACAGAGAAAGATGTTCCCACACAGGGTGACAAGGGCAGCACAGGCTGTAAGGATTCTACCTCTTTGGAAGGAAGTGTTCCAGGCTTACTGGGGCCGAGCGGGGGTTGAGAAACTGCACACAGGAGACCCCTTTCCCAACAGTTTTAATTTTAGTATCCCTCCACCTTAGATTAAGTTTGTATAAAGCTATTTCATGTAACAGTAACCTAAATGGAGAAGGTTCACAAACTGAGATCCATCCCATTTTCCCTCATTACGTTGGCCTGGGAATACTATTCCTGTTTCTCTCGAATGCTGACCCAAGAACCACAGCCTCTGAAGATACTTTTTAGGAGATCAGAAAATGCCATTAATAACTGCCCGAGTACATACTGTGAGCCTTATGGTGGCACTAACAAGTGAATTACATCATACACATCATTCCTAGATCGACTGTTAGGTTTTGGTTTTGATCTTTTTTCCACTGAGTGGCTGAGCTAGAACAGTACATGCTGTTGCTTGGCATCATGAAATATTTTTATAGAATTTCCAGTGAACAGGATCCCAGGGCTCCTGGGCTGTTGCTAATGAACTGGACCCATGACAGCCTAACCATGTAACCACGGTGGTACTGAATGGCTACGCCCTTAGTACACGTGCTCAGGAAGAATCAAAACAAACTGACAATTTGTGATGCTTACATTTAGATGTAACAAATCTTGTCAGATTGCTCTTACTTTTCACACTCTATCGGGACTCTGAGGATAACGTGTTTTGTGACGTACTGCAACTTTGTTGATGGTATCCTTCATGGAACAGCAATCGTTAATTTTGTTGTAATAAAATGTATCAGTTAAGTTTGTTTTGAAGTTGTGTTTAATCATTCCTTTTCCAAGGATGTTCCAAAGATGTTCTCCTGTATCATTTGCTATTCACTTTAAAGTTTTGCCTTTCAAATTTAGATATTTAATCCACCCAGAGCCCTTTTGTATGGTGTCATGTAGAAATAATTTAATTTTCTTCATATAGTAAATTGGTTTTTTTCTAACAACCTGTAGTAAGTAATCTGTCCTTTCTCCATTGATTTGTGGTACTACTTTTATGGTATACTTGGTTCCCATCTACACCCAAATCTATGTCAAAGCTCTCTCTTCTGCTCCATGGGGCTATTTATCTGTTCTTTGGCCACTGTCACCATTTTAAAGTTTATTTAAATGACTTTGAGGTATGTCTTAATATCTGAAACTTTACTGAATAAAGGATGTTCCTTTCCTCTTACTGATTTGCTAAGAGTTTTTTCCCCTTAATTATAGTTACTGAGTTTAATATTTTTCTGCATCCTTTGATGATTATATAGATTTTCCTCTTCTGATCTGTTGAATTGTATTAATTGATTGTTTACTGTTATTCCACTCATATTCCTGGTATATACTCAACTTTGTTGTCTTCTTCGTATGCTGCTGGATTCAGTTTGCTAATATTTGGTTTGATGTTTTTGACATCTTATTCATGAGTAACACTGCCTGTCATTTTCCTTTCCTAAACTGTCTTTATCTGGTTACACTTTTAAGGTTATACTAGTCTAACAGAATGAATTGGAGACTATTTCCAGAGGAGGTTTTATAAGTTTGAAATGATATATTCCTTTCAAATTCGGTAGAATTTGCTTTTAAATTGGCCCGATGTAGACATTTTTCTTTTCTTCTCTTTTCTTTTCTTTTTGGCAGCCCCGCATGGCTTGTGGGATGTTAGTTTCCCCACCAGGGATTGAACCTGGGCCCTGGGCAGTGAAAGCACCGAGTCCTAACCACTGGACCACCAGGGAATTCCAACATTTTTCTTTCTTAAATATATATATATATATATATATATATTTATTTATTTTTATTTATATATTTCACATATAAATATATATTTCATATATATATGAAAATGTATATGTATATATACATATATATGTGTGTGTATGTTTACTGAACTATAACATACATCCCCAAAAGTGCAAATGACATAAATGTATACCTTGACTGTCACAAAGTAATTTTACTATGTAATCACTACACTGATCAAGAAATAGAGTACTGGACTTCCCTGGTGGCACAGTGGTTAAGAATCCACCTGCCAATGCAGGGGACAGGGATTCAATCCCTGGTCCGGGAAGATCCCAAATGTCATGGAGCAACTAAGCCGGTGTGCCACAACTACTGAGCCTGTGCTCTAGAGCCCGTGCGCCACGCCTACTGAAGTCCATGCTTCGCAACAAGAGAAGCCACTGCAATGAGAAGCCCGCACACTGCAACGAAGAGTAGCCCCTGCTCACCACAACTAGAGAAAGCCTACACATGGCAAGGAAGATCCAACGCAGCCAAAAATACTCATTAATTAATTTTTTTAAAAAGCTTTAAAAAAAAAAGAGAGTACTGATCACCCATTTCCAATTTACTTGCTATTACTATCTTTTAAAACTCTTGATTAGACATTAATGGTATTGGTTTTTTTAATGTACAGAATGTATTTATATTAATTTGTATTGATTTCTTTACTCATCAACCATTTTTTTTAACTTTTATGGAGTATAGTTGATTTACAATATTGTGTTAGGTTCAGGTGTACAGCTAAGTGAATCAGTTATACATATACATATATCCACTTTTTTTTTTTTAAAGATTCTTTTCCCATATAGGCCATTACAGAGTACTGAGTAGAGTTCCCTGTGCTATACAGCAGGTTCTTATTAGTTATCTATTTTATATATAGTAGTGCATATATGTCAATTCCACTCTCCCAATTTATCCCTCCCCCCCTTTTCCCCTGGTAACCATAACTTTGTTTTCTACATCCATGACTCTACTTCTGTTTTGTAAATAAGTTCACTTGTACCCATTTTTTTATCGCTTATCCACATATAAGTGATATCATATGATATTTGTCTTTCTGTGTCTGACTTACTTCACTCAGTATGACAATCTCCAGGCCCATCCATGTTACTGCAAATGGGATTATTTTGTTCTTCTTTATGGCTGAGTAATATTCCATTGTCTATTTGTACCACATCTTCCTTATTCATTCCTCTGTTGATGGACATTTAGGTTGCTTCCACGTCTTGGCTCTTGTAAATAGTGCTGCAATGAACATTGGGGTGCATGTATCTTTTTTACTTATGGTTTTCTCCAGGTATATGCCCGGAGGGGGATTGCTGGGTCATATAGTAGTTCTATTTTTAGGTTTTTAAGGAACCTCCATACTGTTCGCCATAGTGGTGGCACAAATTTACATTCCCACCAACAGTGTAGGAGGGTTCTTCATAAACCAGTTTTATATTTCAGACTTTCATTTATGGAAGTTTTTTTCTTTTTTTTTGAAAGTATATAGTCTATGGATTTTTTGTTGTTGTTGTTGTTTTAGTATCTGTTACAGATAATCTCTCTGGCATTAGTTAATACGAAAATGTTTTTATTTTGCCCTCATTTTTTTTTTAATTTATTTATGGCTGTGTTGGGTCTTCGTTTCTGTGTGAGGGCTTTCTCTTGTTGTGGCAAGCGGGGGCCACTCTTCATAGCGGTGCACGGGCCTCTCACTATCACGGCCTCTCTTGTTGCGGAGCACAGGCTCCAGACGCGCAGGCTCAGTAACTGTGGGTCACGGGCCCAGTTGCTCCACGGCATGTGGGATCTTCCCAGACCAGGGCTTGAACCCATGTCCCCTGCATTGGCAGGCAGATTCTCAACAACTGCGCCACCAGGGAAGCCCCCTTGCCCTCATTTTTGAAAGGTAAGTTTGATGGTATGTAATTCTTAGTTGGCACTTATTTTTCTCTCAGACTTTGAAGTTGTTTATTGTCATCCCTCTTAACATTGTTGCTTTGAGAAGTCTGCAGTATATTTAATTGTCTTTCCTTCAGAAGTGATCTGCCTTTTCTTCATGGTTGCTTCAGAGGTTTTTTCTTTGACTTTCTATTCTGCAATTTCCCTACATGTGGATTTCTTTTTTTTCATCCTGTTTGAGATTCACTGTGGTTCTTAAATTTGTAAATAAAAGACTTTTATCATTTCTAGAAAATTGTTCCCCATTACCTACTTGAATACTGCCTTTCTTTCATGTTCTCTTTTCTCTCCTCTAGGGATTTTGATTCAGTGTCTCTTCTACCTCCTCATTCTAGATTTCATGTCTCTTATTTCTTTGTCATCTTTGGGTTTCTCCATCTTCTAGTTTCTATGCTGAAATCTGGGTAATTTTTTCAGAAATATTTTCCAGTTAACTAATTCTCTCACCTGCATCTAGTTAACTTTTTAATCTATCTTGAAATGTAGGTTGAAATATCCATGATTATATTTTTCATTTTTCAATGTTGTTTCTTATTCTTTTTTTACATCTACTTTGATAGCAAGGGAGTACCCTTGCTATTTCTTCACTTTTAAAATTTGGCCTTCTTTCAATGTGATCATACTTTAACCATGTCTTACACAGTTATTTTAAACTCAGAATCTGATAATTCCCATACAGGCATACCTCATTTTATTGTGCTTTGCAGATATTGCTTTTTTTACAAATTGAAGGTTTGTGGCAACCCTGCATCCAGCAAATCTATCAGTGTCATTTTTTCCAACAGCATTTGCTCACTTTGTGTTTCTGTGTCACATTTTGGTAAATTTTGCAATACTTCAAACTTTTTCACTATTATTCTGTTTGTTATGGTGATCTGTGATCAGTGATCCTTTTTTTTTTAATTTTTTTTTTTTTTTGGCTGCATCGGGTCTTTGTTGCTGCGCGCGGGCTTTCTCTGCTTGCAGTGAGCGGGGGCTACTCTTCGTCGCAATGCGCGGGCTTCTTATTGTGGTGGCTTCTCTTGTTGCAGAGCATAGGCTCTAGGCGTGCGGGTTTCAGTAGTTGTGGCTTGAGGGCTCAGTAGCTGTGGCTCGTGGGCTCTAGAGCGCAGGCTCAGTAGTTGTGGCACAGGGGCTTCGTTGCTCTGTGGCATGTGGGATCCTCCAGGACCAGGGCTCGAACCCGTGTCCCCTGCATTGGCAGGCGGATTCTTACACCACGCCAGCTGGGAAGTCCCTGATCAGTGAACTTTGATGCTACTACTATGACTTGCTGAAACCTCAGATGATGGCTAGCATTTTTTTTAGCAATAAAGTTCTATTTAATTAAGGTATATACATTGTTGTTTTTTTAGATATAATGCTATTGCACACTTAATGGGCTACAGTATAGTGTAAACATAACTTTTATATGCACTGGGAAACCAAAAAATTTTATTTAGTTATTTTTTGCCACACCACAGGGCTTGCAGGATCTTAGTTCCCTGATCTGGTATCAAACCCAGGCCACTCCCGGGCCCCAGCAGTGAAAGTGCTGAGTCCTAACCACTGGACCACTAGGGAATTCCCATGTTACTGTTTCTGTGGATGAGCCAAATGTGAGAGGGAAATTAAGCCAAGGGTAATCACTAATGATATTTGATCTTTTGTTTCAGATGTCTGTTTATTATGATAAGCATGCATACAAGAATGAAAAGGAAAATCCTATCCCAGAACTGCAAACACAGCTTGAAAGAATTGAGAGAGATTGACACCGGAGCCATCTCTGGAGAGACTGACGTGATGGACACAAGAGACTGGTACTTGACAAGTCTATTTAGGATCGTTGAAATAGACCAGGGCTTATGTAATACACATCCTCTTTAGCTATGTATTCATTCTGTTGCAGGGGTCCCTACTAATGTCAGATCCTCCTGGGTATTGTCAGTTGCTACCACTGCAACATGTTTTAGTTCTATAACAAGGTCAGAGAAACTAAAATATCTGTGCCCTTTAAGGCTTTTATTGAGGAACTATGCCATCCTCTCACTTGTTACTCGTTTTTCCCCCTCCATGTCAGCAGTATTCAATGAGTTTTGTTGAGTCCTTATTGTAACAGTAACAACTGACATCAACAGTCCTTATCCCAGGCTTAATAGGAAATGGGGATTCAGTAGTGAACAAGCCAAGCATGATCCCTGACTCAAAGTGCTCAAGGTAAAAATGGTTGCCCCAATCTTGCCATAAAATACTTACTACTTTTGAGAAATCAGGCTGAACCTTAGCGGAAGGGTAAGAGAAAAGTTAGTATGGTAAATATAACACTTTATCATGAACTTCCAAGAAACCTAAGTATAGTAGAGATCTGCTGGGTTGCCTCAATCAATCTGCACCCACGCCTAAGTATTCTTGCAATGGCCCACTTTCATCTATACAGTTCCAATAGCATACATGTTTATACAAATCTGGTGCTTCTGTGGGGGGGTACCCGGCTCAAGCAGTTTCTGAGAATTTGGAATTAGGACCAAGAGATTATATTCTCATTCTAGAAAGGAAGAAAAGTAAATCTTAGAGAAAATGGCTGCCACGTTCTGCTTATGTGGACACATAAGCAGAGAAAGCTGCTATGCTGTGAAAAGGAAAAGTTGACACCCAGAAAAGGCAGAGATGAGATACGCTGAGATTCCTGAGGAATCTGAGCCCCTAATTCCAGTTTATTCCTCCAGCTGTAATAGGGAAGAACAAATATGACTCCATATTAGACCTGTTTCTTTTACTTTAACCTGTGCATTCTATTGCTTTTGCTTTGAGTTGAGAATGTTGCCTATAGCCTGAAATATACAGAATAGCCCATTCTCAAGGCTCTGACCTTTAAGGGTGTAACACATTTCCATTCATATAGAGATAAAAAGTTGCAGAACAGAGAGTAACATCCTGTTGGAGGTTTACAGGAACATGGTGACCTAACCTACTCGACAGTTGCAAGAACAAAGAATTCCAACACCAAGAAGTTTGCAGTAACCAACCATGCCCCTCCCTCATCTTTGCCTTTAAAAATGCTTTGCTGAAACCCTTTGGGGAGTTTGGAGTTTTGGGGGCATGAGCCATCTGTTCTCCTCGCATGGCCCTGCAGTAAACCTTTCTCTGCTCCAAACTCTGTCATTTCGGTATCATTTGGCCTCAACTATGCGTCAGACGCATGAACTTGTGTTTGATAACACAGACTGGCTGCTTCCTTGCTCCTGTGGCCCTGGAGTCACTCCTGCATCCTTATAGCACATTGCTCCTTTCTGCTTAAATTAGTCCGGGTGGATTTCTATTAATTTTTCACTAAGTCGTAAATTTGCAATAGATCAGTACAACTATAGGGAATGTTTTTGTTTGCTAAAGGCTGAAAAGAAAGATGAAAACTAGAAACATTTGCTTTTTGATCAACTCTGGGCTTTCTAAGAACCATCAGCAGGGTAAGTAATTTTGGCAAAACTTACTGTGCTTCATGGGTCAATCTGACCTTTGCAACTGTTCCTTTTCTACCTCAATCCATTTGTATGCCCACCAGATGAGTCCCTGTTCTGAGAGAACCTGAAGAAGTACAGCAGGGAGGTACTAATCATTTATTGGTTAACAAACGATACACTTTGGGTTAATTATACTTATGCTGTGATTTTACCTTTTACTTCTTGCATCTGAACCAGCAATAGTATAGAATACTTTTCCCTAGTACTTTCCTGGTGCCTGGAGCACCAGAAAAATCATTCATGGGTTACTTTCACTATTTGTCTCTGATACATTGTTTTAATTATGCTGAACAGGAACTATGGTCTTATCCTCAGCCAGGGCAATTGTATTATCCTTACTGATCACAAGGTTACTGTAAGGAACGGCACTAAAAATGGAGGAGAGCTTAAACAAGCTTTATTTGGGTACGCTCCCGGGTGACGTTCACTCGTCCGAGAGAAAGGGGCCAGAGAAGTCGCGCCCGGGCGAGGGTTTGGGCAGAATTTATAGGGGAAGAAGGGAAAGGGGTGTGGTGAATCCGGGAGGGCGCAGGGTATTCCATATTTGGTGGTCTTTTCGGGTATCGTGGGGGACCGTTAGTCCCGCCCCTCGAAAGGCGGGAAGGCTGGGCCGGGTGGAAAGTCCCCAGGTCAGTTCCTGGAACTGGGTGGTCCGGAAAGTCTCCAGGTCAGTTTCAACCTGTGAGTCTGATTGCGTTCCCCTGCCTCGGGCCAGTTGGCCTTACAGTTACTTTTGTAACTGAGGATTGTAGGACATTTACTCAGCATGGATTAGAAAGTACTTGACATAAAGTCTACAGTGTTATTCATTCATTCAACAAATATTTATTGAGTGACTACTAGGGGTGCAGAGGAGGAATCAAATAAATATTCCCACCCCCATGGAGCTTACACTCCAGCTGAAAAGGAAAGAAATAAGCAAGATAAGTAAAATTGTATTTTCAAATAGTGCTAAGGAGAAAATAAAACAGGAAAGAGAGGAAATACCAGGGAAAGGGGGATTACAATTCTAGATATGGAAAGCTCACCAAGAAGTTGAATTTTGAATGCAGATCTGGAGAAGGTGAAGGAGTGAGTTACATAGATATTTGGAGGAGAGTATGCCAGGCAGAGACCAACAGTTGCAAAGGGCCTTGGTGGAAGCTTGCTCACTATGTCTGAAGAAAGTGAGGAGGCAAATATGGCTGAAGATGAATGAGCCAAGAAGAAAGTAAGTGGAGATGAGGTTAAAGAGCAATTATACTCCAATAAAGATGTAAAAAAATAAAATGACAAAGAACGCGGGTTAGATGCTCTAGGGTCTTGTCGTACTCTGCAATTTACTAATAAACCATTATGTGCTACAAGAAAAAAGAAAGAAAGGATGCAGGCAGATTACATAGGGCCTCACGGGTCACTGTGAAAACTTGGGCTTTTATGAGAAGTGAAAAGGGAGCCGTTGAAGGTTGAGGAATGACATGATCGATGTATGCTTTAACACGAGTACTACAGTTGTTTTGTTGAGGAAAAAATTAAAGCAGGGCAAGGAGAGAAGTAAGAAGAACAATTAGGCTGTTACAGTAATCCACGTGGGAGATCATGGTGACTTGAACTTGGGTGGTGTAGTGGAAACGGTGACAAGTGATCAGATTCTGGATGTATTTTGAAGAGAGAGCCAGCAGGATTTGCTATTGGATCAGATTGGAGTGGGAGAGAAAAAGACAATAAAACGCCAAGGATTTGGGCCTGAATAACGGGAAGAAGGGAGTTGCCATTTACTGAGATGGGGACCATGGCAAGAGGAGCATCCCAGGGCAGGGATGCTTGTCAGACATCAAAGTGAATGTGTCAAGTAGGCAGGTGGACATGAGTCTGGAGCTGAATGCAGAGATCCAGGCTGGAGACAGAAATTTGGGAGTGACTGTCATCTGATGGCATGTAAAGTGACGAGGAAATCTCCAAGGGAGTGAAAATAAATAATAAAAAAGAAGAGCATATTTAGAGGTTGTGGAGATGAGGAAGAACCAGCAAACGAGACAGAGGGAGGAAAACCAGGGCTGTGGTATTCCGGAAGTCAAGGGAAGAATGTGTTTCAAGGGGAGAGCGATCAACTGTACTGCTTTAGGTCACATATGTGAGAACTGAGATGTGACCTCTGGATACAGCAATCTAGAGGTCTGTGGCGAGCTCTGATAAGGGCAGTTTTGGTGGAGTAGTGAGGACAAAAACTTAATGGGTGTGGGTCAGTGAGAAAATACAATGAGCAGAATTGGACACAAGTGAATATAGAGAACTATTTCATGGAGTGTTCTGTAAAAAGAAAGGTGTGGCAGAAATAGGGCCAAGAGAGTGTTCTTAAAGGCTGGACATAATTACAGCACGTTTTTATATACTGATGGAGGAAGGCTGCAGAGTGGCAAGTTGGTACGCCGGAAACAGAGGAGAGAACTGTTAGGGTAACGCTCTTAAATTGGCCAAAGGAATAGGGCTAGTGTGTAAGGGGAGGGTGGGCAATGAGGAAAGGTAGATGCAGGCCAGGTACATGTGGTCGTAGGAGATATATGCCTATCCTTTGGTTTCTGTATGCTTTTTGCAAATGAAACAATTTTTTTTTTTTTGTGGTGCGCGGGCCTCTCACTGCTGTGGCCTCTCCCGTTGCGGAGCACAGGCTCCGGACACGCAGGCTCAGCGGCCATGGCTCACGGGCCCAGCCGCTCCGCGGCATGTGGGATCTTCCCGGACCGGGGCACGAACCCGTGTCCCCTGCATCGGCAGGCGGACTCTCAACCACTGCGCCACCAGGGAAGCCCCCGAAACAAAATTTTTGGTTATCATACTTACATATAATGATAGTGATGGGTGACATACTCACTTTGGGATGACAAGGTTATCTTTAAAATCTGAAAAGTCCAAATGTTGCTAATGCTGTTGCTGTGAACATTGAAGGAAATGGTATGCTAATATTCCAAGACAGTCTGGTGTCCTTTCTCCCAAATAGTTCTTTCTGACACGGCTATGTGGATGGTTTAAAGTGTTTCCTAAATAATCAGCTCTATTAAAATAACCCCACAATAATTAGCCCCCCTTCCTCTAAACACCAGCTATTTTTTTAGTTTGGATCTTTGAATCATAAGGCTTTTCTTGTTATTTTTTTTTCCTCAAAGTATCCTACATTCCTGTTTCCTGCACGTTATTATAGGTAGTCTAGTATCGACATACACACACTACCGAATGTAAAATAGTTAGCTAGTGGGAAGCAGCCGCATAGCACAGGGAGATCAGCTCCGTGCTTTGTGACCACCTAAAGGGGTGGGGTAGGGAGGGTGGGAGAGAGGGAGGCTCAAGAGGGAGGGGATATGGGGATATATGTATACATATGGCTGATTCACTTTGTTGTACAACAGAAGCTAACACAGTATTGTGAATCAATTATACTCCAATCAAGATCTATTTTTAAAAATCAGGAAAATATGGCTGCTGGCTGCTCCATTCACTGAATTTGCAACTTATAGCTACTTTCCTGTTCAAACTATTAAATGTGGGTTCATGGGATAATGGGTCATTTATTGAGTTGCTCATACTGAAAATCAGAGGGATCATTCTAAAATGTTTAAAATATGTTAGAAGAAGGCTTTTTGTTGGTTGGTTAGTTGGTTGGTTGGTGACAAAAGGCTTGGCGGAGCTCTCTGTTTTCTAGGTGGGATCACTGAAAGTGAAGATTGAAAAACTCTTAAAAATCATCTGGCCCAATCATTCATTTGATGCTTAAACTCCCCTATAACACCTCTGCTGAATGTGTGTCCACACTTTCCTGAGCTCTAGTGCCAGGGAACTGACTACTTCACTGCTCTGTGTCGTCTTAGAAATGAACAAGCAAGGACACATTCTTAAGTTTCTACTTAAAATGATGATGAATTGTATGAAACTTTTCAGGACAGGCAAGAGATTTTTCAGTTGTTACTCAAAGACTTGTAAGTCAGAATTATGCTTTTACATAGATACAGAATGGGGAAATGCAGGTGGCATAAGAACCTTATGCAACAGGCTGAGCTGCAAAGGATCCCATGCTAATTCTTGTCTGAAGCACTAGTTGCTTCACAGGTGAGGGCAGAGGATAATATCGGAGGTCTGAGCTGGAGGCTGCTATCCCAAAGCTATCCTGTATCTTAATTTTCTTCCCTAACCTTGACAGCGTGGCAGATGCTTTTCTTGTCTCTGACTTAGCTCCGGGTACCTGGTTTTACTGCAAGATTTAAAATCCCGCCCTTCTGGTCATCGTTTTGGTCAGAAGATCAAGTTCATAATCATTAATGTTTAGTAAGATAACTGGACACAACTATGCATTTTATTTTCTCTTAAAAGCACACAATGCAGACAGAGTGAAATCATTACAGGTTAATGATTCTGATGTTTCACTTTTGTTTTAATCTACCTATTAGAATTAATTCCAGCTGAAGTAGACTTGTCCATTTTTGACATAAACCTCAGGATAGTAAGTTTACTAGAAAACTGATTTCACTGGGGAGAAAGGAATGAATAGGTGGAGGACAGGGGATTTTAAGGGCCACCAAATGATGGATACATGTCATTATACGTTTATCAAAACTCATAGAATGTGCAACACCGAATGAAGCCTAATATAAATTATGGACTTTGGGTAAGTCCGATGTGTCGGTGTTGGTTCATTGATTGTAACAAATGTACCACTGTGGTGGGTGATGTTGACAGCAGGGTGGGCTGTGCTTTTAAGGGGCAGGGGTATAAGGGAACTCTACTTGCTGCTCAGTTTTGCTGTAAACCTAAAACTATTCTAAAAAAATTAAGTCTATTAAAAAATGATTTCACAAAGCCGTCAGGTATAAACACAAGTTTTTGAATAAGCACAACTACTCATTTCCAAAATGTTCTTTTGTTATTAGAAAACTTGGAACCATTTTTGATAAATTGTTACCCATTGCAATGAAAAAACTACAGTGGGGACTCCCCCGGTGGTCCAGTGGTTAAGACTCCATGCTTCCACGGCCGGGGGACACAGGTTAGATCCCTGGTTGGGGAGCTAAGATCCCGCATGCAGTGTGGCGCGGCCAAAGAAACAAACAAACAAATGCTGACAGTGAAGACATTTACTTCTTTGGTAAATTATTTTGTACAGTGAAGCATCACTCTAATTTAGTTGTATGATAAATCCAGAGATGTCTGAAAAAAGCACCACAGACTAGGAACATCAGATTTTCAGACATTTTTTAAAGCAGAACCTGAAAACTGGGGGGAAATATTCTCTCAAGTAATTGTAAAGTAATCTCTGAGATAACTGGATATTTTCTCCGGGTTTTCTGATGGTTTTATAACCTGGTGGCAACTTCAGACTGATAAAAATAGGTAGTATTTTCTAAGAAATAGTTAGTTGATTTTATTGTTTAGCAGAATGGAAAGTGAATCCCTGGGATTATGGAAGAAAAGAGAGGCATAAATGACCTGTTTCATTCTTGGGGTACTGGAATCCCGAGAATGCAGTTTAGTATGGTGATTCATCCTGCTTCAGTGGGTGACCGTGGACAATTGTCACAGACAATAAGAATTCCACTCGGATTCCAATCCTACGAGATATTAGGTAAGGGGCACTTACAGTGTCCTGCAGAGTATGTGTTATGCTCATCTTTTCTCCAGAAAAGAGCACAGGATTTTTATGTAACATCTCAAATGTAACATCATCCTGCTCCAGTAGAAGGAGAAGATCCTTGAAGAATGTGTATCTATGAGAGATTATCAAAAATAAATAAGCTACAAGGACAGCACTGTACAAGCTACATTGTACAGCACAGGGAATGTAGCCAACATTTTACAATAACTTTACTTTTTTAAATAAATAAATTAGTTAATTTTTATTTTTGGCTGCACTGTTGGGCATACGGGATCTTAGTTCCCCAACCAGGGATCAAACCTGCTGCACCTGCAGTGGATGCACAGAGTCTTAACCACTAGACCGCCAGGGAAGTCCCTACAACAACTTTAAATGGAGTATAATCTATAAAAAAAAAAAAAAAAAAAAAAATTATGTTGTACCTGAAACTGATACAATATTGTAAATCAACTATACCTCATGAAAAAAAAATGTCCTAAATAGAAAAAAGGAAATCATATGAAGTGGAAACAAGCAAGTATGTGATTCTGTTAAGGCCAAATGAAATCTGTATCTGAGTCAAGATGTTGGCAAGTGAGAGAGAGTGATGCACAGGTGGTCAAGCTTCTTCCCAACTGATACTGGACAATCAAAACCAGATTCTACTGGGGGAAGGGGTTGGAGAAGGGGGACAGTAGGGCAGTAGTGGGGGAGGAATTGGGAATGTGACCATTGGAGAAGCAGCAGGAACACAAAAGATGAAGCAGCTGACTGAACTCCATATATGGAGCAACTGAATTTGGAGAAACTAAACTTCTTGAGGTTCCCAATGGCTGGGGGTACATATTGACAGGAGGGAAGAACTCAGTCATTGCCGACAGAGAAACACCTCCAACAGGAATTGAATGACCATCTATGACCTTCTCTGCCTTTCCCTGTCTGCAGTCACCATCTCCATGACCTTGTCCCTCTCTCCTTCCTGGGATGTTTGTTTTTACGTCATGCAAACATTCTTTCTCGGTGTTAGCCCTCACTGTCGTGTGCCCTGGACACTTTGTGGAACGGACTGGAGTAGGAAAGTGGATAGAAGTCAGACAGTCCCAATGTGTAGGAAGCAGTGAAGAACTTCATGATTATGTGAAGTCTTTTGCATTCTAGAAATTAGGTAGGAGGATGAAATTGGCAGAATCATAATTATGCTTATGTGAAGTCTTTTGAATTCTAGAAATTAGGTAGGAGGATGAAATTGACAGAATTATGATTCTAGTTTTTCCAATTATTTACATTTAATAGGTGTTTCCCCTGATCACATGATATATGAACTTCTAGCACAATACCATAATATGTTTGTTATATAAAATAAAGTTTTATCCAAACTGCATTATCACTATGTAAACTCCTTTAGAAATGGAAATAATTCTAACTTAAGTCTATCAGCTTTAACGCTGTTAAGTGAAAATACTTGAGTGTCACAGCTGAGTAAATATTCAAGAAAAAGCAATGAATACTTTAGGTAGGTAACTAACAAGCCACAGGCCAGCCAAGTTCTTTTGTTTTGATTACTTTTCATCCCTATTGTGAAAAGAAAAGGGGAAGAAATGCCCTCAGTAAAATTCAGAAATCCTATCATCAAGCAAAAATTCCCTTTATAACTAAGTTACAAGTAGAAATCCACTTAAAAAAATGCCATGGCCGGTTGTTAACACACCAGTGCTGTCTACAAATACAGTTGTTTAAACACACCAGATTGCTGTCATTATTCAGCAGGTGCATTAATCACAATTCAGCTTGCTATCAGGAGTGAAAATTACTGGTGTGTAAATTTCCACCCCATTCCCTTGACTTTTACAGGCTCCGGACTCGCAGGCTCAGCAGCCATGGCTCACTGGCCCAGCCGCTCCACGGCATGTGGGATCCTGCCGGACCGGGGCACAAACCCACATCCCCTGCATTGGCATGCGGACTCTCAACCACTGCACCACCAGGAAAGCCCTTCCCTTGACTTTTATTTTGAGCCATTCATCAACAATTTCCTCCATTAGAAGTCACAAGTTAACCAAGCTATAAAAAAAAAAAATCAAAGAAACACAATTTGATGATATCTCAGAAATGTAAATACTTAGTGCAATTTGGTTAATTCACAAAATCTCTTAAGCATTACAGTAATCTACTAAGAAAATTCTCAAGCCTTTGTTTCAACCATTAGCTATGGACATATCAAGAAGTGCTTGAGAAAAAAACAGAACTCTTGAAGTAGTAAATTTCCAGTAACTGGTTTCAACCAGTCCTCTGACAAGTGTGTTACTCCCTCAGTTTTTTTTGCTAATCCCCCAATACACTTCTAAAGAACTGTCATCCATTGCCTTAAAGAAAGGCTGCCAGTTTCATCTTATTGCCTTCACCAGAAATGTTCCGGCCCAAGGAAGCCAGGTCCCAGCTGTCCATAGGAAATGTTCAGAGGGCACCATACCCAGGATTGGTTCTGAGATAGATGTCTTCCAAGATAAATTAAGATCCTAGATAATATTAACCAGTCAATCAACAAATATTTATCAATTACTGTTCATAGGAACTGAGATAGTTATTAAAGAGAACACAGAATAAGAAGAGCTAGTCCTCTACAACGTTACACACTAGATGTCTATAATACACGTATTCACAGGAAAAGCTAGCTTCTAATACAGAGCAGCAGATTGTTGGTGCTAAATGAATGTGGTGATAGGAACCGCCATAGACTCTGGATGACTCACTCCAGACTACAGGGATGAGATAATTCGGCCATCGACTCAGAGAAGAAGAGAGATGCGGAGTGGAAAGTAGGGGAGGTGAAACAAAGGGACGAGAGATGGGGGAATCATTTGTACTTGAGAGCAAAACGGAATCTGCAATAAATATAAATCTGTTTTTGTGCATGGTGTCAGTGTGACTACATTTCAAATATGACTATTATTCATCTTGACTTAAGCACATTTTGACGCTATTCATTCGAAAAGCTGAAGCACACTGAGGTCATCCATGGCTGATTCTGATTTTGGTTCCATTAAGAATCACGGGAAATACAGTCATAGCTGGCCCTAGTGGAATTACTATCTATACTAAGATTATTCCTCCAGGTTAACCCTCTCCAATAATCTGTCCCAACCAAATCAATTATAAATTGTCATTGTTTGCAATGAAGGAGTTGTACTGATTGTCTTCCTAGCTGGCCCTTCTCAGATTAATAGATCTGGAAGGTCTATAAATTCTTCCATTTGTGCAATGTGGTCAACTTTTCTACACCTTAGTTCCAGGTAATTAGGTTCATCTAATCCAGGTGATGTTAAGTAAATCAAAAATTACATAAACTACAGGATGCATATTGTTACTATTTCTGGGCCGCCAGTGTCCAGAGGTGTGCTTCTTGGTTTTCTGCACTCAGGACATCTGGGACAATTTAATGAATGTGTGAATATATGCTGAGGTTAAAAAAAAAAGTATGTGCAAAGGGAGTACACGAATAAAAGCATGACTTCCTGAAGGGGACATCTGTCACTTTTGTCTGACCAGCGTCTTTTTCCCTTCTTTTAATGATTGAAGGCAGTAGCACTCACTATTCATCTGTGTAATTATGTCTTGCTCGTTTTGTGTGGTATTGTGTGGTTGTCAATCAAAGAGCTTGCTCCCTCCCCTGAAGCTAAACTCTAGAAGAAATCTGAATTTTGATAGGAGGGACAATGACTAAAATGATTGGAACTGATCAGTCCAATGGCAGTGTCCTAGGTAAGACTCTCCTTGGAGTCCCTGAATGCTGTCCTGATGGACTTGCATTTCCGGAGGTGTGAGTGGTGAAATCTTCCTCAGTACTATAAGCTATTCCACACTTTTAAAATCTGCTATTATTAAAAAAAAATTTTTTTTTTAGCTAGAGCTGATTTTTGTGGGTTGCAACCAAAGGGAATTAGCACATACACTTTACTTCTGTTACAACTTCCAACCATAGCATTAGGGATGGAAAGGTTCAAACTGCGCATCCAAGAGAGGACCCAAGAGTAAAGATCTATTCAAGGACCTGAGATTTTATAACAAGTAAATTTATAATCCACTCTTTTTAACAACAACAAAAATTTCCCGGCATTTTTTTATAACATCATCCCAGGATGTATGTGTTACCAGTAACATAAAACGCTGAACAGAGACAAGGACTCTTGAGGAAAGTCCACTGGACTTGATAAGAGCAAAGCTTTAGCAGACTGATGGGGACAGAGTACGTTTATATGAGGGAAAGAAGGAAACGGGAGGATAGAAAATATAAGTTTGGCAAAGAAAAAAAGAGGAGGGATGGAAAAGTATTTGGAAGAATCAAGTAAAAATTCTTTTTGTTTTTAAGCTAGGGATGAGCTAGACATGTTTGCAGGCAGGAGAAAGAGGTGCTGAAAAGGAATAGGACAGCAGGGCTGGCTTCTGGACATGTGACCTGTGCTCAGAAGGGCACTGCCCTTGGCCTTAATGCTCTGCTGTCTCTCTCTTGAAATTCTTACTATTTTTTGAGCCAGGACCCTGCATTTTCATTTTGCACTATGAAAGTGCTTCATAAGATATATGTAGGCTGATTAATGCCCTCCAAAGGTGCCCACGCCCTAATCCCCAGATCCTGAAAGTATGTTACCCTATGTGGCGAAAAGGACTTAGCAGATGTGATTATGTTAAGGATTTTGAGTTGGGAAGATTATTTTTGATTATCTGGTGGGCCCAATGGAATCACAGGGATCTTTACAAGAGGGAGGCGGTAGAGTTAGGTTTAGAAAGAGAAGGCATGTGACAACAGAAGCAGAGGGAGTGAGTGACAACAGAAGCAGAGGGAGTGAAACGTGACAATATGATGCACGGTCATGAGCTAAGGAATGCCTGGCCTCTAGAAGCTGGAAAAGGCAAAAAACATATTGTCCCCTAGAGAAAGCCTCTAGAAAGAATGTAGCTCTGCTGATCCAGTTTGGACTCCTGCCCTCCAGAGCTGTAAGATGATAAATTTGTTTTAAGCCACTAAATCTGTGGTAATTTGTTATACAAACGGTGGGAAACTAATACACACTGCATAAATGTAAGGTGATGTATTACTAGTTTACTAGAAATCAAGAATATTAATAAAGCTAATAGCAGCTGTCATTTATTGAACATTTTTTTTTTTTTTTTTTCCGGTTCACGGGCCTCTCACTGTTGTGGCCTCTCCCATTGTGGAGCACAGGCTCCAGACGTGCAGGCTCAGCGGCCATGGCTCACGGGCCCAGCCACGCCGCGGCACGTGGGATCTTTCCGGACCAGGGCACGAACCCGTGTCCCCTGTATCGGCAGGCGGACTCTCAACCACTGCGCCACCAGGGAGGCCCTGAACATTTCTTTTATACTAGGCACCATACTAAGCCCTTTATGTTTATAATCTTATGCAATGCTAGAACAATGTTTCAGGTGGGTATTAGTGTGTTTACTTTATAGACGGACAAACTGAGGCTCAGAGAGGTTAAGTAACTTGTCTAAAGCCACAGAACAAACTAGGATGTTTTAGAGGTGGGAGCTGAACCCAGTTATCACTCCAAAATTTTCTGTGTGTTCATCCCCATTCCCAGATTTTATTATGAACTTGGGTTACGTCCCATCCTTTGTGTTTGTAATTATGTATGTAATTATGTATATAATTATGTTTGTACGTGTCAGCATAGGAGTGGGAGCTGGACGAGGCAGAGGACGACATCCACGTCTGGGGCGTATAAGATGAAGGAGGAGCCGAAGCCATCTCCACAAGTCGCAGGTGGCTGGCTCATCCAGGCACCCGCGGTAGATGTGAGGCTACAGAAAAGTGGGTGAGACAAAGAAAGCGCCCGACACTTAAAATCGAAGAGCCCTCGTTTCTCATTTGCGTAGATCCTGGAGCCTCGCGGCCGTCCGGTGTCAGCGGGCGAAGACACAGGGTGGGGCCCCTTCGCTCCGTTTCCAGGAGCAACTGCCAAGGGAAGGGGCGCAGCGGGCGGCCGGCTGCGAAGGAGGATGCTCCCTCCCACCCGCCCGCACCGCCCGCACCGCCCGCACCGCCCGCACCGCCCGCACCGCCCGCACAGCCTCTTGTTTTGGAGGCCCGCGTGGTCCCCAGTCATTGGCCGCCTTGGAGTCCGAAGCCCCGGGGAGGCGGAGCGGTCTCCGCAGTTGTAGTTCCCGGGTTCCCCTGCCGCCGGCCCCGCCTTCCGGCCTGAGGCGCCCTCCCGGCCGCGCGGGACCACAACTCCCAAAAGGCCTCGCGGTCGGAGGGGGCGGGGCCGGCGCAGGGGAGGCCGGGGGCGGGGCCGCCTGGGGATGAAGTCGGGGGCACTCGACTCACCAGCCTCGCTCACAGCTGCCGGGCGTCAGGCAGAGCGTCCCCTACCTCCCGACGGGCGTGCAGACCTCTGACCCTGGAGTCTCTCGGCCGCCGGGAGTTGTTCCCTTGGGTCGTCGCCCGGGCCGCCCGCCGTTCTCCGGCCCCGAGGGGCCCGGCCGGCCGCGGCGAGGGGAGAGGTCAGCATGAGCCGGGGGGTCGGGCGGGCCGGCGCAGGGCAGGGGGCGGCGGCCGCGTTGCAGCTGTTGGTCACCCTGAGCTTCCTCCCGAGCGTCGTCGAGGCCCAGGTGAGCCCGAGTGATGGCGGCGCGGGGACCCCCGGCCGAAAGCCGGCGGCTGCAGCGGCGGCGACCGGGCCGCGGCTGAGGCGCGGGAGGGCCGGAGCCGGAGCCCGGCGTGGTTTCTGGCGAGCGGAAAAGATGGGGGGGCGGGGAGGGGGGCTGAAACCGTGATCGTTGAGCCCAGGAAACGCCTGCGAGCCGCTCGCGGCGTACGGGGCTGGCGACACTCCTGGGGTGATGGCAGGAGAATGAGGAAGATGGTGACGGTCCCCGGAGGTGTTTTCGTTTCTGTCTTTCTGATGTTTAAGCGGCTGAGAGTGTGGCGGGAGATGGGACGGGAATGAAAACCTCCGCGGCTGTTTTGGGAAGAGAGCACGCAGAGAAATGGGGAAGCCCTCCCTGCGGCGAGCTCAGGGGGTCGGCGGGCAGGTGGAGAGGAGGTGACAGACCCCGCGGGCCTGCAACAAACGTGTGGATCGCGAGGGGGACGAGACTTAACTTCCTCGACTTTCGGACTAGAGAACCCCTCGCATCTTCCCTCGCTCAGGACCGCCGTATTTTTACCCAGCTTGTACTCGGTCTGCTAAGTGGCGTCGCCAGGTGAGCCCAAGTACGAGACCGGAGGTCTGTGTCTGATCTTGTGGCTCCATCAGCAGTGAGGTGCTGGCTGGTAAATTAGGGTTTGGGGGTTGTCTTTGTGAGGCGTATCTTAAGGAAGGGTTCTCAATATGCTGGAAATCAGAGCGTTAGCTTCCCGCAGCCTTTTGCCTTAAGAAAGGTGTTTGCTTCTTTTTCATACAGGAGAATTTGAGTAGACCTCTGCCAGGTGCTCTCTTGCCTGCACCTGCTCCAAAGTGGCAAAACTGCTAAAAGCAAAAAACACAAAAGGTGTCTCAGGTGGCCCGATAATGAGGGAGACGTCGATTGAAGCAATTAATGCTGATTGTTAAGTAAAATTGAAGATAACTGAGGGTAACCGTGTAAACATGTTTTTCTCACTTTTTATTCAGTGTCATAGTGTTATGGTGTTCTGAATCCCGAATGCCCGAATATTCAGTTTCTGTCCCTGTTTGAAGTTTTTTTTTAAGATTTTTTTTTTTTTGGATGTGGACCATTTTTTAAGTCTTTATTGAATTTCTTACAATGTTGCTTCTGTTTTATGTTTTGGTTTTTCGGCTGCGAGGCGTGTGGGATCTTAGCTCCCCGACCAGGGATCAAACCCACACCCCCTGCACTGGAAGGTGAGGTCTTAACCACTGGACCGCCAGGGAAGTCCCTGAGTATTTTTTAAATGAATGATTTGACAAAAATAAAAGCGGCAGACTTTTGGTTTGGGTGGGGAGGGGGGATGGTAAAAATGCAGATTCTCTGGGTCCATTACCAGATGTTCTGATTTAAGGGATCTGGATGTGAACCAAGAATCAGCATTTTAAACTAACCTTGCAAGTAACTAATGCAGTTACCCTTGTAACTATCTTTTAACCCCACTTGGAAACACTGAAATAGATAGTGGCAATCTGGGCATATCTACCAGACTTACGAAAAGTATATTTTCCAAATTGTCTGGCAAAATTATTTTCTAGTTATTAGTGGGTCGTTTCTTTTTGAGTAGAATTTACATTTAGCTATTTTTTTAAATTTTGATTTTTCTCATTTTCTCTTTGTATAGCATATATTAATTGTATACTTTATTACCAATGTAGAAGCTTTGTTTTAGGTTCCTATCACTAATTATGTGTATTAATGCTTTATAATTCCATGTGTACTTTAAGTTTTATTATATCCAAGTGAATATATGTAATTTAAGTTTCATTATGTCCAAATGAATATATATAGTTCAGTAGTTAAAGATTTGCACATATTCAAGGTAGCATTGTACCAAACAGTCCTCAAAAATGAATACATATGTTTTTTGTTTCCAGTGGTACTTTCTAATATAGTGTTGGATCATATTTTAGATAGTACTTTAATCTGTAACATGTTTAAATATACATTATCTCATTTTATTTGACATATCTGTGGGCCGATTGAGGTAACTGACATTAAGAGAGCTTACATGATAAATATCACACTTGTTAAGTAAGTGAACAAGATTAGACTGGAGCCCCAGTAGGCTTCTTTCTGGTTTATACAGTGCATCTCAGCATGCTTGCTTCTTTGCAGTATAGAAATAGAGCAGAGGGAGACCCAGGAAAATAAAAAGATGGAACCAAGCCAGTTCTTTCTCTTCTCTTTCATACACTAAATTGGAAGAAAAACGGTAAAGAATAAAGGGAAGAATTAGATTTTTTAAAAAGTACTTCTATTCAGAAGAACTTAGTTAAGGAGATGAATATTTTGAATATTATCTCCTTACATTAAAAGCATAAAATTATTTTTAAGCACACGAAATGATAGGCATTTGTACACCACATACCCCATGTTTTATAAATGAAATGCAAATGTGCTTTGTATTATGGCAAAACATAGGAACTAAAAACATAGTGCATACAAGTGATATAACAAGTTAATCTTCCTGTAAAGAAATAACTTCAGTCAGATATATTTTTAAATTTTTTAAAATGCATTTCTGAGGTGGCAGGAAATCAAGGAATACATAAAGCCGCCCCGCACCCCCCCAGGATGGAAAGCCAGAACCTTGAGACTCAAACAGTGCTGCTTCAGTCCCATTACCTTGAGGACTTCCCCCGAACTCTGAACACCTTGAGCCTTCTGCTTTAACAACTGCATGGAGTGGAGTGAACAAATAAAGCGTGTGTCTGCCCAAAGAGAGGGAAATAAAAGGAGGCCCCACCATAAAGCTTGGACTCCACAGAGCTACATCTTCAATACAAGGGTAAATGAGAAATGAAACCCACCACAAGTAAGGGGAAAGTGAAGAAACTTGCTAGGGGAAGGGAAAAAAAAACCACCTTGAGAATTTGTAACCATGAACCAGCCCTTATACAGGGCAAATTCATGCCACCTGTACTGGGAAAAGCTTTAAGTGGGAAATTTAATTTGTAGCAGCCTCAGGTTGGTACGCTCCCAGTTTACTGGTAAAAGCAAATATCCAAATATACTGGGATTTATTTTCAACCCAGGCCCTAAAGAATTCTTGAAGATAAAGTGTCAGGAAGAATAAGCTAATAGTCAAAACACACAAAGGCACCATGAATGAGATATTAGAAATAATAGATTATAGAAATAGACCTATAATGACCTTAGATTTTGAAAATATCAGACATAATTTAAAATCACTGTTTAATGTGTTTAAATAAAAAGCCTTGAAAGTATGAAAAAGAACAAGAAATTTTAAAGAATTACCCAAAAGATTAAAACATAATGAAATAGAAGTTCTAGAAATGAAATTAAGAAATCAATGGATGGATTAAATAGCTGATTATACCTAGCAGAAAAAAATGATTATTGAATCAGACATCCATTTAATGTACTTTTCTTTCTACTTGACCCTCCAACACCTCCTTTTCCATCACTTTTAGCTTCATACTTCACCAACAAAGTTGGAGTAATCAGAATAATCCACATCTGTCCACCTACTAGTCTCTGACACACATAATTTGACTTCCTGTAGATTACCATGGATGAACTGTTTGTGCTCTTATCAAAGGTCAATCCCTCCACTTGTATTTTAGTCCCATTCTTTCCAGTTCAAGGACATGGCTTGAGCAAATCTTCCCTTTCTCTCCTGGATCATTGATTTTTCCTGCTCTAATGGACTGTTACTGTCATCATAAAACATGCTGTTAATTCTACTATTTTAAATTTCTCTCTTGAGCCACCCATCTCTTCTGACTCTGCTCAGTTTTTCTTTTCCCCTCTATAGAAAAACTCCTCAGAAGAGTTACCTTTATCTTACCTCTTCTGATCATTCAGCCCATTGCAGCCTGACTTTTGGCTCTACCACTTCTTTAAAACTGCTCTTGTCAAGGTCACTAATGTCTTCCTTGATGCTAAAGCCAGTAGTTTAAAAAGCTAAGGTTTAAAAACTGTCGGCAGGGCTTCCCTGGTGGCACAGTGGTTGGGAGTCCGCCCGCTGATGCAGGGGACGCGGGTTTGTGCCCCGGTCCGGGAGGATCCCACGTGCCGTGGAGCGGCTGGGCCCGTGAGCCATGGCCGCTGAGCCTGTGTGTCTGGAGCCTGTGCTCCGCAACGGGAGAGGCCACTGCCCAAAAAAAAACAATCAGCAGACTTTTTCACAGCTCACCACTCACTGTCCTTGAAATATGTTTCTTGGTTTTTTTTTTTCTTTTTTTGGTTTCCAGGATAGTATACTTTTCTGATTTTTTTCCCTGTCTTTCTGCAGGCCAGTCTTTCTTAGAATCCTTTGCTTGTTCCTCCTCTGTCCCTAACCGCTAATGTTGAACCTCAGGGTTCAAATCTTGTAGTCTTTCTTCTCTCCACCTTTGTCATCTCATTTAGTCTCTTGATTTTAAATACCATCTATATAACTGACTTTCAGAATCTCCAGACTAGGATTCTCAGCTCTAGATCCATACATCCAACTACCTTTTCAACCTCTCCACTTGGATAATTAATAGGTATCACGAACTTGATGTATCAGAAACCGAATTCCTGATTTTTTCCCCCCTCAAATCTGTTCTTCCCACAGTCTACTCCCCCTTAAACCTATGCTGCAGCCAAGCTGACTTCCCAGCTGTTCCTCAAACATGGCAAATGTGTTCTTGCATTGAGACTCTTGGACTAGCAGTTTCCTCTGCCGAGCTAACACTCTTCTCATGTATTCATGTGGTTCACTCGCTCACTTTCTTAGGTTTCTGCTAAAGCGTCACCTTATCTGCCATGTCCACTTACCTAAATTGTCGCCTTCCCTGACCATACAATATAAAAGAGAAACCCTTCATCCTTGCCTTGTACTCCATGTTCCTTTTAGGCTTTGCTTAAAACTCTTCCAGTGGCTTCCTGCCTCACTCAGTGTTGTGCACGGTACAAAAACATACTTGCTCTTTATCCCCTATTCCTGGCACGAAGCTCCTAAAAGCCTTGCAATTTCCTGAGAAATAGGGGTGCCCCTTTCAGTCGTAGCTGAGTTTATGCTAATGAGGTGACTTAGGTGGGAACCCCTAGAGAGCTTCAGGATGAGCCTGGTGCAGAAAGGCCAAGTGCTTAGAGGACTGGAACTTTCGGCCCTACCCACTGATCTCCAGGTTCGGGCAAGGGGTGCTGTAGATTGAGCTCTGTAAAAACTCATAGAACAGTGAGATTCGATGAGCTCCCAGGTTGATGAACGCATAGACTTGCTGGGAGAGCAGTGCAGAGGCACAGAACTTCTGCACGCTGCCCCCTCCCCCCATACGCCAATCAGTACCTTGCCCTGTGCATCTCTTCCGTTTGGCTGTTTCTGAGTTGTACCCTTTGCAGTAAACCAGTAAACGTAAGTAAAGTGTTTTCCTGAGTTCTGTAGGCCATTCTAGCTAATTATCAAACCTGAGAAGGAAGTTGTGGGAACCCCTCTCTATAGCCGGTCTGTCAGTTACAGGTGGCTTGGGGCTGGCATCTTAAGTCGGGGCAGTCCTTTGTGTCTACACCCTTAATCTTTGGGGTCTGCTCTAATTCCATGTGATATCAGAATTGAATTGGGCACCCAGTTAATGTTGGAGAGGTGGAGAATTGGTTGGTGTGAGAAAACACCAGACTCAGAAAAGCCACAATCTTAATAAAGGTCCTCTAATTCTCCTTTTACCTACTATGTAGTCCTCCTTATTGTTTCTCTGAGCCCTTGGGCAAAGCTTACTGCCTCAGGGCCTTCGCATTTAGTATTCCCAATGCCTGGAATGCTTCTTCCTCTCCCGGCCCCCCTCACCACCACCCCCCCACCAAAAAAGCATTGGTTCGCTCCTTCCCCTCTAAGTTTTGCTGAAATTTCAGTTGGACCTTCTATAATTATCCCTGTTTAAAAATTTAGCAGCCCCGATTCTGTAACACCTGTCTCAATTCTCTAGTTTTCCTCCATATCACTTTATTACTATCTGACAGACTCTATACTTTGGTCATTCATTTGTTTTTCTCTTCTATGAGAATTCTCTTTCTTCTAATATTACATTCCCAGTAATTAGAACAGTGCAGGGCTTATGTTAGGCTCTCAATAAATATGTTGGATAAATGAATGGAAGAGAAGTGCAAGTAAGTTATTCAGAATGAACCGCAGAAAGATAACAGGATGGTAAATGTTTAAGAGAGCTTAAGAGATGTGAAGAATAGAGTAAGAAGGTCTGATATGATGACTGGAGTTCCAGAAGGTTAAAACAGAATAGGGAAAAAGCAGTATTTTTACTGCATGTCAATATGAAAAAGACAACCCAATAGAAAAATGAACAAAAGATATAAACAGACATTTTACACAAGAATAGAAATGTTTTATAAAACATTAGAATTTTGTACCTCATTAGTGCAAAAAAAAATCAGAGACCCTTTCATGCTTACTAGATTGGCAAAAATGAAAACAGATTAATGTAAAATATTGGTGAGGATATGATTCAACAGTAACTCCCATCCACTGTTGGTAGGGTTGTAAACTGGTACAACTGTTTTGGAAATAAGCCTGTCATTCCCTAGTAAAACTGAACATGTACTTCTAGTAATTCTCCTAAGCGTATAACCTGGAGGATGTCTTACACACACATATATATCAGGAGATATGTACAAAAATGTTTGTATGACATTATTCTTTAGCTGATTCTGGAAATAACCTAAATATGAATTGTATTAGTTTCCTATTGCTGCTGTAACAAATTTACAAACTTGGTGGCTTAATATAACACAAAGTTATTATCTTATAGTTCTATGCCCAGAAGTCTGAAAATTGGTCTTAAAGGTGTGATAAATGTGTGAACAAGGCTTCTTTCTCCCTTTCTCTAGGGGAGAACTGTTCCTTGCCTTTTCCAAGCTTCTAAAAGCTGCTGTGTTCCTTGGCTTGTGGCCTCTTCCTCCATCTTCAAAGCCAGCAGTGTAGAATCTTCCAATCTTCCTCTGACTCTGACACACCTGTCTCCCTCTTATAAAGAACTTTGTATTGGTTCCACCTGAATAATCCAGTGTAATCTCACCATCTTAAATTCCTTAACTTAATCACATCTGCTAAGTCCCTTTTAACATAGTCACAGGTTTCAGAAATTAGAGCATGGACATCTTCGGGGGGCCATCTCTCTGCTTACCGTATATAATAGATCAACAATAGAACAAATAAATCATGACATTTTCAGATAATGTAACATTTACAGCAGTGAAAATAAATGAGCTACTATAAAATTCATCATCTTGGGTAAATGCCAAAGTAAAATGTTAGCAAAAGAAGCACATCACAGAAGAAGTCACACATTAGATTACGTTCATGTTAAAGTTCAAAAACAGGAAAGAATAACCTAAGTACATTGTTTAGGGATACATATGTGATGAAATTATAAAGAAAAGAAATAAACGAAAGTAAAATTTTTACCTCTAAGAGGAGAGAGATGGATATAATTAAAAAGGGACTTCAAAGATACTGGTGGTATTCCATTTCTATTTATAAATTTTATTTAGATATGATTGACATAATACTGTATCAATGTTAGATGTACAACATAATGATTTGGTATCTCTATATATTGTGAAATGATCACCAGAATAAGTCTAGTTAAAACCCATCACCATACATTATTAGAATTTTTTTTTCTTGTGATAAAAACTTTTAAGATTTACTTTGTTAGGAAGTTTCAAATATATAATACAGTCTTATTAACTGTAGTCACTGTGCTGTACATTACATCCCCCTGACTTTATAGCTGGAAGCTTATACTTTTTAACCCCCTTCCCACATTTCCCTGAACCTCCTACCCCAGCGCCTCTGACAGCACTAATCTGTTCTCTGTATGCATACGCTTAGATTTCTTTTTGATTTTTGTTGTTGTTGTGTTTTGTTTAGACTCCACGTGTAAGTGAGACTGTATGGTATTTATCTTTCTCTCCCTTAGTTCAGTAAGCATTATGTCCTCAAGTTCCATCCATGTTGCAAATGGCCAGGTTTTATTCATTTTCATGACTGGATATATTGTGTATATATACCACATTTTCTTTATTCATCCATCAATGGATACTTGGATCGCTTCTGTACTTGGTTATTGTAAATAATGCTGCAGTGAACGTGGAGCTACATATATCTTTTCAAGTTAGTATATTTGTTTTCTTCAGTTAAATACCAAGAAGTGAAATTGTTGGATCTTGTGGTAGTTCTATTTTTAATTTTTTTCTGGGCCCTCCATACGGTTCTCCATGGTGGCTGCACCAATTTACATTCCCACCAACAGTGCCCAAGGGTTTTCTTTCCTCCACATCCTCACCAACACTTGTTACTTCTTGTCTTTTTGATAATAGCCATGCTGACAGGTGTGATGTGATATCTCATTGTGGTTTTGATTTTCATTTCCCTGATGATTGGTGATACTGAGCACCTTTTCGTGTACCTGCTGGCCACCCATATGTCTTCTTTGGAAAAAGGTCTGTTCAGATTCTCTGCTCATATTTTAATCAGATTATTCTTTGCTGTTAAATTGTGTGAGTTCTTTATATATGTTGGATATTAACCCCTTACTGCATATGATTTGCAAATATTTTCTTCCATTCCATAGGTTGTCTTTTCATTTTGTTAGTGGTTTTGCTTTGCTGTGCAGCTTTTTTTTTTTTTTGAAGTTTTTTCTTTTTTTTAATTAATTTATTTTTGGCTGTGTTGGGTCTTTGTTTCTGTGCGAGGGCTTTCTCTAGTTGTGGCAAGCGGGGGCCACTCTTCATCGCGGTGCGCGGGCCTCTCACTATCGTGGCCTCTTTTGTTGTGGAGCACAGGCTCCAGACGCGCAGGCTCAGTAGTTGTGGCTCACGGGTCTAGTTGCTCCGCGGCATGTGGGATCTTCCTGGACCAGGGCTTGAACCCGTGTCCCCTGCATTGGCAGGCAGATTTTTAACCACTGCGCCACCAGGGAAGCCCTGTGCAGAAGCTTTTTAGTTTGATGTAGTCCCACTAGTTTGTTTTTACTTTTGTTGCCTTTGCTTTTGGTGTCAAATCCAAAAAATCATCACTAAGACTGATGTCAAGGAGCTTAACACTTGTGTTTTCTTCTAGGAGTTTTAGGGTATCAGGTCTTATGTTCAAATCTTTCATCCACTTGAGTTAATTTTTGTGTATGCTGTAAGATAATGGTCCACTTTTCATTCTTGTGCATGTGGCTGTATGCCTGGTTTTCCCAACACTGTTTATTGAAGAGACTATCCTTTCCCCATTGTGTATTCTTGGCTCTGTTGTCATAAATTACTTGACTGTATATTTATGGGTTTCTTTCTGGGCTTTTTATTCTGTTTTGTTGGTCTGTGTGTTTTTGTTTTTCTAGGTTTGCAATATAGTTTGAAATTGGGGCATATGATGCCTCCAGCTTTGTTTTTTCTCAAGATTGCTTTGGCTGTTCTGGGTCTTTTATGATTCCACACAAATTTTTAGGACTCTTCTATTTCTGTGAAAAATGCTGTTGGAATTTTGATAGGGATTGTATTGAACCTTTATACTGCTTTGAGTACTATGGACATTTTAACAATATTCTTCTAATCCATGAGTATGGAATAGCCTTCCGTTTATTGTGTCTTTAATATTTTCCATAATAAATTATAGTTTCTAGGTCTTAAACCTCTTGGTTAAATTTTTTCCTAGGTGTTATTTCTTTTTGTTGCAATGGTAAATGAATTGTTTCTTAATTTCTCTTTCTGATAGTTTGTTATTAGTGTATGGAAGCACTACACATGATTTTTGTGTATTGATTTTGTATCCTGGAACTTGTTTATTAGTTCTAACAGTGTTTAGTCTGAAATTCTTTAGGATTTTCTGTGCATAATATCATATCATCTGCAAATAGTGAAAATTTTACTTCTTCCTCTCCAACTTGGGTGCCTTTTATTTCTTCTTCCTGTCTAATTTCTATTTTTTAAAATTTGGTTATATACAGTGTTTGTCTTAGTAGTAGCCTTTAACAGTTGGAAATAAGTTCACAGTAATTTTGTATGCCTTACTCCAGCCCCTACGCAATTAAAATTTTTAAAAATACTGTGGTTTACTAACTAAAAGTTAACAATTTAAGAAGAATTTGTAAGAATGAGCAGTCGTGGGTAAAATATTTTTAAAGCCTAGAAAGATTTTTGGTGTGTATTTTGTTTCCTCTTTTCCCCCCTTTTATTATTTAGGGGCCTAGAATTTGAAGTTTTGTAAGCAGTAAGCTCAGAGCAATGGAATGAAATTTGGTGGAGTTAGTGACAGGATCTTAGTAAGTGGGATAGCAAAGCATAGAAGAACTTCAGAGCCACAATTATTGATAATGATTCCTTTTCTTTATCTCAAGATAATATAGCTCTAACTCTTTATGTTGTAGGGAGTTTGGCGACACATTTATACTCCTAGGGAAAAAGCGTGAGACAGAAACAACTGGGAAGTTTCCGTTTTTTGATCGTTCTTCGCATATGTTCCTCTTATGGATCACATGAATAACCTTTAACAGGCTGAGTCCCATTTTTTTTAATTTTAATTTTAATTGCGATAATTGTAGGTTCCATGCAGTTGTGAGAAATAATACGTAAAAATGTCATTTACCCTTTATCTAGTTTTTTCCAATGGTAACATTTTGTAAACATATAGTATAATATTATAACTAGGACATAGACATTGATACAATCATGTGTATCTGTTTTACTTGTTTCATTTGTGTACCTATGGATTAGTTCTGTATTCTTTTATCACATGTATAGGTTTGTGTGTCCACCACCAGTCAAGATACTGAAAAATTTCATCACTGCAAGGATCCTTTCTGTTGCCCTTTTATAACCACACCTACCTCCTTCCTACCTTACTCCCCCCATCAAGCTCCCATCCCCTTCTCCAGTCCCTAAGCGCTGGCAACCAGTAAGCTGTTCTCCATTTCTAAACTTTTGTCATTTCAAAAATGTTCTATCGGGCTTCCCTGATGGCTCAGTGGTTAAGAATCTTCCTGCCAATGCAGGGGACATCGATTCAAGCCCTGGTCTGGGAAGATCCCACATGCCACGGAGCAATTAAGCCCGTGCACCACAACTACTGAGCCTGTGCTCTAGAGCCCACGAGCCACAACTCCTGAGCCCGCGTGCCTAGAGCCCATGCTCCACAACGAGAGAAGCCACTGCAATGAGAAGCCTGCGCACCGCAACAAAGAGTAGCCCCCTCTCAACGCAACTAGAGGAAGCCCGTGCATGGCAACGAAGACACAACACGGCTGAAAATAAAATAAATAAAATAAAATAAAGTTATTAAAAAAATGTTACATGAATGAAACCATATGGTATGTAACCTTTTGGGATTGGCGCTTTTTCACTCAGCTGAATTCCATAAAGATTCATCCAAGTTGTGCATATTAATGAGTCCCATTTTTAAATTTAGCTGAAGAATGTTTTATGGAATTTTTAGACTCTGAACTCACTTTGTAAATATCAATTTCTCTTCGATTAATGTATACTTTGAGTAGTGGATAAAAGCGTAGATTTTAAAGTGCAGTAGACTTGTGACTTAAGTCTCATGTCTACTTTGGAAAAATTATTTTAACCTTGCTAAGCCTTAATATCCTTACATGTAAAATGAGGATAATAATACCATTTCTTAGGGTATTTAAAGAATAAATGAGTTAACATATGTAGTGGTCTTGGCATCATGCCTGTCATGTATGTGTTCCATAAATGGCAGTCTAAAAGAAAGAGTTACTACAGCAATATTATTACAGCCTGTGATTTCTAGGTTAATCTTGGAAGAAGTTGCCTTAGCATTCCAATGACTATTTGGATTTTATATATGTTTAGTCAAGGGAGAAAGCATTCAATAGCTTTCTTTTTGACCGCTGAACAAGAATGTTTAGTTCTTCAGAATGGGTATATCTAATCCTTCTATTGCTTTTTATTTAATTGACCATTGTAAAAAAGTGACTGCTTTAAATGTTATATATCTTAATCAGCAAATACTAACGAAGTTGAATGCATAATTTAGCTTTTTATGTAACAGTACAGATTTGTTAAGATTGAAACATCAGTAGTTTACATCTTTTCAATTATATACATGTTTCCCCCTAGGTCACCGGTGTCCTGGATGACTGCTTGTGTGATGTTGATAGCATCGATAACTTCAACACCTTCAAAATCTTCCCCAAAATAAAAAAGCTGCAAGAACGAGACTATTTCCGTTACTACAAGGTATGGTTATAATTTCAGATTCCGTTGGTACTAAAGATTTTTATATAGCTCTCTACAGGTGCGACTCTTGCGACTCTTTTGGAAACCCATTTCTACTCAGCACCCTGTGTGTATCCTTTATCATTGGAATGTATTAAGTATTGCAGTGAAAACCTATTAGTCTTTTTGAACCCTAAGAATCTGAACTCCCTTCTTATGTTTGGGGGATTTCTCATTGTTCAATTTGGGTTTTGAGGCAGAGACTCCTTCTTCTAAAGAGGTTGAAAATGCCCAGGACTTATTTTATCAGTCTCCCTTGTAACTTAGGTTCTGTTATCCAGACACACCTACCCAGGCTCTGAGTTGTGCTGATGGCATTGTCGTGTGCTGTCGTTGTTAGTGGTACATGGTTCCACAGCAGCATTTGTTGGGTAGCTCACTGTGACAGGTGGCAAAGCAGCCTGAGGATAGAAGCAGAACACCATCCATAGTAAGACTGCAGCATTGGTTCTTAAGTCTAACAATAGTCCACGCTGGACCGTTTCAGAATAACCAATGGTAGGTTAAAGGCAGTAGCAATAACACAAATTCAAAAGAACAATGGTTTAAAAGCTGCTGTTGTGTTCTTGCTCTCAGTATTTGGTTGGGTTTATAATTTCTTTGATTTTCATTTTTAGTTTATTTTAAAAAGTAAGCATGATTTCCTTTTTTATCTTGTTACTGTATAGGTTATCTTAGTCCTTTAAATATATTTTATACATTTATTTATGTATTTATTTTTGGCCGCGTTGGGTCTTCGTTGCTGTGTGCGGGCTTTCTCTAGTTGCTGTGAGCAGGGGCTACTTTTCGTTGTGGTGCACAGGCTTCTTATTGCGGTGGCTTCTCTCTGTGGAGCATGGGCTCTAGGCGCACAGGCTTCACTAGTTGTGACACTTGGGCTCTGTAGTTGTGGCTCACGGGCTCTAGAGCGCAGGCTCAGTAGTTGTGGCGCATGGGCTTAGTTGCTCCTCGGCATGTGGGATCTTCCCAGGTCAGGGATCAAATCCATGTCCCCTGCATTGGCAGGTGGATTCTTAACCACTGCGCCACCAGGGAAGTCCCCAGTCCTTTAAATATTTTTGAAGGTTAAAAAATAAAACTTTCCAAATAATGTAAGTTGTGCAGAAAGATAACAAAGTCAAAACCTAAAGATTTGGGAACCCATCCCCTTTTCCCATCAGCCCCAAGAATATACAAAAAAGTGAATGTTTCTCCTCTATACAAAATCCTTTAGGAATACAGTTGCCATAAACTTACTTCAAAAAGAAATCTATACCTAAGCAAACTATTGTCTAACATTCTAGACATTTTACATACAAACAACACAGGTTCCAATAGCTTCTTCAGATTCCCACTCCTATGTCTATAAGTCTGTCTGCATTTGTAACTGCTTTCTCTTGCTTCCTTTCTACTGCTAGGCTTAACCATATGAAATTGTTGCTTTTAGAGATCAGAATGGTTGAATGTTGCCAGTTTCATATGGTTCAGTCTAGTACAGAGAAGGAAGTGTTCCTTCTATCAAAGACCATCCCTTCACAGAACGTCCAGATCACATGTCCACTCAATATGTCATGGCCCTCACTCTTTCACACTTACCTTTTGGGATTATATCTTCTGTTTCTGTATCCCCATAGATCTGGTCAATAGTAGGCACTCAAATATTTGAATAAATGAATGAATATCTCATTGAATCTTTATACTGAAATCCTGTTAGATCAACATTATCCACATTTTCAGAGAATAAACAATGGTTTAGGTATCCTAAGGTAGGGTACTTTTGTTGGCTTACAAACGAAAGAGAAGTTTTATTAAGAAAAGGTGTGGAGCAGCTCACAAGATTGAAAGATAAGCTGAAGAAGCATATTTCAGAAAAGACAAATTATAGCAGGAACTAATGGCCATTCTCTTTATGATACTGCCAAAATTTTGGATCAAATTAACCATTTTCCCATATTTTAATATTACACAAGAGTCAGATTTCTGGGAGAGAGGGTCTAAATTGGTCTAGGCAGGGTCATATAACCCCACTACTTGACCAAAGGACAATTTGGTTAATAGTCCTGTTTGCATTTGCATATTGTTTCTCCAAGAGAAATTAGGGGATGTTACAGAAGGAGGAAAAATGAAAGTTGAGTAGGCAAAAATAACAATGTGGTCATTGGCTAGCCAACATACAATTCATCATCATACATGCAATTTAAAAAATGTTCCAACCAACATAATGAAATTACTGTGTGTGTAACTGGAATATATTCGTACCCTTTCCCAAAGGAGGGTAATGCAATGATCTAGTTAATCCAGTTATCTTCAAGTCTAGGATATGTGGGTGCTGTCTACTCTTCTTGTAGTTCTGTCAACCTGTGAATTCAAAAAAAAAAAAAAGGAAATTTGACGTAGAGTACATTAGTGGTGGAAGAGGAAAGCTAAGAGAAGAGGTTAATTTTAAACACACATACATGCTTATGATTCAGCAAGCAAGGAAGTACAGGTAGAAGTAAGTCTACCTCTATCAACCAGTCACTTGGCTGCTGTAGCTTGTATTTATATTTTCTCTCTTCTACTATCCGTTACATTCCTTTATTTGTCAAGTATTTATCAAATAATTACTCTGTAGCAGAGTGTATTCTAGGTGCTGTGGATACAATAGTGAATAAAACAAAGCCTCTCACCTTATGAAACTTTTTATATGATTAGGGAGACAGACAATAAACAAGGAAACAATAAAATAGCATTTACTTTATAATCATAGGAAATTACATGGAGAAAAATAAAATTGGAGATAGAGGATAATGGGAATGGAGAAGGTAGGTAGCCCTATTTTAAAGAAGGTGGTCAGGAAAGGAAGACATTCCTGCTGTGCCATTTGAGCAAAGACCTACCTAACGTGAAAGAGTCACCCGTGACAATCTGGAGAAAGAATATTCCAGGGAAGGGGAGTTGAACTGCAGGTATAAAGGCGCAGAGTGTTTGAAGACCAGTATAGCTGGAGGAAAGTGAATGAGAAGGAGATTTGGAGAGGTAGGTAGGGGCCAGATTAAAAAAAAAAAAAAAAAAAGAATTCCCTGGTGGTCCAGTGGTTTGGACTCCGCGCTCTCTCTGCCAAGGGCTGGGTTTGATCCCTGGTCGGGGAACTAAGATCCCACAAGCCACTTGGGGTGGCCAAAAACAAACAAACAAGAAAACCCCTATGCTTTCATTTAAGCATTTAAATCAAAATTTGAGAATTAAACAATGACTTAATAAGGCCCTGTAGTTTTTTGGGTTTTTTTAAACCACAGTGAGGCTTTGGGATCCAAAGTGTGATAAGCTATTGGAGGAATTTGTACAAAAGAGACTGTATGGGTGTGAGAGAGCAAACAGAGAAAGCGCTTCTGAGGCTATTGCAGTAGTCCAGCTGAAAGATGATATGGATTTGGAATAGGCTGGTAGAGTTGGAAAAGGTGAAAAATGATCGAATTAGTGCCATATATGAAAGGTAACACAGCAAGCGCTTCTGATGGATTGAATGTAAGGTGTGAGGGTAAAAGTGAACTCAAAGATGATGCCTGAGTTTTGAGCATGTTACCAAAAGTAAAATATATATATCATGGCCAAGTGGATTTCATTCCAAGAATGTAAAGATGAGGCTTTTAGGTCTTCAATAAGATTCAGTACACATTCCTGATTTTTTAAAACGTTGACAAAGTAAGAATGATGGATACTTCCTTAACATGATAATTTCAACCCTAACATCAGCACTGCCAGCACCTTACTTCTAGGGAAACACTAGAGCAATTCTCCCTTAGGTCAGGAACCATGAGGAGGGGGTACCTACTATCTCCTTTACTGTTGGACCAAATTGGCCAGTATAGTCAAACAAGAAAAAGCAACTAGAAGCATAAAAATTTTAAAAGAATAAATAAACTATCTCCATTTATAAATGACAAAGTAGACCTAGAAAACTCTAAATTATTAAATGAACACAAATAATAAAAAATGCATTAAGATAGCAGGTTATAAATTTAATATTGAAAAATCAATATCTGCATAAATACAAACAATAACAAGTTAGAAGATATAATGGAGAAGAAATCCCCATTTCCATTAGCAAAAAAAAGATAAAATATATAGGAATAAATGTATCAAGAAATGTGCAAAATCTAAAGGAAGAACGCTTCTAAACACTCCGGAAAGACATAAAACTAGGCTCGAACAAATGGACAGATGTCTTTCGTAGCATAAAGATGTTAATTCTCCCCCAAGTTAATATATAAATTTAATGTGAACCCAATAAAAATACATGTAGTTTTTTTCTGGAGCCGGACAAGTTGTCACAGGTTAAGTTCCCTGGGAAGCTGACTCTGAGGCAGTGATTAGTGTCCAAGAGGTTAATTAGGGACAACTCCTGGAACCAACAACATAGGGAAGGAAAAGGAAGGGAGGACGTCAGGACTGGGCAAAGGGAGAAGTAAAGCTGTGATGCAGCCTCAGAGAAACCTCAGGTGACCCTTTGTGGGGGTAGTTCTTAAGATGGGATAACCCCCCAGAGCTGTCCCTACTTCAGGGGGATGTCTAGGCCTTTATATCCTTGCACCAGTCATTGAATGAAGGGCATTGTAGGAAGGGGTGGTGCCACCTTGGGCAAAGTGGCTCTCTTTGGCTGCAGTGTTTCCAGGGCTGGGGTTGAGCCTTTCCTTCCTGAAGGGTGACCTGAGTAGTGTGTTGCAGCGTCTATCACAACCCACTCCTTAACACTGTGTATTAGTTATCTATTGCTACGTAACAAATTAGCCTAAAATTTAGCAACCTAAGCAAACCGAGAAGGTGGCATTTGAGGAAGACCTAAAGGGAATGAGAAAGCAAGCCATGTGGATATCTGGAGAAAGAACATTCTAGGCAGAGGGAACAGCAAGAGCAAAGGCCTCGAAGGCACACCATGGTGTGCCTCATGTATTTGAGGAACAACAGAAGGGGCGGGAAACTAGGGAACCAGCCCACGGAAGGCGTTCTCAGCCATTGAATTGGATTTTGAACTGAGCTGATTTTCAGAGGTATCGTATGTGGGGTGACAAAGAGAAGAGTCAAGGATGATGCCATGATTTTGGCCTGAAGAAGTAGAATAATGGAGTTGCTGTTTACTGAGATGGCAAGAATTACTAGAGGGTAGAGCACGGTTTGGGAGGTGATGATAAGTTTGAGGTGCCTGTGTGTGTCCTGTGGAGATGCCAGGGAGGAGGTGGATTTACAAGCCAGGAGCTCAGGGGAACCTGCAATTCCCAAGCATGCCAGGCGATCTTAAGCTTCTTTGCCTTTAGACATCCGGATCCCTGTGCCTAGAAATCTCTTCCTCTAGGAAACTTCTAGTCATACCCATTTTACGTGTTACCAAGGAGGCCTTCCTGAGACCCCGCAGGCACAGTTGACCACTCTCTCCTCATGTTGCCAGTCTCTACCTCTTTTTGCCTCTTCCTTGTAATGTGCTTATTCTTTACTTCACCTAGCATGTATTTACTGAGGTGTGTATTATGTGTGCTAGGCACTGCGATAAAATAATGAATCAGGCAAAATGCCCATCCTTACAGTCAGGGGTGCAGACAATAAATAATATTCAAGTAGTGATAAGTGCTATAAAAGCATGTGAAACAGCGTGTGGGGTGCATATCGAGCACTACTTGAGAGAGTCTGGTCAGAAAGGTCTCTCTGCTGAGGTGATATTTGAGAGAGCCTTGGAGGAGGTGAGGGGATTGAGCCATAAAAGACCTGGAGGAGCCACCAGCACAGGCACAGAGAACAGCCACTGTAAAGCCCTGAGACAGGAAGGAGCTGATGTGTCTCCAGCAAGGCCATTGTGCCTGGAGGACTTTGGGAGGAGATAGGTCAGACAGGTGGGCAGGAGACCAGGTGATGGAGTGCTGGTGGATTTACTCTAAAGGTGAGAGGAAGCCACGGGATGGTTTTGAGCAGGGATTGGTATGCTCTGAGTTGGTTCAGAGAGATGATTATGGCTACTGTGTAGAGAATAGGTGGTGGTAGGAGTAGGGAGCCTCGCAGTAGTCGGGGCAGGGGCAGGTGGTGACAGAAGAGGTGGTGAGAAGCGAGTAATGAATTGTTTGCAGGGGATAAAAAAGGGAGGAAAGAAGAATAAAACTTTGATTTTTGGCTTGGGCAACGCATGCGGATGTCCTATTGAATTACTGTCTTGCTGTTAGGTTTAGAATATGAAAATCCAGAGTCTGTAGCGTGGTAAAGTGTCCTGCATGATCTTGTCTATCTCTACCCTCATTCCCTGTCACCCTCCGCCTTCCCCACTAAAAGTCAGCTAAACTAAGTCAGCGCCTTGTCACCTTTCCGCATACACGCTTCCACCAGCTAAAACACTACCTCCTCAGAGACCTGCATCCACCAGCCCCGTTATTTTCCATCACAGAACTCTGGATTTTCCTTTGTAGCACTTGGAACAATTTGTAATTAAATGAACATGCAAATATATAATTCCTGTTCCCTCCAGGAAACTGTAAGTTGCAGGGGAAAAGTGCTTTTTCTGCCTCTTTTTCCCCTAGAGCCTACACAGTGCCTGATGCATAGTGGGTGCTCAGGGCACATTTGTTAAGTGAGTGGGTGCCTGGGAGAACTCAGTCAGTGAGGTGATGGTAAGGGGCTAGGAGACATTAGAGTGTCCCGAAATGCTTTCCAGGCTCTGCAGATGAGCAGTGTGCCTGGACTTTATTCCTTTTTGAAGTGTCAGAGGACTAATAGCAGTCATTTATTTTAAAAAATAAGTATTATACCTGGGATGTCTGAAAAACTTCAGTCATTTTAACTTCTGAGCTATATAGATGCCTCAGGATAGGATGCTTTTCCTTCACCACTGGGTCCCTGGAGCCCAGCACAGTGATACTTAGCAGTTCAGGACTGTGACACACACTGACTAATGCTCATTCATTCTTTCTCTCAAGGTCAACCTGAAGCGACCGTGTCCTTTCTGGGCAGAAGATGGCCATTGTTCAATAAAAGACTGTCATGTAGAGCCTTGTCCAGAGGTAAAATCAATTTTTTAAAAATTGAGAGAAGAAATGCTTTCTCTTAGACTTTTAGATAAGCACAAACTGTGCATTTTAGGCTAATGTCAAAGCATTTGGACTTGTCATCAAGTTCATATGGTCTCAGCTCTCTTCTTTTTAACCAGATTACAGAAGATTTATTCTGTACTTGCCACCAGAATGGGTTTGTAGACAGTCTTGTATCCAGTGGTGTTGGTGACTGGATGTGGAAACATAGTCTGATTCTAAAATGGAGTCCTGTTCTAGGACTGGATCTGCAGTTGGCTCTTATTTCATGCTTCACTGAATCTGCATCTTGTTTCATGGGCAAAGAAAATGCTACTGCACCTTAAGTTTCAAATTTAGAGTGGGAAATAGAGTGCAAAAACTTGGGAAATTCAAGGCTTG
Organism: Pseudorca crassidens; assembly: GCF_039906515.1. Classification (NCBI taxonomy): domain Eukaryota; kingdom Metazoa; phylum Chordata; class Mammalia; order Artiodactyla; family Delphinidae; genus Pseudorca; species Pseudorca crassidens. The sequence continues at coordinate 78,200,482 of NC_090311.1, forward strand.
GAGTTAGATCTTCCCTTGGTCTTGTTACGTTGGGTGGGGGGAAAAGGGCTGTACTTGTTAGTAAGGGAAAGCTACATTAGACTACATTAGAAGACTACATTAGACTTTGTTTATTGACATCTAGCATAATTAATTATATCCCTCTTCAACAGTAATTAGTTATTTCCATTTTGCTTTTCTCACCTAACCAGTAAAGTCTAGTTTTTTGCCTTTAAAAACAGGAAAAAAACATCTGAACCAATATTGTTTCTAAACAGAAAATTAAAAAAAAAATTATTTACGTTTTCCTTTAAGAATAAAATGTTTTAACTTTTTAGTTTGAAATAATTTGAGACATACAGAAAAGTTGCAAGAATAGTACAAACGATTCCCATATACTTTTTATCCAGATTCCCCAAATGTTAATGTTTATCAAGTTTGTTTTATTATTCCCTCTCTATGTATATATTAATATTATTATTATTTGAACCATTTAGGTATGTAACCAACATGATGATCTTTTACCCCTAAATACTCCAGTGTGTATTTCTTTAGAAACAAGATTATTAACCACAGCATAATTAGCAAAATCAGGAAGTTAACATTTCTGCAGTACCAAAGTCTATACTCTGTAGACCTTAAGCACCCATTGCCAGTTGACTTAATAAGGTGTTTTCAGAGCAGCAGCAGCAGCAACAAACCTTCTGATCCAGAATCGTGCCTTGCATTTGGATGTCACATCTCTTTAGTCTTCTTTTAATCTGGAAGAGTCCCTCAGTACTTCTTTGTCTTTCGTTGTCTTGACTTTAATGAACTCCCTCCCGCCCTTCCTTCCTTTTTTCCTCCCTCCCTTCCTTAAAATACACCAGTTATTTTGTAGAATCCCCCTTATTTGGGGTTTTCCTGGTCTTTCTTAATTATTAGATTAAGGTCATGCACTTTGGGCAGGTACACCATAGAAGTGATGTGTCCTTCTCATTGCCATATCAGGAGGCACGTGATGTCGTCTTGATCATGTGGTTATGGTGGTGTTTGCCATATTTCTTCATGGTAAAGTGGGAAAATTTTTTGAGACTATGAACTACGAAAATATCTCATTTTTTATCATATTTTTGCCATCATAAGTTTTAGCATCCATTGATGATTCTTGCCTGAATTAATTATATGATAGTTGTCGAATAGTGATTTTCTGATTCCATTTCTTCTACATTTATTAGTTGGCATTCTACTGCAAGTGAGACCTTTTTCTTTCTTTATTGTATGTTTATGTCAATATATATCGTTACCATCATGTTTTTTTATAACAGCTTTATTGAGACATAATTCACATACCATAAAATTCACTCATTCTAAAGTGCACAATTCAGTGAGTTTTAGTATATTACAGAATTGTGCAACCATCACCACTATCTAGTTGTAATGCATTTTTATCACCCCAAAAAAGAAACCCCTGCCCATTAGCAGTCACCCTGTTTCCTACTCCCTCCTCCTGCTGGAAACCACTAATCCACTCTCTGTCTCTACGAATTTGCCTATTATGGGCACTTCATGTGAATAAAATCATACAATATATGGTCATTTGTGACTGACTTCTTTTGTTTCGCATACTGTCTTGAAGCTCCATCCATGTTGTAGCATGTATCAGTACTTCATTCTATTGCTGAATAATATTCCATTGTATGGATATACCTCATCTTGTTTATTCATCAGTTGATGGACATTTGGGTTGTTTCTACTTTTTGGCTACTATGAATAATGAATAAATATCCAGGCACAAATATTTGTGTGGACATATGTTTTCAATTCTCAAGTATACTTTGGAGTGAAATTGCTAGATCATATAGTAACTTTAACTCTTGAGGAACTGCCAAACTCTTACCATTGTGCTGTACAATTTTACATTGCCTCTAGCAATGTATGTATGATGGTTCCAGTTTCTCTACATACTTGTCAACACTTACACTGTCTTGTCTTTTATTTTAGCCATGCTTACAAATGGCATCTCATTTTGGTTTTGATTTGCATTTCCCTGATATCAAGTATCTTTTCAGGTGCTTATTGGCCATTTGTATATATTTGTCAGAAAAATGTCTATTCAAATCCTTTGCCCATTTTTAAATTGAGATGCCTTTTTATCACTCAGTTGTGAGAATTACTCGGTTTTGCACAATATGTGTTTCTAAGTTTTTTTTTGTTTTTTTTGTTTTTTGCGGTACGCGGGCCTCTCACTGTTGTGGCCTCTTCCGTTGCGGAGCGCAGGCTCTGGACGCGCAGGCTCGGCGGCCATGGCTCACGGGCCCAGCCGCTCTGCGGCCTGTGGGATCTTCCCAGACCAGGGCACGAACCCGTGTCCCCTGCATCGGCAGGTGGACTCTCAACTACTGCACCACCAGGGAAGCCCCTCTAAGTTGTTTTTATGTTAAAATAATCAGTTATTTATTGTCTACAGTGGATTATCCTCTGTAGTCTTAAATTTCTAATAAGAATAAATTAAGGTGTTTATTTGCATGTAAATCCCCAACATAAGAAATCTAACATAAGTATTTAAAAATTTCTGTCTGTTCCCTTCCCAGTGTCATTCTCTTTCCTTTCTTTCCAGAGATGAAAACTATCCCTTTATGTTGGTTCTTTCAACTAATGTGAGGATATTTGTATTTCTCTCTCTGGGGAAAATTCAGTAGGCGTTTCATATTGAACCCAAACTTGTCATGATACAGAGTTACAATTTGCATTCTATAATTTGAAGTCTAATTCAATCGTGAGGCTCACTTAATTTTGTAATTTGCAGATTGCTTCATATTGTTAGTGGCAACAACTAGGTTTATTTCATGTTTGATTTTAGTTATTAACTTTACATTTTTTTTTTTTTTTTTTTTTTGCGGTACCGGGCCTCTCACTGCTGTGGCCTCTCGCGTTTCGGAGCACAGGCTCCGGACGCGCAGGCCCAGCGGCCATGGCCCACGGGCCCAGCCGCTCCGCGGCATGCGGGATCCTCCCGGACCGGGGCATGAACCCGCGTCTCCCGCATTGGCAGGCAGACTCCCAACCACTGCGCCACCAGGGAAGCCCCCTAACTTTACATTTATCATTACTTTTTAAAAAAATATTTATTTACTTGGCTGCGTCAGGTCTTAGTTGGGGCATGCAGGCTCAGTAACTGTGGCTTGCGGGCTCTAGAGCGCAGGCTCCGTAGCTGTGGCGCGCAGGCTTAGTGGCCCTTTGGCATGTGGGATCTTAGTTCCCCAACCAGGGATCGAACCGGCATCCCCTGCATTGCAAGGCGGATTCTTAACTATTGGACCACCAGGAAAGTCCCCTATCGTTACTTTTAATAATTCTTTTTTGTGATTTTTATGTTATTCATTATGATCATCTGTGGTGCCTATCCCCATATTTCTCAAAAGCCTGTATTAAGATTTGCTTAAGTCAGGTTACTGCATTCAGCATCAAACCTTTTAAAAAGCTGCTAGTACTTTGGTTTTAGCATATTATACTTGTTAGAGGACAACAGTAATGAGAGGGCATTTTAATAAGTATTCCATATTTTAAGTTCAGGGTCTGATAACTATAACTGTTACATTTGACTTGAGTTTTATACTTTTCTCTCTTCTGCCTTCTGTTAGTGGTGCTAGAAAACACTGAGATGATAAAATATTGGCAGCAAGTAACGTTTTAACTATATGATATTGGGGGGAAATTTCTTATCATTATTGTTTACATTCTTCAGCCTGACAGAAAAATATTTATTCTGAATATTTGACTAAACTTTATCTATGAAACATGAAAAAGTTTTAATGGGTAATTTGCAATTAATTTGATAGCCCATAGATTCAAATGTTGGAAATCAGTTCCCTGGGTTGATCAGAGGATCAACCTGGGATTGCCTCTTTCAGATATGATTTTTGCTCAAGATTGTGTTTGATAAACCAGCTGTAATAATTGATAGATTTATTTAAGCCTGAAACTAATTATTGGTTTTACAGAAAAGAAAGACCTACGTGAAGTTCTTACATTGGTAAACCCTAGATTACCTAGATTGGTAAGCCCTAGGTTAATCATATGAGCCAAGGAAACTTTTTTTTTTAATCTTATTGAAGTGTGGTTGATCTACAATGTTGTTAATTTCTGCTGCACAGCAAAGTGACTCAGTTATACGTATATATACTTTTTCATATTCTTTTCCATTTTGTTTATTTTATTTTATTTTCTATTTTTTTTTGCGGTACGCGGGCCTCTCCCTGCTGTGGCCTCTTCCGTTGCGGAGCACAGGCTCAGCGGCCATGGCTCACGGGCCCAGCCGCTCCGCGGCATGTGGGATCTTCCCGGACCGGGGCACAAACCCGTGTCCCCTGCATCGGCAGGCGGACTCTCAACCACTGCGCCACCAGGGAAGCCCCCATTTTGTTTTTTCACAGGATATTGAATATAGTTCCCTGTGCTGTACAGTAGGATCTTGTTGTTTATCCATCCTACATATAATCGTTTGCATCTGCTAATCCCAAATTCCCAGTCCATCCCTCCCCTACCCCGCTTCCCCTTGGCAATCACAGGTCTGGCAAAGAACTTACTCTTGCTTTCTAGTATTAATTCAAATGTATGTAAATTTCAGATGTCAACTTAGAGTAGAAATTTAAATTAAGCATAATATATTTCAAATAATTTTTAATTTTTAAAAAGTTTCTGTGGAAAGAAAATTTATGGAAAAAGTGATTTCGCTAGGTTTTTTTTTTAAACCTAAAAATTATGTAACCTATTAATTACTGCATTGAGAGTTATTAGAGCTGATTTTGACACTCTTTGTTTCAGTTTTCTATACTGTGATTTACAAGTCTGTAAATTGGGATAGTTGTTTACCTTTCACCTCAGGAGGTAGTATGAAAACAGAATTTGAATGAATGTATATTTTCTCCTCATGGACTAAAATAAAATAGCCTTTGAATTAGAACAGTGGCATTAATAATTCATGAAGAAATCTCAAAAAATAAAAATATCATTTTCTAAATTTTTGTTTTTGTTCTTCTTTTAAGAGTAAAATTCCAGTTGGAATTAAAGCTGGGAGTTCTAATAAGGTGAGTCACTTTTCTTCATTAAATATTTCTGCTTTACATAGTGAAACTTGCCCCTTACTGCTTGTTGTAGTTGCTGAAGAGAACCATGATATGGTTAGTTAGGAATGGACACATATTTGTATGAGAATCCCAAATCCTTAATTTTGTAGCAAGCAGTGAGGTGTAGTGTATTCTTTACAATTAAACTATATAGCTTCTTTTGAAATACTTTAGTTGTGTTTTTAGAACTTCTAGAATAACTATAAAGTACTGTAGTCAGTGTCAGTTTACCTAATCAACAGGCATTTTGTCAGGCGTGTATTTTTACTCTTCTGTTTCAGCTGTTTCCAACTATTTCAGTCATATTCAGGATTATATTGTATAAGAGTAAACAATTATCAAGATATTTTGAGCGTAGTACTTTTCAATGGCATTAAAAGGTTATCCTTTTCCTCTTATGGGGTATGTCATAATCTACTTGGCCATTCATATGTTTTTAAATAACAGTGTGTTTCTAGCTTTTCACTATCATACATATGTAATAAAGATCATCCTACCCTCTCTCTCTGCTTCCCTATGCATCCTCTCTCCATTTTCTTGTGCTCTCTACCTTTGCAGTCTTTGGTTTGCACTCCCTCTTTTATTTATTTTTGTTTCAGATCTACAATATATGTAGATTTTGTTAATTTTAATAGCTGCAAAATATTCAGTTGTATAGATATTTGTATAATCGTGTGAATAGCCATTCCTCTGTTGATGGACATTTCAGTTGTTTTCAGGTTTTTGCTATCACAAACAATGACGCACTGGCATCTTTGTCTTTCGTCGAATTGTGCACATATGTAAGAGTTTCTCTAGGTCTATATTTAGAAGTAAGATTGCTGGGCCAAAGGGGATGCCTGTCTCAACATTACAGGAGAGTACCAAATAACTTTCTAAAGTGGTTTTGGTTTTTGTGTTTAAATGTTGCTCTGGATATGGATTCAGCAGTGGGACTGCTGGCTCAAGGGTTTATTCATATTTACAGCTCTACATAAATAGTGTTAAATTACTTTCCCAAGAGGGTCTTCTCAGTTCACATCATCACCAACATACCAATGCAAATTGCTACATTTTTAATGTCTTTGCTTATTTATTAGGTGGAAATTTGTGACACATTTTCATTTGCATTTCTTCCATGTGTTAGGGATTCTGATAATAGGATATATCTATATTTAGTATACATCATCATTGACAAACTGACTCTTCTGCCAATGGAACCTGAAATAAAGACAAAGGTAATAATTGATACTAAACTTACATATTATGAATTTCTTTTCAGTACTTGAAAGTGGCAAACAATACCAAAGAATTAGAAGATTGTGAACAAGCTAGTAAACTGGGAGCAATTAACAGCACATTAAGGTAAATTTCATTTTAGTAGTATTAAGAAAATATTCCCTTGTTTAATTTATTTATGATAGAAATCTTTGGTTTTTCTTGTGATTTTGATTAAACATTAAAGTTTCAACTAATCTTTGAAAGGAAAAAGTTACTCTTTATCCTAAATTTCATGATAGCTTTGCTTCCTCTTAGCTTATTCGTTTTTAATTTCTAAGTCATCAATAATGACTATTAAAAAGGAAAAATTTAGGTGATTTCTCATTTAGCAGGGTTTATGGGTCCATTCTTCCTGATTATTATGGGAAAAGGAACTTGAATCTCTTAGTCTTTTTAAAATAGTAATTCAATCTATATGTTACATTTTGAATGGTAAAGGTTTCTATTAACGTAACTGTTAACGTTTCATAGATTTTTTTTTTCTGTTGACTTTATTTGCTCTAAGTACAAACCTGCTTTTGAAGGCCAACATGAGTAATTTGTAAGTGGTCTCAGATTATGCAGTATTAAATGACTGAGCAGATCTGTAGTTGTGAGTGGAGAAGGGAATATTACAGAAATTCTTTTTAATTTCCCTGTTAAGATTTGTAATTATGTACTATAATTGTTAAAGACAATAAAGTTAGTAGTTTTATGTATCTTATTTATTGATGAAAAATTCTAATATATAAAAGTAGAAAGGATAATATAATAAACACCCATATATCCTCTACTCCAAATGAATAAATGTTAACATTTTCTCCCATGTTTATGAGAAAAGAGAAATGCCAAAGATGAATTTGAAATCCCCTATGTTTATTCCCCAATCCTGTTTTCTTCCCTCTTTCCTTAGAGATAACTGAATTTGGTATGTATCCAAGTCCATGTTCTTGTTTTTAATTTATGTATATATATAGTTTGTGTATATGATTTTATTTTTCCTTTATGTAAATGATATAACGTGATAATTAACATTCTGCAACTCTTTTTACACTGCACATTTTGCTTTCTAGATATATCCATGTTAGAATGAGACAAATATCTTTTTTTTTAGCTGATAAATTGTTTTCATCATATAAATATGCCATATTTTGCTTATCTGTTCCCCTACTGATGGCCATTTAGGTTGTTTCAAATTTTTTACTTCTACAAATTATGCCACCTTGAGCATCCTTGCTAATGTTTTTTGTATATACTGGAAATAAAATTGCTGAACCCTAAGCGTGCCCTCTTGCAGCTGTTCTTCACATAGCCTGGTGGCTTTTCTAAAACACTTGTGTGGCTATGTATGGCCTCCAGCACTGCGAACTTGCTTTTTTCTCCACATCCTTGCCAAAAATTGGTAATGTTTGATAAGTGTGAAATAGTATCTCATTTTTCCTTAATTATATTTTGTTGATTATTAGTGAGTTTGGGCATTGTTTCCTCTTGTTTATTGGGCATTCCGGTTTCTTATTCATTCGACAAACGAATGCCTACAATATGCCAGGTGCTATTCTAGGATTATAGCAGTGTAAGTGGGAAAGAAATTCCAGCGCTCCTGCAGCTTAATCCTAGGCAGAGATGTGCAAGAAACAAGTAAAGTTAGTGCTAAGTAATAAAATGATGATGAGTGCCAGGCAGAAAAATGATGCAGGGAAGAGTGAGAGAGAGGGCTAGGGGTGAAGGTGATTGCACTGTTTTAAATTGTTGGTCCAAGAAGGCCAGAGTGATAACAGGCAAAGCGCTCATGAAGGCCTGAGTCATAATATGGCTGCCTGGGCATGTAGCGGGTGGGGAACAGTATTCCAGGCATGCATAATGGTTAGTAAAAGGCCCTGAGGCCAAAGCTTGCCTAGACTGCTTGAGGAAGCACAAGGCCAGTGTGGCTGGAGTATAGTGAACAAGGACAAAGGAATGGAAGACAAAATCAAAAGATGCTAGGGATGGAAGGGGGCAGGAGTAAGGTGAGGTGGAGATCTTGTAACATCTTGAAGACGCTTATTATGAATATTGCTTTTAAAACTGAGTGGAATGAAAAGTCACTGGAGGATTTTGAGAGTGTGTTGGGGAGCCAGGTGTTATGTCGTGGAAGCCTGCTTTATGTGGTTATTGTAGTAATCCTTGTAAGACATGATGGTGGTTTAGTTTAGGCTGGGGTGATGGCAGTGGAAATGATGAGAGGTGGTCAGATTCTGGATAGATTTTGGAGGTAGAGCTGAGAGTATTTGCTGAAGGATTGGATGTAGGGTATGAAAACAGAGAGGAGCTGAGAATGATTACAAGATTTGGTTGTAAAAAAAAAAAGGAGCTGCCATTTATTGAACTGGGGGCACCTACCGGAGGAGCAAGTTTGATGGGAAATTTTAGTTCAACCTTGGACTTGTTAAGTTTGAGCTGCCTGTGAAATGTCCAGCAGGCAGTTGGATATACAAGTCTCAATTTCAGGGGAGGGGTCTGGGCTATAGATAAAATGTGGGAGTCATTCAGTGAATGTGTGATATTTAAAAACCATAAACCTGAGTGAGATTACCAAGGAGAGAATGTAAATAGAGAAGTGATGCAGGGACTGGGCCTTAAGTTATCATAAGATTTTGAGGTAGATTGCCTGTTAATATTCTTTGCTATCTTTTCCTCCATTGGAGAAGGGGTGCATTTTAAAATTATTCTGTAGGCATTCTTCATATAATCTGATAATAATTCTTTGTTGCCTGTATGGGTTGTTAGGGCTTGTCTTTTAACTTTGCTTATGGATTTTTGTTGTTAAACTGAAGTTATTAATTTTTTAAACTTCTAAGTTTAACACACACATAATAAAGTATACAAATCTTAAGTATAAAGGCCAATTTAATTTTACAAAGTGAACCCTCTATTAGCCACCATCCAGAACAATATACTTGCTACCCAGAAGATCACATTATGTACTTTCCTAGCCATTACCACCTTCCAGAGTTAATCATGATTTTGAGTTATGTTAGTAAAGATTAGTTTTGCCCATTTATATACATGGAATAATATAGTGTGTATTCTTTTGTATCTGGCTTATTTTATGTAACATTATGTTGAATAATATTATGCTGGATGTCTTGGCCATTTCACAAAATATTTAGGTGGATATTTGCTGGTACATGTGGTATGCATTTCTGTGGAGAATATACCTAGGAGTGGAATTAAGAACTGCCAAATGGTTTTCCAAAATGACTGTACCAAAATACATTGCCGCTAGTAGTAGTGTACAGGAGTTCCTCATTCCACAACTTCTCCGACAATCGGAAGTGTAATTTTTAAACAGCTTTATGGAAGTGTAATTGACACACAGTAAACTGCACCTATTCAAAATGTACAATGTGATGTTTTGACATGTGTACGTTCACAAAAATCAGCACAATCACGATGGTTATGTCTGCACTCCCCAAAGTTTTCTCATGCCCCAGTGTGATCCCTCCATCCCATCCCTTCCTGTCCCTGTTTCCCACTTCAAAGATGACTACTTTAACTCACGGCACTGTCTTGATAGAAAACCCTAGGTTAAGCCCAAGAGATTCTTCTTTAAGTACCGTGGCATCCATCTTCATACTGACTTTTAGAAAAGCTGGACTAGATGACCTCTAAGGTTCCTTATAACTTGTTTATAAACCAACCTGGGCCAGCTCTATTAGCATTAGATTAACATTCCATATCTTTTCTGCTACCATGGCTTTAGGCAAGGGTTAGATGAAACGATCCAGAAAACTTCATCAAATAAGTGTGCTGAAAGTTCCTCTAAGTTAGTCATATTGCTCATAAGAAAATAGGCATTTATATCAAAATTGCTTTGTTCTTTACTATTTTCAGCAGAAGACTTATCTGATTAAACATAACTGTAGTTATCATTTTAGCTCTAACTAGAGCTTAGGCATTCTTGTTTTATGGCATCATATATTTCAACTGAGTCACCTATGATATAAAATTTTCCATTAACTTTTATGAAGTTAGTTATATATTCCCATAGGAGAAAAAAAGTCCCATGGTAAATTGAATTGGAAATTTTTATTGGTAAAGTTGTAGTGCGGCCAGCCTTATATACTTCCTGTAGTCATTATGCTATGCAGCAGCTTCTCAAATACAAAATAAGTTATTGGCTGTGACAGTACCACATTTATGAATACCTGATATATACTTGGTACATCATTTTTTTTTTGCCTCATTTTTTTTCCTTTAGGGAATAAAGATGGTATATATGCTACCATCATGTATTTAAGACAGAGAAGGTCTGAATATAGGTTAAAGTGAATATAGGTCAAAGTTTATTTGAATGAGTGTAGTTGTTCCTTTATCAGTCCTCCAGGTCAGAAATCTTGATCATAGGACTTCCCTGGTGGTGCAGTGGTTAAGCATCTGCCTGCCAATGCAGGGGACACGGGTTCGAGCTCTGGTCCGGGAAGATCCCACATGCCGCGGAGCAACTAAGCCCGTGCGCACAACTACTGAGCCTGCGCTCTAGAGCTCGCGAGCCACAACTACTGAGCCCGCAAGGCACAACTACTGAAGCCCACGCACCTAGAGCCTGTGCTCTGCAACAAGAGAAGCCACTGCATTGAGAAGTCCATGCACCACAACGAAGAGTAGCCCCCGCTTGCCGCAACTAGAGAAAGCCCATGCACAGCAATGAAGACCCAATGCAGCCAAAAATAAATAAATAAATGTATTTATTAAAAAAAAGAAATCTTGAACATAGATTTTGTTAAATGTGACATAATGTGTAAAATGAATGATATACTGTGATGAAAGTGACATTGGTGTTACTAGGGAATAGCACATTGGATGGAAGATCCTAGAAATGCATTTTTTAGTATTTTGGGTTGTATAAGTAGAGAAGCAATTTAAATTAAAAGAATTATGAAAGTAAATTTAATTCCTACTTTAGGAAAAAATAATACATAGTTAACTACAATTTCTAAGTCAATTAAAAAGACCAGCCTGAAAAAAAAAAAAAAAAAGACCAGCCTGAATTTCGTGTTTAACTACGTCTTATGTATATTTGTAAATTAGTTTTCTGGTCAAAGTAGTTATCATTGAACTAGGGCTAAAATAGTTTTAATATAGTTAAGAAATATAAATTACAGAAATAAATATGTCTTTCGTATAACTTGTTTTAATCATTCCTTCATGTGACTGCTAACTGAATTTGTAACACCATCTAATTAATAAAGACGTGATCTCAGATTATCTATTTTTAGTACACTAGAATACAGTGTTAAAGTTTTCAACTCCAGATTTAATCCTTTTTCTTTTTTATTCCTCCTTCCCATAGTAATCAAAGCAGAGAAGCTTTCATTGACTGGGCAAGATATGATGATTCACAGGATCACTTTTGTGAACTTGATGGTAATAAAAGAAACTATTGTAATTACATTATTTTAACTTTAACCCTTTTAAGACCCTTAAATCAGTGAAGTTACAGTCAGAGTTATAGCTTAAAGACACAGGATGTTGTATGTGGATCTTATTATTCATAATGGTGTTTATTGAGAACCGATGTTCCAGGCTCTGTGCTAAGTGCCTTAAGTACATTATTTCTTAGCTTTACAACTATTATTTTATATCTGGGGAAACTGTCTCAAAAAGACAAAGTAACTTGCCCAAGATCACACAGTAGCAAGAGGCTGAGACAGGATTTAATCCCAGATCTGACTGAATCCCAAACCTGTCTTCTTTCCATTGTGACACCCCACCTCCTATGGACCTCTAATTCAAGCCACTTAGTTATATATAGGTCTGTGACCATGTTATAGAAATGTTCACACTCGAATTAGTTGGAGGTCTCAACAAACTAACATAAAGACACCTTCCAACATCGTGGAGGACTCTAATTTGACTTCCCCACAGCCCTCTTTCCAAGAGTCCCCTGGAATGGAACAAATGGTAGTTCAGTAGTAACTACCACTTCTTTTAACAGAAAATAATTGACGTGACTCAAAATTTTTTATCTATAGGAGAATACTCCCAATAATTGTGTTGAGTAGGCTTAAATCATTCATTTGGCCTCTCTTTACCTTTTACCTTGGTATTGTTATTTTCTGGTGGTAGAAAAGAATTTGGGGTTCAACCATGCATAACTGAAAACAGGCAGCAGAAGTTCTTCTGAATTTTTAAAGCATCTGGCATGGTTTGCTTTCTAAAGACTTGTTTTAAAGATTCTTATGTAGAATTGTGTTTTTAATGCTGTCTGTAATGGAATAAATTACAGGGCGCTTCTACAATAGTATGGTAAATTGAGAAGATGCTGGGAGAGGGAGTGTTATTACCATGTTTTGTATGGTTTCAGCAAGGAAATTGTTAAGAAATCTGAACAAAGTTTTTTTTGATATGATAATGGGCAATTCATAAATACCCCTATTATGATATTTGGAATTGGCAACGGTTTTATCAGAGCAAGCCGTTGTTCCTGGGTAAGCACTCACGTGACTGACTGCTCTCATTTGCTTTTTGGCTGTCAATCTAATTATATTTGAGTGTTTAACACTCATAGTCACTTCTTTCCAACTTCTCATGTATTCTTTTATTAAAATATTCTGGATAGTGCTTATTTAACAGGTTTTCAGATTAAAAAATCATTTCTGTGAGTATATATTTCTCTTTAGGTATTTAGTAAAAAATACTCAATTGTAGAGATTGCTTGCTATGATTAAATTGATGTGTTCTATTATCTGTCATCAGTATAAATAGTGTTAATTAATTTTTCAGTAGTAGCTTCTTAAATCGTAAAAGTGGAAGAGGTGTCCTATAAAAATTTCCATAAAATCGTCCTTTAAAAATTTTAGGATTACATATTAAAATAACTAGTTGTTTTTATATTTTTTAAATTAATTAATTTTTGGCTGCATTGGGTCTTCGTTGCTGCGCGTGGGCTTTCTCTAGTTGTGGCGAGCTGGGGCTACTCTTCGTTATGGTGTGCAGGCTTCTCACTGTGGTGGCTTCTCTTGTTGCGGAGCATGGGCTCTAGGTGCATGGGCTTCAGTAGTTGTGGCACGTGGGCTCAGTAGTTGTGGCTCGTGGGCTCTAGAGCGCAGGCTCAGTAGTTGTGGCACACGGGCTTAGTTGCTCTGCGGCATGTAGGATCTTCCCGGACCAGGGCTCAAACCCGTGTCCCCTGCACTGGCAGGCGGATTCCTAACCGCTGTGCCACCTGTTCTTATATTTTATGTAATTCTTAAACACGTGAAACCATGCTACTAGTTGTATTACCACGATTCTCCTGGGTAGTAATGTTCATGTGTGTCCCAAAGTTTTTTACCTGCAGTTGAAAAAGAATACTATCAGAGTAGCTTTGGAGTCATTGTTTAGTTATTTCAGTAATCTAAAATCATTAGATTAGGGACTTCCCTGGTGGTCCAGTGGCTAGGACTCTGTGCTCCCAGTGCAGGGGGCCTGGGTTCGATCACTGGTCAGGGAACTAGATTCCGCGTGCCGCAACTAAGACCCGACGCAGCTAAATAAATAAATAAGTATTTAAAAATAAAATCATTGGATTAAAACAAAAAGTCTAAAGAATGTTCACTCCAGTTATTGGAATATAGTCAAACACCCTTGCTCTCTGCTGTTTTGTTTTTGGTTTTATCATTATTTGAAAGGAAAGATGATCCTCATAGATCAAATAATAGGTTTTTAAATAATTCAGCGGTTTAAGGTAAGCCGCTCTCCCTACCTCTATTTTTTTTTTTGATATTGTTTTTATGCATGGCTTGCTGCTTCCTTTGCTTCAGGTTTCTGCTCAAATGTCACCTCCTCAGAGAAGCCTGCTGTCATAAAAGAGTAACCACTTTCACTTTCTATCTCTGCACTGCTGCCTGCTCCCAGAGTACTAAGAACTATGTGAGAAACACTATTTAGTTTATCTGTATGTTGTCTGTCTTCATCTAGATTGTGAGTGACTTGAGAGCAAGGACCGTGTCTTTTTCTTCACGACTGTATCCCTAGTGCCTAGAACACTGCCTGGCCATGGTTCATGCCCAGTAAATATTTGCTCAATGAAGTAGTTAGTTCATAAATAACCTGAACAGTGTGATAGATTTTTACTTTTTATTTTTCCCCTTAAAACAGGTTCATTGATACATTAAAAATATTGCTTAAAACACTGGTTTCTAAATCTGGCTGTGTATCAGAATTACTTGGATGCTTTATAAACTATAGATTCTCCTTGACTGAGGAAATTATGTTTTAATAGTGAGTTAGTGGCAGTTTGGGGTAGCGTTGGAGATGGAGGCTTGTAGACCCAATCCTGAGTCTGTAACCTTATATTTTTTGTCTGTCCATAAGCAAAAAGCTTACATGCTAAGTTGTCCTATGCAACCATTACGTATTAAGAGATATATGGGTTAGAAGGTGGGAAGGATGCCTGGCACCATAGAGCATGCAGTGTGGCCTCGTAACTCTAACACTAAATTAGGACAGTGAAAAGAAAATTCAGCTGGGGAAAAAAGGTGTACTTGAGGAGGAGGAAAAAATATTGGTTCAAGTTGATGAATTCCCAGAATTAGGTATTTTGATTCAGTAGTAATTCTTTGAATCCTTAGGTATTGGTTAGCATGGTCAAAAAGAAAGAATAGCTTTGGAGCAGGTTTGTAGAGGGAGGAAAAAGAGAAAACTTTTTGAGGGGAGGACTTAATAGGGATCCAAGAGCATTACCTGAACATATGATACAGCTGTACAAATGGAAAGAAGTTATAGTTTGGGAACAATTTAATTATGATCATGTCACAGGTGGCCCTGGGACTAAGGATGGGTGTGTTTATAGGGAATCTCAGCCTGTGTATGCTTTTTCCCACATACGTTCCTCACTGTGGATGTCATGAAATTCTTGTCAGTATAGGTCAGGGGCTGACAAACTTTTTCTTCTGTAAATGGGCAGACAGTAAATATTTTAGGCTTTGTGAACCATATGGTCTCTCTTACAACTGCTCAACTCTGCCATAATAACGTGAAAGTGGCACATAAGCAAATGAACATGACTTGTGTTCCCATAAAACTTTCTTTACAAAAATACACAGCAGACCAGACTTGGCCTGTGGGCCATAGTTTGCTGATACCTTCTGTAGGTTAACAAAACACCTTTTTCATGATTTGAAAAAGTATTAAATTTTTTAAAACAACTTTTGATTTGGGAACTAAGGGAATGCACACTAAGAACATTAAGAACGTAAGTTTACTTAAGTACTTTAAAAACTGATATAATTGATTTTATTCATGTGACTTTCTACTTCCTTAGAGTATATTTTAAATCCATATACTTTAATATTTGAATCCAGGGTTTTTTTTTTCTTTGTTTGTTGTTTAATTGGGCGAAGAGGTGATACTAATTCAATCTTCACATTCATAGATGACTGTACGTAAGTGAAGGCTTATGTGTGTGCACATACGTTCTTTATACATGTGTGTATACATGTATATGTCAATGGGTATATATTTATGATATTAATATTTCTAAAGCTTATATACATAACTGAGTCAATTTTGCAAGTGAACTTGAGAACAGCTCAAAGAAATTTGAAATATATAACAGAAATTAGTGAATTGTAAAACTTAAAATTTTACTGTAAAATCCATATTTCGTTAACTAAATGATTTGAATTTTTATTTTTCAATTAAGATTTTTTAAATTATTGTTTTAAGTCCTGATCAGTAAATGTCCTTCAACAGTTTCTGTTCATCCATCTGTAAGTTAGCGTTTTCTGTGCTTTAACTTATTTAGTGGAATATCTATATAATGTTAGTGCTGGAAATAGAGCCAATATTCTTCAAAATCATGTTTTCATTGTCTGTAAGTTAGACACCACTCGTTTAGTAATGATACGTTATGATTATCTTTGTACTCTTTATACATCACAAAAGTATCAGGTGGTTTTTGAAAGGTATGGATCAGGATGCTGCTTTTTTTCCCCTTAAGATTATGGATCATCTCAATCTACGGTCATTGAATGACCAATGAATATTTTTGACTGATAGGTAATGAAAGCAAGAGGGCCCATATTTTAATGACCATGTTTGTCCCTGTTTCAAGTCAGGTGTCTATATACCATTGATTTAATACCGTGACACCAAAAATTAGGAAGCATATACATAAAAGAATACATCCATGCCAACATACATAGCATTTCAGCTTATAGGTGGTATGAGCATAGATGTGTGAAGCATAGTCATTATAATTTTTCTGTAGATCGCAAAGCATGTGCTTCCCTTTTCTACCCAGAATGTGACCATTAAGACCATTTTTCTTTATCTTTTGTATCCCCCAGAGATCTCTATCAAAATGTTGTCCAAATAGTGGAGATCTAGTAAATACTAATTTGAGTTTCAACACAGAAAATGGTTATTTAATTTTAAATGTGTTAATAAATTCTTGAAGTTGTGCCTACTCACCAATATGTTAACCAATTAATATGTTAACCAATATATTAACATTGGTAAAAATAAATTTGTAACTTTTTTTTTTACTACAACATTGTGTAACTCTATGAATGATTGAATTTGAATCACAAAGTTACTACACCATTTACTTCCTAAGTCCAAGTAGAAAGTATCAGGGAAATCTTTTCTTTTTTTTTAAGATACAATATGTGCAAACAAAGTAAATGTTTCAAGTATGTGTTTAGGTAGATATATACATAGGGGGGCAATCACATAAAATATTAAGAACAGGTTATGATTCTGTTAGGTCTTTTCAGTCCTGCTGCTTAAAACTTAAATGATTAATGCCTCTAATAAGGTAAAGCCTGTTACATTCCGTAAGAGGGCATTGAGTGTCCAAAAGAAAGGGAGCAGTTATATTTCCTCTCTCAAGTTCAAGTTATTTTAAGTCCTGGGTCAAGGACAGTCACAAGTGTGCTAACCACTCTACCATTTAAGTTGGAGATGACTTGAAAGCGTAGCATTTCTCTAACCTTTGGATAGTCCTGTTTGCTTTGTAATGGTAAATTTTAGATAAATAGTGAAATGTGGATGGTTTCATGAATTGTTTCTTGTTCAGATGAGAGATCTCCAGCTGCTCAGTATGTAGACCTTTTGCTGAATCCTGAGCGTTACACTGGCTATAAAGGGCCCTCTGCGTGGAGAGTGTGGAACAGCATCTACGAAGAAAACTGTTTCAAGTAACTGGAGGGGGTAGGGGAAAGAGGAGGATTGACTAGAGGGAGGGTGGAAGAAGGGGAATACTTGTTTCTCTTGGAAAAAATTAATCAAAATGTCAAACCATTTTACGTTTGAGTTTTGTATTTTCTTTTTCAGACCTCGATCTGTTTATCGTCCTTTAAATCCTCTGGCACCCAGCCGAGGTGGGTTTTTGATACATTTTCATGCTTTTAGAAATTGTTTACGAGATACCTTTGTAATTATATGTTGAGAAAATTTTCAACTATTTTATATTTTTGCTTACTTTGAATGATCAAAAGTACAAGATTAGTTCATAGTTAGGTCTCAAGATTTCCACGTTTTATATAATTACTGTCATTTATTGACTGCCTGATATGTGCCAGACCCTAAACTAGGAGCTATATATAAAATAAATTAGAATATATGGGTAATCCATATATATTAGAGGTTCCTGGGGAACTGGTAAAAATCTGAATGCCCGGGCCCTGTCCCATAACAGTTGTCACAGTCTTTGGAATTCGGACCCAGGCGTTGGTCTTTTTTAAGCTCTCCAGATGATTCCAGTATGCAGCCGCTTTCAGAACCAGTGACTCATAGCATGCTTCTCTGACTTCAGTACGCATACAAATCACCTAGGAGCCTTGTTAAATACAGGTTCTGATTCTGTAAGTCGTGGGTGAGACTCCCAGGTGATGCCCAAGTGCTGGTCGATGCACGGCACTCTGATTCAGAAGGATGCAGAGAAGTATCAGAAAGTTAGGTTGCCACTTTGCCACATCAGGCTGTTGAGCACATGAAATGTGGCTAGTGTGAAACTAAATTTTACATTTTACGTCATTTTAGTTCATTTCAGCTTAAAAACTGAAGCAGTATAAAATATTTTTGCCATTGAACAGAACCTGATTGTTTTGGTAGAACTACTTTAACTCTTGCATCACAAAACAAACTGTTGATGTACTGCAGTGCATGTATACCTTTTACTTTTTAAAATGTGGATATTAGAAAACATTACAAATTTTTATTAGAAAAAAATTTTAATTACATATATGGCTGTCGTTATAGTTCTATGGGACAGCATTATCTTACATAGTTGGAGTTTATTCAGTATAAAATTATTAGGCGTATCCTCAATCTATTCTCAACGAGGACTCAAACCCTGGGAGCAGCCCTGTGATTGAAGTGCCATTCTAATGCTTTCTTTAGACCAGGATTGATTTAGGAACTTGAATTTCCTGGTCTAGATTCATCTCTTTAGGCATTTCTCAGAACCAGAGTGACTTAGGAAGTTTGATGAATGGACTACTCTCAGATGTGCACTCACAGTATGGCCAGCAGTTTTCCCAAATTCATCCTGAAACTGCTTGGGCAAGATAATCAAAGTGTGAAGAAGGTGTGCATGGCTTCTTATCCTTTGTCTTTTTTACTACTTTTACCTCATAACTTTTCCGTTTTCAACTTAAATGTTTTTATTATACAAGATTTTATAAAAATTGAAACAATGCAAAAGTTACATAAAAAGGGAACGCTTCCCCCACCCCTACCTCCACACACTTTTTCTTTTCTGTAGTACAGAGTTTGGAAGGTGTCCTTTCAGACCTTTTCTATGATCACTTACTCTTTTATTTATTTATTTATTTATTTTGCGGTACGCGGGCCTCTCACTGTTGTGGCATCTCCCATTGCGGAGCACAGGCTCCGGATGCGCAGGCCCAGCGGCCATGGCTCATGGGCCCAGCCGCTCTGCGGCATGTGGGATCTTCCCGGACCGGGGCACGAACCCGTGTCCCCTGCATCGGCAGGTGGACTTCAACCACTGTGCCACCAGGAAAGCCCTCTCTTTTTTTTTTTTTTTTTACATCTTTTTTTTTGGCTGTGCTGGGTCATCATTACTGTGCGCGGGCTTTCTCTAGTTGTGGCGAATGGGGGCTACTGTTCGTTGCAATGCACAGGCTTGTCATTGTGGTGGCCTCTCGTTGCGGAGCACGGGCTCTAGGCGTGCAGGCTTCAGTAGTTGTGGCTCGCGGGTTCTAGAGCGCAGGCTCAGTTGTGGTGTACGGGCTTTGTTGCTCCGCGGCATGTGGGATCTTCCCGACCAGGGCTTGAACCCGTGTCCCCTGCACTGGCAGGCAGATTCCTAACCACTGTATCACCAGGGAAGCCCTTTTTTTTAACATCTTTATTGGAGTATAATTGCTTTACAGTGTTGTGTTAGTTTCTGCTGTATAACAGTGAATCAGCTATCTGTATACATATCTCCCCATATCCCCTCCCTCTTGCGTCTCCCTCCCACCCTCCCTATCCCACCCCTTTAGGTGGTCACAAAGCACCGAGCTGATCTCCCTGTGCTATGCTGCTCTTCCCACTAGCTAGCTATTTTACATTTGGCAGTGTATATATGTCCAGGCTACTCTCTCATTTCGTCCCAGCTTACCCTTCTCCCTCCCCGTGGCCTCAAGTCCATTCTCTATGTCTGCATCTTTATTCCTGTCCTGCCCCTAGGACAGGATCAGTTTTTGTTTTTTTTTTATATTCCATATATATGGATCACTTACTCTTAAAGCAGAAAATATAATTGTTCATTTAATAAAAGCATCAAGTCCTAAGAAATACTTCACTTCCATATTATGATAAACTAGAGACATGAGGCTGTAGGAAAGATGAAGAGAGGAAGGAAAGTGCATAGAGAAAAGGATAGAGAGAGGAAAGAGGAGCAGAGAAAAAACAAGTGTAGAAGAGGGAGACAAAAGACTAGGTAAGGGAGAGAGTGGGTCCTGGGTGAAAAGTGGGTACCCCAGGAAGTAATGCAATAGTTCTCACTAATGCTGTTTATATGCTTTCTCCACTGAAACTGCTAATTGTCGATTAACAGCTGTTTAATATTTTTTTTGAATTTTTGAATTTTATTTTTTTACACAGCAGGTTCTTATTAGTCATCCATTTTATACACATCAGTGTATACATGTCAATCCCAATCTCCCAATTCATCACACCACCACCACCACCTGCTGCTGCTTTCCCCCCTTGGTGTCCATACGTTTGTTCTCTACATCTGTGTCTCACTTTCTGCCCTGCAAACTGGTTCATCTGTACCATTTTTCTAGGTTCCACATATATGCGTTAATATACGATACTTGTTTTTTTCTTTCTGACTTACTTCACTCTGTATGACAGTCTCTGGATCCATCCACGTCTCTATAAATGACCCAATTTTATTCCTTTCTATGGCTGAGTAATATTCCATTGTATATATGTACCACATCTTCTTTATCCATTTGTCTGTCGACGGGCATTTAGGTTGCTTCCATGACCTGGCTATTGTAAATAGTGCTGCAATGAACATTGGGGTGCATGTCTCTTTTTGAATTATGGTTTTCTCTGGGTTTAGGCCCAGTAGTGAGATTGCTGGGTGATATGGTAATTCTATTTTTAGGTTTTTGTTTTTGTTTTTGTTTTTGTTTTTTGTGGTATGCGGGCCTCTCACTGTTGTGGCCTCTCCCGTTGCGGAGCACAGGCTCCGGGTGCTCAGGCTCAGCGGCCATGGCTCACAGGCCCAGCTGCTCCGTGGCATGTGGGATCTTCCCGGACCGGGGCACGAACCCATATCCCCTGCATCGGCAGGCGGACTCTCAACCACTGCACCACCAGGGAAGCCCTATTTTTAGGTTTTTAAGGAACCTCCATACTGTTCTCCATAGTGGCTGTATCAATTTACATTCCCACCAACAGTGCAAGAGGGTTCCCTTTTCTCCACACTCTCCAGCATTTGTTGTTTGTAGATTTTCTGATGATGTCCATTCTAACTGGTGTGAGGTGATACCACATTGTAGTTCTGATTTGCATTTTCTAATAATTAGTGATGTTGAGCAGCTTTTCATGTGCTTCTTGGCCATCTGTATATCTTCTTTGGAGAAATGTCTATTTAGGTCTTCTGCCCATTTTTGGATTGGGTTTTTTTTTAATATTGAGCTGCATGAGCTGTTTATATATTTTGGAGATTAATCCTTTGTCCGTTGATTTGTTTGCAAATATTTTCTCCCATTCTGAGGGTTGTCTTTTCGTCTTGTTTATGGTTTCCTTTGCAGTGCAGAAGGTTTTAAGTTTCATTAGGTCCCATTTGTTTATTTTTATTTCCATTACTCTGGGAGGCAATCAAAAAAGATCTTGCTGTGATTTACATCAAAGAGTGTTCTTCCTATGTTATCCTCTTAAGAGTTTTATAGTGTCCGGTCTTACATTTAGGTCTCTCATCCATTTTGAGTTTATTTTTGTGTATGGTGTTAGAGAGTGTTCTAATTTCATTCTTTTACATGTAGCTGTCCAGTTTTCCCAGCACCACTTATTGAAGAGACTGTCTTTTCTCCATTGTATATCCTTGCTTCCTTTGTCATAGATTAGTTGACCGTAGGTGCATGGGTTTATCTCTGGGCTTTCTATCCTGTTCCATTGATCTATATTTCTGTTTTTGTGCCAGTACCATATTGTCTCGATTACTGTAGCTTTGTAGTATAGTCTGAAGTCAGGGAGTCTGATTCCTCCAGCTCCACTTTTTTCCCTCAAGACTGGTTTGGCTATTCGGGGTCTTTTGTGTCTCCATACAAATTTTAAGATTTTTTGTTCTAGTTCTATAAAAATGCCATTGGTAATTTGATAGGGATTGCATTGAATCTGTAGATTGCTTTGGGTGGTATAGTCATTTTCACAATATTGATTCTTCCAGTCCAAGAATATGGTAGATCTCTCCATCTGTTGGTATTATCTTTAATTTCTTTCATCAGTGTCTTATAGTTTTCTGCATACAAGTCTTTTGTCTCCCTAGGTAGATTTATTCCTAGGTATTTTATTCTTTTTGTTGCAGTGGTAAATGGGAGTGTTTCCTTAATTTCTCTTTCAGATTTTTCATCGTTAGCATATAGGAATGCAAGAGATTTCTGTGCATTAATTTTCTATCCTGCAACTTTACCAAATTCATTGATTAGCTCTAGTAGTTTTCTGGTGGCATCTTTAGGATTCTCTGTATGTAGTATCATGTCGTCTGCAAACAGTGACAGTTTTACTTCTTCTTTTCCAATTTGTATTCCTTTTATTTCTTTTGCTTCTCTGATGCTGTGGCTAGGACTTCCAAAACTATGTTGAATAATAGTGGTGCGAGTGGGCAGCCTTGTCTTGTTCCTGATCTTAGAGGAAATGCTTTCAGGTTTTCACTGTTGGAAATGATGTTTGCTGTGGGTTTGTCATATATGGCCTTTATTATGTTGAGGTCGGTTCCCTCTGTGCTCACTTTCTGGAGAGTTTTTATCATAAAAGGGTGTTGAATTTTGTCAAAAGCTTTTTCTGCATTGTTGAGATGATCATATGGTTTTTACTCTTCAGTGTGTTGATATGGTGTATCACACTGATTGATTTGCATATATTGAAGAATCCTTGCATCCCTGGGATAAATCCCACTTGATCATGGTGTTTTATCCTTTTAATGTATTGTTGGATTCTGTTATTTTTGTTGAGGATTTTTGCATCTGTATTCATCAGTGATATTGATCTGTAGTTTTCTTTTTTTGTAGTATCTTTGTTTGATTTTGGTGTCAGGGTGATGGTGGCCTCATAGAATGAGTTTGGGAGTGTTCCTTCCTCTGCAATTTTTTGGAAGAGATCGAGAAGGATGGGTGTTAGCTTTTCTCTAAATTTTTGATAGAATTCACCTGTGAAGCCATCTGCTCCTGGATTTTTGTTTCTTGGAAGATTTTTAATCACAGTTTCAATTTTATTACTTGTGATTGGTCTGTTCATACTTTCTATTTCTTTCTGATTCCATCTTGGAAGGTTATACCTTTCTAAGAATTTGTCCATTTCTTCCAGGTTGTCCATATTATTGGCATAGAGTTGCTTGTAGTAGTCTCTTAGGATGCTTTGTATTTCGGCAGTGTCTGTTGTAACTTCTCCTTTTTCATTTCTAATTTTATTGATTTGAGTCCTCTCCCTCTTTTTCTTGATGAGTCTGGCTAATGGTTTATTAATTTTGTTTATCTTCTCAAAGAACCAGCTTTTAGTTTTATTGATCTTTGCTATTGTTTTCTTTGTTTCGATTTCATTGATTTCTGCTCTGATCTTTATGATTTTTTTTCCTTCTGTTAACTTAGGGTTTTGTTTGTTCGTTTTTCTCTAGTTCCTTTAGGTGTAAGGTTAGATTGTTTATTGGAGATTTTTCTTGTTTCTTGAGGTAGGCTTGTATAGCTATAAACTTCCCTCTTATGCATCCCATAGGTTTTAGATCATTGTGTTTTCATTGTCGTTTGTCTCTAGGTATATTTTGATCTCCTCTTTGATTTCTTCAGTGATCTCTTGGTTATTTAGTAACATATTGTTTAGCCTCCATTTGATTGTGTTTTTTTCCCTGTAATTCATTTCTAATCTCATAGCTTTGAGGTCAGAAAAGACGCTTGATATGATTTCAGTTTTCTTAAATTTACTGAGACTTGATTTGTGACCCAAGATGTGATCTATCTTGGAGAATGTTCTGTGCGCACTTGGAAGAAAGTGTAATCTGCTCTTTTTGGATGGAATGTCCTATAAATATCAATTAAATCTATCTGGTCTATTGTGTCATTTAAAGCTTGTGTTTCCTTATTAATTTTCTGTTTGGAAGATCTGTCCATTGGTGTAAGTGAGGTGTTAAAGTCCCCCACTATTATTGTGTTACTGTCGATTTCCTCTTTTATAGCTGTTAGCAGTTGCCTTATGTATTGAGGTGCTCCGATGTTGGGTGCATAAATATTTACAATTGTTATATCTTCTTCTTGGATTGACACTACATTATGTAGTGTCCTTCCTTGTCTCTTGTAACATTCTTTATTTTAAAGTCTGTTTTATCTGAGTATTGCTACTCCAGCTTTCTGTTAGTTCTTATTTGCATAGAATATCTTTTTGTATCCCCTCACTTTTAGTCTGAATGTGTCCCTAGGTCTGAAGTGGGTCCCTTGTAGAGAGCATGTATATGGGTCTTGTTTTTGTATCCATTCAGCAAGCCTGTGTCATTTGGTTGGAGCATTTAATCCATTCACGTTTAATGTAATTATCGATATGTATGTTCCTAATACCATTTTCTTAATTGTTTTGGGTTTGTTTTTGTAGGTCCTTTTCTTCTCTGTGTTTCCCACTTACAGAAGTGCCTTTAGCATTTGTTGTAGATCTGGTTTGGTGGTTAATATTCTTAACTGTGTTTCTTCCACACTATTCCTGGCTTCCACAGCTAGCTTTCCAACAGCTTTTTTCCAAAAATGAAATTTTCTGTCAGAATTCCACATGTAAAGCTAATCAAGACAGGGCTGCTGTGGAGCCTGAAAGCCCAGCCTTCTGGCCTCTCCCCCACATCTAGGCAGCCCCATAACCCCTGCAGGGATGCTTTCACTGACTAGAGTTTGGGAAGTGCTTTTGTTAAGGTGAATATGTGCCGAGGAGCAGTAACTTAAAAAAGAAAAGTACTCCAGTCTGGAAACACATGTTCAGAGAGTTGTGTGCATAATGATTAAAGGAGTGACTGTATATTTGTTAATTATTGAAACTGGTGGTCTTTATGATTGTTTAGTTACTCTCTGTTACTATTTATTGCATAAAACATACGTGAAAATCTTGTACTCTTTGGCCTATATTCTTATTAAGAAGTCTTATTTACAGGGTAACTACACACTGAGCAAGGTTCATGGTATAATTAATAGTTTAACACATAGTAAGTTTTAATCCCATAAATAAATAGGATTGGAATCTGAACTGTGTAAGACATTTTCTAAAATCTTGTCTATTATTTTCTCTTTCAGGAGAAGATGATGGTAAGTTAAAAGTCTCATTTTATGTTTGCTTCAAATGTAGAAGAAATGCCTTTAATGATCAAAATTTGATTTTTTCCTGTTTTTAATTCAAAAGAAAGTATCCTACTTTTTTTCAGAAAATAGCTACCAATCAATGGTGACCAAAAAAATAAGAATGTTTTTTATAATTTAAAGTTACCCTATGTTAGGGACTTTCCTGGTGGTACAGTGGTTAAGAACCTACCTGCCAGTGCAGGGGACATGGGTTCGATCTCTGATCCATGAAGATCCCACGTGCCGCGGAGCAACTAAGCCTGTGCGCCACGACTATTGAGCCTGTGCTCTAGAGCCCACGAGGCACAACTACTGAAGCCTGCGTGCCTGGAGCCCGTGCTCCGCAACAAGAGCAGGCACCGCAATGAGAAGCCCATGCACTGCAACAAAGAGTAGCCCCCGCTTGCCGCAACTAGGGAAAGCCCACGCGCAGCAACAAAGACCCAACACAGTCATAAATAAATAAATAAATAAATAAATTTATTTAAAAAAATAAAGTTACCCTATGTGTCAAGAGGACTGTGATGGGCATTGTAAAGGATAGAAAGATGTATAAAACATGCCTTCCCTCTAGGAGCTAAAAATATGTATAGTGGGAATGATCAGCACTGTACATACGTGATAATAAAGAAGTATTACATACATAGTGCAACAGTAGGTGGTATAGCTCTTCGGAGGTAGAACAGATCCTGCCTCACTGGGACAATTTACTGGAGGAGGTGGCATTTGAGATGGACTTGAATGATGGACTGGTTTAAAGCCTGAAGAATTGGATAGTGTGTGCTACTTAGATGACAGCATGGACCAAGGGGTTGAGAAAGGAAAAACAAGGCATGTTTGGGGAGAGTAGGAAAGACTTCATATATGGGGTACTTTAAAATTAGAAAGATGAGTAGAGGCCAGATTATTGAGGACCTTAGGAGCTAGACTTTTCCTGTTAGCAGCTGGGGCTTTTTGAGTAAACAAGTGAGATAATGAATGATGTTTTGTGTAAGAGTATCATCTAAGTAAGAGTATGTTGAATGAATGATTCTCTAGGAAGATGTTTGTGTTGTTTTGCTAAGGATGAAGACTCTCAGGAGGCAAAGTAATTCCCCACCATCTAATTTATCCCCTGGACTCCTTGCTCAACTCACCTATGTGTTGAGTTTTTATCATCATGCTTTGCTTTTCGCAATTAAAATAAGGATGAGGCCCGGAGATGGAAACAACCTAAGTGCCCATCTGCGGATGAATGGATAAAGAAGATGTGGCACATATATACAATGGAATATTACTCAGCCATAAAAAGAAACGAAATTGAGCTATTTGTAATGAGGTGGATAGACCTAGAGTCTGTCATACAGAGTGAAGTAAGTCAGAAAGAAAAAGACAAATACCGTATGCTAACACATATATATGGAATTTAAGAAAAAAAAATGTCATGAAGAACCTAGGGGTAAGGCAGGAATAAAGACGCAGACCTCCTAGAGAACGGACTTGAGGTTATGGGGAGGGGGAAGGGTGAGCTGTGACGGGGCGAGAGAGAGTCATGGACATATACACACTAACAAACGTAGTAAGGTAGGTAGCTAGTGGGAAGCAGCCACATGGCACAGGGATATTGGCTCGGTGCTTTGTGACAGCCTGGAGGAGTGGGATAGGGAGAGTGGGAGGGAGGGAGACGCAAGAGGGAAGAGATATGGGAACGTGTGTATATGTATAGCTGATTCACTTTGTTATAAGGCGGAAACTAACACACCATTGTGGAGCAATTGTACCCCAATAAAGATGTTAAAAAAAAAAAAATAAGGATGAGTATAGGAAGTATATTAACTGTTTTTTTATCTTTATTGACTGCCATTTTTCTTTTCACTCAGAACAATATTGGGCTAGAAATAGTTCTTTTAGCATAGTACACAAGGAAGGCCTCTTCATATTCTGGTCGTTAACTTTTCTCAAGAATTATTTTGAAAATTTAGGGAACTTTTTTATTATCTCTTAAAACTTAGTAGTTTTAGATAATTGAGGAAATATACTTAGGTTTATTGCTCAGGAAAAACGGAATTAATAATTTGATTTTCATATTCACTTTTTTCTGGAAGTTTTGAATAATGCTATGGTTATCAAAAGCAAATTTAAGATTGTTTCTCCTCATACTTATGGATATTTAAGCCTTCAAGTGAATAAGGTTTACATAATATTTTGACTGGAAGTTTTCTCAAAAATTTTACAAGTCAAAATGTCATTTATAAGAACTTTTTCCCAAAACTACTTCAGTAACTTTTGGACTTTATCTTCTAGAACCATATGCCTATTTTTCCATTACACATGAGCAGTGGACATATTCCTTAATCTGTCATGAGAAATGTTTTATAGACAATTTATTCTTATTTATGAATGACCATTTAAACATTTTAACCCAATTCTGTGTGTGTATAATTTTGATTGTTTTTGTTTTGTTTTTTAGGAGAATCGTTCTACACGTGGCTGGAAGGTAAATTTAATGTCTGCATTTTAAATTTATTGGCATCTTGCAAAAAAATGAATTGATTTATTTAATATATATTTGTAAGTTTTAGGATTCATTAAATCTTGACAATGTTTGAAAGAAAATAACATGTTTTAGGTTATTATAGTTTAGGATAAAATTATTTGAAAATTTTGAGGATATTGGTCAGCTAAAAACCAGTGTTATGGAAATATACAGGGCAGATGCGGTCATCAGGGTTCCAGAACTGGGTCCCAGTCTTATTTCCATTCTGTATGTAATACTCATCCAAACTACTTTTCTAGTAACCACTATGCAAGTCTGTTTTTTTAAGTAGAGGCATTCTTTTTGGAAGGAAGTACTTTTTTTTATATATGAAATTAAGGGAAGATGAATTTGAATTCAGAAGGTTTTAAACATGTTTACACATATAGTCTAAACTTGTCTAACTAAAGGATAAAGTAATATAGATCCCAATATATCATATACCTTCGCATTCTTATATTTTCTAGTGTTGAAATTATAAACGTTATTAATGGAAAGCTGAAACATTCTAGGATTTTAACAACTTTGGTTAATAACTGGATATATGCTGCTTTTAAAAAATTTACCAAATTGCCATTAATTTATGAAACCAAAAGTTCAAATATATTAATGAAAGATAAGCAAGTTGAATGACACTGGAAAATGGATATTTCATAGCCATAACCTTATAGGAACTCTACTGAGTTAAACTAAGCACTTAATTCCATTTTATCTTTGTTAATCAGTCGTGTTAACTTATGAACATGATTTCTCTTTGTGTTTTAATGAGCTTTTTTTTTTTTTTGGCTGTGTTGGGCCTTCGTTGCTGTACACGGGCTTTCTCTAGTTGCGGAGCACGGGCTTCTCATGGTGGTGGCTTCTCTTGTGGAGCACGGGCTCTAGGCACGCGGGCTTCAGGTAGTTGTGGCACGTGGGCTCAGTAGTTGTGGCTCGCGGGCTCTAGAGCTCAGGCTCAGTAGTTGTGGCACCCGGGCTTAGTTGTTCTGTGACATGTGGGCTCTTCCTGGACCAGGGATTGAACCTGTGTCCCCCGCACTGGCAGGCAGATTCCTATCTACTGCGCCACCAGGGAAGCCCAATGAACTATTTTTGATGTGCAGATACTGCTAGGAATTATATTGATAAATGGCCAATGTGGGAAGAGATGGTTATCTTTGTTTAATTAACTTTATTTTAAGAGCACAAATTGTGGAAAGCAGTATTTAGGTTAAAAGAGGTGGTCAGAGACTCTGCATATTGATAATGGAGGATGAGAATGAAATTTATGGGCGGTATCGGATTCTAGGGTATACTATATCAACCACTCTCCTAGTATCCTATTGATGGGAGTCTCTGAATATTGATACACAGTCCAGCGAGAACTCCTATTTGTAGGCAACTTTTCTGAGATTCAATTTCCTGATCTGGGGCACGAGAGTGGCACCAGCCATCCAGCTTACCTACACTGTGAGTGTAGATGATGCCTGTGAAAACTGCTTCGAAAATCACTAAACAGTGTACAAATGCCAAATAATAGTGTTAACAATATATCTAGCCCTTTTGTGAGAGAAAAAGTTATATATTGGTGTCCTGTAATTCAGTTGATGAAAATGAATTTGAATGAAATTAAATCCAGAAGAGGAAGAGGAGAACCACTTTCTAAATTGAATTGTTGGATTTGCCAGGCATTAGGGCTGGCAGCAGACCGCAGGCGGGGAGCACCTCTCCAGCACTTTCTGCTAAGAGTGTTGTGTGTCTTCTTGGTGCATTCACTTGGCTCATCTTTTATTATTAAGATTTTGCTTGAAGTTACCTAATTTTCACAGTTTACAGACGTACAGGTCTACTCCTTCCTTCCCTCTTACCACCCATCCCCTTTTAGGTAAGGGGCTTTGTGGGCTTTGCAAATTAGAATTCCCTCCTGGTTTTCATGTTCTCATTTTTAGGCATATGAATTTTCATGAGCTTTGCTTTGCCTGTTTTCCCTTCTCTTGTCTTTAGATATTTTACTGCTTAGAGAAGTAGGTTGGAAGGAAGAGGAAGTGAACTTCAAATCTGATCATTTTCGTACTTGATAACAGATTTGATTAAAAGTTTTACTAGAGAAGTTAATACCTAATGTTTTATCAAAGTTATTCATATTGTTTATATCCCTTGTTACCATAAGCATTCAAATTTGGCCATATACTTTTATGAAGAAGCCACAAAATAGAACTGAATTTCTACCTTTTGGTCTCTATCCGTGGTGATGAGAATGCTCTAGGAAGAATTTTGAATTAGGGAATGAGATCTCAAAATAATTATTTTTTCCTATTAGAAGCTACTTGCTTCAGAGCCATCTATGGTAGAACATAAACGGAAAGTAAGTTGAAGATCTAAAAGATCCTGAAAGGATGCAAAGTAAGCCACATACATACTCTTAAAAAATCCTTCAGCATATAAATGAGATTGTTTCTTAGTTTCCACTGTTGAAGCCCATTTTTCCCCATAGGGAGAGTAAAAAAACCAAAAAGCAAAAAAGACAAAACCAAACTCTGTTGGGTGGTAGGAAAGGGGAAAAACTAATTGTTCTGCGTCTAGTGTGGATTCTTAAAACTTTTTGCATTTTTATCTATTTTTAAATTTTTCTATAAAGAAAATTTCCTAAAAATGTTTCTCTTTTTTCATTGTGGTAAAATGTACACAGTATAAAATTTACCTTAAGCACTTCAGAATTTATTTAATAGCATTAAGTTCATTCACAATGTGTATTACTCTTATAATAGAAAATATTTTTAAATGGAGGCGGGGGTTGGATAGGATGGCGAAATTATCTTGACCTCTGTTTTGAGCAAAAGCCTCTGTGGCTTAAGAAGGCTACATAAAATAAATTTCCATCACATTACTGCACTCCATCTTGATATGGTTTTACTCACATAGTAAATAATCAGCACACGTTTTTTTTTTTTAATTGGCTGAAACTCCTGGATGTCTGTTTTCCAAGTTTTTGCTCCTTACCTGTGGAACATACAGTTAAGTAGAATTAGAGAATTCCAGGGCAAAGGATTAATAAGAACCACTAAAGAATCTGGAGGAAGGAGAGAAACAGAATTCAGTCTCTTCTTCCTCCACTAACAAGTAGGTTCAAATAAAGAACATCTATAGGGAAGGGAAAAGGAGAAACAGCTATTGTTACGCCAAAGCAGTGACTTTATATGTGCTTTAGTTTAGCCTAAACCACAAAAAATCTGTGCTGTTGCCTTCTGGGTAACATGAGGACTTTTCCAAGTGCATCTATAGTGTTTGGACCTCCAGTAGCCCAGACATTTGTATCTTATTCTGCACTAAGTTATCATACTCAGTTAACTCCATTCTGAAGTCAGAATCTTATTTTATCTTCTAGTGATAGTATCTCAATCTAATTATTTTATATTAGTCCTTGATTTGTTTTTAATGTCCTCGAATGTTAACTTTAAAAATAAGCCCATGTACCTAATCCTGTTGATTCAGTATTTTTGTTATCTAAATGGATGTGATTTCTTTTTCAATATTTTTCTGAATAGGTTTGTGTTTGGAGAAAAGAGTCTTCTATAAGCTTATATCGGGACTTCATGCTAGTATCAATTTACATCTATGCGCAAATTATCTTTTGGAAGGTAATCAGATTTTTTCTATTAGTATAAAAATTGTTGGGGAAAATACATATTCTCTATAGAGCAAAAATCCTGTTTATTAAGAGTGTATAATATATTTCCCTTTCTCTTTAGAAACCTGGGGTAAACCTACCTGGGGACCCAATATGAAAGAATTTAAACGCCGCTTCGACCCTGTGGAAACCAAGGGAGAAGGCCCAAGAAGGCTAAAGAATCTGTACTTTTTATATTTAATTGAGCTTCGAGCTTTATCAAAGGTGGCCCCTTACTTTGAGCGCTCAATTGTCGATCTTTACACTGGAAATGTAAAAGAGGATGCTGACACAAAAACCCTTCTACTGAATATCTTTCAAGATACAAAGTAAGAGTTGAATTGTCAGTGATCTGAAATTCTCCACTCTGTAGTTGAGTGAGGTAGTTCTTGAAATATTGATAAAACAAAAACTGACTCCTGAAAGTTAGGAAAAGGGAGAATTAGAACTGAGAAGGAAAGCGTTCCATAGAATGGCAGCATTTTAAAAATATTTCTGAAAATGTTGACTGAAAAGCATCTATAAAGCTTTGTTGCATAAACTTTCACACTTGAGAATAGGCTGTATTTTTTTTTTTTTTTTTTTTTTTTGCGGTACGCGGGCCTCTCACTGTTGTGGCCTCTCCTGTTGCGGCGCACAGGCTCTGGACGCGCAGGCTTGGCGGCCATGGCTCACGGGCCCAGCCACTCCGCGGCATGTGGGATCTTCCTGGACCGGGGCACGAACCCGCGTCCCCTGCATCGGCAGGCAGACTCTCAACCACTGCGCCACCAGGGAAGCCTCTAGGCTGTATTTTTAAATATAACTTTAAATTTTATGTAGTACCAAAATTTAATGCTACTTTAATGTTCTTTCTACCAATATTGTATTCTTCCAGTTGCTACTTAAATTCAGATGGTAATAGGTGCTAGCATAAGGTTAGATTACCTAAGAGGACATTAGCCTTACTTTCTACAATATAACCTTTAAAAAAAAATCCTGGGTGTATAAAACTGCACTTTACTGATTGTTAAAAATGAGCACAGAGGAGAGTTGGGTTAAGAAATGTCTAAGGTAAATTATGCATTAAATTTTTTAAAATGTTTTAAAATGTTAAGAGTTTTGTACATTTTTTCACACAGATTGTTTTTAGTTAATTTTTTAGGTTATTTTTGTCACGTAATTTCTTCAAAACATTACACTCTCATAAATTACAAAGCCCTCTTTATCTTGCTTTACTCTTTGATTGAATAGTTTAAACTCTTTGCTACCTTCCCACATTACCAAACCTTACACATGAGTAAATTCTGAATTTTAAATATTTGTAGAGATAGAAAATTCTACCAGAGCTTGAATTTTTCATCTGTAGCTTATAATATTTTCATTTCATTAGGTCCTTTCCCATGCACTTTGACGAGAAATCCATGTTTGCAGGTGACAAAAAGGGGGCCAAATCGTTAAAGGTAAAAAGTTCTTGACTGGGGGACCGGGTGGGGAACAGTTTACTGGTTGTGTTTTAATCCTGTTCATCTAAACTTTCTTTCCCAGTTCACCATCTTGTTGGTCTGATTGGATTTTACTATAAATGATACAAAAAGCTCTTTCTCAATTCCTTTCTCCTTTCTAGTTTGCCCAACTGCTTAGTGAATCCTCAGTCATACCTCTGACTAATGACACCTTTGTAAATGTCTTTTCAAAAGGCATTATTTTGAAAGTTTTCTTACTTTATTTTCTTTCATTTACTTATTGCTGTTTTGATGCGTCTTAAAAAAAATCATGCACTATTAGCCACTTTGAAGGCAGTAAATAGTATATTTTCTAATGTTTACTTTACAAAATGTTACAGTTTTGAAACTATTATGTTTTTGTCCTAACGGACTAACATATAAGGCAAAAATTACCTGTTGACCTGTGATGTCAGAAGGAGACTATATTTTAGGAACATTATGCAACTTGATGTTACAAGCACTTGGTTTTCATTTGCTTACAGTAATTAAGGAATACATTGTACCCTTACAGTGTTCATAAAAGTATTCGAAATTGACTGGCAAATAGTCTTCTGCCACAGCTCCACAATTTTTTATATGCGATTCTGAAATCCAAAAACTTGAACATTTTTCTTATGTTTGGTACAAATTAATTTGTTAGCAAAACCTAACCTGAACTGGTGTAAGGATATTTGTAATGTTTTTTAAAAAATTCTGCTTTGTATGAATGTTCTTACATTTTGTTGCAAAAACAGTCATGTATTTGATTACAGGGTGTTGCCATACACTCTGGTGGGGTGTTACATAATATATAGTGTGTGTACTACATTTCTAAAATCTCAAAAATTCTGAATTCTGAAACACATTTGGCCCCGAGATGTTTTAGATGTGGGTATGCTACAAGAATGAATACATTAGTAAGAGTTCCTTGGTATTTCTGAAATGAAGTAATTTAGCCACAACTATGTTTTAGTTTTGGAAGGTCGTTTTGTTTATGGTTGTTTTAGAGGTATATTAGTATTACAGTATTTAACATAATGCTAATTCATTTTTGTAATGCTTCCTATTTTCTTAGTGTGTATACAAATATTATACTTCTGATCAAGACAACTATAATTACGTATCTTTTTATAGATGAGGAAGGTAAGACTGAGAGCAGAGTAAGGTTTCACAGCTAGCTTTCAAGTTATAAAATGCTGGAAATTTGGTTTCCCGTTTTTCAAAGGTGTAGAAAGGAGAATATAAGTCCATTTTTCCATCTGCTCCAAAGAACATGAATTACATGGGAATGGAGAGCAAAGGAGTTTTTGTGTTCTATTTATGTTGTGTTTCTTTTGGCCAAGGTATTGATTCCTCCAAATGCTTTAAGTTTTTGGGTGACTCACTCCAGCTCTTTGCAATAAAATGTTTACCTCGGTGCAATAAAATGATTTTTATTTTCTATGTTTGCCCTGTGAAAAAGATGAGGAAACTTCCCCTTAGCTAGTTTTGTCCTCAGAGAAGGTGAGACTGACCTTAGAGTCACAGAAACCCATGCACAGATGCTCACAGGCATCTTAACTGTGTGGGAAACTAATACAGCAAAAGTCAAGGATCCAGTAAGCAAGCGTCCCTGGAGAAGCTGCATTAGCAAATGCGGGGGACTGTGAGATCACAGACCCCTTGTATAGCCCTGTGATCATCGGTGCTGATGGGGAATACATGTTATAAACATGGTGTGGTCCTAAGGAGAGAGATACGGACACTGATTATTGTTTTAGGACTAGCTTTCTGATTTAGACTCACACAAAACAATGCATCAAAAATAAATGAAACATAATATAGATGTATTTACCACTGGTTGTACACAGATATCAAATGGAAGCAGCAATTAAGCTCCTTCAAAGTAAAAATCGTGTATTATTTACTTTGGTGTCCCCTGTAGGGTACATGTTGGTGCTTTGCGTGGAGTGGCCCCTCAATCAAAAGTTTGTTGAATTAATATATAGAATGAATTTTATAAACTGCTATTAAAGTTAGCTGTTTTATGTGCCATGTTGTGCTATACAAATTCAAATACTTCATTGTTGAAAAACACAACTCATTCATTAATAAGCTTTGAAACTTCTATTATAATTCAGACAAATGCAGTTTAATTTTAAATGTCTGATTAGAATGAACATGTGTTCTGCCTTGTTAGGAGGAATTCCGGTTGCATTTCAAGAATATCTCCCGTATAATGGACTGTGTTGGATGTGACAAATGCAGGTTATGGGGGAAATTACAGGTTTGTGTGTTGTCTTCTGTTTTGAAACTATTACTAACCTTAAATTTCTCCACTGAAAAGTTGAAAGTTTTTACTAAGATGTCCTCATTGTTCATTGAATTAGAAATCCAAAGTGTGGTTTTTCTGTTTTATTTATAAAAACAATTAATATTAGACTCTCTGTGTTATATGTGTATGTATTAGGACGTTTTTCCTATTATTGTAGGTTAATGATTTTAGTTTTATTGTTTCTGTTGGTACAATCTCAGATTCATTTTTGGAGTTGGTGGTTATAAATAGAGTGTATTGGTATTTTATATACCTATATAAAAGGTAAAATATAATTATATAAGAAATTTAATTATAAAATTTTGGTCACTTAGTTTGTATCAATGATCAAAAGAAGGAGGCCCCCTAGTCACAAAATGGGAAAGTTCTGCCCAGCAGGCCCGTTTACCTAAATATTTCAGTGTAAAAAGGATTGTGTGACTGTTTTCTCTTTTACGAAGATGATATTAAGTCATAGAAAGTCAAGAGACAGAATTTTTTTAATGGAGGCTACACTGAAATCAGATTTTTCTTTTTCTCTGTTGCTAATAATTGAGAAATTATTAAGTGTAGGTATCACTATACCTATAAACTGATACTTATTTCTAAGTTTTGAATTGTTAGGGGCTATAAAGAATGCTTTCAGAGTTACATATTGAACACTGTAATCCTAATGTGATATTTTCTACGTTAAAAAAAGGCATTTTAGTAATTTGGAATAGTAGGATATGTATCCAAAAAGTGTTAAACTATTCAGATTTCCTTAACAGCTTAGATAAATTGATCATATGCATAATCTGTGAGGAAGTAGAAACTGTGTTTTACATAGTTGAACATTTTGGTGAAAAGTTCAGTTAATATGAATTTCCTGACTCTCATCACAGTGAGTGAGTATTCCTTTAAACCTTTATAGCAGTTATTATTATATGAATTTAATTAAAAGTTTATCACTATTTTCTTTAGACTCAGGGTTTAGGAACTGCCCTGAAGATATTATTCTCAGAAAAAGAAATCCAAAAGCTTCCAGAGAACAGCCCATCTAAAGGCTTCCAACTCACTCGACAAGAAATAGTTGCTCTTTTAAATGCTTTTGGAAGGTAAGAACTGTTTTCATAGTGAAGACTTTTGATTCCCCTGCTGGTTTCAACAAACTGCAAAGATCATCTTCTTTGCTAAAGTAGTCTGTTTTGCTTTGTTTTGTTGACAAAGAGGGAGCATTATTTTCATATAGCATCGTACCTGCACTCACAAGCCAGTTTCTCTACAGGTTACAGGAAAAAGTAATAGTTTCAAATTGCCGGCATTTCCCAGTTTGCCTTCTCA
The DNA here is from genome assembly GCF_039906515.1 of Pseudorca crassidens. Classification (NCBI taxonomy): domain Eukaryota; kingdom Metazoa; phylum Chordata; class Mammalia; order Artiodactyla; family Delphinidae; genus Pseudorca; species Pseudorca crassidens. The sequence goes on from NC_090311.1 coordinate 78,237,067, forward strand.
ATTTTGTGGGGAAATATTCTCCTAATAAAATTCTCTTTAGCTGGCTTTAACTCATTCAAGTACAATAGCAGGAGTAAGGAGAGTTTGGCTCAGAAGGTGAGGAAAGAAAAAGACATTAAACCTTTCAGCTGCTCTGTGTCTTAATCTGAGGAGGCATTTTTCTTTCACTCATGCTTCCCCCATTGTTTCCTGTGTACATACATACAGTTTGCTTTTTGTTTATACCACAGATGGTTTCAAAAATAATTTGAATTTGCCTACAGAGATACATGCAGTACCAACTAAGTGAAGAATACAGAAGAGAAGGAAAAGAATCATAGAAAATCAGAGGAAACAATACTATACTGCCCTGGGAAAAAAGGCAAAGTCAAATCAAGGAAGAATTAAAAAAAGAAAGAAAGAACAAAGTAATACAGAGATTATAATGTTTTCTTAACATGCATTTTTAAGTTAAAAAGAGGCAGTTAAATTAAAAATAAATTAATTGCCCCTTCCCCATCTTAATAGCAAAGATTTCACCTCTTGTTCCCCTGTATTTAAAGGTGACCATGTAGGTTGAAATTTCAAACACAAGATAGACATAGCATGTCCACTAGTAATTGGTGTTTCATGAAGAATTCAGTCCACCCACTTATGAGGCTTTGTAGTAAGATAAAATAGGAGAAGCTGAATTAAATTTAAATTATTTGAAATCTAAATGAAAAAATATTTTAATCAATTTAAACACTTTTCATTGAAGAATAGTTGATGTACAGTATTATGTTACAGGTGTACAGTATAGTGATTCACAGTTTTTAAAGGTTATACTCCTTTTATAGTTATTATAAAATGTTGGCTATATCCCCTGTGTTGTACAATGTATCCTTGTAGCTTATTTTATACATAGTAGTTTGTACCTCTTAACCCCCTACCCCTATTTTGCCTCTCCCCAGTGGTAACCACTAGTTCTCTATATCTGGGAATCTCCTTCTTAAAACGTATTTAAATCTAAATAAAATTAAATTGAGAAAGAAGCAGATGTTAACTTCCTCAAAATTTCTCTGCGTCTCACAAGGAATTATTCACAAATGCAACCCTTCCAGCTAAGTTCTCTAACTAGAGCCTGCTAGTACCTTTTATTGCTCCCTAGAGAGTACTGGACTCAGAATCAGGTCCTAGCGTTCTAGAATCCTGGCCCTGCCATTTACTGGCCGCATGAGCTCAGGTACATCACTCCTTTCTCCCAGTTTGTTTCCTTTCTCTGTATAATGAAGAGGAGTAAAAACCTTTCTCACAGAGTTAACATGAAGATAAAACGAGGTCCTGTGTGACACTTTTAAATCACAAGACGCTACCTGAAGTCCATGGCCGTGGTGGGCGTGGGGATGGTGATTTACAAACACCATTGGATGTTTAGTGCCACAATATTTTCAGTACTTAAAAAATCGTCTTATTGTTTTTATGGCTAGACTAGATGTGAGAAACCTTTCTTTTCTTAAGGGTAATGACACTCAGGGTGAGATGGTTACACAAACAAGGTACAGCCTAATTTAATCTCCCTTTTCCTCCCCACAGAAAACAAATGGCAGCCACCTGCTTTTTAAATCTCTTTTAAAATATTCATCTTTCTTTCCCCCTAATATTAAAGTAATTCATGCTCATTATAGAAAATCTGGAAAAACATGTGAAAGTGTAATTTAGAAAATAAATTTAAAAATCACTCATAACCCTACCACCTAGGACGATTTCAACATTTGGCGTATTTTTTTAAATTAATTAATTAATTTATTTATGGCTGTGTTGGGTCTTTGTTTCTGTGCAAGGGCTTTCTCTAGTTGTGGCAAGCGGGGGCCACTCTTCATCATGGTGCGTGGGCTTCTCACTATCGCGGCCTCTGTTGTTGCGGAGCACAGGCTCCAGACACGCAGGCTCAGTAGCTGTGGCTCATGGACCTAGCCACATGGATCCGCGGCATGTGGGATCCTCCCAGACCAGGGCTCGAACCTGTGTCCCCTGCATTAGCAGGCAGATTCTCAACCACTGCGCCACCAGGGAAGCCCTTGGGCTATTTTTAATGTGTATTTTCCCACTACTTACACGTAAAAAATTTACGTACGTGTGTGTGTGTGTGTGTGTGTGTGTACATATTTACAGAGTTGAAACCATACATTTTGTATGCTTTCTTATCCTGTTTTACTTGGCATTACATTTAATCATTTCCCAATATTATTAAAATTTTTTTGTGTTATTTTTTTCTTTATTGAGGTATAATTGACATACAGCATTGTATTAGTTTCAGGTGTCCAACATAATGACTCACTATTTGTATATGTTGCAAAATGATCACCACAGTAAGTCTGGGTAGCATCCATCACCACACATACAGAGTTTTTCTTCTTGTGATGAGAACTTTTGAGATTTACTCTTTTAGCAACTTTTAAATACATAAGCACTATTTTTAATATAGGCCAATATTCTATTACATGGACATACCACAATTTAGTCATTCTGTTATTTCTTAGTCGAATTTAACTGTTTCCTTCATATGTATTCTATACATTTCTTACTTTTTCCTTAAAAAATATTACAGTTCTTAATAATTGTTAATGAGATACGTTCATTGTATCTTCCACCTGATTATCAGTCCATTTAAATAATAAATGATTTTGGCTGCACTAACACAAAAAATTATTGTGTTACACTTTGGGAGGGTTTGTGCATTTGTTCTTGTTAAGTGAATTGGTAGTTTTCTTGGTCTGACAACCTATATAATACAATTCTGCCTCAATTAGGGCAGCTAGGACAGCATTGCTTTGTCATGTGATGCTAGTGGGCAGAGACATACAGTGAGCATTGTCTTTGGTTCTGGCCAAGGAAGGCTGGGAAATGTGGTTTCTTTATCTTGAATACTCTGCAAATGTCTTTCCTACACTAACAGCCATTTTTTGATGGTTTCAACATTTATATCAAGGGCTTATTTTCCAGGGGACAAATTAATATACCTGTTGGCTATTAAAATATATTTTAGTATCCCTGTAAAAGTACCGGTAAAGCAGTAGGTAAATGCAGGTACACTCTGTGCCTTCCTGTGTCTGTCTTATAATAGGGAATGTGGAAAATCTCTCTTGTGTAATAAATTGTGAGGTCTGGAATGCATCTTCACAGAGATTCTGGTCCCATATAGTGCTGGCGAGTTTGTACTCCCCACGTAAAAGGTAACCTACGGTTAATTTGTATGATAACCTTTGAGTTTTCTGACACTCTTCATTCTGTATCTATATCAGACTTTGAGCATACTTTTTTCGCTGCTCTTTACTAAACTCTCTTTTCTTTAGTTATGGACCTTGGTTTCTACCGTATCTTCATATGTATTTTGATAGGTATTTTTAAAAACAGGTACTTTGAGGTACAGCATATGATTTTACACATTTATTTTGTTTAATAATCATAATGTTTTTTCGTAATAAGTAAACACTGTTTCAGTCCTCTAATATTCTGAGGATTAGAGTAAGAATTCATTTTCTGTTAATCCTACAGCTTGTAAGAATATAAAGAAAATGTTTTTGAGACCATAACGGACATAGATTTTTTTTGAGAGGACATATGGTCTTGGGATCTGATGAACTGGTTAGAACCCACCTACTCTACTAGCTGAGCAGCCCTGGGAAAATTACTTGATTTATTTGAGCCTCAGTTTTCCTAAAATGTAAAATCAGTGTTAATTTTATCTACCTTGTGGAATTTTTTTTAAACAATTAATGAGATTATATCTGTGATGAGCTTAGAACGTTGCTTACCATACGTTAAGCTCTCAATATAAGAAAAGCTATTATTTATTAAGTTCTTAAAGAAATGAGCTCAGTACTGCATTCTACATTATCTTAAGCTATAGAAAGAAAAACATTAGATTTTTATTGTATCAACCCTGAATTGTACCTAAGAATAATTGAGCTTATAGAATTTTATTTTTATGATTTCCATTCTAGAGTTTTACTTCTGGGTCTGGGCTCAGAAGCATTTCATTCATTTATTCACTCAATAATTTATTGAACACTATAAATATGGGTGGATGGAGGGCATAGGGATTCATCAATAGACAGAATAAATAGAACCTGTGCCTTTGTGTTAAAACAAATTAGTGTTTGGGTTAAAACAAATCCGTCTTTGGGGAACAACAAGAAAGAAGCGGATTTGGAGAGTAAAGTGCAAAATGAATTTATAAGGCCAATGTAAATGATTTGAGATTCTTTATTGTAATGAATTACCATACCACTGTTCCCATCATTAATCTAGAATCTGTTGATAATATGAAGTAACTGGCTTCCTTTGCCCCTTCTAAACCAAGAGTAGCGAACTGCAGCTCTGTTTTGTCAGTCTTTAATAATTATAGCATATGCATTTGAAAATGGAAGCTTCACTGCTTAGTGTTGTTTACAGCATTTTACTTTCGATTTTGCTTTCAAATTGTAGCCCATATAACAGCATCAATAATTTGAAATGTGTACACATCATATTAGCTGTGCTAATATGCTTTCTTTTTTCTCTTGTAGGCTTTCTACAAGTATAAAAGAGTTACAGAATTTCAAAGTCTTACTACAACACAGTAGGTAATAGAGGCTTTTATATGTCTAATTAGAGACATAAAGTGACTGTGTGAAGCCTTTTTAGTCTTGGACATTTCAGCAGAAGGAGACTAATCTTCAGACTTCAAGAATTCTGAACTCTTAAAGAGAAAATTCAAATGTTCACTTGAATATTTATGCTTCTTAATAGATTATCAATTAGAGATATTTGTAAAGGAAGTATATACTTTTAAAACATGTAAACTACACTAATTCTGTATTTAATTCCATGTGTTTCCATCTGTTGAATATTCTGCTATTCCATTTGTTTAGAATTGGCTTTGTGCTTATTCTATTCTTTGTTTCCAGCTGTCAAACTTAAATGACTATGTCTCCATCTGAATAATACTGTTAACTAGTCTATTATGGAAAAGGAGAGCTAGGGAGCAAATGTTGCTTAGGGCAGGTATCAGTGACAAAAATTCATCAGTTATTTTTAAATGTATTTTTAGCCTTGCCTAGCTCTGTGTATCACCTTCTGTAATATGGAAGTGTCAGTGTGATCAATGACCCTTTCAATGTATAGTTATAACTTAGAATCCCCAAGGCTTCGGTTTCATTGGTTTTTATTGAAGATTTTAGGTGGTTGTTGTTGTGTTTTGCTTTGGTCTAAAGGACCTGCTTCGGCAAAGGTGAATAAGTACTATCCCCATGCTACCCAGCCAGATTTCACGTGCCTGCGGTGGGCTGGCTCAAGAGGATTCTTTAGAACCTGTGAATTAGAACCTGTAAATCAGTTTCTATTGATTGTGTGTTTCTTTGCCCCTACTCCAATTTTAGAAATTTTTGTTTAATAAACCAAAAAAATTGCATAAATACTTGTTTAAGTTTCCATCTTGATAAAATTTGAATGGAATTGTATGGATTTATAACACCAAATGAAAACACTATATACACAAAACTTACTATTTTAAAGTAAGCATTTTTAAAGGACTTTATTTCAGAATACAGTCTATGCAATGCTCTTTCAATCTGATTTTCTTTGGTAGGGTATTTAAGTAGATAAATTAATTCATACCTTCTCTAAGCTTCCCCTTTCCCCACCTTTTCTTTTTTAGTTCTTTGTATATAAATGGTACTTCATGTGACTTGTACCAACAGATGACTTCATAAGTCCTAAACTGTCATTTTTTAAACCTAGGATTTAAATACCCTTAATATTTAAAATATTGATTATTTTAAAAGGTGTTAGTATATATAATGTGATTAATTCGGAAGGTTGCATCTGTGTAGAAGTCACGCGGGTATCAGTCTTTCATGAAGTAAATAAGTGCTCTTAAACCCATATCTTATCCTGCCAAAGTCTGAATGTGTTCACTGATGATTTTTAGTGACATATTTTAACTTGTATTTAGTTGGCTTATCCCTTTTAAAAATACTTAGCCAAAAATAAAAAATAAAAAAAAAATAAAAAAAAATAAAAAAATAAAAATAAAAATACTTAGCCATCCCTTGGAGGTCTATGGTTTGAGGGAGTAAGATCTCACTATTTAATTATTTTCTTACCCCATTTCTAACCTTTATAGACCTGGAGTTTTCATTTTGTTGTTGACAGTGGTGGTATTTCTTTTAAGTTGAATAAAACAGGCTGACTTGGTTGGAGGCTCCTCTACTTTTTCTTTTCATTTTTAGGGATGCAAGTTATTGTCTGGTGGGAGAGGGGGACCTTCAGGTAAATTTGTCTAAAAAGTGAATATCTAAGTAATCTTGCTGGTAAATTAATAAGAATTATTCTTAGTGTTTTTCAGAGTCTAAGAAAATGTGAATGTTTTGCACTTTGTCTATTATTACTGTAAGTTTAAAAATCTTTTTGGTAGTGTCACTTCATCGTTCCCTCAGTTAAAGATAAAGGCTATTGTTTAAGCTCTGTTTCCTGGAGAAGATCTTTGGTCATTTCCATTTCTTGCTTCTTTCCTTTACTGTGATTTGTTTCAAGATTAGTTACAATTGTGTATTAGAGTGAGTTCTAGGATTAAAAGATCTAGTTAGGGTAAAAAGTTCTTTTAAAGGTTTTAACAGATCTTTCACTACCAAGAAAATAAACAAATGAAGTATTCTTAAGCTGAAATCTATTTGATTATTTTACCATAAATTAGATTGTGGCGGGCAGCCTACATTTTTGTGTATGTGTGTGCTTTTCAAATGAATGTGTATGTGATAGGAATCTTTGTTTTGCGAGCCTGGTGATGTTTTATGGTCCTTGTGATATAAACTTTTTTCCAACTCACATACCTTTTTGTTGTCAAGTGATACTAGAGTACCGACTGCATTGTGAAAATGCTTGGCATTTTGTCTTTATCTCATCACCTAATTTAAAAGTCCAACACTTGATGATGTAACTTGACAGAAATGATTGTACCAGCTGATAAAGTAATGAAAAGGAAGAAAAGGAAAATATTCCTTCCTTCAATGGCATAAGTTTATTTTTTTTTCTTAAGTGGCATCTATGTAAGTTAGAAATACTGTATATTAAAACTGATAAATTTAAGTGTTTCTCTTGTGTTGATTCTTAGATTATGAGGAGGATCAGACAATATTAGTAATAGTTTTTACAGTTTTGAAATCTGATAAACCCAGCGTTTTATTTTGACATTTTAACATTGTGAGTTACTCAGTACTTATAATCTCTGTACGTATATGAAACACTGTGCCATGTTTTACAGCTTTATCTAGGTGCCACTGTATATAAAAAAGGACAGCTATTTTGATCTCCGTCAGCATTGCCTTCATCTGGAAATTTGGGAACAGTTCACAGTAAACCTCTCAGCAGTTTGCAAACTGAAGTACCTGCAGAAACCATAGCTATTCACCAAAATACAGACTGGGTGCATGGTACCATGGAAATTATTTGGTAAAACAAAACAACATAGACACACACCAAATTTACGTGTACTCTAAGTAACATCTACAGGCGCAGCTTTGATTTTGAACAGAATTCCAAATAATTTGCTGTTGTACCCACCAGATTATAGAAAATGTGAATTAAATGTTTCTGCCATCTTCCTATCTTGTTCTTTTTTTTTTAACCCCCTTTTAAATGTTTCCTTTTATGAGATGAAAACTGGTTATAATTTGGGTGAAGGGAGAAACTAGTCTGTGGTTGTTTCTTTTTAAAATCATAATTGCACTCACTGGCAGCCACTGTTGAAGGGCTTTGCATGGATTTATCTTCTCAGCAACGCTAGCAGGTAAGTACAATTACTTCTCTGTTTTTAAATATGAAAACTGAGGATAAGAGAGGCTAAGTAACTTATCCATAGTCGGAAATTCTAGGTTGTGGGACTAGAATTTGAAACTAGAAAGCCTGACTCTGTAGAGTCTTGGCTCAGAAGGTGGTGTATTTGCGTTAGTTTATAAATTGGCTTATTACCATTCAACTAAAAACTGGGGACTTCTGGCATCTTTTGATTGGTATTGAGTCATAAAGCTTTTTAAATATACTTATTTTATTTTTTGAAAAGGTAATAACATTCACATGGTTCAAAAACCAAAAAATGTACAAAGCTCTACAGTGGAACGTTGTCTTTCTTGGGCCCAACTTTCCGTACTGGGCATCCTTCCCCTGCCCTCACCATCAGTAACGTCTGTGCTTGGCTTCTTATGTTTCCATCCATACATCTTTAAGGCATATACCAACAAATACAAAAAGTCTTATTTTTTCTCTCATTTTTACCCAAAGAGTGGCATCATATACGTACTGTTTGCTTTTTATTCCCCCCACTTAGGTTTTCTTGGCAGTCTTCCCATGTCAGTAGATAGCTTAATCACTTTTTTTTTTTTTAGTAACTGCTTGGTATCCCATTATATGACTATGCAGTCGTTTAATTAGCCAATCTCCTATTAATGGGCATTTGGATTGTTTCCAGATATTGTATTGATGCCATTTTACACATATGTAAATACGTACTTGTAAGTCTAAATTCCCCCAAATGGAATTTTTGGGTCAAAGACCATGTGCATTCATAATTTTGAAAGATATTAGAATATTGCTCTCCACAGGGGACGGCTGTCAATTCACATGCCCACCTTCAGTTGAAGGCAGTATCTGCTCCTCCAGCCAATACCGGTGTTATTAAAAAGCTGGATTCTTGCTCTCCTAAGGTGCAAAAATTATGTATCAGTGTATTTTAGCTTGTATTTTTCCTATCACGTGTAAGGCTGACTACCTTTAATATGTTCAAGAGCCATATTTCCTTTCGTGTTCATAACTTTTACCCATCTTTCTACTGCACTGTTGATCTTATCAATTTCTAGGAGTGCTTTATTTGAGATGTTCATACTTTGACTGTAATAAGCTGTACTTTTTTTTTCTCCAGTCTGTCTTTTGACTTTGCTCATGGTGGTTTAGCCATGGAGATTTCTTTGTCTTTATGCAGTCGAATTTATTGTTTTAGTGGCTTCCAGACTTCTTGATAATTAAGAAGGCCCTTTTCACTCCACAGCAATAATTCACCTATATTTTCTTCTAGAACTTATAATATGACTTTATTTTTTTAGATCTAAATTTTGACTCCTTGGAGTGTATCCTGGCATAAAATGCAAGTTAAGGATCCAACCTAATTTTTTCCCAGACGATTACCCAGTTAATCCAGTACCATTTATCGAACAGCTCATCTTTTTTCCTCACTAGTTTGAGATGCTATGTGTATCTCATCTAAAATCCTGGGTTCTCTATTTCATGGATCTATTCACTCCTGTACCTGTACCACATTGTTTTAACTACTCAGGGCCTATGTTTTAATACCTGGTACATTGGCCCCCTCTTATCTCCCCTGCCCCCTTTCAAAATTTTAAAATGATTTTTTTTAGCTGTTCTTGTTTGTTCCATAGGAGCTTAAAAAAATAAAGTCCTTTAACATAAGAATCATGCTAAAAACTCTGCCCACCTCAGTGTTTTCTCTGGAGCGTTGCCCTTTTAACCACATAATGTGTCACTGTTCTTTTGATACTTCACCTGATAAAAATCTACTTTTTATTATCTGTTGTGTTAATCATTTCAGTATTCTAGTTGCCAGCGCCCAAACAGGTGAGAGCAAAGAGACAGAACGTGAGATGCCTGTGTAGACAGAATTTCATCTCAGTGCTTCCGTTTTAAGACCTAGTTCTCAAATCATTCTTAGAAGCTGTCTTGCTATACAATCCTTATTTCCTTTTTTACTCCATTATGGATTCTTTGTCCAAAAGTTGGATGTCTGTCAAAGATTCATAACAAAACAGGGAGGGGCCCTTAAATGAGTATTAATCTTCTAAAATTAATATGCAGTGTATAAAAGTGCAAGTGCAAGAAGTCACCTTAAAAAAGCCCCGGTGATATATACCAGAAGAAACGGGATTTGAATATTCACTCACTGTTCTAGGAGCTGGGCATATAGCAGTGAACGAAACAGACATATCCCTGCCATCGTGTAACGTATGAATTCTATAACCTCACTAGGTTATATCTAGTTGATAGCGAGAATGCACCCAGAGGAAGACTACAGTTGACCCTTGAACAACATGGGTTTGAACTGCACGGGTCTACTTAACATGCAGATTTTCTTCAGTATATACATACTACAGTACTATGTGATGCGTGGTTGGTTGAATCTGCAGATTTAGAACCGGAGATACGGAGAGCTGATTACAAAGTTACATGTGGATTTCTGACTGCCTGGGGGTCAGCCCCCTAACCTTCACGATGTTCAGTAATCAACTGTGTATCAGTCGAAGAGGAATAGGTAACACAGAAACCTGTCTAGTGGAGAAGGTCCCCTCGATGTGAATGAATCTTATTTGCTTGACAGTGCCATCAAGTTGTCACAGGCTGATTAAAACCGTCTACCTACCACCCCTTGGTCAGGGCAGAGTCTGCGTTCACCATGCATCGTTCTGATATCATTTAACTTTTCCGTGCGGATTTCCTTCACAGACTGTATCTCCAAATGGGTAAGTGTTCTGCTGTCCTTTAACAGGTTTTCAGTCTGCAGACCTGAAGCCCAGACTCTAGGCTAGTGAACGCACCAAGGGGATAGCACACCAAGGATATACAGTAGCACAAATTGAATGGCGCTGGTAAAGCATTATTTGGTTATCCTAAACTTACCCTTTCTATACCTCAAATCAGTGCCGTCAAGGAGCACGTATGACTTGGGACTGCAAAGAAACGGGAGGGACTGTTGTAGGTTAGCAAGGGTCGTGGGAAATTGAGGGTCAGAGTCAAGAAAGGTCAGAGTGACAGGGATCAGCAGAGAAGAGAGAGATTTTGAAGCTCATACAGGCTGAAAAGAAACAGGTCATGGATCCAGCTGAAGAGAGCAGGCAGCTCATCTCTAGTTCTGACTAGGTTCTTAAAGTTCAGAGACAGAAAACATATTCTGGAGATAAAAGACTCTAATATTCTGAGTGGTAGGGCACCAGGCTCCAAAAGGACAGATCAGGTTTGGAGGCTAAAGAATGAATGCTGGCAAGGTATGATTAGTCTCTAGGTAAACGGGGTAGGTCCCAGCGACAGGTCAAGGGATAGAGATAGAGGTACGAATCCAGCTTTAGAGGAACCAGGTAGATACCATTAGGAGCTGCTGAGTCAACAGGTTTGGATCTGAGGACTTTGAAACTCCTACTTGATGACCTGGCAGCCAGTCTCAGAACCCCACACTGAATGAACCCACATCAGTGCCCAGGCCCAGAGGAGCTGAGTGACAGGTACGGGGAATGAACCCAGAGATCTAGGTTGGAGGCACACGAACATCAGCTGACTTTTAAGGTATTTTGACCCTTTGGTGCAAGGGCTCTTCATAAATACATACCTGCTAAGCGCCAAGAGTAGGGTTAATGTAAGGGTGGTGTTGTGTCCACAGGCTGGGCCCACAGACACAAGTACTGAGCCCAGGGTCTAGCACATAGTAGGTGCTCAATAAACACTGACTGAATTCCACTTCCTTATCCTCATGGTCCCTTTAAAAAAATGTTTCCTCACTTTAATCCGTTTGTTTATAGTCTTTGAGAAGAATTCCACTATTTAGCTTGATCCTTTCCAAAAGCTCCTCCATCTGGACTATGAAGTCTTAAGTAGTAGTATGCATAGTTAGAAATGCTTCCAATTAAAAAAAATTCTCACCTATATGGAATAAAAATTAGAAATGCACATTAGATGTGTCTTTGATCAGCCCTATACTTTATCATGCAGTAATCTAAAGACACGAGAGCAAGGGTTTTTTTTTTAAAAAAACAAAGTTTCTTTATTTGGAAATCTTGATAGTTTCAAATATTTAGACCCATTTAGTTCTAATATAAGTTCATCTTTATGGTTAAAAAGTAAAAGCAATATTCTTGTAATACTATGTAAACGTAAATGAGGACCTTTTTCTCAAAGCACTTCTCACGCTCTAGGATTTACTAACACTTATTCCTTTCCTCTTAATAGGGGTTAATTGTTCAAGGCCAACAAAGAGCAGTTCTTCTGGATTTTGGTAAGAGAGAAAATTGGGGGATGCATTAGCAAGTGTGCCTGATGTAAGCAGCTAAACACAATAACCAGCATAGTCATTAGCAGTGTGCCCGACACATTCAAGAAAGAACTGGCATAGCTAAATGTGACTGGTGTGTGTATACTTTAAGAATCAAAACCTCTTAGAGTCCACAGCTCTGTGTGTTACACTCCGGGTGTTTTAATCATCAGCCCAATTAAATGGGTTAATTGTAGAAAGGAAAAAGAGCCACTGAAGGACATCTTACAGGCAGACCTCATTCTACTGTGCTTTACTTTATTGCACCTCAGATGCTGCATTTTCTACAAATTGAAGGTCTGAGGCAACCCTGCATTGCACAAGTCTATCGGCACCATTTTTTCAACAGCATGTGCTCACTTTGTGACTCTGGCACATTTTGGTAATTCTCCCAATATTTCAAACTTTTTTCATCATTACTATATTTGTTAAGGTGATCCATGATCTTTGATGTTACTACTATGACTTGAAGGCTCAGATAATGGTTAACATTTTTTAGCAATATTTTTAAATTAAGGTACATACATTGCTTTTTAAGATATAATGCTACTGCACACTTCATAGACTACAGTGTAGTGTACACATAACTTTTACATGCACTGGGAAACCAAAAAAAATCATGTGATTCAGTTTATTGCAATGTTTTGCTTTATTGCAGTGATCTGGAACCAAACTGCAGTTATCTCCAAGGTCTGCCTGTACACAAATCAGTTGGAATTCTTTAGAAAATTAACTCCATAATTAACTCTGTTATGCATATTTCCAGTGGATGCACAGGAACATTCACATGCAGCCTTTTAGTGTTGAATCAGACTTAGCTAAATGATGGTACAAAATTTTCAGTGATATTGCCATACTTCCCCATACTTTTTTAACGTTCCAATTATGGGAGTTTTAATTTCATCATGTTGCCTTAAAACAAGAGGACAGTTGGGTATTTTAGAACCAGTAATCACCATTCCTTGCTTTCTCTTGGCCTTTAGTATTTCACCTAGGAGTAGCTTTGTTAGTGTACTTGGCAACACAAGTAAATTAGGAAGTTAAAGGAAATTTTAATTTTCCTTTCCACACCATACACACAACATTTCAGAGTATACGTGATCATTTACGAGAGAGAGTTTGTTACAATCAGTTTTTCATATTCTAGATGTGTTTACATTACTTGTACTTTAAGGCATTACTTTTCAAAAAGGGAAGAAGAGAAAAATAGGCACTTAAAACATTTTTATCGTTTCTGATAAAAAAATAGTTCAAATAATACTAGCAGCTTAATCATAAAAATAGATTACGGCTTTTATCAGTTAATGCTGAGTATTTCAATTTTCTTGCCAATAATAATAATAAGATATTTGTATGTCATAGGATGAGTATAATAATTGCATGATGTTTTGACCTAATATTGAAGAACTGCAGTACTTCCTGAAAGCATGATTTAAAGGATTTTTAAGCATTTGCTGAGTCTGCCTTTAAATTCTTCTAAGTATCACTAACAAAGATAGTATGACAAGTAGGGTGTTCTTAAAGCTATTTAGAATAACAACTTATAATATTTTAAGGTAACCTGAATAATCAGTGCAAATTTTGCTTCAGTGTAGAATTTTCCCTGGCAGTAACTTTTAAATATGTGACCCAAATTCTTCCATATACTGAAAAGCAAGAATGTTGTTGTGTGTGGTTATGCAGGGTGAAGGTGTTGGTACACATGAAAAACCCAATCATGACCCACTGAAAACTTGAGATCCTGATTTTTAAATACCATCAAGATAAGAGAAGCAGACTTGATCACTGTGAAATCAGTGCCTGGAGACAAGTTATTCCTGAAGGCCAAACTGGGAAGGAAGACATCAGAAATGGGTTTCATCACGTGGGCAGAACTTGCTAATATAAGTTCCTTTTCATCTGCCCCTCCCCTCTGTCCCTAGATGTGAGATTTCCTAGGCAGAGCAGAAAGATACTTTCTCTCTGGTAACAATACTTCCTCTAGTACTCCAGCCTCCCTGACAGAGCCATGTACAGTCTCCTATTATAGGCAGTTTTATAACTGCAGGCCACATATATATGTATATATATAGACTTGGAGATTTTAGAATGGCATTTATGGTTGGGGAACTAGTATTTCATGACGTGTTTCACTTAAATGAAATACTACTTACAAGCAACTGTCTGGAATGCCCTTTTCCATGGCTGAGAGGCAGGACTCATGCTATAGGATACGGCAGTGCTACTACCATTTTAAACATGCAGCTTCCAGTGGGCTGCTTTCAGAGCTACTTAAAAAGTCTTATTTTAAATATGGTTGGAAACTGTAAGAAAACTGTTAGGATTCCACATAGTCTTTTGGCTCAAGGACTCAGGGTTACCGGTTATTAAACCCCTTTTGAGAACCTCTTCATTGTTCAGTAATGAATGTTCAGTGAGCTGGGAAAGGTGCAGTCTTGAAGTCCTGAGGTAATGGGTATTAGATTCACTGGGCTAACAAACTGTGCAAAAAATCTCTGAATACAGCAGAGGAAGTTTAATAGTGTAAGTAAGTCAATTCTATCAGTGTTTTTATTAACTTTATCAACTTATCACTGATGGTATACATTAGTGCCCTGTTGAAAGGAGTACTAAATTTTGGCAAAATTTAGGAGATTCTCTGAGGAACCAACCATCTATGCCTCCAACAACTCTTAAGGAGCCAATTTACGTACTATGCAGTCTGTTGACGTTCTGCTACACTGTAACTTTCAACACTGGAGCTGCAATCGACTTTCTAGATGTCAACTGTACTTAGAGTCTACCAGAATCTGAGCGATCTGAAGAGGTAAGGATTTGAGGAATACTTTAGTCCAAAAGCCTTTAAAACAAAACCAAACAAAACAAAAACCATCAGACCATATACTGTATACTTTTAAAGTGAATTATGCATAAAAGTCTGTGCAAACTACAACATATATTGCAGTAACATTCTCAAAAAATCCTAGTATATTTTAGGATTAAGTTATATAAAATACATCTTTATAAAAGTACAGATTTTTTTTGAAGTTTAAATTATACTCACTGAAACAGGCAGCCAGGCTCACTTTTTAGTACTAAAATATGGTTTTTATCACTCTAAATTATTGCTTAGTCCTATGGAGCCATCAGAAACCTGTAACAAAGAAAAATCAAGTCCCATTTCTTAAGGAAACATGCCCTAAAAATTCAGCTGTCATTAAATTAGTCTTTCTGAAGATTTTCAACTGAGGCGTCGTCCATATAACTGTTAACTGATGCTACCCATGGCTTGGTTTGTCAGGATCCAAAGTTGAGTCTGGTTGTAAAGTCCCTACTTGAGCCAGGAAGCTGTTAGTTTGTTGTCCCCAATCATAGCAGTCCGGAGCAAAACTTGAAAAGAAAAGAAAAAGAGAGATTTCAGTGACGTGAAACATTATGCTGACTGTTGATGACATGCCAATTTTAGGTGGACAGAACTAGGGTTTTGTATAAACCAGACAATCCCGAAGCTGTTGAAAGTAGCTTCTTGAAGCCCGTTTTCCCACTAAACAGTGCTGTGTGCACAGTGGCTAGAAGACCACCCACAAGTCACCTGAACTCTGTACAGCCCAGAAGTGTAGTGATACTGCAGCCACTCACTGTGTATAACAAGACGCTTTAGCAACAAATTGTATCTCAATCCTAATGGAGAGGATAGCTCACTACCTGTGTCTTTTTTTTTTTAACATCTTTATTGGAGTATAGTTGCTTTACAGTGGTGTGTTTCTGCTTTTTAACAAAGTGAATCAGTTATACATATGTTCCCATATCTCTTCCCTCTTGCGCCTCCCTCCCTATCCCACCCCTCTAGGTGGTCACAAAGCACGGAGCTGATCTCCCTGTGCTATGCGGCTGCTTCCCACTAGCTATCTGTTTTACGTTTGGTAGTGTATATATGTCCATGCCTCTCTCTCACTTTGTCCCAGCTTACCCTTCCCCCTCCCCGTGTCCTCAAGTCCATTCTCTAGTAGGTCTGTGTCTTTATTCCCGTCTTGCCCCTAGGTTCTTCATGACCCTTTTTTTCCCCTTAGATTACATATGTATGTGTTAGCATACGGTATTTGTTTTTCTCTTTCTGACTTACTTCACTCTGTATGTCAGACTCTAGGGCCATCCTACCTGTGTGTCTTTGGACAAATAACTTCTGTGCCTTGATTTTAAAAAAATTTTTTTTCCTGTGCCTCAATTTTATTATCTGTTAGAATGGGAGTAATATTGGTAACTACCTTGTTGGACTTTTGTGAGTTAATACCTGTAAAATGTTTATAACAGAATGTTACTATACAGTTAGCTCTCAATAATGTACATTATTGTTGTTTTATCATTATTTTCCTCTGTGTAATGGAAAGGGGATCTTTTCTTCTTCCACAGAGGCAGTGAGGGCACCCTCAGCTGTGTCTCTTCCGGCACGTGAGAGGTTAGGGCTGCTCCAGCAGGTTATAGAGGGACATACATAGCGAACAGGCAATGCCGTGGGGACTGGAGAAGAGAACAGTTTTAGGGAAGAGAGATGGGACACCTTTTGACCTCAAAGGCCTGGAGTTCACTGACTCCTTTCCCAATTATCTGTGTTCTTTACACCTGCTGGCTGGGTGGACTGTTCTTTTTTCCCCAGCACTATATTTTATTCTGTCGTCTGACCAGGATTTCTCTGCTCCCTGATCCACTGAGAAAGCAAGGTATTCTCCCAGCTTTTTCTGACCCTATAACAAGGACTCCTTTCAGACCTCTTTTAAGGTTTTCTAAGGATTTTACTGTAGTAGTAAAGAGCAGAAAAGCAAGCATAGCTTTATCATTTTGCCCCAGGGGGAAAAAGAATTTACCTTAATATGTAACGGTAGGTCTTTAAATTCACAAAGGGTTTCATAAGATAAGCTTTCACTTCTAAAAAACACTCAGCCTGAAGCTACCCTTTCACAGGAACAGTCCAGGGATCCTGGGAGGACGGGCAGAGTGAAGAGAGGAGCCTGGCAAGCACTAGGTCAGCCCTTTCTGCCCCTCTCGCCCCTGCTGGCCTTGAAGTCCCAGATTCACAGGTTGAAAGAAGGGACAGGATGATCGCTGAGCAGTGAAGTGTGGCTGAAGCGTCCCTGGGCTGAAGAGTGGGAAGGGAATCCAGTAGCTACCCCACCTCCTGTTTGCAGACCACGACGTGGCCTTGGCAGAGGTCGCGAAGCACATGATCTCAGGAGGCGGGTCTCGACTCTGGTTGCAGTTAGTCTTACTACTCAGATGCTTTCCCTCCTTTTCTGTTGGCCTCACCCTACCTTCAGCTCTGGGGTTTGATGCAGGCATTTCCGTTTAGTTTGAATCCATTTCATTGGCTCGGCCCTCAGCCTCCTAACCACGCCCCTCCAGCATGAACTAGGGTCTTACCTTCCCTGAAGTCCCTGAGGGGTAATGTTCCAGGCAAGGTCATCATCACTGTCATATCTTCGAGGGTTGTCAAAGAAATAAGATCTGGGACCAAATCCATGGCTGGGGAGCATTCCAGGGTTGGTCTAGAAAGACAATGTAATGGTTCAGTGTATTTTCAGACACTGTGCCTTGCACGAGGCAAAGATAAATAACATCTCTTTCTTGCAAGAGACTAAAGATGCTCGATCCACCTGGATGGAGGCACTTGTAGCTGGAGTGTTCATTTCAGTTACTGTTTAATTTAAGAGGTATTAACTTTTTCTCATCAGTATGGACAAAATCTTCTTTCAGAGTTCTGCTTGCAGCAGTGAATGATCACCGTTTTAATCTCTTACAGAAAAATCAGACAATACCCAAATCAGCCAAACTAGACAGTCCCAAATTAGATATAAACCTGTATAATGATGTGGGCATTCACAACAAACTAAAATAATGAAATGATGAAATTTTGAGAGAGTTTCTTATCCAGTTTCTATAATCTGCCTCTCCTGTTTCTGTCCCCAAGCTGAGTTCACCTCTCAAAACAAATTACAGTTGTCCACAGGGGACTGGTTCTAGGACCCCCCCACACACACAGATACCAAAATCCGAGGACGCTCAAGTCCCTAATATAAAATGATATAGTACAGTCAGGCCTCTGTATATGCGGATTTCGCGTTTGTGGCTTCAACCTGGCATAAAATCCCACGTTTGTTTGACATCTTTGTACATATCATTAGTGGTCTTTTTTTTTTTTTTTTTGGCCACACGGTGCAGCATGTGGGATCTTAGTTCCCCAATCAGGAACTGAACTCGCAGTCCCTTCAGTGGAAGCACGGAGTCTTAACCACTGGACCACCAGGGAAGTCCCTAGTGGTCTATTTAAAAGTTAACCAATAGAGTATGAAAAAAGGTTATTATAGGATGGATATCTATATGTGAATTTCTGCTTTTCTAAGACTCACCTAGCCAAACATAGGAAGCAAAGCGGAACTTATACAAGGTGGGACACCTTCAAATTTACTGTTTATAGCAGTTCAAGAATGTCTGTACAAAGAATGAAGTTGGACCCTTACCTCACACATAAACAAAAAGTAACTCAAAATAGATCAAAGACCTAAACGAAAGACTAAAAATTATAAAACTCTTAAAATATAGGGGCAAATCTTCATGACCTACAATTTAGCAAAGGATTCTTAGATATGACACCAAAAACATGAGCAACAAACCAAAAAAACAGATAAACTGGACTTCAAAATTAAAAACGTTTTTCTGTCAAAAGACCATCAAGTGAAAAGACAGCCACAGAATGAGAAAATATTTGCAAATCACATATCTTTACAAGGGACATATCTAAAATATATAAAGGACTCATAACTCAATGGTAAAAAGACAACTCAATTTAAAAGTGGGCAGGGAATTCCCTGGTGGTCCAGTGGTTAGGACTCTGCACTCACTGCTAAGCACCCAGGTTCAATCCCTGGTTGGGGAACGAAGATCCCACAAGCCATGCACTGCAGCCAAAGAAAAATAAATTTTTTAAAAAGTGGGCAAAATATCTGAATAGACATTTTTCCAAGGAAGATATACAAATGGCCCATAAGTACATAAAAAATGCTTGACACATCATTAGTCATCAGGGAAATACAAATCAAAAGCCACAGTGAGATCTCTTATCAGGGCATCCTGAATCAGAAAGATAGATAACAGGGGCTTCCCTGGTGGCGCAGTGGTTGAGAGTCCGCTTGCTGATGCAGGGGACACGGGTTTGTGCCCCGGTCCGGAAGGGTCCCACGTGCCGCGGAGCAGCTGGGCCCGTGAGTCATGGCCGCTGAGCCTGCGCGTCTGGAGCCTGTGCTCTGCAACGGGAGAGGCCACAACAGTGAGAGCCCTGTGTACGGCAAAAAAAAAAAAAAAAAAGAATCCGCCTGCCAATGCAGGGGACATGGGTTCGAGCCCTGGTCTGGGAAGATCCCACATGCCACGGAGCAACTAAGCCCGTGTGCCACAACTACTGAGCCTGTACGCCACAACTACTGAAGCCCATGCACCTAGAGCCCGTGCTCCGCAACAAGAGAAGCCACTGCAATGAGAAGCCCGTGCACCGCAACGAAGAGTAGCCCCCGCTCACCGCAACTAGAGAAAGCCCACGCGCAGCAACGAAGACCCAACACAGCCAAAAATAAATTTTTTTTTAAAAAAGGGATGAAAGACTTGAAACCATAAAACTCCTAGAAAAAACATAGGCAATAACGTCCTTGACATCAGTCTTGACGATTTTTGGATCTGACTCCAAAAGCAAAGGAAATAAAAGCAAAAATATACAAGTGGGACTACATGAAACCAGAAAGCTTCTGCGCACCAGAGGAAACCATCAACAAAATGAAAAGGCAACCTACTGAATGGTAGAAAATATTGGCAAATCCTGGATCTGATAAGGGGTTGATATACAAAATATATAAAGAACTCATACAACTCAATAGCAAAACAAAAAACAAACCCACCACAATCTGATTTTAAAATGGGCAGAGGATATGAACATTCTTCCAAAGAAGATGGCCAACTGGTTACATGAAAAGATGCTCAATGTCATTAATGATCAGGGAAATAAAAATCAAAACCACAATCAGTATCTCTGCATACCTGTCAGAATGGCTATAATCAAAAAAAAAAAAAAAAAAGTGTTGGCAAGGATGTGGAGGAAAGGGAATCCTTGAATCCACGTGCACTGCTGGTGGGAATGTAAATTGGTGCAGCCACTATGGAGCTTCCTCAAAAAATTAAAAACAGAACTACCACGATCCAGCAATTTCTCTTCTGCATATTTATCTGGAGAAAACGAAAACACTAATTCAAAAAGATATATATACCCCCATGTTCGCTGCAGCATTATTTACAATAGCCAAGATGTGGGAACAACCCAAGTGTCCACCAATGCATGGATGGATAAAGAAAATGTGATAACACACACGCTAGAAATATTCAGCCATAAAAAGAATGAAATCTCCTGGTAAACCATAATGGAAAAGAATATGAAAAAGAATACATATATGTATAACCAAGTCACTGCTGTACAGCAGAAATTAACACAACATTGTAAATCAACTACACTTCAATAAAATTAAAAAAAAAAAAAGAATGAAGTCTCGCCATTTGCAAAAATATGGTTGGACCTTGAGGGCATTATGTTGTGAAATAAGTCAACTAGAAAAAGAAAAAGGTCAATACCATATGATCTCACTTATATGTGGAATCTAAAAACAAAGAAACCCCAAGCTCACAAATACAGAGAACAGACTAGTGGTTGCCTGAGGTTGGAGGTGGGTGAAATGGGTGAAGAAAGTCAAAAGATACAAACTCCCAGTTATAAAATGCATAAGTCTTGGGGATCCATGTACAACATGGTGACTATAGTTAATACTGTATTGCATATTTGAAATTAGTTATAAGAATGGATCTTGAAAGTTCCTACTGCAAGAAAAAAAATTGATAAGCTATGTGTGGTGACACATTAGTTGGACGTACTGTGGTGATCATTTTGAAATATATATAAATATCAAATCGTTACACTGTAAACTAAAATGAATATAATGTTATATCAGTTATACCTCAATAAAAACAAACAAAACAACAAATAATAATGTAACAGTGTAAAATGTCTTGACGCCAAAAAGTTTGGGAACCACTGCTCTAGATAATACCCTAAACAGTAAATATATTCAAACACAATAGCCAAGTAACTCTATACACATACACACAGAGTGTGTTAAGGCTGACACGTTTCCCTGGACAGTGAGACCTAAGAGTACAAATGAGACTATCCCTAATATTCTGTATTCACTTAATAAAATAGTACTTTGAAACTCAACCAGGATGATTCTTTATACTGTTTCTTTTTTTTTTTTTCTTTTTTTTTTTTTGCGGTACACGGGCCTCTCACTGTTGTGGCCTCTCCCGTTGCGGAGCACAGGCTCTGGACGCGCAGGCTCTGCGGCCATGGCTCACGGACCCAGCCGCTCCACGGCATGTGGGATCTTCCCGGACCGGGGCACAAACCCGTGTCCCCTGCATCGGCAGGCAGACTCTCAACCACTGTGCCACCAGGGAAGCCCCTTTTTCTTTGATTTTAATCAACAGAGATGTGATGGAAAGAACATTAAATATCAAGAGAAAAAAATAGTACTTTGAACAACGGTCTTTCACCCCTTAGGACTCAGATGTGTACTCCCTCCTTCAGGCTGCCTTGGGTTTAGGGAGTGTAGTTCCTAAGCCTCTGTCACACTGGTGAGAAGGCCCATGGAGCCGAGGAGAAGCACAGTGAGCACGGGGATGTTTGTTAAGAGGCTC
This sequence comes from Pseudorca crassidens, assembly GCF_039906515.1. NCBI lineage: Eukaryota > Metazoa > Chordata > Mammalia > Artiodactyla > Delphinidae > Pseudorca > Pseudorca crassidens. The sequence continues at coordinate 78,258,914 of NC_090311.1, forward strand.
TTTCCAGAAAGCTTCAACTGTCTGTCTTCAGAGAAGGAAAGAAAACAAGGCACTAGACTCTGGCCTGGAGTCCCCTGCCCACCTTCCCCATGTTTCTCTGCCACTGATGAGGAAGCATTTGGGTCTGACTTTACAGAAGCCTCCAGGTGTTCCCAATGCCAGTAAAGGTCAGAGCAGAGAACTGCTGTCCTGAAGCTAAAAATAATAAAAGGCGAGGAAACTGACTCTCAGATCTAGAAAACAGTGCCCACACACTCTGTCTTCAAGGGCCCATTGGTCAGGCTGTGCTTCTCCACTACCCACCCTGCTCCAGTATGACTTTTTTTTTTTTTTTTTCCTATTCCTGGCTCACTAGTGACTATCCAGAGATGAATAAGAAAACAAAACAAAAGACAGGATAAAACACAAAACAGGTTAGTTACGTATCTATGCTTTCCCTGCCACCCACACTTTGCTTCCATTGGCCAAAAACCGTTCACTGTACTTTTCTGTGGGCTTCACAGATGAGTGACTCAAAATCCTACCACTAGTTCCTATGGATGGGATAATTCAGGGAGCAAAGCTTCCGGGAGCCTCCCCACTCCACCAGGTTTGGCATTTTTCTGCCCCGCCCCCATAAAGACATTTATATGAAGCTGGTTGAGCAGAAACATGACCAAATTGGGGGAGTGACTTTAGCATTCTTCACAATAAGGTTGTATCTCCCCATCACTCCACCCCCTAATCACCAACCAGCACAACACAGGGGTGAAGAGCTGAACTACCATTCTCTATTTTCCTTTGCTAAAATAAAGCTTCTACCTTTGGTTCACAGCAAGTCAAGCCTCAAATACTAGTGAGGTGGCTGTTTCATTAGAATAAAAAGTTAACCACTATCTCCAGGCCTCAAGATGCAACTTAAATTTTTTTTTTTTTGTAAAATAAAGCTAAACTGAAAAACAAATTTCCCTCAAAAGATAATTAAGGGAAAAGAAAGTCTCAATTAAATAGACAAGGAACTTTTCATATCAGAATAGGATGGAAGAGGCTCTCTATTGAAAAATCTAAGAAAAAATTCCAACTGTATGCTTCGTGATTAGAATTAGGAGATGTTTTCTGCAAATACAAAGTGGTTTACTTACGAGGTCCTTCGCAGAATTTCTAACTCGAAAGAAGTAGACCACTAAGGTGGTAGGTAAGAGTTCCCACACAAAGAGGACCACTCCGAATACTATGTATCCGGCATCTCCCAGCTGATTCTTCAAGTCTGCCTGTTGAAAAGAGAAGAAAATAAGAGAGTCGCTAGGTTGAGGGCAGAGGAAATAAGTTTGATTCGATTCTTTCTAACATGACAGAGACTAATAATCGAATACAGTGTAATTCTTTCCCCCAAAAATGTGCATGTTGAAATCAGATACTACTAATGGTCCAGACCTCAGGTGGGGAGTTATTTAAACCAGACAGGATAGATAATTATCTTCTTCAAAATATTCAAAGACAGATAATGCCAATCTCTGAGGTTTTATTCCTTCACCCTCCAAGAACCTTCCTTACATCCAAATTAAGTCTCTAAACTGATTTTCTTTCCTTCAACAACTGAGTAATGAGAATGCTCTGTTGCCTTCTCGCGATTCTTAAGAGCAGCGTATCACGTGTTACCCTTGGTCTCATCCTTGGGATGAACGTGTCAGTTTTTAAACTTCTCTTCACATTAACCACATCCTATGATTTATCCTTTAAAGCTTTACTGCAGGCTAGATTGTCTAGAAAAAAATTCTCTGAGTCCAGGATTTTTACCTGCCGGACCCGTGAGATGGCTGAGTGGATGTGGCATAGCAGTGCTGTCCTCTCTGTAGGGCAGAGGGAAGGTGAGGTTGTCTCTGGGCAAGTCGATCAGAAAGGCCATCATTTCAAAGGAAGACTGCACCTACATCAAACCATAGGCGCCAATCCCCTGAACGGAATCCTTTTGCCTTCTCTACTACATCGCGTGTAAAGTACAGTAACCGAACCAATCATGCTCTCCTTCAGAAAGGTCACTCTCACACTCTGCATCTCAAATTCTACTTACATGTCTCAAAAGTGTGTTGTGTGTGCTTCTTCCATTCTACATAAATAACCCGTAACTCGGGGCCGTCTGTTTTGCTTGCTGCTAGATCATTTTGGTTGCAACACATAGATCTAGATATGTATAAATAAATAGATATCCCCAAAACAACAGAATTTTTTAAATTGTGATATTTTAAGTTCGTTATAATTATAAGCTCTTAATTGAAAGAAACGTTGAAATAATTATTTTGTTTTAAAACCAAATCTCTGTTGTTCAATGGGGACAGAGTCTCAGTTTGGGAAGATGAAGAAGTTCTGGAGATGGATGGTGGTGATGCTGCACAAGAGTGTCAGTGCACTGAATGCCTCTGAACTGGACACTCACAGATGATTAAAACGGTCGATTGTGTTGTATATTTTACCACAATAAAAATCCTCGATGTATTATGAGTAAGTTTCTAGTTTATCATTGTTGGATGTTTAGATCTTTATGTGTTTGATTTCTCACAACAGGACAGAGCTTCAGCAGTGCTTTGCCCACCTTCCCCCCATCCTGTATTTGTGCTGTTCGTTTGGGTGAGGGGCGGCGGTGTTCATTGTGGCGGTTTTTATCCTTTCTAATTATAACATCTTGCATGTGCCTCTTCTGGATTTCATCTTGTCCTCACAGTTTTAACTTATCATGGTCATTTTATTCTTTCCTCCAGAGTCACAATTCAGTGCAAGGTTTGAGCACTGTTGGGATTTTAGAAGTGGATTTGTCTAGAGTTAGGTATTCAGTGTTTTCCAGGAACATCTCAGGAGCGTTTGCCATTCAATCCAATAGACTCCTACTACAGACGTTTCTTTCTTTGTTGTAATGGCTTATCTGCGTGGCTCTTTTCCTCAGCAGACACAAACTCCTACTGGGAGGCTTAGGTCTGTTCTTTTTTGTGTCCCCAGCACTTTGCCCAGGGCTGGAGACAAAGAATCGATATTTCTCAAATGAGAGAACACTAATTCTCATTCTTTTTTATTTTGAGCTTTTGTGAAGATGGATGCCATATTATATTTCACTACCTTTGTTCATTTGTTTTATAATTTATGAATTTCTAGAATACATTATAAAAAAGAAAGAGTTTCATATTGGGATATAAAATGGGCTCTTACTAACACCTTAATATTCTTGGTCACGTTTGTCTAGATTTCCTCAAATGCTATTAGTTTACATCTCCATTAAAAACAACTTCATAATTTTACGTATTTTCTGAAACCTGGATACAATTTGTTTTTACCTTTGCAAATTTCACCCTTTAATAACATCATATTACATTTATATGAAAGCACTTAAAAAACTTAAGTACTGCTTGACAAAAGCCCCAGAAAGTCGAAAGGAGAAGTGTGTGTGTGTGTGTGTGTGTGTGTGTGTGTTTCCTAGTTTTCTCAGAAGACATGTGAGCTGCAACAAGGCAGGAACTATGATCCCACTTTACAGGTGAGAGTGCAGACACCACCCGGGTAAGTGATTCTCAAGGTCACCCAGCTATTTAGCGGCAGAATCAAGGAGCTTACACCTCTCTGCCACGTGGGATGCTGCAAAGCAAAGAGCCACCGATCAGGTGGCCCTCGTCGGCGCCCACTGACCTGGTCTGACACATTGTACCAGTCGTAATCAAAGGAATGGACATTCTTGCTCTGAGAAAACGACAGGATGAACAGGTTGTAGCAGGCTCGGGAGGCGTAGAGCAGGATGATGGTCACACCGACGGCAGTCACCTGACACACGGAGGAGCCCTGGAAGAGAAGGAGCCATGAGGGGGGCGCCCGTTCCGGGCCCAGGACCCCAGCCCCCTCCCAGAACATGGGCTGTGTTCGGACCTGCTAAAGCTTCGATCTCAGAGGCACTGCTGTCTCCTCCAAGCTTCTCCTCCACCCTCAGACCTTAAACCCAACTGCAAACCTCACCTCACACCACACCCATCCCAAACTTCAAATTATCTTCATAGAGATGCTTCAAAACCTGGGACTTGATCTGGAGATGCCTGAAAACAGGACCATTTGCCTAAGGCCTAGGTTTGGAAGAACAAGAAAGTCAGATGGCTTATTTGGTTAAATCTCTAAATGCCGCTGGCTCAGCTCCAAGGACCCTCTCAGCTTATGAGCCCAGCGCCCGGCCCCTGGCTTGAGGACAACAAAACCACCTCAGAGGGATGGCGGCTGGCAGACAGCGCTGCTGTGGACAGTGGCTCTGGGCGGTGAGCACTTCCTCAAGACCCAGCATCCTCTAGGCGGGAGTGCTGGAATCCCCACGTGACTCAGGGCTTGCAATTCTGTGAAAATGCGTCATCTGTGCCCCCATTTACGAAGTTTCAATTTCCAAAGTCAGATGACCCCTGGCTAGAAACGGTTAACTAAAAACCTGAAACCGATTTTTGAGTTTTGTGTTTGAAAGTCATTAACTAAATCTAAGCTAGTGTTTTATTTTGCCAGTGGTAGTTTATTATTAGCTTGTTTGCCATAGGGGTCATCTAAACGGTACTTCGACAATCTAAAATGTGACCCCTCCTATAAAAATCACAATCCTGTCTTTAAAAAGCCTTCGCTAGCCCTTATACACGAGACACTATAAATAGTAAAGTCAGGCAAAGTGACGTCTAAAATTTGCCGACTTTTCTCAATCAGAAAACGACGGTGCCACAGTAACTTCTGGGATTCGGCAAGAGTTCAGTCACATCACAGGACGCCCTGATGAAGGCTTTGTATTTTTGAAGTTGGAGGCGCAGACTTTAATCTACTGATCACTCCTGAAGACACAGGATTGTGGAAGGCACAGTTGTTCAAGTCTTCAGACCAAAGATGTTACAGCCACACGGCTGCGAGGCAAGGAAGGCAGGGGGGTGCCCCGGGGCACAGCATCGCTGAATTTCCGAAGCAGAGGAGCTGTGAAATCACTCAACTGCTTTACACATGAGAAAACCCAGGCTCCCTGGGGCGACAGGCTGGTGGGCCTGGGGTCCCGCGGCCAGCCAGAGCCCAGGGCGTCTCTCCTGACCTCCACTCGCCACCAGGCTTCTCAATGAGGGAGAGTCGGGGACCAGGCTGGTGAGGGGCACCTCAGAACCCCTGCTCCAGGCAGCAGACCTGCCCCTCTTTGTTTTTTGTTTGTTTGTTTTTTTGCGGTACGCGGGCCTTTCACTGCTGTGGCCTCTCCCGTTGCGGAGCACAGGCTCCGGACGCGCAGGCTCAGCGGCCATGGCTCACGGGCCCAGCCGCTCCGCGGCACGTGGGATCTTCCCGGACCGGGACACGAACCCGCGTCCCCTGCATCGGCAAGCGGACTCTCAACCACTGCGCCACTAGGGAAGCCCCCCTCTTTGTAACTCTGGGAGAAGAAAAGGAGAAGACAGGAACCCTAGAGTGGGGGGCACAGCAGCTAAACAAGAGGACGGGCAGGAGCTGCCCTCTCCCAGTGTACGGTCAGCCCACTCAGGGTGGCTGTTCTCTTGCCCTCTGTCCATCCCCTGCCTGACCAGGGCCCGCTTCACCTACACCTACTCACAGGGCTGACCTGCCTACATACTTGCTCCCAGGGCCCAGCTGGTGATTGTTCTTATCAAGGGGGCGGTGAGGGGCGGGCCCCTCTGCTGGTTTCCCTGGTAACTAAGGAGCCCACCGGATGTCAATCCCCCCACCTTAACTGGTAATCTCTCCTTCCCCCGCCCCGGGAGCGAAGACCGCCACCAAGTCCTGCCTGCCGTCCACTGCACTCGGTGGGGTGTTTCTGCAGGACCTTGCTTCACACGTGTAAGCTCCCCCATCTATTAAACCACTGATATCTCTGTTGCTGACTCCGGGCTCTTTCTTTGGTCTTGAAGCTGGTTATGCACAGGGATTGCAGGTCTGTGGGCTGCAGCCCAACACACAGCGTGTCTGGCTCCATCTCTGAACTGTCACCATGAAAGGCCTGATGTCCTGAACCCCGGGAGCAGTTCCCACTCTTAAGGGGGACCCCCTTATGGGCACAGCCAAGGCAGGGGTGAGCGTGGATCTGAGTCTCCCTGCACTACGACAGGGTGGTGGAGAGGAGAGACCCCAGACCCCGGAGCCAGGCTGCGGAGACCAAATCTTGGCTCTGCATCTCCTGGCTGTGTAACCCAGGGCGAGCCTCTGACCTCTTTTTGCCTCAGTTTCCCTATCTATCAAGTGAGTGATACCTACTCCCATAGAGTTGTGAGGGTTACAGTCGTTTCCACATGCAGAGCGCTTACAAAAGTGCCGGGAACGCAGGGAACACTAGGTGTGTGTTTCTATTAATATTAGTGGCACAGTCAATGCCACTGGTCCTTTAAAATGTCACTTAAACCGCTGTATCCATAAACCAGAGTCTTAGCGCTCTGCCAGTAACTCTGCACACCCCCATATGCCACAAGCCACCCAGAGCCAACTCTTCTCACATACAAAATTCAAGGAACTACAAGGCTCCCTGTTTTGGCAACCACAACCCGGCTCATCATTTGCAGGAGGTCAGGTGTGAGAGGCATTGGTTGAGTTCTGTTTGCAAACCAGGGAACTCTTCTGAGAACCAGGGGGAGCCAGCGGGATCTCGACCACATGTCCACCTTACCTTAGACTCCAAGTAAATGTTGGCTAAGGACATCTTGGAGATTTTGTACAGACAGATGGACAGGGAGACGGCACACAGCACGAAGAGTGAGTCGTTGATGGCCACACGCACGGAGACGATCCCTTTCCTCTCCCAGGTGCCCGTCTTCACCAGCACTGCACAGGTTAAATTCACCAGCAGGAAGACGAGGCTGATGAAGAGCGAGGCCAGGTAGAGGGGTAACCTGGGAAGGACCAGAGAAGAGACTGAAGGCACCCTTCCACGCATGCTGCCCATACATTCTAGATCAATCCACAAGGAAACTGATTTTTTTTTTTTTTGGTTAAATGCTAGAAGCAGAACATGCCAAAGTTAACACTTAAGAGCTCAGAGTTTGGGGCTGGTAGATGCAAACGATTACATTTAGAATGGATAAACAACAAGGTCCTACTGTAGAGCACAGGGAACTATATTCAATATCCTGTGATAAACCATAATGGGAAAGAATATAAAAAGAATGTGTATATGTGTATAACTGAGCCCCTTTGCTGTACAGCTGAGATCGGCACAACATTGTACATCAACTATATTTCAATTAAAAAAATCAAAAAAAAGAAAAAAAAAAAGAGTTCGGTCTTTGGAGGGTTCCCAATCTAAAAGATGAATCAACTACAAACTGTGCTCTCAGGAAGGTCCTTTACCCGAGCCCCGCTTCCCCTGTCCCTGGGAGGCTGTGAGGATCAGAGGGGTGTATGTACATGGGCTGATGCACCCGCTACTCACAAGAATGCAGAGAGCAGAGCCGGGCTCAGAGGCAGGGCTGGGTTTCGGGGAGAGCGGGAAGCATCCTGCACTCTGAGAACCTGGGCAAGATCGCCCTGGGTGAGCCTCAGTGTCACCATCCGAAAGCAGACTAAATAATACCCACCTTGCTGGCTGTTTTTGCAAATCAAGCGAGATAATGCTTAAAAAGGATTTTAGGGAATTCCCTGGTGGTCCAGTGGTTAGGGCTCTGCGCTTTCACTGCCGAGGGCCAGGGTTCCACCCCTGGTAGGGGAAGTAAGATCCTGCAAGTGGCGCAGCCGAAAAAGAAAGGGTTTTGCCCCCCCCCAAAGTCATCGAGTCTGGGCAGCACCCCCTTTTGCGTGGGAACACTCACTAGTGGACAGTCTGCAGTGAGTACGCCTCAGCCTCAGCACTTTCCCCGGGGCCGGAAGGGGACGGGCTATGCCACTGGCCGTTTGTTGTTTTTTTTTTTTCGGTACGCGGGCCTCTCACTGTTGTGGCCTCTCCCGTTGCGGAGCACAGGCTCCGGACACGCAGGCTCAGCGGCCATGGCTCACGGGCCCAGCCGCTCCGCGGCATGTGGCATCTTCCCGGACCGGGGCACGAACCCGCGTGCTCTGCATCGGCAGGCAGACTCTCAACCACTGCGCCACCAGGGAAGCCCCCACTAGCCGTTTTTGACTTGTGGTTTCTCAGAGCTACACGCCGCCTACGTGACCTGTGCAAGGTCTAGAGAGAGGTTTCTCAGATTTACCAAAACCGAAATCAGTTCAAGTTTCCCTCTAGGACTGTCCATATCGTGTTTACTTCAGGTAAATATCACTCAAGAGGCAAATAAGGAACAGACTGGTTTGGCTCAAAAATAGACCATTTAAGTTGAATATGTCCGCAAGTCCCAAAGCAGAAAACCAGCAACTAAAAGCAGGCTTGAAGCTAGAAGGTAGTGTTGGGGTCTTCCAAAGCCATCACAGACTGGGTCCTGGTCCCAGCTCCAGCCATCACGCCACTGACAGTAGTCAGTGCAGTGACTGCTCGGAGGCGAAGCACAGCAATGGGGCAGCTGCAGTTTGCTTTCCTGCCATCAGATGTCAGGGTGATGGAATAAACCCCCCACTTACCCAAGCTAATCTGAATGGGATTTTATGTCTTGCAATGAATGATTTACTATCCACTGGCAAAGGCTCTCACGTACTTTTTCTACCAAAGGAATTTGGCCTACCCCACCCCTCCTCAGCCTTCAGATCTTAGCTCAAACATCACTGCTTCCAAGAAGCCTTTCCTGACACCTCCTGCACACCCAGCCCTCACCAGATGCACACGATCAGGTCTCCCTGAGGTCTGCTTCCCGGTCCCCCGCACTTGAACTTCGCAGACTTATCACCAGTTTATAATGAAGCATACGGACAGTGACCTGACCACATGCTGCTTCTACCTAGGCAGTTCGCTCCACGAGGGTCGAGATTTCGGCTCTTTCCTTCCCCGCTCTATCCACACTGTATACCGCAGGAGCTCAATAAATGTCAAGGAGGAAGAGAGGGAAGCAATCAGCCAGATGAAATGTGCACTCTGAATCCAGGAAGCGGCAGCTGACTAAACAAGGGCTGCCCTTTCTCTCCTACACACGCTACTGCAGCAGATACTAGATCCTCCCCCTTCTTGTGGAGACAATCTAAACTTGAGGGGCTGTCTCTTTCAAAGTTAGAGAGAAAGAACTGCAGTTCTTCCCACCCGAGCCCTGTGCTGGGGGACCGAGGTAACAAGATGGACAAGAGGTGGCCCGGGTCCCCTGCTCAGGGTGGCCGGGAAGACACTGGAGGGACGGACAAAGCACATGGAAGACAGAGTATGATTGGTACAAAGTCAGAGATGCAGGAAAGAGTATGCTTCGTTCGGGCTGAAGGGTGTTTGTAGGACTGAGCACCAGCCCTGCAGGGGAGACAGACGGGGGTGGGAGAGAGACCGGAGGGGTGGGCAGGACAGCCGGGGAACACTCGAGGTTGATAAGCAAAGGAGTGACCAACGTGGCCATGTCTGTCTTTGAGAAAGACGGGATGGCAAAGCAGGGAAGGGGTGAAGAGCCCGCAGTCGGCAGACAACGGCCCCGGGGAGATGAGCAGGGGGGCGTGCCAGAGGCAGGGGGGCGGGGGGCCGTGGGGATGGACACAGGGTGATGCCATTAAAGGAGATGAGAGATGTGCACAGGGGTGGTGAGAGCTGCCGCCCACCGGCCCAGGGCAAGGTCCAGCGTGACCCTCGCCCCTGGAGTTGTGCCGCGTGAGGCTGGCGGTGGGCAGCTCTTTGAAAGCTCAGAGATCCATCTTCACGTGTAGTCACGCATTCAAAGCTTTTCACACAGAAACAGGTTTGGGGCAGGGGGGAGGCACATGAATTAGTTGCCAAGGACAGGTTCTTTTATAGGACGTGATCACTGGTCCAGGCCCTTGCAATCCACCTCATCTGCTCTGTACCACGTTCTCACGGTGATGGGGGAAATCAGGGGCATGGAGAGAGAGACAAAGGCAGGACCAATGGGGAGTCACCAAAAATCTGCATTCTGGTTCCTCGAAAGCCCTATTTTTTTATTGTTTTATTATTATCTGCTGTGCTTTTGTGAAGAACACAATTTAGAAACATCCAGAACCCTCTGGAATCAGCCCTACCGTTCCCAGCCCCTTGGTGGTATGTGCGCACACTCTGTATACACGTGACGGCGATAAGCCTCCGGAAAAAGCACAATCTGGACATTCAGCTTTTCCGGAGGACTCCTCCTGGGTATTGTTTTAAATACCATGGTGGATATAAATTCTTACTACTCTTTACTACAGTAAATAATACAGGACCCCTAGAGGACACCGGGGACAGGGAAAGCAAAAGCCAACCAGGCCCAGCTCACCACCCAGACACACTGCTGGTGTGTGCCCCCGGCCACCCTCTCTGTCTTGAATGGTCACACGACAGCCACCGAGCCTCCGCTCCCCCCATACCCTCCCCAGCTCTGCTCTCATCTGCTGGGCGTGACCCAGAGAGCTTGGGTCACAGAGCCACGACGCTAGGCGGGTCCTCGGCCGCTCAGGGCTGCCGTGTCCTCCTCTGTGAAACGGAGCTGATCCTTCCTTCCTGCCTCAAACAGCCGCTGTGAGAATTCAAGGGACCCTGAGCTTCTCCTCTGACATCACCCAGGGAGCAGTGAGGCCTCACCCTCGTCAAGAGCAACTTCTAGAAAAAGGCGTCACCTCCTGCCCCATCACCTCCTCCGCAGGTACCCCTGCTGCCTCAAGTCCTCCCACCACCTGCTCACTGACCTCAAAGGCGTGACCCTCGCCCCATCCTTCCCCCGTCTGAGCCTGTCCCTGGAGGCCCCTGGTCCCTCTTCCCCCTCTTCTTCCCCCAGGGTGACAGCACCTATGGCTCCTGCTCTGCACCCTCTTCCTCGGGAAATACGTTCCCTCCTCCGGCCTCAGTTACAGCTCCTGTACGACCACGTTCAAAAGCGCTTGTCTCACAACCGGACCATCCCCTCAGTGGACGACGCTCAGAATTACCTCCGGCCTGCATTCCAAGATGTCAACAGTGGCTGCGCGGGAAAGAACCTCCTCCTGAGGCCTGATGTCACCACGGAGGACGTGTGTCGGCTCTGTGCCAAGGAGTTCTAGGGGGCCGACCCCGAGGAGTCCGGGGAAGAAGAGCCCACTGCCTCCTAGGAGACACGTGAGGCTGCCCAGTGGTGCATCCAAAGAGCGGAGTCAGGAACCTGGCCTCTGGCTTCCACGTGCTCGTGCTTGAAAAGCAGTCACCTCCTTGGGGACCGCTCGGCTCAGTGACGGAGCCATCCACAGGCCGACGTGGCCAAGGGCACCTTTAGCCACAACGCCCAAGCAGGGTAGCTGAGGTTCATGTAACAATAGGATCCATCCTTCGGAGCTGGAGAATTGCATCTGATGGTTCAGGTGCCCCAAGATCGTTTGCTGCCTACGCCCAGCCAGGTTCTGGGTTGGCTCACGTGTATGTGTACGTACTAAATAAACATTTAAGGTACAAGCTCTTGAGTTCAACAGCTGGCTTTTGCGAAGACTGTCCGATGCGGTGCATGAAAGACCTCTCAGTTCAGTGTCTGCATCCATTCCTCCCTCCCTCCCTTCCTTCCTTCTTTTTTTAATGAAGAGCCTTTGTGTTTTTATATCTTTCATAGAAATTTTTATAGCAGTTGCAGGTAAACTGTCAGGATTGGTTTTTAAAATATTTTTGTAACTTTAAGATATTCTATAATTATGCATGTGATTTTAACATTTAATATGCAAAAAGAAATCTCTTGCTGGATTTGAGAGTACTGCATTTTAAAAGTCTCTCTTCTGTAACCGGATGTTTGGGCAACTTTGTGGGGAGAGACTGCTGGGTTTCTTACAGCCATGTATTACTGACACTGGCCACAGAATGCCTTTGGAAATCCGACGTACTGTTATCACCTTACTCACGCTCAGTGGTATCGCATTGTTTTGTGTTTTCACCAAGTGATGCTGAGGATGAGGAAAGAAATGAATGTAGAGAGAGGTCGAGAGGGAAATATACAGACGCTAACAGAGGACTAAGGGGTGGAGTCTGCTGGTTCAGGCTCCTTGAAGGAAGTGGGAAAAGGAGATAGAAGGAACCACCTATGCTGAAAATACTGTGAATATGCAGTGAGATTTGCAGAATCTGTCCCATGTTATTTGCTTTCGGAAGCAATTTTGAAAACCCCACGAGGAAAAAAACATAAGAACAATGCTTCTTTTTTTTTTCCTTTTCCACATAAATCAAAACAAACAGCATCAAATTATTTTCGGCAGAAACCACGTAATGTGAGTTTCATTGAGTTAAATAAACTCAATGAAACTCACATTACGTGAGTTTGGAAAGGAGTTTGCAAATGCACCAAAAAGCCCACCTGTGTTGTAGAATGTGTGGTGAAGTTAAATTTCTGTTTTACGAAACCTCCTTGGGCGGGGGGCAGTTTGCACAGAGGATGAGGGTCTCGTATCAACGTAACACAGGTAGTTACAAAAACATGTTATTGTACTGTGTAAAGATGCATAGTCATCTAATTTGGTTGGCTTTGTACCTTGTCCCTTTCTAAGCTTTTGCTGTACATCTAGAACCCTCAACACATACCGTGTCGTACTTCCTTTTGTAAATGTTTTTTTAATGGAATTTTGCACATAATACATTATAATACTGTATGATAATCATCTGTGAAAATAATCCTTGAAATATATATTTTTTAAAAGCACTTGTCGGGCTTCCCTGGTGGCGCAGAGGATGAGCCTCTGCACATCCGGAGCCTGTGCTCCGCATCAAGAGAGGCCACAACAGTGAGAGGCCCGCGTACCGCAAAAAAAAAAAAAAAAAAAAAAAAAAAAGCGCTTGTCTCGAGCCACTGCCTCTGTCCAAGTCGACTCACGTTCCAAACAGCCTCCACTGAGGCCCACGTGCAAGCTTAATTTCTAATGTTCTTCCTCCTGCACGTCCCCAAGTTTTCCTAATACAGCTGTCCCCCGGTATCTGCAAGGGACAGCTTCCAGGATCACCAGCCAATACCAAAATCCAAGGATGCTCAAGTCCACTACAGAGAATAGTGTCGTACATGTCACATAAGGGACTGTCAGCCCCCTCCCACCCTCCAGATCTGCAGGTGCGCAATCTGTGGATACGGAGGGCTGGCTGTAAAGTATTGCTACTTTAAACTGTCCTTCTTAGAAGCAACATCATTCCATGGTAGACTGTGAAGTCCCAGACAAATAGTCTGGCAGAAACATGAACTGAACTCCTCAAAAGTAGTGAAGGGACAGACACAGAGAACAGACTTGTGATTGTCAAGGTGGGTTGGGGGAGGGATGGATTGGGAGTTTGGGACTAGCAGATGCAAGTTATTACATACAGAACGGATAAACAAGGTCCTACTGTACAGTACAAGGAACTATTTTCAATATCCTGTGATAAACCATAATGGAGACGAATATGAAAAAGAATGTGTATATGTATAACGGAGTCACTTTGCTGTACAGCAGAAATTAACACACCGTAAATCAAATATACCTCAATAAAATTTTTTTTAAAAGCAGTGAAGGGCTTCCCTGGTGGCTCAGTGGTTAAAAATCCGCCTGCCAATGCAGGGGATGCGGGTTCAAGCCCTGGTCTGGGAAGATCCCACATGCCGTGGAGCAACTAAGCCCGTGCGCCACAACTACTGAACCTGTGCTCTAGAGCCTGCAAGTGACAACTACTGAGCCCACGTGCCACAACTGCTGAAGCCCACACACCTAGAGCCCGTGCTCCGCAACAAGAGAAGCCACCACAATGAGAAGCCCGCGCACCGCAATGAAGAGTAGCCCCCGCTCGCCGCAACTAGAGAAAGCCCGCGTGCAGCAACGAGAACCCAACGCAGCCAAAAATAAATAAGTAAATTTTTTTTAAAAAGCATTGAAGGGAAACATCAAGATCAGATGAAAAACAAAAACACACACACAGCACACAAGTCTCATCACTTGTATCTTGGCCCATGTACTATCACCTAACTTTCTGAACTTCAGCTTCCTGAGATACAAAAGGAGGATCAAAACATACACTTCCAGGGCTTCCCTGGTGGCGCAGTAGTTGAGGGTCCACCTGCCCATGCAGGGGACACAGGTTCGTGCCCCAGTCTGGGAGGATCCCACATGCCGCGGAGCAGCTGGGCCTGTGGGCCGTGGCTGCTGAGCCTGCGCGTCCGGAGCCTGTGCTCCGCAGTGGGAGAGGCCACAGCAGTGAGACCCGCGTACCGCAAAAAAAAAACAAACAAAAAAAACATATACTTTCAGAATTTTAAATAAAAGTCTTTGTGAATTTAAGATGATACATGTTTAAATAAAATATGTATACATTTTTACATGTTTGTAAAGTAACAAAATAACTAAAATTTCATTTTGACTCTAGAAGGTAAGTGGCCAAAGCCACCTTTCCAGAAATGTTTACCTAGGCAGCCGAGCTCTCCCAGGCAGGGAAATCAGGACACCTTGGCTCACGTGGTGCCCATCTCACACCTTCTGAACACCTTGTCTCCCTTCCCCCTCTGCCCAAGGCTGACCATTCTTGAATTTTGTTTTATGTTTTTTTTCTACACAGCAGGTTCTTATTAGTTCTCTATTTTATACATATTAGTGTATACATGTCAATCCCAATCTCCCAATTCATCCCACCACCACCACCCCGGCCCCAGGGAAGTCCCCCAAGGCTGACCATTCTTGAAACCACTGGGGTTCTTTGCTGCTGGGAAGTCAATAGGCCTCTTTGAAAACTTGGGGAAAGCGATGGACCCGCCCCGCACCCCCAGGAAAAACATGCATATCTACCTCCTGCCATCAATTCGGCATGTGATTTAAAGCCTCCCCTTCCAGATTATAAGGCTCTCCTGCTCAGCCCTGCATGGGCCTCACTGGTGAGTTCCAGAAACAGAGCCCGCCAGCAGTCGGCAGCCAGGGACTGGGGGTCAGGCCACCAGGGGGAGGGGGCAGGGCCTGGGGACAAGGCTCTACCAGAGCTGCACCTGCACCCAGAGGGGAGGAAGGGGGATGTCAGGCCCCGTGGGCATCTTTAGGGAGCTCACCTTCCTTCTGCTGAGGCCCTTGACCTCGCAAGCGCCTTGGAAAGGTTTAGATGCAGCATGCACGACTTGGACTTATTTCCCCTCTCCGTTCTCCCTGGTTAGGAAAGGCACCAGACTCTTGTTTCTTTTTTGGCCATGCCACACGGCATGAGGGATCTTAGTTCCCCGACCACGGATCAAACCCACGCCCCCTGCAGTGGAAGCTGGGAGTCTTAACCACTGGGCCGCCAGGGAAGTCCCTACCACACTCTTGTTTCTTCTAATCATGGCCAATATGCTGCAAGGCCTGCTAAGCGGTGATTCAGTGAGCAGTGAACGCAACACCCGGCAAGCAGGCCAGTTTCGGGCAGCTCACAGAGGAGTGATGTGTGCAAACCTTGAGGTCACCTGCTGTCACACAGAGAAATGTCCCGGGGGGCGGGGGGTGAACTTACCGGTATTTGAGTAATTCTGGAGAATATTTTGACTTGGCTTTAAAAATCACCTGCAATGACAAAAAAACACAGCAAGTTGGGGACACAATCTGCTGACACTGACAAACTGATATCATTGCTTAGAACTCCCCTTTCCCTTGGTGCCTGGGCGCTGGGGCACGGCCTCTGAAATTGAGATGTCTGCTTTGTGAGAAAGTTTGTGAAGCTAAACATTGTTTAGGCTGTGCATACAATTTAAATTTAATTTGAAACTTAAAAGGAAAAGTATTTACAAATGGTTAAAATGTTTTGTTTTTTTAAGGTATTACTGGTCTACCACTAGCCAGTACGTCCCTTATTTTAAGATTTATATTTGAGGGACTTCCCTGGCGGTCCAGTGGTTAAGACTCCACGCTTCCAATGCAGGGGGCGTGGGCTCAATCCCTGGTCGGGGAACTAAGATCCCACATGCTGCACAGTGTGGCCAAAAAAGATAAAAAAAAAAATTTGTATTTCAGTCCATACTTCCCCCAGAGATAAACAGTTCACTCTCACTTTATTAGGACTTTCACTGGCACCAAAAGAATGTGGTTTGAATGTACGTGTGTCCATCGACTCAGGCCTCAAACTCTGCAGCCCACTGGACTACAGGAGTGTCAAACTCGATGACATGCTGCCTGTTGGAATTTCCCCAGATTTTCACAGCCTGCACAGTCTGTTAACAGGCCCATGTGGGGGGCAGAGGCTGGCCTGGCAGAGCCTGTGAGAAGGCCTTCGAAGGGGAGACGGAAAGCAGGTGTCAGCACAGGCTCCAGCCCCACGAGACACGCGGCTCTTCCCACGGGGTGGGTGTGTGCTCGCGGGAGCCCTGAGGGCGGTCACCGGTCAGCGTCTGGCTCGGGGTGCATTGGAGCAGCCGTGCAGGTGCCCATACGCTTGCTCTCCTGACCCCCGGTGTCTGCGAGCGGGTGGCGGCAGCACGGGCAGGAGGAAAGGAAGGGTGTGGAAGAGGAGAGGAGTGAGGACATTTTTTCAGAGATGCTCCTGCCGTGGACCGCGAGGGTCAGACGACCTGCGCTCCCTGCATCCAGGCTCTCCCTCTGCACGGAACTCCCAAACACGCCCTGGGCACCCCGCCTTTCCTCCTGCTGGCCCTGAGGGCTGCGATGTCCCGCTGGGAGCCCACTATCCTCCGCCACGCGCTGTTCCCCTCTCCTCAGCCCTCTGGGCCCTTGGTACTTGCCTTGGGATTTACTCAGCCCCCAGACACCTGTCTAAGGGGGAGAAACCTTGCCTGAGTGGTAAGGAGGGAAGGACAAGGGGAAAACAGGGTGGGGAGTGAGAGCACAGTCCTGGCGACACGGGAGGAGGGGACAGGCAGCCCTGGAACCCATGGGGGCTCACGGGGGTTCCATACTGTCGCCCTCCTGTCTGAGGAGCAAGCAGTGAGAAATCAGTCTGCTGGAGGGTTATGCGAACATAATGCTGGGAAAGCCTTCAGTGGATCCAAGTGCCCTGCCGTGTCTGCAGATGTAGACAGATGTCACGAGGGGCACCGAGCCTCCAAGTGACCCTAGGGGCCGATTCCCACAAAACACGTGCAATAGAAGCAGCCATTCCCCCGGGAACCTTTTCAAAGACACTCTTCTGAGGATCCTCAGTAGTAATTCTCAGACTTATCCGTGCATAGGAATCACCCAGGGAACCTGCTAAAGATGCAAATCCCAGAGCCCCACCTTCCGAGGTGCCAAGCTGATGGGTCTGGGCTGGGGCCCAGGAATCTGCATTTTAATAGACTGCCCACCCCGAGCGAGGGATTCGGATTCGGGTTTGGCTAGCACAAAGACCGCCTCGTAGGAAATACGAAAGAGATAAAAACTGCCTGACCTATTATTCTTGAGTCGCTTTGCAATCATTCATTTCGAACGCACTGAAATACTTGATCACAGCAATGAGATGACACCACAAGAGTCCAGGTACAGTGCCAAGAACAGAGATCGGGGGACGCTCCAAGTCCACGGACAGCACCCCATGACGTTCACACTCACGCCTGCCTCAAACTTACAACAACGTGCCACCAACTGAGGACTCTAATCCTCAGAATCAACATCTGGGTGAGAGGGGAACCACAGACATTCCTACAGACTTTACAATAAGCAAACCCACGCCCCGCTTTTTAAAAACACATTTTCAGAGCTTCACAGGGGAGCATTCCAAACTTATGGAGGAATTATTTTGTTTGTGACATGAGTTTTGTCTCTGTCCTAAATCCCTTTGGGAAGGACGTAAGAAGCAGGGGTTCACATCACAAATAAAGTACCTGGTAAAAACACAAAGAGATGGCGTGAGTACACTGCCCTTACGTCAAAGGGGCCCTGAGCTCAGCGTTCTCTGACAAGTTCCCGTGGGATTTTAGGCAAGTCACGTCACCTTTGGTATTTCTCTGCAGTCCATGAGAAGGAGAAAAGTTATAAAACAACCTCCCTTAGGAATAAGACATAGATTAATACATCACTCCAAAGTTCTGTTACTGATAATACTGAATAATACTGATTCATGCAACCTACAACAACGCTCTCAGAAAAACGCTCTTACGATACATAGTACTTGAGGATCTTGCTTTTAAATAATCAAGAGAATTTTGGGGGCTTTCCTGGTGGCACAGTGGTTAAGAATCCGCCTGCCAGTGCAGGGGACACAGGTTCAAGCCCTGGTCCAGGAAGATCTCACATGCCGCGGAGCAACCAAGCCCGTGCACCACAACTACTGAGCCTGTGCTCTAGAGCCCGCAAGCCACGACTACTGAGCCCGCATGCCACAACTACTGAAGCCCGTGCTCCGCAACAAGAGAAGTCACCACAATGAGAAGCCCGTGCACAGCAACGAAGACCCAACGCAGCCAAAAATAAATAAATTTTAAAAAAAAGAGAGAGAATTTTTCACAGATATCAAAGTGAGGAGACGGGCGGGAGAGGGGGAAGATGGCGTTAGAGTAAGACGCGGAGATCACAGTCCTCCCCACAGATACATCAGAAATACATCTACACGTGGAACTGCTCCTATAGAACACCCACTTAACGCTGGCAGAAGACCTCAGACCTCCCAAAAGGCAAGAAACTCCCCACGTACCTGGGTAGGGCAAAAGAAAAAAGAATAAACAGAGACAAAAGAATAGGGACAGGACCTGCGCCAGTGGGAGGGAGCTGTGAAGGAGGAAAGATTTCCACATACTAGGAAGCCCCTTCGCGGGCGGAGACTGCGGGTGGCGGAGGGGGGGAGAAGCTTTGGAGCCGCGGAGGACAGCGCAGCCACAGGGGTGCGGAGGGCAAAGCAGAGAGATTCCCGCACAGAGGATCGGTGCCGACCGGCACTCACCAGCCCGAGAGGCTTGTCTGCTCACCCGCCGGGGCGGACGGGGGCTGGGAGCTGAGGCTCGGGCTTCGGTCGGATCCCAGGGAGAGGACTGGGGTTGGTGGCATGAACACAACCTGCAGGGGTTAGTGCACGACGGCTAGCCGGGAAGGAGTCCGGGAAAAATGTGGAGCTGCCTAAGAGGCAAGAGACTTTTTCTTCCCTCTTTGTTTCCTGGTGCGCGAGGAGAGGGGATTCAGAGCGCTGCTTAAAGGAGCTCCAGAGACGGGCGCGAGCCACGGCTAACAGCGCGCACCCCAGAGACGGGCATGAGACGCTAAGGCTGCTGCTGTCACCACCAGGAAGCCTGTGTGCGAGCACAGGTCACTATCCACACCCCCATCCCGGGAGCCTGTGCAGCCCGCCACTGCCAGGGTCCCGGGATCCAGGGACAACTTCCCCGGGAGAACGCATGGTGCGCCTCAGGCTGGTGCAACATCACGCTGGCCTCTGCCGCCGCAGGCCCGCCCCGCATCCGCACCCCTCCCTCCCCCTGGCCTGAGTGAGCCAGAGCCCCCGAAGCATTTGCTCCTTTAACCCGTCCTGTCTGAGCGAAGAACAGACACCCTCCGGCGACCTACACGCAGAGGCGGGGCCAAATCCAAAGCTGAACCCCAGGAGCTGTGAGAACAAAGAAGAGAAAGGGAAATCTCTCTCAGAAGCTGCGGATTAAATCGCCACAATCAACTTGATGTGCCCTGCATCTGTGGAATACCTAAACAGACAACGAGTCATCCTAAATTGAGGAGGTGGACTTTGAGAGCAAGATTTATTATTTTTTCCCCTTTTCCTCTTTTTGTGAGTGTGTATGTATATGCTTCTGTGTGAGATTTTGTCTGTATAGCTTTGCTTCCACCATTTGTCCTAGGGTACTGTCCGTTCGTTTTTGTTTAGTTTCGTTTTTAATTAAAAAAATTTTTTCTTAATAATTATTTTTTATTTTAATAACTATTTTATTTTATCTTACTTTATTTTATCCTCTTTCTTTCTTTCTGCTTTTTCTCCCTTTTATTCTGAGCCGTGTGGATGAAAGGCTCTTGGTGCTGCTGCCAGGAGTCAGTGCCATGCCTCTGAGGTGGGAGAGCCAACTTCAGGACACTGGTCCACAAGAGACCTCCCAGCTGCACATAATATCAAACGGCAAAAATCTCCCAGAGATCTTCATCTCAACGCCAAAACCCAGCTTCACTCAACGACCAGCAAGCTACAGTGCTGGACACCCTATGCCAAACAACTAGCAAGACAGGAACACAACCCCACCCATTAGCAGAGAGGCTGCCTAAAATCATAATAAGGCCACAGACACCCCAAAACACACCACCAGACGTGGACCTGCCCACCAGAAAGACAACATCCAGCCTCATCCACCAGAACACAAGCATCAGTCCCCTCCACCAGGAAGCCTACACAACCCACCAAACCAACCTTAGTCACTGGGGACAGACACCAAAAACAACGGGAACTATGAACCTGTAGCCTGCAAAAAGAAGACCCCAAACACAGTAAGATAAACAAAATGAGAAGACAGAAAAACACACAGCAAAAGAAGGAGCAAGATTAAAAACCCACCAGACCTAACAAATGAAGAGGAAATAGGCAGTCTACCTGAAAAAGAATTCAGAATAATGATAGTAAAGATGATCCAAAATCTTGCAAATAGAATATAGAAAATTCAAGAAACATTTAACAAGGACCTAGAAGAACTAAAGAGGAAACAAACAACAATGAACAACACAATAAATGAAATTAAAAATACTCTAGAAGGGATCAATAGCAGAATAACTGAGGCAGAAGAACGGATAAGTGACCTGTAAGATAAAATAGTGGAAATAACTACTGCAGGCAGAACAAAGAAAAAAGAATGAAAAGAACTGAGGACAGTCTCAGAGACCTCTGGGACAACATTAAACGCACCAACATTCGAATTATAGGGGTTCCAGAAGAAGAAGAGAAAAAGAAGGGAATGAGAAAATATTTGAAGAGATTATAGTTGAAAACTTCCCTAATATGGAAAAGGAAATAGTTACTCAAGTCCAGGAAGCACAGAGTCCCATACAGGATAAAGCCAAGGAGAAACACACCAAGACACATATTAATCAAACTGTCAAATATTAAATACACAGTGCTTCCCTGGTGGCGCAGTGGGTGAGAGTCCACCTGCCGATGCAGGGGACACGGGTTTGTGCCCCGGTCCGGGAAGATCCCACATGCCGCGGAGCGGCTGGGCCCGTGAGCCATGGCCACTGAGCCTGCGTGTCCGGAGCCTGTGCTCCACAATGGGAGAGGCCACAACAGTAAGAGGCCCGCGTACCGCAAAAAAAAAAAAAAAAAAAATTAAATACACAGAAAATATATTAAAAGCAGCAAGGGAAAAACAACAAATAACACACAAGGGAATCCCCATAAGGTTAACAGCTGATCTTTCAGCAGAAACTCTGCAAGCCAGAAGGGACTGGCAGGACATATATAAAGTGATGAAGGAGAAAAACCTACAACCAAGATTACTCTACCCAGCAACGATCTCATTCAGATTCGATGGAGAAATTAAAACCTTTACAGACAAGCAAAAGCTGAGAGAGTTCAGCACACCAAACCAGCTCTACAACAACTGCTAAAGGAACTTCTCTAGGCAAGAAACACAAGAGAAGGAAAAGACCTACAATAACGAACCCAAAACAATTAAGAAAATGGGAATAGGAACATACATATCAATAATTATCTTAAATGTAAATGGATTAAATGCTCCCACCAAAAGACACAGACTGGCTGAATGGATACCAAAAAAAGGCCCATATATACGCTGCCTACAAGAGACCCACTTCAGACCTAGAGACACATACAGACTGAAAGTAAGGGGATGGAAAAAGATATTCCATGCTAATGGAAATCAAAAGAAAGCTGGAGTAGCAATTCTCATATCAGACAAAATACACTTTAAAATAAAGACTATTAGAAGAAACAAAGAAGGACACTACATAATAATCAAGGGATCGATCAAAGAAGAAGATACAACAATTGTAAATATTTATGCCCCCAACATAGGAGCACCTCAATACATAAGGCAAATACTAACAGCCATAAAAGGGGAAATTGACAGTAACACATTCATATTAGGGGACTTTAACACCCCACTTTCACCAATGGACAGATCATCCAAAATGAAAATAAATAAGGAAACACAAGCTTTAAATGATACATTAAACAAGATGGACTTAATTGATATTTGTAGGATATTCCATCCAAAAACAACAGAATACACATTTTTCTCAAGTGCTCATGGAACATTCTCCAGGATAGATCATATCTTGGGTCACAAATCAAGCCTTGGTAAATTTAAGAAAATTGAAATTGTATCAAGTATCTTTTCCGACCACAACACTATTAGACTAGATATCAATTACAGGAAAAGAGCTGTAAAAAATACAAACACATGGAGGCTAAACAATACACTACTTAATAACGAAGTGATCACTGAAGAAATCAAAGAGGAAATCAAAAAATACGTAGAAACAAATGACAATGGAGACACGACGACCCAAAACCTATGGGATGCAGCAAAAGCAGTTCTAAGAGGGAAGTTTATAGCAATATAATCCTACCTTAAGAAACAGGAAACATCTCAAATAAACAACCTAACCTTGCACCTAAAGCAAATAGAGAAAGAAGAACAAAAAAACCCCAAAGTTAGCAGAAGGAAAGAAATCATAAAAATCAGATCAGAAATAAATGAAAAAGAAATGAAGGAAATGATAGCAAAGATCAATAAAACTAAAAGCTGGTTCTTTGAGAAGATAAACAAAATTGATAAACCATTAGCCAGACTCATCAAGAAAAAAAGGGAGAAGACTCAAATCAATAGAATTAGAAATGAAAAAGGAGAAGTAACAAATGACACTGCAGAAATACAAAAGATCATGAGAGATTACTACAAGCAACTCTATGCCAATAGAATGGACAACCTGGAAGAAATGGACAAATTCTTAGAAATGCACAACCTGCCAAAACTGAATCAGGAAGAAATAGAAAATATGAACAGACCAATCACAAGCACTGAAATTGAAACTGTGATTAAAAATCTTCCAACAAACAAAAGCTCAGGACCAGATGGCTTCACAGGTGAATTCTATCAAACATTTAGAGAAGAGCTAACACTTTTCCTTCTCAAACTCTTCCAAAATGTAGCAGAGGGAGGAACACTCCCAAACTCATTCTACAAGGCCACCATCACCCTGATACCAAAACCAGACAAAGATGTCACAAAGAAAGAAAACTACAGGCCAATATCACTGATGAACATAGATGCAAAAATCCTCAACAAAATACTTGCAGACAGAATCCAGCAGCACATTAAGAGGATCATACACCATGATCAAGTGGGGTTTATTCCAGGAATGCAAGGATTCTTCAATATACGCAAATCAATCAATGTGATACACCATATTAACATATTGAAGGAGAAAAACCATATGGTCATCTCAATAGATGCAGAGAAAGCTTTCGACAAAATTCAACACCCATTTATGATAAAACCCCTGCAGAAACTAGGCATAGAGGGAACTTTCCTCAACATAATAAAGGCCATATATGACAAACCCACAGCCAACATCGTCCTCAATGGTGAAAAACTGAAACCATTTCCACTAAGATCAGGAACAAAACAAGGTTGTCCACTCTCACCACTATTATTCAACATAGTTTTGGAATTTTTAGCCACAGCAATCAGGGAAGAAAAAGAAATAAACAAAATCCAAATCGGAAAAGAAGAAGTAAAGCTGTCACTGTTTGCAGATGACATGATACTATAGAGAATCCTAAAGATGCTACCAGAAAACTACTAGAGCTAATCAATGAATTTGGTAAAGTAGCAGGATACAAAATTAATGCACAGAAATCTCTTGCATTCCTATACACTAATGATGACAAATCTGAAAGTGAAATTAAGAAAACACTCCCATTTACCACTGCAACAAAAATAATAAAATATCTAGGAATAAACCTACCTAAGGAGACAAAAGACCTGTATGCAGAAAATTATAAGACACTGATGAAAGAAATTAAAGATGATACAAATAGATGGAGAGATATACCATGTTCTTGGAATGGAAGAATCAACATTGTGAAAATGACTCTACTACCCAAAGCAATCTACAGATTCAACGCAATCCCTATCAAACTACCACTGGCATTTTTCACAGAACTGGAACAAAAAATTTCACAATTTGTAAGGAAACACAAAAGACCCCGAATAGCCAAAGCAATCTTGAGAACGAAAAATGGAGCTGGAGGAATCAGGCTCCCTGATTTCAGACTATACTACAAAGCTACAGTAATCAAGACAGTATGGTACTGGCACAAAAACAGAAATATAGATCGGTGGAACAGGATAGAAAGCCCAGAGATAAACCCACACACACATGGTCACATATGGTCACCTTATCTTTGATAAAGGAGGCAGGAAAGTACAGTGGAGAAAGGACAGCCTCTTCAATAAGTGGTGCTGGGAAAACTGGACAGGTACATGTAAAAGTATGAGATTAGAACACTCCCTAACACCATACACAAAAATAAGCTCAAAATGGATTAAAGACCTAAATGTAAGGCCAGACACTATCAAACTCTTAGAGGAAAACATAGGCAGAACACTCTATGACATAAATCACAGCAAGATCCTTTTTGACCCACCTCCTAGAGAAATGGAAATAAAAACGAAAATAAACAAATGGGACCCAATGAAACTTCAAAACTTTTGCATAGCAAAGGAAACCATAAACAAGACCAAAAGACAACCCTCAGAATGGGAGAAAATATTTGCAAATGAAGCAACTGACAAAGGATTAATCTCCAAAATTTACAAGCAGCTCATGCAGCTCAATAACAAAAAAACAAACAGCCCAATCCAAAAATGGGCAGAAGGTCTAAACAGACATTTCTCCAAAGAAGATATACAGATTGCCAACAAACACATGAAAGAATGCTCAACATCATTAATCATTAGAGAAATGCAAATCAAAACTACAATGAGATATCATCTCACATCGGTCAGAATGGCCATCATTAAAAAATCTAGAAACAATAAATGCTGGAGAGAGTGTGGAGAAAAGGGAACTCTCTTGCACTGCTGGTGGGAATGTGAATTGGTACAGCCACTATGGAGAACAGTATGGAGGTTCCTTAAAAAACTACAAATAGAACTACCATATGACCCAGCAATCCCACTACTGGGCATATACCCTGAGAAAACCATAATTCAAAAAGAGTCATGTACCAAAATGTTCATTGCAGCTCTATTTACAATAGCCAGGACACGGAAGCAACCTAAGTGCCCATGATCGGATGAACTGATAAAGAAGATGTGGCACATATACACAATGGAATATTACTCAGCCATAAAAAGAAATGAAATTGAGTTATTTGTAGTGAGGTGGATGGACCTAGACTCTGTCATACAGAGTGAAGTAAGTCAGAAAGAGAAAGACAAATACCGTATGCTAACATATATATATATGGAATCTAAGAAAAAAAAATGTCATGAAGAACCTAGGGGTAAGATGGGAATAAAGACACAGACCTACTAGAGAAGGGACTTGAGGATACGGGGAGGGGGAAGGGTAAGCTGTGACAAAGTGAGAGAGTGGCATGGACATATATACACTACCAAACGTAAAATAGCTAGTGGGAAGCAGCCGCGTAGCACAGGGAGATCAGCTCAGTGCTTTGTTACCACCTAGAGGGGTGGAATAGGGAGGGTGGGAGGGAGGAAGATGCAAGAGGGAAGAGATATGGGAACATATGTATATGTATAACTGATTCACTTTGTTATAAAGCAGAAACTAACACACCATTGTAAAGCAATTATACTCCAATAAAGATGTAAAAAATAAATAAATAAATATTCAAATTTCATCAGGAAGTTAAAAAAAGGGAGGAGAAGAAACTATAGTATTTTTTAAACCATGTTTAAATTGAAGTATAGTTAATTTACAATGTTGTGTTAGTTTCACGTGTACAGCAAAGTGATTAAGTTACACACACATACGTGTGTGTGTGTATATATATATATGCATATATATATATTCTTTTTCAGATTCTTTTCCATTATAGGTTATTATAAGATGTGAATATAGGTCCCTGTGCTATACTGTATGTCCTTGTTGTTTATCTATTTTACATATAGTAGCTTGTATGTGTTAATTCCAAACTCCTAATTTAACCCCCCGCTTTCCTCTTCAGTAACCATTTTTGTGTTCTATGTCTGTGAGTGTATTTCTGTTTTGTAAATAAGTTAAATTGTCCCATTTTTTTAGATTCCACACATAAGTGATATCATATGATATTGAAACTACAGTATTTTTTAAAAAGTGTTTGAACTTGTCGACAAAATATACAAATATCGTTTTATTATTTCACCACCCTTGGGGGGCTTACTCGGTGGCAGGTAACTCAGCTGACTCTCATACGCCAGGGCCATCGCTGGGCTCCCAGAAACCACCCACAGGTCGTACCGTCCTATGGACTCAGCTCGGTGCAAAGTGCTGTCACGGATGCAAGAAAAATTTGACCCGTTCTGCCTTCAACAGGGTTATGGTCCCTACTGGTGAGGGAAAACCTGGACTGGGCAAATGACAAGAGGAGATGCAACCCAGAAAGGCCATGGGCTCAGGTGGTCTGGGCACAGGGGGCTGATCTGCAGGTCGGGGGCTCGGCCGCGTGATGGGCACATCAACTGTTCCTCGGCCACATCCTGCCTCGTCTCACCCAGGCGGCTCCTGGTCCCACCAGGACGGCACGAGAGTACATGCATGGATCAGGGTCAACCCGTGGCCCATGGGGCACCCAGCTCACTGCCACCACTCGGCCAGCGCTGGGTCTTCAGGGCCCGGGACCTGCAGATCCACACCCCCAGCCAAGAGTTGCAAAAGCAGTCACCCCTCCCGAGTGGAAGCACAGCCCACCTGCGCACCATCCTCCTCCATAAATACAATAAGAGACGTTTCTTTACTCCCCATGGTCCCTGCAGCCCCGAATGTGCATGCCGGATGGATGATGAACTGAAAGGAGTCAGGGGTGGGAGGCCAGCCTGGTCCCCAGAAGCCCCTTCCTGGAACACAGCGAAGGTCAGGGTTCCCAGCCATGACAATCAAATATCTGGTCCAGGACTCGAGCTTTATAAACGATCACATGCTTTGCCCCCATAATGCTCCTTGTAAGAACTGACCCTGAGGCCGACTTTCTCAAGGTGCGCCCACAGAACTGGGAATTCATAAAGGTGACTGGAAATAGGCGTTAGGTCAGCGAACAAATTTAGGAACTGCTGGCTACCTAGATTTCCCCTGCACGAATTCCCAGAGCCTTTAAAAAGCTAATTACTCTATGTTGTAAATCTTCAAGGGAAACGCAAGGTATGCAGCAATTTTCCAAACTTATTTGGCCGCTGAAGGTGTACCTAATGAGTGTTCCAGGGAACAGAGTTTGGGAAACACTGCCCTTAAAGGTGCTAAGCACAGGTAGAATGTTCACTGCAGCCTTAATAACAGCAATAATAATAATCACAACAACAAACAAGAAAAAATGACAACTTTAAAATCATACTCAGCCTTCACCCCCGTGAACACCAATCAAGGGGTCCCCCAGGTCAAAGCATTCTACCCCAAAAGGAACCCAAAGGCCCATCCTGTAAAAGATGGGGAAACCCCGCAAAACTTAGATCCTCATTAAGTCCACATCGCAGCCTGGAGGAGAAAAGTCATCACCAGGTAAGGGGACAGTCTGACACGAAATAAACCATTGGATCCTCTCTAAGCTGAAAGCCACGGTGACAGATAACGACATCAAAATCAAAGCCTCAGCCATGATTTGTAAACGCTCTGTCCACTCTTTATAATTTGTGGCAATTACGGTTGACCCCTGAACGACGAGAGGGTCAGGGGCTCCCTGACCCTCCATGCAGGTGAAAATCCAAGTAGAATTTATCATGGGCCTACAGCATAAAGGCGGCTTCCTTGTAACCACAGACTCAACCAACCGCAGATCATGTAGTTCTGTAGTATCCACTGTGGAAAAAAAATCCACATCTAGGCGGACCCATGTTGTTCAAGGGTCAACTGTTTATGTCTTGAATTCACCTGGGCCTTTGCAAGTTGTGCTTAGAAACTCTGCCCTGTCCTCAAGTTAATCCTTAAACCTAAGTTGCTCAAAGTTGCATTTAAATTCCTGGCGTTTTAAACTGACACACTATACATTTAATTGCAGCGTCATTTTTGCCCTCATTAAATACAGTACGTAAATGCCTGGACCAAGTTTTCAAAAAAAAAAATTCTAAATCTCTCCTACTCACCCCTCCCCCACTCCTGTCTGTGTTCCAGGGAAATTCACTGAAGATTGATTAGTGCCCAGAAGTGGAGCTAACCCTCCGGGGCTGACTCCTGCTCTCTTATCGGGCTGCCCATCTCCTAGAGTCTGCGTTGGTTCCCACTGACCTCAGCAGGAATCCGGCTGGGAGGAGGACAGGGCTCCTGAGGGGGAGGCAGACAAGGACGAATTACTCCTTCACATCTTACAGCCCCTGCTACGGACAGTGCGGGCTCCGCTGGCTCCCTGCAAAACCAGACCTGCCAGATGGGAGGGCAGGACGACAGGGACCTGTGAGTGGCTGGGGAACAAGTGAGGTCAGACAAAAATTCAAATTCTCCCCACATTCAGACTGGTGGTATTGGTGACAGCTCAGCTGACACAGCGCCAGATCTGGAACCGAGAATTGTGAAAATAAGGAAACGTTGGTCCTGACCTCCAGAAACTACAACCAGATACAGACATGGTGTGAGGGGGGTGTGAGTTGTGAGGAAGTGAGACAGCCTGCGGGGAACCTGGACCCCCTGGGGTGGGCCAGGTGGACAGCAGGCTAGGCTAGGATACAAGTCCAGGCAGCAGCCTTTAGTCAGGTAAGGCACATGCACTTGCCTGTAAGAGAATCAGAAGGCTTTCAGTAGAAGCCACACAATCTGAAATCAGAGCTGTGCTTTTAGAGGGGGGCAGGGGTGGGGGACCAGAGACAAAGGGCCTGGACTAGGGGTTCAGAGAGAAGGTGAAAACAGAGGTGTATGTTTACAGGGAAAACAAAGACAGAATGTAGCTTAGCGGTTGCCTGGGTCTGGGGGCTGGGGAGAAGTGTGGGTGACTGCTAAGAGCTCCAGGGTTTCTTCTGGGGGTGACAGAAAAATGTTCTGAACTTTTATGAACCAGAAACAGACTCACAGACATAGAGAACAGACCTGTGGTTGCCAAGCGGGGGTGAGGGTGAGGGAGGGACAGATTGGGAGTCTGGGGTTAGCAGATGCAAACTATTATCTGTAGGATGGATAAACAACAGGTCCTACTGTAGAGCCCAGGGAACTATATTCAATATCCTGTGATAAACCATAATGGAAAAGAATATGAAAAAGAATGTGTATATATGCATAACTGAATCACTGTGCTGTACAGCAGAAATGAACACAACCTTGTAAATCAATTATACTTCAATAAAAAAAATGTTCTGAAATTGATGGTGGTGATGGTTGGGCAAGTCTGTGGATGTAGAGCTTTAAATGGAGAACAGTACAGAGTGTGAACTGGTCTCAGTCAACATAAAGGAGCAGAACGGCAGGCAAGGAGCTGGCCCGGGGGTGCCAGTGGCGCGTAGGCGGGCAAAGGGGGAGAGAGAGGCCTGGGTGAGGGACCATCAGGGTGCCAGCGGCTGCTCGGAAGTAGTACTGTATAACCGTGGGGGGCTGGGCAGATGGGGAGGGGCCTGGAGGGGAAGCGGGGGAGGCAGGAGGAAGTGGCAGCGGGGAGGCTATTCTAGAGCATCAGCTACTCTTTAAAAATGTGTTTGTGAAACGCGAGAGAGATTATTCAAGGGCACTAGGACCTGGTTTAAGATCAGGAGCCTGGGCCCCGGGACCCCCGGGATGGCAGAGCAGAGGGAAGGAGAGGCAGGAGGCAGGGTTGCGGCCGAGAGAGTGGGGCAGAGCAGCAGTTTCCATGGAAACTCCCATCCTGTTGTGGGACTAAAGCATCTTCCCCGCACCCATTCCTGTCGGTCTCAGCATCATTTCCACGGCCTTGCGGAGTCCTACCTAGAACTGACGCCCAGAACGGGAAAGCCAGGTGACTTTCTGAAGGTTTAATTCCAGTTTGGGGAAGCGGGAGGACGTCCCCACCCCCAAGCTGGCCCCAGGGAGGGAGGCTGGGGTGGGGAGAGCCCGCCTCTGTTCCCAGCACCCCTCCCGCCCACCCGTGGGGCTCTGTGCCCTCTGGGCAACCCCAGGCCCTTCCCGCCACCTCCCGGATGACGCAGGAGGGCCCAGAGAGCCGCCTATGACGTACACGGGTGACAGAAGTACAAAGGTTCTAGAAGCAGCTGCTGCCCTCGGCCTCCCTCCCCTCATAAATTACAGCCCCTGAACGGCTCACCCCTTCTGTTCCCACCCTTTGAAGTCCTGCTTGCCTGTGTTTTCCTCCTACCAACCCCAGCTGGCCTTTGCTGCTTTACAATCATTTTTCCTAATGAAGCATGCTGGCTGCTTCTGGCAGAAACGTCCCAGGCTCTTCCTTGTGGGGATGACAGTGACCCGTGTGCATTCAGAGAAACTAAACAAAAGTAACCTCTTCTGTCCCCAGAGGCAGCGTCCGTGACAGCTCAATGAAGCGCTATGCCTCCAGACCTGCACTTTATTCACAATTTCTCTATGTGGCCATTTTGCTTTATAAATTCCACACCCACCCCCACACCCCCAGAGCACGACCCGTGTCACTGAGTCTCCGCTTCAGTGCCACCTCTTCCTGAAGCGCTGCCCCTTTAGAAGAAAACAGGCAGGTGGACACTTCACAACCCTCCCATCCTGAACAGGCTCCAGACCCCAGGCCCAGGCTACACACCTGCTTCTGTGTCTGTGGTCCCGCCCGGGGGCTGAGGCCCCTGGAGACCCTCACAGTTAGACCCAAGAAGGTCTGTAACTCTGTGTGTACCAAGCACAGACGCATGTCTAAACCAATCTCTGCCTCCTCCTCCTCTCTCTCTCACATACTATTTTTAAATGTATGTATGCAAATTCGTTTGAAAATGTTACACATTTATCGTAGGTTTAAACTTTACTATAAACTATGTCACGTATACACAAAGAAATAAAGTAACCAAAATTCACTACCCACCATGCAGTTCAGTCACGTTTGACACTGCCCTGTTCGCTCCAGTTCATTTTATTTCTAATAAATAAAAAGACACCATTGAAGCCCCCAGCGTCTCTCTCCTTGGTTCTGATCCCTCCCTCCTCTGCAGAGGGAATGGCCACCTGACTTTGGTGTTCTGATAGCCAGCAGGCTTCTGCTTTTACGAGGATAAACAATATATAGTCCCATCGTGCATGGTTTCTCACTTTGTTCGAATCAGTGCCTTCCATACGCTTCTGCAACTTGTCTGTTCACCTGTCACAAGGTATTTACAATGTATCGATGCTGAGACACTTGGCTCTCATTCATGCGTTCTCACTAAGGCTGGGTATTCCACCCTCTGCAGGTCACAGCTGTGTGTCCATCTCCAGCAGAGAGACGCCTAAAGATGGTTAAGAGTGTGGACTCTGGGGAATTCCCTGGCGGTCCAGTGGTTAGGACTCAGTTCATGGAGGAGCTGCCATGGCCCTGGCTTGATCCCTGGTCAGGAAACTAAGATCCTGCAACCCATGCTGGGCGGGTTATGCATAAATAAATAAATAAATAAATAAATAAATGTATATGTATATATTACAAAAACTTAGAAAAAAAAAAAAGAGTGTGGACTCCGGAGCTGGCTCCCCTGGGCTTGAATCTTGGCTCCACCAATAATCAGCTGTGTGACTTTAGAAAAGTTACCTAACCTCTCTGTGCTTCAAGTACCTCATCTGTAAAATGAGACTAATAATAGTGCCCATCTCATAGGTTTTTGTGAAGATTGGGTGAATTACCACAGATAAGAGTACTCAGCCAAATGCCTGCCACCTACCAGACACTATCTCAGCATTTCTGTGTTTGCTGCCCCTCCTGCTGCTATAGTCCCTGCAAACGCTCTCAAACCACGATTCTAAATGCACAGCTGCTAAACTGTGATCATAAATGCTCTCTTGACCATAAAAGGAACTTTCGTACTCAAGAAGTTTAGGAACCACTGACACATTCACGATTTGCGCTTGTGATCCCTCTCTGTTGGCCACTTCCTGATATATTGGGGAAATTATGCAAACCCTGAGGCCCTGGTCGCCCTGGGTGACAGTCATTAGTCTGTGTTTCCACATGCTAAGCACCCTCATTCACCAGAGCAGGGTGACTCAACCTGCAGTTTCTAAATTTTTGGAGCCCGCTGAATTCAAATGCAGGACGTCTCCCTTCGCATAGCAGTCCCCGCAAGGTCAACTCTCTAAGAGCGAGGGCGGCGATGTCTCTACGTCTGCAGACACTGGTCCTGTTTTTAAAGCCACAGAATACGTAAAATAGATAACCCACAAGGACCAACTGTACAGCTCAGGGAACTCTACTCCCCATAAGGGAAAGGAAGCTGAAAAAGAACACATTTATGTATATGTATAACTGAATCACTTGGCTGGATACCTGACACTAATACAACACCGTGAATCAACTATGCTTGAATGAAAAATAAAATTTCCTCAAAAAAAGCCACGGAACCCCATGATAGAAAAAGGAGTATGCTGTCCATGCCAAGTCATTCTGGGTGCAGCAGCCTGGAGCCAAGACGTGCTCTGTGCCCCCACCTGGGCAGGTGTGACAGGCCCCCAGGGAGGTGACTGGCTCCCAAGGTCAGGTCTTCACCCTGTCGTCTCCTGTCTTTGAACTTGGCAAGTGCGTGGTTCAGGGAGCCAGTCCTACTCACTGCCTGGCCTCACGCTGACCGTCGGGACAGAGGCCCCCCAGCACTTAGGCGAGCTGCTTTCATTTGTGATCTCGGGACCAACATTGATGCTCCCTCTCCTCTGAACTTCTGTAAAGCCCAGAACTCCCTGGAAGCATCCTCAGCCTTCTCCCGCTCTCCTGAGAGCTCTGCTGCCCTTCCTGTCCAGCTGAGCCAGCACCGGAGAGCCCTCCTCAGGTGTGTGTGTGTGTGTGTGTGTGTGTGTGTGCGTGCGTGCGTGCGTGCGTGTGTGTGTGTGTGTGTGTGTGTGT
This sequence comes from Pseudorca crassidens, assembly GCF_039906515.1. NCBI lineage: Eukaryota > Metazoa > Chordata > Mammalia > Artiodactyla > Delphinidae > Pseudorca > Pseudorca crassidens. Next base: position 78,291,936 of record NC_090311.1, read on the forward strand.
GTGTAGCCTATCCCCAGTCAGCCTGGGAGCCCCACGAAGGCAGGAGCTCAGCCTCACACTTCTCTGCCCTGTAGTCTCAGGACCCCTTTGCAAATGATGAAGGGATGAGGTCTCGCGGGATACAGGCGTCTCCACCTGCCCCCTCCCTTCCGGAAGGCTCCTCTCCTGCTCCAGTTCCCAGGGGTCCAGCCAAGCTCCTCTCTCCTCCACCCGCCCCGGCGGCTCACCAGAGCCTCTCTGTCCCTATCAACTGAACTGCACCTCCATCCAACATCACCAGCACCCGCCAGGCCACCCCGCAGACTCTGGGCTCCACACTGGTCAAGTCAGGCCCACAGGTACCACCCACGACGGGCAGCAGCACCCTGGAGGGCACGCCTGTCCAAAGGCCCTCAAGGCCACCTGACGACACACTGAACGCTGGCCTTCAGGCGCCCTGATTTTTCCTGTGTCATCTCTTGCTACCCGAGCGTCTGGGTTCAGGGGTGCGCAGCTGGCCAGACTGCCATGAACCTGCCTTTTTTTTTGGCCGCGCTCGGCTGGTGGGATCTTAGTTCCCGGACCAGGGATTGAATCCAGGCCCACGGCAGTGAAAGCACCAAGCCCTGACCACTGGACCACCAGGGAATTCCCTGAACCTGCTTCTTTGCTCACCCCTGATAAACTCTCTTTTACGCTCCTGGGCCTCAGGGTCCCCCTGTAAGATAAGAGGGTCAGTACGAATGTTCATCACGGTAACTTCTCCTTTCAAAACGATGACACGAAGTTCCCAGAGGGATCCCAGCCCCACAGGGATCGCTGCAGCCTTGCTTCTAAGTGGGGGTGGGCCTGACTTGTAGGGGAGGGACGCGGGCCCAGCCGCCCCCAGGGCAGCCTGGGTCACCTCACTGGCGCAGGTGGAGGTGAACAACGCCCATCAGCCTCCCTGGCAGGCGTCTCCCTCTGCGGGAGGGAGGGCTGTGGCCACACAAGGTACCATGTTCGGTACGATGTTTCTGAACTGCTCCTGCCACGATGGCAGTTCACAGTTTACCTGCCAGGGCCCTGCCCATAATTGTTCTAAACGCTTAAATAAGGTAAAGGCTTAAATAAGGTTAACACACCATAGCACGGAAGATACATTTCTCCACCTAGGAAGCTTAGCTGGGTTACCAGCCAGCCGGGCCCCAAGGCTTCAGGCTTTCGTGTGGCTGCAGCAGCATCGGGCCACGGCTCGCCACTGGACCCCAATCCTCTCGGCAAATGATGTACGAACTACAGAATAGGTAGTGAAGAGGCCTCAGGGGTTTTTTTCCCTCCAGAAAATAACTTTCTGCCTCGGAAGGAAGGACAATTCTGAGGTTTCCTGGAACTCCTGCCCTTGCTGGGAGCAGTGTGGTATTTTTTATGAACTGCATGTTTGTGTCCGCCCCAAATTCACAGGTTGAAATCCTAACCCCCACTGTGATGGTATTAGGAGGGGAGGCCTCTGAACACTCAGGTCAAGAGGATGGAGTCCTCGTGGGTGGGATTGGTGCTCTTATCAAAGGGACCCCAAGGAGCCTCCCTCTGTTCCCTACCACGTGAGGACGCGACGGGAAGCCGGCTGTCTGCAAGCCGGAAGAGGCCCTTGCCAGAGCCCGACCCTACCGACACCCTGCCCTCAGGCGACCAGCCTCCTGAGAGAGCGAAGTGTCTAGTGTTAGTCAGAACAGCCCTCATCAAAAAGTCTACAAACAATAAATGCTGGAGAGGGTGTGGAGAAAAGGGAACCCTCCTACACTGTTGGTGGGAATGTAAACTGGTGCAGCCACTATGGAGAACAGTATGGAGGTTCCTTAAAAAACTACAAATAGAGCTACCACACAATCCAGCAATCCCACTCCTGGGCATATATCCGGAGAAAACTATAATTCGAAAAGGTACACGCACCCCAATGTTCATAGCAGCACTATTTACAATAGCCAAGACATAGAAGTAACCTAAATGTCCATCAACAGAGGAATGGATAAAGAAGATGTAGTACATATATAAAATGGAATAGTACTCAGCCATAAAAAAGAATGAAATAATGCCATTTGCAGCAACATGGATGGACCCAGAGATTATCATACTAAGGAAAGTAAGTCAGACAGAGAAAGACAAATATATCACTCATATGTGAAATCTAAAAAAAATGATACAGAAGAACTTATTTACAAAAGAGAAACAGACTCACAGGCATAGAAAACAAACTTATGGTTACCAAAGGGGAGAGGTGGAGCGGGGGGGATAAATTAGGAGTTTGGGACTGACAAATACATACCACTATAGATAAAACAGACAACCAACAAGGACCTACTGTATAGCACAGGGGACTCAATATCTTGTAATAATCCTAAATGTGAAAAGAATTTGAAAAAGAACAGATATATGCATATGTATAACTGAATCACTCTGCTGCACACCTGAAACTAACAACACTGTAAATCAACTATACTCCAATATAAAATAAAAAATTTTTAAAGAAAGAAAAGAAAGCAATGGATTGTTAAAAAAAAAAAAGAAAGAAAGAAGAGGAAAAAGAAATTCCTGGTGTTGAAGCGGCCCAGTCTGTCGTGTTTCATTGTAGCAGCCAAACAGACTCAGACGAGGTCAGAGGATGCTCCTGTATCCTGCCCAAGAGGACGGCCGGCGGTACCTCCTCCAGGGGAAGGAACGTGGTGACAGAAACTGCTCTCGGGGAGCGAGACGTGGGTCTGCTGCTGCGCTGCCCCCAACTCACTGAAGGACACTGGATGGAGACACCTGGGATAATGACCAGGACGGTGAGGGACAAACCCACATCCCATCAGAAGCAATGAAGGGAACTGAGAATGTCCCACCCCGAGCAGGGAGAACCCAAGAGGAAGCAACACATGCCACCAAGTCTGTCGTGGGAGGGGTGACACAGCTCTGCATGGCCCCAAGGGTCGGGGCCAGCCCTCCCCCAGCTTCACTCTTCCATCCTGGTGGTGGCCTGGACCCCAAGAGGCTGCCGTGAACAAAGCAGGGCGAAAGGATTTGACTTACACTTAAATAGTAGCAAAGCCATTGGTTCTGTTTAAAGCGTGTGTCCTAGAGGGAGAATTACAGAGATGACGGAGTGAATTAAGCCCCCAATCTTCTATCAGAAACATCTCGCACCTGGTGTCACCACTGTAAGGACTGTCACTAAGTCACATGGGCCACTGGCACCATGGAGACAGAATTTACGTGGTCTCTTCTTCTCCCTGTTCAACGCCAAGTTCCCTGAAAGCAGGAACTACGTGTGACCTTCACCCAATCTGCACAGCCTCCAGGGAATAACAGACACTCAGAAACACGTGCTGAAGCAACCTTAGTGTCCTCTGCAGATGAGTGGGTAAGCGAACTGTGGAACACACTTGTGATGGAACGTCAGCCAGCCTTAAAAAGGAATGGGCTAGTGACACACCCTACGACACGGATGAACCTCGAAAACGTCGTGCTGAGTGAAAGAAGCCAGACATGAAAGGCCACTTAGTGTATGACTCTTTTGATGTGAAGTATACAGGACAGGCCAGTCCACAGAAAGTAGATCGGTGTCCGCCAGGGACTGGGGTGAGCGGGGGAAAGGGAGTGACTGCTCAATGGGCGTGGAGGGTCTTTTTGGAGGGATGAAAATGTTCTGGAACTGAACAGAGGTGATCGTTGCATAATAATGTGAATGTACTAAATGCCACTAAGTCATACATATTAAAATGGTTAATTTTACGGGACGTGAATTTCACCCCAATTTTAAGAACACACTTGTCGAGTGAGTGAAATGTGTCTCCAAGGTCATGTCAGTAGACTGTGCGACTGAAAGCTGGGAGGACCAGGGCCTCTGTGCGGACAGTGATGCAGTCTCATCAGGACAGGGCTGTGGTCCTGCCGGGGCTGGGCCCACAGGAGCCAGCCGGGCTCACATTCGGCCCACGTCCCTCCCTGTCTGTCCCCGGTCACACACAACCAACAGACCGTCACATGGCCTGATGGGCAACGTGACCTCTGACGGCTCTTAGGTCTGGGGAGCGAGGAGAGCAGTGTGTGCAGACGTTTACCCTGTGCTTTACACACTATGTAGCCTGACCGGTGTGTCTGTCATTAAAGGTGACATCACAAGATGTCCAGCCCAAGGCCCCTCGTCTGTGTCTCCCCAGCTCCCCCACGCCTCGCAGGCCGGGACAGGTGCCCCCTCCCCCGGGTGCTGTGGGTGGCATGTGGCTCCCGGCACTGCCGCCTCAGTTTGTCTGTCTTTCCCTATAGTCTGTGGCCCCTCAGGGCACAAATTCCAGCTTACTGTCTCTGAGCCCAGATACCCGTGTGCAGGTGATTGATGAGATCTGTTCGCTGAGTGAACGACACTCTAACCACAAGCTGAGAAGCCACGGCCTGTTTCCAACGTGCCCGAGGACCTGTCACAGTAAAAATAACGGCAAGGTGGGATGGGAGCTTGGTGACACACGCCAGCTTTGTCCTAACCTTGTGCCGAGGACCAAGTTCAGCCTGCAGCCTGTTACCGTATGGCCTGTGAGCTAAGAATCGTTTTTATGTTTTTAAAGAGATGTCTAAAAAAGAAAGAACAACATGCAACAGAGACCATATGTGACACACAAGGTTTAAAATACTGACTCGGGCACTGTCTGGACTTCCTTTCCTGTGTCCTCCACGCCCAAGTTTGAGGAAATAACCCACTCAAGAGTAAAACCACTCGGACCTCCTCTGTCCTCAGAGGTTAACAGGCTCTAAACTTTAGCCACAGGATGAATCAAAAGTAAAATATTTACAAGCTCTGCGGACCTCTGGGGGTGCCTACGTGCCAGGTATGGTCACCTGTGTGCTGAGGCCATTTCCGTCCTGAGATAACAGACGTGCCAGACCTAGAACAGGGAAGAGGCTTCTCTCCTCTCCCTGGAACTGCAAGGCGATCAGGAATCAGTGGATGAAAACAGATCCTGGGATCACACACTATGATGCTTCCAAAAACCTGACACTCTTAGGAATGTCATTCGGATGAGTGGCATCAATTTCATCAATGCTCTTATCCAATCAGACCAGTCCTCACTGCTCCACCCGGAACCTCCGAGCTGACGTCTCTGGGGGCTGGAAGATGGGGGCGCATCACAGCCCTCTGGCGGGAAGGGCACTGCCGCACACCACCCACCTGAGCAATGAAAAGGGCCTTACGATGATGCTCTCTTTCTGCCTCCCTGCTAGTCCCTGCTCGTCTGACCCAGGGAAAGGCAGGGGAGCAAAAGGATGCAGCAAAAACCTACAGGCGTGAGGCTGTGTGGGACCAGACCCAGGCTCCAATGGGAATGGGAGCCACAGGTCTGGGCTCACAGCACAGGGACAACACTGACCATTCTCAGCCCAGCCTCTGCTGTTGAGAATTCACGGCTTCCTGGTCAATGGGCTGGAGCTCAGATACGCTGAGAAGAGGCTAACTGTTCCCACGAGTGCGGAGGCCGTGAAGGAAATTTGGTTCCCCTGACGTTGGCAGGCGAGCCCTTCGGCATTGAAGCCACAAGAGTGGGGGACAGAGAGAACAAAGAGCTAGTGCTTCGAGGACAGATCTTGCGAAATCGGGCTGTTAAAATTGGAAAGCTTCTTCTTGGGGGGCAGTTTTTAGAAGTAAAATCAGGAAGTGACTTCCTGGGGAGTGCTGGTGGTAGATGGTAGACTGAACGTTAATAAAGAAACTTCTCCTGGTCCTGCATGTGTGTGTGTGTGTACAGACACACACACACACACACATACACACACACACACACACAGCTCTGGCAGCTGTGAGTCCACTGAGTGACCACGAGGAGCCGCTGCCAGGGGCCGGGCAGCCACGGTTGGTGCAGAGGTGAGGATTCCCGGCCCCTGTGCAACTGTGTGCTCCTAGCTTTGAAATAAGGTACTTGGGGACCAGCAAAGGCTTCCTAAGTGTGTATTCCTAAGCTTCTTACTTCTTCATAATCATCAAGAGCCCTAGAAGCTTCCCTCTTCACAACTCCTAGATTAGGGCCTGGCACACAACAGATTCGGTAAACATTTCTTGATTAAACTGACTGCCAAGAGCCCTAGCGAGATCCACTTATGCCTGAGGTCACCACCTCCCTTTTCCCGGTGGGGTGGAGAAGACAGGGTCCCTGGATTAGCCTTCCAGCTGCCTCCTCGTTCCCGGACCAGGATGCATTGAGTTGCAGGGTGTTGTGTGCAGCAAGCACTCTTCCTGGCTCTGTGTGCCTGGCTGGGGGACCCAGCACAAGTCACCAGAATCCCCGAGGCCTCGGCTGCCTCATCTGCAGAATGAAGGGCTGGACCCCCCAGTCCCTTTGACTCTCAGCGTTGCGAGCTACAGCTGTGAGGAACTGGTGACTTCCATCCTCCCCGCAATGGGAGGCCCAGGGCCACTGCCGTTTGACAAACATAAAAGCTGCAGGTTGGTGGGAAAAATTATTTCAATGACACAGTGGGCTGATAAAGGGCCGAGCCAGTGCTGGGGCCTGACGTTCAGGACTGTGGTTTGGCCAGAGTCTGGGCTCCGGCTATTAGGAGATGCAGAAAGAGCACCTTAACTGAGGGAGAGGAGGGGCGGAAGGATGCAGCACAGAGGGCACCTCCTTTAACCCGCTCCAACCCTGGGGAGAGCGCTAGGGCTGCCCTTGTCCTGCAGCAGGTCGGTAACTGGCCCTGGGAGACACGCCAGGTGCTGCCCGGATTCACAGGCCTTTGCTGGCCCACCCTGAGCCCCAGGCGCCCACAGTAACCCCCCTGCAGCTTCCCCACCGCACTCTAAGGCGCAGTAGGTGCTGGCTCCTGCCTCAGTGTCCAGTAATCACACCACCTCTTCCCCACCGAGAGGCCTCACTTCTCCTTTTCCTTCCTCAAACCAGCCTGTAATGGCAGGAATCTGCCCCAGGGCTCAAGACAAGGCTGAACCAGGGGGCAGCTGAGCCCGCCGCATTCAGTCACACCCAGGAACCCCAGGAGTCTGAGGGCCAGACCCCAAATTAGGAGAGAGAACAGCTGGGGGAGACGGCTGCCCAGACGCTGCTGAACTCACCCCCCAACCCGGCCCTTCCCGGCCGCCCCCCCCCCGCCAGACCCTCCACCCCAGCTCTGCAGACAGACCTGCCTCGTGCAGGGCTGCCCTGGCCCAGAAGCTGGCAGCCTTGGCCTCGGAGCCTCTGCTGTACAGCCTGGTCTGGTGGCGGGGTGAGGAGGTGGGGGAGGAGGGACGACTCCTGGCTCCAGGGCTCACTGGTCGTGTGACCTTGAGTGAGTCATACAACCTCCCTGACCCACCTCTGAAAAATGGGGACACCATCCGTACTTCCCTCAGAGGGTTGTTGGGAAGAATAAATAAGACAAACCGCTTAGAACCAAGCCTAGCACACAGCACAGGCTTCTTCATTGTTAGCCACTACCCGCCACCCTCCGAAATCGGATTTATGTGCTCTAAGAAGGGCCCCAGGCCGCAGTAATCCTTAAAGGTCCCCCAGCCATTCCAGTGGTTGAGAACCCTGCCTAAGAGAAGGCATGTGGGAGGGGAGGGGGGAGAGGGGCGTCTGAGCAGGGAGTCAAAGGGCGACCCCTTTATAACACCCCAGAAGTATCAGAGTATCTGCCAGGAAGCCAGAGAATGGCTTCTCTGCCAGGGTCTGAGATGCCACCAGTTAGTACCACTTGCCCCTGCCAGCCACCCTGGAGATATAAAGAAAACAAGTCCTGACAGTTACAAAGAAGCTAGAGTGGTGGCTTGCAGCCTCTTGGCTTGCAAGGCTGTGGGCCTGGTCACTCTTTCCCTCGCTCAGCATTTACTCACCAGCCAGCAGATGGTGCAGAAAATGTGAAGCCCTGCCCCTAATCCAGCTCTGAGTGCAGAATTTGCATGTGAGTGCCAGAGAGCCATGGCAGTGCTTTACGCTGCCCTTTTTTTCTCAGAAAGGGACCAGAATAAAGATCTCAATATGCAATCAGATCATCGTCACAGTTCTTGAAGGAACATCAACCTACCTGACTTATGTATCTTGCTGGAATCAGCCCTTTCCATCCAATGAACAAGCCAGAGTGTCTGCAACGTAGCTGACTGCCTGAACTGGTTTTCGGGTTTAAAAGTCGTATTTGGACAGATGATACACATTACGTGTGGACTGGAAAATATGCTGATACACTGGACCGAGGAGAAGGCTTTGAGTATAGATCCCTTTTGATAAGATTATAATAGCTACTAAAGGGTACATATGTTAGTTTTTAGCCAAAAGTATTTCCTCCAAATTTTCAGTCAGGGGCTCCCACTACACCAGGGCAATCCGTTTTCTAACTTTTCTTTTTTCCTTTTTTTTTTTTTTTTAAAGCAACAGCATTTTCTTTTAATAAATAAGGACACTATTAAAAGGAATGGAATGCTTGCTGGTACAAATTCCCCTTACCAGGTGATGTGGTTGGTGCCTCACCCCTGGGCAGGGTCCTAGTGAAAATGGACATTTTAGTGCTTGGAAAGCTAATGAGAAGCAGAGATGACAATGATGATGACGACGGTATTGTGCTATTACACCTTTATGCAATGCTTTTACACAGTATTTGCAAAGTACTTTCCAATTACTGTACTTCATTAAGTCAACCGTCACAGCAGCCAAGTCAATTCGCACGTTCTCCCGTTAGCTTATTAACAATCTGCCTCCTAAAACGACTCCCGTGTGCCTGTAAAAGGGCCCCAGCAAACTTTTACGGCTTTTTCTCGGGGCCTCTCAGATGAGCTCAGACAGCAACCCTGACTTCCCGCCGCATCAGCTCAGGAGCTGGGTGTTGCCCCGACTGCTGTTTAGCAATCCTGTGGAATGAGTTAGCAAGCTGCACTTCAGCAGGGCTCCCACTCTGGAGGCTCAAAACATCCCATCCAAAACAGGGCAGTCCCACCCTGCCTCACAAAGCCAGTGTCTGTTCCCAACCTGGAGGCCAACGTGCAGGTGATCTTTCCGGGCTGGGGGGTTAGATCCTTTGGGATGAGGGGATAGAGGGAAAACTCTAGGGTTCGAGTGTCCCTGGGGGGCACACCTCCCATCAATACCGATTCTCCTGTGTGCACGGAGATGCTGCTCCCCGCGCACGGAGGACCATACCCACTGGGTGATGCTGAGCTGAGGGCAGAGGCTGCGGTGGCCTCCAGCCTTCACTTTCCTGTCCCTTCTCCCTCGCCTCCCTTGGGAATAGGAGGGCGTTACCTGGGACAACGGCCTGCAGGTAGGACAGGGCTCGGACCACCCCAGAACCAATGCTTCTTGCCCGGACCCTCTCAGGCCGGTGGCTCTGTGACCCGCCCCGGCGGCTGCCATCGCCCCCTCCAGGTGAGCGCCCTCCAGGTGCCTCCCGCCCGCGGGGGCGGCCTCCCGAGACTCACCTGCGTGAAATACAAGTTCATCAGCGTGAGGGTGAAGAACTGGAGGCACACGGGGAAGCAGTAGAGCAGCCAGAAGACGAAGGGGCTGAGCGCATTGGCCGCCACGAAGTCTTTGAAGTAGAAGGAGAAGAGAACCGTCCGCAGGGAGGCCCAGAAGAGGCAGAGGAAGAGGAAGACGCTCTGGTAGCTGAGCCGCTTGTGGCGGTAGCGCAGCACCAGCCAGAGCTGCACGTAGATGAACAAGAAGAGCAGCGAATAGAACACGGTGTAGACGATAGTGAGGCCGAGCTTCACGTAGGGGGGTACGGCCGGGGTCAGCGTAGGCGGCAGCGAGTCGTTGCGTAGGGGTTCCCACGGCTGGGCCTCCATCGGGCCGGGGGCGCTACGGCACGGCCGGGGCGCTCGGGCTTCATCTGGGCTCGCGGCCGCCGCCGCCCCCGCGGGGGTCTCCGAGCATCGCGCTCCACCCAGAGCCCGGCGACTGGAGGAAAGAAAATAAGCCGCACTTCCTCCCCCGGCACCACATGATTCACTGGGGCGGCCTTTGTCTGCGATTGGCAGCGCCGCGCCCGCCAGCCCCGCGCGCCCGGGCTGTGCACCGCGCGCCCCTAGGAGTCCCGCCCCCCGCGCCGCGCCGCGCGCCCCCACGTCGCCCGCTGCCCCGCGCCGCGCGCCCCCGGAGCCCCGCCCCCTGCCGCGCGCCCCCGCCCACCCCGCCCGCCCCGCCCCCTGCACTGCGCGGCCTCCGCGCCGCAAGCCCCCGCCCCGACCCCTGCCCCGCGCCGCAAGCCCCCCAGAGCCCCGCCCCGTGCCGCGCGCCTCCGCCCCGCCCCCTGCACTGCGCGGCCCCCGCGCCGCAAGCCCCCACCCCGACCCCTGCCCCGCGCCGCAAGCCCCCCGGAGCCCCGCCCCCTGCCGCGCGCCCCCGCGCCGCTCGGCCCCCCCGACGCCCCCCGAGCCGCCTGACGGGTTCCGCGTCGCCCCCTTCTCCTGGGACGCAGCCCCACACCTCTCGCTCTCTGCTGATGATTACTTGTTGCTTTGCAGAAGTTAGTTATTTTATTTCAACAGCGACAAACGTTGCAATCTTTTTAAACGTTAAAAATAAACTTTACGACTCTGGGGCTATGAACTAATTGGCGTTTTTCCTTGAAAATGTCATGCTGGAGTGATGCTTATTTCTAAATCCAGAAATGCCAAAGACAGGGTTTGTGTTTTTGAGGTTAAGTTTGCGTACGCAGAGTGAGGAAAAGAATGGTCCCTATGGCTGCCGCCTGGTCTCGGTGGTAAGCGGGGCTGTTTTCTCCCGGAAATCCTCATAGTGCGCCCCACACGGTGCTCCCTCGGTGGGCTGGGGGATGCTCGCCCCTCACCTCCCAGGCAAGCAGCTGGTGCGGCGGGCAGCGCGGGGGCGGGGCAGCGGAGGGAGCCCGCGGGACCTCAGAGAGCTGGTGGCCGCTCTCGGCGTGCTGCCTCCCATTCCAATCCGGCCCATCCAGCAGGACTGCCTGCCCATCAGACAGACAAGCTCTCTCATTTGCTGTGGCTGAGGGGTCGCTCTTCAGAGGCTTTGACTGAGTTTACGCCCCAGGGAGCCTCTCTATCATCACCTTGGCGGGCGGGGGGTGTGGGCGGGAATTGTAGAGTGCTGTGGGCAGAGAGGGCTGGCCAAGCTGCCGTCTGGGAGCACTTCTAGACAAGCAGTTCGGGTAAACAAAAGAAAGGGACCCGAAATCTCCAAGACTCCAGTAGTATCTTGTGGTTTATTTTTTCATCAACTTCGTGCCTAATTGTGTGTTCTCGTTCCTTAAACGAACCCGTCCTCCCCCACGGTGGAGCCTGGACCAGCGCTGCTTTTCCAACAAATTATTTAGTGCTTACACCCTCCTAATACATTTCAGGTGCTTCATCAGGGCCAGGTGTGCCTTTGGTGTCACGCTCCTTTCTAGTTCCTCTATCCTTTCCCTCTCTCACTTGCCCCTCATTGTTCTGAGGATAAAGTTCAAACTCCTACCCTAGCTGACCTCCCAGACTTGTCTCTTGAGGTGTTAATGACTGTTAACACCCCTTAACTCCTGTTGCCAAGGAAGCTCTTTCAACCCCTTCTTCCAACAATTGGCCAAATCCCATTCATTTGTAAGGGGGTTACTTCCTCCAGAAAGACTTCCCAGACCACACCATCATCCACTCAGTATTAGTTTAGGTGCACCACCTGTGTGCTTACAGAGCATCCTTGCATAATTGTCATTCACCCCACTTGTTTATAAGTTTCCTTAGTATAGAAACATGCCTTGCTTATATTGGTCTTCCCTGTGCTTGCCTGGACAATCAAAAAAAATCTGTTTATATTTTATTTTACTGAAAGAATACAATGTCATCAAAGGCCCATGCTCTGATATTTCTCCACCATGCAAGACCTCTAGTCACAAGACAACCTTATGATCCAGGATGGCTGCTGGCTCTGCAACCATTGCATCCACCTAATGCCAGGATGGCATTAGGAGGAAGAGGGAAGGACTAAAGGGCACGTGTTCTCTCTAGTTCAAGGAGCCTTCCCAGAAATAGCACACAATGCATCTGCTACTCATTGGTAGAACTTATTTACCTTAATAAGATAGCTACAAGAGAGACTGGGAAATGTAATTTTTATTCCGTATGGCAATATGCACAGCTAAAAGTCAAGGTTCTGTTATTATGGATGAAGGGGAGATGGATTTGGGGAGGAACTAGCAGTCTTCACCATACTTCCAAAGCAGCCCCCCAAAATGACAATGTCGACAATAGTCTGTCCCTTGACCACCCAGCATCAAATGTGCTTCTCACTATTCTTACAATTCTGAAAATAAAAACTATATAAAATAAAAATGCTCCCACTTAATATAATGCAATATTCCTTATACAATTGAAAAATACCTTCACTCCTTCCTCCAAAGGGGTCACACTGAAGGATCATTTTCTGTGTCCAGCTTGAAGTCCAGGATCTCTGGGTGATAGTAATTCCTCCTTTAATTCTGCCACAGAATTGTTTTGATATCTTTCACTAATTTATCCTACATAAAATAGAAGAAAGTTAAAAGTAAAGGATAATTAGTTAAAATAGATATAAATATACATATAACACAGCAAGGAAGAAAATATAAGTAGAAGTTAGAGTTCTTATTTTTGCAGTTGGTCGCAAGGCTTTAATTGATATATCATTATATCGGTTTATGACTCCGCTCTTTAATGCACATTACAAATCCCCTTTTCCCTTTATCAAGAATCTTAGCTAATCAGGGGATAACCCTTAGGTCTGAGGGATCTGAGTATGTTAATTTTTTTAACAAAAAATTGTTTTTCACTGGACATGCCAGTAACATGGGGCACCACCATGGCTGGATTCTATTGGCCTCTTTTATTTTTTTTAATAAATTTATTTATTTATTTTTGGCTGTGTTGGGTCTTCGTTGCTGCGCACGGGCTTTCTCTAGTTGCAGTGAGCGGGGGCTACTCTTTGATGTGGTGCACAGGCTTCTCATTTCGGTGGCTTCTCTTGTTGCGGAGCGTGGGCCCTAGGTGCAAGGGCTTCAGTAGTTGTGTCACTTGGGCTCAGTAGTTGTGGTGCACGGACTTTGTTTCTCTGCGGCATGTGGGATCTTCCTGGACCAAGGCTCGAACCCATGTCCCCTGCATTGGCAGGAGGATTCTTTTTTTTTTTTTTAAGAAGATGTTGGGGATAGGAGTTTATTTACTTGTTTATTTTTGCTGTGTTGGGTCTTCATTTCTGTGCGAGGGCTTTCTCTAGTTGCAGCAAGCGGGGGCCACTCTTCATCGCGGTGCGCGGGCCTCTCACTGTCGCGGCCTCTCTTGTTGCGGAGCACAGGCTCCAGACGCACAGGCTCAGTAATTGTGGCTCACGGGCCCAGTTGCTCTGCGGCATGTGGGGTCTTCCCGGACCAGGGCTCGAACCTGTGTCCCCTGCATTAGCAGGCAGATTCTCAACCACTGCGCCACCAGGGAAGCCCCAGCAGGAGGATTCTTAACCACTGCGCCACCAGGGAAGTCCCATATTGGCCTCTTTTGCCCATCATATAACAGCAACCTTGCATCCCCTGATTGTCACTACCATCACGCTCTTTTTGCACTCTTACCCACTGGCGCAGGGAGTCTGAAATAGCCCGGGTCTCAGTTTCAATCTTAAGGGAACTATGATTGATTTCCCCTGGTGGAAAAATTCCTTGCTGATTGCTAAGACCTTCAAACTAGCAGAGCCCAGAGGTAAAGGGAACAGAAACAAAAAAATTTGCAAGTGGGTCATTGGGTGTATTCATGAGAGACGCCATCCTCTTGTATCTATAGCCATGTATCCTGGCTTCAGGAGAAGCAACGCCATACATTGGCCTTGAGTTCAGAAGATACTCTATGTGCTATAGGACAGTCATACTGTCTTTACAGATGTGTCTTTCAGCAGGCGCTATAACTAAGTCAACAATTAATCATTCCACTATTCTATAAGCCCAGCTGCTACTGAGGGACAGAAATTAACCCACTGCATTTCTTTTTCTGGTGTAAAGTGAGACCTTGGTCAGCAGTGATACTGTATAGGATACCATGATGATGAACAAGGCATTTGGAAAGCCCAAGGATGATAGCTGGGCAAAAAAAGTAAGTCCAAGTTCCGAAGCATTGTCTATTCCAGTGAGGACAAATTGCTGATCCCCTCCATGAATAAAGAAATCCAACCTATATAATCTGCTTCCAGGTGGCTTAATCCGGTACCTTTAGGGAGAACTCATAATTGGTTAGTAAATGCTGGTAAGGAGCCAGGTTAGCCTTGATAGGGGAAGTCTGGATTGTTAAAAACATGGGTGGTCTCAGTCTCTGCCTGCACAGTCACTGTGTCCATAAATCCATTGAATAAGCACTGGGCCAGCTGGGGAGAGAAGTTGACTTACATCCATGGGGCATGTTAACCTGTCCTCCTGAATACTGAGACTCTCCTGTGTAGTTGGGTCTTTTGCTGAACCTGACTTGGTGGCTTAACGGATCAAAATAACATCCAGCTCAAGACGGACAGCTCAGACTGCATGGATCACGCATTCAATCTCTTCAATGGTGCAGTAGCGAGCCCAGAAAAATAGCTGTTTGACAAAGAAGGTGTGTGTTTGCTCCAAACGCTAATAGCTGACACTGTGACTCTCCAAACACGGCTTGTCACAGGCACCACGCATCTCTCCAATCTGCCGTTGGAGCACCAACTGGATCCACGGAGTCGTAGGTGGCAGGACAGATTGCACCACAGCCTGAGCCACATGGAAAGTCTCTTCCGCCTCTGGGCCTTTCCTCAAAATTAGCACCCATTGAGCCACCCAGTCTGAGAAGCACAGGCGAATGGGACAAATGTTGCTTCCATAAAGAGGGCCATCAAGCATTGTATCTCTCTTTCCTGTAGGAAGTGGCATAAGGTGCAACAGTTCATCCTTCACTTTGGAGGAGACATCTCAACCGAGACCCCTGGACCTTCCGAAAAGCTTCCCTAAGGTCCCAGGCCTCTGTAGGTTAGTGAGAGATATTTCCCACACAACAATTTGCGTGTTTCTTACTAACGTTATCTAGAACAGCTACTATTCCTGCTCTTCAGATCGTCAAAACATATCATCAGTGTAGTAGTCACTGTGTCCTAAAGATGATGGAGGTGATTAAGATTTCTAAAAATCACATTGGCATAATCAAGTTGCCGTCAAAAGCAAGATGGGTAGTCATCCTTGCCAGATGAGATAAAGCAGCATTTGGAGTTTTTTTGCTCACTGGGAATGAGAAAAAAGCACTTTCCTCCAGGGGCTGTGTGGTTTGCTGTATTGACGTCACCACCTTATGAAGTTTATGATAACCCATTGTCACTATCCCGAACCTGTCCATCTTCTAGATCAGTCGGACAGTACAATTGGGATGTTGCAGGAATTTGCCACTTCTGTAGCATTCAAGTTCAGGTCTAAGCATTGGATGTGGGTATAATGTTGTCTGTTGATGACTTAAGTCAGACCCAGAGAGTTTTGGTTTGCTTCTGTCATATGAATCATATAGGGCCATAGAGCGCTGCTCATCTATTTTGGTTCTAGGGGCCCATGATCAATTTGTTTCTGCAAAAGACATCTGACGCGCAGACAGTTCTGAGTCCCAGGCTGACCCTGTGAATGGTCATGGTCACCATTTCTTCTACCAAGATGACCTTGCCTCTTCTGTTGGTTGTACCACTTCTGGCCTCTGGCGCCTGGGATCCTGGCAAACATGACAGAGTCTGTTTAACTCCAGCATTTCTCAACAGCATCCCTGATGTACATAAAATAGCCATGACAGTGCTTTTGAGAGGTGGTGGCCTTTCCTTCACCAAACGTATTTCTCAATGCCTTGATGAAGGGAGTATCTTCCAGTCCCTTTCAGGGGACACAGCTAGGGGATTGGTGGGTGGGTCATACACAATATATTCACACCAACCTTCCCACTTCCTTGGATCCCTGCTCTTACATGATGCCAAAGAAATGCAGGCATCTCAACTACTCTTGGTATGGATTACCAGGTTTCATAGCAAGAATCAAACAGTTAGGGGGCTTCCCTGGTGGCGCAGTGGTTAAGAATCCGCCTGCCAATGCAGGGGACACAAGTTCGATCCCTGGTCCGGGAAGATCCCACAGGCTGCGGAGCAACTAAGCCTGTATGTCACAACTACTGATCCTGTGCTCTAGAGCCCACGAGCCACAACTACTGAAGCCTGTGTGCCACAACTACTGAGGCCCGTGTGCCTAGAGCCCGTGCTCCGCAACAAGAGAAGCCACCACAATGAGAAGCCCGTGCACCGCAACGAAGAGTAGCCCCCGCTCGCCGCAACTAGAGAAAGCCCACACGCAGCAGCAAAGACCCAATGCAGCCAAAAATAAATATACAAATTAAAAGAAGAAGAAGCAAACAGAACCACTCTTCCCGCTCCAGGAAGCACATTGAGCTGGAATCTCTTGGAAAGGAAACATTCTGTTCTTCCCTCCCTGGTTTAGCACCCTCAGAATTAATTCCCATGTGTTTTACCGATAAAAAGAGCAAAACTGTGCAATTACTTTTGTGTACCAACCTCCTCCAGCCAGGTCTGGCTTTACAACATGAGGGATATGTTGGTACCTAGCTCTGGTTTTGGTCTGAAGACACTGAGAAAAGGGGAGGTCCAAAGGGCCTAGAATTCCGTTTACAAAATGACTTCCTCAGGCAAGATTATACTAGGTCATCAAGGAAGTGAGGAAGAGCCTCTTTATACAGAGGAAGGGTTACTTCGGAAGCTGTGTGTTCTGAGTCCTCAGGCCACCCGTCCCCATTCAGAATCTCCCAGTTCGCACTCTTTCCAGTCGGTCCCCTAACTCTCCGTGAGAGAAAAGAGGAGGTGGTGACTTTAACAGATATTGTAAATCAGGAACCCAGAGAACCTCCCTTTTGGTTTAGTTGTGGTTGCAAAAGATAAGATATGCTTTTAGCATAGTCAGTGAAAGTCCCTGGTTTTCAGACTGCCTTGAACTAGAATTTAAGACTCTGCCAATCACTTCTTAAGCTTCCCTGCCTTAGCGTCAACCGCTCCACCCCACAGCTTTTGAATCCGTTGTGCCTTTCATGCTGTTCTCTGGCAGTAACCACTTGGTTTCTCAATGGCTGAACTTCAGTGGGACCGTCACTGTGCTGGGTGGCCTTCATGCAAAGCCACTACAAGTGACAGTGTGCCGTGAACTGTCTTACTACTACTTGAATTTTCACTGTCCTTACATCCAACCAGACCAGACAATCAATCTCAAATACTCCCCTATTCCCTGAGGGTATCTGGCTGCCACCTCTCCTGATTGTCAGTTTCTGTATTTCTCGGGATTCTTGATTGCAAGCAAAGGAAATAAATTTTGTTTAATTTCTTTTACCCCAGTCTCTGCCTTCGACTTCACATGGTGTTCTCTCTGTGCCCAAATTTCCTCTTTTTATACAGACTCTGTCATATTGGATTAGGACCCCCCAATGGCCTCACCTTTTATTATTATTATTAAATTTAAGCAGAAAAAGAATGTATTAAAAGGTACTTTATGGGCTTCCACTGGTGGTGCAGTGGTTGGGAGCCCGCCTGCCGATGCAGGGGACACGGGTTCGTGCCCCGGTCCAGGAGGATCCCACGTGCCGCGGAGCGGCTGGGCCCATGGGCCATGGCCACTGGGCCTGCGCGAGCGGAGCCTGTGCTCCGCAACGGGAGAGGCCACAGCAGTGAGAGGCCCGCGTACCGCAAAAAAAAAGTTACTTTATGTAGCTCACGAAATCCTTAGGCGTTCTGGAGGAGTTTGGAGGCTAAGAAAGAACGACACCCAAAATAGTGCTGCAGAACTGGTTCTGTAACAACACTCCTGCTGCCACCCCTGGCTCGGATGCGGTAGTTTTGTACCGCAGACCTCCCCGATGCTGGACACTGGAAATTGCCTATATCAGTTAGTTAGGAGTGAAGACAGTTGCAAACAATAGAAATCCTGGCTAATAATAGGTTAAACATAAGTGCTTATTTTTCTCATTTATCTAGGAATTAGTAGTTGCAAACATAGATTCAACTATCTAACAAATCTGCCAGGGATCCTGGCTCTTTCGGTGTGCTTCACCACCCTTAGTGTACTGGCTTTCATCTTCAGAGTTGTTCCCTTGTGGTTGCAAGATGGCTGCTGCAGCCCTAGATATTGCATATACATTCAAGGCAGAAATTGAGAGAAGACAGAAAGGGTGATTCCTGTATCAGGAAGGCAAAAGTTCTCCAGAAATCTCAAGACAAACCTCCATCTGTATCTTTCCAGCCAGAAGTGCGCCACATAACCATCTAGAGATACAAAAGAAGTTAGGAATGCATGACCAGCCTGGATGGTAGGGGCAGGCTAGGAAAAGGTAAAGGGTGGTAAAGGGTGTTGGGTGAGTGAACCCCTCTCTGCAATAGAGTCTGTAGTTCATGCTGCTTTGAATCAAGAGCTTCCAATTCAAAGTCTGGGGCAGAGCCATCTAATTGGCTGAGACTAGACCATGTGCCCACATCCCAGCAGCAATAGCGGCTGAGAACGTGAGACTCTAGCATCTTCAGCTTCCATGGTGGGTGCTTCTACTTCCTAGAGTAGGAAGTTCCCCAATGTAGGAAGGGAGTTCAGATGCTGGGGAGACAAAATGGTGACAAATAGCTTCCCATACTGTTATAGATTTCCCCAGATGATTACATATACATAGTTAAAAGTTTAGAGGTAAATTTTTGGAAAAGGGATAAAACATTTGCAAGAAATTATCTTTTTTTGAGTTATCTGCCAGCTACCCTCAGAAATTCTTTCAAATATTTAAGGGATGAGAAGAAGGCAGGCCAAAGAAGGAATTTCTGTTTTGCCCCTTGGCTGGTCACTGAGATCAAGCTATCACTAGGCATCTCTCCCAGCTCTGAAATTCCTGTCCTGACTGAGCGCTCAGGTAGCCAGGAACCCCCAGCTGTGTGGCTGCCCCAAGCCTACTGACCCCAGCATGCCCAGCCTCCAGACCTTTACCACACCTCCACCCAGGCTCCACGCCAAGTTAAGCGTGTCTGTCTGTGTTCCACTTCAGAGAACTAGAATTTCCAAGGTGGTAAGTAGCTCATTTCGATAAACAAACCCTTGCTGGTATTTTCCTGGAAAAGAGCACTCCTGGGTACTGCTGATTCCAGCTAGAGAAATGTAGGATAGTTAGAAACAACAGAACTAACCACAGCCTGCTCAATCTAGGATAAGAAAGGCCCCTAAAAGGGACACACAAACCAGGAGTCTCAGTCAGCTAAGGAGGGCAAGCTCCCGGGACAACAGAAACTATGAGTATTTGCATGAATGGACGTACATTGTGAGATGAAACTGTTCAGCTGTTACAGTAGCCCCAGAATTATTGCTTTTTTACATTTTTTACATTCGACCCCTGAAAACTTTGTGTCATGTGGCTTTCAGCCTCCAGATTCCACTCCTAACAAGACTGGTTTTATTGGTTTGGTTTTGTTTTAGCTCTAAGTGATGTGTCCTGCTTTGCCAAATGTAAAGTGATAGAAAAACATGACAATCTCTTCATTTCCGTGATCAACACATATTTAGGGGTGTTTGATTCATTATCGAATGAGCAACTGATTCGCTGCCTATAGTTTTTGTTCTCAGCGATTCAGGACAAAGTCAACATCGCTTGTGGGTGTTTTTGTGTTTTTTTTTGTCTAAATTGCAATCTTAAACTTTGAAAGCTAAGGGTGTCAAAGGTTTCAGGAATGCTAAGAGATTCAAGGGGTGAGATAGTATAAGTGATAAGGGTTTTGCAAGCTAAGATGATTCTTGTGGGAAAGTTCCTGTTTCAACAAATACATCTTATGTTTTGTGAAATATGATTTACATATCTATTTTCATTGATCTCATTTCTGTAATTCCTAAATGTAGACCATGAAGCATATCAGAGTTTTAAAACAACTTTGCTGGATTATATAATTCACCCATTTCAAGTGTACAATTCAGTGATTTTTAGTAACTTCACCTTGTGGGGCAACTATCACCATAAATCGGTGCTGGGTTTCAACACAGATTTCATCCCCCCCGCCCCACCCATAATAAACACATCAGATTTCAGTTCGGTCAGGTATGGGATTCTTTACAGCAAACTCTCAATCTACGACAATCCTTAATGCTGTCTAAGCAAACAGGCAGATGGTGCAGCCCTCCTAGAGTTGCTCAGATGTGCTCTTTTCATGATTCAATAACCTCATTAAAATTTTGGTATTAAGGGGATCTGGGGTAAAAAGAGAACTTAGCGTAAATTGAAGCCCGCAGTGGTCAAGAGCATGGAATATTACCTATTTACCCGAAAACAGAATGGAATGTTTCCTACCAACCAATCCCCCAAAGCACATTCACCTCATACTCTGCTCCAGGGAAAGTATTGTCAGTGGTTTGCTCAAGTTTCTGGGCAGGAAACTAGATCCAGTTCTTTCCAGGAGTTTTGTTTGTTTGTTTGTTTCATTTTGGCCACGAAGCATGTGGGAGTTTGGTTCCCCAACCAGGGATTGAACCCCTGTCCCCTGCATTGCAAGAGTAGAGTCTTAACCACTGGACCGCCAGGGAAGTCCTTTCCAGGAATTCTTGAAAAGGCATTTAAGCTGCTGGCTATTGCTCCCTGTTCTTCTTATAGGTTCCCATTTTCATCTCCAGAAATAGTACTTCAAGTAGCTAGAGCCCAAGAGAACATTGATTCTAGCCGTGGAACTTCACTGTGTCTGAAGGTCTGAGAACGACCACATCTTATTTTCAGGGGTGTGTGCACCGCAGGGGAATGAGCCATTATGATGGCACTGTTGGTCTCCCTGGCACACACCTGGTCAGCCACTGAGAGTGGTCGGAACGTCTAGGTCCAGTGAACTATGAAGGTAGGCTGACTGATTACCCCCCAGAGCAGGACCAAAAGGAGGAAGGTGAGAGGTGTGTTGAAAATCCTTCTGAGAAAGCAGTTCAAGGGGCTACACCACATCCAATTCTGTGAGTCCCGAAGCTTCTTCTTCATTGTTAGAGACCCTCTTTAGGAAAAGAAAAACAGAACTACAAATACAAAACTAGGCACCAAAATGAATCATTTCTTTAGAATAACACATCACACGTTTAAAGAAGCTGGCCAGTCCTACAAATACCACAAAATCCAGAAGAGTCGTGCAATATTTTTACTTACTCGTTGTCTGAGGCATCTCTAAATTCCCTTTTCCCTACACTTCTTTGGTCTTCATACTTCTCTTCGTGTAAGAGTGATTCTGCAATTAATTTTCTGTAGAGAGAATAGACAGAGAAATCTTTTCTCCAGCATGACTGATCAAACACTTATTATTGAAGCTCAGGAGAGTTTCAGGCTCAGAACTCGTTATTGTTGGTCATGGGGGTTTTTAGGACTGTTGTCAGCCTGGGAAAACCTCAGGGAGCTTTTTTTCACTTATGATCCATAGCTTTCAGGGCATCTCAAGTTTTCTTGTGGGGTGATTCATCTTAAGGAGTCTGCGAGTTGGTGACACTCCTTACCCAGTTTATTGTGAATTCCGGGTCGTGGTACATTAAGAGTTTTGAGGCGCCTCCGTATTTCAGGCCAGTCTGCTGAAAGGGAAAACAAAGGCCTCCCTAAGAAAAAATGCCTACCAGCTCCTGCAGCCTGGACTCGCCACACCCAGAGCCTCATTTGCAGCTTTCCTCTGTGAGGCAGTGCATAGAGATTGCTTTGTGTTTAGAAAGGGAAGAATGAGTTCCCTGCCCACGGTGCCAGGGAGCAGCCTCCTGCATCCTCTGTCTGGAGGCCAGGGAAAGGGGAGGCAGGGAAAGCAGACCAGGTGGGAGGGCCAGGCTCTGGGGGTCCTGCTGATCTGGACTGGTAGGATCTCAGAGATCCCTGGGAATGGACGTGTAGGCGAAAGTGGGGTCCTGGGTCTGGCTGCTCGCCAGTCAAAAGCCAATAAAGAGGCAAGGTTGGTGGAAAGGAAAGTTTGCTTTATTTTGGAGGCCGGCAACTGGCGGGGGGAGGGGCGGGGGAGGGGACGCTTGTCCGGAAGGCCGACTTCCCACCCCGGCCAATTGGGGGGCAAGAGCTTGTATAGACAGAGGGAGGGGGCTCCATGCAGAACGGCACAGTCAGCTCTGACGCTCATCTTGAAACTGGTCCTGCGGAGGTCTGCTCAGCATCATCTTGGCTGTTTTAGGTACAGTTAATCTTCAGTTCCAGGGTCGGTTTGCTCCCATTTCCTTGAGGCCAATTCTTGGAATTGTGGCAACTTATGTCATGGCTACAGTCTGGTCATCATGTAGTTCACTTCTTCCACCTGGTGGCGGTTTCAGTATCTATAAGACAGCTCACAGGATACGGCTCAGAATATTATCTATAGCCCTTGAGGAGGGACTAAAAGTCCTTGACTTCGCTTACTGACTAAACTATTATTATTTTGTCCCGTCTGATTGCTTTTCTTTGCTTTTGCATTTTCTTACTTCTCTGATTAACCTTATTCTTTGGCAGAAGTTTTTCCACACACAAAAGGCAGGTGGGGGACATCGGGGGGCGGGGGGGGGGGGAAGGACCATAACGTCCTGCTCCGTTTCAGCCAACCTTTCTAGAGTAGACAGAGAATTTCAACTTGGTCCCGGAGCATCCAGAAGCAGATGCATTACAAAGTGTTTGCTAATTGTGCTCTCGAAACGTGAAAACAGCACCTGGGATCATAACTGCAACAGTAGTCACGTTTGATATCTTATCTCGGACTGAGAATAAGGAAACTAACGATATTAGTTTGTGAGGGCTGTCATAACAAGGTACCACAGACAGGAGGCTTAAATGACAGAAATTTATTGCTCAGTTCTGGAGGCTGGAAAGTCCAAGGTCAGGGTGTGCCAGAGTGGTGAGGTTCTGGAGAGGCTCTCCTTCTGGTTTCTACGTGGTCGTCTTCTCTGTGTCCTCACACGGTGGAGAGACAGTGAGCTCTCCACTGTCTCTTCTGATAAGGGCACTAATCCCATCAGGAGGGCCCCACCAGCCCAGGGCGCACAGTGAGCTGAGTAGGTGCCCAAGCTGGAGACGCGGGGCCCTTGAGCAGGAGGCAGGCCACTGGCACACCTGGTGCCAAGCTGCTGTGGCAAGAAATGGGTCACTCTGGGCTCTGCCTGGGATGGCCATGTGCTGTGCCTCATTATTTAAACACAGCCTTGCTGATAACCATGGCTCTTTCCATCCAGACTAAGGCTGTTGTGAACACGAAATAAAATAACGCATAGGAGCACTTAGACCTGGATCTGGAAGAGCCCACCCATTGGGAGTGGTGAGAGGTGCTGCTGGTGACCGTTTAGTGATGGTGGTGGTAGACCAGGAGCCGTCTTCACCTTGGCAGTGAGGGGGGTTTGCTGGCCTGTCTGCCTTCTCTTGTCTGGTTTCCTGTTGTAGCAAAAGTGGCTCAGCAGCGGGTGGCCCTGAGATGAGCAGTCACTTAGGAGATGTGTCATCCCCCTGCTCCAGGACTGAGAGTCATGAGGTCAGGATGGAAGAAGCAGCAAGTGTCTAGAGTTAGCTCAGGAAACAAGCGGGAACTAGGAGTGTGAACAGAAAAAGACAGGTTTGGTAGACAGCAGAGTAGAGGGGTCAGATATCACAGGTCGTGATGGCTGTGACAGGGGACAGCAGGCAGCTCTGGGTTTATCCTGAGGAGGTCAGAACATGAGGAGGTGGGGTGGGGAGGGCTAAAGATGGAATTTCATAGGCTCGAGGAAAACCAAACCAACCAAACAACCACAAACACTTTTTTTTTTTAACTCCCTAAATTTTATTTATTTATTTATTTTATCCAGCAGGTTCTTATTAGTTCTCTATTTTATACATATTAGTGTATATATGTCAATCCCAATCTCCCAATTCATCACACCACCACCACCGCCCCTCCCCCCTTGGTGTCCATGCACACAAACACTTCTAAGGTGT
The DNA here is from genome assembly GCF_039906515.1 of Pseudorca crassidens. Lineage (NCBI taxonomy): Eukaryota > Metazoa > Chordata > Mammalia > Artiodactyla > Delphinidae > Pseudorca > Pseudorca crassidens. The sequence continues at coordinate 78,315,829 of NC_090311.1, forward strand.
TCGAATGAAACACTTTCACGCCTAGTATTTCATGCATTCCTAAGCATGCCCCTATTAATTTGTAACATGGTTCTCTCTGGCTAATGAGTGATGAAAGGCTCAGAGAGGTTAGGGGGCTTCCTTAAAGGCACACAGCACACAGAGGACAAAGCCAGCCCGGGAAGCCCCAGGTCTAGCTCTGAGCCACCGCATAAGGCTGCCCAGAGAGCACACGGATGACCCACCCCCGCCAACCCAGGGTGAGACCACGGCCGATTCCATGGGCTGTGTGGCCACGGCAGTGACCTCTGGAGCTGGTGACTTTATGAACTGTAACATCCCCTGTTCTTTAATGTACAGCCAGGAGCTGGACTCTGGTCAGCCCAGCAAGGGCAGCGAGCCCAGGTCAGCGGGCAGCCAGCTTGGTTCCGCTTCAGTACGAGCTGCCCAGTGACTGCTCTGCAAAGGCATCGTAACCACGAGCTTCTTTACGGGCTTTGTCCAGGTCTGGATTCCACCTGATTCTGCCATTGCACAGAGACCCGATGCTGGCCCGGGGTTGCTGTCTGTAAGCTTGACCAGACTCCAGGGAGTGAGAGACAAACCACCAGGGACAGAAGAGAGCACGCAGACATCCCCACGGATGCTGACGCCACACGACACAGGCATAGGTCTCGAGGAACCCAAGACAGACACACTTACACACCCATGTGACACTGGGACCCCAGCAGAGGGAGGCTTATCTTCTGGTGGAGAATCTGAGCTGTGTCACTGGAGCGGGAGGCTTGTTGGCTGTCAGCAGGCACTGCGCAGTGAGGGCGGCTGTTCTGGTGGGAAGCCTGTCTGGGGCCCCTGGAGAATCTCTGCACCACCAGGGCTGCAGGGAGAGGGAGGCTGGAGCCCGGCCAGCAGCCACTGGCCAGGCAACATGTGGGATCTTAGTTCCCCGACTAGGGATCGAACCCATGCCTCTGTAGTGGAAGTGTGGAGTCAACCCCTGGACTGCCAGGGAAAGTCCCGGGGATCTTATTCTTTAGAGACTGTGTTTGCCAGCACCCTCTGAGCTGTAAACTTTGCACACATCTCCGTTAACTTAAGCACAAGGAGGTGAGCTCAGGGAGTCAAAGCTCAGGGCAGGCAGCGGTGGGGCTGGTCTCAGAGGGGCTGGGTTGAAGGCAGGACTCCAGACAGGCATCTGCTCTGTCTCTGCTCCTGCAGGGTCTCTGCTTCTCAGGCAAGGCCATGGCTGTCATGCAGCTCTGTACACAGCCCTTCAAGGAGCTGGCCAGGAGGGCGCTTCCACCCCCAGGCATGTCTCAGAGCTCCTGGAGCAGATGCTGAGCGGCCTGCCCTGGTGTGCTCACTTCTTCTGCCCCACTTGCGGGTGGAAACGCCTTCACAGGTGTCTGGTGCACCTTTGTGTCCTCGTGATGGCAGAGGCCTGGCTCTAAAAACCAAACACAAGTCTTCTCTACTTTCATATCTTTGGGAAATGAAGGGCTAAACAAGGTGTCTTCATTTGTACGGGCTACCTCACAAAGTCCCACAGAGTTGGCAGCTTAAACAATAGAAATCCATTGTCCCACAGTTCTGGAGGCTGAAAGTCCCAGATCAAGGTATTGGCGGGGTTGGTTTCTTCTGAGGCCTCTCTCCCTGGCTCTTTGATGGCCGTCCTCTCCCTGTGTCTTCACATGGTCCTCCCTCTGGGTGTCGGTGTCCTAACTTCCTCTTCTTATAGGGACACCAGCCAGACTGGATAATTTAATGACCTTCCTTTATCATAATTACCTGTCTAAAGACCATATCTCCAAATTAGTCACTTTCTGAGGTACGGGGGGTGGTTAGGGCCTCAACATCTGAATTTCAGGGGGACGAATTCAGCTGATGACGCAGAACTAACCAGTCATCTGAGGTGAGTTGTGGATAGGAGGTGAGAGTGATAATAATTTCTAGTGGTTCCTGGGTTTTGTCTTTGTGCCAGACTGTAAGACCTTTTCCGTGACGTCACACATTTTGTCCTTGTAACAACCCACGAGTTGAGATGTCCCAATAAACTGCTTACCTCCATTAAAAAAAAAAAAAAGCTGAACAAAACCAAGGCCCAGATGTCAGGGTTGGTATTGAATAGGAGCAGGAAAGATGCAGGCAGTGACCTGGAACAGTCCAGGTCAGCATGTGTGTCCATCCATCTTTTTTTTTTTTTTAATTTGTTTATTTATTATCTTTGGCTGTGTTGGGTCATCGTTTCTGCGCAAGGGCTTTCTCTAGTTGCGGCGAGCGGGGGCCACTCTTCATCACGGTGTGCAGGCCTCTCACTGTCGCGGCCTCTCTTGTTGAGGAGCACAGGCTCCAGACACGCAGGCTCAGTAGTTGTGGCTCATGCGCCTAGTTACTCCGCGGCATGTGGGATCTTCCCAGACCAGGGCTCGAACCCGTGTCCCCTGAATTGGCAGGCAGATTCTCAACCACTGCGGCACCAGGGAAGCCCTGTCCATCCATCTTTAATGCATATCGTGAAGTCACGTTCCTTCTTGTCCAATTTTTTGTTACGATACCCATCAGTCAAATTCATCAACAGATATTGATTGCAGAATTCACTCCGTATGGGGCCCAGAGCAAGGTAGTTGGGAAATTTGTAGGTGTAAGACTTGTTACTGTGGGGAAAATCTTTCCGTGTTTGCTCATATGTGGATAAAGAAGCTCTGGAACGCGACAAAAGAGACGCATGTTACCGTTAGCAGTGGGGGAACTAGGCGGGTGGGGACAGAGGAGTGAAGGTGGATTGTCACTTTATACCTTTTTGTATATTTTGATATTTTTTGAACCATGTATCTGTATGGCCTATTCACAAAAATGAAGTTTAAAAAAAAAGAGTGAAACAAGAGCCCGGGGAATTCCCTGGTCATCCAGTGCTTTCACTGCTGGGGGCCTGGGTTCAATTCCTGGTCAGGGAACTAAGATTCCCACAAGCCAGGCACAGTGTGACCAAAAAAAAAAAAAAATCAGGCTTTAACTTTGACAACACAGACTTTAACTTTAACAACACAGTAAGTCTAAAATTATCCCACTGTCTTCACTGAACAGCCTCTGAGGATAGGTAGGAGTAGACCTTGTTAGCCTTGTTTTGCAAGTAAAACAATGAGGCCAGGAGAGGGTGTGGACATGACCACTCAGCCAGAGGGTCACTAAGCCTAAACCAGGGCCTAGTTCTCTGATTCCTCATTTGGGACCCTCTTCACTACACACATGGTTGGTCCTTAGAAAATGGGGACAGTGGATGTTACTATTATCAATCATTCAACAAATACGTTTTGAGTCTCTGGTGAATTAAATGCACATGGTCCCTGACTTTTGGGGACTTACATTCTAGTGGAAAACAAGTAGATTCTCAAATGAGCATATAATTACACATTATAGTAAGTTTTATAAAAGAAAGTAAAGAAATGCCATAAGAAAACAACAGAGTATACCTATGTCCAATGCCATTGTGTTAAATATTCATAAATTACTAATAAGTATAAAATAAAACTGACTTTTTCTACCTGGAAAAAAAATTCTCCCAGTAAACCTGTTTGGGCGTATTAAGTGTCACTGTCTATTGACACACTAAAAGCCCCTTCCTTAAAACCAGACTGTCACTGACCGGGATGTCCCCCCCACCATTGACCCTTGGACACAGATCCCAGCCCCTCTGAGGTCGATAGGGGGACCCCGTGAGCCACTTGGGACAACCAGGAGCTTGTTAGGTAAACAGCCAAAGGGAAAAAACAATCAGGACATAACATAGGGCAGGAAAAAACCTTTCTTCTACCCTTCATAGGTCCGCAGATGATGCTGTGTAATACAAAGACAGATTAACAAGACAAAGCAAAACAAGTGATTTAGACCTATGGTTACCAGGGGGGAAAGGGGTTGCAGGGGAGGGATAAATTGCGAGATTGGGATTGACATATACACACTACTGTATATAAAATAGATGAATAACAAGGACCTGCTGTATAGCACAGGGAACTCTACTCAATACTCTGTAATGACCTATGTGGGAAAAGAATCTAAAAGAGAGTGGATATCTGTATCACTGATTCACTTTTCTGTGTAGCAGAAACTAACACAACATTGTAAATCAACTATACTCCAATAAAAATTAATTAAAAATAGTAAATGTGCATAGAGTTAAAAAATCATGTTTATTAACATGTTTGTCTCATATATGTATATGGGAAAGAATAACTCAAAAAGAGGTGGCTTAGAACTCTGGTTTATATAACACCTTCAACAAAAAACAATAAATTTATAGAGAAATGGAGAGAGAGAGAGAGAGAGAGAGAGAGAGAGAGAGAGAGAATAACCAGGGCTGACACTTGAGTCTGGGTGGCCAGGGAACAGAATGTCTTTGGTGGGGGCTCTGCTGGCCCATCACCTACCCCACGTGTAGTACTGTACTCAGCTTGGCACTGGGTAATTTGGGAGGAAAAACGAAGTAGGAAACATGTTCCTAGACCTCAAGAACCGTACCATCTGGCTGCAGAGGTGAAAGTAATCTGTGAAACAATCAGAGAGGTTTAGAGAGTCGGGGGGACTGGGGAAGGAAGAATGAAGGAATTAGCCAATCACACGGGGTGTGATTTGTTCAGTGGATGGAGATGTGGGGAAGGCCTGAGGGGTGGGGAATTGAGGTGCGCGGATCTGGTTATGCAGAGAGTCAGGGCGAGGTCCTGGGTTCAGGAGCGACTGTGAATCCCGGATCCTCCATGCGCCAGCTGGGTGACATCGGAAAGTTAGTTTTTCTCTCTGAGCCTCCGTTTCCTAACCTGGAAACTAAATCTTATGGTTTTTACCCCTTATGTGGTTGTACTGTAAATGAAGTAAGATATATGCAGGACTTTGGAGAGTGAAACGCCCTTGACTCAGTCATCTAGGACCTGGAGGTGGACCCTCTCCACGGGCAGCACTTGGTGAATTTCCATTGTCTGCTGCAGCCACCAGCTCAGCCTCCTGGTGAAGAATCAGCTTGGGAGCTATAGGCATCGGTCCAGATCTGTGTCCCCTGATTAACGAGTAAATGATAGGTGGGGTTTGTGGAGACCGTGATCTGGGTTTGCAAAGGGAAATCAGTCTCTCTCTCTTTCTCCCCCTCCATCCCCCTCCCTTCTCCTCCCCTTCTTCCCCCTCCCTCTCCTTCCTCTTCCTTCTACTCTTCGTCTTCTTCCTTCCCCCTCCTCCCCCATCCTCCTTTCCTCCTGGGTAGTAGCTCAGGGCTACATCTCCTTCAGTACAGCCATCTTTCAGAGAACTCCGAGCAAGGTCTCTCTCACACAGATTAATCAAATACGTCATTGACTTCAACTCATAACGCATGAAAATAGTGAAAACCAAGAGTGCAACTACAGTTCTTTCTTCCAGGGAAGCTCCTCAAATGACTGGGGCATTTATATAAGCAGCAGTCATCTGGCAGCAGGTCACGGTCACGGGTGAGTGCAGGGGAGGCTGTGATTACTAGCCCAGTGAGAGGATTCAGCCACCGCTTTGATACCTTGGAAAATGTGGATCCACTGATCCTTAAAAGCCTGGAACAGCCTTTAAACGCAATGTTTCCTCTTTCTGAGTTTTTGAGTTGAAAGAGATCTAAATACCCTTCGTTTTACACATGAATAAGGCTCCTGGGCCTTACAGAGTCACATGGCCAGTGAGTGGCGGATCTAGAAAAAACACAGAACTAAGTATCCTGACGTAGACAAGATCTCTTTCAGCTCCACTGCTCTGCCTTTCTCGTGCGAGCTCATTATGAATTAGCAAGCTCTTGTGGGCTGAGATCCATCAGGAGGTGGACAGAGCCCCTCGGCCTGGGGAGGACAGAGCGACATGCCCCTGCCCCCTCCCCACCTGCCTCTCCTCTGGGACACTCAGCAGGTGGCAGGAGAGGAGCCACTCCAGCAAGCCCAGAGGCAGCAAAACCAGCCAGGCTGTTCTTGCAATGGCCTAGGGAGTAGGGATGAGTTCCTGAGCCAGGAGGAGGAGATGTCAGAAGACCCAAAAGGTGAGAGGAAACCCCAGGGACAGGGTGTTATAGAAATATCCGGAGGAGGAAATGTGCCGGACGGACTGGAAAACAGGGTGGCCCAGGGGTGCAGACCCGAAGCCAGACAGGGCCAGGAGGCAGCCCGTGAGATTCGGCCACCGGGAAGGGCTGACAGCCTAACGGGACCGGTTCTGGGGCAGTTGTGGGCAGAAGCTAGGCTGCAAGTGTGACGGAGAAAAAGGGAAGGGAGATGAGGGGAGAGGAAGCAGGCCTTGGTTTCCTTACCTGACCAGTAATAACATGTGTTATGAGACTGTGGATTCACCAGCTCTCAGAGGAGATGATGAAAACTTTCTGGTGATGGATGATGGCGTAACAGTGTGAACGTACTGAACGCCACGAAACCAAAAATGGTTAAAATGGTAAAGCTTATGTTATGTATATTTTACTACAATTTTTTAAAAGGTTAAAAACACAGTTTACAGAAAACTATAGCATTCTGTGCAAATTTTGTTTATGTAAAATATCTCAGTGGTAAGTTGGACTATGGATTACATATGGACATGATAATATTTAGGATATATTGGGTTAAATACACTATATTATTAAAATTATTGCCACATTTCTTTCTTACTTTTTAAAAATGAAGCTGCTCAAAAAAACTTTAAATCACATATGGGGTGAAACTTTAAGGCTTGAATTATATCTCTACTGGACTGCCTACTCTGGACTCTCAGAGAACGTGGAAACTTATGTGAATTCACTCTGTGTGTGTGTGTGTGTGTGTGTGTGTGTGTGTGTTATAAGCCTCATGATTGGCACTGCTCTAAGGGGCCACAGATAAGGGGCCAATCAAACTGTACCCATAGGGGTCCTGAGCAGGATAATTGAGTGTAGGACATCAGTCACAGAAAGGACTTCATTTAGAAAAAGAGTTAAATTAATACTACTCAGCCATAAAAAGATAATGAAATTTTGCCATTTGCATCAGCATGGATGAACTTGAAGGGTATTATGGTAACTGAAATAAATCAGAGAAAGACAAATACTGTATGACATCACTTACATGTGGAATCTAAAAAATACAACATACTAGTGAATGTAACAAAAAAGCAGCAGACTCACAGATACAGAGAGCAAACTAGTGGTGATCAGTGGGGAGCGGGGAGGGGTAATACAGAGGCAGGGGAGTAGGAGGTACAAACTGTTAGGTACAAAATAGGCTGCAAGGATATATTATACAACACGGGGAATAGAGCCAATATTTTATAATAACTATAAATGGAGTATAACCTTTTCAAATTCTGAATCACTATATGGTACACCTGTAACTTATACAATATTGTACATCAACTATACTTCAATTAAAAAAAAAAAAAAGAGTCAAATTCACTTGATCTAACGTTAGGCTCTGCCCTGCTGGGCTTTCCCCTTGTACAGTCCAAAGCTCCACGTCTTGGGGGGACGGCTCTTTTGCTCTGGCTTCTATCACAATCTCTGGCCCCAGATCCATTCACTCACATGCAATCTAAGGAGTCAAGTGTCTGTCTGCTGAGGCTGGAGGGGCTTCAGATTTTCCAAGATGTTTCCCATAAGTAATAGTCATCAAGTGAGGTGGGAAAACATCCATTTGGCAGATGGAAACACTGAGGCCCAGAAGGCAAAAGCCTTTGTGTTAAAGAACACTGTACACTCTGTCTGAAAGACTCTTACTTCAATCTACATCAAATTAAAAAAAAAATGTTCTGACTCCAGGAATGATGTCTTTGAGGAATTACGATTCACCCTTGGAAATTTCTGAGGAAATTAGTTGGTAGAGACCAAAAGGCAAATGTGAGAAGAATATAATTAAAGAGACCACGGATGGGGCTAAAGCGCTTACTTACCTCAGGCATCTTTCAAAGAGAAAAGTCAAAGAAACCAAGCAGTCAGTGGAACATTAAAAAAAAGAACAAGTCAAAGAAAAACTACCATGCTAGAGTAAGTAGATACATCAAAAAGTCAGAAAGATAATTAAAGATGAGAATCTAATTACAGAGCATATGGGTTTAGACTAAAAATCAAAAGCTTTGCAAACACATTTGGAAAGAGAGGAAGGAAAAAAATGTCCAATTTAGAGAAGGAAGTCCCACCAGTCCATCTCCCTGAACCTCAATTTCCTCATCTATAATGCTCTCCAAGGCCCCTTTCAAACCCACATTTAGGATTCTATAAGATGAATAGCTAGGGACTTCCCTGGTGGCCCAGTGGTTAAGAATCCACCTGCCAGTGCAGGGGACACGAGTTCGATTCCTGGTCCGGGAAGATCCCACCTGTCACGAAGCAACTAAGCCTGTGTGCCACAACTACTGAGCCTGCAAGCCACAACTACTGAAGCCTGTGCACCTAGAGCCCATGCTCCACAACAAGAGAAGCCACCGCAATGAGAAGCCGGCGCACTGGAACGAAGGGTAGCTCCCGCTCACCACAACTAGAGAAAGCCCGCGCAGCAATGAAGACCCAATGCAGCCAAAATAAATAAAATTTAAAAAGATAAAGAGGGCTTCCCTGGTGGCGCAGTGGTTGAAAGTCCGCCTGCCGATGCAGGGGACATGGGTTCGTGCCCCAGTCCGGGAGGATCCCACATGCCGCGAAGCGGCTGGGCCCGTGAGCCATGGCCACTGAGCATGCGCGTCCGGAGCCTGTGCTCCGCAACGGGAGAGGTCACAACAGTGAGAGGCCCGCGTACCACCAAAAAAAAAAAAAAAGATAAATAGCTAAATTAAAATGTTTTATTTTTAACTTAAAAATTACATAGGTAATTTTTTGTAGAAAAAGTAAAACTTACGTTTGAGCAAGAAAGGAGACTCAAAATCATCAATCTTACCACCCAGAGAAGGCTACTGTGACTATTTTAATGTATACTCTCCCAGATTCATATATGTATAGATAATTTTGTATGAATTTTGTTATTACTCTTTTTTCAGTCACCAAAATATTTTGAGGACATTTTCTTGTCACAGTTTTATTTCCATGCCATTGTCTTTGATGGCTGCCATGTATTATAGTTTAAACAAAGGCATCAGAGTATAATGTTAGTTGCAGGTGTGTTTTAGTGCAAATGTGGGTGTGTCCAGATTGGAAAAGATGAAGAAAGTTGAGGGGAAAAAATGTATGTTGCCTTCTAATTTACAAAGGACTCTTTACATAAAAGCTTTATAATCTACAAAGGATTTTTTGGGATTTTATTTTTTTGCTGTACGCGGGCCTTTCACTGCTGTGGCCTCTCCCGTTGCGGAGCACAGGCTCCAGATGCACAGGCTCAGCGGCCATAGCTCACGGGCCCAGCCGCTCCGCGGCATGTGGGTTGCAGGATGCGGGATCCTTCCGGACCGGGGCACGAACCCGTGTCCCCTCCATCGGCAGGCGGACCCCCAACCACTGCGCCACCAGGGAAGCCCTACAAAGAGTTTTTATATCTTCTCTATGACTGCCCAGCTAGTACAGTGTCTATTATATAGGAACCATCAATAAATATGATCAAATAACTGAAAAAATAAATATGCATTATTTTATGTATTCCTCATAAAACTGGGATGAGATAGGCACCATCATCATCATTTTACAGATTTTACAGGTTGCCTCTGTTAAGTTGGTAAACTCCATTATGATTTATATAGCATTCTGCACAAACCCAACTCATCTGAGCTTTATAACTGCTCCGTAACTAAGTAGGATTTCAGTCCCATTAAAGAAAGATGGAGAATGCGGCTCAAGTAGTCGGGACCAGGTAGTCAATAAGTAAAAGAGCTTGACCTTGACTCCAAACCCAAGACATTTTCCATTGCTTCCCACCTGTGAAATGTTCTACAGTTTGGAATACTGGAAGTTGCTAGATACACCAGCCAAGGCTACAACCCTTGGGACTATTTTCCCCCCTAAACATCTTATGGAGGATTTTCTGCTGTGGACCTTCGCCAGAAATGGTCTGTGCTGATAAGGAAACTTCACTTTTTTGAGGGCGAACCCTGCCGACTGTGAAGCAGTGAAGCAGTGAAGCGCAGGAGGAAAGTGGAGAAAAGGCAGACTTTGGCGCCATCTTCTGGGAGCTGCTGTTCTTACATGCCATGCGTGAATTGAATAAAATTGACAAAACAGAAATTGTGTACTTTGTTCTCTGATACGCGGTCGATTTTGAAAATCTCTTGTAAGAAGAAACGTGGAAAACATAAATCTAATAAAACGTTAGTTAAATACTAACTTCTCCCCTACTAAAACATTGATCAAATCTGCAATCAGATCGAATTGTAACTCCACTGACTCTTCCCTCCCACCCTGCCCTAAAATACTATTACCCAGTAGAATAGCAACGATTAGAGAAGGGAGAATGAGAAAAGCAAAGGCTGTGCAAAGCCACTGACCTGGAGAAACTGAGACCTGATTCTAGGTGCAAAGCCGGCACAGCTCGCTCTCTCAGAGGAAAGAAACGTACTTCCAGCAACTTCTAAAACCAGGTAACCGCAGCAGAACGGAATCAAGGAAAGAGGCGCCAGCTGCATGCAGCAACGAGCCGCCCCCGGCAGCGACTTGGCTGGAGAGCTTCGCGCGCTGCTGTCCCGGGCCGGAGTTGGACCTGCTGGGTCCTTCCTTCGCGGCTGCTCTGGGCAAGTTATCTCTGCGGAGCCCGACCGGCCAACGCCTTGGGGGGGGACCCGGGGGCTGGAGGTGGAGACGGGGTCGCCTGCACAAAGCCTGGGTGACCTGCTCGTACTGCCCCCTCAACCGCAGGCAGCCTGAGCCGGCCCTCCGTGGAGCTGAACTGGGGGAGGGAGGGAGGGAGGGAAGGAGGGAGGAAACCATCCGAGGACCCGCTGAGAACACCTGAGCTGCTTGGGAATCGATTCACAGTCACGTGAGCACCTACCAGCTGCTGCTGCTGCCGGAACCCGAAGCAGGGCTGGGTCCCGCGCTGTCCGTTTGTACAAATGACCCCGATAGAAAGCAGGCAGCGGTCATTATCGTTAAGACAGCACGTGCTAGGAGACCTCAGAGAAGAGGTTCCCTTTTGCGGGGCCGGCGGTGGGGGTGGGGGTGGACGGGGTGGGAGGGCGCCGGGAGCACTCAGGTGGCCAAACGGGGCCTGGAAATGGGAGTGTAGGTGTGAGGGGTGGTGTGAGATCAGAAGCAGTCATGCTCACGTTAACAAAGGCGGCCGTCCCATCCCTGTCCGCCCCTCAGGTTTCCCAGGGGATCCACATGAAATCTCCAGGAACAAGTCACTCAGGTACTGATGAGGCTGAAACTCATGAAGATTTTCTCCAAAACTGACGATGGCAAAGGACCGGCTCTCTCCACTTTTCCACACTATGGGCTTGGTTTTGGCTTTGCTGGGACCAGGCTGTGCAAAGCCGGGGGGCTGTACAGTGTCACTGGCTTGGGCCAATGGGGCAGCTTTGCCTTGATTCTGGAACCAAGGGGCCTGGTGGTGAATTACAGGCCTGGCAGTTATTTCTATGTTTCCTGGGGTCTCCAGTCCTTCCTGGAGATGGGATGGTGGTCACTGAATTTGGTCCATGGTGGAGTTAGTACATCTGGGCTGCAGGAACTCTCCAACTAGGGGACACCCTGCCAGTGACCTCTGCTGTCACCCTCACGCCCCTTATCCCCCCTCCTCCCCCTGAGATGACTGTTAACAACCTTGGCAGGAGCTTCCCACAAACAACTGTGAGCAATTCCTTTTGAGTGTTTAGAACATGAGAAGCGAGGAAATGATTTCAGGTGTTCAAAAGTGAACTGCAGGTTCCATTTTGATGTTAAAGGCTTCACTGAGGTCAATAATAGGTTCTGTCATTAGGAGGAAAGCAAAATCCTACCCTCTTCGGCCTGTAAAAGTTCTACCCATTGGCAGCACAATAACAATGATTTTATCTGGGCCTCGAGACAGGGGCCCTTAAACAGAGCATGTGGGGACCCATTGCTGCCAGTGCAGTGCTGTATGCTTTGGGGTTCTCTTGGAATCCTCTGTGGATGTTAGTTGGAGAACAGGAGGTTGGTCTCTCAACAGAGATTTTATTCTCTCCTCACTTCTGTTTTCAAACCATAAACTGGATCAGAAATAGAACTCAGGTTCGTTCATTCATTTGACATTTATTTAATACTTGCCCTGAGCACGCCTTATCTTAGACATTGGAAATGCATGTGTGATTAGAACCTGGTCCCAGCCGTATGGGATAAGCTATATCCTAAAAGTGTATTTAACACGAACCCAGAGCTCCTCAATGCCCAGGTCTCTCTCTCACTCATTTTCCATCACTTGCGCTTAGCACGGTGTCTGAGATTTAAGTGAAGGAGCTCAGGTAGGGTTTATTGAATGACTCATTGGCCAGTGATTAAGAATCTACTTGTAACAGTGGCAATGAATCTGCTTGAGAAGACAAGTGGCAACTCTAGGGTAAGTAACACACAGATAAAGGAATGATTACTACTGCTTATTAAGAAATAAAATAAAATAACATGGGCACAGGGGAAAGAACATTTAGTCCTGCCTAGGAGAACTGGGATATTGAAAGGGGAAAACTCACTGTGTTTCTCTTCTACTTACCACTCTCCTCTCAATACTTCTGGCTACCAAATATGAGGGGGATTTTCTTACACCAAACAATTCTCCAACACCTGCAGGGTGTCCTACAATTCAGCTCAATTCTGACACTATCTCCGGGAGATGGCATCAGATCCCACAGTTTAAGGGCTCAGTCCCATAAGACCATGCCCCTGCCTTCACTCCAGACACCAACCTCAAGTCCAGGCTGTTACCTGTGCTTCTGACCCACTATAAATTGAGGGTTCCCACGACCCCCTCTTTGGGTTCAGTAATTGGCTAGAATGGCTCACAGAACCCAGGAAAGCAGTTTGCTTACTGGATTACTGGGGGTTGTTTTGTTTTGTTTTTTGTTTTCTGTGTTTTCTGTTTTGTTTTGTTTTTAGATTACTGGTTTATAATTAAAAAATACAACTCAGGAACAGCCAGAAGGAAGAGATGCACAGGGCTAGGTATGGGGGGAGGGACGCAGAGCTTCTGTGCCCTCTCTGGGACCCTTCCCAGCACCTCTGTGAGTGCACCTACCCAGAAACTCTCTGAACACCATCCTTTAGGATTTTTTATGGAGACTTCATTACGTAGGCATGATTGATACATCATTGGTCAGTCAGTGATTGAGTCAACCTCCAGCCCCTCTCCTCTCCCTGGAGGTTTGGGGGCTGAAAGTTCCAACTCTCTGATCCCTGAGTGGTACCCTGGCAACCAGCCCTTATCCTGAGGGACTTTCCAAAAGTGACCTCATTAACATAAACGCAGCTGTGGTTGAAAGGGGCTTTTGATGAATACAAAAGACACTTCTTTGAATTCTCTTATCACTTAAGAAATTCCAAGGTTTTAGGGGCTTTGTGCCAGGAACTGGATCGGGAGGAAGACCAAACAGATATTTCTTATTATACATCACAGAATCACAGATGTCGTCACAGCGAAGTTGCCAGCTGGGCTGAGTTTTAAGGGACAAGTAGAATTCACAGAAAGTAGAAAGAGGTCCCGGAGAGAAAATAACTTAGGCAAAGTCCCTAGAAAGTGAAAGATCATGACCCACCATGGAGCAGATGGAAGTACAGGATACGTGTGGGCAAGCAGAGAGACGATGCTGAGAATCTCGGCAAAGGAATGTGTTTTCTTTTGGCCATGCTTTAGAGGTCAGGCTTTCTCTTATAGGGGGTGGCAAACCCTTGAAAGGTTTTAGATCTCACTGTGCGAACAACACGGAGGTGCAGGCTCAAAGGTGGAGCATTAATAGGGGGCGACTTTGGTCCATGTGAGCAATGATGCAAGCACAAAAAAGGGCAGCCCAGGAGATGGAGAGAAGGATGCAGAGGTGAGAAGTGTTTAGGACGAGTGATCAAGGTGCAGGGTGGTGATGAAGAGCTCAAGCTTTGGAATGAAACAGATTCCAGTGTCAGCCCAGCTGTCTATTAGCCCTGTGACCTTGAGCAATCAATCTGTCCTTCAATCTCCTCATCTATAAAGCACTGCTAATAAGAGTACCTACCTCGTATAATTGGTGTATCAGATGAAAATGTTAGTATAATGTCTGGCACACAGAATGTGTCCATTAAATATTAGCTATAATGATTACTACTGATTTGACATGGGGTGGAGGGAGATGAAAATTGAGAAGTTGAAGGAGACAGGCTTCTAGACAGAGCAAGTAGGGCAAAAGTGGTGTCCTGGACCCAGGTGAGGAATCCAGGTAGAAGAGCACACTCGGGGGAGAGAATTTTGAGTTCCAGTTTTGGAAATGTTGAATTGCAGATGTCCATGGGACAGCAATGGAAATGTCCATCGGGCATTCAGTAGAGAGATTTGAGCTGGAGTTGGAAATCTGGGGGATGCACAGCATAGAAGAGGAAGTTTAAGCCAGTACAGGACATGAAATCGTTTAGGAAAAGGCCTTCAAGTAGGAAGAGGAGAAAACTCAGAGGACACCAGCGTGCAGAGGGGGCGGAAGAAAGGCCCCCAACAAGGATGCCGGGATAGCTGCAGATGGACGAGAGAGGTCTCCCAGAAGCAGCGCTGCCAGGAGAGAAGAGATCACCCAGGACCCACCCACTGGGCTCTTGCTTTCTGCTGGGCAGCTCACAAAGACAGGTAAGGCAGACACTTACAAGAAGAAACTTACAAAAAGGCTGCAGGAGCCCCCCAAACCTCACTTCAGGGGACTGCAATTCTGTTTCCGTTGGTTCTTTTCTTTCTTCTCCCTTCCTTATGAATAAAAAATCTTCACTTGCCATTTCTCTGCCCATCTCTGTCTTTGCTTATAGGATGGAGGTTGGGCAAGGCCCCATGTAGAGGACAGGTCTGCTGAATGCATTACATGGGCGGGGCAGGCAGACCAGTTGTCCCGTGCTGCCTTCCAGCCAGTCAGTACTTTGAGAAGCGAGTTAAATACTCTAGTCAGGAAGGAAGGAAGTATTGGAGGTCCGTGAGAATGTAATGCAGCTGCTTTACCATCTTTGGCATTGCGAGAGACACACGCATTTCAAATTAACGTTAAAGCTTGTCTCGTTTTGTGACAACGCCATACATGTCTAGGGCAGGCAAGAAGCTCTATTTATGTATACTTAATCAGTATAACCACATGTTTGGAGTTTGACTGAGTGGGAACTCTTAATAGTTGCTCCCACTGTCAGCAGGTTAGTGTGAAGCTCTACCTCTCCTGACCCACTGACTGTCAAATTCTCCCCTCACCGTGATGAAACGGCATCCCAGTGCAAATCTGCAAAAGATGTTCCTCAGAGCTCGCTCCATGGGTTAGAGAACTGTGTCCCAGAATCAAAGGCTGGGGTGCTTGCCCTAGGGTGGCTCGTGTCCCCCACTCTGCTGAGGGTGCACAGACTCTGAGTATCAACTGAACAGTTATTTTGGGTACCGTGCAAGGAAATCTTGGGATGCGAATCAAATCCAGTTTAATTGACTTCTAGGTCCATAGTGACAAGGGATGAGGATGATGGGGAAAGAATAGCAAACCCATCCCTCATTCTTAAAATGGACCCAGACATTATTTTAAGTACTTTACATGTATTGATAATAGCTCCATCCTTGTGAAACAGGAGGAAAGGGCAGAGCAATCCACTTCTTACCTATCACTTCGTCTCTCACTGTATTCTTTCTGCCACGAGACATAAAGAACCTGAGCTTCATTAAGTCCCGAGAACAGGTGTGTGATCTCAATTAAAAGACAGCGGGTTCAAGTCCCATCCTGAGTTGTGTGGTTTCACTTTCAACAACCATGAGGTAGGTGCTATTTTTAGCCAATTTAACAAATGAGGAAACAGAGAAGTTAAGTAACTTGCCCAAGGTGGCACAGCAAGCAAGTTGTGGAGCCAGGATTTGAACCTAGGCAGCCTGCCTCAGAGTCCGTGCTCTCAGACACTGTCATTGCTATATATCTGCATCATCTCACATAACTCAGCGTCACAACACTTTTTTTCAAAATGGAGCTCTCTTTTTAAAAAAATTTTTGGCCACACCCCATGGCACGTGGGATCCTAGTTCCCCGACCAGGGATCGAACCCACACCCCCTGCATTGGAAGCACTGAGTCTTAACCACTGGACTGCAAGGGAAGTCTCCAGAACTCTCTTTTATCCTGTCCCTATTCCCATTTTCACTTCTTTCCGATAATTAGCTCTCTCTAGCCCCTCCCCTTGCTAATTCACACCTATTTTCCCTTCTGGTCAGCCTCTTGGCCTTTTGTTCCCTAGCTTCCTGGTTCTTTCTTTCTAAAGTTCCCCCTTCTGGCAAGTAACTTCTCACTCACTTCACCTGGACTGTGCCTTCCAACTCCGTCAGTGTGAGGGTGTTGTGTTCAATACCATCCTCCAGAGGAAAGGCAGAGAGGCCATACTTCCTGGGTCTGCAGGGAGTCGGGGGGGATCAAGGACAGGTTAGGAAGCCATTGAAATCGACTGAGAATGACTAAAATGAAAAAGACCAATAACATCAAGGACTGGCGAGGATGTGGAGCAACTGCAACTCTCATCCATTGCTGGTGGGAATGCACCATGATACACCCGCTTTGAAAAACAGATTGGAAGTTTCTTCTTAAGTTCAATATACACCTACAAGCAGCCCAGGAATCCTACTCCTGGGTATTGTCCCAAGAGAAAGTAAAGCATATGTTCACGTAAACCTGGGAAGAAACATGCATAGTAGCTTTATTTGTAATAGCTAAAAACTGGAAACAACCCAGTTATCCATCAACTGGTGAATGAACAAACTTTTGTGTATCCATACAATAGAATGATACTCAGCAGTTAAAAAAGAAGAAACTACAGATATTTGTAACAGCATGGATGAATCTAAAAAGCAGTAGGGGGCATCCCTGGTGACACAGTGGTTGAGAATCCACCTGCCAGTGCAGGGGACACGGGTTCGAGCCCTGGTCCGGGATGATCCCACATGCCGCAGAGCAACTAGAGCCCGCGAGCCACAGCTACTGAGCCCGCGTGCCACAACTACTGAGCCTGCACTCTAGAGCCCACGCGCCGAGAGCCTGTGCTCCACAACAAGAGAAGCCACCGCAATGAGAAGCCTGCGCACCGCAACGAAGAGTGCCCCCCGCCACCGCTGCTCGCCGCAACTAGAGAAAACCCGAGTGCAGCAACAAAGACCCAACGCAGACAAAAATAAATAAATAAAAATAAATTAAAAAAATAAAAAGCAGTAGGCTAAGTGAAAGATGCCAGACACAAAAATCACATACTATATAGTTCCATTTTTATAAATTCTAGAAACAAAATTATAGCAACAGAAAGCAGATTGGTGGTTTCCAGGGTTGGGTGGAGGAAAGGGATTGACTGTAATGGAACACAACGGGGCTCTGGGGAGGGATGAGGATGTTTCATATCATGATTGTGATGGTGGTTACAATAGGATCCATTTGTTAAAACTTGCCAATTGCGGGGAGTTCCCTGGCGGCCCAGGGTTTAAGACTCCGCTGTGCTTCCAATGCCGGTGGGGACACAGGTTAAATCACTGGTGGGGAGCTAAGAAACTGCATGCCTCGCGGCCAAAAAGAAAAACCAACAACAAACTTGCCAACTGTGTACTTAAAGTTGGCGAATTGTATTATATGTAAGTAGTACCTAAGAGAAGAATGAATGAGGAAAGCTTCCAAAAAGACAGAAAAGAGAAGGGAACAAGGTCTTGCCAGGTAAGGGAACTGGGCAAAGTATATAACTGCTCTCTGCCTCTATTTTCATACTTAGAAAGTAAGGATAATAATACCCAGGCTTCAATGAATGTCAAGTTTCTGCCTCCTGTCCTTCCTTTTTTCCTTTTTCCATACCACCAGACGGGACCAACTGTAAATCAAGATAATCATTTGATGGGTGGGGAGGGCAATTGTGGCTACATACCCTATCTCCAAGGTCTTTAGATGGAGATAGTTGTCTCTCCAAAGGGGAGATTTCCCCTCTGTAGATAGAATGACACAAAGACTCTCCTATATTGTTGGGGGAACACAAAGAGATACAGTATTTCTAGAGTGGAATTTCATAGTATGGAAAAAAATTTAAATGCACATGCTCTTTTCCTTAGCAACCCACTTCTATAAACCTATGATACAGAAGTGCTAGCAAAAAAAATTGCAGGACTTCTCTGGCGGTGCAGTGGTTAAGAACCCACCTGCCAATGCAGGGGCCATGGGTTCGAGCCCTGGTCCAGGAAGATCCCAAATGCCACGGAGCAACTAAGCTTGTGCGCCACAACTACGGAGCCTGCGCTCTGGAGTCCATGAGCCACAACTACTGAGCCCGTGTGCCACAACTATTGAGGCCTGTGCGCCTAGAGCCCGTGCTCTACAACAAGAAAAGCCACCACAATGAGAAACCCGCACACCTCAAGGAAGAGTAGCCCCCGCTCGTCACAACTAGAGAAAGCCCGCGTGCAGTAACGAAGACCCCACGTAGCAAGAAATAAATAAATAAATTTATTTTTTAAAAAATTGCAAAAAATATCTATGTGGAAGGATGCACACTAGACCTTTGTTTGTAAGAGCAAAGATTGAAAATGACCTCAGTGCCCATCGCTAAGGCTTGACTCAGTGAATTACAGGACTTCCATTCCCTGGAATATATGTGAGCTGACAGACAGCATAAACTAGATATGTTTATACTGACATAGGGGGACCTACCCAATATATTGCCTAGTGGAAAATCTGTGTGTAAAGCAGTATGTCTGGAATGATACCATCAGAGAAAAAATGTGTGGGACAGAGATTGCTAGCTGTTTGTCAGTATCCCTTCTTTATTTCATTTAGTAATAGAATTCTGGTCTCCCCCCACTCCTGTCTATTTTAAGTGGGCAGCTAAAGACTGCATTAGCTTGTGTGGGTATGAAGATGCCAGGGGGCAGTGTAGCCAATCCTACACTTAAGTGGGCGGCCAAAGCCTTCCTTTTAGCCAGGTTTAGCAGAGAGCCTAAATTCTGGCCAGTGGGATGTGAGCAGAAGTGACGTGTGCAACCAAATGGTCACATCCTTCTAGAGGAAGTTAGTGGTTCACTTCCTCTGTCCCCTTCCTGCAGCTGGACCCCAGAGATAAGGCTTTGATGCAGTCAAGGACCCCTGCTAGAGGATGAAACTTCATGGAACAGAGGCAACTCCCTGCCCTGTCCCACTCCTCCAAACACTTCTAGAAAGAGAAAGAAACATCTGTCTTGTTTGAGCTACTGTAGTTTGGGGCCTCTGATACAGCAGCTAATCCTATATTCTAAGTAATACGGTATGTGTTTATAGTATCACCACTACTAATAATGATAATTAACACACACCTAGTGCTTATTAAGTGCTAAGCTCTGCTCCAGCCACTTTGCATGTGATAACTTGTTTAATCCTCACAGTAGCCCTATGAGGTGAGTACCATAATTCTCCCCATTCTACAGATAAGAAAACTGAAGCACGAGGAGGTCGAGGAACTTCCCGAGGTCTTCCAAGGAGAGTGACAGTTGCACCCAGGTAGTCTGACTCCAGAGACCATGTCCTAATAGAAATCCCCAATGACCTCTGGAGTATGGGATGCAGGGAGGGGAAAGGAGAACCTTTCCTTTCGACACTATACATGGCTGAATGTTTGAAGTTTTTCTAACAGTCATGCACTGCTTTCATAATTTAGAAAATGAAATTTTTTTAGGTCTAGACATTTAAGGGGAAAGTAAACACAATGGAGAGAGGTAACATTTGCTTAAAATAAAACTCGAAAAAGGAGACAATTCATTTCTGGGGCTAATGGTCCCCTCAGCCTCAGAGAGAGCAGGGATGCAGGTGGAAAGCCCTGATGTTGTAACAGGACAGTAGTAAAGGGTGGATTGGATGCTAAGACGAGCAGAATGGGACTGAATTGTCCCATAGATGAGCCAAACAAGTCAGCTGGTGCGATGTTGTCCAAACAACCAGTTCAACACGCTTCCCATTTTTCATCATTTGTTTTGCCATAATCTATCTTCAGTGTAAACTTAGGAAGGAAAAAAACCCTCTGAGTCAAACACTCCTGCCCTGAGAGGGTCTCAGGAGCACTGTCTCTCTTCACGTTTGTAAATATTTAGCACTCGAGTTCCTGGAAGAAGAAAAGTACTTGACTTTCCTAAACCTCCCTGGGCTGCAGGACAACCCCGTGGGGTGTGTGTTCTGAACCAAAATGTCACACCATATTTGGGCTGAAATGAGTAGATTGCTGATGGTTTTAGTTTCAGATCTTCTAACTTGAACGAAAGCTATCAGGTCCACACAGTTACCAGACATAAATAAACCGTGTAAACTATATGGATAATAGGTCTGTACACTCATGCAGAATAAATGGACTCAAGGGTTTCTGTCCATTTATTTATCTGCAGGGTTTTGTGGCAGAGAGGAAATTCTTGTGCATTACCCAGAACCCTACGGGAGACCCAAGCTGACAGGTTTTAGTTAAAAGGATATTTTGCACCTCAGTTAGACTACTTATAGAAAATAATATTTGAACAAGTTTTAGGTTGGAAAAAAAGCCACCCACAGTACAATGTGTACCAAAGATGATGTATTAGTTACAGCTTCAAAATGGCTGTTTTATTCATTTGCGCTTTTTTTAAAAAAACAATATAATAATCAGCTGCATTTTCTCCTCAATAGTATCTGTGGAATAAGGTTATCTGGACCAACGAAGACTCCATGCTGAGAGCTATCATTTTATTTTTTATTTTTGTTTTTAAAAATTTTTATTGGAGCATAGTTGATTTACAATGTTGTGTTAGTTTCAGTTTTCAGCAGAAGTGAATCAGAGGATGGACATTTTAAATTATATTTGTTTTAAACCCATCTACAACTATCATTTTCCCCAGGACCTTCCTGGACACAGGGACCAATGACTCAGTCTCCCATGCAGTGTTTGATGTTTACACCCCCATGGAGGTGGTTTTGTTATCCAGCTGGCTCCTGTCTGAATTGTTCTCATTAAGGAAACTTTGCTTTGAACAACACAGTTTCTGCTCATAATCAGTTCAGTTTGGTGAGTATTTCATAAGCACCTACTATGTGTTTCCTCCTGTGAGAGGACCCAGAGGTGAACAAGGAATTCAGGGTCTGGTAAGGAAAAAAGACTAACAGTGACGGAAGTCTGAAAGTGATACTATTCTAAGGCATGAGTGATAGAGTCTATCTTCTAAAAGAGGGGAGAAGGAGTGAAGCTCAGGAAACTGCAAGGGGTGTGGAGTGGCCAGAGCATGAAGAATGAGGTGGGGCGTGAGGGGGCCAGGGAGGGCCTCAGGGGCCCCATCACTGACCCTGCACCTCCTGCATCGGCCGTGGCTCCCAAGCAGGGGCCTGGGGTCAGCTTTGTTCTGTGACAAAGCTTTCATTAGTCCATGGTAAAACTGTTAAAAATTACATGTATTATAATTGCAAACTATATAATCACACATATGTAGTCACATATACATTCCTATATTCTTTATATAAAGTGGATGTTTCATAGTCAACCATATTCAATTAAAAAGACTCTTGCTGGGGACTTCCCTGGTGGCACAGTGGTTAAGAATCCGCCTGCCAATGCAGGGGACACAGGTTCGATCCCTGGCCCAGAAAGATCCCACATGCCGCGGAGCAACGAAGCCCGTGCTCCACAACTACTGAGCCTGCATGCCACAACTATTGAAGCCCGTGTGCCCAGAGCCGGTGCTCCTCAACAAGGGAAGCCACTGCGATGAGAAGCCTGCGCACCGCAACGAAGAGTAGCCCCACTCACTGCAACTAGAGAAAGCCTGCAAGCAGCAACAAGACACAGTGCAGCCAAAAATAAATAAATAAATAAATTAAATTAAATAATAACCAACAAGGACCCACTATATAGCACAGGGGACTCTGCTCAATATTCTGTAATAACCTAAATGGGAAAAGAATTTGAAAAAGAATAACATCTCACAAATGTTATGGTACCTTCCCTCACAAGGTTGTATTCAATCCAATTATTTTATCCCTTTCCCAAAACACTAACCTATCTTTTTTTTTTATTGGAGTATAATTGCGTTACAATGTTGTGTTAGTTTCTGCTGTACAATGAAGTGAATCAGCTGTATGTATACATATATTCCCCTCCCTCTTGGACCTTGGACCTCCCTCCCCACCCTATCCCACCCATCTAGGTCATCACAGAGTACCGAGCTGAGCTTCCAAAAAAAAAAAAAGAAAAAGAAAAAGAATAAGAATGGATACATGTATATGTATAACTGAATCACTTTTCTGTACATCTGAAATTAACACAACATTGTTGATCAACTATGCTCCAACATAAAATAAAATTTAAAAAAAAAAAAGGTAATGAGGTCTCAGCTCCCAAAGTCCATTTCTGTTTGTATTTCATCGTAGAAAGCACCCTCTTCAGCCTGAATTCAGTCAATCCAAGTCCCAGCTGACCTGGATTCACCAGGGGATGCCCTAAAACAGAGACAGCCACCTGCGTTCCCTTCCTCTTGGTACTTAGGCTGGGGGTGGGGTGTGTGGGAGTCTTTCCTTTCCCAGGAAGTGGTTCATTTTCCCTCCTCCATTACAGATCCTGAAAAACAACCACCCAGAACATCCCACCCCCTCCCATTCGGTCCTTTCATCTCTAATAGGAAATCCTTTATTTTTTCCCTTCGTTTCCAATCTGAGAGGTTACCTGAATGTTCTAGTGAGTTTTCAACTCCCCCTTAAACTGGATGCCCTGCTGATCAGCGTATATCCCTACCTCTGGCTCTTCCCCACTGGCCAGGAGAAGTGGCAGGCCTGGGTCAAGCCATGGCACAGACTGCAGAGGGTCAGGCAAATGACCCTGGGGAGGGGCTCATAGCAGATGCTTTCTGGTTTAATTGGGAAGATAGACTGGAATCAGGCTCAGGAAATGGGACAGAGTTCAGAGACCAGGTAGTGGCCCTTTCGGCAGCTTCTCCTCTCCTCATTCCGCAAACATCACACAAGCACCCCCCAAGTGCATGCACACACACAGCACGTGAGTCTACACACTGACCTCACCTACCACTCCGCTCTCTCACCCTGGCTCCAGCCAGGTCGACTGCCTCACATACCAGGCTGGTTCCTGCTGCAGGACCTTTGCACTGACTGTTCCCTCTGCCTGGAACACTCATAGCTCCTTCCTTGGCTTCCTTGTAGTCTTTACTCTATTGCCACCTTTTCAGTGAGGCTTTCCCTGACCACCTTATTTAAAATTCACACTTCCCTTCCACCACCACATTCCCCAAACCCCAACTCATCTTTATTTTCTCCATAGCACTTGGCCCTTTTTACATATGAGATAATTTACTAATCATATTTATTTTTTCTCCCTCAACTAGGATGTGAGTTCCATGACAGAAGGAACGTTCGTCGCTTTCATTCAATGCTGTATCGCCAATGCCTAAATCTAGGGGTCAACAAACAATAGCCACTAGGTCAAATCCCACCTACCCTCGTTTTAGTATAACCAGCAAGTTCAGAAATGTTTTATATTTTAAAATGTTTAAAAAAAAAAACCCAAAACAACACAACAAAAACCCACTATTAGCTTTTCAGAGAGACAGTTGCTTCAAGATTTGAGGACATTATCTCTTGATCCACAAAGCCTAAAGTATCAATATTTACTATATGGCCCTTTACAGAAAATGTTCACCTACCCCAGCCTAAAACGATGCCCAGCACAGAGTAGATGCTGAAAGAAGGAACGAACGAATGAATGAATAAATGACCACCGTTTTACTTTTAATTAAAGAACTGAATAAAGAACAGACTTGTGGTTGCCACAAGTTGGGGAGGGGGAGGGAGGGAGTGGGAGTTTGGGGTTAGCAGATGCAAACTATTCCATATAGAATGGATAAACAACAAGGTCCTACTGTATAGCATGGGGAACTATATTCAATATCCTGTCATAAACTATAACGGAAAAGAATATAAAAAAGAATATGTATATGTATAACGGAATCACTTTACTGTGTAGCAGAAATTAACACAACAATGTAAATCAACTATACTTCAATTAAAATATTAAAAAGTAGGGCTTCCCTGGTGGCGTAGTGGTTAAGAATCTGCCTGCCAATGCAGGGGACACGGGTTCAAGCCCTGGTCCGGGAAGATCCCACATGCCACGGAGCAACTAAGCCTGCTCGCCTAGAGCCCGTGCTCCGCAACGAGAGAAGCCACCGCAATGAGAAGCCCGTGCACCACAACGAAGAGTAGCCCCCCGCTCGCTGCAACTAGAGAAAGCCTGCGCACAGCAACAAAGACCCAATGCAGCCAAAAATAAATAAAAATAAATAAAATTTTTTAAAAAAGTAAAAAGTAAAAAAATAAAGAACTCAAATAGGAACTACGTGGCTGTATTTAGGAGGAATTTGATTTTCGGAATTACGTGGATCGAAGGGGAGAACGTGGGTGTCTCTCTTGTTTGTTAGAGGATGTCAGAGGAAACAGAAGGTATATACAGGACAAAGTAAAGGGAAGAACAAAAAGGGAATAGTAGAAAGGGAAAGAAGTGGAAGGAGAGGGAGAAGAAGGGAAGAAAATGAGGAGAATGTGAGACCAGGGCCTCACAGAAGGGTGGTACGTACCTCGCTTCTCCCCACAGTCTGGAGGCACAACCAGAGCGAAGAAAAGTGTCTGTTCCATTTGGTCCAAAGACATTCATGGACCAACTAATGGATGCAAGGCCTTACGCCAAGCTCTCTAATGAGAATTCAGAAACAATCATGTAAATGCCAGCTGACCAGGATCTGACGGTCTTGTGCAGTGGGTCTCAAACTATCAGCACCAGAATCCCCTGGAGGGCTTGTTAAAACACAGATATGGGGCCCACCCCCCAGGTTTCTGACGCACTAGGTCTTGGTGGGACCCTGA
Source organism: Pseudorca crassidens (assembly GCF_039906515.1). Lineage (NCBI taxonomy): Eukaryota > Metazoa > Chordata > Mammalia > Artiodactyla > Delphinidae > Pseudorca > Pseudorca crassidens. The sequence goes on from NC_090311.1 coordinate 78,340,746, forward strand.
GAATGTGCACTTCAACAAGTTTCCAAATGTTACTGCTGGCTCCACATTTTGAGAACCACTGGGCTTGTATCTCTTCACCAGGGAGGAATGATTCAAAACACTGGAGTGGTGTGGAGAAAACCTGCAACTTTGATTAAAGGCAACAAATCGATTTGCACATCAGATGGACTCCGATCCTTTGATAGAGGACCTGCTCAAGTTGTCACCTGACATCTATTTTCCATTCCACTCCCATGACCAAAAATCATTCCTTGGCCCTTGCACACACCCTTCAGGCTGACCTGTGCTTATGAATTACTTTTTCTTTCATGCCTACCCTTGAGTTTCATATTCATCTGATTTAATCTGTAGTCAGACGTTGAAAAGTGAATCAGCTGGTATGTGTTGATCTCACACCCTCTTGTATCTTTCCATAAAGGATTTGAGGGGATGTACAATTAAAATGACAAAAAATTTAAAAAATTGAGAACAGATTAATATAGATGGAAGCAGAAGATCAAGATGGGAGAAATGAGGGACTTCCCTGGTGGTCCAGTGGTTAAAAATCTGTGCTTCCACTGCAGGGGCCACGGGTTCGATCCCTGGTCAGGGAAATAAGATCTCACATGCCACACAGTGTGGCCAAAAAAAAAAGAAAGTTGTGGAAATGATAAAGGAGTTAATACAGACCATAGGGTCTGCACAGCTATCAAAGGTGAACCTTACATTTTACTCTGAGAGTTCCATGAGCAGACAAACCAAAAGAGAAAATCAGTCAGTCAACTCCTCAGGGGAAAACTCATAGCAGTCCCTTAGGGAGGGTGAAGTTTCTCCTGGCACTTGGATTTGAAGACAATCTAAGACTCTGGATAACATTACAAGCAAGGTCCTCAACAATCTACAAGTGATAAATGAGAGTATTTCCTGCAGCTGTCTCTTCTAGGATCCCCCTTCGTGAGCCAGGAGCAACTTTACATGAGCCCAGGCGCAAGACAGTGTGAGCAACTCTATATGGGGCCAAATAACCTGATCAAGGTGTGCATCTTTCTGATGTTCCAGAATGTTCCAGGGCCATCAGAAGGATGAGTAGACTACATGATTCAAACAACCAGCCTTAAAACTTTGACTTTCAACCAGGCTTTGCTGACGGTTAAACAGCAAACTAGTCTTCAGGAGAGACCATAAGCAGGCATTGAGTGGTACAGATCAAGGGCTGAGCCACATTCTTTAAGGATCACCCTATGGATTGAGGGTCAGCATCTGGAATCTTTATTCCTTTTTTTTTTTGGCCATGCTGTGCAGCATGCGGGATCTTAGTTCCCTGACCAAGGGTCGAACCCCCTGCAGTGGAAGCTCAGAGTCTTAACCACTGGACCACCAGGGAAGCCCCTGCATCTGGAATTTTTAGGACTTTTTGCCTGCAAGTCACTGAAACCCCTCAATATGGCTTGAGCCCAAAGGTAATTTACATTATCTCACAAGACCAGAAATCCAGGGGCAGGGCTGGTTGATTCAGTGGCCCAAAAATGTGGTTAGCTATGGGGGTCTAAGACCTCCAGTGAAGTGTCTTCCACTCACTTCATTGTCTCCAAAAAATTAGTGAAAACTAACCAGTGGTAACATTTCCAAATTACTTACCTATATTGTAGGACGGTTCAGCATAAAAATTACCTAATGTAGAATTATTCACTCTATCTAGACTAAACATTCTTATTAATATACATATTATGCACACAACATCCCTTTTGGGTATAGGTTAAAAGGTCCATCCTACCCAGCGCTGGGCTGTGGATTGTTACCAGTCCCCAATGAGACAAGTACAGAACCTGAGAGCAACTGTGATTGGAAATTTTATAGCAATTTGACAGAGTAATTTTTTTTTTTTTTTTTTTTTTGCCGTACGCGGGCCTCTCACTGTTGTGGCCTCTCCCGTTGCGGAGCACAGGCTCCGGACGCGCAGGCTCAGCGGCCATGGCTCACTGGCCCAGCCGCTCTGTGGCATGTGGAATCTTCCTGGACCAGGGCATGAACCCATGTCCCCTGCATCGGCAGGCAGACTCTCAACCACTGCGCCACCAGGGAAGCCCTGACAGAGTAATTTTATGTCCATCCAATCTAATCATTACAAATGTAAGATTTATGTCTTTTTAGAATTTTCATTTTAATTGCAGACCCAGAAGCACTCCTCCGGGCAGGCTCCTGCACTAGATCATCAGTCACAGTATAGGTATGGATTCCTCTCTCCCCAGGGGTCCCAGCCCTCACTCTGGACCAGATCCTGTAAAGAGTTCCTGTCACAGCCAAGTCCGGATTCAACGTGCAAGCAGTGGAAAAGTGGAAAATCAGAATGGACCCTGCAGGGGAAGCTTGCACCATCTGCTGTGAGAGGTTGGGGTTCTTCTACCCTGTAGACAGGGCCTCTCTTTCTGTGATTGGTCCCCTAACGGTGTTGCACTTGGCCCTTCCCTGTGATTCCTTTGTCACATGATAGAAGTCCAGAGGCCAGCAGTTCAGGCAGTGGGGCAGCTCCATGTATCCTCGGGGACCCTTGCAGCTCACTGCAGCCCCCTCCCTGGGTGGCCTCGTGATTCACGTTGACTGCTGAGCTCCAGTCCACACATCTGCATCCCAGGCAGCAGATGAAGGAAGGAAGAAGAACTCCCCAGAAGATACTTTTAACAAAACCATTCATATCACAGAAACCGTTGGTTTTCAAGTTCATTGGCATGCACAGTTTCTAGGCCAGGTCTTTTCCTACTGGGCCACTCAGCCATTAGTAGGACATGGGTCAAACTGCTGTATGTTTCTTCCTAGCATTAGAATGAAGAGAGGGTTAAACAACCAAGTCCTACTGTATAGCACAGGGAACTATATTCAATATCCTGTGATAAACCGTAATGGAAAAGAATATGAAAAAGTATGTGTATATATATATATATATAGTAAATCAACTATATTTCAATAAAACAAATTTTTAAAAAAAGAAGGAAGAGAGGGTTGAAATGTCCCTTCTTGATCTGTTTCCATCGTCTGGGTTTAAATTTTCTTTTTTCTTATAACTTTGTGCATAAGGAGTGGATTGTTTGTAATGAGAATTAAATGGAGTGATGGGAATTTTCCCGAATGGAGCCTGGAGAGACGGCGCAATCGCGACAGTCAGCAGATCCTCAGCTTTGATCAATGATTCTCCATCTCTCCAGCCCCTTCCCCCCACACCTTGCTGTCCCACGGCAACCTGGCCACCTCTTCGGACAAAGACAAAAAGTTCACTGTTGATCTGAGTTGTTCTTTTACAGCTCTGTAAAGGGAAGAGCCCTGCCTTTGAAAACCTAGCATTGCCTTTTGCTAATTGAGTGTCCTTGAGCAAGGTACTTACTCTGACTCTCAGTTTCCTCATCTGTAAAATGAGAGTTAAAATACCCCTGCAGATTACATGAGATTGTAGATATACTTTGTAAATTAAAGGGTTCTCAGCCAAGAGGAGATGTTGCTACAATCATTGATCTAATAGGGTGCAGGAAAGGGAGAGATGGATTCTCTTGGGGAGGGGTCTGGGAAGGATTTTTGCAGGAGGTAGATTTGAGCTGATTCTGTAGAAAGGTTAAAAGACACACGTCTTGTTTCTCCAGTGTTGGTGGTGATTTTGTCCACATTCTACCTCTCAACTCGCCTTACCCCTCACTCCCAACAGCGGCAATACATTATCAAGGGCCATAAAAATGTTCTCATCCTTTGACCCAGTAATCCTATTTGGGGTAGAAGATTTGAAGAAATAATCCCCAGAGAGAAAGAACAATAGTCACTGCAGATGTTTTTTAACAGCGGCAAAAAAAAAAAAAAAAAAAAGGAAACAGCCTAAATGCTAACAGATGGGAGATGGTCAGATGAATTAAGCTCAAATAAATGCAATGTTTGTAAAGTAATAATTAGGAAAGCTACACATGGAAACATGGAAAATGGAAAGCTACACATGGAAACATGGAAAATCATGACATTACCATGTGAACTGGAAAAAAGTGAATCTAAGTGTATGGGACTTCCCTGGCAGTCCAGTAGTTAAGGCTCCATGCTTCCACTGCAGGGGGTGTGGCCTCATTTGTGGTCGGGGAACTAAGACCCCATATACTGCGGGATAAAGTGATGTATGTATACTCTAGTGGTAGCCCTGTATAGAATACTGGCATATTTGAACAGATCCGAATCCAGAAAAAATACTTGTATTTGAGTAAGTCTTATGTTGCCTTAAAAATGTTTACACAAACACTTGAATATCATTACATGGGTGCAAAGAGTATTGTGTTTGGAGTTAGAAGGAGGCACATTAGCCTCAGCTATAATATTTATTAGCCGTTGAGACCTTGGGAAACCATTTAAATACTCTGAGTCCCAGTTTCCTCACGAGTAAAGTGGAACAGACACAAGGCTGCTGTAATGATTAGATGACATCACATATATGATACATACTTTGTAAATGGCACAGATGTAACCATCCTTTTTGCCCACCAGGTGGTGAGTGAGCCAGTCCCCAAACCTCATCCATTTTCTTCGGCCTGGGGAACTACCGTAGACTCAGTGCAGGTCTCACACCTGTGAAAGGAGAGGGAGGAAACAGGAGGATGGGTGGGAAGACACTCAGGCTGCAATGTGACTCTTGGCCAAGTCACCTAAAGGAGGTGACTGCATCCCACAGGAGTGGGGCTGCGTAGTGCCCCGTCGGACTCAGTAAAGCGGGGCCACAGCGTGATGTGTCGGTGGGTGCGGAGGGCCAGCTCTACCTACCTTTAGCCGCTCGCTATTCTTTGATGAGAGGGGGCCCATTCTTGCTGAGGAACTTTCAATTTGCAGTCCCCTGCACCGCAGCACAACCCTGTCCAGACGTTCGCCTGGAATGCTCCTTCACCCTGCACACATGTGGCTCACTCCCTCACTTCCTCAGGCCTCGGCTTCAAAGGTATTTCCTTGAAGAGGACTTCCCTGATCACCCTAAATAAAACTACCTCTGACACCCACCCATGTAAATACTTACCCTAATTTTTTTCCTAATTTATTTTTATTCACAGCACTGTTACAACAGTGTCAGGTACATAGTAGGTGCTCAGTAAATGTTAGTTGATGAATAAGTGATCAGTATAGCTTATTAAAAGTGTAACTATAAATGCTAGATAAAATTATTTGGCATCAATGAACCCATGAAAAAGTATGCCCTGGGCTTCCCTGGTGGCGCAGTGGTTGAGAGTCAGCCTGCCGATGCAGGGGACACGGGTTCGTGCCCCGGTATGGGAAGATCCCACACGCTGCGGAGTGGCTAGGCCTGTGAGCCACGGCTGCTGAGCCTGCGCGTCCGGAGCCTGTGCTCCGCAACGGGAGAGGCCACAACAGTGAGAGGCCCACGTACCACAAAAAAAAAAAAAAAAAAAAAAAAAGTATGCCCTGTCCTCAGTACTTGAATGGATACACCTGGCTCACCCCAGTGGGCCTGTGAAACAGGCCAACTGTGCCTTAAGCACTCTGGTTCTTCCAGACTATTATTTTTCAGTCCTCAATGGTGCCCTCTCATACCTCTTTTAGCCCCTTGAAATTCTCTGTTATGTCAAAACATGCTTTTCAAAACTCACAAATGTAGGTGGCCTCTGATTTTTTTTTAACGTTTTTATTGGAGTATAATTGCTTTACAATGGTGTGTTAGTTTCTGCTTTATAACAAAGTGAATCAGTTATACATATACATATATCTCCATATCTCTTCCCTCTTGCGTCTCCCTCCCTCCCACCCTCCCTATCCCACCCTTCTAGCTGGTCACAAAGCACCGAGCTATCTCCCTGTGCTATGTGACTGCTTCCCACTAGCTATCAAATTTACATTTGGTAGTGTATATATGTCCATATATACACTACCACTCTCTCACTTTGTCCCAGCTTACCCTTCCCCCTCCCCGTGTCCTCAAGTCCATTCTCCAGTAGGTCTGCGTCTTTATTCCCGTCTTGCCCCTAGGTTCTTCATGACCTTTTTTTTTTTTAGATTCCATATATATGTGTTAGCATACAGTATTTGTTTCTCTTTTCTGACATACTTCACTCTGTATGACAGACTCTAGGTCCATCCACCTCACTACAAATATCTCAATTTTGTTTCTTTTTATGGCTGAGTAATATTCCATTGTATATATGTGCCACATCTTCTTTATCCATTCATCTATCAATGGACACTTAGGTTGCTTCCATGTCCTGGCTATTGTAAATAGTGCTGCAATAAACACTGTGGTATATGACTCTTTTTGAATTATGGTTTTCTCAGGGTGTATGCCCAGTAGTGGGATTGCTGGACCATGTGGTAGTTCTATTTTTAGTTTTTTAAGGAACTTCCATACTGTTCTCCACAGTGGCTGTATCAATTTACATTCCCACCAACAGTGCAGAGGGTTCCCTTTTCTGCACACCCTCTCCAGCATTTATTGTTTGTAGATTTGTTGATGATGGCCATTCTGACTGGTGTGAGATGATATCTCATTGTAGTTTTGATTTGCATTTCTCTAATGATTCATGATGTTGAGCATTCTTTCATGTGTTTGTTGGCAGTCTGTATATCTTCTTTGGAGAAATGTCTATTTAGGTCTTCTGCCCATTTTTGGATTGGGTTGTTTGTTTTTTTGATATTGAGCTGCATGAGCTGCTTGTTTATTTTGGAGATTAGTTCTTTGTCAGTTACTTCATTTGCAAATATTTTCTCCCATTCTGAGGGTTGTCTTTTGGTCTTGTTTATGGTTTCCTTTGCTGTGCAAAAGCTTTGAAGTTTCCTTAGGTCCCATTTATTTCTTTTTGTTTTTATCTCCATTCCTCTAGGAGGTGTCAGAAAGGATCAAAAACGATCTTGCTGTGATTTATGTCATAGAGCGTTCTGCCTATGTTTTCCTTTAAGAGTTTTATAGTGTCTGGCCTTACATTTAGGTCTTTAATCCATTTTGAGTTTATTTTTGTGTATGGTGTTAGGGAGTGTCCTAATTTCATTCTTTTACATGTAGCTGTCCAGTTTTCCCAGCACCACTTGTTGAAGAGGCTGTATTTTCTCCATTTGTATATTCTTACCTCCTTTATCAAAGATGAGGTGATCATATGTGCGTAGGTTTATCTCTGGGCTTTCTATCCTGTTCCATTGATCTATATTTCTGTTTTTGTGCCAGTACCATATTGTCTTGATTACTGTAGCTTTGTAGTATAGTCTGAAGTCCAGGAGTCTGATTCCTCCAGCTCCACTTTTCTTTCTCAAGATTGCTTTGGCTATTCGGGGTCTTTTGTGTTTCCATACAAATTGTGAAATTTTTTGTTCTAGTTCTGTGAAAAATGCCAGTGGTAGCTTGATAGGGATTGCATTGAATCTGTAGGTTGCTTTGGGCAGTATAGTCATTTTCACAGTGTTGATTCTTCCGATGCAAGAACATGGTATATCTCTCCATCTATTTGTATCATCTTTAATTTCTTTCATCAGTGTCTGATAATTTTCTGCATACAGGTCTTTTGTCTCCTGAGGTAGGTTTATTCCTAGATATTTTATTTTTTTGTTGCAATGGTAAATGGGAGTGTTTTCTTAATTTCACTTTCAGATTTTTCATCATTAGTGTATAGGAATGCAAGAGATTTCTGTGCATTGATTTTGTATCCTGCTACTTTACCAAATTCACTGACTAGCTCTAGGAGTTTTCTGGTAGCATCTGTGGGATTCTGTATGTATAGTATCATGTCACCTTCAAACAGTGATGGCTTTACTTCTTCTTTTCCGATTTGGATTCCGTTTATTTCTTTTTCTTCTCTGATTGCTGTGGCTAAAAATTCCAAAACTATGTTGATTAATAGTGGTGAGAGTGGACAACCTTGTCTTGTTCCTGATCTTAGTGGAAATGGTTTCAGTTTTTCACCATTGAGGATGATGTTGGCTGTGGGTTTGTCATATATGGCCTTTATTATGTTGAGGTAAGTTCCCTCTCTGCCTACTTTCTGGAGGGTTTTATCATAAATGGGTGTTGAATTTTGTCGAAAGCTTTCTCTGCATCTATTGAGATGATCATATGGTTTTTGTCCTTCAATTTGTTAATATGGTGTATCACATTGACTGATTTGCGTATATTGAAGAATCCTTGCATTCCTGGAATAAGCCCCACTTGATCATGGTGTATGATCCTTTTAAAGTGCTGTTGGATTCTGTTTGCTAGTATCTTGTTGAGGATTTTTGCATCTATTTTCATCAGTGACATTGGTCTGTAGTTTTCTTTTTTTGTGACATCTTTTTCTGGTTTTGGTATCAGGGTGATGGTGGCCTTGTAGAATGAGTTTGGGAGTGTTCCTCCCTGTGCTATATTTTGGAAGAGTTTGAGAAGGAAAAGTGTTAGCTCTTCTCTAAATGTTTGATAGAATTTGCCTGTGAAGCCATCTAGTCCTGGATATTTGTTTGTTGGAAGATTTTTAGTCACAGTTTCAATTTCAGTGCTTGTGATTGGTCTGTTCATATTTTCTATTTCTCCCTGGTTCAGTCTCAGAAGGTTGTGCATTTCTAAGAATTTGTCCATTTCTTCCAGGTTGTCCGTTCTATTGGCATAGAGTTGCTTGTAGTAATCTCTCATGATCCTTTGTATTTCTGCAGTGTCAGTTGTTACTTCTCCTTTTTCATTTCTAATTCTATTGATTTGAGTCTTCTCCGTTTTTTTTCTTGATGAGTCTGGCTAATGGTTTATCAATTTTGTTTATCTTCTCAAAGAACCAGCTTTTAGTGTTATTGATCTTTGCTATCGTTTTCTTCATTTATTTCTGATCTGATCTTTATGATTTCTATCCTTCTGCTAACTTTGGGTTTTTTTTGTTCTTCCTTCTCTAATTGCTTTAGGTGTAAGGTTAGGTTGTTTATTTGAGATGTTTCTTGTTTCTTAAAGTAGGATTGTATTGCTATAATCTTCCCTCTTAGAACTGCTTTTGCTGCATCCCATAGGTTTTTGGTCATCCTGTTTTCATTGTCATTTGTTTCTACGTATTTTTTGATTTCCTCTTTGATTTCTTCAGTGATCTCTTGGTTATTAAGTATTGTATTGTTTAGCCTCCATGTGCTTGTATTTTTTATGGATTTTTTCCTGTAATTGATATCTAGTCTCATAGCACTGTGGTCAGAGAAGTTACTTGATACAATTTCAATTTCTTAAATTTACCAAGGCTTGACTTGTGACCCAAGATATGATCTATCCTGGAGAGTGTTCCATGAGGACTGCAGAAGAAAGTGCATTTTATTGTTTTTGGATGGAATGTCCTCTAAATATTAATTAAGTCCACCTTGTTTAATGTATCATTTAAAGCTTGTGTTTCCTTACTTATTTTCATTTTGGATGATCTGTCCATTGGTGAAAGTGAGGTGTTAAAGTCCCCCTACTATGATTGTGTTACTGTCAATTTCCCCTTTTATGGCTGTTAGCATTTGCCTTATGTATTGAGGTGCTCCTATGTTGGGTGCATAAATATTTACAATTGTTATATCTTCTTCTTGGATTGATCCCGTCATCATTATGTAGTGTCCTTGTTCGTCTCTTGTAATAGTCTTTGTTTTAAAGTCTGTTTTGTCTGATATGAGAATTGCTACTCCAGCTTTCTTTTGATTTCCATTTGCATGGAATATCTTTTTCCATCCCCTCACTTTCAGTCTGTATGTGTCCCTAGGTCTGAAGTTCGTATCTTGTAGACAGCATATATACAGGTCTTGTTTTTGTACCCATTCAGCCAGTCTATGTCTTTTGGTTGGAGCATTTAATCCATTTACATTTAGGGTAATTATCGATATGTATGTTCCTATTACCATTTTCTTAATTGTTTTGGGTTTGTTATTGTAGGTCTTTTCCTTCTCTTGTGTTTTCTGCCTAGAGAAGTTCCTTTAGCATTTGTTGTAAAGCTGGTTTGGTGGTGCTGAGTTCTCTTAGCTTTTGCTTGTCTGTAAAAATTTTAATTTCTCCATCAAATCTGAATGAGATCCTTGCTGGATAGAGTAATCTTGGTTGTAGCCTTTTCACTTTCATCACTTTAAATATGTTCTGCTGTTCTCTTCTGGCTTGCAGAGTTTCTGCTGAAAGATCAGCTGTTAACCTTATGGGAATTCCCTTGTGTGTTATTTGTTGTTTTTCCCTTGCTGCTTTTAATATGTTTTCTTTGTCTTTAATTTTTGATAGTTTGATTAATATGTGTCTTGGCATGTTTCTCCGATTAATTATTTCCTTACCCATATTAAGGAAGTTTTCAACTATAATCTCTTCAAATATTCTCTCAGTCCCTTTCTTTTTCTTATTCTTCTGGGAATCCTATAATTCTAATGTTGGTGTGTTTAATATTGTCCCAGAGGTCTCTGAGACTGTCCTCAATTCTTTCCATTCTTTTTTCTTTATTCTGCTCTGCAGTAGTTATTTCCACTATTTTATCTCCCAGGTCACTTATCCGTTCTTCTGCCTCAGTTATTCTGCTATTGATCCCTTCTAGAGAATTTTTAATTTCATTTATTGTGTTGTTCATGATTGTTTGTTTGCTCTTTAGTTCTTCTAAGTCCTTGTTAAATGTTTCTTGTATTTTCTCCATTCTATTTCCAAGATTTTGGATCATCTTTAGTATAATTATTCTGAATTCTTTTTCAGGTAGGCTGCCTATTTCCTCATTTGTTAGGTCTGGTGGGTTTTTATCTTGCTCCTTCATCTGCTGTGTGTTTCTTTGTCTTCTCATTTCGCTTAACTTACTGTGTTTGGGGTCTCCTTTTCACAGGCTGCAGGTTTGTAGTTCCCGTTGGTTTTGGTGTCTGCCCCCAGTGGCTAGGGTTGGTTCAGTGGGTTGTGTAGGCTTCCTGGTGGAGGGGACTAGTGCTTGTGTTCTGGTGGATGAGGCTGGATGTTGTCTTTCTGGTGGGCAGGTCCACGTCTGGTGGTGTGTTTTTGGGTGTCTGTGACCTTATTATGATTTTAGGCAGCCTCTGTGCTAACGGGTGGGGTTGTGTTCGTGTTTGCTAGTTGTTTGGCATAGGGTATCCAGCACTGTAGCTTGATGGTCATTGAGTGGAGCTGGATCTTGGCATTGAGATGGAGATCTCTGGGAGGTTTTCACCGTTTGATATTACGTGGAGCTGGGAGGTCTCTGGTGGACCAATGTCCTGAACTTGGCTCTCCCACCTCAGAGGCACAGCCCTGATGCCTGTCTGGAACACCAAGAGCCTGTCATCCACACAGCTCAGAATAAAAGGGAGAAAGAAAGAAAGAAAGAAGGAAAGAAAGAAAGAAAGAAAGAAAGAAAGAAAGAAAGAAAGAAAGAAAGAAAGAAAGAAAGAAAGAAAGAAAGAAAGAAAGAAAGAAAGAAAGAAAGAAAGAAGGAAAGAAAGAAAGAAAGAAGGAAAGAAAGAAAGAAAGAAGGAAGGAAGAAAGAAAGAAAGGAAAAGATAAAATAAAATAAAAAGTTATTAAAATAAAATACAAGAAATAATTATTTTAAATTTTTTTTAAGTAATTTAAAAAAAAGAAAGAAAGAAGAGAACCACCAAACCAAAAAACAAATCCACCAATGATAACAAGTGCTGAAAAGTATACTAAAACAAACAAACAAAAAAACAGACAGACAGAACCCTCGGACAAATGGTAAAAGCAAAGCTATACAGACAAAATCACACACAGAAGCATACACATACACACTCACAAAAAGAGAAAAAGGGGAAAAAATATATATATATCGTTGCTCCCAAAGTCCACCTCCTCAGTTTGGGATGATTCGTTGTCTACTCAGGTATTCCACAGATGCAGGGCACATCAAGTTGACTGTGGAGATTTAATCCGCTGCTCCTGAGGCTGCTGGGAGAAATTTCCCTTTGTCTTCTTTGTTCGCACAGCTCCCGGGGTTCAGCTTTGGATTTGCCCCCGCCTCTGCATGTAGGTCGCCTGAGGGCATGTGTTCTTTGCTCAGACAGGACGGGGTTAAAGGAGCAGCTGCTTCGGGGGCTCTGGCTCACTCAGGCCAGGGGGAGGGAGGGGTACGGAGTGCCGGGTGAGCCTGCGGCGGCAGAGGCCGGCGTGACGTTGCACCAGCCTGAGTGGCCTTTGATTTTAATTGGAAGGAAAACCTCAAGTTCAACAAACAAAATTAAAACCAGTGGGTAAATGGGAATTGGAGTTTTTTGTACCCTCTAAAATAATTCCATGAAGGCAGTTGTCCATTTTGTAGAAAGATAAACTATCCAGAGAAGAAATTACAATGCCCAGGAGGTACCGATTCTAAGCACAGCATCTCAGCACTAAGGAAATGACATGTAGCCCATACCACAGAACTAGATTGTTCAAAGAACTTCTAGTTCAACGTATTGTTTTTACTTTATTTCCGTAAGCATACTTAATGTCATATGGAAACATGTTACAATTTTCTTTTTTTTTAGAAAAATTTGTTCCCCACTCACTTTGTTCAGTGGTTAGCTTGTCTCAGCATCAAACGTAGAACCAGAGGCTGAATGGCAATGATTGCTTAATCCAATGCCAACAAGGACATTTTTCACAAACATACTTTTGTAACTATTTTTCATCTAATTAGCTAACGCAAAGTAATGAGTCCTCGTGGTCTAACGACCTTCTTGCTGTGACTGAGTACAGTCAGCTACAGTGAACTACATTATAATCCGTCAATCGTCACAATTTATGCTGAATTTAGTTCATTATGCAAATTTCATGTTTATTTTCGTTACAATAAATGGAAATGGAACCTTATGAAGATTTATTAACAAAAGAAAATTAAGAAGAACTAATACCTTTACTTGCACTTGACTCAGATTGATATTTCACAATCTTAGGCCATGAGTGTCATCTATCACAAGTCACTACTGTTTTCAATGAAACATACAATATTAAAAATCTTTGCTATTCTCTCATAGAAACAGAGAGTAGAATGGTGGTTGCCAAGGGCCGGAAAGTGGAGGAAATGGGGAGACGTTGGTCAAAGGGTACACATTTTCAGTTAAAAGATGAGTAAGTTCTGGGGATGTAACGTACAGCATGGTGACTATCTATAGTCGATACTGTGTTGTAGACCTGAAATTTGCTAAAACAGTTGATTTTAAGTGTTCTCACCACACACACACAAAATGCTAACGATGTGAAATGGCAGGTGTGTTAATTATGATAATTGTGATAGATGTGTTTATTACATGATTATGGTAATTATTTCACAATGTGTATGTATATCAAATCATCACATTGTACAGCTTAAGTGTATACAGTTTTGTCAATTATATCTCAATAAAGCTAGAAAAAATCATAAAGGTGATTAACGTATGAAAATCCATTATTGGAATATGAAAATTGTGAACTGCAGCTGAGAAGCCATAAATATAAGCTTTTTGGATTAATCACCTAAGTTTTCTGTAGTACTATCTTGGCATGAACATTTTCTTGGAACATGACATAGTTATAAAAATACTCTCACAAATTATTTTGGAGAGAAAAAAATATAGAAGAAAAATGGTATGAAGTGAAAAATTTGAAAAACAGTGATTGGAAATGGAATTAAATATACGCAGATGCTTTACAAACCCTGAAAATGGGAAAGATAATAAGTCTTTATTAATAAAGAGAGTAATAATTCTGGTGCTTAAGGAAACATTACTAATTAATTTTACTTTAGGAAAAAAACAAGTGGAGAAATCTGGCAGACACCACTGTAATCAACTGATCAAAGTTAACTCCAGTGTTAATGTCCTTATTTGACAACTGTATGTGGCTATGTAAGAGAATGTTCCAGTTTTTAGGAAATATACACTAAAGTATTCAGAGGTAAAGAGACATCATGTTTAAAACGTATCCTCAAATAGTCTAGATAAAAAATGTGTGTGTGTATATCTATCTATCTATAGAGAGAGAGAGAGAAAGGAGACAGAATTAAAGCAATTACGGTAAAACTTTAAGAAGAAATCTGGGTGAAGGGTATATGAGAACTTTTTGTATTTCTCTTGCAACATTCATGTAAGTCTGCAAATTACATAAATCAAAATAAAATATTAAAACAACAACAAAAGGCAGGTTATGCTGGAGGTCTGATGTTAATGAACCAGCAAACGATCCAGATGAAAACAGGATGTAGAAATAGGAGGATTAAACTTTATCCTGAAAACTGCGGTATCTTCCAAACCAAACACATCGATGGACATAATGTGTTTCCCCCAAGTACTTTTTATCCAAATCTCCTTTGAGAATACAATAAATTGAGCACCAAATCCTGCTTGATTCTCATCCTTTGGTAGGGATGGTCACTTAACTTAGGATATCCTTATAACAGTTGAGCTTAAGTTGTTTAAAATAGCAATCACCTTATTCATGAGTTAAGTGAATTCCCCTGGAATTGAAACACTGATACGCTGAACTGTGCATGACATCTGGTAAATAAAGGAATAAATATAGCCATATGTGGTCAGTGGCCAAACCTCACAGGAGAGTGAGGTTATAACAGACGTCTCCTTCAGTGAAATAGACAACTGAGCTATTTTTCCACTCAGTTGCCTGGACATTTGTCTGAAATAAGCCAAATAGAAAAGTTACCTTGGCTTCTTATAGGTATAGCCTGCTTCCGAAATTTTGTCTTCTTGCCTTATCCCATCACAGCAGTCAATGAAAGAGTACATGTCTCAAAAGTAGGGTTTAACTTAAAGAAAAAGAAACAACTGGCATAGTCATTTAATTGTGGGTGCATATTGCTACTGCAAATATCAAATGATTTTTTTTTTTTTGCTGCATCGGATCTTAGTTGTGGCACTTGGGATCTTCGTTGCTGTGTGCTGGCTTCTCTCTAGTTGTGGCGTGCGGGTTTTCTCTTTCCTGGTTGTGGCGCGTGGGCTCTGTAGTTTGCTGCACGCGGGCTCTCTAGTTGAGGCGCGCGGGCTCAGTAGTTGTAGCACGCAGTCTCAGTTGCCCTGTGGCATCTTAGTTTCCCAACCAGGGATCTAACCCGCACCCCCTGCATTGGAAGGTGAAGTCTTAACCACTGGACCTCCAGGGAAGTCCCTCAAATGATTCTTAAAAGTACTATTGAATTCTCAAACTGTTGACTTTTATTAACGTGCATGCAGCATCGTGCTAGGCTCTGTGAACTTTGGAAAAGAAACAGAATAACTGATCCTCGCCCCAAAGAGCTTATATCTGGGGGAAAAAAACCCCCGCATAAAACAACTAGAGAAAAACATCTAGGTATTAAATACACTTACAAAATGACCAGAGCAAAATATGAAATTATATATTCTATGATGAAGATTATGATTACACACTAAATGTTGAAACTATAAATTCTAAAGGAGTGGCTGGCACCTGGCCCACATTGTCCTAACGGGAGGCACAGCATAGATGTCATGTCCCCTGAGCACCAGGCAACGTGTGGTGAGTGCAGGGCTATAAATAGGAAATGACAGATAGTTTACAGTATATACAAACTAACTTAAGCAAGACTATACTAATGAAATTAGGGAACAGAAGCATACATAAACAGAGCATGAACATTGTGTATAAACAAGGGAGCAAATATGTTTTGTGGCTGGAAATTGAGGGAGAAAGCTCTCCTTCTACAGACAGGCAGGAGGGTGTGGTAGAAAGAGTATCAACTTTGGTTTCAGATACACTGGGGTTCAAATCCTGGCTCTTCCACTGTGTGAAACTGGGCGCATTAACTTTTGCAGATCTCATTTTCCCTACATCTACTATAAAGCTACTAGCTTGTGCAATTGTTATTAGCATTAAATTCGATGCTCCATAAAGCATCTAGCAGAAGCAGGCATTCAACAAGGAGCATCCGCTGTTGTTCTCTGTGTCTCTGTTAAACATCCCACTGTGTTAATGTTGTGTCTGTCTTTCCCAGTAGGCTATGAGCTGCTTACAAAAGGGATTATGAGTTAATGGTCTTCGTATTTCGAATTCCTACTACAGTATCTGACACAAAGCGGATTCTTATTAATTGTGGAAATAATAAGAGTCATGAAAAACATACATTTAGATAATAATGATGGCTTAATATTAACTGAGTACTTCCTTTATGCTCCGATTCTGTGCTAAGAGCATTTCAGGGATCGTCCTATTTCATTCCCATAACGATTCTTTGTTTGTGGGAATGAACATCCCATGCAAATGAGGAGGATATAGAAACCTGCCCAGGTTCATAGGGCTAGTAAATGGCAGAGCCCAGGCCTCAGCCAGACTGGACTCCAAGCTACCCGCTGAGCGGAGAACAGCTCTTGCTCTGTATTAGCCGAGGAAAATTCCACCGACCAATAGGAGTTTCAGAAGCTGTCTGAGTACTAAAAAGGCAGAGAATTCGGGAGAGGGGGTGAGAGCATTCCAGGGACAGGCAGCGGCTTCAGAGCCAGCTCTGATGTGAGACAGAAGGTGGGATGGGGGTTTGGAAGGGGGTGAGTCTGAGGGACGGGCCGGATGGGGCTGGCTGAGCACACACTGGGAAAACTGGGGCCTGTGCAGGTGAGCACAGAGGAAGAAAGAAGAGCCTCTGTATGGGGTTCTCTCCGTTGGAAGGGGCAGAGCTGGGGCCCAGAAGCCCAGAGTCGGGCGGTGCAGCAGCTGAGGCTACGGATGGCATGGGGTAGAGTAGGAAGTCCTTCTGGGGCAGGACGGAGGCTTCAGGCTCTGGGCGCTGCAATTCTGGAAGGGAACTGAAAGAAAAGCCACTGGATCTGGCAGATTGCAGGCAGGCAGCGTTAGTTGCTCTTTAACATCAAGAGAAACAAATGTAGCAATAATGACTCCACTTGGTGTAGTGGTGAAGGGGGAACCAGACCACCCTGGGTCCCGGGCAGGCTTGCAGCTGTGCGACCTTAGCAAAGTGATTTAAACCTCTCTGGGTCCCTGTCTCTCTTCTGTAAAGTGGGGATGGTTTCTGTCTCCTAGGGGTATTGTGATTGCAAAACGATGGTGTATTTCGTTGGCTTTTTCTTCATATTTTCTACTGGACTCATGCTCCTTAAACATTATACAGAACTTGCTGTTTATTGGGAGAATTCTCCCAAACTGGGTCCCAGGTCCTTAATTTTAGTGGGCAACAGGCAATGGGGGATACCCTGTTGACCCCTCCAGGTTAACAGGTCTGACATCAAACACATACCCAACTCCCAACTTCCCAGCTCCCATTCCCTGATTTCAAAAGGCAACACATGTTTTGCAATCCTCCAGGCTCAAAACCTTCCACCCAATTTAAACTCTTCTCCTCTCACCCCATCCCCCATATCAAATTTATAATCAGGTCTTATTCCTTCTTTCACTGTAATGCCTTTTAGATTCATTTCTTCTCGGTTTCCACTTTTCTTTCCTCATCCCTATTTTTTTTTCCTTTCAGCGATCCTCTGATGACCTCTGTGTCTCTTCTTTCAACCCAGTGCCAAATTAATGACCAACGGATTATTTCGGATACCACTTATGTCGCTTATCTCCCTTTGTCAAGAACTCTCAATAGTTCTCCTGTGAGGGTTAGAGCGAGTTCAAATTCCTAGGTTTAGTATTAAACTTACTTCGAACTGGAATTCGGGAATTCCTTTCCCGAATTCTCCACCGGGGGATGGCACCTTGAATCCACCCACAGCTCAGCCCTCCAGCTTCTAGAAAGTTCCTCCTGCAGCCCCCTGGTGAAATTCTATGCCTTCCGGAAGACCTGGTTTGATTTCCATATCCCCAAAGATGCTATCCTTGACCAGCTATTCCATTCCCGATGTCCTTTATCACTTGGGGGCTCCACCCCGCCTAACACTGTTGTACACTCATGACTTTGGGGGTTGGACCCGACTTCTGGCCGAAGTTCCCATTACCAAGCATAGGCTCCCACACTCAATAAAGCTGAAAGAATGGAGGGATGAGTAAATGGCCATGCTCCTGGCCCGATCCCTTCTTGCTGATCCTCAGCACCTACTCCTCCCTCTTCCTACCAGTCTGACCATGTCCGACCTCCGGACGCCACCAAGCAGCGTTGGGGTGGACTGTGTCCCCGAATCCAGGGCATTTCCGTGTCGCCCGATCTCCACGACTTAGCCCTGGGCCGAGGATAATGGTGCAGAGCCCGGCCCTCTGCTCTTACTCCCGGAGGGGCCGTTCGGTGGGAACTGGGCTGGTTTCGGGAATAGCGGCCACCAGCGCCCATCACCCCGCGGGGAAGGAGGGCTACCCGGGCAGAACGGCTGGGGGATTAGGTGTCGCCCCTCGCCCTCCCCCTCGCGGCCATTGGGCAGCCTCCGCGGCGCGCCCTGTGGACGGGGCGGGGCCCTCCCCATCTTCCCTCGGTTCCCTCCCCTGTTTCCCGGGGTGGGAACCTCGGGAGGCGGGATACGCGGAGGGGCTGCCGAGGGGCGTCCGGTTACATCTCCGCCTTCCTCAGCCTCCGGCCGCAGAGCCCCTCGGTTTGCGGGACGGCAGTCCGGGAACATGTTGGCCGCGGTACGCCGGAGCGGAGCTGCGTGGACGCGGGCGCTGCTGCTGCAGCTGCTGCTGGCGGGGCCCGGGGGCTGCCTGAGCCGCCAGGAGCTCTTTCCCTTCGGCCCCGGGCAGGGGGACCTGGAGCTGGAGGCCGGGGACGACCGCGTCTCCCCAGCCCTGGAGCTGAGCACTGCGCTCCGCTTCTTCGACAAATCCGACCTCAACTCGGTCTACGTGAGTGCGACTCCGGGCGGGAGATGGGGGCAGTTGTCTGGGAGGGCGCGGGGGGCTGACGCGGCGTCGGAAGGAAGGCCCGGGCGGGCCGGGGGCGCCCGCGGAGCCGGACGGACGTGAGCGTCGTGGGCGGGGACCCAGACCCGCAGGCTGCCGGGGCGCGGGGTGCGGCGCTCGGTCCCCAAGCCCAAGGGGGCTCCCGCCTCCGCCCGGCCCGCCGACACTTCCCCGCCGCCTGGTCACTGTCGTCCGAGGTGCACTCGGGTCTGGGGAGCTCGTCCCGTCTGCGCCGCCCTGCGCGCGCCCTGCCCGACTCTGGGACACCGCGACCCCGCGACCCCGGGACCCGGGCGGCGTTTCCACCCCGGCGGCTGTGGACCGCATCTCCTCCGAGAAGTCGGTCCGCGTCTCGCCATTGTCCCCTGCCTTTTGGGGACAGGACCCGGTGCGGTTGGGACCAGGCGCGGGCGCGGGGCAAAGGCCAGAGCTGGGTTGCAGCCGGCACGCGGGCCCTGCGACTGCCGTAGGTGCCGGGGCAGGAAAAGACCGCCAAACCGGGCCCTCCGCCCCGGGAATGTAGCCGACAGCCCCTGCATTTGTGTGTGTGGACTCCGGATATGCCTTGGCAATGATTCTGCTCTCAGTCCAGAGTTAAGGGCTGGGAAAGGGCGCCCCGGTGATCCAATTTCCTGTAGCCGAGCACTGTCACCATGGGGGGCGGGGGGAGGGCGGCCAGATGGGGAGCGGGACAGGGACCTTTCGCTCTCTGGATCCTTCTCTGAACTGGCCGGGCTCGGGGACGCTGTCAACTTGGTAAAGTCCTTTCGTGCCGCCGCCTGCCGCCGCCGCCACGCACCATGTGGATTTCATATAAAGCTGTGTGCATTCCAGAAGTGGAGGGAACAACGCCATCAGCGGCTGGAGCTTGTCCTGCCGGTGAAATGGCTGTGCTCGTCTTCTGGCCGGGGCAGATCTCGCCCGGGACAGCACCCACGTGGAGCTTGTCGGCTTTGCCCAAAAAGAATGAGTCCTCGAAGTCTCCACCGACAGAGGGTGTCCCCTTGTTGGTTGACTGCCCTGACCTCCTTGCACAGTCTGCTGTAGGCTGTAAAACCCTGTCTTAGGTTTTTAAATGCATAAGATGAAATCCACAGGATTGCCAAGGAGATCAATCCTGTTGAAAAATGAGTTAAAATATTTTTTAAAAATTGTATTAAGTAATATATGCGGTTTTTTTCTTCTTAACCGTATTAAATAGCAAGGTGTAGCAGTGGATCCAGTGTACGATCAGCTAATGCCGGAACTTTCAAGGTCATGGGGACTGTAAACAATATTCAGAGACACCTACTGTGACTATAATAGGAGAATATCTGTGACTTCTGTTAGTGGCAAGGTCATTAAGTGCTAATGCTACTGTGTTTTGTTGCCTACATTTATAATGGAAGGAAATGCTAAATACCAGTTGCGGGTTACTGAAAATTAAAATGAAATTTCTTTTTCTCTCTAGGTTGACAGACCCACTGAATTGTATTCATGAACCCCTATGTTAAATTAGGGCCCTCCGCCCTTCTTTACTTGTGGCATCAGACTAACCACATTACGTTCTAAAGACCTAGAAAATCGATTGCTAAAAAGTGATTCCTGTCAGTCCACACCTTCTGAGCCAATTTGGGTTTTTAATCTGCATTTCAGTGAGAAAGACTCCCAGAGCTCTCTTTGCATCTTATTTCTGTGCTTCAGGTTGGGTTCCCAGGAAGGACTCTGAGATGGAGATTAGCAGGTAGGTTATTTCATTAGGGTGAGCTTCGCAGATCCACAATTGTAGAAGGGAGGGCAGTGAAGAAAGATTGAGCGGAGTAGTGGAGCTGCAGTGCAGGCCAGCCAGGGCATCCAGCCAGTCCCCTGGGAGCTCTGGGGGTGGGATGGCCTTTCAGAGCTCTCTCAAGTCTCCTGAGAGGGATGGACCTCCATGTCCTTACAGTGATCAGTGATTCCATAAGGGCTGCCCTGGACCCAGATGTGACCCTCGGGTGAGGCAGTTTTTTCCACAGAGGCAGTTATCGAAGAGGAGGGCTGAGGACTGCATTCCCAGGAGCTGAATGAGGATCTGGTGCCACATCACAGCACCCACCACTATTTGTAGTTTTGTAGATGCTGTTTTGAGCTGATGGAAACCCTCACATGGCCCTGAGTGAAAGGGTGAATTGACAGGAAGTGTGAGCATGAACTAGATGGTCTGTACTGTTCTGGGCATTAGATTAAGAAAATGAAAGGAAACCCACTGAGAAGGAAAGTGATTATTGGATGAGTATATCTACATGTGTCAGGAACTTGCTAGTTTTACATTATTTAATCCTCAAAACAGCATGCCCCCTTTTTTTCAGATGAAGAAGTAATAACAATAATTAGTAATTACCCAAGGCCATCGCATCAGTTAAAAATACCCAAACTAGGGCTTCCCTGGTGGCGCAGTGGTTGAGAGTCCTCCTGCCGATGCAGGGGACACGGGTTCGTGCCCCGGTCCGGGAGGATCCCACATGCCACGGAGCGGCTGGGCCCGTGAGCCATGGCCGCTGAGCCTGCGTGTCCGGAGCCTGTGCTCCGCAAAGGGAGAGGCCACAACAGTGAGAGGCCCACGTACCACAAAAAAAACCCCCCCAAAACCCAAAAAAAACCCAAACTAGGATTTCAGCCCAAATCTGTGTCTGACTCATAATGCTTTCAAGCATCAGACCTAAAACATGTCATGGACCCAAGGGCGTGCTGTGAGTTAGAGTAGTGAGGAAAGATTTTACAGAGGAGGTTACATTTAAGACTTGAAAGACAGGTCCATTTTCAGTAGGTGGAGGGGGAAATGGAGAGGCCATTCATGGTGGGAGGTACTGCAGGGGTAAATGCATGAGGATGGGAACAAGCTTGGCATATGCTGGGAAAGTGAGGAATATGACCCCACTGGAGCAGAGTGTTTTTGTGGGCATAGGAGGGTTCAGTCTGGGATAGGCAGTAGGGTCAGGGGATAAATGTATCAGTTAGCTCTTGCTGTGTAACAAACAGCCACAAAAACGTCAGTGGCATATAACTATAAGCACTTGTTGCTCATGTATCTGGAATCTGCAGGTGGTGGGCTGATTTAAGGTGGCTTCAGCAGGAGCAACTGGGATGATCTGGTTCTGCTCTGGGAGGTGGTGGGGGAGGGAGGTGTCTCAACCTCCACAGCTGTTTTGCCTAATATGGTCATTAGCCATGTATAGCTATTTTAAATTAATTAAAATGAAATAATACTAAAATTTCAGCTTTTGAGTCACACTAGCCACATTTCAAATGTTCAACACTCTCACTAGTGGCTAGTGGCCACTAGATCGGACAATGCTGCTGTTGAATGTATCCATCACCACTAAAAATTCTATTGGATGGTGCTGCTTCAGGGGGCCAGCTTAAGCATGTCCTCTTTCATGGAGATGTCAGAAGCATAAAAGAGTAAGTGGAAATGCATAGTGCTTTTCCAAGCCTTCCCTTGGGTCATGCCTCCTAACATCTCAGGGACTAAAGCAAGTCTCATGGCTGAGCCCAGAGTCAATGGGTGAGGAAGGTCATCACCCTCCCCGCCCCCCGCCGTGGTGGTAACAGGCATGGATACAGGGAGAGCTGAAGATGTGGAGCCAAACGATGCAATACATTACCTGGAGGGTCATGAAAGACGGCTCCTGGAAGGTTAGTGGTTGCTGGGTTATACTCTCTGTAGCTGGTCACAAGGCATGCCCGTCTTTAGTAAGATAAGTCTGGCAGTGGTTTGCAAGACAGCATGAACAAATGGACAAGAAGAGTTTGGGAGCAGGAAAACCAGTCCCATAAGTTACTGATTTATCAGATATGCAGGAATTAGAGCGTACAGGAATGGGGCAAGGAGAGGAGCCGGTGAACCTGAGTTGATCTAAGATGCATCGGCAAGATTTCTGACCAGTCACACGTGGAACGCGGAGGAGAAGGCAGGGAGGGAGAGGTTCTTGGTCTTGAGGCGTGAGTGAATGACGAGATGGTTGGCAGAGCTGACTTGAGTGAAAAGGCATTAGTCCAGGTTTGACTTGGTGGTGTTAGAGACCAAGAAGGGGACCAGAACGTGGAGATGCCCTGGAGCTTGTAGACCTTCAAAAGAGCAGTTAGGTTGGAAGGTGAATGGAAGCCTTGACACTGGTTTACGAGGGGAAGTAGGAAAGCAGGGAACAAGCTGAGAGCTGGGTTTGGAGCCCTTGGAAAGGGTACATTAGTGATGACCCAACTCATCAGTTCTAACAGTGCGGTCTGGGGACTCCTGGGCGCCCTGGAGACTTTTTCAAGAAATTCACAAGGTCAAAACTCTTTTCCTGGTAATAAGAAAGCGTTGTTTGCTTTTTCTACTCCCGTGCTCTCATGTGTATATAGTGGAGCTCACTAGAGGCTACAGGATATGTGATATCTACATGTGTTGTGATATTTATCACAACAGATTGAATGTAGAAGGCAGGAGAATCCAGCTGTCTTCCATTAAGCCAGACATCAAATTGATTTGCCAAATGTACAACAACGACACTTCTCTCCCTAGGTACTTTTGGGTTTTATTTTCTTTAAAATTATGTTAACATGGAATGAGTTCATTATTACTTAAGTATTATAAATATTTAAATTTTTCTCAATTTTAATTTCTGGTATGATAAGTATTGATCAATATAACCTATATAAACATGAGATTCCGGGAGTTCTTTAATAATTTTTAAGAATATAAAGGGGTCCTGAGACCAAAATGTTCAAGAGCTGCTGATTTGATGGTATCTAGACATCGTATGCCTCTGCCTTAATTTGAGAGCTGTTCCAAGGCAGAGGGTATTGCTGGGGAATATTCCATGGTGGAGCGAGGGGCCATCTTGGTTTCCTAACTTTATCCTGTGGGCCATTGCGTGATAAGATCTGATTCTCCACGTGGAGTAATCTCTTTATTTTTAAATCAGCACAATCCCAGTGATGAAACCAGTCATTCTTTGGACCCCATCCTGAGTAACGAGAGGGGAGTGGGCCAGTGTTTAAATCTAGTACATGATTTGATTACATATGATGTTATTCATGTCTTGACTCATAAGCATGGAGAAATGAATTAGTTATTGTTCAATAAGTTCAGTTTGGGAAATAAAATTCTTTATGGCTATGAAAAAGTAATAAAAGGATATCCTTGGAAGCAAAAAGATTGTATACTGCTCTCCTGATGCATCTCCTCATCTCCCTTCCTCATGACTGTCTGTCTGTCTCTCTGTCTCACACACACACACACCACATACATCTTCCACAAACTGATTTTCATTATACCACTTACATATAGGAATCTTTCCTTAAGTAAGGTAAATTTAACTCTTAAGATCTTCTAACGTTCTTCCTATTTTTACCCTACCTTCTCTGCCAATACAGGCCACTGACTTTCTTCAAAACTTGCTTCAGGGACTTCCCTGGTGGTCCAGTGGTTAAGGCTCCACATTTCCATTGCAGGGGGTATGGGTTCAATCCCTGATGGGGAAGGCGCGGCAAAAAAAAAAAAAAAAAGAAAGAAAATTTTGCTTTATTCCACCAACCTTACCAAGGAATTCTTTTTTAAAAAATTATTTATTTATTAAGGCCGCACTGCGCGGCATGTGGGATCTTATTTCCCTGACCAGGGATCGAACCTGCACCCCCTGCATTGGAAGGCGAAGTCTTAACCACTAGACCGCCAGGGAAGTCCCTCGTGCTAGATTTTTTTTTTTTTTTTTTTTGCGGTACGCGGGCCTCTCGCTGCTGTGGCCTCTCCCGTTGCGGAGCACAGGCTCCGGATGCACAGGCTCAGTGGCCATGGCTCACGGGCCCAGCCGCTCCGCGGCATGTGGGATCTTCCCGGACCGGGGCACGAACCCGTGTCCCCTGCATCGGCAGGTGGACTCTCAACCACTGCGCCGCCAGGGAAGCCCTGTAACTTACTCTTGATCATGCAGACAAGCAAGTCTCTTAGAGTTCATCCTGTTCCATTGAAGCAACACTTGTGCCTATAGAACCTACTGACCCTGTGGTAGTTGCATTTGACATCAAGGCTAGTTTCATCTGCCATTTCCTGAAGCAACATATCCACTTGGTTTTGTGGTATATTGTTAGGGTTGTGGAGTGACTCATCGTGTCTTCCCTTTGTTGCGTTTGAACCTTCAGCATTTCCAGTTGGTGTTTACACGTGTCCATGGGGACAAACATCTTTTCATGGAGGTTCATACCCCTCCATGTAGCATCTGCAGAGCCAACCAACGGCCGTGAACTTTGTCACCTTGCCCTTAGTCTGAACTCCTGCTGCCACAGCAGGAGCCCCAGCGCTCACACTCCAGAAATTAATTGCTTGTTTCCTCTGGTGGATTGCATTTTCAATGTGTATTCTTGCCTCTTCTTGACTGCTCTTCTAAATGGCCTTTTTAATCTTGGCCTTTCCAGCCTTTTCTTCTCTCTCATATTTCTTGGCATTGTTATTAAGTTCTCTGACAGCAAACTACAAGTTAAATAGGTGTTTCTCCATATTCGACATGGTCCCGTGACTTGTTTGGGGAGGCGCAGGTTTGATGGGAGGGTACATGCAGCCCCGTCCTAGTCTTGAGCTGCAGACCGGCCTGGCTCCCTGAGATTGTGTCGTATTCCTCTTGACATCACTCGTGGACCTGCCACACTTACTGGCACATAGGAAGTTTATCGTTAAGTCCGGGGCCACCACCCATGGTTATGCAGGTGGTTTGCAGCACAAGGCTCTGACTGAGGGGCCAAACCGGCTAAAGTCCAGCCCTCAGGCCACTCACCAAGCCCTGAACCTCAGCATGGGCCTGGGGCCATTCAGAGGAAGGGGTACTTGCTTCTAATTTGCCCAAAGGCGCCCTGTGGTCTAACAGTGGCCCTGGCTGAGTCGCAGAATACTTGATAGAGTATTAATTTCTAATGGGGGCTAAAGTGAAATTGATGAATCAGGTTGATTAACCAACTTATAACTGAGGTCCAGTCACTTCATATCTCACCCTCTTATTATTCCAGACCTCTCTTATTATAAAACAAAGAGGTTTGATAAGATTATCTCTAAGGTTCGTTTTATCGTGGATCTTTGGTATTCTCTGATCAAGTGACCACGTGTTGAATATATACCTTTACTATGTACAGGACACTGGTTATTATTTCTCATATAATGCAGTGCAATGTTGAGGTACATCATCTAGTCATTCAACAAATATTTAATTTGTTGCCTAACATGCCAGGACCAGTGCTAGGCTTTGGAGATAGAGATTGAAACCAGAGCAGTGTTGTTTCTGCTCTTTACAGTCTAGTGAGGAAGACAGACATTAAACTAGTAATGACACTGTGATAAGTGCTATGAGGAAGAAGATCATATATTGTGGTGAAACTGAGCTAGACCTTCTCCACCTGGAACTAAAGCATGGGTAGGGGGTTAGCCATGTGAAAAGGGGAAGGGGCAGAATGGTGCCTCGTTTCTGAGTGTGAGACCAGGAGCTTGTAGAGAGGAGGAGCTTGGCATGTCTTCAGGACAGAATGAAAGCCAGTGTGAGTGAGGGCAGTGGTGCAAGAACTGGGGGAGCTAAGTCAGACCCGGACACTGCAGCTCAGAGCCCTCCAGGTGTTTCCCTTTGCACTTAATGACATCCAGCTTCTCACCACGTGTGGTGATGGTACAGTCACGCTGGCTCTCCACCGTCATCCCTTATTATCCTGGCTGTCCTCACGTGCTGGGCTCCAGCCTCACCAGCCACTTTCTATTCCTCGGCCACAGCCAGCTTGTCCCACCCAGGTGTAGACACTCCTCTCCCCTCTGCACCGTCCCGTCACGCAGGTCTGCTCACATGCAGACGCCCGTGCGTGTTGTTTTGTTGCATTCTGTCTTGATTTCATCCCAACATGTATAGCCACCTAAAACTAGTTTATTTGTTTACTTGTGTGTTGCTCATCTTTCCCGTTACAGTCTGAACCCTTTGAGGGCAGCGTCTGACCTGCCTTATTCACCGCTGTCTCCCAGGTACACACCAGGAGTAGGGTCCGGGGCACATAGTGGGTGCTCTGTTATGATCTGTTGAGTGAATGAAGGTATGAATGAACGCTAGGTATTCCTTACTTCATTCTATGAAGCAGTGGGATGCCATTAGAGATTCAAGCTAGATGAGTGACATGATTTTTTTTTAATTTTTATTTTATACTGTAGTATAGTTGATTTACAATGTTGCGTTAGTTTCAGGTGTACGGCAAAGTGATTCAGTTATATATATACATGTATCTATTCTTTTTCAAATTCTTTTCCCATTTTAGGTTATTACAGAATATTGAGTAGAGTTCCCTGAGCTATAGGATAGGTCCTTGTCGGTTATCTGTTCTAAATACAGTAGTGTGTATATGTCAATCCCAAACTCCTGATTTATCCGCCCCCCCCACATGATTTATTTGTAAAAGATTTCCATTTCCTCAACAAATAAATGGCATGGGAGAAAAAGGAGGGAGAACTGCATAGATTAAAAGAGGCTTAAGAGACAAGCTAACCAAATGTAAGGTAAGGACTTTGTTGGATCCTGATGGAAACATGGAAACAAACTGGCCGTAAAACACATCTTGGAGACAAACTGCTTTTCTAGGAGAGATACATATGGAAATATGGACAGGTGAAATAATTTGATGCCTGGGATTTCATTTAAAATACTTCAAAAAAGAAAAAATAAATATGCACATGTGTGGAAGGAATAGATAAAGCAAGAACTAGAGTGTGTGGATAATTTTGGTGATTGTTCTGTGTGTGTTTGAAAATTCTCCCTTAAAAGTAGTATAATTAGGGCTTCCCTGGTGGTGCAGTGGTTGAGAGTCCGCCTGCCGATGCAGGGGACATGGGTTCGTGCCCCGTTCCGGGAAGATCCCACATGCCGCGGAGCGGCTGGGCCCGTGAGCCACGGCCGCTGAGCCTGCGCGTCTGGAGCCTGTGCTCCGCAACGGGAGAGGCCACAACAGTGAGAGGCCCGAGTACCGCAAAAAAAAAAAAAGTAGTCTAATTATAAAAGTTTTTAAAAAATGATGCTGCCTGTGGGTAAAGGACTTTTAGGGGAGGTGTGGAGGAGGAAGAGTGAATTCTACAGCTAAAGACCTGTTGCCAGGGTCCAGGGGAGGGTGGCGGTGGTGTGTGGACACGGGTTGTGGGTTCTAGAGCTATTTGCAGGTGAGTGTAATGAGGCTTGCTCATGTGTTATCTCATCTGAGACACGCAGCAGCCCTGTGAGGTCGCTCAGGCAGGTGATAGGATGAGCCCCCTATTATAGAGAAGAACACTGACACATGCAGCTAAGGGCCTTGTCAAAATACACTCAGCTCGGGTCGAGGTAGACCTTGAACTCAGATCTTCCCACCCCTAGTTCTGCGGTCTTTATACTATGCCACCTTGGATACCGACTTCTTCCCCTCCTTCATTCATTTATTCATTTGACAGTCTCTCATCAGCACTGTAATGTACAGACTTTGGGGCCAGGTGTGTGAGGCTACACTCCCCATTGCATTGCTTGTGAAAAGGGTTGGCTCTTATCACTTAAGGAGCAGGTTTCTTAAGTGCTTTGTCCTCAGGTAAATTTTTTTCTTAAATATTTTTTTTTTTTTTGGCCGTGCTGCATGTGGGATCTTAATTCCTCAACCAGGGATCGCACCTGTGCCCCCTGCAGTGGAAGTGCGGAGTCTTAACCACTGGACAACCAGGGAAGTCCCTTTAATTTTTAATTAGAAATGTTTTCACACACACACACAAAAGGGGAGAAATGAGTATCATGAACACCCATAGACACATTACATAAAGGTAACTGTTGTTAGCATTTTCCCTATTTGTTTAATTTCTCTTTACTCATGTATCCAAAGTAACAATAAATTACAGTCATCATGACATTTCATCACCAAATATTTTACTATGCATTCCTAAGACAGTAACAGCATTTCCCTACCTAACCAGCATACTATTATCAAACTAAACAAAATCAGTAATAATTTCCTGTTACCAGTTTATGCCGAGTACATATCAAATCTCTCCAATATCCCCAAAGCTGTCCTTGGTAGCTAGACTCATTCAGACTGGGGCCCAAAGGATGACAAGCATTACATTTGGCTCTTTAGTCTCTTTTACTTTTTTATTTTATTTATTTATTTGGTTGCACTGGGCCTCCTTAATTGCGGCTCGTCGGCTCCTTAGTTGTAGCACGTGGGCTCCTTAGTTGCAGCACGCCAACTCTTAGTTGCGCCATGCATGTGGGATCTAGTTTCCCGACCAGGGATGGAACCCAGGCCCCCTGCATTGGGAGCACGGAGTCTTATCCACTGCACCACCAGGGAAGTCGCTAGTCTCTTTTAATTTTGACCAATACGCTCCCCCTTTTTATTTCTCACTTTATTTAAGAGTCACAGCTTAATGTCCTGTAGAAGGTCCCACCTTCTGCATTTGACTGTTTCTTTGTAATGTAGTCTAGCCTGTTATTCCATCTCTGTATTTTCTGAAAACTGGTAATTTTGAAAATATTCAGGTTAAACATTGTTTTCTTTAGAAAACACGTAGAATTTTATTTTTAAATTAATTTGGGGAATAGTAAGACAATGCAAATGGTTAACAAAACTTGTAAAAACAGTGTTAAGGGAAGTTTCCTTCCTACCCTGGCCTCCAGGCCCATCGTTCTCTCCCCAGAGACAATCACTATTCATGAATTTTTTATCTCTTTGCAGAGAGAGCCTCAAATGTACAAACATATGTATGTACACATTCCCCCTTGTTTTCTACACCTCCTTGATTTTCTAAATAACAGTGTTATGAGATATAATTTACCTACCCTAAAATTCACCGCTTTAAAGTGTACAGTTCAGTGTTTTTTGTATACCCAGGGACTTGTGCAACCATCACCACTGTCTAACTCCAGAATATTTTGCTCACCCCCAAACAAACCCAGTATCCTTCAGCAGTCATTCATTCCCCATCTCCCTCACCTCCCCGCTGCCCCGGTCCCTGGGAACCACTAATCTACTGTCTGTCTCTATGGACTTGTCTGCTCTGGACGTTTCACGTAAATAGAATCATACAACATATGACCTTTTGTGACTGGCTTCTTCCACTGAGCATAACATTTTCAAGCCTCCTCCACTTTGCAGTACTTAGCAGTGCCTAGTTCCTCTATGACTGAATAATATTCCATGGTTTTATTTTTCCTTCCATAAGTTCATGGATATTCAGGTTGTTTCTCCTTTCTGGCTATTATGAATAATGCTGCTATGAATGTCCGTGTCCCAGTTTTCGTGTGGACATCAGCTTTCAGGTCTCTTGGGTATATACCTAGGAGTGGAATTGCTAGGTCATATGGTAACTCTATGTTTAACGTTTTGAGGAACTAATAATATCAGGAGGCAAGTGATGTCTGGTTGTTGCTCTGCTAGCTGCTCGTGTTAAGGTGATGACAGCTAGATCATGTCTGTCGTGTTACATTTTTCCCCTTGTAAGCAGAGAGCAAGCTATGGGGTGATACTTTGTTTGGCCTTATGCAGCTGTCCCTTTGCCCACCAACCTTTCACTTAATGTCTGTAGCAACCATTGACGATCTTTGCCTGAATCAATTATTAAATTAACGGTTGCCAATTTGTGTCTTATTTTGTCTTGTTGTTTACTTGTTGGTTTCTAGCATTCTTTCTACATTTATTAGCTGGCATACTCCTGTAAAGAAGCGCTTTCCCTCATCAACTGGGGCTTTTGGGTTACACTGACATGTTTTGTTCTGGAAAGGCAGATAAGTACTTAATTCTTTCCCTATAATTTCTGATGTTCCAATTAAGGGACTGGTGTTGAAATTAAGGGATTGGTATAATCCAAATTCAGGGAGTCCTGGTGCCCTAGTCAGCACAGGTGAACTTCTGATATCTCTATCCAAGGTGTTAAGGAGGGGCACGCTTCTCCCCAGAGACTGAGCGTTTGGACAAGGCCCTTCTCTTGCCTTTCCTGATCACCTCCTGTTCTGGAATGCTGAAGGACACTTCTACCTCTTCTTTTTTTTTTTTGGCGGTACGCGGGCCTCTCACTGTTTTGGCCTCTCCCGTTGCGGAGCACAGGCTCCGGACGCGCAGGCTCAGTGGCCATGGCTCACGGGCCCAGCCACTCCGCGGCATGTGGGATCTTCCCGGACCGGGGCACGAACCCGTGTCCCCTGCATTGGCAGGCGAACTCTCAACCACTGCGCCACCAGGGAAGCCCACTCCCAACCATTTTTAAATGTTGGCAGATAATCTCAGGTAGAAATTTCCTGCAGAAGAGATGGGTAATTTATCCTGAGTCTCTCATTAGACATTAACTGGATTAAGTTTAAAACACTGACTCATCTTTTAACTATTACTACCAGGTTGCCCCTTGTTTTTATCTGCTAATCCTTTTGCTTCTATTTCTAATTCAAGCCAGAGTCATTTCTCTGGTTCTGTGGAGTTAATAGAAAATATTTGCAATTTAGACTCAAGAGTTTCGTTCTCACACTTCTGGTGTATGATCTTAGGCAAGTCCTATAAACGGAAATTCATTTTTTTCTCAAATGAAGAATGAAGATGATATTAATGCATGCTTTACTAGGTTCACTACAATAACTGGAGTAAAAATGCTTTGTAAACTGTCAAGTACCACTCAAGGGGGCAGGCCCCAGGTCCCCTCTGGGCTCTAGGCTGGAATCAGTTAACCTCCACCTTGATCGTGTCATTACTTCAGGCTATTTCAGGGACTTCTTTCTCAAGTTTTTCTTTTCTTAGGCCCTTTTCGTTTTCTAGGTTTTTCTAGCTGCCCAGTCTCTATCTGTGGAGCCATCCCATGAAGCTTTGCAACTTCCAGGACTTTTGCTCCCCATTTCTCTAAACTAGGTGGCTGAGTATAACAGAAAGAGCACCGGTAATGGACTTGACCAGATGTGGGTTCAAATCTTGGTACCATCACTTGCTGGCTGTGTGACATGAAGCTAAATTAAGTCTCTTGTCATTTCCTTGTCTGTTTCATATGCGTGAGAAGAGGGGTGGTTGTATTAAATTAAAAAAAATGCAAACAGCTTTAGTAAAGGGCCTCAAACCTAGCAGTAAGTGTTTGCCTCCCTTTCCTTCCTTGGCCTAAATTATTTTACCTTAGGTTCCTGCTTCTTCCCACCCATGGAGTTTGCTTTTGCAACTGCAAGCAATTTCATTGTCTTCCCAGTACTGCTCTTTGCATTTCTAAAAGGAGCCCATTTGTTTCTTATTTGTGCCTACCTCAAGTATTCTTAACCACATCTGTTTTAAAGAAGGTTTTCCCCTCAGGGTTGCAGGGGAAAAGCATCCTGCCCTGGGGCCTGCTACCAGGCTCATTGAAGTCAAAAAAGATGGCTGTTGTTTCACTTCCTCAGCATTTGCTTGAACGTAAGGAATCTAACACATAATTTTAATGTATGGAGTATCTGCATTTAGACTTTCTCCAGGGCTTCATTTGCCTGTGAGTTCACTTTAAAGATGCACAGGAGATTGGAAGTGCTTTTTTTTTAAATGGGGGCCACTTCCTCATCGTGAGTTAGTGCTCTGTTGCCTCTTACTGTCAGCTGAGTGGAAACAATTGTAAGTAAGTGGCTCCAACTGTTAGCCCTGTGAGGCTTGCATTTTCACCCAGGGGCATTTTGTGATGTAATTGATGGTGCAGCTGGCTGAAGAGCCTGTTTGGTGTGTTCCTTGGGGTGAGTGAATAGGTGTGTTCTGTACAGGGCTGTTAAGTTGCGCTAGTAACACGCTGAGCTGAACATTAACTTTGCTGAAGGAACTTCTTTTTCCCAGTGTGAACTGTCAGCAAGATTCAGGGCGGTATTTACGTTGGTCAGTGTGCTGGAGGTAGCTGTCTTTCAATAAAGAAGCAATGTATTATTACGCTACCAAAAACCTCAGCGAGGCAATTTTTGGTTAGAGTTACCTTAAGACAATAATATAACATCATCATCATCATCATCATTACTTTAGCCCTCAATAATACAGACAGACTTTCTCAGGAATGCATTCAATTCATAGGAGTTTTGGGACTTCCCTGGCGGTGCGGTGGTTAGGACTCCGGGCTTCCATTGCAGGGGGCGTGGGTTCGCTCTCTGGTTGGGAAACTAAGACCCTGCAAGCCGTGCAGTGTGGCCAAAAAAAAAAAAAAAAAAAAAAAATTCACAAGAGTTTTGCCATGTTATAGTTACCAAGTCCAAGCTCATACTGCTTGCTGAATGACAGACCAATAAATCGAGAGAGGTGTTAGGACAAGGAATAGTGACTTTATTTGGAAAGCCAGCCGACTGAGAAGATGGGGGACTAGTGTCCCAAAGAACCATCTTCCCTGAGTTAGGGTTCGGGCTTCTTTTATACCAAAAGGCAAGGGGGTGTGGTTGGTTGGTGCCCACTTCTTGGTGCCAGAATCCTTTGTTCTTGCAGCTGTCCATGTAGGTCTGGTGACAATGTTCCTATAAACGTCCAACAGGACAAATGTTATTCTCTGTTCTGCAACTTTTTAATCTCTATATGAATGGAGAAGTGTTATGCCTTTAAAGTTCAAAGACTTGAGAATGGGCTGTCCTGTATATTTCAGGCTACAGGCAACATTCTTTTGTTTTGTTTTTTTTTTAATAATAGATCTTTATTGGAGTATAATTGCTTCAAGGTTAAAATGAAAGAAACAGATCCAATACAGAGTTAGATTTGTTCTTCCCTATTACATAATTCACAGCAAGGAATGTGCTGGTGCCACTGGGACTCAGGGCTCCTAAGTCAGGACTCCAAGGTGCTAATTGCAAACTGTTAAAAGATAAACTGGGGCATATTAAAATTCTTAAGCGTTTATTTGAGCAAAAATCGATTTGAATCGGGCAGCATCCAATCTAGCAGATAGAAAGGAGCTCCGAGGAGCTATGCAAAATGAAAGACTTTTATAGGCAGGAGGGAGTGGGTACAGGGAAGTTATCTGGCCAAAAAAAGCAGGTCCTAGTATTGCAAAGTTACTTTTCTTTAGGGGAGGGCAGGGGTCTACCCAGCAGATGACCTCACTAGTGCTGATCAGGTGGTTTCTGATTGACTGGTTTAAGATTTCCATATGGAAACTATAATCAAGTCTCAGTTTGGTGATGTGGGGCTTAGCATAAGCGACTCCATTTTGGGCCTGTAAATGGCCCAAAGATAGAAAGAGGTGCAGATGTAAAGGAGCTGGTGCTAAACCCTGCTTGGGGAGGGCAGGAGGGCTTCACAGGGAGAAATGGGACTTTGCCACGGACAGGAGCTGAGTGAGGGTCTTTGAGGCCGAGGGGACCATAAATGCAAAAGCACGCAGTGTTAAGTAGGTGAAACACCATGGTGAGTTTGGAGAAGTGCAAGCAATTAAAAAGAAAAATTCCAGCGCATCTATTTCTATTCTAGACTTTTCCTTACCAACATTCATATCAAAACTAAAACCTGGTCCTATAATCCACGTAATTTTTCAGCTGGCACAAAGTGATGAACAGAAAATAATACTGGTGACTGCTGTATAATACTTATGTTTAATAATTGTTTCTTTCTGGACTCCGGGCCCTGCACCTGGTGCCTCAAGCATCTGCAACTTTTGGTTCCTGTTAATTACTAAACCTGCTTTCACCAGCACCTTCTACTCATTAACACAATCTAGCTTGCCCAGTGCAACTAACATTCCTGAAAATCTCTGGTAGAGGAGAGGCAGGGGTTGTGAGGGAAGGGGTGGACCTGGGGCAGTCTGGGGAAGGAGGAATTCAGACAATGAACGTGGGCCCTCCTCCTCGCAGAGAGCATTCATGTGGGCTTAGCTATAAAAGTTAACTGCCTTTCTTTAGAAACTTTAAACTTTAGATTAATCACTTCATTATCTATTTTTTAAAGTTCATTTTGAAAATTTTAAACATATGCACAAATAGAATATTATGATGCAGTCTCATGAATCACTCAGCTTCAACATGTATCCGTTTATGGTGCGTCTAGTTTCACCTATATCCCCACCTATTCTTAATATTCTCCCCTCTTACCTAAACTGAATTGTTTTTAAACAAATCCCAAACATTTTATTTCATTGTAAATATTTCAGAATGTATCTCTAAAAAAGTGACTTTTTAAAAACAAAACGGGGACTTCCCTGGTGGTGCAGTGGTTAAGAATATGCCTACCAATGCAGGGGATATGGGTTCGAGCCCTGGTCCGGGAAGATCCCACATGCCACGGAGCAACGAAGCCCCTGTGCCACAACTACTGAGCCCACGTGCCACAACTACTGAAGCCCGCATGCCTAGAGCCCGGTGCTCCGCAACAAGAGAAGCCACCGCAATGAGAAGCCCGCGTACCGCAGCGAAGAGGAGCCCCCGCTTGCGGCAGCTGGAGAAAGCCCGCGCGCAGCAACAAAGACCCAACGCAGCCAAAAATAAAAACATAAACAAAAAGAAACCTTGCAAAATCATGATCACACCTAAAAAGTTAACAATATTTCCTTAATGTCATCCAATATCACATAGGTTCATAAAATATTTTATTTGACTTTTCAGTTGACTGGTTTAAATCGGGATCCAGGCGAAGCCCACACCTCACGTCTAGTCGATAGGTACCTCACGACTTCTGAAATCTACAGGTTCCCCTCACCTTTTTTCCATGCATTTATTAAAGAAACTGGGTATTTGTCCTTCAGGATGTCCCATATTCTGGATGTTGCTGGTCACATCCCTATGCTATCCTCTGAGTGTGCTTCTGTCCCCTGTATTTCCTGTAAAGTGGTAGTTACATCTAGAGACTTGCTCAGACTTGAGTTATCGGTTCACATTTACGCAAAGTGTTTTAGTAAATCGTGTCGCACTCCAGCGGAAGAACCACGGACACATAATGCTGTGGCCCTTCTCGAAGCTCACTGGGCAGTATTTCTCAAACAGCCTTGGGGGCTTCCCTGGTGGCGCAGTGGTTGAGAGTCCGCCTGCCGATGCAGGGCACGCGGGTTCGTGCCCCGGTCCGGCAAGATCCCACATGCCGCGGAGCGGCTGGGCCCGTGAGCCATGGCCGCTGAGCCTGCGCGTCCGGAGCCTGTGCTCCGCAACGGGAGAGGCAACAACAGTGAGAGGCCCGCGTACCGCAAAGAAACAAAAAAACAAAAACACAGCCTTGGTGGGAGGCTGTATCCCTATGGACCTCCCCTGTGCACTTCCTGGAGGGAGTTGGGAAGGGAGGGAGCTCAGTGTGCCAGGCAGGGGATAAGCTCTGTAGCTATGGCACAGACCAAGACGGACCTGGTCCTGGACCGCAAGGGATGTACTGTGGCGGTGGGGAGAGCGGCCAGAGCTGGCAGACGAGTCAGTGAGATCCCTACAATCTGTGGTCTGTGCCCGGAAGGACACAGATAGGAGGCGGAGACATAAATGGGGGCCAGGCGTGAGGGAAGGGAGGAGGAGGGGCCAGCCAGGGGAGCCTACCCTGGATGGATGGAGGAGGCTCCCTTAGGTGTTACTTCAGCTGAGCCCTGGAAGAGGCGAGAAAGAGCCCGTTATATGGGTGCAGGAGGTGGGGAAGAGGGATGCTGGTGGTCGCAGGGATGGAGAAAGTGCCGTATACTTTGGAGGCCGGACACACAGGACATGGGATGAGAAGGAGCAAGGAATCAAGGCCGCCTGCCAGGTTTCCTGGCTTAAGCAACTGGGTGAACAGCTGTTATGGCGACAGCCCTGGGCAGCTGGACAGGAGGCTGCGTGACTCTCTCTGTGGTGCCCAGTCTAGTCCCTTTCGAGATGGTGTTACCGACTTGGGTCCTTTGATTCTTTTTTTTTTTTTTTTTTTTGCGGTACGCGGGCCTCTCACTGCTGTAGCCTCTCCCATTGCGGAGCACAGGCTCCGGACGCACAGGCTCAGTGGCCATGGCTCACGGGCCCAGCCGCTCCGCGGCATGTGGGATCTTCCCGGACCGGGGCACGAACCCGTGTCCCCTGCATCGGCAGGCGGACTCTCAACCACTGCGCCACCAGGGAAGCCCAGTCCTTGGATTCTTTAATCAGTAGAAATTGATAAGAAACCAGACAAAAAACTCAGGCAAGGCTTTACTGGGACTTGTGCTGCAACTTGAGGGGTAAAAACAAGAAACAGGCGCCCTTGCTTGTTCTCCTAGGGGGGGGCGCGGTGAGCTGGTCCCTTAAATGGGGTGAAGGTGGGAGCGGATTGGTGGGTCGGGCCTGAGGGGTGGCTTAGGTGGCCTACCCACCCCCTTGGTGGTGCTGTGTGCAGGGGGCATGTGCAATACCCTGCTTTTGCTCCAGGGACCTCAGAAGTGGCGATTGGTTTGTGGCCTTTTTGTATCGTATTGTTAATAATTTGTCCCAACTGCGCATGCGCACAGTTATTTTTAGTCCCCTGTAGTTCCTTTGTATTCTGTTGCTGGAGGAGACGTCTGTCCAGGTCCAAGTGCAAGCGCCCCGGTAGAGGGTCCCAGGTCCCAGCCTTTCTCAGTGGTACCCAGGTCTGTCCTCCTGGCCTCCTTCCCTTTGTGCGCCTGCCCTTTTATTGAATTGCTCGACTTGAACAAGACGGAGAAAAGGATCCAGGCCAGTAGGAGTATCATGAGCTGGACAGATTTGTGAAATAAGCCTGGCACCCAAATGTAAAGGAATATCGTTCCTCAAGTTGGCCATTAATTGTTACATTTGGAGAAAAACAAAAACAAGACTGAAAACGTTTACGAAGAAGTTTAGGAATCAAATGAAACTTCCGGGTGTTCTGTATATGACATCTTTCTTCATTATCACAGACAAGTGAGTTGAATGTGCCATAAAACTGCCTGAAAAATAATTTTCCTACTAATACTAATGAGGGTTATCTGGTCTTTGTCCAAAGCATTTGCAGGCAGGGCGTCATGCTTCTTGTCTAAAAACTCAATTCCTAAAGCATTCCTTGTGAAAATAGAAATTCCTGTGCTCAGTTTCTCAATAATGTAAGGCACCGGGAACATTTTCAGAATTGTTGGCCTGATTTAAATTTCACTGGAAAACAGCTTTTTAAAACCAAGTTGTCTGTATGTGGCTTCCATGTGATCACTTCCCACTGGCAACTGGTAACTGCCAACTTCTGGTGGCTTGAGAAAGTGAGCCGTTTCCCACGCTCCCACACGGCAACCCAATCAGGATGTTTGTGCTGGGAGATGTTTGGATGGTGTGGAGGCGAAGAGGGCAGGAGAGCAGCTGGACGAGGCTCCTTCCCTGACTCCCTTCTCTGCGGCCTGTCCGTGCATTCTAGAAAATCAGTGCTGGTGCCAGGTGATGATGGAAAATACGTCACCTGAACAGTTAACAGACCGTGACGCTTGGTGAAAAGGAAGGATCTTGCTAGGTCCACACTTAACTCTCAAACCTGTTCTTTTCCCTTCTCGGGGCCCACATTGGCTCCATCACATCGAAGCTTTTTACCTGGTTCTTGGCATGTTGCAGAGTTTGGTCTTAAGTTCCTTTCCTTCTTGTCGGCCGCTGCCCCCTTCTCTAGGGATGAGGTCTGAAGTGACTGAAGGATAAGGCCGTGGGAAGGATAAGTAAGTGACCTGGAAAACCCACAGGCCTTCTCATGGACTCCTGAACAATGGTAACTCCCTTTGCTGCTGTGTTCTTCCAATCTGTAACCTCTTGAAGCTCAAACTAGGGCCATAGGCAAAGTCGCTCCCATTGGATTAGGCATTTTTTTGTTTTTAATTCATAGACTCCAGAAGTAAAAAGATCACTGGCGTGGTGTTCTCCGTCACCAGTGAACTGTGCACTAACAAGGATGTGGGAAGGGCTCAAAGCCTCATTCTAAACATGGCTTTGCAGGAGGCCCAAGCACGCCCACTGCCAGGGGGCTGTAGTCCCTTCCCCATTTTCCCAGGGAATGTGGGTTTTAGCTGGATAAGAACAGTGAAATCTTTTCATAGACTATAAACTGGTTTCAAGAAGTGATAACTGGTAACTGGTTTCAAGAAGGCTGTACATGTGATCAAGAGGGCCGACTTTGAAGTCGGGCTCCTTGGGTTCAAATCCCGGTGAGGCCTCTTATTGGTAACTTTGGACAAATTGATTAACTTACCTCATTTTCCACTTCAGAAAAATGTGGATAATAGTAATAGCTAGTTTTACGGGGTTCTTCTGAGGATTAGATGTTAATAAGAGGTCTGGGACATGGTAAACATTCAATAAATGTTAGCTATTGATCTAATTCATTAATCTGTTCAAAATAACGCCACCATCGTGACCCATCACGTTTACTTCTTGACACTTGTTTGCTTATTGTCTTATCATCTGTTTGTGTAAGTCCATCTCCATGTCTTTCTGGATTGTGGGTACCTTGAAGGCAGAGCCTGGGTTCTACTTATTTGTGGACCCACAGTGCTTAGCACAGCCCTGGTTTGTAATGATTACTCTGTTGAGTAAATGAACACAGTCTTTGATGATGACTTATGTTTGAATGGTCCTTCGTGTGCCACAAACCACACACTTGGGAAGCCTGAGATGCGAAGTTTAAGACCCTTGCCCAAGGTCTGGTGACGATGCCAGAGTCAGGTCCTGTGATTCTTGCCCCTGTTCCTTCTACCAGGCCGTCCTCCCCAGGAAAAGAATGCTGAGTTTTACAGTCCTGGATCATGTCTTTCTCCAATTTTTTTTGTATTTGACACACTGTCATGTTTGATACACTATGA
This sequence comes from Pseudorca crassidens, assembly GCF_039906515.1. Taxonomy (NCBI): domain Eukaryota; kingdom Metazoa; phylum Chordata; class Mammalia; order Artiodactyla; family Delphinidae; genus Pseudorca; species Pseudorca crassidens. The sequence continues at coordinate 78,380,111 of NC_090311.1, forward strand.
CAGCATTCTGTGAACGGGAGCTCAGTCTCCCTGAAGAAGATGTCGTTTCTGCACATCTTTTTTTTCTTTTCCTTTCCTTTCTTTCTTTTTTCAAGGAAGAAAGAGCTGAGATAATTTTATCTTTACGTACTCTACAAGTGCAACTATTGTGTACATTTGAGATTAATGGCAGTTAACGGAACTGCACTGTTTTCCTCTTGAATCTCACATAAGTGAAATCATATACTGTGTCTGGATTCTTTTGCTTGGCTTAATATTGGTGAGATTCACTCGTGTTGTTTTGTGTATTTTAAAAAACTACTGTATAGCATTCCGTTGTATGAAATGGCCAGAATTTATTTACCTGTTCTCTTGTTGATGGGTATTTGGGTTGCTCCCAATTTTTGATTGTCAGTTTCTGCACTCCTTTTAATGATGTTTGGTTTTGTACAGATTACCACAAATGGCATTATTGCCATGAGTGAGCCCCCAGCCGAAGAATCCCATCCTGGGCTGTTCCCACCGACCTTCGGAGCAGTCGCCCCTTTCCTGGCGGACTTGGACACGACAGATGGCCTTGGGAAGGTTTACTATCGGGAAGACTTATCTCCCTCTGTCACTCAGTTGGCAGCGGAGTGTGTCCAGAGAGGGTTCCCGGAAGTCTCTTTCAAGCCCAGGAGCGTGGTGGTTGTCACTTGGGAATCCGTGGCTCCCTACCAAGGGCCCAGCAAGGACCCTGCCCAGGAAGGCAAGGTAAGCACCCACCCAGGCTCAAGGGCAAATAGTCTAATATGTTGGCTTTGTACACTTTGGTCTTCTGGTTTGTGCTACTCTGATGTACCCCACGCCCATGCGATTGATAAAGGCTGGACAGACATCCAAAGCAAAATCTAGTAAGCTGTTTGTTGCAGGTCTGAAGCTTCCAAAACCTTATCTGCAGGGCTACTTAAATCTATGCTGTAATGACGATTAGATGTAAAGAAAGCCAATTCCTGAGAAGATTGCCACATGGCAAGAACAGGGCTGATAAATTACAGCCCTAGCTGCTCTTACATTGGGTGGTGGATAGTGGGAGGTGGCTTCTAGATAAATAGAGAATTTATTAATATGAAGTGATAGGTTAAACTAATAAAGCAGTCTCAAGAGATGTGAAGAAATAAAGACCAGACCCAGACTCTAGTTGGGGGGACAAAACCCATTTGTACCATGTGGGTGGTTCAGGAAACAAGTTTCATCATAACCAGGGATGGGAGTCTCTGTGGATGCAGTGGTTGGGAAAGGTGTTAGGGTGTGTAGAGCTTGGACTTGCCCTTGGAGGAAGGGGGGAATATTTGAAGAAGCCATCTCTAGATCTGAGGCGACTCTTTAGGACATGCTTTGATTTCTCCTTGGAAAAATAAATTTGCTCCGCCATTGTTTAATTTTTATAGCATTACAGGGTAGAGAGCAACTTGAAAGGTCCAAAAGCACTCCCTTTAAGTGGGGGATATTCCCAGCTGGTGGTTCCCAAAGTGTGTACCACAGAACACTGGTCCCACAGACATTCCTTGAGGAAGAGGACTCCTCAGACCAAATAAGTTTGGGAAGCGCTAAAACTATATCTCCCTCATGGTGACTCACTCTGGAAAGTCCTATAGTACAGAAACCTGCTTAATTTTGTTTAATTTAGCCATCCCCAAACCTTTTGGCCATACCCTTTTCCCTCCCAAATAAGACACATTGCATCCCATAGAGCACACTTTGGAGAAGTCTGTCTGACACGTTTTGCTTTGCCACCTGTATCTGCCTGAGTGCTGTACTGGAAAACTGTTTAAAACCTTCAATTTCTCGAGTGTGCATCCTTTTCACTTGAGCGATACCTGCCCAGCCCCTTGTACAGAGCTCTTGCCTGCTTCACGGGCCAAATCTCCCCTCACTCTTACTTCTCTGCACCCTCTTGCAGCAGCTGTATCAGATTATTTGCAATTCCCTGCTGAGGCTTTTTGCTTGTTTGTTTTACCCACAGTCTCTTGCACTAGCTGTGCTCTCTGCTTGCGATGGCCTCTCCCTGACCCTCACTGCACGTGTCTAGCTCCTGCTTGTTCTTTCCGCCTCCTCTGCCCCCACTCCTCCCAGCATCGGGCACTTCGCCTGCACACAACTCCATTACAGAATCTATCCTCCAGTTTGGCAATGTTTTGTTCACCTGTCACTTTTCCCACCTAGACTATAAATTCTCAAGTGCGGCGATCGCGTACTTTTATTCGTCTTCACAGTGCTCGGGACAATGCCTGGTGTGTAGGAGAGGTACTAACTTTAGGAATATGTTCTCTGTGCCTGGCCCTTCCTATGCTAGCTCACGTAGTCCTCCTAACATTTCTGTGCCGTAGGTGGCTTTATCTCCATCTTACAGATTCACAGCTCAAGGTTCAGAGAGGTTAGGTAACCTGCCCAAGGTCACACAGTCAGTGAGGAGTAGAGCAGGATTTGGATCCAGATTTGTTTTCTCTCAAAGCTCATTTTCTTTCTTACTGCACGGTGCTTGGGCTCAATCAGCTAAATAATGAATGTGGTTGAATATGTTTAATGGCTGTGGAAACAAATTCTGTGCGTAAGAATTTGCTAAGTTGCATGAGATTTAGGCCACTACCTGGAGGTGTCATCTATAGTTTTGCATTAACCTTAGGGTCACGGTTATGCAGAAAGTATTCACTGATTAATTAGAAAATTTCTTGTTGACATAGCTTTAGAGATATTTAAGTGGAATTATCCTGGAATACTTGGTCCTACAAAAGTATTTCTTTAGAATAAGGTGTAAATACTGCCATCTCTGTATTTTTTAGATACGATCTGGTGAAGAGCACATTTTAAGATCTGTAGATATTTTCCTGAGTAACTGAATTTTAACTCATCTTCACAGAGAAACACATTCCAGGCTGTTCTGGCCTCCTCTGATTCCAGCACCTACGCCATTTTCCTTTATCCTGAAGATGGTCTGCAGTTCTATACGACATTCTCAAAGAAGGATGAGAACCAAGTTCCCGCAGTGGTTGCTTTCAGCCAAGGTTTAGTAGGATTCATATGGAAGAGTGACGGAGCTTATAATGTATTTGCTAATGACAGAGAATCACTTGGAAACTTGGCCAAGTATGCTTTTTTTTTGTTCTTCAGTAGATTCTCCCCTTAATAAGACTATCATTAGTCTATAAGTCTGTAAGACTATTTAAAACAGTCTATAACTATTTAAAACAGTCTATGAGACTGTTTTATTAAGAATAATGTAATGGGCAATATAGAACATTACCTGAAAATGTTCCCATGGATTTAAATTTTGTATATAATTTTTATATTATGGAGTACTTTGTTTTTCTGATGAACTCAAGGGAATATACTCTTAGAATGAACAGGTATCCAAGTTTTTAGATATCATTCTCATTTGAGACAGCTTTACCATCTCTTCTATACGTATAAAGTTAGAAATACAAGTTATTCAAAACTATGTCCTGCTATGGCCCCAAGGCTGAGAAAACCCCTCCCAATTTCATATTGCCAGTTGAGTCTAAAACTCCTCTACACTTTAATGGTGTGCTGGTAAATGCTTAGCAACTGGCTTTAGGTGGGTTGGGGAAGCCCTCATTTATAGCATTTGCCTATTTCCGTGGTGTAAATACTCCTACCCATGGCCCGTTTACAGCTGCTCACATCATGTCGCTCAACCTGGGGTTGAGAAAAGGTGAACCATTATATAGTATTCTCACCATAGAGGTGCAGTAGATTCAAATAACTTGAAGAACGTAGCTAATATGAGTCTCAAGTATTTATTCCCTCTGCTTTTATTTCTTTTAATTTTTATTGTAGTTGATTTACAATGGTGTGTTAGTTTCTGCTGCACAGCAGAGTGAATCAATTATACATATATATATATCTCCACTCTTTTTTAGATTCTATTCCCGTATAGGTCATTACAGAGTATTGAGTAGAGTTCCCTGTGCTATATAGTAGGTTCTTATTAGTTATCTCTTTTATATATAGTAGTGTGTATATGTCAATCCCAATCTCCCAATTTATCCCTGCCCTTCCCCCTTGGTAACCATACGTTTGTTTTCTACCTCTGTGACTCTATTTCTGTTTTGCAAATAGGTTTATTTATTACTATTTTTTTTTTTAGATTCCACATATAAGCGGTATCATATGATATTTGTCTTTCTCTGACTTACTTACTTCACTCAGTATGACAATCTCTAGGTCCGTCCATGTCACTGCAAATGGCATTATTTCGTTCTTTTTTATGACTGAGTAATATTCCATTGTATATAGGTACCACGTCTTCTTTGTCCATTCATCTGTTGATGGACATTTAGGTTGCTTCCATGTCCTGGCTATTGTAAATAGTGCTGCAGTGAACACTGGGGTATATGTATCTTTTTGATTGCCTCTCATTTTAATATAGATTATTTAATTGTAAGTTTATATACTTTAATTTTTTACCAGCTGGTTCAAGCAAGCTCCTGCGTAGCACTGCCTTTATTTGAGTCCCAAGCAGACAGATCGATTAGACGTCCAATTTCTGCAGGACTTTCTTGATTCCTCATTCCCTGTCTAACCCCAATCTTTTGCTCAGTATTCTCTACCAAGTAGTGTGTGTCCCTTCTTTCCATTGTACGAGCTGGTCATTTTACATAATTTCTTATAGGAACACTTCCAATCACACACAGAAGAACAGTAAAAATGGTGGTGCAAGAAGTAGAGATTAGGGTTATTCTATTGTATTTTATAACTATAAAATGCCTTTAGATTCTCAATATCATTTGTATTTCACTACACACTTTGAACATAAAAAGGTAGACTGAGACCTGTCCAAGGTTCCACAGCTAACAGTGTTGGGATTTCTAATAAACCAACTCTGTACCATTTTCACTCATAACTCTTCTGACACCAAATTTGTGGGGTTTTTCCCCCAACCAATTCTCCAACTCTTCAGACACCAGCTAGGTGTCCTGTAATTCGATTCAGTTCTGCTTGGAGTCAGCACATACCTCACAGGTTAAGGGCTCAGTCCCACAAAACTGCCCCCACTTCAGACATCCCTTGCAAGTCCTGGGTTGCCACCTGCACTTCTGATCAACCAGCTATAAATCGGGGATCTCCATGAACCCCTGCTCAAGTTCGATAATTTGCTAGAATGGCTCACAGAACTCAGGAAAGCACTTTCCTTACTATGACCAGTGTGTTATAAAGGATGCACTCAGGAACAGGCAAATAGAAGAGATGCATAGGGCAAGGTATGGGAGGAAGAGTGGGTGAGGGGCTTCCGTGTCCCCTCTGGGCTCACCACCCTCCTAGCCCCTTGATGTGTTCACCAGCCCCAAAGTTCTGTCAATCTCATCACTTAGGGATTTTTATTACATAGGCATGATTGATTAAACCATTGGCCGTTGGTGATTAACCTATTCTCCAACCCCACTCCTCACCCCCCTCCCTGGAAGTCAGGGCGTGGGGAAGAAAATTCCAGCCCTGTAATCAAGCCTTATTCTTTTTTTTTTTTTTTTTTTTGCGGTACGCGGGCCTCTCACTGTTGTGGCCTCTCCCCTTGCGGAGCACAGGCTCCAGACGCGCAGGCTCAGCGGCCATGGCTCATGGGCGCAGCCGCTCTGCGGCATGTGGGGTATTCCCGGACCGGGGCACGAATCCGTGTCCCCTGCATTGGCAGGTGGACTCTCAACCACTGCGCCACCAGGGAAGCCCCAAGCCTTATTCTTCCTAGTGACCAGCCCCCATCCTGAAGCTACCCAGGGTCCCCAGCCACCAGCCATCTCATTAGCATACAAAAAGACACTCTTATCACTCCAGAGATAACAGGGATTTTAGGGATTGTATGCCAGAACCAGAGACAAGGACCAAATACATATTTCTTATCATATCACACTATGCCCTGGAAAGAGAATAACTGAGAAAATGGATGACTCCGGTCAACAGGTTGCTTATATGGTAAAGCACATGACCAGTGATTCCTATAAATTGCATTTTAAGGCCTGAAAATGTCCCTGAAGCGTGCCTCTCGAGTGGCCAAGACTGAGCCTTTGCTAGGGTTGGGCCCATTGGATACAGCCTCACCGTATCCCCCTGGATGGTCTCAGCTCAGTGATGACCAGACAGGACTGCATCTGCTCTCTCATCCTCTACCGAGGCTGTGGGCAGAAGCAGGCGTTGGGTTTCAGATTGACACGGATCCCCAGGGCTCCTTCTGCTTGGTTGCTGGGGGCTGTTTGTGGGTTGCTGGCCTGTTTCCAAGAAGCCTGTCCTTCCCCCTAGGAGCAGCAACTCTGGGCAGCAGGGCATCTGGGTGTTTGAGATTGGGAGTCCGGCCACGGCCAGTGGCGTGGTGCCCTCGGACGTGAACCTGGGATTGGACGATGGAGCAGAGTATGATGATGAGGATTATGACTCGGTGACACCTCTGAGCCTGGAGGACACGGGCACCACATCCTTCCCCTATGAGGCCCGGAGAAAGGGAGACACTGGCACATACAACGTGCCCAGTGACCTGCCCCCCCGCCGCCTGGCTACTGAGAGACCCCCTGGACCTCCCACGGAGAGGACCAGATCTTTCCAGCTGCCAGCGGAGAGGTTTCCCCAGCAGCAACCACAGGTCATAGATGTGGATGAAGTTGAGGAAACAGGAGTTGGTAAGGCCATTTATGTTGCAGGTGGTACCTTCTTGGATACTTGGGTTTCCAGACAGGGGAGCATTGCTGGTGGGGTGTCAGCTGTGCACATTATTTGGTGGTTTGTAAGAATGAGTGCCTGGGGAAGGAGGGGTGGAACTCACAGCTGCAGAGCATCGGTCGATGGGCCCGAAGGCTTCAGAGACTCCAAGGGATCTGGCCATTAGGGCTGGGGTTATGGAGACTGTAGAACATGTCCTCTTTCAAGTCTTCTATTATTCTTTCTTTTTTTTTTTCTGTTTTAAAGAGAAAAGTGCTTTAGAATTATTTTGATAGTCAGATTTCCTTCCTTATTTGTGACTTCTGAGATCAGTAGTGTATTCACCCACCTGAAAAAACATTTTAGAAGCTCTTTTGGCTATTGACACGGTTTATCTTTGAAATTTATTTCCTCTTGGTTTTGGAAGGAGGATGGTTGATGATTTTTCCTCCCGGACCCTCTCAGTTTCAGAGTTAGTTTGTGAACGTTTAAAACTACAAAATAAGTAGATCCCCCTTTTGAGGATGGTTTTAAAGTACAATATCTTGTAATCAACCTTATTATATCAGATTTTGGCTACATTTTCAGGGAAAACCACTGGAACCCCAGCATGCTTTGATTTGTCTTATAAAAGACATTTGAACTAGACTGTGTTCATTATTTTTTTGCCCTTCAGGTTGACCTATAATCCATTAAGATTCCTATCAAGGGGACAGTCCAAGCCTTTAAATGATGTTTACTGTGACGCACAACTGCTTCAACTATGAAGTTATCCTAAGGCCCTCAAAACATCTACTCAGTTCCACATTATTCACCCATTTTTATTTCTCCTTACTTGTGATTTGTCTCGTAGCCATAGTCGGATGTTTGTTCTTATCGAGTATCCCAAAGCATGGACAGTATCTGGTGGCCGGGGTAGTGTGCTTACTTACCTCTGAGGCACAGAAACGGAGAAGCTGCCCCTAGTGACATGATGAGCACGTGGTTCATGTCTCAGGGCTCCCTTTATACACATGGCACCCTGGCTTTCCTGGGGTAATGCTGACACCTAGCACGTCGCACTCAGCTCTTATAGCCGGGTCTCAGAGTGGTCGCCCCAAGGTGGATTGCATATGTTTACCGGCACATATGTTTACCTTCAGGGTGAGCTTTGAGTCTCATCCTGCTTTCACCCCACATACGTGTCTCTGAAATTCTCATTTGTGAAGCCTTCACTTAAATGAGAGCATAGCTAGCCCCAGCAGCTTATGGTAGTATATTCCTTGGTACTAGTAAAAAGAAAAGCCCGGATTTGAACCCCAACTGTGTTTAAAAGAGATGTTTTTCTGCCCTCGATCCCAGTTATTTCACTGTTTTTATTAGAAAGGTCAGTCTTCTGTAGCCAGCAGTGCATTCCTGGTGTGATTTGAATGGTCACCCACAGATCCGTCGACCATAACAGACCCACTGGGAGCTGGGCTTAAGCAATCAGTAGCCTCACATGCGTTCAGCTCAGGGCCCAAGTATTTTCAGCTCCAAACGCCATCTTTATAAATACAGGAAATTCCCTTCTGGGTGTGTAGGACTCATGGAATCTACCTGGAGTTAAACTTTACTTTTCTCTTCACTCATAACAGTCATTTATAAAGTGGGTCATTATCCCCTATAAAAGTTCATCCCCTTTTGTGTTTTTGAACTTCATCCCAAATTAATTGGCTCTGGATTTTTGAGTTTAATGAGCTAGTTCATCATCCAATAAAATGAACCTGGGAGGGAGACATTTTTTTTTTTTTTTTTAAGAGACATTTAAAATAGGGAGAAATTCTTCTTGTTTCTTGGGTCAGAGGCTTTTAGACCAGGTATGACTGAGGAATTATTTCTAACTAGCTTTTGACTCAAGAGCTTAGGATTTATCCCCTGGTGAGAAGAAAGGGTCAATTTTTTTTTTTTTTTTTTGCGGTCCTCTCACTGCTGTGGCCTCTCACTGCTGTGGCCTCTCCCGTTGCGGAGCACAGGCTCCGGACGCGCAGGCTCAGCGGCCATGGCTCACGGGCCCAGCCGCTCTGCGGCATGTGGGATTTTCCCGGACTGGGGCACGAACCCGCGTCCCCTGCATTGGCAGGCGGACTCTCAACCACTGCGCCACCAGGGAAGCTCAAGGGTCAAAATTTTTAAAAACTACTTTAAGCTTGTTAAAATGGCACTTTATGTTATAGATATTTTACCACAATAAAAGATAATTTTTAAAAATTTTAAGGTCCCTCCTGCCCAAAATGTGAAGCGGATCTGACGACATTAGATGGATGCCATATTAAGATTGACATTGGGTGGCAGTCACCTAATATTGATTCCGTGATACTGAGGACATTGGATTATAGCAGTTTTAAAGAATTCACCCTTGTGATTTCTCAAACTCCCTTTAGACCCGTTTGCTTTGGTGGTTTGAATAATAGAACCACTATACTATTTAAGTGGCTACAGGTAGAGAGCCCTGGGTCTGAATTGCCTGAGCAGATGTCAAGTCTTGCACAGCTGAGGGCGTAGGGTCAGAAAGCCTCCTGGTCCAGAGCCCTGTGAAGCGCTTACAGGTGTGCTGTGTTCTCTCCAAGCAGTTTTCAGCTACAACACAGATTCCCGCCAGACGTGTGCCAACAACAGACACCAGTGCTCTGTGCACGCAGAGTGCAGGGACTTTGCCACCGGCTTCTGTTGCAGCTGTGTTTCCGGCTACACGGGGAATGGCCGGCAGTGTGTTGCAGAAGGTACTTTGCTTCTGTCTGTTCCCTTTGAAGGGGGAGGAGTGGAGTTTTTGTTTTGGTGCTTTTTTTTTTTTTTTTTGCGGTACTCGGGCCTCTCACTGTTGTGGCCTCTCCCTTTGCGGAGCACAGGGTCCGGACGCGCAGGCTCAGCGGCCATGGCTCACGGGCCCAGCCGCTCCGCGGCATGTGGGATCTTCCCGGACCGGGGCACGAACCCATGTCCCCTGCATCGGCAGGCAGACTCTCAACCACTGCGCCACCAGGGAAGCCCCTTGGTGCTTGTTCTGAAATCTTTCCTTTACCTAGATCTCTAAACGGGGGTGGTATTTTCAGTCGGGCAATGATAGTTGATCTCTCATTCCCCATTCTTGCCTGTATTTTTCTACTGGGGGTGTGGTCCTGGGGAGTGTCCTTTTTTTCTAATAAGGGGAGGTCTCTTTCTTTCCTGTGCTGTTTCTCCATCTCTGAAATGACGGCCATTGGGAACCCATCTTCACAGCTGTCCCTATAGCGTGAGACGAAGGCTGAAGTGTTGAAATTATGCAGCCTGGACCACAAATTGTCAGTGCCCCCCATTTTCCTCCGTTTCTTTCAAACCTTTTCTTTTGGCATCACTCAGACCATCCTAATGGTGGTTCAACTCCAGCAAGGCCACAGTGGGCTGGTGGAAACCAAAGTATGTAGCGGGTAACGACCTGTCCTCATGCCCCTGGAATCCCAACGTGGTGATAGAGGAGCATAACGGGTGCATCACAGCTAACTCTGGAGCCCAGACCCATTGTGGGCCCACTCCAAAAGGGACTCAGCTGGCGTCAGTGGGCTGGCATCAGTTCTGAGCTCTGCCCCCGGAAAAGGACCAACCAGTCTTGACATTCTCAGATGGTCAGAAGAATCTTCTCTGCAAAAGTCTAGAGGGTCCGGATAAGAGTTTACTTCGAGAGGGAGACCTATGGGAACCTGAGGCCATAAATCAGAATTTAAACAAAACCCAAACCGACCATACTGAACATTTGTTCCTTCAGATGCCAAGTCACCTCACTTGTCACCTGTCATTTTCCTCGTGTGTTTAATGAGGAACCTCAACTGCTTCACACAATACAACTAAATAAAACTCAGCTGGAGGAACACTTTTCTGTTTTTCAGATCCCCTGCCATAGCTAAAGTGAAATCAGTTATTTTGATTTGCTAAAATAAAAAAGTTCCCTCCTAGGTCACAGTTAGATGGTTAAATACTATCTGTAGCAACGAAAGAAAATTTTGGATACGTTGCGTATTAATTTGGGGGGATGTTTTTAACGTTTATAAACGTGTTGTCTGTTTGCTTCCAAAGCCCACCGCCCCAGGGATGGTGTACCTTTGCTGCTTTGTTTTAGGCTTGGCTTTTATATTTCTCTCACCCTGGGAGCAGCTTCCACAATCTACAGTGAACCTTTCTTCTCAAAGAGCAAAAATCTCATTAGCTCTTTCTGTGCCAGATATCAGACTGAAAATGCCGACAGGTTGCATTTGGCAGGAAGCTCAGATGTGACAGATGGCTCGGCTGCATTTTTTGACCTTCTGTGCACGCCCCGTCGTAGTTTTGTGGTTTAAATATTTTTTTGGAGTCTTGCTACTTTTGAAATAGCTTTCTAACTCCAAGTTTGGTGGAAAAAATTTGGTTTCCTTCCCCCTGGCTTTCCTGCTTGTTTCTGTAATTGTTTGGGGGAGGCATTTTTTGATATTAGTCCTCTAACTTCACAGCATCCCCCAGTGTAATGACATAGTTTATTTGCAGAAATACTCTGTGTCGAGTCTGCCTTGGCTTGTCAGTGAACCTGTTTATTTTATATTTTATTTTATTTTATTTTTGGGGGCCGCACCGCACGGCATGCAGGGTCTTAGTTCCCCGGCCAGGGATGGAACCCATGCCCGCTGCAGTGGGAGTGTGGAGTCTTAACTTCTGGACCGCTAGGGAAGTCCCTCAGTGACCCTGTTTAGCAGCTAAGGCATACTGAACACAGCAGAAAGTCTTCAGAACACGGGTGACCATGCTCAGATGAGGGCTCGTTTGTCTCAGGTTATTCTGCAAACTTTACTGAGAACTTACTGTGCACAGAAACCTCTGCTAAGACGGAGCCAGGGAGTTGGGTGGGAAAGACATTTATAATCTAGGAAGAGAAACACAATATGTACAGTCAGTAAGTGATAGAATTTCTACATCAAACCTGAACAGTCCAAGGTGACTTATCTACCTCTTCCTTCAGTTTTTTTTTTTTTAAGATGTAAGTAACACAGTCACTTAAAGTATACCATTTGGTTCTTTTTAGTGTATTAACTAAGTGGTGCAACCACTACCTCTAATTTTAGAGCATTTTCATCGCTCCAGAAGGAAACCCTGGATCTCTTAGCAGTCACCCTCAGTTTATCCTCATCCCCAGTCTCTGTCAACAACTAATCTACTGTCTGTCAACACGGGTTTTCCTGTTCTGGATATTTCATATAAATGGAATCTTGCAACATGGGACCTTTGTGTTTGGCTTCCTTCACTTAGCATGATGTTTTCAAGGTGCACCCATGTTTTAGCGTGTATCGGGTACCTCATTCCTTTTTTCTAGCGAAATAATATCCATTTCACGGATATACCACATTCTGTTTATCCATTCATCAATTGATGGACATTTGGGTGCTTTCCCTTTTTGGCTGTCGTGAATAATGCTGCTAAGAACGTCCGTGTACAAGTTTTTGGGTGGACGTATGTTTTCTGTTCTCTTGGTATATACCTAGGAGTTGGAATTGCTGGGTCATGTGGTAACCTTCAATTTTCTTATTCAAATACAAGAACAACTTAATTTCTTGAGAGCTTATCTTTTCCTGATTAAACAATAATAAATATATGCAAGTTATAAATATTTGAACATTATAGAGATGTATAGTATAGAAAATGAAAGTTCACCGTATGGCCCTGAGTTAGCCACTGGTAGCAGTTTTGTGTACACCTCTTCAGATATTTGCCCCTAAGTGTATGCTAACTTTTATCATTAATGTGATTTTCAGAAATGGTGTCCTATACATATACTATTTAGCAATTTATGAAGAAAGCTTTTAAATATGCCATAGTAAGTTTCCCATCTTTCCCAGTTGGCTAAATGGAACAACAAACACCCCAGCCCACAAGCTGGTTCTGGGTCAGAGGGCGTATTCGTGTGGCCTTCGATATCCGCTGTGGCCACTTCTGCCTGGCTTGGCTTGAGTGAAGGTCCAGGACTCAGACTGGCAGTCCTATGTTTGAGCCAGAGATGCTCCTTCAGATGTGTTACAGATCAGGCAACCAAATGTCCCATCCAGTTTAGCCCTGCTGTCCCAGTGAAATGACTAATTCTGTCCCCGATACTCTCAAAAGTGAGACATTTATGTCACCTAGTTCTAGACCACCCATGATACTGTTCTATGAGATCGTTTTATTTGCCTCAGACCTTCCTCCATCAAACAATGGGTCTCACTTTTCTGCTGTCCATGATCCATCAGCGTGGAAGAGAGGAAGAAATTGGAATTTGTAAGGCTCATAGACACAGCCATAGGAACTGCCTTTTTTGAACAGCTGCTTTCACTTACCCCAAAGCCCTTTACCCCAGCACTGTTTGACTCTTTGCTTTTATAGGTACAGATCCTACCAGACATACTATTCTATTCTGAAGGGCTGGCTGCTTTCTTTGTTTCTCACTCAGGTACCCCCCAGAGAGTTAACGGCAAGGTGAAAGGGAAGGTCTTTGTGGGGAACAGCCAAGTTCCCATTGTCTTTGAGAACACCGACCTCCACTCCTACGTGGTAATGAACCATGGGCGCTCCTACACAGCCATCAGCACCATTCCTGAGACCATCGGGTACTCTCTGCTTCCTCTGGCCCCTATTGGAGGCATCATTGGATGGATGTTTGCCGTGGAGCAAGATGGATTCAAGAATGGGTTTAGCATCACAGGTAACTGACATCAGACCTTAAAATTAACGGGCTGGGGTGAATGGAAAGGGAACTCCATGTCTGCAAGTAACTTACCGATAAGCATTTTGTGGCTCTGGAAATAAGGTGTTGAGGTAAAATTATCAAGAAGTTTTTCAATTAATATACATTAACTAAGACTGTCTAGAATTGCATTTTGATCAGGGAGCGATTTCAGGGCGGAGATATAGATTTAGGCGGAGCAAAGGATGTTTGCTCCTATATCCTCACAACCCAACGTATGGGGCTGCTTCTACTTATCCAGCCTGCCTCCAAATTCCCAACTAATCTGAAACTGACATTTGACATTTCCTCAGTATCTGCTTGGAGAAAAGGAACCTGTCGTTTCTAGCTGGTAAAGTCAGCCTGATAAGCATAATCCTCACGAGTCTTAGGAAAGCTGAGTTTCCTTGGAGCTGCTTAGAGACCGTGTCCCGTTGGGGAAAGTTCAGTCTTTAGGGGACATGTGGGCAGATTGTCGGTGGGTGGGAGCGGAGGAGATGCTTCCCTGGAGCAGTGGTGGCCTCTCCCATGCTGTGCTGAGGCTGGTCCCCCTGTGCTGGAGGCCCTTTCCTGGAACTGCTTGGCTGGAGGAGTCTGCATCCTTCATCTCTGGCCGCTCGCAGGACCTGGAGCCTGCTGTTCTGGGGCACAGGTACATAGCCGCCACCTCTGACTACCTAGACCTGTCTTCTCCAACACCCCTAGCCTCACTGTAGCTTCAGCCACGGCTTTATCGTGAAAACACTGCTGAGAGCAGGGTCTGTAGGCTTTGCACAGACACCCCTCCCAAAGTTACAGAGCATAAATACCTAACTTCCTGAAATGTGGACGTTTTAAGAAACGAGAGGATATATATTTGAAAAGGGTATAAGATACCTTATTTATGGCCCAATGTTTTTTCTCCCTCTCCCACAGGCATGTGTACCCCGAGTATCATAACGATGTTTAGGCTCTCTTGCAAACACATGCTCTTCCCTTTGCAGACGTAGTTGAGCTTTGCGGCCAGATCCACAGATCCTAGTCCTTGGCTGCACAACATTTCAGTGGTGTTGCCTTGAATATGGGTTGACTTAAATGGATGGTCCTTTGTAACTTATATCAGCTTCAGGGAGGCTGAGGGAGTCTTTACAAATTCCCTACAACAGCAAATCTTTGTTACTATAATGGTCCTTCTTAACTGCCCCTGTGTTATCAGCTGGAAGTCTGCCTGGGACCTGGGGGCCATAAAGCAGGAGTTGTCCAACTTTTTCTGCAAAGGGCCATTTAGTAAATATTTTAAGCTTTGCCTAAATGTTTTAGGCTATTCGGGCTTTGTTACAGCTACAGTAAGTCCCCTACATACGAACCTTCAAGTCGCGAACTTTCAAAGATGCGAACCTACGTTTGCATGTCCAGTCACGTAAGTTAGTTCACATGTCTGGCGTACATTGTCACGTGAGTGCATCCTCTACAAGTGGTTGTGCTTTTGTGTACTTCACTGTACAGTACTGTATAGAGTACGGTAGTACAGTATCTTCATTTCAAGCCCAGGATGTCTGGAAGCAAGCGTAAAAGCAGTGGTGATGTAGCTGGTACTACTGTACTTTGAAAGGTACGGTACTGTACTGTAAGATTAAAAATGTTTTCTTTATTTTTTTTTATTTATTTTTTTATGTATTGTTTGTGTGAAAAGTATTGTAAACCTATTACAGTACAGTCCTAGATAGCGGATTGTGTTTGTTGGGTACCTAGGCTAACATTGTTGGACTTACGAACATATTGGACTTACGCATGCGCTCTCGGAACAGAACTCATCCGTACGTAGGGGACTAACTGTCTTCAACTTTGTCATCGTCGTTGAGCGAAAGCACCAAAGATAATATGCAAATGAATGATCATGCCTGTGTTGGAATGAAATTCTTCATGGGCACTGAAATGTAAATTTCATGTACTTTTCATGTATCATGAAATGGCTGTCAGCTCTGCTATCAGGCGTCTGCAAAGGTGGCAAAGGGAGGAAGCTGGAAGAAGGGGGGGTATTTTTTCCTGCTTGTTGGGGGCTGCCTCCCTGCCCAGACCAAGGGGAGATCCTGAGCCAGCACCTTAGTGTGTGCTCCTAGGATGGTTTCTGGGTCTGGTGATAGTTTGCTCTGAACAAGTGGCCCATCCTGACCAGGGCTTAGCTCTTACAGTAGTCATTCCCACAGCCGACGTCCTGGAGCGTTTGATGTTGGGCAGAGGACGTTTTAACGTACTTACCTAATTTCCCCAAGACAGATTGTATCCCTTTTTCATCATCAGGAAATGCAGGCTCCCGTGAGGTTAAGTAACTTGTTCAGGCTCACCCAACCAGTACCCAGCACAGCTGGGAGTCCAACTCCTATCCCCTGCTTTTTCCAGCACAAGCCATGAGCCCACCCATCTCAGATGCTGGTTTGCAGCTGGCAAGCAGCTTCTGTTTCTTGCGCGTGACTCAGTTGGGCCATATGGATGTCCCAGCTCTGTCCTTGGTGTCAACAGCCCCATTTCTACTAACCAAACTAAAGCATCTGCAGAGGAGGTGTGAGCCTGTCCCCACAGTGAGCCCAGGGTGGGCATGAGGGTGGCTTCCCTGACAGCAACGTGACAGACTGACCTTGCTTTGCAGGGGGCGAATTCACCCGCCAGGCTGAGGTGACCTTTGTGGGGCACCCGGACAAGTTGTTCATTAAGCAGCAGTTCAGCGGTATTGACGAGCACGGACACCTGACCATCGACACGGAGCTGGAGGGCCGAGTGCCGCAGATCACCTTCGGCTCCTCGGTGCACATTGAGCCCTACACGGAGCTCTACCACTACTCCCACCAGGGTGAGCCACAGTGCCGCGTCCCGGGCCAGCGTCACCCACAGGCTCCAGCCCTGAGCTCATGCTATCTCCTGGCCTTCGGAGAGGGAAGTGCAGGGGGTACCTTATACAAATCACCTTTTCTCTAATAGATATCATGCACACTCATTGGAGAGAATTGAGGGCAGAAAAGAAAATAAACATAACTTACAGATGTAAAACCAGGACACAATTACTATTAGATTAAGTGTATTTCCTTTCAGCCTTTTCCTTCCATATAAAAAATACCCCAACATATGTATATATACCAACACAAATAATATCCCAACATAAAATCTCACCATATTATATAATTTCAAAACAGTATAATTTTGTTATAATATACATCTGTATGTACTTTTTAAGTTTCAAATTTACAGAAAAGTTGAAAATAGCAGTTTCCACATATCATTTACCCGGCCTCACCAGTTGTTAACAGTTTGCTACATTTATTCATCATTCTCTCTCGCATACATGCATATATATATATATGGGGTTTTTTTGGAGAGTAAGTTGTAGGCACCATGATCCTTCATTCCCTAAATAATTTACGTGTTCTTCCTAAGGACGAGAACATCCTCTCACACGGTCCCAGTACACTCATCAAAATCAGGAAATTTAACATTGATGCAATACTACTGTATACTCTACAGTCAAGTATATAGTTTCTATTTACATAATTTCAGTCATACCACATTATTGTATCTTCACTTTTCCAGTTAGCATCAAATTATGAATACTTGATAGTTTCATTCTAGGCTTTGCAAACACTTTTTAATGAATCTCTACCATTCTATTGTATGGCTCTCAATGTAAACCATTCTCTTTTCTAAAGCTTAGGTTATTTCCAATTTTTCCTTCTCATAATGAGTTGAAATAATCACCTTCATCATAAATCTTGACCACATTTCTGATTCTTTTCTGACCGAATTCCTAGAAATAGGAGTGCCGAGTCAAACAAGGGAGACTCTTTAAAGGCTCTTATTAAATGGCCATCCAGAATGGTTGTACCAATTACCATGGCCCTGTGGCTCGCTCCGGCTCTCCTGGGGAAAACGAGTGGGTGAGTAGGAGGTGCAAGGAGCCGCAGCACCCCGGTCTGCAAGTCAGGCTACGACCAGATGGTGTTTCTGGCAGCCCAGCACGTGGGAGCTGGACAGGAGGCAGCTTACACTAATCTTTTATGTATCCTCTGGCTTTGATTATGAACTACCACAGAGCACACAGATATAAAGAGTCTTCTATACTTCTTTTAAAATAGGAAGTTGAGATTTTCATTGTATGGGGGAAAAGCGAGCTGTCTTCTAAGTGGGGAAGACTTTCCCTTCTCTATTGAGATCTGCTCACGGCTCTTCAGTAATTTATAGAAATTGGCTACTGAAACCTATGAGTGTCTCATTTTTATATATCAGAGAACCGTTTAATCTAGGGTTATTTATAGCAGCCTCTATTTATTGAATCCTAAGTGAGATAACCCGTAAAAAGCAGTTAGCACTCTGCTAGTCGCGTGGTAAATGCTCCGTAAACGGTGGTGTGTCTTAATAAGAGTATTAGCCTGCTTGATCCCAGAAATTTTACATACATTGTCTCATCCTTACCGCAGCCCATGTCGGAAAGGAAACAGAGGGTAAAGAAGTTAGTAACTGGCCTATGATCACACGCCTTGTGAGCGAAGGGGCAAGGTGTGAGTTCAGGTGTCTCTCCCTCCAAGCCCGTGCTCTTTCCATCAGACCTTAAACTCTGAGTTGGTTCTGGGTGACTTAGGAACTTATAGAGAAGCACTTGATGAGAAAAAGCAGTAACTATTTCTAATGCAAACAACATCAATAATAGTATGGGAAATCTAGGTGACAGAATGAGTCCCAGTGCTGAAATAAATAGTTTTATGTATCCTGTTCCGTCCGATCTCTCATCTGGTAGCAGTATAGGCAGAGAATACTGCTGATGGTTTTAGAGCCCTTGACTAAGCCTCTTGTAGCCTCAAGATCTCTCCTTTGTGTCCCTGCCTTGTCTCCCTGCTTCCCTCCCGCATCCAGTGATCACATCATCCTCCACCCGGGAGTACACAGTGATGGAACCCGAGCGGGATGGCACTGCCCCTTCTCACGTCCACACTTACCAGTGGCGCCAGACCATCACCTTCCAGGAGTGCGTCCACGATGACTCCCGGCCGGCCCTGCCCAGCACCCAGCAGCTCTCAGTGGACAGCGTGTTTGTCCTGTACAACCAGGAGGAGAGGATCTTGCGCTATGCTCTGAGCAACTCTATTGGTCCTGTGAGGGGTAAGAGGTGGCAGCTCAGACTGGGCGTCGTGTGTGTCTGCCTGCACGGCTCTCTCGGTGCTTTTGACATGTTGTTTTTCGTCTCTTACTCTCAGTAAGAAGAAGAAAGTTATGCTGAAATAGCTCCCGGCAGAAATAAACGTCTTGTCATTTATGATTCTTAGAAAACCTACCTGTCTCTGTTCTGCTAACCTAAGGCCTCCTCATTATTCCATTTGGGGTAGAGAAGAATGATAATCCTTGAGTTACCTTAAAGAGTAGACCATCCAAGGGCTGCAGCTGCCTATGGCTGGGCATTTATTTTTATCTTATTTTTTATTCTTTTCCATTATGATTTATTGCAGGATATTGACTGTAGTTCCCTGTGCTATACAACAGGACCTTGTTCTTTATCCATTCTCTATATAACAGTTTGCATCTTCTAACCCCAAACTCCCAATCCATCCCTGTCCTTCCCCCACACCCTTGGCAACCACAAGTCTGTTCTCTATGTCTGTGAGTCTATTTCTGTATCCTAGATAAGTTCACTTGTTGTTGTTTCCATGTCATAGATTGTTTCCGTGTCTTGGCCATTGTGAATAGTGCTGCCAGGGGTGCGTGTGTCTTTTTGAATTGTCTGGGTATATGCTCAGGAGTGGGATTGCTGGACCCTATGGTAGTTCTATTTTTAGTTTTTTGAGGAACCTCCATACTGTTCTGCATAGTGGCTGTATCAATTTACCTTCCCACCAACAGTGTAAGAGGGTTCCCTTTTCTCCACACCCTCTCCAGCATGTGTTGTTTGTAGATGTTTTGATGATGGCCATTCTGACCGGTGAGAGGTGGTACCTCATTGTAGTTTTGATTTGCGTCTCTCTGATGCTTAGCGATGTTGAGCATCTTGTCAGGTGCCTGTGGATGGCCAGGCATTTAAAACACTCTGATACTCACTGTGTGCCCAGGGCCTGGGGAAATCCTAATCAAATCTGCTGAAAGTCAGGCACGGAGCCTACAACGAGCTTTCTGCCCGGGGACGGCACATTGCGAGAGGCGGGGTCTAGTCTCGGGGTGCTTCTGGCTGCGTGGAAGGAGCTGCAGCTAGTGGGACAGCCCAGTGTCAGGTCTCACATCATCCAAATCTTTAAGCCCTAGGGGTTCTGTATGTTTGGGGTCTAGGTGTGAAGGTCTTTCTCTTTTTCAGTTATTTTTGATTCTCCCTCTGTACCCAGGTCACTTCTCCAGCTAGTCGAGTTTGTCCTCAGCTCCATAAAGCAGAAGGAGGGCAGGTGTCTGTCTCCTTCCTTTGACAGCTGTAGCTCCAGGCATCAGGGGTTGGCGTATTAAAAGGCCAGACAGTATCAATAAATATTTCAGGCTTTGCCAGCCGTGCAGTCTCTCAGTTCTGTGACTGTAGCACAAAAGGACCGTATGCAAGTGAATGGGTGTGGCTGGTTTCCAGTAAAACTTTATTTACAAAAACAGACAAATGTCCAAAGGGATGTAGTTTGCTGATCCCGCCTCAGGTGACCCCCAGGTGACTCAGGAGTCGGCGGGTTTTCTGGTCATCAGTCCTGCCTTACTTTCTGGGGTTTCTGGAGGAATAAGAGTTTCTGAATCCTCACTGGGTTTCAATGTCTCTGCCTTCACAGACGGCTCCCCTGATGCCCTTCAGAATCCTTGCTACATCGGCACTCATGGGTGTGACAGCAATGCAGCCTGTCGCCCCGGCCCCGGGACCCAGTTCACCTGCGAGTGTTCCATCGGCTTCCGGGGAGACGGACAGACCTGCTACGGTACAGTCGTCCACTCTGACTTGGTGGTGGTGGGCAGTGGGGTGGGGGGGCTGCAGAAACAGATCCTGTACAGCAGAGGGGCGAGGAAGAGGCAGCACTGGTGAGATAAACACTGATGGTCACGCTCAGTGTTCGCTCCGTGATGTTAGGGGTCCTGGCCCTTCCTTCATCTGGTCAGATGCCCTGACTCTAAGCAGCAGAGTAGAATTTATAAGGCCACACTCCACTTCACGTCGAGAATACATGGGCTTAAAGGAGGGGAAAGTCAGCGCTGTTTATAACACACATAATATGACTACAACTGTGATGTACCCAGGCATTGTTGTGTTAGGTGCTTCACAAACACTAACTGATTTAATTCAGCAACGCTCATGAGATAGATTCTTTCATTTCTGTCTTTCAAAAATTATTTTTAATTGTGGTAAAATGGACATAATATAAAATTGATCATTCTAACTCTTTTGAAGTGTACGGTTCAGCAGCATTAAGTACATTTACATTGTTGTGTGACCATCCCCACCATCCATCTCCACAACTCTTTTCATTTGCAAAATGGAAACTCTGTTCCCATTAAATAACAACTTCCCATCCCTCCCCTCCACCGCCAGCCCCTGGCAACCACCATTCCATAACACTTTCTACAAATCTGATGATTCTAGGTAACTCATGTAAGTGGAATCATACAGTATTTGTCCTTTGCTGTATCTGGCTTCTTTCACTTAGCATAGTGGCCCCAAGGTTCATCCATGTTGGAGCCTGGGTCAGAATCTCCCTTTTTCTGAAGGCTGCGAACTATTCCATTGCATACACATACTCTTTTTTCTTTTTAATCCATTCATTTGTCTATAGGCACTTGGGTTGCTTCAATTCTTTTTCTGTCGTGAATTATGCTGCTATGAACATGGGGTACAAATATCTGTTTGAGACCCTGCTTTCAACTCTTTTGGGGATATACCCAGAAGTGGAATTGCTGGGTCACATCAATTCTGTGTGTGTTTTTTTTCGAAGAACCGTCATAGTGTCTTCCCCAGCAGCTGCACCATTTTATATCCCATCGCCAGTGCACAAGGGCTGCAATTTCTCCGCATTCTTGCCAACACTTGTTTTGTTTTTTGGATAGCGGCCATCCTAATGGGTGGGAGGTCTATTCCTGTTTTTACAGATGAGCCGGGGACCTTAGAACGTTGGACCTTGAATCTCTGACTCAAGTGCGTATATTATACTGTCTTCACTGTACTTATTTTATTGCTTATGATTTCACTTTAAATACTTTCACGTAGACAGATTGATATTTATGTTTGTTACTAAATTTTAATCCACCGCCAAAAGGCGGTTAGTTGACTCCTGACTCCATGAAGAGTCCATATAGCAGAGGCAACTAGGGTAAGAATGTCAGAGCTTCCTAAACCTGCCACAGGGGCTCACCAGCAAATGCAAGGAGTGCTAGAAGTAAGCTTCCCTAGTGAAATGGGGGGCGTGCACATGTCTTTTTGGCCAGAATGATGAGCAGCCCCCTTGCATGACTGGGGCATAAGAATCTGGGGAGCCCAGCAGCCTTGGAATTTGGGAACGATGCCTTGGGTCTGGAATCCGTTGAATTGAATCCATTGGATGCCTCCAATGAATGGCAGCTTTAGTGTGCTGATTTCACGTGAAGGTTAGCAGATCCTGCTGCTGGGGTATGGCTGCAGTTACTTCAGAGTGAAATTTATGTGAGGTGCTCATTGGAACGTCTGAAAGGATGGAGAGCAGGGACTGGACTTACGGGAACAGCTTGTACCACTGTTTAGCCGGCTCGCTGAGGACTTGGTCCGTGTGGTAGAATTCAATCTGAGACTCGCTTCCCTTGTAACGTACCACTGGGCAGGGGACATAGTTCCTACTCACCTCTGATCATCAGAGTTCCCCCGGTGTTTCCCCAAAGAGCCCAACAGTCTTGAATGGCTAAATTGGCTCAGGCCACTTTGAAACTGTGATACTGTGTGTGTGTGAGCAGAGACCTCCCAGGCCATGGTGATGGTGATGGACACCACGAAGGGATGAGGTGCCCCCATTTCTCCAGCGGAAGCCTATGCCTCCTTAGTCTTTATGTAGCTGTGCTTCAGCTTCATAAGCCAACTGAATACAGTAAGTCCCCTACATACAAGCCTTCAAGTTGCGAACCTTCAAAGCTGCAAATGTGCATTTGCGTGTCCCGTCATGTAAGTTAGTTCACGTGTCTGGTGTACATTGTCACGTGTGTGCATCCTCTATAAGTGGTTGTGCTTTTGTGTACTTTACTGTACAGTACTGTATAGAGTACGGGAGTACAGTATCTTTGTTTCAAGTCCAGATGTCCGGAAGCATGCGTAAAATCAGCGGTATATAGATGCTTGTGGTAGTTGGGTACCTAGCCTAAGTTTGCTGGACTTACGAACAAATAGGACTTAAAAACGCACTCTCGGAATGGAACTCATTCGTATGTAGGGGAATTACTGTATTAGTAGAACGTGGAGCTACCCCAACCTGCTGCCCCATAACCTCTGGCTAATTCTGCTTTTGGTGCCTGAGCTTGTGGTGGGACTGCTTGATTCACTTTCCCAGGGCACAACCAGCCATGCTTTATGGATGGAATCTGTTGCTATCGTGGAAACCCCTCCGATGTGTTGGCCCAGGAAGACAGGCGTTTGTGCGCGCTTGCTTTTGCCCTGGCAGATTTGCACCATGGAATGTGGGTATATTCCTAGTCAGGCTACTTTCTGTTCTGGGTCACGAGAATAAGCCTCGTAGCGTTAATGCATTGAGACACCGGGCTGTTGATAGGAAATTGCATTAAGCAGATCACTTCACATATTATTTTGACCTGGAAAGTGCCTCTGAAGAGGATGAGGGTGAGCCTTTGTCATTCAGTGTGTGTAGCGTTGATATAATGATAGATGACATTCAAAGTAAGGCTGGGCTTGATTAGACACTGCAGAGTGACCCTGCGAGCTAATTTGGAGATTTCCAGTTGAATCACAAGAGCTCTGGTGCCTGACAGAATGGCTTCCCTATATTTCTCAGTTGGGAGGCTGTAAGAGAGGGTTTTGCACAGTCTCTCATTGAGTGCGCACAAGGCATTTAACAAATAAATCCTGGGATGCTTCTCCAATAAGAGCCTGGTGTTTATGAAAAGGACACATTTTAGAGAAACTTAGAGTTGTTGAGAAGTAGCCACTCTGAAAAAAAGTCGAAAAGGACGCAGTGATTACAAGAATAATCCAGGATTTTCCTGTTGGGTTAGGGAATGATTTATGTGAAAGGAAACCTCTTCCCAGTGAAGACGTTGACCAGATCATGACTAATAAGAACAATAATCTTCAAGCAGATATTGTGATCTTTTATAAGGAACAGTTATCACTAGTTCACGGTTTCTACTAAAGAATGGATTAGAGTCCTAGCCTCCAATTACAGAGGGGAGGGTTTAAATTAGGCATTAGGAAGTATTTCCAAACTGTAAGGACCGTGAAATAATAGCAGGGAGATGGCTAGGGTTTTGCTCTGAAAGAGAAGGAGTCGCCCAGCTTGGATTTTATGTGTAGACCTTCCAAGATTTTATGTGTAGACATTCCAAAATGGAGGTGGGGGTAGTGCTAGGGGACCGTCCCCTCCCTCATCCCACGGGCCCCCAGGTCCTGTTTGCCGTGGTTCTCCAGGTAGGGTGTGCCGGATGAGCATCCTTCCAATCACCTAAGAAGCTTTCTTGAAACACGCAGTTTCCCTTTCCATAAACCTTCTAGGGGTGGAATGAAGCTTGGAAAATTGCCCCTGGTGATTGGGTTCTGTCCCTTTGATTGGAAACTGCTGCTCTGTGCTCTCGTGCTTTGGCAGTTGAGCCTCAGCCGTGGATCCCTGCAGTTTGCACAGCGTGTCCAGACATCTGGCCTGTAGTGTCCTCTGAGAGCTGTAGTGCAGAACACAGTGAAGCAGAATGATCTTTTTCTCCCGTGTTGTTGAAGCAGCAGCTGGTGGATGGAGCTGGAAAGTCCACACTTGCTGAATATCCCTCCACCCCCATCCCAGCTCCAGCTGGTTAAGAGGCTGCCTTGGGAGGGGCTTTGTTCTGTAACCTTCCAGCTGTGCCTGGAGCCATAGTCTGGTCTGAGACCTTTTTTTTTTTTTTAACTGCAGTATAGTTGATTTACAGTGTTGTGTTAAGTTCTGCTGTACAGCAAAGTGACTCAGTTATACACATATATACGTTCTTTTTTTATATTCTTTTTCATTATTGTTTATCGCAGGATACTGAATATAGTTCCCTGTGCTATACAGTAGGACCTTGTTGTTTATCCATTCTAAACGTAATAGTTTGCATCTACTAACCCCAGACTCCCAGTCCATCCCTCTCCCTCCCCCCCCTTGGCAACCACAAGTCTGTTCTCTATGTCTGTGTGTCTGTTTCTGTTTTGTAGATAGGTTCATTTGTGCCAAATTTTAGATTCCACATATAAGTGATATGAGATCTTGTACCTTTTTTATTATTATTTATTTATTTATTGGCTGTGTTGGTTCTTCCTCGCTGCGTGTGGGCTTTTCTCTTGTTGCAGCGAGCAGGGGCTACTCTTCGTTGCGGTGCGTGGGCTTCTCACCGTGGTGGTTTCTCTTGTTGCAGAGCACGGACTCTAGGTGCACAAGCTTCAGTAATTGTGGCATGTGGGCTCAGTAGTTGTGGCTCACGGGCTTTGTTGCTCCGCGGCACGTGGGATCTTCCCGGACCAGGGCTCGAACCCGTGTCCCCTGCATTGGCAGGCGGATTCTTAACCACTGCGCCACCAAGGAAGCCCCGAGATCTTGTATCTTAAACACGTCACAGAAACTTACGTTGCAGTGTAGTTTCAAAAGCTGAATGCCATTTGGTTTGGGTTTTTTTCTGAGTATAGGTCCAACTACGGGGCTGAAGGGGCAAAAATGCCTGTCTTGTGCAATATAGTCCAAGAAGCCAGTAGGGCTTTTGCCTCACCAGTGAAGAGACCGGCTGGACTGGCCATCGGAGGTGGAGCATGAGGAAGATTCACGTGATGGAATTGAGGAGGGGCAGCTGAGAGGGGGAGGGGGTTGTGTGGTCTCAGCCACTATAAAATCTTCCTCACACGCATCTGCAAGAGTTCTAAAAATGCCAGAGGTACCTGTGCACTCTGAGAGTGAGGTTGGCACAGAAGGATCTTGTGTGACTGTATTTATTTCAATCCATCAGTGGACAGGTGACCCAGGTGATGACAGAATAGCTTGATTTCTTATCTGGGCCAACCAGCCTTCCTGTAGTGGTAGCCACAGACTGGCCCCCAGTGCCAGTGGCCACCTGAGGGCTACGTTCCTAGAATCGGAACACCCCTGTGGCTGGTAGTGTAGGATAATAATAATAGGTGCATTTCTTTTTTTTTTTTTAATTTCTTCTTATTGTTTGGCCGCACCCCGTGGCATGCAGGAGCTTAGTTTCCCAACCAGGGATCAAACCCGTGCCCCCTGAATTGGGAGTGTGGAGTCTTAACCACCGGCTGGCCCGGGAAGTCCCAATAGGTACATTTCTCGAGCAGGCTAGGCTTACATCCATTTTCTGTAATCTTCAGTAGAACCCCTCAAGATGAATAGTAGCGTGAGTACTCACCAATGGGGAAACTGAGGCAGAGGAGTGAGGCAACTTGCCCGGGACCACACAAGCTGGTAAGGAAAGGAGGCAGGATTTGAACCTAGCTGTGTCCAGCTCCGGAGCATACGTTCCTTTGTTCCAGTCACCCCACGCGATGGCCACAGTATTGTCCTGTGGGAGAGCATCACTCACAATCTTATGAGTTAATGGTTTTCCTGTTAGTGCATTAAGCGCAGGATAACATTCCAAGATTCACAGTTAGGCTTTAAACGGTCCCACTTTGCTTTGTCGGTATCGTTGGAGAAAGGAAATATTTTTGAACAAGAGCATATTTAATTACGTTTTGTAGTTCAGGAACCTTATTCAGAGTCTGGAGACTTGTCTGCACGTCTTTCTAACACGTATTTGCCCATCTGATGTTAGTGGGCGCCAGGCTCAGCAACTAACTCCAAAAGGCAGGGCGGGTTGGGCGGGGAGCGGGGAGTACACATTTATTTAGGAGGAGGGCCTTCGGATCACTCTCAAATTATGCACAGAAAAAAAGATTTCTTTAACATCATTTTTGGAACATAAAAAGGTGTGTTTTAAAGTGGATCCGTTTGCATGCCAAAATGCTTTCTATTTTATTATGTTTAGTGGTGTTTGAAGAGGTGTTTTTTTTTTTAAGAGTCTGCATTCAAACAAAAATTTGGGAGGAATTCCCTGACAGTCCAGTGGTTAAGACTTGGCGCTTACACTGCAGGGGGCCTTGGTTCGATCCCTGGTCGGGGAACTAAGATCCCCCAAGCGGAGCGGCGAGGCCAAAAATAAATAAATCAATAAATAAGTCTTAAAAACATTTTTTTTGCCGTAGATATTGACGAATGTTCAGAGCAGCCCTCGGTGTGTGGGAGCCACGCAATCTGCAATAACTACCCAGGAACTTTCCGATGCGAGTGTGTGGAGGGTTACCGGTTTTCAGAGGAGGGAACGTGTGTGGGTAAGTTCTGTGGGTGACTTTTCAACACGAGTAATTCACATGACGTATGTCAGCACCTGTGTGAATGGTATTGCCCCAGGTAGTTGTCCTGGCTGAGATGGAAGGTTCCCTGTACTGTTGGGGAGGACAGTTTACAAAGGTGAATCAGACTTCATTCCTTCCCTCCGACTGCCTGGAGAGTCACAGGTACAAGGAATAAGCAGTGTTGCCTGTCTACACTGGTAATACCCTTCCCTTCTTATAAAATTCCTTTTAATTCTTTCCATTATTCTTTTAATAGCTATTCAAACAATTAGACATGTCTCTCCTTATAATTAGTGGCCTTGGGATTCACGTGGAGGGAACACCTTATAGGCATTTGTGTCATTACCTGCCTTCGATTGAATTCTTCCTGATTGACATCTAAAACTCCATTCGGAGCCTTTCTATTTACGGATTTCCATTTTACAAGCCCCAAGTACTAGCATAACTTCATAGCCTATCAAAGTTAGAAGTTAAGCCTAATTATGCTTTAGGTTGCTCATGATTTTGGTGATGATGGTGATGGGCCAACTCCAAAGAGCCAGATTGTTTAAATTTCCCCACTTTTTCCGACTGCTGCAGTTTGACCTGTTGTTTCCAAGAATTTCAAGTTCAAAGATTCTTGGAGATTTCCAGGTCTGGAGGGCAGCATGCTAAAGGGGCCATCTGAACTGAACATTTCTTCCCAATTTAAAACAGATTCCTCTTTTACTGCCTCAGTGAACCAAATCCTTGTCCTTTCCTTGCTGTTTACTAAACCCTAGCATGCTTTCTGTTTGCTCTGTCTTGAAATTCAGATGAGGCCGCCAAGGTCCCAGGGTGAGATGGTGTCTTGAGGGCGGAGGGAACAGGCCGTTCTCATATTTTGAGTATGACCCAAACATCTGTGAACTGAGAGACAGCCAGTCCCCTTTGCACAGAGCTGAGATTTCAGCTCTGCTAAAGTTACTTCTTCTTTTTTTTTCCATAAAGAACAATTTCTGTGAATTTGGCCTGACTTCCTTCTCTGCTTTTTGAGACGAAGCAGATTCAAAGATCTGTTTTCTGTGGCAGCACCGTTTGCATTATATTTCGGCTCAAGCTTTGGTGGTGGATTCCTTACCCCTTGGGTGGTGACGTGGACAGTCCTGGGGCAGACGTGTGTGAGGCATGTTGTGTCCTCAGTTTCTGTCTCCAGCCATTCCTGGGATCCACCCTCACGGAAGGGCTAGGGTGGGGTGCAAGACAGGTGGTGGGCAAACGTCTACTCCCAGGCATTTGATTTTGAGGAAGACAACCTCTCTGGGCCTCAGTTCCTCACCTGTAAAATGAGGTGATTAGACTGCATCATGGGCTTCCTGTGTCCCGTGGAGCCCTGGGAGATGCCCCAGGATCTGCCAGTGGGGATACAAGGACTATTTCCTTTTCCTGTATATCAATTTCTGAGTAAGATTTTGTTTGAATAATGGATTCCCCCCTCTCAGAAGCAAGTGTGAAAACCACCTGAAGATCATTAAGTTCCACCAAGACCTGGCATCGAGGTTTCCTGATTCTCCCCCTGCCCGTGGCCCCCTGTGCAATTCCATCCCACTTGGCTTTTGGCCTCTTTTAATTGGCTCCTTTGAGACTCAGCTCATAGAGAGATGGCTCACTGGGAGAAACCAAGTCTGCCTGAACGCATTCACACACAGAGTCCGGCTCCTCACTGGATAATTTACTGGTCAGTTTCACTCTCCTGGAATTCCTTGTTAAAGCTACGTCCTGGGTTGAAGCACAGGCTGGGACCGATGTCTGTCAGGTCAGAGCAGGGAAGCGTGAGGAAAGAATCTGGATGCTTGTCTGTGTCCTGACAACTGTGAGGGGCTGGGCGTATGGATGGCCAGAGGTGACTGTCTTTCCATGAGGATGGGTATCCATTAGGGGAGGGGCTGCGTTGTGGATTTCCATCTTTGTCATTTTCTGCAAGCCTGTGACTTTCTCTTTTCCACTGGGTGCAAACTTTTAGTTAATTGGAATGTGCAAAGTATGCTGACGCAAAGGAAAAGAGCCTCAGCTGACCTGCAAATCACCTCTATGTGTAGATACAGTTGCCGCCTGTGATACGTGACCCGTACGGAGCATGGGCAGGTTGGGACCCCGAGTTGTACAGTGCACGGCACCATGCACCTGCCCGTCGGTCGGGGGAACAGGGCTGGGCTTCAGCTAAAGGCTCAGCCTGGCTCACCCAGCGTTCCTGTTCTCCCTCCCTCTCCTGTCATGTTGTTAGGAAAAATTACTGTGAATCATTCATCTCTGTGATCTTTTTCTCAGAACTTAAAGTAACTAGAGGCTGTGAAACCACTCCCCTAAAGGTTCTTTATTCCCCGCCCTTTTCTCTCCTTGTAACACGTGGCTTCTTTCCCTCGTTTTGTCCTTCCTTCTTGGCATCACCTCCCTTCTCCGCGTTGTCTCATTTCCTGGCCCCAGCCAGCCTTGCAGGTGTCTCTCGGGGACCAATGTCACATGGGGTGGCAGCATCTCAGGGCAGTTCCTCGGCTCTGCCCATGCCAGGTCACAGTCCAGGGTTCTCTTCAGAAATGCAGGAGCTAGAAAAGTAAAACCCCAACTGAACATGTAATTGTAATTAATTTTTTAAAGTTAATTTTTATTGGAGTATAGTTGCTTTACAACGTGTTAGTTTTTGCTGTACAGCAAAGTGAATCAGCTATACGTATACATATATCCCCTCTTCTTTGGATTTCCTTCCCATTTAGGTCATCACAGAGCACTGAGTAGAATTCCCTGTGCTATACAGTAGGTTTTCACTAGTTATCTATTTTATACAGAGTAGTGTGTATATGTCAATCCCAATCTCCCAATTCATCCCACCACCACCTCCACCACCCCCACCACTTTCCCCCCTTGGTGTCCATGTGTTTGTGCTCTACATCTGTGTCTCACTTTCTGCCCTGCAAACCGGTTCATCTGTACCATTTTTCTAGTTTCCACATATATGCGTTAATATACGTTATTTGTTTTTCTCTTTCTGACTTACTTCACTCTGTATGACAGTCTCTAGATCCATCCACGTCTCTACAAATGACCCAATTTCGTTCCTTTTTATGGCTGAGTAATATTCCTTTGTATATATGTGCCACATCTTCTTTATCCATTCGTCTGTCAATAGGCATTTAGGTTGCTTCCATGACCTGGCTGTTGTAAGTAGTGCTGCAATGAACATTGGGGTGCATGTCTCCTTTTGAATTATGGTTTTCTCTGGGTATATGCCCAGTAGTGGGATTGCTGGGTCATGTGGGAATTCTATTTTTAGTTTTTTAAGGAACCTCCATACTGGTTTTAAATCCCATTTTGAGCCTGATTTTCTGTCCTCTCCAAAACTTTCCCCTCCCTCCCACCCTGTACCCCCTGCTAGTTGACAGGCAGGGTGAGAATTGTAGGAAATTGCCAGCCTGCGGGGTTAGGAGCCTTTGAGGGAAGCACAGCTGGATGTGCTGGTGGCCCCTCTTGTGTAAATCAGTGAAAAGGTCTCCTTTGTGTTGTTGTATATTTTGCTTAAAAATATACACTGCCAAACGTAAAATTGATAGCTAGTGGGAAGCAGCCGCATAGCACAGGGAGATCAGCTCGGTGCTTTGTGTCCACCTAGAGGGGTGGGATAGGGAGGGTGGAAGGGAGATGCAAGAGGGAGAGGATATGGGGATATATGTATACACATAGCTGATTCACTTTGTTGCACAGCAGAAACTAATACAACATTGTAAAGCAATTCTACTCCAATAAAGATGTTAAAAAAAATAAAGAAAAAGACAAAAAATGCTTTGTATACTTTGAAAATGAAAAAGGTAGAACTAAATTGCTTGGAGTTGTAAAGTTCTAAAGCTTCCCTCAGAAGAAAATTGCTCTGGCGTGAAAAATGGTCTTACATAAAGGAAAACGTGATTTAAAAAATTAAATTATAGGGGCTTCCCTGCTGGCGCAGTGGTTAAGAATCCGCCTGCCAATGCAGGGGACATGGGTTAGAGCCCTGGTCCGGGAAGATCCCACATGCCACGGAGCAACTAAGCCCGTGCACCCCAACTACTAAGCCTGCGCTTTAGAGCCCGCGAGCCACAGCTATTGCAGCCCGCACACCTAGAGCCCGTGCTCCACAACAAGAGAAGACACCACAATGAGAAGCCCGCGCACCGCAACGAAGAGTAACCCCTGCTTACCGCAACTAGAGAAAGCCTAGGGAAAGCAACGAAGACCCAATGCAGCCAAAAATAAATAAATTAATAAATTAAAAAAAACCTAAATTATAAACTACCTTTTTCTAGAAAGGGTTTGAGGATTATAGAAGCATAGGTGTGGGAATTCCCTGGCGGTCCAGTGGTTAGGACTCTGCACTTTCACTGCCATGGACCCGGGGCTCAGTTCCTGGTTGGGGAACTGAGATCCTATAAGCCAAGCGGCTTGGCCAAAAAAAAAAAAAAAAAAAGAAGCAAAGGTGAAGGTGATGGCAGGGCAGGGGACATTAGGACCTACCCATGTTGCCAAGGGTGGGGCACAATGAGGCTGGAGCGAACACAATGTGTAAAATGGTCACTTATGCACTCTAATGACATGAATATTTGATGGAAGAGAAGTGAGACTCCTTTCCTGGTTGTTCTGTCTGGGTATATTTCCCCTACATTTTTTTTGGTCCCAATTCTCCGAGAGTGTCCCTTTCACACTTTGCGAGCTGAAGGAGTTGGGGGAAAGAGGACCCTGGAGAGACGAAGAATGTTAGAAACGATGAAAGGTGAGAGAAGACAGGAGCGGCCCAAGGAAACAGTGTGTCCTTGGTTTGGTTCAGTGTAATCTGGGCTACTGTTGTCTGGAAAGAAATTTGGACCACTTGTAGCAATTTAAAATCCAGTAACCCTTTGGCCCACAGACTTGGTTCCATGGTCCCTGTCCCATGGGAGTTAGTTAACAGTCCAACTTCAGGAGCCTAAACTACTGAGTCCACAGGCTGGGCCTCCATCCACCAATACGGTACTTTGCTAACCTCTCATGGGCGCAGACCTTTGAAGAGGATCCTCTTCTTTACCTGTCCCCTGACAGTGCTTGGAGCTCTCTCTGCCGAAGCACTTGAGGCAGGATGAACTGGAGTTAATCTTGGGAGGACTCATTGAGGCTACAGTTGAGGAGTCCTCCTGTATCCAGGATAATCTAAACCCTGAGGGCCTCCTTGCAGGAAGAAAGTGTTCTGTTCTGGCATCGTGAGGGCCAGGACTCTGACCTGGGCCTTAGAGCTTTAAGACCAGAAGTTAAAGTGCCTTACAAACCCCAGAGTATCTGAACCAGCTGTTGGAAATCACCCCCTAGACCTTAGTCCTTGACTTTCATCTTGAGGCAGCAGCACAAGATGGGGTATGATTTTCTAGCCTCTATGTCACATGCCTACTTCCTACAACCTCATTCTCTGAGTCTTGTCATCAGGACCCTTTAGAAAATAATAGTCCCATCGACCGGGCCTCCCCATGCTTGGCAAGCTGGAAGTCATTCCTATTCTACAGGGGAAGAAATTGTGGCTCCGAGAAGTCATATTTACCCAAAGCCATAGGGTGGCCTCATGCACCTCGTAGAAACCCAGGGCTGCCCACCCCAGAGGCCCACAGTCATTCTACCATCCCCGTCTCACTTCCCTGGGAAAGTTTATTTCACCTTCCTTGGTGGGACGTGGGTGACTTTGGCATTCGTAGTGAATATTCCACCCGCCCAGTGAGCCGAGGGCAAAGATACCGTGGAAGTCTCAGATCCTCAGCTCCAAACGCTCCACCAACAGAGGTGCCACGGGAAGCGTGTCTACCTGCAGATTCCACCTCCACATCCAGATGAAGGGAAAGTTGGGTTTCGGGGACCAGGTGTGGAGAGTGGCCTGAGACGGAGCCCTGGGGCGAAGCTGAGGTCGAGAGCCAGGCCGGTTGACCCCCTGCAGTGGCAGGCTGCGAAGACTTATCAGAGGTGGGATCCAGGTGGGAGGAAACAGGAGGAGAGCCAGGGGTACCATCCAGCGGGGAGCAGGGATGAACCTGAAGAGATGTCTGGAGGTCTGGGGTCCAGACATGGTCCACCTCAGTGGACTACACTGCTTGGAAGGGCCCTGGGACTGCTCAGGGGACTCTTCCAAACATTGCGTGTCAACCTTTTGTCTGAAGCTGTCGTGGACCAGCGCCCCATCAACTACTGTGAGACTGGCCTTCATGACTGTGACATCTCTCAGCGGGCCCAGTGCATCTATTTGGGAGGCTCCTCCTACACCTGCTCCTGTCTGCCAGGCTTCTCTGGGGATGGCAGAGCCTGCCAAGGTACGTGGTCACTCTGACTTTCCTCCCTGTG
The DNA here is from genome assembly GCF_039906515.1 of Pseudorca crassidens. Lineage (NCBI taxonomy): Eukaryota > Metazoa > Chordata > Mammalia > Artiodactyla > Delphinidae > Pseudorca > Pseudorca crassidens. The sequence goes on from NC_090311.1 coordinate 78,413,332, forward strand.
TAACCTGAAAAAATTCCCTGGGTGATACTTACCACATGCTAATTACTGACTCAACTCCAAATTCAAGAGAATTCTTCTCGGGCTTCCCTGGTGGCGCCATGGTTAAGACTCTGCCTGCCAATGCAGGGGATAAGGGTTTGATCCCTGGTCCGGGAAGATCCCACATGCCGCAGAGCAACTAAGCCCGTGCGCCACAACTACTGAGCCTGTGCTCTAGAGCCCGTGAGCCACAACTACTGAGCCCATGTGCCACAACTAGTGAGCCCCTGCGCCTAGAGCCCGTGCTCCGCAACAAGAGAAGCCACCGTGATGAGAAGCCCGTGCACCGTAACGAAGAGTAGCCCCCGCTCGCCCCAACTAGAGAAAGCCCGAGCAGCAATGAAGACCCAACACAGCCAAAAAATAAAATAAAATAAAATTAAAAAAAAAAAAGAATTCTTCTCTCAACTCTGTTGAGTAGATGGGCTGTATTTTGTATCTCTAGTAATTTGAATTATGTGTTTTCTTTGGGGGGCTGTTCTCATTGGGGAAGACACTTGTCCTCCCTGTACCATTTTGTTCCATGTCACTTGCTCGTTCAGGCAATAATTAAACACCTGCTGTCTGCTAGGGACTGAGGAGATTGTTTGTCTTTCATGAAAAGACAAACAATCCTTACACACATGGAGCTTAAAGTCCAGCCTTTTATTTAATAAGATACATACAGTCATTCACCTGGCCTGCTCTAACCTTGTGTTCCAAAAATGTGAAGTCCCCTTTTTGAATAAATGACTTCAGATGCAGAGAATAAATGGTTCCACAAAATTCAGACCTCAGATCAGTCCATTGTTGGCAGCCAGGGTGCTCTTAGAGATAATTTTAAGTGAAATAACTCTGAACACCGTTCCCCGGTCCCCTGGTTTGCAAAATTACTTAACGTTACACCATGGAGTATTTCTGGAAAGTCCAAGCTTCTCTAAGAGATTATAATTTCTGAAATACTTTCTCTTTGTTACTGAACATGTGAATTTTCTCTGGTCTTTGAGATTTTTCTGTCAAGCCGTTAATCACCTGTCTCCAAACTCAGACATTTCTGAAGCTCTCGTTTATGATGAGAAGGAAATAATGAAAAAAGATCCTCTCGTTTTTCCTTTTGCTTGATTTTTCTTGAAAACATCAAAGTGAAACACATTTGTAAATACACTGGATAGAAATTGAGGAGTTAGTGTTTTGATAATTAATGTTTGATGAGTTCCTAAATCACTGTTCCCAGATCAGAAACTGAGTCCCCAGAAGTTGAGCAAGTGGCTTATATTATTCTGGAAACTAGGAATTCTAGAAGGAATCTCACTATCCCCGGGCTTGGTGGCTGTCTTGCAGATGTGGATGAATGCCAGCTAAGCCGATGCCACCCTGATGCCGTCTGCTACAACACTCCAGGGTCCTTCACGTGCCAGTGCAAACCTGGTTATCAGGGAGATGGCTTCCATTGCGTGCCTGGAGGTAAGTTGTCGGGGACGTTTGGAGTTGGTGGGTCATTGCCTTGTCTATGAGTACTGAGTACATGGCCCTGGGAGAGAAGGCGAGGTGGGGACGTGGGAGGCTCCGTGGAGAGTTGAGGTGGGTGATCAGAGCACAGCTGCGGTGTTGAGCATGCGGGTTGCACACTGCACAACTCTGGGGGTCCCACACCTGGACCAGAACTGTGCTGGCAGCCTGGAGGCTGGTCATCCCTGTGACTTGAGCAATACAGGGTAAGAACTGGTCTGTATTAGGGTTCTGCAGAGAAACAGAACTAATGGATGTGTGTGTGTGTGTGTGTGTGTGTATATATGTATGTGTGTGTGTGTATATATATATATATATATATATATATATATATAGCGAGAGAGAGAGAGAAATATATTTATTTATATATAAAGAGATTTATCAGAAGGAATTGTCCCACACAACTATAGACGTTGGCAAGTCCCAGGGGTTGTAGTTGGCAAGCTGGAGACCCAGCCAGTGTCTGAATCCAAAGGCAGGAAGAAGCTCATGTTCCATCCATAGGTCACCAGGAGGGGAGAATTCCTTCTTACTCAGGGAAGGGTCCACCTTTGTGTTCAATTCTGCCCCTCCACTGATTGGCTGAGGCCCACCCACCTAAGGGAAGTCCATCTGCTTTACTCAGTCTACAGAGTGAAAGGTTAATCTCAGCCAGAAACACCCTCAGAGAAACACCCAGAATAATATTTGACCAAATATCTGGGCACCCTGTGGCCCAGTCAAGTTGACACCTAAAATTAACCATCACAAATTGCTAAGAGTCACGGGGAATGGTGCTGGGGTGGGGTGGAGGTGAAGGGCCACCAGTCGTGGGAAGAGGCAGGCTGAGGACTCCGCAGAGTTGGGTGTGCCACCTATTACACCTGGACTGTGCAGCTTCTAAAGTTGAGAATTTTTTTGTTTTTTAGATGTTGGGGGTAGGAGTTTATTAATTAATTAATTTATTTTTGCTGTGTTGGGTCTTCGTTTCTATGCGAGGGCTTTCTCTAGTTGTGGCAAGCGGGCGCCATTCTTCATCGCGGTGCACGGGCCTCTCACTATCGTGGCCTCTCGTTGCGGAGCACAAGCTCCAGATGCGCAGGCTCAGTAGTTGTGGCTCACGGGCCTAGTTGCTCCGCGGCATGTGGGATCCTCCCAGACCAGGTCTCGAACCCATGTCCCCTGCATTAGCAGGCAGATTCTCAACCACTGCGCCACCAGGGAAGCCCTAAAGTTGAGACTTTTGTGGTATCTCATTAGATCATGAGGATAATGATAGCCCTAGTTCAGTACCTGGAATGATCCTGGAACTTAGGAGGCACTCAACAAATGCTGTTGGATGAATACGTATAATTAGCTGCCATTTGCATGAAGGCTACTGTGTGCTGGGTGCTTTACCTACACTATTTCATGTAATGTTCATAATCATCTCTTTAAAGTAAGTACTATTACTATTTCCATTTACATAGAGGATGCTAAAACGCAGAGATAAAAGCACAATCAAGGTCCCAGGGGTAGTAAGTCCTAGAACTAAGTCTCAAACCCAGGTCTGCCCGATGGACTCCAGCCTGGATTCAGTTCCTGAAATCACATGGTACCCTGTCATGAGATTAAGGATGTATCTGATGCCTCCGACTGCAGTTAGCCAGTTGAGTTGTTACTTATTTTAATTGCTGCTGCTGTTGTTGGCAAAATATATTTATGCCACTGTCAATGTTTCAATAAGAGATACATGGAAATTTCCATTTCATCACTTTTTTGAGCAATTACAAGCTATTTCAATGTCTGCCTCCCTTCACTAGCCTTGAGTGCCTTGAGCATAGGGTGCCTGTGCACTTTATTTTCATGTCCCCAGTATCCTGTGGAGTACGTGGCCTCTGTTGGGGCTCATAGCTCTTTATAGTTGTTGAGGAAATAAACGAATGCACCTCTCCTACTGGCAGTGTATAATAGTATTGATAATTATTTATTCGCACTCTCAACAGGACTGGGTGTGACCAGTTTTTAGGATAATTGACCATCTAAAAGGAGAAGAATATCAGATTAAAGTTTAAATTTCGATATACAATACTACATATTGCTGGTCTAAATTGTTTTCTTCTGCTTAGGACTGGACTCAACAAACTATGACTTGCAGGTCAAATCTGGTCCACTGCCTGTTTTTGTAAATAAAGTTTTATTGGAACACTCATACTCTAGTTTATGAATAGCCTATGGCTGCTTTCATTCTGCAAAGACAGAGGTCAGTAGTTGTGGTAGAGGCTGTAAAGCCTGAAATATTTACTACCTGGCCCTTGACGAAAAAGTTTGCTGATCCCCAGCCTAGATGAACCCAGGCAGGATCAACCTTTTGTTCCTGAAATTATGGGTAAAAGACACGGCTCTCCCCACAGATTCTGATAGGCAGGTTACATAGAGAAAAGTTCATGATAATTTGAGTTAAGACATTCCAGCAGCTATTAAAAATGACTAAGGCATTATCTCCTTAGGCTTCCTTCACATCTCCAGTTCAAAAGGAAGCAGATGTTTCATTTTTTATTTTTGTTCTTTTAACCCGACACCTCGCCCCATTTTCGAGGCTCTATTGACTAAACAGAAACAAACCCAGACCTATAGTCTGGGATACAAAAATGGGACAAGGATAAAACCGATCAGAGTTCTTTGCTAGGATTATTTAGGTATTTAATCCTGTTTTCTTAAGAAATTCAACATCTATTTATATGCTCGAGAGAGAATGTACACTAGAAATATATGTGTCCATCGAGTATCGTTCATAACAGAAAAAAAAAATCTAAGTGATTACCAGCAGGAGGAATGGACAAATGAGTCTGGGTACAATTCATACCATGAAATAATATACAGGAGTTAAAATGAGTGAACTAGAGTGAATCGCCTAGCGGTCCATGGTTAGGACTCCGCGCTTTCACTGCCAAGGGCCCTGGTTGAATCCCTGGTTGGGGAACTAAGATTATGCGAGCCGCGAGGTGCAGCAAATAAATAAATGAATGAATGAACACATTAAATAATAAATAAGTAAATAAATAAATCTGAGTGAACTAGAGTTAATGGATAAATCTCCACAGCATGTTGGGCATAAAAAAGTCATAAAAGACTCTCACTTTCTGAGATGGCTCACACTCTGTCTACGGAGTGTGTCTCTCTCAATAAATTTACTTCTTACGTATTAAAAAAAAAGTCATAAAAGTATGATCCCATTTATATGAAATATAAGCCTGTATGAAAAGAAACCTGCATATGTATAAACATGTACAATAAAACTATAAAACGCATGCATGGGAATGAGAAACAAAAACTTCAGGATAAAGGTTACTTCTATGGTAGGAGAGGGAATTGGGGTTGGGAAGGGCTGCACAAGGTCTTCATTTGTATTTCTGATGTTTTCTTTTTTCCCTAGCTGGAATATGAACACTGAGGTTTTCATCATATTTTTCTAAATTTTGTGTGACCAAATAGTTAATGAAATATTAATGAAAAATTAAGTATAGTGTTATCTGGACTCCTATTACCCAACATAATGAAGTGTAGGGATTAGACACTGAGCAGTTTTGGGTACCTACTCTATACAGAGGGGCTAGTTTAAAAAAATAAAAAACTAAACTAGCTTTAGGGGTGTGTCAGTTAAGGTCATGGCTACTGCAGTATCAGCCAATGATAAACAAAACAAAAAAAATGATGATTTGTTCCCCACTGTCCTTCTGCACTCTTTGCCCAAAATGCATGTGTGGATTGTGAAGTCAGCTCAGCGGGGCACTATTACCATTTTCTTTAAAATGGAATGGAAAGAAAAAGAAAACAATAATCGAGAAAATAGAGTATGCCGAATATATGCAGTAGGAATAAGTATTGTTTCATGAAATAATAGTTGTGGATGCTTGTCTAGTGCATGGCTGAGTGTGTGCATGTGTGTGTATGTGTAAGCATGCGTGTGTGTCCTGAACTGCAGAGCGGAAAGCATTTCTATGGGTTGTGGTCAGGAAGTTTGAAAGCTGCCATGTTAGTTATCTATTTCTGTGTAACAAATTGTCCCCCAAAGTTAGCAGCTTAAAGCAGTAAATGTATATTATCTCACAGTTTCTGTGGGGCAGGGATTTCAGGAGCTTAGCTGGGTGATCTGGGTTCAAGGTATCTCAAGAGGTTGTTGTCAAGACCTTAGCCGGGCTGCCATCTTCTCTGAGATTCATCTGGGGCTGAAGGATCCCTATGGTGGTTGGCAGGCCTTATGGGCTGCTGGACGGAGGACCTCAGTTCCTCATGGCACGGGTCTCCCCATGGAGCTGCCTAAGTGTGCTTAAGACCTGGCAGCTGGCTCCCTCCAGAGCAAGTAAGGAAGGGGAGTGTGCCCAAGATGGAAGCCACAGTCTTTTTCAAAAAAAATTCTTTTAAGATTTTTTTCTTTTTTTGCATTTTTTCATTGAAGTATAGTTAATTTACAATGTTGTATTAGTTTCAAGTGTAGAGGAAAGTGATTCAGTTATATATATGTATATATATATTCTTTTTCAGATTCTTTCCTATTATAGGTTATTACAGGTTACTGAATATATTTCCCTGTGCTATACAGTAGGTCCTTATTGTTTCCCTATTTTATATATAGTGGTCTTCATCTGTTCATCCCAAACTCCCTAATTTATCCCTCCTCCACCCCTTTCCCCTTTGGTAACCATAAATTTGTTTTCTATGTCTGTGAGTCTGTTTTGTAAATAAGTTCATTTGTATCATTTTTTTTTAGATTCCACATATAAGTGATATATGTTTGTCTTTCTCTGACTTATTTCACTGAGTATGATAATCTCTAGGTCCCTCCATGTTGCCACAAATGGCATGATTTCATTCTTTTTTTATGGAAGCCACAGTCTTTTGTAACCTAACCTTGGAAATGACAATGCTGTCACTTCTGCTGATACTGGTAGTCACAGGCCAACCCTCCTACAGTGTGAAAGGGAACTACCTAAGTGTGGGAATATGAGGAGGTGGCAGGTCTGGGGGAATGGAACTGGGTAGAGGTTTGGAATATAGGAGAGCTTATTAGAGGATGAAAGAGGAGTATGAAGAATCCTGGGCTAGAGATGTAAAGGCCGAATTTTTAAGGACAAGTACCAAACCTGGGGATGCTTGGTCACTCTTCTTTACGCTTGGCTCCAGGCCCGCTTACCAGCTTACTGCTTCCAGACCCATAGCCATTTATAGACAGGAAGGTAATTAAAGAGGTCAGAAAGTAGGGCTGCATGGAAAGAGGAAAACATTTAGGATAATACAATTGTAAAGGGAGGAAAACTGAGGAAGAATTTAACATGTACTTTTTGTTTGCTGTGTGTCTGTTGTTTGTGTTACAGTTTGCACTTTGTTTCAAGCAAACCCACTGTTAGAAAACTTGAATTTCCCACTGAGAGCTGGAAAGGGCTCCAGAAATTCTGTAATTCATCTCCTTTATTTTGTAAATAAGGAACATGAGGTCCGAATAATTTCTTAGTTTACAAAAGGTTTCTTGAACTCTTTATAGAAAAGAATTTCCTAAGGCAACTTTTCTCAAAATTGCGTAAGACCCTTTTTGAAAGAAAAACATTTTTAAGATCTCCAGGGTGCGCTTAGATTATTATGGAGAAATCTAGGTATCAACTTCTTTTATAACTATAAAAGCAAAACTCATTTACATATTAAATACTAACCAAATGTCAAATCATAAATTTCCAATCAACATTAATTTAATGTGCCAGACTATTGTTTGTCTGAGATGAAATTGCCATTCCTGCGGTAGCCTCCCCCATCCTGGATGGTTATTCTTTCCATTTCTACTGGATAATTCCAATCAGCCTGCAGAGAAGCCATTTCTCATCCAAAAGACACAAATGAGGGGCTTCCCTGGTGGCGCAGTGGTTGAGAGTCCTCCTGCCGATGCAGGGGACGCGGGTTCGTGCCCCGGTCCGGGAGGATCCCACGTGCCGCGGAGCGGCTGGGCCCGTGAGCCGTGGCTGCTGAGCCTGCGCATCCGGAGCCGGTGCTCCGCAGCGGGAGGGGCCACAACAGTGAGAGGCCCGCGTACCGCAATAAAAAAAAAAAAAAAGACACAAATGAGGACTTCCCTTGAGCCTCCACTCCTCCCCAACTGCCGTCCCATTCCTCCTCCCTTTTATAGTGTTTAATTCCTCATGAGGGTTGTCTGGAGTTCTACTTCCGCTTCCTCTTCTCCCATTTTCTCTCCTTTTTTCTACCGTTTTATTGTAAGATAAAACATAGATGCAGAAAGTCGTATAGAACAGATGGATAGCTCAAGGATGGATAGCTAAGGTGAACCCCCATGTGACTACCACTCAGGTCAAGAAGTAGAACTTCACCAGCAGCCCCAGAAGCTGCTGCAGGTGCTCTGTTCCAGTCATTGCCTTCTCCTTCTCTCCAAAAGTAACCACCAACATCACCTTCACAGAAATCACTTCCTTGCATTTCTTGTTTCATCATACATGTACATTCCTAGACACTAGAGATTTAGAGTTGCTCGTTTTTCTATCTCTAGTTCCCTCTGCCATCCCTTTCTTGTCCTTGAAGTTTATCTGTTGAAGAACCCAAGACTTTTGAGCTGTAGTTTCCCACAGTCTGGGGCAGTTCAACACGCTCCTCTGTTCTCCATATCGTCTGCAAACTGGCAGCTGAGTCCAGAGGCTTGATCAGACTTGGGTTCAGTCCTTCTGGCAAGACAATTGGTGGTCTTCCCTTACATCAGAAGTGCATAAAGTCTGCTTGTCTCACTCCAGGTGATGTTAGGAGCCAGTAATGATTATGTCCTAGATCCATTAATTTCCAGGGAGTGGCAAATGGTGAGATGTTAATTCTATCATTTCTTTCTCCTTTATTAGTTGGAATTGATGCTCATTGCTTAGGTCCATTAATGTTTAGTGGGTAACAAAATGGCAGTAGTCTAATTCTATCATCATGGTGGGGTTTTTTTTTTTTCATTTATTAGTTGGACTACTTATAAAGAAATGCTTCCCCTCATCTACCCTTTGGATGCCCAGTGGTACATCTCATAAAGAAAAGGCAGGATACATGCTTGGATCTTTCCCTTTTTTTTTTCTTACTGGTTGACAAGATAACAGATTGATTCCTTATGAGCCAATGAAGTTTGCTAATTAATTGTTAGTTTTTTAATAGCATTATAGACTCATGGGTATCGATTCGTTGTAATCATTATTCTCATTGTGATTCAGAGTCCCATCTTTGGCCCATGGGAACCTCTTCAATTTGGCCTCTGGTCCTTTTGACATGATCCTAGTATAGTCAACCCTCTGTATCCATGGGGGTCTGGTTCCAGAACCCCTGAGGATAGTAAAATCCACAGACGCTCAAATCTCTTGTATAAAATGGTGTAGTATTTTCATATAACCTATCCACATCCTTCCCGATACTTTAAATCATCTCTAGATTACTTACAATACCTAATACAATGTAAATGGTATGTAAATAATTATAAATACAATGTAAATGGTATGTAAAAAATTGTAAAAATAATGTAAATGCTATGTAAATAGTTGTAAATACAATGAAAATGCTATGTAAATTGTGTGGCAAATTCAAATTTTGCTTTTTGGAACTTTCTGGGATTTTTTTTTCTAACATATTCGATCTGTAGTTGGTTGAATCCAAGGATGTGGAACCTTGCAGATACAGAGGGTCCACTGTGGTCTTTAATATCTTCCTTGCTCTCTGAACTAGAACCAGCCTTTTTTCCATGAAGCTCTTCTTTTAGTGGGAAATAGCATTGCAGGACCACAATCTAAGCAGTAGAAATGTTCAGACAGAGCTAGGAATTCATGAGCCCCTGTTGATAGTTCCAATTCAGATACATGACCACAGCGTTTTTCCTTTACCCCGTCTAGATTATATCCATATCTCCTTTCTTCCACACTGAGAATTCTGGTTCTCAAGGGCACAGTGGATGTAAGAATTAGAATAGACCATAGTCCGTATTTACTTTATTCCACATTACACACATAACAGGCTGAGAATTCAAATACTACATACCACCAATACAATTTCTTAGAACAATTAAAGTTTTTTGCACGTGCCCTCCTATTTTTGTAGTTATAGCTACATTGCCTGGGCATCTACGTGTAACCAACACCTACTATATTCTCTTACTTTGTTTGTTTTTGTTTTTTGGCTGTGCTCTGCAGCACGTGGGATCTTAGTTAACCAACCAGGGATCAAACCCACGCCCCCTGCAGTGGAAGCATGGAGTCTCAACCACTGGACCGACAGGGAAGTCTCTATGTTCTCTCACTTCGAACCCTCATTGGGTCTTAGTTCAGCAAGTCACTCTTTATTGCTTGTTACCAGTCCTTACGTCAATGCTCCTCTAGTTAAATTTGGTTGTCAGAAGCTTGTTCTCTAGTAAATTTCTCGGGAAGGGCTCATGAAAACAGTATTCCTTGGTTCATTTTCTTTCTCTGACTATCTCAAATATTCCTCTGACGTACAGCATGGCTGTCCAAAGGGCAAATGATCATCAGAAGATAATTTCCCCCTTCTTACCTGGATGCCCAAAGGATTCTTTTTCTTTCTCTTCCATAGTTCCCTTCAAAAGTTCAACAGGTTTACTAGAATATGACTTGGTGTTGGTTTTTCTGGGTCTTAGTTACACGGTGTGCTTTTTCAGTTTGTCATTTCACATCTTTTAATTTCAGGAAAGTTTTCTGGAATTTTAGTTTCTGTTCTCTTTCCTTTTGCTTTGGGTTATTTTTTAGGGACTTCCATTTTGCGTATTGAACCTTCTTTGCCTGTCTCCAGTATTCGCCCGAATCTCCTAAATTTCTTTGATATCCTTTCTTTTTTTCTTTAAACGTTTTCCTCTCTTCCACCTTCTGTTTCTCCTAAGGCATACTCTGTTCTGTTTATTCACTTTGTGTTCCGTCTAGTTGAGTCTTCATTTCTGAAATGATTCTTTGTTAAAAGTTTCTACTTCTTCCCTGAATTCTGTTGCCTCATTTTTGAGTTTTTCAAATGCTGATTCATTTTGTTCTTTCCTGTTTTTTTAATCATTGTCTACTGTCTTTTCGCTTAACTTGAAATATTGGGCAGGCCAAAGGTTCGTTTGGGTTTTTTCATAATATCTTACAGAAAAACCCTAACGAACTTTTTGGCCAACCCAATAGACGATTACAGTTTTGATCCGTTAGCACATATTTTTGGCAAGCTTTCACTCTCTGTAGGGTTGTTGTACTCCTGACTATCCTTTTATATCCTTTTTCCTTATAGTAACTTTGTGTTGGATTTGCCTTCCATACTTTTCTGTTGTTCATTTTTATGAGAGTTTTAGTTTTCCTGAACTTTCTGAAAGAAGCTTGGTGCAGATAGCTTTTTCTAGCGACACAGAGCTTCCTCTTCTGCTCTTTTGGTGAAGTGTTTAAAAATATTTCAGCTTACATTACAATTTCCTGGCTCTGCTCCCCTCCCCCGCTGGACCTTCTCTTTCCTTGTACGTGTCATCTTCATCCTCCTTAGTTTTGATTCCATTGCCAGCACTTTCTCCCCAGTAGGGGCTAGATCTTCCAGCTGCTGTTGGCTTTACATTCCACCTTGGAGCAGAAAAATCCCTCCAAAGTTTCAGCTGCCATTTTCAAATTGGCTCACTTTCCAGCTGAGCACCTGTTAGCTCTTTGGGTTCTCCTGTTCCCAGAACTGTTAGATGCCCTGCCGCTTCCCTCTCCTTTCTCTACAGAGACGCTGACACCAGGGGGGCTTTGTGACCCCTGCTTGTGTCTGGGGGTTTATAGGACAACCTGGTCACCTCGTTTCATTGTAAATGTTGCCCATGGCTTTGTAGCTATTCTGTCTTTAATTAGATTCTAAAACTAGGCTGTTACCCTTTTCCCAGAGCCTCCCATTCCCTCTTGAACTACTGAAGCCAAATCCAGCCTCTGTACCCCGATACCCAATTATATCTCGGAGACAGAGTTTTGGGTGAAGTAGAAAAGAAGAGCTTTATTGCTTTGCCAGGCAAAGGGGGACACAGTGGGCTAATGCCCTCAATACTGTGTGTCCTGACCTGGAGGGAGTAGTGAGGAGTTTTATAGCAGTGGTTCAAAGAGGGTGTGATCAGCTCGTGGACCTTCTTCTGATTGGTTGGTGGCGAGGTAAGCGGGAGTCTGCATCATCAACCTTCTGGTTCCAACCAGTCTGGGGTCTAGTGCTTGTGGGCAGCAAACAGTTAGCTTCTTCCACCTGGTGAGGGTTTCAGTGTCTGCAAAACAGTTAAAAGATACTGTTCTGTGTATCCCTTGAGGGGGAACCAGGACCCTGCTCCAAGGCTGCGCTATTGTTTCTTGACTGTTCCTCTCTTGTCTCTGCATCCCCTCCCTTCCCTGATTAGCAACGGTCTGAACCTGCCCTTTGGAACTCAGGGAAGGTCTTGGAGGCTGAATGAAGCCTATTTCCTGTAATTAAGACATGGGGGGGGACACAGGAAGGCTTTTGTGCCCAGGAGCCACACAGGGTCCTGCTCGGTTTCACCACTGCAGCCAGCTTTGCCCTACCGTCCCCCAACCCCCCTCCCCACCCTGGAACTGCTCCTGTAAAAGCCAGCAATGACCTTCACTTTGTTAGATCTTAGCCCTGCCCCCATTTCTTAGCAGCGCTTGGTACAGTTGACCTCACCTTCCCGCCTAAAACACTTTCTTCTTTTGGTGTCCAGGGTACCACACCTCTTAGTTTTCTCCATCATTGTCTGGTATGTGTCACTGGGGGTACGATGAACCTCATTGAATGGATGAGGGTTTAGACAGGCTACTAACTTGCCCAAGGCACCTGGCTAACTAGCCAAGATCAACTGCTAAATATTTCTTAAGCATCTGTGATGTGCCTGTCACTGTACTCGGCACATAAACAGTAACGTCTGCACTTGGGAGGAGCTCACACTGTCCCTGTGCAGGAAAAGAGAGCACTTGAAACTATAGCGAGTCTGGAAGTGGTAACTCGTGGCTGGGAGGGGAGATCCAGGTGGGCTAGGGAAGTGAGGGAAAGCGTGAGAAGTAGGATTTGGCCTTGGAAGATGGGTAGGATTTGAACAGGAGATGGGGAGGAATAGTGGGGACGAGACACTGTTAAGCAGCTCAGGTGAGGTCAGGACGTAGAGGATCCCGAAAACCAGGCCCCCAGAGGCTGGAGAACTCCTATGGTCTTGAGGCCCGTGGCCCCCTCTGGCCACTACCTCCCTGCCTTGCAGCCTCACACAGCCTCATTTCCAAGTCGGCTTCTCCATCCCTTCTTTTTCTCGAAGTCCTCTCACCGTAACCCCAAGAAGCATCATGTCACCGCCCTCACCAATATCCTGAATTTCCTGGCTTCTTTATCCTCCTCCATGCACGGCCTGAAAACCCCCAGCTTGAGGTGAGTCCTACACCCAGGCCACTGGGTTCAACCGCGCAGAGCATTAGGGGTGTATTAGGAACACTGCAGAGATTGATTGCCCTCGGTGTCAGGTGACCCCTTGACCGAGGTGGTCCTCCTCTCAGCTCCCAAGCAGCCTGTTCGACCGCTACCAGCCACTTCTCACAATGCGTTACCCTGGTGGGGTCCTGTGAACTCCCAGGGCCCTCGTATCTAGCGACAGTGCCCGCAGCCTGCAGGGCACCTGGCTCGCAGAGGTTTCAGTAAATGCTTATAACAAATACATAAATGATTCAAGGGTCTATGGGGTTCCTGATCTGAGAGATACACAAATTTAAAAAGCCCACACTAGGGAATTCCCTGGCAGTCCAGTTGTTAGGACTCTGCGCTTCCACTGCAGGGGATACGGGTTCGATCCCCGGTCGGGGAACTAAGACCCTGCAAGCCACACAATGGGCCCCCCCCAAAAAAGGCCCACACTTATGGGGTGTCAGGAGAGGAAGGATGCAGGGGGTGGGCCGAGGAGACGGGAGTAAAACCCAAAGACGCAGTTTCACACGATGAGACGGCACAGGTGCCGACAGGCTAGAGGTGCATTTTCTCTTCCTGATGCTTTATGACCTTTCTGCCTTCCCCTCCCCTTTTGCCCTTTGCCAATTGCTAGTTTATTTCCCCCTTTCTGGGCATTCTCCTTCCTCACCAGTCCTGTAAGGATTGGGGGCAAATGTTGGGAAGGGACCTGAAGAGAGTTCATAAGTAGAGAGATTTTTACCACCATCATCATCATCATCGGTGGTGGAGATTGTGGCGGTGTCCTTAGTAAACCTCACATCAGATGGGTATTGTTCTTTTACTTGTAGATTCCCATTCTTGGAAACTTGGCAATCTTGGACTAACAAGGGTCCATTTGGCAGTTAATGAGATGAGGCTAGGAGCCCAAAATCTCAAACCCAGCAGAGACCAGGCATGGTTTCACCACGCCCATGTTAGCTCATCCCAAGATGCGTGTGTGTGGCAGTGCCACCGGGAGCAGATGGCCCCTTACGGAGGGGACTGGACTGTGCAGGAAGAGGTTGAATAAACGGAACCCCCCCCCCCCCAGCGAGTTCCTCCATCCCACTGAGTATATCAGAGGCTACAAGTTATTTATTTGAATTAACACCTAGGAAGAAGTTTAATTAGGCAAGGGAATGGGATGTAAATCAAGAGACAAAAACATGTGCTTTTTTTCTTCTCCATCTATTTCCTTTTCCTCTCATTCTCTTTGTCCCCAATTTGAGAAGAGTCACCCCAGACTCCCTGCTGTTCCCTGGATAAGTATCAGGTCTCGGATGCTTCCTCCCCCCGAGCAGATTAAACTAGGTGAACAAAGAGAGTCTTGCCTCAGTTATTTTATCAACCAGAAGCAAGGCCGACGTGTCTTTATTAGCCCTTCCCCACCCCACCCACAGTGGGACATTCCCTGTGGGAGCCTGGAGCCTTGAACAGGAGGCACCCACAGGGGCTGCTGTGGGCCAGGCTGAGAAGCCATCCCAGGGAACACAGTGATATCACAGCTTTCCATAGACACACTTGGGGAATTTCCCTGGCGGGCCAGTGGTTAGGACTCGGTGCTTTCACTGCCGAGGGCGCAGGTTCAATCCCTGGTCGGGGAACTGAGGTCCCACAAGCCACACAGAGCGGCCAAAAAACAAAAAATACACACACTTGAAATTCTGTTTCCTGAGTCACAACTGAGGTCTCCCCCACCTTAATATAAGTTCAAGATACAGCACTTAAGATACAGTTGAGCAAGAGAGAAGACATATGGGAACATATGTATATGTATAACTGATTCACTTTGTTATAAAGCAGAAACTAACACACCATTGCAAAGCAATTACACCCCAATAAAGATGTTAAAAAAAAAAAAGATACAGTTGAGATTCAGCTCCACTGGAAATCCTAGATCACTTGAGATTTTGTGTATTGGCTAACCCAAAACTGTCAGCCGCGTACAAGGGAGGTACCCCTTCCTCCCTTAAAAGTTTGATTTGGTTGACAGTACACAGAATACCAAGCCTGTTTTCTAGCTGGAAAGGCGGCACCATACACATATGTTGATGGAAGGGAAACAAGTCTGTGGGCCACAGACAATTTGGGGGCGTGTGTTAAGCTAACTTGTGTGTGTCACCGTTGACATAACACATTCAGTGTGCCGGGGGTGTCCTAGGCACTGGGCATGTGGGTGCAGAGGGCCCGGGGCTGGGCTAGGAATCCAGAGACCCGGGTTCTAGCTTGAGCTGAGCCACTCGCTACTGCTGTGGCCTGGGGAAGCCAATCTGAGCTTCCGTTCTCTCATTTGACGTAAAAACCGTAGTTGCCTGTTGCATAGGATTATGGTGAGAATTAAGTGAACGATTTGTGAGCAGAGACAGCTTGTACAGAAACTAAAGCCCTGTACAAATGTAAGATACTGAGGAAGTAAACAAGCCCTACATCTAAGAGTGAGTGAAGAAAACCAATATTTTTATCATCAACCAGACGGCTTATTTGTGTCTTTGTTTGGCTCTTCCTACATCAAATACGTTTTGTTGTTGTTGTTGTTTTTAATTTTATTTTTTTAATTGAAGTGTAGTTGATTTACAATGTTGTGTTAATTTCTGCTGTGCAGCAAAGTGGCTCAGTTACACACATATATACATTCTTTTTTATATTCTTTTCCATTATGGTTTATCACGGGATATTGTATATAGTTCCCTGTGCTATACAGTAGGGCCTTTTGTTTTTGTTTTTTATATTAGCCTCTGGGACAAAAGAGAAAGCAGACCCAGTTTCCCCTCCCAGGTTCAAAACACACTTTTCTGGCAGGCTCGCTGTTTCTAATCGAGGGGCCAGCCATGTCCAGCAGGCTGACATGAGAACTGGCAGCACAAAGGCACTTTAAACATTCATCGGCAACACAACACCGAATGCACTGTGAAGGCCTGGTGTAGATACAGTCCCGGGTGAACACCCTCTCATTCATTTACTATATGTATTAAACTTGGATGCTTTCATGCCACATCCACAGAGTTGAGTTGTGACAGAGACCATATGGCCCACATAAGCAAAAATATTTATTCTCTGCCCCTTAGCAGGAAAAGTCAGTGGAGCCGTGCCCTCGATCGTATAACCACAAACGTCCAGTAAATATCAGAAAAGGCACTCCAGCACGCTTTTGCTCTCCAAGCCCTACAGAGAGGATCTCTTGTGTGATACAGTCACAGATGAACGCTAGAACCCGGGTCTCTGGACTCCTAGCCCAGCCCCGGGCCCTCTGCACCCACATGCCCAGTGCCTAGGACGCCCCCTGCTCACTGAACGTGTTATGGCAACGGTGACACACACACGTTAGCTTAACTCACTCCCCGAAATTATCTGTGGCCCACAGACTTGTTTTCCTTCTGTCATCTGGCGTAGATACAGTCACAGATGAATGCTGGAGTGCAAGACTTAAAATTCCAGCCGTTCACATTGTCTCATCACATTCTGCTGACGCCTCAAATAATACCGTGGGATTAGTTACTCCTGCCATCGCTGGTCAACCAGCATTGCTGACAGGGCCAGAAGTGGTGGAACTGAGGATCAAAAACATTTTTCAGACAGGAAATTCTGTGAAATATGTAATATATTATTATATACTCTATTATTACAATATATATATTATGAACACAGTAATATATTAATACACATTAATATATTAACTAGAGTATTTATATAAGATTTCTCCCTAACATAACTAGCAATGCCCTAGAGCAGGGGTTGACAGCTACAGACCCACAGGCCAAATCTGGCCCACTGTTTGTAAATAAAGTTTTATTGGCACACTCATTCATTTACAATATGTATTAAACTTGGATGCTTTCATGCCACATCCACAGAGTTGAGTTGTGACAGAGACCATATGGCCCATATAACCAAAAATAATTATTCTCTGCTCCTTAGCAGGAAAAGTCAGTGGAGCCCTGCCCTCGATTATATAACCACAATCTTCCAGTATAGATCAAAAAAACGCACTCCAGCACGCCTTTGCTCTCCAAGCCCTACAGAGAGGACCTCTTGTGTGTATGTGCTGTGTCCTGGGCTCTTCTGTCAAGACACTGACTCATTGGATTGTTACTGTGTGTTTGCTTGTTCCCTTCCCTGCAGACTGGGAGCTCCTTGAGGGCAGGGCCTGGGGTTTATTCCCATGTCCATCCCCACTCCAGCCCAGGAGGGGCTTCCTAAGTCAAGGTTAAGGGGATGCAGTCCCTCATTACCTTCTCAGAGGCTGGAATCTGCTCAGGGAGACAGACCAGGAACAGCCTTAGAGTCTCAGCATCAGGGTGATGAGAGTCACAGGGCGGGCGAGCCCAGAGCATCCTGGGAGCTCTTGGAGGGCCCGAGAAGCACATGCCTGAGCTGATTCTTGAAGGATTCACCGGGCAGGAGGCGGGGGTGGGCGGGGAGTCACACAATGAACGGCGCATGGAAAGGCCCGCAGGAGAGGGGCAGCAGACGTGGTTCAGTTTGGCTGAAGTGTGGCTCTCGGCAGTGTCTGGGCATCGCTTTGGGTGGCGGTTGCCTCAGAGATGATGGCAGCGCTGGCCTGGCTGGATGCTGTGGTGGCTGGAGTCTAGCCAGCGTGGAAGCAGCTGCAACTCTGCCACTTACAACTCTATAAACATGGGAGTTTACTCCAGTTCATAGCTTCTCATCAGCAATTTCCCAAAGATAGAGCAGTATTTCCCAGCCTTGGGATCTGAGTTACACAGTCAAAAGGCCATGTTTCATGCCAAACACTAGCACGTAATTAAAAGGAAACATACAAATATTGGTAAATGTGCCCTGTGATCTTTGGTCCCCCAAATCTTTGACCCAGACTCAGTGTGGATAATCAAGAAGCTGGTGATGATAAAAAGGACAAATTTAAGAAACACTTGAAATTTCTTAAAACAAATGTCAGTGCTGTCCATCGAGTGATGAATGGATAAACAAAATGTGGTGTAGCCATGCAATAGTATATTATTCAGCCACAAAAAAGAACAAAGTACTGGGACTTCCCTGGCGGTCCCAGTGGTTAAGACTCTGAGCTTCCACTGCAGGGGACGCGGCTTCGATCTCTGGTCGGGGAACTAAGATCCCACATGCCGCGTGGTGCAGCCAAAAAAATAAATAAATAAAAAATCTTAGGGCTTCCCTGGTGGCGCAGTGGTTGAGAGTCCGCCTGCCGATGCAGGGGACACGGGTTCGTGCCCCGGGCCGGGAAGATCCCACATGCCGCGGAGCGGCTGGGCCCGTGGGCTGTGGCCGCTGGGCCTGCGCGTCCTGAGCCTGTGCTCCGCAACGGGAGAGGCCACAACAGTGAGAGGCCCGCGTACCGCACACACACACAAACAAAATCTTAAAAAGATAAAATAATGAAGTCCTATTACATGGCTACAACATGGATGAACCTTGAAAACGTTCTGCTGAGTGAACGCAGCCGGACCGGAAAGGTCGCATATCGTACGATCCCATTTATGTGAAATAATCAGAATATAGGTAAATCCATAGAGACCGATGCAGACTGGCGGTTGCCAGGGGCTGGGATGAAGGAGGAAGTGGAGACAACCATTTAATAGGTCTGGGGTTTCCTTTGGAGGTGAGGAAATGCGTCGGTGCCAGAGGAAGGAGGCGGCCACTCAGCGTTGTGACTGTACTGATGCCACTGCCTTGTTCACTGTAAAGTGGTCGATTTGGGGACTTCCCTGGCGGTCCAGCGGTTAGGACCCGGTGCTTTCACTGCCGAGGGCCCGGGGTCGATCCCTGGTCGGGGAGCTAAGATCCCACAAGCCGCGGGGTGCTGCCAGAAAGAAAAAAAAAAAAAGGTTGATTTTATGTTATGTCAGTTTGCCTCAGTTTTTCAAAACTGAAAAAAAAAATGGCCTAGGAAGGAAAAGAAAATGTAGATATACTCTTCTTGACCGTTAAATTCACTAAATAATAATGATGTTTAAATTTTTTTTAATTAATAAAACATTTGAGATTAACATATACACACTACTATATATAAAATAGACCATCAACAAGGACCTACTGTGTAGCACAGGGAACTCTACTCAATACTCTGTAATAACCTATATGGGAAAAGAATCTGAAGAAGAATGGACATATGTATATGTATAATTGAATCACTTAGCTGTACACCTGAAACTAACAACATTGTAGATCAACTATTCTCCAATATAAAATAAAAATTAAATTAAAAATTTTTTAAAATAAGCTATAAGGATATATGGTACAGCATAGGGAGCATAGCCAATATTTTATAATAACTTTAAATGGAGTATAATCTATAAAAATTTTGAATCACTATGTTGTACACCTGAAACGAATATAACATTGTAAATCAACTATACTTCAATAAAATAAATTAAACATTTTTTTAAATTAATGAAACAAAACTCAGTAGTGAACAGGCAGCTCCTGAGGTTCTGAGTTGGATTTGGGGACTTGAGCTGATGACCCCCCTTTTGCTCGCCTCTCTCACAGAAGTGGAGAAAACCCGATGCCAGCATGAACGAGAACACATCCTCGGGGCGGTGGACCCCCAGCGCCCCCGGCCTCCGGGACTGTTTGTTCCCGAGTGTGATGAGCACGGATACTACGCGCCCACCCAGTGCCATGGCAGCACTGGCTACTGCTGGTGTGTGGACCGCGACGGCCGCGAGGTGGAGGGCACCAGGACCACGCCCGGGATGAGGCCACCGTGTAAGTCAGAGGACAGTGCTGGAGACCGGAAGTCTCAGCACCTGCGAGCATCGCCGGGGACGCTTGCCGGGGACCCTTGCCAAAGGTGCACTTGGCACTTTCTGCCTGCCCTAAATCCTGACCTGCACCACTGGCTCGAAGCCCGTCCCCCCCTCCCTTTCTCCCCTCTGCAGCCCCCTTTTCCATCTCCCCATCATTGCCCACCCCCACCATCTCTCTCCCCACTTTCCCTCTCCTCCCTCTTAGCCTTTCCTCCTCTTGTTTTGTGCAAACCTGTTCTGTGCAAATGATGGGCAGGACCCGCTGCATTGAGGCTGCAATTGGTAGCAGAGAGGATGTGTGCTCCGGGGTCCCCGAGGTAAACCTTGCAGTGGGTGGCCCAGCATTCCAGCGGCTCTGTGCCGGCACACAGCGCAGGGATGGGAGAGACCAACCGGAGCCCCTCCCCAGGCACGGAGGGGCTTACTCAGGCGGTTCTCTTCCTGGGACACTTGCCTCTTTCACAGTTGCTCCTGGACCTTTAGGTACTCGGTCCATTTAGAACGCCAGGAGCAAACAGCCGCAAAGGGTTCTGCAAGATAGTTCTGCGACGGTCCATGACTGTGGGAAGGCGCCGAGCTGGGGGCCAGGCTCTGTGACCCTGGACAGATACTTGCCTGAGTCTCAGCATCGTCGGCCTCAACATCGGATTCAAGCAAAATAATCTCTAGGATGCTTCTCAGCTCTGAAATTCTGTCCCAGGCGTAGAAAATGGTAATTGTCACAAATTACCCAAATCTAACACAAGCAATCCTTGCCTCTCCATTCTCCATTTAGCTAATAATCATAAACTGATCCCCTACCAGATAGTTTCCCAAAGCTGCTAAGAGGCTGCTGAGTAAGCAGTGATAACTTACAGGGACTTCCCTGGCGGTCTAGTGGCTGAGACTCCGCGCTTCCAGTGCAGGGGGGCGTGGGTTCAGTCCCTGGTTGGGGAACTAAGATCCCACATGCTGTGAGGGGCGGCCAAAAAAAGGGAAGTGACAAGTGATCACTCACAATCTTCATTACGCCAGCCAGCCAGCATTAACTGAGTGTCAGATTGGTGTGGTCAGTGCTGGCAGCCCAGAAGGAAGCCCCAGTGCCAGCCCCAGAACCTCAGAGGACAGGTAAACAGGTGCAGGGTAGGGAAAGGAACCTTAAGAGAGAATAGGTGGGCCAGGAAGCACAGTGGCTTGGGGGGTTGCGGGCTAGCCCAGGAAGGCTTTGCAGAGCAGTACTGTGAGAACCAAGGTTTTGAGCAGGGTCAGGAGTCAGCTGCGCTGGGGAGAAGGGGTTGAGGAGACCCGTGGTCCAGGCAGCAGGAACAGGCGGAGAGGCAGGAAAGAAACCCGCAGGGGTCTGTGTCCTGTGGGAGGGGAGCAGAATGGAGGTAAGGACATCAGGTGCCCCGCTGAGGGGTCTGGATTGGTCCCGAGGGAGCCCAGGAAGGGTTTCGAGCAGGCGCTGATGTGACCAGGTTTCAGTTTTAGAAGAGCTGAAAGGGAGGAGTGAGACCCTGGTGGTGGGGAGGCGGGTGCAATTAATTAATTGCAGTATTTCTGATTAATCCAGGTGAGAAACTGGCGAGGGTCTGACCTGAGATGCTGGCAGTGAGTTTGGAGGGATAGATTCCAGAGATATTAAAAAGGTCCACCAGATTGTTTTATATCATTGGTTGGGTATAACAGGCAAGATGGACAAGAGGAAATAACTGAAAATGAGCTCGGTGATGACCTGGTCCCATTCTCTCACTTCAGAGAGCAGGAAACGAGCCCAGGAAGGTCCACGACGTGTCCACACAGTGAGTGTCAGGGCCAGGTCTGGGGCCCAGGTTTCCTGACAGCCACTGCATGTTCCTTACCTGCAGTACAGGCTGCCTGTCCCCTCCTGGGACATTCTCTTGTCAGGTGAGCCAGGAGCTGTGCTGGGTCACCAGGTCAGCAGGTAGGAGGCAAGGCCGAGTCTGAGGGAGGATTAGCCCTGCCCATCACTTCGTTCTGGAAAGCCCAGAAGGCCTATGTTCCCGTTTGTGGCGTCTGAGACCCTCCCACCTCCGTGGGATGGGGTGAGTGGGGCTAGTCCACTCAGATGGTCTCCTCGAGCATGAAAATACTCAGCAGCTTCCTGCTGGGGTGCGAGCTCTCTGTGGCCAGGGTTTCAGGGTTGCTGCTGTTGCATTGTTTTCGTTCACTGCTGCAGCCCATATGCAGAGCAGGGCACCGATAGCCAGGTTAGTTCCATTAACGGGGAGACTGAGCCATTGTTTTTTTCCAATCGACCTTTAATGTTAAACTCTGGCCCTGCATCATCTTCATCACAAATGCCCTTTGATTGACTGAGGTCTTCCTGCTCCTTGTGCTTTCGGATATTAAATGTGCACATGTGACGGTGCAGTTTGTGGTGCCATGAAGGCGACGTGACCCGGTGTGGGTGCGTGTGTGTGAGTCCGTGCACGCGCCCGCACGTGTGCGTTTGTGCATTCCTACTGCACGGGGGCCTTACTCATTGCCATCTCCCACCACCCAGGTCTGAGTACAGTGGCTCCCCCGGTTCACCACGGACCCTCAGTTCCTACCGCCGTGATCCCCCTGCCACCTGGGACCCACCTACTCTTCGCCCAGACCGGGAAGATAGAGCACCTCCCCCTGGAGGGAAACACCATGACCAAGACGGAAGCCAAGGCGCTGCTTCATGCCCCGGTGAGTGCTGGCCGATGGCGCTTGGTGACAATTTCTGCTTCAATGGCCTGGAGCAACGAGCGGGGTGCAGTCAGCCCAGGGACCAGGGCTGGACGCCTGGACCCAGGACCTCTTCATTCTGTGTGACCCTGGGTGTCCACCTCTAAATGGGGCCACTGTATTCCTAAGCACCCCCGTGAGGCTCGAGGGTGGGAGCAGAAACAGGAGGCCTTCCAGAGAGACCCCTTTGGTATCTGACCCTTCAGGTGGGCGCATCACGTGAGTTTGCTCTCTTGTCTGCGAGCATCTGCCAGGTTTGATGTTGCCGTCCCTGCTAAATTAGCAACGTGACTCATCTTTCCGCAGCCGCTCAGCTCAAGATGCGCCTGTCTGCCCAGAGGCAGTAGTAAGTAACCAGAGCTTTTCAAAGCTTCAAAGATGCATTTTGTGAGTTGGGGAATTTTTGTCCGTTAGTTAGAGGTCAGACACTTCTGAGGAGCTTTTCTGTCTGGGATCCTGACCTCCTGCCAGGAAAACAAACCTGAGACCTGGTGGAGGCTTCTGGCTGTGGACTCAGGGTTGCCAGGGCAGTGGGGGCCGTCAGGGTCCTCTAAGGAGTGAAGAAGTAGCAGCGAGTGGGCTACCAGCTCTTAGAGATGAAAGTCCAGCAGGAATCCTCATTACCCCTCCGTGCTGGTTGCAGAGCCTGCGTAAAGGTTCTGGGTAGAAATGTTACTTTCTTCTCATCTTCCTTTCCCTACTCCCCTGTCTTTCCCACCTGCCCTATTTTCTCTTCCTGCATGGATCTCTACACACCGCCATACCCCCTCTTCTTTTTGACCAGGGAGGAAACATGATCAAAAAAAGTCTGCAAAATAAAAATGCTTCTTTTTAAAAAAATTTATGTTATTGAAGTATAGTTGATTTACAATGTTGTGTTAATTTCTGCTCTACAGCAAAGTGATTCAGTTATACATATATATATATATATATATACATTCTTTTTCATGTTCTTTTCCATTATGTTTTATCATAGGATATTGAATATAGTTCCCTGTGCTCTACAGTAGGACCTTGTTTATCCATTGTTGTTTATCCTTTTTGTTTATCCATGTAATAGTTTATGTCTGCTCATCCCAAACTCTCATTCCTTCACCCCCATCACCTCCCCCTTGGCAATCACAAGTCTGTTCTCTGTCTGTGAGTCTGTTTCTGTTTCATAGATAAGCTCATTTGTGTCATATTTTAGATTCCACATATAAATGATGTCATATGGTATTTGTCTTTCTCTTCCTGACTTACTAACTTACTAGAGATGATAATCTCTAGGTCCATCCATGGTAAAAATGCTTTTCAAAAAGCCTCCTGCAAAGCAGCCGTGATTGGATTCATGTTCTTCGCCAACACAAAACCCTCTGATGGGTTCCCTTCACCCAGAAAAAAATCCAGTTCTTTCCATGGCCTCCGGCTACCTCTCCCACCCAGTTCCCTACCACTGCCCCCTCACTCACCGGCTGCAGCCTTCTGGCCTTCTAGCTGGTCCTCAACTCACCATTCACACTCCCACCTCAGGGCCTTTGCACTTGCTGTCCCCCTGCCTGGAGTTCTCTCATTCCAGACACTAGCACGGTTCACTGCTGCATGTCACTTGAATTTCTACTGGCACATCAGCTCTTAGAGAAACCTGTCCTGGCTGCCCTATCCAGACTGCAGCCTCCACCTACCCTGCTTTGTCTTTCATCAGGCTCCCAGCACTACTTAAAACATTGTATATCAGGGTACATGTTCTATGTCTGATGTATCTCTTCCCACCAAGAATATAAGCACAGCAAGATCAGAAATTGTCCGTCTGTTTCATGGAGGTGTTTGTTTCACAGGGGTATTTGCAGATCCCACACAGTGCTTGGCACTTGAAAAATATTAGCTGAACAAATGTGTAAGTGATCTTTGTGATTTCCTGTTGCCTCACTGAAGCACAAATCCCTCAAGGGGTAATCATCATTCTTCCTCGTATCCACTAGCACACACTTCCGGGTAGTGGGAGTGGGTTAAATTCCGTGTGAAAGTCGTTTTCCCCCAAGACCAAGGGGAGAGGCTTAAATGCCAAATGAGGCTATGAAAAGCAGGAAATTGAGATGGGATCAGTGGAGGGAGAGTGCTGAAACAACCTTATAAATATTCACTGTGTCCTTCCTATCTATGTATCATCTATCTGTCTGTCCTTCTATGTATGTATGTATGTATGTATCTAACTGTCTTTACCATCTAGCTATTTTAACTGTAGCTAATGCCACTGTGGCATTAAGTACAACCATCATCACCATCTATCTCCGGAACCTTTTTCATCATCCCAAACTGAAACTCTGGATCCATTCAGTAAAAACTCCCTCCTCCCCTGCCAGCCCTTTGCATCCCCTTCTACTTTCTATCTCTATGAATTTGCCTGTTCTAGGGACCTCCTATAAGTGGAATCATACAGTATTTGCCCTTTTGTAACTGGTTTACTTTATTTAGTATAATCTTCAAATTTCATCCATGTTGTAGCACGTGTCAGAATTTCCTTCCTTTTTAAGGCTGAATTATATTCCATTATATGGATGTATCACATTTTGTTTATCCATTCATCCATCACTGGAGAACTTGGGCTGCTTCCACCTTTTGGCTATTGTGAATAGTGTTGCTATGTACATGGATTTACAAACATCTGTTCAAGTCCTTGCTTTCACTTCTTTTGTATATAGACAAGACCTGGAATTACATGGTAATTCCATTTTTAATTTTTTGAGGAACCACTGTACGGTTTTCCTTAGCACTGCACCATTTTGCATTCCCACCACCAGAGCACAAAGGTTCCAATTTCCCTTCTACCTTGTCAACACTTATTATTTTCTGTTTTTTAATTGTAGCCATCCTAATATATGTAAAGTGGTATCTCATTGTGGTTTTGATTTGCATTTCTCTAATGATTAGTGATGTTAGCATCTTGTCATATACTTACGGACAATTTATATATCTTTGGAAAAATGTCTATTCATATCCTTTGCCCATTTTGTAATTGGGTTGTTTTGTTCTTATTGTTACTGAGTTGTACGAGTTCTTTATATATTCTATCAACCCCTTATCAGTTACATGATTTGCAACTATTTGATCACCTTCCATGGGTTGGTTGCCTTTTCACTTTGTTGATTGTGTCTTTTACTGAACAAAAGCTTTTAATTTTGATAAGATCCAATTTATCTATTTTTGCTTTGATGTCATATCCAAGAAATCATTGCCAAATCCAATGTTATGAGGCTTTCAACTATGTTTTCTTCTAAGAGTTTTGTATTTTTAGCTCTTACATTTAGACTTTCACTTCATTTGGAGCTAATTTTTGTATATGGTGTATGGTAAGGATCTCTGTTCCTTTATGACATGAGTTTTGGAGGGCAAGTGTCTGCTGATAATAACCCTGATTCTCCCAGTAAAAGAGCATCCTGGTCTTACACTTCTGTGGTCCCCAGGGCCTCACTTTGCATTTCCATATACATTTTAGAGTAAGCTTATAAGTTTCTACCAAAAAGAAAAGGAAAGGCAAGGAAAGGGAAAAAAAAGAAAAGAAAAGCAAAGCCTGCTGGGATTTTGATATGGATAGCACTGGATCTTTAACTCTATTTAGGGATATCCTAAACTCTATTTTGGATATCTTAGCAATATTAAATCTTACGATCCATTAAACTAACATCTCTTCATTTATTTGGGTCTTCTTTAATTTCACTCTACAATGTTTTATAGTATTCAGTATAGAATCTTGCACATTTTAAAATACTTATTCTTAAATATTTTGCTGCTATTATGAACATTATTATTTTAAAATTCTACTTTTTGCTGGTATGTAGAAATACAATTTTACATTGACCTTGGATCCTGCAACCTTGCTAGATTCAATTTTTAGTTAAAATATTACTATAGGTTTCCCAGGAATTTCTACATAAATAATCATAGTCTTAAAATAGAGTGATTTTACCTCTTCCTTTCCAACATTTATGTCTTTTATTTAATTTTTATGATTTTCAGTTGGGCAAAGATTTCTTAGATGATATACAAAAAGCATTAGCCATAAAGAAAAATAAAATTGCACTTAATACACATTTAAAACTTTTGCTCTCCAAAAACATCATTAAGAAAATGAAAAAGTGCTATTTACTGAGAAAAAATATACATACGTACATATATATATGTGTATGACAACAGATTTTTATCTGAAATATAGAAAGAACTCCTTCAACTCAATAATTTAATTTTTAAAATGGACAAAAGAGGGACTTCCCTGGCCACCCAGTGGTTAGGACTCCACATTTCCTCTGCAGGGGGCATGGGTTTGATCCCTAGTTGGGGAACTAAGATCTTGTATGCTGCGTGGCACAGCCAAAAAAAAACAAAGACTTGAAGACAATTCATTTCAAAAGGTATCTGAATGCCTCTAAGCACAGGAAAGAGTCCCACCATCATCATTCACTAGTAGGTGCACCCCTCTCACCACTGGTCTGCACTTCCAGGATAAAGTCATCATTGGACTGGCCTTCGACTGTGTGGACAAGATGGTTTACTGGACCGACATCAGTCAGCCTTCCATTGGGAGAGCCAGTCTGCATGGTGGAGAGCCGAGCACCATCATTCGACAAGGTGGGCAAGCAAATGTCAGTCTTCCTTTTGGGGTTTTGCTTCTAGCAGCCCACGTGGGTCTTGGGAGAGAGTGGAGGGGTGCGGTGCATGGTTGTTTGCAGGATATGGTAATCTGAGAGGGGCTGTGTTCTCAACCTCAAACATCGCCCTTTCCAGCCTTCTCTGAAGAGTCCTCTGAGGACTCATCACTAAATCATGAACATCTTAGCTGGGGATTTGTTGCTAGCCTAAGGAGAGTAAAATTAAAACGGGGTAAATGTCCATGCCTGTCTCTGAAAGCTTCTGTAGCCAGTTTTAAGGAATAATAAAGGCCAAGCTCCACCATCCAGTTTGGATATACATTTCACCCTCTGGCTGCTGAGCCTAGAACCGATTCTCAGACTGTCTGCCCCAGGGTGGGTGGTCCATCAGGCAATAAGCAGATAGATCGTAAAGATGGAAGGATCACAAGCATATTGGCAAATATTGTCCCTGAGAAGTGAGTCTATTCGCAAGACGGTTTTCCAGTTGAAGGGTTGTCACTTCAGCCTGTAATCTATGGTGGGGTGGGTCTCCTGTCTTCTACCTCACCCCCACTGGACCTTGCTCAGATTGCCAGAAGAGTACAGAAAATCAGGCTGAACTCTTACAGACATTTCTGTTTTTGTTGCCTCACTGATGATAAAGCACATGGCACGTTGGCACAGCTTACCCCTCAACATTTAACCTCAGTGCCTTAACTTACAGATGCTGATTTAAGCTGAGGACTCTATTATGTTAATGCCTACCTTCAACAAGCCAAGGCTATTTTACGTAGATATGTTGTATCAAGATTCAAGTCCATTATGACAAAAACCCAAGGGCCTGTAAAAATTCTCCTGTACTGAAAAGGTCAAATATTACACATTACGAAGTCTGTGACTCATCAGCTGACTTGCAGATATTTTCAATCAAAAGACATTGTCATGCCAATGATATTTGCTGTGTTAAATCATCTTGTTTCCTCTGCAAAACACTCAAATCAAAGATACATCCTTAAAATATATGAGCCTCTTTGGTACTTCTTTTTACTTGGGGCCAACTGTGGATTTTCTAATTTCCAATTTAACATTTCCCTAGAAATTGGTACTCTGGAAGGGTCCCTGTGCCTGCGGAGTAGCCCCTGGGGCATGTTTTTCCTTCCTTGGCTCCTTCGGAAGAGATGATGTAGCAGGAATTAAACTGAGGTTGAGTTAAATATGTCTGACTTTGGACATAGACCTCAAATCCTTTTCTGGAATCCAGTATGCTATTTAAATAATGTCTGCTAGTTTTCATGGCTTGCTTTAATGAACAGAAGTTTGAAAATGCCTTTTTGCATCTTATCACTGTTAAAAATGTTGTTGCTATTATCTGTGATTTAACTTCAAAACCCAGTGGAAGAGGGGAGTAGGTCATCGTTTGCTATTTCCTGTTGCTTTTGGAACTGATAATCCAAGAAAGCTTTAAGCTCAGTAAGAAACATTCCAGACAAAAGCCCACTGTGAAAACACAGAATTAAATCAGAATGCGATCTTTGTAGAAGAAAGATCCCTAGGGATACATTTTTTTTTTAATTTCAAAAAGAGAGAAGGAAACTTCCACTTACATCTTCATCATGGTATGTGTTGGTACATTCCTAGTGAGTGAAAATGGCAGTGTGTATCTTTTCTTTTTCTTTTCTTCTTAATTTCATAACGTCTGAATCCTGGGTTTCTCTGTCTTTCCTTGAGTTAAAGTCCTAGCCAAATATCTTTGAAAAGTATCGTCATCTGTTTCCTTTCAACATAATCAGTGTGGAATATATTGCCCTGACGTCTTCCCATCTTGCCCTGACTCACAGCAAAGGATGAGGTTTTCCAGGCCTTTCCTTTGGCTCCTTATCCCATAAAGTATTTTCCTGGTTGGGGAAGGAGGTAGGGTTGCTCTTGGGTTTGACGTCAAGAGCAGGGCTGTTTATAAAGAGAAAACGTGACACGGAGTTCCTTCCTGGAACTTGTAAAGAGACGCTCATTGAACAGCCTTCCCTGGTCCCACTGTTCTATGTGTGTCTGAATAGCTCATGCCTCTCAGACAGGATGTACTCATTCCAAATATACCCCAGAATGATTTCTTCTGATATTGTCTGAAAGTTGAAAGGGGCCTTTGGAGTTCAGTCTCACCATCTCTTTGCCTCTAGGGACATGGAAAATATTTTAATACTTTATAAATCTTTACTTTTGGATAGAACAATAAAGAACTTGTTTAAAATTAGAAACTGCTGTTTTTAATCCTTAATAAACTTCCTCTGTTGGGGGTCCTTTGAGGGGGCTTAGACATTGCCGGCATTCACAGTCATGATTGTATTAGGGGTCTAGTGAAAGCCGATGTGGAGGGGGCTGAAGGTCGGGATTGCTCCTCTATTGATGAAAGAACACAGTGCTGCACCTGCCACAACTAAGGAGCCAGCGAGCCACAGCTAAGGAGCCCGCCTGCCACAAATAAGACCCGATGCAACCAAATAAAGAAAGAAAGCAGAAAAAAAAACAGTGCTGGGTTGGTTTCCTCGTTCCAGGCCCCTGGGGCAGGTTAGCTCCGTCCTCGGCTCTCCCCCTTCCTGTTTCCACTTCCAGCTGTACTAGATGACCTTCGATTCTATAATCAGCAGAGGGGAAAGAATCCCAGATGACACCAGTAAAACCCTGGTGGGGTTTTAGCTTTTAACTTGATTGTATTTCTAGTCAGGAAACCATTGCAATCTTGAACTCCTGATTGGGTTAGGTGGGTGCTGAAGGTTCCCATTGCAGTCAGCTGAGGCTGTGGCAACCCCTGGCTTGGAAATCAGTTGCTTATAGCCTAGTAGGACTTCTGGGTGCTATTCACAATTCCTGACACCCCTTCTTTGTAATCCTGATACTTGTATCAAAGTAATAACAGCTGTGATTTCTTGCATATATTATTTCTCTGAAATAACCTTTTTTCCCCATTGATGAATAAGGTAAATCTGTCCCGTTCCCATCTTCAGATCTTCTGGTGCCTCCCCTTTGCATAAGGGATAAGCTCTAAGCTCATTAACACGGGCATCCTAATTTCATCTCTGGCCACCCTCCACCCTCGGGGTCTCCAGCCACACAAAATGACATATGGTTTACTTCAGGCCGTGTCTATTCTTCCTTTAGACCTATGTGCTGGTCCCACTACCTGGAAAACCTTTATCCAGGATCTTTGCCTGACAAAGTCCTGTTGTTTCTGCAGGAACCAGCTTTAGGAGGTGTTATCTCCCCCAGGAATCCTTCCCTGGTGTCCCCACGCTGAGTCCAGTGTCCCTCCTTCATGTTCCCACAGAACCTGGAACTCAGTCTGAACTGTGATTGGCTGTGGGCTTCTTCTTGAAGGCAGGGCCACAGCTTCAGCATCTTTGTGGGCCTGGCTCCCAATGTAGTGCACAGGGTGGATGTCCATCGAGGGAATGAGTAGCATTTTTCAATTTGTCACTAAGTGTTACTTATCTTAAACAACAAGCATTGAACACTCCCATTTGTTTTTTTCAAGGTGCAAGGATTGGATGCCAGGTGAAATAGCACTGAGTAATCAGAAAAACCTCATCTGACTTGCTTTAAAAAAAATCAGGAGTGTTTGGTGTTTGCTTCTAGATCTTGGAAGCCCAGAAGGCATTGCTCTTGACCATCTTGGCCGCAACATCTTCTGGACGGATTCTCACCTGGATCGGATAGAAGTTGCAAAGCTGGATGGGACCCAGCGCCGGGTGCTGTTTGAGACTGATTTGGTGAATCCCAGAGGCATCGTGACGGATTCCGTGAGAGGGTATCTTTGTGTAAATCTGTGTGTGCGTCTCTTCTATTTGCATCTGCCCTTTTGGATTTTCTCAAATGTTAGGCTATAACTCCAGCATTGCTCTCCTGAAATGAATGAGTTTAGGATGAGTGAGTCTACAGTCGGTGGCTTGCAGATATCCATGGCGAAATGGCAGTATGTTCACGTGTGATCATGGACTTGATACCGTGTTCCACTTTCCAATCTTTTACCAAGAGCCTTTGTAAGTTGACAGCTCAGAAATTGGATATTTCCACTTGGGTTGAATGGGAATCAACACCTGACTTGTATCGATCCCAGAAGAGTATCAAGGTAGCATAAATGTCCCCCTGGGGCTCCTTCCTGGGGGCCAACCCAGCATGAACACCTCCCTATGGGTTTTGTCAGCGTATCAGTGCTTTTTCTCCCTTTCCCTTACTGCAAGCTCTACATCTTACACACCGGGCCCGTGTCTCCTTGACGCTTTGACTCTTTCCCTTTGAGACCACACCTCTTGTTCTGTGGCCACTCAGCCACCTGCCTGACAGCAGGTGCCTTGACCACTGCTTCTGCCAGCCTTGCTTCTGGGCTTCATCCCCTGGGTCTGCTGTGCCTTCCTGTGTGGTGACAGCATATGGGAATTATTCCCATGTGTTTATGTCAGTTATGGTGTTCTGGGTTTTTTTTTTGTTGTTGTTGTTTGTATTTGCGGTACGCGGGCCTCTCACCGTTGTGGCCTCTCCCGTTGCGGTGCACAGGCTCCGGACGCGCAGGCTCAGCGGCCATGGCTCACGGGCCCAGCCGCTCCGCGGCATGCGGGATCTTCCCGGACCGGGGCACGAACCCGTGTCCCCTGCATCGGCAGGCGGACTCTCAACCACTGCGCCACCAGGGAAGCCCGTTCTGGGGTTTTTTAAACAGTTTTACTGAGATATAATATGTAACTTACGTTTAAGGGGAGTGAAATCGAGAGTAACAGAAAGATTCAAGTGAAGAGCCAAATCCAAGGGTCTTTGCAAAGGAAAATGTCTTGACGCCTGCAGATCCTTTTTAGCCGTTCTGTGTCTCAGTGTCTGCTAATGTCTTCACCATGGGTTCTTTATAAGTGTCTTTTTTTCCATAATGAACTTTATTTTTTAAATTTTATTTTAATTTTTTTTGGCTGCCCCTTGCAGATTGCAGGATCTTAGTTCCCCAACCAGGGATGGAACCCAGGCCCTCAGCAGTGAAAGCGCGGAGTCCTAACCCCTGGACCACCAAGGAATTCCCCTTTTAAAGTTTTTTGTTGTTGTTATTTTTTTAACTTTTTATTTTGTATTAGAGTCAAGTTGATTTACAGTGTTGTGTCAGTTTCAGGTGTACAGCAAAGTGATTCAGTTATACATATACATGTATCTATTCTTTTTCAAATTCTTTTCCCATTTAGGTTGTTACGTAATATTGAACAGAGTTCCCTTTGCCATATAGTAGGTCTTGCTGGTTATCCATTGTTTTAAAATTAATTAATTATTTTTTTGGCCGCATTGCGTTTTCACTGCTGCGCGCAGGCTTTCTCTAGTTGCATCAAGCGGGGGCTATTCTTCGTTGCGGTGCGCGCGCTTCTCATTGAAGTGGCTTCTCTTGTTGCAGAGCATGGGCTCTAGGCATCTGGGCTTCAGTAGTTGTGGCATGCAGTCTCAGTAGTTGTGGCGCATGGGCTCTAGAGCACAGGCTCAGTAGTTGTGGCTTGCGGGCACTAGAGCGCAGGCTCAGTAGTTGTGGCTCGTGGGCTCTAGAGTGCAGGCTCAGTAGTTGTGGCACACAGGCTTAGATGCTCTGTGGCGTGTGAGATCCTCCAGGACCAGGGCTCGAACCCGTGTCCCCTGCATTAGCAGGTGGATTCTTTTTTTTTTTTTTTAACATCTTTATTGGGGTATAATTGCTTTACAATGGTGTGTTAGTTTCTGCTTTATAACAAAGTGAATCAGTTATACATATACATATGTTCCCATATCTCTTCCCTCTTGCGTCTCCCTCCCTCCCATGGCAGGCGGATTCTTAACCACTGCGCCACCAGTAGCGTGTACATGTCAATCCCAAACTCCTTAACTATCCCTCCCCCCAACCCTTCTCCTCTGGTAACCATAAGTTCATTCTCCAAGTCTGTGAGTCTTAAGTGTTTTCTAAGTGAACTTTTTCTCATGCATCTTCATATTTTTCTTCCTCTTTCTCCTCCTTTTCCTCCTCCAGGAATCTTTATTGGACAGACTGGAACAGAGATAGCCCCAAAATCGAAACTTCCTACATGGATGGCACAAACCGGAGGATCCTTGTGCAGGATGACCTGGGTTTGCCCAACGGGCTGACCTTTGACGCTTACTCATCTCAACTCTGCTGGGTGGATGCAGGTGATGGAAAGCCCCAGGCCTGGCTCCCGGGGTTGGAACAGTGCCTTGTTTTTTACCAAACAATTATTGTTACCCCCTGTACTATCAAGATTATCTGTTATGGGGAAGAGAGCTTAAGATAACTGCTTTTTTCCTGCACAAACAATAGCTGCATATCTTTGCTCTGAAATTTATTGTTTCTCTAGGCTTGACACAGTCTAGGGAGAGCTCTTAATCTTCCAGGTCAGGGGTCAGCAAACTACAGCCCTGGGACAAATCCAACCTCCTTGGTATAACCCAGGAGCTATAAACGGTTTTCACATTTTTAAAAAAATTAATTTATTTATTTGTTTTTATTTTTGGCCGTGTTGGGTCTTCATTGCTGCGCACAGGTTTTCTCTAGTTGCGGCAACTCTTCACTGCGGTGCGTGGGCTTCTCGTTGCGGTGGCTTCTCTTGTTGCAGAGCACGGGCTCTAGGCGCGCGGGCTTCGGTAGTTGTGGCTTCAGTAATTGTGGCTCATGGGCTCTAGAGCGCAGGATCAGTAGTTTTGGTACACAGGCTTAGTTGCTCCGCAGCATGTGGGATCTTGCCAGACCAGGGCTCGAACCCGTGTCCCCTGCATTGGCAGCCAGATTCCTAACCACAGCACCACCAGGGAAGCCCCGGTTTTCACATTTTTAAATGTTACATTTTAAAAGGTTATATACAGCACGTGGAAAGGAGGGCCTCTGGAGTGTGGAGTTCTGGAGTTTGGAGAGAGAAAACTGTAGCTGGAGCTTCAGCTTCCTGTTTGCCACCAACAAAATTATCAGCATCTTGCATCAACCGTGCGCTATCGATCCCTCCCTCTCTCCTACTCATTTCCCTCAAGCATTTTAAGAAGCCCCAGTGAAGAGCCTTAAAGAAGCAGTCCAGGATCAAGCATTCTCATTGCCTCTTGGAAAACAGGGAGGCCTCCATGGCAAGTTCCCACCTCACGTAGGAAGAGAAGGGCCACATAAAGGGAAAAGAACTTCCAAAGATATAAAGAAGGTGTCTCATTCCTCCACATCCAATAGTACTTGTGTACAAAGCTTTAAAAGATGGAAGCAGAGTTTGATGGGCCTGCCTGCAGTTACCAGTGCCATCGTGTGCTCTGGACTCTACCCATTTTTACTGAGTGTATAATCTACATGGTCATTTCTAACTGAGTACTACGCCGTCATACGACGTCACCGAGGCCTCCAAAACACTGTGTATTTTAATTTGCATTTTTATAAGACTGTTTAGGCAAGCTCAAGTGGTAATGCAACATTTCTTATTATAGGATGCTTCGGAGTTTCAGATTTAAGACAATGACAACTTAATTCAGTTGGCATTAGAGCTATCTAAAAGTTTTTTCAATCCATAGACTTTTTTGCAGACAAACTAGTTGGCTCAAATTTATTAGTCTCACACTCCTGCTGAGGCTCATTTTATATTTCACATGCAAGAATCTGAACGTCTCAGAAATGTAGTGCAAATCACGCATTCAGCCTAGTCATACTCGTTTTCAGTACGGTCAAGTCTTCTCCCAAAGACCAAATGATTTGATAGAAATACTCTACCTTTCAGACTGGGGACAAACTAAACCTTGGCATTGTTCAGTAAACTATTTGTTTACATTAGTAAAATAGATTGATACTGTAAAATAAATAAATAAAAGGTTATATAAATGCTTATATAATGTCCTGGGTTTTTGCCTCTTGGCTCACAAAACCTAAACTAGTTACTAACTGGCCCTTTAAGAAAAAGTTTGCTGACCCCCCAGAGCCTGTCCTCATCCTGATACCTATTAAGCACGTCACAACTTAACATTCT
This sequence comes from Pseudorca crassidens, assembly GCF_039906515.1. Lineage (NCBI taxonomy): Eukaryota > Metazoa > Chordata > Mammalia > Artiodactyla > Delphinidae > Pseudorca > Pseudorca crassidens. The sequence continues at coordinate 78,448,348 of NC_090311.1, forward strand.
TGTAGCTCCCGCTTGTCCCCGGGGGCTTAGGCAGGACTTGAGGCCAAGGAAGATAAAGTAATGCAGCCCTGATGTGTGCTCTGGCCTGGGCAGATTTGGGGTGTCCCTCAGGCGAGGGATGTGGGCAAGATGCTCAGCCGGGGAGGAATGTCAGCCATCCATCAAGTCTCTCTTGTGTTCCTGCTCTGTTCTAGACACTGTCGGGTGCCACGGGGGATGCAGGGAGTAAAGCGTGCGCAGTTAAGTGAAAGCCCAGGCCTTAAGTTGGTCATGATGCGGGTATTGATGCGAGGCTGTGCAGCTCGGCAATTCTAAGGGCTCTGAATGCGGGGAGGGGAGGTTTGGAGAGGCTTCAAGGAGGAGGGGCTTGAGCAGGAGCTGGAAGATGGCATCGTTCCTAAGTCCCCGGGAACTGGTGAAACGGGGTGCTCTTCCTCTGCTCCAGCTTCTGTCTCCCCATCAGAACCAGGTATGGGTACTGGATGGAGGGGGTGTTGGTCAATGAGGGGCCAGGGAGGATGAACAGACAACTTTCCAGTTTAGAAGAGCAACTCTTGTGTTCTCTAGGATATGAGCCTGTAGCGCTCCCTCTCACCCTTGCCCTCATTACTCTCGTTTTTGGACACAAAGGGCCCATTTCTTGTATGAACAATGGACGATTTGTGTTTGCCCCACACAGGCACCCATCGGGCCGAATGCCTGAAGCCCGATCAGCCCAGCAGACGCAAGGTTCTTGAAGGGCTCCAGTATCCTTTCGCCGTTACAAGCTTCGGGAAGAATCTCTATTACACAGACTGGAAGACGTACGTCAGCAGCTGGAGCGTGGGGGCCGGGGGGCCTGCCCTGCCGCCCTCTCTGGAGGCCACGCCCTTCCCAAGCGGCCTCTTGGCTTGACCTTCCCGCCTCCAGAGGTGCCCCCTCTGCCTCGCCCTTTGATTGTCAGAGAGGAGGGCAAGGAATGGGAGGCGGGGCTTCTAGGGAAGCAGGGGGTGCCACGTATCATCTGGATGCTCCTTGATGGGCAGCTTCAAGTGCAGACTTGGACTTCCTGAGCATGTCTATTCTCTCCCCAGGAGCCAATCTCGGTCACCTGGCTGGTGGGCTCCATGCCCCTATTTTATTTTATAAACTGCAGTATTCCCAAAGCCGCTTCTTGACCAGCTCTTCCTGCGGGAAGGTGGGGTTAAACCAAGCGAGCAGATGTGGCAAGGGCATCTGCATAGAAAGTTGATTTCCCAGCTTGGAATTTAGAGCCGGAGGGAAGAGCTAGCTGACCTTTTCCAATTTTTTTTTTTTAAGAAGCCAGAGAACTGCACGCCTGTCTCATCCCAGGAAGAGGGAGGGATGGCTAGGAAGCAAGGCCAGTGAATCTGTTTATGGCCTCCAAACAACAAAAGAGGCTGCCCCCTAGAGAAGAGTTCAAGACCTTAGATGTATTTTAACCTCCCATCTTTTGGTGCTCTGTAGGAATTCCGTGGTCGCTGTGGATCTCGCTATTTCCAGAGAGACGGATTCCTTCCATCCCCACAAAGAGACCCGGCTGTATGGCATCACCACCGCCCTGTCTCAGTGTCCTGAAGGTAACTCACCTGTGCTGTAACTGGTCAGGGGGCTGGAAGCACTCTGGGGCTCAGAGCCCACACTCCAGCTGCTACCTATGTGGCCTCTCATAGCCCTTATCACGTGGCGGGTGAGACACAGTCCCTTCTGTCATGGGTCTTCATTATTGAGTAGGTGAGCCAAGACGAATCAATAGAAAATGTTAAAGAATGAAGTGGATAGAGGATAAGGGTGAGGAAAAGTCTAAAAGTATGCGGTCTTCAGGTTCCAAGGAGGAACATCAGTGTTAGGATCTCTGCTGCTTTAAAATCCATCCATTTGGCCTGACAGCAACAGCAGTAATTCATAATAATAATAATTACCAGGCAAACATGGATGTGATACTTACTGTGAGCTAGGTACATCACATATATGAAGTCACTTAGCATACTAAGTGCTTTGTATCCACTCGTTCACTTAATCCTTGTAGCAACCCTATGAGGTAGGTACTATTATTATGCTCACCTTATAAATAAGGAAACGGAAGCCACTTGCCCAGAGTCACACGGTCACTTATGGTGCTCACGATGGCAGAACCAGGGATGAGCTATGCAGCCTGGCTTGAGTCTATGCTAGGCTGCCTCTCCAAATTCTCTCCCCTAACCCAACCTCCTTCCTGGTTTCCCTCCTGTCCCCCAGTCAAGTGGCCAAGCTAGATAAAGAACACATTGTGCTTTAAAATTCCAACCCCATGTTCTGTTCAGAGCTGGAAAACCCTCCCTGAGATCTGTTTAATAGCTTCAATGGTAAATCTGCATAGCCCCCAGATCAGGAATCAAGGTTTTTGCACATCTGGCAAATCCTTAATGATGAGGAAACAGCCGATAGATAAGCTGAGCTGAGTGCCCTGTGCAGCCTTCCCTGTTCCCCAGGAGCCCCCACAAGCTTGGCCTCCCAGAGACCAAAAAGGGGTGTAGTATGGAGGCCACTCTCTTAGCTGTTGAGCTGACTTCTGCCTTTTCCAGGTCACAACTACTGCTCAGTGAACAATGGTGGCTGCACCCACCTCTGCTTGGCCACCCCAGGAAGCAGGACCTGCCGTTGCCCTGACAATACCCTGGGCGTTGACTGTATCGAGCGGAAATGAAGACAAGAGTGCCTCATTCCCTCTCTAAAGTATTTCACAGCAACACCCTACTTGAAAGGGTCCAGACTGAAAACTGTCTGACCTGGTGGCTAAGTGGACACCAGGTCCAGGGCCAACCCAGCCTGAACCCCAACAGCATTGCCCTCACTGTTCCCCAAAACATATGCCCTGCACTTCTGGAATGGGAAAGCCTCTACTCCTACGCAAAGACAGAAAACCTCCCTGACCCCAACCCGCAGACAAGCTTATACAGCCCTGAGTGAAGATTATATGCCCCATCCTGGTGCTGGAAACTTTCCCCAACCTTAACACCCCAGTGGTGAGTAGAACCTCCCCAGGCCTGAACTGCCCCTTCCCTGTGGCCTTACGAGCTCAGCCTCACTCTGAGATACCCATCATCCCGTCAGCTGCTGAACACACCAGCCAGGATTGTCTAGGCAAGGCTGTGAGCAAAGGAGGGAGTTAGCCCTCCCACACTTTCGTCTTGGTGCTCTGATTTCCCTTTTTATACTCCTGGCTTTTAACCCCTGAGTTCTGTACCACCTGCATCCTGCCCAAGGCCCACATTATAGAGAGCAAGCCCTGCTTTTTGGTCAAAACCCACCCTGTCCGAAGGATACATGGGTATTTGGTGGATGATACTGAGAAGCCTCTCCCAGCTAAATTATTGGCATTTCAGCAGTCGTCTTTGGTAGTCAAATGCTCAAATCAAAGGAGTGTCCTGTAGTAGGACTTTCAATGTGTAGAGTCAGATGTTTGAGGATGGGGATTCTATAGATGTGCCTTAAATTATACCAAAGATTACCAGAGCACTTGGATCCTAGCATCTGGTCTCTGGGGTGGCACAGCCCCACTGCTGGCACCTGTATCCAGCCTCCTAATGGAGACCCATCTGAGACACAGGCTGGGGCTGGTACCAGAGATGACACCCCCTATAGTCCCTCACCTCTGGCCTCCACCCATGAGATCCAATCTACAATCAACCATAAGCTTTCTTCTCCTTTGTTTCTCCCTCTATCCATGGCCCTTGCTGCCTGTATTCTCATGCAAAATCACAATCCAGGAGGGCCAAACTGAATATTTATACTAGTGATCCAGACCATTTATTGTTCATTGGTGTAATTAAAAGGACCATTGCCACATTTCATGTGTATATTTCTACAGTTTGTTTAGAAAACCTCTCCTGACTATATATAGCTAGTGGGTTTTTTTGTTTGTTTGCTTGTTTTTTTTTTGTCAACTGCTTCCCAGAGTCCTAAAATGATAGAAATTTCGGACTGAAAGCTGAGATTAAGGAATTTGAGTCAGTAAAGATCGGGGTAAGGGAGTAGAGAAGACTCAGAAGTATCTCAAAGAGACTGACCAAGAGCAGGAATGGAAAGCCCAAGAGAAAGGGTGGAGGAGGGGATTTAACAATAGCAATGAGAAAAATTCTCAAATAACGCCAAAGAAAAAAATGGTATGTCCTTGCCAGAGAACACTTATACACTTGACATGGAAGAATATGCCTGTTTTTCTCCTTAAGGAAGAGACCCCTCTTCTTATCTGCAAACCTCAGGACACTCAGCCCCTCCCACCCCCTTTTCTGCAGTACATGAGACCTGAATCAAGAGAGCCTTTCCTTGAATAATTGGAGTTTGTTTTGAGAGGCACATATCCCCAAGAATCACAAGGTTTGGGGAACACATGGGTCTTTTATATAGCCCAACCCCATAAATTAGTTTAATTTTATATTTATCATTCCATATTGAGCCCTCTATATCAAATGTTTTGTCATGACTTTGTATAATGTTTATAACTATCTTATTCATTTTACTAAACTCATTCTAAAATTTTGTAAATGATAAATTCTTAAACTGTGGAAACCATTGAAGGTGCTTATTAACTGTTCCCCAGATTTGTACAAGTATTGGATGATTATTTGAGTTTACAGCTGTATAAATATTAGTGCAGAAAATAAATTTTTTTTTTTTGTTAAAAAATCTCCCTCTATCTTGTATGAATGAAGATATTTAATCTCGGGAGGCGGATTCACAATGGAAAGATAGCCATTTAATAATCTGCAAAACCTATTTAGTCCCCTGTGTTATAAGGGATGGTTTGTTTCCCAAGTGAGTCCCTGAACTTAGGGGCTGATATTTGACTTAAAAATTAATTCTATTGTGGACATCAAGTCACCCTTTTAAACATTGTTTTCATTTTTTTTTTTTTTTTTTTTTTTGCGGTTCGCGGGCCTCTCACTGTTGTGGCCTCTCCTGTTGCAGAGCACAGGCTCCAGACACGCAGGCTCAGCGGCCATGGCTCACGGGCCCAGCCGCTCCGCGGCATGTGGGATCCTCCCGGACCGGGGCAAGAGCCCGTGTCCCCTGCATCGGCAGGCGGACTCTCAAACACCGCGCCACCAGGGAAGCCCAAACATTGTTTTCATTTTTTAGAAAAATTTTAGCTACAGGCAATAGGGTTTCCTGATTCAGTTCTGAAGATGAGCTGTGTTTTTCTCCCCTCCTCATGTCCAGAAGGAACAAAGATACCTTCCTGACCTTGGCCACGGAGTGAGACCCCTGTTCCGTTCTAAGCTGCCACCAATGGGAAGTGCCACCCGTGCCGACCCCTGGGGGGATGAGAATGGACCGTTGACTTGGACAGAGTGAAGGGGGCTCAGAAATAGCAGGAACAAGGTGCTCAGAGCTGAAGTTGTTGTAGAGAAGGGACCTGGTACGTCAGGGCCTGCTTGTAAAATGGCACCGTAGTGGGATCAGTCACAGCCTGCCAATGTGTATTTATTGACAGGGACAACTTACGTTAGGGCTAAAACTTCCAGTGTTTTATTCTGGTCATAAAATCGTAAAGGTGATGTCAGGGAAGATGGTGGAGTAGGAAGGTTTAGGAATCCATCCATCTGTCCAAACAGCAGTTGAACTGGCAGGAGCTGTCTGAATAAAGTACTTCGGAACTCTGTGTCTAGTAGAATGCTTGCAGCACCCAGGAGAGAGCTTCATGAGAGGCTGATACATTTTGGTCAATTTCCTCTTAATAGTGGCAACCTTCACCCACCCCTCGGCCCCAAGACACTCAGCTGTGGGGACAGCAGCCCACGTTCCTAGTGCAGCTTGTTAGGGCCAGGGTGAGCGACAAGAACAACACTGCTCTCCAAAAATCAGATTTGTGGGTTCTGATCGCTGCTTTTAATTGTTTGGAGGCCAGCACAGAGGGAAAAGTCTTCCTGTTGTTGGATTTGGCAATGATTTCTTGTATATGACACCAAATGCACAAGCAACAAGAGAAAAAGAGGAATTGGTCTTCATCAAAATTCAAAACTTTTGTGCATCAAAGGAGTGAAATGAGGGACTTCCCTGGTGGTCCACTGGCTAGGACTCTGTGCTCCCAATGCAGGGGGCCCAGGTTCCATCACTGGTCAGAGAACTAGATCCCACGTGCCACAACTAAGAGTTCGCATGCTGCAACTAAAAAGATCCTGCACGTGGCAACGAAGATTCCGCGTGCCGCAACTAAGAACTGACACAGCCAAATAAATATATAAACAAATAAATATTTTTTTAAAAAAGAAGTGAAATGACAACCAACCCATGAAAGGGTATAAAATATTTGTGAATCCGATATCTGATAAGGGTTAATATCCACAATATGTAAAGAACTATAACTCAACAATAACAATAGCAAAAACAACCCAATCAAAAACAGACAAAGGATTTGAATAAACATTTTTTCAAAGAAGATATACAAATGGCCAATAAGCACATGAAAAGATGGTCAACATCATTAACCTTTAGGGGAAAGCCAATCAAAACCACAATTCGATATCACTTCACACACATTAGGGTGGCAGATGGCTATCAAAAACAAAAACAGAAAATAAGTGTTGAGGAGGATGTGGAGAATTGGAACCCTTGTGCATTTCTAGTGGGAACGTAAAATGGTGCAGCCACCAAGGAAGTCCATTTTGCGGTTCCTCAAAAAGTTGAACACAGGGGCTTCCCTGGTGGCGCAGTGGTTGAGAGTCCGCCTGCCGATGCAGGGAACACGGGTTCGTGCCCCGGTCCGGGAGGATCCCACATGCCGCGGAGCGGCTGGGCTCGTGAGCCATGGCCGCTGAGCCTGCGCGTCCGGAGCCTGTGTTCCGCAACGGGAGAGGCCACAACAGTGAGAGGCCCGCGTACCGCAAAAAAAAAAAAAAGAAAAAGTTGAACACAGAATTATCATATGATCCAGCAATTCCACTCCTAGGTATACACCCAAAGAAACTGAAAGCAGGAGCTCGAACAGATACTTTTACACCAATGTTCATAGCAGCATTATTCACAATAGCCAAAACATGAAAATAACCCAAGATTCCATCACTAGATGAAAGGATAAACAAAATCTAGTGTACACATACAAGGGAATAATATCCAGCCATAAAAAGTAATGGAGTTCTGACACATGCTACAACGTGGATGAACCTTGGAGTCACTGTGCTAAATGAAATAAGCGAGTCACAAAGGAACAAATATTATATGATTCTACTTATGTGAGGTACCTAGAATAGACAAATTCATAGAGACTCAAAGTAGATTAGAGTTTACCAGGTGCTAGGGGCAAGAGGAATGGGGGTTATTGCTTTATGGTTTCAGAGGTTTTACTTAGGGTAATGAAAAAGGTTTGGATATAAATAGTGGTGATGGTTACACAACATTGTGAATGTACTTAATGCCACATGTACACTTAAAAATGGCAGATTTTATGTAATATATATTCTACCACGATTTTTAAAATTACTAATGTAATATACCAAAAAAACATGGAATGTACACTTTACATGGGTGAATTGTATGGCATATGAATTATAATCTCAATAAACCTGCTTTCTAAAAATACACTGTAATTTAAAGAAAGGCGAGTTACCTAAGATTGGCAAAATGCTGATCATTGTTGTGGTTGGCTGAATTCTAAAGATTCCAAGATTCTAATCTAGGTGCTTTGCAGATGGAATTAAGATTATTGGTTAGCTGGACCCCAAGAGGCCAGTCCATCTAAGGATGATCTCTGTGTCTCCCTTGCCCCCTGGTTTCGTAGCGGAGAGGGAGGGAGAGAGGAGAGTGAATCTAAATGTTTATTTCCCTCTCCCTGCCGACTTGCTGAAGGTTATCTCTACCCCTTGACCACCGAAGGTCACTGCCCCTCTCCAGGTGTCCCCCTTCCCACGCTGTCTGCTAGGGTCCCAGGAACCACTCTCTTCCCTGGTCTCTGGACCTCAGGGAGGTAACAGCCTCCTGGCACTTTCCCCTAGGACTGCTCCGTTCCCTCTGAGGTTCCTCACACCCCAGCCATAACTTTAAACTTCCCTCATATTATCCTAACATGGGTACATCTGGCTTTTGAGACTGCAACTGAAAAAAAATTGCACAGCCTGAAAGCTGAGAATTATGTACTATTCAGCAGACTTAACTGAGGACTTCACAGCCTCTGAGATCACTCTGAGGCTCGGCTCCAAAGAGGCAAGGGAGGAGCCGGATAAATAGTTTTTGCAAAAACAAAAAGCAAACAAAAAAAACCCCAGGGAGCTGGAACATCAAAAGATTACTGTTAATTAAAGAACTAAAGAAAACCAGACATCGCAAGTTAATGAATTCAGCGCTTTTCCATGTATGGAAAGATGCAAGAATCTGGGCTTCTTGAAATTTTTCATTTGATATGCACCTTAGTATTTAGGGCCAGTGTTCTGGTTTTCTCCATCCTGAATCCCCTCAGGGTGCATGGTCCAGGGTGGCTGCAGTGACTGATGGCAGCAAAACCCTTTGTTTACTGATATGGCAGGTGACATTCTTCGAGCACAAACCCTAACTGACACGTAAGTTCATAACTCTATGATCTCCTTTTGAGTATGTTTTTACATTTTTGTAGTTTAGTTAAAAAAAAAATTAAAAAGCTTTTTTATAACCACACCTCACATGTACTTGTGTCCAGTTAGGATACATGTTAGTTACAGTGTAACTAGCAGGTATGAATTATACAGATGTACAGAAAAACGTACCAAAAAGTCCTATTTATTTTGTAGCTCATTTTGACTTTCAGGTGCAGAGCCTGCAATGGCAGAAAACTTAATTTCCTCACTCTGGGGAATTCTAGTTCACTACAGTAATTGCTCAGCCACTCTGGGGTCAAACTCAGTTATATTAAGGAGCATCGTTGCCCCATCCTTCCTCAGGTTCTCCCCCAGACCCAAATCTAAGCTCCCTGTGAAACTGAGCAGGACCCCACGGGGTCCTCTTGGGCACAAAAACCTTTTTGTCCCCAGTTTCTTATTTACAGGATAAAGACTTCAGCTGCCTAGACCTTCCCGAGTACCACAGGGCAGATTCAAACAATTACTAATCAGGGAAGGGAAGGAATGCAAAAACAGAAGAGGACCAGTCAAGAAACTATAGTGTAGCCATTAAAGCAGGATCCTGGTTCCTCCTCAAGGGATATACATAATATCTTTGAGTTCTTCTGCGGGAATTAAGGCCCTCATCCAGGTGGAGGATGGTAACTTCAGGCTGAGCACAAGATTCCTGGAACATTACCGTTACCTCACCACCAACCAATCAGAAGAAAGAACACACACCCTGCAGCCCTCAGCCCAAATTTTGCCTGTTTAAAAACTTCACCCCCAAAACCATCGGGGAGTTCGGGGTTCTTGAGCACAAGCCGTTTGTTCTCCTTGGCCCTTCAACAAACTTTTCTCTGCTCCAAACTCCTGAAACCTCACAACTCAGATGGGATTCTAACCCACTGTCTTTTAATTGAGATCGCACACCTGGTGTCAGGACTTAATGAAGCTCAGGTTCTTTACGTCTCAGCTCAGAAGGAATTCAGCAAGAGGTAAAGTGAGACGTAAGAAGTGGATTTATTTAGATAGATACACATTCCATAGACAGAACGCGATCCATCTCAAAAGACGAGGGCGGCTCCGAAATATGGAGTGGTTTGTTTTTACGGGCTGGGTAATTTCATAGGCTAACAAGTGGGAGGATTATTCCAATTGTTTTGGGAAAGGGGCAGGGATTTCCGGGAATTGGGCCACTGCCCACTTTTTGGCCTTTTATGGTCAGCCTCGGAACTGTCATGGCGCGCGCGCCATTATCATATGCTAATATATTACAATGAGTGCATAATGAGGCTCGAGGTCTACCGGAAGTCGAATCTTCCACCATCTTGGGCCTAATCGGTTCTAACCAGTTTTTGTCGTATCCTCAATGGCTATGTCATCCGTTTAAAGGTTGTGCCCTGCCCCGTTCCCTCCTGTTTCACTTCGAGGGTTCGGTTTATTTAGCCTCACTATGCATGGGGCACACGAACTTGTGTTTGGTAACACCTGGAGCTTGTGGACGTGCTCCTTTAGGATGCCTCCAGCCTTTCCCTCCGAGTGGCCCTCCGGGGATGCTGCTGTGCTCTGAGGCTCTCTTGCCCCAGGGTCTCCCTCCGTGGGTGCCTTTGGTCCCCTGATCCTCGGGGGTCACTCTGCAGCCTCCTCATGCCGACTGCCTGGACCGCTGCGGCTCCCCGGCCCTTCAGCAGACCGGGTAAGGTGCGCTGTTCTCCCCTCCCCGAGGGAGACAAGGCAGTCGGTGGGCTGCCCTCCTCCCTCACTGCCCGTTCTCGGGGGCCACTCCCCTACTCCCGCCCGCTCGGCTCCCGGGTCAGGAGTGCCCTGACCTCCCTTCCCCCAGCCCCTGCTCTGAGTTCTTCTGGGGGCAGTGAGAGTGGGGACTCCTCTGCCCTCAGGCATGGCCTTGCCAGTCTTTTCGGTCTCACACCTTGTTCATCATCATTCCAACAGCCCTCCTGGGACCAATGTAGTCCCAGTGGTGTAGTCCCAGAGGGTCGGGGTGTAGAGAGAAAGGACACCCCATAGCTTGATGCTTCCAATGGTTGATTTACCTGTGTGTGTGCGCGCGCGCGCACAGACACACACACACACACACACACACACACACACACACACACACACTTTAAGAGGCCAATAAAAATGGGACTTCTCTGGCGGTCCAGTGGTTAAGACTGTGCTTCCACTGCAGGGGGACACGGGTTCATTCCCTGGTCGGGGAACTGAGATCCCACATGCAGCACGGTGCGGCCAGAAAAAAAAAAAAAAAAAGAAATAATAAGGGCAAAACTGATCCAGAAAGGCTTTTCATTGGGAATAAGATGTTGGGTCTTAAAAGACAGACACACTGTGCAAATATAGTTGCTTTGATCAGCAATCTCAAAGCCAATTGAATCTCCTCTATTAAGCCATTTCATTTTAATACTTATAGCAGTTAACTTTTCTTACCTGAGGAATAAATGTTGGGGGTCTGATTACTAAGCCCAAGAGGGCTTCCACTATTTCATTTATCCACTCATGGCTTTAGTTTAAAAACTACCACCATGCATTGAGTATCTGTTATGTGCACATATGGTGTTGGGCCTCAGATAATAGAAATGTTAACATTTAGAATTTCTTTCTTTCTTTTTTTTTTTCTGGCCACGCCTTGTGGCATACGGAACCTTAGTTACCTGACTAGGGATCGAACTCGTGCCCCCTGCACTGGAAGCACAGAGTCTAACCACTGGACCAGCAAGGGAAGTCCCAACATTTAGAATTTCTGACACTACAGAAGGCATGAAATGAATGGTCTCGTAACAGAAGTAGGTGAGGGGCTTTCAGGCACATTCCCTCAGGAACTGATCTCTCTCTGGCCAGGGATTGTACTGGGAAGGGGCTGCAATCAGGACCTATACCTCCTGCCTCTGGCATTTCCAGCTGTCTTATGTCTTTTGCCCTCCAGCTGCTGAGCCTGTGGGTCTGTGTTCCTCTCTGCTCCGTGGGGACCTCTGGTGTCCTTGGCGCTGATGCCCATGTGCCCCCTGAAGCCTACCAGGCCCATTACTGCCGACTTCCTTCTCAAAGGCCTCCGAGGAGAGGGCAGTGCACGGAGCAAACCCCGCCTCCCCATACCCCTCAGCTCCTTCCACAGTACTGCCCCAGCTACTGCGCTGAGGGTGACAGACCCTCCTGAAGTAAGCAAGGGAAATGAGGACGATAGAAAATAGTCTGAGGAGGATGCAGCCCTGCACATCTCTCAGCCTGGCTCCTTGGCCCTGGAGCCCTGTCTGCTCCCTGCTGTGTGGGTCCGCACCACCTGACAGGCTGCCCTGCCCCTCCCCCCGGGATGCCTCACTCCGGCATCCTTTCCTTTCCCTCTAGTCTGGGTTATTCAGTTCAAGGTAGTCAATAAAAGACTTTCCAGGACAAAAACACATCACATTACAATAACATTTTATGGGGAATGGGAAGGACGTTCTAAAGGGCTTATTCACAGCCGTTTTCAACAGCCGATGCTCTTGTATTGGGGTTCACTGGATACATTTGTAGAGTGGTTGTAACAGTTTTATTTTTTTTTAATACCAACATGGACAATACTCCTGAAGTTACATCTCTTTACAGCTGAGGGAACCTATGATGAAAAATGTTCTGAATAAAAACGTGAGAGGAAACATGGTTTTGCAAAATTCTTTTCTCAGATCCTGGAGCAAGCAGGTTGAGGAGGGCTGGAAGGAGATGGAGGCAGGGCCCCAGCCCCCCTGGCGGAGCGGTCACTGCCCAGCTATGGCTCTGAGGTCCAGCACTGCCGGCTCCCTCACCTCTTGAGCCAGGATGCCTAAAGCAGAGCCTCTTACTTTGGAGAAGAACCCTTACAAGGGGCCCTTGTTAAAACAAGACGCAATTAAGAGATGGAAGGGCCAAAAAGCCTTGAAAAACAGGCTCTGAGAATGACGCCCTGGTTGCTTGAAGCACAGGCGAAGGTAGACGGGCCCAGACGACAGGGTGAGAGCTCTCCAGCCCCATTGCGTCAAGGTTTCTCCTTGGAGGCAATTCCAGAAGAGACCACTAGAGGGCAGGATACACCTCTCAATGCCTGCTGGGCATGGGGAGCGGGGTGTTGAGGCTCCCAGGCCTGGCCGCTCACGTAACTTCCCCCGAAAGAAGAGGGGTTCAAGCTCTCCCACCGTCCTGCTAACGGACTTCCTTAAAAGTCAGGTTGCCTAACCTGCTACCAAAGGAAGTCTAAATGTTAGTGTCCCGAATGTGTTCAAGCCTCTATATTTTATTGCAGATTTCCCCCCAACAGCCCAGCATTTCCTCCCAGAGTCTTTTTTTTTTAATGGAAGTAGAGTTGATTTACAATGTTGTGCTAATTTCTGCTGTACAGCAAAGTGACTCAGTTATATGCATGTAGACATCCTTTTTTTATATTCTTTTCCATTATGGTTTATCCCAGGAGATTGGATAATGTTCCCTGTGCTCTACAGTAGGACCTTGTTATCTATCCATCCTATATATAATAGTTTGCATCTACTAATCCCAAACCTCCAGTCCATCCCTCTCCCTCCCCCCCGCCTCTTGGCAACCACAAGTGTGTTCTCTATGTCTGTGAGTCTGTCATCTCTATTCAGTAAGCATTTATAGACATCTGTACATGACATGAGGAACACACAGTGACGAGGAACACACAGTATTCCTAAGTGTGCCTCTGTGTACACGTGAGTGTACCCTTCTCTTCAGGGACCAGGTTCCCGGTGTACCTCAGTGGAGAATGACACAGAATACAAGGCAAATTCCAGACCATGCAGGCCCCTTGCAAACAAGACGTTGCCCTCACCCACAAGTGTGTCTCGTTGCTTAGTCAACATGGGTACCAGGTGGTGCTGAGTGATGAGTTCCCAACATTCAGGCCTTTAAGAGATGAAAGAAGGGAGGGCGCCCAGCGGGGATCCTGGAGTGAGATTTCCTTTACTGAATGTAATGGGAACTGGGGTCCCTCCTCATTAGAACCTTGTGAAGTAGAATTTACTGCACCCATTGGTCATCTCGGGAAACTGAGGCCTAAAGTGAAGTGAACGTGGCAAAGATCATGCACTTTGTATCAGAGCAGAGTCCAGCTCCAGATCTGGTTTGCTCTAAAGGCCATGCTTTCACATCCTTCCCACCTTTCCCTTACAAAATATTTTAAGTGGAAATTTATTTTTACTTTATTATTTCTTTGTATTTAATGCATTTGCATTTACAAAACTGGAAAATAAACATAAGGTACAAGAAGAAGAAATCTCATTATTCAGCAATCATTCATACATTGGTATCTTATCCCAGAAATGTTCTAAAAATTGTTATATTTTGTAAAAATTACATAAGAAAAGTGGGATCCTGCTAAATATACTTTTAGATATTTTTGTTTTCCACTTAAATGTGCACATGAACAGCACTTTTTTTTAAACCTTTTTTTTAATTGAAGTATAGTTGATTTACAATGTTGTATTAGTTTCAGGTGTACCAAGGTGTCCTTATTCATTTCTCTAGGATAAATTCCAACTCACTATTATTTGAAATTTTATGGCTTTTAATAAATACTGCCCAGCTGCCCCTCAGAAAGTTTGTACCAACTTACACCCACCAGCAGGAGTGTTTGGAAGGGCCCATTCCCTATATTTTTGCCTTTTGGTGGTTCTTTGTTTTTCTTCTCTTTTTTTTTTTAATCTTTGACAATTAGAAGATACCCACGGGGGTGTTGTTTATTAAAACCTAATTCTTTTAGTTGAGTTGAACTTTTTAAATGTATGCTCCTATTTTAATTTCTTTTGTAAATTGAGTCTTCAAGTCCTTAGTTTTTTAAAAAATTGGGACAATCTTATGGATTTATAAGGGCCCTATACATTTTAAAGTTAATTAGCTTTTTGTCATAGACATTGCAAATAATATATCCCAGGGATTTTTGGTTTTTGTCTTATAGGTAGTCAATTTTACTACCCCACATACCTCCCAAAGCAGCATGAACTAGAGTTGAAGCACTGACCTAGAAGTCATGAGGCCAAGCGTGTCCAGGTTCTACCCTGTAGATAATACTTTCCAAGACGGCCTCAGCACCATCTCCCATCCCACGTGTTCTTAAAGAGTTGTGTTGATGTGATGTTGTGTTGATGTGATGTTGACATTCCTCCCTTTGAGAAGCAGGACCACGTTCCCTCTCTGAATTGGGGGGGCGGGGGGTCTGTGACTACAGAGGGGCTATGGTGTGATTTCTGAGGCCAGGCCTGAAAGGTGGAATAGCTTCCATCTGGTCCTCTTGGATTCTCTCTCTAGGAACCCGGCGTCCATGATGCGAGGAAGCTCAGGCCACACGGGGTGGCCACGTGTCTGGGCTGGCAGCCCATCCTGAGCTCCTAGCCGACAGCAGGCATCAGCTACCAGACATGCAGGTAAGAAGAGCCCCCAGACGAGTGCAGCCCAAGCCACTGACTGACAGCAGTCCCACAAGCACAGCCCAGGTGACCCCAGTCCACACCCATGACCATGAGAGATAATAATAAAATGATTATTGTTTTCAGCCCAGTGTTGGGGAGAACTCGTTACAGAGCAGTGGATAACTGGCATTTGCTGGGGATGACTGATAGTAAAAGCCCTGAAACCATGCACTGCCCTGGCCCTCACCCAGTTTTGTTATTTGGAAAATGTGAATTGTCACAAAGCAAGCAGGATCCTGTTCTCTGGGCAGCACATCACAGCCGCAGAACTTGAACCCTTGATTGACCCTGCCGTGCATGGCTGACACACAGAGTGGATCTTCAACACAACCTGTAAGTAACAGGCAGGCTCTCCTCTCTCGAGAAACAACTGGTTCCTTCCACTCAAAGGGAAAAACAAGAAGAGGAAGAGCGGCTGCCTGGTCTCGGCCAGTCATGGAATACATCTTAGCAAAGGATCAGATTTGAAACTGCTTTGTGTCCTGGTTCACTTGGTCCTACCGGGAAATAACCTGATTTGAGTGGGAAACACCCCTGTGCCATTGAGATGCAAGTGGGATCCTTCGGGAGAGGAAAAAAATAAACTGATTATGAAGTTTGAGATAAACAGCAGCGTTGAGTGCGTTTAAACGTTCACTGGGGTTTCAGGTTTGGGCTTGAATAATTCATAAGTGAGGGATGGTTTGCTGGCCCTTCGGCTATAACCAGTTGGAGATGAGCTCTTTGGGGTCCTTGTTTCCGGATATGCCCCTTCCTGCGGTACATCAAGCAGACGTGCGTTCCAGGAGTGGGAGGGGTCTGGGTGAAGCCTGGGTCCGCCACGTGTTGGGACAAGTCCCTGCACCTGTCTGAAATTAGGGTATGAATATCCATCTCATAGTCACGGTGGGGCTCCTTGGGGTAGGAGGTGAGAGCGCCTGGTGTGCAACAAGAACACAGGAAGTGTTGCTTATTTCCGACCTTGGCAAAGCACTTTAAAAATTCACGTAATGCTTTCACCTTAGCTAAACTGTGGGAAATGCAGTGTAAATACTTCTGTTTCCTGTGTGATTACGCTGAGGCACAGGAAGGTTAAGTCTCTTGTTTAAGGTCTCACCATTAGTGCATTTCAGGTATGACATGCAAGTGGACCTCTCTCCAGTGCCAGAACCCATGTTGTCTCCATAATCCAACCGTCTTGCCTGAAAGTTCATTCATCCTGTGCATTCCTTGAGCACCTACTTCGTGCCAGATGTTGGGGATAGAAGCAGGATTCAGAGATAAACAGGAGGATTGGGAGGGCCAGGCCTGAGCTGCGTCTTGAAGGGAAAGAGGAGTTTGCGAAGCAGATAAAGGAAGAGAGGGCACTCCAGACAACAAGAAGAGGATGTGCAAAGGTCAGGGGACTCTGAGGAATCTCAGACAGGGTTGTCAACAACGGGCCACTCTTTAAGGGGGACAGGAAAGCGTGGGACTCCTAGAACTCCATCCCTGAGGCCTTGAATGAGCATTAGTTATGAACTGTACCCCTGCCTACCCCGCAGGAAGGCTAAAGGGCAGGACTGGCCCATGATTCCCTCCCAGAATGACTGGTACCCACTCACGGCTCTCATCCTGCCCTCTCCTGCCCTCGAGGGCATAGCTCTGAGACATTCTCCGCATGGAGCTAGTAGCCTCTCTTGGCTTTCTTGAGTTCCTCCCCTCCTTTCCTCGTCCCCATGCCCAGGTGTGTAGTCTGGCCCCTGCCTCAAGGGTCCAGGAGAAAAAACAACAAAAGTAAAACTGAAGTAACAGGCAGGTTCTGACATGTATCATCACCCCCATTACCATCAATGATGCCAGAGCCTTTTTGAGAACTGAAAAAAGAGACAAAGAATTCTAAGTCCTGTTTCCATAGATAATCAACTGAAATCTACATGCTAGCAAGGATTCGTGGAAAGTAAAATAAAACACATTTGTTTTCTTAAGTCATTGTAAATCTTGGACTATGAAATCATATCAGCCAATTGGAGTAGAAAGATTTAGACAGGCGTACCTCAGAGATATTGTGGGTTCGGTTCCAGACCACCCCAATAAAGCGAATATCTCACGAAAGCAATTTTTTGGTTTCCTAGCGCATATAAAGTCGTGTTTACACTATGCTGTAGTCTATCAAGTGTGCAATCACATTATGTCTAAAAAGCAATGTACATACCTTAGTTAAAAAATACTTTACTGGGCTTCCCTGCACCCAACTGGTGCGGTTGTTAAGAGTCCGCCTGCTGATGCAGGGGACACTGGTTCGATCCCTGGTCCGGGAAGATCCCACGTGCCACGGAGCATCTAAGCCCGTGGGCCACAACTATTGAAGCCTGCGGTCCTAGAACCCATGCGCTGCAGGAAGAGAAGCCACCGCAATGAGACGCCCACGTTCCTCAACGAAGAGTAGCCCCCGCTCGCCACAGCTAGAGAAAGCCCGCGCACAGCAACGAAGACCCAATGCAGCCAAAAATAAATAAATTAAAAAAAAAAACCAAAACCTTTACTGCTAAAAAATGTTACCCATCATCTGAGCCTTCAGTGAGTTATAGCAACATCAAAGATCACTAATCACAGATCATAACAAATATAATAATAATGAAAAATTTTGAAATACTGTGAGAACTACCAAAATGTGACACAGAGACTCAAAGAACAAACGCTGTTGGAAAAATGGCACCGATAGACCTGCTTGATGCAGGGTTGTCCCAAACCTTCAATTTGTAAAAAAACACGACAAGACAGTATCTTTGAAGTGCAGTAAAATGAAGGACAATAAAAGAGATGTGTCTGTGTATCATTAGATAATATCTTAAAGTAAAACCTTTCCCCTGATTTTCAAATATGTGCCACATCTGTGACAAGCTGTGGACAGAGGTGGAAATGGGTATTTCCATCTAGTATAAGTTATTCCAATTTTTAATACAAGTTATTTCATGATACTACAGAATACTTGAAGAACAGACACAAGAAAAAAGTTACCACTAACCCTGGTATTCTAAAATAATGACCATCCTTTGGTCTTCAGTGGTAATCATGGTTTATCTGTCTTTATAAAGTTGTTTTTTAAGTAAACGTTCTCTCGAGGAATCACATATGTACCAAAAACGTGCAGATCACAAGGGTCCAGCTCAGTGAGTTTTTCCCAGTTGAAGACGATTGCAGTGTTCACTTTTGACAGTGAACAAGAATTGTGCGGAGGAAACAGTTTGTTAGCAGTGAAGTTACGTCTAAATCATCGGGCTTTTCCGCGTGTGATTAGCCAGGGCAGCAGTGTCCACCGGACCCAACTCGAAGCTGTCACTGAGGGGCTCAAAGGACCCAGCTGCACAGGAGTCTTTGGGGACGCAGCACCAGACACACTTGGTAGCATCAGCTAACTACAACTTTGCTTTTAGGGTGGGCCTTAATCCAGTATGAGCAGGTGTCTTTATTAAAAAGAGAAATTTGGACACAGAGATGGACACACATACTGGGAGAACGCCATGTGAATGGGAGGCCAGCACTGAAGTGAGGTATCTACTGAGGTGATACATCTGCAAGAAAACACCAGAGATGACCACCAAGGCACCAGAAGCTAGAAGCAGATTCCTCCTCTACCCTCAGAAGGAACCAACCCTGTCGACACCCTGACCGTGGACTTCTGGCCTCCAGGACTGTGAGACCGTAAATCCCATTTACTTTGTTGCAGCAGCCCTAGGAAACTAATACATGTGTGAGATGCGCCACCTCGATTCCTACCAGTGTCAGAGTTCCTGGGAATCAAAGGGCATGTGGGGTCCAGAAAGGCCACCAACACCCGCTGCAAATACGCAGGGCCCCCAGCTAGGAGCCGCCACACTCCTCAGCTCTTTCAGAACTCAGTGATTCCAATTTGCAGGGTGAGAACCATTGCAGATTTTCTGGGGGAAAAAAAAAAGCCCTGATGGGATTTTGATGGGGATGGAGTTGCATCTGTAGATCAATTTGGGGAGAACTGCTTAATTCTCTTTTTTTTTTGGTTCCTCCATGCAGCTTTCAGGGGACTAGTTACCTGACCAGGGACTGAACCCGAGCCCCTGGCAGTGAAAGCGTGGAGTCCCAACCACTGGACCGCCAGGGAATTCCTGAGAATTGCTTAATTCTTAACAGCATTGAGGCTTCCAATCTATCAACATGGGGTGTCTCTCCATGTATTTAAGAAGAGCTACAATTCTTTTTAATTAATTAATTTATTTATTTATTTTTGGCTGTGTTGGGTCTTCGTTGCTGCGCGTGGACTTTCTCTAGTTGCGGCGAGCGGGGGTTCTCTTCGTTTTGGTGTGCGGGCTTCTCGTTGCGGTGGCTTGTTGTGGAGCACGGGCTCTAGGGCGCGCGGACCCTAGGGCACATGGGCTTCAGTAGTCGTGGCTCGCGGGCTTAGTTGCTCCGTGGCCTGTGGGATCTTCCTGGACCAGGGCTTGAGCCCGTGTCCCCTGCATTGGCAGGCAGATTCTTAACTACTGTGCCACCAGGGAAGCCCCGAGAAGAGCTACAATTCTTGAGCAACTATTACACTCTGACCCTTAGCCTAAATCAAGCGTAATCTGCATTTTATTGCTGTGGCATGGGAGCCCAGAGAGGTAAAGAAATCTACAAAGGTGACACAGCACGCCTGCTGGAATTTCCGCTGCATCTGTCTGATGCTCTTTCCACTTCACTCTGTGGGCTCTTCTTGCTACTAAGGTGGCTGACAGCCCCCAGCCAGTTCTGCTTTACGGCCTTTCATTGGCATAGCACTTGCCTTAAAAAACAGACAAGGGGTTGATAAAAACAAAAGGTGAATCGGGTTATCGGTAGTAACACGGGAAAATGTCCAAAATGTAGAGATAAGTGAATAAGGAGGTCACAGAACACTCTGTATCTGACTGCCTGTTTCCCTGCAACTAGAGACGTGTGTTTTGCACTTAGGGAAGGTCTGAAAGGAGACGAGAAATTGATAACCATGGTCCTCTCTGGGGCGAGTGATGTGGTGGGCTAGTGAGAATGGTTTTAACTTTTCAGCATAGACTGCTCTGCTGTCACTGAATGTTTTACCAGAAGCACGCATTGCCTTTACAACTAAAAGAACTTCTAGTTGAGAGAAAGATGGGGAAAGATTCCCCCGTACTGCTGATTGCAGAACCTTGCAGATGGGAAGTTCTTTGGTTTCCCCTTCACAACTGTACTAACTGCGGTAATTTCACCCTCCTGAGGATCGCCTTGTGGGGAGGGTGTGGGGGAGGAAGATGCGCCCACCTGAGGGAATGCACCTGTCCCTCCCTGCCCCAGGGTCCTCTGCTCGACTGACCATGAGGGTAGCCATAGCTGCTGCCCTAAAGCTTGAGCTGTCGGTTGTCCCCCCTGGGGTGTGAAAGCCCCTTACCCATCTCCAGGGCAGCTTCACTCGCAGCTACTCAGGGCTTTGAAGCAGTTCCTGTTTGGGGACCGTGTGAAAGTGACAAAGAGGAAGCTGCGGCGGTGACAGTGAGAGTGCAGGGTGGAGAGACCTGCTGTTTGCCCTTTGGGGATGGAAAGCTCCTGGACACGCCCGCAAAAGGCTCAGCTGGCGGGGGATGCTCCCTCGTGCTGCCCTGGGGGTCCCTGGAGACAGCAGAGTAGGCGAGACCTTCACCCTGATTCTCCTTCTCCCTCTGTCATTGCCGTCCCCCAACAGCCTTCTCCACCTCCACTGCACCCACCTTTCCCTCTATGGGGCACTTCTCATCCTGCACTGAAGTGACCTATTTCTTTGTCCACTTTCCGGACCAGCCTGTGTGGTTTTTGAAGGCGAGGGCTCTGTTTTTACTCATCTTTGCTTTCCTAATGCCTAGAATCAATGAGCAGGGTATAAAACAGGCACACCTTCCATATCAGGTGGATGGCAGATGGATGGACGGAGCTAGTGCAGTGGAAGCTGACATACTCCCACCCAAAATACATGTTCCTCCAGCCCAAACTCTCTCCCACTGCCTAGATGTGGCCCCATACATCAGCCTGCTGTCCAGCGAGTGTGGGCACACACAGTGCACCCTGGAGATACTGGGTGTCTGTCCTCATTGGCCCTCCTGAGCGTCTGAAAAGAGAGCAGACTCACAAGAATGAGAAGACAAGTCACAGACTGGGAGAAGATATTTGCAAAACACGTATCTGATAAAGGACCAGTATCTGAAATACACAGAGAACTCTTAAAACTCAACAGTAAGAAACTGAATGATCTAAACAGATACCTCACCAAAGATTATATACAGGTGGCAAACATCATGTGAAAAGATGCTCAGCAGTATATATAATTAGGGAATTATTAATTAAAAAAAAGATGAGACACCACTATATATCTGTTAGAATGGCCAAAATCCAGAACACGGACAGCACCAAATGGTGGCAAAGAGTTGGAAACAGGAACTATTACTAATTGCTGCGGGAATGCAAAAATGGAACAGATACCTTGGAAGACAGCTTGGTCATTTCTTACACAACTAAATATACTCTTACCATACGATCCAGCAATCATGCTCCTTGGTATTTATCCAAAGAAGTTGAAAACTTACGTCCACCCAAAAACCTGCACATGAATGTTTATAGCAGCTTTATCTATAACTGACAAAACCTGGGAACAACGAAGATGTCCTTCAGTGGGTGAATGGATCAATAATTTTGGTATATCCAGACAATGGAATATTAGTGCTAAGAAGATATGAGCTATGGAGCCAGGAAAAGACATGAAAGAAACTTAAATGCATGTTACTAAGTAAAAGAAGCTCATCTGACAGGCTACATACTATAGGATTCCAACTATATGACATTCTGGAAAAGGAAAAAATATGGAGCAGTAGAAAGATCAGTGGTTTCGGGGTGGGGAGGGAGGGAAGGCTGACTAGACAGAGTGCAGAGGGGTTTTAGAGCTATGAAACTATTGTGTATGCTATTGTGTTGGTGAATACCTGTCTTTATACGCTGGACGGAACCCATAGAATGCACAGCACCGAGAGTGAACGTTAACGCAAATTATGTACTTTATTTAAGAACAGTGTGTCAATATTGGCTCATCCACTGTAACAAGTGTACCACACTTATGAATGCAAGATGTTAATAACAGGGGAAACTGTGTGTGTGTGTGTGTGCGCGCGCGCGTGCGTGTGTGTGTGAAGGGTATATGGGAATTGTGCACTTTCTACTCAGTTTTTCCTGTAAATGCAAAATAGCTAAAAAAATAAGGTCTGTTTAAAAAAAAGAGCAAGAGAGCTTCCCTGGTGGTGCAGTGGTTAAGAATCCACCTGCCAATGCAGGGGACACGGGTTCGATCCCTGGTCCGGGAAGATCCCACGTGCCGCGGAGTAACTAAGCCCGTGTGCCACAACTACTGAGCCTGCATTCTAGAGCTGGAGAGCCACAACTACTGAAGCCCGCGAGCCACAACTACTGAAGCCCGTGCACCTAGAGCCCGGTGCTCCGCAACAAGAGAAGCCACTGCAATGAGAAGCCCGCGCACCACAATGAAGAGTAGCCCCAGCTCGCCGCAACTGGAGAAAGCCTGCGCACAGCAACGAAGACCCAACGCAGCCAAAAATAAAATAAATAAATTTATATTAAAAAAAAGAGCAAGAGCAGCCCCTGCCAACTAATTACTAGACACATAGAAGCGTCAGGTAACTTCTCCCTGCAACAACCATTAGCATCAGATATTTACAAGTCAAGGGTCTTCTCTGAGCCAGGGACCGCGCTGGGGGTGGGGCACAGAGGTGCTGGTAGGACAGATGGTCACGATCTCCAGTCTGGCCAGCTCAGGGTCTGCTCTGGGTCCTGTCCTTGCTCTGTGACAGGAGCCACAGGAGCTCTGGGGACTGAGCGTCCCCTTCTGAAGTGCCTGACTCCCATTAGCAAGCCAGCAGGCTATTTACGGCAGTCCTGCTTCCGCACGAAGACATCTCCTTTCACCTTCTCTGGCATTTTCCAAGGGATGCTCTCAGTGAGGGAACTCCTGGAACAGAGAACAAGTCAGTACTCTGCTCAGACATGCCGGCCCCTGACAGCTAATTACTGGAACGATTAGAGCCCTTTGACTCTGGGCAGTGGAACAGATCTGGGAAGGCAAGAGGCCAGGAGCCTCTGCCTTTTAATAGAAAACTATTTTTACGAACTTTTAAAACTGCACATACAGTCGTCCCAAAATGTTTAAAACAAAATAAAATAAAACACGAAAGCAAAGGTTTCATTTTAAAGGGCTGGAATTGAAGTGGTTGCAGATGCGGGACTGTGCTGGTTTTAGGGCCCCTGGGCCAGGCAGAGGACCCTACCAGCTGTGTCAGTGTCCTGGGGCTGCCAGAGCAGAGCACACAGAATGGCTGGTTTAAACAACGGACATTTATTGTCTCGCGGTTCTGGAGTCTAGAAGTCTGAGATGGAGGGGTGTGGGCAGGGCTGGTCCCTCCTGAGGGCTTTGGGGAAGAGTCCATTCCAGGCCTCCCTCTCTGGCTTGTAGACGGCCGTCTCCACGTCCACATGGCATTCTTTCTGTGTGTGTGTCCACATTCCCCCTTTTTATAAGGACACCAGTCAGACTGGATTAGGATCCACCCTAATGACCTCATTTTGACTTGATGGCCTCTATGAAGACCGTACCTTCAAATAAGGTCCCATTCTGAGGTACTGAGGGTTAAGACTTCAACAGACGATTTTAGGGGGACACAATTCAGCCCTTAACACCAGAGCATCCAACAGCTACGGAGGAGGTTCTTACAGTAATGAATTTCCAGGTCCCCAGTGTCCTGGGAGATGCAGAGGACACAGAGGTGCTTCAGTCTCCTCAGGACAATGGCTACCAGCGCAGGTGCTCAAGGGAAGCTGGGTCAGCAGTGCCCAGAGCGGATGGGCTCAGAAAGCCCTTGGCTCTCCGCCGAACTTGCTCTGTCTGCTGCCCCCTGGCTCTCCCTTCTCCTCTCCTACAGCTGCTGCTGTGGCTCCCACTCGGTTGCTTTCCCCATCATTTCTGTCTTATTCCCTTGGGCCAGCTGTCCCCCACCCCTGCTCTGATCAGAATGGCTGGGGTCGGGAACGAAATATGGCAGCTCTGGGCACCGAGGCCATGACAGGCGGCTGGACGATCTGCTGGCGTGGCCGTGTCCCTGACAGCTCTCTGAAGCTTGTCCCGGTGGCAGCGCTGGGGAGTCCGGTAATCGGTGTGACCACTGTAAGTGAGTCGTTGGAAGTAGTTAACGGAGTTGTACGTGGGTGGGACTCGTTGGAGCATTTGAATGCACGGATTTAATTCTTTACGTGAGTGAAATAGGTGCCAGTGTCACTCTCTGGACCCACACCTGCCACCCAAGGGCATCGTAAGAGAGGCCACTTTGCCTTTGTAGGGCCGGGAGCAGGTCTCTAAGGAGACCTCTGTCCCTGCCTCTGCAGTGGGTGCTGACTATGCAAACCCGGAGGGAACGGCCCGCCCAGTCCTGCCAAGGGCCGGTTTGCGGATGCAGGGTGGAGGCTGGACCCCTGCCGTGAGCGCTATTGGCCGCTGTGCCGGTAGCGTGGGTGTCACTAAATGGAAAACACATGGGCCACAGGTCTAGGCAGAATCCGACTTGTGCATCCACCGTGTTGCCGGCAGCCTCCTGGACCACATCCAATCTTCACCCAACAGAGCTAGAGAGTCGATGCAACAGGAGACCTAAAAGCAAGCCTGGGGAGACCTTGGGAGTTGAGAACTTTCTTCTGGTGACTGGACCTAGTGAGGGAACAGCGTGTTGTTCACCGAGGGGGTTATTTTTCTTGGCAGAGACTGTGGCCCTGCGTGTAAACAGGTGGGCCTGCCTGTCTGCACCTGAGGCTTTCTGCCCAGAGGTAGGTCGACTTATGTTATTTTAGGACAAATAATTCTATTTAGGGAATATAAATATTTTATACCTCACCTTATTCCAAAAAGGATTTGAGACAGCTGCCCTTATCTTAAGGGAAATTGGTATTTTGTATGGTGTGAGTTCTGGGTTCTGGAATTCACTGAAAGACTTTGTAACAATTTTCATATTGGGTTCCCTTGATCCTGACCTGAAAGGGAAAGTGGAAAATGAAACAAAATAGGCTTGAACAAAACAGACTGTCTCAGGGAGGACTCTGGGGTATCTGAGGACTTGGGGAGGAAGGGGCCACCTTGGGCCTCGCTCACCAGCAGCCCTGTGGCTCTGCAGGGAAGGTCAGATCATTGACTTGCCCCCTTCAAAGGCCAGAAGCTGCCCTCCGGTTTAAGTCTGTATTTTAGCAGTTTTCACCTGGGTTTTGCGATCATCCCAGCTCTGAGCTTAGTCCTTTAATATTTTGATTTCCTGAGCTTTACCTGCTGCTGATAAACTCCAGTGTTAAACTGAGGAATAATTCCTCTTTTGAAAAGCTAGAAGTTGCTGGTCACTCATTTAGTTTTTAAAGAATTTACTTTCTCATCCAGAGTTTCAGCAGAGATGAAACTGACCTCTTGCCCTGGGGCAGTGTATCACCAGCTCATTATAACAAGTCCTTAGAAAATGTAAGGGATTTAGGAATTTTAGCAGGGGTTTTATTAGTGATTAGACTCCCTTTACTGTATTATTTTCTTCATTTACTGCTCAAAGACCCACCCAGTGCTTGTATATTATTACTGACAAAACTTCACAGCTATTTTAAAAAATTTTTATTGAGATATAATTGGCATATAACATTGTATTGGTTTCAGATGCACAACATGATGATTCAGTGTTTGCATATATTGCGACACACTCACCACAGTAAGTCTAGTTAACATCTGTCGCCACACCTTGTTACAAATTTTGTTTCCTCTTGTGAAGAGGACTTTTAAGGTCTACTTGGCAACTTTCAAATACACAATACAGTATTATTAACTGTAGTCACTATGCCGTATGTTACAGTCCCAGGACTTATTTATCTTATAACTGGCAGTTTCTACCTTTTGACCCCCTTCACCCCTTCATAGTAAAGGTACTGTCACAATAAAATGCGTTGTTTGCTTCACAAGGATATAAGAGGGTATCTGCCTGGCTGTGCTGAGTGGGAGGAACCCAACACCTGTGATCTTACTCGCTCGCTCTGCACGGAGCCTCAGTGGGAACCTCAGCTGGCATCAATCACCCCTAATCCAGGAACACAACACGAGCGGGAGGGTTGCTCACGAGGCTGGATCACACAGGCCACGCAGATTCCAGGACCGAGTAGACCCATCGCAGGGGCCATTTTTCTTCTCCAGGATTGAATTCCAGTGAAGCAGTTTGTCCAGGAACCGTGCTCGTCATTTATAACCGGGGCTTTCTGGCAGGGTAAAAGGAACACAGACCTGGAGCCACAAGACACAAGCTGGAGCCCTGGCTTGCCCTCTTGGTGGCCGTGTCGCTCCATCTCTCCGAGCCTCAGTCTCCTCCTGACAGGCCCTGAGGGACCTGCCCACGGTGGCATGACGGCTTGCGGTGTGTCCACTTGTCACACACGAGGTTAATGCTGCAAAGGAGTTGCTCGGCTTCGTGTGCAGTGCCCGTCGGTCTGGGAGGTGCTCTCTGTAGCCCTTTCCAGGTCCTAGAAGGCAGCAGTGGCCCACCTAGTCCAAGTTCCGGACCGTCCAAGAAGACTACAGTGGCTGCAGGGAAACAGACGAGGCAGGCCCATTCAGCTGAGGGCTGGGCCTCGGTTCCTGCAATTACCTGGGTTCACCAGATGATCCATCCAGACGGAGGTGCCAAGCCCAGGAGAAGGGAAGGAGTTGCGGGTAGCAGGACTTGGTCTTAACCTGGACTTAGAAGGCGTGGGGCCCCCAGCCTGGTCACGTTGCAAGAACATCTTGTGCAAGACACCCTGGCTGTAGGATTATGCAGAATGTTTCCCTGAATGAAAAGCTTCGTCCACAAACAGTAAGTGAGACCAAACCTAGCGTCACTTAGGGTGAAAGTCCAGCCCACAAAACCCCCCTCGGAGCACCTCTAGATCCCGCCAGATTAGCCCTGCCCACAAGGCAACCCGACGGCCGGGTCTGAGTCCAGAGTGTCAGCAAAGTTCACAGGCGTGGGACCATCTCTGGTCTCATCAGTGACCTTCTGTACTCAACACAAATGATATTTTTGTAAGCAGACCTCAAGCATGATCAGCTCTCAGGCCCAACTTCCAACTTGTGATTCTTTTCCTTTAGCCTTGGCTCACTTTTGTTTTTTGTTTTTTTCTAACATCTTTATTGGAGTATAATTGCTTTACAATGGTGTGTTAGTTTCTGCTTTATAACAAAGTGAATCAGCTATACATATACGTATGTTCCCATATCTCTCCCCTCTTGTGTCTCCCTCCCTCCCACCCGCCCTATCCCACCCCTCTAGGTGGTCACAGAGCACCGAGCTGATCTCCCTGTGCTATGCAGCTGCTTCCCACTAGCTATCTATTTTACATTTGGTAGTATATATAAGTCCATGCCACTCTCTCACTTTGTCCCAGCTTACCCTTCCCCCTCCCCGTGTCCTCAAGTCCATTCTCTAGTAGGTCTGAGTCTTTATTCCCATCCTGCCCCTAGGTTTTTCATGACTTTTTTTTTTTTTTTTAGATTCCATATATATGTGTTAGCATACGGTATTTGTTTTTCTCTTTCTGACTTACCTCGCTTTGTATGACAGATGCTAGGTCCATCCACCTCACTACAAATAGCCCAATTTCGTTTCCTTTTATGGCTGAGTAATATTCCATTGTATATATGTGCCACATCTTCTTTATCCATTTATCTATTGATGGACACTTAGGTTGCTTCCATGTCCTGGCTATTGTAAATAGTGCTGCAATGAACATTGTTGTACATGACTCTTTTTGAATTATGGTTTTCTCAGGGTGTATGCCCAGTAGTGGGATTGCTGGGTTGTATGGTCGTTCTATTTTTAGTTTTTTAAGGAACCTCCAACTGTTCTCCATAGTGGCTGTATCAATTTACATTCCCACCAACTCTGCAAGAGGGTTCCCTTTTCTCCACACCCTCTCCAGCATTTATTGTTTGTAGATTTTTTGATGATAGCTATTCTGACTGGTGTGAGGTGATACCTCATTGTAGTTTTGATTTGCATCTCTCTAATGCTTAGTGATGTTGAGCATCCTTTCATGTGTTTGTTGGCAATCTGTATATCTTCTTTGGAGATATGTCTGTTTAGGGCTTCTGCCCATTTTTGGATTGGGTAGTTTGTTTTTATGATATTGAGCTGCATGAGCTGCTTGTAAATTTTGGACATTAATCCTTTGTCAGTTGCTTCATTTGCAAATATTTTCTCCCATTCTGAGGGTTGTCTTTTGGTCTTGTTTATGGTTTCCTTTGCTGTGCAAAAGCTTTGAAGTTTCCTTAGGTCCCATTTGTTTATTTTTGTTTTTATTTCCATTTCTCTAGGAGGTGGGTCAAAAAGGATCTTGCTGTGATTTATGTCCTAGAGTGTTCTGCCTATGTTTTCCTCTAAGAGTTTTATAGCGTCTGGCCTTACATTTAGGTTTTTAATCCATTTTGAGTTTATTTTTGTGTATAGTGTTAGGGAGTGTTCTAATTTCTTTCTTTTACATGTAGCTGTCCAGTTTTCCCAGCACCACTTATTGAAGAGGCTGTCTTTTCTCCATTGTATATTCTTGCCTCCTTTATCAAAAATAATGTGACCATATGTGTGTGGGTTTATCTCTGGGCTTTCTATGCTGTTCCATTGACCTATATTTCTGTTTTTGTGCCAGTACCATACTGTCTTGACTACTGTAGCTTTGTAGTATAGTCTGAAGTCCAGGAGTCTGATTCCTCCAGCTCCATTTTTCTTTCTCAAGATTGCTTTGGCTATTCAGGGTCTTTTGTGTTTCCATACAAATTGTGAAATTTTTTGTTCTAGTTCTGTGAAAAATGCTATTGGTAGTTCGATTGGGACTGCATTGAATCTGTAGATTGCTTTGGGTAGTAAAGTCATTTTCACAATGTTGATTCTTCCAATCCAAGAATGTGGTATATCTCTCCATCTATTTGTATCATGTTTAATTTCTTTCATCAGTGTCTTATAGTTTTCTGCATACAGGTCTTTTGTCTCCTTAGGTAGGTTTATTCCTAGGTGTTTTATTCTTTTTGTTGCAATGGTAAATGGAAGTGTTTCCTTAATTTCTCTTTCAGATTTTTTCATCATTAATGTATAGGAATGCAAGAGATTACTGTGCATTAATTTTGTATCCTGCTACTTTACCAAATTCATTGATTAGCTCTAGGAGTTTTCTGGTGGCATCTTTACGATTCTCTATGTATAGTGTCATGTCATCTGTAAACAGTGACAGCTTTACTTCTTCTTTTCCGACTTGGATTCCGTTTATTTCTTTTTCTTCTCTAATTGCTGTGGCTAAAAATTCCAAAACTATGTTGAATAATAGTGGTGAGAGTGGACAACCTTGTCTTGTTCCTGACCTTAGAGGAAACGCTTTTAAATTTTCACCACTGAGAACCATGTTGGCTGTGAGTTTGTCATATAGGGCCTTTATTATGTTGAGGTAAGTTCCTTCTATGCCTACTTTCTGGAGGGTTTTTATCATAAATGGGTGTTGAATTTTGTCAAAAGCTTTTTCTGTGTCTACTGAGATGATCATATGGTTTTCTCCTTCAATTTCTTTTTTTTTTTTTTTTTTTGCGGTACGTGGGCCTCTCACTGTTGTGGCCTCTCCCGTTGCAGAGCACAGGCTCCGGACGCGCAGGCTCAGCGGCCATAGCTCACGGGCCCAGACGCTCCGTGGCATGTGGTATCTTCCCAGACCGGGGCACGAACCCGTATCCCCTATATCGGCAGGTGGACTCTCAACCACTGTGCCACCAGGGAAGCCCTGTCCTTCAATTTCTTAACATGGTGTATCACACTGATTGTTTTGCATATACTGAAGAATCCTTGCATTCCTGGGATAAACCCCACTTGAACATGGTGTATGATCCTTTTAATGTGCTAGTGAGGATTTTTGCATCTATGTTCATCAGTGATATTGGCCTGCAGTTTTCTTTCTTTGTGACATCTTTGTCTGGTTTTGGTATCAGGGTGATGGTGGCCTCATAGAATGAGTTTGGGAGTGTTCCTCCCTCTGCTATATTTGGAAGAGTTTGAGAAGGATAGGTGTTAGCTCTTCTCTAAATGTTTGATAGAATTCTCCTGTGAAGCCATCTGGTCCTAGGCTTTTGTTTGTTGGAAGATTTTTAATCACAGTCTGAATTTCAGTACTTGTGACTGGTCTGTTTATATCTTCTATTTCTTCCTGGTTCAGTCTCAGAAGGTTGTGATTTTCTAAGAATTTGTCCATTTCTTCCAGATTGTCCATTTTATTGGCATAGAGTTGCTTGTAGTAATCTCTCATGATCCTTTTTACTTCTGCACTGTCAGTTGTTACTTCTCCTTTTTCATTTCTAATTCTATTGGTTTTGAGTCTTCTCCCTTTTTTTCTTGATGAGTCTGGCTAATGGTTTATGAATTTTGTTTATCTTCTCAAAGAACCAGATTTTAGTCTTACTGATATTTGCTATAATTTCCTTCATTTGTTTTTCATTTATTTTCCGATCTGATTTTTATGATTTCTTTCCTTTGACTAACTTTGGGTTTTTTTCTTCTTCTTTCCCTAATTGCTTTAGGTGTGAGGTTAGGTTGTTTACTTGAGATGTTTCTTGTTTCTTGAAGTAGGATTGTCTTGCTATAAACTTCCCTATTAGAACTGCTTTTGCTACATCCCATAGGTTTTGGGTCATCGTGTTTTCATTGTCATTTGTTTCTATGTATTTTTTGATTTCCTCTTTGATTTCTTCAGTAATCTCTTGGTTATTAAGTAGTATATTGTTTAGCCTCCATGCGTTTGTATGTTTTACAGATTTTTCCATGTAATTGATATCTAGTATCATAGCCTTGTGGTCGGAAAAGATACTTGATATGATTTCAATTTTCTGAAATTTACCAAGGCTTGATTTGTGACCCAAGATATGATCTATCCTGGAGAGTGTTCCATGAGCACTTGAGAAGAAAGTGCATTCTGTTGTTTTTGGATGGAATGTCCTATAAATATCAATTAAGTCCATCTTGTTTAATGTATCATTTAAAGCTTGTGTTTCCTTATTTATTTTCATTTTGGATGATCTGTCCATTGGTGAAAGTGGTGTGTTAAAGTCCCCGTCTATGATTGTGTTACTGTCGATTTCCCCTTTTATGGCGGTTAGCATTTGCCTTATGTATTGAAGTGCTCCTATGTTGTGTGCATAAATATTTACAATTGTTATATCTTCTTCTTGGATTGATCCCTTCATCATTATGTAGTGTCCTTCTTTGTCTCTTGTAATAGTCTTTATTTTAAAGTCTATTTTGTCTGATATGAGAATTGCTACTCCAGCTTTCTTTTGATTTCCATTTGCATGGAATATCTTTTTCCATCCCCTCACTTTCAGTCTGTATGTGTCCCTAGGTCTGAAGTGGGTCTCTTGTGGAGTATATATACAGATCTTGTTTTTGTATCCATTCAGCGAGTTGGTGTCTTTTGGTGGGAGCATTTAATCCATTTACATTTAAGATAATTATCAATATGTATGTTCCTATTACCGTTTTCTTAATTGTTTTGGATTTGTTATTGTAGGTCTTTTCCTTCTCTTGTCCTGCCTAGAGAAGTTCCTTTAGCATTTGTTGTAAAGCTGGCTTGGTGGTGCTGAATTCTCTTAGCTTTTGCTTGTCTGTAAAGGTTTTAAGTTCTCTGTCGAATCTGAATGAGATCCTTGCTGGGTAGAGTAATCTTGGTTGTAGGTTTTTCCTTTTCATCACTTTAAATATGTCCTGCCACTCTCTTCTGGCTTGCAGAGTTTCTGCTGAAAGATCAGCTGTTCATCTTATGGGGATTCCCTTGTATGTTGTTTTTCCCTTGCTGCTTTTAATTTTTTCTTTGTATTTAATTTTTAATAGTTTGATTAATATGTGTCTTGGCGTGTTTCTCCTTGGATTTATCCTGTATGGGACTCTCTGCACTTCCTGGACTTGACTGACTCTTTCCTTTCCCATATTAAGGAAGTTTTCAACTTTAATCTCTTCAAATATTTTCTCAGTCCCTTTCTTTTTCTCTTCTTCTTCTGGGAATCCTATAATTCTAATGTTGGTGTGTTTAATATTGTCCCAGAGGTCTCTGAGACTGTCCTCCATTCTTTTTATTCATTTTCCTTTATTCTTCTCTGCAGTAGTTATTTCCACTATTTTATCTTCCAGGTCACTTATCTAGTCTTCTGCCTCAGTTATTCTGCTATTGATCCCTTCTAGAAAATTCTGTTTCATATATTGTGCTGTTCATCATTGTTTGTTTGATCTTTAGTTCTTCTAGGTCCTTGTTAAATGTTTCTTGCATTTTGTCTATTCTATTTCCAAGATTTTGGATCATCTTTACTATCATTATTCTGAATTCTTTTTCAGGTAGACTGCCTATTTCCTCTTCATTTGTTAGGTCTGGTGGGTTTTTATCTTGCTCCTTCATCTGCTGTGTGTTTTTCTGTCTTCTCATTTTGCTTATCTTACTGTGTTTGGGGTCTCTTTTTCACAGGCTGCAGGCTCATAGTTCCCGCTGTTTTTGGTGTCTGCCCCCAGTGGCTAGGGTTGGTTCAGTGGGTTGTGTAGGCTTCCTGGTGGAGAGGACTAGTGCCTGTGTTCTGGTGGATGAGGCTGGATCTTGTCTTCTTGGGGGCAGGACTGCATCCGGTGCTGTGTTTTGGGGTGTCTCTGACCTTATTATGATTTTAGGCAGCCTCTCTGCTAATGGGTGGGGTTGTGTTCCTGTCTTGCTAGTTGTTTGGCATAGGGTGTCCAGCACTGTAGCTTGCTGGTCGTTGAGTGGAGCTGGGTCTTAGCGTTGAGATGGAGATCTCTGGGAGAGCTTTTGCCATTTGATATTACGTGGAGCTGGGAGGTCTCTGGTGAACCAGTGTCCTGCAGTTGGCTCTCCCACCTCAGAGGCACAGCACTGACACCCGGCTGGAGCACCAAGACCCTGCCAGCCACACGGCTGAGAAGAAAAGGGAGAAAAAAAGAAAGAAAGAAAGAAAAAATAATAAAAAGAAATACAGTTATAAAAAAATTTAAAAATTATTTAAAATAAAAATATTAAAAAGTAATTTTAAAAAAGAGAAAGAAAAAAGGGAGCAACAAAACCAAAAATTAATCCACCAATGATAACAAGAGCTAAAAACTATATTTAAAAAAAAAAGGGCAGACAGAACCCTAGGAAAAATGGTAAAAGCAACGCTATACAGACAAAATCACACAAATAAGCATACATATACAAACTCACAAAAAGAGAAAAAGGAAAAATATATATATATTTATATATTAAAAAAAAGGAAGAGAGTGAGCAATTCAGTAAACAAATCTACCACTGATAATAAGATCTAAATAGTAAATTAAGATAAACATAAAACCAGAAACAAATTAGATGCAGAAAGCAAACCTCAAGTCTACAGTTGCTCCCAAAGTCCACCGCCTCAGTTTTGGGCTGATTCATTGTGTATTCAGGTGTTCCAGAGATGCAGGTACATCAAGTTGATTGTGGTGATTTAATCTGCTGCTCCTGAGGCTGCTGGGAGAGATTTCCCTTTCTCTTCTTTGTTCCCACAGCTCCCGGGGTTCAGCTTTGGATTTGGCCCCGCCTCTGCATGTAGGTCACCTGAGGGCGTCTGTTCTTACCTCAGACAGGACGGGGTTAAAGGAGCAGCTGATTCGGGGGCTCTGGCTCACTTAGGCCTGGGGGAGGGAGGGGTGCGGATGCGGGGCAAGCCTGCGGTGGCAGAGGCCAGCGAGACGTTGCACCAGCCTGAGGCACGCCGTGCGTTCTCCCAGGGAAGTTGTCCCTGAATCCCGGGACCCTGGCAGAGGCGGGCTGCACAGGCTCCGGGGAGGGGAGGTGTGGACAGTGACCTGTGCTCGCACACAGGCTTCTTGGTGGCTGTAGCAGCAGCCTTAGTGTTTCATGTCCATCTCTTGTGTCTGCGCTGATAGCCGCAGCTCGCACCCGTCTCTAGAGCTTATTTAGGTGGTGCTCTGAATCCCCTCTCCTCGCGCATCCCGAAACAATGGTCTGTTGCCTCTTCGGCAGGTCCAGACTTTCCCGGACTCCCTCCCAGCTAGCTGGGGTGCACTAGCCCCCTTCAGGCTGTGTACACGCTGCCAACCCCGGTCCTCTCCCTGGGATCCGACCTCCGAAGGCAGAGCCTCAGCTCCCAGCCCCGCCCGCCCCGGCGGGTGAGCAGACAAGCCTCTCGGGCTGGTGAGTGCCGGTCGGCACGGATCCTCTGTGCGGGAATCTCTCAGCTTTGCCCTCCGCACCCCTGTGGCTGCGCTCTCCTCCGCGGCTCCGAAGCTTTCCGCCTCTGCCACCTGCAGTCTCTGCCCGCGAAGGGGCTTCCTAGTGTATGGAAACCTTTCCTCCTTCACGGCTCCTTCCCACTGGTGCAGGTCCCGTCCCTATTCTTTTGTCTCTGTTTATTCTTCTTTCTTTTGCCCTACCCGGGTACGTGGGGAGTTTCTTGCCTTTTGGGAGGTCTGAGGTCTTCTGCCAGCTTTCAGTAGGTGTTCTGTAGGAGTTGTTCCACGTGTAGATGTATTTCTGATGTATCTGTGGGGAGGAAGATGATTTCCGCGTCTTATTCTTCTGCCATCTTGAAGGTCTCCCCCTTGCTTTGTTTTAATATTTATTTATTTGGTTGAGCCGGGTCTTAGTTGCAGCAGGTGGGCTCCTTAGTTGTGGCTTGAAGACTCCTTAGTTGTGGCATGTGAACTCTTAGTTGCAGCATGCATGTGGGATCTCGTCCCCTGACAAGCGATCATGCCCAGGCCCCCTGCGTTGGGAGCGCAGAGTCTTAACCGCGGCTCCCCCAGGGAAGCCTCTGGGTTTTGCTTTTACTGGCCTCAGCTGTGCAGCAGTCCGTTCCCACCCGCTCTGTCCCTCTGTGCTTTCCTCCTGCTCCACACCAGCCTCCCCTGCCCGGCTGCCCTGTCCTGCTTCCTGACTCTCTGCCCCCCTTGGCGTCTCCACCAGCCCCAGAGCGTGAGGACATGTGTGTGCGTGTACACACGTGTATACAAAGCTGTGCTGATGTAAACTCTGGTAGATAGAACAAGAATCCATTCATTCAGTCAACAAATACTGACTCGGCACTTCCTATATGTAAAAACTAAGCATAGAGCAGTGCAGACAGACAAGACGTCTGTCCTCCTCGTGGGGCGCAGCCCGGCCATGCACTGCTCAGGCGACCAGGGTGATGGTGCTAGGGGACCAGGCAGGGCGGCCTCGGGGCAGCTGGGCTTCCCTGCTCACACCAGTCCCTTGGAGGGCCCTGCTTCTGCTCAGTGCCCACGTGCCCCAGGCCTCACCTATGGAAACATTAGGGAAACCTTGTTTCTCCCACAGGCTTTTGCACTGTGTGAGCATCAAGGCCTTGGGAATCTCAGCATTGCCTGCAGGAGGTTTTTCTGTTGGGGGAAGTTGTGCGGGGAGAGGCTGTGTTTTCTCAGGCCATCACAGGTCTTGAACTTAGGCCTGGCCTCTTTCCTTCACGAGCCAAGCTGGTTCCAACAATGGTGTCAAACCGTGGAACGGTTGTGATGCCCCGCCAGCCACTAGCGTGGAAAGAGAAGGAAGGCAGGGCTCAGTGTTGGACAGGGGATGGGAGGTGGGGGAGAGCCCCAAGGTACCGTAACAGGTAGGGCGGTGAGGGAGGCTGGCAACGTTGGTTAAGGTGGGAAGAGCAGGTCATAGGTCATAGGACCCCCAGAAAGTGAGTGACCTGCACTGAGAACTAACAGCAGGCCAGGTACTTGTCACTGTGGTAGCCCAGGTGGAGTAGTGGGGACCACACAGTGAGGGAGCCCTGGTGCAAATCCTCCTCCGGCTCACCTCCAGCTGTGTGTCCCTTGGTTAGTTACTTAACCTCTCTGGCCCTCCTTTCACTCATCTGGAAAATATGTTTAATGACACCTATTTTAGAGGGCTGTTGTAGAGTTAATGTTTGCACAGGGCTGGGCACACTGAAGGCGTTTCATAAATACTACCCATCATAATGACCACACTTAATGCTTAGTCTGGGAGGTTTATTCCCTAGCAGGAATTTTAGAGATTGCCCAGTTCAGTGGTTCTCAAACCTTAGCCTGCACCAGAACTGCCCAAAGGACGTGTTAAAATTCAGACTTCTGGGCTCCACCCACCCGAAGGCTCTGATGAGTAGGTCTGGGTGGGTCCTGAGAGTGTGCGTTCCTAGCAAGTTCCCAGTGGTCCTGATGTTGCTGGTCTGGGGGCCACGCTTTGAGAACTGCTGTGCTGGCATAAACGCTGATTTTGGAGATGGGAATCCTGAGCTTCCGAATGTGTGCTCCTTGCCCGTGCTCATCGGAGTCTAGGCCTCCCAGCTCCTGGTGCAGGCCAAGGTCAGGACAGGAGAGCACGCTGCCAGGCCCCAGGGAGGGTCAGTACGCAGGAAGTCAGAGTCCAGGCAAAGGGCCTGGGATGAGAGGAGTGAGCTTGATGGAGAGCAAAGCCCACTACTCGAGGAGGGGAACCGGCCTCGGTGTGGGCCTGAGCCACGCAGCCTGAGTCTCTGGCCTCAGGCAGTGCATGTGAGTGTGTGAAGGGAGCGGAGTTGTGTAGATGGTGTGGGGTTGGGAGGTGAGGATTCGTGAGTGTGTCTGTGCAGATGGTGGGTAAGTGTGCAGGTCTGCG
Organism: Pseudorca crassidens; assembly: GCF_039906515.1. Classification (NCBI taxonomy): domain Eukaryota; kingdom Metazoa; phylum Chordata; class Mammalia; order Artiodactyla; family Delphinidae; genus Pseudorca; species Pseudorca crassidens. Next base: position 78,485,066 of record NC_090311.1, read on the forward strand.
TGAGCGATTTTTGTATGAGAGTGTGTGTGTGTGTGTGTGTGTGTGTGTGTGTGTGAATTTGTGGGAACCGTGTGGTAGTCTGCTCAGGCTGCCATAACACAGCACCACAGACTGAGCAGCTTAAACAGCCAACATCTGTTGTCTCACAGATTTGGAGGCTGGAAGTTTGAGATCAAGGTGTCACAGGGTTGGCTTCTCCTGAGGCCTCTCTCCTTGGCTTGTAGACGGCCGTTTTCCTGCTGTGTCCACATGGTTTCCCTCTGTCTGTCTGTGTAATGACACCAGTCATACTGGATTAGGGCCCAGCCTAATGACCTCATTTTACCTAAATCATCTCTTTAAAGGCCCTGTCTCCAAATACAGTCACATTCTGAGGTTCTGGGGGTGAGGACTTCAACACATGAGTATCGGGGGACTCAGCTCAGCCCGCAACAGTGTGTGTGTGTGTGTGTGTGTGTGTGTGTGTGTGTGTCCGTCCACATGCATACAGAAAGCCCACAGTTCTGGAGGACACCCTGCTCAGCCACCCTCCCTGTAAGAGTGCTGGTGAATGAGAAGTGTGACTTTCTTTCCTGCTTCATCCTAGGTTCGTGAGTTTATGGGGAGGCCAAGGTGCCCCCCACCCCATCACAGGGGAACATGGTTCTTTAGGTCTCAGGATTGGAGATGAATTCCTCCTCAGTTGGTGTAGCGTTTCGCCTCCACCCAAGCAATCCCTTCCTCTGAGCCCCGTGCAGCGGCAACTTGGCCTTCCCAAGCCTACCCTCCCAGACGTTCCCTGCAGCAGAAGTTTGGGAAAGGTGGTTTCCCACCCAGGACGAGGGCCCCTCTGGCTCAACCCCACTCCCTGGAGCTCCCCTCACACAGTGTCATCTTTTGTCTCCCTGAGGCTAGAGTCCCTGTTTTCTTTAAAGCTAGAAAAGACATTTTGGAGACTCTCTGTAGTTGGTTAACCTCGTTGTTTCAGAGGGAGAGGACTGTGGGCTTGAAGGGGGATGAGGCAAGAGTTCATTTCAGGCCTTACAGAGGCATGTTTTCCACTTGGGATGGATTGTTACCTAATAGGCTGTCCTTTATAGAAACAGAACAGAGGCCTGCTGACACAATCTCAACTGTGGGTTTTCTCGGGGCAGCTGGACAATTCTGTTTCTGCAGCTCACACAAAAGAAGGGGCCTGGGTGCACCTGGACTCCTAGTTGGGAGCTGGATAAGTCCTGAATAACAAGCCACTGATCCAGGGTCTCGAGGGAGCAGTGGGGCTGCAGGCAGTCAACCCCCCCCCCCCCACCCAGCACTGAGCACAGGGCCCAGCCGGGGGCCCGCTCTGCAGTCGGCACTTGTGTTTGTTGACTAAATGACTGATTGAAGGAATAAAAATAAGATTCAAAGGGAGGGAATTCCCTGGCGGTCCAGTGGTTAGGACTTTGCGCTTTCACTGCAGAGGGCCTGGGTTCCATCCCTGGTGAGGGAACTGAGATCCCACAAGCTGGGAAAAAAAAAAAAATTTAAAGAGAAAAAGTGGGTTTGAGGTAGGAAAGAGAAGGCTGGAAGTGATGAGAGATGTTCTCACTAGCTTCCTTCTGGAAGAGTCACGCCAGGGTGACACTGCCTCTGAGAAAAGCTTTTACTCAAGATACGTGCCAGTCTGTCTCAAGTGACTTATTAAGCACCCATCGTGTGCAGAGCAGTGGGAAGCAAATGAAAGACATCTTCTCAGGAATTTGACTTCGCTTACATATTGGGTTGGCCACAAAAGTTCATTCGGGTTTTTCTGTAAGATGTTATGGAAAAATCCAAACGAACTTTTTGGGCCAACCCAATATTATATTTAAAAAAACGATAACTGCAATGATAGACATGTATCAGTCAGAGGTCTCCAGAGAAAAAGAACTGATAGGATGTGTATAGATATATGGAAAGAGATTTTCCTCCAGCTTTATTGAGATATAAGTGACATATGACATCGTTTAAGTTGTACAACGTGTTGATTTGAGGAAGAGATTTATGATGAGGGATTGGCTCCTGGGATTACGGATGCTGAGAAGTCCCACAGTCTGCCATCTGCAAGGCCCAGAAAGGCTGGTGGTGTGGTTCAGTCCAAATCTGAGGGCCTGAGAACCAGGGGGGGGTCAACGGTGTAAGCCCCAGCCTGAGTCTGAAGGCCTGATGTCCAAGGGCAGAAGGTGATGTCCCAGCGCAAGGAGAGAGAGAGAGAGAGAGAGAGAATTCACCCTTCCTGTGCCTTCTTGTTCTATCAAGGTTGGTCCTCAATGGATTAGATGATGCCCTCCCACGAGGGTGAGAAAGATCTTTACTCAGTCTACTGACTTAAATGCTAATCTCCTTCGAAACACCCTCACAGACTCACCCAGGGTAATGTTTCACCAGTTCATCCCTTGGCCCTGTCACGACGATGCCTAAAACTAACCATCACAAGACATAAGGGAGAAGACTGGAAGGGAAAGTGAAAAATAAGAGTAATTGACTGGGGCTTCCCTGGTGACGCAGTGGTTAAGAATCCGCCTGCCAATGCAGGGGACACGGGTTCGAGCCCTGGTCTGGGAAGATCCCACATGCCACGGAGCAACTAAGCCCCGTGCACCACAACTACTGAGCCTGCACTCTAGAGCCTGCGAGCCACAACTACTGAGCCCACGCGCCACAACTACTGAAGCCCGCGCGCCTAGAGCCCGTGCTCCACAACAAGAGAAGCCACCGCAGTGAAAAGCCCGCCCACTGCAACAAAGATCCAACGCAGCCAAAAGTAAATAAGTAAAAATAAATTTAAAAAAATTTGAAAGAGTGATTGTATTGAGGTCATGGGATTATGGCTAAATTTATTTTTTCTTTCTGATTTACTGTGTTATGTTTGGGCTTTTAGCATCAAAATATCTTCTTAAAGTATGTTAGACCTCCACTGTTGTGATCACTGAGGTTAGCTTGGGGCCGGAGATACCCCTCCTGGACCCCTAATCCCAGCCTTAGAGAATGGAGGTGTCAGTAACAGAGGGGGCGGCCCCAGCACGGCAGACCCGAGTCTTTTGTGGCACCACATCTGTCCATGGTGCCTTCTACTCATTTAACCCCAATAACCTGAAAATCTGCCTTCGTTTCTTTACCCTGGGCAGAACAGAATGAGAATCAGCCCTGGGTTCCCAGCTCTGCCTTGTAGAGGTAGATATTTAAACAAATGGGGACAGGGACTTCCCTTGTGGTCCAGTGGTTAAGACTCTGTGTTTCCACTGCAGGGGGCATGGGTTCGATTTCTGGTAAGGGAACTAAGATCCTGCATGCCGCACAGCGAGGCCAAAAAAGGAAAAACAAAAAACAAACAAAAAACAAATGGGAACAGAATAGGCCTAACGATGTGCTATTGGAGCTCAGGGCCAGGAACCTGAGCATCAAGCAAGGGAGGCTTCCTGGAGGAGGTGATGCATTTGAGGTGAGTTTCAAAGAAAAGTTAGAAGACAATCAAAGACTGGCTACAAAATAAGGTACTATGCCAGAAAGGCATGGAGGATTCAGAGAGTTGTGCAGGGTGTTGCATGTGGTTTAGAGGAAGGGGCTGTAAGGACATCAGCCTGGGGCCAAGGGTACAAGAGGGAAGAGGCCATAAAGTAGGTGTGGTCAGACTATGAAGGAGCTGGTCTGCCCTGCAAATGAGTGTGGCCTTATCCTACAGACAATGGGTTCCTTGGGTCTTAAAGCAGAGTGAGGACATGGTAGCATTGGCTTTTTTTTTTTTTTTTTTTGCGTTACGCGGGCCTCTCACTGTTGCGGCCTCTCCCGTTGCGGAGCACAGGCTCCCGACGCGCAGGCTCAGCGGCCATGGCTTGCGGGCCCAGCCGCTCCGCGGCACGTGGGATCTTCCCGGACCAGGGCACGAACCTGCGTCTGCAGCATCGGCAGGCAGACTCTCAACCACTGCGCCACCAGGGAAGCCCAGCATTGGCTTTTTAGCAAGAGAATTCTGGGGGCCATTAGAAGGGGCCAGAGCAGCAGTGAGAGGACCAGGAGCAGGTGGGGTGATAAAAGTCTGATCTCAGGACCCAGCCGTGGCCGTCGACGGGATGCTGCCTTACTGTGACTCGCAGATCAGTGGGTGGGAGGGTAGAGGACGGAGAAGCCGATGGGTCCAGGCAGCTCTGAGCAACGTCTCTCCTCATCTTCCCTCTGTCTGCCGGCACCGAGTTCTGGGTGCGCATGAACCCCCTGGCTCCTGCCTCTTTGCCTTCTCTCTCCGTATTTCCTAGTGTGAACAAATCCCAGTGCCAGGATACTCCCTTATATCCTCATGACCCCTCCATTTCTGCAGCTGACACTGTCCTCACGGGGTCCCCAGGGCTGCGCTCCTCCAAGGCTCAGAGCCAGGCTCACCTCCCCCAGGGAGCCTCCCCACTGGGCTTCCTCGAAGAGCGTTCTGCCTCTTCTGATTCCCACGGCGGTGATTTCCACGCTCCACCATCCTGGATTTGCACTGATATTTACATGTTTTGACCATCTGTCACATCTCTGCAAATATAGAGTAAGCTCCTTGTGGAAAAGATGATATGACTTAAACCCTTTTCTGTGCCTCGCAGAAGCCGGCACAGTGCTGCCTGTGCAGTAGGAATTGATAGAGAATTGATCAGTGGATCCCCTGTCAATCTGCCCGTCAGGAGACTTATCCACAGCCCCTGTCACTGGTCTGTCCTTGGTGTTACTGGGTGGTGTGCAGTAGGGAGAAAGGGCCCTGGACGTGAAGTCAGAAGCCTTGGCCATTTCCTGTAACTCACAACCTTAGGCCAGCCACTTAACCGCCCTGGACTTTCATTTCCTCATCCGTGAAATGGCAAAGACTAATCCATGGTTGTTAATTACCTTTTCTCGACATTGGAACCCCTTTGGAATGTGGACCTGTTAACCTGCGACAGAGGGAAGTGACCCTGCTATGAACCAAACTCTCATCTTTCTCCTCTTCTCCTTCCCCTCCCTTCCCTTCCATCCATAGTAGACTTAGAAAAAATTTTGATTTTCTTTTTTTTCTTTCTTCTTTTTTAATTGAAGTAAAGTTGATTTACAATGTTGTGTTAATTTCTGCTGTACAGCAAAGTGATTCAGTTATACGTATATATTCTTTTTCATATTCTTTTCCATTATGGTTTATCACAGGGTATTGAATATAGTTCCCTGTGCTCTACAGCAGGACCTTGTTCTTTATCCATTCTATATATAATAGTTTGTATCTGCTAACCCCAAACTCCCAATCCAGCCCCCCCTACCCCGACTTAGAAAAAAATTTGAAAATCCCCCAGACCGGGTGGTTCCTTCCAAGACTCAAACACGTTCATGGCTATAGGATGGCAAAGATGACCGGTGTGATGTCCCCAGCCTGTGTACTGCTCATGTCTACACATGCTAGGCGGGGTCTAGGTGACGGCTTTGGTCAAACCCATGCTCACTAATTATAGAGAACCAGTTACTGCAAAATTTCCCGAGGAAACAAAAGCCATGGTTTGGTTTTCACTGACATTGAGCAACTTCCTTCCAGGGCACTCAGCCCCCTCAACAAAACATTCTCTTTCAACACAGGCAGGTCAGTAACACACAAGGGCTGTTATTGTACGTTTCATATAAATATATAATCGCACCTTCGGAAGGAAGTTGGGCCTGCGGTTACTCACTCTGGTCGGGATGTTTATATGAGTTTGTCCACCTTAATGATCTTAAGAACTTGGGCTGGGTTGAGGTCACAGTTAATGGGCAGTGTGGAGGCAAAGGACAGCAAGGATATAATGTGAGATTTAAACTAAAGAGAATTACATCAAGTCCCAGAGGACATTTAACATTTCACTGGCAGCCACCTAAAAATAATTTAAACCTTCTTTTAAACCGTGGACTGGGAGTTTGGGGTTAGTAGATACAAACTATTACATATAGAACGAATAAACAACAGGGTCCTACTGTGTAGCACAGGGAACTATATTCAATTTCCTGGGATAAACCATAATGGAAAAGAACATAAAAAAGAATATATCTGTGTAACTGAGTCACTTTGCTGTATAGCAGAAATTAACACAACGTTGTAAATCAACTATACTTCAATAAAAAAACAGAGAGAGAGAAATATTTAAACCTGCATTCATGTGCTTCGAAACTTTCATTACCTGAAGCCTCCCTTCCAAAATTTTGTCGTCTCTGCAGGATATATGAGCCCCTTTGCTCCCCCCAGCCAGGCCCACCCAGCTTGGCCCCTATGCTGCACCAGCAGGCTGGGTGGGAAACTCACCGCCTTCAGCCTTGCCAGGCTCCAAGGGGAAACAGGAACCAGTTCCAGTTAGCTAAGTCGGTTGCCTCCAAGAGTCCCAAATTCCTGAGTCCATTTCCTTTGACCTGCACCTCGTCATGTTTGGACTACTTTTGGTTGATGGGCTACAAGAAACTGTTTTCAGATTTTCCAACTCTTTCCTCTTTCAAGGTGTGGATATCTTGATCTAATTTCCCCAGCCGCGATCTATTGGTCATCACTTTCGCCAAGCTTTGACTTCCAGATTGCTAATTCACTTTTGGGTTGTTAATATTCTCTCTCTATAAATAACCTCCAACTTAAGCTTTTTCTATCCCTCAAGGAACAACTGTGGTCAAAGATAGCCCTTTGAGCCTATCGGCCTTGAAACAGCAGAGTTCCTGTTCTCACCTCTGGGGTGGTTGTCACAGGGACTCGTGGGAACTGTATCATTCCCAACAGAAGAGCTTCTCAGAGTAGCGGGTGGTTAGCGTGTCAGGCAGAGCACCGTGCTGTTATATACGTGCCTATGGGGATTCAGACCAGGAGAACCCTGGATGATGTGACGGTGTGGTGGTGTGATGGGGTGTGTGTGTGTGTGTGTGTGTGTAGAGAGAGAGAGAGAGACAGGCAGAGTCAAGCACTCTTACCTCTCACCCAGTGGCTTCTGTCAGTACAGACAGGACCCGAAAGTGAACGAGCCATCTATTTTGCTTGTTGGATAATTGTCTCCCTTTGGGATTCCATGTCGGTGATGGTTCTGGCTGTGGATATTTACTGTGAAATCCAGGAAAGGACCTAGAAATGGAAGGTTAGAAGAGCTCCAGAATGTTCTGTAGTGGTTTCTGGTCTTCCTAGGGAATGTGCATCACACTCTGTGTGGGTTTTGCACTTAATGACTTCCCTGCCCCAAACCTGCTTTCTCTTCTGTAGTCATTCATTTCTGTTTAATTGCTCTCAGTCACCTACACAGTTAGTGGATTTTAAGAGCAACCACCTTATGGGTTCTACAAGATACTATGTTTTTTTCCCTCTATTATTAGCTTTTTTATTCTTTATTATTGTTACTTTTTTATTTTTTAGCACTGATAGGAAGAGCAAAAGACAAAAACATAAGCCAATTTCACTCTTAATGTTTTGGTGTATTTTTCTTTTTTTTTTAAGTTACTACAAAATAATGGCTGTATTTCCCTATACTGTACAATATACCCTTGTTGCTTATCTATTTTATACATAGTAGTTTATGTCCCTTAATCCCCTACCTCTATCTTGCCCCTCCCTGCTTCCCTCTCCCCACTGGTAACCACTAGTTTGTTTTCTCCATCTGTAAGTCTGTTTTTGTTATAGTTATTCATTTTTATTTTTTAGTTTCCATATATGTGGTAACATAGAGTATTTGTCTTTGTCTGACTTAAGCATAATACCCTCTAGTTTCATCCATCTTGTTGCAAATGGCACAGATCTACTGATTGTTAATATTTTGCCACATTTGCTTTATCTTTCTGTTTCTCTGTATCTATACATGCTATCATTATTGTTATTGTTCCTAAATTATCTGAGAGTTAAATCGTATTAGTTTGCCCTTTGCCTCTGAGAACAAGGACGTTCTCTTATATAACCACAATACAATCGTCGCAGTCAGGAAATCTATCATTAATACAATATAGGATCTAATGTACACGCCATATTCAAATTTCACCACCTGACCCAGTAATGGCCTTTAGAGAAATTGCTCTTCCCTGTTCCAGAATCCAGCGATGCTTGCGGTGGCCGGGTCACCTTATAGCCCCTCAGCCTGGCTCTGTCTCTTCTGTCATTTCCTGCAGAGTTTGTAGAGTGCCCCTCATTTGGGCCTGTCTCATTTGTTCCTCATGATTAGGTTCAGATGATGTGTTTTGGCAGAAATGCTTCATAACCATATCTTAGTGCATCACACCAAGAGGCACATGATGTTAGTCTTAATCTGTGGGGAGATACTATGAAACTATAAATATCCTGTTCCTCTCAAACCTGCACCCAGGAACTGAGGGGTAGGGTTATCTCAGCTGAATGCACCCGATGTCCGAAAAGAATGGGGAAGGGAGATTTTGTTACCAAGTACAAAGACGTGAATGCACTTTGCCCTCCTCCTTGCATGCCGGAGCCAGGGCTCTCTGGGCGGGGCTCGGCCTCTCTGGGCAGGGCTAGGACCCTCTGGGCAGTCTGTGCTTCACCCTCTGCCACTTCAGGGGAACAGCAGGGGCAATCCTGCTGGCAGGAGGAGGTGGGCAAGCACGAGGCAGGGATATGTGACGTTTAGGCAAAGGGCTTAACCTCGCTAAAGCTCGGTTTCCCCTTCTGTGAAATGGAAATGTTAACAGTAATCACTTCAGAAGGTGGTGGTGAGGATTCCATGAGACAATGCACGGAAAGCCCTCATGGCAAGGCCTGGACCACCAGGCATTCTGGGAAATTCTTAGTTACCAGCCTCCTTCTCTTTTGCTACCCTAAAATGATTGCCAAACTAGCTTAGTTTCAGAACATCTCTCTGTGTGTTTGGAACACAGCTGATATAAGACGGGCTGGGTTCCAGTAATTTCTGCCAAATGATACCTGCAGCTTTCACTTTCTAAACACCTTCCCAGTCAGCTCCCAGGATCAGGGGCTGGAGATCACTCTTGAACAAACTCCAGCTGGGCGTGTTCCTGTGCAAGAACCAGAGGAAAGCCAGCCCTGCCCCGTTGATCTCCTCTCTGCAAAGCTATTGAATTGCTCATGTTTATTTTTCAAAGCGCTGCTTCCTCTTTCTAGAAACTGGGGATGGAATCACATAAGTGCTTGGGTCAAAGCACCGGGGAGAGGGCGTGCGGATGCCAGTGCGCGTGTGAGTGCGTGTCATCTTGTTCTAGGTGGCGGCTGAGTTCTCGCCTCCACTTTTCATTTTGCGGCTCCTGCACATGACGCTCAGCCCAGACCGAGTAGGTTGGCCGATGTTCATGCCTGATGCTGGCAGGAATTGTGAGCGCTGTTTTGAATTCTGTCCTTATCAGATGGCACAGGGTTGCAGTGTGGCCATAGTTACAGGTCAACCTAGAGTTTCACGGGGACAAAGGGTGGGGCTGCTCTTTGTGGCTGAGATTACAGAGCTGTGCAAACTGTTCCACCCTCAGTGTGGTGGGGAACAGAGGACAGAGGGGGACCCTGGGACTGTGGGGGGGCAGCCTGCTGTGCTTCTCTCCTCAAAAGCACAACTCTGCAGGTACAACACTCGGGGTTGACCCCTCAGAGGTCTGCAGGAGATGCTAGATTTGAACTCCTTGTGGTCAGGGACTGTGCCTAATTCATCCTGTTCTCCCAGAAGCTGGCACAGGACTTGTTTCAGATTAGCTGTTCAGTAAGTGTTGGCAAAATCGAAACAAGGGTGGAAGGAATATGATTGAAGCTTAAAACAAAAAGTAGCTCTCACATCTTTTTGTAGTGCAGCCGGCTGAAATGAATACCAGCTCTTATGCACATAACAGGATCTCATTGCCACCTTGTTGGCTTCTGATCTTTTTTTTTCACTTTAGAAATGCAAACCGCAGGGTCCCCCTGGATGTTATTCACACCAACATTCTTGTCGCCTTAGCGGTATATTCCTGTTTGCATCCAGGTAGCATTTCTGCACCTGCAAAATGCCTCTTCTGCTTCACTGTCCCAGGCAAGGCCCTGGGGCGTCTCAGTCTCCGCTGCAGGTGCCAGGTGGGAACAGGGTGGGAGGGGAGGAGGTGCTGTTAACCAGGGAGGAGACACCTGGGGGGCCAGCCTGTCTTTAACCTGCTGAGTCAACCCCACTGCCGCTTCCAGAAACAAGAAACAAAGTTTCCTTCTGCGCGCTGGCATTTTGCATCTGGTCTTCCCCATCATTCCAAGGCGTGTGGTTCTTCCAAGGAGCTGCTGACAAGCTGCAATCCATTTTAGGCAGACACGAGTCGCAGGAACCCATTGTGCTGAGCTGGTGTCCTCAGCAAACTTCTTTTTTTTTTTTTTATAAAGCGTTGCGGTGAGAGGGCTTCTCATTGGGTGGCTTCTCTTGTTGCGGAGCATGGGCTCTAGGCGCACGGGCTTCAGTAGTTGTGGCTCGCGGGCTCTAGAGCGCAGGCTCAGTAGTTGTGGCGCACGGGCTTTGTTGCTCCGCGGTATGTGGGATCTTCCCGGACCGGGGCTCGAACCTGTGTCCCCTGCGTTGGCAGGTGGATTCTTAACCACTGTGCCACCAGGGACGTCCCATACACAGAAAATTTCCCTCGAAGATTCCTTCAGCCTTCTTAGCCTGTTTGGAGCCAAAGAAGTTCTCTGTCTCTGGATAAACTTCATCTATCAGAGAAAGTTGGTCTTCTTGTAGTCATTGTCTTATGTACGACAGTAACAGAGTTGATATTCTTCTTTTTCTCCTTCAGCAAATCAATCTCGGTTCTGAAAAGATCTGGTTGAAAAGCCAGTATTCCAATTCAGATCAGGAAGGTCAACCTGATCAGAAAAAGGACAGGTCTTCACTTTATTACCAGTCAAGTTCTGCTTTAAGAAGAGTACCGCGACAGCTGTCCCCATTGCTAGGCATTGGAAGAGGAGATTTAGAATCGTAAAACGTAGTGGTCTCTTGACAAACGAAGGCCGTTTTCTGGTTTCCCATGTCTTGGGTTACGATCAGTTAAGAAGCGGTAGAAAGAACTGAAATGCCACCTGCTCTGCTGTTACCATCTGTGTTTCCTTAGCAAAATCCAGAACCTCTTGGCACTTTTGCAGTGGCAGACAGCCCAGCTGAACGGTTCAGGCCCTAGCTCTATGCCAGGGTACCTGGGTCCAAATCCTGACCCTGTGTTTTCTTTTTGAGCGACTCTGGGCAAATTACTTAATATACCTTGACCTCAATGATCTCAGTTGTAAAATGAGTATAATACTTGTACTTATATGTAGAGTTGTTCTGAGGATGAAATGATTTAATTTATATACAACTCATAGCATAATGCCAGGGACCATGGCAATCACTCAGGAAAAAAAAGGGCGGGGATAGTAGCTAATATTATTTACAAAGTGGGGCTAATAGTGCCCACTTTCTAGGAGAGTTGTGGGGAAGATTCAAAGAGCTAATATTTAAATATTGGGCACCACCTAGGTCCTCAGCTATGCTTCCATCCCTCCCCCTCCTAAGGCTGCTATACCTGGGATGTTGACTATCACACATGTACAGAAGCTTTGAAAGGGAAGAAAGCAGGAAGCAGATAATGTGGGTGAGGGTGTGGGAATTCCCTGGCAGTCCAGTGGTTAGGACTTGGTGCTTTCATTGCCATGGCCCCAGGTTCAATCCCTGGTCGGGGAACTAAGATCCTGAAAGCTGCACAGTGCACCAAAAAAACAAAAAAAGAAAAGAAAAAAAAAAGTGCATGCAGCAACATGGATGGACCTAGAGATGATCATACTAAGTGAAGTAAGCCAGACAGAGAAAGACAAATACCATATGATATGACTTATACGTGGAATCTAATATATGGCACAAATGAATCTATCTATGAAAAAAAACAGACTCACAGACATAGAGAAAAGACTTGTGGGAGGGGAAGAGGGAGAGGGATGGATTGGGAGTTTGGGATTAGCAGATGCAAACTATTATCTATAGGATGGATAAACAGCAAGGTCCTACTGTATAACGCAGGGAATTATATGCAATATCCTGTGATAAACCATAATGGAAAAGAATATAAAAAACTGTATATATGTGTATAACTGAATCACTTTGTACAGCAGAAATTAACACAACATTGTAAGTCAACTTTACTTCAAAAAAAAGAGAAAGAAATGCAGGTGAGGGTGTGTTGGAGCACAGGGCGGGTGAGGCTGTTGATACCACAGTGGCCCCATCGTCCCGAGCACCCGCTATGCCTCTGGCCTTGCAGCCCCATGGAGCAGGCCCTTCTAGGGTGCTGAACTGGATTCCCCCTTTTGATGAACATTTCTCTGCAGGGTGGCTTTTTAAAGAAAGAGTCCCCCAGTCTGGCCCTGAGGTGGGTCCCCTCCGGGGTGGCCCACCTTCATCTAGAAGTACTGTCCACCTTCCAGAGCAAGGGCCGGCAAATGGCTCCAAGGGTCAGGTAGAAAGTATTTTTGGCTTTACGGGCCATATGGTCTCTGTCGCCATTACTGAAATCTGCCATTACGGCTAAAAGCACCATGTACAGTACCTAAAGGAATGGTGGGCTTGGCCTGTGTTCTAGTAAAGGTTTATTTAGGGGCACTGAAATGTGTATTTCATTTCACGCTCATGTGTCATGAAACAGTACTCTTCTCTTGCTTTTTTTCTCAACCACTGGAAAATGGGAAAACCATTCTTAACTCCCAGGCAACACCAAAACAGGCAGTGGGACTTGATTCAGCCCAGGGGCCACGGGTTTGCCAACCCCTACAGATCCCTTTGCCAGTCTAGGGGATTTCCTTTTGATAATGTCTCGTCATTGTTTTCGATTTTTTATTCTAATTTGATGTCAGATGTAATGCCAGCCTGATAGGCTCACTACGATGTATGTGGCGGTTCTTTCTCCTTGAGTAGATGTGATTTTGCTCATAACATTTGTGTATCTATGAACTACGGTATAGACTCATGTGATAATGGACTTGGGCAGCTTTGAGCTTTTGATTCTTTTTTCATTTCTGAATTTTCATTTCTGAATCAGTGTCTGATGGATGTGCATTGATTACTTTTTTATTATGAGAAAATACACACAAGATAAAAATGACCACTGTAACCATTTGAAGGTGTGCAATTCAGTGGCATTAAGTACATTCACAGTGTTGTGCAACTATCAGCATTCTCTTGTTCCAGCACTTACCACCCCATCATTAATTTATTCTTCCATCCCTTTGGAGGTCGTCTGTTACAGACTCTTAGAGAACAGGGCCCCATTTTGCAAGCAAGTCACCACTTTACAAACATGGAAACAACACTGCCTTCTTCATTGAGTTCAGAGTCGAAGAGTGAAATGAAAACAGCTAGACTGATTTTCAGGAAAAACAATAATTAAGTTTAATGTGTCTTCATATTTTTTTCTGTCTTGATTTTCTCTTATTCTATCATCATTTTAAACATGCAGTTATGCATACCATGACTTTGTAGGCTTTACTTTTTAAGACTATCTAGAAGAAGAATTATTTTCTCCTAAAATAGCTGTAACTTCAGTCCCTCTTTCTTGGTAAAGAGTGGCACCTGTAAACTATGGCCACAAGGACCAAACCAAATGGTGTCCGGTTGGTGTGAAGTAAAATAAATGCGTGTGCAGTTTCCTCAGTCTTTCTCTTTACACATCGACATCTTTGACAAATTGTTAAAGTAAAAATAACAAATGGCCTGAAATACCGCTGCTATATCTATGAAAATCATTAATACTGCTATCTGTAGAGTAACCCTCTGTTTTTTTTTATTTTTGGCTGCGTTGGGTCTTCGTTGCTGCGCGCAGGCTTTCTCTAGTTGCGGTGAGCAGGGGCTGCTCTTCGCTGCAGTGCCTGGGCTTCTCATTGCGGTGGCTTCTCTTGCTGCGGAACACAGGCTCTAGGTGCGCGGGCTTCAGTAGTTGCGACACACGGGCTCAGTAGTTGTGGCTCGTGGGCTCTAGAGCGCAGGCTCAGTAGTTGTGGTGCACGGGCTTAGTTGCTCCGTGGCATGTGGGATCTTCCCAGACCAGGGCTCGAACCCGTGTCCCCTGCATTGGCAGGCGGATTCTTAACCACTACGCCACCAGGGAAGTCCCAACCCTCTGTTTAATACAAGGAAACCCCTGGAAGATCCCTTTCATGCTCTTCAGCTTTCTGTTTCAGTATCTGATTTGTCTAAACCGCGCATCATCAGACATATGCAGAAAATGGACTGTGAAGACACCCGATCCTTATTCTGGAGTCAAAATACCACCGGAGCATAAATAAAACTAAGTTATAACTCTGTCGGTGCAGGGCTTCGAGACAGCTTGGCCTCGAAAATCTTTTGAGGTGGTTTTTCACCAGTTGGTGGTCTTCCACCTAATCTCCGAGATCCTGGCTCTTTGCATGAGAAAGACACATGCTTTACGAACCCCATGGCTTGGCAAATCCAGGCGGCAAGGAGTAAGCTTGAGACCTGCACTTAGGTGATTTCAACCCCAGCTGCTGGCAGACATGGGAGAAATCAGTTTTCCCCATATAAGTGAGAATTTTCTCAGAACTGGGTTTATAGCATCTTTAATATATTATTTTTCCCTGAAATACATATTACTGACTGAAGCTGTTTCATAGCTATACCTCTTGTCACTGTTTCATATATGAAATATAAATATATGTTTACATGTGTATACTTATAAATATATATACATGCATATACATATATACAAACATATACCCATATATACATGTATATATATGCATAAACACATACATGCATATATATATATATATATACACACATATGTGTGTGTGTGTGTGTCTACACACATATGGCTAAAAGACTGACTTCTAAGTGTGACCTCTAAGTTATATCTGCGGGCTGCTAACCTCAACATTTCAGATCTTTTTTCCTCCAGGAGGAGAAGGGATAATAGTTTGCTTAGATTCCCGAGTGTGATTGAACACTGAATGTACTTTCCCCCATGATCTGTGCTCAGGCAGGAGTGTTACAACATCAGAGCGTGAATCCAATTACCTCATTGTCACTTTTGCTCTTCCCACCTGTCAGCATCACTGTGCGTGACAGAAAGGAAATAGACTCTTCAAAAGAGATGAGAGGCCTTTGATCTCTGGCACCAAGAATTTATTGAAAACGTTAGGAAAGTCATGACTGCGTTGAGCTGAACCCAACCTGCCCAGGGCTATTTGAACCGTTGCTACTGTACTTGTTCTCCTGTTTCAGTTACAGCTGAGTTGTAGTCTTTGACTGGGACAGGCTGCAGAAAATGACATGGGGAGGAGCCTGCAATTGGATTGTTAGACATGGGCCTTGAGGGACCTTGGCTTTGCCTTTTTGGCTGACTTGTCTGGACCACATGACACCATCTACAGACTCCCAGGGTGTTTTTACCTGGTAGGATGAGACTGTTAGCATTGGAATGGCTTTAGTGGGCATTCTCTGGGCTGCTTTGTCCAGCACAGGCATTGCCACTGCGGGCTCAGCAGGTTCTGCTGCAACACGCACAGCCAGGGGCTCACTGCCTTCCTTCCACACCTAACCCGCGCCCAGGGCCAGCTTCATGGGTGAGCGGCCTGTACAGTTGCAAAGGACCCGCACTCAGAAGGGCCCTGCACTTGGTTTAATGCTCTGCTCTTGCTGTCTTGAAATTCTTGGTTTTTCAGCAAGGAGACCCTGCATTTTCTTTTCTTTTTTTTTTAATGTTTTTAAATTTTATTTATTTATTTATTTATTTTTGGCTGTGTTGGGTCTTCGTTTCTGTGCGTGGGCTTTCTCTAGTTGTGGTGAGCAGGGGCCACTCTTCATCGTGGTGCGCGGGCCTCTCATTGTCGCAGCCTCTCTTGTTGCGGAGCACAGGCTCCAGACGCGCGGGCTCAGTAGTTGTGGCTCACGGGCCTAGTTGCTCTGCGGCATGTGGGATCTTCCCGGACCAGGGCTCGAACCCGTGTCCCCTGCATCGGCAGGCGGATCCTTAACCACTGTGCCGCCAGGGAAGCCCAACCCTGCATTTTCATTTCACACTGGGCCTCACAAGTTATGTAGCCATCCTGCCAGGACACGTAAGCTTCTTTTACCCACCAATCACACACAGCACGTCTGCAGCCGGCGATTACCTGGGACCTTCTGCCTTGAATCTTGCTCTGCTCCAGGCTCAGGTCGGCTTCCACCTCTGGGCTTTCCCACCTGGTTCCAGTGCTGCTTTGACCTGACCCGCCTTGAACCCTAGGACTTGAAGTCTGAACCTTGCTTCCGTCGTCTGACATTTCAAGGTTAAATGCTCCAGAGGTTACAGGCTCTGTTCACATTTTGGTTTTTCTCACTTGGATGACTTAGAGTAAATTCACTGCCCAGCCCAGCTCTGCTCCCCAGACTCCTAACCTAGGCAGGCCCCAGCCAGAAGGGATCAGTCAGCTGGTTCTATTTATAAAGAGTTATTTTGGAGTATATTTTAGTTTGATATCCTTTATATTGAGCCCCAAATCTACTTTCCTGTAACTCCTGTACGTTACTTGGTAAATGCGATAGACTGCTAGTGATCGAGTTAGCAAGTCAGTTAACGTCCAAACTAGCTTATTTAGTTTTCTTTCTTTTTTGGCCACGCCGTGCAGCATGTGGGATCTTAGTTCCCCAACTTGGGATCGCGCCCCCTGCAGTGGAAGCTTGGAGTCTTAACCCCTGGACCAGCAGGGAAGTCCCAGAACAAGCTTCTTTAAATTAAGTGTGTCTGTTGTATCTGACAATATTAAACACTCCTTCCCCTTGATTAAAACTTCAGAATGTTTCTTTCAGTCCCTGTTAACACATCCCTATACAACCAGCCCAGCCTCAGACTCCGACTTCTAGGTCAACACTCTCCACCGCACCATCCCCAATCACCCAGTCTCCCCATTTACCTGCCTCAGGTCTCCCCGGCCCCCATTCAGATGCGCCTCCGCAGGACTCCTTATCAGACCCTCTTCTCTGACCCCGTGACTCCGCTCAAGTAGCCACCAGGCCTGGCATGTCATTTCATGGTGACAAAAGTCTTCCTAAACATCTTTCCCTCGTTTCTGCTTTTGTAGCCCTCACACTGCTAGCATCCCCAGGCCCTGGATTTTCCCTGGCTCTGGCACAGCAATGTTTATTTTAACTCATGCTCTGGGTGTGGATCCTGCAGTTACAGCCCAGCCCTTTCCCACCTCCCCACCCACCCCGGCAGAGCTCTCATCATCTCCCCAGACCTGCTCATGGTAGCTCTCAGATTCCTTTGTAGCACGGCCCTTCAGCTGCACAAGGTATGTATGCATGTGTATGTATAGATATATATACATGTGTTTGTGCACGTGTGCATGTTTTGGTACACACACAAGGATCATTTCACTCCTACCGAGAACGTTCGTTTCCTCATGAGGAGCTAGCCTTGGACATCACCACGCACTTGACATTTGTGTTCCGATGTCAACTTTAGCTCAGTACTCTACAGGTTAGATGACAGCATCTCCAAATGCCTCGTCTCATATCTGAACCCAAACCCTTTGCCGGCCCCGTTTTACACAGCAGTGTTCACTAACCCAGTGGTGCCCGCAGCTGGCAGCCCACTGGGATCGTGTGGAGAGCATTTGTTTCGTGTATATTCTGTGGTAGTACCTCTGAATCGGAGGCTCTGGGAGAGGGAGCCTGGAATCTGGGTAGTTCCCCAGGCTCAACCAAGTTTGGGAACCACTGCCCTACTAGCAGGCCACCCTCTCCCAGACATAAGCCTCATAAGTGAACCTTAAATGGGCATCTGGTCCATTAGGGTAGGAAGGTATGATGTTCTCAGTTTTATAGCTGGAATAACCAAGGTCCTGGAGACTATGTGGCTTGACCAAAGACAGAACGGAGCTAGAAAACTGTGTGTTTGCCTCCTAGAGGCCTCTCTTTCCACTGTCCATGGGACCGCTCGCCTGTGTGTGTATGGTGAGATCCATGAGCCCTCAACGTGTGCTTGCTGCGCGGCATTCTAGATCATAGCCCTGGAACTGACACAGGCCACATCTGGACTCCACCTGCTGGAAGTTGCCTCTAAACCCCCTGCCTCCCATCCCCACATGCCTACCCTGTGCTCCCGTGGGCTTTGCACAGAGCTGTCATAGAACTGCCGGGTGTTTTTGCTCACGTCTGTCCCCTGCTACACTCCGGGCTCCTTGAGTTGGTCATGCACACTCTAGTCAGATGTGGACAGAGCCAGGTTTGCCTCTCTTTGGAGTATTAGTTTTCTGGGGCTGCCATACAAAAGACCACAGCCGGGGCTTCCCTGGTGGCACAGTGGTTAAGAATCCGCCTGCCAGTGAAGGGGACACGGGTTCAAGCCTTGGTCCGGGAAGATCCCACATGCCGCGGAGCAACTAAGCCCGTGCGCCACAACCACTGAGCCTGCGCTCTAGAGCCTGCGAGCCACAACTACTGAGCCTGTGTGCCGCAACTAATGAGCCTGTGTGCCGCAACTACTGAAGCCCACGCGCCTAGAGCTCGAGCTCTGCAACAAGAGAAGCCACCGCAATGAGAAGCCTGCGCACCGCAAGGAAGAGTAACCCTCGCTCGCCGCAACTAGAGAAAGCCCGTGCCCAGCAACCAAGACCCAACGCAGCCAAAATAAATAAATAAATAAAATAAAATTACAAAAAAAAATAACAACAACGAAAAAGATCACAGCCTGGGTGGCTTAAAACAATAGAAACATATTGTCTCACCGTTCTGAGGGTAGAAGTCCAAGATCAAGGTGTTGTCAGGGTTATAGCTCCTTCTAGGCTGTGAGCAACAGTCTGTCCCAGGCTGTGCTTAGCTTCCGGTGGTTTGCTGGCAGTCTTTGGCGTTCTTTGGCTTGTAGACACATCACCCTGATGTCTGCCTTCACCTTCGTGTGGTGTTCTCCCTGTGTGGGTATCTGTGTCTAAATTTCCCCACTTTATAAGACCCTAATGACCTCATTTTAACTTGACTACTTCTGTGAAGACCCTGTCTCCAAATAAGATCACCTTCTGAGCTACTGGGTGTTAGAACACCCACATAGCCTTTCAGGGTGGGGAGGCGCAGTTGAACCAGTAACTGGTTTCATGACGTTAAGCAAGCAACTGAGACCTGTAGAATCTCAGTTTCTTCATCCGTGAAACCAGGATTTAAAAACCTGCCACACAGGCTTTTTCTCAGTAATTATTATCAGATTTAGATGAGGGACTTAAAGTTTTGCTTTCAAAGCAAGGTACAGAGCAGTGAGGTTAGTTGTTACAATCCGGGTTAAAAGAGGTGGGGTAATGCTCCATCCATTCTGTGTGTGTGTGTGTGTGTGTGTGTGTGTGTGTGAGTGTCCACGCGTGTGCACGTGTGTGTGTGCCCATGCGCGCATGCCGTAGACTGACTGAACCGTCAGACCATCCATTCTGTGTGTGTGTGTCCACGCGTGTGCACGCGTGTGTGTGCCCGTGCACGCATGCCATAGACTGACTAAACCGTCAGACCGTCAGAGCCTAAGGCAGACTCGAACAGAAACCACACATCAAATAAACATAATAACTTCCAATTTTCACTCAAACGCAAGGCGGTATCAACACGAAAATCACAAACTAGGCACTCTTGGTGCTGCTAAATCAGCCTTATCGTTTTGTTTACAGTTGGTGACGTGTTCCCCAAACTTCCTGATCAGAACCATTAAAAGCACAGATCTCCTTCTGAGAGAACCAGGTCCAGTTGGTCTGGGCGGGACTGAGGGATCTGCATTTTCCAACCTCCTCATCTTGCGTCGTGGGACAAGCCCGGGAACCCTGGCAAAGGGAACCGGGGCTGCTCTCACTGTGGAGGGCCTGACTTCTCATCCCCTGCCGCTGACTGGCCAGGTGTAAGTCCCTGAACCTGGGGGGTGTTGGGGGACAGGGCTCAGTCTCCTCAACTCCAGCCTTGTGCCTGACTTTGAGTTGAGATCTCACAGTCCTTGCCAGCTCAAAAATGCCGTCCCTTGTCTTGTCAGTTCAGACTTGTCTGCATTATCATATGCTCCTTGAATACCTCTGGCATCTTTTCCCATGTGTCTTCCCACCAGCTGGCGAGGTGAGTGTTCTCTGCTCAGTGGGCGTCCAGCTAAGCCGACCTGCTGATGGGCCAGAATAAAATGTGGAGAAGAGCAGCTGACCGGGGAGCCGGCGCGCGCGAGAACGACTTGTGCGCAGTCTTTTCCCTCTAAAGCATCTTGTTCTGCCTTTCAGGGAAAGCTGTGGACCAGCTGGGTGAATTTGTTTCAGGCTTACCTTTCCACACTTGATGAATCGTTGCAAAAGGTGGTTGGTTATTTAAATGTCCTTAGCGGACTCAGTGTTTTACGATGAGCAAATTGTTTTAATTTTGTTTTGTTTCATCAGATGAAAGAAAGAGTTACCCTCCTGTTCTGCTCGTGGGAATGCAAACTGGTGCAGCTGCTTTGGAAAACAGTTTTGCAGTTTCTTAAAATGTTAAGCATGGTGTTATATGACCCCGCAATTCTCCTCCTAGGTGTACACCCCAGAGAAAGGAAAGCATGTCTACACGGACACTTGTGCACGAATGTTTATAGCAGCATTATTCACAACAGGGAAAAGGTGGAAACCACCCAAATGCCCATCAATAGACGACTAGATAAACAAGTTGTGACATATCCACACAATGGAATGTTATTCAGTCACAGAAAGGAATGAAGTACGGTTATATTGGACAACTTGGATGAACCTTGAACATAGAAAATTAAGTGAAAGATACCAGACAAAAAGGGTCCCATATTGTATGCTTCCTTTTATATGAAATGTCCAGAAAGCAGGTTAGTGGTTTCTGCCAGGGCCTGGGGGAAGGGGAAACAGGAGTGACCCCTCACTGCCTGTGGGGCGCTCTGGGGTGATGAAAAGGGTTTGAAACCAGAGAAGAATGATGGTCACACAGCAGTGAATGCACGAAATGCCCCTGAGTCATACCCTTTAAAATGGTTCGTTGCGTGTTATGTGAATCTCACATCCGTAAAAATAGAGGAAAGGGTAGAGGAGCGTGTCGGGGAGCGAAGGAAGGCAGAATGGGAAAGAGAGGGAGGGAGGTGATATGATTACGCCTGACATGAGTTTTCTCAGTTTAAAGGAAAATGTGACCCTGTGTCACTGAAATAGAACAGAGTATTACTCTGATTACAGCGACCGCAGATCTCCTCTGAGGGCTGGACGCGTCATCATTTCCTCTCTCTAAGAGCAGCCTCTGGTACTGTGAGTCACAAGATGCGGTGGTCAGTGTGAAGTCTTCCCCAGTGCAGAGGACTCTGCTCAGACTCTGAGCCAAACAAGGTTCTTCCAGCCCTGGGGTCTGGTCTCCCACCTCGGGGCTCAGTGGGCACGTGGGAGACCCAGGGGAGTGTGAGCCCTTCTGGGCTGCAGGGTCACAAGCCCACATGTAGGGACTCCTTCCTGTCAGCTCTTAACTGGGTGAATCCTACTTTTCCTAGTGCTTGGCAGGGTAAAGACTTGGATTAAAAAACAAACAACAAACCCCGATGGGGATTCGAGGTGGATGACAGAGAAGGGAAGGGTTTCAGCACAAATCCTTTGCTGCCCCCATGTCAGGTCCCTTTCAGATGAGCCTGGGTGAAGTTCTCAGGCAGGGTTGACAGTATGAGAATGGAGTTCTGCACAATTCATTAGCTCAGCCGTCAGACCCACGCAGGCTATCGGAATGACTGACCTTGGCTGCTGGCCTAGACTGCCGCCTCCAGGACCCTCCTGCTGGGGACTGGTGTCCACTGGTGGGCTTCAGCCACCGCCCCCAACATCACCCATAACCAATGGCTGCTTCCCAAACCTCAGACTACACCTGTGTCCCGCTCACGGGCACCCAGTTCTGACTCTGACCATTCCCGGATTCAGGGTCTGGGCTGACAGCTGTGCAGCATCCCAGCTGAGAAGTCATTTGAAAAGAGCCCGTTGTATTATATGTGGAATCTAAATTACAACGCAAATGAACGTATCTACGAAACAGAAACAGAGTTACAGACACAGAGGATGGATTTGTGGTTGCTAAGGGGGCGGAGGGGTGGGGGAGGGAAGGATTGGGAGTTTGGGATGAGCAGAGGCAAACTATTATATATGGGATGGATAAAGAACAAGGTCCAGCTGTAGAGCACAGGGAACTATATTCAATACCCTGTGATAAACCACAATGGGAAAGAATATATATACATGTAACTGAGTCACTGTGCTGTACAGCAGAGATGAACACAACCGTGTAAATCAACTACACTTCCGTAACACTGAAAAAAGAAAAGGGGCCATCATGACTCCCAGCCTAGGCCTTGCCACAGTCAGGGTGAGGGTCCTGGGTGCGTCCCAGGCTTCTCAAAGGACACACTCTCGGGAGGCTGAGCCTGGACAGACCCGGAGCTCCACTGTCTCCAGGACAGCCAGTCAGCTCCCTCCAGCAGTTCAGGCAGTGCTTTGTGGTTCCAGATCAATGCTCAGAATGTAATAGGGAAGAACCTCTGTATTCTGTTACAAGTTAATCGTTAAAGGGATGTCGCCTATAAGCTTAAATTATACATAGTGACCCATCTCTGGGAGCCCTAACCCTAACCC
This sequence comes from Pseudorca crassidens, assembly GCF_039906515.1. Taxonomy (NCBI): domain Eukaryota; kingdom Metazoa; phylum Chordata; class Mammalia; order Artiodactyla; family Delphinidae; genus Pseudorca; species Pseudorca crassidens. Next base: position 78,507,582 of record NC_090311.1, read on the forward strand.
TAACCCTGCTCCCCAGGTAATGAGCATTAAGCTAAGATATCTTTGGTTAGCTCACAGGAAATATCCTGACCAGGCCCGCCTGTGAATGACTGCAGGGAGGAAGAAATTAACACCTCCCCTCAGGAGGCTGACGGGAACAAGCAGATGTTTGACTTTACTCCCTCCCTTTTTAATATAAAAGAAGTCTGCATTCTAACCCAGGCAAGACGGTTCTTTGGGACACGAGTCCACTGGCTTCCTGGCCTCCTGGCTTTCCAAATCAAGTTGCTATTCCTTACCCCAACACCTCACCTGTCGATATATTGGCCTGCCGTCGTGCGGTGAGCAGTATGAGGTGGTGACCTTCTCAGCTTCACAGCCCCCTGGTAGGTCCCTGCTGGAGTCCCCTACTCAGTGGGAGAAGACGGGGTGGTCCTTGAAGGGACGATCTCCCTTTAGAAGTCCTCACTGCCCTGAGCCTGTTCTGATGTAAAACGCACGATTCCCTTAGATTCCTGTTACGATGGCTAGTTTCTTCTTTCTTTTTTTTTTTAAATTAATTGATTTATTTTTATTTATTTTTGGCAGTGTTTGGTCTTTGTTGCTGCGTGCGGGCTTTCTCTAGTTGTGGCGAGCAGGGCTACTCTTCATTGTGGTGTGCAGGCTTGTCATTGTGGTGGCTTCTCTCGTTGCGGAGCACGGGCTCTAGGTGTGGGGGGGTTGTGGCACACAGGCTCAGTAGTTGTGGTTCGCGGGCTCAGTAGTTGTGGTGCACAGGCTTAGTTGCTCTGCAGCATGTGGGATCTTCCCAGACCAGGGCTTGAACCCGTGTCCCCTGCATTGGCAGGCAGATTCTTAACCACTGCACCACCAGGGAAGTCCGCTAGTTTTTTCTTATTTGAGTATTTTGGCAAAGAACTTCATTGTTCTCAGGGCTAAGACTTTCAGTAATGCACCCAGTCTTTTAATCAGATCATTAAAATTAAATGAAAAATTTAGTTTTTATTTGAAAAATTTAAATTTCATTGAAAATTAAGTGAAAACTGAAGAAGAGTATTTACATTTACAACAATGCAGCACAGTTGTGAGACTGGAGTTCTGAACTGCTCCCCCCTCCTCCCATCCCCCCAAACATAATCCTACCTGAATACCACCCTCCAATGATGGAATCTGTGCCAGGTCACGTCTCCAGGGCCGGAGCTTACGGCCGCCCCATCACATGGTGTGGCAACTCATGCTTCTTAATCAGAGCATCAGATGATTTAGTCGGTGCAGTCGTGCTTTTATTTTTACAGAGCTTTTCCCCAGCCAGGCCTGCTCTGAGCTCAAGGGCCTTTCCTTCGCTCCACTTCAATAACTCGACTAATTTCCTGTGCCGGGGGCCCTTTCTCCAAGATTTCTTCTCACATGAGCCACCCCGTTAGAGCCCAAACTGACTTCAGAGTGTGCTGTGAAAAAAGAGCCCTGGAATCAGAGACTGAATGAAGCGTGGGCTTGAATTCTGCCTTTGCCCTCGGTAGCTGTGTGACTTTGAACAAGTTAGTTAACTTCTCTGGGCTTCCACTTCTACATCTGTGAAACAGGACACAGAGAAAGGAGCTCAGGCCCCAGAGTGGGACAGAGATGCATTTAAACCCCAGCTCTGGGGCTTGCCCAGTTCACATCCCTGGCAGTCCCCTGACCTCCCAAAGCCTCCAGTGTCACCCGCTGTGAAGGGGAGAGACTCCACCTGCCTCTGGGAGTTCTTTGGGAAATTAAAAGAGAAAATGCATGTGCCGTGCCTGGCATGTGGTTAGGTGCTGAAGAAATGTTTCCGTTGACTATAAAATAAAGATAAAACACACCATATATCTACCTTCATGGACTTTTGAAAGGATCAGATTCACAATATATATGAAAATACGCCATAAACTGTAAAGAATGTAAAATGTCATTATCATTATTGGAATCTATTTTTTCTCTTAGGCCTATCAAAGCTTGAAAATGTTGGGAAAAACAGTACCATAAACATCTGAATATCCTTTCCCTAGATTCACCAATTATTAACATTTGCTCCCTCCCTCTATATATCGATATCTATCTCAACCTCTATTTATTGACTTACCACCTATTTATAATTTGTTGAACCATTTGAAAGTAAGTTGCAGACATCATACTTGACACCCAAGTACTTTAGCATTTATCTCCTAAGAATAATGTAATTCTCTTTATATAAGTACTATTATTACCAAGAACTTTACCATATATACAATAATATTATCTAATACACATTCTACCCTTAAGTTTCCCCAATTATTCCCACAGTTTTCTTTACAGCTATTTTTTTTGTTCCAATACAGGATCCTAATTTCATTTGGTTGTTATGTCCGTTTAGCCATCTTTAGTCTAGAGCTGTGCCTTTCAATACAGAACCCCCCAGTCCTATGTGGTTCTTGAGCCCTTGAAATATGACTGGTCCAAATTGAGTGTACTCAAGACTTAACACACACACACAAAATGTAAATTATCTCATCAGTAATTCTGTATATTGATTGCATATTGAAATGATAATACATTGAATGTGTTGGGCTAAAAATACACTATTAAAATTAGTTTTACCTATTTGTCTATTTAAAAAGTTTAAATTGCATGTATAGCTCACATTATATTTCTGTTGGACAGCACTGTTCTAGAATATTCTCGCTCCTTTTTTTTCTCTTGTGACATGGACATTTTTTGAAGAGTCCAAGCCAATTGTCTTGTAGAAGGCCCTACAATCTGAATCTGTTTCCTTTTGACTAGATCTGGTTTAATCTTTCTGACAAGGATACGACCTAGGTGGTATCGGTACTTTGCAAGGCATCACATCAGGAGGTTCCCAGCGCCTCGTTGGGATTGCAAAGTCTGATCACTTGGTTAAGGTGGCATCTGCCAGATCTCTCCAGTATAAAGTCCCCCGACTCCCTTGTAAACAGTAAATAACCTTAGGGGTGATCCTTTGAGATCACGTGCACATCCTGCTCCTGCAATCTTTTATCCAATGGTTTTAGCGTCTAGTGATGATCTTTGTTTCTATCAATTATTATACATCAAAGGTTGCAAAAAGCACAGGTGTCTTAACTTTTTAAGTCAGTGGCTCGACTAATTTCCTATTTGTGTCATTTATGCACAGTTTCCTGTTAGTGTGAACAATTCACTAACGTATAAATCTCACCGATTGCTGGTTGCGTAGCTTTTCCTTGCATAGAATCCAGACCTAGGGTACAACATATTTTATATAATCTTTATTAACGGTTATTCAGGTCTGTTTTTTTGCTATTAAACATGTTGATTCCATGAACATCCTTTTAAACTGTCCATGCAAACGTTTCTTTCTTTGAGATATATTCCTAGAAGTGGTATTGCCGAGTATGTTTAGTGAAATTTTTGATACATGTAGTCAGATTGCCCTCCAGAAATACTGCACAGTTCACACTTCAATGAATCATCCAGGATGCTTTCAGCTGCAAAGGAACAACAATCCCAATACAAGTTGGCTTAAAGAATAAAGACATTTATTTTCTCACACAAACCAGAACTCCAGATGAAAGGTACAATACACTCTATTTTTACTCGACTTCAATTTTTCGAAAGACACTGGTTGGGACCCACCAAACAAACTTCATGTTTATAGCTTGAAAAATACTGGCATAAAATGCTTGGGTTCCATTCTGGACCTGGAGACAGGAGGCTACCTGAACAAATTCTGACTTAGGAGGAGTAGAAGTCCATCATCTTTATCTACAAGCGGTAGCAAAGCACACCTTTCCCCAGGCCCTCCCCACCCTAGACATCACTCAGCTTCCTAGTCTTTGCCAATCTAATAAGTGAATAAACTATTTCTCTTTTTAAATTTCTCCCGTATAACAGTGAGATTTCATGGGCGAGCAGTATCGCATAGCACAGGATCTTGTGAGAGACCTATCTGGGTTCATAATCTGGAAGCACCACTTATCAGCTGTGTGACCTTGAGCAAGTTATTTAACCTCTCTGTGCCTCTGGCTCCTCAGCTCTAAAATGGAGATGATAATACCTACCTTATAGGTTTGTAATGAGAATGAAAAGGGGTAATTTGTGTAAGTGCTTCGCACAGTAAGTGCATTTCAGAAAGCAACTGCTTTGTCATGTGTAGACTTCTGTTGCTCTATCGGGATGGAGCAGAATCTGGGTTTGAACCCACCTCACCAGGGAAAAGAAGTCAACTGGCACATGCTCTGTGGCAGCTTGACTGCGTCCTGGTCTTTGACCCCACATAGCTCATGGTACATCTCAAAGGGAAGGACTGCTCGTGGGGCAAAGCCCTGGGAGCCCCCGAGAAAGAAGATGACCAGGACTCTGTCTTCTAGGGCTTCACTAAGGAAAAAATGGCAAACGAACATGAAAATACAGGTGCCCTCAGTACAGACATGTTTCACATGCAGTACACGCAGCTCCTTGTCCTTGCTTTGCCCCCGTTCGTAGGTTCACAGCAGCCACTTCACCAAGTCTGGTGCCTTCCTTCAGGGTCTTTTTTTTAAATTGAAGTATAGTTGATTTACAACGTTGTGTTAATTTCTGCTGTACAGCAAAGTGATTCAGTTATACATATACACATTCTTTTTTAATATTCTCTTCCACTATGGTTTATCATAGGATATTGAATATAGTTCTTTGTGCTATACAGTAGGACCTTGTTGTTTGTCTAATCTATACATAAAAGCTTACATCTGCTAACCCCAATCCATCCCTCACCCCCTCTCCCTTGGCAACCACAAGTCTGTTCTCTATGACCGTGAATCTGTTTCTGTTTCAGAGATAAGTTCATTTGTGTCCTATTTTAGATTCCACATATAGGTGATGTCATATGGTATTTGTCTTTCTCTTTCTGACTAACTTCACTTAGTATGATAATCTCTAGTTGCACCCATGTTGCTGCAAATGACATTATTTCATTCTTTTTATGGCTGAGTAGTATTCCCTTATACATATGTACCACACCTTCATCCATTCATCTGTCAATGGACATTCAGGTTGTTTCCATGTCTTGGCTGTTGTGAATAGTGCTGCTATGAGTATAGGGGTGCAAGTATTTTTTGAATTATATTTTTCTCTGGATATATGCCCAGGAATGGGATTGCTGGATCATATGGCAAATCTACTTTTAGTTTTTTGAGGAACCTCCATACTGTTCTTCATAGTGTCTGCACCAACTTACATTCCCACCAACAGCGTAGGAGGGTTCCCTTTTCTCCACACCCTCTCCAGCATTTGTTATTTGTAGACTTTTTAATGATGGCCGTTCTGACCAGTGAGAGGTGGTACCTCATTGTAGTTTTGATTTGCATTTCTCTAATAATTAGTGATGTTGAGCATCTTTTCATGTGCCTACTTGACCATCTCTGTTTCTTCTTTGGAGAAATGTCTATTTAGGTCTTCTGCCCGTTTTTTTGATTAGGTTGTTTGTTTTTTTTGTTGTTGTTGAGTTGTATGAGCTCTTTGTATCTTTTGGAAATTAAGCCCTTGTTGGTCACATCATTTGCAAATATTTTCTCCCATTCTGTAGGTTGTCTTTTCGTTTTGTTTATGGTTTCCTTTGCTGTGCAAAAGCTTTTAAGTTTGATTAGGTCCCATTTATTTTTTTTATTTCTATTGCCTTGGAAGGTCCTTCAGGGTCTTCTATTTGGTCTGAGATCCTTGAGCCTTGGTCCATGTCCTTCTATCTGGGACAGGTGCCAGCACCTTGCCTGACACATGTGAGCGCTCCATCAATGGCAGATGATTGGCTAAATAAATACAATTCACAACCATGTGCCGAAGACGCCCAAGTAATTGGAATGTAGTTTTTCCTTTGATTTCAGTTTTCCCTCTGGGATCCATAGTGGTTTATGTACAAAATCTCATGGTCAGTGTCTCTTTAGTGGGGGAAGGGAGCCTAAGTATTTCAGGAGAACAGGAAGTGTCAAAAGGATTAAAAGAAAGAAAAAGAAGTGTTAAGTGTTCTTGCGGAAGAACTGATACCATAGAAGGAAAGTCTGTGAGATGATGATGAGCAAACTGTAAAGGGGCCTGTGAACTCTTCCAGGTTTCAGTGCAGACATAAGCCAGGGCTGCTTTGTTTTCTCAAGGTCTAAGAGCCTTGACACAGTTGTCCTGAGAATTCATGCAGGTAGATTTCAATTGAGATTAATAAGGAAAATGTGACTTGCCCCTAATTGAAAAGTGGACAGATGACAAGAGCAGGTAAATCACAGAAGAAACACAAATTCCCCCAGAAGAAGTAAAAGACTAGGTTGACATTAATCACCCAGTGTCACTTTCTGAAACGCATTTTCTGTGCTAAGCACCGTCTGTGAATTATCTCCTTTAATCCTCACGATAAATCTGTAATGTAGATATCTTTAATCCCCCTTTTAGATATCCCCATTTAGATATTTTTATCCCCATTTTAGCAAGAGGCTCCTTAACAGAGAGGTTAAGAAACTTAAAGTCACACGGTAGATACATGGTTCCAGATGACGCACCCAGGCAGGCATCTCACAGAGCCTGCACTGTACAGGATTGCTTGTATGTGAGATCCCACTGTTATACAGATGGAACAAAAATGCAGTGGCTTTCTGTAATGTCAGTGCACTCTACAGCATTAACTCACATTCTAGAGATGGTCCCCAGTTTGGTGACACCTGTTATTGTAGGATAACGGTGATGCTGAAATTTTCAATGACCTTGAAAAATACATGGGGTTTGGGGAGCCACTTCTTCAACCTTCATTGTGGGAAATAATCAAAGATAAGTCATCTCCACTCTGTGACTAATTCCCTTTTCCAGGGCTGTCCCATTACGCGACAGTAACCCCTGTGATGACTAATCCATCAGGACTAAGTCATCATTTTACTAAGGATATATGCTTCATAGGACTAAATTCTATTAAGCCAGTCTTTGAGTCTGGACCTGGAGGGGAGATTATATCTCTGTCTTTGGAAACTGGGCTCAAAGGCCAGGATCTATTAACATAATGGGACCCAGGTCCCCTCCTTCTAGGAAGCCTGACCCCGCCAACTCATTCTCTTCTCCTCCCTGGTGAATCTGCTTCAGGCTCCTTGTGGGGCACCTACCATGACCTAGTCTCCCTGAGAGTGGGGTGTTGGTCTGGGCCAGGTCTATAAGCCCCCTCAGTGCCTATCCAGGCAACATGCCTCCACCTTGGGTTATTTTATAGTTACTCGGGGCCACAGAAGACAGACAGTGCTAAATCAAGGCAGCAAACCAGAAAAAAGCCAGGACCCATCACCAGTGTCTTTATTTTTATGCCGAACGCGGCTAGAGTCCTTTCTGACTCTGACATCCTAATAAATATTTGTCTAGACAACAGCACATAAATCAGTTGATGACTTCCCATGTTACTTATAAACTGCAAGGGTCAGAGGTAAAGAACCAAGGGCAATTACGTGTCTTAAAATTGAAGTTCCAGATATTGAAATAGAATTACAGGCAGATCTCATTTAATTGCACTCTGCTTTACTGTGCTCTGCAGATACTGCGTTTTTTACAAATTGAAGGTTTGGGGCAACCCTGCATCGAGCAGGTCTATCGGTGCCATTTTTCCAACAGCGTTTGCTCACTTTGTGTTTCTGTGTCACATTTTGGTAGTCCTCACAATATTTCAAACTGTTTGTTTCATTGATATTCTATTTGTTATGGTGATCTGTGATCAGTAATCTTTGATGGTACTGCTACGACTCACTAAAGTCTCAGCTGATGGTTAGCATTTTTTAGCAATAAAGGTTTTAGTTTTTTTTTGGCCACGCCTTGCGGCATGTGGAATCTTAGTTCCCCAGCCAGGGATCGAACTCATGTCCTGTGCAGTGGAGGCGGGGAGTCTTAACCGGACCACCGGGGAAGTCCCAGCAATAAAGTATATTTATTTATTTATTTATTTTTTACGATACGCGGGCCTCTCACTGCTTTGGCCTCTCCCGTTGCGGAGCACAGGCTCCGGACGCGCAGGCCCAGCGGCCATGGCTCACGGGCCCAGCTGCTCCGCGGCATGTGGGATCTTCCCAGACCGGGGCACGAACCCGCGTTCCCTGCATCGGCAGGCGGACTCTCAACCACTGCGCCACCAGGGAAGCCCAATAAAGTATATTTAAATTAAGATATGTACATTGTTTTTTTAGACATAATGCTATTGCACACTTAACAGACTATAGCATAGTGTAAACATAACTTTTATATGCACTGGGAAACCAAAACATTTGTGTGACTTGCTTTATTGGAGTGGGCTGGAACTAAACCCACAATATCTCCGAGGTGTGTCTGTTACTGAAATTTTCTGAGTTCTAATGACTGGTGTATTTAGACTCTCCTCAGCTAAAATCCTTGCCTTTTTCTCAGTTTCTGATAATAAAGGAAATCTGATGAGCCCATTACCCTGCTTAAAACTTGTCAGTGGCTGCCGTTTTCCCCCCAGGATAAAAGCCAACCCTTTTATCATGGTAAAGAAAGTTCTTCCTAATCCGTCCCCTGCTTACCTGTTAATCTTCTCTCTCAACACCTCTGACTTCTGCCCCTGGCTAAGCCTCAGCCCTCAGGCACCAACACACCAAGGTTTCTGTGTCTCTTGGTGGGCCCATGAGACCCCCTCATCTTGAAACATCCCCTGGCGTCCTTACCCCTCCATCCTCACCTGGCTGAGTGAGTCTTTGTGCATCGGTCTCCGCTAAGGTGTCCTTTCCTCCCAGAAGCTTTCCTCCCTCCCCACCAACCCCCGCAGGTGTGGGAGCTGCTCCTGTATGTTCCCATGGAAGTGCTCAGCGTTTTCCATGCTGTGTTACGACTGTCTGTGGATTTCTCTGGCTCCCGCTCCAACTGTAAATTTTTGAGAGCAAAGCCCTTCACTGCGGTATTCCCAACACCCAGCCATTGTGTCTGGCACTCAGTAGATGCTTGATAAATATCTGTGATTGAATGTTATTCATGCCCATAGGATTTTTGATATTTGTCACAATGTAAACTGCAGTTATCCATTCTCTTGGTATATATACTCTCTGGCACTTAGAACAACCGAGTGACTCCTCTTTCCCCCACCGCAGTGGACACCTACTCCAGCATCCCGAGGGCGGCCCTCTTCCCACTCCTCACACACTCAGACAAGTCTCAACCCTGCTGTGTAGGAACTTGAATGTTACCCTGAGGGACTGGCTTTCATTCAACAAGAAGGGTGAATCAGTAGAAGTGTGTTTAAGACCAGGGGAGCGTGAAATTACAGCTCTGGGCCAAGATGAAGATGGATGCATTGGCAGCACAAAAACATGAGACTAAGGGAGGTTGGTTAGGGAACGGGGACACTAATCGATGTAAGTTGGGTTACTGGGGGTAGGAATGGAGAGGAAGAGGCAGATTTGAACTGAGATGTAGGATTTGGCAATTCATCAGATACAGAGACAAAAAAGAGAAAGGCTCAAAGTTGACTTCCAACTCGTGGGTCTAGAAAATGCGGAGGCAGGGACTTCCCTGGCGGTCCAGTGGTTACGACTCCGCGCTTCCACTGCAGGGGGCACGGGTTCAATCCCTGGTCAGGGGACTGAGATCCCGCATGCCGTGTGGTGCAGCCAAAAAAAAAAAAAAAAAATTTCAAAGAAAGAATACAAAATGGAAAGGCAGGTGACACCACTCAAAGAAACAGGAACCACTGGAGGGCTTGTGTGAAGTGTTTCATATTTTCAGGGAGGAGAGGTATGCATTGGATCTGCTAACAAAGTATGCAAGTTAAAAAGCTTAATTATTCAAATAAGAATTACAGATAGCATGTGTTAGGTGACTCCTAGGTGTCAATCACTTTACAGCCTTCACTTCTTTCATGCTACTACAATATCAGGAGGTCCCTTCTATGATTCTTTCCATTGTACAGATAAGGAGACTGAGGCTTGTCACCGGTCCACATTCACACAGCTTTTCTGGGTGGCAGAGATGGGATCCAGCCTGAGCTCTGTGACGCCAGCACCTTCAGTATGGTGGGAACTGGGGCATGAGGGAGGCTCAGCGCTCTCAGTTTCAGGACCGTCTGCTTTAGCATGCTAATCGAACGCTGATTGGATGAGGTTATCAAGGGAGATAACATGCAGGGGAAGGAGTTGAGAACCAAGGTTGGAAATGGAAGACTAAGATGACCAGCCAAGGGAAGAAGAGAAGACAGAGGTGGAGATAAAGGAGGAGCAGCAGAGAAGGGGAATGAATGGAGTAAAGCATCTTCGAGGAAGGTAGAAACATGTTTTGGAAGAGCGTGACGGTCGCATCAGTGTTGTATAGAGGCGTCAAGAAGGAAAAATATTTTAAGGCCATGGGATTGTTTACTATTTGTTGATTGGTTGGGTTCATAGTCTGTGTGTTTGCCTAAGTCTTCCCAGGCGTCTCCAGGCAGAAAGCAGGGAACTGACAAGGAAGCAATTTGGGCGGCATCAGCCGCATTCATAGGATTGTACCAGGACCTGTACAGAAAGGTCAAGGCAAATTTGTACTGTGGGTCCCATGCATCAGAGATACAAAGCTGTGACATGCCAAGTATTAAGGTTGCTTGAAACCCACAGGGTATCTCCCCAGCAGAGCTAAAGCCTCAGAATCGCTCTGCGTTAACAAATTGGCATTTAGTTTGAACACACAATCTGAGACGGCCTTGACTCTCATGTACTGGGGCCCCTAAGATCATTTGCCAAAGATCCAGATCTTATTTCAAGCTCTCCTTTCAGGCTCCAGCACCAGATAACATGGGAATATGGCCATTTCCAGAATTAGCTAGAGCTACTGTTCATTTACAACCATTCACATAATACTTTATGTGCAGCGACAGAATTTACAAACCAAGATCATTCTCTTCAACTTTGCCGGTTGCTAATTAATCTTTCAGCTTGACCTGCGCAGTTTCTGAAACTCGGAATTTCAGACGATCTCTGCTAACGCTGGCCTCTTTGGAAGAGGAGAGGTTTCTTTCCTTTTCCTTGGTTAAATAATAAATGAACTGGCATCCAAGCTGCTAAAACTGAACTCGCATTGGGGGCTTACTGGCTTCAAAGTGTACGTGCTGGGGAGGAGGGATAGGACATCCTGCCTTTAGAAATTGTAGGACGTTAAAACTAAAACACATCGGGACTTCCCTGTGGTCCAGTGGTTAAGACTCCATGCTTCCATTGCTGGGGCACGGGTTCCATCCCTGGTTGGGGAGCTAAGATCCCGCATGGAAAAAAAAACAACAACTAAAGCAGCACCAAAAACCATTTCACTCAAGCCCTTATTGTTCAGATGAGCAAAATGGAGCCCAGAAATGTGAAGGGGTTTGCTCAAGTCCCCGCGCTGATTACAGCTTTAGGACTAGAGACCCTAAGTCTCTTAGTGTTAATCTAGTTCTCTTTCTACTATGCTATTCAAAAAACAATGCACTGATCCACGCATGTCCTCTGCCTAACATCCTAGCACGTTAGCATCTAATACCACACACTATCTTCATAAGAACACTTGTGCCTTAGGCAAGAGAGAATGGAAGGAGCCTGGCAGACAAGCTCTTCAAAACATACTGAGCAGATACCCGAGAAGTTTCTTAAGAGGTAACATAAGCTTTAGGGAAAGCCCACCCAGGCTTTGGAATATTCACCCTTGGTTTTAATCCAGGGTTCATCCTATCTAATTTGTGACGTTGCACCAGTTATGACTTAAAATCTATATTAGTTTTCTTTTTTGTTGTTAATATTTGTTGATTTCTTTGGTTGCACTGGGTCTTTAGTGGTGGCTCGCAGGTTCCTTAGTTGTGACACGCGAACTCAGTTGCGGCATGCATGTGGAATCTAGCTCCCTGACCAGGGATTGAACCTGGGCCACCTGCACTGGGGACGTGGAGTCTTAACCACTGCACCACCAGGGAAGTCCTTATATTAGTTTTCTATTGCTGCTGTGACAAATTACTACAAACCTAATGGCTTAAGACCACACCAATGTATTCTATTACAGTTGTAGAACAAGTCCACAATGAGTCTTACTGATTAAAACCAAGTGTCAGCAGGGCAGTGTCCTTTAGGAGGCTCTCAAGGAGAATCTGTTTCCTTACTTGTTTCCGCTTGTAGAGGCCACCCGTATCCCTTGGCTTATGGCCCCTTCCTCTCTTCACTCCAACTTCTTGCTTCTACCATTACATCTCCCACTACTGAATTTGACCTTCTTGCTTCCCTGTTATAAGGGGTTACGTGTGCTTACATCGGGCCTACCCAGACAACCCAAAATAATCTCCCCATCTCAAAATTTTTAACTTAATCACATCAGCAAAGTCTTTTTTGCCATATAAGCTAACGTATTCATAGGTTCTGGGGATTAGAATGTGGGCATCTTTGGGAGCCAGTATTCTGTCTTCCACAAACTCTGAGGCTCAGAGGTAACTCTGGAGACGATAATTTTCATCAAATAGTGCTTAGACATCACTTCCCACAAGAAGACTTCGTCGGCACCCCAAAACTGGGTTAGGGTTTCCTCCTATGTGCTCCCATAGACATCTGGGCTCACCTTTTTGCCCTTATTATACTGTATTGTAATTTCTTTTCTTATAAATACAGATATATTTATTTTATTTTTTATAGTAGGTCTTTGTTGGTTATCTATTTTATTTTATTATTTTTAAAAAATTTATTTATGTATTTTTATTTTTGGCTGTGTTGGGTCTTCGTTGCTGTGCACGGTTTTCTCTAGTTGCGATGAGCGGGGGCTACTCTTCATTGCGCTGCGTGGGCTTCTCATTGCGGTAGCTTCTCTTGTTGCAAAGTGTGGGCTCTGGGCGCACAGGCTTCAATAGTTGTGGCTCGTGGGCTCAATAGTTGTGGCTCACGGGCTCTAGAGCGCAGGCTCAGTAGTTGTGGTGCACAGGCTTTGTTGCTCCGCGGCATGTGGGATCTTCCTAGGCCAGGGATTGAACCCGTGTCCCCTGCATTGGCAGGCAGATTCTCAACCCCTGCGCCACCAGGGAAGCCCTGGTTATCTATTTTAAATACAGCAGTGTGTGCATGTCAATCCCAAACTCCCTAACTATCCCTCCCCCCCCGACCCTTCCCCCCTGGTAACCATAAATTCATTCTCTAAGCCTATGAGTCTGTTTCTGTTTTGTAAATAAGTTCATTTTTATCATTTTTAGATGCTGCATATAAGTGGTGTCATATAATATTTGTCTTTCTCTGTCTGACTTACTTCACTTAGTATGATAATCTCCATGTTGTGGCAAATGGCATTATTTCATTCTTTTTGATGGCTGAATAATATTCCATTGTATACATGTACCACATCTTCTTTATCCACTCATCTGTCGATGGACATTTAGGTTGCTTCCATGTCTTAGCTATTGTAAACAGTGTTGCAGTGAACATTGGGGTGCATGTATCCTTTCGAACCATGTTTTTCTCTGGATATATGCCCAGGATTGGGATTGCTGGATTGTGTGGTAGCTCTATTTTTAGTTTTTTAAGGAACCTCCATACTGTTCTCCATAGTGGCTGTACCAATTTACATTCTCATCAACAGTGTAGGAGGGTTCCCTTTTCTCCACACCCTCTCCAGCATTTATTGTTTGTAGATTTTTGATGATGGCCCTTCTGACTGGTGTGAGGTGACATCTCATTGTATTATACTGTATTGTAACTTCTTGATCATGAGTATATTTTCTACACTAGACTATACAACTCTGGAGAGCAGGGGCTGTGCCCAGTTTATTTTTGTATCTCTGGTCCCCAACAGTGTCCAGCACATGCAGTTGCTCAATAAATATATATTTGTCATAAGGATTAAGTGGAGACCATACAAAATGCCCAGTGGTACCTGCCTCAAATAGGTGTTCGGGGCTTCCCTGGTGGCGAAGTGGTTGAGAGTCCGCCTGCCGATGCAGGGGACACGGGTTCGTGCCCCGGTCCGGGAAGATCCCATATGCCATGGAGCGGCTGGGCCCGTGAGCCATGGCCGCTGAGCCTGCACATCCGCAACAGGAGAGGCCACAAGAGTGAGAGGCCCACATACCGCAAAAAAATAAATAAATAAAGGAATGATGATCGTAATAAATTATTAAAAAAAAAAAATAGGTGTTCAGTAGATGAAGGATGCTTTTGCTAACACCGATTATGCCCAAGAAAGTGGGAACATTTCTATGGGTGACAAGTCAAATGTCTCTATCCCTAATGGGAAAATGCAAGATTGCATGACTTCTAGGTTAGGGACAAAGACCCTTTGGGGCAATTAGAGTCATGTCATGGTTCACCTTTTCTATTTTTATTATAATGTTGTTTTGCCCAGAACCCAGCACACATTTGCTGAAGAAAGAGTGCTGGCTGACTTTCAGAGGCCAAGTGGGACAGGAACAGGTGAGAAGAAAGAAACCCACCACCTGTATATCTTTTTTTTTTTTTTTTTTTTTTGCGGTGCGCAGGCCTCTCACTGTTGTGGCCTCTCCCATTGCGGAGCACAGGCTCTGGACGCGCAGGCTCAGCGGCCGTGGCTCACGGGCCCAGCCGCTCCGCGGCACGTAGGATCCTCCCGGACCGGGGCACGAACCCGTGTCCCCTGTATCGGCAGGCGGACTCCCAACCACTGCGCCACCAGGGAAGCCCCCACCACCTGTATATCTTTACCCCAACGGGGCACAGCAGAAATGCAATCTGGTCTGTCTTTACCTTTTCAAGAGCTATGAACTTTGGCATCTGTTTCTTCTCATCTCAGTGGCCAGAATTGCTTTTCTCTACTCATGTTCATACTTGGTACAGTGGAGGGATGAAAAGATGGCAGCTGGCCCAGTAGTTCTGGGCAGCCTCATGATGCTGGAGCCACTATATCCTTGGAGTTGCCGTCTGGCCTCATGCAAGTCATTCCTCTTTCAATTCCGTATCTATAAAATGCATGGCTCACCTCTCAGATGCCAAGAAACTCAAAGACTCTGTGTTCCTGTCATTAAAGGGTAATATTTAAATGTTTATAAGCTGCCGTAGGCATACCTATCAGACTATTATTAGATGAAAGCCCACGTCAAGGCCAAAGCAAGCTTTGATTTTATTTCAAAGCCTGGAGCGGGCGATCTAGTGCCGGAACTTGAAAGGTGCCTGCTGTTTAAAGTGGGCCTGCCCACCCTACAACTCGGATTCAGATTCAAACATGTCCTGCTATCGGGACGCTGATTCCCCTGCAGGTACGCAGAGTAGGACTTGAACCAGCAACCTTGCCTTTCTAGCCAAGCAGTAACATGTACTGATCTCACCCACAGCCAGAGCCTGGTGGGTATGCCTGTCATGTTTCCTGACAAAACTAGGCCACGTGGTCTGCAGAAGACATTTTTAATGATATGTGAATGTACTTCCACGGAAAGTATAACAAAGGAACAAAAATTAAACCAAACTTAGTTTTGCATTCAGCAAGACACTCTTGCTTGAGTGAATGAAGAAGAATTGAGAAGAATGAATTGTATAATCAGCCACCATGAGCTTCTTGAAGACCGCTGAATTTTATTTCTTTTTAAATCCCTACCTTTAAAATATCTTTAAAATAATTTGTGCTGAAATAAATGTTAACTGGTTAATTAAGTATTCAAAATTAAGCACTAATATCCAACACTGGTTCTGTTGTCTGTTGCAAGGATCAGAGGGGACTAGAGACAGTTTTGGCCACCCATGGCAGGCAAGGGAGCAAACAGATTAAACAGACATATAGCAGAGGGACATTGCATAAGGGAAAACAAATTTGCCTTTGCATGGAACTTATACAGTTTGCTATATTGACCATTCATTCATTTACTCTCTCATTTTTATCATTCCACAAATATTTTCTAAGTATTTTCCACGAGACAACAAGGGAGCAGGCCACGTAGCCTGAGTTACGCTCAGTGTTCTTGCGTCTTCTTCGCCTTATTATGCAATAAATGGGCGATTATATGGACAATGCAGTGTGGTAAGTGCTTCTTTAGGGAAGCAAAGGATACCAGAGAGCTAAGGAGGATGCCAGCCTGGTCTGGGAGTACCAGGGGGTCAGTCTCAACCCCCAAAGAGCACTTCCTTCAGTCACATTATTTTCAAATGTGAGGAGCAGAGAAGGGAAGGTACGGCAGAATATTCTAGAAAAAGAACTTGTCCCATACTTCAGGAACTGTAATAGTCAGCAGGCTGGGACTACTGGCATTTGATGAATGCCTTGGATTCAGAGATTTCGAATTGTGTTTAACAAAAGCAATAATCTTAACATAAGTGACCTTTCACTCTGGATAAACCACTCTACTATCATCAGCACCACCCCCAGCCTCTGTCCTGAAGAATCAAATTCCTCTTCAGGACCCTCTTTACTTCTGTGGATTTCTGCAACTGTGGCCAACCAACCCCCCAATTACTCAAGTTCTCCTGAACCTTCCCCTCCAAAGCAAGTGGGGTTCTCAGCTGGAGGCTAGCTTCAAGCTCATCCCTCCAGGCAGCCCTGGAAACCCCAATTACACCATGAAGTCAATCCCCCTTAAGAACCCCAAGCTTTTGTGCCTCAGTATACACAGCCTGGTGAGGGTGGGGCATGGCCTCACAGGAGCCATGATTCCTGTTTGCTAGAGGCCCATTCCCAGGAGAAAGGGACTGGGAGTTGTCATCAGCCAACACTCATAGAAGCTGGGGCACAGAGGCCCCTGTCGGTAAAAGGGATCGGGGTGGGGGGCGGGGGGGCGGTCCTTACATCTACAGGGATGAACACTGCTCACCGATGAGTTGAGTCCTCACTGCTGTGTCAAGAAAGGCCATTTCCCAGAATGCAAGGGAGCTCAACCGAGGGAGATGTGGATGCCACAAAACGTGATTGTTGCTGTTATGTCTGCACATCACCCAAAGCCTCTGCCTCCCTCCCTGCCCTTCACACCTGGCTTGTTCTGTGCCGCCCTTTGTATCCTGCACTTCAGCCAGACTGCACGTCTTTCTGTTCCTTGAGCACACACCGAGCCCATTCTCTATTCGTTTGCTTTTCTTTTTCCATCTGGAATATTCCTGCGCTTTGACATGATGGTGCCATTTTCTAAGGTGAGGATGGAGCGAAATGGTCTGAAGGGGGAGGGCAGCGCAAGGGAGGATGTGGAAATCAAGAGTTCTTTCTGAGGAACCTATCAGGTTTCTAAGTAGAGCTATAAAGATAGTCTCTTGGATATGTGATTCTGGAGTCGTGGTTCTTAAAACCAGCCTGGGGCTTCCCTGGTGGTGCAGTGGTTGAGAGTCCGCCTGCTGATGCAGGGGACATGGGTTCGTGCCCCGGTCCGGGAGGATCCCACATGCCGCGGAGCGGCTGGGCCTGTGAGCCATGGCCGCTGAGCCTGCGCGTCCGGAGTCTGTGCTCTGCAACAGGAGAGGCCACAACAGTGAGAGGCCCGCGTACCACAAAAAAAAACCACCCCAAAAACCTAGCCTGTATCAGATTACCCTGCAGGGCTCGTTAAAGCAGACTGCTGGACCCCGCCCCCAGAGTTTCTGATTCAATAGATCTGGGGTAAGACCTGAAAATCTGCACTTTTTATTTATTTATTTATTTTTATTTGTTTGGCTGTGTCGGGTCTTAGGTGCGGCACAGGGGATCTTCAGGTATGCATGGACTTCCCTCTAGTTGTGAGCCCATGTAGTGCATGGGCTCAGTAGTTGCGGCACACAGGCTTAGTTGCTCCATGGCATGTGGGATTTTAGTTCCCTGACCAGGGATCGAACCCACGTCCCCTGCATTGGAAGGTGGATTCTTTTTTTTTTTTTTTTTTTTTGCGGTACGCTGGCCTCTAACTGTTGTGGCCCCTCCCGTTGCGGAGCACAGGCTCCGGACGCATAGGCTCAGCGGCCATGGCTCATGGGCCCAGCCACTCCGCGGCATGTGGGATCTTCCCGGACCGGGGCACGAACCCGTGTCCCCTGCATCGGCAGGCGGACTCTCAACCACTGCGCCACCAGGGAAGCCCGGAAGGTGGATTCTTAATCACTGGACCACCAGGGAAGTCCCCAGATCTGCATTTTTCACAAGTTCCCAGGTGACATTGATGCCCCTGGTTGGGGAGCACACTTTGAGAAGAACTGGTGTAGAGTTCTAGGCCAGGGTTGGACCTAGAATTGGGAAGCTTTGGCATAGAGATGACATTTAAGCCATGGGATGATCCAAGATCATCTGAGATGGAGCAAAGTCCCAAGACTGATGTTATGGATTGAATTGTATCCCCCCCTGCAAAAAAAATTTCATATGCTGAAGTCCTAACCCCTAGTACCTCAGAATGTGATCTTATTTGGAAATAGGATGGTTGCAGATTTAATTAGTTAAGATGAGGTCACATTCGAGTAGGGTGGGCCCTTAATCCAGTATGATTGGTGCCCTATCAAAAGGAGAAATTTGGACACAGAGACACGTACACAGGGAGAATGTCACGTGAAGGCGAAGGCAGAGATCTACAAGGCATGGAACACCAGAGATTGCCAGTAAACCTCCAGAAGCCAGGAGAAGGGCCTGGAACAGATCCTCACTCACAGCCCTCGGAAGGAAGCAACCCTGCCAACACCTTCTGTGGCAGGGGAAGTATAATTGATTTACAGTGTTATGTTAATTTCTGCTGTACAGCAAAGTGACTCAGTTATACATATACTTTTTTTTATATTCTTTTCCATTATGGTTTATCACAGGATATTGAATATAGTTCCCTGTGCTATACAGCAGGACCTTGTTTATCCATCCTATATATAAGAGTTTGCATCTACTAACCCCAGACTCCTAATCCTTCCCTCTCCCGCCCTCCTCCCCCTTTGCCTGCCCACACCTTGATCTTGGACTTGTTGCCTCCAGCACTGTGAGACAGTACATTTCTGTGGTTTGAGCCACCCGGTCGATGGTGATTTGGTACAGCATCCCTAGCACACTAATACAACGGGGATCCACCAAAATTATGCAGAGATCTGGTGGGTGAGGAGAAGCCAGCAAAGAAGTGGCCGGTGAAAATCCCAGGAGAACATAATATCCCAGAAGCCAAGGAAAGACCGTGTTTAAGCAGGAGCATGGTCTTGGTGACAAATGCTGTTGAGAAGTCAAGTCAAAAGAGGACAAGGAGGGCTTCCCTGGTGACGCAGTGGTTGAGAGTCTGCCTGCCGATGCAGGGGACACGGGTTCGTGCCCCGGTCTGGGAAGACCCCACATGCCGCGGAGTGGCTGGGCCCGTGAGCCATGGCCGCTGAGCCTGCACGTCCGGAGCCTGTGCTCCGCAACGGGAGAGGCCACAACAGTGAGAGGCCCGTGTACCGCAAAAAAACAAACAAACAAAAAAAAGAGGACAGGGAAACGACCCTGATAGGGCTGCAATTTTATAAGGCAGTGTGTTGTCTCTGACGATCTTGAGAGAACAGTCTTAGCGGAAGGGGAGGGGCCAGAGCCAACTGCAATAGCTTGAAGAGAGGAAGAGAGAAAAGGATGTGGACAGGTTTCCTGGGCGGGGCAGCAAAGCCATGGGGCCATAGCTGGAGGAAAGTGTAGGTTTTTTGGTATAAAGATAGGACCCTGGAAATAATAGACTGATAGACATAAGGAGAAACTTACGATGCTGGAGGGAAGGGATGATTGAGGGAGGAAAGTCCTTGAGAAACCTAGAGGCTTCTCCGAAGGGGTAGGGTCTTCATTCAGGGTAACAAGGAGAAAGACTGAGAGGGACGGGGAGAGAGGCTGATGTGAAATTCAGTTTCGTTTCTTGTGCTCTCAGTAATTGCACAGAATTTCAGCAAAGGAGATGTACAAAACAAAAAAAACCCTTATGACTAAATGATTAAATGTGGAGTCCACACTGGAAAAAATGTGTGTGTTGGTGGGAGAGAGGGGAGGTGGAAGCACAGCAGGGGAAATATGCGAATTGTGTAGGTTGGAGTTGTGAAATAGCCATTCAAAGGAAGAGATATAAATAGACATTTGCCAAACTAGCCTGGACTGTAGAACTGGAATTTTGAGACGGGGCACAGAAGCCAGGACTCCCTGGGCTGGGCTTCTCGATGACTCAGGGAGCTGTCCCGCTGCGGAGTCTTTGACTGGCTCAGCGGATGGGAAAGGTCAAGGGCTATGATACATTTGGAACATAGTATCTGAGGTAGTTCAAAATTTGTCATTAATTTGAAGGAGATAAATAGATACCCTTTACCTCTTATCTTCCCACCTACCCAGGGTTGAGGCCCTGCCTCTGGAGGAAGGGATTCTGGGAGTTCTGTAGCAGCATGATGTCACCTCCTAGTAGCTATTGACCTTTGGCCAATTACATCACCACCATCACCATCATCATCATCATCTATTGGACGCTTGCTATGTGTCAGGCACTGAGCTGAGTGCTTCAAATATATTATCTTATTTAATCCTTATGTAGATCTATGAAGTATAGACAATTAGCATTCACATTTTACTCTCGAAAGGAATCTGAGTCTCAGGGTGATTAAGTTGTAGGAACTGTGATAGAGGTAAAGGTGGAAGCTAGTCTGTCGCCAGAGGCTGCATTTGCTTCTTAACCTCTCCGAGCCTCAGTTTCCTCATCATAAAACGGTTCTAAAAACACCTCCCACACAGGAGTGTTCCATGGATTACATGACATCATGCATAAAGTAAACAGTCAAACAATTTAGCTATTATTAGTAGATTTGGGCTATTATCACAACACTGTTTACATTCTTACATTTTAATAAAGGACTATAGAGAAAGAATGTGGGTTTGTATGAGTGCTTATGTGTGTGTGTCAGAGAGACAAAGAGAACAATAATCATCAGAAAGTCATGAATTTGAGCTGGAGAATTTTGAGTGTTGATAGAAGAGAGTTTGTGTGGGCTGCTTTCCCTTAGTGCCTTAAACCCTATGATATACAAGTTCCTCAAGATGGTTTTAATTTTCGGGGCTGGGGCTAGGGTGAGGTGAATGAGGCACTAGGCAGCGGTGTAGCTTTTAAAGGGACACAAACAATTCAGTCATCAAGATACATTTTACGTGTGTGTGTATGTGTATATACACATACATATATATTTTTAACACCTCTGAATGCTCTAGTTCTATAAAAGCATGTGTTTGTCCTACAACATTCTAAGATGGATTTTGGTATTTTAGCTTTTTACTGATAGGTGAAATGGATGATTTCTCCTTTTTTGCCTTACTTTGCAACTTATTTGGAAATAGTATCTAAGTTCTATGACTCTCCATTTCTGCCCAAAGAGTAGTTAGAAATTCTGTGCAGTTTTGTTTTTGAGATATACTTAACATATAGCATTATATTAGTTTCAGGTGTACCATACAATGATTTAATATTTGTATGTATTGTAAAATGATCACCTCATTAAGTCGAGTCAACATCCATCACCACACATAGTTACAATTTTTTTTCTTGCGATAAGATCTTTTAGCAACTTTCAAGTTTACAATACAGTATTATTATTATTTTTTTAACTTTTTAAAAAAAATTTATTTATTTTGGCTGCATTGGGTTTTCATTGCTGGGCATGGGCTTTCCCTGGTTGCAGTGAGCTGGGGCTACTCTTTGTTGTGGTGCACGGGCTTCTCATTGCGGCGGCTTCTCTTGTTGCGGAGCACGGACTCGAGGCACATGGGCTTCAGTAGTTGTGGCACGCAGGCTCAGTAGTTGTGATGCATGGGCTTAGTTGCTCTGTGGCATGTGGGATCTTCCCGGACCAGGGCTTGAACCTGTGTTCCCTACATTGGCAGGCAGATTCTTAACCACTGCGCCACCAGGGAAGTCCCTAGTATTATTAACTATAGTCACTATGCCGTACATTACATCCCCAGGACTTATTTATTTTATAACTGGTGGTTTGCACTTTTTGACTCCCTTCACTCATTTCGCCCACCCCCATGCTCCACCTCTGTTTTCTGGGTTTTGGTTTTAGGTTTTTTTGTTTTTACGGTTTTTTGTTTGTTTGTTTATTTAAGATTCCTCATATAAGTGAGATCGTATGGTATTTATCTTTCTCTGTCTGACTTTTTTCACTCAACATAATACCCTTAAGGTCCATCCATGTTGCTGCAAATGGCAGAATTTCCTTCTATTTTTATAGCTAACATTCCATTGTATATGTATACTACATTTTCTTTATCCGTTCATCCATCAATGAACACTTAGATTGCTTCCATGTCTTGGCTGTTGAAAATAATGCTGTAATGAACATAGGGATGCATAGATCTTTTCAATTTAGTACTTTTGTTTCCTTCAGATAAATGCCTGGAAGTGAAATTGCTGGATCATATGTTAGTTCTATTTTTAATTTTTTGAGGAACCTCCAAATTGTTTTCCATAGTGGCTGCATCAATTTACATTCCCACCAACAGTGCATAAGCGTTCCCTTTACTCCACATCCTTGCCAAAACCTGTTATTTCTTGCCTTTTTGATAATAGCCATCTTAACAGGTACGTGATATCTCATTGTGTTTTTTTTTATTGAAGTATAGTTGATTTACAATGTTGTGTTAGTTTCTGCTGTACAGCAAAGTGATTCTGTTATACATATGTACACATATTCTTTTTCATATTCTTTTCCATTATGGTTTATTACAGGGTATTGACTGTAGTCCCCTGTGCTATACAGTAGGACCTTGTTGTTTATCTATTTTATATATAGTAGTTTTTATCTGCTAATCTCAAACTCCTAGTTTATCCCTCCCCCATCCCTTTTCCCCTTTGGTAACCACAATTTTGTTTTCTGTGTCTGTGAGTCTGTTTCTGTTTCTTCTTTGGAAAAATTTCTATTCTACCCATTTTTAATTGGACTGTTTGGTTTTCTGCTCTTAAGTTGTGTGAGTTCTTTGTATATTTTGGATATTAATCCTTTATCAGATATCTGACTTGCACGTATTTTCTCGCATTCAGTAGGTTGCCTTTTCATTTTGTTGATGGTTTCCTTTGCTGTGCAGAAGTTTGATGTAGTCCCCCTTGTTTATTTTTGCTTTTGTTGCTTTTTCTTTTTGTGTCAAAACCAAAAAAATCTTTGCCAAAGCTGCAGTCAGGGAGCTTACCACCTCTCTTTTCTTCCAGGAGTTTTATGGTTTTAGGGCTTATGTTCAATCTTTAATTCATTTTGAGTTGATTTTGGGGTATGGTTAATTTTATTCTTTTGCATGTGGCTGTCCAGTTTTCCCATCACCATTTATTGAAGAGACTGTCCTTTCCCCATTGTATATTATTGGCCATATTTTGTGGGTTTTTTTCTGAGCTCTCTATTCTGTTTCACTGACCTATGTGTCCAATTTTATGCCAACATCATACTGTTTTGATTACTATAGCTTTGTAATATAGTTTGAAATCAGGATATGTGATGCCTCCAGCTTTGTTCTTCTTTCTCAAGATTGCTTTGGCTAGTCATGGTCTTTTGTGGTTCTATACACATTTTAGGATTGTTTGTTCTATTTCTGTGAAAAATGTCATTGGAATTTTGATAAGGATTGCATTGAAGCTGTAGATTACTTGAGTAGTATGGACATTTTAATAATATTAATTCTTCCAATTCATGAGCATGGAATATCTTTCCATTTATTCGTGTCATCATCAATTTCTTTCATCAGTATCTTATAGTTTTCAGTGTACAGGTCTTTCACCTTCTTGATTACATTTAGTCCTAGATATTTTATCCTTTTGATGCAATTGTAAATGAGATTGTTTTCTTAATTTTTCTTTCTGATAGTTGTTGTTAGTGTGTAGAAATACAGCTGAGTTTTGTATATTGATTTTGTATCCTGCAAGTTCACTGAGTTTGCTTGTTAGTTCCAACAGTTTTTTGGTGGAGCCTTTAGGAATTTTTAATATATAATATGTCATCTGCAAAAAGAGACATTTTTACTTCTTCCTTTCTGATTTGGATGCCTTTTATTTCTTTTTCTTGCTTAATTTTTCTGGCTAGGATTTCCAATACTATGTTGAATAAAAGGGGCAAGAGTGGGCATCCTTGTCTTGTTTCTGGTCTTACAGGAAAAGCTTTCAGATAGATAATACTTTATTGCAGTATTTAAAAAAAAATCCGATTGGCAAACTGTGGCCTGTGGGCAGCCACCTGTTTTTGTAAATAAAGTCTTACTTCTAATTTAAAACAGAACTCTTATTAACACTCTCATACCAGCAAACATATAAAAGAGTTCTAGAATATTTCCAGACCTTCACTGACACACTGATAAAGGTTCATGTTCCTAGCTTTGTGTGTTTTTTCTTTGAATGCTTTATAACAGATCATCATTATCCAGCTTTGGATATAACGTCAGAAAATATAACATTACCAAAAATTTACAGAAAAAGCTCTCTATAAAATGACTAGCTGATAAAGTCAGTCTTGGATTATTCCCCAAAACTACATAATGACACTACATAATAAAGTTCTTTTATACACAAAGTGTTTCACAATATACTATTCAACCTTAGAAAGCACGAAGGGAGTATGGGGAAGGCCCATTCAACCGTGGAGTAGCTATAACACGTGTTATCCACATGATTTGTGTCTCTCCTAATACACGCATTCCCAAACAAAGGATATTTATAGGAATTGTGTGTGCCTCAGAAGATGGCACCCTGCCATACTCAGCAACTTTTTTTCAGTTTTGAACCCTAGTACTTAAGAGAAAAATGAAAATTAATTCACGATAAGGCTAATTGGACTCTAGACCTCATTAAAAAGTTCTTTCTCCCTTCAGTCATTCTTTAGGGCCCAGAAATGTTAACAAGCAACACTACAGCTGCCTTTTTTGTCTCTAAGAGAAAGACAGAAAATGAAAGAGCTTTGCATCTGATTTATGAAGGATGAGCAGCTCTCCTCCGAGAGAGAGAATTGTCTCCACATAACAGTGGCTACACCTGCTTATCAACAGTCTGAGCTGCGGCAGATTGCTCACCTGTGCATCAGTCCCATCATCCCCCCAAAATGGGCTTTTGTACTGAGTAAAGAAATCAATGCAAGCAAAGCACTTAGAATATACGTAGCGCATAGTAAGTGCTCAATAAATGACAGCTATTATTAGCAATTAGCGATTGGTTACCCAAGTCTAGGGGAAATTGGAAGGCAATGGGAACAAGATTAACAAGCATGGAAGAACAGATAACTAGAGAGGATGCTAACTACATCTATCTTTCTCTCATTCCAGCTGAGGACAAATGTTGGGGTTTCCCTGGGTACCCTCCTTGGGCCACTGCTTGTTGCATTTCACATGCTCTCCGGAGAGTGATGACTCCCAAACCTTGAGTTCCAGCCCTCCTTTCTGGGCCTGTTTCTCCCAGGTTCCTACAAGCACCTCAGATTCAACACATCCCAAACCTGATGGATCACCTCACTCTCTCCGGCTCACCAAACCTGCTTCCCCAGTGTGCCCTTGGTCGATGCAATCCCATCATCATCTCTGCCTCCCCCAGGCTCTTGACTCTTTCTCAGCAACCTTCAGCCAACCTGCCCCACACTTCATCAGTAACCGAGTCCTACCAGCTTGACTTCTTAAAGGTTCTGGAAACTGTTTCTGACTCTCTCTCTGTGACCTCTGCCCCAGGTCAGAGCCTCATCAAATTCACCGGGTCTCCTGCCTCAAAATGCATCCTCTCAAATCCACCACCTCCCGCCCCACCACCCACCCCTCATTAAAACTTTCAGGGACCTCTTCCTACTTAAACGTCCAAGCTTCTAACCATGACTCCAGTGCCTCCTGATGAGGCCCCAGCTCATTGCTCTGACTGCACTTGATTTTCTAGCAATGCTAAAGGGCTGACTGTTTTCCTGTCCACAGAATGTTGCTTTTCTGTTCCATATCTGGGCTCATGTGGTTCCCTGTGCTTGTAATGCCTTTCTCCCCTTTATCTGGCTCAGATCCGATGACATGTCCTCCAGGAAGAAGGATCTTTCTCTCTCTCAAATTGGATTAGATCTCCTTTCCCTGTGAGACTCTTTGTCTTTTATATAGCAAATCATTGCACCTGCTACAGAATATTATAATTATGTGCTTCCGTTGCTAGACTGGGAGTTCCTTGAAGTTAGTAAGTGCTGTATCTCAGGGATCTTTGTATCCTGAGTGCTTAATATACTGCCTGGCACTTCATAAGTAAATGCTGAGTGAATTAATATTTATTGAACCCCCGTCCCAGTACCCCCTGGGATGGAGTGCCATTTGAAGAAACGATTAGTGTAATGAACGGTTCCCTGAGGTGAGGGGAGGGATTTCAAACACTGAACAAACAATACAAAAGAGCAGATATTTCATTTCAGAGCTGCAGAAGGTGAAATAGAAAACAGGAACTCAGGGACGGGGGGATGAGAGGGATCAGAAATGCCTGGGGGAGGCTCAGATCAGAAAGAGAGCTGCCCAGAGGGACTGGTCACAGAGATTTGACAGCACAGATTTGCATAGCACAGTGCTATGGATTTATAAGCCACCAAACCAGAGGAAAAGTGAAACGGCTATTCGCTCATTGAACTAGTGTTTATTGAGCATCTGTTAAGGAGGCAGGCAGTGGGGATACAGCAGTGAACCAAACAGGCCTTGTCTCTGTTGTCATTGAGCTTACCAGGCGGTGGGGAGACAGAAAATCCCCAAGCAAAGAAATATGTGATTACATATAGTGATAAGAACTGTGAAGGCACAGAACAGGATGCTCTGTGAGAAAACGGCAGGTGGGGCGGGGAAGGTCTCTCTAAGGACGTGGTTTTTAAGCTGAAGACAAGGACAGGAGGAGCAGTCCAGGAGACGGGCCTGGGGACTGAGCAAGGAACCAAAAGAGGCCGGTGCAGCCGCGGAGAGCTGGGCAAGGGAAAGCGAGGCCTGTCAGCATCCAGCGTCTGCCGGGGAGGCGGGCAGAGGCAGAGCAAGTGGAGTCAGGTCAGTCAGGTTAAGGAGTTTAGATTTTGTTCTATGTACAGTGGCCAAGGAAGTGTTTTAAGAAAGGGTGTGATGGAGTGGTGGGACGCGATTTACGTGCACAGGGGAACACCCAGGATGCTGGGAGGAAACAAGAGAGGAAAGGAGTTTCAGAGTCGGAGGTGGTCGTGACTAGTGTTGAGCTATCGAGCTCTTCTTTTTAGGAAATGTCATTTATCTCATTTAAAACAAATCTTTGGCCATGCCTCACAGCATGTGGGGTCTTAGTTCCCCAACCAGGGATGGAACCCACGCCCCCTGCAGTGGAAGAATGGAGTCTGAACCCCTGGACTGCCAGGGAAGTCCCTCAATTATCTCATTTTATAGCTGAAGAACCTGAGGTTCTGAGCTGGAAGGAGGACCCAAGTCTGTTCCGTCCCGGAGCTGGAACTTCAACCCCTGTTGCCTCTTCTGTGACCCTTGGGCTCAGTCACATGAAATTTCCAGAATGGCAAAGACTAAGAAGAATGATAGGGCTTCCCTGGTGGCACAGTGGTTGAGAGTCCGCCTGCCAATGCAGGGGACACAGGTTCGAGGCCTGGTCTGGGAAGATCCTACATGCTGCGGAGCAACTGGGCCCGTGAGCCACACCACTGGGCCTGCGTGTCTGGAGCCTGTGCTCCGCAACAAGAGAGGCCACAATAGTGAGAGGCCCGCGCACCGCGATGAAGAGTGGCCCCCGCTCGCCGCAACTAGAGAAAGCCCTCGCACAGAAACAAAGACCCAACACAGCTAAAAAAAAAAAAAAAAAAAAAAAAAGGAATGATAATATCCATTTTTGCAGGGCAACAGGGGAAAGGTGAATTTTCAACCCCTGTAGGTGGGAATGTAAATCAGTGCAGTCTTTCTAGAAGAAAACCCAGTGCCTTAAAGATGTGTGCCTTAGAGTCACCAATTCCATTTTCAGAATCTTAAAACGATAAGCCAAATACTGAGCAGAGATGTCTGAGCAAGTCTTATTTATCAGTGTCTGTAATAACATAATAGGGCGTTGATAAAATAGACTTCAGTACTATGCAGTTAATAACATGCAGTATTACTGCATGGACTCTACAGTATATTGCCTGGTGATAAAACTGGGTTACCAAAAGATGTAGAACGTGATTTCATTTTCACAAAATATATATTTACATAGAGAGAAAACATTCTGGAAGGATCTACATCCAAATATTTAGAGTAGCTATTGTCAGGGAGGAAAAAATTCCCTTCTAACCCTTAGGTTCTGTGGCTGGTCGAACAATAAAAATGACATAAGGCAGATTAATGGGAGAAAACCAAATTTAATTGTGTACGTACCATACAGGAGCCCTACAAAGACAGTGAGACCTGGGGCAAGTTGGGCGGTTGAGGCGCTTATGCCATCCAGAGCTAAGGAACTACAATGGGATGGGGCTTCAAAGGGGAGGAGGGCCGTTCACAGGACAATAGGAAGAGCAGAGGTCTGGCCATTAGATGTTCGCCCTGCCGTATAGTAGGTCTTTCAGATATAAAGTTACCTCTGGTACAAGCTCTCTTTCTGGGCCAGGCCCTGATCTAAATTATTTTAGGTAGTCAAGAGGGGGGTAAGAGTTTTCCTCGAGTCTGCTGTGTCTTGATTGCCTTCTGCTCAAAATAATCCATGTGCCAAAGTGGCACATTTTGGGCAGGCTTGTTCGGAACGCCTTCACTGTCTCTGGAAGATGGCGAAATCTGGAGATTCTTATCGTTGTTGCTGTTGTTTTTTATCCACGGTATCTAGTTTTTCTAAATAAAAAATTTTCAGTTTTTGTTGAAGGACACACGTACAGAAAAGGGCACACATCCTATGCTCAGAAGGGATGAGTGAGCGCAAACTGACCACACCCGTGTCAACAACACACAGATCAAGAGAGAATGTTCCCAGCCCCCAGAAGCCCCTCTGTATTGAGTCTGGCTTCCTCCACTTCACATTATGTTTCGTGCAGTTCTTCCATGTGGTTGCAACTGAATTGCAGTGCATTAATTGCTTAAAATCTTATCATGTTAATACTTGTCTTTTCTAAATATGACACCCTAGAATGATAATCATCAGCTTTTTTGTCTCTGTATAGAGTGCTTTGCATGGACACTAGCTCTAAGCATTATTGTTTTTCTCACTGGTGCCTTAATAGACAAGGGAACTGGGAGCAGAGGGTCATTTCCCTCCCTCCGGTTCACGCACAAAGCAAGAAGTAGCACAGCCAGGACAGGCTCGTACCTAAATACATGCCCTTTTTGCCCCACCTCATGGGATTAAGAGCAAAGGTAGCAGTGGAGTAAATGAAAGGAATAGCTTTCTCACCATCAGGCTCATTTAGACATTGAGACAATTACGTGGGAAAGTTGTTTAAACTCCTTTTCTGAAAGTCATTCAGAATAGAATACACAGATCGTTCCAGTTCAGAAGCTGAAGGTCCCATCAATATTCAACCAATTTCAACATTCATCATCTCTGGAGAGAATTTCTTTTGCTAATAATCTGTGAGAGCAACACTTCTCATTTCACATTATTAATCACAGTGCCCTCATCATTACGTTGTGTATGTAATCTCTGTATACTTGCCATGTGGATTTTGTGTTTGCCTATGTCCACTTTGCTCTCCAGCTTTATGAACAACATTGATTACAGCCTCTTAGCGATCATATACAGGCGGTTCACTTCTCATGTACGGTGAAATATCTGGTGTCAGCAGGACCGGGGTAGAACTCAGGCGTTCCGGCTCACAGGTCTTAGGACCACACGTCAGTGCCTGAAGTGAGAAAATCCATTTCTACTTGGAAACATAAACAATGATGGTCCTGATTGTTAAGAAACCTGTGAACGTGTTTTTTTTTTTTTTCTATAACGTAGAACTTCATGACTTAGCTTTATGTATCTTACCATCACATTTCACTCTAAAATCCACAATCATCCTTCTTTAAAATCTTATGCTTCTAGGTGTCTGTAGTGTGAAACGAATTTCACAATCCAGTACGCTTTGTAGACTTTTTAAAAAGAAATTAGGTGAATTCGTAGAGAAAACAAAGACCTATCACCTCAGATATTTACTTCAGTGCTGACACAAGTAGCCTTGTCTCACTGGTTAGGGTTGTCAGCCCTTAAAAGCTGAAGTGAGGTAAACAACACCTTAGCCTGAATTCCCCTTCTCCTTCTTCCCCATTCCCACTCCCCCTAGATATTCTCTTTTTTGTGTTCATTGTAGAAAAAGCACAGACCAGTAATTCATGTCTGCTGTCCTCCTGCCTCAGGGTCTAGCACTAGATGGCCCGAGTGTGGGAGAACGAGTGTGGGAGAAGGTAGGAGGCGCCACTCCTCCCACTTTCCTGGGTTACCTTTCAGGAATCCAAAAACTGTATGGTCTGTTTTTCCTGACAAAAGAACAGTATCTGCAGGTCAAAGGATAACTGATAAGTCTATTTATTTCCCCAGAGACTTTGGCCAGACACTTCCCCTTTCTTAACTCTCCTGGTCAGCCTCGCACAGCCTTGACCGGTCCTACTTGGCAGGACGTCTATGGCTCCTCTGTGAGGGCCTCTGTGAATCTCTAGCTTCACAGTTACTATTTTATAAACAACATGAAGGGGGAATCTTTTTTTTTTTTTTGCTTTTATTTTTGATAATTAAAAAGAATTTTTTTATTGGAGTCTAGTTGATTTACAATGTTGCATTAGTTTCAGGTGTACAGCAAAGTGAATCAGTTATACATATATCCACTTTTCTTTCTTTTTTTTTTCTTTTAAGATTCTTTTCCCATATAGGCCATTACAGAATATTGAGTAGAGTTCCCTGTGCTATACAGCAGGTTATCATTTGGTTATCATTTATCCGCACCCCCCTTACCCCCTAGTAACCATAAGTTTGTTTTCTACATCTGTGGCTCTACTTCTGTTTTGTAAATACGTTCACTTGTACCCCTCCTTTTTTTAGATTCCACGTATAAGCGATATCATATGATATTTGCCTTTCTGTGTCTGACTTACTTCACTCAGTTTGACAATCTATAGGTCCATCCATGTTGCTGCAGATGGCATTATTTTGTTCTTTTTTATTGCTTAGCAATATTCTGGGGGAATCTTTATTTATTTATTATATTTTATTTATTTATTTTTGGGTGCATTGGGTCTTCGTTGCTGCATGCGGGCTTTCTCTAGTTGCGGTGAGTGGAGGCTACTCTTCGTTGCGGTGTGCGGGCTTCTCATTGCGGTGGCTTCTGTTGTTGCGGAGCATGGGCTCTAGGTGTGTGGGCTCCAGTAGTTGTGGCACGTGGGCTCAGTAGTTGTGGCTCGCGGGCTCTAGAGTGCAGGCTCAGTAGTTGTGGCACACGGGCTTAGTTGCTCCGCGGCATGTGGGACCTTCCCGGACCAGGGCTTGAACCCGTGTCCCCTGCATTGGCAGGTGGATTCTTAACCACTGTGCCACGAGGGAAGCCCCCCCCCTTTTTTTTTTAATTAATGGAATCTTTAAATAAACAGACGAATGAGGTCTCAGAGCTATCGCCCTTCTAATGACCTTTAGACATAAGGGAAATACCTTGGCCTCAGAAGCAAGGAAAGGGGCCCTTAGAGCCCTGTCCCTCCCCCGTCCCAGTGCAGGACCCTGTGTGTGTGGGCAGCTGGAGGGGGAGAGTTGTCCAGGTGCACAGTTTGAGTGCTGAGGAAATAGCCTTCCGGGCTTTCAGTGGGAGTTCTCCCATTTAGAACACGCCACATGGCATGACTCTTGTCTCTCCTATAGAAAAGGGCTGAGCCTCGGGGCTCTTGTCTACTGGCCTGGGTTGTAATAGAGACTGGCAACTCTCAGAGGTCCTCCTGTGTCCTCCTGTGTCCTAAAACTCAGAGAAATTTGGTTAGGGAAAGGTTGAGGGGAAGGGGCTGCAGGGGGGCAGTGGCAGTGGCCTACAGGTGGCCTCCTCGATGAGGTCTGTGGTGGGACCAAGGCTGTGGGCTGGGCAGCTGGTCAGGATGGAAGTGAGTTGATGAAGGGGAGGGGCTCAGAGCAGTGCTACTGCTTGAAGGAGGGGCAGGGTCTCTAGGAGGAACCTCCTTCCTGACCTCTCACCGAAGTCCAAAGGCGTTAAGAAATCTTGTTTAAGAAGTGGCACATATATACGATGGGATACTACTCAGCCATGAAAAAGAACAAAATAATGCCATTTGCAGCAACGTGGATGGACCTAGAGATGATCATACTAAGTGAAGTAAGTCAGACAAAGACAAATGCCATATGATATCTCTTATACGTGGAATCTAAAATAGAACATAAATGGACTTATCTATGAACAGAAACAGACTCACAGACATAGAAAAGAGACTTGTGGTTGCCAGAAGGGAGTGGGTTGGAGGAGGGATGAACTATGATTTGGGGATTAGCAGATGTAAGCTATTATATATAGAAGTGATAAACAAT